>NC_140581.1:811074935-813668946 GCF_964204655.1 Triturus cristatus | reverse complement strand
AGTCGACAGAGAAGGCAAAGAAGGTGCAGGTGACGCCGTGGAAGAGGCTTTGGGGACAAAAACAAACTGTGGTTTACGTAGCCTGTCCATAAACAAGTGACAATCTAGTATCACAAGAGTTGCTGAGTAGACTAAAAATGTCACAAAAGAAGAGACTATTCCAATATAAACAAGGACGATGACACCAATCAAGAATAAAGAACACTCGGAATTTACCTTGGCAGTGAAGACAGTAGAAAGCAGGTGATAAAAGAGTTTCAAAACTGAAGTTAGTGGCATCCAGTCAGGAGGACTATGTTGAAAAACATTCCAGAAAGAAGAATGGTGTCATCTGGATGTAGGAGAGTCTGCTTTTAATCCATGCGGTGAGGTGTAGAGATGATGTCGCAGTATGCAAAATTTCACTCTAAGAGGACATGAAAATTTCATACAGGTCACAAATATTTGAAGCAAGATTTAACAGATGCAGTTGTTATCCGGTAACTTTCCCTGAAAGTACGAAGAAGCCAAAATGGTGGCCATTCTGAGGTATATTAGTAAGCAAAGGCAGTGCCCAATATACCGTGTTTCAGTAAAAACATATTCCTCTTCTTATGGCACGCATTACATGAAGAAAAACTGATTGTGAGAATTTAGTGAAGAAGAAAGTTTTAATGGCGTTATGTTTCCATCTTCATGAAACCGCAGCAGTAAGCAGTTTATCTAAAATGGCGGACGCGCTGAGGCAAGCGCGTCCGCGATGAAAATGAAAAGAAGAGCAGTGCGCTCAATCTTGTGACACACCTCACAGAAGTCCTGACATGTTCCGAAGCAGGATACAGTGATTACGGGAGTCTGTGGATGTGGAGAGTGCGCCTGCAGAGCCCAAACAGGATCTGCGGCAGAGCACCTCCGTCAGGCGGCCATCTTTATTGGTACCGTAGCCACGCCCCCTGTGATCTGTACTCTAATGTCTGGTAAGGTTGCAGGATTGGGGCGGGCTTCATAGTCCTGTTCTAGTTTTATCAAAGTAGTTTCTATGGACTGTAAGTGAGAGTGGAGGGACTTTAGTACTCCACCTGATAGTGATTTTAAATGCTTCCAATAGCATACTCGCCTCGTCTACAGAGCCCTTACTTTTTTCAAAACATCGCACAATTTCCTTGTGAATCCCCTCTCAGAATACTCCATCAAGCAGGCCTCAGGAATGTAGCCTTCACTGAAGTAGCACAGGCATGTGTGTGAAATGGTAACCGTTAAGAGCACCAGGACATGGTCCAAGAGTGTTTTCTGCATGTGCCTGATGTCTGATACCCATGTGCTCACTTCCCTCATCACTAGCCAGTAGTCAAGCCGGGACAATGTATTATGTACTGAAGACGTGAAGGTGACCTCTCTGTCTCCAGGGTGTTGTGACCTCCATATGTCTATGAGTCTGTAATCAACCATGTGCTCTCAGAGGATTTTGGTGGCTTGTTTACTCTGTCAGTCTGTTTCAGCAGACTTACCTAGTGTTGGATCTAAATATACATTAAGGTCTCCCACACAAATGACAGCAGTAGAGTTCAGTACATGTAAACAACAACATATCTTAGTATAGTAGTCAGGCTCATCTACATTGGAGACGTATAGGTTCATAAGAGTGACAACGGTGCAACATAGTCTTACCTGCATGATAGCATATCTCCCCTGTTCATTCATTTCGCAATGCTTGCCAAGGAATGGAGTTCTCTTCTTAATCAAAAGAAGGACACCCCTAGAATAAGATGAATAGGAGAAGGCTGTTTGTACACCTGCCTACTTCGACCCCAACGTCTGTGCCGTGTGAGATGTGTTTTTTGGAGTAGTGCAACTTGCACATGGTGTCGGCCCAGCTAGGTAAATACTTTTGGGATTTTTGAGGCCTTGCACACTCCATGTGAGGACATTAATACGTCCTGCACCTTGGGTCATTGGAGCTAAGTATGTCCATGAAGTTGAATATACACTATAGTCTGCTTGGTGTGGCACAGTACTGCGCATATAGTGTCTGTGACATAGTGATGGAATTGCAAACAATGAACGTATTTCCCTCCCTCTTTGCACTTCAGCATCCCAACCACACTAAAGCCATCTGCTTAGCTGAAAAAAGGTAAAAGCAAGTAAACAAACCAAAAATTATGGTAGAAAAGGACATTCATAACATTGTTTCTTGTAGTCATGTATGGTGCACCCTCGTGGGGAAGCTAGAGTCTAGTGCATCCTCCAGGTGGACAGAGGTGGCCAGGAGCTAGGCAAGGATCAGTCAAGGAAATTGGTAACTCATTGGGGGGGCGTCTCATAAAATCCACTGATGAGAGCTCCGGCTCCGTAAGTCGATGGGTAGCAAAGTAGCTTCAGAGCCAACAAACAAGAGTTTGTGACATATGTAGCATGTCAGATCTACCATAATCGATTCAAGCCTCGTCATAGTCCAACAGCAGTGACTTTTACATTCTGTGCTGGGGATACTAGGAGTTATCAACAAATATGGTTCCACAGTGCTAGCAAGTGTATTCCATTAGTCACAATCCCTGTCTCCTTCATCAAGCATCCCCGGTGGCTGACTCAGACCTCAGTGAGTTGCATCGCATATGGGATATCGACATAACAAAGTCCATGGCTGCTTTCAATGCAGTGAATATTTTCTGTGTACCATCACGTTCAACAAGGAGGCGGGCAGGGTAAAGCATGGCTTATGGTACACCTTCTGCCTGTAGCTTCCTTTTCACCTGGACGAATTTGTGCAGAGCAGACTGAACTACCATGTGAAATCTGGATAGAACGTGACATCATAGTCTTGGTATTGTATTGTTCCTTTCTCCCTAGAGAAGCGTAAGACAAAGTCTTGATCTCGATGACTCAACAGTTTGGTGGTGATATGCCATGGAGAGTCCCAGAAGGTGGACTAGCTGCCAACGATCTGCGAGCTCATTCAGCTATTACCAGAGATATTTGCTTATTGCCAAAAAATCTCCCATAACATAGACTCTGCGTAGTTCCCTAGCCGGCGGTGTTGGTGGGTTCATGAATGCCCGCAATGTGCAGATTACTTTGGCGTTATATAGACCCTTCTACATGCCTGAACTTATTGCATGCATCTGGGCAATTTGTGCAGGGCCTCTTTTAATCTCTTGTGTGCTCTATAAAATGCTGAGTCAAACCACCCATTTCTGTCACACGTTGAAAGTCTTCTGGTGGCAAATAGGCCTTCCTTGATCCCTTTCGTTATGGACAGATAGGACTCTATAACTTTATTACACTTAGCTGTATCATCTAAGCATGTCACAAATGCCGGTGTGTGGTAAACTCCACTCCACTGGTGGACAGTTTTGCCGCTCCGTGCCCTGCTTGGAACGCAAAGTTTGGCAAAAAATCAGTTAACCTGCTAGCAGAGCAGAGATTACTAACACACTCATCCCTAGTCTCAGCAATCCCACTGTGGGGGACTTACTAGTGGCAACAATAGGAGATCTTGACCCCAACGATGCTCATCAGCCAAGGGGACTACACCTCCCAACCAGTAGTGCACCAGGAGGCCCCTTTGCAGAGTGGTTGAGGAAGGGGACGGGTCCTCCACCTACATCCCAGCAATCGCGCTGTGGGGTCCCTACTTGTGGTAACAATAGGGGTTCTTGGCCCCCAACGACCCTCAGCAGCTAAGGGGACACCCCTTTGCAGAGTGGTCGAGAAAAGAGGCAGGGCCTCTGATGATGTCTCAGCAATCATGCTGTGGGGGACTTACTTGTGGCAACAATAGGGATTTTTGGCCCCCAATTACCGTCATCAGTCAAGGGGACTTTATATGGGGTGGTCGAGCAATACTCCGCCCTCTCACAGAACTTTGCGGAATTTGGCAGAGTTTTTGGGCAACTACATGGAATTCTGCAGAGTGAAAGCCTGAAAGATGGCTATAAAGTCCGACCATTCTGCAGTGTTCCCCCTTTTGCTTAGTCCTGCTACATTCCAGTTTAAGATCCCTATGGTAGTATGATCAAAACTTCCTGTGGGACCAATATCTAGCTACATTATATGCAATGGAGAGATCATGGGAGGACATATATAGCTCTCAGTGCACAGTGGAACATCCATTCTGGGACCATCGGATTCAAAGTACACATCACTGATGCGTCTAGGAGCAAGAAGGGGTTCCACAGCAATTTAATCCACTCCATCTAACATTGTCAATATATCAAAATGTTTAAGGGTCAGGATAGCATAGTGCGAAACGAGGGCACCCAGGTTTGGGTCGTACCAGTAATATTGGTTCATCAATTATATTTGCTGGTTGATAAAAATAACCAAGTGGTAATACTGATATTTGGTGAGGAGACACAGTTGAAGAACTAGCTCTAAATAAAATAATTTCAATCAGATGCAGTATTTTAAAAACACAGAGCCACACAGTGTCCGTGTAATACTTTATCTTATTGCCCAGCCAATTCACAGATTTCCTGTTCAGTGTGTCCCATGTTTCATTTTCTATAGATGGTAGAGTTTGAACGTTGTCCAAAATGATCACGTAGGGTGTTGCTACAGAGGGGTAGATCGAGAAAATCAGATATTTTGCCTGATGATCCATTGGGTGACTCACTGCTTGGGAACATATGGGATGGTGAGGGAAGGACTGTTTCGGAACAATTATGGCCAAGTTCGCAACAGGATTATAGGTTTGTGAATGTAAATAGGATGAAGTACCTACAATGCAATTTAAAGGGATGTTGTTGGGAGGGGCATTTTGTTTGCCAAAAGAGGATGGGCTTACATGGGGAAGGCTCTGCTGATCAATGATGGGTGCATTAACTACCCGGTTGGGCACGCATGCATCAGGTGAGCTCTATCTAGTAGGCGGAGGATGTTTGGTCTTTAATAAGTCTAAGCAAGTAAGGTGAAACTTCCACATGTTTTATTCTAGTGGTCAAAGAGCCCAACATAGTCTTTACAAAGGATTCCAGTGTTTGAGCCATGGTAAAATTTTTAAATCATCAAGAGGTACCTTAACGGAAGCCACTTTGGATATAGACTTGGAGGGTCAATGCCTGATCCTTCACAGCATTTGGATATAAGTCTTTAGGGTGAAGCTCAGGAGTCTAGAGTTTTTTGAAGGTGGTTGTGCGCCAGGGTCACATAGGGAAATGCAATCGGAAATATTTTGAAGGCATCAGTGGTCACCCTTTTGGATATCATTCACCGCTGTACTGCTAGGGGGTTTATCAGCATCAAGGTCGAGAACTTGGGGTTGAACCTGTGTTATAGGTGCTGTAATATCACCAATACAAGTGGACAGGGTCTCTTCACTCATGATTTGTTTTTATTCACCCCCTTGGCACCTGTGACAAAGTTCATTGTAGATGTGCGTGATTTGCCCGGGGGCTCTCTCTTACCTATCTTGGGATGATAGGAAAGATACTTTTTAAAAGACAGAGGACGCTTAATAGGGGTTAGTTCTGCCTCCTACGTGCAAAAAGGTTGCATTGAGTGAAACACAGTCAACTATGATGGAGGAGATTGCCCATAAGCCAAAAGAACCAAGTCCCAATTCTAAGAAGGTAGATCCTCCTAATTAACAACTCAGGGACCTAGATAACATTCACAGACAAACACTAAGGAGCTTTATTAGCAATCTCACCCCTTTCAGAGATTTGAGCTGCCACTCGAAGCACTGGCGTAACGAAAGTTGAGAAGGCCCCCCTTCAAGGTACATAAAGGGGCCCCCACTCCGTATTTACTATGGAGCTCTCATGACTGAGTATGGTGCGGAGATGTCCCCCTGCAGCTCGGGCCCCCCCGCACCGCGGGGGCTGTGGGGGCCTGTGTTATGCCCCTGACTCGAAGGTCAATAAAAGTGGCCCAAGCATCCCAATGGGCTAGTCCAAGTTCAAAGCCAAGTTCTCAACGGTTCTCAATGGGCACACATCTGACCAAAGCAGAAGCATCACCGAGGAGGGGTCGGTAGAAACAAGAATGTCAGAAGTCCACAAATCTCAGGTTACACAGACAGTATCCATCCACGAGTGGCAGAAGATGGCCAGGGAGCCCCCACAGCCAAGGCTAGGGTAGTGACCCTGATCTGCCTGCAACAGGATCGTCCTTCCCATGGCCCTGACTTCTCCCAGGCATGGGCCATGTGAATCGCGCTTAGTGGGGATAGAAGCAAGGCTTTAAGTGCATTGAAAGCGCCTCTCCCACTGCACTGGAGCGTGCGTTGCAGGACACCCTGGATCAGTGAGTTTCACCAGGGTAAGTATGGCCAAAGTGAAGAGAAACTACCACCAATCGATGTAGCGTTGCATTCCATGGGGAGAGAGGCACCGCTTCTAAGCAGGTTGACAGCGCCTACCCCGCTGCACAGGTGCGGGCATTGAAGGGAAGTCAGGAAAGCGAATCCCATCACTTTAAGTATGTCAAAGTGAAGAGAAACTGCCTCCAATCAATGTAGTGTCCCACCCACGGGGAGAGAGGCAGTGCTTCCAAGCATGTTAACAGTGCCTCCCACACTGCACATGTGCGGCCATTGCAGGACACTCTGGGACAGCGAGCCCCATTGGGGTAAGTATGACCAAAGTGAAGAGAAACTATCTCCAATCGATGTAGCTTTCTGATTCAAATTGCAACAGTGGACACAGAAAGGGCCCGAATCTGCAACAACAGGACCTGCACAAAACAAAGGCGGGATACTCCCCTCCTGTGACAATCATCCTGATACTGCATGGCTGCGACTCATCCTGGACCAAAGACTAGTTCCCCCAGACAGAGGGACCTCTTTGAAAGGCAAAGGTAACTCCAAACTCCCTTGGAATAGCAGCACTGATCCCCTGCAATCCACAGGTAAAAACAATGTACCAGACGCAAAGAATTGTAGGACATCAGGCTCTCCGAGGGATCGGCGAAGAGTAGATGGCCCAGTGAGTTGTGGAAAGTGTCCTCCTCACCTCAAGCAAGTTTCAGCGGGCTACTGTTTTACCCATCTTCCAGACGTCGAAATAACATCTTGCTTCTGGTCAGTCTGGCAACCACTCCCTTTACTATGCTGCATCACAAGGGAACTACGCAGCACCTTCAAGTGACCACAGCAATGACCCCGTTGTTGACTTTTTGCACCTGTTGCCCTGCTAACAGCCTCTAAGCATTAAAATCAGACCCCCCATGGCGCACGATTTAGCACCAAGGACAGGCAGAACAACTGTGCACATGTGCCTCTGGAGCCAGGTAAAATCAAACTGACTGTCGTGGCTTGGTCCTGGTATCTACATCACCATAACTCCTATGCAACTCGACCTGTAAGCGAACAATTGTCACTACTTCTTTTTACCATTGACCGCAATGGTAAAGTTTTGAAGTATCGATTTGCACTGATTTATTTTTACTTCAAATATCCATTACTCCAGTTATGCTTATCTGTTTGACTTTGTTTTGGTGTCTACATTTATATAAAAATCTGCTTTACTTAATAAATTGGTGTCAGATTAATTTCGAGTTGTGTCAATTATTTATCTTCCATGTTAGAACTCTGAAATGCTTAACACATATTCCTCTAGTAAAGCGTGACTGCTCTATGCTACACTTCCAGGACGGAGCTAATGGTTTATTATTATGAATCCAAGGACCATCTTGTCAAAGTATTACATAGCGAAGCCTAACCAGCCTTACTACATAGTACTCCACTTTTCTACACTGACAAGTAAAAAATGTTTTTAATCTGCAAAGAGCAGCTAAGCTTTCACATGATTTCACTGGGAGTCCAAAATGTATCAGTGTAGGTGGTGGGACTTTGAATTATTTTTAGTTTTTGCAGAGCAGAAACTTGTTGACTTCTCACCTCTGAGAGCATTGATTTCAGAGGATTCGGGGACTCTGCAATTTCTGTGTAAATACTGTTAGACATGAGCTCCTGGACACACATGTAACAGTGGCCTGAACCATTAGGTCCTCTTAGGTTGAGCCTGGGCAGAGAATGGCCTGCTCTGCGAGGCATTCTGTACTCGGAGAATGGAGGTGAAGCTCCACCCACTCCCCGCCCATATTTTTCATTGGCTTGCGTCATTGTCCTTGGTAAATGCTAGCTTCTCATTCGTTAATAGGCTTGGTAGCACCTCCTTAGTACTGCCTCGTCTTCATTTGTAACCTTCCATGGTGACACCCCCGGCTACATTTGTTGTTGGTCTGTAGGCTTTATTTACATCCTCCGAGCACTATTTTGTTAAATGCTTTTTACCTGCCTGCAAAAAGACAGGACTCACTCTCTTGTAAGGAATGCTTCATTTCTTTTTAATACCATGCCACGCCGCAGTGGCGGCCACGCCTTTGATTGATTTTCAAAAACAACAATTGATGGACAGAATGCAGAACAATGTCATACATTCACCCCAGTACAGAGATCTGGGCCTAAATCCATCGTTTTTTTGCTCACCATGCAATTCCAGTTTGAACCCAGCCATATGCAAATCAGTCTTGACCCTGTGACTCATGGGAACAGTCCAGGCGGAACTGCCAAGCCAGGTTCTCCCTGGACTGGAAACAAGCATCCTAGGACCGGTTTCGGGGTTTCACCCCTCTTCAGCCAGGATAGCTTGATTCCAGTGGCATGGAGAGCACGGGACTCACGTCTTAGCATACCCGTCTAACTCGGGGTGACAAATGCAAAAACAACAATTGATGGACAGGATGCAGAACAATGTCATACATACACCCCAGTACAGAGATCTGGGCCTAAATCCATAGTTTTTTTGCTCACCATGCCATTCCAGTTTGAACCCAGCCATATGCAAATCAGTCTTGACCCTGTGCCTCATGGGAACAGTCCAGGCCGAACTGCCAAGCCAGGTCCTCCCTGGACTGGAAACAAGCATCCTAGGACCGGTTTCGGGGTTTCACCCCTCTTCAGCCAGGATAGCTTGATTCCAGTGGCATGGAGAGCACGGGACTCACGTCTGAGCATACCCATCCCACTCGGGGTGACAAATACAAAAACAACAATTGATGGACAGAATGCAGAACAATGTCATACATTCACCCCAGTACAGAGATCTGGGCCTAAATCCATCGTTTTTTTACTCACCATGCCATTCCAGTTTGAACCCAGCCAAATGCAGAACAGTCTTGACCCTGTGCCTCATGGGAACAGTCCAGGCCGAACTGCCAAGCCAGGTCCTCCCTGGACTGGAAACAAGCATCCTAGGACCAATTTTGGGGTTTCACCCCTCTTCAGCCAGGATAGCTTGATTCCAGTGGCATGGAGAGCACGGGACTCGCGTCTGAGCATACCCGCCCCACTCGGGGTGACTAATGTGAAAACAACAATTGATGGACAGAATGCAGAACAATGTCATACATTCACCCGAGTACAGAGATCTGGGCCTAAATACATCGTTTTTTTGCTCACCATGCCATTCCAGTTTGAACCCAGCCATTTGCAAATCAGTCTTGACCCTGTGCCTCATGAGAACAGTCCAGGCCGAACTGCCAAGCCAGGTCCTCCCTGGACTGGACACAAGCATCCTAGGACCGGTTTCGGGGTTTCACCCCTCCTCAGCCAGGATAGCTTGATTGCAGTGGCATGGAGAGCACGGGACTCACGTCTGAGCATACCCATCCCACTCGCGGTGACAAATACAAAAACAACAATTGATGGACAGAATGCAGATTAATGCCATACATTCACCCCAGTACAGAGATCTGGGCCTAAATCCATCGTTTTTTTACTCACCATGCCATTCCAGTTTGAACCCAGCCATATGCAAATCAGTCTTGACCCTGTGCCTCATGGGAACAGTCCAGGCCGAACTGCCAAGCCAGGTCCTCCCTGGACTGGAAACAAGCATCCTAGGACCGGTTTCGGGGTTTCGGTGCAGATCGGAGCGTCTGAATCCCCTATACTTCCACGGACGGAGTGATTTCACAGTCACACACGTACACACACATCACACGCTGGTGGGGCCCATTACACCAACATTCAAACCTAAAGCACCTTATCCGTGCCTGGCATAGGGGAAACACTTTTCAATATTCCTAACCAATCTGCCTATACCTTGAGGTCAATGCGACAAGCTGGTTGCTTGTAAATCTAGCGAGAACATTTCATAGATTACACAAATAAATTCAATAAACATGACAAGAAATAACCACCCGAGACAGAAATTCAAACAGATTGTTCATTTATCTAAAATTGTAGGAAAAGTCAATTAAATGCAAAATTCATTTCTCTCATATTTACCTATTCTGTCTAAATGTCAGATCCTAAGTCAGAACCGGTCCTCAGTAGAAGAAACAGAGTTTTCTGCAGTCATGTAGAGTCACCGTCCTCTCCGTCAGCATAGGGACCTTGGATCATCAGCTCGGGAAGAAGTGGCGCTAGACCTCTCTAGTCTGCTAATATTTATACTAAAATTTACATTCTATAAAGTAACAATTCTTTGTTCAGAACGGATGAATGGCGGAAATAATGTCATCTTGGTACATTTTGGATATTGTGCGAAATTTTCTCACACATAGATTGTCCCAAATAATGAATAGGAACATTTAATGTTTATGACTAATTTCGATACATTTACGGATGTCTCTACTGGGTAAAACTTGTTTCAAATGGTGGGATCATAATAAGTTCATGTAGTTTAATATTTCAAATTTGCAACATCTCCATCTTCCAGGGGCACTTGGCAGATTTCCCGGACTTGTCATCATGCTCATGACTTTTCAGTTCATCGGAGGTGCAAGGTCACAGGCAGCGCGAAGCCTTTTTGTAAAATTTCCATCTACTCGAATGCAGGCTGCGTGTGGTGGCTATTTTGTGGTAGGCCACATCAGTCAACTTAAGCAAAAATAAACATAAAACAGAATTACTGCACGGAAATGATTATACAGTGTTATTCCCCTGCTAATACCCTTATGTGTGTGTATTTATCTAGCCATTTGCGACATCAAAAGCCATTAATGCATATTAATTAAAAGCGCAAACACAAAAACATCACATAAGCAACATCGATTTCTGTCAGTTTGCTCACCAACTTAGTTCACTTATTATTGTAGCCATGCAATAGCATTCCCACGTGTAATTCTCTTGTTAATAAGGTTGATTAGACAACATTTGACAAACTTTTAATACTTAACAATTAATCAGTAGTACTTTTAGTTAAAACATGCGAAAATGAAACAGGTATTCGGTTTTAAAGTAAAAACCCTGCTCCATCAGTTTCACCCCTCTTCAGCCTGGATAGCTTGATTCCAGTGGCATGGAGAGCACGGAACTCACATCTGAGCATACCCGTCCCACTCGGGGTGACTAATGCGAAAACAAAAATTGATGGACAGAATGCAGAACAATGTCATACATTCACCCGAGTACAGAGATCTGGGCCTAAATCCATTGTTTTTTTGCTCACCATGCCATTCCAGTTTGAACCCAGCCATATGCAAATCAGTCTTGACCCTGTGCCTGATGAGAACAGTCCAGGCCGAACTGCCAAGCCAGGTCCTCCCTGGACTGGAAATAAGCATCCTAGGACCGGTTTCAGGGTTTCACCCCTCTTCAGCCAGGATAGCTTGATTCTAGTGGCATGGAGAGCACGGGACTCACGTCTGAGCATACCCGTCCCACTCGGGGTGACAAATGCAATAACAACAATTTATGGACAGAATGCAGAACAATGTCATACATTCACCCCAGTACAGAGATCTGGGCCTAAATTCATCGTTTTTTTGCTCACCATGCCATTCCAGTTTGAACCCAGCCATATGCAAATCAGTCTTGACCCTGTGCCTCATCGGAACAGTCCAGGCCAACTGCCAAGCCAGGTCCTCCCTGTTGACTCTGTTGACTGGGTGTGAGTGTTTGATTGGTTCTGATGCTCCGTCCATCACCACCCCCTTTTGTACCGCTTTGTTTGCCATAAGTTGGCAGGGTATGCTCAGACGTGAGTCCCTTGCTCACTTTGCCACTGGATTCAAGCAAGCCTGGCTACAGACGGCTGAAATGCCAGAAACCGGTCCTAGGAAGCTTGTTTCCGGTCCAGGGAAGGCATGGCTTTGCTGTTCGGGCTGGACTGATTTGCATATGGCCATGTCTGAACTGGGGTGGCAGAGTGGGCTAAAGAACGGTGATGGATCAAACCCAGATCTGTTGACTGGGTGTGAGTGTTTGATTGGTTCTGATGCTCCGTCCATCACCACCCCCTTTTGTACCGCTTTGATTTATTTGCGGTACCAAATGAGGCTGCAAAGCAATAGGTCTCGCATTTTCAAACGCTTAGTAAAAGCGAGACCTATAGTATTGCAAATACTTGTTAAAAACAGCTTTAACTCCAGTAAGAATTGGGAAGAGGTCCCCAGTCTCTTTTCATTCGTATTAGTGTACTCTTACTTGGTACCAGGTGATAAAACCATGATGTCACAAATAATACCCAATATTTTGCACTTTTACCCTTATTCCTGTGAATAATCTTGACCAGCGCACTGTGTCTTTATGATGTTCGCTCTCATTAGAGAGTGTGTACGGAGACTGTCTCTAGTGCTAACAGCAGCACAGGGCTGAGGTTGCCCACTAACAGCTGATGGAGCTGACTGAACTGTCTGTGCCTTCCACTGCCCTGAACGGATTCTCACTGCAGTGCCATATGATCGATTCGAGTGAGATCTTATCAGTAAAATTCCCAGATACATTGCTCGACTTTCTGCTGTTTGTGCTTCATGCAGCACTGTCAAAATATGGCAGCACTGTCCAGATTTAGCCCTAGCCCAAACTGTGCTTGAGCCCATCCTATGCCAAGAAAGAAGGGTACATGACACACAGTTTTCTGTTGTTTATGATGCAGCCAACACTACAGTTGGGTGAGTAAATTTTCAGCAGAACCATCACTCATTTTATACCCTTTCAAACTGAGAACCAAAGGAAGCCAAAGGCAAATTATAATAGATGTAACATGATTTGCAAACACAATCTTTTTTTCAGCCATTGGCACATGACTCTGTGACGTCCACAGGAGGTTCCTTTTTCTAAGATCTACATTAATGGGATGTTGGGCGTTATCTGCCTAGCACCAATTCACTAGTACAATCTGTAACCTAACTGGCCACAGCAATTACTGTTTTAAAGTGGGGTTTTACAACGAACACTGCACTCTTACTTTTGTTACCCATCACCGTTTTGTCACTGCAATGCTAACTGTCTCCTTCACCTCTCCCGACAGAGCATCAAACCCTGCTTCTTGTCTACGGTACCTGCAGAGCTCGCGGCCTCTGACTGTCTCTATGCCTGCCCCATTTCATGTCCTCGCATTTTACTGCTGCCATACAGATTCCCTTGTTGAATCTAGACTGCTGCCTCACAACAAACATCTGTGCGGCATTGGAAACACTAACTAGGTATAAGAAATTGGGCTACTGGTTGAGAGAGGTTGGAGCCCTACTCAAGCAACAATCACAAAACGTATCAGGGTGAAACAAAGAAACTCACCAAATTAACCTGTAGTTAATTCTCTGGTAACTTGGCACAACGCAGTAAGGCTTAACCTAAAGGCAGTATGTAAAGTATTTTTTGCAGAGTACAAACAGTAATATAGTAAAAACACAACTTAAAGCAGGAAAAATCTAAAGCCAATTTAGATAAATAGAGTAAATCTTAATACATGAAATACCACAAAAACAAATCAAACTCAATCATTGGAATCAAAGGTATGGATTGTTAGAGATTTTGGAGAAAAATAGCACCAACAAGAATGAAGTGCCAACGCAGGTGTCAAGTTGGAGAAGGCCAGGCCAAAGTCACCAGTCAAGGTCATCCACGAAGGACTGTGGGTCTGGCACAGGCACCAGGTTTGCCACAATCAAGAGTATCATTCACACTTAGTAGAAATTTAAAGATTTCATAAAGAAAGTAGAGTCCTCTGCATGGCCCCTGCAGAAGTCTGCAGTCAAGTGGAGATCATCGACAATGGTGAGTTGCAGTTGCGGCCGGCTTGGCTTGAGGGTGGCAGGGTGGGTGTGGGAGGTCGCAGGAGGGAGGGGTGTCATGGGGGGTGTCTCAGGGGTGGGTCACACGGGGCAGGAAAAAAAAATGAAACATACCTTGCTGCTAGGTCCTGCGTCTCTGCTCCTGCTCTCCTGCCGCCAACTCCAGGAACAGGAAGCAGGCAGCCAGGCTCCCTCCACTTAGCCAATCACAAAGCTGGGTGAGACACAGCGCTCAGCCAGGGGTTGGAGGGGTTGGCATGTTCTCCACGCAAAACAGGGAAAGTGCACATGACTGGTGTTGGCTGCCCGAGAGGGCTGACCAAACAGTTGCTGTGCACTTTGGAGTGGGCAAACCACTCCTCCCCTCCTCCGAAAGCAGAGCAGCCCCGCCCACCCCCCACCCACCCGCAAAACAGCACGAAGCACAAAATTATAATAACGCAAAGTTATTATCATTTTGTGTTTCTACCACACACTGCTTAAAAGCAGTGGGGCAACGCTCCTCCGCCATAGCAGAGGAGCCGCCACTGGTGAGTTGGTGGAAGTCTCAGTGAAGTCATCGATAGTGGTGGGAAAAGATCCGAGTGGGAAATGTTGGATTTTCAGGCCAAGGAGGCCATCCTTGTCGATGTAGTACTAGTCACCGTCAAGCTTGGTAAAGATTTCTAATTTCGGACTTAGACATTTTTCTAGAGCTAGGATACTTGCAGCAGTTTGAGGCTGTAGATGAACAGGGCTCCATGAGGACAGAAACCATCATTAAGAGGTTGCACCGAAGAGGATTTGCTGGTGCATAAAAGAATGTACCAGGAGTTATGGCAAAGTAATTTCCATCAGCGATGCCCATTTGTCAAATTGGCTGGCCGGTCTGTCCCTTCTCTTTTGTCAGTTCCCAGTGCAGTATTTTTTTTAAAAGAATTCAAGTCCCAAGTTTTGGTTTTTGGTAAGAGAAGGACACCCTAGCACCACACAAAGGGTACAGGACCTAGAGGGGCACCACTTCAGAGCTAATACCTACTCAAGCAGAGATAAGGAGCACTAATCAGGATGGTGGCAGGGTCTCTGAAGTTGGTTGCATCACTGTAGCTCGCATAGGAGGCCTATTTCACAAAAAAAGGTTGTTTCTATCTTAATTGAATGAAAATAATACCGACAGTGTGCCACATCATTTGCATGATTTTCAGGTTATTTAAATAAACCTACCCATTATGGTTGCCTCCTTGCCACATAATCCAACTAGCCTTGACAATGTTAAAGCTTGAGAGTGTGAGAGAGCAGAGAGATAGAGATAGATAGAGAAAGAGAGACAGAGAGAGAGAGAAAGAGAGAGAGTACACAATGGATAACTGATTAACATGATCCAATATTGCCATCAACCAGTTCCGGATGACATCATAAGCCAGGAGGCTGGATGTTGAGTGGTTACTAAATGTTACCAAAACCCTAAGTTGGTAATAAAAGACCATATTATACATGGTAACATGCATTTCATATAACAAGTTGGAAGCTGTATTCTTCAAAGTGCAGCTAATAACGTGTACTCACTGGAATAAGAATGTCGAAGCTTTGTTTATTTTTCTTGACTATATTGTTAATAAACCTATTGGCAACAGTGAGGGTCAGTGGATGTAGGTGATTCTGTGACTGCCTCACTTACCATAAATGTATGGATTTACCCCATTTGCCACATAGTTTGCAAAATCTGCTGATATCACAAAACGTTGTTTCTATCACAAATGTGTAATAAAATACTGGCAGAGAAGATGCCACATAATTTGCATTATGCCCTGGCTTAAAATTGGTCTTTCATGCAGCCTAATCCTCGTAGTTATGCCAATGTTAAATCTTTGCAGAGTGGTTTTAGGGCAGTCATTGTGACGATAAATCCATATTTCACAGGAAACTGTGAAATAGGTCCTGTATATCATGGTTTCCTGTGAAATGTGGGTTTCTAGACACTGCATTCTATGCAGTAATAGCAACAAATCATTTAATGCGTGAGGGTGTATGGTGTGTGTCTGTGTGGGTGGGGTGTAAGGTGTGTGTATATATGTGTGTGTGTATGTGTGTGTAATGTGCGGTGTGCGGTTTAATTTTTTCCCCATGGACTGCAATGTTACATTTCTCTATGATGTCAATAGAAAAACAAGGTTATTGTAAAAATTTGTTTTTGAAAAGTGATTTTTGTAAAATATTTTTGAGGCAATAATATTATCACATGCTATGTTTTCCAACTCTTACTGAATTCTTATTTCCAGGACCTAATTTTGTGAACTGAGCATGTCAGTTTACTGACAAGGCTCACTGCCCATCTTATCCAGTCCTGAAGGGAACAGCCAGTAAGTATTTGGTTTTGGGAAACACTAAATCTTGGAGATTCCAGAAAGTCCAAACAAGCAGAGACAGCTGACCAGCTCCTCTGATCATTTCTAACTGGGGTTTTGCTTGAGGAGGCTGTGGAAGGCCTGCGCCAGTTACACCAGTTAGAGAGAAGTGTCTAGAATGGATTTTAATATAACTGGGACCCCATGAAGCAAGCTGACAAATAAAGGCTTGAAACTGAAAATGTAAGAAATATATTTTCTAAGACTTTGTTGTTAGTGTATTTACCAAACTGAGGGACTAAAGATACCACACAGTAGTGTAGCTGAGTTTCTTCTGCCCCATGGTGAGACTTGTTAAACGTGTATGTTGAGATTACAATCATTGGTTATTGAAAATAGTAGTGTTGAAAATAGTAGTGATATTTTCAAGAACTACTGAACATACAAGCATAACTCTCACATGGGGATGTAGAAGCTTATCTAAACTGTTTCATGATGTCGTATTGTAGAGAGGAAGTATTACAAAGCTGGTTTTCCTCTTGCTCCTTCTTTTGTGTATACATGTGAGACTAAATCCTCATATTTGTGCATTCTAGTATGCTGGGACTGCCATAACATATCTCTGTAAAATAAAGTTCACTATGTAGATTCAGCTTAATTATCCATGGAACATATGTGATTGAAATAGTTAATTCTACATCTCCACCCAGAAAAATGCTAGAAAAGTCACCTAAAGTTATAAAGTGCTTGATTTGTAAAGTCTGATTTTATGGTGAATCTGAGGGGAAAAGGTAAACTTACAAAAATGTACTTTAGGATGTCTGAACAAAACCAGCTTGAAACAATGTTTGCAGCTCATTACACCTCCAAAGCTGGAGTACCCGTTCTTGTCTGGAAGAGATAACAGTCCCCTCTCTGAAGACCCGCTTGTGAACCTAGGAAGGACACCGTGGTATTACTTGCTGAACACTTTGCAGATATTAACTATCTGGGATAGGATAACGATAAAAACTAGCAGAACAAAACACAGACTTAGCACTATCTCTTTTGACTTGGAGATGCCCAAGAGAGCTTCTCTGTTTCATCACAGGACCCTCCTAAATATCCAGGCTCCAGTTTTAGTAGGAGAGAGACCAGTTGGATCACGTCACGTGGTAGGACAGCTATTCCAAATAGGGGATATACTAGGGAGTTGAAGGCAATGCTACCTGGTGGCAGAAGGGTTCTGTCATTTTGAAACAGGAGCTCCTTCGTAATTTTACAGTAAGTTGAAAAGGAAGTACTAAAAATGGATTTGGGGATAACAAGGAAATAGTTTGGGTTGTGTGGCTACATTTGTCCAATCACTGGATAGTGCACAAAATAAATCTGGCACCTCAATCCCCCCCTCCTCAGAACATTCTTGGACATGGGTAGACTCAACATAAAGACGAAGGCCTTGCTGAAAGAAGACTCCTAACTATTGCTGGAAGAGGAGGGCTCTCTTAAGTAGTCATGGACTGCTGATGAATTTGATTGCGATCCAAGGGTCAAGTTTTTGGCTTCCTGTTTGCATCCTTCCAGAACACAAAATGCAAAAGTACTCCTGACTCCAGGATGGCCCAGTTGACCACAGAGGATTGAACCCTGCAGGAGATCTGGCTGTAGAAAGACCTGATGCCTAATAGTTTGTCCTGAAAAGCTACAGACTACAGTCCTGACCAGTAGAACATTTACAAGCAGTTGGAGAAAAGTGGAACTCTGTCATTCTTTCCACCTAGAGGTCTGGGACAAGGAACTAAAATTTGTCATGGTAGGTAGTACAATAGACAGACAAGAAAAGCAGTCACAACTTTTTGTCACCTGAAAACAGATTCACCTGGACCTCATGGTAAAGATATCTGCCTCATGGAGCTCTGCTTGGGAGCAGCTGCCATTCTTGACATGTTGTAAGAGTTTGAGAAAGTGACTTGGGGCCTTATTTAGAGCTAGGAGGACATATTATTCTGTCTCAAACATGATGGATATCTCAGCCACCTTTTAACAACTACATTTGTAAAAATGCGAGCAGAATATCCGTCACATTTGTGACAGAAAACCAGTCCACCAAATGGTAAATACGGCCCTAAGTCTGAAGCTAAAACCTTGGATCTGTCTGACCAGCACCCTCAGTAATTATGAGATCCAGATTTCCCCTGGCATTTGCATTTGTTGCCATAACTAGTAACGTTAGCAGAATCTTGATGATGATGTATTTGACTCCTTGTACCGTGCCACACTGGCAGGTTTTGGCTTCCATAACCTACTTGGTGTGTCTGAACTCTGCTCCATCTCCATTGGGCTGACATCGTGCATGTGTCCCAGTCAACTGTGAACTGTTGTTTTTCTAGGTGCTTTTTGTCTTAAAGTATAAAAATTCATACTTTTAGTTAATCTTATCCTATTTTAATGCTCATGTATTTTTTAGCTCAAAAGTTGTTTTCTATTTTTTTTAATTGGTTTGGGAAGGTTGTGTTTTTTTTTTTTACTTTAATGTGCTTGGCATTGCTTGAACTTAATGCGCAGGTCTTTGAGGATTTCTTTGGGGGGGGAGGTATCAGAGCACTTTACATGAGCACCAGTTGCCTTACAGATGGACAAATTCATTTTATTTGGCACAGTTGTTGTATAGTTCCTATTAATCTGTAGGATCGGGGCCTTTGTTTGGACAGCATAAACTAGGAGCATGGTGCCAAGACTGATTTCAGACACCCCACAGGATAAGTTGGCCTATAGACCAGCTAGATCACAGTGCCACCGCAAACTACCAGGGAGCAAAAAGTTTCTGGCAACCACTAAACCTGACAATCTTGACCCCTCAGGCATCGTGGAATCAGCACAGATCCTTTCGCTCACTCACTCGTGTTCACTTTCTCTCAGAGAAGTAGACAGAGAATACACAGTAGGACATGTTCAATAGGTTTATTGAACCAATGTTATTATTGCATAAAATACATGTGCTGCAATGATTAATAGACAGAAGCACAAAAACGTGATAACAAGCACCAAAAGTGTAAATAGCAGAAATAGTTCTTCCATAGTGCTAAAACAATGTATATATGCGGCATATAAAACAAGGAAGTAATCAAGCGTACTGCTACTATGCGAACCCTGCTCTAAGTGTACCTAGAGTGTGTGGTGGTGTAAAGTCTAGAATCCTTCCAAGGGACGATCCAACCATATTACCTGATGGGATAACATGAAGGACCCCATCTTCGTCACAAACTGGACACCCCTCGTGAGATGTTAGACTGAAGCGTGGTGAAGGCTCAGCATTCATATACCCTCGGTGTCAGCGTAGGTGCGTCCTCTACTAATCTGTTGGTAGGCTCATCTTTTATAATACAAAGCAGCCTTGCAGTGTGCGTATAGATTTGTGATATTATGGATATGTAGATAGACCTGTCGCTCCGTGGTTGTAGATAGAGATGACATTGTACATAGTGCAAAAATAGACCTTGTACATGATGTTCAGGGCATTGTGGTAATGTTGTGCAAAGCTAGATTTGTAAACATGTTTAGTTTCAGGGAAACTAATCTAACATTGTTGTGTATGCAAATATGTGCAAAAGGTCATAGCTGAAATGGTATTGTGAGGACAATGTAAGAAATAAGCTTCTTCGCTACATGGACTCAACCCCAGAATACAACGCCCACTCTTCATACTAAAGGTGATATCTAAAAGCTATCTAAAATGCTAGCAGTCAACTAAAAATTGTTTTTAAAAACTCTTAAAAACAGCTAAAAGCGGACTTCCATCTAAAATATTTATTTAAACGTCTTTAAAAGCAGACAGCGGAAGACAGGTTGTATGCAGTGAAGCCAGAGAGGCTTGAAAGATAAGAACCAATGCGTATTTATTTCTTGAAACTGAGGTGTGCCGAAGCAGTGTACTTTGCGCTCAGCACTAGCAGTGCTGTCTCCATTCCGAGTTAAACCGGGACGTCCATTGCAGAGCAGATAAAATAAAATCAGGATTCCTGCCACAAATAGCAGTACCAAAAACGATTCCCAACAAGAAGTGTTTGAAAGATGGTATAACTCTGAAAATCGTCAAAAAGGTACTAACCAGACCAAGGCCGATACATTTACAAAAATGCACTATTCCTTTTGTATAAGATGTGTTAAAGATAAGATGGACTAACTCCCCAAAATGCAGTGGGAAGTTAGTATGGAATAGTGTCTGTATCTCAGACGAGGACCTTGCAACCTGGAGATCAAATGTCTCCCTGGCTAAAGTGAAACAGAATGACTTTCAGCTTGCTCAAAGAATCAAACTGTATGTTGGAAACATTCATCAAAGGCCATAGCGCTGCCTCCCTAAATGTGGGGGAAGGTGGAAACAGTACTTGTGTACAGCAAATTATTATGGAATTAACAGTCACTAGATAATCACTGCCAGGTTCCATTGCACAGCAGCTTTGATCAATCCGCATCAAGTAGCTCCCATTCGAGAGCAGCCTGAACACAGGATGAATCCCTGTAGTTGGCTATCCCTTCAGATAACAATACAAGTTCACTACTGAAGCACTGCATGCCCTGTGGGGAGAAATGTCCTTGCAAACTAGGGATCTGCTAAAAGCATCGTCACATTAAGAGCTGCAATAAAAACACCTGTGTCCCTATTCTTGCAGCAAAACCTGAATGTAATTCCCAGTGTTCGAGCACATATCCTTCCCCTATAGCTTCATATCTGTCTACCTGTTGGTATTGAAGACTATATTGGAATTGGAAAGGTGTGACCTGTAGGGTGATGTAGCCATGGATTATCCAGTCAGTGGATGGTGTCCCAGCCATGGTAAAAGGTAATTGGTCTCATTTTTAAATTTGCAACATGGTATATTTTGCATCTCTGCATGCCATTACTATCTGTTTTTCCATTAGGTTTTAAGCCGAAAACAGACTTGTACTGTTTATGTAACGCCATGGCCCATGGCCAGAATGTAATATTTGTAACCTCCAGCCCAGTATTAAGATTGACTGTAATTGTGACTGTCCATGTTGTAAAATAGACATGTCTTTGTGTATTTTGTCGATTGTGGAAGACACTATGCTGCCCAGTGAATACATTTTGGATGATAATGTGGTCATACTGTTGTCAACCACAGCCAAAGCCATTTCTAAATTTACCCTGTCAATTCCGCACAATCTCTCAGCACCATCCTGTTGAGAGATTTTCCTCAGCTCATTGTAAAATCCCTTTTGATGTGGGTTCCGGGGACCTAAAATAAAAATCCCTGAGATCGAGGTCATCAGAAAGAAGGGACAAGTGTTGCTTCACCTGGAAAAGTGTTGAGGTTTTTAGCCAATCAAGGCACATCATCCCAACACCTATGCATTCTGGGTGACCTCAACATTTGGTTTGACAAACCCAATATGACGCATCCAAAAACAATAATCACTGGCCTAGACGCACTGAACCTGCATCAGATTGTCCACAAACCCAAACACATCATTGGACATATTCTAGATGTAATTTTTGCTAATACTGAACTAGTTACCTTTCAAACTATAATTCCAGTCACATGGTCAGACCACCATTTGCTTGCTTTCCAACATAAAAAACACCACTAAGCAACTCACCTAAAACTGCCTTACATGCATCCGCCTATCAACCATGGGACAAACTCAATTTGGAACACTTAGAAACACAAATAACATCCAGTACAGATCTTTAAAGAATAAATTCTGTTAAAAAACTATGTGAGTGGCTACAGGAAGCTTTTGACATCCTGATACCTGAAAACCACACAACAGAACAAAAGAAAAAAAGCGCTTTGAAGAAATATAAAGATAAAAGACATAAAACAACAAATTAGAAAGCTGCAACGTACCTGGCTCAAAACAAATGCCAAACAAGACAAACTTCACCTACAGAAAATTAACAGATTATACAAGTCCGCTATTAAAAAAGCTAAGAAAAGGTACTATTCAGACAGAATTCAAAATGCTGAATGTGCAAATAAAGAATTCTATAAAATACTCCATGAATTTCGTAGACCAAATTGCCTAGAAGGAACTCATCCTGGAACTCAAGATTTCACAGACAAACTGGAAAATCATTACATGGACAAAGCAGCCACGTTGGGCTTGTACTTCAAACAGAGACAAAGCACCAGCACTTACCCTTTTACAAAACAACAATCCAAGAATACTCTAAACGAGCCTCTACATTCCTTCCAACACTTCTCACACAATGATTTTATGGACCTGGTCAAAGCAAGCAGGCCTACCGGCAGCCCTTCTGATCCGTGTCCATCGCAAATTTCAAGACAATTCTATTAGCAACCTCTGCTGCCACTCCAGTAAGGAGAATCATCAACAATTCCTTAACTACCAGAATATTTCCAGAAGAACTAAAAAAAAGTCATACATACACCCTTTACTGAAGAAGACAAACTTGGATCCACTGAACCGTTACAACTACAGACTAATTATAAATGGACCTTTTCAGGGTAAGCTGATAGAAAGAGAAACGTTCGCTCAGATGTCACAATTCATTGAAGAGAATGCCATATGTTCAGGCTTCCAAAGAGGATTCCGTCTGGGAAGAGGCACAGAATCTGCCCTCCTTGTTATCTGGGATGACCTGAAGAACACAGTAGACTGCAACTGGGTTGCTGTGCTACTCCTCTTGGACCTCTTGGCTGCCTTTGACACGGTTGGCCATGACACTCTGAAACAAAGATTCTATGAAGCTGGCATAAAGGGGAATGCTCTAGACCGGATTGCGTCCTACCTTTGAAACAGAACTAATGTCATCCATACCCCACCTTTCTCGTCCAAACCATACTCCACAAAAGCAGGGGTCTCCCAAGGCTCTATCATTTCGCCCATGCTTTTCAACATCTACATGAAGTCATTACCGGGACTGATCAATCAATTTCACCTCACGTGCTATAACTATGCAGATGACACACAAAGACTCCTTCAACTGGAATGCCCCAATGAAGGAAGTGGCCCTTAGGGGCCATCTGGGTTTTTTGCAACTACTAACTTTACGTCCGCACTCGGGCCGGAAATTCCGGCCCGGAGGCGGAGCTTCCGGCCCGGAGGTGGGGATTCCGGCCAGTGGCGGAGATATAGCCATGGCCAAAATCTCCACCTCTGGGCCGGAAGCTCCGCCTCCGGCCCGGAAGCCCCGCCTCCGGGCCGGAAGCTCCACCTCCGGGCCGGAATTTCCGGCCCGAGTGCGGACGTAAAGTTAGTAGTCGTAAATCCATTCTGTGAATAGCAAAAGTAGTAGGTTTATTCTGTGAATCGCAAAAGTAGTAAGTTCATTCTGTGAATACCAGAAGTAGTAAGTGCATTCTGTGAATACCAAAATGGTACTAAGTTTAGGATTTTGTCTTAAGTTTGTTCTGTGAATCGGGCCCTATATATTTATCACTCTCTTCCATTTCAGCATAACCAATGCACTATCTTATTTCTCACCCTATACTTCTCTCAATATATCTTCTACCTCAACTTTCTGACTCATCTCAAACTTCTTTTTACTTCTCTTTCGAATGCACTAACCTATTTCTCACCCTATACCTCTATCAATACATCCTCTACATCTACTCTCTCATTTATCCCAAACCCCATACCACTACTATGATCCCCAAAATTACCCTTTCTAGACTCTCCCATACTCCACCCCTCCTTGCATCATCTGACACCTCTTTTAGTATACTTAAGCCTCTTCCTACTGCTATGACCTAAAAAAAAGTAAAAATCCTTCATTCTTCTATCCCTTTACTATCCTTTTCAATCAAAATAACAGACTAACATGCTCACTTCTCAAATTTCATATTTCACTATACTAACTCACCACTAATCCTTTATGGGTTCCAGAGTAGCGTCCTAATTGCCAAAAAGCGCGTTAACACCTCATCAGAGGTAACAAGTACTATATAAATGCATACCTTTTCCCTCTTCTATCTCTCCGCTACCCTTCTCTATCCAAATAACTGAAAACATATCCACCACACAAATTACTTTCATATTCCACTATACTAATTTTCAACACTAATCCTTTATGGGTTCCGGAGTAGCGTGCTACTCACCAATAAAGCGCTTGAACACCCCATCAGGGGTAACAAGCTGTAACGTCCTGGACTTCTCGGGGTTGGGACAAACAGACGACGGACCAGAGAAATTGAGGTTTAAGGATGATTTAATAAACAGATAAACAACTACAGACAACAAAGAATACCGGTACTGGAATCACCAGTTAAAGTACGATACCCATTCACAGCTCGTGTAACCGTCCTCCGCATGCACACCGGACCCGGTATGCTCCAACGGAGGGCACAGTGCTAAGCAGTGGCCGACAATGCCACTCGACCGCTGTGAAGGGTAGCTCCAAGGTTGTGGAATCTACGGGGGGCACGTGGGAGTCACCCGGCCGGGCTCTCTACCACCTGGGAACAGCCGCTCTACTCTACCAGTATCCCCCAGAGTACTGCCACAACACAAAGACGCTGGGAACACCTCCTAGTGTGCGTCTCTTGTATCCGGGTTTAAGTGATGATACCCAAGGTGGCGCAGAGAATGGATGGGAGCAGCCGCTCTACCCTCCCAGTTCTCCTACGAGTGTCGATGGCTAAGACGCGGAAACACCTCCTGGATAACGTCTTAGCTATAAGCGTGTGTTTACCCAAGGAACGAGGGTTGGGAGCTTCGGCTCGCACCAACCCCGTTTTCTCCAAATTGTCAGGCCGTTGGGAGCTTCGGCTCTACCAACGGGACTTGTTCCCAATGACGTTGAATACGGCTCACAGAACGGGACAGGACACAGGCAGGAAGCACACGCCAGCACCTCTCCTCCGCTCCTTAGAATGTTCCTTCCGCCGCTCAACTCACCAACGGGTCCGTGTACCTCAACCAGGTACTCCTGCAAAGATCAGAATATCCGACGCCGAGTCCCAGTGATCTTCTCCTTAAGTAGTACTCTCGGCGTTGTATAACCATGACTCTTGAGTTGCATAACATGAAAACTAGGCGTTACCCTTGGTGTTATGTAACCAGAACTCTTGAGTTGCATACCATGAAAACTAGGCGTTCCCCTTGGTGTTATGCAACCAGAACTCTTGAGTTGCATAACATGAAAACTAGGCGTTACCCTTGGTGTTATGTAACCAGAACTCTTGAGTTGCATAAGGCAATTGTTGCCGGAGGGCATTCTGGGAGTTGTAGTCCGCTCTCCTCCAAGCGCACCAGGTTCACGGAAGTGGCATCGTGGGAGGGAATCCATGTGCGGGAGGGGTTTCCTGACAGTACATCCCCCTCCCATCAGCACCCCCCATCAGGACCAGTACAGGAAGGATATCGACGATGGAACGACGATACCAGACGAGGAGCGTGAACCCCCGCCGCAGGTTCCCATGACTGCTCCTCGGGTCCGTACCCCTTCCATGCCACCAGATACCATAGTTTGCCCCTGCGCCACTTGGAATCCAAGATACCAGCCACCTCGTACTCCACTTCCGAATCCACAGTCACCAACACCGGCGTACGAGGCCTCACCGCGTCCGCGGGTTTCAAGAGGGAAACGTGGAACACGGGATGGATCCGCAGGGACTGGGGCAGGCACACTTTCACGTTCACCGGGCTGATGCATCAAAGGATCCTATATGGGCCCATGAAGCGGGGATGGAACACGCTACTTTTCTTGAATCTCATGTGCCGTGTAGAGACCCAGACGTAATCTCCAGGTTTGTAGACCGGTCCAGGCCTTCTCCTCCTATCAGAAAAGGCTTTATACGTGGCTTTAGCCCCCTTCAGGGCAACTCGAGAACTCATCAAGGCCTCCTTGATGCGGGCCACCCTCTTGGCTGTTGTCGGCAATCTGTCTTCCCTGACCGGGTGCAGAAACGGTAAGAACCGGGGATGATGGCCGTAGTTACAATAAAAAGGGGAGGCCTTGGTGGAACAATGTGTGGCGTTGTTGTACGCGATTTCCGCGATCCAAAGTAGGTCCACCCACTCATCCTTCCCTTGCTCTACAAAACAACGGAGATATTGTTTGAGCGACTGGTTCAGGCACTCCGTCTGGCCGTCCGTCTGCGGGTGATAACTCGTGGACATGGCAGACTTGACGTGTAACGCCGAACACCAAGTTTTCCAGAAGTGCGACGTGAACTGAGACCCCCTGTCCGTCACGATCACGTTGGGTAGGCCATGTAGTCTCACTACATTCTTCAATAACAACTACGCCAGCTCTCCTGCCGAAGGTACCTGTTTGCAAGCGAGGAAGTGCCCCATCTTCGTGAGATAGTCCACCACCACCAGTATGGCCGTCTTTCCTTGATCCTTTGGTAGCCCGACAATGAAGTCTAAGGATATGTTTTCCCAGGGTTTGGTCGGTGTAGGAAGGGGTTGGAGGAGTCCTTGCGATCTTCTGTGGTCCGATTTCATAGATGCGCAAACGGTACATGATGAACACCAATTCCAGACGTCTGTTCTCATGACAGGCCACCAGAACTGCCGTCCTAGGCTCACTACCGTCTTTTCGACACCCAGATGGCCGGCACAGGGAGACACTTGGCACCAGGTGAATGCCTGTTTTCGAAGCCTAGGCGTGGGTAACAACATACATCGTCCTTTCACCGGAATCCCGTCCTTCATTTGCCACTCCTTGTGACTATGAAGCCACCCCCGCCACATGAAGGTATGGGTCCCCTTCTGGACCCCCCTGAGGAACGTCTGTGGTTGAATCACCCCTATCACAACTCCTGGAGGGATGGTGGAATGTTCGGCAACCGGCTGCGGATCCCTGGCATTCGATTGCCTCGAAAGCGCGTCCGCTTTCCTGTTCTCCGAACCGGGTCGGTATGAGATGTGGAAATTGAAACCGGAGAAAAAGATCATCCACCTCATTTGACGGGGAGACAAATGCCGCGCCGCCGTCAGAAACTGGAGGTTCCTGTGGTCCGTATACACTGTAACCACGTGTCTGGCCCCCATTAACAAATGCCTCCACTCAGCAAATGCGTCCTTTATCGCGAGTAGTTCCTTCTCCGCAATATGGTAATTGCGTTCCGCGTCATTCAATTTACGAGACATGTACGCCACAGGATGGAGCAAACCCGACACCTCATTCCTCTGAGATAGAATGGCACCCAGCGCCACATCAGAGGCGTCCGCTTCTACCACATAGGGTAATTCCGGATTCAAGTGAGCTAGCACCGGGGCGGTGCTGAAGGCCTTCTTGAGGGCCACAAATGCTGTTTGTGCTTCCGGTCCCCACACGAACTCCTGAGACTTCCTTAGTAGTTGCGTGATCGGGGCTACCAAGCCAGAAAACCCCTCAATAAAACACCTATAAAAGTTGGCGAAGCCTATGAAGCTCTGGACTTCCTTTACTCCTCGGGGCACCGGCCACTCCTCCACCGCTCTGATCTTGCGTTCCGCCATCTCCTGTCCGTTGGGGCTCAGCATCACCCCAAGGAATTCCACTGATGTGACGTGGAAATCACATTTGCTGAGTTTGCAGTATAGCATGTTTTCCCTCAGTTTTGTGAGAACCGCGGATACGTGCTGTACGTGTTCTTCCTCTGAGTTGGAGTAGATGAGTATGTCATCTATATAAACAACCACGTAGATATCCAATACCTCCCGGAACACCTCATTGAGGAAGTATTGGAAGGCGGCAGGGGCATTGCATAGTACGAACGCATGACGAGGTACTCAAAGAGCCCGAACCTGGTCTTAAAGGCGGTTTTCCATTCGTCGCCGTCCCTCATGCGCACAAGATGGTATGCCCCCTTGAGATCAAGCTTCGTGTATATTTGGGCCTTTTTTACCTGTTCCAGGAGAACGCTTATGAGAGGCAGGGGGTACCGGTTTTTTATGGTTATCGCGTTCAAGGCCCTAAAGTCCACGCAGGCCCTCAATTCGCCATTCGCTTTCGGGATGAAAAAGAGAGGCGATGCGGCAGGGGATTTCGACGGCCTGATGAACCCCAGCCCTAGTAACTTATCCAAATATCCCCGTAGATGTACGTTTTCGGGTTCTGTGAGCGCATACAGTCTGCCGCTGGGAACGCTAGCCCCCGGAACCAGGTCGATTTGGCAGTCGAACGGTCTATGTGGAGGGAGCACCTCCGCTCGGATTTCATCGAAGACGTCCCCGAAACTGTGATACACTCTGGGCAGCTTTACGGCCTTTTCTGCTGCCGTGGCGACCGTGTGACCTTCGCCTACCTCACCTTCGTGGGGGTCCTGCCGCATGCCGCACCATTGTTCACAAAACAGGGAAGTCATCTCAATGTGATGCGTAGGCCAATCCACCGTTGGGTTATGTTTTTGGAGCCAGGGTAGACCCAAAATGACCCCGTACTGCGGGGCTCTGATTATGCTAAAATCGATACGTTCGTTATGCAGTTTTCCGAACCTCACCGGTACTTCTCCTGTGTGCTGTCCGATAGGTCCAGTCACCAGACTTCTCCCATCCACTGCATACACCTCCTCTGGTATCTGTTTGGGAAGGAGAGTGAGACCCAGTCTCCGTGCTTCATTGTAGTCCATGAACATGCCCGTGGCTCCTGAATCAATCATGGCTACCACAGGTATCCACTGGTCCTGCACTCCTACGTGTAAGGTAATAAACAAATGTCTTCGCCCTTTTTGATTCAGGCTCAACATGGAAGGGATGTGGGTGTGACTCCAAGATGCCCCTTCCCTAGACCCGGAGTCCCTCAGTTTTCCGCCGGTGCGTCCACCACTGCTGTCACCATTTTGTTCGCTCGGTATCGTGAGGTTTTTGGCTTGGCTGGACACTCGCGTACATATTGCCCCTTTTTCCCGCAGTAAAGGCAAAGGCCTTGCTTGCGCGTGATTCTTTTTCAGTGGTTGTAAGGCTCGGCCTTATAGCTCCTATGTCCATGGGTTCCGTCCTGGTGGAGGAGTTGGTCTCAGAGCCACCCATCGAAACATACGATGGCAGCGCTTTCCCTTTCCTCTTGTGATCGCCCTTTCTTTCGTTCAATCTATGGTCCAGCCGTAGCACCAGGTTGATCAAGCCTTCACATGTCTTGGGTTGGGGGTCGATTTGTGCTACCACATCTTTGAGCTCTTCGCTCAAGCCCTGGTGAAACAGCGCGGTTTGTTTGGCTATGGGCCACTTGGTTTCGGCCACTAACCTTCGAAAAGCATTTCGGTACTGCACCAGATCATTGTTGCCTTGCCTCAGCTCCAACATCTCTCGATCGGCAGTATACGAGTCCGCCCTTCGATCAAACACCTTCAAGAATTCCTCGCGGAAGGCTCCCCAATCACATAGGATAGGGTCGTCCCTGCTCACCAGTGGGACTGCCCATTGCGCCGCGTTCCCACCAAGATACGAGATCAGAAAGGCCACTCTGGCTTGGCTGGTAGGAAAGGCCTTTGGTTTGCAGGACAGATGCAGTGCTACTTGAGTGAGGAAAACCTGCACTGTGTTGGGTTCTCCGCTGTACCTCTCTGGTGTCGCAGGAGCCGTGGCCGTGTGAGAGGCACCCGCCTGTAGCGGATCGTTCTGCAGAGCGTCCATTCTAGCCTTAACGTCTGCTGTTTCCTGTCTGGAAGCGGTGAGCTCGATTTGCATCGCGGCTAAGACGGCCAACACATCCTCAATTGTGGCCATGTCGTTCGCCCAACCAGGAGATAGTTATGGAAGAGGTCGGATATTATGTAACGTCCTGGCTTTCTCGGGGTTGGGACAAACAGACGACGGACCAGAGAAATGAAGGTTTAAGGATGATTTAATGAACAGATAAACAACTACAGACAACAAAGAATACAGGTACTGGAATCACCAGTTAAAGTACGATACCCATTCACAGCTCGTCTAACCGTCCTCCGCATGCACACCGGACCCGGTATGCTCCAACGGAGGGCACAGTGCTAAGCAGTGGCCGACAATGCCACTTGACCGCTGTGAAGGGTAGTTCCAAGGTTGTGGAATCTACGGGGGGCACGTGGGAGTCACCCGGCCGGGCTCTCTACCACCTGGGAACAGCCGCTCTACCAGTATACCCCAGAGTACTGCCACAACACAAAGACGCTGGGAACACCTCCTAGTGTGCGTCTCTTGTATCCGGGTTTAAGTGATGATACCCAAGGTGGCGCAGAGAATGGATGGGAGCAGCCGCTCTACCTATCCCAGTTCTCCTACGAGTGTCGATGGCTAAGACGCGGAAACACCTCCTGGATAACGTCTTAGCTATAAGCGTGTGTTTACCCAAGGAACGAGGGTTGGGAGCTTCGGCTCGCACCAACCTCGTTTTCTCCAAATTGTCAGGCCGTTGGGAGGTTCGGCTCTACCAACGGGACTTGTTCCCAATGACGTTGAATACGGCTCTCAGAACGGGACAGGACACGGGCAGGAAGCACACGCCAGCACCTCTCCTCCGCTCCTTAGAATGTTCCTTCCGCCGCTCAACTCACCAACGGGTCCGTGTATCTCAACCAGGTACTCCTGCAAAGATCAGAATATCCGACGCCGGTTGTATAACCATGACTCTTGAGTTGCATAACATGAAAACTAGGCGTTACCCTTGGTGTTATGTAACCAGAACTCTTGAGTTGCATAACATGAAAACTAGGCGTTACCCTTCGTGTTATGTAACCAGAACTCTTGAGTTACATAAGGCAATTGTTGCCGGAGGGCATTCTGGGAGTTGTAGTCCGCTCTCCTCCAAGCGCACCAGGTTCACGGAAGTGGCATCGTGGGAGGGAATCCATGTGCAGGAGGGGATTCCTGACACAAGCGCTGTATAAATGCAAACCTTTTTCCCTTTTCTATCCCTCCCCAACCTTTCTCAATCCAAAAAACTGACTAACATATCCACCACTCAAATTACATTCATATTTCAATATACTAATTCAAAACTAATCCTTATTGGTTCTGGAGTAGTGTGCTACGTGCCAAAATGCACTTCAAACCTCTATAAGGGGTACCAAGCGCAATATAAATGCGAACCTCTTGCCCTCTTCTATCCTTTTGCTATCCTTCTGAATCCAAATAATTGCCTAACCTATTAACCACTTAAATCACTTTCATATTTCACTATACTAATTCAACACTAATCCGTTATGGGTTCTGGAGTAGCATGCTACTCACTGAAAATGCGCTTCACCGCCTCGTCAGGGGTAGTAAGCGCTATATAAATGCAATTACAATTACAATATGACATCACCACACAAGTGTTTTGTTTGTACATATCGTTGATCTGGCCGATTGATTCTAAACCCTTCGGTGTTACCCAGGAATCTAGATTGATACCAGTTTGTGTCCACAGGCCATACCAACCATCCCTTCCAATTGGGGTATGATAAATTGAAAGAACAATTGTGTCTCATGTTATCTGGTGGGTCTTCACTAAAGCATGTTAAGTGCTGCCAATTCTTGAAGCGTGAGAATGTGGGAATACATGGTGTGTTCAAATCCTTTGTTTTTGCTATACCAAGACAAGAAGTTTGCTGCACTGTTTTATTCAGGAAAATCATTTGATATGGTATGAGGCATGCTCTAAAGAAGACCCCTGTTCCTTAAACCTGACAATCTTTCGTCCCCCAGACAGATTTTGTGTCTATGGTGTCTTTCCAAAAGTCAAAACCCTGTACAGAAAGTTGTGAAATAAAGGAAGCCGAGTTATCAGTTCAGTGTTTGTTACCATATCTTTCTTTGCAGGTGTAGGTGCTAGCCTTTAATAATACAAGGCTGCATATGATGCATCAAAACCTGAAAAATAAGCAAACTTCTGTGCAAATGTCCTTGAACTAAGTGCTGGGCAGTGTTCCCATTGTGTGTAATTATAAACAGCACATGGGATACTAGCTTTATGCAAAAAATGGTGACCATAATGCTGGTAACAGAACATATCTCCATAATTACTTCTGCAAGGAAATTATGCACAGTTTCAAAGTCCTTATCATCAGAGAAAGTACTAGAGGTGATGATACCATTTAAGAAAACTTTAATCATTTAAGGAATTTGCAATAATTCAGTGGGACTATACACATCATACGATACCCTGTCCCAAACAATTCCTTCAGGAACTGCAATTGCTGTAATGCTTACCAGAGATAGATCCCTTAATTCACGGTGTGATGATGCATGTGGTTTAAGAACCATGTTCACAAGATGTACTGTGGAGCATTCTGGGAAATAATGTCCATTCAGAAGTAGGAAAAAGACAGTCCCTAAACTAATCCAGAGAACAAGGGAAAGTAATTCAGAGATGTATCCAGGGGACAACAAAGTAAGTATTTTTCATTCAGTGATAGAAAGCATACATTTGTAGCTTGAAAGGAAGAGGTGTTGTGGGCAGTTCAGGTTAACTTGGATCTGATGATAAATTGTCATAATACACGAAGTAGCCAGACGCCGTCTGGTCTATTCTTGGCAGCTCAGCAGGTTTTTTAGAACAAGTAGATAACTCGATCTGTGGCATGTTTACATAGACACAGTCAATTTTTAAAAATTATATTTCTGTACTTGATGATTGTACAGTTGTCATTTGTTCAACAGGGAAAAGTATAATTTCAGTGTTGTTTACAGTTTCTCTTTTGAGAGTGGAGTCCTCAGTCGTTATTAAAGCTTCCATCAGAACTTCCTGCATGGTAGCGAGAGGAGCACAGTGGCTTCCCAGGAGCCAACATGTCCTACTGTTGAAAATCGGCCACATTGTGTGGTTTGATCAGATCAATGGAGACAAACCTTTTGTCTCAACGGCCAGCAAGGGGTGGAAGAAGTACAGTTCTGGTACCTTTAACAGCCAGGAAAGGTACAGGCAGTCTGTAAGATGGCCCAAATTCTTTCTTGTCCACTATGTTTTCTCTGACCAGGACCCTAATCTTTGGGACCCAGCATGTCTTGCCGGGACTTACTTCACTTCCCTAGTGGTGGTAATTTTTACTTGGACGTTGCTTTGTAAAGCCCGGAATTCATTGAGTTCCTGTAAAACAGCCAAACCCTAATTGATGTCGTATGGTGTTTCAGCCCCCACTCCAAACTGGAGTTCATAAGGTGTCCAACCACCTAGGTTTATTCTTGGCATTTTAAGCACCCTCTATTGACCAAACTGCCACACAAGCCTAATACCCTCGTTGTTAAGGATTGCGTTAAATCCTGTTTTTTTCTCTCAGCGACCAACTTTCCCTCGTGATGGCATGGGGAGGAGTACCAGAAGGCCACACCCAAACTTCCCATGGCTTCTTTGTAAGCCCGAGAGCTAAACTACAGACCCTGGTCGGAATGTATTGTGCCAATTGCGTATGTCCTTATAAAGACTCACAAATCCTTTATAACAGTTTGAGCCTCAGCTGACCACTGTGGCCAAACCCACAGGAATCTGGAGCATGAATTCACTGCCACCAAGATATACTTATAAGCCCCATATGATTGTAACGGGCCGCAGTGGTCCAAATTAACACAAGCCAGAGGCTTGTCTGATATCAATAGAGGTGTCTGTGCTGGACGTGCTATGGTGGAGCCTTTCATCTGTTGGCAGATGTTGTATTTAAGGACAAAGTCCTTAGTCTGTTTTGATAGATCTGGCCACCAATAGCAATGCTTCAGTAATGGCACTCTAGCAGTAATCCATGTGTGAGCAGAACCCAGTCCCTCATGTGCAGCTAGTATTAGTCCTACTCTGCAATCGATGTTTGGTATAACTCTTTCCCCCGCTCCTGGAATCTGAGTGGATGGAATGTTGTGTGCTTCTAAATTGTAAGAGTACTGGAGTGGAAAGCCTTTTGGCAAGGATGTTTCATTGAGCATGGCATTAACTACCACCATGGTTTTTCTGTCTATCCTCGCACTTGAGAGAATTTTGCAGCAATGGCAGCAGTATGAACTGTTGCCTTGGTGTCTTCATCCGTCATCAAATTCCCTTCAATGTGAAACCCAATACATTGATGACTCAATGTATGAATGATGATGAACTCATGGCAGGTCTTCTTTCAGCTTTTGGTGCTTGAAATCGTGTTTATATGCTTCTTTCTATTAATCAAGGCAGTACACAGTCGAGCCCAAACTGCCAAGTTAGGTCCTCCCTGGTCCGGAAACAAACATCCTGGGACCAGTTTCAAGGTATTACCCCATTATAGCCAGGCTAGCTTGAATCCAGTGGCACAGTGATCAAGGGACCAACGTCTGTACATACCCATCCCACCTAGGTCAAAAAGTGCTACGCAAACAAATGATGGACGTGCTCTCCATGTCACTGGAGTCAAGCTAGCCTGTCTGATGATGGGTGAAACCCCGAAACTGGTCCTGGGATGCTTGTTTCTTGTCCAGGGAGGACCTGGCCTGGCAATTCGGGCTGGACTGTTCCCACAGGGAGCAGGGTCAAGACTGATTTGCATATGGCTTGGTTCAAACTGGAATGGCATGGGGAGCAAAACATGATGGATTTAGGCCCTGACCTCTGTACTGGGGTGAATGTATAACATTGTTCTCCATTCTGTCCATCAATTTTTCTTTTTGCATTTCCCACTCCATCAGGGCAGCAATGGAAGTATGGAAGTGTATGGAGGGGAGGAAATCGGACACAAGGTGGCCCATAGAATTCAGGAAATTGACCCAGCTAATGGACACGCTAAAGGAGGTGGCAAGGGACACATATGAGGTAATGCTATTTAGAGCAGCCTTTGCCTTTTTTGGGGCATTCAATATCATCGCACTCCTGGCCCCATGAAACAAAGTCATGAGAACCAGATACTTGCATGCAGCCAATGTCAAGCCAGTTATAACAAGGGTGATATACTGTTGAGAGGGCTTAAGACAGACCAAGCGGGCAAAGGAGCCTGGATACAGTCAGAATGCATAAAAGGCCCCAGATACTGCCCAATGTGCTGCCTTTTCACTTACATGGCAACACGGCGCAAAGAGAAGGGCCCACTATTCAAGCACAGAAACAGTGACGTTCTGAGCAGATTCCAGGTCACAGCGGTCATGTGTCAAGATCTGCATAAGGCAGGGCTCCCACCCGCATATTTGGGATCACACTCCTTAAGAATAGGGGCGGAAACAACAGCGGCACCACATGGGATGATGTAAGCCGGAATCAAGGCAGTGGGCAGATGGTGCTCCAATACATTTAAAACATATATGAGGCCACAACTGATCTAAAAAAGAAAAAAGAGTTGGCAAGAGACGTGATACCCGGTCAGGCTGACACTGTACTTTTTGCCTAAGCAGGGATCCGCCCCAGGTTAGTCTGGGTTGTAGGCCATTCATATATCGACCAAATGTAGACTTGGTGGTCGCTCGGAAGACACAGGCAAACAGACCAGCTGGAAGCTACATGCTTCAGGTGGTGGGGCTGCCCTTGGATGAGATGGGAGCAGCTTTCAGCAACCCTGAGAAAATTACAGATGGCAGCCGCCTGGCACAGCTAGGGGGGAAGGGCCTCCTCCATGCCATTCACATATACCTGGAAGAAGCAGCCAAACAGTTCGGCAGCATCACCATTATATTGTCTGAAATAATCCCCATGTTGGCATGGCGAGGGGCTATGTCAAACAGCGCAGTTAACAACTCCAGGAGGAAGCTGAACATTGCAGTCAGGCAATTTTGCAGGCCCAAAGGATTTTAGAGCATCAGGCATGGCCTGATCAAACCGGGGTGCCCAAAACTCTTTGCTCCAGATGGGGTGCATTTGTCAGAAGAAGGGATGAAAGTTTTCTGGGCCAACCTATGGGCAACCCTGGTAATGGCAGGCTGCTCCTGAAAACAAGTTCCCCAGCAAGGAAGGAGAAGCCTCCCTTGTGGCATGGCGGACAAGAGGGGGGCATTTGCAGGGCAGTGTGCAGGAGAAAGGCCAGTTACCTTGAGATGCCTTACGGCAGGGTGTGTAGGTCAAAAAGGGGGCATAAGCGGAGACGGCACTTGCTGCCCAGACCAGCCAGATGGCAGGGCACAAAATGTTCAAACGAGGTAGCGAGTTGGGGCCTAACTCCAATTAAAAGGCTACCCCACTATGCAATTGGCCTAAAAAAAATTACGACCCCACAAACAGCATGTATGATGGCCTGGACATACTAAGAGGTAACAAGTATGGCAAGCAGATAAGAGAACATGATTGGGAGTTGTCACCCATTGTAAGTTCTGACCTGTCACATGCTTAGCGAGCCTGTCAAAAGTGATTTCTGACCTGGTAAATGGAATGTGACCCATCATGTTGATGATTTACGAGCTTGTCAAAATGATTTATGACCCCTGTGACATGAGTTGATGGCCCGTCATTTGATTTATGACTCAGGTACTATAATACATAAAAGTGATTATGCAAATATGTCCTACATGGTAACAGGATAAACTGCGGCCAAAACTTACCACAAGAAACAAGACATGTGTTGGCAACATTATTGGGGTGCATGTGAGGAGTGTCATGTGTGTACAGTTGGTGTGGGCCCAGTGAAGGGGTTATAGTAGAGGCTGCTCCCAAAGGGGGCCTCATGGGCACACCATAACTACCATTGCGGACCAGTAAATACTGGTTTGGGCCGCTGCAGCGCCCCCGACAGCAAACAGGGGGATCTCCCCCAGGTCAACTATGTGTGCCAAAAGGTGGAGTGAAAAGCCTGGCTAATAGGTAACCAGGTGATGCTTTGAACACCGCAATGGGGGAACGTTGCCCCAGCTGCATAGGGGGCAATGGGGAGCTTATAAGTTTGACACTGACCCAGTATAGGGACTCTTTAGAGGCGGTGCAGTGCGCGTACCAAAATCGAGACCCATCCAACAACACCAAACAACAACAGCAGCGTAAAAGTGCTGGACAGCAGGCGAAGTGATCAAGAAGGGGGACATTGTTGTTTATGGAGGCACACTGGCAGGGCAGTGTGCAGTAGAAAGACCTCTTGCCTGGGGATGCCTTATGGCAGGGTGAGTAGGCCGAAAAGAGGGCATAAGCAGAGACGGAACTTGCAGCCCAGACTGCCAGACAGCAGGGTACAAAATGGACACACAAGGTAGTGAGTTGGGTGTTAACTCCACTAATAGTGCCCCCCCAACGCCCGCAACATGTAAAACCAACAAGGTACTTTATGACCCCATAAAACTGCATGTATTATGGCATAGACATACTAAGAGGTCACAAGTATGGAAGGCAAATAACAGAACGTGATTGTGAGCTTGCGAGCCTGTCAAAAGTGATTTATGACCCGGTAAATGGAATGGTTAATGACCTGTCACGTTGATAAATGTCGTGTCCATGGTCAATCACGACAGACACATCACTTCAGTTCAACAGCAGCTTTATTACCTTGCTTCTATCACGTTCCCTGTCCCTATCCTATCTGCCCTCTTCCTGTCGCTGCCCCTCCTCTTCCCTTGCCCTCCTAACTCCGCCCACACCAACTACTGTACCGCTCGATCTCTACATCTTCCCCTTTTTTAACAAAATGAAATGAAATGACTGACTTGTTTACAGTTCTTCAATAAGTCGTTTCGGCTTGCGAATGTCCTGTCTCGGTCGATGTGACATAGTTCCTGTCACCACCTCATGTTCTCCTAAAGTCCCAGGATGCGGATTCTCGGCAGCACCGGCAGGTTGTTCTCGGACATCACTCTCTTGATGCCCCCGCATTCTTTGAAGCGACTCCTTCATGCCAGGAGTGCATTTCTGAAAATGGGACGCATTCCGGGTAACTCTTCGGCTGTCAGACTCAGCCGTCACCATGGTACCATTTTTCTGAATGATTGTCAGCGGTTCAGCTCTGAACTTACAGTCTGTTTTCCTGTGCTGCTCCTGCTTGACGAGAACACAGTCCCCTTCATGGATGGAAAGCAATCTTGCTCTCCTTCTGGCGTCCGCATACGATTTCATTCTCTCTTTCCCACGACGGTCCACGGACACAACCTCTTGATGAATGCGAGCAGGTGAGACTGCTCTCAGAGAGCCTTCCCAGGTGGGTATCCTGTTCCTGATCGGTCTTCCCAGCATTAGCGTGGCAGGGCATTTGCCCGTGGTGGCATGTGGAGTTGTCCTGTAGGCCCGGAGGACCTCATTGAGAGCCACCTGAAGGTCCCTTTTCTCACCGGTCGCTTGTTGAAATGTATTCTTCAAAGTGGCCATGAATCAATCAATGGTACCATTGGCCTGTGGCCATAAGGGCGTGGTTTTGTGATGCGTGAAGTTCAGGTGTCGCGCAAACTCACCAAACTCATGTCCATTAAATGGAGGGCCATTGTCCGTTTTGAGTACCTTTGGAATGCCCCACGCCGCAAACACTTCATCCAGCACCGCAACAGTGCTGGCCGCACTAGTGGACGTTACAAACTGGGCTATTGGGAACCGAGAATACTCGTCCATAATTGCTAGGACATACTTTCCTGACTGAAGAGGTCCATAGAAGTCCATAGCAAGTTCCTGCCACACGCCACTGGGCAATTCAGTCATTCGCAAAGGAGCTGGGGGACTTCCTTGACTGACAAGTTGACACTGCAGAAAGTCTTTGAGAGTGAGTTCCACCATCTGGTCCAATAGCGGGAACCACACTCGCTCTCTCAGGGCTCTCTTAGTTGCAACCACACCTCGATGACCTTCGTGACCTAGATTGACAATACCCTGCCGTAGTTGCGTCGGAATGACGATCCTATGGTCCCTCAGCAGAAGCCCTTCCGAGGTGGCAGACAACTCTTCACTCACATGTCGGAACGCTTGCAGCTCTTGGCTGTTTGCTGAATCTTCCCGTTCCTCATCACCATCATGTCTCCACCTATTAGTCTGCAGACGCCGAAGTACCTTCTGAAGAATGACATCTTGCGCCGTCGCCTCCAGAATGGCCTCCAGGGGAACCGCAGGCGGTTGAGCGTGGCCCACGACGAAGTGGACATACTCCTCAGCTATTGATGCACATGGCGCCGACTCGGCTCGAGGGTGGCGAGACATGTAGTCGGCCGGATTCGCTGATTTTCCCGGCTTGTGCAGTATGGTGTAGGTGTACTCTTGCAATCGCAGACCCCATCGCTCAATCCGAGGTGGCATCTTCGACCGTGGATTTCCAAATATGGTGATGAGCGCCTGATGATCCGTCACCATTGTAAAGTGCTTGCCATAAATAAAAACATGGAAGTGTTCGCTGGCCCAGACAACTGCCAAACTCTCTTTCTCTGGTTGAGAATACGCCTTTTCAGTGTCTGACAAGCTGCGACTCGCATAAGCCACAATGTGGCGCTGATCCTCCTCTCTGTCATACTGACCCCTAGACCCACCGGGCTGGCATCTACGGTTATTTCCGTCTTCCGTTTAGGGTCAAAGTATGCCAGATTGTCGGCCGCCTCAACGGCCCGTTTGATGTCCTGGAAGGCCTGCTCACACTGACGGGTCCAGTCGAAAGGTTGTCCCTGCTTTGTGAGAGTTCGAAGTGGATGACTAATTGTGGCATAGTCCTTGATGTACCTGGCACAATAACTGGCCATACCCAGAAAGGAACGGACATCACTGACATCTTGAGGGCTCTTGGTATCGTTTAAGGCCATCACTTTTTCATGGTCAGGTTTCATCCCTGCTCCAGACAACACATGTCCAAAAAACTTGAGTGTGGATCGATGGAATTCGCACTTCTCATGTCAATGTCAGGTTGGCATCCAAGAGGGCATGGCATACTCGATCAAGGGCCTTGTCATGTTCTTGGACGTTGGACCCGTACACATGGATATCGTCGCTGTAGTTCAGCGTATTAGGTAAATGGCATATAGTTTGGCGTGTCGCCTCTTGAAAGATCTCCGCAGCGGAAGAGATGCCAAAGCTTAACCGTTTATATCGAAACAAACCCAGGTGTGTCGCAAAAGTCGTTATGTACCTTGACCTTTCATGCAGCTCCAGCTGATGATAGCCCTTGTTTAAGTCCAGTTTCGAGAACACCCTGGCCCCATTTAACGCAGCAATCATATCACTTAAGTGAGGCCCAGGATGTCGTTCCCGTTCAATCGCAGTGTTAGGAAGCCGCATGTCTACACACAGCCGCACTTTTCCAGAAGCGCCCTTCTTGGGCACTATGACTACGGGTGACACCCATGGGGTGGGGCTGTCAGTCCGTTCAATAATGTCTGAGGCGAGCAGTTCTTGAAGCTCATCCTCCACAGCTTGCTGAAGGTGGTACGGTACTCGCCGGGGATGTTGAGCGACAGGTCGGATCTGCTCGTTGATGTGAAGCCGAACCTGACATCTATTCATCCTTCCCAACCCGTTGAACAGCTTGGGGAATTTGTGTAATATGTCTTGATCACCACTGACCCGGTATAAGATCTCAACCAACCGAAGTCGCTCTGCCGTTGGTAGGCTGAGAAGGCAGTCGGCTTCCAGGCCATCAATCACATGTATGACAGCTGACACCGACTTGTTCTGATGTCGAAGAGTGGTTAGAAATTTCCCTAGACAGGGGAGCGGTTTATTTGACATCCAGGTGAATACCCGGACGTACGCCGGGCACAAAGGAGGTGGTGACTTCATCTTTTTGTACTCCGTTACCGGGATGTAATTCAATGATGCTCCACTGTCCAGGACAAACTGAGTGTCATGATTACCCACACTGATGTTCAATCTCGGGTATGTCTTTAATTGATCCGGATCTGCGACCATGCTGGCATATTCAACCGTGTACTCAGATTCACACGACCCTGATCGCGAGTCCTTGGATGGTGACCTTCCCGCCCAGCGAGATCTCCTCGACTCCCTGCTGGAATGTGATGAACTGGAAGACGATTTTGGCCGATCTTGCACAGCTTTCACGTGGTGTCGCCTAGTGTCAGAGCGAGTTGGCCTCGTCCCTTCATTCTTCCTTTCCCTGCGATATTCTCCACAGGTCGCCTCAAAGTGATTAGTTCGTCCACACTTCCGACATTGCTGCCCCATGGCTGGACACGATTCTCTGTGTGGGAAGTCATACCCACATCTGTAGCATTTCCGTCCCCCATCTTGTCTCTTGTCTTTTATACTTGACTCGTGTCTCCTGCGCTCGGTGTATCTCTGGCGGGAGGATGGCCGGGAGGGGTACCGGCGCTCCTTCGAGTGTCTGCGCCTGTGACTATCTTGCACTCAACATACTTGCTCGCGTCTTTCAGGGCGCCCAGCCTCCATGCTCTTGGCTTGCTCCTCCGCTTGGTCATACACTCGAGTCATCTCCTCTATCTCCTCTAGGTTGTGACTTTTCCTTAACAGCCTCCTCCTCAGTGTCTCAGACTGACACCCATCAATTATCTGCGACCGTATGGCATCATCCGTTAAAAACGCATCGAATTCGCAATATCTGGACAATCGACGCAGTCGCGTTATGAAAGAACTTATTACTTCTTCTTTCCCTTGACGGGCTTGGTGAAACTCATATCTTTCGTAATCCACATTTCTTTTGTGCAAAAACTTCTTATTTAGTGCCTCGCGCACTTTATCGTAAGTTCCTGTGTCCGCCCGAAGCAGTTCTTTGATGATCTTGCTAATTTCTTTGCCCACCAGGTTGCGCAGCGCGATCACTTTGTCTTCATCCTCGGTCACCTTTGACCCCTTGATGTAGTCCTCAAAGTCCTCAAGCCATTCCTGCCATCTGGGGCCCATGCTCTCCCCAACCGTCAACGGTAGTGGCTCTGGTGGGCGCAAGTGTGACACACCCGTCATGATCGGTGTGACTTCAGCTCTTTGCGGTGAGTTGTGATTTGACATCATGGCAGCACACGCCTACCTCGTTCTGTCCTCCCACGTGCTTGTTCGTTCCTGGTTTGCCTTGGCTGGTGCCTGTTCACTTTCTTTACTTCTTGTTTGCTTTGGCGGATGCTTGCCTGCTTCCTCTCGCCTTCCTTACATATATATTCTTTCTCTTGGCTTGTCGAATGCTTGTTTGTTTCTGGCCTGACTTAAAAATGGCCACCCCTTTACTTCTATAGGGATGTCCCACTGATGACTGCCTGACTCCAAGATGGCCGCCGCACAGGGTCTCTCACTCCCACAAGGTCTTGTCTGCCACTCTCATCCAGCTTGCCACACTGTTATCCGCACTCCCGCAGTCACAGCACCTCTCTAGTGCCTCGCGCACACTTTGGGATCCATTACCTGGCACAACGAGCTCGGGGTGGGCACCCGACGTTCCTTTTCCATTCAGCGCGTAGCAGCGCTCACTCGGCCACACGTTTTACTGCTCCGGTGCAACCGTCAGTCACCGCAGGAGCTGCCAGTATTCGTCGGGGTGGGCTCCCGCTCCCTCCTTCACTTTCTCGCCTCAGGGTGACGCATGATGTAGCGCGACCCGGCGCTCGGCGATGAGCGCGTTTTCTCTCCGGTTGCACCAGGGGACAGGGGGCACATCTTCTTCGGGTTTAGGGACACTGGGCTGCAGCATCCCACCCTCGTCGCCAGCTGTTGTGTCCACGGTCAATCACGACAGACACATGACTTCAGTTCAACAGCAGCTTTATTACCTTGCTTCTATCACGTTCCCTGTCCCTATCCTATCTGCCCTCTTCCTGTCGCTGCCCCTCCTCTTCCCTTGCCCTCCTAACTCCGCCCACACCAACTACTGTACCACTCGATCTCTACAATAAATGACGAGCTTGTCAAAATGATTTATGTCCCCTGCGATGTGGGTTGAAGGCCCTATCATTTGATTTATGACTCAGGTACTGTAATGCATAAAAGTGATGATGCAAATATGTCATACGTGTTACCAGAATAAACTGTGGCCAAAACTTACCACAAGAACCAAGACGTGTTGGCAACGTTTTTGGGATACGTGCAAGGAGTGTCATGCGTATACAGTTGGAGTGGGACCAGTGTGGGGAGTGATGTGTTTTTACCTAACCAGACTGCGTTTTTAGACTGTGTTTTTTGAGTTGTTAGCAGTTACTACCTCTAAAACTATTAACCCGGTTTCTGACACTACCTTATGGGCGATACGCAATATCTTCTAGATTAAATATTAACAGAAAATAATGCCTTGCCTTTCTCCATCCCAGGGCAGGGTCATACCCTGGACACGCCGGCTTCAAATAGAAACTCCGCGTTTTAAAGGAAAAATCCATTCAGTCCTGGCTATGCTCCTCACATATTAAAGAATTGTCAGTCAGCACCTCAGCTTGCCCCTTCCTTTTCAACATTCAACAGCATGACTTGTAAACATACCTGTGTCTGAAACGCCCACAGCCGTCACCCCATAGATTACATGAAAAAAGTTTAGTACCACCTTGTCTCTCTCTACGACAGAATATTATCATACTTTAGCACATCTCGTCGCGATCGGAGTTTTAACATCACGCTGTCTAACTGCTTAACGCATTTTGTGCATGTTTTACCGCTAGTCACTGTAAATGTTAGCACGTAAAGTAAACTGCGCTGTCTTACAAACTGTCTATGGAATTACTGGTGTTACTCTGCAAATTGCTCTGACTTCTTTTCGCAGCGAGAATTTTTCTACATCAAATCCCAAATATATAAATAAAAGTAAGAAAAATACATTTGCACAGATCCATTTATAAAGACCGCTTCCTACATGGAATCTGCTGTGAAAGCCACAGTAAGGTGATATGTCACCCAGGTTTCTTCATGGCTTCTGGAGCATTGTCAAGCTGACAGGATGTCGGTTGTTTTCGTAATTGGTGACTAGTGAAGGCTCTCAGTATGGTAATGAGCAGGTATTTTGCGGTGCTTTCTGGAAAGGCGCTCTTATCAAGGCCTTCCAGTCTTGTTAAAATGTTATTTCGAAATTACTCGGATGTTTTTAAAAGGATGCAGCCGTCGGCTCATTTTCCAATCAGTGGTGTGCGTGAATTAAACTATTAGATAATTTAAACATTGCTTTAAATATGTGCATGTGATATAGTTTATATAATATTACAACGTTTGATACGCATACATCGCCTTACAATTGGGTTTGCTGTTACAAACCCCCCCCCCGGAAGTTTCCGTTTTTATTGGACGTGTGAAGATGGAAGTCGCAGTCAAACAGCTAAGTTTAATATCTGAAACTCTGTCACCAATACATAGGCGGCAGGTGCAATAACCCACTCAGACATTGCCTGCATTAAACAGAAAACTATCTTTCGCTTGTTGATAATCTTGCTCTGTGCAAGTGATTCAAGTGACATTTGTTTTGTTGGAGGTAATGAGGTGCCTTGGTCCCTTGAGTATCACTTCCAGGCACCAAGGCCTGTAATTTTATCATAATACAATGAACGAGTGAGTCTATCAGCCAACGAGCATCATTCGAACACACGGGATCCTCTTATTACACAACAGAATAAATGTGGCAACATAAAAGCAATTCAGACACGTGAAAAGCTGATTATTTTGATGAAAGATTCCCATGAAGCAAATGACCTTGAGAGACAAGAGCAGCTTCAATGACTCAGAAGATCCCTAAGCAATCCCAGCAATGCTGTGTGTAGCAATCCAGGTGCAGCTTCATTTCATATTCATGAAGCACAAGGTGTGCACACTGGCACTGAATTGATTCACATGCATTAATGCAAAATATGGTATGCCACATTCATGAAATGAAACAGGGCCGCGTTTGAAACTGCGCAGCTGTTCTCAGGGGACGGGACATTGTTGATTCCTCAAACATATCAAAAACCTCCTGGTCCTGACACCTTTTATTGGAAGAACACACAATATAATGTTGATGTATGTCGGTATTTCTCAATGTATGGCGCAGTAAGGCGTCCACTTCTGCATTGTTCAGGGGAACATTTGAAGGGAATGAAAACAATCAGAAAATCAACCCGCTCTGCAGCACCTTGAGATGTCTTCTACTGCCAGGTTTGACTTGATTCTGAACTTTGACTAAGTTTGGAGCTGCTTCCTCCGTTGTAAGGCTGCCATGGCCTGCAGTGTGTGTGTGTTACTGGTCCTGGACTACTGACGACAGGCAGGTGTGCTCTCCTGTTCCCTGCCCTCTTCACAACCCACCTGCACTGCATAGAGGGAAGAGAGCTGCCCGCCAACATTACCAGGCTTCTCCTTCACAGAGAAGAGGCAAGTGTAAAAGTAATTTAAAACCTGAGGTGAATGAGGGAAAAAAGTATTACCAAGCTCACTATAGGCCAGACCTATTTAGAAACAGGTCAAATGTTGCAGTGATCAAAATCCAACGCAAACCGGCCGTGACAGGTACAAAGAGGTATAAAGAAGTTTATTATGCATGATTAATAAAAACCGTTGCTTACACATATCATTTTACAAATTCATTTACATCACATGAAGCAAGATATTGAATAAAGGATTTAACCCATCATAACATGCCAGCTGCTTGAGGTAAGCCTTTGAGCTTCAAGCAGTTGGTTCGGAGCTGTGATGTCATAAAGTGCATTGCAGACCCATTTGCACCCAGTTCTCGGGAATGAGGTTGACAGTCATGAACTACTGGTGTTGTTCTGAGGTGTCTGGTCTTGAAGCTTCCAGGCAGCTGAGAATTGACTGTAACTTTAAGTAGTGCAGAGAATTCGTTGTGTATAGTTTGCTGTGCCAAATAGCCCTGTGGTTAAATATTTATGTGGCGTTTAAGATAGTGGATGCTTTTTTTGAAATACTGTTTTTTTCAGCATTATGTATTTTTTTGGGTGAAAGTGCGATATGCTTATTGCATAGTGATGGCATTCTCGAGAATTTAAAAATAATTGTAGCCGCCTGACTTGTTCATGTTAGAAGAGTGGGCAGTTGGTGTTAAAATTATACTTGGCCCAGTTGTTGTTTTACTCACCTGTTGTTTCATTGTAAGGTGGCAGTTGGGCCAATCTACTTTCTGCTATGATGAGAAATCTTGTGGAGCAGCTATTTAATTGAGTGGTGTTTGGGTTGAAGCAGGACTGTACTGCCTGCCTGCAAGGCTGAATGGCTTTTAGATTAAAGATAGGGCGGAGCATTGAGCTTGTGACGTCCAGTAGGCTTGAGCAGATGCAAATTATGTGCACAAGATCCTCGCTTCCATTGCCGGAAAGGCGGCAGGTGTGCTCTCCAGGTTTCCTTTTCCAGTGAGATGGGAGAATTGGAAGTATTCCCAAGTGATGTCTTAGAAGTGTCTTCTTTGTCATTATGTTGAATCATGCACTCAGGTATGGTTGTGGTTTGACGACTGTATAATCATTCAGAACAGACCAGCCATGTGCCCTTTTCACCAGAGTTGCTTTGAATTCGATTAAGGATATTATTTTTGTAGCTTTCGTTACTGTTTCTTTGAAGCTCCAGTGGGTTGCAGGGGTCTCCCATAAGTTAGTCAGGCCTAGTTTCAGTAGGGAGTCTAGAAGGTAATCTCAGGCTGGTGAGTTCTCTTGAGATGAATTTAGTGAGCCTTGCTCTGCTCTCCTGGTCTTATCAGTGGCGGCCGGCTCAGGTAAGTGTGGTGAGGTGGGGCAGGGTCCGGCAAGGAGGGAAGCCGATAGATGACGGAATAGGTATAATTAATTAAATAAATAATACCTATTCTGTCATATGTAGCTTCCCCCCCGCCGTGCCCTGTCCCACCCCACCACGCATATCTGAGCAGGCCGCCTCTGGATCTTATGCCAGCTTTTTATACATGCCCTCTTTTGGCCGTGGTCTGTTTCTGTAGGCCAAATTCTAGCCGTATTTGTGCTGGGGAAGTATAGTTGGGGCGGTGGAAGATTGTTCTATAGGCACTAACAATGATTTAATCCAGAATGATTGCGTACCTCCCTCATATTGGCTTGCTTCCGTAGGTTAACATTTGAAGTAACTTTGCCTGGAGGACATGGAGTATGCGATTTAAGGTCAGGTCTAGTAGCGATTTTTTTAGAGGCTTCATGTTTAGGGTTGTTGTGGTACCTATCCACTGCAGGGCCTCCATCTGGGGTTTGTAGGAGCCTGTACTGTCTAATAGGACTCCGAGGTATTTGCATTCAGTTGCTGGTTCTAGTCAATGCGCGTCCAGATGCCATTGCAGTTTTTTCTTTTTGATGTATTTGTTGCTATTGTTTTTGTTTTGCTTAAATTGATTTGTAGAGCATTCACTTTTGAGAAGTCTTGAGTAGTGTCCAGTAGGTGCTGTAGTCCGGTTGGTGTTCGGCTTATTATGACCAGGTCATTTGCGTAGAGGAGGTTGGAAAGGGTCATGTTTCAAAGTTTTGGGGCATATGATATGCTTTTGTCCAGTATCTCCGGAAGGTCAGTCATAAAGAGGTTAAACAGGGTGGGTGATAGGACACACACTTGTTTTAGCCCTTTGGTGGTGTTAATGGGCCTTGAAAGGTGTGTCCGGCTCCCAGCCTGATTTTGACCCAGGTGTCCATGTGTAATGTGATCAGCTGGTTTAAGAGGGCTGGTGGGATGTCCCATCTTTTACCCTCTGCTATAGCCTTGAACGATCAACGTGATTGAATGCTGAGATTTAGTCAATGAAGCATAGAAATAGCAGTTGCTTTGCTTCTTTTAACTGTGTCGATCAGTAGTGAAAAGGGCCATGATGTTGGTAGTGGTTCCCATTTGTTTGCAGAAGCCGGAATGGGTTGTTGATATGATGGATTTAGTTGAAGCCCAGGATGTAAGTTCTTCCAAGATCGCTCTTGCGTAGTATTGAGCCTCATTATCGTTGCGTTGCCCTTGCCGTCCTGTTTATAGATGGGAGAAATTGTAGATCCCTTTCAGGATTCTGGGATGGTTTCTTTTTCCAGTATCTTGTTAAAGACCAGCGTCAGAGTTTTACTCCAGTACACAGCATCTTGCTTGTGCAGGATGGGTGGAATCCCATTGGCTATTTGCTCTTGATTTGCTGTGGTGATATTAGGAGGGGTTCCTACTCTCTGGTTTGAGGTGCTTAGGTGCCCAACTGCTTCTTCTCCTTCATTGGGTTTAGTGTAGTTCTGTATGATGCCTGGGTGTGCATCATCTCTAGGGTATGACACAGTCCCTTCCTTGATCTCTCCTCCCTCTTGATCCAGACTGTTAAAATGGTGGTGAAGAAATGTTGCCCAGCATTCCTCTGAAATGTGGGAGTTTATTCCTTGATGGAATGGCCGCTGGTGGGTGGGAAAGAACATCTAAGTTTACAGCACTTCATTGTTTGGCAGCCTAAACTGTTACCAGCACCCCTGCCCGCTGACATAAGCCGCCATTCAAACACTACGGGTCTTGTTACCAGTACCATGGTGCCCTGTGCGAAAATTATTACACACCACACAATGTTTCTTTTGAATTTTATCATGTGATAATATCATCTCTTACAGATTTTGCCTGCAAAACGGGGCCCAATGTGAATGTTTGTGGTGTTCCCTGGTGTTTTCCATCCATATTAGCCCCAGTAAAATTTAGCAGGTCTGATTTAGCAGGAGGAATGCAGATTTTAACGCAGTTCCTATTTGTCATGATCTCTAAAATTCCACACAGCTCTTAACTCTCGTATGTGCTGTAACAAGAGATACCACATTCTTTGTAATTATCAGAGCACCCGTAATGAGGCTGTAGGTAAAGCCTGATGCAGCATAATGTACTTGACGCATCCATAGGCACTGAGCAATTCTGTCAGTTCAGATGAGACTCAGTGCTCCTGTAGCTGGCTCTGCGCCTTCTGAAATGATGGGTCCGGTGATAATCCACCGGCAGAACATATGTTATCTCCTGGGCAATACCTCCACAGTTATGTGAGACAAGCTGGAAATTTGAATACTTCCTTTAATCAAAACAATCAAAAACCTTGCTATTGTGTCATGTCAAAGACGTGATAACTAATAGTAGTGAAAGCCATTTTTGAGAGAGTGAAAACGCTATAATTGCAGCAGCTAGAATAACTAAAGATATCATATTATACAAAACACCGACAGTTAATCCACACTAGAGTAATTAGTTCTGAATAGAAGCCATTGAACAAGAGAGAATAATGAACCTCTATCAAGTGATGAGCTTTTACACATATTTCACATTGTACAATAGGCCTGGTAAAATCACAAGGCGAGTGATTATTTACCACTTTGCGTTGCAATGTATGGCTAATAGGACTGGCGCATGTCTGTGCTCTTAGACGCCCTGAGCTACTCTCTAATAAGCAATGCAAAGCATACATCTTCCTCTGTAAAAAAAAACTTGTCATGAAAAGGCTCATGGCATCAGACAGACTGTGTCGTAAGCGGATGTATGACGTTACAACGCATACATTTACATCGCGGTACATTACATCGCGGTTTTGACAACACAAGTCGTTACAACGACTTGCGTTGGAGGGCGCTGGACTTAGGAGTAGTATAATTTACTATTCCAACTCCAGTCTACGTACAGTGGGGAAGGTGTTGGATAGTAAATTATACTATTCCTTGTCCTAGAGCGCCATCTAGCGCAAGTCGTCGTAACGACTTGCGTTGTAAAAACCGCGATGTAATGGCATCGCGATGTAATCCCCGCGTTGTAAACGATGTTTCCCGTCGTGAGCATGCAGTGCACCTGAAAAACGCTAGGGGAAGTGAAATTATGCCATGCAACAGCGAAAATACTTGTCCCTAGTCAGGTAGGAGTTAGGTACCTTCTCCAATTATTGGACTGGGAGCAATATATAGGATGCGCCTTTATACGCTACAGCTCTTTCATTGAATGAGTGACTGTACTGAGGAATCCAGGCAGAATCATTAACTATCGAGGAGTCAACTTTCTGTGTCATTAATGCACGCGATATCTAGTCAGGGACCTGTTTTTGCGTGTCTTACATGCAAGGACCTAAGGTCTCCCTTGACGATGTTGATGACAGCCGCTGGCATGCCAGCCATTGAAAATGCTTTCCTTTAAAATCTCTTTTTTGTCTCTTAGAGTGAATACTTTCTGTTAACTGTCACTGTCTATTCCATGAGATGTTCAGCAGCCTTCATTCTGGAGTATGTGGGTTAAAGTTAAAACAATCTTGCAGAGTAATGCTTCCCACTCATTGGCGTCCTTGGTCCTAACGAGACTGATTCCATGTCAGTGAAAGCACTAAGTTATTTCTTTCATCTGTCCTTTTAGAGACTTTATTTAACTTGTTTGAGCACAAAGTTCACAATAGCTGCAAAAATTGCACGTTTGAATGTCAACAGCTATAAACTCAGAATCATGCCTGTTGGCTAATGAACCCTGTTTAGCACTTTGAAAGAGTTTGGTGCTTTTGTTAGCCTGAATTCCCCAAATAAGGGCCGGACTGGCCATAGTGGACATAGGGTGTTTTCCCGGGAGGATGGAAGGGTTTATGCAGAAGCGGGGGCTGTTTTTTTGTTACTGGCGGTCGGTTTTCCAGCACTCCCGGTTTTCCAGCACAACACTATTTTTTTTACTAGGGGCACTATCGGCCCCTAGTAAAAAAATAAAAGCAGCAGTGCTTCACAGTTGCACCCCTCCCCACCCCCCTCCTCCCAGCCCTCTGGGTGGGGGGGGGGGGTGCTGGTCCTACAAAATTGCCAGTGATGCTTTGGGTTCCCAGTCCGGCTCTGCCCCAAATAACGGATATTCTGAAGGTATCCTTGGCAAATTTGTGTCCTTTTTTCCAAACACCCTGTGAATTTTAAAGGTACCCAGGATTTGTAAATTCCCATGGAGGGAACCAAGAAAATAGCCATAATATAGCTACATCTTGTGGGAAAATGGGAAAAAGTTCTGTGTAAGAAAGTGTATGCTTTTTTTCTAAAAATGGGATCTACTAAAACTTTGCTCTGCTAGGATCACCATGTTTCCAGAAACATGCAGATTTGTTTAAAAAAACATGTTCTTACCACAGTTTTTGCATTTTCCTAAGAGGTAGCCAATTTTTCCTAATTTTATGTTTTCAGCCTGCTTGCAGTTTGTAGTGGATACAGGTCTGAAACCTGTAGGTGATCCTGGAAAACTATACTTCTGAAAAGCAGAAAAAATTCTGATTTCAGCAAAGAGTCATTTGTGTACATCCCTTCAGGTGTTCCTATAGAAACTAACTATTGAAATAAAAAAATATTGAAAATGAGCAGGAAAAAAACTGGCACGTGTGAACATGTCTTCTTCTATAACTTCTTGTCATGATGACTGATTTACAAAACAATATACAGTTAAGTCACGCAGACCCTTCTGGTCAAAGTTATTTTTTAAGATTTGTCGTTTCTCCAAAAACATGTGATACCGAGAGCCAACAACTGAGCTGCTCATCAGACCATTTTTTCATTGTGTATCAACAATGCAGCCATTCATATGGTAAAATTCAAAGAAGGAAAAATTGCTATGAGTCAAACCTATGTTTTTCTGAAATGCACACAAGGCACTGAGTTTAGGAACAGTTGTTACTTATACACCTTCGAAGTTGTGGTTACCCATGTTATCATATAATTCAGAGGGCATTTTCCAAAATGTCTTCTTTCTTGCACACTGGCTTACAATTGGAAGTAACAGATAAAGAAAAAAACACTTGGCAATAACAAAAATTCTGCTATTCTGTTTCCTCAAGTCTCCCGATAAAAATGCAACACAAAATGTCCCAAAACGCAATCTGGAGACATCACATTTCACCCAGTAAAATCAATGCTTTTTTTAACAATGCTATTTTTTGTGTCCTCATGTAATGCAGCTGGTGCTATGTAAAGCGCTCTGATACCCGATTCGGGTCAAGTTCACGCTATATAAAACTCAGAAAAAAAACGAAATAAAAAATAACAATGCAGGTAGCTCTGGATGAAACCTATCATATCCAGAAATCTCTGAAAATTAGACACCCAGAGGAGTCTAGGGTAATGTGACTTGCGTGATTCTCAGCAGGTTTTTGTTTTACAAAAAAGCCCTTGCAAACCTCAAACTTTGGCAAAAACACACATTTGCACACATTTCTGTGGCAAAAAGTTCTGGAATCTGTGGAGATCCACAATTTTCCATCGAACCTGCATTCCCACAGGTCTCACGATAAAAATCGTACCCCACTTGTGTGAATGGGCATGAAAGAGTCAAAAAGCTGAACCATTACAACCTTGGTAAAAAACAGCTTTAATTTCAGTAAGAATTGTGCAGAGGTTCTCCGGGTCTTTTCATTCGTATTAGTGTACCCGTGCTTGGTGTCAGGTGATAAACACATGAAGTCACAAATAATAACAAATATTTTGCGCTGTTACCATTATTCTTATGAATAGTCTTGACCAGTGCATTGTATCTGTCTCGTTCTCTTAATGATGTTTGCTCGACTTAGAGAGTGTGTACAGTGCCTGTCTCTAGGGCTAACAACAACACAGAGCTGAGGTTGCCCGCTAACAGCAGATTGAGCTGTTTGTGCCTTCACCTGCCCTGAACTTATTCTCTGGGCTCTGGTATATGTTTGATTAGAGTGAGATCTTATGAGTAAAATTTCCACATCCTCCTCAGTGCGTGACTTTCTGCTGTTTGTAGTTCAGACAGCACTGTCCAAATTAGACCCCACCTCCAGCTGTGCCTGAGCCCATCCCATACAAAGAAAGCAGGGTACATGGAACCCGTGAGTCTAACCCAATTCAGCTGAACTGTTTACCAGGGCTTGTTTGTAAAGCAGACAAACTGCAGCTGGCTGAGCACAGTTTCAGCAGCACCAACACTCATTTTATACACTCTCAAACATGGAACTGAAGGAAACGAAAGGTATATTAAAATGATATGTGCCAATTAGGTGTAGCCCAAATTATCATTTTTTGGGGAGAGAGCGCAAGCGCTTTACCACTTGTTCGAAGGGAAAAAAGGGAAGAGTCCTAATGCCAATAAAAACTGGTTCCGTAGTAGAAGGCAAACATTTGAGGGAGGCTCGAGATTGTAATTATTCAAAGAGTATGTTTGATTTAATATTTTTATAATCTCAAGGAATTGATTGGTATCCTTATCAAAGGATAAATGTTTATGGACAACAAAATGAAGGTACAGTTCAACAAACAGAGCTATTTCCTCAGTAGCTGCATCATTACAAGACATGATGGGGTGACTAGAATTGTTCATTTTGCATATATCGGAAAATATATAAAACCCTTGTATTGTAGGTTTAAAGTGAACAAATATATCTGCTTTTGTTTCATCAATGAGATTTAAGCTCCTGTATTTTACAACCCCAGTCTTCATTTCATTGTTAAAATGTTCAGTGGGATTACGGTTGGGTGGAACTCGCAGAGTTTCATTTTGTGGAGTGCCCCCAAAATGCATAAAATCTCTGTGAGATTCCGCAAACTTACGCCAATGGTCACCAAATATGCAGCTCGCACTGCAAATTACCACAGGTAGCTTGAGAAGTCCTGAAAAATCAGTGCAAATGGAAGCGTTGTACAAGACCGCACAACAATTTGAGTTGATTTTGCTGCCATTAAAGTAGAAAATCTACATGAGTAGCAGCAAATCTACTTGAGTGTCAGCTCCCCGACCGCAACCACTCGCGACTGCCCGCATTAGAAATTTATGCTAGGGAATGCCAAATCTCGCTCGCCAGCTCACATTTTCTGCAGCCTGAGGGAGAAAAATTCCTCCACATGGCGATTGGTGGAATATGGCCAGAACTGTGCGTTATAGAGTAACGCAGTGACCAAAATTCCACCAGTTCCTGGGCAGAATGAAACTTTGCTCCCACCCCTAAGGAGGATCTGTTTCTAAGGTTTGTAAGTATTGTTTTTTGTCTCATTCCATACTTAGTATAATTACATACTTTCATGGCACCACCTTTGTAAGCCGTTGTTTATAATGACATCCATTCTCTGTGAAAGGACATAGACACGTTGTACATATGTTATATAACAGGAAAACCATTTAAAATGGTCCAATATTGCCATCAACACGTTCTGATGACCTCATAAATGATGAGGCCAAACACAGAGTGGTGTTAAATATCACTGAACAACCAAATGGCAATATTGTACCATATTACATGTTAGCTATTGTGGTAAATAAAATTCCTTTACCTGGACTTAATTTGATACAGAAACATAATAAAACAGCTCAGTAAAATGAGAGGCAGAATCCGTGGTATTAGAGATTCGGAATGGGCTTTATTCCAGTGATCGATTATAATCGGTTGCTCCAAGTTCCATCACCACGGGGGTTCAGGAAGTGAAGTACATACTTTATTGACAAGAAGTAACTTTTATAGTATATACATTACAATGAAGCGAATGCAGTAGGCGTAACAATTGATAAGGAAAATGACGATTTATCTGCGTAACCAAAAATGGGTGGAACAAGGAGTAAAAAGGAACATAATTGGTTATGATGTCACATATAGGTGGATCTATAAGATAATACTTGGCATAGATGCGCGCGCAGCAGCATGACGTGTAATTGACGTGCAACTAGGGGGTGAAGGGGACTTGACATTTAGCTCTACATGAGGAGACAAGAAGTCTGGGGGGTCAAGTCAACCTAATCCCAAATCATATCTAACATCCTATGTTTAAAGAACTATGTTATCCACGAAAGAAGGACTCTCGGACAGAATCTATTCTATACTGACTGTGCGTGCGTGTACAAGCGTCTAAGTGTCTACACTAAATGCGAGGGGATAGGAATATTCCATGGTAACAGGGCTATGAATTACTTGCATGAGGACAGAGAAGCCGGGCCTTTTGCTTGGTAACTGGAAGAATGTTTACTTAAACTACTAGGCAGGAATGCATCGGCTGAGGGGGAAGCAGATAATTCGAAGGTGAAATACAGTTCTTGGCAGAGAATAGGCTGATGTCAGGCTTCGTGAGCCGCGCAGAGAATGAGACAAAGTTCATGGTCACAGATGCAGGCTCAGACTGGAGCTTTCAGAGGCAGAAGGCAAGAAGAGTTTGATGACAGAATCAGGGCCTACTTGCCTGGACTGCAAAATGGAGTAACTGAGCCATATAAAGCCGGTGGCCTTTCATATTTAGGAATGGAATATCCGGCCTATTCATGGCGGATCTGACAGAGGACATGTTGACGGTGGACGCACATGTATTTGCGTCTTCATAACTGGAACTGGAGGAAACATACATGTACTTGTAACATGCACATAGAACCGTTGGGGTCCAAGATAGGGGACATAACTGACCAGAAAAATCCATATTTCCACATTCCCTCCTTGTCCCCTACTTGCCCGTCAAGAGATATCAATCTTCATTAATCCATTGATCTGTTCATATAGCATCATTTGTTCTTCTTTCTTCTTCCGTGACGAATGAAATCTTGGTGGTGGAATACACGATGTGGCACACAGACCACAGATCGCTGGTCCACATTGTAGACATAGACAGCAACTGAATAGTATGAGAAGGCCAATACCTAGGAAGGATAGAACTCTCCATCCCCAGGCTGATATCACACTCCAAAACCAACTGGACCAAGTCCAAGTGCCTGGGTTCTGGTGTATCTGGTTTACAATCTTATGAAGGCGAGTTATGGCTTTATATACTGATGGCGAATTTTCTGGTATGAATACGCAGCAACTTGATCCGATGACCCTACAAGCTCCGCCCCTATCAGCCAGGATGACGTCAAGGACAAGACGATTTTGAAGCACAACAATCCGCATAGCAGACTGCTCTTCTGTTAAATTGCCTAGGGCGGAAATAGTTTCATTCACTACTGCTTCAAGGGTTCTAGTTAATCTACGTATCAGTTTACTATTTGTAACAGTACCTATATAGGGAAAGATGCCTTTATTGAAATCTGTGTATTTTTCCCATGCTGTTTCAGTGTAATCGATAATTGGGAGATCTCTCCGCTCTCTGTGGTGTACTAAATGAGTATTTCTATGATAATCAGGAGGAGCTAGGAAAACAGGTGGCAAAAGAAATGCAATGTAGCAGGTACCATCCCAATCTAGAGGTAGACGCATATATGCAGTCTGACCACATATAAAGTAGGAGTGGCGATAAGCTCTAAATGAAGATTTGCCTTGATCTCTGAATTCTACTGTAGTAGTGCATTTACTATGGCCCATATGTATAGAACCAACCTTTCTTACACACAATTCACCCTTCGCTGGGAATACTGACATGGTGGGCAAAATTAGTTCAACTTCGGATTCGACATTCAGAATCATGAGATTAGGTGTAAAATTACCTAATCCATATACTTCATTTTCTAGATCAGTTCCTGTTCTTTTGGGGCGACCCTCCTTGTCAGGGTAGCAGACCTTGAGTAAAACTAGGTTCAGGTTTCCCCATACCCAATGATCTTGGTAAACTGCTGTGTCTGAGTCTATGGAATTGATTAAACTAAACCATGCTCCACAGGAGCCATTATGTGTAAATGGGTGTGGAAAGAATGGCAGGACTCCTTCATAATTCTGATAGGGAGGGAGCCGACCACACACCCAACAATTGGTGGCATTACTAGTCTGATGGGAATGATGTAACATACTAATGAAAGTGTTATTGCGCAGCGCAAGTCTATAAGACAATTCATGCGGAGGTAAGTCACTAAAAGAATGTTCTGCGGTAACATTGTAAACATGTCTAGAAATAGGGTAATATATGTGCAGCAATATACTTGCAGTAATTATTAAAAGACTCAAGAAAAACAAGATTAATAATGTCACTATGCAGTGGCTACGCAGTGATTTACAATACGCCTGTCGTTTCATCATTTTTCGCGACTGTCCATGATTCAGGTCTAGAGGATACATGTCAGAGACAAATTCAACCGCTTCACCTTGGAGAGGACTTAAACAATCAAATTGTCTGACGTTCTAGGCCTCAATTTTACTTTATAGAGTTCGGTTTCAGTCTTTTCAACCAACGGAAGTTTTGAATCAGTCTGTGAGGGAGTGCAGGGCACAATGTCTATATCCGAGGATAGTCCATGAAATTTCTTGATATGACTTGAATGAATCCAGCCCTTGCGGCCCTCGATCTTCACGGCTGTCCTTGTAGTGAGCAGAACCAACTTGGGTGTCTTCCACCTGGGCTCCAGCTGAGTCTTTCGGTCGAAATTTCTCACAAATACGAGATCACCCGGAACTACGTCATGGGGTTTCACCTCAGTGTTGTCGGGAAAGGCTGCAGCTACCTGTGAACGACAAGATTGTAGTGCAGACATCAAGGAAGCCAAGTAATCTGTCAGCATATTACAGTCAACATCAGTTATTTTGCATGGTACAGGCGTCCCCCACATATTTGGTGGTCTGCCGAAGATCACCTCATACGGGGATAGCCCTGTTCGAGAGTGTGCTACCATTCTCATGTAAAAGAGTGCAACTGGTAACGCTACTATCCAGTCGACACCTTTCTCTCTGCATATTTTGGACAACCTGATTTTCAGTATCTGATTATGTCTTTCTACGAGACCTGCTGCCTCGGGGTGTCGGACACAGTGGAATTTCCACTGATATCCTAACAGAAGTGAAACGTGTTTCATTAATTCGGATGAGAACGGCTGGCCGTTATCTGAGTAGACAACACGTGGTAAACCGTATCGTGGGAAGAATTCTCGAACCAAATGTTTGGCAGTAGTCGGGGCAGTGTAATCTGAAACCGGGTATGCCTCCGTCCAGCGGGACAGAGCGCAGACAACTACGAGAACATATTTGAATCCTCGACATCGTTCCATCTGGATATAATCCATCTGGAGTACTTCAAAAGGGTGATTAGGAGGATGAAATCCACCCTGTTCTACGGGAACGCTTTTTCCTGGGTTGAACTGGCAACAGATCATACAGGTACGGACTTTTTGTTTGGCTGCTGCTCGTAAATGTTTATTGAACCAAATGTGTTGAATGCTGTCTAGCATAGCCTTTTCTCCTAGATGTGCTGGACTATGTATAGTGTTAATTATAACTTGGACCATTGAATCAGGAAGGAACCATACAGACTTTTCCTTCATCATCCATCCTTGGTCCGTTTGGATCCCTCCTAATTCAGTCCATTTCTTTATTTCGTCTGGTGTAGCATGTGTCTGTATGTCAATTACGTCAAGAGTAGGATCTTTAACTGTCATACACTGTGTCGGTGTCGGGACTATTGTCTTTATCATGTCGGGGGTTTGAGTTTGAGCAGTCTGTTTAGCTGTTCTGTCGGCTAGATCATTGCCTTGGGAAATGATATCAGTAACCTTCGTATGAGCCTTACATTTCATAATTGATATTGCAGTGGGTCGATGTATTGCATCTAATAAGGCATGAATGAGGGGTCCGTGCTGAATGTGGGCACCGTGGGAAGTTAAATAACCTCTCTCTCGCCACAGCACGCCGAAGTCATGTACAACTCCGAATGCATAACGTGAATCAGTATATATGTTGACTTTTTTATTTGTGGCTTGAATACAGGCTTGTGTCAGAGCGATGAGCTCTGCGGCTTGAGCTGACAAAGTATTTATACGATTAGTTTCAATGACTTCAGTATCTGTTGTGACTGCGTAAGCGGCCACTAACTCTCCTGTACTTGTTCTCATACATGAACCATCTACATACAATGTCAGGTCTGGATCTGACAATGGGACATCTGTCAAGTCCTGTCTGGGTTTCGTCGTGATTGTAATAACTTCAATACAGTCATGAGCTAGTGGGTCTGTTCCGATTACTGGCAAAAGTGTGGCAGGATTCAATGTGTTACAGCGTCTGATTTCTATATGTGGCTGAAACAATGTAAGTTCGTACCCTGTAAGTCGCGCTATAGTCAAGTGTTGTGTTTGCGTTCTGTTTACAAGAACCTCTACTGCGTGTGGCACTTGAACTGTCAATGGATGTCCTAACACTATGGCATCGCTTTGTCTGATTGCTAAAGCTGTCGCTGCTACTGATTTCAGGCATGCAGGCAAAGCCTGAGCTACGGGATCTAATGTACTAGAAAAATAAGCACATGGTTTGTGTGCTCCTGCTTGTTCCTGTGTGAGTACTGACAAAGCAGTACCTTCGCGTTCTGTAACAAAGAGTGTAAACTGTTTTCTGTAACATGGTGTTGCTAAGACAGGTGCTTGACATAAAGCTTTCTTTAGGCTTTCAAAAGCTTGTGTATGTTCCTGAGTCCAAGGGAGAACAGTCGATGTGGCTGCCTCCTGTGTGGTTAACTGAATGAGTGGTTTTGCTAGAAATGCGTACTGAGGGATCCACTGCCTACAATATGAAGTGAGGCCTATGAAAGCCCGTACTTCCTTTTGTGTCTTGGGTATTGGCATGTTAGCTATTAACTGAATGCGGTCGGGTGTAAGCTGCCTTCCCTCCTTGGACAGCGAGTGTCCAAGATAGATAACTCGCTGGACACAGAATTGCAGCTTAGAAGGGGACACCTTGTGCCCCTTTTCGGCTAGAAATTGTAAAACTGTCAGTGATGCTTTTTCACATTCCGGTTCGCTTCTCGCGGTGATCAGCAGATCATCGACGTATTGAAGCAGGGCAGTGTTAACTGGCATGTGGATACTATCGAGTTCTCGTTTCAGTGCTTGGCTATAGATGCTGGGGCTTTCTGTAAATCCTTGAGGTGCGCGTGAGAATTTAAAGCTACGTCCATTTAAACTAAATCCGAACAAATATTGGCTTTCCGGATCTATTGGGACGCTGAAAAAAGCATTCTTGAGATCAATTACAGTAAAGAATGTTGCTTCGGAATCAATGGCTGTCAGTAATGACGAGATATCTGGGACCACAGGGAATTGCGGCACAATGCACTTGTTTAATTCGCGCAGGTCAATAACCAATCGATATACTGGCGGGGCCTTTGGATCTGTTCGTTTAAGAATCGGAATTATCGGTGAATTACATACATTGGAGTCTGTTTCCACAACTACTCCTTGGGCAATGAGCTCGTCAATGATTTGTAGTAAAGCCACTACAGCATCTGGTGGTAACTTGTATTGTCGCATTCGTGGTAGCACCACTCCTGCCTTTAATGTGACTCGATATGGTGTAATATTCATGCAACCAACATCAGTAGGGCCTTGTGCCCATAGATGTGTAGGTAAAGTCTGCAGTCGGGGATCCATGTCTCTAGACACATAGTGACCTTTAAAATCACGTAAAAACAACCTTACTCCTTCCGGAGAACAACATATTATGGCTCCTAGAGCTTTCAATGTTTTTATCCCTAGCAAGTTTTCTGGACATGATTTAGTAAGCAATAAATCTGTAGTTCGGGTCAGAGGTCCTATCGTAAGTGGAAGAGGCTGTGATACTTCATTAACAATAGGTTTTCCTGAAAAACCAAGGGAAATATTCTGAGAGCCTGAGAGGGGTGCCCCTGGAACTTCACTACGTTTTATAGTTGTTCGACTTGCCCCTGTATCGAGTAAAAATTTTCTATCTTGGCCTCATAATTCACTATGTACATAAGGTCCTTCTTGATCTACAGGTATTTCAATAAGGAGTAAGTCAACTTCCCTCTCTAGGCTTTTTCATGCGTAACGCTGGTACTCAGGATATTCATACTGTGCGGTCTGATACATTTGTCGTGTTGTTGTCTGTGTGGCAGCAACAGGCAGCGCTGGTGCAGCTGGCACAAACTGTATAGACTGTTGTGCGGCTGGCATGGCCTGGGCATGCTGCAGAGCTCCTTGTTCATTCTGATCTTGTCTGAGTGGCCGTGATCTTTCTTGTGTTTTACCTATGGCGATATTATGTTTTAAAACTGGACAGTCGTGTACGTAATGACCTGGCTTTTTACAATAATTGCATGTCCCTTTTACAGGTCCTGCTGAATCGGAATGTGTCATACCCTTTTTATGTCCTTCAGCTGGAACTGTCTGGGAAACTAGCATTTTCATTTTCGTGTCTTTCATGCGTCTGTGTTCATGTTCTTGTTCCTCTCTAATTCTATTGTGATGGTACTGTAACATTTGTAACATTTGTGATGGAGTGTTACCTTGCCAGGTACTCTCGAATTTTAATACTCTATTCTTTACTGGGGGCAGGGCATTTTCTACTAATTTTGTTACAAACAGATGTGGGTATGATTCGCTACTTGCTTTTATGCCACTATTTATACCAAAACATTTTTCAAATCGGGCATAGTAATCACTAGTGTCTTCATCTTGCTTCTGTTTACAGGCTGAAATTGTACCCCAATCTTCCTTTTTCGTAGTTAATAAACGCGGCAGTACCTGTACTAGTAAACCTGGCAGTGCTTTAGTTTTATCCCCAAGTCCTGCTCCTGCAGTTCGGGCCTTTTCTTCCGCTTCTAACACTGACCATTCTATCTTTTGGTCTCCTACCTCCCACTCTTTTTCCTTGAGTTTCTCATAAATACCAGCAGGCATCAATACCTTTAATATTGTCATAATGTCGGGATAGGTATACTCTCCCATGAGTAACATGTCTTTAATTTCTCGGTGAAAACCCACTGGATCTTTGTCATGACTGGGTACCACTTTCTTCATTTGTAACAATTCTATTTTTGATATGGGCGTATATACAAATACGCGCTTAAACTCGTTGTCCTCGCCCTTTATTGGGTGCACTTCTCGTAAGGGATTCTGTCTATCCATGTGATACGTGGTTCTTTCCTTGACGGGCAATGAGACATGCTCTGCGCATACAAAAAGAATATACTGCTTTCTTGATTCTAGAATTTCTTTAATTAATTTAGTACCTGCACCTCTCCATTTATTCATAAGCAATTCAGTCAATATGTCAGGTAAGGGACCAGGGTCCGAACGGTGACTCCGATATAGTATAATGAGTTGTTGAATCATATAAATCCCAACTAACCTCTGTTCATCTGGGGTGAGATTCAAAAATGTGCGTACTACTGTATCATCACTATATTTTCCGGGACTGTCCACCCAATGGACAGCTGCCCTGGCTAAATCTTGTTCATCCATAGAATCGAGAAAATGATAACCCCTTCGTTCTCGGAGTAGTTTGTCGGCGGTTTGGAACGAATGCTCGTTAGACCTTATATTAATTATAGGTATTTGGAAATTCCTGTTATTATCTGGACATATCGGACGTATCGAGTCAATAAGACATCTATTACTATTACAAGATCTTCCTCTTCCTACATAGGCTATGGTGTCTGACTGTCCTGTGGGCAGTCCTGACCCTTCTTCCTCGCTTTGTTCGAACTCGTCTACCTCTAATCTCTCTTCGTGTAGGCGTTCTATTTCTTTACGGATCTTTCGGCACATGGCTATTATACAATTTTGCTTATCATGTCTCCCTTCTGATATATTCTGGCTCCATCTGGTAAGAATTTGCATTGCTTCCGGGTTTAACCCCGGTCGGTCTTGATTTCTGATCACACAGTTTATGAGGAAACGTAACAGTTCCCCCTGTATCTCTACTTTCTGGTATTCCATAGCTCTGTTAATACATTCTGGATCTCGCCCTGTTTGGACAAAATGGTATATTTTATCTAGATGCGCAGTCATTCCTGGTAACTTCCCTAAATACACTGCGGCTCGTCTGATACGCAATGATGCCAGGGTCATTTCGTCCTCTTTACCGGGCACAGGGTCATATCTACAATCTATAAGAAGTTCCTTCAGCGTACGGGCACTTATGAGTTTGGGTGTACGTGAATGTGCTGACTCTTGAAAAGTAAGTTTATTTATTCTGGGTGGCGTAGAAAAAATATTGGTAGCACCTCCCGTGGCCCCATCTGGGGTGTCGGGTGTGAAAGGATTCGTCGAACGTGACACAGCAACTACAGGTGTGGACACAGCTATAGAAGTAGCTGTAGGAGCGGATGCAGAAACAGATGTGCTTGCCGGAACTTGTGACTCGATTTGTTGCTGTAGGGATACGGGTACTGGATCTTGGCGTTGGATCTCCCTGGTATGCGGTCTATGTGGGGCGGAATTAGCATACTCGGGAGCTGCGTCATCTAAATATGAGGAAAGAAAAACATCTTCTGCGGTTCTAGGATGCCCCTTAGGATGTACCTTTATTGGGAACAATGGGGGTGGCAAGTCTTTCGATATTTCTGGAGTAGCTTTAGGTAATCCTTCGGCCAGAAGGGGATACATACCATTCATAAGGGCATTTCTTTGCCTATCTACTTGTTCTGATTTCACTCGGATACCTTCCTCAATTAATGGATTCTCTCGTACTTTATTTGAACTCTCTTTATTCTTTTCTTCCTGTCTACGTGCTTTTTCTGTGCGTCTATGAGATTCTTTACGCCATAACTCAACGGCGTCTTTCTGTGACTGTCTGACCTTCCTTTTCCATAACTCTTCCTCGACTTTCATGATGCACTCCGCATCCCAGGTTCCCGCTGCGGGCCACCTCTGACTTTCTGGTAATCCCTTGGTGTAGTCTACCCATAAATCAAGAAATAATATAGCGTCTAAGCCATGTTTGTGATACATGAAGTGCCCTGGAGTGTCCCTAGGAGGAATAGGAACGGCTTCTTCGAGTACCCCTTTTCTAGTAGTGATCTGTCTTAACTTCGAAAAGAGCGGCATATTGGCAACTGACCTTATACTTGATTTTGACCAACTGACCTGATACTTGATTTTGAACAGACTTAATACAATAAACACGATAATGAACAGTCATTCATACCACAATATGCAGAACGTACTTAAAACACATTAAACATTAAACATTAAACCTTTAACTGAAACAACAATGATGATCGTCTGCATAACTAATCACCAAGCTTAATTCTTGACAATAACTAGATACTTCGGAATACTTGATATACTGCTAAACAGTACAGATACACTGCTAAAACAGTGCAGACCGGATTTGTGTACCCAAACCCGTCTTGACCGGCACAACCTATGTGCACGTCAGAAATGCCTCCCCAGTAATGGTACTCACCGGGTAGCTTCGGAAACGGAAGGCCTCGGTAACTTGAACTTGAACCGGACTGGACTCGACTCGACTCGTCGGAAACTGGGCTTGACTTCGAACTGGTGGGCCTCTGTATACCTCGGATCTTGCTCTCTCAGCTAGGCTCTGGTCGGGATACTTCGCACTTCTCACCGCCTCGTCTGGGTGTTGATCGCAGCCTCAGTCGCCCCCGCTTGACCGGAGGGAGCTACAGGAAATCCTGCTGGTACGCGTTATTGTCCGTCCAGCTGTGGCAGGAGACCGGGCCTGCAACTCACCGCCGGCGCGTGAGATGAGAAAGTGTCCCTATTCGGGCGCCATTCATGTGGTAAATAAAATTCCTTTACCTGGACTTAATTTGATACAGAAACATAATAAAACAGCTCAGTAAAATGAGAGGCAGAATCCGTGGTATTAGAGATTCGGAATGGGCTTTATTCCAGTGATCGATTATAATCGGTTGCTCCAAGTTCCATCACCACGGGGGTTCAGGAAGTGAAGTACATACTTTATTGACAAGAAGTAACTTTTATAGTATATACATTACAATGAAGCGAATGCAGTAGGCGTAACAATTGATAAGGAAAATGACGATTTATCTGCGTAACCAAAAATGGGTGGAACAAGGAGTAAAAAGGAACATAATTGGTTATGATGTCACATATAGGTGGATCTATAAGATAATACTTGGCATAGATGCGCGCGCAGCAGCATGACGTGTAATTGACGTGCAACTAGGGGGTGAAGGGGACTTGACATTTAGCTCTACATGAGGAGACAAGAAGTCTGGGGGGTCAAGTCAACCTAATCCCAAATCATATCTAACATCCTATGTTTAAAGAACTATGTTATCCACGAAAGAAGGACTCTCGGACAGAATCTATTCTATACTGACTGTGCGTGCGTGTACAAGCGTCTAAGTGTCTACACTAAATGCGAGGGGATAGGAATATTCCATGGTAACAGGGCTATGAATTACTTGCATGAGGACAGAGAAGCCGGGCCTTTTGCTTGGTAACTGGAAGAATGTTTACTTAAACTACTAGGCAGGAATGCATCGGCTGAGGGGGAAGCAGATAATTCGAAGGTGAAATACAGTTCTTGGCAGAGAATAGGCTGATGTCAGGCTTCGTGAGCCGCGCAGAGAATGAGACAAAGTTCATGGTCACAGATGCAGGCTCAGACTGGAGCTTTCAGAGGCAGAAGGCAAGAAGAGTTTGATGACAGAATCAGGGCCTACTTGCCTGGACTGCAAAATGGAGTAACTGAGCCATATAAAGCCGGTGGCCTTTCATATTTAGGAATGGAATATCCGGCCTATTCATGGCGGATCTGACAGAGGACATGTTGACGGTGGACGCACATGTATTTGCGTCTTCATAACTGGAACTGGAGGAAACATACATGTACTTGTAACATGCACATAGAACCGTTGGGGTCCAAGATAGGGGACATAACTGACCAGAAAAATCCATATTTCCACACTATTATGCATTGTTTACATTACATGTTTATTTAGGGGTGGTTAACTTGAAAAAGCTGTTTTCTTCAAAGTGTACCTAGAGTCACATACTTAGTGTAATTAGAAAATTTACGTTTTCTTTTCCTTTCCTTTCATGAACATGTACCACACAAAAATGGATTCACAGCACTTGCCATATCATTTACATCATTTTCCTCTTTCACAAAAAAGGATTTGCAGTGATTTTTCTTTTGGTCCCACTATTTTTTCTCCCTTAGTTTTGCATATTTGGCGATTTATGCTGCCACTGCTTTGCACAGCCACACGTGATACATTTGTTTTTTGACATTATGTTATTTTACAAATGATCTATACATGTTATTTGTTATCGAGTGTATCATTTGTTATGTGCCGTCAACAACATCTCCTATGTTTATTGACATAACACAGTAGCACAGCTGCAGTTTTCTAACACAGTAGCTGTTATCACATAAACCAAGTTTCACCCACTTGAGGGCCAGAGAGGAGAATTCCAGCAGACAGACAGGTCCTGGAATGGAGGCAGCAGCCTTGCGTAAACTGAGTTTACACCTATGATGTGAACCACCTAACTACACCCACCAGTTATGGGGTACCAGGTTAGACAACCAGTTGGACTGAGTCAGGTGGTAGGACAGCTAATCCAAATAGGGGATATACTAAGGAGCTGAAGGCAGGTCTACCTGGTGGCAGAAGGGTTCTATCATTTTGGTACAGAAGCTCCATGGTAATTTTACAATATGGTGAAAAGGAACTAAAATGGATGTGGGGATTATGAGCAAATAGCTTGGGTTGTGTGGTTACATATTTCCAATGACTGTATAGTGCACAAAATAAATCTGGCACCTTAATCACCACCTCGTGAGGACTTTCTTGGACATGGGAAGACTCAACATGGAGACAAAGGCCTTGCTGGAAGAAGACTCCTAACTACTGCTTGAAGAAGAGTGCTCTCTTATGGAGTCAAGGATTTTTGATTCTTTTGATTCCTATTTGCACCCAGGAACGTCATTGCTATCCAAAGGTAAATTGGTTGGCTTGCTGTGTGCATTCATCCAAATTATAAAAAGCAGAAGTACTTCTGACTCCAAGATGGCCTATCCGGTCACAGAGGATAGGACTGAACCCTGCAGGAGTCCTGTATGTAGACACACCCAATACCTAGGTGCTCTTCCGGAGAAGCTGCAGACTACAGGAATGACCAGAAGAACCTTTCCTATCACTTGGCAAAAAGTGGAACTCTGTCATGTTTCTACCTGTAGAGGACCGGGACAAGAAACTGAAATTTTGCATGGAAGGTTGCACAATTGGCAGACAAGAATGCCAGTCACACCATTTTGTCAGCTGAAAACAAATTCACCTGGACCTCATGATAAAGATATCTGCCTCATGGAGCTCTGCTTGGGTACAGCTCCCAGTCTTGCCATGCTGGAGGAGTTTGAAAAAATGACTTAGGGCCTGACAAGGACACATTCTTCTGTTTCAAATATGATGGATATCTTAACCATCCTTTTTATAACAGCATTATAACTTATGGCATTTTTGATGATGAGAACAGGATATCCATCACATTTTTGACAGAATAACCAATCTGCAAATGCTGCAATCTGCCATAACCAATGGCTTTAGCAGAAGGTTGATGATGATCAATTTGACTCTGTGGAATTTTACTGGTCACAGCCTTGTATCTCGTCTTGCTGACAGATTTTGAGATTAAGGGGTCTATCGCACCGGGAGATGGTACCACCCGCTATGTGTGTGGCAGTCCCGCATGTACAATTAGGATGCGCCTGCCACACTGGTGGGCGCAGACCACTTTTTTTGCATTGCGGTGGGCGGTGCTGTCAGCAGCACCCTCCGCAATGCAAAAAAGGCAGCTGTGCATTTGCATGCACAACGTGGCAGGCACCGCGCGGTGCCTGCCATGTCGTGCATGCAAATGCAGGGGGGTATCATAGGTACCCCCATGTGCCCTCCCCAACATCCTGGGGGCCCGCGACGGGACCCCAAATGCAAAAACTGAATGCCTTTCCGTGGCGACAAAAGGCTGGTTCCCGCAGCCATTGTAATATGAATTGGGGTGTCTAGCAGACACCGCCACCATATTCAACCATTTTCCGCCCAGTTGACTGGTCGACCGGGCGGAAAAGCGGCAGACGGTCTTCCCGTTCGCCGCGGTACCCCCCGCCATCATGATATGGTGGGGGGTAAATGGGAGGCAGGTGGGATATTCTGTCGGGTGGATCACCACTGCCATGCGGGAAGTGGGGATCCGCCCGACATAGTAATAGACCCCTAAGTTTGAACATAAAAACTTTCATTGGAATGACTTGTGTGGTGTGTCTAAAATCTGCACCATCACCATCAGACTGAAATCATGCCTAGGTCCTGGTGAACTGTGAACTGTTGTTTTTCAATGGTGCTTTACTTTTTCTAAGTTCTTTTTACCTTAAAATTTAAAACGGCATACCTTCAGTTCATCTTATGCTATTTTCATAATTATGTATTTTGTGTTCTATAAAATGTTCTCTATTTTTCTAAATTGGATTGGGAATTTTATAGTTTTGGGTTTTTAACTTTAATATTGTTGGTACTGATTCAATTTATTGCATACTTGTTTGAAGATTGAATGGTGCATGTGCCATAGCTTCCATGTGTTGAGTAGCGATTCTCTCAAAACTATGTTTTGACATAACCAGAGTATGTTTATTAAGGTTACTATCCCACTAAATATTAACCCAGTTTCTGACACCATCATATGAGTGATACATATTATTCGATAGATTAAATAATAACAGCTAATAATGCCTTGTCTCTCTCCATCCCTGACTTGGGTCATAATCTGGAACAACATACAAGTTAAGATGCAAATTGATAACCTTGGGCAGACACATTGCCGTGCTGAGTCAAACAGCTTCAAATACAGACTCCACATTCTAAAGGAAAAATCCTCTCAGACTCTGGTCACGCTCCTGCCAGAGTAGGGTTTTTTGAATATCAGACATTGGGAGTAATCATCATATAACCTCCAACATTGATCAAATGGAGCTTTGTTAGTTGCCAAGGAGTGTGGATAGGAGCTATTATTTCCATGATCTACCATAAACAGTGAAGACTAATTAGGAGTTCAAAGAAAATGACAAAGAGAACTGAAGTGAGTTTAAAGAGATTAGTTCAAATCAAACCATTAGTTCATTAAATATTTACATTTTAGCCATCAATATTAAAGATTCAAATAATCTAAAAGTCAATATTTCAAAATGAGATAGAATAGCACAATGGCAAGAATTATAAATAATATGAAGACTATGCAGCAAGTATGGCAAATGTGCTCCATAATGGAAAATGTTTAATCTAAATGAGAGAAGGTTTGGCATTTAAATTACGCAAAATAGGATAAGGTGTCAGCTTCAGTCAACCAAATAAGGGTTTATAATGACAGAAGACGAATGAAAAGGCATGAAACCTGGGCACTCAGGCAGTGGAGAATAGCAGAGGCCAGAAGGGTCTGCTTAGATCAAAGTCAGCAGGTGTCTCTAAGATCTGCTGTCTCTTTAGTCTAAGAAAAACACATACTATTATGATTCAATAAAACACTAGTTGGAAAATTGCAACTCATTCACACTTTCTGGAACCAATGATTCTCTTCCAAAGGCTGGGAACCGGTAAACTCCCCAGTTTCACATATTTACAATGGTTCATACTTGGCAATGTCCTTGAGATGTTACTTTGAACAGAATCTTGGGGTTCAGACAGCTCTTCCCATGAGTCACTCTTCCTGGCATCTTACTCTCCACCCTGTGAGAACCTCACTATCAGTTGCCTAATACGTGACAAATATCAATTCAATAGCTAACACAAGGCTTCAGAAAAAATACAGCATCTACAGTGGAAAGACAAAGAAAAACATCCTGTGCAAAGCAACTGCATAAATGCCTGAAAGCAGGCCTCTTAACCTTTCTTGTTATGTTGACATTCATGATGGCATTAGAATGTAGGCTAACGTAATTTACTACAACCTGTTAACTTGAGTGTTTGCTTATAATGACTAAGTGTGATTAACTACTACACATTATGCAATGAATGTGTTCCTCTTATTTAACGTTATCAACTGTACTTTATTGATAAACGTGTTTTTTAGCAAATTGATGAATTTTACGCTATTGGTTCCCATATCTATGGCTAGAATAGCCATCAAATTTTAACATAAACAAATCTTCATGTAGCACCTACTCTCTGCAATGAGATTTCCTTCTTGCCCTTTCACTTTTGCATCTTCTTTATCTCTTTGTAAACCTTGCCCTTTCTCTATCCCATTTCTATTTCTTCCTTCTTTTGCCTTTTTTCTTGCTTGCTAAATACCATCTAAATCCCTTATATAAACAAACAAGAAAATGGCAATAATCAAAATAGGCTTTAACCCCTTCTGTGCCACGCCCTTTCCCCCTCCTGTGCCGGGCGTTACATTAGTGGGTGGGGTTCATGACGAGATAGTCTCGTCATGGGCACAGCGTGACTGTGCTCCATGACGAGACTATCTCGTCATGGGCACTGAAGAGGTTAATACAACACTTAAAAATCCACTCCCAATGTTTCCAAGCTAACTATCTATAGCAGAAGCTCCTTTAGCTAAGGTTCCTAAAACATTAGTTACTTTTAAGTCAGAAATGTTTTTCACAAATTCTTCTATCTCCTTGCTCTTGTCTAGTATGTATGAGCTGCAATGTTTTACTTTCAACATCTTACAGACTCCACTTTTCTCTGCTAATAATAAATAATATATCTAAAGCAAATCTATCTTGTAAAACCATGAATCTAATAGCTACGAATTCTGTATTCACTGCTGATAAAGCACTCAATGTATTAGTGGCTAATTTATCTACTACTGTAGAAAGCTTTTTGACTTTCTCACCATTTAGGACTACTCCTACTGCAGAAATAATAGCACCCAAAATATCTCCATCTGAATGTGTCCCATCTTTAGTACTAAGTCTATGCCTGTGAGATGGATTCATTGTCAATGCTTCTGTATTATTCACATGATACATTTTTTGAAATATCAAACCTAATAATAGATACCTTCCCAATCAACAGGACTTTGAAAATAAGCATCCTACCCACATACAAAGTAAACTCCAGGTACAACTGATTCTTCTCCAGTTAAAACTTGAATAGGCCCTCCGAGAAATGTATATGCGTGTTCACAACAAATTATTCCTATGTGTCTAGTTCTGATGTGTTTTCTTCTTTCATCTGTCTAATTTCAATCTAGGATAAGCCATTTTATCTTTGTACTCATCTTCCTCCATTTTCCACACATTTTTTTAAAAATATCTCCCTTTTCTGTTGCCTTGTGAAACACACAAACTCTCCTTTTCCTCTAAAGCTTGTATGAATTTATTTTCTAATGGATTCATTAAAAAAGTTAAATTATGTTCATATGCTTATACAGCATCTATTTTATAAGTGGATGTAAAGAAAAGGCAAGCTGTTTCTATTTCCTTAGCCTGTGAGTGAAGGTTCATTCCTTTGTGAAGGGGAACTTCTGAAATGATAAAGTAATAATTGGAGAAATAGTATTCAAAATTACTCTGCCTGCTCAATTAACTACGCAACAGTCTACAGGTAGCTTCATATGGAAGTGGAATGTGATGGTTGGTCAAATTATCAGTAGCTTAAGCAGGTAAGCGTGCGCAAACATAGCAATCCTTGGCACCTAAAGCGTGTGTGTCTTCGTGAACTAATCCAGACTAAATGTTTAATGTGAGACCCCTTTTTAAGCATCTATAAATAAAGGCTTTAATTTTTTTCTCATCTATTGTATGTGCAGGTGATGAAGGTGCAGAGGTAGATCTAAGAGTAACTATCTAAGGAGTGATAACAATAAGGGGCCGATTTCGATTCCGGTCACAAAATGTACAGACCGACACGGACCTGGACCAGAGACCGACCGACACGGACTAGCGCCGTACGACCTGTGCAGTACGATGCAACGCGTGTGAATTACAACCAACACGTACGGAATACAAGCCGTACGACCGAGCCGTAGTGAAAACAGTGATCCGACGCGAGTTTCACCGACCGACACAAACCCGGAATGAACCCGACTGACACGTACCCACGATGTCCGATCCGTGCAGTACAATGCAATGCGTGTAAAACCAGACCGACTCGCACAGAGCCCAAGCGGCATGACCGACACACACAGAAAACCAGGCCCACAAGTAATAGAGATCTCCGCGAACGACGCGTATGAAACACAGAAGATAGTCAGCGTGAACGAGACGGAGAAGCCCGCACGAGCCAACATCAGCGTCCGTCTCGGTCAGAAGAACATCTCCTTCTTGCCTAGAAATCCCAAAGGAAAAAAGAAAAAAAAAGGACCAAACAAGCAATGACAAAGCCAATAAATATCCCCCCCAAAAAAACTGGGACAAAGACACACCCACAACTGCACCTATATAAAGGACATCAATCACTACCATAATCCTTTGTAAATATGAGACAGAGCCAGCAGCAAACACCATCACACAGCAACCACAGACACACTCACAACTCACCCATCACACAACTCACACACCATCAGTATCTCACCAAAAGCACTCACACATACAGCTAGCTAAACCAACACTAACCCACCCTCACTTGCACCCTCACACACACATCACTCACCACCACCACCCATCACCATGCCCCCAAAGAAGAATCCAAAGGGAATGGAAAATGACTGACAAGATGGCTGACACTGAGCCCTGCTGTGGGGAGCACAAGGCCTGGGTACGGGCTGTGTGCAAATCAGAAGCAGGACACCACTGACTGACATCCTGAAAGACAACTTGCACGCCCTCCAATAGAAGCACGTTTCATGGTGGGATGTCTGGCCGGGTGGGAAGGAGGACTGACAGCTCTGACCATACTTACCAGCATGTGCAGACACACCCCCCCTCAACACAAACTCCACACTACTCACCGGGTAGAATGCATTGACCCACACCTCAGTGAAATATCAGCAAAAGATACACCATACTGGGTGCTGCTGTGTGAAGCACAGGGGCACTCTTTCGACTTGTAGGCAAACAAACACCAGGATTTTACAGTCAGCCATCTTGCCATTGCTGTCGCACCCCCTCACAGGGAAGCAGAGTCAAGAGGGAGGAAGTATGGGCATGCTGGGAAGGGGGGTGTAGCCAAGAGCATGATGGGAGTTGCAGTCACAGACAATCCCCAGCCACCCACATGGCCCAGCAAGTTCACACTGAACCATGCTCCCCTCACAGGGAGTGGGAAGGAACTGCCAAGATGTCTGACACTGGGCTCTGTTGTGGGGAGCACAAGGCCATGCTGGGATCTGGGCAACAACAAACACCAGGATTTCTCAGTCAGCTATCTTGCCATTGCTGTCACACCCCCTCACAGGGAAGCAGAGTCAAGAGGGAGGAAGTATGGGCATGCTGGGAAGGGGGGTGTAGCCAAGAGCATGATGGGAGTTGCAGTCTCAGACAATCCCCAGCCACCCTCTTGGCCCAGCAAGCTCACACTGAACCATGCTCACCTCACAGGGAGTGGGAAGGGACTGACAAGATGTCTAACACTGGGCTCTGTTGTGGGGAGCACACGACCATGCTGGGAACTGGGCAACAACAAACACCAGGACTTCACAGTCAGCCATATTTCCATTGCTGTCACACCCCCTCACAGGGAAGCAGAGTCAAGAGGGAGGAAGTATGGGCATGCTGGGAAGGGGGGTATAGCCAAGAGCATGATCAGAGTTGCAGGCACAGACAATCCCCAGCCACCCACATGGCCCAGCAAGCTCACATGCTGTTGGGCATGGACACATATGTCACCTACATGCCCATCACCTCACATCTTAATTTCACATGTCCACATAAGTCACATGTAGTGCAATGGCTAATCATTGGGCTGTGTCACCCAACCTATGTACTGCTGTGACGTTTCAAACACACACCACAGTGACAAGTGAGGCCTGATGTCTCCCAGGCATCACAGATCTTTGCCATGACGATACCTAAGGTCCCTGTATTGCCACATTGACACTGGCATGACATGGCGTATCACGTACATGCCACAAGGCAAGCGTGAGTCCCATAGGTAGTGGCCACTGTTGTCTCTGCAGGCCCTACATGTACGTCTCTTAGACACACACACACCATCAAGGTTGCTGCACATACCACATGGATGTGGAGACTGTCTCCCATTGGGCACATTTGATCATCCACATCTGAGACACAACATGCACACAGACTGTGGGTGCACATCAGAATTGTGGCTACAGGTCTCACTGTGACAAGTCGTACATTTCCATGGATTGGCCAGATTCATAGAATGCAACTGTGTTGGACATATCACTGGGGACACATGGCACAGAGTCTGCCTCTGCAGCAAAGACATAAGGCTGGATGGACCCCAGGGAGCTCACTTGCCTGCACTACATGCTACTGGACCACATCCCTGCTACCACTGCTGCTGTCTCTGATTCCTCTGGCTCCTGCTATGGCACGTACTCTGGAGAGGGCCCCAGCCTTCACTGAGGAGGAGAACCAGGCCCGGCTGGACGGGCTCCTTCCAAAGCACAGCAAGCTCTATGGGAAACCAGGGGAGAGGGTGAGTGTGCAGTTCACTGCCTTCTTAATTATGCAAGTTGTATGACTAGCAGTAACAGCAGTGTGTACACCAGTGGCAAGCATTCTCACTGAGTACTTTCATCCCCCAAAGTGTGTAGGTACATGTAATAAACAGGTGTTCTGCAGCTAATGTGCATTTTTGCAAGCTTAAACTTCCCAGGCATTGTTAACATGTCAGACATGCAGGTTATTTGTCCTTTTCCATGAGTGCACTACCTGTGTCACTCATTTCCCTTTGTGATGATGACATGTATATCCAAATGTGGGCTGCACAAATATGGGGCATGTGTGTTAATGGACTTTTGACTTTGTCATCCTCACAGGTTGATGCCCAGCAGAAGCAGGAGATATGCTGACCATCGCCTGGGCAGTTCGTTCGGTGGTTGTCTACAAGCGCCAGATCCGCAACTGCCAGAAGAGGTGGCTGGACCTTCGGGGCTGGACCCGGAGGATCACAAGAGTCCAACTGAAGCTGTCACCTCCTCACAGGAGGGGTGGATACCGGACCCTGACCCCCCACATGTTCCGGATACTGGCGGTGGTCTTCCCGGACCTGGATAGGCAGCTGAATGCAAGACAGCAGCAAGGAGGGGGTAAGTCCATGCCTAATCTGTGTACTATGTCTGACATGCTAATTGCAGTCTTTTGGCCTGGTCACACTTCCACATTACGTAGGTATTGTAGTCCAATACTCAGGTCCCTCAATTGTGTGATGCACCCTCCTCATCTGTTCCACAGGTGTGGCCCCTACAGTCTGTTGCTTGTGTCACTAGGGCACTGTGTCCCTGCAGTCAGCTATGCTTCAGCTTCCGGACAGCATCTGTTCCCGTAACTCTGTTGTGTCTTTCATGGGTGTCTCAATTGTTTACCCAATGCCTGAGATCTGATATGTGATCTGTGTGTGCCCTTGATATGTGTTCCAATTGCTGGTCTGACTCGCCACATGTGGCTGGGGTATTTCAAACAAACCCATGCAGCAGGGGACTCCAATTTGTGGGTCTCAGGAGTATGTATATAAAGTATGTCACACTTGCTTAGCCACATGACTACTGTCCAGGGCCAAACACTGTTTCACGTAGACCTGGGCAGTCATGCCTACTCAAGGGCATTTAGAAACACTCTGTAATCCCACTCCTGTGTATCAACTTACAGGTTGTGCTTAGTGACATGTGCCTACAGGTGTCTGCCTCTGTGTCATTATGGTGTGGCTTCCTGTTACGTACAACTAGGGTGTTCATGAGTTTGAGGGTCAGCAGGATATCTGAGATGGGACTGTGAGAGACAAGACCTGTCTGACATATAGGTGTGTGATAATTTGACAGCGCACAATGGTATATGCAACTTTGCACTTCTGGCAGCTGTGTTACATGCACAGCTGACTGTGATGTGCTAATGTACAGGGAGTTGTGTTTGCAGAGACTCACATGTCTGATTTGTATGATGTGGGGTCTTCTGGGTCCTGGATATGTTGTTTGCAGGGGATGGGCAATAGCAATTGTCAGCTGCAGAGTTTGCTTTACCCTTGAGCTATGATTGTGACACAGTGCATACTGTTGTTGTCTGGATGCCCTGCCCCTGTGACAGGAGACAGTGTTGACTGACTTTCCAGGCATGCCAGTGCCATGGCATTTAACTTACTATGAGTGATCCTGCATTGTGTTCAAGTGTGCTCCATGCACCCCAGTGTGGCATTGACTATCAGGACATGAGAACATCATAGTGTGTGTTGCTGGCATGCATCACAAGCATGTGAAATGAGTCTCTGCCCATCCCTTCATCCGGACACCTGTATTGAGTCAGTGGCAAGAGATGTGCTGTGTGTATAGTGACATACTCCTACATGTTCACTTGCATGTCCAAATAAAGTGTGGGTGGTGCATGTCGGCACATTGTGGTATTAGCAACCAACATGCAACAGCCATATGGGTGCAAGTCCAGGAGGGATACGTGTGCCATGGTTGATGGTGAGACTGACAATTGGCTTATTCTAAACAGTGTTGGCACTTTGAGCAGTGTTCAGCTGATGATGCCAGGCCTTGCCCTGTGATGTGATGTACTCACTGTGGTATGTGCAGTCAGTGCAGCTGACTGATGTTGTTCTCTTTCTTCCTATTTCTATCCAGATACATCCACGGCCACGGGAGGCGACAGCTCCACGGACCAGGAGGAGCCACAGAGCCTGACTGGGACAGAAGGAGAGAAGTTGGGGGGACCCAGTGGCACGGAGGGCGAGTGGAGCCACACCAAGGAGTCCTCAGCACCATCCACCCCAGCTGAGGGCCACAGCAGCTCGGAGGATGACTCCCCTGTGGAGGCGGGTGTCAGCAGCCACCAAACCCCAGCTAGTGAGGCTGTCCCCACCACCGCCCCCACCACCACCATCACCACCCTCCCATCAGCTCCCATCCCAGAGGTCCGTGTAGGCTCCCGTGTTCGGGAGCATTTCTCCTTTGTGTCAGTCACCACACCCTCTGCCCCTGTGTCCCCTGCTGCCCTGAGTGAGGAGTCTGTGGACTTACTTAGACAGATCCATGTAGGGCAGACATCAATGCTGAGTGTCCTCCATGCACACACCAGTCTGTTCACGTAACTGGTGTCGTTCATGGAGGGCATTTCATCGGGCATGTCTGCCCTACAGAGGACCGATGAGTCCATGGCCTCCTCCCTGACAGCAGCAGTGTCCCTCCTCCAACAGTCCCGTACCCCTCCTACCCCTGCACCACCCACGATTCCTAGCACCCTACCTGTCCCAAGCACACACACACCTGCACATTCTCACAAAGCCACAGACACGGGCCGCACACAAACACACAAACCAAGGTCTAGACGTGCACACAAGCAGGGGACTGATACCAGACTGACAGGGGATGGTTTGCAGACACACACACAGTCATCCACAACCACTCCGCTGTCCTCCGATACCTCTCCCTCCCAGCCCCCTTCCCTTGCTTCACCTGCAACCCCATCTCCACAGAAGCTCTTCCTCTGTGACCTTGGCCTCTTCCCCACTGACCCAGCAGATCCAGATTACAAGGGGAAGAGGAAGTCCCCACACACAGAGGGGAGTGCCTCTCACACCCGGACACCCTCCCCCAGGCGCAGTCAGACTGAGGCCCCCACCCTCAAGTCCCCCCGGAGCCGGAAGAGCAAGACCCTACCCCCGCCACGCAGCTCCACAACGAAGTCTCGGTCCTCCATCCCCCAGGCCACCACTACAGAGGTTGCCCCGCCACACCCTGCCCCGTATTCCCCCACCCACATATACACCATCCCCAAATGCTGAGGCCCTCCCACTTGCTCTTCCACCCCCGGTCAGACGGTTAGTGCCACTGATGTGGGGACCGTGTCCACCCCCTCTGTCCTGCCGACTCCACCTGCACCCCATTCCGCTCCCATGGAGTTAGGCACTGCAGTGGAGTCCACGACCACCCCGTCTGACTTGGGTACTGCAGTGGGGACCCAATCCACTCCATCTGACCTGCCCACTGAAGTTGAGCCGGCACCCACCCCATCTGACTTGTGCCCCACAGTTGTGACTGCACTCACCACTTCAGTCAGCTCCACTGCAGTTGCCAGTGACTCTCCTGCATCCACCACCCCTTCACTGCCTCCTTCTGCTGTGCCCTGATCCTATCCCTGCGGTGCCTGGCCTGCCCCCATGTATGCCCCTTCGAGGGGATATCCCCTGTCCTTAGCAGTGCAGGCAAGCAACGTGTCACTCAAGTTCACTCCTTGTCATTTGATAATGGACTGGCCATTGGCCTTTGTTTTGAACGGACGTTTACATTTTCATCTGCTGAATAAAGCTTTTTTCTTTATCCTTGTGAATTTGATTTAGCTGTACATTAGGTTGATGATGTTTACCATGACCTTGCACCTGTAATGCTGGATCTCCAATGTTGAATACTGAGGTATTGATGTGAGGTACTCCATGTGGACCATGAGATATATATCCTATTCTGGTCGGTATCCATGTCATCCTTTGCAGCTAACTGGGTGTGTCATGATCAACAATTTGTGGACATCTCTGTGAACATTTCATTTGCATGGTCACATATGTGGCTTGCACACATGCACATATGATGTGCTTCCCATTGTCCAATTTGTCGATTTCCCTGACTTTGGGCGCATCGCCACTGGACCTACAGGTGTGGGCATCATTGTTGTAGGAGCAACTGGGTCCTCTGTGCAACTTGCTGGACATATGTGTTGAGTATGTGCAGATGACTTAAGGGACACTCCCGTACCCAGGCTGTTGTGACCAGAGCCTTCATTGTGTGGTAACTGATGGCTGACTGACCAAGTGTTCTGCTGACATGACTGAGACGTGCTGTGACTATGTTTGGCACAGCTGAGCTTCCACAGGAGTTGAGTTCCCTCAAGTAAGTGTGTTGTTCTGTGACATTGCCTGGGCCCATGGTGTGTGTTGTGTGAGCATATGTGTGTGTGTGTCCACATCCTTTTTCATGCACAGGCAGTGTTCCCTTGATATGTTCCTGTTGTTTATACTTGCTCAGTCGTACTGTGTTCATCCCACAACTTTGCCATGGGCTACCAGATGTGTGGGTGCATGACACACTACTGTTAATTGGTGTTTCATCATTGGGATTTGTCAGTTCTGAAAGGTGGTGATGTTGTCAGATGCAGATGGGACACAGTCAGGGGTCCCCAAGGCACTTGTTTGTTCGCAATATCATGTAGTTGTCCCTAGATAATACCTTTCAGTGATTGAGACATGTGTATGTGTGTGTGACTGCTTCCACAGTTCAGGACTGCAATGTTTGCAGGTGTCAGCATGTGTGCCTTGTGGTTCGCCTTGGCTTCTGCATTGTCCTGGGACTGTGGCAGGTATTCTGAAGGTTACGTGAGCTTTGACATCATGGCCATGTACCGCATACTGTGCAGTATGCCTGTCATTCACCAGGGTTGTAAACTGTCCTTGTGTGATGAGTCTGTGCACCTTAGTTCCTCCCAACATTCCTGTGTTTGTCATGGGTGCATATGCAATGTCACCTGTCCATGTGGGCTTCACAGATGCACATTGGTGCAGTTCAGGGTGTGTGGTGTTGAGGGTGGACTGATGTAAATGTTTGCATGGATGGGCTCCTAGCTCCCATTTGTCCATGGATGATGGGCCGTGCTGAGTGATTTGTGTTTTTGTAGATGTGATGTACGTTTGTGGTACAGGACACATGTCTGGGTTTCACAGTTTGTACGACATCTACCTTTGTCATCATAGTGGAGGTGTCATGCATGCTTGTGTCACCTCAATGTCTGGTCCCTGGGGGTAGTGATGTTGTGTGTCAATCTCTTGCTGTGTTAGTTTGTGTTCATTCCAGCTTGTGTCACATGTGTCTGTTGTGCTCCCTCTCATCTCACAATGCTTGATTGCCCACTAAGGGGGTCCCAATGATGGTTTACTTGTGTATGGCACTGTGTCCACATCTGTATCACTGTGGTTCAGCCCCCCTCATGTGTTGTGTGGTAGCCTGGGGATACTGAGACACACAAACAAACAAATGTTGTGTCAGATGTGCAGTGTGAGGTTGCCTGTTTGTGTTTGTGCATCTGCACCAGTGCATTGATATTGCTGTTGTGGGCCTTTGTCTGGATGCTGTTTCTGTGATTTACCCTGCTGTCCCTGTGAATCATATCACATCATTCTGCACATTCATCCTGGTTGTTAGGTCCCATTGCTGCCATGGAATGGGAATTTGTGACCTGACACCTACACTCTACACAGGTTGTTTTGATTTGTGTGTCTATTTTCGAGATGTATTTCTGCTTTGTGATGGTCACTTCTGCTTTTGTGTCATTGTACACTGTTTGCATTGTCAGCCCCCATAGGTCTGCACATGGCCGAGAGTATGTTAGGTTTTCACAGCACTGTTAGCCTCACCACATCTCTGTGGGTATGGGACACAACCACTAGTTTGCCCCAAAAGTGTTTCATGTGTTGGGACCGGGAATCATACATGCTGTTTGGCATTTGCAGCTTTGACCATGATGACACTTCCCTTTTGGCCACTGTGATGAGGGGGGTTTTAGACCCCATCACCACAATGCTCAACATTTGCTGCAGTTTGGAACCACTCAATTAACTTTTGTTCTACACAGTGAGGGGATGTTTTTTTACATTGACACAGTGCTATAGTGATGCTTGCCTTGAGTAGGCCACACTCAGTTTTTGGTCACACATGTGATGGTAGTTACATTGTATGTTCGAAGTCATAATCACTGTAGTGGGCATTTGTCACAGACTACACACGGTTGTCATGATGTTAGGGGGGATGTATTTTGCTGACATACCTAATGTTGGTGTATGATGGAAATGTGGCGCATCACCCATCCTATGGGTGGGGGTGGTAGGGGTGATGGGCAACATAAGCCCTATGAGTGGGGGTGGCAGTAGTGATGGGCAACAGGTTTCCTATGGGTGGGGTTGCAGTAGTGATGGGCAACAGGTCCTCTATGAGTGGGGGCGGCAGTAGTGATGGGCAACAGGTCCCCTATGGGTGGGAGTGGCAGTAGTGATGGGCAACAGGTCCTCTATGAGTGGGGGTGGCAGGGGTGTTGGGCAACATAAGTCCTATGGGTGGGGGTGGCAGTAGTGCTGGGCAACAGGTCCCCTATGAGTGGGGGTGGTAGGGGTGATGGGCAACATGTCCCCTATGGGTGGGGGTGGCAGTAGTGATGGACAACAGGTCCCCTATGAGTGGGGGTGGCAGGGGTGATGGGCAACATAAGCCCTATGGGTGAGGGTGACAGTAGTGATGAGCAACAGGTCCCCTATGGGTGGGGGTTGCAGGAGTGATGGGCAACAGGTCCCCTATGAGTAGGGGTGGCAGGGGTGATGGGCAACAGGTCCCCTATGGGTGGGGGTGGCAGTAGTGCTGGGCAACAGGTCCCCTATGAGTGAGGGTGGCAGGGGTGATGGGCAACATAAGCCCTATGGGTGGGGGTGGCAGTAGTGATGGGCAACAGGTCCCCTATGGGTGGGGGTGGCAGGAGTGATGGGCAACAGGTCCCCTATGAGTGGGGGTGGCAGGGGTGATGGGCAACATAAGCCCTATGGGTGGGGATTGCAGTAGTGATGGGCAACAGGTCCCCTATAGGTGGGGGTTGCAGGAGTGATGGGCAACAGGTCCCCTATGAGTGGGGGGTGGCAGGGGTGATGGGCAACAGGTCCCCTATGGGTCGGGGTGGCAGTAGTGATGGGCAACAGGTCCCCTATGGGTGGGGGTTGCAGGAGTGATGGGCAACAGGTCCCCTATGAGTGGGGGTGGCCTCCGCGTCTGTTCCTGATCCGGTCATAGGTGTAGAGTACTGGTATGACCTGCACGATGGGATTCATGATGTGTTCGTCTCGTACACGCTGCTTGTTGCTCCGTCTTGTACCCGTTGCAAGCTGGTCTGTCTCGTAGCCATGGATTGCGTTGTGGCGCGAATCGTAGCTGATATGCTTCTTTTCCGGACACTGTGACATGCCGTAAGTGGCGACCCATTAGGCGTGTAGGAAGTACGCATCGTACTTGTCAGGGTGGAAACTGCTATGGATACTGCTTCCGAGCGACTCAGTTCGGCGTTAGGAGGTACAGCTCGGACGGAGAATGGAGCTTGAGTCACAGCCTACGTGTCGGTCGGGTTTTTGGCAGTTATGCGCATCGTACTTCATCAACAGGACGGACTGGCTCCGGGTACAGGTCGGTCGCACAGTAAGGCTACGAACAGCTCTCGGAGAGCTGTCCGACCCGGATCGGAATCGACCCCTAAGTGTTCATGTCTGGAGTAAAACAAATGTCAGAGCAATCATTACACTACATCTATCCTTGGTAAAGAAACACATGTTTGTCTACAGACCTCAAGTGGAATATAGCAGCATGCAGATTTGAAATGCTCTGCGTTTGTTTCTACTTGTATAAGCAAAACAAGTTGCTGTCAATCTGTGGTTATTTTGTTCAGTTCACAACAGTATTCATGAGGGATCCCTCGCCTTACTCCATCTTCTTCTAAAAATGACAGCTCACTCTTCTACTGCAGCTGTGGCCCAAGAAAATTCTTAATTCTTTTTTTTTTCTTTATTTCTTTCCTTAGAAATAATTGTTGAGTTTGAATATCATTTTTCACAATCCATTTCAACAATCAGTTCAGTCACAGTTCATTGATCAAATATGCAATTATTCTCGAATAAAATCAATCAACTGTCATTTGAGCCAAGCTTAATTCTGAATTACTTTCAGAGATTTAGATTGCATGCTATGATGGTGTGGTATATATATCATGGGTGGTTCAGGCTGGACAAGTGGCTATTGGAGGGCTCAATCACCTCTAATACCAGGATCCTAGAGACTTCCCTCTTGATGCTGGTCCTCACATGTCTGATAGCCTGTACATTTAGTTTTTTACAGGTAAGCTTCCTCCAGTGTCAATATAGTAGATACACAGATGTGTGAGTCCAGGGGTGAGTGAGGAATGTGAGGTAAACTGTCCCAGCAATTGGCAGAAATTACCCTCCTGTTCTGGGGACAGTTGGAGTAGAGGATGACATCCTCCACTGACCCATCATGTTCCTGTGCAGAGAGGTCAGGGAGAGGTTCGCTCTCTTCTTCCACCCCTCATCTGTGACAAGAAGCATGCTCACTTCAGACACCTCGAAGTGAGAGTTGAGTCTTTTCACATGAGCATCCTTAGGGGGATCCTAGGGGTCTGTAGATCTATCAAGTAGGTGAGTCACCCTTCCACTCCTTGTATGGCCTTGTGCTCTGCTAGCTCCATGACCCGTACTTTCTGGCTAGGCTGAAACTCCCCCAGAGTGGCCTTCTGATCGTACCAGAGCTTCATGACTTCCTGACTCGTTTCCAAATTACTTTTTGCTTTTTCCAGAACAGATGCATCTCGATACAGAGAGCCAACATGTAGCTGTCCACATCCTGAGGGGTTTCTTGGGAGCTTGCTCCCACCCCTCCTTGTCAAGCCTCAGAGTTCCCCTAATCGGGTGGCCATAGAGGAGTTCAAAGGGGCTGAACCCTATTCCTTTCTATGGCACCTCCTTTTTAGGCAAAGAAAAGGCATGACAAGAGGACATCTCACTTATGCCTCATGGGCTCAGGCAGGCCCATGCTCATTCATTTCAAGGTCTTATCAAATCTTTCCACAAAACCGTTGATTTGGGTGTGATAGGGTGTTGTAAACTTGTAAGTTATACCACACTCATCTCACATGTACTTGTACATGAAGCCCTGAAGTTAGTGCCTCTGTCAGACACTATCTCCTTGGGGAATCCAACATGGAAAAAGATCCCCATCAGAGCTCTAGCCATGACAGGTACAGTTACTGACCTCAGAGGAATGGCGTCTGGGTAGCGGGTAGCGGGTGGTATGGTCCACGAAGACCAGGGCAAACATGTTGCCTAAGGCTGTCTTGGGGTCCAAGGGTCCAATGATGTTGATGCCTACCTTTTCACAGGGGGCGATGAATGCTAATTGGATCAGGGGAGCTTTTTTCTTTTTCCCGTATTTCCCACTGGCCTGGCAGGTGGGACAGATCCTGCAGAATGCATCTCAGTCTGTCTTGGGGGCCTTTGGAGAACTCCTTATTATTTTATGTTTTTCTCCCCCCTCTTGCTTCTGGTTGGAACCCTGACCACCTTTGTGGGAGTCCCCTCATATACCTTTTTGGACACTCTGGTGCTAGCCCAGAGGTCTGCCTCCTCAGAAAGCTTCCTGGAGTCAGTCAGCTTACTATCAACTAGGTTCTGATGCAGCTCTGTAAAACAGTTACTGAACATGTGCTCTCTCATGATTAAATTGTTCAACCCAACATAATCATTAGCTTTGCTGCCCTGCACCATATCATTCAGTGCCTTGCTGAAGTATTCCACAAAATCTACCCAGGAATAGTTGGGGAACTTCTGGCTGTCCATGAATCTTTGGTGATACTTTCCATGGGTCAGCCCAAATTTAGCACGTAAAATGGCCTTCTTGGGACTGTACTTTGTTTGATCGCCAACCTCTAAGTTCAGAAGTGTGTCCCTGTTGGAAACGGGGTAGCGTGGTGCAGAGCGGGTGGGCCAAACTCCAGAGGAAGTGTGCAAAGCATCCACGCAGTACACACAGGCGACACACAAGGCACACCCCAAAAAGAGACGCTACACAAGTTTGTGAAAGAATAACTTTTGTATTGTCGAAACACAAGGTATTTTTAGTAATCTCTCTACTGCGCCAACCGGCGCCAAGGCAATATTTACAGGGGGGAATTATATACATGGCAGGGCCAATCGGGCCCCTGCCAGAACCATTGCAACATACAGTTAGAATAAATGTACGTGGGAATAAAGGGAAAGTCCATCAGACTCAATCCTGCAATAAAAACATCAGGGCGTGACATTAGACATTAGGCCGGAACACCTGTAATGGAAACCTCATGGCATCACCAAATAAATGAACAACATGAATGTCCCCTGAGGCAGGAAAGCTGTAAGGGAAAACCATTAGGCAGAACTCATGAGGCAGAACACCAACAGCATAGGTCCATGAGGCCTAAGCACATTATACGTAACCTTCGCCACCTTGCCATAAGGATAGAAGCATTATACAGTGACCTGGGAGCATGGAGGCATTAACATCGACCTATAACCGCATTAGCATGGGGCAGAAAACCATTACACTCTGCATCAGAACATAGGCATAGGTCACATTGGGCACGGACACATGGGCATAAATCATGAGGCTCCTCCCTAGGCATAAATGCGTCAGTATGGGGCAGCTAAGCCACATTTTATGCGTCACATTAGGGCGTAAATAGCCTATCCTGCATTAGGCATGTAAACAGTACCTCCTATCGGGCATACACCTTATAAATGTCCCCACCAGGGTAGCAGTAGAGAACTGCCCTTCCCAGAACAGTAGCTGTGCCCCTTTTTTTTATCACTTCACCTGGCCTGACACTGTCCGGGGGGAGCCCCTCTTCTGGGAATCTAAAAACGAAAATGCCCCTTCGGAGCAGCAACCCGCCACGGCGGCGTTGCTGTATAGCCCCCGAGGCACTGTGGCCCTGTCCGTGGTGGAGCCTACCCTCCGGGGGCTTCAAAACCATTATGAGGGCCCGTTGCAGCTGCCCGCTGTCAAGTGGGGCAGCTGAGGAACACCCAAGCTCCGGCGGTCCCGTTGGCGTCCCCCTCCGGGACTGGGGAATACAGAGACTGCCCCCACGCAGCCCCGGGGGAGGCAGGCACCGGCAATGTGCCATGATGCCATGTAGCCAGTTTCCTGGTCCCCAGGAACGAGAAATATTAGATTCGACAGCTCTTAGGTGGATGTCGAAAGCTGCGAAGTATGATGCACGAAGAGTGTCAGATACATTTTTTGCAATGGAATGAACCAACTCAACGTTATGTCTTTGACGTGATGTGTTCTCTTGTGCGTGAGGAATGGGACGATGATGACTCAGATTCCGTCCCCTCTGATTTGATAAATATTCAGCAAAAATTCGCCGCAGGAATGGTGATAGGTCCAGAAGTAAGGGAAGCGATAGAACTGATTTTAGCTTATAGGGATGATTCTCCTCTTCGAGCACCAAGGGACTATGATGGTTCTCCGATTACTAGGAAGAAGCGAGGTCAGTACCCGATGAGGGAAGTTCCGCCGATATGGCGCGATGCAGTTCAAGCTGATGCGGCTAATAATATTGCAGCTGCTCCAGCACATTTCCATAGAGTGTGGATACACATCCCTTGGAAGCGGGCAGAAGTATTAGCAGTAAAACAGGCATTACCGGATCCACGTAAAAATCCTGCTGGTTATTATAAAGAGTTAACGCAGACAGTTCAAGCGTGTGTCATGAATTTAGCAGACATCGAAATGCTATTTGGCAATGTAGTGCCACAGCCTATATGGGCCAAGATCCGGCAAGAGAACCACCCAGTCGCCTTAGGAGGTGATTGGCCGGCTATTATAGCGGCAGACGCGCAACAAGTTGGTGGTGCTAAACCTGAGCCTCTGATTGCTGCTTTACCTGGCAGAATAATTAATCTGATGAAAACACTGATGCCAGCGTTACGGGTCAATTGGGATAAACTATCAGCATGCAAGCAGAAGAAAGACGAAAGCGTCTCTGACTTCTTCACTAGATTTGAAGAGACCTTCGTAGACCACAGTGGGCAAGATATGAGTACTGAGGGAGGTCAGAGGTTGTTTGTCGACAAGTTTCTGTTCAATTTACTGCCTGAGCTTAGTAACAAGTTAAAGGATTCTGATAGTGCATGGGCAGTGTCGACGACAGCACAGATACTTGCAACTGCTCAGTATTACGAGAATAGGGAGAAAGAAGAGAAGGAAAAGTCAGAAAGGAAGACAAAAGATTTGAAAACTAAAGTTCTTTTGCAACAGGCATACCCGCCTCGCTCAATTCAGTCAGATTCACAGCAGCGACCCCAGTTTCAGCAACAGCCACAATTCCAGCAAGGGACGTCCCAAAGATTTAATTATGGTTTTCCCCGACAACAGTTAGCATGGAATCAGTGTGCCTATTGTAAAAAGGAGGGCCATTATAAGAACGAGTGTCCAGTACTGCACACACAAACCAGTGGGGTCCCAGCTCAGAGAGGTAGTGGTGGGTTTATGCAAGCTCCTAGAGGTAGAGGACGTGGTACAATGATTCCACAGGCTGATCGCCCATCAAATTATTTCGATCAGCGAAATGTACAATCTACGCAACTAGGTAGATCTCCACAGTATCATGTTGAGGATTACTATGAAAATAATGAAGAGATTCAGAAAAGCGAGTACTAGGACAGCCACAGGCAAAGAGAGAGAGTAGTATCAGTTCCAGTTGATCAGAGTGGACCTTATGTCGCAGTAGTTACATCAGGCGTGGTCGAACCGTTTCTGTTGGATACTGGTGCAGCAAAAAGTTCAATTATGCATGCGAAACTCCCTGGCGCACCTTTATCTGGCTTAACGAACACTTCAGTAGGTTTCTCAGGCGCCCCTGTTCACAATCCTGTTTCTAGTCCTTTGTCAATTTCTGTTGGGCCATGCGAACTAGAAGCATCCCTTATTCTAACAACCGGTTGTAATGAGAATCTGCTTGGTTTAGATCTGTTGAAACGCCTGCATGCAACACTGTACTGTTCTCCTTCGGGAGTACAGCTCACATTGGGCAAGAGAGTCATTTCTCCAATGTACATGTCAATGAATAAGCTCCCACCGGAGCTGCGTTCTCTCCCTGATACTCTTTGGGCGACTGGTCCTAATGATGTAGGTCTTTTGGAAATTCCCCCTTATGTGGTAAGTCTGAAAGCGAATGTTAGATTCCCACGAATCCCACAGTATCGGATTTCGAATGAAGGTGAACGTGCACTTTTGCTGATCGTGAAAGACTTAATACAGAAAGATGTGATAGAGGAAACTAGAGGAAATGTCTGCAATAGTCCTGTTCTGACGATTTTGAAACGCACTGACCCTTCCAAACCTCCGATCTACAGATTTGTGATTGACCTCAGAGAGGTTAACAAAATAGTGATTCCACAGTTTCCTGTGGTACCAGATATCACTGCATTATTGACGTTGATTCCTGCCTCAGCCTCATGGTTTACAGTGATAGACTTGAAGAATGCCTTTTTCAGCATCCCGATAGCCGAGGAAAGTAGAGACATTTTTGGTTTCTCCTTAGGTGGTCGCAGTTTCAGGTTCAAGCGCGCTCCACAAGGTTATTGTGAGAGCCCTTCAATTTACAGCCAAGCATTAAAAAGTCAATTAGATGCTCTTGTACTTCCTCCTGGTGTTGCTCTGATCCAATACGTAGATGATCTTTTACTGGCTGCTGATGACAAGGAAACTTGCAAAACAGCTATAATTTCTTTATTACGTCTTTTGTCAGACTTACATCACAAGGTTTCACCTTCTAAACTGCAATATTGTTGCCAAGAAGTGACCTACTTAGGTCATCTTTTGTCAAAGGAGGGAAGAAGGTTGACCCCAGAGAGAATCAAAGCAATTTCGCAGATGACGGTACCAAGCACACAGAGAGAAGTGCGTGCGTTTTTGGGTATTACGTCATACTGCAGGCAATGGATCCCACATTTTTCTCTCATGGCAAAACCATTGGTAGCCCTGACTGGAAAAGGTGTTCCGAGCCCTTTGCCATGGTCTGATGAATGTCAACAGAGCTTCTCCGACTTACGTGATGCGCTGTGTTCAGCTCCTGTGTTGGGTACTCCTGACTACAGTAAGCCGTTTACTTTATATGTCCATGAAAGAGAAGGTTGTGCGTTGAGTGTTTTAACGCAACAATTTGGTGACAAACAGCGGCCTTGTGCATATTTCTCATCCACACTAGATCCGGTAGCCAGAGCATTGCCAAGTTGTTTGAGAGCTACAGCAGCAGCTGCAGTGTCTATTCGACAGTCTGCTGGACTAGTCACGAACAATATGTTAGTAGTCATGGTTCCACATGCTGTGGATACACTCATGAATCGAACGAAAACTCAGCACCTCACCAGTGCTAGACTATCAGGCTATGAGCTGACGCTTTTGGCAAGTCACATTCAGATCAAGCGATGCAACATATTGAATCCAGCAACGCTGTTGCCGACTACTCAAGAGTCGAGTGATTCAGAGCCCCATGATTGTTGTTTTAGAACTGAGGAAGAGACAACAGGTAGGATTGATTTAAAAGATACTCCGTTACTAGATCCAGATGGCACTTTATACGTCGATGGGTCATGTTTTAAACTACAGAATGGTGATGTGATGACCGCGTATGCAGTTACGACTTTGAGCACGATTGTTGAGACCGCAAGAGTAAGTCAGAATTCTGCCCAAGCTGCAGAATTAATTGCATTAACAAGAGCGTGTGTTTTAGCTGAGGGAAAGAGAGTGAATGTGTTTACTGATAGCCAATACGCCTTTGGCGTAGCACATAGTTTTGGACGTCTGTGGAAAGAAAGAGGTTTTCTCACGTCCCATGGGACTAAGATACAACATGGACAGTTAGTCAACGACCTGTTGGAATCTCTGACCCTACCGAATGAAGTTGCGATTGTGAAGTGCAGTGCACATCGAAAGATCACGGATGATGTTGGCTGTGGGAATGCGTTTGCTGATGAGGTCGCCAAAGAGACGGCCAAGAACATGATGAGTCGAATGTACGTTGCAACGTCTGCAAGATGGATTGCTGAATCAGGAATGTGTGAGAATACGATTGAAAGTGTGAAGGCAATCCAGAATGAAGCAACTAAAAATGAGAAGAATGAATGGAAGGAGAAAACGGGTAAAATGGATTCAAGTGGATGTTGGGTTGATTTGTCTGAGCAGCAGCGTTGGATGTTACCTGATGCGTATGTACTTGCGGTAGTCACGATGGCGCATGGAGCGGCGCACATTAGTTCGAAAGGGATCTGTAAAATGTTAGCTCCAGTATGGAAGAACGATGGAATTACTAAGTGTGCGGAAAGAGTGGTGAAAAATTGCATGATATGCCTGATGCATAATCCTGGCAAGAGAACCCCAACCCCAGCTGGTCACTTTGCTCCCCCTTCTTGTCCCTTTGAAGTGATTCAGTTGGATTTTATCCACATGGACAGGTGTAATAATCTTAAATATGTCCTAGTGGTAGTCTGTGCCTTTTCAAGATGGATTGAGGCGTATCCGTTAAAGGATAACACTGCTATGTCTACCGCCAAAATCCTCCTCAAAGAGTACTTCCCCAGGTATGGTATGCCACAGATTGTTTGGTCGGACAATGGAAGTGAGTTTGTAGGGAAAGTTATGAAGAGTGTGTGTGCGGGTCTGGGAATCACCCAGAAATTCCACAGTGCGAATAATCCACAGTCAGCAGGTTTGGTTGAAGGGTACAATGGTACCTTGAAGCTGAAACTTGCTAAAATTCAAGCTTCCACTGGTCTATCTTGGCCAGACGCACTGCCTTTAGCTTTACTGTCCACCAGAGCGACTGTACACTCTCGGGTAGGGCTTAGCCCATATGAGATTGTGTTTGGTCGTCCTGCTAATGTTTGGGGAGTCCCTAGGCCAAAGGAATTCAAACAGATCGAATATCCAATGTTGATTGATTACCTTTTTGACCTGACTGCTAAATTGAGCCTTATTCATCAACAGGTATTTGAATCCTTGTCTAAACTGCCAGAGGGTCCAGGCCACACATTGAAACCCGGTGATCAAGTTGTGGTGCGGAATTTTGAACGAACTCGGATCCTCCAGCCAAGATTCGTGGGCCCGTTTCAAGTGCTCCTGGCCACAAGAACTGCTGTACGCCTAGCTGGAAGGAAGAATTGGGTGCACGCTAGCCATACAAAGCGTGTCCCTCTCCCACTCCCCTACGACAACTGGGTTAGACAGGGATTTGGTGTATCCGAGACAGAACCTGTTCCTAGGCTCATCCCCTTCAGTGATGCAGAGTACATAACGGACAAACGAACTGAAACGCAGAACTCTGATACCCCACCAGGAACTGTTCCTTCGAACCCTGAACAGAGTGTTATACAAGGTGAACATTTGTCACCTGTGGGTTCGAACATTACTGTACCTGTAGATCAATTGTTTCAAGATCAGACGAGACCAGAAAAATTTAGATACAATCTACGTTCTCATTTTAGAAAACAATAGCATTGCATAATTACCTTTCTATTTAAAAAAACTCTTTCACATTTCCATTCGGTCAGGAAGTTTGCTCTATAATTTTTGTTTTTTTTTGTTTTCTTTGTGTTGCTCTCTCACCTTGCCATCTGGGTTACCGTAGGGTCGTAACGTGTGCCTTGTTCTAACTTGAAGGGAACCAGACACAAGGTCGGTTTCTTCTGTTTATTTTGGGAACTCCCAGGGTAGACAGAGGCAATTTTTTAACAGGTACAAACCATCCGTTGCGAACGGTTGTAGAAGATGGAGCTTCCTGAACTGCGACGGGCTAACGTCAAAAATGCTCGCAAGACAAAACTGTATGAAATATTGTATAGCAAATGTTTCCTAATGCAATGTGCTCTGACATTTCTGATTGTTTTAATAACTCTGGTAGGCGGAATTATTTTGGGTATTCAATTGATCTTTGCACCTGTCACATCTACAGTATCTCCCCATGTTTCTGTTTCTCCGACTGTTGTTTCTTTTCATTCTTTCCATCCTTTTCCTGCACATGAGCAAGCTCGACGCTCTGAGTTTATAAATAACACTTTCATTCAGCTCTTGCACCAACACCAACTAGTGGTAAACACAACAAACTGCTGGGTGTGTGGCTTTATACCACATACCATGGACAAGGGTATCCCTTATCTGGTTCTGCCCTTTAGTTATAATGGATCATTCTGGGCATTTCAGACCATGTTCGTCTATGCTCTAGAGACCTATCCCCAGCGACCTCCACGTTCCACTAGGTATAACTCCGCTAATAGAGCCTTGGTAAAGGGAATTACTGACATAGTTAGAGATGTCAATAACACTCCGTTTATTCCCAAGGATGAATTGCGAGTTTACATGGGTTGGAATGTTACGGAATATGGCATTACTTTGGATGAGAACAAACGTAAGAGCTCGACTCCGATCTGGGTCGTACCCCACCAAGGTCAGGTCTGTTTGCAAGGAAATGGGAGGAATCAGAAAGCTCGACTAGGGAAGAGTGACTGTACCGAAACATACGTTTTCCCGTCACAGTCTTCCCCTGCATTCTCCGCTGCTAAGGGCACCTATTTTGTTTGCAAAGACAGAGCATATACATGGCTGCCTGCTGACTTCTCAGGCTCATGTTATATCGCTCAACTGTTGCCTCCGACATACACTGCTGCACCGGACTATCACAAAACTAGAGTTGTGAGAGGTGTTTTCAATAAGGAAGACACTGCTGGCCAAGAAGCAGGAGACTTCTTCAAAGGTTTCCTTCCGTTCTGGGGGCCTATGGACAACAGTAGAAACTTACGTCAACTAACACGGGTAGTTGAATCCACTATTACCGAAACTGCGGGTGCCCTTAGTAACCTGACAGCTGAGCTTCAAGCGGATCGCCTCATGACGTTACAGAATCGTATGGTCCTTGATGTATTACTTGCAGATCGAGGTGGGGTATGTAAGATGATCCAATCGAGTTGCTGTGTTTTTATCCCAGATAATGCGCCCACGGTATATAAGGCCATTTCTAAGTTACACAAAATCTCTGACTCTATCCATGTAGAGGAAGGTGACTGGTCACTAATGGGATGGTTCTGGAATCTGTTATCTGCATGGGGATGGAAGGTTCTGATAGTCACTGGTGTTGCGTTGGTATTTTTATTCTCATGCTGTCTCATTGTTCAGTGTGGTCCTGCCTTATGTGGCCTTTGTGTTTCAACATGCGTAAGAAGACCACCTGTTTTTGGAGATACGCCACGAGATAGAATAATGTTCCAGCAACATATCAGTGACCTGATGAACATAGAGATGGACTCTGACATAGAGTAAGTTATTGCCTATGTAAGGGCAAAAGGACGGTCTGAGGTTCTGTAGCGATCCGAACCCGTGTATTCGGTATCGTAGTACTGACACGATTTTGATACCAATGAACCGTAAATGATCCATCTAATGCATGACAGTGTTTTCGCTGCGCTACGAGCATGAATTCACTGAGAAATAGGGCATTCTGTTGTAAAATCATGGCATCCATTTTAGATACGGCACCCATTTTGTTTCTTGCCCTCACATAGTCAATGGACAAGCAATGACCCCGGCAGAATCACCTTGTTAAGGACACGTAAGCTCGAGCCCGAGGAAGCTGACGCTGCGTGACTAGGCAGAATCAAGCCGCCTCCCCTGCCTGAGGCCAGCCCTGCTATACTTGTTCTCGTGTCCATTGTCCTGATTGAGAGGCCGAAGACGGTAGCCATGCCCGTTTATGATCCATAAACACCTTTTATCCTACTTTTCTATCCCTTACACCTGGCTCTGCTCCTCTCCTTCTGGGCTTTTATGATGGGGAGGATACGATTTTTATGATGGGGAGGATCGGTCAAAGAATGGAAAACTGACAAAGAGACTTGATCGAATACTGAAAACCTACGACTAATTATTGTTTGGTGTATGTTTATTGTCTGTTTGGGATACCGGGTTGGGCATGAAAGATATTCGTGTAATGTTGCCTGAAGACATATTTTGTGTATTTAAGGAGCAACCCACTTTTTGCAATTCGAACAGTCTCGTAGATTCTGCCTTTGTGTGGTTCCTATGACTTCTGTGTCCCTGCAGTAAATAAATCTTGGTCTCTGACGCCACCATCGAGAAGCCCGCGTCTCTGTTTATTTGTGCACCAAGGCAGGAAGGAACTCAGGGGTCTTTGGGTGTTGTTTCCCTGACACCTGTGGACTCTTAAAAGTCCAGAGCCTCAAATCCCCTTGTAAAACCAGGTTGTTTGGTGATAGGCAATTTTGATGTCGCCTCAATAAGTTTTGGGCCCTTGCCTGTCGCGGGTACTTGGGCCTTGCACATGAGTGAGGCACCATTTTTATGGCGAGAACCAGGGGAACGCTGGGTGATAGGAAATTAGTTTCAGCCTGGTGATGCCACAACTTTCCCACACAAAAATGTGTCAAAAAAGTGATTTTTTCAGCTAGAATTGAGGTTTGCAGAGGATTCTGGGTAAGGAAATGTTGGAGGATCCAAGCAAGCCATACCTCCCTGAAAGCCCCCGGGTGTCTAGTTTTCAGAAATGTGTGTGTTTAGTAAGTTTCCCTAGATGGCAGCCAAGCACGGGGTCAAACACCCAGGTGACTTCCCTTGCAAAACCAGGTTGTTTGGTGAGAGGCAATTTTGATGTCGCCTCACTAAATTTTGTGCTCTTGCCTGTCGCGGGTAGTTGGGCCTCCCACATGTATGAGGCACTGTTTTTATCGGAAGACCTAGGGGAATTCTGGGTGGTAGTAAATTTGTGTCAGCCCGGTGATACCACAACTTTCCCACACAAAAACGTGTGAAAAAAGCGTTTTTTTCAGCTAAAATTGAGGTTTGCAGGGGATTCTGGGTAAGGAAACTTTGGGGGATCCACGCAAGCCATACCTCCCTGGAATGCCCCGCGTGTCTTGTTTTAAGAAATGTGTGGGTTTAGTAGGTTTCCCTAGGTAGCCGCCGAGCACGTAGCCAAAAACCCAGGGTACCCCCCTTGCAAAACCAGGTTGTTTTGAGATAGGCAATTTTGATGTCGCCTCACTACGTTTTTGGCCCTTGCCTGTTGCGGGTACTTGGGCCTCCCACACGAGTGAGGCACCGTTTTTATCGGGAGACCTGGGGGAACACTGGGTGGTAGGAAATTTGTGTCAGCCCGGTGATGCCATAACTTTCCCACACAAAAATGTGGGAAAAAAGTGCATTTTTCAGCTAAAATTGAGGTTTGCAGGGGATTCTGGGTAAGGAAACGTTGGGGATCCATGCAAGCCATACCTCCCTGGAATCCACTGGGTGTCTAGTTTTCAGAAATATGTGGGTTTGGTAGATTTCCCTAGGTGCCGGCAGAGCTGTGGTTCAAAAACTACAGCTAGGCACTTTGCCAAAAAAGGGTCATTTTTCACTGCAGAATTGAGGTGTGTCCACGTTGCGTTTTGCGCCGTTTCCTGTCGCGGGCACTAGACAGACCCACACAAGTGAGGTACCATTTTTCTCAGAAGACTTTGAAGAACGCTGGGTGGGTGGAAATTTGTGGATCCACACGGATTCCAGAACTTTCCACCACAGAAATGTGGGCAAAATGGTTTTTTTGTGATAATGTTTTAGGTTTGCAAGGGATTCTGGGTAACAGAACCTGGTGGGAGACAGTCAAGTCACCCCATCCTGGACTCCCCTGGGTGTCTAGTTTTCAAAATTTTATAGGTTTGCTAGGTTTCACTAGGTGCCAGCAGAGCTATGGTTCAAAAACTACAGCTAGGCACTTTTCCAAAAAAGGGTCATTTTTACTGCGAAATTGAGGTGTGTCCACGTTGCGTTTTGCACCGTTTCCTGTCGCGGGCCGACCCACAGAAGTGAGGTACCAATTTCCTTGGAAGACTTTGGGGAACGCTGGGTGGGTGGAAATTTGTGGATCCACGCAAATTCCAGAACTTTCCACCACAGAAATGTGGGAAAAATGTGGTTTTTTTGGACAATTTGTTAGGTTTGTAAGGGATTCTGGGTAACAGAACCTGGTGGGAGGCAGTCAAGTCACCCCATCCTGGATTCCCCTGGGTGTCTAGTTTTCAGAAATGTATAGGTTTGCTAGGTTTCCCTAGGTGTCAGCAAACCTAGGGTTCAAAAACTACGGCTAGACACTTTGCCAAAAAAGGGTCATTTTTCACTGCGAAATTGAGGTGTGAACACGTTGCGTTTTTCTCCATTTCCTGTAGCGGGCACTAGGCCGACCCACACAAGTGAGGTACCATTTCTCTCAGAAGACTTCGGGCAATGCGGGGTGGGTGTTTATTTGTGGATCCACGCAGATTCCAGAACTTTTCACCACAGAAATGTGGGCAAAATGTGGTTTTTTTGACAATTGTTTAGGTTTGCAAGGGATTCTGGGTAACAGAACCTGGTGGGAGGCAGTCATGTCACCCCATCCTGGATTCCCCTGGGTGTCTAGTTTTAGAAAATGTATAGGTTTTCTAAGTTTCTCTTGGTGCCGGCAGAGCTATGGTTAAAAAACTACAGCTAGGCACTTTGCCAAAAAAGGGTCATTTTTCACTGCGAAACTGAGGTGTGTCCATGTTGCGTTTTGCGCCATTTCCTGTCGCGGGCACTAGGCCGACCCACACAAGTGAGGTACCATTTTTTTTGGAAGACTTTGCGGAACGCGGGGTGCCTGGAAATTTGTGGATCCACACGGATTCCAGAACTTTCCACCACAGAAATGTGGGCAAAATGCGTTTTTTTTGGACAATTTTTTAGGTTTGCAAGGGATTCTGGGTAACAGAACCTGGTGGGAGGCAATCAAAACACCCCATCATAGATTCCCCTGGTTGTCCAGTTTTCAAAAATGTATAGGTTTGCTAGGCTTCCCTAGGTGCCGGCAGAGCTATGGTTCAAAAACAACAGCTAGGCACTTTGCCAAAAAAGGGTCATTTTTCACTGCGAAACTGAGGTGAGTCCACGTTGCGTTTTGCACCGTTTCCTGTCATGGGCACTAGGCCGACCCACACAAGTGAGGTACCATTTTTCTCGGAAGACTTTGGGGAACGCAGGGTGGGTGGAAATTTATGGATCCACGCAGATTCCAGAACTTCCCACCACAGAAATGTGGGCAAAATGTGTTTTTTGGGACAATTTTTTAGGTTTGCAAGGGATTCTGGGTAATAGAACCTGGTGGGAGGCAGTCAAGTCACCCCATCCTGGATTCCCCTGGGTGTCTAGTTTTCAGAAATGTATAGGTTTGCTAGGTTTCCCTAGTTGTCAGCAAACCTAGGGTTCAAAAACTACGGCTAGACACTTTGCAAAAAAAGGGTCATTTTTCACTGCGAAATTGAGGTGTGAACACGTTGCGTTTTTCTCCATTTCCTGTAGCGGGCACTAGGCCGACCCACACAAGTGAGGTACCATTTCTCTCAGAAGACTTCGGGCAACGCGGGGTGGGTGTTTATTTGTGGATCCACACAGATTCCAGAACTTTTCACCACAGAAATGTGGGCAAAATGTGGTTTTTTTGACAATTGTTTAGGTTTGCAAAGGATTCTGGGTAACAGAACCTGGTGGGAGGCAGTCATGTCACCCCATCCTGGATTTCCCTGGGTGTCTAGTTTTAAAAAATGTATAGGTTTTCTAAGTTTCTCTTGGTGCCGGCAGAGCTATGGTTAAAAAACTACAGCTAGGCACTTTGCCAAAAAAGGGTCATTTTTCACTGCGAAATTGAGGTGTGTCCACATTGCCTTTTGTGCCGTTTCCTGTTGCGGGCACTAGGCCGAACTACACAAGTGAGGTACCATTGTTCTCGGAAGACTCTGGGGAATGCGGGGTGGGTGGAAATTTGTGTATCCACGCAGATTCCAGAACTTTCCACCACAGAAATGTGGGCAAAATGTGTTTTTTGGGACAATTTTTTAGGTTTGCTAGGGATTCTGGGTAATAGAACCTCGTGGGAGGCAGTCAAGTCACCCCATCCTGGATTCCCCTGGGTGTCTAGTTTTAAAAAATGTATAGGTTTGGTATGTTTCCCTCGGTGCCGGCAGAGCTATGGTTCAAAAACTACAGCTAGGCACTTTGCCAAAAAAGGGTCATTTTTTACTGCAAAATTGAGGTGTGTCCACGTTGTGTTTTGCGCCGTTTCCTGTAGCGGGCATTACAAGCTGATACTTGCTCCATATATTACAAGTCCAAGTGACATTTGACTGCTTCAGATCACTGGGTGGAATTTTCTCGTGCATTGTAGATTCTTTTGTTTTCATTGCGCTGAGGACAGATGTTGTTGAAGTTTACAGATACAAAGCATGCAAATAGAACCGCTCAGATGCAGTACAACTGCACATTTATAACATAACACTCTTATCTCTTTCCCCTCCCCCTCTCCAGCCACATTTCTATTCTTCCCTATCTAACCCTCCACGTCCTTGCTTCTTTGTCTTTCTTCTCACATCTCTCTATCTCATTCCCTCGCCCTGCTGCTTTTTTGCTTATCTCCTCGCACTTCCTTTGTCTCCTCTTCCTACCCAGCCAGCATTGACTGAGCCGTAGAACTTATTTTGTTTTTGTTTAAGCCATTTTGCACAGCAGCTCAACTGTGAAACATGGAGAAATAACTTACATAGCCATGGATATCGCGTAGGCGAAACCTATTGGCTTCGCCAATGCTTGTAAGTTTAGCGATCTGCAGTTCAATTCCAACTCTTCCCTCCTCTCTGCGGGTTTCTGTGGGGAGAGGCAGTGGGAAGAGCCACTACTCCAAGCCCTGGCAGGGAGCTTCATTTCAGGAGTCAGCTCCTCCCTCTCTGACCCAGGTTTTTCCTCTGAATGGTCCTTCTCAGGCCCCTCCATCTCCTCATCCTCTCCTGTGTCTTTGAGTGTTCTTCTGCCCAGGCCCTCAGCACCTTTTGCAACTCCACCTTCCTGGTTATGCTCTTGGCAGGAAGCCCAACCTCTTTGCAGAAATCCTTTAGCTGGTCCACAGTGTAGACCTCCGTGTTGACCAGCTTTAATTCCATATTTGCAGGTAAGGCATCAGATCCATACTGAAAGTGAAGCCCTTTGATAATTATCACTCAAGAAATATGTATTTTAAAGGACAACCCCTAGGCTGTAGATTTTTCTGTTAAGGAAGGGTCACACTCTAATAGATATTCAGAGGCTAACTCTGTGCCTGTGGGTGATGCTTTTGCCAGGCCGATTGACAGAGGCCCACCACATCAATACAGTTCATACAGATTGTCTGAAAAAATATATAGGAAGTGTCTCACATAAGCAATGACCATGAGCCTGTTGACAGTTACACACCAACTTGATTGCTTTTTCATCATTGGCAGCTTTCATATCAAATCGATGAAAACCAACACCCAGCCTGAATCTTGTAGTGCTGCTTGTGTGCACTTATGTGAGAGTAATCACACACATCAGCCTCCTTGGGTCCTCATAAAGGAAGAAATGGCTATACCATCTCCCTCACAAAAAATATATAGACTAAAAAGGAGTTAAATGTGGCATCTAGTATATGCCTTTATTCCATGTCCATACTCATGAGTAAAATCAAGTCACATGTTTAGACCATTTTAGTGTGAACGGCCAACATGTTTCATTCCCACACAAAAACGTACTGACAAATTCATCAGGGCATGAGGACCAGTAATCACCCATGTATGCACCGTACCTGTATTAAAAAAGCAGGTGGACAAACAGCAGAAAAGTGAGATATATACAAATCAGACCTCACAAGATTAAGAAAGCGCTGCAACCACCAATCATTTCAGTTGCAGCTTGGAGTTGGGATATTTAGCATATGACCCACAGGTGAAAGCATACCAGTAGGCCATAGGAAGTACATATCTGGAAGAAAAGCTACGGTTACCTAAGAAAGAGGAACATAACCAAAATGCTATTCAAAGGAGACATGTAAAACCCTTTTACAATTATTAGGATAAGTTTTCCTGGTAAATCTTTGCCTGCAATAAATACACAATATTTCACACTTTAAAAGAAACCTCATGTCCCAAAGATATTGAGCTTTCTGCCCCAACCCGCACTTCAATAAAGAAAAATAACTATTGTTGCCTCCAACCATCTGCTAGCATATGGGCCATTTACCAGGAACCGCACCTGTTTATAACATTGTGTTGTCCCTATGCAAGATCACTGTTTACTTGTATCAAATCCAGCAAAGCGTTCACATGTAAGCCATTTACTATTCAGATGGCCCTCTCCAACTCCAGGATATCAAAATGTCAAAATCAGATCCACCAGACAAAGAATGGTTTGGAAAAAATAGAAAATGGCAATCAGGGAGAATTTTTAAAAATTGGTCAAAAGTAAGGAATAGTAGTGTACACCAAAGCACTGTATTGCAGTACACAAACACAAGTCCTATCCTAACCACTGATCACCACGGTTGGAAATTGGTTCGTTGGTTGACAGGAGTATTAGCCCTAGGCAAGCAGCAACCGCAGTCCTACTCATGTTAAGAAGCCAGCAAATCCTAAATTAATCTGGGCTCACTCTCTCGTAGAGTAGCACAGAGCAGTCAGGCTTAACTTTATATGCAATGTGTAAAGTATTTGTGCAGCACTACAAACACTAAACCAGTGAAAACACTACCCAAAAATATTTCACCCCAGATTAGAAAAATTGAGTTTAATTTAATAAATAAAACAAGACCAAAACAACAAAAATCCAATCAGCATAACTTGAGATATTATTCTTTTAAATAATAAACTCTAAAATATCACTGTATTTTTCAAGCTTCATTTATGAGGCCCCTTGTCCATCAGAACGTCACTTTTTATGATGTTTTGTGGTGCAGGAGCATGCTCCATATTTACGAGGCAGCACTAAGCCACTTTTTTTGGCTTAATGCTGCCTCATAAATATTGTTCCCTTTAACAAAGTTTTCTGCGCTAAAGGGCCGTGCAATGGGTGTTGCTAGGGGCGTTCCCAGCAAAATCCATGGCATTTTGGCACTGCCCCAGATTTACGAGAAATTATAAATCTGAGGCAGCGCCAAAAACTTACGCCTCCTCAGAGGAGGAGTAAGGGAGGCACAACAAGGAGAAATAATCTTTATTTCTCCTCGTTTTTCCATTTTCTACGTGTGCTGCAGAATGTAGCACACATAGAAAAAGGAAAAAGCCTCTTGTAATTGTTTTTATGCAGAAAGGTTCCCCTTCCTGCTCAAAAACAATCATCCCCTCAACTCAGCCACCCTTGCACCATGGTGCAAAGGTGCCTGCGTTGGCGCATGGCAGCCCATTGTGCACCATCGCTGGGGAAAAGGGCAGGAATCCGCCATAACTATGAGATACAGATTCCTGTCCTTTTCTTTTACCAAGGGGCAGCATAGCAGGAAGGCCTGTGGTGCTGCCCTATGTTAAAACCTCATACATGAGGCCCTTTGGGCTAATTTAGGATATTGGGACAAAGTCAAAAGTTCAGGCCGACCATGATGGAGTGCAGACCAGATACAGGGAGCCAGTGAGGCCTGCTAAACAAAAGTATCTTAATCCGGGTTGCATCGATGTCGAGGATGCGGGGTGCAGATGAAGCAATGCATAGGTGGCGATTCATACAGTGACAGCAATGCACCAGTCATGAGCCACACAGCAGAATGTGTTGCATCTCACAAGTGGTGAGCTACCATGCAGAGGTTAGGCGTCATCGACAGGGATGACAGGGATGCAAAGACCTTGCACCAGGGAGAGAAGGTGATACTTCATGTCAGATCCATGCAGCAAAGGCTATGTGCCAGTTCTGGGCCACGTTACAGTTGCGATGTGTTGGGGCTGATCCAAGCAACAGAGGCAATGCTCTGGTTCTGATCCATGCAACAGAGGTAATGCACCAATTCTGATCCACACAACAGAGGCAATGCACTGGTTTGATAGAAGATGCAGATTCTCCTGAAGCAAACAATTTTGGCCCACTTCCTAGGGTCCAGGACTGGGGTGGCACCACATGGCAGAGTAGGCTCATATGGCAGAGTCCAGGTGCAGAAGCAGGGTGGTTGGAAGCCTTTTATGTCCCTGAGACTTCATATCAGGAGGCCCACTAGCTAGCCCTTGGAGTCACTCTGAGTTCAAGTGATTAAGGTCCAGTTCGTCTCACCCAAGCAGGGGAACAGCAGGCAGCAGGGCAGCACAACAAGGCAAGAGTTCAGCAAAGCAGCAGTCTAGTTGAGTGGCTAACCTTCATTAGCACAGCAGTCCTCCTTTCTGGCATAGTCTCCACAGGTCCAGAAGTATACAGAACTGGTGATGTCTGAGGTCCAGTACTTATACCCAGTTGTGCCTTTGAAGAAGGGAAACTTCAAATGCAGGCCTTTGAAGTACACATAAGTCCTCCTGTCTTGCCCTGGCTACAGACTCACTACAGGGAGTATGCAGCCCTTTTTGTGGAGACAGTACACAGTCTATTCAGATGTTAGTGAGGCTGGGTCCAGCTCCTCCCTCCAGTCCTGCAAGGATGACCCATCAGGTCACACCTAAGCTCCATGGTGTGTGGCTGTCTAGGGTGATTACGCAAAGCCCAACTGTCACCCTCCCCAGCCATGTGATCAGAGATAGGTAGCAGGCACCATATGGGTAAAGTGAGAAAATTCCAACTTTCTAAAAGTGACATTTTCAGAATTGCAATTTGAAATCTGACTTTACCATCAGTTGTGATTTTAAATTGTGTTTCTAGAGGCACCAAACTTAAAAAGTCCATCACTCCCCAATTGGGGATTACACTTCTGAAATGTAATAAGGTAATCCTAATGTTATCCTTTGGGAAAGATAGGCCTTGAATTAGTGAAAAACAAATATGAGAGTTTTTCATTACCAGTACGTATAACACTTAAAAGTGCATGTCCTGCCTTTTATATACATTCCACCCTCCTCTCTAGTTTGTCCAGGGCCTAGGTAGGGGTGAATTAAATATATAAAATGGAAGGTTTGTGCCTGGTAAGAGGTTTATCTTGCCATGTTGAAGTGGAAGTGTAAACTGCACACACAGGCTCTGTAATGGCAGGCCTGTGCCATGGTTAGAGGGCTACTTAAGTGGGTGGCACAATAAGGGCTGCAGCCAAACAAGTCATGTTTAATGTACAGACCCCTGGCATGTGAAGTGCTCTTTACTAGGGATTTAAGTAAGTAAAGTAAAGTAAAGTAAGTAAATTAAATATGCCAATTGGGTACATGCACTTTAGTACTGGTTAACAGTGGTAAAGTGCTCAGAGTCCAAAGGCCAGCAAAATCGAGGTCAGAATAAGTGGAGGAGAAAGGCAAAACGTTGGGGGAAAGACCACCCTAATGGTGTCAGGTTTAGCAGTCCCCTTCTAGTCCTTCAGGACGTCCAGGCACAGGGGTGTCACTGACCTATTTCAGGGATCACCCCTTCATCGAGTGGGTATCTCACTCTCTGGACATGGGAGGTATGTATCCAGTTAGGTAGTCCACCAAATTTAGCAGCAGTGTTGGTGGTTGGGATCACCTGGTAGGGTCATTTCCACCATGACTCCAAACAAGCTCACTGAATGTGCTTTTTCACTAGTACAGAATCGCAAGGGTAAATTCCTTACTCTGCTTTTGATTTGGCTGTAATCACTCCCAATGTATCACATTAGCTAGTCCTTTGCAATAGTCGAGAATCATGTAATCTATGATGTAAACAAGTGCGTTTGCACGCACAGCAGGCTGTTCAGTTGGCTCATCCTATGAGTATTTCATGTGGTGTTAATACTGTTATTCGGTCAGGAGTACTTCCAAGGCTCATCAGCACTAAGGACAATGCATCTGTATATTTTAGAGAAGTAGATGCTCACACTTTAACCAAACGAGATTTCAGTGTACCATTGAGTTGTTCAACGATTCCTGAAGCTTCTGCTCTGTAGCTACAATGCATGCTCTGTTCCATTTGTAGTGCAACATACAGCATCTAAGGATCTTATTATGAAAATGAGTACTGTTGAACCAGGCACCCCAAAACCTTTTGCTGAATTTGTTTTTGTTGTCCTTAGGACTCTGTGCACTCTGCTAACCAGTGCTAAAGTGCTTATGCTCACTCTGCTAAACATGGTTAAACTGGCTTATACCCAATTGGCATATTTAATTAACCTATAAGTCCCTTGTAGAGTGGTTTGCCATATACCCAGGACCCATACTTTAAATGCAACCAGTGGGTTTGCACCACATATTGTGCCACTCGCTTTAATAGCACCTTAAAACATGTCCCTGGTTTACCCTTGCAGCTGGAATGCAGTTTTGAACTGCTGTGTCGACTTGGCATTAAAACCCCTTTTCAAACCTTAAACTCCTCTTTTATTACATATAATAAGCCATGCCTAGGCAGGCTCTAGGTAGTCTATAGGGCAAGGTGCTGTGTAATTAAAAGGTTAGACATGTACTTTTAAGTTGTACATGTCCTGGTAGTGGAAAACTCCTAAATTATTTTTTCATTACTGTGAGGCCTACCCCTCCTACACGATAACATTGGGGATTCCTTCTCATATTTAAATAACTGGAATTTCCTACTGGGAGTTGGTAGCATTGTCATGTTTGGTGTCTTTAGAATTGTTATGAAAAACCTTATTTGCAAAGTTAGGTTTTTGGTTACGGTTTTGAAAATGCCGCTTTTGGAAAGTTGGCATTATTCTGCCTTTAATCTTTTTATGCCTGCAGCCTGGCCTGGGTCACATGACTGGGTGTAACGTACAGCTGCAGTTTGTGAATTCCTACCAGACAGTCACACAATAGAGAGATTAGGATTTGCCTGAATAGGCCATCTGCTGGCAGGATGACAGGTGGAGCTGAGCACAGTACAACTGAATAGCATGTGCTCTGCCCTCACAGAAAGAGCCAAACAACCTCACAATGCCACTGCAGCCAGCTTGGAGCCAGGGGAGTCAGGTCATTTCATGCACGTCAAAGAACCTTTTTAGAAGCTTCTCCCACCTACCAGAAGAAGGGCAAAATAGGGTGTTTGTCACTACTTGGACATGCCACACAATAAAGGCACATGTCCTACCTTTTACTTACACAGCATCCTACCTATAGGGCTACCTAGGGCCTACTTTAGGCTTGCCGTATATGTAGTAAAAGGGAAGTTGAAGGCTTGGGAAGTAGTTTTAAATACCAAGTCAATAAGGCATTAAAGTCAGAGACATAGCTGAAGGGGGGGGGGGGGGTGGACCGCCTCGGGCAGCACTTTTTTCGGGGTGGCAGCGAGCAAAAGGTAAGTTTTCTTTTTAATATGTTCTCCCTTATCATCACCTGTCGCCTTCCCCCATTCTTACCTGCACAGGCTGCCACTGGGTGGCAATCTCAGGGACTGCCCAGTCCGGCAAAAGCTCTAGCTATGGCACTGAGTAAACTGCACATACAGGCCTGAGACAGGTTTGAAAGGCTACTCTGTGGGTGGCACAAGCAGCACAGCAGGCCCACTAGCAGTATATAATTTACAAGCCATAGGTATATGGGCTACCCCTGTGCAAGGGGCTTACATGTACATTTAATATGCCAAACAGGTGTAAACGAATCATACCATGTTTAAAGGAGAGAGCACATGCACTTGAGTATTGATTTGCAGTGGTAAAGACTAAAGCCACCAAAAAGAGGTTCAGAAAATTAGGAGGAAAAAGGGAAAGTTTTGTGGCTTTCCCTGGAAAGAGAACCAGGTCCAACACTCAAGCTGCAGCGGTTCTTTGGAAGCTCTGTGGCAAAGTTTGGCCGAGTTGAAGTTGAGGTCATTGCATCGCGCAGTCGGTGATCTGTGTCCACTGCTTTGGTTCAAGCAGTGACAATGCGCAACTTTCACAGGGATGCGCTGGTTCTGAACTGAGGCTTTGCAGTCAATGCATCGGTTTCTTGGTTGCTGCACCAAATCCAACTCCAAGGGCCCAGGACTGGGTTTGGCATCACTTGGAATGTCAAGACTCACAGGAGAGGAGCACAGGTGCTGGTAGCAAGATGCAGGTGAAGTATTTGATATTCCTGACATTTAAGCAATAGGATGAAAGCTCAGTCAAGCCCTTGGAAAACCTTAGAAAGCAGGATGTAGAAAGCAAAATCCAGTCCTCTCACTCCCAGGCAAGAAGCAGCAGACAGCAGGCCAACACAGCAAAGCAAGCAACAAAGTATCAGTCCCACCTGGAAGCACAGCAGCTCTTCTTCCTGATAAGGTCCAGTACTCATACCCATTTTAACCTTTGAAGTAGGGAGACTTTAAAGAAAGGTCATAGTGCACAGAAAAACTGCTCTACCTGGCCCTGCCTCCAAACACACTACAGAGGGGTATGCAGCTCTTTGTGTGGAGGCAGACCCAGCCCTAGGTGCAAGTGTCAACTCCTCCCATCACTCCAGGTTAGGAAGACCCATCAGCCTGCTGATGGGCCATCAGGATACGCAGGATACACCTCAGCTCCCTATGTGTGCGACTGTCTAGAGTGTTTAAGTAAGAAGAGTACAACTTTCTAAAAGTGGCATTTTCAGAATAGCAATTTAAAACATAACTTCACTAAAAGCTGTGTTTTTACATTGTAAGTCCAGGGACACCAAACTCAATTTTTCTATCTGCTCCCAATTGGAAGATACACTTATAGAGTGTTACTAGGCAGTTCACATTCTATGCTATAGAGAGATAAGCCTTGCTGTAGTCACAAACAAATTTAGCAGATTTTCACTACCAGGACATGAGAAAACTCAAAAGTACATGTCACACCTTTTAAGCACTGTGCACCTTGCCCCTGGGGCTACTTAGGGCCTACCATAAGGCTGCCTTGCATGAAGTAAAAGGGAAAGTTTGGACCTGGCAAGTAGATGAACTTGCCAGGTTGCATGGCAGTTTAAAACTGTGCACAGAGGCTTTGCAATGGCAGGCCGGAGACAGGTTTGAAAGGCTACTCGTGAGTGACCCAATCAGTGCTTCAGACCCACTAGTAGCATTTGATTTACAGGCTCTGGGCACATATAGTGCACTGTACTAGGGACTTATCAGGAAATCAAATATACCAACCATGGAGAAACCAAATGGCGTTGCATTTTAGACACAGAGCACATGCACTTTAGCACTGGTCAGTAGTGGTAAAGTGCCTAGAGTGCTAACACCAGCAAAAACGAAGTTCAGCACCCAGTCAAAAATAGGAGGCCAGAAGCAAAAAGACTGTGGTAACCACACCTAAAGATTGAAGGTGTAACAATAACATACTGGACCTTCGGTGTGAGACACACCCGAGTATACAGGAGGACACATATGTCACAACTTTACATGGCACCTGGGCTTTGATTGACTAGTGGCTGGGCACAAGCGACATCAGGGGCCAGGTCACACATGTAGAATATCTCAAATGTACATATTCTGATCACTGTTATATTTACCATTGTGATACTGAGCCTTCCTGTGGTGCCTCTTTCCACTGGCTCTCGCTGATACAGCATTTGTGGAGGAAATCATAGAGAAGATCCTAGATTATTTCTTGCTAAAAGAATGATCTGTTACATATCCTGTGCTGCTGTGAGAGGCCTTTAAAGCATACATTAGGGGGATATGTATTGCCAAATAGCCAAAGGTTTGGACAGCTATCCACAACCGATTAAATGGAGGAGTAGTCACATGCCCTAGAACACCAATACAGTCACAACCCTTCGGCAGCTATACTGGCAGAAATCAGTGTCAAGCTTGCTGAGTTCAAAGACGAAGCAGACAGGGAAGTTAAACATCTGTATCATTTTGCCACCTCCTGAGCATATGGTGAGGCTGACCGGTTGGGTAGAACGCTTGGTAAAATGGTGCAGCAGAAGGGAGTATCCCCTTTTGTGGCACAGCTGCAGGGTGACAATGGCGTGGCAAGACATGAATAAAAGGCTATTTTACAGGAGTTTGTGGAGTACTACTCCAACTTATATGCTGCACATCACTATCCCACCGCAAGAGACTACCCTACCTACTTTGATAGATTTGCATTGGCACGGCTGGAGGGGACACATCGTTGTTTCTTAGAATAGACCATTATATTAAATGAAATTACCGAGGCCATATCTGTCTTACACATGGGCAAATCACCAGGAGGTGACAGTTGAATTTTACTAATCCTAAGCTAATATCCTAGCACCCAGACTCCAGCTTCCCTAAGCGGAGGCATGGGAGAGCAGTTCTCTCCCCACCTCCTTCCAGGAGGTCATCATCATTACATTGCTAAAACCCAGCAGACACCCACAACATCCAGAATTTTACTGTCCATTGTCACTTTTAAATACTGACTAAAAGATCTCTGCCAAAGTCCTCGCCAGTAGATTCCTATACCATCTCCCAAACCTGGTCCTCCAGAACCAAGTGGGTTTGTACCTGGAAGGTCCACTTTGCACAATGTCTGTGCATAATTTGTGTTACTGCATCAAATTGGCCCTCTGCAGGATGCAGTGGCGGTATATTTAGATGCCACCGGAGCATTTGACTCTGATGAGTGGGGACATCTCTTCTCTGAACTGACCGTATGGGGTTTCCAACACGTTTCAGATGCTTAATACAACTGCATTATACTATCCCTAGGGGCAGAGTGAGAGTCAATGCCTCACCTCTGACCCATTTGAGAATAAATGCAACATCCGACTAGCACGCCCCCTGTCTCTCCTGATGTTCATCTCAGCAACGGAGCCCTTAGCCAGCGCTGTCAGGCAGCATCACGGGCACAGGGGAATTGCATTTGCTCAGTGCAATTTCATTATTGTCTTATACACAGATGATATTACATTCTACCGCTGTAATCCTGGCAGAACAATGAAGCTGTAATTAAAAAATTCTCTTTATTCTGGATATTGTCCATTATAGCAATAAATTGGAATAAGTTTGCTATCTAACCCCCTAACCTCTGCGATGATGGAACTGCAGCTTTTCTGTCCCATTCCTTGGTGCAGTACCTTCCAATAGTTCCTTGTCATTTGGGTGAGTCAAGACAGGGAGACCATAATCACTGAAAAATATGGTACTATTACATAAAGAATGGAAGTGTAGGTAGTGCACTGGATTAGACTCCACTTATCCCTACATGGTATAATTGATCTGATGAAAATGATTCTCTTCCGAACACTTCTGTACTTATTCAATAACACCATTCTTTAATACTCTTAAATCACTCATGATTAAACTCGCATTTGCAGCTAAACAGCCTCGGGTCAATGGGAAAACTCTTACCTTGCCATATGAACAGAGCGGTCTGCAGCACCAGCCTTCTAGTTGCACTATCTCTGCATGCAAGCTCAATAGGCTTATTATTGGCTACGCCCTCCACCCTATATGGCACACATAACTATAGAACATGATGTGGCCTTTCCGGCCCTGTAAATCATGCTATAGTCAGTTGCCAAAGTGTAAATGTACAGAAATCCACACAGTGCTGCACACGCAGATGGCATGGGTGGGCATACACAAGTGTTATGGGAGGGATAGATTATAGTCACCACATCAGGCCCTCACTCACTTTCCTCTACTGCTAAAGGCCTTTAGCTCGAACACATTGACCAACTAGCCCCCTGGGTTGTAGGAGATATGTTCGTAAATTACGAGTTTATACCGGCCTCTGATGTGTCACACCGGATGGGAGAACAGTCCTGCATTTATTTTTATAACCACAGATCTGTGCAAAATGCAAGGAACACTACACCGACTTTCCCCGCGTACTCAACAATACAGGCTACAGCCCTAATCATAACACTGGGGATAAGGGAAGTATGGGAGGGGGATTTAGGAGATACGGTGAACCCCAAGGAATGAGCATTCTGCTGTGCACAGATAGGAGCTCTTACCCCATATGGCCGGCTTCAGCTAATTCACTTCAAGTTCCTACACCACGTATACTGCACTGTGTTACAATTATGTGCTTGGGGACTACGCTCAGACTCCAGATGAGCCCATTGCAGCACAACAGAGGCATGTTTTATTCATTGTGCTTGGCTGTGCCTACCCATAGCTACCTATTGGTTCCAGATATTCCAAACTCTTTCTGAAATGATTGGCATGACGATACTACCCGCACCCAAACTGGCCTTGCGAGGATGTGTAGTGACCTGCTGCTCACTGTTCTAGTTGTTTGATGTACCAGCTACTGCCTGTGGGCTGGTTCACAGCCCACCCCACACCCATCCAGCACAGGCGTCATAGGATATGTGACCCTGATAATAAAAGGGGCCAGGCGCATGTGCCCTGGGCCAGTTCTACCACCTAAGTACAGTGTTTGTGTCATTATTATTAGTGCATGGGGGCCTAGGGCCGTGTACCATTACATTGGTGACGAGCGGGCTGAGCCCGAGTGTACAGCCACCTTGTTTGGTGGTTGAGGGGGAGAGTGCTGCCCGTATCGATGGCACCCACTGCTTGCAGGCGTTGGAGGCACCTGACTGCCCACGAGGCATAGAAAGGCCCCTGGAGAGAAGGAGGTGATTGAGTTCCCACCCCACACCTGAAGTGCCCGCAGGTGCATGGCGGCACCAGTGAAACCAAGGGATGAGTGAGAGAGCCTGTTGCATGCCCAAGGCTGATGGCCTGCTGAAAATCTAGCTTCGGTGGCAGCGGCCCGATCAACGGCCTGCAGAGACCTGCTGCGAGTGAAGAAGTAGAGATTCCCTGGTGGTAGCTCCAGCCCTGCGCAGCCCATGAGGCAGGAGAGGCTGCTGTGGAGGGGCGGGAGTGCATGGCCGGATTCAGAGCAGCAGTCGGCCGCTCAGTAATGCTGCCCAAAAAAAAAACAATTAGGGAGGAAAAGACACTGTGCCAGCGACATCAGCCCTGAGGAAGCGGGCTACAGGCGGATGAGAGAAGTGGATGAAGAGTCCCGCCTACTGAGCAAGAGTGGGGACGGAGGACGTAAGGGCATGATGTACATGGCCGGCAAAGACAGTGAGACTCTGTGGTAGCCTGTGTGCTTCACCCTCCCTCCCTGCACCGACTGAACTGAACAAAAAAAAAAATACCGGGAGATGGGAGGAGATGCGGCTGTCTGGTGAGAGGGCCTCCTGAGATGAGTGTCCTGGGCAACCGTCAGAAACGGTGCACCGCCCATGGGCAAAGAAACCAGGCCATGCATGCATGGTGAGAGATCCCTGCTTAGCCCTGGGGAAGGAGAGACTGCAAAACAGAAGCAGGAGCAACTGCAATATGAATGCAGCGGTGACGAGGCCCAGCATAGTGTCACCGTGCAGCCAAGTCATGGCTTCTCCAGCGCCAGTGAAGCGAGGCCCACAGCATATGCAAAGCTGCTAATGCCAATCCTGTCACTCAAAATGTGAATGCACCCCAGACAGCATTCACTGAAGTGGACAGAAGTGTCTGCAGCTCGATTTGCATCTGGTTATAAAGAAGGCAGCACCCGCCACGAGTTGCCCTCAATTCCTTTGCCCGAACGATGACTGCGTGGGCAGGACAATCTGCAGCACCACGGAACCCGTCGAGGTTCCAGAAAAAAAAAGGGGCTGAGGACCGCGATAGTAAGCCTTGCAGCGCCACCTATTGGTCATTTTGCGATACCACGCTTTTGAATAAAAGCAATCGTTATCATGGACAGACCGGCAGCATGGAGTAGACTGCTGTGGCCTACAATCAGAGGCAAGGGGAGAGGCAGTTAAGTCTGTGCCTTTCCTGGACAAAAAAGGTAGATATATACATGCAGTATTCAAAATGAAAGGAAAAGAAAACTATTGCAAAAAAGGACAGTATTTCAAAACAGACAGTGTAAGGGCCAAGCACAGCAACTCTGGGGCAGCTGCTGCTGATGAAAGCTGTTGATGGAAGATGGACAATTGCCTTGAATGGAGTGGCAGACCCTCCCCACATGTCTCACTTTTGCTGGGGATGAAGAAAGGATTACAGCAGTAATCTGCAATCAAGCCTGTAGGGGAATCTCAAGAAGACAGGCTGCCAGGGATAGTGTTATTGGTAGTGACGTCCACTGGCCATGGGTGGACACTGCAGCTGTGATACAGAGCAACATCCCCTAGGCAGCAAGCGCCTGAAGGACTGAAATATGTGCTGCATGCACACCCAGTGGCGAAAGGATGCCGCCGCAAGTGGAAGAAGAAAGTGCGCAAGCCACCAGATGCACGAGTACCATCAGACGAAGGATGGAGAGCGCAAGGAGAGAAGTGCGCCAAAGATCACACCCGAGACACTAACGGTATGGGCTGGAGCCCGAGAGCGACAAGTCTGTGAAGAGGACCTGCAAGAGGCTTGTGAAGAGGATGACCTGCAAGAGGTTGGCGAAGAGGATGACCTGCAAGAAGTCAGCGAGGATGACCTGCAAGAGCTCGGCGAGGTTGACCTACAAGAAGTCGGCGATTGACCAGAGGTTGGCGAGGATGACCTGCAAGAGGTTGGCGAGAAGACGATCTTCCAGAGGCATGAGAGAATACGAACTGCCAGAGGTCTGAGAAGACAACCTGCCAGTAGTCTGAGAAGACGACCTGCCAGGGGCCTGAGAAGACGACCTGCCAGAGGTCTGAGAAGACGACCTGCCAGTAGTCTGAGAAGATGACCTGCCAGAGGCCTGAGAAGACGACCTGCCGGAGGGCTGAGAAGACGACCTGTCAGAGGTTCACGGAGAAGATGACCTTCCAGAAGGTCACGGAGAAGATGACCAAGAGGTCTGTCAAGATTGGCCAAAAGTCCATATAGAAAAGTGCGAGGAGTGAAAGTAAGAAGGTCGGGATGATACGTCTGGTCACCGAAAGAAGAGTATGCATTGTCCTAGGGGTAGGAAAGGACCAGGGAGACCCGTGTGAAGTGCACGTCACACGGAGAGGCCTGGTCAGAGAAGAAGTGCAAGAACTGATGTGAAGAGACCATGTTGAAAAGCGAAAGAACAAGAAGGAGGAAATTGTGTGGCATGATGCCACCGCAATGAAATGTCAAGAAGAAGAGAGAAGAGAGGAGTGTGTGATCTGACAACTCACACACCAGAAGGGAAAGGTGACAGAGTGCAAAAACATCTGGCATGGAGCACAGTACCTGGAGAACAAAGGTGGCACTTGGAGAAACTAGCTATCCATGAGTCTTCGGAACACCAAGCAAAACTTATGATTGCAGAGGCGAGCAGTCTGGACCATTTGTAACATCCACCTTTGGGGTCGTACAGAGGCTGGACGGTAGGGCTGTTTGAACGTCCTAAAGAAAAGGATCGGACCACTCCACACCAGACCGTGGTGACCCAGGGGCAAAGGCCTTAGGGATGCCAGTGAGAGCGGGTCCTGCCTCGAGAGATGAGTTTACAGCCGCTCTTATGCAGAACCCAGGAAGATAAAGATATTGTGCTAAGCGGCAGGAGTAAACAACAACCCTTCAGGTGGAGCTAGGGCCTTGAAGGTGGGACTCATAGTGCTTTCTCCACACACTTAGAGGGTGGCGTTGGAGTGACAAGGCAAAGCACACCCAGTCCAGTGGAAGCCTGCTGAAGAGGGCCTCCGGGACATCCAGTGAGAGGGATGTCTGTAGAGAGAAGCAATGCTGCATTTGAGAGAATGTCACAACAACCACGACTGATGGGTGATTCACCATCACTCGACCTGCAATGTCACAGAGACCTGTACATAGAGAGACATTGGTGTCAAATTCCAAGCCTTGAGTCTAAGGAGGATCGGACCCACAAGGCAACACTGAATTGTACCAAGCAGAACTGGTGATCCTAGCTGCAGTTGTACCATTGTCTTGTTTATGCCAGCAGCATAACAGACTCAGTGGAAGTTCCTATTTACTGTTTTATTCTCTCCCACAGGTTGGAATTTGTTATTTCAGTTTGTATAAAGTTTGGGAGGGATGTTGTGACCTGCTGGTTACTGTTCTAGTTGATTGATGGACCAGCCTCTCCCTGTGGGGTGGCTCACACCCCACCCCACACCCATCCAGCACAGGCGTCACAGGACATTTGACCCTGATAATAAAAGAGGTCTGGCGCACGTGCCCTGGGCCAGTTCTACCACCTAAGTACAGTGTCTGTGTCATTACTAATAGTGCATGGGGGCCTAGGGCCCCGCACCACTACAGGATGCATTCTAACTAACTCCCTGTAATCCGGGAAAGCGTTCTGCACCTATAGTGGTTCAGAAATGGGCTCCGTTAAGCACTGATACTTTTGGGCATAAGCTGGCTTCAAGTAGTCCATATTTTGGAACAGAAGTCTAGATTGCAGAGAGCCAAGTCTCTCTTTGGATTAAGGAGGCAGTAGACTCTATAATACCCCTGAAACCTGGTAAAAGTCCTCTGAGAAATGGTTCTCAGAGGAATTGGCACTCCTGAAAACTGATTGTAAGTGTTTTGAACGCCGATGGGGGGGGAACTATCTAAATGAAAATAGGTTGATATACTTAGCTGCACTCAAGTTGTATCATCAACAAATTAGGAGAGTACGTAGGGAGTTTTACACTGAGCAAATTGAAGCAGCAAAAAGTTCCACTAAGAATATCTTTAACGTAGTGAAACAACTGTCTTCTCTAGAACATGTGACAGCAACTATGCCTGCCTCTACTGATCATTGTAATAAGGTGGCGGATTTCTTCATGAGTGTTAGAAATGGGGGTCTCTAGTTGGCAATGGCTGGCCACTGTCCAAGTAGGGACCCTTCTTCCTAAGTCAGAGTAAGCAGCCTACACCCTTTGATAACCCCTGCTCAACCCTGTGGTAATGTAGCACGAGCAGTTAGGCCTATCTCAGAGGCAGTGTGTGAAGCATTTATGACCATACACAGTAATACAATGAGGATCACTACAAAGGGACACCACTCAAGTAGTTATAAAAAATAGGTATATTTATATAGACTTAATCACAAGACCAATTACAGTAAAAATCCACAATACTAGAAAAATATGGTTACTTTAAAAATGCTGCAAAAATAGTTCAAGGTGCACAGAATGATGTTCAGTTCAGTGCAGTGGTCTTTGCGACCCTTTTACTCACAAGTTATCTGGATTCTGTAGCAAAGCAACAAAAATGTCGCTAAAGAGTTGTAGCGATAAATTTCCTCACGCTAACCAGCGATGCGTTGAATCCTTACCGCAAGGAAGGATGATGCGCTGGGTTGCGGGCAGGACAAAGCGGCAAACTTCTTCCCGCTAAGCTGGTGATGCGATAAAAATCCTTGCCACTAAGGGAGGATGATGCACCGAGCCTGTTGCGTGTGCGATCTTGCTGCGATGAAAAAAAAATGGCGCTCCGCGAGGGAGCGACGATCCTGATGCGATGCGGGGAAAATGGCGAACGCTCGGCGTCTGCGCTGCGATGACCTTGATGTGAGGATTTGGGGTTAGCGAGCACTTTGGGGCACGCTAACAGGCAATGCGACAATCCTTGTGTTAGCGAGCGTTTTCAGACCCACTGACAGGCGATTCAATAACTTGGGTTAGCGAGCGTTTTCAGACCCGCTGACAGGTTCTACGACGATCTTCGGGATAGCGGGCATTTTCAGGCCCGCTGATGGGTGATGCGATAATCTTCGGGGTTAGTCAGCACTCGGCAGCAGCAGAGCGACGATTTTTCTCACGCTCACCAGCTGCAGCGGCCCGCTAACAGGGGTTAACGACGATTTTCAGCACTCTTTTCTCAGCAGTAGAACTAGAGGCCCTGGAACTCACAGGAGCCTCACCTGCAGATAGAAATCCTCGCTGGGCTGGTGGTGGAGTCTGGTGTGCTTGAGACTCCTGCAGGAGGCTAGCTCTCTTCTAGCCCTTGGGTGATTGCTGTAGCCACAAAATAAAAGTTCCTTCAAAGTCCTTTTCCTCTTCTTCCAAGTCCAGTAGTAACCACTGCAGGCCAGTCCAAGAAACAGCACACAAGCACAAGGACAGTCCTTCTCCTGCAGATTCCTGTAGTCACACGGACAGAGGTTCTTCTTGTTGTCCAGGAGCAATACAAATTGTAGGGGTTGGGGCACAAATATTTATACCCCCAAAGTCTTTTTTCTTAGGAGTCACACGTCTCTGAACCCAGCCAGAACCAGTTCTGCCCAGCCCTGGAGCACTTTGTTTACCAGGCTGCATCCTTCCTTTCAGAAAGAGGGGGTCTGCCTTCAGACGCACAGTGGGAGGTGGAGCCAGCATTCACCTTGCCAGGCACAGCCCTATTCAAGTTCAGGAGCTACCCCTCCCCTCACTCCAAGGCAGATCTCTCTATTCAACCCAGGTCTGACTCAGCCTGCCCTGTCCCTCCAAAACCAGACAGCCAATACAAATAATAGCAGAGCACACTGGAAGGCTTAGGCAAGAAAGTACCTATACTCTAAAAGTGGTAGTTTCAAACACAGAATATAGAAATAACCTTCACTAAAAGATGTATTTTAATATTCTGAGCTCAGGCATACTAAATTCGTTTTTCTACCATGTTCTGTGGGTCAGTTAGGACTATAGGATGTAATAGCCCAGACCTCCCATTCTGGCCTATGGAGAACAGGTAGCCTTACAGTAGTGAAAAACGAAATTAGGTGTAATTCACTACTAGGACATGCTACACACATCAGAGCATGTCCTACCTTACACATACAATGCACCCTATCATAAGGGTGGCTTACAGGATGCCAAGGGAAGGTTCAGGGGCTGGGAAGTGGGTGCACTTCACAGCCAAGATGGCAGTTCTGGACTGCACACAGACGCTGCAGTGGCAGGTCTGAGACACACTTTACAAGCTGCTTCTGTGGGTGGCACAAACCAGTGCTGCAGGCCCACCAGCAGTATTCGGTTTACCAGCCCTGGGCACACACAGGCCACGCTACTAGGGACTAACAGGTAAACCAAATAAGCCAATCATGGATGTACCAATTCACATGTCATCTTTACAAAGGGAGCATTCGCGCTGTGGCACTGAATGGCAGTGGCACAGCGCCCAGAGCATCTATAACCAGCATAAACAGAGGAGACACAGCGAAAAATGGAAGGGAGACTCACGCCAATGGTGCCTGGTCTAACAATGGGCAAGATTGATAAAATATACGCCACCTTCCCTGAAAGCAGCAGGAACTTTATCTCGGCTCCAGTCACAGTTGATTCTAGAAGTGAGGATAGGTTTGTTTTTAACCCTCCTGAAGTAAGTGATGTTTTAAAACTTATGGAAGCAGTCAAATTTGTGTTGCCCTTGGATCCGATCCACCCAAAATTTGTACTGCAAGGGAAAGAAGTAGTTGCTCTGGTTCTTACCAAACTTTTGAACATGTCGTTTAGTTCGGGTCAGGTTCCTAGCAATTGGAAGCATGTCATGGTGGTACCACTGCTAAAGAAACCTTCCTTAGACCCAGCTCTCCCAGAAAACCTGGGACCTATATCTCTGCTACCCTTTGCTACTAAAATTGCAGAGAAACATGCGCATCACAGCCAGTAACGCCCAAGCCAGCCAGCACGAATGCACGTACTCAATGGCGCTCCTCCCTACTTAACCTCCTCCCTCCCCGGGGTCCGTCAGCATCCGGGACTTCGGGAGGCCACAGTAGGTGCAAGGCGATGGCAGCTTCACAATCAAGTAAGACGTCTCCTTTTTGCTCTAGCAGGATACGAGCCCATTCCTGCCTACCTCGCTCTCTAAACTTGTTTCTTTTACCCACAGTTCGTTTGTAAGAAGCGCCCCCCTCCCGCTTCCTGCACAGCGCCTCCACTCAGCCATAGTGTAATTACCTTTCTAATTGCTACTTTTGCGCATTGTCCTATTTTAGTCTGTGCCCAGTAATCTTCTACAGCGCTTAGAGGCTCCATGCAGCCCCTCACTTTTAGCGCACCCTGGGCATCTCATTATGTTCATACCTCATTCTGAGGTTCCGCAATCATTGCCAGCAATATCACTTGGCGGCTGTTTGTATGACTTCCACATATAGCCCCACATAGTGCCGCGGTATTTACCACTTGGCACCCTTAGTCCACAGAACGTTTTTACGCATCATCTAGCACTCCTAATGGTCTTGCCTCCGCTCCTCTGCATAGCAGCATGATACACTTCATAGGTATGTGTGTCACTTACGGTACGCTCATTGAAGACAGGTTTGATATTTCACGGCACAATAAACACTACCTGTATGTCGCCTGCCATCCAGTGCACCAATGTCAAATGTGTATTGTGTGCTGTCTTGTTTTTCCTTCCACAGGTTTGCGCCAAGTGTCCGCTAATGTGTTGACACCGCGTTCCACACACCTTAGCGAGTGTGTAGGTAACCCCATTTTTATTTTTTTTCACCACGTGGCACTACACCTTTTGCCACTCACTTCTCACTGGTCCTGATGAAAGCTCCTCATTACTTTTACTAGAGAGCTGAAACATGTAGACCCACCACTTAGTCAACTAATAGATAATTACTTCTCCATTTAGTTGCACCACATATCCTTTTAACCAATACCCTGAGCCGCCAATAATAAATTTTGCTATGGTAAGGATTCTCAGCGGTATTTTTTAAATTTTCACCACATCACACTTTTGCACTACACCAGCTCCGCTGTAGCCAGGCGTTGCAGCACAACCGGGAGGCACTCGGCCACCCGGTTGGGGCCCCGATGATGAAGCATGACACCAACCAGGTTGGTGTGTGAGGGGTCTTTTAACCCACTTGGTGGGTTCCCAAACATTTGTTTCATTTGACCGTACCATACCACACTGGGCGTGTCCTCTTTTGACAAAGCTTATCTAATTCCAGGGGATACGGACACAACCCCCCCCTTGTTGTCCCTAGCTCTCCCTTTGTTCTTGATAGTTATTCGCAGCGCACAGCTGTGAGAGCAGATCTTCTCTTGACCTGCGCAAAATACCTTCCACCCCCCCCCCTCCCCTTTTTTTCACTATGGCTGAGAACCCTGGTTTAGGGTTCACTCTGGATGATGTCAATAACATCCTTGACAATCCTCCACTATTGGCTGACTTCAACCTAGCTACCTCGATCGCACAAACAGCCGATTGGGACAACCTTAATGAGAAAAAGCGCAACCGGATAAGAACCATACTCCACGGGGTAATTCTTACTGAATATCTGAGAAACAACACCGCGCCAAGAGGCCTGATAGTCACGAATGCCCCACGTATTTTTCTAGAGGATCCTACCTTTCGGAAGGACTGGGCCCAAATAGCGTGGAGATGCACCCGTGACTGGATGATTCTCATCATCCAAACATCTAAACGCCTCTCCGATGCATTCCTCATAGAAATACAAACGACGGAATCACACTTCAAAGCCACTCTCTCCTCTTTTAAGAAAAAACTAGAAGAAACGAACAAAGAAATAAATGAATATAAAGAAGGCCTTACCCAAAGCAAGATTACCAAATTTCAAAAAGATCTCAAGAGATTCTCTTATACCAAAACCTACCCATATGCCGCCGAAGATTTTCAACCACCCAATCGAGCGGACCTGTCAGGTACAACATCAGATGAAGACTCATCCGGAAGCAGCAACTCCAGCAATAGCAATTATCGCCGACGCCAACAAGGCAGAGGGGGTTCCACAGGATGGCAACAACCGTGGACCCCGGGGCCCCGGGGTCCCAACGTATTATACCCACCCATGTACCCCCCAATACACCCACAATTTGGATATGGTTGGAACCCACCATTTGGTCCACCACCTCCCTACATGAACCAACACCAACAACAGCCTTTTTTAGGAAGAGGCCGAAGAGGTCGCGGAAGGAGACGCAGAGGGAACACAGTCCACTGGCAGGACGACCCTCCACAGGGAGCACAGACGAGGAGCCAAACCAGAGACCAGCAACCAGGCCCGAGCACACGCTAAGCCTTATCACCAACCTTTCCAAGCATACTCTAACACCCGCAGAGGAAGCCATCCTTGAGAAAGGTTTAGGTTATGCACCTACGTCCAAGTTGGACAAATTCAAACTTCATTGCGAACTAGCTGAATTTTTTCGCAAACTAAAACTCAAGGCATTCTTCGAGAACACTCCGATTCTTCCTGACCCTATTGACCAGGGGGACACCACCCTCCGGGTAAAGTCTACCTTCGTGCCCCCGCCGAGCTCTATCCCCCCGGAAATCTTGGTATACGAGCAAGCGGTGTTCAAGGAAATAGAAGCCCTCGAAGAACCCCACACATTTCAAAACACCAGTAAACAAGAACGGCTGGCCCTACAAACACTGAAGCATAACCCTGACATAATCATCAAACCTGCTGACAAAGGGGGTGGCACAGTAATCCTCAACAAAAAGGATTACCAGCAGGAGTGCCAACGTCTACTCAACGACATTAAGAACTACGAACTGCTCGATCATGATCCCAGCATTTCACTCAAAGCGAAAATCGAGACCCTAGTAGGAGAAGCTGAACAAAGTGGGCACATCTCTAAAAGTGAGGCGAAATTCCTGACCACCACCAAAGGAAAAATACCATACTTTTATACTGTTCCCAAAATCCACAAGAACAGGTTTCCCCCCCCAGGTCGCCCGATTGTTTCAGGCATTGGGTCCCTTCTGGAACCCCTCTCACGCTTCTGTGACCATTTTTTACAACCTTTGGTCCAGTCCACAAGCACGTATCTCAAAGACACCAAAGATCTGCTGGGACTCTTAGCCAACATTCACTACGACCCCGAAAGCTATTTCCTGGTGTCGCTGGACGTGGAGAGCCTGTACACCAGCCTCCCCCAAGATGATACCCTACATGTTCTTGAACAGGCCCTCAATGAGGCTGATTGGCAATACCACACGCCCCCCTCTTTTGTCCTGAAATGCGCTACCCTCGCACTCAAGGAGAATTACTTCGAATATGAGGGCAAGCTCTACCTACAGAAGTATGGTACATCAATGGGGAGCGTTTTCGCTCCCAGCGTAGCGGGCCTGTATGTTTTCAGCTTTGAGACCAAACATCTGCTCAACAACAACCAGCCACGCAGTCCACACATCAAGTTCTACAAACGCTACATTGATGACATTCTCCTTATCTGGGAAGGTTCGAGCGAAACCCTCATCACCTTCTGTGACTGGCTAAACACGTGTGACCCTAACTTGCGCTTCACACACAGCTTTGACAGATACCATACCACTTTTCTGGATCTCGACATCAGTGCAGTGGCAGGGGGTCTCATGAGCAAAACACACTTCAAACCCACTGCACGTAACTCCCTCCTCCACTTTTCCAGCTTCCACCCACGGGCCCTCCGGGAGAATCTCCCGTATGGCCAATTTCTGCGACTTCGCAGAAACTGTAGCGATCCCAAGGACTACAAAACACAAGCCCAAGACCTCTGCCTTAAACTGCACCAACGCGGTTACCCAAGGCACATAACAAAGACCGCTAACAAAAGGGCCAGAAATCAAAACCGAGAGGGTCTTCTCACAACGTACCCTAAGGAACCCACCCCTCCCCCACTCACATGTGTCACCACGTACAACACAGTGTCCAACAAGGTGGCGCAGATCGGTAAAAAGAACTGGAAGATCCTCCACACAGGCCACCTAAATTGGGACCCTCCCCTTCTCTCTACCAAAAGGGCAAGATCCATCAAGGACACCATTGTGTCAACCAGACCATCGGCCCCTACCAGACCTCCAAACACGGTACTCAATGCCTGGGGCCTCCCCAATATCAAAGGGCACTACCCCTGTGGCAACTGCAGTGTATGCCACATCACAGAGACAACCAAACAGCTGAATTTGGAACCTGGGAAGACATGGGAGTTACGTAAACACACCAACTGCAACACAGAGAATGTTGTATACCGCATCATATGTCCGTGTGATCTGACCTACATTGGAATGACCACACGCAAAGTCAAAACCCGTATCTGTGAACACCGCAGCACCATTCGCTGCAAGAAAAATACCACCAGAATGACAAACCACTTCCTGGAAAAAGGCCACACGACTAACGACATGAGATGGGTGATAATTGAAGCTTTGGACAACAACATCCCTAACATCCAGTCTCGCCTCCTAGAACAGGAACAAAGATGGATTTATCGTCTTTCGAGCCACATCACTGGCTTGAACGATAACATCCCTTGGAACTGCCTAAGAAAGCCCTGACCACCTGGGACGTTGCCACCAGCCTTTATCTATAGGCTTCGCCATACTTTATTCCCATTCTGGCTCACCCTCCCCATTTTAGCACCTAAACCTGGCTCTCTTTGCCCTGCTGCCCAGGGCTCATGCACCGCCTCCCGGGCGGCCCCCAGGCACTGCACAGATTGAATAGTCTTGCCTCCTCTCTGAACGCTCCCTCTGTGGGATTACCCAGCTATACCCAGTTTCATGAACAATACTTGCTTCGCCTAACAGTCACTACTATGACTGCACAGGCTTCGCCATACTGTATTCCCATTCTGGCTCACCCTCCCAGATCCCCATTTTAGCACCTAAACCTGGCTCTCTCTGCCCTGCTGCCCAGGGCTCATGCACCGCCTCCCGGGCGGCCCCCAGGCACTGCACAGATTGTATAGTCTTGCCTCCTCTCTGAACGCTCCCTCTGTGGGCTTACCCAGCTATACCCAGTTTCATGAACAACACTTGCTTCGCCTAACAGTCACTACTATGCATGACTTCCTCGACCACCACTGCCAACCATCCGCGCATCGCGCTACTTCTACACGCATGCGCGCCTCACCGAGTGAAGCACTGGCATGCGTTTACTTCTGCGCATGCGCGCCATCACGACGCTGCTCCAACACGCATGCGCATCACAGCCAGTAACGCCCAAGCCAGCCAGCACGAATGCACGTACTCAATGGCGCTCCTCCCTACTTAACCTCCTCCCTCCCCGGGGTCCGTCAGCATCCGGGACTTCGGGAGGCCACAGTAGGTGCAAGGCGATGGCAGCTTCACAATCAAGTAAGACGTCTCCTTTTTGCTCTAGCAGGATACGAGCCCATTCCTGCCTACCTCGCTCTCTAAACTTGTTTCTTTTACCCACAGTTCGTTTGTAAGAAGCGCCCCCCTCCCGCTTCCTGCACAGCGCCTCCACTCAGCCATAGTGTAATTACCTTTCTAATTGCTACTTTTGCGCATTGTCCTATTTTAGTCTGTGCCCAGTAATCTTCTACAGCGCTTAGAGGCTCCATGCAGCCCCTCACTTTTAGCGCACCCTGGGCATCTCATTATGTTCATACCTCATTCTGAGGTTCCGCAATCATTGCCAGCAATATCACTTGGCGGCTGTTTGTATGACTTCCACATATAGCCCCACATAGTGCCGCGGTATTTACCACTTGGCACCCTTAGTCCACAGAACGTTTTTACGCATCATCTAGCACTCCTAATGGTCTTGCCTCCGCTCCTCTGCATAGCAGCATGATACACTTCATAGGTATGTGTGTCACTTACGGTACGCTCATTGAAGACAGGTTTGATATTTCACGGCACAATAAACACTACCTGTATGTCGCCTGCCATCCAGTGCACCAATGTCAAATGTGTATTGTGTGCTGTCTTGTTTTTCCTTCCACAGGTTTGCGCCAAGTGTCCGCTAATGTGTTGACACCGCGTTCCACACACCTTAGCGAGTGTGTAGGTAACCCCATTTTTATTTTTTTTCACCACGTGGCACTACACCTTTTGCCACTCACTTCTCACTGGTCCTGATGAAAGCTCCTCATTACTTTTACTAGAGAGCTGAAACATGTAGACCCACCACTTAGTCAACTAATAGATAATTACTTCTCCATTTAGTTGCACCACATATCCTTTTAACCAATACCCTGAGCCGCCAATAATAAATTTTGCTATGGTAAGGATTCTCAGCGGTATTTTTTAAATTTTCACCACATCACACTTTTGCACTACACCAGCTCCGCTGTAGCCAGGCGTCGCAGCACAACCGGGAGGCACTCGGCCACCCGGTTGGGGCCCCGATGATGAAGCATGACACCAACCAGGTTGGTGTGTGAGGGGTCTTTTAACCCACTTGGTGGGTTCCCAAACATTTGTTTCATTTGACCGTACCATACCACACTGGGCGTGTCCTCTTTTGACAAAGCTTATCTAATTCCAGGGGATACGGACACAACCCCCCCCTTGTTGTCCCTAGCTCTCCCTTTGTTCTTGATATATATATATATATATATATATATATATATATATATATATATATATATATATATATATATATATATATATATATATATATATATATATATATATATATATATACATTTAAATAGCCAACTCTCTATGTTTCTGGCAGAGAGACAGGTTCTTTATGAAACCCAGTCTGACTTCAGGCCGCAACATAGTACTGAGTCGGCCCTTCTTCTTGCCTCAGAGGCCATGAAAACCGCAGCCAAAGAGGGAAGAACTATGACACTGATACTTCTGGATTTGAGTGCTGCATTTAACACGGTCTCCCATGGCCTTCTGCAGGAACGGTTGGGGGAGGCCTGGGTCGGTTGACGGACATGGGAGTTGTTTAAACATTTTCTGCAGAATAGATTCTTCCAGGTTCTTCAACATCCTTTTAAATCCACAGTGTGTCCTCAGTCTCTAGGGGTGCCTCAGTGTTCGGCTCTTAGCCCTACCCTATTTACTATCTATATGCGCCCCTTGGCAGATATTGTGTTGAGACATGGGTTAAAATTGGTGTCATATGCCGATGACAGACACTTGATTGTTACCATGGAGCAAAGGGAGACAGGAACGGCATCTGATTTTAAGGTCTTCTTGGGGGAGCTTGCCAACTGGATGAAGCTCAGCTGTATGCAGCTGAATGCAGGAAAGACGGAGGTGATGGTAGGTGGTAAGCAGCCCTATTTATGGTTACATTTGTGGTGGCCGGAGGAGCTGGGACCTACTCCGACCCCTAAGGCTAAGGTCAAGATTCTGGGAGTATGGTTCGATGACACCCTCTCCTACTCAGAGCAGATATCAGCTGTGGCTGGAGCCTTCTTTGGCATTCTTAGAATGCTGCGAAAATTCCTAGACCTACTCCCATTAGATGCCAAACGAACCATTGTACAGGCCCTTGTTACGTCCCGTCTAGATTATTGCAACATCCTGTACTTAGGGGTGACCACAAAAAATCTGAACATCCGGCAGAAGGTTCAGAATGCTGCAGCTCGGTTAATTCTGATTATTCCTAAGCGGGCCTCTGTGGGGGAGGCCTTGAGGTAATTAGACTGGCTCCCCATACAGGCTAGAGTCACCGTTAAGGCCTTGTGTTTTGGCCACAGGATTTTCAATAAGAAAGGTCCAAGTTTTTTGCACCCCCTTCTCACCGCTTATAGACCTGCACGTTACCTAAGGTCCTTGGGCACGGCAAAGATGATTGTGCCTAAGGTGCAGAAGGTACAGTCTGGAGGTAGCTCCTTTGGCTTCCTTGCGGCTAAGGCCTGGAATGACCTACCTGTTGACTTAAGGATGTGCCCATCTGAGACTTTGTTCCGGAAAAAACTTAAAACTTGTCTCTTTCAGCACCCCCCAGGGGGCCGGAAGTAGGCCTTTGTACCTGTCCCTCTGGGGACTCAGGCTGGAGGGAGCGTGGGTGGCTCAGGCCAGATGTCAAGGCATTGTTGGTGTTCTAGCGTGGGGACAATCCGTTGGAGTAACCAGGCGCTTTATAAGCTGAACAATAATAATAATAACTATAGCACAGGAAGTGCACCGCTCTGTGTCCATCAACCTTCTGATGGCAAAGAGGCGGTTGGCTTGTCACTGTGGAAGGGTAAATCAATCAACGTTCGCAACATGGTTGCATGACTTATTGTATTGCCAGAAACAACTTGACACGTATTGCCTATTGATCTCGTGTATGAGCAGACCTAGAAACAATTGGGATCCCCTGCATGACTATCTACTTAAGAAAGATGCGCTTGACTCTGGTAGACACCCCGAAAGAGTGAAGTGACAAGGGGTTTTTTTCTGTCCTCTAACAGCTACGTCATTCTTTTCTCAGCCTGGTCCACTGTCTATGACATAACTGGATTCTATTTTATGCTGCAATGCAATGCAGTGTCCGTGAAAATGTTTTCAGCAATGCTTTTTCCATTGTTTTGTTTTTCTTTGTTGTTACAGCTATCCAATGATATCTAATAAGCAAAAAATTAAAAAGCAGGACTCTTAGCCTTTCTTGTAAAGTTGACATTCTAAATGACATTAATATTTAGGCTTACCTAATTCATTACAACCTGTTAACTCGAGTGTTTGATTATAACTGCTAAGTGTGATTGTGTGCCACAAATTATGTGATAAATGTACACATTTTACTTAACGTTATAAAATGCACTTTACTTATAGGTTTAATTAGCAAAATGAAGAATTTCACTCTGTCACTCCTAACATGTGAAAGAAATGTCACACAGCGCCCCTTCCATTTCAGCTTTCAAAAGCATGGCCTGCAAGCACATCTGTTTCTGAATCGCCTTCAGCCGTCACCCCATAGAATAAATCAAAAAAGATCAAAAACACCTTGTCTCACTCTACGACAGTATCTTTTCACACTTTAGCACATCTCTTCATGTTTTAAGTTTCAACATCACGCTGCCTATCTGCCTAACGCATTTTGTACATTTTTACCACGTCATTGCAAATGTCACCACGTAAAATCCCCTCTGTCTTTCAAACTGTCTTTTACATTTCTAGTGTAAACTCTGTAAAGTACTCCGACTTCTTTTCTACCGAGACTGCCGACATAAAAACACTAATATACAAACAAATGAAAAATGGATTTGCAGAGATCTATTTATAAAAACCGACTCTTCCATGGAATCTAGAATTAAAGACAAACAGAGGTGATGTGTCACCCAGGTTTCTTCATGGCTTATGAGCATTGGCAAGCTGGCAGCATGTCGCTTGTTTTCGTAATTCATTACTCGTAAAGGCTCCCAGTGTGGTATAAGGTGGTATTTTGCGGTGCTTTCTGTAAACGCCCTTTCACCAAGGTCTCCCAGTCTTGTTCAATTTTCATGTTGAAATGCTTCGGGTGTTTATGAAAGGATGTAAATATAGGTTCATTTTCCAATCAGAGGTGTGTGTAAATTAAAATATTAGGTGATTAAACGTTGCTTTCAATATGCGCATGTGATGCATTATTAATTAATATTTCAACTTTTGACACACATATATTGCTACAATTGGGTTTGCTGCTGCAACAAAACCCAAAGTTTCAGGGTTTTTTTAACATGAGCAGATGGAAGTCGCAGTCAAACAGTTAAGTTTAAAATCTGAAACTCTGGTCACCAGTACATAGGCGGCAGGTGCAATAACCCACTGAGATATTGCCTGCATTAAACAAAACAACACTGTAGCTTGTTGAGAAGCTTGATCTGTGCAAGGGATTAAGTCAAGTGACATTTGTTTTGTTTGAGGTAATGAGGTGCCTTGGTCCCTTGAGTATCACTTCCAGGCACCAAGGCCTGTAATTTTATATATAATACAATGAACGAGTGAGTCTATCAGCCAATGAGCATCATTCGAACACACGGTATCCTCTTATTACACAACAGAATAAATGTGGCAACATAAAAGCAATTCAGACACGTGAAAAGCTGATTATTTTGATGAAAGATTCCCATGAAGCAAATGACCTTGAGAGACAAGAGCAGCTTCAATGACTCAGAAGATACCTAAGCAATCCCAGCAATGCTGTGTGTAGCAATCCAGGTGCAGCTTCATTTCATATTCATGAAGCACAAGGTGTGCACACTGGCACTGAATTGATTCACATGCATTAATGCAAAATATGGTATGCCACATTCATGAAATGAAACAGGGCCGCGTTTGAAACTGCGCAGCTGTTCTCAGGGGAAAGGACATTGTTGATTCCTCAAACATATCAAAAACCTCCTGGTCCTGACACCTTTTATTGGAGGAACACACAATATAATGTTGATGTATGTCGGTATTTCTCAATGTATGGCGCAGTAAGGTGTCTACTTCTGCATTGTTCAGGGGAACATTTGAAGGGAATGAAAACAATCAGAAAAACAAACCGCTCTACAGCACCTTGAGATGTCTTCTACTGCCAGGTTTGACTTGATTCTGAACTTTGACCAAGTTTGGAGCTGCCTCCTCCGTTGTAAGGCTGCCATGGCCTGCAGTGTGTGTGCGTTACTGGTCCTGGACTACTGACGACAGGCAGGTGTGCTCTCCTGTTCCCTGCCCTCTTTACAACCCACCTGCACGGCATAGAGGGAAGAGAGCTGCCCGCACTGGAGAGCTCATCAACATTACCAGACTCACTTTATGCCGAACTTGTGTAGAAACTGGCCAAATGTTGAAATGATCAAAATCTAGCGCAAACCGGGTGGGTGACCAGAGATGGCTACTTCGCTAAGGTCGTGGAGCGTTGCCCGACTGCTTTTCGAAGTGAATAAAAAGGAAAACTAAACTAATAATAACAACCTTAATATAATTTTATTTGTTCCGGCTGCGGCGTCCTAGCTGAGCGAGGTGGACTGATCTGCTCTCAGAGCAGGTGGGCTGGCCAAACATTCATGCACACTTTGCATGTTCTCCAGCCAGGCTGCATTACAGCCTGGGTGGAGAACATGCCCAGGCCCCGATTCACTGGATGAGCGCTGACCCACGGTGCTCAGACCAATCACAGTGTTATGATTGGCTATGGAGACTACACACGAAGAGAAGTAGGAGTAAACTATAACTCGCTTCTAGAGGCTTATGGCAAAGTTAATATGTTTGAAAAACTGCCCTCACCCACAAAATTGTGGCATGCTTCATCATTGGGCTGCTAAACAACACCCCTGTGCAGACCAACTCATGAGATGGAGCAATAGGGAAGGGGAAACAATACAAGCATAAAGAAGAGTAGAGATCAAGCAAATGATATGTGCAGAAAATAGATATTTTATTTCTGGATTTCCTGGCCAGGATTAAAAATGTCAAAATAGAGGATGGTTGCGACAGGGTTAATTATAAACCGTTCACCCCTCCTCTCTGCATGTGAGTCGACATGTTTCAGCCGGTTATTGTGTCTCTTCCGGCTTTCATCAGGACCACAATTTCCCCTTCATAATGCCCTCCTTTTCTACATTTATATTAGTAGATCGAGGATTGACCCTGTTTTTTCATACAAGATGTGTATTCACACTTCAAACATGATGGAGTTTCACAGTTGATAAAGCTTGAAAAGTCGTCATTCACACCATACGGAGAGACAGTGTCTATGTGGCGGCCTCATCGTAAAGAATGTGTGACTACAGAGAGCCGCCCTTGCTCCCACGCCTTTTCGAGCTTTATCAACTGTGAAACTCGATCATATTTGAAGTGTGACTATACATCCTGTGTGAAAAAAATGGGAATAAAATAGGATATTGGATATCCCCGAGCTAGTTTTAGAGTCTATGTTCTGCGCATATTATTTGCTTGATCCCAACTATTCTTTATGTTTGTATTGTTATCCCCTCCCTATTGCTCCAGTGTCCTGTTTTTTAGGTGTGCCACATGCAAGGCCCTAATGTCTCCCTTGACGATGTTGATGACAGCTGCTGGTATGCCAGCCATTGAAAATGTTTTGACCTACAATCTCAGTCTTTTACAGTGAATATATTCTGTAAACTGTCACTGTCTATTGTCCTTATATGTTCAGCAGCCTTCCTTCTGGAGTATGTGGGGAAAAGTGAAAACAGTCATGCAGAATAATGCTTCCCGCTCATAAGAGTCGTTGGCCCTAACGAGACTACTTCCATGTCAGTGAAAGGATAAAATTATTTTTTCATCTGTACATTTAGAGACTTTATCTAACTTGTTTGAGTTCCAATTCACAATATCTTCACAAACTGCACCGCTAAATGACAATCGGTGTAAGACCAAAATTATGCCTACTGGACAATGACCCCAGCGTTGCCCCAAGTGTTTGGTGCATTCATTTGTCTAATTTCCCCAAATAAAGATACCTTTAGTGCATCATTCCAAATTCAAAAAGTGCTATAGACTACCGAAACTTTACCTTTACTTTTCCTCAAGTCTCCAGCCTCATTATCAATTTAAAAATCGGGTATCATTTTCTCATTAGTACAAGTAAGGTACATGTTCCAAGCAGGTGGTGTCATTAAATGGTTTGTTTGGAGGTAAATTAGGAGGCCAGGTCGAGAAAGGTAGCTGGTTACTTGGACTGATTACTTTAGAAACATTCTGCCTGATGTACAAGGATTGTTTCATTTGCAAATGGCCCAATTCACAGAATCCGGTCATTTGTAAACGAAAAAAGGCCCTTTTCATTGTGCAAAGGCTCAATTTGCGATTCGGTAACCTATTACTGAATAGTAAAATGGGATTGTTAGAATAGGGCGTATTTAGGGCATCCCTGCCTAATACTGAATCACAGTAGTCTGTTGTAAATGTTTTGCAACTGAAATTTGGACACAAATCATTTGCATTTTTCCACCTACTTCAAGTAGGTGGTACCCATTCACAAATGGTAAGGGATCCCCAAGGGCTCTGATCCCCTTTGTGAATGTTTGTAAAAAAATGTAATTAGAGGAGGTAGTAGTCCCACAGACTACTATCTACTCTTAAAAAATGAAAGAAAACTATTAATTTTTCCTTTTGAAATACATCCCGTTTTCCTTTAAGGAAAACGGGCTGTATTTAAGAAAATTAATAAATTGCTTCATTGAAAAGCAGTCACATGCATAGTGGCCTGCTGACCCCAGGAGGCCACCATCCCTATGATTTTTGCGTTTCCCAATGGGTTGCAAACCAAACCCTACCTCATGAATATTAATTGAGGTAGGTCTATTTGCAACCCACTGGGAATCGCAAAATGTGTGAAACACATGTTTGTGCATTGGTCTTTACGATTACCAAATAGCGAATCAGAAAATGTGCTATTTGGTAATCACAAACACTTTCCATTGTATATTCGCCCATAATCTTTGAAACATTACTCATGCTGAATAGAGTGAAGAGGAAGTGAATGTTGATGTTCTGGATGGGTAAATTCATAAACAACCTTAGCAATGAAAGCCCAAAGTCATTATTAATAGTGTGCCAAATATATGTCCAGTGTGGTTTATTCTATTTTGAAACCTATCTCTGCGATGTTCTTGACCATCTGGACCAAGTTGGTTTCATCCAGAATGATTAACATCACTGGATCATCAGTTGCTATATGGCAGGTGCTGTCACCTCAGTGAATAGAATATCTTCCTTAAACAGCCAGTATGTTGGTGTTGTCTAATGTTTGCTGTCAAGGATTGGCATCATGATGGTCAGGCGTTACGGTGCCAATTGATACATTGTAGGTTTTCTTTGATCTGTGTAGGGGCATCAGAACCCCAGTTATGGAGTCAAGAGTTACTATAACTTGACCTGAATATTGGTACACTGGATTAAAGAGTTGACAAAGAGTTGATTGCTTATCTTCTCTTGAATGCAATCACATATGCCAGGAATGTCAGGAAAACAACCACCTACTTTTCTAGCTTCTGCTTCTGCAGCTCTCTCAAACGAATCTTGTTAGTCCTTCGGCAACTCTTTGGTCTCAATCAGGTCATGCAAAAGTTGGAGGTTTGATTTTTATTCAGTCCGTGGAATTCCAGCAAGATCATCAACATACATATTCACATTTCCTGGCAGATCATCGATTGATCTGTGAACCATCTCCAAATGTTAGCATCAGATTGCTCCAGCACTTAACACAAAGGCTGCCAGTCTATGCTTAAAAATGCCTTTGTTCACCGAATGATCCCAATGTCCTGAGGGTGAAAAGGATGATAGACCTGCAAATATACTCCCACTGTGGCTAGGGTGCAAACTAGGGCTTTCACTGAAACTCCTGTACTGTTGTATGGATGAAAGCTATGAATAGCACCCATGGCTAATAAGGTTAACATGATCTGTGTGATGGTCCAGGATTGAGTTATGCTCTGGATGTACCCATATAATATAGTTCATGAAACAACAACTATTAGGACAAATTTACATTTGATAGTTTGAGGCATTGAATCTATGTGGTTTAAGTTTATAACCTCAAAGATTTTGAAGTCTTAGTAAGGAACATAGACAACAGCCTTGGAATCAAATGTAATTGCACTAGCTGGCAAGACTTACTTCCTTGTCCTTTTGGCTAATTTTGGACACCAATAAATTTGCTGTAAAGCGATTTGTGTAGCACTAGCTTCATAGTGAGCTTTTGGTAGCTCTTCTTATTCTGCTCATATCAGGTACACATTGTTTCCTTCATTGTGGAAACATCCCTATCCTATTGTAGAGATGGATAACTAAGGCTTATCATCAAGTTACATTGCTTATTTGTACCTCCCTGGAAATCCTTTTACAATAAAAATCTAAAATTAATTCTGGTTGTTACAGGTGCTATATTCCAGGTTACAAATATATTGTAGTGCCCTTGGCAGCGTGCCTTGACTCTGAGGTGCCAACATAGACTGCACACGCATTGTCATGTTAAATGTTATGTTAAAAACCTTTATAAATCGCACGTTCACCATGCAGTTTCATGGCGCTGATAGGGCAGAAATAAGGTTGCGGGAAGCTGAAATTAAATGTTATATGATTGAGCAAACAAATAGGTCTTGAGCATTTTTCTGAACTGTACGCAGGATGAAGTCAGTCTCATCTCCACAGGGAGAGAGTTCCAGAACTGTGGGCCTGAGACAGCAAATCGAAGGCCTCCAAGCTTTTTGCGTTTAAAAGAGGGAACGGTCAGCAGGTTATGGTGAGAAGAACGCAGATCCCGAGAGGGGATATATCTTTGAATCCTAGACAAAATAAAGACAGGACTACTGCTGTGAAGAGCTTTAAAAATGGTGCATCCCAACTTGAAAGCGCACCTTTTGGTCATGGGAAGCCAGTGTAAGTTTTTCATTATGGGGTCACGTGCTGCCATTTGGGTTGGTGAAAGATAAGTCTGGCGGCTTGGTTTTGAACCAGCTGAAGGCGTCTTAGTTGATAAGCAGGGATGCCACAGTATAAGGAATTGGCATAATCCAATCGGGAGATCACCAAGGCTAAAATAACCAAGGTCAGAGCTTCCCAAACAGAAATCTGCTGATTTTCCTTACTCTCCGTAATTAGAAGAAACTAGCAGAAACTACTGAGCTTATTTGGGCATTTATTGACAGGTCGTTAGAAATCACGATGACTAAGCTTTTGGCAGAATCTGCAGGCTCCGGAGAGTTACCAAGAGAGGTTGGCCAGAAGTTGGAATGCCATGGTTTGGAGGAGCCACCTGTGAGAATCAGCTCGGTTTTATACGGGTTGAGCTTGAGTTGGTTGTGATTCATCCAATCCCTAATGAAGATCATGGTAGATTGAAAGTGAGTAACTGACGAAGCTCATGAATTGATTTCAAACACCAATTGGAGGTCGTCAGCATAGTTGAATGTTCTAATCCTTTTTTCTTTCAAAGATCGAATTAAAGGGAGGAGATACAGAATAAAAAGGAGGAGAGAGAGAGAGGAGCCCTGAGGCACCCCACAGGCCAGTTCCCTCTTGTTGGACGAGAAATTAGCCAGCCGCTCTGCTTGAAAGCGGTTGCCAAGGAAAGAGGAGAGCCATCTGAGTGCCAGATCCTTGATCCCAGCTCTTCTGACACGGTCAACCAGAATGTTGTGCTCGACTGTGTTGAAGGCTGCGGATAGATCCAAGAGGGTCAGGGCCTGGGGGATACCGTTATCGGCTCCTCTTCTTAGTTCATCCATAACGGCGAGTATAACAGATTCTGTGAAGTGGACGGGTCTAAATCCTGCCTGGTGGGTGTCCAAAATCTGATGGTGTTCAATAAGTGAGCTTTGACAGTTGGCAACACATGCCTCAAGAACTTTACCCAGATAGGGCAGGAGGGAGATGGGGCGATAATTACTTAGAACTGACGGGTCCACACCCGGTTTCTTCAAAATGGGGATGATTTCCGCACTTTTGAAAATATCAGGGACAATGCCAAGGTTAAGTGATTTGTTGAGGAGCGACAGAGGGGGGTCAGGACAAATAGAAAAAGCTTCCCGAAGAATGTGGGGGGGACAACAATCAGTAGGGGAGCCAGAGTCAACCTTTTTGAGTAAGTCGAGAAAGGTCTCCTTCGAGATCAAGGGAATGTGATCCAACTGATGTTTGTTCTGATTGGTGTTCGAATCATAAGTGGATGGCCTGGAGGGGGGGATACTGGCATTGATGACTGCGATTTTCTCAAGAAAAAAAGAGTTCAGGGAGTCACAGAGACTCTGTGTCGGGACTGGTTTAAGCATGATCCTATCTGGTTTAGAAAGCTCATTCACAATAGAGAAGATTTCTTTAGGTTTATTAGATGAATTGAGAACTTTTTTGAGAAATAATCTTCTTTGGTTCGAAGAATCTCCTTTTTGTATTCTTTCTGGAGGGCTACATATATAGCCCTCTTATCAGGAAAATAGTGATGTCTCCAATGGCATTCTGCCCGTCTTAAAATAAGTTTCTTGTTTTTCAAGTCCCCAGGAAACCATCATTGGGCATCATGGGGTCTTAGAATCGTGATTTTCTTGAGAGAGGCAATGCAATCACTGACCCGCTTGAGCCAGTTCTTGATGCTCTCTGCCTGGGTCTGAAATGCCTCCTGGGCAGGTGGAGCCGTATCAATTAGCAGCGATCTGAAATAATCAGTATTCATTTGTCGCCAATTTCTTGACTGCACGTTCTTTAAATGTTGTGGTTTCGAAGGGGAGGCAACAGTGAAGGAGAAAGTTATTAAAAAATGATCAGAACAAATGCAGGGAGAAATCGATGGAATAGAGATCTCCAGATTGGATGTCCATATTTGGTCAAGGACATGGCCTTTTATATGTGTTGCAGCCTTGACGTGCTGGGTGAAGTTCAACCCAGTTAAAAACTCGGTCAATTCCCTCGAGCTGGGGCACTCTCCTTCGTCATTAGGCCAGTAATTAAAGTCCCCAATTATCAGGACTCTAGCGTTATTAATGGCAAAGTGAGATATCATTTATCATTACCAGTTATTTATCATTACCAGTTATAACCTGGTAACCTACTTCATAGTTTTGCCACTTTCTCCCATAGCTGTTTGTCCTTGTTTGATCTTGCCTTTGATGACATTTTGCCTATAATATTTAGCGTCTATTTCATATGATTTCATATGATTTCATGCAGAAAGCTGAGCAAGACCCTACAAGAGTTGGAACCTTACGATAGTCGTTATGAAGTGCTCAAAATAAGGCCTGTATTTCTACTGCCTCTGCTGCTGAGTAATCTAATGGGTTAGAGCTGATAATCCGTGGACAGAATTAAAAATCTTTGAACTCTTCTTTAACAGAGGAAAAAGCTGCTGACTATTTCTACCTTGTGGTTATCACAGACCTAGCTGAATCATCAGTATAAAGTGGAGTATAGTAAGATTTCACATGCATGATGTGTGGAGTCCCAGCTACCACTTCTTCGAATTGTCACTCAATCAATGTTTATTTTGGGTATATTACCGAAAAAACACAGCAGCACATACATATACAGTTCATTAAAAAGAAATTGCCACTTGATCAATAAAATATTATACACACAATTTAAGGAAAATGGATAAAAATCCAAATTTACAATAAAATGCAGAAAATATAATAACATCCTGACAAATCTTTTTTTTTTTAATTCGCTTTTCCAACTTTAAATACAGAATACATACAACATACCTTCACCATTCCATCATATATATTTTCAGAGTTCAGTTATTTTGCAAACGTATACTTCCCTATTGATTTTGTTTTAAAAAAAACATTGTCTACTACCCATAGAACACTTACATATCACTTAGAACCATGCCTGGGTTTTTCGCCAGGAATGACACTAGCGGGCCCCACTTGTCGTGAGGCCGTGAGGATCCTGGCAACTCCTCTGCATAAGTCTCCAGTGTAGTCTTGCAGTAGGTCATATCTATTATTCAACTGCGAAGGATTGGCGCTTTGCATTTACCCCAGCTCAGTGCTACCCTCCTTTTGGCTAATAGTAGCGCCACTGCAACAAATTTACGGTTTGCTGATGCTGTACATTTGACTAACCCTAATAGGCACATCTGGGGTGTGCAGAGATCCTGGTCAGACGTCATGTCTCTGAGGGAATGTACCACCTGCTCCCAGTACTAGTGCACCAGCCTGCTGTCCCAGACTAGGTGCAAGAAACCTGCCTTGGACCTCCCACATCGAAGGCAGCACTAGTCCCAATGCACCCCATAGCAAAACATGTTAAAATGGGTATAGTATGTTTGCTGTAGGAACTTAAAATGAATGATGCACAAGTTGCAGGAGGAGGTCAGCATCCCCATCAGTGTGCAGCAGAAACACCACTCTTCCAATGATATTTGCGTATTCAGGGATGTGTTTTAACGGGCCATCGCAAGTGGTACTTATATCGGTCTATCCCTTTGCGCTGTGTTATAGAGCCTAGTGACCAGATGTCTGCTGAAGGAAGAGGTAAGAAGTGTTTTCAGGGCGTTTAATGCGGGTGGTTCTGTTGGAAATGTATGATATATCACGTTCATCGTGGCCCTGAGACAAAGATATCTGAACGTGAATATCGGTGTCCTGTTGCTAATGTATGCAAGATCTGCCTGGTCCAGATATCGCCCGTCTGAATATGTATCTCCCATTGTTTCCAGACACACTTGTCGAAGAAGTGCCATTGCCCTCGCCTCCTATGTGACCGTGATGTTGGGGTTGTGCCCCGGTGGCAGTGGGGGGACATATAGCTGAAGTTTGCAGGCTCTCACCTCCAGGCCTGCTCATGCATTAACGGTACATTGTATGGTGTTGACTTACGTCCGGCTTGCCGCTGTGTGGTTATGCGTTTGTACATATCTAAGAGGTATTGGACAGGCTGCCCCTACTTCGATCACTAAATGTGGTAGGCATGGTTGTGGTGCGCATATTCTGCCTGAGCGCAGAGATAATATAAGTGTAGGTCAGGCGCTTCAAACCCTCCATGCTCACATGGAAGCTTCATAGTTTCCCATTTAATACTCGGTTGTTTGCCCGCCCAGGTCAGTGTGATTAAGTGCGCACAAAGCATTTAAAATAAGGATCGGGGCAGGGCTATCATTATATTACTGAATAAATATAGGAATCAAGGGACTACGATCATTTTCATGAGCGCCATCCTATCCGCCAGGGAGAGCAGAATTTTTATCCATCTTGCCTCTTGGCTTTTTTAGCTTGTTCAGCACTCTTCCCAAATCATACAAATTATTTGAAAATGAATGTGATATGCCAAACTGTTTTTTGGTTGTACGACAGCTGTAAGTAAAAAGACTACCCTTAGGGTCAAAGGAACAAATGCTTGGGTCTTATCACCCAGGCAGAATCTAAATAACAAGACAATGCAAAACTGAAAGGATCAAGGAAGCCAATGTGTCAAATTTGGCTGCAAGAAAAGCATGGAGTTGATGCTGTAAGTTTTGAAACACTGCGATGATCCATTTTATTTGATATCTGTGGTAAAGAGAACAGAATAGTACAAGATTCACTTCTGTCTCAGATATGGATTCACAATTTGAGTACATTTAATTTCTAGTCCACTTCGCTGTTAATGAAGCAAGAAACAGAATGCCCAATCTTAATTTCATATTCAACACTTTAGTAAAAATTATCTAGAAAAGTTTCAAACAGAAAAGCATTTATGGACTAAAAAGCCTCTATGCGACTACACTGGATGGATTCCAACAATCTACTTAGGTTTTAATTGTTTTCATTACACAAATCAAAATAGCAGAGCCAGGAGTATTCCAATAATGGATAAGCCTTAACCCCTCAAGGTTGAATGGACATAGAGAAACCAAGGCAAGTGTTCTGTATTGTAAGTGTTCAAAATGTCTTTTAACACTTCTCGGTAAGGCCTTAAGTCAACATTTGACCAGTAGTGGCCTCAATTTTGCACTGTGATCAATGTTTATGATGTGTCACACATAAAGGAGACAGAGAGGAGAAAACTATCTGCATACAGTCCTTCCGATTGAGTCTAAAGTTACAATAGAGATACACAAATGTTGCAACTATGTCCTACTGCTATGTCATGTGTATAAAACCATACTGAAAGAGAACACCGCACCCACTTTTCATTGTGGCATCCTCATCATCGTTGTCATCTACACATCTAGGTAAGTGAATGCCACCTAGATAAACTCAACCATTGCTGGAAATAGTTTAAATTGGACATCGTTCCAACATCTGCGTGTCTTAAGTGTAACGTCAATGCTTCTGACGTCCAAATCAATGACCAACAGAGCAGTTGGGGTACTCATTGGTAATCTTAGGAGATTTTTCAAAAAGCAGTTCTCCACTGCTGCCAGATTTTCTAAGCATGCAAACTCCCAGGGTTCTGAACTGTACAATGCAGCTGCCTGGGTTCTACGTGTTGCAATTGTAAGAAATATGGATTCCTAAATGAAGAATAGCATTGGAATTGTACATCTGTTGTTGTCTATTTAGGGGCCCATTGAGCCCACTTCATATGCAAGGCGTGAGCTCTAGGACATGAGTATTGTCGTTATCATTATCACTATCATTTTCTTTTCTTTCTTTATTTTCTTTGTTTGTGCCATCTGCACTGCAGTCACCGTTGTTTCAATTGGAGCAAACATCTCCTCTTCAGCTATTATAAATATGTTGTTGCTTGGGTTTGATTCTCCAGAGGCAAATCTCACTATAGTCAATTTTCCTGCAAACCAGTGTAGGAACATGTAAAGAGGCGCTGACATTGGTTTACACTGCAGTTGTACCAAAACAACTAGAAAATATTGGAATCTGGAAGGCTCCTGTGAGATGCCAGCCGACGGGGACTGCCAAATGAGAATACGGCGGTTGAACTTGGGCCAGCACCGCCTTGAATCACTTGACCAGGGTTAGATAACAGGGCATTTCGCTAGTTGATTGCCAAGCATGTCTAATTTTTCTTGCACTAGCAGGTGGCACTTTATAGCTTTGGTCTAGCACTGCATGACTGGCTTTGGACAACAAGGCACTTCCCACTTTGCTGGCTAAGTACATTTACAGAGCGCATTGGCACCAGCACGTGGCACTTAAACGAATAGCCTTAGAATCTGACGTCTTGCATCCAGAATATGCTGAAAATGTCCATTGACTTGTGATACTTGTTTCAGATGATAATTATTTTTAAAAATAGTTTTATTAATGCTGAAATTGCTTTTCATAATGCGTTTTGCACTTGTGTATGATATCTTAGTGGCGAATGATCTAATATAGAGCACTCCAGCACTTTGCTAATACATGTTTATTTTTTAACATATCAGAAAAGGTTGATTTAGTGCATCTCTGAAGTATTTTATTGTTGAATTTGATTATCGTTTTCTTTTTAAATTGTTCCAGGAAACATTACCAGCCACATCATTTAACTAATGCAATGTTTTTCTCTTAATGATTGTAAACATTTTAAGTAATCATGCAATAAAGCTTATAATAATGACAAAATAAATATGACTTGTAGACAATATGTATATGCAGTCTTTCAATGTATACATACAGTAATGCTGGGTGTCACATGTATGAATAAATTCATTGTATTGTCTATAGGTATAAGCTTTAGCATGTCAGTTTGATAGGCCCTCAAGAGTTTTGAATGTTCCTCTGTTTCTTTTAAGAGGCAGCGACGCACCCCCTAACTAATTATATAATCTTTGATAGAGGAGCTGGTACCAATTTTGGAAACTCTGTTTAATTCGATCTACCAACCAGGGGGTCAAGTTCCTAGATTTCGGAAAGAGGCAACAATTGTACTTATATTGAAACCCGCTAAAGACCCTACTGGGGCTGACTCCTATAGGCCGATCTCCCTACTAAATGCGGACTATAAGATCTTTATGAGTATCTTAGAGGGGAGATTGGCAAAAGTCTCTCCACAGTTAATACTTCCCAACCAGAAGGGCTTTATTCCAAAGAGGTACATACAGGAGCAGACCGAGCAGCTCATTGGTATGATAGATCTTGCCACCGAACGTTCTGCGCCCTTGGACGTGGTGGCCTTGGACGCCGCTAACGCGTTTGATAGAGTGTGCTGGGAGTTCCTGTGGGTGGTGATGAGAACAATGGGTTTTGGGCCAACCCTTTTATATACACTAAAAATGATTCATGAGGGTGCGTTGGCTAAGATCCTGTTAAATGGGGTCCTGACCCCCCAGTTTTAGTATATGAAGGGAAACATGGCAGGGTTGTTCCCTTTCACCTTTGCTATTTGATATATATATATAGAGCCATTGGCCCAACTGTTGAGATCTGATGTCTCCGTAAGTCCTTTCAGATCTCAGTCCTATAGCCGTAAGGTCGCGCTCTATGCTGACGATCTATTACTCTATACGGCCGAACCTGCTACCTCTATCCCGAGGGTGGAACATCTATTAGAGGAGTTTGGGTCAATATCTGGATATTCAGTCAATACCTCGAAAACTGAGGTAATGTGCTGGAATATTAAGGATTGGCATGGGAAAGTTAGCCCTAACTTCAACTATCTGGGAATTACAATAGTAGATGAGATTGATTAAATTCTGCAGCTTAATCTACATAGGGTAGCAAGAGAAATAGACTGCCCATTTGCTAGATGGAAAAATCTCCCTCTAACCATATTTGGACGGGTCAATCTAATAAAAATGGTCATACTTCCCAAATTAACTTACCTTTTCAATGCTATCCCCCTTTGTGTTCCCAAATCAGGCATCAATAAAATTCAGGGAAGGCCGTAAGCTTCATGTGGGCTTATAGGGGTGTAAGATTGGCATGGAAAAAACTTCAATGTAGGCTTGCCATAGGGGGATTGGCCCTGCCAGATTTTAATTGGTACTGTGGAGCTTTCCAATTTAAAAACATCCGGATGCTGCTTGTGAAGGCTGATGACTCTACTTGGGCATAAGAGGAAGATGGCGTGAGGGGGCGGTCATCATACTTGACTCTTTACACAATTTGCGCTCGGATACAAGATACTGGATCCAGCGCACTGGAAGAATATTACTCTGACTGACATTATCTACCCACGCCTGAGGTCTGTGTGGGTTGGAATTATCACCACACTTAAACGGTCCTTTGCGAATAAGATTAAGCCTTGAGAAAGTTGCATGTCTTTATTACAAGAAGCGACGAAACACAAGTTGGCATTGGGCTCACACACAGTCACAAGAATGACTAACTGAAGGAATCAACAAAAGGATTAAAGACCAAAGATTCCAAAATTCCTGCTTTGTACTTTGGATTTATATTGTATTACTATGGTTCTTGTAGAAATGTACTTTTTTAGTTAACAGTGAGAATTCGCGTGTGCTAAGGATCTGTGTGAATATCTGTTGCAATCTTGGCTGCTGATCAGGAGAGGTGGGTGGTTCTCTCCTTCTTGTAGAACCGTACTAATTGACCGAATTGTGAATAACTTGTGTGAATATTTCTAGCAGCGCCTTCCCTATGTCCCATACCACTTATCCTTTGTGCAACAACTTGGGCAAAGCTCCTAGGTGAGATGGAAAGACAGTGGATTGGAGATGGGTTCCTATGAAACTTTGGCACCCCCAGATACTTTAAGAAAGTCAGACTAAAAATACTGATGTCTGCCTTACACCTGTGGTACAAGGTCAGGAGTAGGTGGGACCTAGGTTATTATTCTGACTTGGCTCCAGTCTGGGACTCTCCCGGGACCCCGTTATGTTTAAAAGATAGCCTAAGTATACTACTCAAAAGGGCAGGTATCACAACGTGGATAGACTTAATGACATCGGAGGGTGTGTATCCATGGGAAGTTTTAAAAGCAAAGATTGGAAATGATTTCTCTAGGATTAAGTTTATCAAACTTTCGTCCTGGTCTATGGCCGTTGAAAAGGAAATCCGGGGTGATTGGGATTTGGAGTTATCTCTTCAAGATACAAGCCTTAAAACTAAGGAAGTTTCTAAGTGGTATGGAAAGCTTTTGGAGGCACAGGAGAAATAGTTAACATCTCCCCACTCAGTCTGGAGTGGGTTCTCCTTTGAGTGTGACATTAAAAAGGTTTGGGACCACTCCCTGAGGCTTCTCTACAGCGTTGTTACACCAGCCAACCTGAAGAGGATTCATTTTTTTACTATCAATTGCCTATATTAGACTCCAGCTAAAATTGCAAAGTTTGTTTCTTGCCCCCCAATGTGTGCAAGATGCGGCTGTATATGAGCAAAGGATCTTCATATTTTCTTTTAATGTCCGAGGCTGAGGGATTACTGGGGTGGAATCAAACTTGCCTTTAAAGGTATTTTTGGCAGAGAGGTCAATCTTAATATAGTTCTTGTTCTCTTCGGAGGGGACGATAAAGTCAGTAAGCTGTTGAGGCGGAAACATAGAGAGCTGCTTTTTTATCTGATTTTGATCACCAGATTCGAAATTTACATGAAATGGAGGCATCCTCCACCTCTGAATGTGGAAGAATGGGTTAGGGCAGATATCAAAGTTGCACTTTTTGATCAGGGAGTGGAAAAGGGGATTATCCACGATATTTGTCGGACTTTATGACATGGAGTACATCTCTGGGTAGCGTCTATCCAGTCCAATGATTACACCAAAGCATCGACAAAGGTGTTGATCTGGTAGGGTACCCAGACCAGGGCGAATGCAGTGGCCGCAGGGCGGATAGTTTGATGGTGCGGCTCTACAAAGTATTGCAGACGCTTTCTGGTGATATGAGGATACTAAATAATAAAAATAAAAGAGAATGTTGGTGGCATTAACTAATGGAGAGGCATAATTCTCTGTGAATAATGAGACAAATATGTATGGACACAATTGAGGAACCCCATTAGGTCCTGAAGTTTCTGAACAGTACTAGGGGTTTTAGGAGCATTTCTCTAACCAACCCGGTGCTAAACATTTCCCTTAGCTTTACAGTTCAGACAGACTTCTCAACACTTTGCACCAGAGCAAAGTCACAAACAGTTAAGCAACCTGTGCTAAGTGTTGATAAAGTATTTACTTTTCAGTGTAAAACTTTTTTGCACTGGAAAGTAGTCCTTAAAGTAGCACATATAGCGATTTGAACTACTTTGCAGTACTTTGCAGCAAGGAGGTGTCTCATGTGTGGTAAATGGGGATTCCGATGGTTCCATCCATGTGTGTTTATCATAAAGTCCCATGTACTTCTTATGAAGAACAGGGCTTTGCACTGCAAAATAACATCTCTTTGAGGAAGGCAATAACAATGAGAAATGGTTTTTTTTCTCCTAAATTTTAACCCATTGCTGTACAGTGCAGCACACAAATAATGATTTAAAGTAGGTCTAAGCATTGTATTCTGTACTGGATGGATAGGTTGATTGTATATTGTTTAAAAATGAATGGTCATTAATAAGTATAAAATTGCCAATGGTATAAATATCAATTTTGAAGACCAAATGTGCTCTGACATTTTATTTTCTGAGCATAAGTGGTGAATGTAAATTGTTTTAATTTATTTTACATTTTTCTTTTACTTTTAAATATTTTAATTCTTTCTTTAAAAATGAATAAACTCAGTTAGTTTTCCATATCGCAGGATATATTTGGGATTTTCTGTCATAGGCCAGTGGATCAGAGTGGTTTCACCCTGTCCCCTTGTGCCCTATTTTACTTACTTTTTCCCAACACAGTGCTCAGTGCACCATGTTGGGTGATTGTGGTAACAACAGAATTGTTTCTGTGACCGTCAGCCAGTAAGATTGAGGCAGATTCATGAATTTGCAGTTAGAGTAAATTCACAAATTTGAAAATCATGATCGGAGAAACAACTCCTTCATCCTAAGATGTGCTTTTGTCAATATCAGCGAAATAGTTTGTCCAGATATCTCTAAATTCTAACCTATTTCGCCCAGACCGGAGTACTTTTTAATTCCTAATTTCTCAAAAACTACTGTAAGGATTTACAAAGCAGCATGAAAAGGCTGACCAACCATACCTGATTCCTGCACCAGTGCCCTGCAGTCCGTTGACCCGCGAGCTGTGCCTGCAAGTTCCCCGCTGCCGCCCCCTCCCTCCATCTCGGCGGAGCAGCGAGGACTACAGCTCCCAGGTGCCTTGGGGCAGGAGACAATCACGGAGGGCGCGCCAGGAGGCGTTTAAAAGGCAGCCAGCCCTGTCGACGAGTGGGAGAGCACTCTGACCAACCATACCTGATTCCTGCACCAGTGCCCTGCAGTCCGTTGACCCGCGAGCTGTGCCTGCAAGTTCCCCGCTGCCGCCCCCTCCCTCCATCTCGGCGGAGCAGCGAGGACTACAGCTCCCAGGTGCCTTGGGGCAGGAGACAATCACGGAGGGCGCGCCAGGAGGCGTTTAAAAGGCAGCCAGCCCTACCGCCTCGCGGGACGCGCGCGGGCGGCGCTGGGCTGAGCCCGGGCAGAGGGCGGGCCGTCTGCGGCCTTCAGAGGCCACAAGAGGCTGGGCTGGGCCAGTACTCCATCACTTATAACGAGGCAGCTGAAGGCGTATCAAGGTAACGGGACGATTGAGGAGGGAAGTTACGCAATAGCTGCCCGGGGACCATTAGAATAAGGTCACAGTACTGATAAGATTGATAAAAATATTGCCACTACAGTAGCTGCGGAATGCCTGCAAAAACTCGAACATGCGCAGCTAAACCTAATACTACGGACCAATTAGATAGCAGGAAAAAGAGTAAAGCATTAAAGACACCTCCACAGGTCCCTGCGCCACAGACAGCAATAGATCGAATGTTACTTAAAGCTATTGGCAAAGTCTCCAGTGAAATTGCGCGCACGGAGAGGCGACTCTCATTAACACCTCAACTGAGTCAATTGGTATCGCCCTCTCCTATTTCACCACTGTCAATTCAGGACTTGGTCTTGGATCTCCCAGAGTCTGATAGCCCTCCAGTACAGATATCCCCGGATAAGTGTTTAAACTCTAGGGGCAAGCTGGCAATAGGAAAGTGAACAGCAAAAAGATATCTAGGTCTAAGAAAAGTAGAGGCTGTACGGCCATTAACAGTAATGACATAGCAAATACCAGGGCGGAAGAAATAAGGGATCAAGCAATGGGCGTACAGGTTCCCCCGGACTGGGTGTCAAATATTATTAGTGACTTGAAGTTATACTTCGAGCAATTGATTGATGCCCAGACAAAACAAATCTTGAGTATGCTGGATAAAGTAGTGTCGCTAGTAAAACTCAAGGGAGGGGGTAGTAACACGCCCATAACATTAGCGCCCTCTATCCCATTGGGTAATACAGCTTCCACGATTTTAGCACGCATACAGAGGGAGGACCTTAGTATAGCTGAGTCACTAACAAACAAGAATCCGCCCACTATTCCACCAGATAACCCCGTAGCAGGTCCCTTACGTGATCACACAGGTCCCCTGCCTTTGGCCACTCACAATCCCCTCCCTACTGCCGGACGAAATAAAGACCCCAGTCAGAGTATTAGAGAGTTATCTTATACCAAAGCAGGCAATAAGGGGACATGTTTGAATTTACCTCCAGAAGCGGCCCCTTATGTTATTATTCTTACAGGGGTTCCTGAGCTAAAGTGCGGTCAAATAGAGATGCATGACGAGCTCAAAAACAAAGTCACACACTGGCTGAACAGAAATAGGCCACTACCAAGAAACGAACAGGGAGAAATTCTGCACTTAAGAAGGGTCAGGTGGATTGGAAATAAGGAAAAAAACAAACTGGGCGACTGTGTGGTGATAAATTTTAGGGCCAGTAGAACAGTAGACTTCATATTAAGTTGGGGCCCGGCAGTCATGGATAGCAGGATTAGTCCCGCACCCTTATGGTCTTTTTATGCCAATGATCTAAGTCCCCTATCTAGGAATTGGGCAATCCAAGGAAATGAGGAGGGTTATGGGACTTGTGAGGTTGGACATGTCATAAAATCACACGTTCCACCCAGAAACTATGGCAGAATAACTCTATCAAATAGGTTTGATCCCCTTTTGTTCATGGATGAGTGGGTCTGACTACGAAGGGTGGAAGGCCAATTGGAGCAATCTGCACACGAATTGACTTTTGTCCAAACCCCTCCTATAGGCAACGATCAAGTCCATCCCATAGGGAGTGAACCAGGCCTTAGTCATCTGGTCGGGGAGAGACCCCGGGACAACATCATTGTAACTAAACTCACATCGGCAAGGAACAAGGTGGGTGTGCAAGAGGAAAAAACCAGCGAGCCAGAAGTACAGATGTACCCCCAATTCCATCACGCACAAGTGGCACAAACCGAGTGTGTATTAAAGAAAGCCTCCACTGAAGTAAAGGTTGCCTCTCCCACTACCCAAATAGATCCATCAGGATTGGAAAGGAAAGAGGGGTCTGAAATGATTTCCTGGAACATTGCGGGGCTAGCTTCCAAATTCCACAACCAGGAGTGGAGACAGTACATTAGCAAATTCCGTGTAATCTGCCTACAAGAAACCTGGGTGGTGGACCACAATCCATTTCATCTTGATGGATATAAGTGTTTTTCTGTGCCCGCAAGGAAAATTACACAGAGAAGACCAATGGGAGGATTAATCATATATGTGGACTTACAGCTTGAAGGTGTGTGGGTCGATTTGCAATGGAATTCAGCTAATATACAAGCCGTTGGACTTGAAGTTAGGAAAATGAATATTGTTTTGATCAATGTATATAATGCTGTTTTAGGGAACGGGAAGAGTTCAATAATCCAAAACTTAGATGACTTACTGACTGATGAGCTAGCGTCAGGGAAGAGAGCAGTAGCCCCATATGTGATCCTAGCGGGGGATTTAAACTGTCACCTGTGCCCCAATTTAAAATGGATGGAGGGGGCCTGGACTGGTTGTACAGTGGAAAAAGGCCCACACCTCGAACACACCCCGGAGGGTCTGGAGTTAGAAAGGGTCTTGAATAACCACGCACTTAGGCACACAATAGACTTGATGGGACCCAAAGCTGGCCACAAAATCACACCAACATTTAAGGGAAGGGGGTATTGCTTTATTATAGATTATATAGTAGTTTCTATCCCCTTTGTGAACTGGTTAAACAAGGCTAGCATTGAATGGAGTATATTCAGTGATCATAACCCACTAGTCTTGTGGATTAAGGACTGGGCCCCTTGTAAAAACAAGAAAAGTGACAAGGCAAACAGCACATTGAGGGCTATGGATCAGGGGAGAAGGCTCAGATGGTATAGGGTGGACGGGGACGCCTTTTATAGATCCTTAATGGAGGATGGGTAAGAAATGATTGGGGCATGTTTAGATCCCTCACTTGAGGGACCCATGGTGGTTAAAGCCTATGAGGCAATGGCACACCTCATTGATGGATTACTAAAAGCCCCCGTGTCAGGGCCAATGAAATGCACCCCTAGATGGTTTAATAGAGATTGCTCTTGGGCCCATCATGAATTGAAAGAAAGTTTAAAAAAGGTCCCTAGAGATAAGGGGCGCATTGTACAATGCAGGATAGCCTACAAAAAAGCCATCAAACTAAGGAAATTGGCTCTTCAGTCACAGACATGGGAAAACCTACGGGAGGCTGCAGACAGAAAATATTCTAGGGCATTTTGGGAAATAATAAACAACCCTTGTTTCCAGGACGCGGCTGCACCAGTAATTGGTGCAACCATTCTCCCGGAACAATGGTTTGACCACTTTAAAGTACTGTATAATCATGCTAATGAGCAACTGGGGGAGGGTGAGGCAACTTGCCCATGGATTACAAACATAGAATTTACGGTGGACGAACTGGTAGTGGGGATCAAGGGGCTGACGCAGAACAAGGCCCCCGGCCCGGATGGTATCCCCCCGGATCTCTACCTAAGTAAAGTTGATCTCTGGGCACTCATGCTCACTAGAGTAATAAACATGGCAGTTTCTACAGGTATGCCAAGATCCTGGTCTACAGCCACGATAGTCCCAATCTTCAAAAAGGGGAAAAAGGATGACCCCCGGTGTTACCGACCGATCTCCCTAATTGATGTAACAGCTAAAGTATTGGGGAGAGTTGTCCTGAACCGTCTTTTGGACTGGGCGGAGGAACATCATATAATAACAGACTTGCAATATGGTTTCAGATCAGGAAGGTCAACTATAGACCAGTGTCTGAACCTCTATTTACTAACAGCTAAATATACTATTGCAAGCAACCAGTCGATTTATATGGGGTTTATGGACCTTTCATCGGCTTTTGACCATGTAAACCGAGAAAAGCTCTGGAACCTGATGACTAAACTGGGGGTAGAAGAAGGCCTGGTAGTTATTTTAAGAGCACTCCACTGGAACACCTCAGCTAAAGTGCGTTATAATTTGGAAGGTGGTATTACAGCTCCCTTCCCTTGCACTAGCGGGGTGCGCCAGGGATGTATCCTGGCCCCGTTTCTATTTTCATTATACATAAACGGGCTAGAACAGGCACTATGCAATTTAAACGCAGATACCCCTAGAGTAGGTGCACGAGCAGTACCGGTGTTGTTATATGCTGACGATGCGGTACTTTTAGCCCGAACACCGAAAGGTCTCCAGACTTTGCTGGATGGGTTTGTCAGCTTTATGGCCAGTCTAGACCTATCGGCTAACTTAGCAAAGTCATATGTATTGTTGGCAGGGTCTAAACCATGCAAAAAGTTTTGTTACAAAATCGGCTCACACATAATGGAACAGGTTAAAACCTTTTCCTATCTGGGCGTTTTATTTGATGGGCTTTTAAATTTTGAGTTTTTAAGGGAAGGGAGAAGTGCAAAAGTAGTGGCTTCAACAGGGGCCATAATGAACTACGGACAGAGGCTGGGTAGGTGGTCGCCTGAACAGGTCATGCACCTTTATGGCTCAGTTTGTTGCCCCAAAATAATGTATGGGGCAGAAGTGTGGGGTTTTGTGAACCCCTCACAAATTCAAACTGAGGAAAATAAATTCCTGAGGAAGGTTTTACAAATTCCACAAAGCACGTCAGCTTACATTACACATGCTGAATTGGGAAGGGTATACCTGGAGGACTTGATTAAAGTTAGACCACTCATGGCCTGGGTAAGAATATGGACTAATAGGGATGCGGGCCTGAGTAGGCAAATAATTAGTGATTGTGTGGGTAGAGACAAGGGGATGGATATCCCATGGTTGAGTTATGTAAAGGGTGTCCTGACTAGATTAGACCGTAAGAACCTCTTTACTGAACCCACAACAATCACCCCTGGGATAAAACTAGCATTAAAAGAACTTTCCTGGCAAAGGAGTTTGCACGTAGAGCCGCCTCAGAAGAAAGTAAGCCCACAGTCCGTATCTATAGTTCAGTTAAGTTAGTAGAAGGTATGGAACCTTATCTTGCCTTACTATACAATGCACAAGATAGATTTTTAATTACTCGTTTTAGGCTCAACCTTTTACATCACCTTTTGGCTGACCCGCCCGGTTTTACGGCCACGGTTGAGCAGAAGGGTACCTGCGGCTGCGACAATAGGTCTCCGCAGGATACCCTTCATTTTGTATTACTTTGCCCTTTTTATTCTGTACCCAGACGCCGCTTTTTAGTAAGGTTTTTAAAACAAATGAAGTTTAGACATGCCAAAGTTGCTCTTTTATACTTACAAAAGGTCGAGAATCCTTGTATTATGAATTTTATTAGAGTTGCAATAAGACTGAGACACACTAGAGGGTTACTTTGAATGTTTTGATGCTAATGGCTCCATCAATGTAAATATAAATTGAACTGCACTGAAATGTTTTTAATTGTAAATTGTACTTTTATGATATTTTTTAAATATCGAATAAAGGATTTTGAATGAATGAATGAATGATTAAAGTTCTGCATTCACGCAAAGTCTGGTATAACTTTGTTCTGCATTTTTTCAGTATCAAGGAGCAAATAATCCTATGAGAGCTAGAATGGAAGACATTACTGTTGTTCCCCTTTTTTGGTCCCCACTTGATGGATCTGCATTAAAATGGCATCAAGAATCTAAATTATGTCATTTTTATATGGAACAATTTGGACAGATTTATTTATTAATATAGTGCAAAGGCAAATTTACAGTTTATTACCACAATATAGCACAATATAGTAAACTTGATATGAGAAGAACATTCTCTACAACTTCACAGTTAGCATATTGGAATTACTTAATTCTTAAAACAATTCTCATATTAACCACAACGTCTCTTTTTACCATACTGAACAATTTTAATCCTTTACATCCTGGTTTGGTTCGCAGTGGTTATTCACTGAAACTGCTGTCAAGAAAGTACTTAAATTAAAAAGGTACCTCATTACATCTTCTCACTGGTCTCCTTATGGTGTGGCAGCCAGCAAATGTGTCAGATGTGTCCTTGAAGTTAAAAAAACAACAACTTATTTTATGCTGTTAATATTTTCGCGTCAAGTGGGCTCAAAATGAAACCTGGACTGCTTTCTTTGTCTCGTAGCCCCTGGGAACTTATTAGCATCTGTTCTCTGATCCCACAGACGCCTTTCAAATGCCCCCTTATATAATCAAGTGTGCCAGAGGTTCTCCACATAAAAGGAACCTTGCCAGGAAAGGCCCAACAAATTAACCAGCCCTCAGGAGTCATGAAAGCAGCCAGCCCACAAAAAGCATCAATGAGAATGAAGGCTCCCAACATACCAACTCAAAGGTCACTGTTGCAAAGAGAGACCAGTAGAGCTGTTTGAGCAGAGCAAGCTGTCCAAAAGGAAGGGAGCCCCAGCAAATTAGTGAGCTTCTGTAAGGAAGAAGGGCTCCAAAGAAAAGGGAGGCTAGACAAAGCAAGCTGCCCCAGGCACAGAGACATTGTCAAAGCCTAAGGCTCACTGCAACGCCCTATGCCAATCTCAATGAATGCCAGATAAATGATGCCTTGCACCGTTGTTCATGGCTTATTAGTACATCTCGACTGAAGTGATATACAAACCCATCACATCTATATGAATGAAACAATATACGTATAACATGAGTGGAGCTGCGCACTCTTGTCACACCAGGGGTAAAAGTGTTACGTAGCTCTGCAAGCCTGAGTAATTATTTCGAAAATGGAATGGCGTCAGTGAGCCATGTGGGGAAGAGGCAGGGACTCGCTGATGTGACACATGATGGCCCATCCATGGAAATAGCACTGATTTCATTTCAACCCATATTACTCTCTGAGGTGGGCAATGCTATAACTGGGCAGGAATGTATTACAACACAGCAAGCAAAGGATCTTTCTTGAGCAATGGTCTGCATTCATACCAAGTCTGGTGTAGCTCTGTTCTGCATTTTTTCAGTATTGAGGAGCAAATAATCCTATGAGAGCTAAAATGGAGGCATTACTGCTGTCCCCATGTTTTTTGGTTCACACTTGATGGATCTGCATGAAAATGGCCATTCAGAACCCAAATTATGTAGTTTTTATATGGAACATTTTGTACAGATGTAGTTATTAATATAGTGCAAAAGTCAAATTACGGTTTATTACCACAATATAGAAAGCTTGATATGAGAAAAACATTTTCTACTGAGTCACAGTTAGCATATTGGAATTACTTAATTCATAAAACAATTCTCATAATGATCACAAAGGCTCTTTAATGTCATTTTATCATACTGAACGATGTTAACCTTTTGCATCCTGGTTTGGTTAGCAGAGGGTATTCACTGAACGACTGCAACACCACTACCCTGCTTGACAACCTCGCCAACCTCGGACTCAAGCAGCTGGTGTCCACCCCCACCCACCTCGCCGGACACACACTCGACGCCGTCTTCTCATCCAGCAAGACATCGCCTTCAGCCACGCCACTGGACTCCACTGGACGGACCACAGCTGCGTCCACTTCAGCTTCAAAATGAACACGACCCACCACCACCAGCAACAGGTCGCTCGAAGAAGCTGGAACAAGATCACAGCCGACCAGCTCGCCGCTTCCCTGAGCCAGCACCCTCCCGCCAGCTCAGCGAACCCCAGCCAGGCCGCCGACAACCTCACGAAGTGGATCAACAACTGCGCGGACGAACTCGCCCCACTGAGGACCCCACCCAGCAGACCCGGCAGCAAGAAGGCCCCATGGTTCACCGACGAACTCAAGAGCTCCAAGAAGAACTGCCGAGCCCTCGAGAAAGCCTGGAGAAGGGAGCCAACCCCGGACAACATGACCACCCTCAAGCTCGCCACCCAGAAGCACCATCAACTGATCCACGCCTCCAATGAAAACAGCATTCAAGGACCAGCTTGACAACAACGCACACAACTGCAAGGAACTCTTCAACATCGTGAAAGAGCTCTCCAACCCCAACGCCGGAAACAACAACATCACCCCATCGCAAGACCTCTGCAACTCCCTCGCCTCCTACTTCCACAACAAGATCGCTGACATACACAACAGCTTCAGCGCCTGGACCCCGATCAACACAGAAGACACCATCCGCACTATGAACTCTATCCACTCCGGATCTCCGACCGACCCCTGCCCTCACCACGTCTTCAACAAGGCCGACGCTGTCATCGCACCCCACCTGCGGGACATCATCAACACCTCCTTCGACACCGCCACCTTCCCTGAGAGCTGGAAGCATGCCGAACTCAGCGCTCTACTAAAGAAACCAACATCGGACCCCACCGAACACAAGAATTACCGCCCCATCTCGCTCCTCCCGTTTCCAGCCAAAGTCATCGAGAAGACCGCCAACAAACAGCTGGCTGCCTTCCTCGAGACGAATGGATCCCTCGACCCCTCACAGTCAGGCTTCCGAGCCAACCACAGCACCAAGACCGCCCTCATCGCTGCCACCGATGACATCCGAGCCCTGCTGGACAACGGAGAAACAGCGGCCCTCATCCTCCTAGACCTCTCCGCGGCATTCGACACTGTCTGCCACCGCACCCTAGTGCAGCGCCTCAGCAACGTCGGAGTCCAGGAGAAGGCACTGGAATGGATCATCTCCTTCCTCGACGGAAGAACACAGAGAGTCCGCCTACCACCGTACAAGTCAGAGGCCACCGAAGTCATCTGCGGCGTCCCTCAAGGATCCTCGCTCAGCCCCACCCTCTTCAACGTCTACATGAGCCCCCTCGCGGACATCGCACGCCAACACAACCTCAACATCATCTCCTACGCTGACGACACCCAGCTGATCCTCTCCCTGACCAACGACCCCGCCGCCGCCAGAGCCAACCTTCACGAAGGGATGAAAGACGTAGCCGAGTGGATGACGACCAGCCGCCTGAAACTGAACTCTGACAAGACGGAAGTCCTCATCCTGGGCTCCTCGCCCTCCGCCTGGGACGACTCCTGGTGGCCACCCGCCCTGGGCACCGCACCCAAACCGACAGACCACGCACGCAACCTAGGCTTCATCCTGGACTCCTCCCTCTCCATGACCAGACAAGTCAACGCCGTCTCCTCGTCGTGCTTCAACATCCTGCGCATGCTACTGAAGATCTTCCGGTGGATCCCCACCGAGACCAGGAAGACGGTCAACCAGGCCCTCGTCACCAGCCGTCTGGACTACGGCAACGCCCTCTACGCCGGAACCACCGCAAAGCTCAAGAAGAGACTCCAGCGGATTCAGAACGCCTCAGCCAGACTCATCCTCGACATCCCCCGACATCTCCGGACATCTGAGAGACCTGCACTGGCTCCCCGTCAACAAGAGAATCACCTTCCGTCTCCTCACCCACGCACACAAAGCCCTACACGACCAAGGACCGAGCTACCTCAACAACCGCCTCAACTTCTACGCTCCCAAACGCCATCTCCGATCAACCAGCCACGCCCTCGCCGCCGTCCCCCGCATCCGAAGAGCGACAACAGGAGGAAGGTTCTTCTCCTACCTGGCCGCCAAGACCTGGAACTCCCTCCCGACCGACCTGCGCCTGACCCAAGACCACCTCTCCTTCAGGAAGAAGCTCAAGACCTGGCTGTTCGAGCAGTAGCGGCACCTCCCCCCCCATGCGCCTTGAGACCCTCCGGGTGAGTAGTGCGCTTTATAAATGTCTTTGATTGATTGATTGAAGCTTCTGTCAAGAAATTAGTTACATTAAATGTTTACATCTTCTCACTGGTCTCACTGTGTGGTGGCAGCCAGCAGATATGTCAGATGTGTCCTTGAAGTAAAAAAACAAAAACACTTTGTAAGGCCTGCAAAGCTTGCGTAGTCTGGGCACCCCCATGGTGTAGCCCTTTGTCACTCTGAGGTTAATAATTCACTTTGTGCTACTTAGTGGGGAAGAGACAAGTGCTTAATATGAGCCGGTGGTTTCCAGGTGCTCAGCATTGGCAGGTAATCATCAACACCAGCACTCTTCATGAGCACCAGTTAAGGACACATTCATTTTCAAGGAGATTAAGTGATTTTCCCAGAATCTCTGGCTGTTGCGCCAGGTGCCGAGACTCGAACCTGGTTCACCAGCTCCCAAGTCTGAAGCTCATAACGTGGCATCCTCTCCCCACTTTCGGAATTACTAGTTGGTTCTCTTTTAAGTGGGGCTAACAGGAGAAAAGTGCTGGTGCAAGTTGTCTCCTGACCAGAGCCCCGGCACTTTTTGTTTTTTTTACAAATTAACCACTGAAAGAGACACGTTTGTCCGTTGCGTGCGTTGTATTTCGCCGGTAACAGTCACGATCTCTACAAGCAAGGAATGGTTCGCAGACGCGCAAAATCAGACATGTATACCTTTATAAATTAGGGCAGCACTTTCTTCTCTGTCCTCCCACAATACACTTCTTTATTCATTGGGCGGGGCAATTGTCACTGATCTATAGATTGATCGAACTTTCTGAAGTCTGGCCGTATGGCTTTACCATGTAGCTCATGACTAAATGAATCGTGAACAACTGAGGGCGATATGAGATATCCTGCATTCATGATTGGCCCTTCTGATCAGCTTGGAAAGAGACATTTTCCTTTTTAGCTGTTTTTAAGATCTTTCCATTCTTAACGCCTATGTAATTAGAAAGATTGTAAGATATGTTCGCTGTCATTTTAAAAATGCAATGTTTTTTGCGTGATACTAGCAACGAGCAACATATGGGTACATCTGTGAAAACTGTATACCCGTCGGATGTATGGAAACAAATTTAATTAAGGACTGATATAAAGTATGCAATTAAAAGTTAGAGCAAATGAGTTGTCTGTACAACATCCTAGTTTTTCAAGTGCTCGCATAGCTCCAGGCTCCTATCATGAAGGTTTTGTTACAGCAGATGTTTGTTGATAGAAGAACAATAATGCACCTGGGCCATAAAATCATGCTCATCCAGATGTGTGATGAGAAAACCAACAGACGTAAATCCTCAGTGAATAAAGAGCAAATACTTATCATCAGTACACTGACAATATATCATCTTGTGCAGGAACAATGTGACTGTGTTTATAAACAAACATGTTACCAATTTTGAGCTGTAAGAAGATTGACTCTGTTTTAATTCACATTAAAGACGAGCAACACTTCAGTGAAAAATGAATAGAAAGAAAACAGTTACATTTCATGGAGATTACGAGTATTTTGATCACTTAGTTTTTGACAATATCAAAAACAAACCTCAAGTCAAAATCAAGCACAATGGCAGCTGATTCCTGAAAATTTGTTTACTCTCAAAATTAAAATATTACACTCCTGAAGCCAACTATACCACGCACCAAAATGGTCCGATTCTCAAAGTCATTTGTGCATTTGGTGTTGCAAATGTCCTGTTTTATGAGAATATATTCATCTTTTTAACAAGCAAAATGCAAATTTACACTTCTAAATGTATTTATCTGTGTTTAACCCCTTGTGTGCCCCGCCCTGTGCCGGGCGTTGAATTGGCGGGCGGGGAGATAGTCTCGTCATGGGCACAGCGCAACCGCGGCCCATGACGAGACCATCTCGTCATGGGCACTCAAGGGGTTAAAATAATACTGGCATGTTTTCAATTTGCATATGAGTCTCTTTACATAAATTACATTGGCGAACTGTTAGCATTTCAAGGTAGGATGCCTTAAAGAAGTTGGGGGCATATTATCAAGACAGGCGATAAAATTATCGCCGCCTTAGCGCCAGAAAACTGCAGCTAAAACGGCGATAATGGGCTTGATAATATGCTCTATGGAATTCCAATTGAAGTCCATGTTAGATGCGAAGGACATCTAACCTGAGCTTCAATTGGAAATCCATAGAGCATATTATCAAGCCCATTATCGCCGTTTTAGCGATAATTTTATCGCCTGTCTTGATAATATAGCCCCAGGTGTGCACACCGACGAACTAGTGACTTTGTAGATATTACTAACCCTTTGTAAAATACTGCCCCACTGTGGATATGGGCAGATGGTATCCCCTGTGAAGAACAGGAGAAAACCATTATCTACGGTGATCATAGGGAGAGAATGCCCTCGAAATTGTTCTGGTCTAGTCAAAGTGATTTCTCCACAGGGAAATGTATCCACATGCAGAAAAATAAATTAAAAAGTCTTAATATATAAACTGACTTCCAAAGAATTATATATGGGCAATGCATGTATGCTGCATTTATACATAGGTAAATGTCTGTACGTGTGAGTACTCAATGGAATCTTTTACTCACATCTTTTTCGAGAGTGCTCCTGCCATTATTATCTAATTTGCAAAAAATATAAATTTACTCTAACTATAGAAGTGCACCCCATCGTATAACTCCAGGGTTTATTTTGAGAATCAGTCCCTGGAGCTCAGAATTGACCAACTCTTCATTGGTGACCTCTTAAAGCCAGGAGAGACAAACCTCCAGAAAAAAACAATATGCTCCGAGCATGTGCTTTTTCATCACCATCATGCCCCATAGAAGTCAGTAGCAGCCTGGCCTCAATCTGAAGGTGCACACACAGAGGCGTAGCTAGAGCTTGTGGCGCCCGGGGCTATCCTTCAGATTGCTTCAGGGTACTGGGTAAAAAGGACGGCAAGCACCTGCAAGAGGTCCGAGACACACATAGTATCGCCGCTAATAGTCAGGTTAAGCTCACAACTTCTCCTCCACAGGCAGCCCCCTGCTAAGCTGAGCTCTGGAATTGGGTGTGAAAGAACTTACTTAGGTCAAAACAAGCAAAAACGAATCACTTCCTGTGCTCGTCCTTGAAAAATGTACAGTAGCTTGAGGCATGTTACTTACCTATGCCTTCCAAAACTAGAAATGGAAAAATTGAAGAGCAGAGTACCTGCTTGTTTCTGAGAAGTGCTGGTGCTCTGTATTTAAACGTACTACGTCACTCTTGAGAAGTGCCGGTACTCTCCAATTAAACGTATTACGTCACTCTTGAGAAGTGCCGGTATTCTTGAATTAAACGTATTACGTCACTCTTGAGAAGTGCAAGCACTCTACGTCTAAAAATAAAAAAGTTCTGGTACTCAGTACCTGCCCATTTAAAGCACTGATGCCTTCCTAAAACACAAGTGCTAAGCAAAGTGGGTACACTCAGGTCTACTTTAGTCTTCACTATCCATCGAATAGCAGCTCAGCTGCTTTGTTAGTCTGTCCTAAGTGGGGAGGAGTGGGAGACACCTTATAAGCATGACATGGTTTTATTCTGCTGTTTGTGGAGTAGCTCTTGTCCCTTTTATTTTCAAGCAAGGTGTTTAGAGTACTAAGGAGCTGAAGGTTTTGGCCTGCACTTGGGTGTTTCAATTGGGCCATGGATATTCACATAGCTTACCCAATTTTAACTTTTAAAGGGGTGCTAGAGTCTGATGTGGATTTGATAGGGTGAGAGCTAAGTTGAAGTATTGGTTGCCTACAGAGAAGCCTTTGAAGGATCTGAAGTTTTGATGTTCTCTTTTGTGTTGAGCTTGGCTTGGTGGTAGGATAACGAGCAGTGAGACTGGGATGGCAACGTGGTTGGTCCAGACCATGGGTAAGGGTGGTGTACATTGATTGATGGTTACATTCAGAAGACATGGTTGAGGTTGTGGCCTTTTGAGTGTGTTGGTTGTGAAAAATACTGTACCAGGTTAAGTGTATAGATTTGGTTGAAGGGTCAGTTTAATTTTTCTTTGCTTATCTTGAGTTATCTGGGAGGTTGAAGTCACCCAAGAGGGAGGATTAAGCATGTCAGATTGAAGAGGTGGTGAGGAAATCTTAGAATCCATCAATGAAGTCCATGATCTGCCTTGTTAATCAAACGTGTCTTCAGATTAACTCAAGCTACTCTCAATCACAACAAGGCAGTAAGAGACAGAAATGTCAGCTATAGAAGTTTTTCTCAAACTGACCTTGCTTCGGTTGGGTCGAAGAGTTAACAAACATGATGAAACAGTTAATGTTAATTAACAGACCGTCACTGGGGTAGCAGACTCCAGGTACAAGTGCAACATAGAAGCCCACAGCTGCTCAAGGGCTACATTAGTGTCAGACATGAGATAAATGCATATGGAACATACAAAAGGAACAGGTTCAATGGTGACAAACATGAGGGGCATGTGGATAATGTGATACTTACAGTAGTGCGTAATTTAGTGTGCTTTAGTGGCAAGAATAACTGGATTGTGTACAGTGGTGACAAACACCAGAAGGAGTGGATTATTATTAGGTAGGAAACAAAGACGAATGAAGAAGGCATTAGGGGATTGTGTGCATAATTGTGGATATAGTAGAAATGTGTCCAAAGCTAGCAGGTCTAATGTGTACACAAGTGAAAAATATGAATTAAGCACATTAACAAAACTGGGAAAATTATTTTAATCAACAGATCTGCACAGCTGACTTAATTTGGCACAACCCCTGCCCTGGTGGGCATTTTAACAGCAGTGCCACTGGAATTAAGCAATTCTACGGCTGTTGCGTTTTTTGCAGGGTTAGGAACATTTGTCACATAACCCATCATCTACTGCACAATCTGCAGGTTTCAACAACAAAAACAATTTTTCTTCTTCTAAAATGGATGAAAGGTTACTAAAAATGCAGCAATGTGTTGCTGCGCAGTGGAAAGCTCTTCTCAAAGGCTGACCGGTCACTTTTCAGCTGCTTATTGCTGTATTTGGGTATTACGCCAGTGCTAACGAGTTGAAACCTTTGTTCACACAGTGGTAAGGGAACGTCTATAAGTGACAAAACAATGAAGTAATACTATCAAAGAATGTGCAATGGTATGCTGCATATTTTGACTTTCTAGCCGCATAATGTAGTCAACCCAGCGGCGTAGCTAGGGCACAGGGGAAAGATGTGTGCCCATAGAGAAAATGAACTTGGGAAAAAACATTCATGCACGCGCTCCCAGGGGATTCAACATGAAGAGGTGTGCGCATGTCAGGGTGATTTGCGTTATATCTGAGATCTAAATCCTTTTTGTGCTGAATAGCCGCCCACTGCTTTAAAATGGTTTCCACTTTTGGCAGCGAAGAGAAACAAGGCAAGAGACTTGGCCACGATTACTCAAGTTACAGCCATAACCACCCAGTAATAACTGCCTGACAAACACACCACAAACGCTTTACAAGAAATTCTTGAATTTACACTAGTTGTGCCTCTCAGTGTAAATTTCACATGGGCCTACAAATGTACCATTTGAGAGGTTGTGTTCAATAACATGTATTCGTGTGGTAGGAAGGTAAACAGTCCAAGCCCCTGTCAAAGCAGCTGCCTCAGCTACAGACTCAGGTCTTGACCTCTGAGACCCTACACCGAAAGGTCACATGACGTGTCCTCGATCACCAACGTTCCTGTTTACCTCCATATGCCCTGTAGTGTTTTGCTTGTATTTGGAGGAAAGCGGAGTGCAGTTGGATGTCTCCAGACACGGCCACAGGTCTGAATGTGCTGAGCCCTTCAGTCTTTGGCGTGGAGGAGCGGAAGTGGACTGTGTGTGCATCAACGGAGCGCTTCCGGCGCACTGGACGTCTCAGCCGGAGGCTTCCTCGGCCTAGTTGGGCGCTTGGAGTTGGACTTCCGCATTGGATTTACTGTTCCTAAAAGATTTGCCTGACAAACGCACCACAAACACTGAGGTACGTCGCGTACCGTGGTGCGTGCGCAGTGCGCTGCAGGCAGCATTTTTTGCTTTTAGTTTTGGCAAGCAGGTGCGCACTACGCTGGGAGCGCTTGCACTTCAAACGATGTCCGTGCGGCTCTGGCCCGTTGCGGCGGCCTTTATAATTTGGGTATACTGACTGACAGTAGTGTCAGTGAGTGTCCCCAAATAATTTATAAAGGCCGCCGCAACGGGCCAGTGCCGTGCGGCCGCCGCCACCCTCAAAATAATGCTGCCTGGGGCGGACCGCCCCCACCACCCCCCCCTAGCTATGCCGCTGTGCACACCAACTTTGTGAAATGGCTCAGTATTAAGGGATAACGGAGGCACATGAAGAAATACATGAAAATGTACTATTCTGGACTGTGTTGGTGATGTCAGTAGGGAAAGGATACATAATTCTCCATCTCCAAAACCGAGTGACAAATACAAAAATGGTGTGAATGTGCGCTATTGCTAATACTAACATTTAAGGCTGTGTGTCATGTGAAATTCCCAAAATGACCCCATCATGCCACTTCACATAGTTAAGCGCCATCGGCAGAAAAAAATTGCCGCAAATGCACACTTCACTGTAAAAATGTACTGTGAGTGCACAGGAACAACAGAATGTAAGCTACTTTTGCTCACAGGGCTTTTGTTCAATTGCATCATAGTGCCAAAAATTGATAGGAGGACGCATTTCATAATAAAATATAGCACAAAATCATAGATATGTACTTTGCTTAATTACGCATAATTATGCATAATTTCGGTGTAACCACATAATTATGCAAAACCAAACTTCACACATATCTACGCCTAGAAGCATGGAGCAGCAGTTACAGCTTTTCAAGTTTCATTCTTTAAAAGTGTTGTGAATTGCTTTTTCTATTTCTCAGAGTGTTTTCTGTAGTACATACTTGTATGCATTACACAAGTATTTATGGCGAAATGTCAGTGCTGTGTACAATGGCACATATTTTTTCTTTTGCGACAGGGAAATGTTTTTACTTGAGGATGCATCCCTTCCTCTGTACTCCTCCAAAGGTTGCAAAGGTATATAATCCCACCCTTTTTTTTTGTTGCAGATTTATATAGCGTGAACTCGACCCGAAGGTATTGGAGCGCTTTACATGAGCACCAGTGACATTACAAAAAGACACGTTCATTTTTTGGTAGGCTCGGGGAGATTAGGGGGCATATCAGCAAGGCGAGGCTATAGAATTATCGCCGCTTTTGCGGCCGTTTTCGGCCGAAAAGCGGCGATAATTTTATCACCTAATTAGCAAGCCCACGCTAACGCGTAAAAACTTGCGTTAGCGTAGGAATTCCTAACGCCCAGCTTTGCATCTCTAATGAGATGCAAAGTGGGCGTTCCTGACCTGACATGACAGGAGAAATGTCGCTAAGCGACATTTCTCCTATCATCAAGCCCCACGCTATGAAGCATAACGGCAAGAAAAGTAGTGATAACCCCTGTTATCACTACTTTCCTTACGCCTGCTTAAGGACTGACTTAGCCATAATATCCTATGGAATGTGGATGATATCCTATAGAATGTGGATATCATGGCTAAGTTTGTGGGTCCCTATCATCAAGCTAACGCCACATTGCGTGAGATTATTCCTGATAATCTCACGTTAGGCAGTTAGCGTGAGGATTTTTATCGCTTTTGAGATAAGCGTTGCTAATAGCATGCTATCTCAGCGATAAAAATCCACGCTAGCTGGCGATAATTATCCCAGCGCTAAGTGCGCTTAGCGATAATTATCGCTGGTTGTTGCTGATATGCCCCTAAGTGATTTGCCCAGAATCACAGGGTGCTGAGCTGAGCCTCGAACCCTGTTACCCAGGTCCAAAGTTGGCAGCTGGGCTACATCCTCTCCTTTGACAGAAGTGTGAGAATCCCTTAAAGATTGAAACGTTTGTGGGTGTTCCCATTCGTCCAGTTTTACACATGTAAGATTACCAATTGTGTGCTATAAACCCTATGGTAAATTCTCATAATATTACCCACAAGCATTGCAGTGATATTTAGCTACTGATATTGATCATTGAGTTTCCTCTGCCTCTCCTACCCAAACATTGAATGATATAATAGCAATAAAAAACGAAAGAGGCTGTATACGTATCCGACCCATAATATGTATTTGGCAATGTTAAAAAAATGTTTTTAAAAAAACAGAAATGAGATTACCATGGCTTAGTACTCTTGTTTTGTCACGCACAAGTCAGAAGATGGTGCTAATGAGATAGGGATGTACGAGAAATGACGATGTTTGCCTTAACATAAAAAAAAAGAATGCATTGAGATTCGCTATAATTAATATATAAAATATTCCAATGAAGGAGCTTTGTAAGGATGCATGACCGTATAGATACCGCCTAATGCACCTTCACAAAAAAAATACATCTAGTAATGGACTAAAAATTAGGCACAAAATAGAACAACTGTTCAACACAATGCTGAAAATACATCATATTCAGACACTACCTTTCTCTCTGACCCAAAGAGTAATTATACTTCTGAGATATTAATTATCTAAAAAGACAAAACCATACAAAATTACAACATAAAGACGTAATTGATATCACATCATCTTTTGTTTGCCATAAAAAAAATTGACTAGCAATGGTCAATGCCCAAAATGTGACTTTACAAATGACATTTTAGCGGTCAGTCATTTGTGCATATTTTCATTTTGCTATAAGAAGAAAACGTGGCCATAATAAACGCATGGCTAAGTACACATTCCAGTTCACATGTTCCCCAGATACTACCACTTTCCTTTAGTATTCTCATTGCTCAGTAAGTGTCAACTTGGTATCATCTTCCGAGAGTAAATCTTAATAAGTCACTAATGTACAAAAGTATACTCATTGTAAATCCTCCAATTCGCTAAATCTGAGGTTTGCTACTAGAAAAAAGCATTTTCTGACGTATACTGAACCCATTTAGTAATTTAGAAAATATTTTTAAACTGATAAATGGGTTTAGAAATGGTTTCCAAATCGCTGATTGGAATGAGCATATTTTGGGCATCAGTTTCAAATAGTTATTTGAACCTTTATGTGACAATGGTTTGCAACCGTAAATCTAGGTGCAAACCGCTGATCTGTTTCCTACTCTTAAGTTGGGGTGGTAACTGATTCGGGATTCATTTGGACCCATTCCACTCTGGGAAGGATTGTAGCAGCTCAGGGGAGTATACAGTGGTCCTATAAGTTAGCCGCGGTTTCTTAAAGGAACTAAAGCTGCTTAAAAAAAAAAAATAATTGTGGAAGAAATCACCGGAATGGTGGTCTGTTGTCCTCTGGTGGCCAAAAGCCAATCACATAGGGTTGCAAATTGTGAAATGCTTAATAAATATTAAATAGGGTGATCATTCTGAGACCCCCCCCCCCCATTTCTATAAGTACATTTTGCAACATAAGATTGCATTTCTATGAAGTAGATACACTTTTTCCAACCACTTTTTGGAAATGTAATCTTTGTACATGAGGCCCTAAGTTAGCTGTGACTGAGATAGCTCAGTCTGGTCTGGTTGTGCAAAACTGTTTATTTCCAGTGAGTGTTCCAGCGGAGAGCCGCCAGGTTGAGTCACCATTATATATGTATGTGTAATGATAATTGTTTTGAACAAGTAATACAAGGTTTTTTTTTTGGAGCAGTTTTTTTCTATCTTATTTTATATATTAGTATCTATCGAAATATAAAATATATTTAAATTGATTTACCTAATTCTTGCAGTTTAAATCATGAAACAATGTGAGTGATGTAACAGTTCTATTTTATGAGTTTAATCAATGGAGATATAAAAAAATCTATTTTTATTTTACGACAAGGAAGTGAATTTAGATGGACTCTGCACTATTGTGTACATGTTGCTATGTAATGTTGCATTTTCAACGGCTGTAAAAATCTGTTCTCTCAAAATCGCGTTTGTATAAAATTGTACATCTCATTTGTATTTGTATCATTGCTCATTACTTTGGTATTGTTATACAGTATTTAAAGATGTATTTAATAATAAAACAAATTATTGAAACAGTTGTACCTATTCTCAATTGTAATAGACAAAATGGGATTGGGACTACAGTGTATATCGACATGACTCATAGTGCAGCATTAAAAGATAGTATTTAAAGTGTGGATTAGACTAATAACAGCCTTGGTTTCATTTTCCCTAAATAAACATATGTGAAGAAGGATACAAGTTAAATTGTTTTAAAGTGTTCCTAAATATCACAATTAAAAAAAAACAAGAACAGCTTATGTGCATGTGAGCTTATTTTATGATCTGGAGATGATTTGGATAACAATGTGGAAGCAATGACACAAGAGCAGGACTTCTCTTCAGCTGGGCTCTACTAAAAACTAGGGGTGAGCGGATATTGCGAAATTCACTTTCGCAAATTATTGCGAAAATTTTAAAAATCTCCGCAAACATGCGGAAATATCGCGAAGATGCGGAAGTTTTTTTCCCGCCCGTTCGCGGTATTTTCTGCGTGGTCGCGGCTTACCAACTTACCCATGTGGTTGCTTTCGGACGCGGGCATCTTGTTTTCACTTGTCTCGTGGTGCATGATCGCGAGAAGAAAGACGTGATCGCGCAACGCATGACGTTACTGCGGGCGCGAACTGTTGCGAGACAGCGAAAATGGCTACCAACAATCCAACATCTCGTGGAGAACGCGACCGGATCGGGAAAACTTGTCGGCGAACGCGGGGATTCAGGTAAGGCGATCGCGCACACGTGAGAATGTATTATTTTACAGCGTGAGCAAGAAACAAATTATCGCTAAGCTGCGGAATGCGGAAATTTTGAAATTTTTGCACTTTCCGCGGAACGCGAAAATGCCGAATTATCGCAATTTCCACGAACGGAACAGAATTTTGGCCCAGGCCTACTAAAAACCTGTTTATTATCTATTCAATAACTAAAAAATCAGACAATACTCATTGTGCAATGAAAGGTATTCAGTCATTTTGCAGAAAAGGCTAAAGGGTAATTATCCAAGCATATTATAATCTTATTAAGAATTCTTTAGACCCATTGTTAAACCGCATAATGAAAGTCACTGATGTTCCAATAACTGGCCCATGTTATCATTAACTGAAGCTTTGCTCAGTAAAATAAAATAAGGGACATATTTAGAGTTTGTTGAATGTAGATGGGACATCAAAAATCATGTTTACCTGTCCACCACCATGGAGGGCCGTCAGTATGCTTTGAGTATGATGGTTTGACAGAAGAAAGTCCATCAACCATCTGCCGTCTCTGCTGAATTTTCATTCCTCAGTCAACGGCGTTGTACCCTAAACACAACAGACGAAGCAACAGAATCCCTATACTCTGTCCCGCCTATTTAGAGTATAATTTCCATTTATAGAACCATGGTGGTCCTTCTTCAACACCTGTCTTCGAGAAAAGAGATCAGAAATAGCTCAACCCTGGCAACAGCAAACTCAGAACATACTCCAACACAATACTGCTGTTGCTGCAAGCCTGGGCCTCTTCCTGGCACTTCCTGCCCCCACTGCCCAAAACCAAAGCGAAAGTCTTTCTGCCTCCCAGGAGGCAGATGGGGTTATTACCCCCGATCTGCCATCTTGGGTTAGAAAGCCCACTAAGCACCAGGGTTTCTTTTCATCTAAAAGAGGGGTGGGTGCTGCCCAGAATGGGCATGCAAAAATCCCCACCCACAAAACGAAAGGGACAGTCTTTCTGCCCTCCCCAGTGGCAGATGGGGGTTATTACTCCCAATCTGCCCCCTAGGGGGGCAAAAACCCACTAGACATCAGGGATTTTTTTTAATTATAAACGATTGATGGGGGCTGCCCACAATGGGCAAGGCCATGACCCTACTCATAATTATAAAAACAGAAGTCTTTCTGCCCCTCCTGGGGGGCAGATGAAGGTACTAGCCCCTGATATACCCTCCCCCATGGGGGCAGAAAGCCCATTAGGCACCAGGAATTTTTTGTTGAATATGTAGAGGTGGGGGCTGCCCAAAATAGACAGGCCAATGCCCCCAACCCCCAAACAAAATAGGGACAGTCTTTCTGACCGACTTTGACTGGGCAGATGGGGGGTTTTGCCCACCATCTGCCCCATTGGGGGGGGAGAAATACCATTAGACACCAGGGATATTTTTTTAATAAAAGAGAGGTGTGGACTGGCAAAAATGGGCGATGCCAATGCCCCTCCCTCCAAACATAGTCCCAGTCTTTCTGCCGGGGGGCAGATGGGGTAATAGCCCCTGATCTGCCTCCAGTGGGGGCACAAAGCCCACTAGACAACAGAGATATGTTTATGGGCATGTCAGGGAGCAGCACTTTAGACAAGGGTTGCTACCCTTTTTTGTGAACACATTTTGGCTGCTTCTGCCTTCCCTTGGGGGCAGAACAACAATATTTTTAGGCTCATCTGCTTTTGGTCCTGGGCTTGGCGGCCATCTAGGGAAGCTTACCAAACCCAGACATTTATGAAAACTAGATATACTGGGGAGTCTAAACGGTGTGGCTTGCATGGATCCCCCAATGTTTTGTAATCCAGAATCCTCTGCAAACCTCAAATGTAGCTAAAAGAAATCATGTTTTTCTCACATTCCAGTTGTGGAAATGTTGTGGGATCACTGAACCCACACACATTTTCCACCACCCAGCATTCCCCATTTCTCCTATTAAAATACTACCTCGCTAGTGTGGGTCTGCTAAGGGCCCTCGGCAAGAAATGGCCCAAAACATACTGAGGAGACTTCAAAAGTATCGATCACAAAAAGACATAGTTTTGCATGGAAGTCACCTGCGCTTTTGGTCCCGGGCTTAGCGGCCATCTAGGGAAACCTACCAAACCCAAACATTTAAAAAACTAGATATCCTGGGGAGTCCAGGGTTGCTCTGGTAGGTCCCCCAACATTTTCCGATCCAGAATCCCCTGCAAACCTCAAATTTAGCTAAGCTAAAAAGAATGACACATTTCTGTATGGTAAAGTTGTGGGATCCCTGGGCCGACACAATTTCCTACCATCCAGTGTTCCCTCAGGTCTCCCGATAAAAATAGTACCTCACTTGTATGGGTGGGCTAAGTGCCTGCAACAGGGAGTGACCCAAAACATATTGTGGAGACATCAAAATTATCTGATATGTGGCTTGGCTGGGTCCCCCAACATTTTCCAATCCAGAATCCCCTGCAAACCTCAAATTTAGCTAATAAAAATCTAATTGTTTTCACATTTCTTTGTGGGATCACCATGCCGGCACAAATTTCCTTCCACCCAGCATTCCCTTGGTCTCCCGAGTAAAATTATGCCTTAGTTGAGGTTTGTTCTGTTATACTATTTTTCTCTATACATTCTCCCATCCTAATTCTGTTTTACTTCCTTCCTTCGTCTCCCTGTAATTTTTTATATCTCTGCCCCACCGCCCCCCGGCATCATGACAGAGAATGAGAGCTGGGCCAAGGTGGCAAAGAAAAGCCACCTTCCTTGCGGAAGGTGGCGCCCGGAAGGGGTGCAGGCCCCGGCCTTGTTGTCTGAGGTGGAGGTTGCAGCTCTGGGTTTTTTTGTGCTGCGCCACCTCCCCTCCACCCTGGCAGCAGGCCTTGACCCAAGTACGGGCTCCGGGAGCACCAGCAGCAGTGAGTGAGGTTGCACTAGGCAGTGTATAACTGCCCTGGGGTCCGGCGCACCCACAACTAGCTGACGCACCGGTGGTCTGACATCCTGGACTGAGAGCAGGACCTGCTGGACCTGCTAGGGGTTGAGGTTACAGGGCTTGGTGAGTAGCTAAATATTATTATTATTATTGTGTGTTCTATGTTATTGCTAATATTGTTTCCCAAATAGCAAGCATGCTGCTCACATGAGGGTAAGTTATGTTTACAAATCTTGTACTTGTTTGTAAATTTGCGCTCGCTTGGGCTGATTATGTAAGAGAACTTAAGTTAGGTAATGCAGACTAGAGAGACTCCTTTCCTTTGTCCTGTCACCAAGAGTAGTTAGTTAGTTACTTAGTATTAGTAATATAGCGGCCCACATCCTCTCACTTTAGTCCTTAGTAGATCTTTTTTTGAAATTCGTATAGTGAGTGACTAGCAACCAACCAATTTGGTGTATGCAATATGCATGCATCATTCTATGCATTTAAAGACTATATGCAGACTTAGTGAATTGGCCAGTTAAAGGGGGTTGAGATGATTGCGAATGAGATCGGAACTTAGAAGCAAATATAATTTTTTTGCAATCCACTCTAAAGTCTTTGGACTAGGCAGGCTAGGCAGGTTTAGCATTCAGGAATCAGATTGGAACTGTGGAATAATAAAGATAGGACGTGCGCAACAATAATACTAGTCTACAACAAGTCGATCTGATTTAGGAAAGGTCAATGTTATTGAAATTGCTGTTTCCTGTCAAAAAATCTTTATGGGGCAATTATTTAATATATTTTTAACACCAATCATTTTTTGTCTCTTTAATTATGTCTTACATGATCATCAGCATCCAGGGGCAAGACAAGGTCATCCGAGCAGGGTGCGGGAGCTGGAGGTGCCTCCCAAGAATGCACCTCATCTGATGGCTCTGCTGGCCCCAGTAAGTCCTCCTGCCGTTAATATTAATATATATTTCCTTAAGTTTTACATCTCCTTGTTTTGAACTGTTATTTCTGTTTCCTAATTTTAGTTTTTCCAAATCCTCTTCGATCTATCTCTTTCTAAATTCTTGTTATCCCTGCATTATCCTATTTACTAAGTTAGGTATTTTATATTTCTAGTGTCAGTATTTCACCTCAAACTGCCTCACTCTTGACTAGTCTGTCTGTAACTTGCTTTCTTCTGGTTTTTCTGTCAGCTTTCACTCTCCCCTTATATATTTTGTGGACTGCCTAATGGTGGTACTGTAAGAGTCAGAGAACCCATTGGTCCTTATGACTACTAGTACTAGTACGACTACTCTGCAGTGCAGATTGCATGCCCAAGTAAGGTATTCTACGCATATTTGTTGAGATGAGAAGGCTTTCTTTTACTTTCTTATGCTCAATCAGTAAAACGAGAGAGTGGCCATGGTACGTTGGACAGCCGAAAGTTGTGTCTTCTTCTCATCAAGGCCTAGTATTATTTGCAGCATTTGATGGTGAACTGATTACCGTGCACCATGGCTGGAAGGAAGTATGAGAAGGAGGAGGAAGACTGCACCATTACATTTTCCAACCAAGAAGACCTTAAGTCCGAGTGTCCGTCCAGTTGGCCCCTCTTATTTCTTTTCAAAAACTCAGATTCACCAATAACTCTAGCCACTCAGTCCAGTCCTTTACAGGTTGTCTTCTTGAGAGGCATTTCAAAAATTGCCGCCAACAAAATGTCGGGATATTTTATTATTTTTGATAGGACATACTGTCTGTACCTGAATTGTAGTGATGTGTGTGGTGAATGTACTTTCAATACTGCTACGGGAAAAAAATGAATGGGGGGAGGCACATTTGGCATCTAAAAAATGTATAATGTTTTTTTTTAGCCGTGCCGGCCACCAGTGCTGGGGTCTGCGGGGACGGTGACTCCAGGCAGCAGGGAGCAGATGCGGCAGCTGCAGGGGCTGAGCAAGAAGCAGTGGCGGTGGTGGTAAGTCATATTGCTTGCTTATTGACAATGTATACACTCGCTGCAAGGGTGTAAACTAGGCCTGGGTGGTAATTTCCGTTCCGCTTGCAGAATTTGGGTAATTTTGCATTCCGCGGAGAACGCAAAATTGCCCAAAAATATGCGATCCATGGCTTCGCAGAATTTTTGGATTGTTCGCGCTTTCAAAATGCGAGATATTTCCCACTGAACACGCAAACAGCATACGCGAACAGGAAAAAAGCATCGCGAACGGGCAGAACAAGCAATTCCGTGTGTTCGCACAACTCTGCGTGCTCCCGGAGATTTTTTTACCGTTTCGCAGACCTTTGCGTAGCGCGACCATGCAAATTCCGCCCACCCCTAGTACACTGTACACTGTACTGTTGAGACTAAGTTGTGATCAGTTGAAGACACCCTTTACTTAGCATTAGCATATACAGCGGAATTTGAGTTACTAAGGGCCTCTTCTATCTTCAACTCAGCAGAGAATGTTTTACGAAGAAGAGCTAGACCTTGATGGGTTGACAGACAAGGGAAAGAAGGATGGAAGGACGGGTGAAATGTAATACGACTAGCAGGGAAGGGTGCGTGGGTGAAGGGATGCACAATATATAGGTGGCTGATAGGATGCATGGGTGGTTGAAGGGTGGGTTGAAGGTGAAAGAAAGGATGCCTGCCTGGGTGGGTGAAAGTGTACGGGTGAAAGGAATCTTCTAGTGGGTTTGATGGCTGGGCAGTTAAATGACAAATGTATGTTGGTGAACAGTTTGTTTAGAATGATAACCATGTTTGGATGGATGGATGGTATTCAATCATAGGTGAAGACTGAATGATGAGAATGTAAACCTTAAACCGTGCCTGAAGTAGCAAAGCCAAGGGTGAAGAATAAAAATAATGCTAGAAGAACAATGCAATGATAAATGGAAAAATCCCAGGGAAGAAGAATAAACAAGGAATTTATTTTAATAAATGTTTTTGATTCAAAGGTTTGAGGTTGTATTTCAGACTACTCCCTTGGCTCACAGTAGTTTTCAAGCACAACAGATATATAATGTACCCACCCATCATCAATTGCCTCCCTCTGAGGCCCACTCCATACGCATGGCATTTCGACAGTGTCAGTCATGGGTGGCCTATCGGCCGTATGGTAGTAGTACCTCACGTGATGTTGTGCCGTATATCATCATTCATGTTAGTAACAATTCATCAGTCTTGTTATAGTCAGGGTGAAAGTCAAATTGAGCATTTCCCATTTAACAGAGCACGGCCATAATAGAAAAAGAGATAATTGTATAGTACAGCTGCCCCTCCTGCAGACACTAGTAAAGTAACGCAAGTCTGCGACACAAGCAGTAGCGGCTCCTGGATGGAGTGCTGCCGGGCGGTGACGCAGGGTGGGGGAGGAGCAGGATAGGGGGTAATAAACTCCAGATTATGGACGAACGGAGGTAAGTATTCAAATGAATAAATAAACAAATTTTGTAGCACATGCTGCATCGCAAAATGTGATGCAGCGCGCGCAATGAAATTTGCTTTATTTATTTATTTGTATACTTACCTCCATTCGGCCATAATCCAGAGTTTACTACCCCCACCCTGCCCCTCCCCTGCCCTGCATCACCGCCTGGCAGCACTCCCTCCAGGGGCCGCTACTGGACACAAGTATGTCTGTCTAGGGTGCAAGCTGAGCTGGCATGCCTACAAGATTAATTTAGCTAAACAAGAAAGAGAAGAAGAAAACTTGTCTATTCCATAGTGCCTAATGCCTGAAACTCTAATCATCTCCAAATCTTAGGGGCCAAGGAATCAAGGATACCACAAATGTTATGTACTGCTAGTGCTACTGTGCCACTATATCATTTTATGTGCTACTGTTTTGCTAATAGTGTTGGTAACAATTTGTCTTTTTTATTTCTTGATACAGCTACTCCTTCTCAACCCACCAGGCAGGAGATAGCAGCCAAGACCTGGCAAAGGAAGCTGGAGCCCATCAGGAAAGAATATCGGCAGCTGGTGGCCTTGGAGGAGGAGAAGGAGGGGGCGGCAGCAGCTACAGCCTCCAATTCCCGGGCCCCAGCCAGGCCCTAATGTCTTCGATGGTACAGCACCGTGGCCCGGCAGCATGTGTGGGTCTTGTGCTGTTAATTACTTTTAGGCCACTTCGAAGTCATCATCATCCAAATCAGTTGGTTTCAGTGAATTTGAAAACTTCCCTCTTCTACTGGTGGCAGTTCTCAAAGTAGTCATGCTCACACCCAAGTCCTAAGTCATTCCATCATCTCTGATTCTCTTGAGTCTGACGCCGAGTATGGTGTCCAAATCCATACCAACAGTGTCCCGAGTGAGTCCCGACTCATCCCGACTCCCGACTCAAAATGCAATGGATTGGCCTGTAGTAGTACAATTTTGGTATTGAACAAGAAAGGAAAGACTGACTTGACTAAGTCACTTTTTGTGTGTAGACTAGAGTAGACTAGATTTGTGTTTGCAAGCGTTGCATTATCTAAGTGACTAGTCAGGTCTGAGTCTTCAGGGAGTAAAGTAATCATAAAACAATAAAACGAAGCAGTGTGGACAGTGTGGAGTGGACCCAGTGAAGGTATCTCCCTATCCAATCTCTCAAAGGTGAAGGAAAAAAAAACCTTCAGGGGAAAATTATTGGTCAGCCGTCGGTAGACCACCAACATTGTGAATCTCAATCATCATCACTAACACATTAAGAATAACAAACACCCAGTCTCACACTGCCTGCCACCACATGAATCATCTCTTTTCAAGTCTCAATACACATGATGATGACATATCATTCACAACAAGTTCACATCACAACAAACAACAATCACTTAGTGTGCAATGCATACCATCATTCACCTGTTCTTTTGGTGTGCTCACCCTGATTGATTGGTGGCACATTGCAGAATGCAGGTCCTCGATTTCTTTGCTGCAAATTGAATTATAATAATGTCACATGTGGGCCGGTCCCTCTATGCTAAGAAAGGATAGACAGTCAAGGCCCAGGGTTGGAGGCAGTCACATTTTTTTCGGTTCTCCATCCAATATCTGGCTTGAGGGAAATGGCTTTAGGGCGAGATGGGAATTCTTCACTACAAACAGTTGCAACTCCAATCCGGCAAAAAAATGTGTCTAAGAGTAAGATGGTGGGGATGGATTGGTCAACCAAACATGCACACATAATAAAATAAATAATGTTCCTTAGCTACATCTTAGTTTTGGCTTCTGTTGGCGTCAAAGAAAGAAAGAAGCTAGAAAAGTCTAGTAGTCAGGGAAGTAAATCTCGTCCTCAAACTCTGGTGTTTCACCCAGAAGTAGGTCATATAACACACTTCTTCCATGACCTGAGTCTCCTTCATATTCCTCCCGTGGTACTTCAGATATGGTGGTATTAATAAAGTGCTGATTCATTTTGATCATGGCTAATCTCTCCATGTTTTGGGGTTGGAGACTGGTCCTTCTCACTGTCAGAATGGCACCAGCAGCACTGAAAACCCACTCAGTGGAGATACTGGCTATGGTTCAAGCCAGATAGTTTATCGTCAGCCTGCTGAGCACTGGCCATTGGCACCTCTTCCCATACCAATACAGCAATGGGTTTTGATCAAAGTAGACCTTTATTGGGTCATCCAGATAAGCCTGGACCATCTGCTCAATGGGCATTTGCCTCAGCACTGGACTTAAGCCCTGCCTGTAGAAACCATTTCTTTGCCGATTTTGGAGCTGATGCTCCTGTTCTTGTTATTGATGTTGTTCTTGCTGTTGGTGGTTTTTGCTTCTGTGAGCCAACCGCACTTCGCTCAGGGTCTGAACTTGAAGGCTGTCCTGCAGTACTTGTTGTGCTCTGGAGGAGCGGGCCTCTAATTCCCAGCTGTTCTATTTCTAGCTGACTGGCTTGCACAGCTATCCAAGTTTTGTAGTTGGCATCATCCCTGTCTGAAAAAGGAATGAAAGTGGCCAGTAATGGTTTGCACCATGGATCAAGAACGGTGACACAAATGCAATGGTTGGATGACACCCTTGTATTTGCAGATAAGCGAAGGATTAAACTCTCCACCAACTCATATGCTTCTTTTTTCCTCCACACCTGCGTACATTGCAGACACCTACTTTAGCTGTTTCTGTAGCATGTGGAACAATGGGATAGCTTGGCCCATGTTACTGTCCTCTTTTCTGACTTCATGTGTGAACACCTTGATAGGAAGTAGCATCTCTGTCAGGCATTTGACTAGGCCCCGATGGTCCATTTCAATGATAATGCCTTTCAAAGTTGCATCACCTCTTTCCATGACATATTAATTGATTGGTCTGTACTGCTCAAACAGATGTTCAAGCATGTAATAAATTGAGTTCCATCGTGTTGGCACCTCCTGTCTGAGTGCTTTAACTGGCATTCTATTATCACTTTGAATGATACTCAGCTGCTTCCGGGTTTAAAAGAATGACTAAAATGTGTGCAGATCGTTCGGCAGGTGTACACTAAGTTGCTGACGTGGTCTTCTTCTTTGAGAAAGTCTTGAACTATGATGTTAATGCAGTGTGCCAAACACAGGACCCTGAAATAGCCACCATCAGCCATGGCCTTAATTATATTACTGCCATTGTCCATGGCAACAAAACCAATGTTAAGCCTTCTTGGTCACAGCCATTCAAAGACCTTAATGTTAATGTCTTCCAAAATGTTTGCAGCAGCATGGGATTTTTCCATGGCGAACATGGCTACTTTTGCCTGCTTCAAAGCACCATTAAAAATTTCAGCAGTGTGGACACCTGCAGATATCTTTCCTCTAACCCCCACAAAAGAGATCCAGTGTGCAATGATGCACATGTAATCAGTGGCTTGGCAAGTGGTCCACATGTCTGTCATTATGTGGATAGTGTGAACAGCACTCTGCTGCAAAGCTTGTCCAAGCAATTCCAGCACGTCGTAATGTAGCGCTGAAACAGCAACTCTTGGGAAATAGGACCGGTTGGGAACCTTCCATTTCGGGCAGATGGCTGCCACAAATTCAAGAAAACCCACCCCTTCCACAAAAGAAAAATGGAGGAGGTCCGGCGCTAACATTTTAGCCAGCTTTGCGATGTACAAACCGAAAAGAAGTCCCGAACTGGAGAGGTCAACTTTATGATGCTGCTGGTGCCACTTGCAATGTCAGATGAACCTTGCAGGTGGGCGTGATGTTGACTCTCTGCAGCACCTATTTCTTCTTAGGTGGTTGTGGTGGATGTAGGTTGCTGCCGGGACTTTGTAAATATAGCAGCTGGAGGTGGTGTTGGTGGTATCTGTGTTGGTGGTATCTGTGGTTCCACATACCTCACAGCAATTTGGGATGGGATAATGTCGGTCACCGCTAGGGCGGGGCTAATGTTCATGATGTCTAGGTCACCATCATCCTCTCTTCTATATATACCTCCATAACTCCAAGGCTTTCAGGAACCTTCCTTTTGCCTAGCCTTGTCTCATGGTGTGTCTCACTCTTAGACTGAGGCGGGATCCAAGTGGTGTCTAGATCATCAGAAGGGGGGCTTGGAGAAGAAGTTGATGGACTAACCCTCCTTTTTAGGTCTCGCCTGACCAGCGCTTTAGCGCTGGCTCTGGCGAGACTTATAGTAAGCGCGTTTTGGAAGTGCAAACAGTGGCTTTGCAGGCCTCCAACTACAGTGCATGTGACCCGTCCGGGCGCGCGCACCATTTGGAGTCCTGCAACCACTTGTTTGCTTTCACTATTCATCGCACCATTTGGCAGCCTGCGTGCCCGCCCCCACTCCCCCTCCCACTCCGTCAGCTTCGCTTTCACTATTCATCGCACCATTTGGCAGCCTGCGGGCCCGCCCCCACTCCCCCTCCCACTCCGTCAGCTTCAGTGCGCGCTTGTTAGACCACACTATAGAATGACTATAGTTAGACTATAGAATGTCATTGCATTGCCCACCTGACTGGTGTGTATTTGTATAGCGTCGGCTTGACCAAGTAGGTTTTTCCTTATTAATACATTTTAGTTTTATATTTACATGTTCACGAGCAGCGAGATGCAGCGCAATCAGTTTACCCATATTCAGTGCGTGCCTGAACCAATCGTACATATTCACTGTCAGCAGCTTGAAGACACACTAAAATACACAAACGGGGACGCTCAGTTTCTTGACTAAGGTCGTTGGGTGGTGGCCATATTCAGCAAAGCGGGGACTTTTCTTAATTGGCTGCGCGGTGCGCTTCCTATCCCTGCACTTGGCTCTGTGTCCATCCGAGCTCTGCTGCGTTCCTGGGAAGGGCGCTCCGTACAGTGGCTGTTGGTGTGCTTGGAAGCCTTGAGTAGCTGAATCATCGCGCATTTGGGGGGGGGGGGGGTTGTGCGTCCACTTCTGTAACGATACTGCTCCTCTAAAGTAGGTAGTAACATTTACAATTGACGGATTCCCTATTCCCCCCTCATTTTCTCGCCCTCTTACAGTTTATTCTACATCAAGCCCACAAAAAAACATACATAAAAGGTGTCAACGTTTTTGTAATTTAAGAAGTGTACCCTTTCAGGGCCGTGTATTTTGTTATGTGTTTCAGATTTTGTTGTTTGATTTGCTCTTGTGCTGTATGAAAGCACTCTCGTGCAACGGGGATACATGACGAGCGCACGGAACTGGGTGCCCGGCCATGGTTATGTGACCGTAACGAGCCAGGCCGCAGTCATTCATTTTCTGGGCGCATCTTTTTTCATTTCCCTCTCAACACGAATCACCTGCCTGTATTCTGTGGAATTGAAGTCTGCATATGATCTTATATCGAATTTTAAGTATCCCACGTTTTGGGTTTCTGATGTTTCAATGTGACCCTTGCTACGTGCCTCTCTAGCATTGTAACCCTTAGCGCTTAGAGGCGCAGAAGCAGCTGCCTAAACGGGATGAAGCCTGCGCATGTTTCCCTTGTGGGAACGAGCAGGGGCACCATATGTTTGCAAGTTAATTACAAACATATGGTGTCCTTGCTCGCTCCCGCCAGGGGATAGCCACACGTGCACAGATTTCGCGAATCCTATGATGAACAAGCATTTGCAATGCAATAGGTCTCGCAGTTGTTAAGAGTTTGAGCTATTGGCACTGTAAATGGCAATGCCTTTTATTTATGTGTGGGTTTTTAAAACATAAATAAAAGGCATTGGGGCATATGCATCAACATTAGCATTTGCGATTCCTTATTAGCGAAAAATAAGGAATGGCTAATAAGGAATAGCAAAAGGCTATGCATGTAGGAATCACTATTCAAATAGCGATTCCTTAACATTCCTTATTACCGAATCGGTAATACCGAATCGGTAATAAGGAATACCTACCCATTCATTCCTATGGCCTTGGAGGCCCATAGGAATGAATGTAAAGCCATTCTGTATTAGCGATTCGGTATTACCGAATCGCTAATAGCTGGAGCACTTTCAAGGGTGCCAGGGTGTCAAAAGGACACCCTGTTGCACCCCTGAAAATGATATGTGCACATATGTTGCACACACACATGCTCTAAGGGCATGTGTGTGCGCAACATGACACTTTGAAAAATGCACAAAAGTGCATTTTTCAAAGTTTTTGCAAATTACCATGCAGTTCATCTTCATGGTAATTTGCTCCCCTTATTAGCGAAATCGCTAATTTTTTAACTTTGATGCATTGCATTTAAGGAATCTCACTTTGGGATTCCTTAAATGCAATCGCTATTTAAGGAATCGGTATTTAAGGAATCCCTATTTAAAGAATCGCTATTTAAGGATTCCTTAAATACCGATTTCTGCTTTTGGGTTGATGCATTGGGATTGGGTATTTTTTACTTAATACCGGGAGCTAATAAGGAATCGGTATTTTACCGACTGGATTTTGGCTTGATGCATAAGGGTGATTGTCATTTACAATGCCAATAGCTCAAACTCGTATAAATGCGAGACCTATTGCATTGCAAATGCTTGTTCTTGCTGGGGATCTAAAAGACAATGGATCTTCTGAAAGAGTTCCTTGATCTTCTTCCTCAGCAGGAAGCTCACTCTCCTGAACTGCCCCTACTTCGGGAGGAACTACTATTGGTGGTTGTGGTTGTTGTTGTCTACTTATATGAGTTTCCTGCATTGATTGGGTACTACTTTGCGATAACGATAAGTCAATTTCAACATCACTGCTCGTCGACGCTGCCGTGATTAGACTGGCTGCCTCTGATACAGATTTGGGCTTGGGCCTAGGTTGGTGGGGTGGGTCCGTAGCTCCCAGCATGCTCCCCGGACACTGCTACTGCAGACGCAATTTTTGGTTTCCAAAAAATGGTCTTTGGCGACATCACCGTGGTGGTAAGTGCCTTCTTCTCACTGACACCTTTCTTGGTATTGGTACCTTTCTTCTTTAGGGCCATCTTGAAGCTGTTAGTTCTCAGCAGCACTTAACTTCACAAGTTGAAGAGATTTCTGTTGTCACATGTCAAGTTGTGCGCACGCCTTCTGACTGGCAGTACTCTGGGTGATATTTTCTCCTCCTCTTGTGCACCTAAAAGCAAAGAAGCTTGAAGAATATCAGGGAAACGTGGCATTGTTGTAGTTAAGTTAAGGTGGGGAACATGGCGGCCTGCTAACGCACTGGCCATGAGCTCCGATGCCTCCGCTAATCATGCTGCTTACCTGAACAGAATCGCAGCTTCTCATCCTACGCCGATATCGTGTTGCTTAGGTTTGGCATTCCGCTCAGCTTTTATCTGGGAATAAATCTCCTTTTCCTGTGTCCCCCTGGCGGCACTGCTGCTGGGGAGGTGGAACGTCAAACACGGGTTCTCTCTGCCTCCTTGCGCCCTCCGAGCTGCAACGCGATCGGCATGCAGCAGCGTATTAGTTTCCCGGGCATGGGGGAAGAGTCAGCACCTGTCCCCCTGGCAGCAAACACCCTCCTACAGGCTCGGGAGGAAGAAAGGATAGCACCAACTTCATCAATGACCCCAAAAAACCATAAGCCTCTCATGCTAGCAGGAAATAAAGTCTCCTGCGTGCAAAAAAGGACTTGATCAGGCATTTAATTTATCCAAAAAGGGAAAGACAACAGTTTGTTTGGAGGAGTGTATACCAAACTTCTCTGTACCTGCTACCTTCAATACTGTAGGAAAAAACAGATATACACTAAGGAACACAAATGTTTTTTTAGGGGGGGAGGATTACAGGGCAGTGGAGTGATCCAGAATCTAGGTAGTACAAAAACTGCACTAGGGATCAGTTCAGTTAGTGCGCAATCCCAAATTAACAAACAAACCAGTACTCGCAAGACTGCAAAAAGGGGTGTTAAGTCCATAATACCATCCTCTAACCACTCTGGAAAGAGGCTTAAGATTACCCCTTCTTTAAGATCATATTTCAAGATAAAGAACACATAGGAGACGCAACCAAACCAGACCGAGACTTCTATAATGGAATCTACCAATATCATCAAGGAAGAAGTCTCTGCGCTACTCTCAGGAAACTCTTTTTTCCCCCTTTTGAGTGAGAATCTGTCTAATAACCCATCTGGGGACATCATGACCCGGCATCTCAGACAGCACCAGAACCAGGACACACTTTTACAAATGCTGGAGCCTTAGGGGAGACGACAGGGGGGGTGGTTCAGAGCATAGAAGGTCAAAAAGCATCTGAAAGAAGACAAGAGACACCGGATGTAGATATTCCCCAGATCCTGCTCACCCTACGAAAGAAAAATTCGCTGTTTCGGAACAGAACCAAGCAAAAATTCAAGCTACTTGTGTGGGTTTGGAGGAGAGGTTGGCAGGCATCATGGAAAGACTTCTTACCATGGAATCCGCTCTCGGATCACTGCAAGAGGAGGTAACAATAAATCAAAAGGAAATAATAGCATTGAAGGCAGGAGAGAAAGAGCTGATAAACAAGCTTGAAGTGCTGGAAAATAATTTCAGAAGAAACAATTGAAGGGTTCTAGGCATTCCAGAAGGCATAGAGGAAGGAAACTTTAAGAACTTTGTAGTAGATTTGTTGATAGAATTCTTCCCAGAAACAGCAAAATTAGATTTACAGAATGACATCCAGTGGGTACATCGCGATCCTTTTAGGAAACCTCCAGAAAAAGGAAAGGCTAGGAAAATTCTGATTAATTTCCGGCTGTTCTATTTCTAGCTGACTGGCTTGCACAGCTATCCAAGTTTTGTAGTTGGCATCATCCCTGTCTGAAAAAGGAATGAAAGTGGCCAGTAATGGTTTGCACCATGGATCAAGAACGGTGACACAAATGCAATGGTTGGATGACACCCTTGTATTTGCAGATAAGCGAAGGATTAAACTCTCCACCAACTCATATGCTTCTTTTTTTCCTCCACACCTGCGTACATTGCAGACACCTACTTTAGCTGTTTCTGTAGCATGTGGAACGATGGGATAGCTTGGCCCATGTTACTGTCCTCTTTGCTGACTTCATGTGTGAACACCTTGATAGGAAGTAGCATCTCTGTCAGGCATTTGACTAGGCCCCGATGGTCCATTTCAATGATAATGCCTTGTTTTGAACTGTTATTTCTGTTTCCTAATTTTAGTTTTTCCAAATCCTCTTCGATCTATCTCTTTCTAAATTCTTGTTATCCCTGCATTATCCTATTTACTAAGTTAGTTATTTTATATTTCTAGTGTCAGTATTTCACCTCAAACTGCCTCACTCTTGACTAGTCTGTCTGTAACTTGCTTTCTTCTGGTTTTTCTGTCAGCTTTCACTCTCCCCTTATATATTTTGTGGACTGCCTAATGGTGGTACTGTAAGAGTCAGAGAACCCATTGGTCCTTATGACTACTAGTACTAGTACTACTGCTCTGCAGTGCAGATTGCATGCCCAAGTAAGGTATTCTACGCATATTTGTTGAAATGAGAAGGCTTTCTTTTACTTTCTTATGCTCAATCAGTAAAACGAGAGAGTGGCCATGGTACGTTGGACAGCCGAAAGTTGTGTCTTCTTCTCATCAAGGCCTAGTATTATTTGCAGCAGTTGATGGTGAACTGATTACCGTGCACCATGGCTGGAAGGAAGTATGAGAAGGAGGAGGAAGACTGCACCATTACATTTTCCAACCAAGAAGACCTTAAGTCCGAGTGTCCGTCCAGTTGGCCCCTCTTATTTCTTTTCAAAAACTCAGATTCACCAATAACTCTAGCCACTCAGTCCAGTCCTTTACAGGTTGTCTTCTTGAGAGGCATTTCAAAAATTGCCGCCAACAAAATGTCGGGATATTTTATTATTTTTGATAGGACATACTGTCTGTACCTGAATTGTAGTGATGTGTGTGGTGTATGTACTTTCAATACTGCTACGGGAAAAAAACTAAATGGGGGGAGGCATATTTGGCATCTAAAAAATGTATAATGTTTTTTTTTAGCCGTGCCGGCCACCAGTGCTGGGGTCTGCGGGGACGGTGACTCCAGGCAGCAGGGAGCAGATGCGGCAGCTGCAGGGGCTGAGCAAGAAGCAGTGGCGGTGGTGGTAAGTCATATTGCTTGCTTATTGACAATGTATACACTCGCTGCAAGGGTGTACACTAGGCCTGGGTGGTAATTTCCGTTCCGCTTGCAGAATTTGGGTAATTTTGCATTCCGCGGCAAAATTGCCCAAAAATATGCGATCCATGGCTTCGCAGAATTTTTGGATTGTTCGCGCTTTCAAAATGCGAGATATTTCCCACTGAACACACAAACAGCATACGCGAACAGGAAAAAAGCATTGCGAACGGGCAGAACAAGCAATTCCGCGTGTTCGCGGAACTCTGCATGCTCGCGGAGATTTTTTACCGTTTCGCGGACCTTTGCGTAGCGCGACTATGCAAATTCCGCCCACCCCTAGTACACTGTACACTGTACTGTTGAGACTAAGTTGTGATCAGTTGAAGACACCCTTTACTTAGCATTAGCATATACAGCGGAATTTGAGTTACTAAGGGCCTCTTCTATCTTCAACTCAGCAGAGAATGTTTTACGAAGAAGAGCTAGACCTTGATGGGTTGACAGACAAGGGAAAGAAGGATGGAAGGACGGGTGAAATGTAATACGACTAGCAGGGAAGGGTGCGTGGGTGAAGGGATGCACAATATATAGGTGGCTGATAGGATGCATGGGTGGTTGAAGGGTGGGTGGAAGGTGAAAGAAAGGATGCCTGCCTGGGTGGGTGAAAGTGTACGGGTGAAAGGAATCTTCCAGTGGGTTTGATGGCTGGGCAGTTAAATGACAAATGTATGTTGGTGAACAGTTTGTTTAGAATGATAACCATGTTTGGATGGTATTCAATCATAGGTGAAGACTGGATGATGAGAATGTAAACCTTAAACCGTGCCTGAGTAGCAAAGCCAAGGGTGAAGAATAAAAATAATGCTAGAAGAACAATGCAATGATAAATGGAAAAATCCCAGGGAAGAAGAATAAACAAGGAATTTATTTTAATAAAGGTTTTTGATTCAAAGGTTTGAGGTTGTATTTCAGACTACTCCCTTGGCTCACAGTAGTTTTCAAGCACAACAGATATATAATGTACCCACCCATCATCAATTGCCTCCCTCTGAGGCCCACTCCATACGCATGGCATTTTGACAGTGTCAGTCATGGGTGGCCTATCGGCCGTATGGTAGTACTACCTCAGGTGATGTTGTGCCGTATATCATCATTCATGTTAGTAACAATTCATCAGTCTTGTTATAGTCAGGGTGAAAGTCAAATTGAGCATTTCCCATTTAACAGAGCACGGCCATAATAGAAAAAGAGATAATTGTATAGTACAGCTGCCCCACCTGCAGACACTAGTAAAGTAACGCAAGTCTGCGACACAAGCAGTAGCGGCTCCTGGATGGAGTGCTGCCGGGCGGTGACGCAGGGTGGGGGAGGAGCAGGGTAGGGGGTAATAAACTGCAGATTATGGACGAACGGAGGTAAGTTTACAAATGAATAAATAAACAAATTTTGTAGCACGTGCTGTATCGCAAAATGTGATGCACCGCACGCAATGAACTTTGCTTTATTTATTTATTTGTATACTTACCTCCGTTCGGCCATAATCCAGAGTTTACTACCCCACACCCTGCCCCTCCCCTGCCCTGCATCACCGCCTGGCAGCACTCCCTCCAGGGGCCGCTACTGGACACAAGTATGTCTGTCTAGGGTGCAAGCTGAGCTGGCATGCCTACAAGATTAATTTAGCTAAACAAGTAAGAGAAGAAGAAAACTTGTCTATTCCATAGTCCCTAATGCCTGAAACTCTAATCATCTCCAAATCTTAGGGGCCAAGGAATCAAGGATACCACAAATGTTATGTACTGCTAGTGCTACTATGCCACTATATCATTTTATGTGCTACTGTTTTGCTAATAGTGTTGGTAACAATTTGTCTTTTTTATTTCTTGATACAGCTACTCCTTCTCAACCCACCAGGCAGGAGATAGCAGCCAAGACCTGGCAAAGGAAGCTGGAGCCCATCAGGAAAGAATATCGGCAGCTGGTGGCCTTGGAGGAGGAGAAGGAGGGGGCGGCAGCAGCTACAGCCTCCAATGCCCCGGGCCCCAGCCAGGCCCTAGTGTCTTCGATGGTACAGCACCGTGGCCCGGCAGCATGTGTGGGTCTTGTGCTGTTAATTACTTTTAGGCCACTTCGAAGTCATCATCATCCAAATCAGTTGGTTTCAGTGAATTTGAAAACTTCCCTCTTCTACTGGTGGCAGTTCTCAAAGTAGTCATGCTCACACCCAAGTCCTAAGTCATTCCATCATCTCTGATTCTCTTGAGTCTGACTCCGAGTATGGTGTCCAACTCCATATCAACAGTGTCCCGAGTGAGTCCCGACTCATCCCGACTCCCGACTCAAAATGCAATGGATTGGCCTGTAGTAGTACAATTTTGGTATTGAACAAGAAAGGAAAGACTGACTTGACTAAGTCACTTTTTGTGTGTAGACTAGAGTAGACTAGATTTGTGTTTGCAAGCGTTGCATTATCTAAGTGACTGGTCAGGTCTGAGTCTTCAGGGAGTAAAGTAATCATAAAACAATAAAACGAAGCAGCGTGGACAGTGTGGAGTGGACCCAGTGAAGGTATCTCCCTATCCAATCTCTCAAAGGTGAAGGAAAAAAAAACCTTCAGGGGAAAATTATTGGTCAGCCGTCGGTAGACCACCAACATTGTGAATCTCAATCATCATCACTAACACATTAAGAATAACAAACACCCAGTCTCACACTGCCTGCCACCACATGAATCATCTCTTTTTAAGTCTCAATACACATGATGATGACATATCATTCACAACAAGTTCACATCACAACAAACAACAATCACTTAGTGTGCAATGCATACCATCATTTACCTGTTCTTTTGGTGTGCTCACCCTGATTGATTGGTGGCACATTGCAGAATGCAGGTCCTCGATTTCTTTGCTGCAAATTGAATTATAATAATGTCACATGTGGGCCAGTCCCTCTATGCTAAGAAAGGATAGACAGTCAAGGCCCAGGGTTGGAGGCAGTCAATTTTTTTCGGTTCTCCATCCAATATCTGGCTTGAGGGAAATGGCTTTAGGGCGAGATGGGAATTCTTCACTACACACAGTTGCAACTCCAATCCGGCAAAAAAATGTGTCTAAGAGTAAGATGGTGGGGATGGATTGGTCAACCAAACATGCACAAATAATAAAATAAATAATGTTCCTTAGCTACATCTTAGTTGTGGCTTTTTTTTGGCGTCAAAGAAAGAAAGAAGCTAGAAAAGTCAGGGAAGTAAATCTCGTCCTCAAACTCTGGTGGTTCGCCCAGAAGTAGGTCATATAACACACTTCTTCCATGACCTGAGTCTCCTTCATATTCCTCCCGTGGTACTTCAGATATGGTGGTATTAATAAAGTGCTGATTCATTTTGATCATGGCTAATCTCTCCATGTTTTGGGGTTGGAGACTGGTCCTTCTCACTGTCAGAATGGCACCAGCAGCACTGAAAACCCACTCTGTGGAGATACTGGCTATGGTTCAAGCCAGATAGTTTATCGTCAGCCTGTTGAGCACTGGCCATTGGCACCTCTTCCCATACCAATACAGCAATGGGTTTTGATCAAAGTAGACCTTTATTGGGTCATCCAGATGAGCCTGGACCATCTGCTCAATGGGCATTTGCCTCAGCACTGGACTTAAGCCCTGCCAGTAGAAACCATTTCTTTGCCGATTTTGGAGCTGATGCTCCTGTTCTTGTTATTGATGTTGTTCTTGCTGTTGGTGGTTTTTGCTTCTGTGAGCCAACCGCACTTCGCTCAGGGTCTGAACTTGAAGGCTGTCCTGCAGTACTTGTTGTGCCCTGGAGGAGCGGGCCTCTAATTCCCGGCTGTTCTATTTCTAGCTGACTGGCTTGCACAGCTATCCAAGTTTTGTAGTTGGCATCATCCCTGTCTGAAAAAGGAATGAAAGTGGCCAGTAATGGTTTGCACCATGGATCAAGAACGGTGACACAAATGCAATGGTTGGATGACACCCTTGTATTTGCAGATAAGCGAAGGATTAAACTCTCCACCAACTCATATGCTTCTTTTTTCCTCCACACCTGCGTACATTGCAGACACCTACTTTAGCTGTTTCTGTAGCATGTGGAACAATGGGATAGCTTGGCCCATGTTACTGTCCTCTTTGCTGACTTCATGTGTGAACCCCTTGATAGGAAGTAGCATCTCTGTCAGGCATTTGACTAGGCCCCGATGGTCCATTTCAATGATAATGCCTTTCAAAGTTGCATCCCCTCTTTCCATGACATATTAATTGATTGGTCTGTACTGCTCAAACAGATGTTCAAGCATGTAATAAATTGAGTTCCTTCGTGTTGGCACCTCCTGTCTGAGTGCTTTAACTGGCATTCTATTATCACTTTGAATGATACTCAGCTGCTTCCGGGTTTAAAAGAATGACTAAAATGTGTGCAGATTGTTCGGCAGGTGGGCACTAAGTTGCTGACGTGGTCTTCTTTTTTGAGAAAGTCTTGAACTATGATGTTAATGCAGTGTGCCAAACACAGGACCCTGAAATAGCCACCATCAACCATGGCCTTAATTATATTACTGCCATTGTCCATGGCAACAAAACCAATGTTAAGCCTTCTTGGTCACAGCAATTCAAAGACCTTAGTGTTAATGTCTTCCAAAATGTTTGCAGCAGCATGGGATTTCTCCATGGCGAACATGGCTACTGTTGCCTGCTTCAAAGCACCATTAAAAATCTCAGCAGTGTGGACACCTGCAGATATCTTTCCTCTAACCCCCACAAAAGAGATCCAGTGTGCAATGATGCACATGTAATCAGTGGCTTGGCAAGTGGTCCACATGTCTGTCATCATGTGGATAGTGTGAACAGCACTCTGCTGCAAAGCTTGTCCAAGCAATTCCAGCACGTCGTAATGTAGCGCTGAAACAGCAACTCTTGGGAAATAGGACTGGTTGGGAACCTTCCATTTCGGGCAGATGGCTGCCACAAATTCAAGAAAACCCACCCCTTACACAAAAGAAAAATGGAGGAGGTCCAGCGCTAACATTTTAGCCAGCTTTGCGATGTACAAACCGAAAAGAAGTCCCGAACTGGAGAGGTCAACTTTCTGATGCTGCTGGTGCCACTTGCAATGTCAGATGAACTTTGCAGGTGGGCGTGATGTTTGACTCTCTGCAGCACCTATTTCTTCTGAGGTGGTTGTGGTGGATGTAGGTTGCTGCCGGGACTTTGTAAATATAGCAGATGGAGGTGGTGTTGGTGGTCTCTGTGTTGGTGGTATCTGTGGTTCCACATACCTCACAGCAATTTGGGATGGGATAATGTCGGTCACCGCTAGGGCGGGGCTAATGTTCATGATGTCTAGGTCACCATCATCCTCTCTTCTATATATACCTCCATAACTCCAAGGCTTTCAGGAACCTTCCTTTTGCCTAGCCTTGTCTCATGGTGTGTCTCACTCTTAGACTGAGGCGGGATCCAAGTGGTGTCTAGATCATCAGAAGGGGGGCTTGGAGAAGAAGTTGATGGACTAACCCTCCTTTTTCTTGCTGGGGATCTAAAAGACAATGGATCTTCTGAAAGAGTGGCTTGATCTTCTTCCTCAGCAGGAAGCTCACTCTCCTGAACTGCCCCTACTTCGGGAGGAACTACTATTGGTGGTTGTGGTTGTTGTTGTCTACTTATATGAGTTTCCTGCATTGATTGGGTACTACTTTGCGATAACGATAAGTCAATTTCAACATCACTGCTCGTCGACGCTGCCGTGATTAGACTGGCTGCCTCTGATACAGACTTGGGCTTGGGCCTAGGTTGGTGGGGTGGGTCCGTAGCTCCCAGCTTGCTCCCCGGACACTGCTACTGCAGACGCAATTTTTGGTTTCCAAAAAATGGTCTTTGGCGACATCACCGTGGTGGTAAGTGCCTTCTTCTCACTGACACCTTTCTTGGTACTGGTACCTTTCTTCTTTAGGGCCATCTTGAAGCTGTTAGTTCTCAGCAGCACTTAACTTCACAAGTTGAAGAGATTTCTGTTGTCACATGTCAAGTTGTGCGCACGCCTTCTGACTGGCAGTACTCTGGGTGATATTTTCTCCTCCTCTTGTGCACCTAAAAGCAAAGAATCTTGAAGAATATCAGTGAAACGTGGCATTGTTGTAGTTAAGTTAAGGTTGGGAACATGGCGGCCTGCTAACGCACTGGCCATGAGCTCCGATGCCTCCGCTAATCATGCTGCTTACCTGAACAGAATCGCAGCTTCTCATCCTACGCCGATATCGTGTTGCTTAGGTTTGGCGTTCCGCTCAGCTTTTATCTGGGAATAAATCTCCTTTTCCTGTGTCCCCCTGGCGGCACTGCTGCTGGGGAGGTGGAACGTCAAACACGGGTTCTCTCTGCCTCCTTGCCCCCTCCGAGCTGCAACGCGATCGGCATGCAGCAGCGTATTAGTTTCCCGGGCATGGGGGAAGAGTCAGCACCTGTCCCCCTGGCAGCAAACACCCTCCTACAGGCTCGGGACGAAGAAAGGATAGCACCAACTTCATCAATGACCCCAAAAAACTATAAGCCTCTCATGCTAGCAGGAAATAAAGTCTCCTGCGTGCAAAAAAGGACTTGATCAGGCATGTAATTTATCCAAAAAGGGAAAGACAACAGTTTGTTTGGAGGAGTGTATACCAAACTTCTCTGTACCTGCCACCTTCAATACTGTAGGAAAAAACAGATATACACTAAGGAACACAAATGTTTTTTTAGGGGGGGAGGATTACAGGGCAGTGGAGTGATCCAGAATCTAGGTAGTACAAAAACTGCACTGGGATCAGTTCAGTTAGTGCGCAATCCCAAATTAACAAACAAACCAGTACTCGCAAGACTGCAAAAAGGGGTGTTAAGTCCATAATACCATCCTCTAACCACTCTGGAAAGAGGCTTAAGATTACCCCTTCTTTAAGATCATATGTCAAGATAAAGAACACATAGGAGACGCAACCAAACCAGACCGAGACTTCTATAATGGAATCTACCAATATCATAAAGGAAGAAGACTCTGCGCTACTCTCAGGGAACTCTTTCTTCCCCCTTTTGAGTGAGAATCTGTCTAATAACCCATCTGGGGACATCATGGCCCGGCATCTCAGACAGCACCAGAACCAGGACACACTTTTACAAATGCTGGAGCCTTAGGGGAGACGACAGGAGGGGGGGGGGGTTCAGAGCATAGAAGGTCAAAAAGCATCTGGAAGAAGACAAGAGACACCGAATGTAGATATTCCCCAGATCCTGCTCACCCTACGAAAGAAAAATGTGCTCTTTCGGAACAGAACCAAGCAAAAATTCAAGCTACTTGTGTGGGTTTGGAGGAGAGGTTGGCAGGCATCATGGCAAGACTTCTTACCATGGAATCCGCTCTGGGATCACTGCAAGAGGAGGTAAAAATAAATCAAAAGGAAATAATAGCATTGAAGGCAGGAGAGAAAGAGCTGATAAACAAGCTTGAAGTGCTGGAAAATAATTCCAGAAGAAACAATTGAAGGGTTCTAGGCATTCCAGAAGGCATGGAGGAAGGAAACTTTAAGAACTTTGTAGTAGATTTGTTGATAGAATTCTTCCCAGAAACAGCAAAATTAGATTTACAGAATGACATCCAGTGGGTACATCGCGATCCTTATAGGAAACCTCCGGAAAAAGGAAAGGCTAGGAAAATTCTGATTAATTTCCGCACTTATACAACTAAAGAGCTAATTCTCTCAATGGCCTCAGGAGCAACAGCTCAAAAAACAAGATTGGTCCTTTATCATTAGGTCAGATATCTCAAAGGCTACTCAAACTCGGCAATGGGAATTAGGAAAATACATCCAAGACTTGAAGGCTTTAGGGGCAACTGCACAGCTAAAATTCCCAGCAACTCTTAGAGTGATGTGGAACAACATAATGTACAATATGAGAGAGGGGGCGGAGGTAGAGAGTTTAATTGCTAAAATAATACAGATTCCTAAATTGCTTTACATTATTTGATAGGGCAGAGACACGGAGGTCAAATAGGGTATGTTGGAATACCAAGATAGGATACAGGGAGAGATCCTATTGGGCACACAGATATTTTTACGTTTTTTTGTTTATTTGAGCACATGGTGGGGAGCAGAAAGGGAAAAAATCAAAAAAATATGGTCCTCATTAGCGCAAAGGGATAGTATTTTAGGATCGAGAGGAGGGTTTGGAGGTTGTTGCTCTATAGGGAAGGGAAGGGAATGAATGAACAGAAAGAATGGCTAACAATTTAAGAATAATGTCCTGGAATGTGAATGGTTTGAGGGTGTCCTCCAGGCGAAGGAGGATCCTGGAATTTATTAGGCTCTCCGATACTGATATTGTTTTATTGCAGGAGACACATCTACACTATTAAGAGTGGCTAGAAATCTTAAAGAGGAACGGATGGATCTCTCATCTGGTATGTACAAACCAGACTTGTAATGTGAAGGGAGTAGCAGTCCTATACAGAAAATTGGCCCAGATCAGGATAGAGGGCTCGAAGGTTGGTTCTAGGGGCAGGTGGGCAATAAGCTATGTTGAGATTCACAACAGTAGATATGCTTTTGTGACCTATCAATATTGATGATTCTACACCACTTAAGGAACTATATCAGCAGCTTCTTGAAACAAAATATCCTATCACTCTGGGAGGAGATTTTAATACCTTGCTGGACCCAGTCTTGGATAAATCAACCTCCAGACAGCAGTAAACTCTCCCAAAATGAGGGAGTTTGCACAGGAAATGGAAAACCACTTGGAGGAGCCTGCTGGATAGGAACAGGAAGTTGGAGACTCTTAATCTTGAAAAAAAAGTAAAAAAAGAAAAAGGACTCAATGCACAAAATAACTATAGCCAAATGTCAATTTGCTGAGATTTTTTTTACTCAAAATAGTCATTTTGAGAAGGTTTTGATGCTGCTTGGGGTGAGAACCTTCTCCAAATTGCAGTTGTGGTAGATTCGAAATTCGACACTTGCATTGTTGAATACGGAAAACACAGTTGAAGCTCGGCATCCATGCCGCAACAGAACAGCCGACGCTGATCTTCGACTGAGTTTTTCCGTATTCCACAACGCAAGTGTTCTCTCACTAAATATAAAAGAGTGAGAACTTTTCCGAACTGTGCAGTACTATTGAAACATACTGCTGGCAATAATCGTTTTGGGGTATCCATTATCTACCTGGACCAATTGCTCTAAGGTCCCTAGCTGATCCTATCTTGAGGGTCTTCATTCCACATATGAATTTTTTGTCCTGAAGAAAGTCTACTAGATGTATCACAAGACAAGACTGAAACGTCGACATATCTAACTAATTTTTCATGAAATAATTGTTATATAGGAATTTGTCACTGAATGTTGTATGATAATTTTTATTTGTAAATTATTGAAAGAAATGGGATATTTACAAAAGTGATTATGAGATAATTTTATGTGCAAGACAATCTCTGTCATCTTTTGTTAATGTGAATGCTACTTTGTAAACACAAGGAGATGATGGACGGAGCGCTGAATCTTTTAAGACACTCACTCCTAGTCACAGATCTGGGTTGAATCCATCATCATTCTTTAGCTCACTCCGCCACCCCAGCTCAGACACAGCTGTATGCAAATCAGTCTTGACCCTGTGCCTCATGGGTAGTAGTCAAGCCCGAACTGCCAAGCCATGTCTTCCCTGGACTGGAAACAAGCATCTTGGGACCGGTTTCAGGCTAACAGCCCTCATCAGCCGGGCTACCTTGAATCCAGTGGAAAAGTGAGCAAGGGACCACATCTGGGCATACCCTGCCAACTTAGGGTGAACAAAGCAAACACAAGGAAATGATGGACAGAGAGCTGAAAATGTTAAGACAATCACCCCCAGTCACAGATCTGGGTTGAATCCATCATCGTTCTTTAGCTCACTTTGCCATCCCAGTTTAGACACAGCTATATGCAAATCAGTCATGACACTGTGCATCATGGGAACATTCCAGCCCAAACTGCCAAGCCATGTCTTCCCTGGACCAGAAACAAGAATTAGGCCACCGGTTTCGAGGTAACAGCCCTCATCAGCCAGTCTAGCTTGAATCCAGTGGCAAAGTGAGCAAGGGACCCATGTCTGGGCATACCCTGCCAACTTAGGGTGAACAAAGCAAACACAAGGAGATGATGTACGGAGCGCTGAAACTTTTCAGACACTCACCCCCAGTCACACATCTGGGTTGAATCCATCATCGTTCTTTAGCTCACTTCGTCACCCCAGTTCAGACACAGCTATATGCAAATTAGTCTTGACCCTGTGCCTCATGGGAACAGCCCAGCCTGAACTGCCAAGCCATGTCTTACATGAACCGGAAACGGGCATCCTGGGACCGGTATCAGGCTAACGGCCCTCATCAGCCAGGCTAGCTTGAATCCAGTGGAAAAGTGAGCAAGGGACCCATGTCTGGGCATACCCTGCCAACTTAGGGCGAACAAAGCAGACATAAGGAGATGATGGAAGGAGCAATGACATTTTACAGACACTCACCCCGAGTCACAGATTTGGGTTGAATCCATCTTCGTTCTTTAGGTCACTTCGCCACCCCAGTTCAGAAATAGCTATATGCAAATCAGGCTTGACCGTGTGCCTCATGAGAACAGTCCAACCCGTACTGCCAAGCCATGTCTTACCCGGACCGGAAACAAGCATCCTGGGAGCGGATTCAGGTTAACAGACCTCATCAGCCAGGCAAGATTGAATCAAGTGGCAAAGTAAGCAAGGGACCCACGTCTGGGCATACCCTGTCAACTTAGGGCGAACAAAGCAAACACAGGGAGATGATGGATGGAGCGTTGAAACGTTGCAGATGCTCACCACCAGTCACAGATATGGGTTGAATCCATCATCGTTCTTTAGCTCACTTCACCACCCCAGTTCAGACAAAGCTATATGCAAATCAGTCTTGACCCTGTGCCTAATGGGAACAGTCCAGCCCGTACTGCCAAGCCATGCCTTACCTGGACCGGAAGCAAGCATCCAGGGACCGGTATTGGACTAACAGCCCTCATCAGCCAGGCTAGCTTGAATCCAGTGTCAGAATGAGCAAGGGACCAACGTCTGGGCATACCCTGCCAACTTAGGGCGAACAAAGCAAACCCACGGAGATGATGGACGGAGCACTGAAACTTTTCAGACACTCACCCCGAGTCACAGATCTGGGTTGAATCCATCTTCGTTCTTCAGGTCACTTCACCACCCCAGTTTAGACACAGCTATATGCAAATCAGTCTTGACACTGTGCCTCATGGGAACAATCCAGCCCGAACTGCCAAGCCATGTCTTCCCTGGACAGGAAACAAGCATCCTGGGACCGGTTTTGGGCTAACAGCCCTCATCAGCCAGGCTAGCTTGAATCCAGTGTCAGAATGAGCAAGGGACCCACGTCTGGGCATACCCTGCCAACTTAGGGCAAACAAAGCAAACACACGGAGATGATGGACAGAGCGCTGAACCTATTCAGACACTCACCCCCAGTCACAGATATGGGTTAAATCCATCATCGTTCTTTAGCTCACTTCACCACCACAGTTCAGACAAAGCTATATGCAAATCAGTTTTGACCCGGTGCCTCATGGGAACAGTCCAGCCCGTATTGCCAAGCCATGTCTTACCTGGACAGGAAACAAGCATCCTGCTAGCGGTTACAGTCTAACAGCCCTCATCAGCCAGGCTAGATTGAATCCAGTGGAAAAGTAAGGAAGGGAACCACGTCTGGGTATACCCTGCCAACTTTGGGTGAACAAAGCAAACACAAGGAGATGATGGACAGAGCGCTGAACCTATTCAGACACTCACCCCCAGTCACAGATATGGGTTAAATCCATCATCGTGCTTTAGCTCACTTCACCACCACAGTTCAGACAAAGCTATATGCAAATCAGTTTTGACCCGGTGCCTCATGGGAACAGTCCAGCCCGTATTGCCAAGCCATGTCTTACCTGGACAGGAAACAAGCATCCTGCTAGCAGTTACAGTCTAACAGCCCTCATCAGCCAGACTAGCTTGAATCCAGTGGCAAAGTGAGCAAGGGACCCACATCTGGGCATACCCTGCCAACTTAGGGCAAAGAAAGCAAACATAGGGAGATGATGGATGGTGCGCTGAAACTTTTCAGACACTCACCCCACTCGCAGATCTCGGTTGAATCCATCATCTTTCTGGACTGTTCCTTGACTGTTCCTGCTTCCTTTCTCTGACTTAATGTCTGGGGTGGGTGACAATTGTGATTTGTGTATTCCCTCTAGACAGCCACATGCAATGGGGGTGCGAATTGATAGGCCATCCTGGAAGGATGGGAGGGAGGGGCTGGACCCAGCCTCACTTACACCTGAATAGGCTGTGTTTTGTTCCCGCACAAATGGCTGCACACCCACCTGTAGTGCGTATGGAGCCAAGGCAGGAGGGGATGGCAGGAAGGGAGGACATCTTTGCACATTTAAAAAGTATCTCTTTGAAGTCTCCCCACTTCAAAGGCACAACTGGGTATAAGAACTTGACCTCAGACACCACCACTTCAGTACACGTCTGGTGCCTGTGGATACTCTGCCCGGAAGGATTGCTGTGCTGCTGAAAGGACAGCCACTCTGCTGGACTGCTACTCTGCTAGACACCTGCTTTGCTGGTCTGCTGCCTGCTGCCCTCTTGCCTGTGTGGGAAGGGCTGGAACCACCACTTCAGTACACGTTTGGTGCCTGTGGATACTCTGCCCGGAAGGACTGCTGTGCTGCTGAAAGGACAGCCCCTCTGCTGGACTGCTACTCTGCTGGACACCTGCTTTGCTGGTCTGCTGCCTGCTGCCCTCTTGCCTGTGTGGGAAGGGCTGGACCTTCAGCTCTTTTGCCCAGAACCCAGAGTGGCTGGCTGGCCTCCTGATCTGAAGCCTCAGGGACATCAGAGTCTTCCAGCAACCTACACCTGCATGGGACTCTACTATCTGTCTACCCTGCCAGGTGGTGCCACCCCATTCCTGAACCATTGGAAGTGGGCCTAATGTGCTTACCAGCAGAAATTCTCTGCTGAGCTTGCATCTTCGAGCAGAATCAATACATAGCTGCTGTTGGGTCGATTGGGCCCAGCGCAGAATGCCCAGAGTGTCCTTCCCATCTTTGGAACAGATACATTGCTGATGGTGCAGCACATCGCCAGACCATGTCCTCGCATTACTCGTCGACGGCAGCTCGACAACGTCCTCCACATTGCAGCCTAATAGCTCACCAGAACCAATGCATCGCCTAACCTGGGCACCACATCCTCAACACCCAGACTTTGCATCGCAAGACCACGTCGACAGGATCCTTGATGACGACACACAGGATCTTGCGCCGCAGTTTTGCTGCATCTCAAAACTAATGCATCGCTTCAACTGCGAGATGCTTCTTGCCTCGGATCTAAATAATGCTCTGCAAACAGGACTTAAGGTACTTTGTTCAGTGGGCCTAACCTGGTCCCTGTAGCCTTCATTGTTGGACTGAACTTGTGACTTTGTCCCGGTCCGGCTCAACCAGATATCCTTTGTTGGTGTGTTGTGCTTTTTGCTGCTTTGTTAACTTAAATCTTTAAAATTCAATATCTCAGGTTTCCCTGGTTGGATTTCTGTCGATTTTGTTTTGTTTTATTTATTAAAATATGCTTTATGTTTCTAAACTGATGTGGGTTCTTTTTATCTGGTATTTTCAGTTTTCCCATTTAAAGTGTTTCAAAAATACTTTACACATTGCCTTCAAGTTCAGCCAGACTGCTCTGTGTCAGGCTACCAGAGGGCGAGCAGAGGTTAATTTGGGGGTTGCTGGTGCCTTAAACTGACAAGGATTGTGGTTACTGCTTGACCATGGTTCACACCCCAGTCAACCAGGAACCCAATTTTTAAAAAGGAGTAATGCAAAACATTTTAGGGAAGACCACCGTAAGGCTAACAGGTTTAACACTCGCTTAACCTAATTGGCTGCCCAAGACAGCATGCAGAAATTTTGTTTTTTCAATTATTTTTCATGAAAGAGTAAAATAGGGGTTTGTTTACTTTCTTTTCCCTTATGGAGGAACTATCAATGGAGAAGGTGTTCCTCAATAATGACATCTCCTGATTATGGAAATACAAGGAATGACAAGGATTTCTTTCACTTTGAAATCCCTACATTGTTTTGCAATACATTTAGTACACCCTAACAAATTATCAAATATCTCTGATTATTGGGCTTTTTTCTCACGACAAATGAAGGCCTTTTGAGCAACTGATAATAGAGACTCAACAGAATCTCAGCAGCTTCATATTTTCTTATTTATCTCCTATTTACCAGTGGAGTGATCTCTTTTGGGTCCCAAAGTTATTGACACAGAAATAAAAAGGGGACCCTCAACTCTGTATGATAGGCCAAAATTATTTTATGATGTGTAAAATGAATTATATTGTGTCGATGATTCCATCACCATTGCTAAATCAGTTTTGCCTACTGCATATCATTTCAACATTAGAACCTTGATTTCAATATGTTTGACAAGTGACGTTTTTCTTCATGCGATATGGGAATGAGTTAATCGGTGATCGTCCTTTGTTCTAATAACTCTCCCAAAAACTTGCGAAGCAACTGATGTTATAGACTTAATGTCACTATTACTGTTAAACCAGCAATTACAGGCAAAAGAAGGAGATTTAGGTGGAGGTTCTTTGATTATTTTATAATTAGCTTATACATTCTTATAAGCATGGCATGTCTGCAGTTTCTAGAGAATGGGTAAATTAACTGGATGAAGAAGATGCAAAAAGCCATGTTCTCGAAGTTTTGCCCTTGAGAGTGAAGATTTGTGTAATGGTATGTCTGAACTGGTTAATGTATGCCCAGCTGATATAAATTGTGTACTAGGTAGCTTAATGGCAGATGTGTGATTAATAGTGCAGGTATCACATTTCAGGGCACCACAATAGGGCCTGAAGCATATCACAGTGGCCTTTCTCATGCAAGTTTTATACAAACACAGTACTATGGCCTTGTAATCCTTAATGCGCCTCACCTTGATAACAGTAACTGTATACATGTTTCAGGATATTTTGGGCAGTTACTCTCGATTCAGCCATTTAGGTCCCTCCCTATCTGAATATAAAGCTCTGATGACTGGCCTTATCTGAGGTGGAAAGTAGTTTATTGAGTAGAAAGTGATAGTAAACTGGAAGTGATTGGGTTTGATATTATGAGTAAAAGAGGGATGTGTACTCCATTAGACATGAAAACATTTTTATCTCTCACAAAAGTAAATGTGCTGCTGATGACTGATGATTATCTGAATAACATAACATTCCGTCACACTTTGGATTTGGAGACTCGAAATGATAAGAAGTAATTACAGTTTAAAAGTTTTAATATTGTAACTTAAAATCCAACTTTATCATTAAAGTGGATTTTTTATTACAATTTCCCAGGCACCAAGCGTGAAAGGTTTACCTGTTCCCAATAAAAGGTTAACACTTATTAAATGTATTTAGGCAACCCAGTGTTATGCTATGGTAGAGGTAGGCCTTGCTGTAGTAAAAAACTAATTTAAGAATTTCCACTACCAGGATATGAAAAGTTAAAAGTACATGTCCAACTTTTTAAATACACTGCACCCTGCATAATGAGTGCTTGGGGCCTACCATTGGGGCAACTTATATGTATTTCAACTGAAGTTTTAAGCCTAGCAACAGGTTTAAAACTGCACATGCAGCTGAAATGGCAGACCCGAGAAGTGTTTAAAGGGCTACTTAAGTGGGTGGCACAATCAGTGCTGCAGGCCAACTAGTAGCATTTGATTTACAGGTCCTGGGTACATGGAATCCCACTTTACAATGGGCTAATGCATAAATTAAATGTGCCAATTGGGTGTAAGCCTCTTTTACCATCTATCTTGAAAGGAGAAAGCATACACACAGATAGCCAGGTCTGGTGGCTTAGTAGACTAATGCATTCACTGTACGAGCCTGTGTTCGATCTCATGGTCACAGGTTCAGATCCTGGTGAGTACACTCAGCCTTCCATCCTTCAGAGGCCAATAAAATGAGCATAGTTGAGTAGCAATAAACATCTGTTACGCAGCACCTTGATACCATTGGGTGAAAAGTGTGCTTCACAGATACTCATGTTATGTCACTTTAGTACTGCTTGGCAGTGGTCAAGTACACAGAGTCCTATGGCCAACAAAAACGAGAACAGCAAAAAATGGAGGAGTAAGGTAAAGATTTTTGGGAAACACCACTCTACCGCTGACAGGTCTAACACAGAGCCATATCAAAAAACAGTTGTTAAAAGCTCAGGAGGGGAGTTAAAAAAAATTCCAGTTGTGGATTATTGGACAGATTTGAATGAGATTATTCATTAAGACTTGTCCACAAAGTAAAGGGTATGACATTACTCTAGACAGGAGTTTATGGTTCTTCGGGCTGGCCCACTCCCCCTTGCCGGACAGAGATCTGGCCAGTTCCTGAAGGCCCTTTCTCTTGTTGAGTATGCCGATTCCAGGTTAATCATGTGGAGACGATACTGACCTGTAAGGGATCTTCTATGCTGCTTTGTAATTCTATCTCCCACAGCCCAGAACCTGCCATCTTTCTTGGCCAGGACACAGACACTCCCGTGGATAAACCTCGGAAGGGATGGAAAAGCCTGCTGTGTAACACCCGATCCCTGCCTAAACACTTCACTGAGGTCTGGGATCTACTGTCCTCAGTTCAGCCTGAGCTGGGATTTTTGACTGAAACCTGGCTTAAACCCCATTCTGTGCCCTCTATAGCGTTTGGTATACTGGTAGGATATAAAGTGGTCAGATTGGACAGACCAATAAAGATGGGGGATGGAATCGCCATCGTGCATAAAGAAAGAATTAAGGTCTCCATATTAGATCAGCCTTGTGATACCACTGTGCAAATTTTGATTTTCAGGATAGAGGTCTCCTCTCAAGCGAGCTGGAAGGGGGCACTAGTCTATCGTCCCCCCGGACCTCTAGCTGAATTTCCTTTACAACTGATTGAATTATTAGCCCCTCATGTAACTGCATGTAGTAATTTTCTACTCTTAGGTGATTTTAAGCTTCATAGCGAATGCCCCTCCAATACAGATGCACAGACCCTCCTGGCAGATCTATCCCTTTTGGGCTTATCCAAGCTTAATGAAGGCCCGACCCACATAGTCGGACACACATTAGACGTAATTTTCTCAAATTCTCCCAGGATCCAGTGTGAACCCCCCCACCCCCCAACCACTTACCTGGTCCGATCATTCGTCTATCCAATTTTTTATTCAGGACCCAATAGAACCTAAGAAACCCAAATTGGTCACATTTCACACTTGTAGGCAGTGGCAGAAAGTCTCCACAGAGAGCTTTCAAACCTCCTTTTTAAGGCCTCAAAACTCTGTATTTGACAATATAGAAGAAGCATTAGCTAAATATAACTCCGCTATCTCAATAGCTATTGACCACATTGCCCCATTAAAATCTCTCCACAGTTATCCTAAACGCCCACAGGCAGTTTGGTTCTCGCCTCAGCTGCGAGTCCAAAAATAACTTTGCAGGAAATATGAGAGGAGTTGGCGTACCACCCATGATGAGAAGGACAGAGATCGGTTCTATACCACTCTGTCCAGCTATCATAAAAACATTAAAACAGCACGGAAAACTCATATAGCATTACAATTAGCCCAGGCCGGTAACGCCCCTAAAATTTTGCATCAAATCCTTCAGTCCTTCATCAGCCCTAAGGTCTGTGAAGTTCTGAGGCCCCTTCCCAATTGTTGTGTGATGATATTGTTCTCTACTTCACCCAAAAAATAGAGCTTATCTATGAAAAAATCACCTCGACAGGAAACCAGCTGCAGACCCTAACGGCATTTGACCAATTAAAACAGATAAATCCTCAGCTGATAGAGCACTTTCCCACACTTACATCAGCAGAGGTTGAACTATTGATCTGTAAGTTAAAATCTGGATCCCCTTCGGACCTTATTCCAGCTAAAGATATCCCTCCCTTGGCCAATCATCTGTCTCCCTCGATTAATCTCTCCCTGAGAGAAGGCCATGTACCGTTAGAATGGAAAGTTTCACAGGTCAGACCGATCCGCAAGAACACTAAAGTCCCCTGGACGGATTTCTCCAACCGCCGCCCTATTTTGCTCCTTCCGTTTCTGAGCAAATTAATGGCGAAACACGTCAACACTCATCTCTCTAATCATGTCGAACTCATGGGCTGCTTAGACCCCTCCCAGTCCGGCTTTAGGCCCAAATCCAGCACCGAATCAACACTACTAGTGGTCACGGATAACATCAGGATGACCCTAGATAAGGGCCATTCTATGATTCTGGTGCTGTTGGATCCTATCTGCCGTGTTCGACACAGTATCACATCCTATATTGCTCAGAAGACTAAAGGAGATCGGACTAAGAAAATCGGCCTTACAATGGATGACGAGCTTTTTATCAGCTCGCTCCCAGATTGTCAACTTAGGCCCGTATCGTTTGGCCCCAACAGAACTGTCCAAGGGAGTCCCTCAGGGCTCATGTTTGAGCCCTACACTGTTTAACATGTATATCGCTCCCTTGGCCAATCTTCTGAGGACGCATGGGTTTATCCCCATATCCTATGCCGACGACACTCAGTTGCTCTTTCCATTTGACAAATTTACTTCTTCTGTGCAGTCGGCCTTCTCTAATGGTATGAGAGCAATCTCCCACTGGATGAAGAGTAATTTCCTCCAGTGCAATGTGGGAAAAACAGAGATTATGCTCTTCGGAGAAACCCCGTCCTTATGAACGCCAGAATGGCGGCCGATTGATCTAGGCCCTCATCCTGCCCCCAAGCTGACGGTTAAAAACTTGGGTATTCGTTTGGACCAAGCCCTGACTTTGAAGGAGCATGCTGCTCAGACTGCAGGTTCCTGTTTCCACACAATAGGCCTGCTCCATCGAGTCTTCCCTCTGCTCCCTGGCTCAACCCGGAAAACTTTAGTTCAGGCACTTGTATTAAGCCGTCTGGGCTACTGTAACGGCCTGCTGATCTCCGCTAATGATGCACCGCTCAGCAGACTGCAGGTAGTCCAGAACACGGCGGCGCGACTTCTCCTCAATGCTCCTCCTAGGACTCCTTCCCGCCCTCTTCTTATGCAGCTGTATTGGCTTCCTATCCACCAACGGGTAAGATTTAAGATCAGCTGCATTATCCACAAGTCACTGCTTAATTTAGGCCCCTCTTACCTCTTGGAGAAATTCACGCCCTATGTACCTTCCAGATCTCTTCGCTCGGGTGCCAAACATCTCCTTGTGGTACCTTGAGTAAAAAAGGCTAGATTTGGAGTAAGAGCCCACTCCCATCTTGGTCCTCAATATTGGAATGAGCTTCCCATACTTTTGAGACAATGCACCGATCACTTACAATTTAGGAAGCTGCTTAAGACCAATCTTTTCAATGCCTGATTCTGCTGTCGCTGCAATACATCCTCACGGTTCGTCCTAAGTGCAGAGATACCCTTTCGGAGGTTGATTCTAGCTCTATATAAGTAAATAAATAAATAAATATGTGCAAATTCATTAAAAGCAGTAGCTGAGCCTGATTGTACGGACCAAAGCAACACTATGAGCGTGGTACAGTATGTGTGCACATCTTGGTAGACAGAGATCCATGCTCAGCTAGTGAATGCTGCAATACAATGGAGCACCTCGTGTGAGCACATATATTGTTGGGTCCACCAGGTAATATGCCATCTCGTGCTTTGTACTATAGAGCACTTTCATAAAGACAATGGAGAAGGAAGTAATATATCTTAGATGTCCTGAAACTCAAAGAGCAGCCTTCCAAAGAGATAAATGTTTATTTCATATATTCACAGTAAACCTAGCATTACCATTCTAAGCTCTTTTTGCACACTTTTTCAAAGGAAAATAGACCCAAGGACTTGAAAGGGGAGCAACACTAAGCTGCAATCCCTTCGATTGCTCTACAAGTGGCGTGGCCAGATCCATATCCAGTGCAGACCTGAGGCTGTTCATGAAAGAAATTCTAGTTTGCACAGCAGAGCAATGGGAAATGTTTAGAGGAGACAGCGTTCGACAGCTTTAGCTTAATAATGATTCTTTACTGAAAAAATGATACAGCTAAGACCTTTTTTAAAAAAGAAGCAGGCAACTTTGTCCAAGCTATGGACGTGCCAGAAGAACTGAATGAACAGTTTAGTCCTGTAGGGATTAGTCCAACAAAAATGCGTGTTTCCGGCTATAAAAATCTCGCAACGCAATGTGCAATAATGATGAGAAGGAATAGACTACTCAGCCATGGATCAGGGTACATCGGACCATTGCAGAATAGTAATATTCAAACAGGTTTGCAAAATACAGCAACTTGGGCAGAGGCGGCTTTCTGCCAAAAATATTAAATACAAAGCAAACACAAGGAGATGATGGATGGAGCGCTGAAACTTTTCAGACACTCACCCCCAGTCACAGATCTGGGCTGAATACATCATCATTCTTTAGCTCACTTTGCCACCCCAGTTCAGACCCAGCCATATGCAAATTAGTCTTGACCCTGTGCCACATGGGAACAGTCCAGCCCGAACTTCCAAGCCAGGTCTTCTCTGGACCGGAAACAAGCATCCTGGGACCGGTTTTGTTTGCCTTTCTAACTCACAACCCCTTTAGGAGACTCCCACTTTTTTCTTCCCACTTATAGCCCTGTTTGTATATTTCTATACGGTTGATTGCAGCCAGCAGCTGTGGGTGCTTCCACGAGCCTTGTTAGAGAATTTTCAGTCAAACTCAAATTTGCATTAAAATGGTCCATTTGCCAATTTTTCCTAGGAGGAGGACCCCCTGCACCCCATGTTTGTCCATTGTGCTCACTTGCTTTGTACACTAAATAAAAGTTATACCCATATTTTACGCCTCACCCCTTTCAAATGCCACCAGCCACCACTGAACGCAGGAGACAAATAAATACAAAATTAATCTGAGCGGAGCATATATGTATGCATGCTGGCCATTCTGTAAACTGAACTGGATTTTACTATTACGTGGAGCAGCAAACCCAGCTGTATTATGACCCTCACCCCTGGACACCAGCTTGGCCACTTCATTTTAGGGGATGGGTTGCTCTGAAGGCAAATCACACTTTACTGGTCCGAACCATTCACTTCAAATAAAAGCATGGGATCTGGAATCTGACTTTGAAAAGTCCAAGGCCTTCTGTCACTGAAGTTCTAACCCATAGGGAAATATCAGGGGTACCTCGAAAAACACAAGCATCAAGATTGTGGCACTCACAGTGAAGTTTGAAACTTATCAGTCTGTCCTAGGACACGTGAATAATTGGAGCGGGGAGGCTGCTGTAGCTGGTATGAGACAAGACCGTCCCTTCTTTGAGAAGTTGCTGAATCGATTTATAATGGGTAAGGACTTGCACTTCTCATGAAGGCTTCTAAACGTAAACAAGCATAGGCACGGCCAATACCTTTAAAATGCCAACACAGACCCTTAGGCTTTACCCAATGCCTCCTTTGTTCGTCTATTGTAAGGACAAAACCATTCCAAGATGACAGTCGATGCATACACAATCATGAGCACACACAAGCATGCACGGGCAGCCATCCTCGAACACTTTCAAAACTCTATCAACAACCTTTCCAAGGTGGCTGCCGGTAGGTGTGCAGGCAGGTCTCACCGTACAGCAGACCCTGCAATCATTCCTTGATATATTTTATTGTCAATTTACCATTCCAAGAATGCTAGTGGGATGCCCGCGCAAATGAGCACACTTGAGCAACATGATAGCAGTACCAGTACATGATCCATTTCACAGGGAAGCATGGAAAACTGTATTGCTCGGAGACTGTTTTTTCAAGGTCATAGGAGGCCCAGGGATCGGAGGGGCTTACTGTACCTCCGTTTCGACTTAGCATTACTATTCTACCTAGGGAAAGGGAGCCCATTTTCATGGCTTGCTTTAGCACTACCCCGCTGCACCACTGTGTGTTGTAAATGGTTTTTGCCTGCGCTAACATGGAGGAGACCTCGATGACATTGGATTGAAGGCAAAGGTCAAGATTGTGCCTGTGGCTAATGGCGCGTGCCGGCTCTTATGGTCTGGAACAATTCACATGTTCTGAATGAATGTTTCTTTAGACACAGCTACTGTCATTTATGGGGAAGGTTGATAGCTCGCGGCCCCCAGAGATCGCGGGGTTTCATACAGTATGCACAGAAAGACAAGGGACACCGAAGAGCAAAACATGCCCTTTAAGGGATGCTTGATTGGACGCCATCTCCGCGCTCCTTCCCAGTCCTGGCGACGCATCAGGCTGAGATTGAAAAATGTGGCCAGTCTTCTCATCCCATCGCCTGCAGGGATCGATTGATTGAATCCTCCTCCTTCGAGGATTTAGCTGCAGATTAACTACAACAACAGCCAGAAATCCTATTAGGGTTCACTGATTGTTTACCTACTTGGATTTGCTGGAAATAACTATCACTTGGCGGAGAGTTAATTTGCTCAATTTCTAAAAGCAACTACACTGTGCAAGGATCCTGATCTGAGACAGAATAATGGGAGCGGGGCTTCCAAATTCACGGCTGCTCTAAAAATGTCCTTTACCGCCTTGCTCGCTGAAATAAATGCATTCTTTATTCAGCTGGGGGGAGCATCGTGTCGCATTACCGCTCTTGTCCTGATGAGATTCTTTTCAGCATTAGATGAAGCTGGAAGCTGCAGATCAATGGCAATCTTTGAAAGCAGCTCCTCAGGGGGAATGCGCACTTTTCCTTATCAGCCGAGCTTGATACCATTGGCTGTCGCGCGGCTGCTCTCGTAGACTGAACTAGACAGGTGATGAGCAAGATACAGTCAAGTTTCCTTCCTACTGTATAAAGATGGCCGCGCTTTGCACCGCGGTCAGCTTGCGTTAGTGTCACCTCGCGCTGCAAGGTAGGAACAAAGCGCGCGAGGTGCTGATGGGATCCGAAGTAAATGATTTGTTGATGGTCTAGAGATGCAGTTAACTGCCGATGCCGACCGGGGAGTGTTTTTTAATGTTTGGACACAGGAAGATGGTAAAAAAATCAAGATGGATGTTTGCCTGCAGTAAAACAATTAAAAACAATTATTTGCTACTTGGGATAGTGGCAATTATGTCGTTGCTTTTTATGTAACAATGTTAAGAATTTGATATTAATAAGTATTCTTATAAATACCGCTAGTCTACTTTTAGAAGAAAGACAAAAACATATGGACATGCATAAATGGTCTTAGAAAATGGATGATTCTGTAAGTTGTCAAAACATGTATTTCGTTTATTACAGTTAACTCTTCACTAAAAACATAGCTACATTTCACTGTCGTTTGATGGAATATTGAAGGCTGCAGAGGAAAACACAAAAAGGTAGGATGAGCACTCTTCAGGAGGGAGAGCGTATGTGACAGCGAATAGGTGATGCCTAAGCTAGTAAACACCCCCCTCATCCGACGTACCTCAATACATGATGGAGGATTAGGCATGGGTGGGAGAGGCGGCTCGGCCTATCCAAAGATCAATGTGTAATAACAATTGACGATGTAAACATGTCCGAATGCATTTTTTCGTCAGTCGCAGACCAGATTTGGTAATTTTTCACAATTACAGGCCAGCAACCACATTTCAATGCCTAGACAAACTCAAAATTATCGCTTGCGCTTGACGTGTCGTGTGCTGTGCAGGTCATCACACATACAATCCACTGTTTTTGAGAAATGAAGACATTTCCCTTTGTTTATCCCCACTTCATGAGGGCACTCATTTGTTATGCAAGTGCCACTCTGGTTATCTTAGTAGCTCAGGTTTTGTGTCAAAAAGCAAAGGGTGTTTTTACAGTTTCACCCAAGTAAAAACCAAGTAGCCCTCCTTGAATTGAAAACGGCGCAAAGCAGTGCAAAGTTCTTTTTAAACGCCCAGAAAGGACCCCTTTCCAGTGCAAAACACCCTTTGCGCTGAGAAGCAAATACCTACGCTTCGCTTTGTGATGTCACACCCCTTAGTAAATCTGGATGCAGGGTTCCATGGGTGGCTCGGGTTTCCACAGAAATTGATTCAAAGAGGACATTTAGCTGATACCCCGTGGACAATCTGAAAATGTTGCACTTTCTAACATTTATACATAAATGAGTGATCTCAAATATTTGATAAGCACAATCAAATAGGGCATTTATCTCTGAGATAATTCTGCTGCAAGCGCTATTGGCTGCCTAAGCATGGATTACAGAGCTTGTGAGTTTGGCCCTGGCTCTAAGCCTGTTTTGGCTTATGCCTATATTCCTTTTAATGATTTTTGTCACTTATGAGACCTGATGACATCAACTGTTCAGGCATTCTGGCTTACTTGTTGGAGGGATAACGCTGAAGTATTGATTTATATGGGAGTTGAACGATAAGATGAATTTAACTTCAGAAATGTTTCCTTTTTTGGGGCTTTGAACTTTTGAAGTCCTCCCCCACCGCAGCATGTGAGAAGGTTAATATATTATTGAGAATTCACACTGAATCATGATGAATAAATATATAATTAACAAATGGTGATGCAAGCAATCATTAAAAAAATAATGACAATAACGTGAACAGATATTAATTTTGCGAGAAATAGAACTTCAAATTTATAAGTTCAAACCTAGTTTACCCATGGTAGCATCAGTGGTCATGTCAGTAACAAATATGATTTTCCACATCTCGGGCCCAAACAAATAAGGCTAACCAGTGGGATCAGATTTGCGATTATTCAGGTACCACTGGTTTTAAAGTTGTTTCCCCAGGGCAGTTAAAGCTGCATGTTTTCTAAAGGAGAATGTACCCCTTTCCAGCCTGTGACTTATGCTTGCCTTGGAATCAACCAATCTTCAGACCCATCTGGGTCTCTGGCATTGGCTCTCAGCTGGCACATTATCACTGTTTAGTAATGACTTATAGAGACCAAATGTCTGGCTTCAATTGGTGGTCCGGTTGATGTCTCCATTCCAAGCATAAGGCCATGATAGCCTCAACTCTCGCCTTAGGTCTATGCAACAGGTCATTTTATGGAGTCACTGACATCCTCCACTGAACCTCTAGCCCTCATTTCACTGCTTCTGAAAAACAATGACACTGGACTCCAGTTCACAACGTCTCTGCCCCAAACCGCCACCAACCATGATACCTTTGCATTCTCGTCACCAATTTTCCCCCTAGTACTCCACTAGTGCCACTTCATTTAGATCTTGGCATTTGTTCACTCACTCACAGAGTAAAACGTAGACCCTTAATGTAGTGGAGGAGGATCTGGTCCTCAGCTGATCTATTATCTTATCTTCTGGGCTTTCAAGAAATCATGAATGTCCCCGGGCCACCAGGATTGCATGGTTACGATATATCTAGCATTCACTTGAGGAGATTGGGTGCAGTAACATGGGGCTCATCTGGAAATGTCTTTGTGGCATTTCCAAGTCCATGCTCAAGGAGCGATATTGGAGATATGTCGATGGTATATTGAACAGTTCTGAGGGGCTAGACACTCTCACCGCTACCTTTCTGGAATTTAAAGGCACTTATCATTTGGAATATGGACACAATTGAGCCTCTGGCTGCTAAGACACTCTATATTAAGTTCCGAGTTGGGACCTTGCCAATTTGATCATTTACTGCAAAGTGGTGGTGCCCCCTCACTGCTCTGAACCTGACCTAAGTTGTCCATTTTGCCCAGATACCAAGGAAACTGTAGACCATGTCCTGTTCTTTTGTCCTCAGTATTCTGTATATAGGAGAAAATGGCTCCTGCTGTTGTGTCGCAATTTGAGCATTAGGGACGACAAAATTGCAAATAGGGTATTCAGGGCAGACACAGTACAACCAATTGTCTTTGCTGTCCCACAGTTTTTGCCCTATATGTTTATACACAGACAGAAAAAGACTGCCCAGTCATTGTCTGTTTCTTAGCACCTATCATTTTTGTGCGTTCAAGTTGCATTTCACTGTTTTCTTATGTTATTTTAAGAATGTGCAATAGTAGATAATAAGTATAGGCTTTGCTGGATGAAATTTACCCTTGCATTTCAAAAGTGTTGTGATGTTCTTTTTACATATTGCTAGTTTTAATTGTGTGTATTTTATATGTCATGTTTTTAAGCGTTTAATTATTGAATTATTTTATAGTTTTAAGTCATTGTGTTTACTTTTATGGAAATTGTTGAAATAAAGGTATTATGATGATGATATGTCCATTTTCAATCAGCACTCCCTCCTCACTTTACAGTTATCCAGAGCAGAGCACTAATCCATGTCCAGGGTTGGGAACATCTGTCAAACCCAATCTTCTGTCAGCGAATACAGCCAAGTAAGGTCAACTTCTTGTATGCAGCTCTAGCTCCAAGATGCCTCATATAACTACTACCAGTGCCCCAGATTGAGAGATGCCACCCCAGTCAATAGATCTGACCACATTTAATGCCCATCTCTCTTTCTCCAATAGGTGGCACATTTCTAAGAACCAGTTGTCCCATGCTGTGTGCAGAATTACCAGAATCAAGAGAGTGGCTTCATGGCAAACTGCCCATTTGTACAATGAGCTGCTATGATTTCTTTGGCATCATTTACCTCAATTGCCACTTGAGACAGGCATAAGATGCCCCTCGTATGCGTCTTTGCCTTACTCCTGATCAGCAGCTTCTCATCAATAAAATATGTGCCTTATGTCGCTTGTAGGTAGAAGCTTAATACTCAGTGTATCTTGCAGAATCTGTGCTTTAAACATATAGTTGCTTGCCCCTCGGTTGCACTGCGTGTGTCAAGTGATGATAAAAATGTTTACTTAGAAAGTTAACTTTTGTCATAACGTGTTTCCTTATAAATGGAAGTGCCCAATGTGTCCCTAACGTCGAATGTTCTCATCTCCAGACTGCCGCGCCACTTATAAATCCTACTGAAACCTACTGGACGCGTTTGCTCTTTTTCTTTGCTCGTATTTATTGGAGTATTAGGAAGTAGGTCAGTTGCACTGCAACATGTCGCAGATTTTTTCTCATGTGGCATGCACAAATCGTGCAAGAAAACTAGGTTTTACAGGTAGAACGTGAGGGGGTTGTCCATTTGGAATTCGAGGCTTTTGGGATGTTTTTTATCACGAGAGCCCAATTTTTCCCATCTGATCCCATGAACATAATACCTTTCTTAATTGTCTCTCGTGGCTGTCCATTGCAATCGACTCTCCAACAAGAGAACGCGTTGCAGTCAGCCGAGGCTTGTGAAATAGGAAATTACATAGGCTATGGGATGGCCAATAATCAGTAGATATAGAATATTCTGCTTTCATGATAAACATTGCACAGTGACTTCTTCTGAATCCAAGCGGGATTGAGGACATTTGCACTTTTCTAGTAATCAAAAATCTCTATTGCAATAAGATTTGGCCTGTAGAATATAGACAAACTTAGGAATATTTTTCCTGTCGGCAGCCTGAGGCTATTGTAGCTCTGTCACCTGGAAACAGGTTTGCTGTTAGCTGTCTGAACTTATAAGATATCTGTAAAGTAAGGGACACTTTGGTTTCTTAGGTTTATGCCCATGGGTTCTTTATAAACTTAGGGATCATTTGTCTGTCTGAGGCGCCAGCTCGAATGAAAAATCTCTTCACCGTGAGGTTGCGTTCCAAGGCGTGAGCCTATTAAATATATGCAATATCAAAACAACCCTGCTTTCAGATGCCTGTACTTATATATCCAATGTAATGCGGGTGATAGTTCTGTTGTCATAGACCTGTGTCCTTAAGATTGGTGTAAACCAAGAGGCATGGGCATCAATTAACCACTCTTTGACCTGAGTGAACTCAAAAGAACTGATATTATATGGCAATTGACTCTGTATCTCCACTGAAAGTGATGCTATATGACCATATAGCCCTAACGACTTCATGATAATTGACATCACTGAAATTCACAATCACTACATGATTAATGTAACAAAGCAGCATAAATAAATGCTTATTTTAGATACTACATATGACATGATATGCCAGGGAACATCAGTCATTTCTATTTGTGTTTTTTAAAATTAAAAATGGTGTGTTGATTATACAGGAGTACATAGTGCCATAAAGCACAGATCAGCACTGTGAACCTACATTATTTGTACCACTGTCATCATTTACTCGGTCAACTAGTGCACACTTCAGCAAGAAATATATTGATAAATCATAGGGATAATCAATAGAGACAGTAATTATGACCATATATGTTCATTGATAGGGACTTTATATTTAATATATTTATTGGCTTAAATATTTCTTTATTGTTTATACATTTTGTTATATGCCCATTTCTAAGGCACTAACACTTGTATGAAGCACATAGGTGTAGGTTTTATTCGCACATATTATTTTCATGTGTTCACATTAATGACACATGGAAACAACTTATTTAAAAAAGTGTTTTTGTAATTACATTTTTTGTTTCATGAGTGTACATTGCTGAATTCATTTATTTTACAGAACCTAAAGTCTAATATGGTCCCAGTGGGAACTGCAGAAAGTAAACAGCGCTCATCAAGCCAGTATACTTTCTGGATTTGACATGCAGCGTGTCACCTCAGGGGCTGTTTGTGCAAAAGCAGTGCCAGGGGTCCAGGTGGGTAAGGTAGCAGTAGTAGCTGCGACCTCGGTGATTCGTACGTGATGCCCATGCTGACAGATGGATTTCCTGCTTGATGCCTATGTAAGATCTCTGTAATTTGAGAGATAGCTCTTGTATACAGTGACCTCTTTGCTACCGATAAAATAGACTGTGCATTGTGTAACTTCATGCATCATTCCTTTGTGGGATGGTAATCAACGTTTATGACGAAACTTTTTCCCCGCATGGAATCACAACGCGGTCGTTACAACGACCGCGTTGTGATTCCGCATACCATTACTCCACAAGTCGGAACAACGACTTGCGGAGGGGGGGGGAGGTGTTGGATTTAAAATCCAACACCTTCCCTAGTGTCTGCACAGACTGGAGTTGGAATAGTAAATTATACTATTCCAACATCCAGCGCCCCCCCTCCGCAAGTCGTTGTTACGACCTGCGGAGTAATGGTATGCAGAATCACAACGCGGTCGTTGTAACAACCGCGTTGTGATTCCATGCGGGAAAAAAGACTGCTGGACAAAGACCTATATTCTTCTAGTGCATATTTAGTGCAATGATGCAAAACTTAGTGATTACATGTATTTACAGAAACTCTTCCCTTTATTATGAGCATAAGTGGCACTTATGGCCCTCACTACAAGTTTGGTGGACTTTGGTGGGGGATACGGGAAGGTCGGAATTCCCAGGTCCAGCCAGTATTACTGAACTAAAATGTGCGGATTATGAGTTTTCTTCTTTGAGTAGAGAATAACCGCATGAACCTAGTGATACAAAGTCTTGTTATGTGTGTTTTTCACACATTTCAGGGAGAAAACCACAGACATTTCTCCCTGCTCTGGACATTTGCAAAGTGTTAAAAATGTCGAGGAGGGGGTAGGGTAGAGGCTTTGGATCAGGGCACGTTTGAGACTGTCCTGGGAAGCATTGTCCTGTCCCTCAATTCTACAGCAGAGGCCCGGCATGGGGCAGGCTGTGCTGCTACCCACAGTCACTGTCCCTGCAACCTGGAAAGGGATCAGTTGTATTCATGCCCAGTTTTATGTGGTCTGGAGTTTCCAGACCTAATAACCCAGGGCTCAGATACACTTTGGAACATGAGTGGTAGAGTTTCACCCAAAAGTATTGCACCCAGTACAATCCTGCAGCTTGCAATGAGGACCTAAGTCATGTTTGTCCACTGTGATGAAGGAAGCAGATTAGGTGTCAACATAATGATCATGAACTGCACTGACTATGACAAAGAGATTAAGGAACAATTGGGTGAAGTCTACTGCTTACACAGCTAACAGCAATGCCACAGCGGCGATATGAACAACATGCTTAAGGGGAAGATAACAACTGGAATGAAATATAGATAATTACTCCCATTGAGCATACGTATGTATTCGTCCACAAGTCAAAACAGAATATAGGTATATATTAGCAAAAGATCATAAGGATGGCCTTGCCGTAGCGCCTAGACACATCAGGGTGGTAGCGCGTTCTATAAATTTAATTTTCATTTAATTTCCAATGAAGGAGGTCCATAATGTCTTCTATTGGGTACCTTACACAAAGGATTTATGAATACATTGATTTCCTTCTTTGACCTCGTTGAACTTGGCCCTTCTGGAAAGTTCACCCCAGAACTTTTTGCAGTATATTAGCTTTTTCCCTATGGTATATTAGTGGATTTAGGCCTCTAGGCGCTTTCACACTGTGTCCCAGTGGAAAGCGCGTGCGCTCTATGTATGGTTTGGGGAGACTGACCTGCCCTCCCATAGGAATGCATGGGGGATCTGAGGGACCATGTTAGTTCCTGATGCGTGGGGAGTGCAGGTGCGAGTTTGGTATGTGCGGACTCGCGTGATTAAATGCTGCGCGATGATGTGTGCGGCGTGGCTGTGTCTAGTGTGGAAGTGCCACTTCTAGACGCTGGCATAAATGTGCAGTGACTGCCTGTCGCGTGGTTGGCTGGCTGAGGTCAGGTGACGGGCTAGGGAATCCCCAGAGTCAGGAGGAGTCACCCGGTGGTGAATAGGGAGATCAGCAGCTAGATGGGTGGGAGGAGTACACCTGGGTCCTGAATAAGGCAGGGCTTTCCCCACACAATGCTGGCTCCGCCCCCTGTGGTGCGACTGACGACCCTAGCCCTGCCAGTGAATAGAGTGAGGGGCTGAGCACATCAAGGGTGCTCCCCAACCAGCTGCGACTGGTTTTCCCCCTCACCCTGAACACAGAACAAAGGGATTTGGTGTATAAAAGAGGGGCTGTGACCCCATGAAAATGTTCTTGTTCTATCTTGAATCTACCAGGGGCGTGCTGCTGCTGGGGCCCAGGGGAAGGCTTGCCTCCCTGGGCCCTGCCCAGCCCCTGGATGCCCTGGACGCTGGAGGACTTCTTGGACCATTCTTGCTATTGCCCCTTCCTTTCCGAAGACCTCTTTGCTGGGAGCTTTTTGCTCCATTTCTTTATGCCTCCAGGACTTTATTGACCTAGCGCCTGGAAAGCGCTATCTTTTCCCCCAGGAAGGAGGAACATGTGGGCCTTGGCAGCGCTGGGCTGCGATCTCCGCCGCGGGAATCCCGACGTAGGGATTCCCCCGTAATGCTGGTCTCGTGGGTGCCCACCCCGCTTATGGTAGTCTAATCGCGGGTGCCCACCCCGCTATCGATTTAACTAACCGAGGGAGCCTACCCCTCACATGCCGCTGTGAAAATCACCGCGGTGCCCCAGGACGCGGACAGGGCTGAAGTCAGGCAAGGAGGAGCCTGACGGTGGGCGGGACTTCCGGTTTTGCGAAGGAAGTCCCACCGCCGCCGCCGGAGAAGCCGTCCAGAGGGAAAATGCTGGCACCTGCCTGTGCGGGGCTCCCATGGCTGAGGGAGAGCCCCGCGGGTGCCAGCAAGTGGATACGAGAGGCGGAGGGGGCTCGAGGCACATTGCCGGTGCCTGCCCCCTCCGCGGAATGAGCGCAGAGACGAGCCCTGCCGCTGGAGAGCCCAGGTGAGTGGGGCTCACATTCAAGGGTGCCCGGCAGAGGCACCCGGTCAAAGCGGCCCCGTTTGTGGGGGGGGGGCCGCTCCCACGTGGCAATATTTGTTTCACGAGCCCCGTGAGGCTCCAACGACTTGGGCAGCATTTGTCTTTAGAGCCTAGAGGCTCCAACGCTACGGGGGCATAATGCCTTTCTGAGCCTGCGTGGCTCCCACGAAGGGCACATGTTTGTTTGTTTTGAGCACCAGGGCGCTCCAACGTGGGCTCCATATTGATCTAAACCCCCAGTGCGCTCCACAGTACTTTGGGGCAAGTTCCCTTGCTATATTGGCGCACAATGATTTCAGGAGCCAGTGTGCTCCAGGGGGACATGTGGTTCTAGAGCCTAGGTGGCTCCAACGTTTTGACATTGTTTCCATGGCCATTAAGAGCCCAGGCCCCTCTTTGCCTTCCCCCAGCTGCGCAGCACTTAGTGCCAGCTGCAGCGTTTAGGCCCTGCTTTGTCCCCAGCTGCCCAGCAAGTAGTGGGCAGCTGCTACGTTTAGGTTCTGGCGCAACCTGGACTCTGATGTGATTTTGGTGCTAGGAAATGTACGGTGTAGTATGTTTTGCGCACCCTGTCTTCGTGCTTTTGGTGCTAGGAAATGTACTGTATATAGCATGTTTTGCGCACCCTGTGTCTTATACCTCTAAATGTGGTTAGTTCTGCCTGGAAGGTTGTCTTACCTGCTTAGGTTGATGGTAGGGAGAATGTACTTCCCTGTGCGATGTGCGCCCCTAGTATAGTTATACTTAGGTGGTTAGGTCTAATGCGTTAGACCAATGAGAATTGCATAATGTGATTTATGCCCCTGTGATAGATGCAGGATAGGTTTTATACCTGATGCTAGTGTGATGACGCTGAGGTCATTATTGCGCCAGTAGTTACTGGTTGTGCTCTACAGTTACTTTGTGTTATGTTCTACATTTACTATTGGTGATTTGTGCTAATTTCCAAAAGTGCTAATTCCTGACAGTGGTTCATGTGGCCCTGTCCCCTGTACATATAATCCCTTGTAAATTCTGCCCGTGCCTGTTGGCACATTGTAAAGTGTGTGTTTTTATCTAATGTGTTTGGTATGATACAAAGGCTATTTTTATATAATACCTTGTGTGGAGTTTCCTTTGTGGTGGGCCTTGGGTGTTGTTGCTGGGTGCGCGCGCAAACGCTTTACACATTGCCTCCGGGATAAGCCTGACTGCTCGTGCCAAGCTACCAAGGGGGTGAGCAGGGGTTATCTTTGGCGTGTAACTTCCTTGCCCTGACTAGAGTGGTGGTTTCTGCCTGGCTTTGGCGCAAGCCCAAGCCAACCAGAAATCCCATTTCTAACATTGGTGGCAGCGGTGGGATTTGGACTTGCGTTTGCGCTGTACCGCAGCAGCAACTGGCTGCACTACAAAACTCTGCATTTTAGATAGTCACATGGTATAGGGATTATTGTTCTAAGTTTGTTTTTAAGTGTCATTTCTGTGGAAATGTGTTTCTTGTGCACTGTGAGTTAGGTGTCCCTAGCTCGGGAGGGTAGATCACCCCCATAAGTGCAGTGTGTTTCTGGATTCACCAGTAAGGGTGGGATCCAGTGGTGGCAGCAGATGTGTGTCCAGTGCATGTATTCCCATTCCCAGTTCCCGGGGTAGTGGTACCTGTGTCACGTGGTGGTCAGGTTGAGAAATCAGGGGCGGTAGAAACTGTCTTACCAGTCTTGGGAGGGGTGGGGATGAATGTGTAATGCGCTGGATGAATGTGAATGTCCCATTCCCAGTTCCCAGAGTAATAGTACCTGTGTCACGTGGTGGTCAGGTTGAGAAAATCAGGGGCGGTAGAAACTGTCTTACTAGTCTGGGGGGTGTGTCTGGATGAATGGTGTGAGTTCTCTGAAATAAGGAGCTTGCTGGTTGATTGGGTGTGAGTTCTCTGGGATAGGGAGCTTGCATTGGGGAGTGATTCCAATAGGAGTGGCTGAGGTGTCTTCCAGCCCAGCGTGGTGGAAGAGGTTCAGAGTAGCCCAGCTAGGTCTCGGTGTAGGGGCTCACGTCCTGTCTCTGCGGAGAAGGAGTGGGTGGGACTGCGTGTCTCCAGGTGCCAGAAACCCAGTGTCAGGGCCTGGATGGTTTCTTTAGGGAACATCAGGTCGGGGGCCTAGGCTGTACCAATATGTCATTTGAGGAGGATCTCCCAGTGTCTACAGGACGTGGAGCGTCTGTAATCAGAGCTCCAGTAGTCCTGGTGTCTGGCGGTACCGCTCCAGTTGGGAGGGTGCGGAAGTCCAGAGTGAGGGGTGAGAGGGGGAGGGATTCCCCAGTGGGAACCAGTAGGTCAGGGACCAGCCAGGTGGGCTGAGTCGCCACTGAGTGACCGTGGTGTCGCCACTTCTGTCCTGGGGCATCTTCACGCACTGTCAGAGGGACAGGAGGTCATGAGCTCTGCGCCAGGCAGACTGTCACACGACACGGTAGGTATGTGTCACCCTCGGGAGGGTATATGTACTCCCAGGAAGTCATGGTTCTCCGGGCAATTGTGAGGTGATACCCCCCTGAAAGCAGGTGGGGTACAGTTGTGAGGGGTAAGAGGGGGAGAGGTCCCCAGTGGGAACCAGTGGGTCAGGGGGCCGGCCAGATGGGCTGAGCCACCAATGAGTGACCATGGTGACGCCACTTCTGTCCTGGGGCATCTTCACGCACTGTCAGAGGGACAGGAAGTCGTTAGCTCTGCGCCAGGTTGCTGGGGCATCTTCACGCACTGTCAGAGGGACAGGAGGTCGTGAGCTCTGACCCAGGTTGCTGGGGCATCTTCACGCACTGGCAGAGGGACAGGAGGTCATGAGCTCTGCGCCAGGCAGACTGTCACACGACATGCTAGGTATGTGTCACCCTTAGGAAGTCCTGGTCCGCCAGGCATCTGACCAAAGGTTACGTCCCTCGGTTGGGGAGCCAGTAGCCGGTGTTTCCGGATCTGGACGTAAGGACGACTGTAGTCAGTGTCCTGGCCGGTTTGCCTTCTAGGGGTACCACTCCAGTTGGGAGGGTGCGGAACTCTGGAAGGGGGTGCAGAGGGAGGGCGGCCTCGCCTCTGACCCCGGTGCAGCCGGCGAACTTGGATCCCAGGTGGTAGACCAGTTGGTGGGGAGAGGTCCTGAACTGGTGGGAGAGTTGTGTTCTGGTGGGTGCTTCCCTGGGAGGGTGCGGAACCCCAGAAGTAGAGGTAGGGTGGGGCATTCTTGCCCGTGACCTCTGGTCAGCCTGAGGGTGTGGACCCTCGACTTCAACGGCGGCAGTAGTCGACAGCGGGGGTGCAGGCGGAGCTGCAGCGGGGGGGGGAGCGGCCTACCAGGGACGGTCAAGGGTTGCTCCATGTAAGTCTAATACAACAACAGGGTTATAGGCAAATGTGAACCCCACTGGGTTTCTATAAACATAGTTGATGTGGTACCTTTAATTACTTTGTGAACAAATATTTAAGCTTTTTAAGTAGCACCTGAACATGCATCATATAAAAGAATTCAAAGCTTGCCAAACATTATGCTGTGTACATTTTATTATTCAAATGTAGCTTAATCTATGTGGGTGTCACCACAAAACCACTGGCGAAAAGTGTTTTAGAACACATATGAGCAACTTGGGACAAGGATCCAAAAAACCCCATGGCTATGAGCTATGAGGACATATGATGAGATTGATGTGAATGTTCGATTTAATGACACACAACTTGTTCATGCCAATGCCAGGGGAGGGAGCATAGTTCATTTATTTCATGAGTCAGAGGCCAAGTGGATTAGCACATTTTAGGATGTCAGGTGTGGCCATAACACATAAATTGCAGTACTCGATGGGTAAACGTGTAACACATTACCAACTCCTTGCATTTTCCATATACATTGCGTTCTCTTTACACTATGTGCTTATTCCCATGCATAAGAATGAGTCTGTGTGGAAGATTTCCTAGACACTACCATCTGTGAGCACTATAATGTTTACATTTTAGGAATGTAGACCCTGTCTACTCTGGATGTACAGTAATATTGAGACTCTTGCCTTATGTTTCGGTGGTTCAGATGGTCCTATATGATATGTGTCATGCCTTCTGTTCATAAGTTATACTATTGATCACCTACACTGTGACCTTTTGATGTTGAACACAAAGATTATACAATGTCATTTACACTCTCAGCCAGTGATTGTGACCTTGAAAAAACAGCATCTAGCGTTTTTGCATGTGAATTCTGGTGAATTGTTTTGTATTTACTTTTATGGTGGTAATCATTCAATATTGTACAACTAGTGAGAAATGGTATCACAGCTGGTAAAATATTTGCTTTTTTAGTCGAGCGACATATATTTCTAACTCTATTTAAAATAGCTGAACTAAGGGGCATATTTACAAGGCAGCGATAATAAATTATTGCCGCTTTTGCAGCTGTTTTCGGCCAAAAAGCGGCAATAATTTTATCGCCTAATTAGCAAGGTCACGCTAACGCGTGAAACCTTGCTTTAGCGCTGGGATTCTTAACGCCCAGCTTTGCATCTCTAATGAGATGCAAAGTGGGCGTTCCTGACCTAACATGACAGGAGAAATGTCGCTAAGCGACATTTCTCCTATCATCAAGCCCCACGCTATGAAGCATAGCGGCAGGAAAAGTAGCGATAACCCCTGTTATCGCTACTTTCCTTACGCCTGCTTCAGGACTGACTCAGCCATGATATCCTATGGAAGGTGGCTATCATGGCTAAGTTTGTGAGTCCCTATCAACAAGCTAACACCACACTTGAGATTATACTTCGTGAGATTATCGCTGGGTTTCCAGCGATAATCTCACGTTAGGCAGTTAGCGCTAGGATTTTTATCACTATTGAGATAAGCGTTGCTAATAGCACGCTATCTCAGCGATACAAATCCACGCTAGCCGGCGATAATTATCCTAGCGCTAAGTGCGCTTAGCGATAATTATCGCCGGTTGTTGCTGATATGCCCCTAAGTACCCCTAGACCAGCGCTCATCCAACCTCTACCATTTTCAATTTACATAGGTATCACAACTCGGTGTCACTACTCTCATGAATTTGCAACTAAGGCATTTTATTCAGGCTTACCGCTTAATTATAACTAACAGTGTACAACCAAGTTGAAAACACCTTTTTTTGGCAAAATAATATATGTCGACATAATTTGGAGAATATTATTTATTATTGTCTCCTCTGATTTCCTGAACACTTTACAGAGAAAATACTTTTTTTAACTACATACACCAGATATTTTGACTTTTTTTCCTAGACTTAATAATTATCAGACTGCTGTTTTTTATTTCGATTTCAAGACTCCCTTAACTTTATTCGTCTAGATTACACTAAAAATACTATATAACTAATACTGTCTGCTCCCTTACTTAAAAGTTACACAGTTTTAACTAGACAGCTGTTGTCTAGTAATATGGCTCCTTTTGTTTTTCTAATCGAGCTACTTCTGACTTTGGTCAATATTATGCTTTCCAAAGTAGGTGCGCATGTGGTGACAATAAAATGAATACTCTTTGATGTTCACACAGCGTCACTAGACTCAAAAAACGCAGTAGCGCTAAACCAGTCTGTAAGGCAAACAGTCTTTTTTTTTGTTTGTTTTCAAAGCCTCCAACTGCAGCCTGACCCAGTTAGAGCAGGAAGACAGACAAGCTGTGAGTGCCGCAAAGCTGCAACTGGCCGATCTGGCCAAAGAGGAGAAAAATCTGACCATGGAAGAGAGGGTAAGTGAGGCAGCAACAGCAAAGGCCCTGGAGGAGAAAAAGTTGACTTTGGAGAAGTAGAAATTGTTGTTGGCTAATGAAGTGAGTCAGAAGAAACTGGACCTGAAAGTTAGGAGGGTCACAGAGTCAGGTGAAGATTGTGGAAGCGACACAGATTTGCCTAGAGGAGGTAAAAGGGTCCACATCCCCAAAGACCTTGTGCCTTGCTTTGTGGTGAGGGATGACACTGACAAGTGATTTGAGGCCTATGCCATGGCCCTTTGTATGCACAGGTTCCCAGAGGAGGATCAGGGGCTAGTGTCTGGAAGCATATTTCACTCATAAGGAGGGATACCCTATTGGCCCTAGAGCACTGACAGGATGAGGTATACCCCATTAAAGAAGCACTTGTTGTCAAGTTTGGTCTCACCCCGAGAAATAATGCTTGTAAGTCAGGAGTAACCAAAAGTTATCTCCCCAGTCCTGGGCTGACTTTGTAGATTACTCCAGTAGGACATTAGAAAGTTGAGTGAAGGAAAGCACAGTGAGTGACGATGATGGGCTGTACACATTTATCAGACAGCATATGCTGAATAATTGCTTTATAGAGTTGTGTCAACACACTAATGACTCCAAGTTTACTATGACCTCAGAGATTTGAAAGATGCAGACCTCTAGGTCAGTACCAGAGTGTCATAAATGGTACCCAGGTGTGAGCATAAGAAGGGTGGTTCAGGTCCCCTGCAGAAAAGTGAGGTGTAAGAAAAGGGTAAAACAGGCAAAGTAAAAAAAGGACCACCAAACAGTGTGGGAGGAAATGAATTCCCAGGGCTCTTCTCAGAGTAAAGTCTAGGTTCTGATGGGTAGAACTAAAGACACCACTATTTCAACCCAAGTGCTTTGACTGCCTCAATTTAGGGCATAGAATGGGCAACCCTGTCTGTTCCAGTAACCCACCCACAGCTGGGCACTCCACAGAGGAGCAAGACCACTGACATGGTCAGTGTGACTGCTCTCACCAGCGCAGCTCAACCACTAAGTGCTGCCCCCTGAGCTCCGTTGCACGGTGTTTGAGGACCTCCTTTACCCGCAGGCTCCTGCCTGCGCCTCATCCCTGGTGGTCCAGTGCGAGAGCACTCTGCTCTTCTGCTGCTCTGCCTCTGCCTCTCTTCTTTGTGCCCTTTTGCTCTCTCCTTAGTTTTTTACTCATTCCCTTTGCTCTCTCCTTAATTTTTCACTCTTTCCCTATGCTCTTTCCTTTGTTTTTCACACTTCGCTCTTCGTGCTATTTCCTTTGTTTCCCCCCACCGCAGCTGGCCCGCACCCCTTCACCCCTTCAGTGTGTCCTTCCCGCTCCCGCCTCCCATTTAACCTGCCCTCCCTCCGATCCCTACTTAAAGGCGGCTGAGCCGCTGGCATGCCGAAGACATGCCGAAGGCAAGCCTGTCAGCACCTGTCCACGACCTGACTGCGACCAGCGCCAGGAGCCCTGGTCCCCTGGCCCAACTCCATTACAACTCCAGCACACTCCACGACCTTAACCCCAGATGCAAAAACAACTGCCAGCTCTCGACGCCAACCAACGCCCCTGGCCCTTTCTCCTGTCTACACTGCCACGGCACCTTCACAAACCTCCATACCCCAGCAACATCTCCCAGCCTGCCGGACATCACCACTCACAAACTACTCAACTACGTCCTTCTCAACATACGCTCCATACACAAGCACACAATAGATGTCTGGGACCTCCTTAACACCTATTCGCCTGATGTCGCCTTCCTCATGGAAACCTGGACTAATGCAAACTCGGCACCTGACATCCCTACCGCCAATCCTGACAGATAGAAGATTCTGCATAAGGACCACCCCATCTGCCCAGGTAGCGATATCGCTATCGCTCATAAAAGCACCCTCCGCATGACCACCCTCCCGGACCACACAACGAACTTCATGGAGCACCTCCACTTCCAGTTCCAGACCAACCGCAAAACGACTGTCCGCGAGATCCTCATCTACAGGCCACCCACCCTGCCTGCCCTTTACCAACGCCATCACTGACTTCATCGCTCCTCACACCCTCGCATCCACAGACTAAATCTTACTCGGAGACCTAAACTTCTACTGGGATAACCATGAGGACTCAAACACCACCTCCCTCCTAGACAACCTCGACAACTTAGGACTGAATCAACTAGTCACTGCCCCCATGCACACAGCAAAACACACACTCGACCTCGTCTTCACCAGAGGAAACAGCATCTCCTAGAGCCACACCACAGAACTCCTCTGGACAGATCACTACTGCATCCACTTCTTTAAAAAAAGCACCGTACACAAGCACACCCACCACCTCCCCTGCAGAAACTGGAACAAAGTAACCGAAGACCAGCTCACCTCCACATTCATCAGCACCCAACCACTGACCACGTCAGACGCAAACACCGCACCATAAAACCTCCACCGCTGGATCACAAACTGCGCCAATACACTTGCCCCCCTCAAGAAAGCCACCAGAAAACACTTCAAGAAAGCAAGCTGGTTCACCCCTGCACTCCAAGAAACCAGACGCTCCTGAAGATGACTTAAAAAGACATGGAGGAACTACAAAACCCTGGAAACCTGCGCCGCCTACAAAGCAGCCACCACCGTACACCACCAACTCATCAAATCCACAAGGAAGAAATCCCTCCAAGACAGAATCCTCACCAGCGCACACAACAACAAAGAGCTCTTCTCCTTCATCAAGGAATTTGCCAAACCTTGCAGCCAAGCAACAGACATCCCACCCTCCCAAGACCACTGCAACAGACTCAGCACCTTCTTCCACCACAAGATTAAGATGATCTATGACAACCGGAACAACCAAGACCACCTCACCGCTCCAGATCCCCCCTCATGTGACGTCACTCAACAGACCCTGCTCAAATGGATTCCACTCACGACAGAAGACACCTTGAAGACCATGAAAAGCATCCACTCCAAGCACCATCAGACGCCTGCCCACACCACATCTTCTACAGAGCCACCTCTACCATCTCACCTAAACTACGTCAGATGATCAACTGCTCCTTGGAGATGCCACATTCCCCGAAGACTGGAAACACACTGAAGACAACCCGTCCATGAAGAAATTCTCTGCAGTCACTTCACCCAACACCTGCGTGATCTACACTGGCTTCCAGTCGTAAGAAGAATAACATTCAAATTCTTCATCTAAAAGGTTCTTCACAACACCGGACCCGCATACCTGAACAGTCAACTTTCCTTCCACGCACCCAAAAGACACCTGCGATCAGCCAAGCTCTCTCTGGCCACTGTCCTTCGTATCACCAAGACTAAACGGGAGGAAAGTCCTTCCCCTACCTCACAGCCAAAGCCTGGAACACCCTACCTATCCACCTCCGGGATTCTCCCACATTGCCCCAGTTCAGGAAGGACCTCAAGACCTGGCTCTTCGGATGCCCTCAGCACACAACGGAGCTGCCCCTTCACCCCACGTGCCTTGAGACCCTCACAGGTGAGTAGTCGTGCTTTACCAACCCTGATTGATTGATTGATTGATTGATTGAATCTGCCCTTGGGGGAAGGTAGTCCCCAAGAGCAGAGGGGAAAGCATGCCCCTGTATGTCTATTTTCAAAAGTTTAATATAGAGCAAACTTGGGACCACCAATTGCATTACAGATGGGCACATTCATTTTGTTAGGCATGGTGAGATTAAATGATTTGCTCAGAATCACAGGTTTTTGAGCATCCCTGCCAAGACTCGACCCCTGTTTCCCAGCTTGGAGGTTGACCACTCTAGCCGTTAGGCCACATCCTCTCCCCAATGGTACCAAGAAGTTGGAAGGTGGTCTCAGAGGGTGAGCTTGTGATCCCTGAGAGTAGGAGTCATCACTTACAGCAGATCACAGTGAAAGGGTTCCTTGCCACTGCTCAATGGGTAGACCTGTGCCAGTCAGACCATGGTGGTGAAACGACTGGTTTCCATAGAGCAGTATCTGCCAGGATAGATAGGCAGATCAACCAAGGCATATGGACTGGATTTTGTCCTACCTTTTGGCTATGGTCTTCCTGGAATGGTGGGGCTAGTGGTCTAGAGGAGGGTCATTGTTAGTCTCCACATGCCCATTAACTGCACCCTGGTAAAAGAATTACTACCAGTGACAGAAGAGCTGGGTGAGACCGTTGCCCAGAATGCAACCACAGCTCAGGTTTTTGGGGGCACTGCTTCCAAATGGAAAGAACGGAGGCTCAGGTGCAGAGTAAGGTATAGGAAGTGGAGGAAATCCACATTGGAGGACCAGCCGATCATGGGTACCTACTCTGCGAGGAAAGAACCCCAAAACAGGCCCTGCTGAGGCCATTTCTGACTTGGAGGTGCTGCCTGTGCTGTCACAGAGACAGAAGACAGGAGACCTGCAACCAGCAGACCCCACAGTACACAGTGTGTCACCCTTGAGAGGGTTTGAGTTTCCCCCTTGTTAGAATGGAAATTGTTTATGCTCACCCATGCTTCATGTAAGTTAGCATTCGCTGCGCCAATTTCTGCTTGGGCACCATCTTAGGCTGTTCGAAACTAATGTAGTTTAATTCCGAGAAATGCTCCTCTTTGAGTTTTGCTTCTTCACTTTGGTTTTGTTTCAGCAATGTGCACACTGTTCCTGTGCTTTCTCACTAAATAGAGGCCCTTTCCCCCTTGTTTGGTGGCGGGATCCAGATGGAACGACCTTGGACCATGAAACTTTGTGTAAGATATAGGCCTGGGCGGTAAATTTCGTTCCACTCACGGAATTTGCGATATTTTGACATTTTCGCGTTCTGCGGAGAGCGCGAAAACGTCAAAACGTTCGTAATCTGCCGCGAAACGGAAGTATTTTTCTTGTTCGCACTTTAAAAATGTGTGCTCGCGCGCACGTGGTCGCGACTTACCAGGTCCCTGCGTTCGCCGACGAGTTTTCCTATCCATTCGCGTGCATCACGAGATGTTGGATTGTTGGTAACCGGTCGCGCTATCCCGTGAGAGTTTGCGATCGCGAACACGTCATTGCGATCGCGAACACGTGGCCGTGCCCATTAGCGACCGCATGGACAAGTTGGAGATATATTTTCCCGCGACCACGCAAAAACACATCGTGAACGGGGGGGAAAAGCAATCTCCGCATCTTCGCGCAAGTTCCGCGTGCTCGCGGAGATTTTGCGCAATTTTGCGATAATTTGCAAAAGTCAATTTCGCACATTCTGCCCACCCCTAGTAAGATAGGAGCACTGAAACGTTGTTTTTGTACGTCACTATTTAGCTGCACCTGCTTGGAAAATTCCACTTTGGGCGTGTTTTCACCCGGTTATGAAATGTACATAATGTATCTTTATGCTTGTTGCTTTCAGTCCTCTCTGCAGGACTCCTAGCGACTGGGCAGACCGGGCTCTTCACTGAGTGTATATTAACCCCTTCTATGCTCAGGATGGAAGTGCCAGTGTGCTCATGATGGAACCATTCCATCATGAGCACACATTAAAAAAATCCCTCTGCAGTAAACAGCAGAGGGATTTCCCTTTTTTTTCTTTCTGAAACAGTTTCAGTTTTACAGTTTTGGTGCTTGTGGGACTATCTCAGCCCCCCGAGCACCGAAAAACATGAGAGAGGTGTCGTTGGAAATGGGAGAACCTCCCCTTTCCAATGGTACCCTTCTCTAGTGGTTCCCTGCTTGAGTAGCACCCCAGGAGGGCGATCCCAAACAGGGATCCACCCACTAGCCACCTGGGAGGAGGGAGCGGCCCCTTGGGCAAGGGCCTTTGCTCCCACCTATAAAATTATGCCGGACAGCGTTTCTACCTGCCCTGGGGGGCAGATGGGGGCAGTGGCCCCCAATCTGCCTCCCGAGGGGACAGAAAGCACCATAGGCACCAGGGATTTTTTTATAGGCCAGAGTTGGGGGCTGCCCAGAATGGGCATGCCAATGCCCCCACCCTACCCCTCCAAAGAAGGCACAAGACTTTCTGCCCCTCCAGTAGGCAGATGGGGCAATAACCCCTGATCTGCCCCCTTGGGGGGGCAGAAAGTCCGCTAGGCCCCAGGGATTTTTTTTAATTTTATATATGAGTTGAGGTAGGGGCTGCCCAGAATGGGCATGCCAATGCCCCCACCCAAATGGTAGAGTATTTCTGCCTCCCCTTAGAGGCAGATGGGGCAAAAACCCCTTATCTGCCCCCCGGGGGGCAGAAAGCCCAATAGGCACCAGGGATTTGTTTTCTCCAAAGTTCGGGGTGGGGGCTGCCCACCCCCCCAAGAAAATGCCACAGTCTTTCTGCCCCCCAGGAGGCAAATGGGGCAGTAGCCCCTTATCTGCAGAAAGCCCACAAGGCACCAGGGATTTTTTATTTTAATGTACTTAGGGGTGGGGGCTGCCCAGAATGGGTATGCCAATGCCCCCACCCTCCAAAAAATTGCCACAGTCTTTCTGCCCCCCAGGAGCCAGATAGGGGCAAAAATTCCTCATCTGCCTCCCGGGGGGGGGGGGGGGAGGGGGCAGAGAGACCAATAGGCATCAGGGAATATATTTTTTTTAATTCAGTGGTGTGGGCTGCCCAGAATGGACTTGCCAATGCCCCCACCCCCCCCCCAAAAAATGCCACAGTCTTTCTGCCCACCCAGGAGGCAGATGGGGCAGTAGCCCCTTATCTGCCCCCCCGGGTGGGGCAGAAAGCCCACAAGGCACCAGGGATTCTTTATTTTAATGTACATTGGTGTGGGGGCTGCCCAGAAAGGGTATACCAATGCCCCAACCCCAAAAAAATGTCCACAGTCTTTCTGCCCCCCGCAGCCAGATGGGGCAAAAGCCCCTTATCTGCCTCCCGGGGGGGGCAGGAAGACCAACAGGCATTAACGATTTTTTTTTATTTTTACTTCAGTGATGTGGGCCACCCAGAATGGACATGTCAATGTCCTCACCACCCCCCCAAAAATGCCACAGCCTTTCTGACCCCCCAGGAGACAGATTGGGGCATTAGCCCCTGATCTGCTCCCGCAGAGGGCATCAGAGAGCACACTAGAAGCCAGCGATTACGCTGCCTTTTTTAAGCGTGGGGGCTGCCAATAATGGGCATACCAATGCCCCCTCCCCCCAAACTAATAGCCACAGTCTTCCTGCCCCCTTGGGGGCACATCAGGGCAACCCCCCCCCTATTTTTAGCCCCAGGGAAGCAGAAAGCCCACTAGGCACCGCCTTGTTTTTAGCAATGTGCCTACCTGTGGATTTTGGGCCCTAGCGCAGCCGACACATAGGGAATCCTAGCAAACTTGTACATTTTTAAAAACTAGACACCAAGGGGAATCCAGGATGGGGTGACTTGTGTGCCTCTCACCAGGATCTGTTACCCAGACTCCCTTGCAAACCTCAAAATATCACAGAAAAAACAAATTTTGCTCACATTTCTGTGGTGGAAAGTTCTGGAATCTGGGTGGATCCACAAAATTCCACCCACCAAACATTCCCCAAAGTCTTCCCAGAAAAATGATACCTCACTTGTGTGGGTAGGACGAGTGCCGAACACAGGAAACGGCCCAAACCTCAATGTGGACACACGACATTTTCACAGTAAAAAGTGACCCTTTTTGTGAAAAGTGGCTAGCTGTAGGTTTTGAACCCTAGCTCTGCCGGCACCTAGGGAAACCTAGCAAACCAATACATTTTTAAAAACTAGACATCCAGGGGAATCTAGGATGGGGTGACTTGTCTGGCTCTCACCAAGTTCTGTTACCTAGAATCCCTTGCAAACCTCAAATTGTGTCAAAAAAACACATTTTCCTCATATTTCTGTGGTGGAAAGTTTTGGAATCTGTGTGGATCCACAAAATTCCACCCACCCCGTATTACCCGAAGTCTTCCTATAAGAATGATACCTCACTTGTGTGGGTAGGCAAGGTGTACGCGACAGGAAACGGTCCAAACAGCAACGTGGACACACCATATTTTTACAGTGAAAACTGACCCTTTGTTTGCAAAGTGCCCAGTCGTAGATTGTGAACCATAGCTCTGCCGGCACCTAGGGAAAACTAGAAAACCTGTACATTTTTGAAAAGTAGACAGCCAGGGAAATCCAGGATGGGGTAACCTCTCTGGCTCTCACCAGATTCTGTTACCCAGAATCCCTTGCAAACCTCAAACTTTGTAAAAAAAAAACAACATTTTCCTCACATTTCTGTGGTGGAAAGTTCTGGAATCTGTGTGGATCCAAAAAATTCCACCCACCCACATTCACCAAAGTCTTCAGAGAAAAATGGTACCTTACTAGTGTGGGTAGGCCTAGTGCCTGCGACAGGAAATGGCCCAAAACGCAACGTGGACACACCACATTTTCACAGTGAAAACTGACCCTTTTTTTTCAAAATGCTTAGCTGTAGATTTTGAACCCTTGCTTTGCCAGCACCTAGGGAAACCTGGCAAACCTATACATTTTTGTAAACAGACACCGAGGGGAATCCAGGATGGGGTAACTTGTCTGGCTCCCACCAGGTTCTGTGCTGCTAGAGTTCAAATTCTACAGCTGAAAATGTGTTGTGTACAAGTTGCGTTTTGGGCCATTTCCTGTTGCGGGCACTAGGCATACTCACACAAGTGAGGTACGATTTTTCTTGAAAGGCTTTGCGGAATGTGAGGTGGGTAGAATTTTGTGGATCCACGCAGATTCCCGAACTTTCCACCACAGAAACGTGAGCAAAATGTGGGTTTCTTTGACAAATTTTGAGGTTTGCAATGGATTCTGGGTAACAGACCCTGGTGAGAGAAAGACAAGTCACCCCATCCCGGATTACCCTGGGTGTCTAGTTTTAAAAAAAATATAGGTTTGCTAGGTTTTCGTAGGTGTCGGCAGAGCTAGGGTTCAAAATCTACAGCTAGGCACTTTTCAAACAAAGGGTCAGTTTTCACTGTGAAAATGTGGTGTGTCCACGTTGCATTTTTGGCCGTGTCCTGTCGCTGGCACTAGGCCTACCCACACAAGTGAGGTACATTTTTCACTGAAGACTTTGGGGAATGTGGGGTGGGTGGAATTTTGTGGATCCACGCAGATTCCAGAACTTTCCACCACAGAAATGTGAGGAAAATGTGTTTCTTTTTTTACAAATTTTGAGGTTTGCAAGGTATTCTGGGTAACAGAACCTGGTGAGAGCCAGACAAGTCACCACATCGCAGATTTTCCTGGGTGTCTACTTTGTAAACATGTATAGGTTTGCTAGGTTTCTCTAGGTGCTGGCAGAGCTAGGTTTCAAAATCTACAGCTAGGCTCTTTGCAAAAAAGGTGTCCTTTTTAAACTGTGAAATTGTGGTGTGTCCATGTTGCTTTTTGGGCGATTTCCAGTGGCGGACACTAGTTCAACCCACACAAGTAAGGTACCATTTTTATTGGAAGACTTTGAGGAATATGGGGTGGATTTCCCTGGATGTCTAGTTTTAAAAAATGTATAGGTTTGCTAAGTTTCCCTATTTTCCGGCAGAGCTAGGGTTCAAAATCTACAGCTAGGCTCTTATCAAAACAAGGGTCCTTTTTCACTGTGAAAATGTAGTGTGTCTACGTTTAGTTTTGGGCCGTTTTCTGCTGCGGGCACTAGGCCTACCCACATAAGTGAGGTGCCAGTTTTCTCAGAAGACTTTGGGGAATGCGGGGTGGGTAGAATTTTGTGGATCCATGCAGATTCCAGAACTTTCCACCACAAAAATGTGAGGAAAATGTGTTTATTTTTTACAAATTTTGAGGTTTGCAAGGTATTCTGGGTAACAGAACCTGGTGAGAGCCACACAAGTCAACCCATCCTGGATTTCCCCGGGTGTCTAGTTTTAAAAAATGTATAGGTTTGCTAAGTTTCCCTAGGTGCCGGCAGAGCTAGGGTTCAAAATCTACAGCTAGTCACTTTGCGAACAAAGGGTCTGTTTTCACTGTGAAAATGTGGTGTGTCCATGTTGCATTTTTGGCAGTGTCCTGTCGCTGGCACTAGACCTACCCACACAAGTGAGGTACATTTTTCACCGAAAACTTTGGGGAATGTGGAGCGGGTGGAATTTTGTGGATCCAAGCAGATTCCAGAACTTTTCACCACAGAAATGTGAGGAAAATGTGTTTCTTTCTTTTACAAATTTTGTGGTTTGCAAAGTATTCTGGGTAACAGAACCTGGTGAGAGCCAGACAAGTCACCACATTGCAGATTCTCCTGGGTGGCTACTTTTTAAAAATGTATAGGTTTGCTAGGTTTCTCTAGGTGCTGACAGAGCTAGGGTTCAAAATCTACAGCTAGGCTCTTTGCAAAAAAAGGGTCCTTTTTCACTGTGAAAATGTGTGTCTAGGTTGCATTTTGGGCCGTTTCCTGCTGCGGGCTCTGGGCCTACCCACATAAGTGAGGGACCATTTGTCTCGGAAGACTTTCGGGAATGTGGTGTATGTGGAATTTTGTGAATCCACATAGAATCCAGAACTATCCACCACAGAAATGTGTAGAAAATGTTTTTTTTTACAAATTGTGAGGTTTGCAAGGGATTCTGGGTAGCAGAACCTGGTGAGAGCCAGACAATTCACCCCATCCTGGAATTCCCTGGGTGTCTAGTTTTCAAAAATGTATAGGTTTGCTAGGTTTCCGTAGGTGTCGGCAGAGCTAGGGTTCAAAATCTACAGCTTGGCACTTTGCAAAAAAAGGGTCACTTTTCACTGTGAAAATGTGGTGTGTCCATGTTGCGTTTTGGGCCGTTTCCTGTGTCGGGCACTAGGCATACTCACACAATTGAGGTACCATTTTTCTCAGAAGACTTTGGGGAATGCTGGATGGGGGGAATTTTGGGGATCCATGCAGATTCCAGAACCTTCCACCACAGAAATGTGAGGAAAATGTGTTTATTTTTTTACAAATTTTGAGGTTTGCATGGTATTCTGGGTAACAGAACCTGGTGAGAGCCACACAAGTCAACCCATCCTGGATTTCCCTTGGTGTCTAGTTTGCAAAAATGTATAGGTTTGCTAAGTTTCCCAAGGTGCCGGCAGAGCTAGGGTTCAAAATCTACAGCTAGGCACTTTGCAAACAAAGGGTCCATTTTCTACTGTGAAAATGTGGTGTGTCCATGTTGCATTTTTGGCCGTGTCCTGTCGCTGGCACTAGGCCTACCCACACAAGTGAGGTACATTTTTCACCGAAGACTTTGGGGAATGTGGGGTGAGTGGAATTTTGTGGATCCACGCAGATTCTAGAACCTTCCACCACAGAAATGTGAGGAAAATGTGTTTATTTTTTTACAAATTTTGAGGTTTGCAAGGTATTCTGGGTAACAGAACCTGGTGAGAGCCAGACAAGTCACCACATCGCAGATTCTCCTGGGTGTCTACTTTGTAAAAATGTATAGGTTTGCTAGGTTTCTCTAGGTGCTGGCAGAGCTAGGTTTCAAAATCTACAGCTAGGCTCTTTGCAAAAAAAGGGTCCTTTTTTACTGTGAAAATATGGTGTGTCTAGATTACATTTTGGGCCATTTCCTGCTGCGGGCACTAGGCCTACCCACATAAGTGAGGGACCATTTTTCTCGGAAGACTTTGGGGGATGCGGGGTATGTGGAATTTTGTGAATCCACATAGAATCCAGAACTTTCCACCACAGAAATGTGTAAAAAATGTTTTTGACAAATTGTGAGGTTTGCAAGGGATTCTGGATAACAGAACCTGGTGAGAGCCAGACAAGTCACCCCATCCTGGCTTTCCCTGGGTGTCTAGTTAGGTTTGCTAATTTTCCGTAGGTGTCGGCAGAGCTAGGGTTCAAAATCTACAGCTTGGCACTTTGCAAAAAAAGGGTCAGTTTTCACTGTGAAAATGTGGTGTGTCCATGTGGCGTTTTGGGCCGTTTCCTGACGCGGGCACTAAGCATACTCACACGAGGTACCATTTTTCTCTGAAGACTTTGGAGAATGCAGGGTGGGTGGAATTTTGTAGATCCACACCGATTCCAGAACTTTCCACCACAGATATGTGAGGAAAATGTGTGTCCATGTTGCTTTTTGGGCCATTTCCAGTGGCGGGCACTAGGCCTGCCCACACAAGTAAGGTACCATTTTTATTGGAAGACTTTGGGGAATATGGGGTGGGTGGTATTTTGTGGATCCACGCAGATTCCCGAACTTTCCACTACAGAAATGTGAGGAATATTTGTTTTTTTTGCCTATTTTGAGGCTTTGCAAGGGATTCTGGGTAACAGAATCTGGTGAGAGCCAGACAAGTCAACCCATCCTGGATTTCCCTGGGTGTCTAGTTTTAAAAAATGTATACGTTGGCTAAGTTTCCCTGTTTTTCGGCAATGATAGGGTTCAAAATCTACAGCTACGCACTTTGCAAACAAAGGGTCAATTTTCACTGTGAAAATGTGGTGTGTCCACGTTGAATTTTTGTCCGTTTCCTGTCGCTGGCACTAGGCCTACCCACACAAGTGAGGTAGATTTTTTACCGAAGCCTTTTGGGAATGTGGGGTGGGTGGAATTTTTTGGATCCGCGCAGATTCCAGAACTTTCCACCACAGAAATGTGAGGAAAATGTGTTTCTTTTTCACAAATTTTGAGGTTTGCAAGATATTCTGGGTAACAGAACCTGGTGAGAGCCAGATAAGTCACCACATCGCAGATTCTCCTGGGTGTCTACTTTTTACAAATGTATAGGTTTGCTAAGTTTCCCTAGGTGCCGGCAGAGCTAGGGTTCAAAATCTACAGCTAGGCACTTTGCAAACAAAGAGTCCGTTTTCACTGTGAAAATGTGGTGTGTCCACTTTGCATTTTTGGCCGTGTCCTGTCGCTGGCACTAGGCCTACGCACTGAAGCGAGGTACATTTTTCACCGAAGACTTTGGGGAATGTGGGATGGGTGGAATTTTGTGGATCCACGCAGATTCCACAACTTTCCACCACAAAAATGTGAGGAAAATGTGTTTCTTTTTTTACAAATTTTGAGGTTTGCAAGGTATTCTGAGTAGCAGAACCTGGTGAGAGCCAGACAAGTCACCACATCGCAGATTCTCCTGGGTGTCTACTTTTTAAAAATGTATAGGTTTGCTAGGTTTCTCTGGGTGCTGGCAGAGCTAGGGTTCAAAATCTACAGCTAGGCTCTTTGCAAAAATAGGGTCCTTTTTCACTTTGAAAATGTGGTGTGTCTAGGTTGTGTTTTGGGCCATTTTCTGCTGCGGGCACTAGTCCTAACCACATAAGTGAGAAACCATTTTTCTCTGAAGACTTTGGGGAATGCGGAGTGGGTGGAATTTTGTGGATCCATGCAAATTCCAGAACTTTCCACAACAGAAATGTGAGCAAAGTGTTGGTTTTTTGGACAAATTTTGAGGTTTGCAAGGGATTGTGGGTAACAGAACCTGGTGAGAGAAAGACAAGTCACCCCATCCCGGATTCCCCTGGGTGTCCAGTTTTAAAAAATGTATAAGTTTACTAAGTTTATCTAGGTGCTGTCAGAGTTAGGGTTCAAAATCTACAGCTAGGCACTTTGCAAAAAAAGGTTCCTTTTTCACTATGAAATTGTGCTGTGTCCATGCTGCGTTTTGGCCCTTTCCTGTCATGGGCACTAGGCCTACCTACACAAGTGAGGTACTATTTTTCTCAGAAGACTTTGGGAAATGTGGGGTAGGTGGAATTTTTTGGATCCACACAGATTTCAGAACTTTTCACCACATATATGTGAGGAAAATGTGTTTTCTTTGACAAAGTTTGAGGTTTGCAAGGGATTCTGGGTAACAGAACCTGGTGAGAGCCAGACAAGTCACCGCATCCCGGATTCCCCTGGGTGGGTGGTTTTCAAAAATGTATAGGTTTGCTAGGTTTCCCTAGGTGCCGGCAAAACTAGGGATCAAAATCTACAGCTAGGCACTTTGCAAAAAAAGGATCATTTTTGAACTGTGAAATTGTGGTGGGTCCATGTTGCATTTTGGGCCATTTCCTGCCGCGGGCACTAGGCCTACCCACGCAAGTAAGGTACCATTTTGTCTTGGAAGACTTTGGGGAATGTGGGGAGGGTGGAATTTTGTGGATCCACGCAGATTCCAGAACTTTCCACCACAGAAAAGTGAGGAAAATGTGTTTTCTTTAACAAAGGTTGAGGTTTGCAAGGGATTCTGGGTAACAGAACCTGGTGAGAGCCAGACAAGTCTCCCCATCCCAGATTCCCCTGGGTGTCTAGTTTTCAAAAAATTATAGGTTTGCTAGGATTCCCTAGGTGCCGGCAGAACTAGGGATCAAAATCTACAGCTAGGCTCTTTGCTAAAAATGGGTAATTTTTCACTGTGACATTGTGGTGTGTCCATGTTGCGTTTTGGGCCATTTCCTGTCACGGGCACTAGGCCTACCCACACAAGTAAGGTACCATTTTTCTTGGAAGACTTTGGGGGATGCGGGGTATGTGGAATTTTGTGAATCCACATAGAATTCAGAACTTTCCACCACAGAAATGTGTAAAAAATGTTTTTGACAAATTGTGAGGTTTGCAAGGGATTCTGGATAACAGAACATGGTGAGAGCCAGACACGTCACCGCATCCTGGATTTGAATGAGGGGTGGGTGGAATTTTGAGATTAGCAGTGGGCAGTGAATATTATAGTATCCAATATCAAAATAATTCTTCAAAGAGCTTCATTTCAACTAGTTGTTGCTAGGTGTCCCTTAAGTCAAATGCTTTTTGGGACACCTAGTAACACCTAGTGGAACTGCAGCTTCATGAAAGGTTTTCAATGCTTTTGCATTTCACTCGTGAGGGACACCTAGTAACGACTAGTGGAACTGCAGCTTGATGTAATAATTTCAATGCTTGCATTTGACTCGTGAGGGACACCTAGTAACGACTAGTTGCAATGCAGCTCTTTGTAGAATTATTTTGATATTGAATACTATAATATTCACTGCCCACTGCTAATCACGTCCCATAATGCTTTGCAGGGGCTTTGGTTGGGATTGTATTTTTTGCCCATAACTGTGCTTGTGGTGGTCCTTAGAGAATGGGTCCACCACCGAATCGTTCAGCAATATGTGCTCTTTGTTTTCAAAGCATCTGCTTGGTTCTCCCCCTAGGTTAGGGCAGATCCCAAAATCATCACCTCTCTCACTGCTTGGTAAATTTTAATTTTCACTTTTGTGAAATGACTATATGCATTTAAGTATGTAAAGACAGAGACAGTTTTTATTTTACCAAAAGTATATGAGGTTTCTGTTTTATTAATTGAGAGTCTGACGGAACGGAGCGAAGTTGCGGAAGTCACAGAGTTTTAGTTCAACTTCGTGGAATTCCGCGTAGTTGTACTTCGCCAATTACACCCACCCTTAAGAATTACCTCTGTTTCACCATTAAGTGTGTCTAGGATTTCCTACCATCTCTCTTGCTATTTCCTAGTACTGAGCACTTATCAATTCCGTAATGTCCCCTTTACCAAGGGTTCCGATTTCTTCATGTGAGCTATATTTTAGCACCAAATGCCTCATCGCATCCATTTTGGATGCAAGGGTACATTTCAAGCAGAACAAATAGAGAAAACAAACCAAAAGCACCATGAACAAAAGCCACTCGCGGTTTGTCATTTGCATTGTTTCCATGCATTCACAGATCTTTTTTTACTGTGAACACGGCATCTGTGGTACATTTTTATACTGTGGACGTTGTTTAATTATGCAACACGGAGTTAAAGTGATAATGTAAGAATTTTACATAAGAAGAGAAATGCAAATGAACACAAATTACACCGCCCAGACCTAGAATGAACTGCTTGCGAAGGATATTGATTTCTGCAAAGCCTAAAAGTTGCAGCTGCAACACCTATAGGCATTGCCACTGAGTTTTATATAAAACAAAATGCATGAAAAGACGGCTGCCTTGGATCCACAAAATTATGGCAGCAATCTTTGAATGCATTTTGTTTCATTTAAAATTAAAGCCATTCTAAGATGGCTATAGTGGATGTGTGAATGTCTGTAGTGGCCTTCCTGGAAAGGCATTTTTTTTTAAATACTACAAAGTGCATGAAAAAATGGTCACTGCAGATGTGCAGACATTCGCAATGAACATCTTTAAATGCATTTTGTTTTATTTCACCACATTCCGTTCAAAGAGAGACCGGTACATGCACATTCCATGTCCATCTTTGAATCAGAATTGCTAAAATAAGGGGGGCGTGGTCTCGCGCCACGAGAAGATGGTGGCTGAATTTTGAGCTCCGCTCATCCGCGGAGATACTCTACGGATTACAGCCTGTTCTTTTGCTCATGGACACATTATGAGGATGGGTTGCGAGCGATGAAGGGTCGGTGCGGTGATTTTGCCCGTTCCGACCCTGGAATCTTCTCTCGTGGACCCGGTAGCTGTGGCGGTGATTTCTCTTCAGTACAGTGCGAGCAGCGGCCGCCATTTTGTGCTGGCTGCTCGTAGAATTGCTGCACACTGTGAGGTAATCCGGCGTTTCATAATATGAGCGCGCGGCAATGTTTTCTTCTATTTTTTTTCTTTTTTCAATATTACTGGATGTATTGACTTAAGGAATGTTTTCAGCATGCTACTTTGCATTGATGTAGATGAGGTTTATACTCTGCTCTTCCTCACTACGTGCCCCAGTCGCACCATGTTATTTCTAACATCAAATTTTTGAGACTCTTTTAGAGGTATTGCCAGTTGCATTCCTTTCTCCTCTCTCTGGCTCTCAGTTTCATATTTAGTATGTGCCTATTTTAATCTTTTTGATATAATGCTGTCACATTTCCTAGCCTCTTGGTGATTTATCATTTTTAGGAGTGACGCTGTTCTGCTCACGAGTGTCTAATATCGCCAGAGTACTGACGGAAGGTGACGTTCTTTACCGCACATGCTATCTTTTTTAAGATTTTTTTTTTTTTCCTTTTCTTTGGTCTCCGGAGACTTCTTGAGGAGTGTGGTGTTTTCTTTTGACGGATGGGCAGGCGGAAGTCTTTATTGAAAATCACCTCTCGACCGCCTTACCGTTTCAAGATGGCTGGTGAAGCTTCTACTGCGGCTAGAGCAGTTTCTTCTGGTACCAAATCCAAGAGAGCCAAGAACGACCCTCCCTCACCCATACTTTCCTCTCAACATCCTGTTCTAGATACTATTTTGGATGAGGTGAGGGGTCTTAAATCTTTTATGGCCACTACTAATGAGAAGCTACAACTTATTGAGGATAGATGGATTACCATGGAAGCTAAGGTGTTTGATATGGAGCAACGTATTAGTGATGTTCAGGATATTTCTACTAAAATTCCAATTTTGGAACAGGAAATCCAGCGTCTTAAGCTTCACACCGAGGACCTTGAAAATCGCAATCGGCGTAACAACCTACGCCTTTATGGCTTACCAGAAAATTTGGAGGGTCCTGATTTGCTTCTCTTCCTGAGGAAATTTCTGACTGAGCTCTTAGGCATTTCCCCGGAGCCTGCACTGAATATTCAGCGTGCCCATAGACTTGGTCATTTTCAACCTAATGCTTCTAGCCTAGAGGCATTATCATGTTGTTGTTTTTGGAATTTACTGATTTAATGCGAGTCCTCTCAGCTGCCAAATTGAAGCGTCACCTTACTTGGTCAGGTCACAACATCTTTATTTCACAAGACTTATCTAATGCTACCAACGCGAGAAGGAAGGAATTTCTGGCGCTTCGTCCTCAAATGAGACAGTTGAATATTCGCTATGGTATTCTCCATCCTTGTCTGTGTAAAGTCACATATGAAGGCTCCACTCGCTCTTTTGATGACCCTCTTAAACTGAAGTCGTTTTTTCAAAACCTATCTTCACTCCCTGCGACTGGCTCTCCCTCTCCTACTTAATGTCCTTGTGTCTTTTCGCTCTCCCTTTTAGTACGGCTGTTTCTTAGTTTTCTATTCTTATCTTTTTCTCTGTCATTCCATCTCTTGTCGGTGCTGTTACGCCCCATGCATCTGTTTTTATTGCTGTTTTCTTTTACATCTGGATATCTTTCCTTGATCTATCTTCTTTCACTTCTTTTTCCATTCTCTATTTCTTTCTTCGCTTTGTTATTTTTTCCGTCAGCATGTCCTATTACTCATTTGACAATGTGCTGTTTATTGCGTATGTCCTTTGGAACTGTGTACTGTCTTATTGTATACTTTTTTTATTTTGATCAATTTTGGTGTCTCTTTTTTTTAGATGTCTCCCTGAAGTGTATCATCTCCTTACGTATTGTTCCCCTCCGATCCCTCATTATGTGTAACTTTGTTACTTGGAATGTTCGTGGTCTTGGCAACCCCGTCAAAAGACAAAAGGTACTCTCTCATTTATCCAAATTAAATTCTCAGATATCTTTCATTCAAGAAACACATTGTAATGAAGCGGAATCACTTAAGCTAAAAAGACAATGGGTAGGCCAAGTTGTGTACTCTCCTGCTTCTAGTAAAAAAGGGGGTGTTGCCATATTGTTTCATAAATCTTTATCTGTGCAAATTGTTTCTACGCAAAATGATGCTGATGGACGATGGGTAATGGCCAGGGCTGTTGTACAGGGCAAGGATTTGGTTTTATTGAATATTTATGGTCCGGTTAAACCTGACCCCAAATTCTGGCATAACATTAAGGTTCTACTCTCCTCCTTTGATTGTCCTAATATTATTATTGCTGGTGATTTTAACCAATGGATAGACCCATTTTCTGATAGACAATCTCAGTCCAAGTTTCATCCTGACAAATCCCACAAAGCTTTTCAATCGGCCATTACCTCTCGTCCTCTATTTGATGTATGGAAGACATGTAACCCAGATTCTCTTGAGTTCACGTTTTTTTCCAATGTTCACCATACACGGTCCAGGATTGATTATGTTCTAGTCAGTAAATCCTTACTCCCGTCTATTCAATCCTCGGAGATTGGGTCAATTTTCATCTCAGACCATGCACCAGTCTTTACTGTTTTGGATCTCTCGTTAAACTCCCAAAAATTTAGTCGTTGGAAGCTTAATAATGTTTTATTATCGGATTCTACTTTCATAACAGAAGCTACTTCCTTTGTTAGAGAGTTCTTCATGTTTAACAACCCATTAGCAACCTCTGTTTCTAATAATTGGGATGCTTTTAAGGCCTCTTTTCGGGCATTTGCTATTTCTTATGTCTCTAAGAAAAAGAAAATTGCTCTGAATAAATATTTAGCTTTACTACAACAGCTTAAATTACTGGAGCATAATTACTTCACTTCTAAATCACCCTCGGCACTTCATGACCTCATTAAGGCCAAATCTGAAATTAACAAACTTGCGACAGTTGAAGCTTGTAAAATTCTTCTCAAAATTAAATCTAAATATCATGGTGGCCAAAATAAAGCTGGTAAGATGTTAGCTAACTATTTAAAAATTAAATCTGAACGTAAAAATATTGGTCCCATCTTAAATGAATCCTTTTAATTTCAGCCGCTTTACAATTACAATTATCCTCTTTTGACTTACCTGTATCACTACCTCCCCTTACTCCCCCAACACCTTTATACAGTATATTTCCTATGCATATACCTAAAGCAGCTCTTGTTTATAAATTATTGTTGTTACATATAACCGAGAGACCTAAATCTCCTAATGAACTTGCTTGGGAATTTGACTTATCCCTTTCATTTTCTATCGATGTCTGGGATAAATTATGGTCTAAGTTATTTAAAATCTCTGCTGCTGCTCGTATAACTCAATCCTTGTATTTTATCTACAATAGAGCTGTTATTACTCCTGTTTGCATATCCAAGTTCTCCCCTTCCTCGTCTCCACTATGCTGGTCTTGTTCTAAGCATACCGGCACTTTGAGACATCTCCTTTATGATTGTCCTAATGTTTTGACTTTTTGGAAATCGGTTTGGTCAAAATGCATGAACATTTTTAATTGTAATCTGAGTTTATCATTTCATAGGGCCCGATTCACAGAACTAACTTAAGACAAAATCCTAAACTTACTACCATTTTGGTATTCACAGAAGGCACTTACTCATTTTGGTATTCACAGAAGGCACTTACTCATTTCGTATTCACAGAAGTTAGGAGTCCTAACTTTAGGACTCCTAAATGCCTTCTGTGAATACCGAAAGTCTTAAAATTAGGATTTTTCTCAGTTTAGTAGTAGTATAGTTAGGACTCCTAACTTTAGGACTCCTAAATGCCTTCTGTGAATACCGAAAGTCTTAAAATTAGGATTTTTCTCAATTTAGTAGTCCTAAGTTTAGGACTCTTAACTTTAGGACTCCTAAATGCCTTCTGTGAATACCGAAAGCCTTAAAATTAGGATTTTTCTCAGTTTAGTAGTAGTATAGTTAGGACTCCTAACTTTAGGACTCCTAAATGCCTTCTGTGAATACCGAAAGTCTTAAAATTAGGATTTTTCTCAATTTAGTAGTCCTAAATTTAGACTTAGGACTACTAAATTGAGAAAAATCCTAATTTTAAGACTTTCGGTATTCACAGAAGGCATTTAGAAGTCCTAAAGTTAGGAGTCCTAACTATACTACTACTAAACTGAGAAAAATCCTAATTTTAAGGCTTTCGGTATTCACAGAAGGCATTTAGGAGTCCTAAAGTTAGGACTCCTAACTTCTGTGAATACCGAAATGAGTAAGTGCGTTCTGTGAATACCAAAATGAGTAAGTGCCTTCTGTGTATACCAAAATGGTAGTAAGTTTAGGATTTTGTCTTAAGCTAGTTCTGTGAATCGGGCCCATAATGTTTTTTTAGGTTCCTCATCACCTGATTTGGATGACTCCACTTCTATTTCTTTATTGTGCGATGAACATCGGATTGCCAATGTCTCCTCTTCTGTCCTTTGGCAAAAAATTAAATCTGATCTTCTCTGGTTACCATTTACATCTTATCTATCTTCACGTGCTCCTCTTCCCTAATTTGGATCTTTCTTCTTTTATCTGGTATCTTACGTAGTCTTAGGACATTTTCTATTCTTTGATTTCTATTTTTATTTCTTTGATCTCTACTCTACTTCTTCTTTTCTTTCCCCTTTCGTTCTTTTTCTTTTCTTTTCTTCTTTTCCTTTACTGTTTGATCATTTATGGATTTTTTTCTATTGTTCTTATTACTTGATTTTTATACTTTGTAAGTACAATTTAGATTTCCTGATTGATTGTATTCCTCTTGTATTTCTGTGTTTTGTTTCTTTTCTGAAAACTCAATAAAAATTCTTAAACACAAAAAAAGAATTGCTAAAATAAAAAAAATAAAAAATAAAAATTGGATATGCCATCTGCGCAGTGGAGATGTTGGAATGGTAACAAAACCATTCGCCAAAAGCATGGCGGATGGGAAAATATGGTTTAAAAAAGAGAAAGGTGACTACATGGCCTAGTGGAGCATGGATTGAGATACGTTTTGTCCTTGCTCCAGACCCTTGTCAGGCTTGCAGCACCGTCCACGGCACTGGAACCTCGCCTGCACAACTAAAATGCTGCGAGACGTTCCCTGTCTCCCCATGCATCAAGGAGGAGTATTTTTAACTCCGAACGAGTGACTCCGGCAACAGCAACTCAGACAACCGACTACAGTCGACCCTTGCCTGAGGCCCTCATCACCAGTTCTGGGGAGCAGAGGTCGCTGTGTGCGGTCTACCCAACTTCTAGACCGAACCAGGGCTATGGCAACCACAGTCGGAGCCCCCGATTTCTACTGTTCTGGGGGAGGTGAGGGGAGCTCCCTACAGAGGGACACAGATGCCTGAGTGTTACTCACATATACTGGGTAGTTGCCCTGCAATTTCTCTCCCGCCCAGTGGCATGTCGGTGCAGGTCCTCCTGGCCCTATGGTTTGACTCACCCCAGGTCTGCATATAAATGGAAGGGTGCTCATATAGTTGAACGTGAAACTTATACTGATTCCAGCTGCCCTGCTGGAAGTGCATTGGATGCCTTTGCCTTCCTGGTAATGCGCTAATACCCTCTCGGCTTGAACCTGACATCACCTTAGCCTGTGCTTGGTGAATCTATCTATTCAAGGTCCTGTCCTCCAGCCTTGTCTTTTGAAAATATCGCAATGCTTCTGCTTTAGCCTCGGCACATACCTGTTACAACAGTAAGGCTCTCTGCACCTCATCAGACCCTTGGTCATTTCTCAAACTCATGACACAAAGTCATCTTAGACTATGCTTTTTTGGAAATGACTACTGAATGTCAAGCTACGCCATCATCCAGGTTGAGTGCAATCAGCCCCCTCTAGAACTTCCACGGTAACTTGTCATGCCACGTGGCAAAACAGCAAAAGATGCGGTAATTGGACCACCCAAAGACAACTTTGCTGTGGCACAAAACTTCCCCTGCAGCTATGGAATCCTCTGATTTTCACCCTGCTATTGCAGCCGGATACACTGCCCCCCATGCCTATATCGCAGACCTACATGGACCGTTTTTCACATGAACTCTGATCAGAGATCATCTCCCTTAAAATATACTTCAAATCCAGCAACCAGGATTAGTTGGCATGTCAACGTACTGGGAGGCCAAGTAGCCAATCTAGAGCACACTGTTGATACTCGATCGTAAGAAGCATTATGGAGCAAGGTCACAGCATTTGAAGAAAGCAAATCAAGCTACAGATAAAGCATAAAGATCTTGAAAATAGAAGTCACAGGAACAACTGTACACAATATGTAAGTAGTTGAACTAGTGCACACAATATGCGGAGATGAGGATTCCTCTTCCCCAGCACTGGACAGAGCTCAAAGAGTGGCATCTTCACCAAGGTGTACTGATTCCAACCCAGATATCTTGATAGGGGTTCACTTCTTAACTGAAAAAATAGGTATTTTGAATGCATCACTGAACAAAGCTAATCTGTTCTTCTGGGTTCACACTGTTCAGCTTTTCGAAGACCTATGCCCTGTTACCCTGCACCACCGCAGAGACTTCAGTACTGTCACAAACAAACTGTGGGAAGTTAACATCTGATACTAGTGGGGCCACCTCTTTGCTATAATCGACACATGGGAGGGCAAGCACTGGATCCTCGGGTCGCTGATAGAAGCCAAGCAGCTTTTGAAATTGATGTCAAGCTCAAGAGAAGGAAGCCCCACCCATTCTCTCTGTCATTAGACATGGTGCCCCACTTGAACCACTGTGAAATCTTAAGCCACCAAGAAACAGCGCAAAGAAGCTGCTTGTCATAAAACCAAGAGAGACATCATCCAGCACCTCCGTAATATGGATAGAGGCCCAGACTTGGTTCACGGTGCAGCTTCCTTTTATGGTACAGGGATGATGTCTGCCACTCTTAACCGCGATCTTGCGGACATGGGGTTGGTAGATGTATGGCACTATAAGCACCTCAACACTCAGGAGTACACCTTTTATTCCCACATGCATACCTCATATTCCTGAATAGACTACCCCTTCATCACCCACTCACTGCTGCACAAATTAGACGCAGCCACTTTTTCGGACATATCTAACTCAGACAATGCCCACTTAGAATTTGGTCTGGGTCAGGGAAGCGGGCCCGAAATCAGATCACTAGCGCTGCTGCTTCCCTCAACATTTACTTAGAGATCCTATTGATGTCACCAAAAAGCGATAACAGACTACTTAGACTTCAACAATCAACCAGAGAAATCAAAACATAGACTTTGGGGTGGCTTCAACGCCACCATCAGAGGAGGTATATCCTCAATTCCCTTAGCCTGCATGAGGGAATCTTGACTGATTACAAATGGTTTATCCTGTTGTGTGGGACTTACTGGAGGTAAAAGGAGGCCTTGTTGGCCCCAAAGGACCATCTAGAGCCAAGGGGACTTCATCCCCCAACCAAGATTATGCCAGGAGGCACGTTTGGTGGAGAAAGGGGGTGTTTGTAGTCTCCCTTCCCTTGGACAATTTCAGTTTCGGGGACAGGCCTCCTTTGAATGGGGGAGGGGGGTCCGCGGTGCATCCCCCAGGCCGATGTCATCCCCAGGGGCCCCATCTCCCAGGTCCTGGCCTGTCAAAAAAAATGTGGTTAACTTTAAGGGAGGCTGAGTGGTGGAGAAAGGGTACCCACTTACTAATGTTGGGGACCACAGGAGAGCCTTACTGTCCCTGCATGCCCCAGAACCTGTGGACCTGGCATTGCTTTGTGTTGTAAATCTCTTTGCAGGAACCACAGGACACACTTTGAGTTGTAAATGATGATTTTCTGTAGAAACACAATGAGGCGTCAATCCACTTTGAGGAGCCAGGGTCAACTGACTCTTCTCGAGTGTTGTCAGCCTCACATTCTATCCTTGGAATTAACCTAGATAAGATTCCATCATAACAAAACTCCCCCCTTTACATAAAAATAAACAAACCCAAAAATATACATAAGACTTCAAAGAAAACACAAAAACAAAAGTATGGGAATGGAAAAATAAAACATGAAGTATCTATCTCAAAGTTAACAACATGTACATAAAAATACTCTCCAAAAAGCTTAACATTACACTCCCTTGAACCACATCACGTTCTCACAAAATTATGTAAATAAGAGGGAGGCCTATGAACTTTAACCTCACCCCTTTCCCTGGACCCACATTCATCATCCGGTACAATGTCTTGTCTCTCACACCACTGGTCAGGTACAAAGTCTGGTCTCTCACACTGCTGATCACAAATGACTTATTCATCACGCAAGAACATAGTTCACAAACATCCTTCCACATCCTCCCCCTTCGCACAATCTCCTCCCCTCTGGTACAGAGCCACATAACGCAGGTTCAACCTTCACCACCTTCAATGACCACAAAGTACTTTCCCACATTTTCAACTCGGAAAAGACCCTTGAATTTGCTCAATCCACCCTTTACCCTTTACCCTTCCAGGTCTTATTTAGACCCAATCACATTTCTTGAATTTGGTGCTACGGTATCCATTCCTTTAATCATGCAGGAACCAACCTGGTCCCCGGACAACGTCCCTCATTAGTTGAAAAAGGACATCTACGTGTGACACTATGTATAGTAGTGCGATACACCCATAACATATCAGTCAAGTGTTTTCTAACAGGTTGTCCATTGGAAAGCGCAAGTTGAATTGTACCTTTCACTAACCTGTTGGCCCTCTCTACAAATCCATTGCCCATGGGATTGTAGAGAGAGGTGCGGGAATGTTTTATCCCAGATTGTTACAGAAACTGACACATTTAATTGGAAGTGTACTGCGTGCCATTATTGGCGAGCAATGTGTGAGGAACACCTTCCTCCTCAAAAATCCTCTCCAAGATTGCAATGGTGGACTTAGTGGTCACATCCTTCATAAATCTGTCAATCAACTATCTTGAATGGACATCTACAATGACTGCAGGAAACCTCATTTCACATGGTAACTCTGACATGGGGCCTATAAAATCTAAACAAATGGTGTGCCAAGATACTTCTGGATCATCAATTTGGATAGGCAAACCCTGACTACCCACTCTGAATCTTGTTTCACTTTCCTTACAAATACTACAATTTTCCACCCACGCTTGGCTTGATCATCTATCCCTGGCCATTAAAAATTCAACTTTAATCCTCCTGCTTGTCATACCCTGTCCTAAGTGTCCCTCATGTGCTGATCTGTAAATGGGAAACCTCAACCCATCCAGTGGCACAAAGCGATCACCTCTCATGATTACGTCAACACCACTTACAGATAATTTGTCCAGCACTTTCCAGAAAGGTCTAGCTGGCACAGACAACGTGCTTTCCCTCACAGCACCTTTCCTGATCATCACCATGGCATATTTCAACACCACGTCCAAACGCATTTCCTGTTCCCATTCCAACCTCGTAAAAGCACCCAGGCTTCTCTGCATTGCATCATGAAAAAATGCTACTGCCTCTTCAGAATCAGAACTCCAAACAGCCGACCCATCCACAGTTTTCCAATCTAAAGTAATTCGCGTGCAGACAATCCGCCTGCAGATACTTCCAACAATGTATACATTCTACATTATAAAGATATTCTTGTAGTCTGGTGGCAAACCTGGCCAACCTTGTAGATGCCTTACCAGCACTACCCGCTGATAAAATATTGATCAGAGGTTTATGATCTGTTCTTAAGATAAATCTCATGCCCCACAAATACACTCGAAAATATTCTGCATCCCACGATGAAGCCAGAGCCTTCCATTCAATTATGGACTAGTTCCTCTCAGCTTGCGTGAGCTTTCGCTAAACAAAAGCCAGTGTGTTTTCAGTTCCATTTGATTTTTGTGACAGAACTACACCAATCGCAATGGCACTGGCATCAACAATTAACACTTGGTTTGAGTAAATTCAAGGACCCCATTCTCATTGCCATCATTTTTTTAAATCGCTACTCAGGAACCACTGGACACATGTTGAGTTGTAAATGAAGATTTACTGTAGAAACAGAACCTGGCATCCATCCACTTCGAGGCACCAGGGTCAACTGACTCTTTTTGAGTGTTGACAGCCTCACATTCTAGCCTTGGAATTAAACTAGATAAGATTCCATAATGACACGTTGACAAAGGGAGAGCTGCTAACATGCAGCTTCCTCTCTGTCAAATCAATTGTGCTTAGCTTTGAGCAAGCAAGAGCAAAATGCTCTCACTTGCTCAATGTAGAGCATAGTTTGCTATGGTAAGGCTCCCGCCAAGCCTTAGCAAACAACTATGTCCTGGGGTAGGCACCCTGGGACATAGCAGGAGCCAGCCCTGGGGTGTGGTGGTCCCCAGGGCCACCAATGGCACCAGGAGGAGCCATTGCTTCAATTTTGCCACATGAAGATGGTGGTCTCTGAGCTGCAGGGAGGCATGTGGCCCCCTCACTCAATTTAAGAAAACACCCAGGTAGGTGGCCAGCCCCAGGTCTGCGGGGGTCCACATGGCACTCCTGCAATATTTCCACATTAAGCCCTGGGGAGGTGACAGTGCCCGGGGCAGGGGGGTTGGAGAGCACACCCTATTCTAAAAACAAATAAGCCCTTGGGTGGTGGTGGTCCCAAGGAAAGTGGGGAGGTCTCCCCTGCATTAATTAGTAAAGAAGCCCCAGGGAGGTGATGGACCATGCACTCCTCTTCTTTATTTGCATATTTCCCCGGGAACTGGTTCACCTGGGGGGTGATAATTAACGAAGCATGGAAGATCATGCTTTGTTTTTTTTGGCAAGATTCATGGATCCAGCATGACTCTCACTGAATAGTTTTTTTAAAATGGGTTTCTGGTCCTGCGGGATACCTGAGGGACACCTCCCCCCCACCAGAGGCCTTGATGGTGAGGGTGTTTCTACCCTGCCACCTTTTTTTTTTTTTAATGATTTTTCCTGTGATTCGGATCAACCGAGTCACGAGATGGCTGTCAACACTTCCTGATTGAAAGTGTTGGCAGCCAATCAGATCTCAGCATGAGATCAGAAGGGGTCACAGATTCCTAGATATACAACGGAAACTTTCTTTACATTTCTCTGCAACTACTGAACGGATTTACAGCATTTAACAAAAAGGGCGCTTTCTGGTCCAACTGCTTCCCTTCTGCCAAATGTGGTGTTATTCTGTTCGGGCTGCAGCTATGTGTGAGTTTACTATGAAAATTAACATGGGGAAAATGGGTTTTGGATCCGCCTTTTCCTCTGCCCCCACTTAATGGATCACCTCAACATTTTCCGGACAGCAGCTGCAGTGAGTGGTAAACTAGTTTGAAAATGTTCAGGAGGATTCACCAAATGACACCAAAGTTATTGGAAAATGATAAAACGCTCTTCTTATGTAAACAACAACCTAATTTTAAGGACCTACTGGCAACTGGCAATATATATATATAGTAGGTGTGTGGATATTACCTGCTGGCGGTAACCAATTATTGTTAGGACCCAGTTTTCACAGGAAAAACATGGTTTGACTTGGCTATATCTTTGATGTCATTTTTTACCAATCTGCATGAAAGTTTGCCAAGTAGGACCTAGTATCGACAGGAAAAACATTTTTTGACTTGGCTATAACTTTGGCAACATTTTTTACCAATCTGCATGAAAGTTTGACAAAAAAGTGTCACTTGGGTAGGGATTGAGAAGGTTTGGGGTTGATCCGTACAGTGGGCCTGAGAATTTCGGGTGAGAAATAAGGTTGCGTTTGTAATGTTAATTCCCGTAGGAACCTTTAGCCACCTCTATAGCCTGAGCCACTGAACGGACTGACGCCAAATTTGGCAGGGAGGTAGATGTCAGTTCAAGGAAGTGCCTTTTGCGTATTTGGTGTAAATCTGTTCCGTAGTTGGTGAGAAACGTAAGTTTATAATTATATTGATATCTCTGGCCACAGATATTTCGCAGTGGTTTTGCGATTAATCATGAATGCACAAACCTGCGTAAATGCTTTGATTGGCTGGACGCAACATGCATAGAAAGTTGTGGTCGCCATTTTATATTTTAGGAATGGTTCGGGGGCTGAAATTCTGTGTTAAAGCCGACATAAGGGGTCAGGGTGGAGATGCTCTGATGCCATGGTTGAGAAATGGAGATGTTAGTGTCACAAGTTATGTGCCAAAGTTTTTTTTTAAACGTGCGTGATAATTCGCGACGACACAGCGAACCCCAGTGCATGCCAGTGTACCATCACAGGGATGTCGCGACTATCAACATCATCACGTATATTGGTGGAAATATAAAAAAAATCAACGAATCATTAGTATGTATTTTTATGGAGATAGTGATACAGTTATTTATATACTGAGTTATCTACTGTGATGGTTAGAATTAATTATATTGTTATAATTTTTTAATGTGGTGGTGGCTATTGAAATCCTGTTTTTACTTTCCTTTTTCGGGACGTAACCGAGGGGATCGTGATTACCGATGTCATTGCGATATCCGGAGTCACCGTGAAAACATAAAATAGGTTTTAGGGATGGTTGTTTTTGAAATACACTAGAAAAATATGAGTTTGAAGTGTGCAGTAATAAACCTCTATTGTGTAGAATACTGTAATGTGTGTGCATATATGTTTTAGACTTTATGGAAAAGGCATGATTGCCGCGGTTAACAACGTCATCGCGATTTCCCGAACAACTGTGAAAATGGAAAATAGGTCTGAAATATAGTTTTTAAAGAAACTTAGTACAAAAATATGAGTTTCAACATTCTTTGAAAGAAGTGTGTATATAGTAATGTGTGTATGTTCAGAATGGTTTTTTTAACATAATATTTTTGAATGTGCTGGGCTGGCCATGGAATGCCTGCTTTTGTTTTCTGTTTTCATTATGTGTCCACGAGGATAGCGATGTTGCAAAGATTCCTAAAAACTAAAGAAAAAAAAACCTTCAGAAAAGACCACACAATATTTTGGGTACTAGGGTGGCTCTGTTAAGAGCCGTTGTGTTGGTTGTGTGTATATGGCTGCTACACATAAGACTGGATGCAGAGTTTTAGGTTGCTTAGAAAAACCCTGTTGCCTTCATCTGTAAAATGCACTCCATCATTTCTATAAATTCAATGCTTGTCAAAATGCAGATTTCTGTTAGAGCCCATTCGATGGTCTCTGAGGAATACAGAAACCGTTTTATTGGCATGTTTCCTGGATTTGTCAATCTGTGAACAGAGTTGATTTGACCACTTTCATTCCTGTCTTTGACATATATTAGAGTACACCAAGACAAAGTGAGAGAAAAGTGACATCAGTTTTGGAAAGGTTTCTTTCATTAGGATTTTCAGCCCTACCCCAGTCAATGTGCTTAGGTCATTGCCACCAGTGTGCACAATAATGAGGAGAGGAGCTTGGCAATTCACAATAGATTTAACCAAAGCCAGTAACTGATGAAACTTTAGCCCTCTCTGGGCAAACCGCGTAATCTGCAAATTTGGCAAAGCCAACACCCTGTTAATACCTCTCTTTTTGCAGACTCTCTAGCCCAATAGATGTAGCTGTGGCCTACAATTCATACTGTAAGCATTTTAAAGCAAAGGAGTAATACTAGTCAGGAGAAGGCTGGAGCTGAATGGGGTAGTTTTCCAAAGGAAAAGCAGTTAAAATGGAGTTTTGTATTACAATATATATATATTTAATTGGATGCTGTCAACTTGAAAGTGAATACAATTAGGTAGTGTATTGGGTGGCTTAGAAGGAAATCTTATTGGCTGTTGTTTAAAAAAAGAAATGTAAAATCTGTGGAGTACATAAACTAATCCTGCTCTATCTTATTTGGAAGCAGCATGTTCCTTCTAGAATGGGCTGCGAACATTTGACCTAATGGTTTCAGTGGGTTGCTAGCTGCACTGAGCTAAGACAGTATTGGGGGAAAGGGTGTTAAAGAGACAGAATTGTGTTTTGAAAAGTTGAGGAGGAATGACGCAATGCAAGTAATGACAAGTTTTAATTTCCAACTCAGGACTATGTAATAATTAATAAACTGTTGTGTAGAATTTAAATTTCAGATATCGGTTTGAATTCCCGTTTTAATTCGCAATTTCTCCATGATCATTGCAAAAACGCACTGACAGAATCCTCGTTTCGAAAGAGAGGGAAAGTGTTAACAGATGCTAATCATTCACAAGCGTAGATGCAGTAGTCTAAAATGAAAGACATGATTTAATTTGCTGCCTTTCTCGTGATGATAGAGTGGAAAGTTGAATAGGTTGCCATTTTAGACTTGCTTTGTATGAGAGTGGCGTACCATTCTTGTGCTTAGTTTTTTTCAAAGTTTAAAGGTGTCAAAACTATGCAGAAAGAGCTAAAACAACAATATAATCTACAAACTGAATTCAGTGGTATATATATAACTTTATAATTATTTTAAAAATGTACATTAGACATGAAGATGTCTATGTGAGTTTGATTACAAGGCGTATCACAGTGATGAGAAAAAATATATGAGATGGACTGGATCTATTAGAGGGTATGTGTTTAAGAGGTTAGTGGTGAATATTTTGGGAAGTAAGAGAAAAATAATTAGTGCCAGTTTATTACATTGTGTATTTTATTGAGAAATGACAGTTTAGTTTTGAGGAAAGTTGGAATGAGGAACTAAGAATGTTTTGAATGCCTAAACATCATGTGCAGAATAGATACATCTGTCATTTGCATTCTGGGAGTTGTAGTACTTTTAGTAACATTATTAAACAGGAAATAAAAAATGAGAACATGTTATCTGCCTGTATATGAATTAGAAATAAGTAATACTTGTTAGGTATGTATTGTGAAGTGTTTGTCAACATGGTTTTTAACTTGATGCATATGCTTAGATGGTGAGATATGGTTTGTGTGCTTGCAAATAGCCATACATACAGTGGGACTTTTGAGTTTGCTTAAAGATGCAGAGAGGTATTTATTTTGTGAAACATGGCTTGAAATTGTACAGCTATTACATTTTTTTTTAAAATTGCATATCTGTTTCTTATGGCGATCTATGTTCAGTGAGGCTGATACAAATATGTATATGGTGAGGTTAGTGTTTTTCTTTAAACATGGTTTATTAAAATTGAGAAGGATTAATCGTGCATGATGCCTCCAGATTTCTTGTGCGAGCTCCATTTCGTGTGTAACTTTTCTTTGAGATATGCTGACTATGTGTTTTAGAAGCAGAAGTATTTAAGCAATGATGTAGGCATGCCAAAAGGTTTTGTGATATGAAAAACTTCAAAATGTTGTTTTCCATTTTAGAAACTTACTGATGTATGTGCATACTCAGTAACAAAGCAATGCATGTTTCTGCAGGGCCATGTATGCAATTGTATATCAAGTGTGACACCTAGATTTCACTCAAACATAGCTCAGAAGAAAAGCATGTATACAGTAAAACAGGTAGTTTGATGCTGACCGAATGCGATAACCAATGATTCAGAGAAATAGTGAAAACTGTTATGTATCTAACAGCAACGAAGGTACTTACTCAGTCAGTCAGGCAGTATTCAGGCACTCATGGAATTACCCAGCCGCTAGTCAGGCAGTCATCAAATTAGTGATGTACTATCCATGGAGTTATTCAATTATCTAGAAACTATACATGTACTTTTACAATCAGGCTGGCAGAAATTATGTATATATTGAAGTATGCAGACACTACATACACCTTCAGCTAATCACCTAGGTACTATCTAATGACTTATGCTACAATGGTACTCTCTACATAATTACATGAGTGCATGAGTAGCGCCTGAGTGTTTCATTAGTGCACGTGTGTGCCTCAGTATTTCAATGACTGCATGGGTTGTAGGTGGGTGTTTTAGATGTCTGCATAGGCTTTGCACAAATGTTTAAATTATTGTAGAAGAAGGAGAGTTGCAGTGGAACAGAAAGAACGAGTTGAGAGAGTAGTTGATAAGGCCTTTGTTTTGAAGACAAAGCTTTTCATTTTGATTCTAAATAGAATGAAGACTCTTGACAAAATAGCGTTTTGCATGAGGAGACAAAAGCAGAAGACAAGATTAGTGAATAGAAGTAACTGTCATACAGTTTTTTGTGTTTTGTACAGAGGCTTTCTTTAATGAAGAAAGCTATCTCCAGGATAACAAATTAGTTCATGCTATTGATTAAAGAGGACGATGTTATGAAATTAAGAGAGGTAGTCCTACAGCAAAAGAGGCGATGGTACCTAGAAATGTAGAAACATGTATTGCAGAAGAGGTACAAGGAATGTGTAGTAAGGGTAATGTATACAAATGGAACTGTAGCAGTTTTTGTAGTATCAGACAGCAGTACATTGATATATTTAGAAAATTCCTACGTATCTTTCCAAGGTGAAGTTTCAAACACAAAATAAGTTATACCACTCAACAATGCAAATTTTGGGTAGGAGTCTGTATTATGTGAAAATTTCTGTTTTATGTTTAGGGGAAATAAGTAAAGCACTTTTGAATGGTAGTGTGGCACATGTAGAAAAGGTTTGTGGTGATGTGCATTTTTGTTTCTTTGGCCCTGAGCAGGATTCTAGGGAAAATACAGAGTTGTTAAGAGGTGGAATTGCAGAACAAAACACATATATTACAGTTCATAGTTTTAAAAAAGAGCCTACAAATTCAACACAGTGTTCTTTAAAAGAAACAGAGTATGTTTGTATATGTTATTGATGACTTAATAGAAGATTGAAACACAGACTGTTGACTTATACTGAGTTACCTTGGTATTTATTTATAGAGGGATCGTTTGACTTGTCTATACAGCAAGTTATATGTTAGTAGTGTTACAATAAACTTGAAGATATTAAAATGAACGTGTCACCTAATGGTGAGTGAGGGTTCTTGTCCTGAGGGAATTCTCCTCCCTCTCTTTCTACATACCACTCATACTTCATTTTTCGCCTCTCTTCTCCTGACACATAGCCAGACATACTTCTGTGTGAATAGTATTCTCTTGAGGGATCAGTACCCTCTGGTTCTCATAGATCCCCTGAAAGATCCCAGGGAACTTGGCACCACAGGGACTCATTGTGATGAACGCACCTAGGCTGTTTCTAGAGAGAAAAGTTTTCAAGAAAAACTGGTCCTTGGTCTCATGGAAATGTACCAGAGACTGGTTATTGCTTCTCATCAACACGGCCAAAGAAACAGCAGAACACATTCTAATTAGTGATCCAACTACGAAAGACCCAAATCAAAAGGTCTTTCCAACTCAGTGGTTACAAAAAGAAATAAGAAGTGAACAAGACCTTGACCGAAACCAAAGAAGGCATACTGAAATACAAAATCAATAAATTAAGAAAAGACATTGAAAGATTCATCCATGAGAAAGTATAGCCCTACCTGGCAGATGACTACAAAAGCCAAACCACCAAAAAACAACTAAAGAAGTGGACCAGAGGTTGGTGACAGGACACCGATGAATGGACTTCGAATTCAGATGAATGGAGTAGGAGTGAGGGTTCACACTCGAGTGCATCATCAGACCCATTACCATCCAGACAGCGACAAGGGAGGAACAGATGATTATACCCTGGCAACTACCAGTCACATTTTGTACCTCAACCCTAGCCAGGGTGGCCGCCGCAACCATGAGGATACCAACCTCAACCTTTCCAACCGCCGTTCTTTGGAGAACAACCATACCAACCTTCTTTTTATTGGACAGGGACGGGGAGGCAGAACAAGAAGAAGAAGAGTATGGCCAAGCACCCAGTGGTGACGACCAGCAATGTCCCAACCTCATTGTAAACCTAAGCAGCAGAACATTGATCACTCTGGAGAAACAGGTGCTAAATAAAGGACTTGGATATGTACCTATCCACCGGGGAGACGATTTCACTGCATACACCAAACTAACCCAGTTCTTTCGCAAGATCAGACTCAACTTCTTCTTCAACAGACAAGAGGAGAACCAAGGATTAGACACAGACAAAAATACAGGACTACGGAATGAATTCACTTTTAATCCCCCCTACACTTTGTACAAACAGAAGTAGCAACACTTGAAAAGGCAGTGATGAAGGATTTTGAGAATCCAAAAATAAGAGCAAGAATCCCCTTCATGAACATCACAAAGGAAGAAAATTGATGCCTACAAGACCTGGGAAGGGATGAGAAGATCATTATCAAGCCATCTGACAAAGAGGGCGCCATCGTCATCAGTATCACGAGGAGTGCATCCGACAACTTACAGATGTCAAACATTATACCAAACTACGGATTGATCCTACACCAAGATTCCAGAAATCAATCAAACGTCAAGCAGAAAAGGGTGAGGAGGAAGGATGGATTACCAAGAATTAATGTGATTTCTTAAAGCTGAGCAACCCGAAGACCCCATATTTCTATGTGTTTCCGAAGATCCACAAACCAACAAGACTGCCACCAGGGAGACCCATTGTGTCAGGAATTGGGTCAGTTCTTGAACCTCTTTCGCAATTCGCTGAATGGTTTCTACGTCCATATGTAGCTAAGATGCCGTCATACCTACAGAACACAAAGCACGTACTGAATGTCATCAAAGAGATGGTCTTTGACCCCAACATCCGTTAACTGGCCTTGTGTGACGTTGAGTTGCTCTACACAAATATACCTCAGGATGAAACCTTACAGACAATCAGGACACTTCTGTACGAGAGACCTCAGGAAGACATGACACCAACAACATTCATCATGGAACTCCCTACTCTGGCAATGAAAGCAAATTTCTTTCAATACCAGGCGACCCTCTTCTGGCAAATTCAGGCACTTCCATGGGCAGCACATTTGCGCCAAGCATGGCAAACCTCTACATCCACCAGTTTGAAACTACCCACATCTACCCTCAGGAGAATCCATACAAACAGAACCTCACAGTGTGGAAGAGGTATATAGATGATATTCTGTTTATTTGGGAAGGTGACCTAGAATCCCTCCAAAATGTTTCGGATTGGCTCAACACTAGGAACAAGAATAGCAGATTCACGTGTGAGCACAGCAAGACAAGATTACCGTTTCTAGACTTGCTACTATACCCCAAAGATGGGAGTCTGTGCTTTGAACTATATCGAAAACCGATGTCGAGGAATGCTTCACTCTGTTATAACAGCTACCTCCCACATTACCAGAAGGACAGTTCCGCATACTGAGAAGAAATTGCACTGACCTAGCCATATTCAAAGCCCACGCAACCACACTGAGTGACAGCCTATTACAAAGGTCATATCCTCCATACTTGATCAGGAGAGCCGAAAAAAGAGCACGGAACAATAATAGAGAATCGATGCTGGAAACACACCCAAAACCAACATCAGAAAGACTGGTGTGTGTGGCAACTTACAGAAACTTGACTGAGACCATCAAGAAGGTCATTGGGAAGAACTGGCAAATCCTAAACATAGCAAACAGAACACTACCCAAACCTCTGTTCGCATTTAAGAGAAGCAGGAGCATACGAGAAATGGTGGTACACACAAGACCACTCACCAACATCAAGAAACCAAGTCCACAATTTCAGTGGTCCCTGCTGTCTGTAACTGGACACTTTCCGTGTGGGTCGTGTGTAGTCTGTCCATATACACGACCAACACGAGACATAGACATAGGATTACGCACTCCATGGACATTTAACAACACACAAACCACAATACAGAGTGAGTGCTTTAGCTTTTGAAATGTCCGTGTGACTTCATCTACATAGGCATGACAAAACTCAAGGTGAAAACTAGGATCACTGAACACCGCAGCTCTATTAGATGCAACAAAACAAACACAAAAAGTGCGCGACACTTCTCAGACAAGGGACACACAGCCAATGATATCTTCTGGCTGGTACTAGACAAACCCAATTACAGCAGCAACATGGGCCCACTAGAGAGGGTACTCTTTCACAGAGAGCAGCGTTGGGTGTTTTGCGTTAAAAGTAACAGCAGGAGATTGAACGATGAAATCCCTTGGACTACCTTATCCAACTGATATGAACACACTCAGCTATACAAAGGAGTTGTCCCACTCTACACAGTGACCCAGGAGAGGCCTTGTTAGGTGTGCATGTCAACCTCCCTGTGGTCTTTTGAGCAGGACTGGCAGAGGAGGATCATCCTACAATATGTCTGCCCTTGTGGCAGACCGCCAGTACTTCCATCCCCCGACGCCTGATCCAGCTCACCCATAGTGTTCACCATCAATAGACTACACAGGTGGCAGGACAAACCTAGGAGCCTTTTCTGGTCACACAAACTGGAACCGATGTCCTCGCCCTGAATCTGGGATGCTTCGTCATGTGGTCCACCATCGGGCAGTCACCACTTAGTACACCCTGTTTCCCTTACGTGGAACCCATTAAGGGGCCCTTTCGGGCCTCTCTATACCTATGATACACCTTTTACAGTAACTCTCCCGTCCACACACGGTACCAAGCACTATTTTGACAGAATGTGTGCCAACCAGGCCATTTTCTTTGGACCAACCTTCGGGTTTCACGGCCAATGTTTGCTAACTGTTTACCTTGGCACCAGGCACATTCACACTAAGGAGCAATCTCCGAGTATTTTTGAAGCTTGTCTGCCACTGACACCTGAGAGACCTGCACTGGCTCCCGATCAACAAAAGAATCACCTTCCGGCTCCTCACCCACGCACACAAAGCCCTACACAACCAAGGCCCTACCTACCTCAACAGCCGCCTCAACTTCTACGCTTCCAAACGCCACCTCCGCTCGACCAGTCACGCCCTCGCAGCCGTCCCCCGCATCCACAGAGCGACAACAGGAGGAAGATCCTTCTCCCACCTGGCCGCCAAGACTTGGAACGCCCTCCCCACCGACCTACGCCTGACCCAAGACCACCTCTCCTTCAGGAAGAAGCTCAAGACCTGGCTGTTCGAGCAGTAGCGGACCCTCCCCCCCCCCCCCTAGCGCCTTGAGACCCTCCGGGTGAGTAGTGCGCTTTATAAATGCCTATGATTGATTGATTGATTGATTGCGGCATTGACTTCAAATCCCAGAAGGCCATGCATCACGTGACCGGGTGCACACGTCCATGATGCAGTAGGCCCAATCACGTGAGCATTATTGAGTATTTGAGATATCGCCACTCTCGCCTGATATCTCTTCTGAGGAGGCACCTGAACTCATAGGTAAGAGCCCCCCATCATTTACACAGCGCTGCATATGCAGTTGTGGCTTTAAGCTTTCCTCAACCTCCCCCAGCACTTGGGGTGGGCCCCCATTTCCAGGGACCTCCCGTCTCTCGCAGGTGTGTTCCCTCACATTCAGCTGTGGCTACAAACCTTCCTTAACCTCCCCTTCACTTGGGTTGGACCCCCATTTTCGGTACCTCCCGTCAATCACAGGTGTGTTCCTTGACCCCACACTGGGCTGAGAACCGCAGATAGTCACACGATGCAGAGTGTCTGACTTTCCAGGCCGTGTGCACCAACAGCGTTTAGAGCGCTCATGGGGCCTGCTCTGCAAAGGTCATGCAATTTGATGCTTGATAAGTGCTCCCACAGTACAGTCTGACACAGAGGCTGTCCCCCATAAGATTCATTTGCCTCACCAATGTTCGAGGTGATCGCATGCTGCACCGCATCATGGTGATGCATATATGCGAACACCTCACTGGCACAGTGGATACCCTGCTGGACCATCCAGGCCCCCTAGGGGAAGCACTGTGATCCCACTAAGGTACCCTTGACATGCTTCACGGACTGGGTTTCAAATGGACCACAGTGTATTTAAAATTGCAAACATCACCAGGACCACGAGGTCCACCTTCATGATTGTCAGGATTCATGTGAGTACTAAGCACAGGGCGCCCCACATTGGAAAGTGTCTCAATTACTCCTGATTGTTTTTAAAGAACTTAAATATTTGCCTTGTCTATTTCACTGAGAGTAACATGTACACAGCAGTTGGAAAACTACAATACACTGTTGTATTCACTTACAACTGGGCACCAAGACATAGCACAAGAGCTTGAAGAGTGCACATGACTATATCGCACAGTAGGTAGGCTTTATGAATTCAAAGAAAAAATGGAGCACTGAGTGTACTATGGTTTGAAGTTATGATGAGGTCTGATCACACTAATATGACCTGTTCTTCACAGTTTTACGAATCCCTCTGAAAGAAAGAGGGATGTTGAACAACTGGCCACACAGCTCCAGTGGTGGCTTGTATATTTTTAGTTTGACCACTTCTTGCAGATTGACTGGATACTATAGGTGTTGGTGAATTCCTTTGTATCCCTCTAGGGGACCCACAGATGGCAGAAACATGTTGATCTTATGAACTAGGGTATATCCGTTGAATCCCTAATCATTTTGCTTTTTAACTATGTCACTGTGACCACCTAATAAACTCTCAGTGGACTCACATAGACATTTTTAATACAACAATTATTCACTATTTTCTGCACCCTGCCCCTCATTCATCTGTATTTTTTATGCTTATCTTCTGAGAAAACACCTCTGCTCCTCCCCTCCGGGAGTCGTAGCCACACTACGGTGTGAGGAGGGAACCCATATGATGAAGCATGTCACCTAACGGTGAGTGAGGGTTCTTGTCCTGAGGGAATTCTCCTCCCTCTCTTTCTGCATAGCACTTGGACTTAATTTTTCTCCTCTCCTGTCTTCTCCTGACACATAGCCAGACGTACTTCTGTGTGAATAGTATTAAAATGAGCAACACATAGATATTAGATACCCATTTTGTAAGATAATAAAATTCCTGCAAATGTAGAAAATCCATGAAGTGCAAAATAAAAAAAATCTACTTTTTTATTCTTTCAAGCATTGCGAAAGGCCATTATGGACTGCTCTCCAGCACTAACAATAACTCTACAATCCATGCAGTATGATGCCATCAGGGAAAACTGTGGAGTCAAATCTTGAAGTTGAGATTGGACTTTTGAATGGATTCTCTGCTTTGGTGTTGTTGTGCTGCCATTGAAGTCAAGGTCCTTCAGTTTTATGCTGCTTTCTTGCTGCTCACTATGAACTCCTCTTATGAAATGTGCAAAAAATATAAAAGGGGAAAATAAAATACCATGTTTGATTTTTGGCAGCATTGTGAATAGCTGTAACACACTGTTCACCCGGTGTTATAACAATACCACAGTACATGAAATACATGGCCTTTCTTGAAAACTGTGGAGCTATCTGTGTTGTAGTAGTATGTACCTCTAAAGAGAATTTCTGGACGGGTATTGTTGCTGCTACCACTGATGTAGATGGTCTTCTGGCTTCCCTCTTGTAGATCTCCAGTTGAAGACATTTACTATGATAGGTTTTAAGATAATATGAGATGGACGTGGTCCCACATAATTATTTTTTGTTTGTCCCTCTAGAGCGTCTTGTCACACATTGTGCATTGCACTAGTTTTGCGGCAGTCTTTGATTCCCCACGAGTTTGGGTACCAATGGATAGTATGATGTTTGTTTGGAAGTTATTTTGTGTTTGTAAGTTCAGATGTTGGAAGTTATTTTTTGAAACTGTTGTTTTTTTACAAATATGTTGTTAAGATGAAGTTAAACCAATATGTTACTAAACAGCTAGACTCACATTTTGAGTAAAATAAGTCTACATCTCTGTTGTACACTTTTTCATTTCTATTTGTGACTTCTGATGTCATTGCAACTTCCGGTGTTGCTGTGAAGAAGGAAAATGCATTTTTGATGCACTTATTTTGACAAATGAATACAAAGGGGAAAGTTACATTAGTATCTTACTAAAGAGCTTCACTGAAACGTTATGTCAAATATGTCTATATATGTGTTTTACACTTTTTCAAAAACCCCCGGTATTCACTGTCTATCCTTGGCAATGGCAGTCATAGAATCATACAGGCACTACCTGTGCTATCATCAAGGAAATCCTTTCTGCATCACTCTGCAAACGTGCCTCTTGGGATAGTACTAGTTGGGGGATGAAATCCCTTTGGCTATTGAGGGTATGTGGGGGCCAAGTATCCCTCTTGTTACCTCCAAGGAGTTTCACACAGTCAGTTTGCTAAGAGGAGTTCTGAGGCTATACTCCCTTTCTGCACCACTCTGCAAACATGTCTCCTGGCACCCTACTGGTTGGGGAATAAAGTTGTCTTGGATGTTAAAGGACCTAGGGGACCAAGACGCCCTCCTGGTACTTTCTATGAATCCTACTCAGTGGGATTTCTGAGTGCTGGTCAGAGACCCCGCCCCCTTTCCACACCATTCTGCATAGACCATTTCTACTTAGAAAACCATGGATATTCACTGAAAAAACCAAAGGTTATAGGTAAGTTATAATTAGGAATCAGCATTTAAAAAGCCTTAGAAATTCACTGAAAAATTCAAAGATTACAGGGCTGTTATATTTAGGAAATAGGATTATTCACTAAAAAAACAAAGGTTACAAGGAAGTTATAGTTAGGCTGACATTTCACTCCTACAAAACCAGAGGAATTCAGCAGTTATAGAAAGCTGAGCTAACTATAACTCAGGCCCCTGCAATGCACTGCTTATGACCTCACATATTACATCACTCATGACATGGTCAGTGATATACCTGATGACATCACTGATGAAATCATGAAGTCAGTGTAAGTTTTTTAAAGAATTTATGGGTATTAAACATATATACTAACCTACCACAAAAGTTAAAGTGGTATACTAGGTGCACTACTACAGAGTGATACTACTTGTAACAGATATTAAGTAAATAGCTGTGTGACTGTATGTATCTGTTAGACCTGGCACATTGGCGTGAGTCTCCCTTCCATTTTTCATTGTGCCTCATGTATGTTTTTGCTGGTGTTAGCTGCTCAGGGCGCTGTGCCACTGCTGTCTGGTGCCACAGTGCAAGTGCTCCCTATTGTAAATTGATGTATGATTTGTAATTCCAGCATTGGTTGGTTTGGTTTACCTGTCAGACCCTAGTACAGTGCACCAGGAGTGCCCAGGGCTTGTAATCCAAACACTGCTGGTGGGCTTGCAGCACTGGCTGTGCCACCCATAGAAGCAGCCTGTAAACATGTGTCTAAGGTCTGCCATTGCAGAGCCTGCGTTCAGTCTGGTACTGTCATGCTGACTGGGCAAGTGCACCCACTTGCCAGTCCCTAAACCTTCCCTTTTCTTCATATCAGACACCCCTATGGTAGGCCCAAGGCAGAGTGCATTGGAAGGAGAAGGTAGGACATGCCCCGGTGTGTGTGGCATGTTCTAATAGTGAATGACAGCCATTTTCGTTTTTCACTATTGCAAGGCTACCTGTTCTCCATAGGCCAGAATGGGCAGTTTGGTTATTACATTTTATAAATCCTAACTGACTCTGAGAACATGGTAGAAATTCGAATTTAGTATGCCTGAACTCAGGATGATAAAATACATCTTTTAGTAAAGTTGGTTTTAACATTCTGTGTTTGAAAATGCCACTTTTAGAAAGTAGGCATTTTCTTGTCTAACCATTCAAACCTGCCTCTGCTAGGCTGTGTGTATTCCTTTGTCTGGAGTTTGAGTGACAGGGCTGGGGAATTCCAGGAGACAGGGTGAGGTGTCCCAGTGGTGAATAGAGAGATCTGCATCCAGATGGGTGGGAGAAGTTGCACCTGGGATCTGAATAGGGCTGTGCCTGCCTTCCACAATGCTGGCTCCACCTCCTGGGGAGTGGCTGATGTCTCTGCCCTTCACAGTGAATGAAGAAAAGGAATCCTGTCAACAAAGTGCTCCAGTGCTGTACTTGCCTTCTACAATGCTGGCTCCACCTCCTGTGGGGCATCTAATGTTTCTGCCCTGCACTGTGAAAGGAAAGGAGAGGTCTGGTAAACAGAGTGCTCAGGAACTGGTTTGGACTGGGCAAAGGCCCCTCTGCCTCCAGAGGACAAAGGATTTCTGGGTATAAATATTGGGACCCTGATCCCAAGAAATTAGATCACTTTGGGAAAACAAGAAGAACCTCTGCTGAGGGGGAACCAGAAGAAGCTGAGGAGGAAACTATCCCTGAACCTGGGGGATTGGCCTGCAGTGGTTGCCTTACTGCCAAAGAGAGGAGAAAGGAACTTTGTGTGTACTTTTGCTCAACTTGTGAAGGATCTCCAAGGGCTTGGAAAAGAGCTTGCCTCCTGCTGAAGTCTCAGGAACAACAGACTTCACCCCCCAGCTCCCCAGAGTTCTTTGGAAGTGCCTGCTGCTGTTGTTGGGCCTTCTGAGGGACTGCGTGTTGCAAGGAGCTGGAAGCGCGACTCAAGAAGGAGAAGTGTGCCGCCGTCAGAGCTGTTGTCGTCGCATCTCGTAAAGTGTGTCGCCGCTGCAGCATCGCATCGAGCGGAAGCGTCTCGCATCATCCAGGAAGTGTCTCGCAACGCCGAAGAAGCGTGTCACCATCGCAGCCATCGTAGCTGACGCATTGCACCGCATCAAGAGAAGAGTCTCGCATCGTGGAAGAAGCGTGTCACTATCGCAGCCATCGTAGTTGTCGCATTGCAGCGCATCAAGAAAAGCACCTCGCATTCACGGAGAAGCGTGCCGCTGTCAGAGCTGCTGTCGTCGCATCGCGTAAAGGGGTGTCGCCGCTTCAACATCGCATCGAGCGGAACCGTCTCGCAAACGTCGGAGAAGAGTGTCGCTGCCAAGGCGGCTGTAGTCGCATCGCGTAAAGTATGTCGCCGCTGCAGCTGAAGCATCGAGTCGAGTCTTCTCGCAACATCGGAGAAGCGTATCGCATCTGGAAGATCTTCACGTCTTTATTTCTTTTGCACCAGAACTTTGCCGCATTTCCATTGCTGCAACATTGCTTGTCATGGAAGCGCAACGCATCTAAAAGGTACATTGACTTAAAGTGTTGCATTTAAGAACTTAAGAGAACTAAGCAAAATTCTACTATCTAAAGTAACCGTATTGTGTGTTTTTGTTGTTTAAAGGTCTTGTGGTAAATCTATATAAAGAATCCTTATTTTTAATATAAAACCTGTGTGGTGTCCATTTGTAGTGTTGTCACTTGGTTACTGTATGTGTTCACAAATGCTTTACACACTGCCTCTGAGATAAGCCTATCTGCTCGTGCCAAGCTACCAAGGGGGTGAGCAGGGGTTATTTTAGGAGTGTACCCCCTTACCCTGACTGGAGGAGGAGGTCCCTATTTATCACAAGTGCATACCTGTGCCAACTAGAGACCCCCAAGTCTAACATTGGTGGGCAGCGGTGAGGATTCTGGACTTGCATTTGTGACTCATGTACAGTGATTGGTGAACAGTACTTAGTGAGTGCAGACCTTAACGCAACCAATACTTGTTGGTAGATTTCTTTTTGGGACTTTCTATTTTTGAGTACTGCCTAGCTTAACCATGGTGGAGAAAGCAGCATCCATAGTCTCTGTTAATACTGAATTTGAGTGGGAAGAAGAGAAATTGGATAGCTACACTGCCAAGCAGCTGAAATTCTTCTGCAAGCAATTTAATGTTTCTACTACTGGATGCAAAAATAAGACAGAGTTCTACAAGGCGCTGAGGGCCTGGGTAGAAGCAAGGAATGCCACTGATAATGATAATGCAGAGGAACAGCTGGATGGGCCAGTGGGTCCAAGAGGAAGGAGAACCCCTTCCCCTGACGGTAGCAGTGTTTCTGGTAAAACTCTATCTCCAGAGGAGTTGGCAGACAGAAAAGAGTGTAGGATGCACGAATTGGAGCTGACCAAGCTCAAGTTAAGTGGGCAGTTAGAATTTGAAATGCAAAGTAAAAAGTTAGCCCTAGAAGAGAAAAAGCTACAGTATGAACATGAAAAGGTTTTGAGGGAGTTGGAGTTGAAAGCCCAGAGTTTAGAAATTGCTCCCTCTGGTGGCAGCACACCGTCAATGCCTGTAGAATCTAGAGTTTATATCCCTAAAGATGTGGTGAAGGAATTTTAAAAAAATGATGATATTGGGCAGTGGTTCAAGGCCTATGAGGTAGCCATGTCTTCCCATCGGGTCTCTGAGAAGGATTGGGGAGCGCGGTTGTGGGGATGGTTCCTTAGTGAGGGGCGGGACACACTGCTAGACTTGTCTTCTGATGTCTATAATTCCTATCCCCACATGAAAGATGCCTTGATGTCTAGATATGGTTTGACCCCTGAGATGTATAGACAGAGGTTCAGGGGTTGCACAAAGATAGCCAACAGTACCGATGTTGAATATGTTACTTTTTTCTGCAGAGCATTGGATGGTTGGGTGAAGGGTAGCAAAGTTAATGATTTTCAGGGATTGCTTGATTTGATTGCATGGGAGCACTTGTCAAGTAACTGTTTTCCTGAGCTATGCCAGCACCTGATTGATAGTAGGCTGACTAATCCTAGGAAGCTTGCTGAGGAGCCGGACCGCTGGGTCAGTACCAGGGTCCACAAGGGTCACGTGGGAGACTCAGCCAAGAGTGGGCAGGGTCCCCAGCAGAAGAGTGGGGGGGACAAGGGTAAACAGAGGGAGTTCCATAAGAGGCCCCAAAGTAATCCCCAAGGGAACCAAGGGAAAGGTTCTCAGCCTCCCCCCCAGAAACCGTCAGGGGCCCCGACAGGTCCACCTGTTCAAAGAGGGCCCGAGATGCTACAAATGTGGTGAACTGGTTCATGACTCATTTTGCCAATGATACCAAGTGTCGCCTTTATGAAAAACCAGCACCCACTGGTGCAGCCCCCCGGCAAATGGCTAGTGTAGCCCTGGGTGAGGAGAGGGGTGCCCAAGGTGGGTGGGGTCCCGCAGAAATGTCCCTTGTCTCATTAGGAGATGCCATCAGTGATGTCACTGACCATACCATGAGTGATGTCATAGGTGAGATTCCAAGCAGTGCATTGTGGGGGCTTAAATTATAGTTATAGCTCAGGTAACTATAACTGCTGAATTTCACTGGTTTTGTATCATTGAAATTTGAGCCTAATTATAGCATCCCCGTAACGTTGATTTTTTTTCAGTGAATTTCTACATTTTTTAAATTCTATTTGCTAACTATAACGACCCTGTAACATTTGCTTTTTAAGTGAACTTCTAATGTTTTTCAAAATCTATTTCCTAACTATAATGTGTCTATAACCTTTGGTCTTTTAAGTGAATGTCTATGGTTTTCTAATTAGTAATCATGTTTGCAGAGTGGTGGAGAAAAGGGGCAGGACCTCTGATCAGCTCTCAGGAATTCTGCTGTGTCTGACTTACTGGAGGGCTTTTGGGCCTCCAAGAACCCTCAGCATCCAAAGAAATTCCTCCCCCAACAATCAGTGTGACAGTAGGTGCATTGGAAGAATGGTGGAGAAATGGGGCATGGTGCCGAAGATCTCAAAGCAATTCTACTGTGTGGGACTTACTGAAGGTAACAGGATGCCTTGTTGGCCCCCAAGGACACTCTAGAGCCAAGAGGACTTCATCTTGACACCACTTGTGTGCAGGCCGCCAGCGAATTGCCAGTAGGTGGTTTAAAAAATGTTCTTTTTATTTATTAGTAAAGGGGGAGGGGCGTGCAGGCCAGGAGATTTTTTGAATGGGGAGGGGCCTTTTTTATTTTTAAAGAAAATTAAAGGGTGGGCCAATTTCAGACCCAAGGACCCCATCCCCTGGGGCAAGGCATCTGTAGGAGAGTAGGATCTGCAGTTATATTGCCCCCACTTTATTTCTGATGTTAACACTGGTTTCTGGCTATAGTCTGGCTGGGTCCCTGCTAATCAGGGCCCCAGTCTCTCTGTTCTCTCTAAATAACTTGGAGTGCATATTAGATGCACTAGTGATTGGATACTGTGGTACCTTATGAGCCCCTAGTATATGGTACCCTAGGTACCAAGGGCATAGGTACTTCACAGGCCTACCAGGAGCTGAAGCATGTATTATGCCACCCCTGGGAATCAGACTAAACCTGACACCACAGGCCTGCTTCTGCAGCCTGGGTGAGGTAGGGTTAGCACTCCTCACTGAGGTATAGGTTCCTATATCTCACCATATACACACATATAAACCTATCAGTCACCCCTAAGGCAGGCCCTTTCAATCCTGAGGGCAGGGTGCTTGGTTTACAATGTGAGGGGGTGCATCTGCATGAGCAGGACCCCTCTGCAGCTGGCAGAGTCTATTCTCTGTGGCTGTTTGTGGATGTGGTTGAACCATATTCTCTTAAGTGCTTTATAACCTACCAGTAAATGCTAACTTTGGAATGACTGCATCAAAACATGTTGTGTTTGGTGTCAAACAACTTGGAATCATACCCCCACACCAGTAACTGGTGTGGGGGTATGATCCCACCCTTCTAGAGGGGACGACATGTACCCACTGTGGAAACACTGTAGAAATCTGAAAGAGCCCTGGCATCACAAAATGGATGCCACCAGCACAGACACTGGGCTGCCCTCCTGCTGCTGACTGAAACTCGCAGTGGAGGAGGTCCAACAATAGGCATCCTGTCACAGGGAGGTGTCAGCACCTTCCAGACAGGATTTAGTGTATTGGGGCTGGGTGGGTGCACTCCTAGAGTGCTTTGAAGTCCTGCAGTGGGGGAGCAGTAGGCTCCTCTGTGCATATGCCAGCTCAAACCGGTTCAGGGGCTACCTGTCCCTTCTCTGGCGTGAAACTGGACAAAGGGAAGTGGATGTAACCACCCCCTACCCTGACCCTCCCAGAGGAGTGGTCCTAAAGCTAGTCCCTCCCTTTCTTTTAGTATAAGATAGGGAACCCTTGCCCTTGCAAACTAGATATCCCTGGACGATGCTTTACAAGAAGAATCCTGGCCCTTCGACGTTCCACTACCTTTGGAAGACAGAAGAATCTCCCTTGGAGTCAAGGAGTGACTCCCCTGCTAGGCAGGCACCAAAAACTCTAATCAACGGTCGCAAACTTTCCCACTCCCGCCAGAGTCTGAAGTCCCTGCAGCCCCGGAAGGGGATTTCCTGACTTCTCGATGGCCATTGTGAGGACCCAGCAAAGCTGAGGTGAGTGGACCCCATGGGTGAGAAGGAACAGCAATACCCAGGTACCGTGCACTATTGTCAAGTGCAACCCTTTCACAATGTTCTACAAACTTGTGCATTGGACCACGTGTGGTCCAAGCCTCCAGCAGGACTTCCCTTGAAAATCAGAGGCCTACCTTGTCCCAAGTGACCGTGGGCTCCTGTGAAGTGAATCTTAATGAGGCGTCTTTGCAATCCCTTGCCCGTTGGCTTGTGGGTCCCCTGAAGACTTTCTTATCAAACCAAAGGGCTCCCCTGGTTGCTCCAGGCCTGCCCTCACTTACCCTTGCTGGGTGAGTCCCTCAGACCTTGCTGGTCTGCACCGCTGACTTTCTTCATTTTCCACGAGACTTGCTAATGCCAAGGCTTGTTGGCTCCAATCTGGTTGCCGACACCTTAGTAAGCTGCAGACTTTAAGGGACACGCCGAATCCAGCTCCTGGTTGTCCTCAACACCTCCTGGGCCTCGTGGCTGAAGAGTCAAAATACCCTTGATCACCTGAAATCACCCGATTTCAATGGGCATCCATCTTCCTGGCCCCGGGTCACTGGCAAGTGACTGTGAACACTGTCCCTTCTGCTTTCAGGTCTTCTTCATCTTGAATCCAGCCTTAGATTCAACTGGATACTTCTTCAGCAGCAAAACTTCTTCGGCTTCCATTGAAAACGGCGACGCGACCCGACGCCAAAAGACACCTATGTACCCGGCTTCCCTGGGTGAGGTAACTCATGCACTCCGGTGCTTCAGTGGGTGTTGGCCCTCAAACTACTTACCTTGTAAGTGACTTGCTTGTAGACTTCCTAGGAGTACACTTAAACTTTAAAAATCCAACCGCGACTTGCTCCATTGAAATCAATAGGGAACCCGCGGCTGTGTTCTCACACTGCACGCGTCTCCCGTGGGTCTTTTACTTACCTGCCTTGGGTGGATTAGTGAAGCCCCAGCGATTCTACAGGCCCTAGGCCTTGTCCCTTTGCAAGTCGACTTTACTAAACCTCTTTTTTAGTATATGGTCTGGTACGCCCCTAGGGCCCCAGCCATAATTTTGCTTAACTTATTGTGAAACGTTGATTAACCCTGGGCGTAGTTCGCAAAGTAGCACTTCGCGAAGCTACGCAAAGTGCAGTTCGCACTACGCGAGCTACGCGTAGCACTTCACGAACTGCGTAGTACCTTGTTCGCACTGTGCCAGATGTCATTTTCAATGATTGCACAGTGCGGACAAGCAACCAGCACTGTGCAATCATTGAAAATGGCATCTTGCACAGTGTGAGCTGTAGTTTTCTGCTGCTCAAGTAGATTTTTACTCGAGCGGCAGCTTTCTCCACGCGAACTGGTAGTTTCTCATCGCGAGCGGTCGCGAGCATACGCGACCACTCGCAATGAGAAACCTGACCTCCTTGCGTTGGGAATCTCGCCGGGAGGTTTATTTTCCATGCTCGCGATCGCCAACTTGATGTTGCTGATCGCGAACAAGGAAAAAGTCTCGCCGGGATGTAATTTTGCTTGCTCGCGGTCGCCAACTTGACGTTGAGGACCGCGAGCAAGCAAAAAATGACCGCAGCACTACGCAACACTACGCTACGCGTGTTCGCACTGTGCTACGTGCAATTCGCGTAGTGCGAAGTAGCGCGAACTTCGCAAACTACGCGAGCGTAGCGTAGTGCTTTGCCCAGGCTTAACATTGATATTTGTATATGTTCCTGACTTCTAATCTCATAAAGAGATTAGTAGAGTGTGTCTAGTAATAAATACATATATATTTGATATATATACCTGTGTGGTTTCCTTTCATTTGGTAATTCAAGAGATTATATGGTAAAACAAGCTGCTTTACATTCCTCTGACACTTAGCCTGAAGGCTGCTCTCCACAGCTACCACTAGGATAGCTTTCTTTAAAAGGTTGTCTTAAACCTATCTACCATAAGAGTTGAATTGGACTGGTGCAAGGTGGCCACTATAACTAGTGACCAGCATATGCCAGGCCAACTTCTCACATTGGTGGGCAGCGTGTGCGATTCCAGCTTACCATTGTTTTACCAGAAAATCTCTATTTGAATTACTAACTGAAAACCACTAAAGGTACTCAAGGTACATATAAAAGTCAAGCTTAGTATCAATAAGTTCTACTGAACTGAGAGCTGTTTGTGAAGGAATAGCACACCCTTGCTACAGCTCAAGCTAGGATCAGTAGGCCACAAACTAGTATAGGTAGTACAACACTGCACAACACTAGAATGTCCTCAAGGGATGGAGCCAGTGGGTCCACCCAGCCTCAGTATAAGGACATGACCTTCTTTGACCTGAAGGCCATGTGTGTTGCAAGACGCCTGAAGCTAGGACAGAGTCCCTCCACACTAGGCCTGATAGATCTGCTAACAACAGATGATCTGAGATTGGCTCTAGGAGCTAACAGATCTGAATCAGGGAGTGGGTCAATTACAGTATCTGGGTCAGATGATGAAAATCATGATGACCAGGACTCTGTGATTGAAGGGCCAGATCCAGAAGGATCTGAACAGAACAGAGGAATTCTCCCTAAGAGAACTGACAGAGTAGAAGAGAGGGTTAGGTCCCCTTCAAGGGAATCTGACCACTCATATCACTCTGGAAGAGAATCTGTTCATCAGAGGAGCTCATACTTTAATAGAAGAGAGACCTCCACTGAAAGAATGTACAAACTGCTACAGTATGAGGAAGCAAGATTTGCCCTTAAGGCCAAGCAGTTGGCATTAGATAAAGAACCTTTGAGCTCCAGAGAGCTTCTAGAAAAGAGGGGTTAGAACCCCTTGGTGGCAGCAACAGTGTCCGTAGAATCAGAGATCATATCCCTAACCATAGGAACCTGTCCAAGGTTGTTCCTCCCTACCAGAGTGGGGATGATATCCACAAGTGGATAACTGCTATGGAGAGGGCCTGTAAAGTACAACAGGTACCCCAGAAACACTGGGCAGCAATCTTGTGGCTCTCCTTTTCTGATAAAGGTAGAGTCAAGCTCCTCACTGTTAGAGAAGAGGATGCTGATGATTATGATGTCCTGAAAACTGTATTAATAGATGGGTTTGGCTTAACCACTGAACAGTACAGGTTGAAGTTCAGAGACACCCAGAAAGCACAGAATCAGGACTGGACAGACTTTGTAGATTGTGCAACCAAGGCTCTGGAGGGTTGGCTGGTTGGTAGTAGAGTTACTGATTTTAAGGGATTGTATAATCTTGTGATGAGAGAACAGATCCTTAATAATTGCCAAAACCAGTTGTTGCATCAATACCTGATGGACTCTGATCTGACCTCTCCCCAAGAATTGGGAAAGAAGGCAGACAAATGGGTCAGAACCAGGGTGAGGCAGAAAACCCAGAACCAAGGGGGTGACAGTAAGAAGCAGGATCCTAAAGGTTCTGAGAAAGGTGGGGGTAAGTCAAAAGACCAGAAGTCTTCACAAGGGCCCCAAAAATCTGCATCTGGTGGGGATTCACAGTCTACAAAAGGAAAAGGCCAAAAGAAACCCTGGTGCAAATTCTGTAAACAGAAAGGGCACTGGACTTCTGATTGTACAAAGTCCAAAGACCAAACCACCACCACTCCTGCCCCTAAGGCAACTGTTCCCCCTAGTGCAGCTACTGGTGGAGGTGGTAATCAGAATAAGGGTGTAGTAGGATTGACCCTGGGTTCTGAAGTGGACTCTGGCCTAGTCAGAGTACCCACTCAGGCATTGCTGGTTTGTGAGGAGGGAGACATTGATATGTCCTTTCTAGTGAGCCCCAGTAATCTGGGCAAATACAAACAGCAGCCTGTAATAAATGGCAAACAGGCTTTGGCATTCAGGGACACAGGTGCTAGTGTCACCATGGTGGCAGAGGATCTGGTGGACCCTGAGAAGATCACCCTGGGTGAAATGTACCAGGTTACCAATGCAAGCAATGTCAGGACCAACCATAGTCTGGCAGTTGTGAATTTATCCTGGGGAGGGGAAACAGGCCTCAAGAAAGTAGTAGTCAGTGCAGACCTCCCTGTCGAATGTCTATTGGGAAATGATCTAGAGACTTCAGCCTGGTCTGAAGTAGAGTTATGGACTCATGCTGAGATGTTGGGCATACCTGCAGAGGTATTTGCTGTGACCAGGTCACAGGCCAAAATGCATAAAGCTGAACCACTTCTGGATCCTGAAACTATGGACCAGATGCTACCCAAGAGGAGGAGCAGTAGGGTTAAGGCAGTGCCTTCCCCTCTGTCTCAGATCTCAGAATCCCCTCCTGAGGGAGGAGAAGCAGATCCTGAAGAAGGAACTGCCCCAGAGGGACTTGAGCCTGATCAGGTTGAGTTCTTGGGGGCAGGGGGACCTTCCAGGGAAGATCTGAGTAAGGAGAAACAGTGCTGACCCTCTCTTGAACCCCTCAGACAGCATGCTGCTTCTGAGGCTGCTGAGAGTGCTAGTGGATCCCATAAAGTTTATTGGGATGAGGGACTCCTATATTCTGAGGCTAGAGATCCTACCCCTGGAGCCACCAGGAGGTTGGTAATACCTCAGAAGTTTAGGGGGTTCCTCTTGACCCTAGCACATGATATCCCATTGGCAGGACACTTGGGCCAAAACAAGACCTGGGATAGGCTTGTTCCACATTTTCATTGGCCACACATGTCAGAGGACACAAAGGAGTTGTGTCGCTCCTGTGTCACTTTCCAAGCCAGTAGCAAGTCAGGTGGCACAACAAAGGCCCCCCTCATACCACTACCTGTGGTGGCGGTTCCCTTTGAAAGGGTAGGGATTGACATTGTTGGTCCCCTCGACCCTCCAACAGCATCTGGGCACAGGTTTATCCTGGTGGTAGTGGATCATGCCACCAGGTACCCAGAAGCAATTCCCCTCAGGACCACCACAGCCCCTGTGGTGGCAAGAGCCCTCATTGGAGTTTTCTCCAGAGTGGGTTTCCCTAAGGAGGTTATATCTGACAGAGATACCAACTTCATGTCAGGGTATCTAACAGCAATGTGGAAGGAGTGTGGTGTAAACTACAAGTTCACTACTCCCTATCACCCACAATGCAATGGGTTAGTTGAAAGGTTCAACAAAACCCTAAAGGGAATGATTAAAGGCCTCCCAGAAAAGCTTATGCGAAAATGGGACCTTTATCTTCCCTGCCTTCTGTTTGCATACAGAGAGGTCCCACAGAAGGGGGTTAGCTACAGCCCTTTTGAACTTCTGTTTGGGTACCCTGTAAGAGGTCCATTATGTTTGGTGAAGGAGGGCTGGGAGTTACCTCTCAAACCTCCCAAACCGGATGTGATGGACTATGTACTTGGTCTCCGCTTCCGGATGGCTGAATACATGAAGAAGGCAACCAAAAACCTGGAGGCTAGCCAAGAACTACAAAAAGCTGCTTGGCATGACCAAAAGACTATACTGACTGTCTATCAGCCAGGACAGAAAGTGTGGGTGTTGGAACCTGTGCCCCCAGCAGCTCTCCAAGACAAGTGTAGTGGCCCCCATACAATTGTTGAGAAAAAGGGAGAAGTCACCTACTTGGTGGATCTTGGAACTCCCAGGAGCCCCCTTAGGGTGCTCCATGTCAACTGATTAAAGCCATATGTTGACAGGGCTGACATGGGCTTGCTCATGCCAACTGATGAGGAACAGGAGGAGGAGAGTGACCCTTCCCTGACCTTCTCTCACAGAACCCTGATGATGGGTCAGTAGATGGTGTTGCTTTGGCAAGCAGCCTCACTGACCATCAGCAAACTGAGTGCAGACAAGTTCTGCAGCAATTCAGACATATGTTTAGCCTGACCCCTAGTCAGACTTCCTGGTGCACCCATGAGGTGGACACTGGAGACAGCCTGCCTGTCAAGAGTAAAATCTACAGGCAACCTGACCATGTCAGGGACTGTATCAGGACTGAAGTCCAGAAAATGTTGGAACTAGGTGTGAATGAGCCTTAAGATAGCCCTTGGGATAGTACAGTAGTCCTTGTGCCTAAACATCATACCCAGGGTGGTAAGAAAGAAATTAGGTTTTGTGCAGACTACAGAGGCCTCAATGCAGTTACCAGGACTGATGCCTATCCAATTCCAAGGGCAGATGAGCTCGTTGATACTTTGACCTCAGCCAAATATCTGAGTACATTTGACCTAACAGCTGGCTACTGGCAAATCAAGTTAGCTGATGATGCCTAGGCCAAAACAGCATTTTTAATCCCTGGGGGGGAACTACCACTTTGTGGTGATGCCCTTTGGTTTGAAAAATCCACCTGCCACTTTTCAGAGGTTGGTGAACAAATTTCTGACAGGTATGGAAACTTATTGCTCCGCTTATCTAGATGATATAGCTGTCTTTAGTTCCACCTGACAGGATCACCTGGATCACCTCAGAAATGTTTTGGAGGCCCTGCAAAAAGCAGGCCTTACTATCAAGGCCACTAAGTGCCAGATAGGGCAGAGTCAGGTTGTGTACCCGGGCTCACCTCCAGATCCATGCCCTTTGAAAATTATTAAATTGGCCCCTGTCCCTATTGCACGCCGTCTTACTACCATCTTCAACGGCATGTATCAAGATGGACTCTTCCCTAAACCTTGGAAGATGGCTTCCATTTTACCGCTTTTAAAAAAGGCCAGTCTTGACCATAGCGATCCCAACAATTTCCGGCCTATCTCCCGCCTCCCTCTTCCTGCGAAGATTGTGGAAAAGGCCATGAATAGACAGCTTAGCTCATTCATGAAGAAAACACATGTGCTGGACCCCTCTCAACATGGTTTTAGAGAGGGACATAGTACTGAGTCGGCTTTGATAAAAGCCACGGAGGAGATCAGACTGGCTCTGGATCAGGGAGGTAGAGCAGCCCTGATCCTGTTAGATCTCTCAGCCGCATTTGACACTGTCCATCACGGAAGGCTGATGGACCGTTTAAAACAATGTGGTGTAATCGGCAAAGCCTGGGAGCTGCTGAACTCCTTTCTTACTAATAGAAGTCAGAGAGTAGCATTGGGGAAATCGCAATCTAAACCTTTCTCACTGCCATGCGGCGTCCCGCAGGGGTCTTCCCTGAGTCCGACCCTTTTTAATATATATGTTTCATCCCTGGCATCAGTCATCAGGGTTTTTGGTTTTGGGATCACCTCTTACGCGGACGATACCCAAATTGTGGTAGCACTTCTGCCAGGCAAATAATCCGGGCTGGATAGCTGTTTCCAGTCTTGTATGGAAAAAGTCGGACGATGGATGGCGGGGAATTGCCTGAGGCTCAACTCGGATAAAACCGAGGTGATGCTGTTTGGGAACAACCCCAGTTTTTGGACCTCTTCATGGTGGCCGCCCTCAATGGGGTCACTGCCCACACCATCAAATAAAGTAAAACATTTGGGGATACTGTTAGACCAAAAACTGACTATGAGAGATCAGGTTAATTCGGTTGTCTCCAAAACTAGGTTTGTTCTAAGAACAGTGAGGAAAGTACTTAACCTCCTTCCTCTGGACGGTCGTAAAGCAGTGGTCACGGCCTTGGTGCTATCAAGACTGGACTATTGCAACAGTTATACCTGAACATCCAACAAAAGCTGTTGCACAAGCTCCAGATGCTCCAAACGCCGCGGCTAGACTACTCACGGGGATCCCTAAGTTTGCTTTGATTACAGGTGGGATAAAAAACCTGCATTGGCTTCCCGTTAGAAATCGGGTTCACTTCAAATCTCTATGTTTAGTGTTTAAGGCACTGCATGGAGAAGGATCGGACCACCTCAAAAACCAATTTCAATGGTACAATCCTCTGCGTTTGCTCCGATCATCCGAAGCTAAACTGATCGTTGTTCCGCCAATAAAAAAAGCCCATTGGGGTGGTCGAAGATTTTCCTTTTGTGCCGCCAAAGCCTGGAATGAGCTCTCATTCCACTTGAAAGATGCTAAGAACCTGCTGAGCTTCAGAAAGAATCTTAAGACTTGGCTCTTTAACAAATAATCCCGCTGTTCCGGCCCTGCCTTTGAGAGAAGTGTTTCAGCGCCAGGACACCCTCGGGTAATCGTGCGCTTTATAAATCACCCTAACATAACATAACATAACATAACATAACATAACATAACCTTGTAGGTGGATGTCAGGTTCAACCATTGCAGAGCAAAATCCAGACCATAATGGAATGGGTAGCTCCAACCACCCAGACACAGGTGAGAGCCTTTTTAGGCCTAACTGGGTACTATAGGAGGTTTGTTAAGGGATATGGATCTGTAGTGACCCCCTTAAATGATCTTACCTCAAAGAAAATGCCAAAAAAGGTTCAGTGGACAGCTAGCTGTCAAAAGGCATTTGATGACCTAAAGCAGGCGATGTGCACTGCCCCCATCTTACAGAGTCCAGACTACACAAAAAAGTTCATTGTCCAAACAGATGCTTCTGAGCGGGGTGTGGGAGCTGTACTGTCTCAACTGAATGATGAAGGTCAAGACCAGCCAGTAGCTTTTATAAGCAGAAGGCTGACCCCTAGAGAGAAACGTTGGTCAGCTATAGGGAGGGAGGCCTTTGCTGTGGTGTGGGCCCTGAAGAAGCTGAGGCCATACTTGTTTGGCACTCACTTCATAGTTCAGACTGACCACAAGCCCCTCCTATGGCTCAAACAGATGGAAGGTGAAAATCCTAAACTGCTAAGGTGGTCCATTTCCCTACAGGGGATGGACTATACAATGGAACATAGACCTGGTACCCAACATGCCAATGCAGATGGGCTCTCAAGGTATTTCCACTTAGAACACGAAGACTCAACTGGTCAAGGTTAGTTTAGTGTCCCTGCGTTTGGGGGGTGGTTGTGTAGGAGAGTAGGATCTGCACTTATGTTGCCCCCACTTTTTTTCTGGTGTTAACACTGGTTTCTGGCTATATTCTGGCTGGGTCCCTGCTAATCAGGGCCCCAGTCTCTCTGTTCTCGCTAAACAACTTGGAGTGCATATTAGATGCATTAGTGATTGGATACTGTGGTACCTTATGAGCCCCTAGTATATGGTACCCTAGGTACCAAGGGCATAGGTACTTCACAGGCCTACCTGGTGCTGAAGCATGTATTATGCCACCCCTGGGAATCAGACTAAACCTGACACCACAGGCCTGCTACTGCAGCCTGGGTGAGGTAGTGTTAGCACTCCTCACTGAGGTATAGGTTCCTATATCTCACCATATACACACATATAAACCTATCAGTCACCCCTAAGGCAGGCCCTATCAATCCTGAGGGCAGGGTGCTTGGTTTTCAATGTGAGGGGGTGCCTCTGCATGAGCAGGACCCCTCTGCAGCTGGCAGAGTCTATTCTCTGTGGCTGTTTGTGGATGTGGTTAAACCATATTCTCTTAAGTGCTTTATAACCTACCGGTAAATGCTAACTTTGGAATGACTGCATCAAAACATGTTGTGTTTGGTGTCAAACAACTTGGAATCATACCCCCACATCAGTAACTGGTGTGGGAGTATGATCCCACCCTTCTAGAGGGGACGACATGTACCCACTGTGGAAACACTGTAGAAATCTGAAAGAGCCCTGGCATCACAAAATGGATGCCATCAGCACAGACACTGGGCTGCCCTCCTGCTGCTGACTGAAACTCACAGTGGAGGAGGCCCAACAATAGGCATCCTGTCACAGGGAGGTGTCACCACCTTCCAGACAGGATTTAGTATATTGGGGCTGGGTGGGTGTACTCCTAGAGTGCTTTGAAGTCTTGCACTGGGGGAGCAGTAGGCTCCTCTGTGCATATGCCAGCTCAAATCAGTTCAGGGGCTACCTGTCTCTGCTCTGGCGTGAAACTGGACAAAGGGAAGTGGGTGTAACCACCCCCTACCCTGACCCTCCCAGAGGAGTGGTCCTAAAGCTAGTCCCTCCCTATCTTTTAGTATAAGATAGGGAACCTTTGCCCTTTGCAACTAGATATCCCTGGATGACGCTTTACAAGAAGAATCCTGGCCCTTCGACGTTCCACTACCTTTGGAAGACAGAAGAATTTTCCTTGGAGTCAAGGAGTGACTCCCCTGCTTGGCAGGCACCAAAAACTCTAATCAACAGTCGCAAACTTTCCTGCTCCCGCCATAATCCAAAGTCCCTGCAGCCCCAGAGGTAGATTTCCTGACTTCTCGATGGCCGTTATGAGCCCTCAGCAAAGCTGAGGCAAGTGGACCAAACGAGTGACGAGGAACAGCAGTACCCAGGTACTGTGCACTATTGTCAAGTGCAACCCCTTCACGATGTTCTACAAGCTTGTGCATTGGACCACGTGTGTTCCATGCGTTCAGCAGAATTTCCCTTGAAAATCAGAGGCTTACCTCGTCCCAAATGACCATGGGCTCCTGTGAAGTGAATCCTCATGAGGCGTCTTTGCGATCCCTTGTTCATTGGCTTGTGGGTCCCCTGAAGACTTTCTCATCAAACCAAAGGGCTCCCCTGGTTGCACCAGGCCTGCCCTCATTTACCCTCACTGGGTGAGTCCCTCAGACCTTACTGGTCTGCACCGCTGACTTTCTTCATTTTCCACGAGACTTGCTGTTGCCAAGGCTTGTTGGTGCCAATCCCATTGTTGACACCTCAGTAAGCTGCAGACTTCATGGGACACGCCGAATCCAGCTCCTGGTTGTCCTCGATGCCTCCTGGACCTCATGGCTGAAGAGTCAAAACACCCTCGATCACCTGAAATCACCCAACTTCCGTGGGCATCCATCTTCCTGGCCCCGGGTCACTGGTAAGTGACTGTGAACACTGTCCCTTCTGCTTTCAGGTCTTCTTCATCTTGAATCCAGCGTTGGATTCCACCGGACACTTCTTCAGTCTTCACAAGCAGAAAAACTTCTTCGGCTTCCATTGAAAACGGCGACGCGACCCGACACCAAAATACACCTATGCACCTGGCTTCCCTGGGTGAGGTAACTTGTGCACTCCGGTGCTCCAGTGGGTGTAGGCCCTCGAACTACTTACCTTGTTGTAAGTGACTTGCTTGTAGACTTCGTAGAAGTACCCTTAAACTTTAAAAATCCAACCGCGACTTGCTCCATTGAAATCAATAGGGAACCCGCGGCTGTGTTCTCACACTGCACACATCTCCCGTGGGTCTTTTACTTACCTGCCTTGGGTGGATTAGTGAAGCCCCAGCGATTCTACAGGCCCTAGGCCTTGTCCCTTTGCAAGTCGACTTTACTAAACCTCTTTTTTAGTATATGGTCTGGTACGCCCCTAGGGCCCCAGCCATAATTTTGCTTAACTTATTGTGAAACATTGATATTTGCATATGTTCCTGACTTCTAATCTCATAAAGAGATTAGTAGAGTGTGTCTAGTAAGAAATACATATATATTTGATATATATACCTGTGTGGTGTCCTTTCATTTGGTAATTCAAGAGATTATAAGGTAAAACCCGCTGCTTTACATTCCTCTGAGACTTAGCCTGAAGGCTGCTCTCCACAGCTACCACTAGGATAGCTTTCTTTAAAAGGTTGTCTTAAACCTATCTACCATAAGAGTTGAATTGGACTGGTGCAAGGTGGTCACTATAACTAGTGACCAGCATATGCCAGGCCAACTTCTCACAGCCTCCTTTAAAAAAAATGTTTAAACATATAAGGGGAGGGCGCCACACAGCCCCCCTCCGGGACCAATTTCATCCCTGTGGAACCCATTCCCCAGGGCCCGGCCTGTGATGGGGTGCCCTTGTCCCACCAGGGCATCCACTCACCATTGATAGGAACTGCGGGGGAGCCTGAAGGCCCCTGTGGTCTCTGCCGGCTCCCCACCTTCTGAGGAAGCCAGCATTGCTTTTACACATAGGAAGCTGCTGAACATGCAGCTCCCTTTGTGTAAAAGCAATTTTGCTACGCTTCCAGCAAGCAAAAGCAGAGTTTGCAATGGGTTGGCTGGAGCGGTAAAGCTCCTACTAAGCCATAGCAAACACCTATATCCTGGGGCGGGCACCCCAGGACAGAGCAGGAGCCGGTCCTGGGGCTGGTGATCGCCAGGGCCATCTATTCCTTTTTTGAGATTTTCCCCGGGGGTGGTGGTCCCCAGAGCTGTGGAGGGTTCTGCAAAGCCACCACATTCAATTTGAGAAAATCCGGGTGAAGGTGGTGGTCTCCGGTAGTATGGGGGTCTGCACACCCCTTCATTAATTAAAGTTAAATCCCCAGCGAGATGGTGGCCCCTGGGCTGCAGGGGGGTCTCCTTGTGTTGTTTTAAAATAACGCCCCAGGTAGGTGGCGGTCCTTGGAACTAGGGGGGTCTGAGAGGCCCCCATTTATAAAAAAAAAAAGCCCCCTGGAGCAAGCTGAGTCCCAAGATGACTGTCAACATGTTCTGGTTTGAAGTGTTGCCAACATTTCCTGGTTTGAAGTGCTGGCAACCAATCAGATCTCAGCACAAGAACGAAAGGGGTTGCAGTACCTCCTTGTACCTATTTATAAAAATTTGGATTTTCTTTAATATTTCAAAAACTACAGAATGGATTTAAAACAAATCACAAAAAGGTTGCTTTCTGGACTGGGGTGGCAAAGTGAGCTAAAGAACAATGATGGATTCAACACAGATCTGTTAATGGGGGTGAGTGTCTGAAAAGTTGCAGTTCTCCGTCCATCATCTCTTTGTGTTTGTTTGTTCACCCTAAGTTAGCAGGGTATGCCCAGACGTAGGTACCTTGTTCACTCTGCCACTAGATTCAAGCTAGCCTGGCTGATGAGGGGGTGTTAACCCGAAAGTAGTCCCAGGATGTTTGCTACCTAGTCCAGGGAAGACCTGGCTTGGCAGTTCGGGCTGGACTGTTCAAATGAGGCACAGGGTTAAGACTGATTTGCATTTAGCTGGGTCTGAACTGGGGTGGCCAAGTGAGCTAAAGAATGATGATGGATTCAACCCATATCTGTGACTGCGGGTGAGTGTCTGGAAAGTTTCAGCGCTCCGTCCATCATCTCTTTGTGTCTGCCGGTTTGAAGTGTTGCCAACATTTCCTGATTTGAAGTGCTGGCAGCCAATCAGATCTCAGCACGAGATCGGGAGGGGATGCGCTTCCTCTGTGTACCTATTTATACAAATTTGGAATTCTTTAATATTTCAAAATTACAGAATGTATTTAAAACAAATCACAAAAACGTCGCTTTCTGGACCAACATCTACCTTTCTGCCTAATTTGGTGCAATTCTGTTCAGCAGTTCGGGCTGTAGCCGTGTCTACAGATTCCTATAGAGATTAACATGGGGAAAAAGTGTTTTGGAACCTCCCCTTTTCTGAAACTCTGCTTGATGGATCACCCTGAAACCTTCAAAGTAGGAGTTGAAGAGAGCGACAAACTAGTTTTGAAGATTTCGTGAGGATTCATCAAACAACGCCAAAGTTATTGGCAAATCAAAAAACGCTCTTCCAATGGAAACTAGGTCCTAACTAAAACTACCTACTGGCAACTGCCAGTAGTCAGTATATATGTATATCTTGTCATTCTCAATGATGGTATTTTAGATGTTGCAGTCATATTATGAATTATGTCATCATGGAACATGTCATGAGTGGTGTAATATGGGAAGTCATAAGCAGTGCATGGTGAGCGAAAGATTTATTGTTACTTTGGGACACAAGTTATATTTACTCCAGATAACTATAGCTGGTTAATTTCAGAGGATTTGCTCATTTAGAACAATATGTTTAACTGATATTTTCACCTAGCTACAACAGAATTGGTAAACTGGGAGGTTGCAAAGAGCGAAGCCTCTGGATGCTTGTTGCATCTCAGTATCAGTAATATTAGGTCAGCCAACTGACCCTTACAATCGCTTCTGGGATCTTGGGTTGAATACAAGGATGTGCAGTCTTCCTCTAGGTTCTTCAAATAGCAGGGAAGCCCTTCTTCTGCTTCATCAGAGGCCCAGGGGTGTTCTGTGAGGTCCACATTTATAACTATGTGCCATCCTGTGGGTGAAGGCCAATATTTGTCCACCCTCCAAACCAGTTCTTGACAGTTCCGCCATTCTCGTGGGGTTTGGATTCAGCCTAATTAGAGAGAAAAAGGGAGGCAGGCCTAGGTGTGTGCTTCATCTGACAGTGACAGAGTAGGCATCCTGTGAAGCTCAGGAAGAAGCTGGGAACAGCCCGCAGGCCATACCGTCAAGAGAGGAGATCCTTTACCCACACCCAGTATTCTATGTCTGCTGCCTGGGAGCAATCAGGGGTCATGTGAATGCTGGACATTGTCATGAAAGATGTTTTTTTTTTAGGTAGGATATTGAACTTTCTGAAAGTTTTCTTTACAAAACAGCAATTTAAAATACAACTTGAAGATTAAGTTGAATTGTATTTTATTATTGCAATGAGTCCTTGAAATATTTTTCTAGCTATTCTCAAACTGAATGCAGCACTTATTACATCTGATAGTGTAAAACAGTGTTAAGCTGTGAGAGGGCCAGCCTTGCCACAGTGAAAAAAACTACTTTGGAGGTTTTTCAATGTCAGTACATGTAGAGCATTAAATATACTTGTCCAACTTTTAAATGCTATGTACTCTGCCCTACAGACTGTTAAGGCCTAACACAGGGGTGACATATAAGTATTAAAAAGGTAGCTTTAGGCTTAGTAAAACGTTTATTTTGCCAGGTTGAAATGGCAGTTTAAATTAGAATATACAGACTGCAGTTCTTTACAGGATTAAGGGGCATATCAGCAACAACCGGCGATAATTATCGCTAAGCGCACTTTGCGCTAGGATAATTATCGCCGGCTAGCGTGGATTTTTATCGCTGAGATAGCATGCTATTAGCAACGCTTATCTCAAAAGCGATAAAAATCCTAGCGCTAACTGCCTAATGTGAGATTATCGCTGGAAACCCAGCGATAATCTCACGAAATGTGGCGTTAGCTTGTTGATAGGGAATCACAAACTTGGCCATGATATCCACCTTCCTTAGGATATCATGGCTAAGTCAGTCCTGAAGCAGGCGTAAGGAAAGTAGCGATAACAGGGGTTATCGCTACTTTTCCTGCCGCTAAACTTCATAGCGTGGGGCTTGATGATAGGAGAAATGTCGCTTAGCGACATTTCTTCTGTCATGTTAGGTCAGGAGCGCCCACTTCGCATCTCATTAGAGATGCAAAGCTGGCCGTTAAGATTTTGTGCGCTAAAGCAAGGTTTCACGCGTTAGCGTGGCCTTGCTAATTAGGCGATAAAATTATCGCCGCTTTTCGGCCGAAAACAGCCTGAAAAGCGGCGATAATTTTTTATCGCCGCCTTGTTAATATGCCCCTAAGTACGTTACTTCTGGTTAGCAGGGGTAAAGTGCACGGACCTCTCTTGGCCAACAAAAGCGAGTTCAGCCAAAGAAGTCAAACTTCTGGTGGGGATACCCCACAAAGATGGTTATTTCCAACAAAAATAATCACCTAAAAACGAATATTGAACTAACTAGCTTCAGTCTGTAATAGTGCATTATTTTGCATTGGTATGCCTTACATCTGTTTCAAGATACACCTCGACAAATGACTAATAGGCGCAGTTTATTAATTGATTATGTTCTCCCATTGCACTTATGAGCCTTAGAAAAGAACATGCTTATGATTATGATTATGAGGAGTTCATTTCACGAAGCGGTTAAAAAATTTTGCATTACGTGACTGCATTTGCAGAGCAGTATGAACATTTATTTTCATGAATAATAAATCTGCGAAGTCATTTTCTATTCCATCTATTATTTTCCAATGCAATTCCATGAAAAGTAGATTGTTTTCCATTGTTCTATATTAAATAATTTACAAATATTAAACTTAAATTGTGAAATGGCAGCCTGGGAGCGCATACCTGAAGATACTGGATTGGTAGAGTCGATCTGAATTTATTTCACACATCAACATTCAGTGCTTGGAATGACTGACGAGAACCTGTTCATAACATTGCAATAAACTGTGTGACTGTTTCATCAGTTTGAAGCACATGGCATAGATAACCGTTCATTTAAATATTTTCCAGTTTCAATCTCTTTTTTTCCCTAATATAGTAATACGAAATACAATTGCCAGTTTATTGATAAGTGCATACTATTACTTGCAAGAATTGCTCATCCATCACATTGGAAACCAACATTTGAGAAAATATATTCAGATATCAATGCATTAGAATTACATATTAAACCTGAAAACTCATGCATATTTGACGAAACAGGTATTTCTTCTTGTGTTATATGGTAAGTTAGCAAAATGAAGTAAGTGTGAAAATTGTTTAGACTGGTGGGTTAGAGAGAAACAATTTGGTGGCTGTATTTCAGCCTCATTTGAGCCCGCTACATACCCTGACAGCTCAGGATGTTCCTAGTTAGAGGCTATTTCTTGCAGAGCGTTATGAAGTTGTATTGTCTGATGATGGTCCTGGGTTGATGTTAGCAGGTTCTGAAAGTCAACAAAGTTTGAACCATCAGGATTTTTCTCCCTCCTGTTTCCCTGCATTAGGTACCGCCATAGAGGTATTCATTGAAGTGAAACTCCGAGCTCTGCAGAGACCTTGGAGTGGAGATCATTCATCACGTGTCCGCAACTGAAAGAAGAGCGAGTCCATTCTTCATGCAGAGAGGGAACAAAGGTATTCCTTGCTCAGAAGAGTTGGTGTTCTGGGCAGGGAAGTTATATAGTCCACAAGTCCATGTTTTTCTAGCTGAGTGTGAGTAGGTTGAGAACAACAGCAAAGCTATCACGGAATGCCTCTGCAATGCCTTGCTTTCAAAGCTTTAATGCGTAAAAACCTGGAAGATAAAGGAATTGGAGATAATGTTGGATACAACTATTGAGTTGTATCCAAAGCTATGATTGAGGCATAAAGCTTTGCAAAGTTGCACACATTAGATAAGACTTAATTATAAGAGATCTTCTCCCTTGGAATAAACTCACTTGCAACCCACAATCATGTATCCAAAGTGTACATCATACACACAAATATATATATATATGTATATCAACAGGAGAGAAGCCCAATATAATTATAGACTGACAGTGAATCATATAAAAACATCAAACAGATTTTATTTGTTTCACTTTATTATAACCATACATTAGTGATAAAAATTCAAAAACACAAATTCATATAACATAGGTACAATCAATCCTAATAAAAATTGAAAACAAGAGACAACGGCGCTTGATATATTAAAAAATCATCATAAAAACATTAATTCGATTGAATCTATTATTATAGAGTCATAACCCCATAGGAAATTCCAGACTCAATAGTTCCTCGAATTTAAAAACAAGGGCGTCAACGCGTTTCGGTGAGCTGCCAAATAATGCAAAACCTTCATCAGGACTTTTCAGGGTAAGGGTCTCTCTCTTAGATTTAGCACAAACATATAAATCTTATGGGGGAGAACTAGTACGATGCCAGTTATGTTAAATATATCCAGAATTCACTATAAAAAGATTGGGTTTGACGTTCTGTTTACAAACAGACACACCATCATCCAAGTGTAGTGTGTCGGAGGGAGGCAGAAAATCTGTGTTTGCGACTCTCTCCAAACTCGTAAATAACTCCGTCTAGTGGGACTAACCCCTCTCAACTTGATGGGCGTAATCAGGGGGCGGGTACTAAGGTACCTATCGATGTCGAACTTCGCTGAATCAAAATCCCGATATTAACATCAAACCCCTGCAACCGTATCTATCGATACTTGTTGTAGGGACATGCAACGATCCTACCTTATGGATGGATGTTGTCCAAAGTGATAAAGCCGATAAATACAATCAATCAGGTCCCCATGTACGGAAAACCTCAATCTTCGAGTGCAAGTCTAAACAGACATCCGTCACAATTCTTTGATAAGCGAACTTCTGGATAAGTCATTTTACTGGCACCCTGTCCCTTGGATAGTAGGACCACTCCCTCTTTCTTTTGCTATCACATTAGATAAGAGGCAGTCCATTCACGCAGGAGGGAATCTGGAGAAAGGGGGTGGGGGGGACAAAATCACAAATATAATACAAGGGATTGTTATGCTATGCTAGGTAGATTTGTATAGTGCAATTTATCATCCATGAGGGTATCCAGGTGCTGGAGCAGGAGTGTGGGCCCGGCGGAGATCCTAGTTTAGCAAGCAGGTTTTCAGCTTCTTGCAGATGCTGAAGAATGGAGTAACAGTTCTGGTTTGCAGAAGTTTTCCAGTTTTTGGCAACGAGGAAGGAGATGGCGCTTCCACTTGTCCTGCTTATGTGTATTACCAGGATTTGTGCAAGGGAGACAGTGGTGGAGCACTGTTGTCTGGTGGGTTGGTTGAGTTTCAGTCTGTCATTGATATAAGCAACAACTGTGTTGTGCAGACCATTGCAGGATTGGATAAGCAGCTTGAACTTGGAGCATTTCCATACGGGCAGCCAGTGGAGTTCAATGAGGTAGGGAGTGATGTGGGCTTTTCTGGGCATGTCAAGAATGAGTCTGGTGGCGGTGTTTTGGATGTTCTGGAGTCTTTGTGTGAAATGGTTGAAAATGTCGATGCAGATGCTTTGCCATAGTCTAGTCTGCTGGTGATGAGGGCTTGGGTGAACATGTGCCTTTTGAAGATCTTGTGGAGCATTCTGAGGATGTGGCATGTGGCAGCAGGAAGTGGTCATGTTGTTTACCTGTTTATTCCTCATGAGTTTGTCATTCAGGATGATGCTAAGGTTTCTGGTGTGGTCTGTGGGGGTGGGTGTGGGACCTAGGTCAGATTGCCACCAGGAGGAGTTCCTAAGGGGAGGGTTTATTTCTGAGGATCAGGATATCTGTTTTGTCCATGTTGAGTTTGAGGCAGTTTTCTCGCATCAAGTTGGCCACGTTGGACACGCTGGCTCTTATGTTGGTCCTGGTTTTGTTCATGTTGATGAGGAAGAGCATGAGATGAGTGTCATTGGCGTAGGAGACAATGTTGATTCCCTGGGTTCTTATGATGTGGGCGAGGGCAGTCATGTTCTTGTTAATCAGGATTGAGTCTAGGGAGGAGATCTTGGGGACACCACGCGCTAGCTTTTTGTGTAGGGAGGTAAAATTGGAGAGTCTGACTTGTTGTATCCTGTTGGAGAGGAAAAGGCCATCCAGCTCAGTGCAGGGTGCCGGATACTTGAATCCTGGTGTCCTGGAGTCTGGCGATGAGGGTGCCATGGGAGACAATGGAATCCTATAGAAAAGCCTCTAATTTCTATGTAATAGACAACTAGTGACACACACATTAATGTATAATAAAAACATTGTCTAGCCGCTCAACTGTAATAACCTATTACAGTTGGGTTCTGAGTCACAATACCTGCTGCCAGAGTCAGCAACCAAAGGGAAAAGCAGGCTATGGAGCAAAAAGAAAGCACATGTTTAAAGAACGAAAATAAAACACTGCTTTTATTTCTTCTGTTCTGTTTTTCTATCTGTACAGTGACAAAGAAAAAGGAGATTTTTTGGCAATGTGTATTTGTGTACTCCTTAGGTAATTTTAGAAAGGTTAGAATGTTTGTTCATGTTTCTTCACATTCCAAGCTACTGGGCCTTTTAAAAAAATCTGACTTGTATTAAACTTATTCTGATAAGTTTTTGCAGCAAATATCTAAAAGTTTTCTTTTACATGTTTAGTTTTGACCTAGAGATTCTACTTTATGTTTCATATTTGCAAACATGCGCTCTCTTTCATATGAAACAGCTTCAAGGATTTAAGTGGTTTACGGGAAAGGTGATAGTTTGACCATGCATTAGAAAGAATAAAGCACCCCAACACACATTATAAGGATATTTCAGGTCAACTTGGAGTTTAGAGTCAACCTTGTTCCTTAAATATGGTCATGGAACTCATCAGTGACTTGCAATATTCTTATAAGACAGAGGGTACTTTATCCCATATATTATGACTTTGCCCGAAGATTCAGAGATATTGGAGCACAGTTCTGATACTGTGTTTCAGATAAAAGGAGTGAGATTTACCTGCCAGCCATCAACTATTCTTTTGGCGTGGGCACCAGAGATCAGATGTGGGGTGCAGCTAAGGGAACAGACGTCCTGCTCATGTTGGTTCTTCTTGCAGACAAGCAGGCATTTTTGGCAAGATAAAGACAGACAGAACCCTTGGTAGTGTTTGATTGGCTACACAAGTTGTATCACATGTTAGAGAGATGGAGAAGATTTTTCACAAAAGAGAAGGAAATAAAAGGGAATTTTTCAGAATCTGGTCAACTTTTTGGAACTTTTTATCCAGATGGAAACAGTCACATTCATGCTGATGGCTAACGCGACACTTATTTTCATTTTAAACTTTTGGCATAGGCGTACCCGCCGACGCTACTTCATGGACCACAATTCTTTGGGGTAACACGCTGGTAGGATTAGCAGAGTGCGGCCAATTGGATTTTTGTTTACATTCAGGCTCCCTTGAGCCAGTGGGGCTGACGAGCCCATGGCTACGCACCTGCGCGCCTTGAGTGGTACTTTACCTGAGAATATTTTTTGGCAGCCTACGCAGCAACCCTACACACATACCTACTCCCTGCTGACGAGAGGCAACTGCCTCGAAACACGTGTCCAGGGATGGCTAACGCGACACTTATTTTCATTTTAAACTTTTGGCATAGGCGTACCCGCCGACGCTACTTCATGGACCACAATTCTTTGGGGTAACACGCTGGTAGGATTAGCAGAGTGCGGCCAATCGGATTTTTGTTTACATTCAGGCTCCCTTGAGCCAGTGGGGCTGACGAGCCCATGGCTACGCACCTGCGCGCCTTGAGTGGTACATTACCTGAGAATATTTTTTGGCAGCCTACGCACAACCCTACACACATACCTACTCCCTGCTGACGAGAGGCAACTACCTCGAAACACGTGTCCAGGGATGGGTAACCCGACACTTATTTTCATTTTAAACTTTTGGCATAGGCGTACCCGCCGACGCCACTTCATGGACCACAATTCTTTGGGGTAACACGCTGGTAGGATTAGCAGAGTGCGGCCAATCGGATTTTTGTTTACATTCAGGCTCCCTTGAGCCGGTGGGGCTGACGAGCCCATGGCTACGCACCTGCGCGCCTTGAGTGGTACTTTACCTGAGAATATTTTTTGGCAGCCTACGCAGCAACCCTACACACATACCTACTCCCTGCTGACGAGAGGCAACTACCTCGAAACACGTGTCCAGGGATGGCTAACGCGACACTTATTTTCATTTTAAACTTTTGGCATAGGCGTACCCGCCGACGCTACTTCATGGACCACAATTCTTTGGGGTAACACGCTGGTAGGATTAGCAGAGTGCGGCCAATCGAATTTTTGTTTACATTCAGGCTCCCTTGAGCCGGTGGGGCTGACGAGCCCATGGCTACGCACCTGCGCGCCTTGAGTGGTACTTTACCTGAGAATATTTTTTGGCAGCCTACGCAGCAACCCTACACACATACCTACTCCCTGCTGACGAGAGGCAACTACCTCGAAACACGTGTCCAGGGATGGCTAACACGACACTTATTTTCATTTTAAACTTTTGGCATAGGCGTACCCGCCGACGCTACTTCATGGACCACAATTCTTTGGGGTAACACGCTGGTAGGATTAGCAGAGTGCGGCCAATCGGATTTTTGTTTACATTCAGGCTCCCTTGAGCCGGTGGGGCTGACGAGCCCATGGCTACGCACCTGCGCGCCTTGAGTGGTACTTTACCTGAGAATATTTTTTGGCAGCCTACGCAGCAACCCTACACACATACCTACTCCCTGCTGACGAGAGGCAACTACCTCGAAACACGTGTCCAGGGATGGCTAACGCGACACTTATTTTCATTTTAAACTTTTGGCATAGGCGTACCCGCCGACGCTACTTCATGGACCACAATTCTTTGGGGTAACACGCTGGTAGGATTAGCAGAGTGCGGCCAATCGGATTTTTGTTTACATTCATGCTGAAAGCCTCTGAGGGCTCTTCAGATTTTGCCATGGGACAAGAGTATTTGCGGCAAGCTTTTATAGGTGAGGACAGTCACCAGAACTGTCCAATGTGGGAATGTATGAGAACATGGCCTGTATGGCTTTTATTCAGTGAAGCATGGACCAATTTTGGGTTGGGGTAGGAGGATATAATGATATTTTTTTCATTTACCTTGAATGCTAAAAAAAATCTAACTCTTAAACCTCAGAGTGGCTCATGATTAAAAGACATTTAGTTGCACTCTTTAGATAGGTGTGCCATGCAATTTCAAGAGGACACCTTCCAAAATGTTTTAAAGGAGAGTTCGGGAGGGAGGCAGGGAGGTCTGTGGTCTTCTCATGAGGCATATGAAAAGACATTGGAATTTTAATAGGCATTTTGGAAATCCAGGGTACTATAATTGCTGTCACTATGATGCAAAATGGGCACTAGATTAGACACTTGTACATTTCATTGGGGTTAGGGGCACGTTCATTTAATCCAGAAATAGAAAACCTCAGGGGAAACTTAAAGTAAACAAATGGCATGGATAAGATAGCTGCAGAGGCAGTCTAGGACTTTTATCCTTACACATTACAAAATTTTGTGGAAATTAAGTAATTGGGGAAGAGCATCTGACGAAAAAGTGAATGCATTTAGTCCCTTCACCTCAGAATTGAGGGAGATAAAAAAAAGTCTAAACTACTTTTTATTAATTTGAAAGGAGGGCAACTGGTGAAATAGAGGTCAATTGTATCCACTGTGTCAAAGGATCATTTTGTCAAAGTGATATTTCCAATGTGGTGGAAGCATCTTTGGCAAAACTGAATGCTAGAAATGCTGCCAAGTTGCTGTGGTCTACTCTGGATTTATTTTGATTTTCACAAAAAAAAGAAAAAAAGTGAGGGTTACTTCTGAAAATATAAATATCAATGATCCTGAGCACGGTGAGGGTTTTCCTGGTGGTCGTACATTTAAGACAGAAGAACAGCCTTAGTGTGGACAGGCCATCATACAAACAGGTGCAGCCCTGGGGTAGATGGGCCAGTGGTCAAAGATTTGAGGTGGTCTCTAAATTTGACACTTGTAAAAGTCTGCAGACCATTCAGAATGCAGTGGCCAGAATCACCCTCAACATCCCATGCCGCACTCACATCAGATGATAGCAGATGGAACTCCACTGACTCCCCATTAACCAACCAGCACAATTTAAACTCCTCACCCACATTTTCAAGGCACTGCATAACACTGGCCCAGCATACCTCAACAATTGCATCTGCTTTCACACACCTTCCCCTACACCTCCACTCGGTTGGACTCCTCCTTACACACATCCAGTGCATACAGATAACCGGATCCGGCGGTCGAGCCTGCTCCTACATCGCTCCTAAAGCATAGAATGACTTGCCACTACAGATAAGATCCTACTCCTCACTTCTTGAATTTCACAAGTAGCTGAAGACTTGGGTTTTTGAGTAGTGCCACTAGGCCCTAGGTGCACTTAGACTATCACCTGCTCATCACCAGGATACTCTCCCAGGTGATAGTGTGCTCACAATGTAAATAAAATATTCTGATTGTACAACGTCTTCATAATGAATAAGACCCCTTTGATTTAGTCCCTGTACTAGCCCCTGCTTATTTGCTTTACTGTTTAGGTACCTCTTCTGAGTGCACCCCTCTGTTGCACCTGGCTGTATCTTGCTGATGTTCTTCCAGAATGGATGGTTCATTCCATGAACAGCAACTTTTTTACACGTCATGCATTGATAGTAATCTCCATGTAACTCTCAAACTATTCTCAGACCTGTGTCACTGACTTTCTATACTTCTCTATCGCCTTGTTACGCCCCACTCAAACAATGATTGCTCCTTGGATGCTAATGGTAATCTTCTAATGTGTAATCGGAATCATTCCCCCCAAGCGTCTTTAACTCCTCGTATTGGGTGTGCTTTAGGACCGAGCTCTGAAAACGTCTCCTGGCAATGCTTCCTGCACTCTTCCTTTGGCAGCCACTATTTACAACCCTTTTGAATTGTTTCACGTCATACTTTGTCTCCTCCGGGTATTGCATTGCCTTGTACAGTGCTTTGAAACCCGATGGGAGAGTTTGCGTACATTAAACAATAAATAGATGATTGGAGGCGAATAGGAGTTAAGTGGAACAGGATCTCTGCTGATTTATGGAAAAGTTCAATTTCCACCAAATTCTAAAGGATGTCTTTTGGAACAGGAATTGGAAAACTCGTTTTGACAGTTACTGTTAGTAAATGGTTGAAAACTCAAGATTAGCTCGCCAGTATAGGTGAAATATTGACTATAGACTGCTCCTTTACCTACTTTCATGATAACGCATGAGCCTTTGGCGCCCTTTTGGGGTGATTTTAACACGATTTGAAATGAATTTACTTGCAAGGTATTATTCAATCGCACACGAACAGTTGAAACACTGTAATGTTGGTGTCCCTTGCCTTAACTGTTTGCTTGTTGTGGACCTTAGATGTAGGACTCTCAATGGTATAAGCGTGAGTTTGATTGTAACATGATTTAGAATGGTGGGGAGGCCATAGGCATCTTAAAAGCTTTATTCATCAGGGCAGGTCACTTCTGAGGCAAAATAGAATTATAAAAAATTCTATAAGAAGAAGAAAAAAATATGACCTTGGTCAACCACCCGTGTCACTGCCACCCTCTCGCTTATACTTCCCACTCTCTCAGATAATCTGGAAAATGGCTGTGGTTTTCTGCTCAGACTGAGTAAAAGGGACAGTAAAGAACCCAGCAGCTTATTTACAAGCCCTGTGCGCTGCCAGATCGTCACTTTTTGTGAAGTTCTGGAGGCGCACAGGGCTTAGCCAGATAAACAAGGATACGTAAAGCCACCCTGCGTTGTGCAGACCATTGCAGGATTGGATAAGCAGCTTGAACTTGGAGCATTTCCATACGGGCAGCCAGTGGAGTTCAATGAGGTAGGGAGTGATGTGGGCTTTTCTGGGCATGTCAAGAATGAGTCTGGTGGCGGTGTTTTGGATGTTCTGGAGTCTTTGTGTGAAATGGTTGAAAATGTCGATGCAGATGCTTTGCCATAGTCTAGTCTGCTGGTGATGAGGGCTTGGGTGAACATGTGCCTTTTGAAGATCTTGTGGAGCATTCTGAGGATGTGGCATGTGGCAGCAGGAAGTGGTCATGTTGTTTACCTGTTTATTCCTCATGAGTTTGTCATTCAGGATGATGCTAAGGTTTCTGGTGTGGTCTGTGGGGGTGGGTGTGGGACCTAGGTCAGATTGCCACCAGGAGGAGTTCCTAAGGGGAGGGTTTATTTCTGAGGATCAGGATATCTGTTTTGTCCATGTTGAGTTTGAGGCAGTTTTCTCGCATCAAGTTGGCCACGTTGGACACGCTGGCTCTTATGTTGGTCCTGGTTTTGTTCATGTTGATGAGGAAGAGCATGAGATGAGTGTCATTGGCGTAGGAGACAATGTTGATTCCCTGGGTTCTTATGATGTGGGCGAGGGCAGTCATGTTCTTGTTAATCAGGATTGAGTCTAGGGAGGAGATCTTGGGGACACCACGCGCTTGCTTTTTGTGTAGGGAGGTAAAATTGGAGAGTCTGACTTGTTGTATCCTGTTGGAGAGGAAAAGGCCATCCAGCTCAGTGCAGGGTGCCGGATACTTGAATCCTGGTGTCCTGGAGTCTGGCGATGAGGGTGCCATGGGAGACAATGGAATCCTATAGAAAAGCCTCTAATTTCTATGTAATAGACAACTAGTGACACACACATTAATGTATAATAAAAACATTGTCTAGCCGCTCAACTGTAATAACCTATTACAGTTGGGTTCTGAGTCACAATACCTGCTGCCAGAGTCAGCAACCAAAGGGAAAAGCAGGCTATGGAGCAAAAAGAAAGCACATGTTTAAAGAACGAAAATAAAACACTGCTTTTATTTCTTCTGTTCTGTTTTTCTATCTGTACAGTGACAAAGAAAAAGGAGATTTTTTGGCAATGTGTATTTGTGTACTCCTTAGGTAATTTTAGAAAGGTTAGAATGTTTGTTCATGTTTCTTCACATTCCAAGCTACTGGGCCTTTTAAAAAAATCTGACTTGTATTAAACTTATTCTGATAAGTTTTTGCAGCAAATATCTAAAAGTTTTCTTTTACATGTTTAGTTTTGACCTAGAGATTCTACTTTATGTTTCATATTTGCAAACATGCGCTCTCTTTCATATGAAACAGCTTCAAGGATTTAAGTGGTTTACGGGAAAGGTGATAGTTTGACCATGCATTAGAAAGAATAAAGCACCCCAACACACATTATAAGGATATTTCAGGTCAACTTGGAGTTTAGAGTCAACCTTGTTCCTTAAATATGGTCATGGAACTCATCAGTGACTTGCAATATTCTTATAAGACAGAGGGTACTTTATCCCATATATTATGACTTTGCCCGAAGATTCAGAGATATTGGAGCACAGTTCTGATACTGTGTTTCAGATAAAAGGAGTGAGATTTACCTGCCAGCCATCAACTATTCTTTTGGCGTGGGCACCAGAGATCAGATGTGGGGTGCAGCTAAGGGAACAGACGTCCTGCTCATGTTGGTTCTTCTTGCAGACAAGCAGGCATTTTTGGCAAGATAAAGACAGACAGAACCCTTGGTAGTGTTTGATTGGCTACACAAGTTGTATCACATGTTAGAGAGATGGAGAAGATTTTTCACAAAAGAGAAGGAAATAAAAGGGAATTTTTCAGAATCTGGTCAACTTTTTGGAACTTTTTATCCAGATGGAAACAGTCACATTCATGCTGATGGCTAACGCGACACTTATTTTCATTTTAAACTTTTGGCATAGGCGTACCCGCCGACGCTACTTCATGGACCACAATTCTTTGGGGTAACACGCTGGTAGGATTAGCAGAGTGCGGCCAATTGAATTTTTGTTTACATTCAGGCTCCCTTGAGCCAGTGGGGCTGACGAGCCCATGGCTACGCACCTGCGCGCCTTGAGTGGTACTTTACCTGAGAATATTTTTTGGCAGCCTACGCAGCAACCCTACACACATACCTACTCCCTGCTGACGAGAGGCAACTGCCTCGAAACACGTGTCCAGGGATGGCTAACGCGACACTTATTTTCATTTTAAACTTTTGGCATAGGCGTACCCGCCGACGCTACTTCATGGACCACAATTCTTTGGGGTAACACGCTGGTAGGATTAGCAGAGTGCGGCCAATCGGATTTTTGTTTACATTCAGGCTCCCTTGAGCCAGTGGGGCTGACGAGCCCATGGCTACGCACCTGCGCGCCTTGAGTGGTACATTACCTGAGAATATTTTTTGGCAGCCTACGCACAACCCTACACACATACCTACTCCCTGCTGACGAGAGGCAACTACCTCGAAACACGTGTCCAGGGATGGGTAACCCGACACTTATTTTCATTTTAAACTTTTGGCATAGGCGTACCCGCCGACGCCACTTCATGGACCACAATTCTTTGGGGTAACACGCTGGTAGGATTAGCAGAGTGCGGCCAATCGGATTTTTGTTTACATTCAGGCTCCCTTGAGCCGGTGGGGCTGACGAGCCCATGGCTACGCACCTGCGCGCCTTGAGTGGTACTTTACCTGAGAATATTTTTTGGCAGCCTACGCAGCAACCCTACACACATACCTACTCCCTGCTGACGAGAGGCAACTACCTCGAAACACGTGTCCAGGGATGGCTAACGCGACACTTATTTTCATTTTAAACTTTTGGCATAGGCGTACCCGCCGACGCTACTTCATGGACCACAATTCTTTGGGGTAACACGCTGGTAGGATTAGCAGAGTGCGGCCAATCGAATTTTTGTTTACATTCAGGCTCCCTTGAGCCGGTGGGGCTGACGAGCCCATGGCTACGCACCTGCGCGCCTTGAGTGGTACTTTACCTGAGAATATTTTTTGGCAGCCTACGCAGCAACCCTACACACATACCTACTCCCTGCTGACGAGAGGCAACTACCTCGAAACACGTGTCCAGGGATGGCTAACGCGACACTTATTTTCATTTTAAACTTTTGGCATAGGCGTACCCGCCGACGCTACTTCATGGACCACAATTCTTTGGGGTAACACGCTGGTAGGATTAGCAGAGTGCGGCCAATCGGATTTTTGTTTACATTCAGGCTCCCTTGAGCCGGTGGGGCTGACGAGCCCATGGCTACGCACCTGCGCGCCTTGAGTGGTACTTTACCTGAGAATATTTTTTGGCAGCCTACGCAGCAACCCTACACACATACCTACTCCCTGCTGACGAGAGGCAACTACCTCGAAACACGTGTCCAGGGATGGCTAACGCGACACTTATTTTCATTTTAAACTTTTGGCATAGGCGTACCCGCCGACGCTACTTCATGGACCACAATTCTTTGGGGTAACACGCTGGTAGGATTAGCAGAGTGCGGCCAATCGGATTTTTGTTTACATTCATGCTGAAAGCCTCTGAGGGCTCTTCAGATTTTGCCATGGGACAAGAGTATTTGCGGCAAGCTTTTATAGGTGAGGACAGTCACCAGAACTGTCCAATGTGGGAATGTATGAGAACATGGCCTGTATGGCTTTTATTCAGTGAAGCATGGACCAATTTTGGGTTGGGGTAGGAGGATATAATGATATTCTTTTCATTTACCTTGAATGCTAAAAAAAATCTAACTCTTAAACCTCAGAGTGGCTCATGATTAAAAGACATTTAGTTGCACTCTTTAGATAGGTGTGCCATGCAATTTCAAGAGGACACCTTCCAAAATGTTTTAAAGGAGAGTTCGGGAGGGAGGCAGGGAGGTCTGTGGTCTTCTCATGAGGCATATGAAAAGACATTGGAATTTTAATAGGCATTTTGGAAATCCAGGGTACTATAATTGCTGTCACTATGATGCAAAATGGGCACTAGATTAGACACTTGTACATTTCATTGGGGTTAGGAGCACGTTCATTTAATCCAGAAATAGAAAACCTCAGGGGAAACTTAAAGTAAACAAATGGCATGGATAAGATAGCTGCAGAGGCAGTCTAGGACTTTTATCCTTACACATTACAAAATTTTGTGGAAATTAAGTAATTGGGGAAGAGCATCTGACGAAAAAGTGAATGCATTTAGTCCCTTCACCTCAGAATTGAGGGAGATAAAAAAAAGTCTAAACTACTTTTTATTAATTTGAAAGGAGGGCAACTGGTGAAATAGAGGTCAATTGTATCCACTGTGTCAAAGGATCATTTTGTCAAAGTGATATTTCCAATGTGGTGGAAGCATCTTTGGCAAAACTGAATGCTAGAAATGCTGCCAAGTTGCTGTGGTCTACTCTGGATTTATTTTGATTTTCACAAAAAAAAGAAAAAAAGTGAGGGTTACTTCTGAAAATATAAATATCAATGATCCTGAGCACGGTGAGGGTTTTCCTGGTGGTCGTACATTTAAGACAGAAGAACAGCCTTAGTGTGGACAGGCCATCATACAAACAGGTGCAGCCCTGGGGTAGATGGGCCAGTGGTCAAAGATTTGAGGTGGTCTCTAAATTTGACACTTGTAAAAGTCTGCAGACCATTCAGAATGCAGTGGCCAGAATCACCCTCAACATCCCATGCCGCACTCACATCAGATGATAGCAGATGGAACTCCACTGACTCCCCATTAACCAACCAGCACAATTTAAACTCCTCACCCACATTTTCAAGGCACTGCATAACACTGGCCCAGCATACCTCAACAATTGCATCTGCTTTCACACACCTTCCCCTACACCTCCACTCGGTTGGACTCCTCCTTACACACATCCAGTGCATACAGATAACCGGATCCGGCGGTCGAGCCTGCTCCTACATCGCTCCTAAAGCATAGAATGACTTGCCACTACAGATAAGATCCTACTCCTCACTTCTTGAATTTCACAAGTAGCTGAAGACTTGGGTTTTTGAGTAGTGCCACTAGGCCCTAGGTGCACTTAGACTATCACCTGCTCATCACCAGGATACTCTCCCAGGTGATAGTGTGCTCACAATGTAAATAAAATATTCTGATTGTACAACGTCTTCATAATGAATAAGACCCCTTTGATTTAGTCCCTGTACTAGCCCCTGCTTATTTGCTTTACTGTTTAGGTACCTCTTCTGAGTGCACCCCTCTGTTGCACCTGGCTGTATCTTGCTGATGTTCTTCCAGAATGGATGGTTCATTCCATGAACAGCAACTTTTTTACACGTCATGCATTGATAGTAATCTCCATGTAACTCTCAAACTATTCTCAGACCTGTGTCACTGACTTTCTATACTTCTCTATCGCCTTGTTACGCCCCACTCAAACAATGATTGCTCCTTGGATGCTAATGGTAATCTTCTAATGTGTAATCGGAATCATTCCCCCCAAGCGTCTTTAACTCCTCGTATTGGGTGTGCTTTAGGACAGAGCTCTGAAAACGTCTCCTGGCAATGCTTCCTGCACTCTTCCTTTGGCAGCCACTATTTACAACCCTTTTGAATTGTTTCACGTCATACTTTGTCTCCTCCGGGTATTGCATTGCCTTGTACAGTGCTTTGAAACCCGATGGGAGAGTTTGCGTACATTAAACAATAAATAGATGATTGGAGGCGAATAGGAGTTAAGTGGAACAGGATCTCTGCTGATTTATGGAAAAGTTCAATTTCCACCAAATTCTAAAGGATGTCTTTTGGAACAGGAATTGGAAAACTCGTTTTGACAGTTACTGTTAGTAAATGGTTGAAAACTCAAGATTAGCTCGCCAGTATAGGTGAAATATTGACTATAGACTGCTCCTTTACCTACTTTCATGATAACGCATGAGCCTTTGGCGCCCTTTTGGGGTGATTTTAACACGATTTGAAATGAATTTACTTGCAAGGTATTATTCAATCGCACACGAACAGTTGAAACACTGTAATGTTGGTGTCCCTTGCCTTAACTGTTTGCTTGTTGTGGACCTTAGATGTAGGACTCTCAATGGTATAAGCGTGAGTTTGATTGGAACATGATTTAGAATGGTGGGGAGGCCATAGGCATCTTAAAAGCTTTATTCATCAGGGCAGGTCACTTCTGAGGCAAAATAGAATTATAAAAAATTCTATAAGAAGAAGAAAAAAATATGACCTTGGTCAACCACCCGTGTCACTGCCACCCTCTCGCTTATACTTCCCACTCTCTCAGATAATCTGGAAAATGGCTGTGGTTTTCTGCTCAGACTGAGTAAAAGGGACAGTAAAGAACCCAGCAGCTTATTTACAAGCCCTGTGCGCTGCCAGATCGTCACTTTTTGTGAAGTTCTGGAGGCGCACAGGGCTTAGCCAGATAAACAAGGATACGTAAAGCCACCCTGCGTGGCTTTTCACAGCCTCGTAGATAAGATGTGTGGAAATGCAGCGCAAGTCGCTGCGCTGCCTCACACTATGATGGGGAGGCGTGCCATGGGCGTTATGGTGGGTGTTTGCAGATAACACCCATGGCATTTGAAACATTCCTAGAATTACAACAAGCTGTAAACCTGGGAATGCATCAAAAGCCTATGCCTCTCAGAGAAGGCATAGGGGAGGTTCATCGAGGACAATTAACATTATTTCTCCTTGTTTTTTACTCTTTCTATGTGAAAGAGGAAACTGCCTCCATTGATTGTTTTTGTGCAGGAAGATGACCCTTCCCGCACAAAAACAATCATCCCTACAATCCAGACACCCTTGCACCATGATGCAAGGGTGCCTGCATTGGTGCATGGCTGCCACTTGAGTGCCAGCGCAGAGAAATAGGACAGGAATGCACTGTATCTCATAGATACGGTGCATTCATGCCCTTTTCTTTTGATGTAGGGCAGCACAGCATGAAGGCTTGCGGCACTGTCCTACTCCAAAATGTAATAGATGAGGCCCCCAGTATTCACAGGTCCATGCTGTTATTCCTCATTTCAAGCTGAAAAGTAGGAAAAGCTGTTTTGTGCTGTGGGGATAAAAAAATCAGCACACTCATAACCATGGCCTAAATTGGTAAGCAGCAGTCTCTCTACAGTGGTCACCTAGTCAAAACATAAGTAAAAAAATAATTTTTCAATTTACTTAAATATTATACGAAAAGTCGACCAGAGGTGACTAAACTCAGATGTCAGGGTCACTTTGGCTTATTTAAAAGCCCTGTATGCCTCTGGAACATCACATTTTGTGACGTTCCGGTGGCGCACACAGCTTAGTCATATCTACAAGGCCACATAAAGCCAGCCTGCATGGCTTTTCAAGGCCTCATAGATATGGTGTGAGGCAATGCAGTGCACGTTGCTGTGTTACCTCACTCATTGGGAGGCGTGCCATGGGCGCTATAGTGGGTGTTCCCATGTAACACTCATGGCATTTGACACATTACCAGATTTACAACAAACTTGGGAATGCGTCAAAAGCGTACGCCTCCCTAGGAAGGTGTAGGCGAGGGGCAATGTGGAGAAATAACATTATTTCTCTTGTTTTTCCAGAAAGAGGAAACTGCCTCCATTGATTGTTTTTGTGCTGGAAGGTGTCCCTTCCTGCACAAAAACAATCATCCCTACAATCCAGACACCCTTGCACTATGGTACAAGGGTGTCTGCGTTGGCACATGGCAGCCAATTGGGCGCTAGCACAGGGAAAGAGGACAGGAATGCGCCGTATCTCATAGAGAAGGTGCATTCCTGCCCTTTTTCTTTTTACGTAGGGCAGCGCTGCAGGAAGGCTTGCGGCGCTGCTCAATGCCAAAATCAAGTAAATGAGGCCCACTGTCTTTAGAATATTGAATAATCCCTAATGTTGTTGGTTCATTATCCTAGTTTGTGTAAAACCTTTATTAACAGTTTGCTGCATACGCTAAAGCTATTAAAGAAAAAAATCACAGAGCACGCACCGCATTTCTGTCGAACCTCATTAGGATGTGACCTGTTGAAGTGACTTCATTCGTTAATCTTGATCTCCTATTAGCAAAAATAATAAAAGTGCAAAGATTGATGTTCCTCTCCTCACCGTATAATTGGCTAGTCCATACTACTATCCATCTGTAATGATACACAATTATTCATTAGTCAGACGTACTAGCCTCAGTAGACGGGGTTCGACAGTTCAGGTTGATGAATTGTCTTGTGTGAGGTAGAGATGGAATATTTCAATTGAAACTTCTGATTATCATTATAAGGATGCTCTTGATAGATAGACTAACAATTATGTGAGACTGTCTGCAGAGTGATCAGATGTATATTAAGACACAAATGTACATAGAGACGCATATTGCATATGAGGAGTGTAAACCCATTGCTCCTGGAACAATAAATGCAGGCTTCCTGTCATGTTATGTCTATTTGTATAGCATACTAAACACCCAAGAGAGTATCCAGGTGCTTGAAGATAGGTAGGCTGTGATTCCCCAGTGGGAGATTACGCGAAGAACCAGCTCTTCAACTTCTTGCAGGACACAGGAATTGAAAAGGAGTCTCTGATGTTCTGTTGCTGGTTTTTCCAGGCTTTGGGGGCAATGTGAGAGAAAGTGTGCCCCCCAGTTGGGCTCTTGGGTATGAGGTCTACCTGTGCTAATGAATGTCCGGTGGATCATAATTGTTTGGTGGGGTGGTAGAAAAGTATATTAGACTGTTGAGGTGGCTAGATATGCATTGTATAATGTTTAGTTTGTGTGTGTGAGTTGTTTGAGTGTGCTTGTGTACGGGGAGATAGTGCAATGCCTTGAGGTGAGGCGAGATGTGGGTGTGGCGTGGTAGGTTGTGGACAAGTCCTGTTGCTGTATTCTGGAAGGTTTGGAGCCTGTTCAGGATTTGTTTGGTACATCCTACATACAGTGTGTTGCCCTAGTCTAGTCTGCTGGTGATCAGGATCTGTGTTATTGTTTTCTTGGTGTTTTTTAGTAGCCTCCTGAAGGTTTTTTGTTGCATACTAATGATGAAGCAGATAGAGGTCACCATGTTTATCTGGATTGTCGTGCTGAGTTTGTCATCTATGGTAATGATAATTGTAATGATAATGACATTTCTATAGTGCGCGGCTACCTCGGAAGAGGTGTTTTGCCACTAGTAGCAGACTAGCGAGGGGTTCGAGCCAGCCCTTATGACTGGGTGAAGAGCCAGGTTTTTAACGCTTTCCTGAATTTCAGTTCAGTATCAATCAGGTGGCGATGGGCTGGCAGAGAATTTCACAATTTCGCGTTTTTTACTGCAAAAGATCTGCCACCTTGCCGGGCCTTAGAAAACTGTGGAACCCACATGAATTTGAGGTGGTTGGATATGAGGGCCCGTTCCTGATGATATAACTGCAGCCTCTGCCTGGGATAGTGATGCAGCGGAGTTTACCAGCTCAACATATTTATACACACAACGCTCATTTGGGCCCATATACATTCATACACGCAAACGAGCTGGCAAATATCCACCGGACATCAATTTGTTTACCCTAGGAAACCTTTACACCAGTATTCTTACCAATCCTGTCTCCTGAGTAAAATGCACTGCCGAAGGATCTAGTAGATTAGAATAGGGAGGAAAATACAACAATGCATTTAACTTTTATTCAAAAGAACCACAGACTCAGAGGGAGTTTTAAAAGTTTATCTGAATTAATAATTTTGTGAGTCAATTCAAAATACATACGAGTAGACCAGAAATCTCCATCAGGAATATAGTACAATTAGCTTATAATCAGTTACATTTATACGTTCTTGCAATTACAGCATCTGAGGAGAGAAAGGACAGAGAGCAAATTCGGAGCATTTACCCTACAGATATATTTACCTAGAATGGTGTGAGGACCCCGACATCAGAGAGTCAAGGAGTCAGGACAGGTTCGGGACAGGGAAAGGTGACCTCTTCTAGTGTAACGCCAGCGTTACACCCCTCTCTGGTGCTACTTTCTCCGGCTCGGGCTTGTCCAGACCCCTTCCTAGATGTGCATCCTCGGTTCTTCTGCAAATTTCCCTAGTGTTGGATTCTTCAGTCAGATTGCAGCAAAATCGGGCAGCATCTCAGCATAGCATCAGCATCTCAGCATCAAATGTGTCTAACTCTCTAGAACTTACCTCTGTTATACCAAATTCAAGTGTATGATCCACCCCCAAATGTTTCAATTCCATGTTCACCCGCAAATTTGATTGGGCCAAATAGTGGGGTGAGGACATCACACCATACCAAGTGCAATATTTTTCTTTAGTCTATTGTCTAACTCCCCGCCCCTTAATTTTAATACCCACAAGCTTTATTCCCACAAGCATTTCATATTATGATCGATACATTTATGGTACAATGTTTCTTTGACTTCCTCTCGTAGGGTTCAGAAATTTGAGTTCCCATGTCCTTGCTAGGCTTAGGGTTTGGCAGTCGTCCCATGACTTCATGGACTTGAGAGCCGAGATGTAAGACGCATGCATGGTTGCGACAAAGGATGAGGGCATCAGTCACCCTCCAAGGCCCAAATGCGAACTATTAATAAAGTCAAAGAAGAACACGTTAGAATACAAACTTAAATGAATTCACTGTATACCACTACTCCAACCCCATTTATTTAATAAATCTTTAGCATTAATAGCTTAGTAGAACTTGCATGGGTTAGTTTTAGCTCAGCATGCGCGTCAGTGCTTTACCTTAAAGCGGCCATTTTAGAAGCTATTGCACAGCTGCAAAGTTTTCCCCCCAAGCGACAGAAAATGTCATACTACGTAGATGTAGTAGACACATGCGCAGAAGAATTCCCGCGTTTTCGGTGGCCATTTTAGGACACTCGGGTTACTTATTAGGACAGCAGATAGAAAGGCTTCCCCTAGATACGATTATGTAAAATGTGGTGCAAAATTAGTATTCACGGACAGGTTGGTTATAGTATTACAAGTTATTAGAGAGGATTGCATCCGAGCAAGTTTCTTTTGATGCGAAACCTTGCTCCATCAATAGCCCAGGCCTAAGTCTCTGGTGGCTCCAAAAGCCGGGATCAATGACTTGATCACAATCCTACTGGCAACCGTAAGCCAATGGAGCTGTCTCAGATGAGGGGAGATATGACGCGGAGTGGTACCCGCAAAATCAGTCTAGCCACAGCATTCTGAATTATCTGAAGCCTGCGTACTAGGCATGCAGGCAACCCCATGTACAGGATATTCGCATAGTCCAGATGTGAGGTCACCAGAGCATGGACTGTAAGCATCTGGCATTCCTCCTGCCGAAAGCTTATACATTTCCTAATGGCTCTTAGTTTCCAAAAGCACATGGAAGAAATGTGACGCACCTGCGTCTTAAAAGAAAGGTCTTTGTCGAGTCTGATTCCCATGTTTCTCGCTGAATCCACCAGAGGTGCTGGTGGATTCATCTCTGTAGGCCACCAGAGGTTTGATGGTGGAGGTGATGCCTGACGGAAGAACAAGACTTCCGTCTTCTCTTCATTAAGTTTAAGGTAATTCTCATACAGCCATACCAAGAGGTTTTTCAGGCACCCCTTGAAATTATGAAAGGCCGCTGCTGATTGTTCTTTAAAAGAGAACACCAGCTGCGTGTCATCAGTATAGGAAGCCACCTTCACGCCCCAAGACTCAACAAGAGTAGCCAGTGGGGCGAGGTAGATATTGAACAGCAGGGGGCTCAGCGCAGAACCCTGAGACACCCTGCATACTAGAGGTTTCTGAGAGGAGAGAAAAGGATGCAGAAACACCTGCTGCAAGTGATTCTCCAGGAACGACTGTAGCCAGGACAAAGCTTTTCCCCACGCTCCAGCTTGATCAGTCTCCTGAGCAGAATCGGGTGTGTGATCGTATTGAATGCTGCTGACAGGTCTAGGCGCCCCGGTCCACAGACTCTCGCACAGTTTTGGCAACTTCAAGAAGCACTGTGTCCGTGCTGTACCCAGCTCTGAATCCTGATTATGAGTCATGTAGGCGGCCGTTAATTTCTAGAAATGTATCCAATTGCTTCTGAACTGCCTTCTCTAGAATTTTTGCCAGAGCTGGCAGCAATGAAATAGGTCTAAAATTACAAGGCTCCGCGTCCTAAAAAAACGTGCAGGGCAAGGATCTCCACGGGAGCCTGACTTGCACTTTGAAAGCTCCCTAAGAGACTTCTCAATAGACAAAGGGAGAAATTCTGACAAGGCACTGAGGGAATCCGGGCCATTGTTTCAAAGGGAGTGGGGGGTTGAGCCTTTGAGGAAAAAGCAAAACAGATATTCTGAATCTTTTGCTTGAAAAAGTCTGACAGGCTTGAGCAAAGAGCAGGAGAGGCCAAACACGTGCTATCTACTGCTGTTGGGTTAGTGAAGGTTTTTGCAATCTTGAAGATTTCATTGGCCGAATTACCTGAGTGCTTGATGTGATTTGCGAAATATTCCCTCTTCTTGCTATGCTTTAGCCTGAGAAATGTTTTCAAAGCATCTTTATGGAGGCAATTTGCTGGCGTATTATGTGACTTTCTGCAGGACTGTTTCAGTTTCTTACAAAGGCTCTTCTCTGTTCTAAATTTCGAGGAGAACCAGGGGGATGATGGTTTAAGTCTAAAAGAGGTATCTGGCCTAAACCATAAATTAAAACAGGGAGCATCACTATCAGGATTACCTGTAAACTGTGGTGTAGCTTCTAGGAGTGCAGGCCCCAGGGCCTCAATGGTGACTTTCCTCCAATTTCTCCTCATAGCCATGTTAGTCATGAGTTTTGGTGGTGCGGGCTCTAAACTAAGGGTAGAAGTTACCAAAAAGAGGTCCGACCAGGTCAGATGGACAGGATTCCCCCACTCGAAGATTAGGGTTATTTTAAAAGATCAAGTCAAGCAAGTATGGGTAGGTGTGGTAACCAGTTGCGAAAGGTTAAGACCCTCTAGTGTTTCCAGGAACTGGGTCGCCTGGGAGCAGCTTTCATCATCAGTGTGTAAATTAGCATCTCTAAGAACTGTTAGATTAACATACTTTAAAGAGAGTTGAGCGATGATGTCGCGGACCTCTATCAGGTGGCTTACAGTGTTAAATGGTAGAGGCAGTTTCAATCGATAACCTTTCAAGTATTTGCCCGGCGGTAATCGCCTCTCATACCACTCGATAATTTACCAATGAAAGAGGCAGGCGCCGGAGACTGGAAGGCAGGAAACAAAGTTTTATTCCGTCGGAGCAGAACACATCAGATCAGACAGCAAGGTATCGTCACGAGGTGCTCTAACTGCATCTCTGAGACCTGGTCTCTTATACACAGGTTTATTGCTTTATTACACATAGTACATTCTTGAGATTCCCTTGATGCATGAGAGAACATCCCCTGAAGCCCCGGCTCAGATCCGATCCCACACATAGCTACAGTAGAAGTTCCCACCTTACCCGCAGTAGGAGATGGCTATCGCGCAGCAGGGTATTCCGCCAATTCCCGGGGGTGTGTGTGACCGGTCGGGTCTCAGGGGGTAGGGGCTTTGATCTACTGTAATCCCTTTGATGTGGGGTGTTTCCCTTACAGTAGGGGCAATAAACTGCATCCGCAGGGCTAGGTGATGGCCTGGGACCAGTTCGGACAATGGGGCGCAGAGGAAGGGGGTTATCAAAGGAGAGGCATGACCATGTATGGGATGTCGGTCGGATGTGGTTCCGTAGCAGGGTCGCGCAGAAGGAGAGGGTTTACGGCCTGTATGAGAGAGCGGGGGTGGCCGGCGCGCGGGGGATGCTCGCAGCGCCAGGGGGAAGCGCTGGCGATCGAGAATGAGCGGGGAGCGAGTGGGGTGCTTAAAATGGCGGCAGTGCATTCGCTGTGCGTGGCGCTGGGGAGTGGCAAGATGGCGCAGATAATGTTCAGTTTGCAAGCTAAATTTCCACAGTCCTCCCTTTTAACATATCTCGCCAGCTTGCCTGGCCGTCATTTATCTTCGTTAACCTTCAGCTATAATATCGTTAATGTCTTTCGTACATTCCTTAAAGATACAGAGTTTTTAGGGCAGGCAGGAGTAATCTGACACATTTGCTTATAGTTACATACAGGTGATAAAGTAGGCGAGGAGGTAGTACATACAGAGTTACATCAGCTGTGCCGCATGTCAGGCCCAGGGACAGGAGGAGGGGAGTTTGTTTGAGCACAAATAGGATACTGTAAAGCAAACAGGATGTTTCTGGCAAAACAAGGGATATTTCATACATTACTTAAGGCCCAGACTTTGTGTGGATCGAAAATAGTCAGTATAGTCGTGTACATGGCTGGTGTTGTATGAATGTCACTATACAAAGTTACATTTTCTTAACTTCTCAGTGTACAGTCGGAAGTGATTGATGCAACATCATGAAAACTTGATAGGAAGATAGTTAATATAAAAAGGTGGTTGGGAGAGGATTTTCAACTTTGACATGGGTTCTTCTTTCCAGTGTCCCTTTTTTTTTTTATAAAGAGCCATCACTGGTAAGCTCTTATTGTTGTTCTTCTTTCGTTGGCACTGTTGAGCACCGGCGGTGGAGCTAAGGTCCAGCTTAAATCCAATTTCTCACGTTGCAGGGTGTGACCATTCACTGTTCTCCGATCACAGCCCCGTTCCTTAACACAGTTCACCATATGTACTTTGAGACAGGGTACCTGCTTTTTGTTCTTCTGTAGGTAAGTCAGATTCATAATCCATATAAAAGAGGGTGAGAGAGAGAAGGGTGTGACGTGCTTCGGGATGCCGAGGGAAGAGGGGGTGGAGTGGGATCGGATCAAAAAAATGTGGACCAAGGGGAGCAGAATCTTCCAGCACTGGGCCCATCAATCGGGCCCGACGGGTTGAGACTTCAGGCACGCTGGTCAGTGAGCAGGGGGGCCTCGATGTAGCCCTTCGCGCTTATCATCCTGAAAATGGTGTCTCGTCTCACGCCCTTTTTGCTTCGTAGCTTCCCCCTTGGTCGATGTCATAGATGTTCCATGGTCCGCAGCCAGGCTGTGCGTCACGTCCGACCCCTCCCTTCCGATGGCAGCACGTTATCTTTAAATGGGTACAAGAAACAAAAATCTTAGAGAGTTGGCAGGGAATACATTTACATACTTCATCCTCTCTCCCAACCACCGAGTGGTTGCGGACATGCTTTTATCGGTTGCTGTATGATTGGTGTCTATTAACTCTGATGTTAGTGTGTGCGTTACTAATCTATTAATCATTGCTGTGGTGCAAGTTTCTGTGGGTGTCCCTGCCCATCGTCTGGCCCTCTAGGTGCCGATTCCTGCGCCCGATACTGGTTGCAGGAAGCCTGACATCTGTCAACCTTCTAGTCTATTAAAAATTCGAACCGGCTTCTCCGGCAGAGGCTCGTTCGTCTCAACACAAGTTTTGTTAATACATATATCCTTCCGAGGACTGCTAAGTTTATGAAAAGAAAGTGCGAGGTGCTACTGTCACGGGTTCACGAGTATCCATTTCGGGGAGGAACATAAGCTAAGCATTATTTTTGCTGGCGACAATATGTAACCCTTTATCAGTTTAGGCGATGCATTATTAGTGAATAAGGTCATCAGCTGGTTCGTTCGAAATACTCTGAGGCGGCTAGTATAGGGCTGGGGTTATCTTGGGAGAACGGGGTGCTTTAGACATTCTATTTCGGGGTAATTGGGCGGGGGTAATTCTGGGCGGTGGAGATGGTGTTGTTAAAGCTCTGAAAAACGGAAACCACTGACATATAGTCCCCGTGATGAGGGCCAAATTGGGAGACATCAGTCGTCTTACCTGTCCTTTCTTTTCTCAGCCAATTAAGCTCAATATTTGTAGAAAGGAGAGGTAGTAACGTGGCAGAGTACGGTCGTTTTGTTTCAGTCAATTTGTTCGAACACAACCGTGCTTCCAGGCCAATTATACACTTACCGAGGAGGTATGTGTCATTAATTTATTCAAAAATAAAGAGGGCAAGAAAGAGCCTTTTGTGAGGGAGGGGGAGAGAGAGCGAGAGAGAGAGAGAGAGAGAGAGAGAGAGAGAGAGAGAGAGAGAGAGAGAGAGAGAGAGAGAGAGAGAGAGAGACGTGTGCATCAAGTAGGCTATTTGGCATACATACGACACAAAACGAGAGAGACATGGGTAAGATAATAGGCCACTTGGTGCACACACAACATGGAGTAGCATTGGTCTGTTCCATGTAAGAAAACACAAGCGGGGGAAAGACATAAATTCGGTGATCACGTACACACAAATGCCGGATAGGGTGTGACAGTACATGCATCAAGCGCAGAAACTTAAGACGGAGACTCAGGGCAACGTTGAGTATCGGGACCTCTCCTTTCCTGTCCTCCTTTCCTATGCATGCTGCGTACTTTCAGTATTTTGTAGTTTATCCTAGGGGGTGTCGGACCCTATATTCTCCTCCCTTTGATCGATGGGCGAGCACTTCAATCATACAGTGACGCTCTCTTCAAGTGACCTAAGCATAAGATGCACACACATTCATACCGTGTAATCATAGCACACACGCACAATCATGCCACACAGTTTCTCATGTTCTCAATGGTGGTCTGCACTTCACGCACTATCTCACAACGTTTGTCTAAATTTTCCCTGATATTGAACTCGGTGCGGTCCATGTCCACTTCATTCTTCAGTCGGAGCTTCGTCGTGACCTATAGAGGGGAAAAAGAGGGGAGGGGATGTGCAGTATTCAAAGTACCCTAGCGCGCGCAGACACGAAAAAGTTCTACTTACCACGTACCAGGCTAGTCGCAGGAATGGGTGATACCACAGACCTATTATTCTTTTTGTCCGAGACAAAGATGCTCTAATTTATTTCATTTCCTAAATTCCGGTTCCCTTGTCATACATGCATTTCTCAATCGGTCGTGTATTAAGGTGCAAGATACCATACCTTGCGTTCGGCATATACCCTGAGCTATGGTTGACCATTGTTTAACAACTCTTGGAAAAAGATAGGTGTGATGGGTACAAATTCCGTTAATCAAAAAAGATTCAGGCAAATGGGGACTGCATTATCTGTTTTCTACTGCTTGGGAGTAACAATCATTTATTCAAAAGAAGAAATCTTTATCAACCTATGTGATTAGTCATGACACTGATTCCGTAATTCTTTCAAGAGGCCCTTTATTTAAAACAATGTCAGTATACAAGATACGGGCCTACAACCGTTCAGGCCGGCCACGGGGTGGGAGGCGTCGAGTGTCATGAGCAACGCTACTACGGCATAAAATCGGTTCCCTTCCCGCCCCTCCCCGACCATCATGTGTGGAAGCATCGCACATATATATATATATATCTCTTTTTAACACAAATGTCACGTGACTGGGACGCCACAAGGGTTTGTAGGCCTCTCCTACATCGGCGCCATCTTGGGGCGAGGTCGGGCCAGAGTACGGTCTAAGTCTTTCCATGAATTAGCTGTTGGACCAGAATTCCTTTCAGTAGTTCGAGAACTTTCGTTAGCGTCAACTTTGCGTCAGCATGGCGTCACTGCGACCTCGTAGCAATGCCATGGTTTGTTCTTGGGGCGGGGCAGCAGGCGGGTTCTTCCGCCGACGCTTCGAACCAGTCTTTCTCACTGCACCAAGCGGAGGCAAGGTGGCTGCCGTCCGGGGCAAAGAGCAGTGGCAGCGGTTTGTCCTTACCGGAAGTCCGCGGGAGTCGAGTTTCAAATGACTCCAGCCGATTCTGCAAGGCTGAGGGGAGCATTTTGTCAAGGGTGGGGCCCACGCCCAAGCAGACAAGCTTTCGAGTCCAGAATTGTCTCACGGTGGGCTTTAGGCCTGGATCCGGAGGAGCCGACCGCCGGAGTTCAAGGGCAGCAGTAGCAGCAGCTCTTCGGTACAGCCACCGGAGAGGAGCCAACAGCAGTAACAACGGCAGTTCGGATGGTACTGCCACCGGGGTGATTCCAGTAGCAGCGACGACAGCAGTTTGGATGGTATCGCCACCGGGGTGGGTCCCCGATTACTTGGCTGCGGGGGCCCACTCCTTGCGTCGGGTGCTAGTGGCGATCCTGGTGAACCCGTGCTTGGGCGGTCGTCCGGTGGTCGCGTGCAGCGGCAGGGTGCAGCTTAGCTGGCCGGTGAGTCAAAGACGGTTGGGGTGCAGCTTAGCTGGCCGGCGAGTCAAAGACGGTTGGGGTGCCCTCATCTGCTGGCGAGCCTCCACCTGGGGAGGCGGGGGAGGCCCGTCCGCGTCGCCTCCCCCCTGTCAGGGCACCCTAGCCGTTATTGAAGGAAGAAGAGAATGGGAGGATCCACACGACGTGGCAGGGTGCGACTCAGCAGACCGATGAAAAAGACGGCTGGGGCGTCCTCATCTGCTGGTGAGCCTCCACCTGGGGAGGTGGGGGAGGCCCGTCCGCGTCGCCTCCCCCCGTCAGGGCATCAGCCGTTATTGAAGAAAGAAGAAAGAAAACGGGAAGGCCCGCACAGCGTGGCGGACTCCGCCTTGGTGTTGCCAGGACTTCGGCGCTTCGTATAGCCTCCGGCCTATTCGCACAGTCGTCCGCCACTGATGTCAATGGATTTTTGCATGGCTTTTATAGCCCAAAGTCAACTAAAAAAGGACCGCCCAAAACAGGCCAATGTTGCAATTTCGAGGAAGGAGAGGCGAGGACGGTGTCACGTGGACGTTAAGGCTTTGGGATGGAGGTTGCAGCAGACTGTCATGTAAATAGTTGTTTTAAAACGTGTTTTAACCTGTTTACCCTGTTGGTGTGTTTGTTATATCTTATAAGTTATTAAAATGTTATAACTATACTACTTCGTTGGAGTGTTTGTACATATTTGCAATCTGATGATGAGCACAAGGAGGTTACTGTGCAATCGGAAAAATAACATAGCCCAATTGTGCGCGATCTAGCCCTAGTTTGGTGACGTCGATGTTGGGTGTCAGCAGGCTTCCGTTCGTGCAGGATTTTGTCATGCTTATTGGGCGGGGTGGGCAGTAGGGCGGACATGTTTAGGTAGCGAGAGTAATGGAGTCGGGCTACCTCGTGGCCGTCTCGACCGTGAGCTTGGCTCCTTCCCTTGGTTTCATATGTCCCACAAAGGGCTAACTCCTAGCGTTACTTTAGTTTTTGTAAGGTCAAAAAGGATCCCACCAGTGCCTTTACTATTTTGTCGATTCCTGTTCGTTCATCCTTCGTTAGTCGATTCATTCTGGTGGAATCTTTCTTTCTCATCTCAGGGTCATCCAACGTTATTGCCGACGTTGTGTTCAGTACAGGAGGCTCGGCCGGCGCGGAGGCCGTGAGGACCGAGGCCCCTGCACTGCTTTCGTTCGTGTTTGGGGGTTGTGGGTGTTGCACTATTGATTGGGAGGGTGCGTATGGAGGGGGCATGTAAATGATCGGGGGACCTAATAGTAATTCATCATTCGTTCGCTGTTTAGAGGATAACTCAGGGTAGAGCAAAGAAGGGGTCCTAACAGCGTACTGGCCTGATGTTTCGGGCTCCTGCCTTAGTTTAGTTTCCCTTCTCTCCTTTATTTCTTCTTCTAACCTTCTAGCGGCAAGGTGGGCTGCCTTTCGTAATTCCTTTTCTGCTTTTACTTCTTCCATCTTTTTCCGTTGCGTTGCTTCTTTGCGCCACATGCCAATACTGTCAAGCATAGTAGGCGTCGTCTTATTGCTACGCAGAGCTACTTCTAGCGCTTCTATCTTATGGTCGTCGAAGGATCCCATCAGTGGCCACTGACTCTCGGGGTCCTTCTTGGTATATTTATGCCACAGCTTGCTATAAGCTACGGCGACTAGTCCATATTTAGTGAACATGTCCTTATTAGGGGTGCCCTCCAGTGGAGCCGGATGGTTCACCTCTAATAAGCGGTCCGGGCAGAACCAACTACCAATCAGTGGGGAGAAGATAGGCATGACGGGTTTCAACGGGGACAAAAGTCAGCACTACCTATCTTCTCACTGCTTGCAAAGACTAGACAGAATATCTCTATTCCTCGTTATTTGTAAGCAGAGAATACCTCCAAAGAACCAATATCGAACAACTAGTGTTCGGACAATCAATCAATCAATCAATGGGGAGATAAAGATAGGCACGACGGGTTTCAACGGGGACAAAAGTCTGCGTTACCTACCCATCACTATTTGCAAAGACTAGACAGAATATTTCTATTCTACGTTATTTGCAAACAGAGAATATCTCAAAGAGCACTATTCTTCAAAACAATCAATGTTCGGACAATCAATCAGTGGGGAGATAAAGATAGGCACGACGGGTTTCAACGGGGACAAAAGTCTGCGTTACCTACCCTTCACTATCTGCAAAGGGAGAGAGAGAGTATTTCTACTCCTTCCCGTTTGTAGACAGCGAATATCTCAAAGAGAACAATCAATGAGCACAATCAATGAGCAATACTAGTATTCCAAAGCTTCAAACAATCAATCAATTATTTCGCAATTTGTCGTGTATCACGACCTTACCCGGACCGCGTGGACAGTTTCTCGTCTTCCGCCTCCAGCGCCCGATCGTCCTCTACTCTCCGTATTTGCCGCGGCACTCCTGATGGTTCCCAGTCAGGACCGTAGATCACTCGAAAGAGGTCTGCTCGGAACCAGTGAAGTTCGGATGATCGGCTGCCAGACGAGGGTCTATTGGGCAGGAGCTCTCCCGATCGTTGCAGTCGTTCACTCTGTCGTCGGGACCTCTCCCACTGGATCCACGTGTCGCTGATGGGCCCCACGTTTGGGACGCCAATTGTTAAATGGTAGAGGCAGTTTCAATCGATAACCTTTCAAGTATTTGCCCGGCGGTAATCGCCTCTCATACCACTCGATAATTTACCAATGAAAGAGGCAGGCGCCGGAGACTGGAAGGCAGGAAACAAAGTTTTATTCCGTCGGAGCAGAACACATCAGATCAGACAGCAAGGTATCGTCACGAGGTGCTCTAACTGCATCTCTGAGACCTGGTCTCTTATACACAGGTTTATTGCTTTATTACACATAGTACATTCTTGAGATTCCCTTGATGCATGAGAGAACATCCCCTGAAGCCCCGGCTCAGATCCGATCCCACACATAGCTACAGTAGAAGTTCCCACCTTACCCGCAGTAGGAGATGGCTATCGCGCAGCAGGGTATTCCGCCAATTCTCGGGGGTGTGTGTGACCGGTCGGGTCTCAGGGGGTAGGGGCTTTGATCTACTGTAATCCCTTTGATGTGGGGTGTTTCCCTTACAGTGGGGGCAATAAACTGCATCCGCAGGGCTAGGTGATGGCCTGGGACCAGTTCGGACAATGGGGCGCAGAGGAAGGGGGTTATCAAAGGAGAGGCATGACCATGTAAGGGATGTCGGTCGGATGTGGTTCCGTAGCAGGGTCGCGCAGAAGGAGAGGGTTTACGGCCTGTATGAGAGAGCGGGGGTGGCCGGCGTGCGGGGGATGCTCGCAGCGCCAGGGGGAAGCGCTGGCGATCGAGAATGAGCGGGGAGAGAGTGGGGTGCTTAAAATGGCGGCCATGCATTCGCTGTGCGTGGCGCTGGGGAGTGGCAAGATGGCGCAGATAATGTTCAGTTTGCAAGCTAAATTTCCACAACAGGGCTGTCAGGAGGCCGCTATAATAACAGCCCGGCCATGGAGGTCGATGACGCTATTCTGACACAAAAGGTCATAGCTTTTCCCCCGATAGGGCCCAGTCTCCCGGTGGTAATCTCCCAATCTTCCCTTAAGATAACTGCAATACCGCCACCTGTCTTGTTACCGCCAGGATTAGCACAGGCTATCTGAAAGCCAGAAGGAACAGCAAGCTTCCAATCAGGGTTACTGCACTCCCTCATCCAGGTTTCAGTAAGGAACATAAAATTCCAGGAACTCATATCTAGGGAAAGCCAGATGTTATCTGCATGTTTCATCAGGGACCTACAGTTAATCAAGCAGGTTCTGATATTCAGACTATCAGCAGTGGGGTGACCAGAGGGGGCAGTATTTCCTCCATCCCACCCGAAACCTACATTCAGTTTAAAATTAAATGCACTGCAGCAGTACTTGTCGTCTCCGACCCCGGGTGCATCCTGGCCTTACCAGTACAGGCATCCTTATTCATATTCCGGAGCCAGTCTTTAGATTGAGTAATGCACTGGGAGACGGGAATGTGGGCAGCATGGCTAGCTCTGGCCGCACTCTAGACGCTGATGGGCACCGACAGGCTTGCCTTTGGCATGCCTTTGGGACACCAGCGGTGCACCCACTGCGTGCTTCCGCATTGCGGCTCCCATTCAATACAGGCTAGGACAGGCAGGTCAAAAACTAGACAGCCAACCCTACAAGATGGCACTTACCTAATGTCCCAAGCGGGACGAGTAAAAATGGAGCTACCCTCGATTCAGTAACAGGGAAGCAGAACTGGCAGCCAGCCCTCCCCGACAGGTAAGGGTAAAGTAGTAACACCGTGCTCTTCAAATCCAGTATAAGAGAATTAAACCCAATCCTGCACCCTGCAACACGCAGCAGTGCAGAAAACACAATTATAGAAAATACAAAGTTTGTGAATACATTAAAAAACAATGTACATGCAGTTAGCAACAAGTCAATTATATCAGAGCATATAGGAGTGCATAGGTCAAAGGGCTCAACTCAATTTAGCCCACGAGAGTCCACTGCACATCCGTGTCGTGGCTCCCATTGAATACAGACTGGGGCAGGCAGGTCAAAAACTAGACTGCCAACCCTACAAGATGGCACCTAGCTAATGTTCCAAGCGGGAAAAGTAAAAATGGAGCTACTCTCGATTCTGGAACAGAGAAGCAGAAGTGGCAGCCCGGCCCTCCCCGACACGTAAGGGTAAAGTAGTTACACCGTACCCTTAAACGTCAGTATAAGAGAATGAAACCTAATCCTGCGCCCTGCAACATGAAGAAGGGCAGGAAACACAATTTTATAAAATACGAAGTTTGAGAATATATTAAAAAACAGAGTAAATGCACTTAGCAACAAGTCAATTAAATCAGAGCAGATCAGAGCACATAGGTCAAAGAGCTCAACTCAACTTAGCCCCCAAGATGATTTCTAGGTTCTTGGCATGAGCAATGGATGTAGGTGTCGAGTCAAGGTCTGCTGGCCACCAGGTGGTGTCCCATGCAGATGTATTCTTGCCAAAGATTACCACTTCAGTTTTGTCCTTGTTGAGCTTTGGGAAGTTGGATCTCATCCAGGTTGTCAGTCATTACAGACATGCATCTGGTGAAGTTATCTGTCGTTGCTGGGATCATCTGGTGAAGTTATCTGTGGTTGCTGGGATCTTGTCTTACATGGGGAGTATCAGTTGAGTGTCATCTGTGTAAGAAAGAATTCTGATGCTATTTGATCTGATGATATTTGCCAGTGGAGTCATGCAGATGTTGAATAGAGTGGGGCTGAGAGAGGATCCTCTGGGAACTCCACACACAAGTTTCTTGGCTTTCGATTTGTATGATGTCAGGCTGACTCTTTGGGTTCTTCCAGTAAGGAAGGAGGAGATCCAGTTGAGGGGGGGTTCCTAGATACCCACTTCATAAAGTCTTCTGATGAGGTAAGAGTAGAAGACTGTGTTGAAAGATTGTGAGAGGTGAAGCAGGATAAAAGCCACTGTCTCCCCTCGGTCGAGGGTCATCCTGATGTCATTGGTTGCTGCTATTAGGGCAGCTTTGGTGCATTGGTTGCCTCTGAAACCTGATTGTGGAGATTTCAGGAGCTGGTGCTTATCGGGGTGGTGGGTCTGTTGTCTGTTGATAATTTTCTCCATTGCCCTGGGTGGGTAGAGGTGAAGAGAAATTGGGTGGTGGTTAGATATCAGGGCTTGATCGGCTGTGGGTTTCTTCTGCAGTGCATTTGCTGTTGTGTGTTTCCAGGTCTCTGGGATTGTTTCTGTTGTGATTGGGTTGTTCAGGATGTGGGTGAGAACTTTGCTGAATGGATAGGCTCCCATGATGAGGAAATGGTGGGGTCTGACAGTGCCCCAGAGTGGGTGATCTCTTGATGTTGGCTGTCTCTTCCGTGGTGACTGTTTTCAAAGTTGTCAGGGAGCTTCCGAGGTCTTTGATGGCAGACTGGCAGCGTGTGTGGTGAAGTCAGTCGTGGGTTTAAGTGGCTGTAGATTGTTTTAACTTTGCTGCTGAAGAATTCTGATAGATTGGTGCATAGGTCTAGCATGGGGGTGATGCTGTGATGGAGATTGGTGTGGCAAATTCTTTGATGGTTGTGAAGATGTCTTTGTATCTGTTGGTGCTGTTTTCTATGTTTTCTCCTAGGACCTTCATTTTACTTTCTCTGATCTGCTGGTGGTAGCCTCTCAGGACTAATTTGAAGGAGTCTCTGTCTGATTCTTTGTGATATAGTCTCCACCTTCCAGTTGCTTGCAGTGTTGTTTTGTTGCTTGTAATTAGTCTGTGTACTATCTTGCTTGCTTCCTGATTTTCCTTTGATTTATGGTTTTGCAACATACCAGGAAGTCGGCACAGTCAGTGATCCATTTTTCAAGTTGCTTGACGTTGTAATTCAGGTTGACTGTGAGACTGGGCTGGTGCGTGCACAGAGTTTTGGACTATTTAGATACCATGAGTCTGCTGCAGCTACATTTGACCTGGCTACCGGTGGTGAGTTAGATTTGGTTGGGGAGGTTTATTTGGAAATGGACAATAGAATGGTCGATCCAGGTGAGAGGCATGTTAGTGATGATTAGGATGTTCACAAAGCTTGTGAAAATCAGGTTTAAGGTGTGTCCTGCAGCATTGTTTGACCCAGGGACCTGTTGGGTTAGTCCTAGGCTTCCGAGGCTCTTGGGGAGTGCGGCCATTCTGATTCTCCAGGTGAAACTGAGGTTTCCAAGTAGAATTAGGTTTTGACCTTAATGGTGAGACAGACAACATAGTTTGTGATGTTGTCTATGAATCCAGTTCTTGTTACTAGCAGATGGTAAATGTGGTAGAAGGTTGTTGAGATTTTCAGTTTGAAGTAGAGGTACTCCATGTAGTCAGCAGCTTTCTCGGTGGATGTGGTGCAGATGATGTATTCCATATAGATGATCGTGATTTCTCTTCTTCGCTTATGTGGGCAATCCTTCCATGTGATCTTGTATCTTTCTGGGACAGCCGTGGTGACGCCAGGTGCCGACTCGACAGTCAACTATGATTCCATGAGGAATAGGATGCTAGGGGAATCATGACCCAGGATGTCCCATATTTCCATAACACGTTTGCTGAGTGAGCAGGTGTTGAGGAGCATGCATGTTAGACTGTCGTGTTTGCTGGTGGGTGTGTGGGTATAGCTATGTGTGGGTTGTGAGAGTAAGAGAGTTGTTGGTGTGGTGGTTGTTTTTTTACATTTGAATGACAGTGAGTGCAAGTGAAGGTTCCTTCTATTTTGTTTGGAGTGGTGCGGCAGCAGTAAGGGGACAAGCATCCCGGGTTGAGAGCCCACAGAGAAGCAAGCAGGGTACCATTTGTGTGCAGTTGGACCAGGGTTTGTGGAGCTGTATGCGATCCAGCCACGGACATGCTCAAAAGGGTTGCCTTAGACACGCCTTTGTCATGCCAGTGGAGCGCCCACTAAATGCTTCTGTGTTGCAGCCACCATTAAGTAGGTGCTGGGAGGAGCACAGGGCATGTTGGGGGGGTTTGTTGAGTGCTTGTTGAGAGCATGGGAGGATAGGTAAGGAGTGGGGAGGTGGGTGGGATATCATGAGGTAGAAGGTGGGAAAAGAAAAGGGGAGGGTGGCAGAGAGAAGCAAGCAGGGTACCATTTGTGTGCAGTTGGACCAGGGTTTGTGGAGCTGTATGCGATCCAGCCACGGACATGCTCAAAAGGGTTGCCTTAGACACGCCTTTGTCATGCCAGTGGAGCGCCCACTAAATGCTTCTGTGTTGCAGCCACCATTAAGTAGGTGCTGGGAGGAGCACAGGGCATGTTGGGGGGGTTTGTTGAGTGCTTGTTGAGAGCATGGGAGGATAGGTAAGGAGTGGGGAGGTGGGTGGGATATCATGAGGTAGAAGGTGGGAAAAGAAAAGGGGAGGGTGGCAGAGAGAAGTAATGAAGGAGGCAACCAAAAGGTAAGTAGAAAGTCACAGAAAGAGTGAGTGTAAATGCAGGCAAAACAGAGGGAACAGACCAAAAGCAGAAGAAACAGGACGATGCATAGGAAAATACCAAGAACACAGGAAACAGAGTGATGCAAAAGAAATGAAAGAACAATGAAAGAGACAAAAAGAGCACAAAGAATGAAAGATGCACAAGGAATAATTACAGCAAAAATCTAACAAAGAATGAGAAAGATGCAAGGAATAAAAGAGACAAAAATGGCACAAAGAGTGGCACAAAGGATGAGAGAGACTCCAAAGGGAGACTTTAGGCCCCAGAAGTCCTTGTGACTGCGTGGCACTGACATGACAGTGTGAAGTGGAGTAGGACCTTGACCCCCTTTCACTAGAAAGCGCTTTTCCTTCACCCGCTCTGTGGAACACCAAAGGGGGGCTTCAGGCCCTAGAATTCCTTGTGTCTGGGTGGCACTGATATGATGGCATGAAGGAAAGGAGGTCCTTTGTCCCCATGCACTATAAAGTGCTTTTCATTCAGCTGATCTACAGGACATGTGTGGGATGTGAGCGGGACTTGTCTGCACACGACAACTGGAAGAGGATGTGAGCGGGACTTGTCTGCCCACGACAACTGGAAGAGGCTGGCCTGGGCTAGTCCCCTTGGTGTTTCTTTTTTATTCTTGTTTTTAACATAGCTATTTTTACCCAAATTTGGTGTTAGGTCTCCTTGTCTGCCCTTCCTACATTTAGGTACCATTTTAGCTGTGACACTTAGCCTTTTTTTCAATGGCTTGCTTGGACTTTATAAAGCATATGGATAATGACTACTTTGACTTTGGTGGATTAGTCTATTGTTCATATATTTTCCATTTAATGTTTGTTTTTCAGTTTGTCTCCATTTTTGGCATTGGCATTTATTACTTTTTAAATATTTGTTTTACACTGATTTTCTTAGCTTACATTTTGTAATTCCCTGACTATTGCAAATATGGGTAAGAGAAGGCTGAGGATAGCTTGAATGGCTTACACAAACTGACACTGTAATTGAAGAAGTTGAGCTACTCATTAATGAGAATAAATCCCAGAAGGGAAACTTGGTCCCGTCTAAGCTCACACACTTTTTAAAGCAAACTGACAAAAACATTTATCCCGCATACCTACCACCTTCAATTCCCCCTCTCTTTCCAAAACATTCATCTGGCTCTGTCTCAAACACTCCCTCTCAAGCTTCTAATACCAACACAGAAAGCAAACTATGTAACTACTCCATTTCCTGTGGTAACAGGTTTGCCGCACTCCAAAACCATGAGGGCCTACAGACGGCAAACCCACAAACAATTGTAGATTGTCAAGGCACTGCTGAATCTGTCACTATTTATATGCTTGTAATTAAAAAAATCCATCTTATTACATGTTCATTAAAAGAGGAGCCAAGACAACTTAAAACTCTTGTTGTATAACTCTCCTTAGTGGCACTGAACCCTTTGCCTGTGGGCTTAACTTGCGTCAGGTGAATCCGCAAAGTACATACCTCAACCCCGATGCTCATGTTTATGTCCCCCGCCACCCCACTTCCAAACTTAACATGAAAGGGTAGGGAGTGTTTTTTCGAATGGCAACAATGCCTAACTGGGGGGCCGGATAATGTGCAAGCAACCTTCTTTCCATCTCCCTGAAGAGAGTCAGAACCTAGCCCTGTTGTCCAGCACGGAGGTCAAACTCGCTCATGTGCTGACTTGAATCATGATCCTGGTTTGCAAGGAAGAAGAGCTGCTCTTGTTTAAATGACTAACGTCTCCAAAAGTAAGAGCTTTTAAAGATACGGGTTCTCTTATTAACAAGGTCTCCCATTGAATCAGTTCCCAGAGGGGATTTTTTTCACTTATCCACTCTGATATCCTTTATGCCCAGAGAATACCCTCTAGCCCCAAACTTTTAGATTGTATTAGTCTAGAACTTATTGATTTTGGCGCAAGGTTTATTGAACATGGACACGCAATTTATCGCGCCTACTGTCTCCTCCATTCAGTTTAAGTATAAAATTCACCAAATCACTACGCTTAACCTATCATACCCCTCCTGCCCATCCTCTATTGCTGGTGTTCAGAAAAGGTCTCCGGCACCTTGCACCCACTCTAACAGTTAATCTGTTTGCTCATACATCTCTGTCCCACAAGCTGCTAACGATATTTTAACTGTGTGAAATAGCTTGCACTCACCCCTGTTTGCCCCTAACAGCTTTCTCAATGAAATTGACTGACTACAATTGACTGAGCCTGCATCTAGTATAATTAATGACCCTCCACCTAGTGTTCTTCTCAATCACTAGACCTTCCTTTCATTTCATCTTCTATGCATCTTTCTGACAATGTTGACTGCTCAGCTGCAAATATCGATCTCCGTATCCTTTCGTTGAACATTGCAGGTGTACATAGCAAAATTGCTGACACTGCCTGGAATCATTTTATGGACACATTTCATATAGAGTCCATAGAGTAGGGCATATTACATACAGTAACAATGCTACTCCTTCCCCTAATTGGGAGGCCTTCTGGTGGACTGATCACTGGACTAAAAATATCTCTTCACTGCCATGTTACGAAACTGGATATTACTTCCTCCGACATCTTGGGGTTAAATATCAGGTCCTCCAAAGGGAATTCTTTTAACATCCTCAACATTTATAGCTGTTTGGTACCCAAAAATAAAGAGTCATCTACTCTAGCCACTCTAGATAACTATCTATCTTCCTGCAAAAAATGTTTCTCCTACGATCCTGGCAGGAGATTTTAATACTACTATAAACCCTTAGATTTCTTTACATCTATCACCACAAGAGAAGACGAGATCCTGGGCATCCCATCCCATATGATCAAAATCTGGGGCACAGATTCCCCCTAGGTCGCCTAACTAGACCTTTCACATGGACTCACAGACTGTAATGGGGAGATCAAAATCAGACAGAAGTAGGGCTTACACATTTAACAGAGGAAATCAGAAAAGTCGAATACACTACTGTATTTTAGACACCACGCTTTGGGTGGAAATACGTGACGTCAGTATCTTACCTAGCAGTGACAGTGATCACTACGCTCTCGAATTGACTCTCTCTGGCGTACTACTTGTTATCTGTTCCATTAACAGATGGAGTCCCCAACCAAACTTCAAAATTATAAATAATTGGAGAGCCATTAAATGCCCTTCAAAAGCCTGCAATCTGGCATTACTGACCAAAATGTACACAACCTTTTTTGTCAATCTTGGACCCATTTGAACAGTTTCCTAAATCTAATATGTGAATGATAGAGACACATTACTCTCTCTTCTTGTCCCTAAAAAATATATTCCTAAAGACACCTGGCAATCCTGTAACAAGAGCTTAAATACCACTCCCTGGTTTGATAAAGAGTTTCACCAGGCTAAAACCTGTCTTATCTAGGTGATCATAGCCTATAATCCTGATATTTTAAGAGATGCTAGATATTCTTTAAGAAAGTTTTCAGATCAAACAGAAAAATGCTTGTAATCAGCTACCTGGCTGGATTTTTAAGTCACAGCTCAGAACAGAAACAACGCAGTGTCCTGGCATATAATAGCACATGGCGCAGTTGGTGCTAGTACCCACACTGATCATTCTGTCCCACCATTCTGTTGGGAAAAGCAGGAGCTATATAGTAACAATACAACAGCTGCTGCTAACTCAGGTGCCGTAGTTTATGTGCCTTCTGTTTAGTTTATCCTTCACTTTGGGAAATACAAGGCTTGCCGTTTGCTCTGGGAAGGTCCCAGAGCCTGATGCCATGCTGGGTGACCTGGGCAGATGATTACATTATCCTGTTGCGAGCGATTGTTTATATTTATGTTGTCTAGTTAATACTGTAGGGCTGCGGGAAGGAAGGGTATGATGTCAGTGGAATGTGGAACTTGACGGTGAAAGAAGAACAAGCAACAGAGGTGGACACATCGCCTTGGGGAAACATCTATTACAATGCATGCATTACATCGTAGTGCCTTTACAGCTCAGTCAGTACCATTACTGCAATGTTACCAAGAGTTCCATTACAACGCAAGTCATTACAACGACTTGCTTTAGAGAATGCAGTGTTGGATTGGTGTTGGGTTTTAAGTCCAACACCTTCCCTACTGATTCACTGACTGGAGTTGGAATAGTAATTGAAACTATTCCAAAGTCCAGTGCTTCCCTGAAGCAAGTCGTTGTATTGACTGGCTTTGTAATGGAACTCGTAGTAACGACACAGTCATAGTATTGACTGCGTAGTATGGCACGCGTGGTTTTGGCATGTGTGGTAACAGATGCTATTCATCTCCTTGTGGTGTCGGGGTTCTTTGTTTGATGAACAAATGCTGTTTTAGCGCAAACTGGAGTGGCCTTATCACTACAAAATTGGCGAATAGTGCCCCAACAAATGAATCTATATGCCTGAAACGGAATCACCGTACACTCCACCTAGACACATTTACTACTAAGTCTACCACAATAACACGGTATTACACCGTACAACTGTGCAAGAGGAGTCATTGCATATTCAAAGATTGCTGGCATGAATGTAACAAGCATTTGCAATGCAATAGGTCCCGCAGTTGAGAAAGCTAGAGTTCTTGGGAGCATATTCTCAAGAAAGTATTGCCGAGTTATTGGCACATTAGCGCAGCCAAACTCGCGATAAATCCATCACCCCATTCACAAGCCAGTGCAAACAGCCCATATCACCATTTTTACGCCGATAGCATCCTCAAAAAACATCCCCACGGATGACCCAGGCAACTATCGCTAATGAGATGCAGAGTAGGCATTCCCGAACAAAAAGCCGCGACAACAGCACTTCACAACTTTCTCAACGACCAGCCAGATCTGCGATAAGAACACAAAACATGCGATAAGGTGCGTTAGAAGCAGGAAATTAACACCTTCTCTGACCTGGTGTAAAGTCGGATGGCAACCGGCAGCAGACAAGGGAGCATAGCCCAGAGCCACACCAGAAGACCAACAGATAACATGGAGCCAACGACCATGCAGCTCGGTTCCCCAACAGGGCCCCAACACTCACTGCCACCCAACCCCGCTCCCCCACCCCGGGCACCCCCCACCTCCCCCGGACCAAGAGACTGCACATCAATGGCACAAAATCATGACCAAAATCATCTGCTTGATGACACAGAATCACAACAACTAACAGTCATGTGAGAACAGAAAAAGCAGAATGAATCATTCACCATTGAAAGTCCGAACAAAATATCACAATCAAATTTTTCTCCAAAAAACTATTTGGAAGAGTCATGGCGGATCATCTCTGGACAATCTGTAAGTGACAGCCTGTAAGGCAACATCCAAGATGAGAAGGTGTGTCAGGCACACATCAAAGGACAGAGAGAGAGAGAAAGAGAGAGAGAGAGGGAGAGAGAGACAGAACAAGGAGCGCAAGGACAATCGGGCCCTTGGCCCATACATGCCAACTGCTGCGTGTGTCTCGCAATTGGTTCACCCTAAATCTAAAGGCCTAGCAACGATTTCAGCACGAAGGCCACATCACATTTCAGAAATGCAAGCAGTACTCAGACTAAAAGGTCTGCCTATTCAACCCAACGGTAGCCGAACTGCATTATGACCTGTGTGTGCGCCCCCTGTTGGCCCACGAACAGGAGTGCAACCGGGATACCCGTGCATGGGATGCCCTGATCTGTGGCGTATGTGCTGGCAGTAGTGGATGGGTGATTGCACAAGTCATCATGTGCAGTGACCACATCAAGGCGCTGCACAGCATCATTTGGCAAATTTCCTAAATCTGACATACTGCTGGAGGGAGACTACACACATGGCAATTTAGCACGACATGTGACCTTGTTGGTCCCTGTCACCTGCTCACTGTCAGCATAGCACACAGTCGGCGCAGTCCGGTGGTACAGCTCCATGCAGATCCCATGGGCTGTGAGTTGTGTCCCCTCACACGGGGCTATGAGCAGACACCTCACATGACTCGACCAGCAAGGCAAGGTGGGCTGAGACCGTTGCCAAACGTAAGGATATGTGTTCATTTTTGCATCCCCAATTCTTGTACACCAACACATTCCCATTCTGCCTGTAAGTCTCTTAAGAATTTGTCGGCCTGTTGTGGCCCATTACTTGCCTGTACTGACACACACATGCTGATAAAGTATTTGCAACTGCAACAGTGTACAACTGTGATGAGTGTTGATTAGTGTGACAAATTGTGTGCTTCAATGAGCATTGTCCGTACACAGGGAGGGACACACTTCCGCATCTACATTGGTTGTGAATCCCTATCGGCAGCTCCACCGCTGTGAGCCAGACATTGTGTTGCTGGTAGACCTGTGCTCTTACGTACCTTCAGCAATATGAGTATGGTGTCCAACTTCTTGCCATTTGAATCTATATGATCCATTATGACAGTCTGTGTCCACACTGATGTGTGTGAGTAGGTCATGCAAAGAGATGTTCTGTAGCCAGATGCAATGGGGACACTACTTCAGGCAGGCTTCCAATCCTGACATTTACACATACAGACCCATTTAATATATGGATGTGTGGCTACATTGGGGGATGCGAGATTGTTGTTCATATGCACTGAGGCCACAGCTAGTTCACACCTTCACATGCATCTAAAGGTCCATGTGGGTCTGGGTCAAACATGCGCATTAATTACATTTAACAGGGTGTACTTTTTTTGTGCAATCAATGTCCCTACTTTCATCCATTCTCATACACCGGAGTGAACATAAACATGACACATTTGTGTGATTTGGAATGTTTTATTCACATCCTGGGGTGTGTCGAAGCTGAAGGGGTACATGGCCAGTTCAAGCCCACATTACATGGTTGCCAAGTGGTGGGCCAAACAGAGTTCTTGGGGGAATGCAAAGTTAATTTGGAGAGGAAGAGTTCAGTCCTCAGCCGGATTGCTGTGTCATTGGTACAAGGGCAGATATGGCAGTCCATGTCGGGGTCCATGTGAATGTCGCAGAGTGTTCCAGGGGACAGTGGGAGGTGTTGTTCCAGGGCATGATGCAGAGTGCTGAACCAGGCAGGGGCAGGCGGCTGCGGATGCTACTGCCTCCTTCCTCACACAGTCATTACCATCCACATCTTACTCCTCTGAGATGTCTTCTGTGTCTGGTGTGTCAGGTGTGTGTGGTGGTGTTATGGCTGCATCACCGTGTGCCACTGACACATCAGGGGATGGAGGTGGTAGGGCTGCATCACTGTGTGCCACTGACAGATCAGGAGGCGGAGGTGGTAGGGCTGCATCACTGTGTGCCACTGGCACATCAGAGGGCGGAGATGTGTGTGTCAAAGTTCCAGCAGCAGTTATCTGTGACAGGCTCTGTGGCAACAATGGCATGATGAGGATCTGCAAGGCATGGAAGATCCCAGCTACATCTTGCTGGTGTTCAGCCCTGGCAGCTCTAGTTCCAGGCTGCATCGGCTCCATGGTTTCCATTGTCCTCCGCATCTGTGCCAACTCTGTGCTGGAGCCTGTCTGACTAGACAGTTCTTGTATCCGAGTAATGGTCCCAGCGAGGTCAGCCAAGGATTGTTGGTAAGCATGGTGCGGACAGTGGGTGTGCGTTAGGGACTATAAGTGGTCCCTGATGGGACTGAGACACACCCACATATGACATCGAGTTTGGCTGCCATGAGGTCGAACCCCACCTGCAGCTGATCAGCCATCTTCTATTGGCACCCTAACACACGGCATTGGAATTCCATGTGTTGGTCGTGGGGGTCCTTTGAGCCAGCCGTGGGGGTGTGTGCTTCCTGCTTTGTGGTCTGTGCAGGGTGTGGTGTCACTGCAATGCAGCTGGGCTGCCCTTGAGGGTGGTGTGAAGATGCTGTCCACAAGCCGTTGGAGGGTGTCAGGGCAAATGTTCAGGGGGTCATCTTCATCATCACTGTAGAGATGTGTGGTCTGCGCTGCAGGAGGTGTTGATTGTCCCTCTGCAATGTAACAGGGAGATGCAGGTTAACAGTGTGTTCCATGTATGTTCACGCATTGTAGATGTTTACATTCAGACTGCATGACAGTGTACATTTTGGCTGTTTTGGTGAAGCTGGCTATTTGATGGGTGACAGTGGACATTTCGACTACATGACGGATGTGAGGTTGGACTCGTATATTATCATCTCACAGTGTCATGCAATGCCAGATGTGAGTGGCCAGTTACTACGCAGGGGTGGCACCAGTTGTATCCTCTGTCCTGTGGTGCAAGGGTTGCACTTTGTACGACATTGTCATCAATGTTGGTGTACTGTGCTTGCTATGTGTGTGTGCTGCATTTTTGGCGAGTCTCCCCTGCAGCTCTGATGGTGCGGCCCCTTATCCCTTTGAGTCGGTGTGCCTTTGACTTGTGTGCTTTTCGGGTGCTGGGATGTTTGCGTCTTGAGTCATTTGTGCTCTTGTACGGTTTTTGTACTCTTGTACATTGTTTGTCTGCAGATGTGTTTTTGACAACATGGGTTGTAGGTGCACGTGGATGTGTCAGAGTGTGGCCTGCTCCTTTACGGATTCACATTCAGCCACCTCAAAGTCGTCTCTTGCACCGTGGCATGTATTGTGACTGCAGCCATGCTATCTGTCATGCAGTGTCACTTGCATTGTCCATGTGGCTCACAGAGCCGCTGTTTTTCTGGATTCCGCACATGTGCATGGGTAGGTTGGGAAATTGGTGATATGGAGGGGGGCCCATTTGTGCACATTGTGGACGGGGGCCTACTTGGTGTTTCTATGTGTGCTGCAATGTGCCAAGGGTATTAGGGACATGTTCCATTGTAGTGAGTTCTCTCTGAATACGTACAGGCATTGTTAAGTTAGCATAACCACGTTAGATGTTAGAAAGCCATCTTTTTGCTTTTGCACACGACACTGCGTTTACATGTTATATTTTAAAACAAACTGTTGACTCGAGACTTGCTTCACACAAGCGCGATCTGTTGTTACTATCCCAAGCTCTGCGCAGCGACCTTGGTCTGTACATGGTGTGACAAACAGTCTGGGTTATTACACAATGCATGTTTTTCGCTCTAGGTTGATCGGCCCACTATTTAGCCATAACACACGCGCAGCTGCAAATGCCTGAAAATTAGTGCTTTTAGTATCACAGACATCATGTTTATTATTCAGACCGAAGACGAGCCTTCCTGCGAGAAGTCTCCTGATGCTCCTGTGATGTGATTTCACTAAGCTGATCTTTGAGGTATGGGGTCCCCTATTCAAGCCTAAGAGACCTTCTATTAGCATAATAATAATATTAGCTTCTTAGTAAAGGGAAGGTGGTAGTATCCACTGTCATTATAATATGATCACCCCTTTTATATTCTATGGTATTGTAACTATGTTGCTGGTTTTGATATTAATCATTTGTCTGCTTGTATTAGCCAAAGTACTGCATCTTAGGACACGTGGTCTATAAAAATAAACCCCTTTTATTTACAACGTGTCTCTGTTGATTATTGTTGTGGACTGATGTGAGAATAATATACAAACAGGTATTTCCGATTCCCACCATTCCTGAGAGTACCCTGAGTCGCTTGTTCTGGGTTGTCTATTCATTGGGATCTCTGAGCTAAATCTTGGATAACGAATGGGACACTTATGCTAGCCGGATACTGGGTTCTGGGTTCTGAGGTGAGTTTCTGGTACACCACAATTCACTGAGGTCCTGGGGTTCTAAGCATAGTTCTGTGTATAAGCAGAATCCCTGCAACATGGCGCACCTAACGTTTGGTCTATGAGTTGAAACGCCTTAGTAGTGCTTACATTTAGTCCACAGCACCCTCATTCTTGTTTCCGGATAACAAGTCTGACGGATTTCAAACCTACCTAGTTCTATTGATATAGGTTCCTTCAAGCTTGATTATTAAAAAGGTTATTGAACCCTTGTGCTACTGAATACTTGAAGTGTAGCTTGTCCTTATGGCAATTAATATTGCGGCGCATAGCCGTGCGGCCCTGAAACGTCACTTGACGCAGTATGGGGTGCCGGACGCGGGCATGGACGTCATCTTTGTGGTGGGAGCCGATGCGGCTCACCCCTTTGAGTTGTTCTACTCTTGGGTGACGATTCCGGCAGTCAGTGGTAATGATAATACATTTCATTCTTACACTGCCACTGCCGTGCCTGCCGCCTATGCGCCTTATAGGACACAGGAGATACCAATATCTGCTTGGCAACATCAGATTTGGTTTAATGGCGCCCTCCCCCATGTGGTTATACCGCCGAGAATGGGCCCTTTATCAATTGCGGGGGCCACTTGGCCGGTACTAGCCGGATTTACGCCTCATCCCCGTTACCTCACGGTGACGGTGGATGAATTGCGTGTACTACACACTGCCCTTATAACAGTATATAGGGCGTTAGTGCAGTATGTGTCGCGCACTGTACAGGCGGGGGCGCCTGTTAGTGCGGGACAACCTAGTGATCGTCACGCGGTGGTCATTAGTCCTGTTATGGTCAATTCTGTTGTGGGCAAGCGCCCCCTCACAAGGGATGATTATCCTTTTTGGCTTGCTGAAAAATTTGACCAAATAGAGGCGGTTTATCCGCATACAACTCCTGTGGAAAAACACAGGATCCTCACCATTAGTTTGCCTAAAGACTTAGTACCCCATATAGATGACTGTGTATCCTGGGGTAAGATTTTTGCTGCGACGTACGCGCAGTGCTTCGGCACTCCGTCTATGTTACAGCTGCCCTCCATCATTAAACAGGTTCAAGAGGACCATGGAGCGGAGTCTGCGATAGAATTGGGGATGCGGCTCCTCGGAGATTTTGGCCTGGTGGCTACCATGATAATGGGAAACCTTAAGGGTGATGCGTTGCACTTTCAGGTTCGTAATGAACTGAAGAAGGTTGCTGAAGAGGACAAGCCGCAGGAATTTGCTAAAATAATCGCAGAAGCATATCGTGATTTGGGTCGTAGCTCTTTAGGAGTTAAGCCTGTGATCAAGAATCCCGATTCTAAGCAGCAGGGTAAGGCAGGAACTTCTGGTAAGGATGAACGACCCTTTTTTCCAAAACAAAAGTGGCCGTTTAAACAACAGGGCAAGCAGCAGCAGAAACAGGGCTCTCGGCCTGCCTCTCCCGTACAGTCAAGTAGTGAACGCACTTATGATCTGCGAGATCGTGCTACTATTAAGTCTCCTGATAGATTTCAGGTTTCTGAACCGCGTTCTCCTCGTTCTTCACAGGAAACATCGGCTACACAGTCTGGTGGCGGAGGCGGTGGCAAAGGTCGGGGTGCTCCACAACAGCGTGACCAACCCCGACAGACTGAGGGTAAAGGCAAGCAGGACGAGTTTCCTCGACAAAGACCCCCGTTTCAGAAGAAGAAAGTGGCGGCTCTGACGGCAACATATGCCTCAGATAGTGCGGACACAGCTTCAGAACCGGACATGGGCGCTGACGCTACTAGACAGCGCAGCGGAAATTACCATAGTCCGTCAAGCTCTGCGTCCATTTCTGGCGGCGACAGCAACTGATGTATTGGTTACTGTTGAAACAGCTGACACCAGAGTGGCTCCCCCTGATAGACTTTATGAAATAGTCTTATTAATAGAGGGTGACATACAACGTACTATAAAAGGGATTTTTTGGGATAATCTGACCACCACCTATGATATCCTCCTAGCGGAGGCAGATTGGCCCCCGGCCTTCATTTTGGAAGCTCCTAGAGGGGAGGAGAAAATCCTCCCGTCCTTTGCGCACACGGTGCCTAAGGACCAAGCTGAAATGTACGCTGGTGAGTGGGCGCTGGCACTTGCGCCAGCGGTATATCGTACTCAGGTGGGTTGGGACCGGTTGTCCCCCTGCCATGAGATTCCATTGCGGTCTATGCCCCAGCCTCAGCCCCAATATCCCATGCGTCGTGAGGCTAGACCTCACGTCGCGGCGATCCTTGAACACTTGGAATATCAGGGTGTAATTGAAACATGTGTGTCCCCTATGAATAACCCTTTATTCACTGTGACGAAGCCTGACGGCTCGTACCGTTTAGTTTTGGATTACCGGCACCTAAACTCCCATTGCCGGACCTGCGCGGTACAAAATACACATAGCTCGGCTCTAGTCGACAGTCTCGTGCGTAAACGATTTAAAACGACACTTGACATTTCCAATGGCTTTTTAGCCATAACCTGTCCACACTGAGTAGCCAGTGGACAGCGTTTACTTCGGGCGGTAAACAAAAACAGTTTACGAGATTAGCCATGGGCTACAAAAATAGCCCTGGCGTCTTTTCCGCTCGCGTGGTTTCCCTCTTAGAAAGGATAGACCCCGAGGCATACTCCTATGTTGACGATATCTACCTCACGGATGACGAGCTGTTGCCGCATCTGTCTCGAGTCGACAATATTGTAGTGAGTTTTGCTGACTATGGCTACAAATTCAATTTTGCGAAGTCTCACATCGCGGAATATACAGTGTTGTTTTTGGGCTACGAGCTCAATAATGAAGGAAAGGGGTTAGCTCCCCACTTTCTGGAGAAGTGCGCATGCTTGAGTGCGCCAACGACACTAAAGAAATTACAATCTCTACTGGGCTTTCTGAATTTCGGCCGTACGTACATTCCTGATTATGCCCAGCGTATCAAGCCGCTTTACGCCTTGGTACAACCCACATTTTCGAAGTCTAGCTGGCAGCTGGAACATTCTAAAATTTTACAGTCTTTACAGGCTGACCTTCTTGCTTCACAATATTTGCTGACACGTGATAACCGCACCAACCTGGTAATAAGAATAGTGCCAGGCGCCGTGGGTTTCACGTATTTGACGTTTAATGAGGGCGATACAGTCCCCATTGCGTACAAATCCCACTTGTACACCTCTGCTGAATTACGTTTTTCCACGGTCGAAAAAGTTCTGACTGCTGTACAGATGGCGATCCTTAAAGAACGCGCACTGTCACATGGGAAACAGATTCTGGTTGTAACACCCTATCCCGCCTTAGAAGCGGTGACAAAGGCAAGTGTACCAAATTCTAAAGCTTTGCATCCTCGGTGGATACAATGGGCCACAACACTGACGTCGCCGGACGTCACCTACATCTTTGATGCCTCATTACAGACTCAAGAGTTCTTGCAGTATGAATTCGTTCATCCCGCTCCTCTGTCTTTGCGCCCGCTCGAAGAATACCATTGTGTCATATACACTGACGGGTCTGCGCAGCCCGCAATTGGATCAAAGCACGCCTACTCAGCGGCTTGCGCAATTGTCGTAGGTACTTTCGTAAATGGTGAATTCCAATCTGATGCAGTGCATACGCAGTCATTGGGCGATTGTACCGCGCAATTGGCGGAGCTTCGGGCTCTAGTGCTTGCACTGGAGTTTGCCGATCCCCGAGTCACTACACTAATTGTGAGTGATTCTTTCTACTGTGTCCAGTCCTATAATGACAATTTACACTTCTGGTCTCGGAATGATTATCGAGACACGAAAGGTGGCACAATTAAGCATAAAACGCTTTGGGTTCGAGTGGCAGACTTTAAAGAACGTCTCCCACTCGTGAATGTAATTCACACTCTTGGTCACCAACGACTTGGTGTCCATGCTGTCGGCAACAGCTTGGCTGACGAGGCAGCAAAAACAGCAGTGGCTACATACTTAGTGGCAGCAGTAACCAGATCAAAGAGTAAGATTGATGATGACATCTTGGCAGCTATTGCTGCTACAGAAAAGGGAGGCGTTTACCCGAAGGGTTATCCTTCTCGTTACATTTACCGTTTAAGTCCTGATAATGTCCCATTAGTGAGGATTAACGACGTTGGTGACAGAATTATTCCCAACGCGGACTGCAGACCCGCACTGATTCTGGCTGCTCATGAGGGGTTGGCGTCAGCCCACGCCGGAGTGTCAGCCACTATATCTCTGCTACAACAACGTTACTGGTGGTTCGGTTTATATAAACAAGCGCGCGCTTATGTTCTCGATTGTGACATTTGCCAACAGATTAAACCTTCTACTGTTGCGCGCCCATCACAAACACAGTTGTACATATCCAATAAACCATTTGGTTGTGTTTATTTGGATCACTGCGGTCCTTTTTCTTCTGATACTGCGTACAAGTACATCTTGGTTGCAGTGGATTCGTGCACACGTTTTCTGTGGGTATGGCCTCAAAGGAGTGCTGACTCGCGGACTGTCATCAGAGATTTGCGTGTCTTTGTGGGAACTTTTGCGTGTGGTACCTTCCATTCTGATCAGGGCCCTGCGTTCGCCTCTAAGGCTTACAAGGAGGCTATGAGAAATTTGGGGGTCGTAGTCAAATTTTCGTCCCCCTACCGACCTGAGGGTAATAGTGTGGTGGAGCGAATGAACCGTGACTTAAAGCAATCATTGACAGCCCGTGTTTTAGGCACAGGCCGAAACTGGCTAGCCCATTTGTATAACGTCCAACGTGCACTTAATAATCTCCCTAGAAGGTCTCTGGGTGGGCGGACCCCGTACATGATGCTCTTCGGAATCAGAATGTTTGTACCAGACCTTGATGGTCTAGACATGGCGGCGTCGACCGCACCCTTTGACGTAGATGATCACTGTGCTGTTTTACAGACTCTGCAAGAAGCCAGAGACACTCTATCGAAGGAACACATGCCCTCCACATCTGAAGCTGAAGTTCAGATTCCGGTAGTCGGCTGGCTACCCCGAGTTGGTGATCTGGTCCGTGAGAAGGTGGAGAACAAGAAGGAGTTCGGCCCCTCTTATCGTGCACCAGTTCCAGTGCTTGGAGTGCAGGGTACAAGAACAGTCATTTTACCTCCACTTCCTGGTCGCAAAGAAAACAGGTACATCTCAATTGACAATGTCAAACTTCAGCGAGTGGCCGATACTTCTTAGTGTGACTCCAGCAGTTTCATGCCAGACGATGCAAAGAAATTCAATGTTGACTCTTGCTTCTGACACCTTGCCTGATGTTGCCATCGAGATGCATTCGGTTACTGATCCCTTGTTGATACCATCGGCTGGTGGTTTGCCCGAAGAGACTGAGTATGCTTATCCTACACGTGGTCCCTCACCTGTTTTACAATCTACGGCGCTTGGACAGTCCCGTTTCTCCTTTGACACTAACTCATTGCCCTCAAGCCCCCCATCGAACATTGCAGTTTTTTTCAGCTGGTTTAAGAGAGATTTTTTAATTGTCCCTTGGACATACATTTGGCTGTTGCTTTTCAGTGTTTTTTTGTTTATGTCCATTGGATTTGTAATAGTTTTTTTCCGTCTTGTGGATGGCCACTATCTGAGTGAGAGATCGACAATTAGACTTATCAATGGAACTTTGGCCCCCCACTCCTCGTCCCACATCATGAAGAGGGACCAGACTTTTGTGAATATTACTGCCTGGCCCGTCTTGGATGGAATCGCATGGGATGCTGTTAAATTCCAAATTCATGGGCCTACAGAGGTCATTAATGTACCTAATGTATTTCGTGTTTCTATGGGTGATGTGGTTAGGCAGAACATACGTTCTGATGATTGGGATGTACACGCCATTGAGTCACTGTTTTCTGATTTGAAATATTATGCCGCTTTTGATGCTGAAGATTTATACGAAAATGCGGCTAATTATGCGGAACAGTATTGTTTTCAACATTATGGCAATCATTTCCTGCATAAAGCAAATACATTTAGAAATTTTGTAAATTTTACCCAATGGGAACACTGTCCCACTCCCGAATTCGGAAGTTCACAAACACTGGTTAACAAGTATTCATATTTTACCGATTTCAGTGTTTCCAACCCGGCAGCGTTTTATTTTAAGGTGCTGCCTGAGTCTGCCGCAAAGGTTAGACTGACACACACGAAGCTACTTTATTCTAAGTCCTTTATGGACGAGTTGTCAATCAAAGGTTATGATGTATGGAAGGCTACTATTGATCTAAAGTCAGTTTGGGGTTCCAAGCCGTGGCAGGTACAGGGTACAGAGGCTTTACATCGTGCCTGTCTTATACCAAATCATATTTTATTTTTAAATTCATCCATCTTCCAAACCACCTGTTTCGGATTGGCTACTTCTAAACAATTAAAGTCACCTTCTGTGCCAGATCTGGGCGCTTATCCCAATTGGGATAACCACACAGATCTGTCCCGCGCTGCTTTACAATCCTTAGTTTCAAATATATCTTTCAATATTTCAAAAGTTAATAGTGAGGGTTGGTTAATTTGGCAAAGCAGTTCAGATATCTGTCAACGACGTTTTCTGGGACTGAAACCGGGGTATACTCAAGAACGTGTAGACCCTCGGTTTGAGTCGTCACATACTGTCACTACATACTCTGTGGGCAAGTTATGTCAATCTTGGCTGCGACATTCCACTTTGGCGTCTGTCAAGGATCACTTATCACAATTACATGACAGAATAGATTTGAATGATTTTGTTAAGGGTCCTGTGGGCGGCAGAACCAAAAGGTGGGCGTATGCTATTTACAACGAAGTCTGGAAGTTGTCACAGATTGAGGCGGCTTCCAGATTGAGGGCTATTGACCAAGCAAACATGGAGAAGGTTTTAGCCGTTATAGATAATAGCATTAGCACTCTCTCTTCTAGGATTTATACATTAGATAATATTGTTTCGTCAGTTGTTGATATTGTGCATGATGATATGTCTGTGTTATATCATGGTCAAAACCAGTTGCGTTCTGTTATGCAGTTTGCGTGGACATTGCAGACGTTAAAGGCAGGGAGGGTCCCTTGGGACTATTTGAACACTACATCGTTATTCCTTCCCTTTAACCTTACTGACAAACAGCGCTTTATGTCCATGAAGGATGCTACATATTCATTGTTACATATTGAAAAATTAGAGCCATTGCCCTTCTCAGTAGCGGAGATCAATTCGGCTACGTGGCTAGCACACGGATTGATAACTCTCCCTTTTGCGCTTTTTAAGTTTACATCTTGTATGAAACATTATGCTTTAGGTAGATATGAACCGCTAGGCACCGCTTTCATACACGAGGTTTGGTCCCTCCCCTTTGCATATAGATGTACTAGGGACGGAACTGAGGTTTATTTGAAAGGCGAGGAATGCACCACGTCACCAGACCATTCCTTGGTTTGTAGGCACATTCAATTACACGGCGCGTGCAATGTACAAGCCCCGAATTTGGCCTGCGTTCTGCGAGGTATCCCAGTGCCTGTGATTACCCCTTCTTTCACGCTGCTTGCTAATGGTAGTTATTTAATTTTGAATAATGAAGCTTGCTGTGGGATGTTAGTGGGAATCCCATACATAGTAACTGTTTCGCAGAAAGTTGTCTGCTGCAATAATGTTCTCTTTCCACCCCCGCATGGGCGGCTGGATGTTTCTATCTGGCCTTCGATTCCAACCTTGAAAGCAGAGTTCAACAAGTTGAGCAGAATAAGAGCCTTATTGTCCCAAAAAGAGGTGTCTTTGACTTCCTCTCGTGAAACATTCGACCTTCACGTTGCTACTACGCGCACAGAGGTACAGGCGCTTCTGAATACTGACCTCCCCCTACATTTCGGCTCTTTGATCAAAACTATTTTCAATGCCTCGTCCACGACCGGCCTGGCTCATTTTTTTAAACTTGTGGGCTCGGGTCTCGTGACCTCTTTCCAAACTATTTTTGGTGTGGTTCCGGGCTTTTTTCATTCCCTTTTCTCGAGCATCTTTGGAGGTGTTCCGCTATTTTTGGTGCTAGTGGCAGGTGTGCTGCTTTTCCTTTTCATACTACGAAATGGCTGCTCCATCTGTGCCACTCGTGCACCTGTCCCGCCTGCAGCTTCTTCGGGATAGGATGCTTGACTTTTATGGAACTCTGCCATTGGCGACATTAAGCCTGGCGTATGGATTGTCCTTCCGGTATTGCTACTTCACCTGCGTGCAGCCTGTGCTACACTGCCTGGATTGCCCCTTTGAATGGCCTTTGGATTTGTGCTTGACCAGCCTGGTGTCTCCGGTGCCGGATTTCGATCGACTAATGAGGCCCTTAGTGTCTCACGAGTTGACCTGTTCTGGTGTCCGGATAATGGCTTGTGGAGCAGCACATGGGATCCTGGGTAATTGGGACATCTCTACAGCTGCCTACAACTTCTTGGCTATGAGCTATTTGGAGGAACATTCCGGGTGCCCTCTGATCGTGCTGGAAGCTCCGCTGATTGAAGAACACGTGTGTTCCTTCTCGTTGATGGATTGGATGGCTGAGACTTTCGCTGGCCCGGCAAATGATTTTTTGTTGGAAGCGGTTGCCACATATGCTGCCTATACTTTCATGGATTAACTGAACTATCGTCCTTGGCGCCTGTCGCTCCTGGACAGCACCCTGCCGCGGCATATACACTTTTTTATTTTCTCCCTGATGGTTGTCTTGAGTTTTTTTTTAATTGTTTATATTTTTTTCCGGACTCCACAGTTTCCCCTGTTGCTTTTCAATTTTTTTTCGTTTCAGACTTTAACTCATTCTGAGCCTTTGAATTGGTTACGCCTTGTTCTGCTCTGACGAAACTGAACTCTGCGTTCTCTCTTTTCTTGCCTACTAAATAGTGCTTCGATCAAGGGGGCGTGTAGTGAGTTCTCTCTGAATACGTACAGGCATTGTTAAGTTAGCATAACCACGTTAGATGTTAGAAAGCCATCTTTTTGCTTTTGCACACGACACTGCGTTTACATGTTATATTTTAAAACAAACTGTTGACTCGAGACTTGCTTCACACAAGCGCGATCTGTTGTTACTATCCCAAGCTCTGCGCAGCGACCTTGGTCTGTACATGGTGTGACAAACAGTCTGGGTTATTACACAATGCATGTTTTTCGCTCTAGGTTGATCGGCCCACTATTTAGCCATAACACACGCGCAGCTGCAAATGCCTGAAAATTAGTGCTTTTAGTATCACAGACATCATGTTTATTATTCAGACCGAAGACGAGCCTTCCTGCGAGAAGTCTCCTGATGCTCCTGTGATGTGATTTCACTAAGCTGATCTTTGAGGTATGGGGTCCCCTATTCAAGCCTAAGAGACCTTCTATTAGCATAATAATAATATTAGCTTCTTAGTAAAGGGAAGGTGGTAGTATCCACTGTCATTATAATATGATCACCCCTTTTATATTCTATGGTATTGTAACTATGTTGCTGGTTTTGATATTAATCATTTGTCTGCTTGTATTAGCCAAAGTACTGCATCTTAGGACACGTGGTCTATAAAAATAAACCCCTTTTATTTACAACGTGTCTCTGTTGATTATTGTTGTGGACTGATGTGAGAATAATATACAAACAGGTATTTCCGATTCCCACCATTCCTGAGAGTACCCTGAGTCGCTTGTTCTGGGTTGTCTATTCATTGGGATCTCTGAGCTAAATCTTGGATAACGAATGGGACACTTATGCTAGCCGGATACTGGGTTCTGGGTTCTGAGGTGAGTTTCTGGTACACCACAATTCACTGAGGTCCTGGGGTTCTAAGCATAGTTCTGTGTATAAGCAGAATCCCTGCAACACCATACTCAGGGTGCTGCTCATTATTGTGCATGTATGCCATTGTGCCCTTCTCCCTTCTGGCCTGCTGTCCCTGGTCGTTACTCACCCTGTTGCTGTTGGGTCAGGTCATATCGAGCTGTGTCCAGGCCCCCAACTCCTGCCACTGTCTCCACACCGATGACTGTGGCCACCATTTTCTCCAGCTCATCCAGCTCCTCCTGTGGCGCAGGAGTCCCACCTCCAGACACCTTTGCTGCCTTCCTGTTGGCAGCGAGTTTCTCCTTGGTTTGGCTGTGCACTTCATGCCAGCGCCTCTTGATCTCCTCCATTGACCTCCTTGGTACTCCGACTGCATTCATGTTGGTGAAAATGGATGGCATTATTTCCGCTTGTGTTGCCAAATATGCAGTGGAGGTGATGAAGAGTTGTTGGTAGTGTTCTATCACCTCTGTGACGATGATCCGGTCTTCCTGCGGCATGGACCCCGTCTTTCTCTCCCTCTTCTACTTGCCCTTCCCCGACCCCGGTGTTCCTGGCTGGTCTTCCGTTGGGCTTGTGGGGTTTGGGTTGTCCTCTGCACTCGGTCTGGATGCATCAATGGTGCTACGCAGTTTGATTTGGTGTTGGTGTGGTTTTTGTGCTTTTATAGTGCATTTTTCCACATGACGCATGGGTTTTGCAGGCCTGTGGCTGGTTGTCACTGATTTTTGTATCGCAATTTGGGGTATCGCAACATTTGACGCGTTATCGGAGACCTATCGCATGGTACCGCTGGCTTGGGAATACCACGTTACCACGGTGTTATTTTCCTGCGATAGACTGCGATGTGAAGAGTTGCGTTAAGCTACTTTTGCGGTAGTTATCACACGTTCTTGAGAATATCCCCCTTGGTGTTAAAAATGGTAATGTTTTTTACTTTTGTTTTTTGCATGTAGTGGATTGATCATCTTTGCACAGCACTATTGTTCTTCGTATGACGTCATTGCGCTGGAGAACCTGAAAATGGGAAATATGTTATAAGGCAGGGGAGACAAGAGTGAAATGCTGGTTGGGAAAAAAAAGTAACACCAATGGAATTATATGCTCCTGAAGCCACATGTTTTTAAAGAGGACTATGTATTTTATAAATAAGACACATAATCTACAACCTACTGGATAATCTTAGAGTAAAACAACAAATACATTGCAGCTTAAACGAAGGCAAAAATGAAGCATGACACATGGTGCTGGACACTGACATTGTCTCTCCAAAGTTTAATATGTCACTGTACAGTTGAATTTAAGAATGAAAGAGTTACTAATGAGGTTAATATTCTCCTCAGCCAGTAGTTGTCATAGTTATTGTGTTTAGTAAAGCACTCTAAACGGCTCCCTTAATTTTTTATGTGCTTTTAAAAACCTTCTAAATAAACATAGATGCGCACATATCCACACACAAATGTCGAAGCACAGATACAAAGATACACACATGCACAGAAACAAACTCACACATAGACATGCACACGTTTGAAAACAGTCACCTGCAGCTGCATAAACAGATAGATGCAACAATATAAGTATATATACACATACACACACTCAAGCACACATACGCATGCAGGCACAAGCACATATAAATATAGACACATGCGCACACTGATATGCACTTAATAAGCATGCACATGCATAGACAGCATTAACAAGAGGAGATATATTTCCACACTGACACACACATGCACATATATACAAGCACTCACACACAGACATTCCTGACTACATACGCATATGACTTGAGTGTGCCAAGAGGAGAGAAAGAGTACTCTGTATAAATCTTGTGGTGCCCTCACACACCCTTGCGAGTGTATAGCATCATCATTGGGCAGGTGCTCCTCATGGGGGTGGTGCTGCAGTCCCTCGCCGGCCCGTTTTAATGGGCTCTCTGGTGGAGATCTTTTAGGAGTTGCCACATTTGTGCATGAGGGTGTGTGGGTCGGGAAGTGGTAATAAGTGAAAGATAAAATGATCCAAAGGACAAAAACAGTTTATTGAAAAGTCCTTTGAATCAGGATAAAAATGTTACGGAGATGGAGACGCAAAATAATGCTGGAATGAGAGGGGAAACTAAACAAATAAGATCCCGCTGCTCTCAACCCGTGTGGTGAATATCGAGAGTGTTTAAGTGTAAAATGGGGTCTGCAGCGCCACCCCCACGAGGAGCACCTGCCCAATGATGATGCTATACACTCGCAAGGGTGTGTGAGGGCACCACAAGTCTACTTGGAGACACCGTACACTGATTACAGCCGATTTGGCTGTTACATACCTTCCCCCTTTTCCTTAGGAACTGATACCACTTACATTGTTGTTGTACTAACTTTTGGAGCATTGGTTCAGGACCTCTTTCTAACTAGCTCCGTGTCCCCCCTCTTATTGTTTGGTCTTACATACGCATATGTACACACTTAGACACACATGCATGCACGCACACATATAAATGCACACACTCTGTCTTTTGTCTCACCCATGCTTCGATTACATGAACAGTTAAACTCTTTGCAGTGCAGAACTGAACCAAACCGCACCTTCTGGGGAAAACAGCACTTCCAGGGCTGTTAATGTGGCTTGAGTCCTGTAATTAGCATTTTCCAATTAAAAGGTGGAGCCCGGGTCTTGCCCCTGTGGGGATTGCAGGGTGGTAGAGAATATGTTATAGTGGGTTAACTGGGGGCGGGAAGGGGTGTTGTCACTTAGAATTGAGGGGAGCGGTTATGAGGTGTTACTGCTTGGCTCTTTTACGGCAGTTCCGCATAAGGAATTCCAAACCTATACGGTGCAGCATGCTACCTATTTAGGCAAGCTCTTTAGCGCCCAACATGGGGTAGTATTCCTTAGATTAAATCACTGAGCCACCTTGCTGAAAAAAATGTTATGTCGGAAGGAAAGAGAGCAGACAGCCGATGGAGAGAGATGCAATTTTGAGAGAGAAGGAGTAACAGAGAAAAATAGGAGGCAGTGAGAGGGACAAGAAAACGTAGAGATGAAGAGAAGAAAAGAAGAGAAATGTGTAGGAGAGCTTGACACAATGGAGATTGCGGATCTGGGCGAAGCCCCCCAAACTACATACTGCATCAGCTTGCTAGGCGGATCGAGGTGACAGACCCCTTTTCTCACATCATTATGCCAAGGAACCCTCACCTGAGTTTGCTGTTCCTGCCCCTGGTGAGGGCCTCTTTTTGCATGCTCAGGGCCAAAGGGAGTTTACTTGATGTGCAGCCCGGGCCTCCTCCTCCCCAGCACTGTGGAGGCCACAGCCCAGGCACAGCAAGCCACAGAGGTGGCAAGTGAAAGCCCAGGTGAGGAAGGGACATTGGGGCAGCACCAAAGTGGCTGGGGCTGGCAAATGGCAATGAGGGTAAAATTTCTGCCTAGGAAAAGCGAGAGCAGCAGCAGAAATTGAAACAAGACTGCTGTTTTTTAAAATATAAAAGTGGGTGCCGTACACCAGTAGCACCAGTGCTCTGGCCGCAGGAAGCCACTAAAACTAAGCAAGCACAGTAGCCGCTATCTTCGGACGGAGCTTGGAACAGAGCATTTACTTTTAATATAAAGTATGGTATTAACTAAATTGAGAAAACGAATAAGAATGATGGCAATAGTGAATGTATTTGTGAACACGCACTGTGAATAAAGAAACAAAAGCGGGCAGCAGCAATAGTAAATTGCGAGTGCTCCATGGAGAAGGAAACACCCATGCCTAAACTGAAAGCGCGCCATGCATTAACAAACAAAAGTGGGCGGCTGCTTTAATAAAGTTAAGGTGCACTTTGCCACAAACTAGTATGAAATTAAATCAAAAAAGCAGGCGGCAGCTATTCTAAAGTGAACCACTAGTATAAAAGTAAATGAACAAGTAGTCCCATGACACTTGCGAGTGTAAGGGAACTGTAATTGGCCAGTGCTCCTTGTGTAAAACCGAAAAGTATGTCTCCAAACGCTAATTAATTAGGAGCCAGGAAATAAAAGTGACGCATGGGTCAACCAATTGCAAGCAGCAGGAGGGATTACACCATGTAGAGTGATTACAGCAAGTGGTGCAGACAGCGCAAGCGTGCTGAGGCTCGACCTAAAAATTACCTGTGGTGTACTTTAAATTTATACCTCCCAACTGCACAAACTGTTTGGTACTATTAAGCCACGCGCACCATAAATAGTGTTCAAGCCGCACATACCCTATGCGTTGTTCTGCCCATGCGGACTTTGCAGACGATTCAAGCTGCGTGCAGACTCTGTGAGCTCTTAATCATTGATGCTTGTCCCACGAGCATTTCATGATGATGAGGAAAGGTTTAACAAGAATTATCCTGCCAGATAATGGACCTAAATGTATTTCTAAAGCATATTTGAACAGGAATGGCATGAGGCACAATACTACATCAGTTTATCTTCCGGATGGGAAAGGTGCTGTTGAGCGCTTCAACAGAGTGTTGAAGAATGCCATACAGCTGGTGAATAATGCAAAATTATCATGGAAGAAGGAAGTGTTTAGAACAGTATTGTACTATAGATTCATACCTAGTGTTTCCACAGGTTACAGTTCATTTGAGTTGATGAGAGGTAGGATTCCATTAAGAAAGGATACCATCGATTGGACCATTAATGCCCTGAAGAGTGAGTGGACATGTGAATCAGTTAAAGAGAATCTAACTATAACACAGAAACGTTTCCAGGCATTGTATGATTGTAAGCACAAGGGTAAACAGGTTGATGTGCTGATTGGATATCTGGTTAGAGTAAGCATGCCTGGTTTTAAGAGAAGAGGTGAAGAAAAATGTTGCCAGCCTCTGGAGAAAGTGTTGTGCAATTCAGTGTTGATAAATGATGGAAAAGTATGGCATCTGAGTCACATTTCACCATACAGAGGGAAGGGAACTGCAAGATTTAATGGTTCTACCTTGCTGTTGGATGAAGCAATTAGAGATGGTCAGAATACTTGGAGCAATAAGCGTACGGATGAGTCTGAAGTATGCAGGAGAGGCAGCAATGTCTCCAGAGATGACACACTCTGATTCAGAGATTGCACTTTCGCTTCCAGCAGTAACAGAATGGGATCTGAAGATGAGCGTAGTTTCTGCAGGTGAGGAAGTAAAATCACCAAACCTCCAAAATTGAAGAATTATGTGTGCAGTGTTTAAAATAATGTTTTCCTGCAGTACTGTGGTTAAACTAATACCTTTCTGCCAAAAAATTCTTTTGGCATCGAAATGTTTTTGTGTTAATGTTAGTCAGACAACTTTTTATAGGTAGTTATAGTTGAGTCATTTTTTTTTCTAAGGAGGGAGATGTGTTCTGAGGAAATGTATATGTTTATGTTGTCCTGTTGGTAGTATCGCAGGGCTGTGCAATGGAATGCTATGATATTGATGGAATGTGTACCGTGACAGGTGAGAGAAGAGGGCAACAAACAATGGAATTGGACGCATCTCCTTGTGGTGTTGGGGGTTTTCTTCTTATGAATAAAAGCTCTTTTACCACAACATGGAGTGGCCTAATAACGGCATATCCCCATCTTCAAAAAAGCAGGAGGAGGGAAGGTCGTGTGAGGAATGAGGTGGGAAAAGAATAGCTGGGCGGATGGCAGAGAGAAGCAATGAAAAAGGCATAGGGCAGCAAAAGGGAACTAGAAAGCGACATAAGAAGTGAGAATTAGAGGAAAAGTGGTTGAAAAAGAGGGAAAAGAGCAAAGCAGAGGAAACAGAGTGATGCACTGGCAAATAGTGAGAACACAGATTAAGAGACGCAAAAAGAGTGAGATGAAAGAAGATTAGAGAAAGAGCCAGTGCAGGAGACAGGAGCACAAGGCACAAGGGCTGATGGCAGAGGTGGTATATGTTGGCTCAGGGACTGGGTCCATGAGGTCCAAGACTAATTGAAGGACTGGCACAGGTAGGTCTGGGGGCAAGCCCTATCCTCCTTAAATCTAACTTTACGCTCTTGTCAGACCTTGCTTTGGCCAAAGTTGGTGGTTATATGGAATTAGTAAATGTCACAACATTGTTTACAATTGCCTTTAGATTGGTCAGACCAAAGACAGTAGATGTGGGATAGGTCTCTGCAGGTTCTGCGGTGCAGGGGTTGCCAACAGAGAGCCTGCTTCAAGCCCAAAGCCTTTGTGCTTCTGTGAGGGATTCGTCCTAAATTAAATTTGGGGTTCCCATAAAACCTTTGAAGATATTCCACATTATTTTTGTTACCCCACTGACAAAAACGATGTAGCTCAGATAAATTTACCATGTCCTGTCTTTCTGATACAGAGTGCATGTCCAGGACCTCACCTCGAAGTCCACCACAGATAATAGCAAACTAATTATGGACAGAGGAGACAGCGCAGCTCTCATCCTACTCACCACATCTACCTCCTTTAACACTGTCTCCCACCCTATCCTCTTTCAACACCTCCATGAGGCTGACATACAAAGGCATGCCATCCACTGGTTCTGCTCCTTCCTCACTAGAGAAACCTGGCCCTCTACACCTCAGCTGCCACCAAATTCAGTTGCTGTGTTCGCCGAGAATCAACTCTGAGCCCCTCACTCTTTAACACTTACATGTCATCACTTACCAACATCATCTCCTATGCCAACGGCACCCATCTCATCCTTTCCATCTCTGATGGACCAAACCAACTTTATCTCATGCATGTCTAAAGTCGCTAGTTTGATGAAGAACAGCTGTCTGAAACTTATCACAGACAGAAGTGATACCCTTCAGTGAGAACACTTCTCTATGAAACACTACCTGGAGGCCAGTAAATCTCGGACCAACACCTTGCCTAGCCAATTAAACCAAAAATATGGACATAGTGGTGGACAACCTACTCTCAATGACCAGCTAGGTCGATGTGGTGGCCTCATCTGACTTCTACATCCTAAAGATCCTCAGAAAAATATTTAAATGGCTCTCATTCAACACACGCAGAACCTTCATCAAGGCCCGTATAACAAGCAACCTTGACTATGACAACACACTCTATGGCAGCATCGCCTCCTCTGAACTGAACAGAAGACTTCAGGTCATGCAAAATTCAGCAGCCAGATTCACAAATAGGCTCCCATCCCGCAGACACATAACCCGCACCTCAAAACCCCCACTGACTCCCCATCCAAAAACTAGGACTCTTCAAGCTCGGTAAGCATTCATTCAAAGCCTATGCACAATTTAGCCACTGTTTACCTCAACAGATGCATCAATTTCCACACTCCAACCAGAAACCAATGGTCTTCCTGTTTTCAGCTCGCTTAGGTCCCCCACATCCATAAAAGTCACAGCTGGGATCCAAGCCTTCTTCTAATCTGCACTTAAGGCCTGAATGACTTTCCCCTAAACATCAGACCTGCCTCCTCAATCCTTAAAGACATGTCTCTTCACCTAGACCTCAGCATTAGCGAGGTCAGTTCCCTCCTTTCTAATTCCTGGATACCCTTTCCAGGTGTGATGTGTGCTCTACAAATAGTCCTAGCAGGACATATCATGTCCAAACTATTGCAGCTGATTTATAACTTGATGTCTCAAGCAATACAACACTCAGGAATTCCAGATGCATTATTGACACTATGGCCCTGATTTGGACAAACAAAATTCTAATTGTATACAATGTTTTCCAGAAATCCTCTCCGTCCCAAATATGTTTAACGCTATGTCCAATATTTTGTATTCCTCATCCTGTCATTAGTCTTCCAGCTTTACTCATCCACCAATCAGACTCAGATCCTGCTCTGTCTGGACCCAGCGGTAGGGCAGCATGGTAGCTCCCCCCAGTCACTGATGGATATACATTTTTTGAATGTGAAAACACGTTTTAAAAATAGCATAAATAATGTAGAGGTGATGGTAGTCCTGACAATGAGATCAACTCACACACAGCCATAGTGACTACTACTGAGACCCAATGCATTTGTAAAGAATTTATGTTTTAAACTTTATTTGGACTTCACCTAAATATATTTTCTGACAGCAACCTTTCTTTTATGTTTTTGACTGCTAAAAACAATAATTCTCTTTATGCCATTTAGCTGTTACACATTTCTAATAAATGCCTCAATCTCAACAACAATGAATTTTAGAAATGTTGTATATTGCAAGCACCTACCCAGCAGGTTATATGCTATGCTGCAGATGATCTACAATGTGGCAATCTGCCTCATCCATGGTGTAAGTTGATCCCTCTTTCCTTAGTGTCAATTCTTTTGTTCCTACCATCCATCTCTGTCTCTTTCAAACAAAGTCGGTCTCCTTTTACTAGTACAAGGTGCAAGTAGGGTAGAGCAAGAGGCTGATATTTTTCCTTTAGATACCCATGTTTTGTAACTGTCTCCATAACAATATTTGGTGTCTACCTAATCAGTGGTCTTTTAAAAAGCGATCATATAAAATACTTTTCTATGGATGTTTTTAGGTATTTCAAGCAGATGTTACTTCATCTTTATGGAGGAAATGGGATAAAAGGTGATCTAACCTCTGACACTGATTGTAGTTGGACTCATGTTAATTGTCCGACATTATTTAACCGTAACAGCTATGGCTCCACTGTAGAGGTTAGTTTTTACATGCTTTTTTACTCTTCATTCTCATATGACAATTTATTTTGAATAAAGATTCCTGCGTGGGCATGGGGAGGCAATCCTATTTTTTATTTATTTATGTTGTAAAGTACTGTGGCCACCTGTCTTGAATTACCTTAGATAAATTGTTATGTGAGATTGAGTTCGTTGCTAGTTATCACTCAATTAAGAGGCACAGCAAATTACGTTAGAGGGAAAATATTCAATGTGTGGTGGGAAAGTATGATAAGCTTTTATCTTCTATGATTAACTGGGTGCCTCATAACTCATTGTTTGTTGGACCTCAGGGACTGCATTGTGACTTAGAACTGAATGAGAAAATGTTTGCCAGCTGTTTATTGGTTGTTGTCTCCAGCAGAACAGCCAAGTCTCTCTCACAGAAATCTCCTATTGCGCATACAATCTTTCATGTGTGTGTCTTCCTGTCCCTCTCTGTGTCTTGCAGCTGCGGAATGGACCTGGGGGTGACACTAGTAAATGGGTCTGGTGGCAATGAATTGACTTGTTGACGAAGAGGCATTAGTCGGGATGAGCCCCCACAGTGTCTTTGTTGGTATCTTCCAGGAATAAAGAACACTCAGTATGGAACCATGTTATCGGTTGTGGTATGTGAATTCATGGACAAACAAAATAATAGAAGCCCAATTAGGAGCAGCCAAATATTTTAAAAAATAAAACTATTTAGTGGGAAACCGAGATAACTGAAATACACCTTGTTAAAAACAAAATAGAAAAACTCAAGAAAAATTAGAGATAAATTGATAACAAAAAAAACGTGTCTTTTCAAAAGGCCAGCAATTAATGCCATTAGAAAGAATATTTTATTTTATAGAAGTGATAAAAGAGGTGAAAATGTAGAGAAGTGTAAGGAAAGGGTGATGAAGAGTCGTGAGGTACAAAAGAACGCCTACCTAAAAATAAGTTGAAAAAGAGGCACGGAAGAGCGGAACAATTAGCGCTTTGAATACTGTGTGAAGGGAGGGCACTGGAGCATCACCTTAAAAAGGCGTTTAAGGAGGAAGAGAAAGGAGGCAGACGGAATGTGGTAAGGAAATCGCAGTTAGACAAGGAAAAGAAGGTTCAGTGTGCCAGAACAGCAATGTAAAATAAGCTATATGCCGCTCAGTGATATGACCTTGCAACGGAAGAGGGTTTGAAGTGGAAAGGTATCTATGTAAATCAGTAGAAAACCCCACACCGAGTAAATATTTTAAATAATAATATCAGTCAAATTATTAAAAGGGAATCTAATGTTGAAAATATGGTATTTCAATTAATTGATTTCTACCAAATGGTAAATGCCATCTATCTTGAAACATTTGATAAACATATTTAGGTGAAGTAGTTTGTTCGCAATGGTATTATATAAAGTAGATTATCTGTGAAATCATAAACAACCAACACCAGCCATGCAACTGCCTCTTTTGCTACCTCCCAGACTCCACAGTTACCCGGCAGTTGGCGGGAGGGTTGGGGCCATGAACAGTGCCAAGCTACGGTCATTCATTACAGGCTCTAAGCCAGATACTCAAAGCTTGTAGGACAGTGATACAGGTTATGGAAAGGGATCATGATGATGTTGCTGGACAGGTGGCACTTTGTACAGCACTAGATGGCTCAACATCAGTGGTACCCTGGTAGCCATAGAGATCAGGAGACAATGAAAGAAGCAGATTCAAATGCTGTTGATGTAGGAACAGGCCAAGAGGCACCTGGCAAATAGTTGTTCAGTGTCACACTACAGACAAAGCAGTAGAGGAGGTAGGTAAGTAAAAGAAAACATAATTGCTGTATCACAATTACTGATCTTGAAGTTCAGTACTTCCTAAGCCTACCTTCTAGCAGCAATAACTCTGCATGTCTTTTGATTTCGGTTCACAGTGGCCAGTTGAGGGGAAGGTTGTGGAAAGGGTAGTTAACCTTCTTAATAAAGGTTAGTTGCATTTATCACCATCAGTAATCTGGGCCAGATTTAGATTTTGGTGGATCTAGTCCCGCAGTCACTTTTTAGACAGCTTCACTACCTGCCGACTTGGGGGTCCGCCCGCTCTTTTGAGATGTTAGTGGGTCCATGGACGAAAGACTGCCCAAGTGCCACTGACTCTGCCAGGAACATTCATCCGCGTTGACGGTGTCAAAGGCAGAAGCGGCTGGAGTCCAGCCAAGCTTTCTGCCAGTCCTATCACCATGTGCCTTCTGTTAAGGAAACTGTGCCAGGGTTAACTCCTACTTTGAGTTCGTGAAATCGAAGAAAAAGTGGTAGAAACTAAAAAAATGTTCTGTTTCCTACTTACATTTCTGTCTTGACCCCCATTGTCCAGGTCTTCCCTGCTACTACATGACCACTATGCTAATCAACTCTGTTGTCGCCAGGATCTAAAGTAATATTTTTTACACTTCTCTTACTATAAATAATGTGTTGACAATTGCCTTAGTCTTAGTGAATTTGTACATTTTGCTTACATGAATTTCTTTATATGTAATGTGTTTGTGTACATTTTACTACTTATCAATGTAAAATTAACACACCTTTTTTTGGACACTTGAATAAAAATGCATTTTGCCGTGGTGATTGTGGGTGTTGTGCTTGTGGGCGTGCATTCATTTGAGTTCTTTATCATCTATGACTGTACATAGCATACTATTGAGCAATATCAATGTGCACTTTAATTATTCTGCAGATGCGTACCAGTTAAAGTTTAGAAAGATATTAATGCTGTTTAAACTTAATTAAGCTGAGATTCTCCAAAACACAAATTCGGCCAAATGCTTGACATGGATTGCTGTGAGGGTGAGGTATATGTTATTAAACAAGCTGTTTTGGTCCCTCGGAGGGACAAGTTTATTATTACATCTGGTTTGGATAGCATTTATTGTGAGAAAACAAGTCAATGATAATTCTAGGGATGCTACCTAAGATGTGGCGTGAAATAAATTTGACCAAGCTAGTCAAAATAGTTGATGAAATGGATAAAATGAACAGTACAAGCAATCCTAATCTTTTCCTAGCACAGTATAATGAACAATTAAATAGTGCAGTTGACATATTTGTGCTATGTAAGATAACTTGCACCACAAGTAACCCCAAAGAATAATGAGTAATGAACCAGAATAAGGATCAAACTATGACAATTGAGGCGAACTTGGCAACAAAACAACACTAGAGCTGCTAAATCTAAATGGCAAAGCAAACACAAGGAGATGATGGAGGCTGAAACCTTTCAGTATCTCACCCCCGTCACAGGTCTGGGTGGAATCCATCATCATTCTTTAGCTCACTCCGCCACCCCAGTTCAGACCCAGCCATAAACATATCGGTCTTGACCCTGTGCCTCATGGGACCAGTCAAGCCTGAACTGCCAAGCCATGTCATCCCTGGACCAGAAACAAGCATCCTGGGACCAGTTTTGGGGTAACACCCCTCTTCAACTAAGCTAGCTTGAATCCAGTGCAAAGTGAGCACGGGACCCACAGCTGGGCATACCCTGCCAACTTAGGGCAGACAAAGCAAACACAAGGAGATGACGGACGGAGCGCTGAAACCTTTCAGACATTAATCCCCAGATCTGAGTTGAATTCAGCATCGTTCTTTAGCTCATTTTGCCACCCCAGTTCAGACCCAGCCATATGCAATTCAGTCTGACCCTGTGCCACATGGGAACAGTCCAGCCCGAACTGCTAAGCCAGGATTTCTCTGGACCGGAAACAAGCATCCTGGAGTGGCAAAGTAACGATGATGGATTGGCAGGCTTTTAATAATGTATATAAAAAAGCTATAAAAGCTGACATCATATTATTCAGAGACAATCTTAAATGTAGTAAATGTCACTAAGGCTGTTTTCCAAGTCATTAACGAATTAAAACAAGCTCCAGGTTATCTAGAGTCTAATTACTCCATAATGAGATGCACCCAGTTTTACAAGCAGAAAATATGGGTGATTAATGAGCAGTTACCACGAGTGAGTCTTCAAATGTTGCATGCTCATTTACAGTTGACTCTATAATTTTAAATCATTTTGCCATACTGAATGCTAAGGAGTGCACGGCTTAGGTCAATAACAATTGCCCATTAGATTCACGGATGGATGCTTCCCAGCCAAAATGCTTTAAGACCTTTCATTAACATCTTGTCTGGAGCATTACATCATTCATCTTTGAGCTCTGGTAATGTACCTCCTGAATTAAAGAATGCCTGGATCTTACTGTTGAAAAGTAAACAATCATTAGACTTTAGGCATATGGAAAATTACAGGCCAGTGTCAGAGTTGACATTTATAGCAAAGCTCCTTCAGCGCACATTTGTAACCAGTTATCCATGTTTGTGGAATCCCCTTCATTGCTTCATCCCAATCAGGCCGATTTTCATACTGAGTTTAACATAGAAAGTGTTACCATGGCCCTACTGAGCAATTTACACCTATCTGCAGATAAGAACATCCTAGGGGCCTTGATACTTTTGGATCTGCCAGGGCATTTGATACCTTTGACCACCGGGTACTGCTGGAGCGCCTGTGTATCATAGGTACTTCTTTAAACTGGTTCCAAAACTATTTTATCAAATCAGTCTGTTCAGGTGAATTTGAGACCATGCCTAATGGATAATAGATCTCGAAAGTGTGGTGTCCCTCAGAGATCGGTATTATTATCGCTTTTAAATTATACATGGCATTGTTGGCTCCGTTGATTGAAACGTGTGTCATGAATGCACGCAAACAACACGCTGATACTAGAGGACCATAGTCAGAGTGCAGACATTTTACATGACTGCATTTTGAAGGTAAAGTACTGGATTACTCAAAAGCAATAAGAAAACAACTGAAGTTCTCCTTCCCTTCAAGAGCTACTCTTTTTGGCCCCCATAATTGAATCAAGATCCTGCTCCTTTACAAAGTGTTAAGAATTCAGGAGTAAAAATGGATCCAGCCTTAACATGGAAGACCACATACAATACATTGTAAATATTTGTCTCTTTCACCTGTCGGTACTAAGAAGGGTTACTTACCTATTTTTAATCTCTGAATAAGAGTATAAATCATAAAGTCGTTTGTGCACAAAAGATTCAATTGTTGTAATTCTTCTTACTTTTGCTACACCAAAAAAATTGTGAAACACATTGCAGTTGATTCAAAATGCCACAGTCAGAATGATTTCAAACATAAATACATTTGACACAAATTCTTGTGCTTTGAAGAAAATGAACTGGCTTACCGTCATCCAGAGGGTAACATTAAAATCCCTGTATCTAGTGCACAAAATACTGTATGATAAGAGGCGTAGTCTGTTATCTAAAATATTATCACTGTATGTTCCATGTCACTCTTTAAAATTAGAGAAGGCTTTTACATTTTTAAATAAGCCCGTGTGGAGTTCACGTAGCCGTACTACGCCAACCTACGCGAAGTGGTAAAAAAACTTTGCAACACTAAGCGGAGTTCCGCGAGAATGCAGAGTTGCTTGTTCCACATTCTTGCGCATGCTCATGAGACGTTTCTGACATTCGGCAACACGAATTTCGTGTTCAGGTGAAATATCGCACAAACTTCAGAACGCGGTCACCAATGGGCGCGACCATCTTGTTTTTCTACTCTTTGCATGGTTCTGGGGCCTGTTTTTCATCACTCTCCAATCTTTTCAATCCTTTGTTTCTTACACTGTTTTTCTGATCTTTTTTATTTATTATCTATCCCTTGATCTCCCTAAATGTATATTTAGCATAGTATTTCCACTTTTACTGCGTTTTTGTACTGTTTTTCTATTATTTGCTTTTTATTTTTTTACATTCCTACTTGTTCTCCTGACTTTATTTTGTACTTCTACATTTTCTTTTCTACCTCCCCGCCCCCCAGAACCATGGCTAAAGCGAGCAAGAAGGGGAAGGCCAAGGCTAGTGTGTCCAAGAGCCACCTTGCTTGTGGAAGACAGCACCGGGCCCTGTTCTCAGTGATGGAGGTGACCACCCTTGTTTCATTTGTACAGTACCACCTCCCCTTAACCTTGGCAGCAGGCGGCAGGCCTGACTCCGGCTACGCTACCCAGGAGTGTCACCCCCAGTGGGCGACAGTGCACCGAGCAATGTTTTTTGCTCTCAGGTCCAGCGCACCCACAACCAGCTGACTCACCAGTGGTCCGACATCTTGGACCGGGAGCAGAACCTGCTGGACCTGCTAGGTGTTGAGGTCGTGGGGCTTGGTGAATAGCTAATTATAGTAATATTGTGTGTTTTGGTCTGTGTTATTGCAAATATTATTTTTCCCCTTACCTGCAGGTAAACAGTTTCATTTAAAAAGCTTATATTATGTGGTTGTTATTGTTCTAGACACTAGACAGGTGCTCGCGATACTAATCTTACTTGTTTGTAACTTTGCACTCGCTTGGGTTGATTATGTAAGAGAGTTTAGAGAACTTCAGTTAGGTAATGCTAGAGAGACTCCTTACCTTTGTCCTGTCATGAAGATAGTGGTGGTAGGTAGGTAGTTTAGTCACTAGGAGGCTCATTAGGATGGCGGACGGAGGCACAACCGCGGTGCTTTTTCCACACTCCAGCCGCGGTCTTCGCGCCCACCATATTACAATTGGCAAATATAGCCCATTTCCCGTACGCCGCCGTGCTACGTGAACTGCCATAAATATGCGCCCGCCACCACAGTGGTGGGAGCCAATAGAGACCCGTCGTGCGAAATGACGTCCCGTACGCTGTTCAAACCAGGATGTCCCAAACAGCCCAACACACCGCAGCGGAGAAACATTCCCCCGGAGGCGGTGGAAGCACGACAGCGGAGGGGGAAACCAGACTCCCTGTCCCCTTCACACTGTCATGAACACAATGGATCCAGCTCTACAAGCCTTTCCGGTGCTGTATCTCCTCTACTACCAGCAAGTAATGCACTGTCGCGGATTACGACGCAGGTACGCAAATACAAAACTCCGCACAGAACCACAACACACAACTCCTGTGCTGACATACGGTTCCTGTCCACATCAGAGCCTCTGGTGGGGACAGGAACACATCCCCAAGTATACCCACACATTTATTTTAGCAGTTTTATATAGCGCAAACAAGACCCTTGCAGGTATCAGAGCGCTTTACGGTACAGAGATATCAACATAATAAACGTATAGGTATCGTGAAATAGGTGAATACAGTAAAGGTGAGCATACACGAATAGCACGTATTTACAGGGGAATATCAATGAGTCAAGTGAATTTGGCCAGAAGAATAGATTTCACTTCTTTTTTTAATGGTCTGATGTAGGGGTTGTCGTGGTTGAGAGGGGAAGTTACTGGGTATTGATGCGTACTTTCGTCGTAACTGGTTCAATGTAAGGCAGTAAATCTGAGTGGCTGACATTGGCTAGGGGGGGAGTACATAGGGGATGGGAGGGGGTGTTGATGTGAGCAGAAGGCAGCGGGACAGTGCGCTTCGTGGTGCAGGGAGAAGGGAAGATGGGACTGCATGCTGATCAGGAGTGGGTTTGTGAAGAGCGATGAGGGCCAGGTCAGCCGTGAGGTTATTGGGTATGGTACTGGAAGTGGAGAGGGGAAGTGGAGAGGGGAGACGGTGTAATTTAGGAGATGGAGGGTGTTAGTGGAGGGTGAGGGGGCGTGTGTGAAGGCTGGGGGCGAGATAGTGTCAGTATAAGGCAAGGTGGGTATGGGAGTAATTGCCTTCCTTTAAGAAAATCACCCCTGTTGGACCTGGCCCTTTTCTGCAGGGTCATCCCTGAACTTTTTGCCTTCCTCCTGTATTTTTTCTGACCCGTTTTTGTTGGTTTTATGACTCTGGGCACTTTACCACTGCTGATCAGTGCTAAAGTGCATATGCTCTCCCTATTGTAAATTGATGTATGGATTAGTGACTCCATGATTGGCTTATTTGGTTTACTTGTAAGACCCTAGTACAGTGCACTTCGTGTGCCCAGGGCTTGGAAATCAGATGCTGTTGGTGGGCTTGCAGCACTGCTTGTGCCACCCATAGAAGCAGCCTGTAAAAGTGTGTCTCAGGTCTGCCATTGCAGAGCCTGTGTGCAGTCGGGTACTGCCATGTTGGCTGGGCAAGTGCATCCACTTGCCAGCCCCTAAACCTTCCCTTTTCTTCATATCAGACACCGCTATGGTAGGCCCAAGGGCAGGGTGCATTGTAAGTATAAGGTAGGACATGCCCTGGTGTGTGGCATGTCCTAATAGTGAATTACAGTCATTTTAGTTTTTCACTATTGCAAGGCTACCTGTTCCCCATAGGCCAAAATGGGCAGTTTGATTATTACATATTATAATCCTAACTGACTCAGGGAACTAGGTAGAAATTCGAGTTTAGTATGCCTGAACTCAGAATGATAAAATGCATCTTTTAGTGAAGTTGGTTTTAACATTCTGTGTTTGAAAATCCCACTTTTAGAAAGTAGGTATTTTCTTGTCTAACCATCCAAACCTGCCCCTGCTAGGATGTGTATTCCTTGTCTGGAGTTTGAGAGACAGGGGCTAGGGGATCCCAGGAGACAGGGTGAGTCAGCACAGGGCTGAATAGAGAGATCTGCATGTAGATGGATGGGAGGAGTTGAACCTGGGACATGAATAGGGCTGTGCCTTCCCTCCACAATGCTGGCTCCACCTCCTGTGGTGCGTCTGATGTCCCTGGCATGCACTGTGAAAAGAAAGAAGGAGTCTTGTCAACAAAGTGCTCCAGGACTGACCAGAACTGGTTTGGACTAGGCAAAGGCCTCTCTGCCTTCAGAGAACAAAGAGAAACTGTATAAAAAGGGGGACCCAGACCCCAGAACTTTAGATCCCTTTTGGGAAACAAGAAGAAACCTTTGCTGAGGAGAGGAACCAGAGAGACTGAGGAGAGACTATCCCTAAGCATGAGGGATTGGCCTGCAGTGGTTGCCTGACTGCCAAAGAGAGGAGAAAGGAACTTTGTGTGTATTTTATTCAACTTGTGAAGGATCTCCAAGGGCTTGAGATAGAGCTTGCCTCCTGCTGAAGTCTCAGGGACAACAGACTTCACCCACCAGCTCCCCCAGAGTTCTTTGGAAGTGTCTGCAGTTGTGTTTGGCTTTCTGAGGGACTGCATGTTGTAAGGAGCTGGAAGCGCAATGCACGAAAAAGAAGCCTGTCGCCGCCGCAGCCGCTGTCATTGCATCACTGGAGAAGGGTGTCGCCGCTGCAGCTGTTGCATCGCCGAAGCGTCCCGCATCACCGGAGAAGCATGTTGCCACCGCAGCCGCTGTCGTCGCATCACTGAAGAAGGGTGTAGCCGCTGCAGCTGGCACATCGCATCGTCGAAGCGTCTTGCATCACCGGCGAAGCGTGTCGCAGGGCCTGTCATGGCTCAGAAGAATCGTTGAGTCGCAGCACGGCCGTCGGCCGTGCACGCATCATGTTGCATCAACAAGAAGACGCCATCTTTGTTTCATTGCACCAGATCTTCATCCCATCATGGCGTTGCGGGCAGCATCTCCACGTAAGCGCAGTAAGAAACCAACGCATAGCCGTTCCTGCGTGTACGGAAACCGAAGCATCACCTTCCCTGGAACACTTTCATTGTATAGCATTACGCATCCAAAGGTACATTGAACTCAAAGTGTCGCATTTTAACATCTAAAGAGAACTAAGCTAGTTCTACTATTTTTAAGTACAGTATTGTTGATTTTTGTCGTTTGTGGTGTTGTGTTAAATCTATATAAATAATACTTATTTTTAATATACAACTGGTGTGGTGTCCATCTGTAGTGTTGTCACTGGATTGCTGTATGTGTTCACAAATGCTTTACACACTGCCTCTGAGATGAGCCTTTCTGCTCGTGCCAAGCTACCAAGGGGGTGAGCAGGGGTTATTTTAGGAGTGTACCCCCTTACCCTGACTAGACGCAAGGGTCCTTATTTGGTCAAAGGTACCTACCACTGCCAACTAGAGACCCCCAAATCTAACAACCCCTCCGTATCCGGGCCACCCATCACCCGCAAAATCACTGCAATCTCCCAGTCACGTCACCGCAGCAATGAAGAGGCGGGAAAACCTGTGCACAATGTAGTAGGCAGGGCTGGCAGTCCACACAGATTTACAGGCCCCACCTCTACCCTTCACACACTACCCTTTCCACACCCATTTGGGGACATGCTGTGTGCTCCTCATGTGCCCCCCTGCACAATTCATCTTCCAGGTGTAGCGAGACTCTGCACCTCACACACCAAACAACCAGGGAGCCTGTCTTAGAAGGTGGGGGTGAAGAGGAACACCCTGCACAGAAGCTCAGGGGCAGGGCATCCCTCCTCCTCACACCTACCTTCCACTCATGTCACGCAAACTGAGTCTAATCACAAAATGAAGGCTCACACTGCATATGAACATCCACTGAACTGTCCACACTGCCTGTCAAGTCACTCAGACACACAGCCACATACACATACCAGATGTCAGCAGCAATGGAGGACAATGAATGGGCTAGCCAAAAGTGAAGTGACCAGTGATGGAAAACCATGGAGCAAGCCACATAGCATCTGTAAATCACATACAAGAGAAGGAACATTTCACACCATCCTTAGGACAACAAATCATACATGGGTGGCACAGTGAGTGAAACTAAACCAAAGTGACCTCTGTGCAACAACTCTGGGATTCATCAAGGCAAGCCATGCATAGGCACAGTGATGATAGTAAGTGTCTGAAGTCAAACAGTGACAAGCCACACATCTGTCTCAACTTACTTGACATGTGTATGTTATCTGCACAACACGCATGGCCCAATGTCATACTCCATGACTGTCAACCACAAGTAGGAACTTCACACATACACCTTCTCCACCCACCTCACACCTGCAAAATTCAACACCAGTGTTAAACGCACAGAATGGTGCAAATGATGTCCTGTGAGTTCCCTGACAACCAATCACACTCCCTGGGGTGCATCCACAAACATCACACACACACTCAGGGGTGTCTGAACCAATGCTGACACAAAAACAATAGCCTAACACAAACCTCACAAACAACATACACAGAAGTCCAACAAGCCCCCATATGGCCACCCAAACATTGGAAAGGCAATGGGACCCCAGACAGAACAGGAGTACACAACATTGTCACTCAGGACCAATGCACAGACACCATACCCCAATACAAACAAGAATTGCAAAATCTAAAATCCATCATGAACACCAACTGGTATCAATGGGACAATAAGCTAACACAGACAGAGACCCCACACCACCCATCAAGTCAACATGGTGTCATAGTGTACCACAAGCATGCACATGCACAATCCTGACAAGTGACAGGTCAAATTTAGGAGGACATAGCACCATTGTGCACTAAAAACAAGCCCAGTAACAATAATACACCTTGCTGCATGTGACAGACACACAAGTAATGCACACTACACCTGCAAAACACATCAGAATGTATCACAATGCACAAACTACTCACATACAATGTCATGCAAATAGAACATCACACACACAGAGCATCTGTCAGCAGAAAGAGCCAACACAGGCCAAACACTGCATACATCCACAACAAAAACACATGCCAATCCATCACATAGCAAACTCAGCTGGACATCAGGGGGATGCACACCAGGCAAGTACAAGGTAACATACACTGACAGCACAGCATGCAGTCCAAGCAGTGTGTGCACACCAACCAAATCGGTAGCACACACATCTAAGTGACACAACATGTACTCCCACAACACAAATCAGCACAGTACACAGACAACATCAAAATCAGAAAGGGTAGCAGTACCTCAGCAAACACACATACAACTTACCTAACACCCACAGACGCCAGTGCTTAATTTGTAAAATATGAAGTCCAGGTGCTCAAATGTTTGTCAGAGGCCGCACCCACTTCCTCAACTGGTACTGCTAAAAGAGAGATGTAATACCCCCATCCAATTTTTGAGGGTGTCCAGGGTGGAGTGTGAAATAATATCTTTAATGCCCCCCACCCTGCTCACTGTTCAATTTGTGTATTATGTGTGTAATCCCTGGTTCACACAGGTGTGCAAACAAAACTATTTTCTTGTTTGCACTGGTCAACCTTGAACCATCAGCACCTTGACCCAGCTGCTCAACCTTCAAGGCACCTACACTGAGAGTGAGAACACAGTTCGAACAGCGCTTCTAATGCACCTACACTTGGGTTTCTAGCAGAAAAAGGTTCACAACAGTACTACATTGGAGAAGATTGTACCTTGACAATCAGATTCTAACATACCATAAAATGTGCATTTGTAGTGCACACGTTTGCCCTAGAGAAAGCCTCTTGCCGCGACTTGCAGGCATTGGATGTTTTATGATACCCAACTCAATGATACTGATTTATTTTTTATCTTGTTTCAGTTGTCATATAGTGAGAAGTGAAATTGTTTAAGGGCATTAAAGCGATATACACAAGTACCAGATTACATTCCACAAGGTCTGTTTTTTAGGCAGGGGAGATTACGTGATTTGTCCAGAATCACAAAATGAGCCAACATCGGACTCAAACCTGGTTCCCCAATTCCAATCTAGGCAGCTCAGGCCCTTTGGCACCATCTCCTCAGAAAGATGAAAGTCTGAGAGGACACAGAGAGAACATGAGTTTCAACACAGGCCCCTGCAGTGGATGCGCAAGTCCAGGGGGGCACCATGTCCAGCTATAACTCAACTGATTCTGAGAGAGCTGACTTTATCTTCAACATTGTTAGAGGCCTGAAGTACCCAGAGAGGAGAAACGCAGCACTCTGTAAAACTCCCAAACAGATAAATAATAAATACCTAGCCCCCACAGGACTACCCCGTCCTAACTGTTCAGCTGTTGATCGCAGGGTTCCATGCCCCCTCACTGCACGGATCACCTTTGACTTCAAATAACCCAGTTTAACCAATAGCGCTTCTTCCCCAAACAACCATTTCTGCTGCAGCCTCTCAGCTGGGTAGTGCCATTCCATGGCGGGTGTGCGCTTATCCCGAAACACGTTTAGCCCATATTTTTAAGAAGGTTTTAAACATTTTGGCATCTTTGTGTTTTCTCTGGAATTACTTTTCCCTTCTATCAGTCTGTTGCTGGACAATGCCCATCTCAGAGCCCTGACCGGACTTGGTGCTCCAGATACAGGGAGAGCTCCCAGCCAAGCACCTGCAGTGCAGATTCATCACGCCTAACAAAACCCCAAAATACATAAATAATTAAAAATATTATCGCAAAGAATGATCTGACATGAGGATGATGCACCTCAGAGATTGTCAGTAAGTTTACAAGTCAAGATAACTTGTGTGATTTCGCTTGACTCGACGCGTTCCAACAATATAATTAAAAAAATAACAAGGCATGATGTTTATATTTTGAGATAACATTGTAATTGTGTTCAAACCATTACTAGAGAAGAAGCAGAAGACATGATTAGAAACAACAGAGTTGCAACCAGCAAATGACATCCTCAAATAAAGTGAGGTAAAGCCACAGGTCCAGTTATCCTATGTAGGCCCATTCCATGCCTACTTTTGTCAGTCTTATTCCTTTTTAGTAGGCCCATCACCATCATCCTGCACCTCGGAGTCGGACTCGGAGGAGTCATCACATAACACTCATACCAAGTTTACTCTGCAACCACGCTGAAGAAAAAGCAACGCTGATTACTTACTGGGCGACGGTTACAGTCTTTTGACTAGAGGCCTGCTGCTGCACACTGACTGCATGATACGCTGCTTCAAGTAATGGTGCCGTCGTGCTGAACTGCTGGTGCGTACGTCGTGACTCAAGTTTACGCTGGCTGCAGCAGCACAGACCCACAGTCAGGACCAAATCCAGCTCAATCAGTGGCCCGCCCACTGGCAAAACTGACTGAAAGGCAGGCATGGATTTATCAGCTAAGCAAGCAATCTTCACCGGAAAAAGTGTGACAGAATGTAAGTCAATAAATTATATTTTTGGGACACGTTGCGCAGTCGTTGTTGAAATAATTTGGCAAGCAGTGGCACTCAGGTCTAGACCCGGCCCCGAGAATGAAGTGCCGGTGCTAAGCACTGAAAAGCACTGGCACAAATTAAGCACTGACAGATGTACAGCTCAGGGACACCCAGGTGCAAACTACATGAAAAATGGACTGTGCAGCTCAAACATTTGCACTGCACCTAATCAACCAAGAATGCAAACCAGTACAAGCAAATCACACATAATTAATTGGGAAACTGTCCTGAGTGGCACATTGGCCCTGTACACAGTACAGCACCACAAAGCATAGTGTAACAAATGAAGTGGTGGGGGGGCTCACACACTGGCAACTCAAGGGGCAGGTGACATCAGATTGAAGTGGTGTGTACGTCAGTAGTGGAAAGGTCAGGAGTGTACTGTACACAAACACAGAGAGGAGTCACTCACAATGGGTAGGCATCAGAAGCACAGATAGGGGATGGTATGACTCCACATCCCACATACCATACTGAAGCCAAAAATAGGTCAAGTGACAGCAATGCATGAGAAAACTCACAAATAATGTCAGTGTGGCTGAGCAGGTCTGCACAGTTAGCACAAACAGTAAAAATACACACGGCTGATCAACAAAACACAACACAGACTTGGCAGTCACACACACTGTATACTCACAACTGGCAGCAACAACAAGTAGGTGTCCCCAGGAGTGCAAGGACACACCAACACACTGCACAGTGTACAACCTACAACTCCTACATGTCCCCACAATCTGAAGCACATGGCTGACAATTCAAATAAACAGGCACTCAGCTCCTGGGTCATACATTTGTGCAGTTGGCATTGCAGGGGCACACACAAATCAACACTGCTGACCAAGTCTTCCTTCACACTTCATGACCACTCAAGTGCACACGTACAAATGTACCCATGTGACTAGGAAGACAGGCTGTTCACACATCAAGAAATATCACACATATATGATGGACCCTGGCCAGCCCGCAAGTAATCCTTTGGATATAATCCCCCTCTGTTCTGGTATTGCATCCTAACATGACGTGTACAATTTAGCAAACCTGACCATAGAATGATTAGGATAACAGTAGATCATCACAAATACCATCATTGCACTCTCAAGCCTCAGAGTCCAGAAGAACTAAAGTGCCTGTCACTTCTGGCAAACTCTGAAAAAGTAAAACAAGCAATTGGCAATGTTTAAGTGGCATACAGAGCATGTGTCACATGAAACCATAACCATACAAAATAAATTTGATTTAGCAAGGACATTGACAAAGCAGACACCAGGAGTAACTGTCTTTATTACACAATACACAGATAGACCACAAAAGTAGACTAGAGCAAGGCCAGTGGCCAGTCCATAGTTCAAAGGAGGTACATGTGTGCATGAGAACCTGCACAGGGAATGGGCATCCAAATTACAAACAGCAAGGCCAGTGGGCAGTCCATAGTGCAAAGGAGGGACATGTGTGCATGAGAACCTGCACAGGGAATGGGCATTCAAATTACAAACAGCAAGGCTAGTGGTCGGTCCATAGTGCAAAGGAGGGACATGTGTGCATGAGAACCTGCACAGGGAATGGGTTACACTGTACACTGCCATGGGAAGCAACACAGCTAGGGGGATAACAATGGGCAGTCCAGGCACCACTGTGGGAGAGATAGGTTTGGGAGGGGGACTTTTCCTCAGACTTGGCTGTCAGTCGAACTGGGAGGTGGGTGATTGTCCAGGCCAGTTGGAGGATTGGACCTGGGAGAGAGAGTACCAGCTGAGGTAGAGGCATCAGTGGCTTTGGGAGCCAGAGGGCTGCTTGGACCTGGTGATGTGGTGGCACATAGAGGTGGAGACATGCTGCCGTGAGACACAGTGTGTGAGGGAGAATGTGGAGGGCTGAGTTTCCATTTTTTGGGGATTCGATTAGTAATGATTGTTTTGGTAGGAGTGGGAAGTGGGGTGGGCACAATAGCCTCACTCTCCACCAAAGGTGCATCAGGTGCAGGTGGTGGCCCGCCCTCTGGGGACCGGCTGGATCTGGCGGTACGCTTGGCCTGGCCTTGCCTTTTCCCCTCCATCCCCTGTTGTCCAGGGGAACCCCCACAGTGCCCTCCTGTCCCAGCTTCACAGGGGTGTGGGTGGGAGTTGAGGTTGTGTGTGAATCTGCCTTAGAGGGCTTTTTCTGTGGACTCTTAGCAGGCACCAGCTTCACAGGAGGTACGGCAACTGTTTGCCTGTCTTTGGGAGCCGCTTTTGAGATGGGAGTGTCCTTGGATGGGGCTGATTTTGAGGCATGTGAGCCTGAGGTCTGCTTCTTGGCTTGATGGCCCTGAGTTTCACCTGAAGGGCTTTTGCCTTTGCACTCCTGTGTGACTTGTGTTTGTTTGGGGGATGGTGTCTGCACTCTGGGCCTCTTGGGGTGCTACTGTTGTGTGCTGCGTGTGGAGTACCTGGAGCCTGAGGGCTGTGGTGTGTGGTCACTCTCGTCAGATGTTGCCACTGGCAGGGAGGTTGCCAAAGGGACTGGAGCTGGACTCTGAGCCAGTGACAGCTGAATGGCTGCCATCACTGTGGAGGACAAAGACTGGACAGTTCTGTGTAGCCCACCCACGTCAGAATGAATCCCCTCCATGCAGCCAACTACCTGTGCCAACTTCTTTTCATGGTCTTGGAAGGCATTCAGGAGAGTTGTCTGACCCACACACTGCTGGCACAAAAGGTCCACAGCCTCAACACTGAGGGCAGCAAGAGAGACAGGGGCAGGGACAGCAGTGCCTGGGGAAGGCACTCTTTCCTTCTTACTGTTGTTGGCACGTGCAGCACTAGTGGAAGGAGCTGGGAGGGTGGGCGCTGGATGATGTGTGGTGGGAGAGGAGGCAGATCTCCCACTCCTTGTGCCAGCAAACATCGAGGAGTCACCGCTGACATCAGATGATGTTGAGGTTGGTGTTTCTGGGCGTGATTCTTCAAGTGCACTCCTGTCCCCATTCAAGGCACTGGTCACATCAGTGAGATCATGTGTAGCAGTCATGCAAGATGCCTCTCCACTGGTGTTGGTCCCCTGTCCTTCTGTGCCCTCGGTAGATGCTGCAATAGATAGAGACGTAGGTAAATTTTAGTGCCATACTTACAATGATCATATGCAAACAAAGCACAAAACAAGAGGAGGATACACCCATGTTGCACACCACCCTGTGCAGTCTGCATGTGCAACCTTAATGCAAAAATCAAAAGATGATGGTAACATGCATACTTGGCATTAATGACCCATGTGATGTCCACACAGCCAAATAGCTTGCCCGTGCCTCCATGTAACCTGACATACAGATCCCTGTGAGCATACCTAGGTCCCTCTAGGTGACAAAGATGTACATCTCAACATGTTGTCACAGTCACATATGGACTCACCATAAGGAGACAACACAGAAACAGACTCCAAAATGTCATTTTGCAATGGCCATGACCTCCTGCCATCCACAATGCTGTACTTTGGTGCACAACTACAGTTGCACAGTGTTTTCAGATGTGTTTTTCTCACAATTTCCAGCTCAGGCCCTGCACACATCGATGAAAGCTCACTCAGATGAGGCACACTGCCGTTAACTGCCAGGGGATGTCTATGACTCCCATAATGCAGCCGTTGCCATAAGTCCACAACTCTGCATGCAATGTCAAGGGCCATTACATTAAAGACATGAGAAAGTACATGTAGCGAAAATGCATGACAGCTGCACCCAACACAGAGGCCACTTACAAGCCATTGCATCACAATAGAAACATCACAGAGCTCTGCACTGGTTAAGGGTTGGAATACATACAGTCACTCACATCCAAAGTCACCCTTCCCAGAATACTCCCCACCAACTTGCTGCTGATGGGCCCTCAAATGTCCATGCAGCTCTGGCTGTGTCACTGCCAAGATGTGGGCCATTAGTGGTGTCATGCTCCTGCGCACCAACCTGCCAGTCCGTGGGAGCAGCTCCAGCGTCATCTCTGCCACGTCTTTGCTCAGCCGGCAGATGTCATCACACCTCTTGTGACAGTGTGTGTGCCGTCGGTTGGAGACACACAGAGCCCGTACCTTGTGTGCAATGGCCCTCCATGCGGCCTTACATTGATGGACTTTGAGCTGCAGGCATGGGAGACAAGAGGGGGAAATTTCAGTGACACTTGGTTATGTACCACTGTGTCTCAGTACAGGAGCATGCACACACTCAGCACAGCTATTCAGATATGTTTAGCAGATACAATACAGCATGATACATAGTACATTAGCATGAGATAATCATACCTAAATGCATGTAGGTATGAGGATGGACACAGTACCTGGCCATCTCATTCACATGCAGAATGCCAGCACAGAAAGCAATGTGAAGAAGGCCCACATCTGCGATGCAGTTTGTGAGGGAGAAAGGCATACATTATATTGTAAATGATGTGTTGGGGCAGACTCACTGTGTCCAACAGTGCGCACCCTTCAATGTCCTTGCCCTGTGAATGGCTCACTGTGTCATGGAGGTCACATTTAGGGACATGATCTTACAATCTCACACCCTTCTCACAAGGTCTTTCTTGTGCAATCCACAGTCTTAAGATAGCTCATTGATGAATAGGGTAGCAGACAACCCATATATCTCACTCTTTCCATTCAGTGATGGGTCCCTGTCAAATTGGGCAGTAACTGTGCAGGCAAGGGGGGCTCACACTGCAGGCTAACGTGTGACATCAGAACTGTCACATGCATGTACAATATGCGAGGGCAAACAGTGCCTACACATGCGAGTCAGTACACATAATGAAGAAAATGGAAAGGGGATGTTTCCGAAGTACAACAATCTGCTGTGTCATAGGGAATTTCCACCAAGAATGTCACCCTCAGGCATTTCACTCTTGTGCATAATGCTTACATATCCATGGTGGCAATATAAAGTCAAACACACTTCCATCAGTACCCTCTGGAAGAAAAGTCTTTGTAATGTCACGAATGAGCCTGTGAAAACCTAATTGACTCAAACATCCATTAGCACAGGCAATGTCTTTCCTGAGTCTCACTTTCCAAACTTGCTGTGTCACCGTATGGCTGCAAAAACACTGCATGTCCCTCCAACCCTGAAATGCAGCCCGAGAAATGTGTAAAATAGGCTACAAACCCCATTTTCCTGAAGTCAGCATGCTAGCCAGTGTATCAGAGAAACCCACACTCTCAGGCACATACTGCTGCAGATCAACTTCATGTGTGCACTCCCTGCACTCCCCTACTTTCACTCTGAAACACTTACCATGACATCAGGAGCACCATATAGCCTCCCATACTGTGTGAGTACCTCGTCCACCAGGACCTCCAACTCCTCTGTGATGAAGGAATGGGCCCTGATGTTCTCAGTCCTCACCATCCTTGGGTCCAGGAGACAGCAACAGCAGCAGGTGATGGTGAAGAGTGTCAGTCAGCAGTGTCTGGAAGCAGTGGAAATGTGTGGCTCTCTCCCACACATATATACACCCCTGGGGTAGTTTCAGTGGTTCTGAGCTGCTGCAATTGGTGTTTCAGGTCAGCTTTTTTCAAATGCGACCAATGACCAGCCCCGCGGTAGCGGAGCACGCCTACCGCAATTTTCAAAATTGCATTTATCTACCGCGATTGCGGTTCCCATTGGCTGTAAGGGCATGGGCATTGGCGGTGACACACCACAGGGGCCAGACAGTCTCTACTGCGATTGTGCATCTTACAATTGCATCCAATGACCGGCCCCGCGGTAGCGGAGCACGCCTATAAAGATTTTCAAAATTGCATTTGTCTACCGAGATTGCAGTTCCCATTGGCTGTAAGGGCATGGGCATTGGCGGTGACACACCTCAGGGGCCAGGTGGTCACTACCGTGATTTAGCTGCTTGACATTGGTGCCTATGGCCGTGATTGTGGTGGCGGGGCACGCCAACTGCCATTTTCCAATGTGTATATTACTACCGCGATTGCGGTTCACATTGTCTGTAAGGGCATGGGTATTGGCGGTGATACACTGCAGGGGCCAGGCAGTGGCTACCGCGATTTGGCCGCTTGACATTGGTGCCAATGGCCGTGATTGTGGTGGCGGAGCACGCCAACTGCCATTTTCCAATGTGTATATCACAACCGCGATTGCGGTTCACATTGGATCCAAGGGCATGGGCATTGGCGGTGACACACCCCAGGGGTGAGGCGGTCGCTACCGCGATTTGGCTGCTTGACATTGGTGCCTACAGCCGTGATTGCGGTAGCGGTGCACGCTTATGGCACCTATGGACACATCATGCTGTGACAGTGGCAATGGCCAGTTCTCAACATTGTACAGTAGACACTTAATATGAATCATGCCACCAGATAGTGCAAACCAATGCTAGTGTAACATTTAGCCCACTGATGACTACACATGCCATGTCAGTGCACAGGATTACATGCATTGGCATGTACTCCCTTACATGTCACTTATGATATTGTTGTGCATGTACACAGATTGTGGTGTGATGGACTCTCAAATATGTACACATTTCAATGTGTGAGATGGTTAAGCAACGCATAGCAATGAAGGTCTGACTACATGATGTGCCTATTTCACTGTGTACATTGCCGAGCTCCCATACATACTAGATCTTTATGCACACACTGTGCTCATTGTGTGGTTAATGTGTGCCCTGTCCGACTTACGCAAGAAGATGTGGCAGGTACAGCAGCTACGTAGAAGCTAGCAGTGTTGCTGTCTCACACATGTGCTGTGTCAACTACTCTCAGGGCTGGTGACACAAGATGTTGAAATGTACCTTTTGGCATTCACATAGTCTGTACCTGTTTTGGGGGTACTCATTGTGTGAATGCTGGACAAGTGTATGAATAATTTAGATCAATGTGTCCCTACATGTAAGTTGTTCTGTGAGCTGAAGTTTGATGCCAGTCATTGTTTGCGCTGTGTCAGTCAAAACGTAATATGTTGGACACATCTCATAGGGGGATTGAATTGACATGTGTCCCCTTTCATCTCACATTGGAGGCGACCAAATGTGCATCGTCCATTCACAGTGCTGGCGGACATGGAGGATGAGGATATCATATGTAAATTCCATATGGGTAGACCTACCCTTCAAGATCTATGTGCTCTGTTGAAGCCCCATCTGAGGCCTTGCAGAACCTATCCGACTGCTTTGACACCAATGTGCAAGGTGATGGCGGCCCTGCATTCTTTTGCTACTGGTTCATTCCAGTACACGGTGTCCAGTGCAGGTGGGATGTTGCAACCTATGTTCAGCATGGTGCGACGTGATGTCCTGTCCGCTATAATGACCTACAAGGACAGATACATCCATTTCTCCAGGAGGCATGAATTGGCGGCTGTGAAGGGTGATTTCTATGACCTTGCCCACAACCCTAATGTTGTTGGTGCCATTGACTGCACATATGTTGGCCTGGTTCCACCACAGGCACGTGAGCACATCTACAGGAATAGGAAGCATTTCCATTCCATCAATGTGCAAGTGGTATGCCAGGCAGATATGATACTCTCACATGTCTGTACCAAATATCCAGGATCAGTCCATGACCCCTACATCCTTTGTAACAGCATTGTACCACAGCTGATGGCAAATCTGCATCCAGAGCATGTGTGGATTATGGGTGAGTACACAAAGACAAGTAGCGTGCTCTACGTGTGACATGCTGTCCTTTGCCGCAGTTATGTTACAAGTTTGTTCTGTGTGTCTCACACCTAGGTGACTCTGTATATCCCAACCGGCCTTGGTTGCTGAGCCCACTGAGGAATCCCAGGACCCCGGGTGAACCCACTACAATGATGCCCATGGGAGGACATGTCGTGTGGTGGAGCATACTTTTGGTCTACTTAAGTCACGGTTTTGCTGCCTGGACAAGCCCGGAGGTGCACTGATGTACTCTCCCCGAAAGGTGTGTCAGATCGTAGTTGCATGCTGCATGCTCCACAACCTGGCCTTGCGCAAAGAGATCCCCCTGATCCTGGACTATGATGAGCAGCCGAGGCCCCTGCCTGCAAACCTACACTTGTCCAGTGACGAGGATGGTGGAGAGGAGGAAGGTGTCGACCTGCGTCAACAGCTCATGAACCGCTACTTCCCTTGAAGGTGAGTGAAAACGTACAACGGTGCCATTGTCTGCAGATTTTGTTGTTATTGAAAAGGTCTAGGGGAGCTTTGTGACTGCTGACTGTTGTTGGCTCTGTGCTGACTGCTAATATTTCTGGGACAGGGTAGTTATGCACAGCTAAAGGATGTCTATGGCGGTACTGTTGCTCATTGTAATGTGTGCAGATTTGAGTACCTTGATGACAAGTGTTGTGTAATGGCTGTGATGCCATCACCCGACAAGTGAATATTGTTCTCTTGTGTTTTCCTAGGTCCCTTTAGCTTCTCAATGCCTCCAAACAGTCAGTGCTCCTGGTACATTGCAATCAGAGTCAACATAGTACATCCTGTGATAAACATGGAGCTGACACGAAAACATAGGTGTGTAAGGAGTGTTTATTTACAATGGGTATATGTGACAGGGAAGTGATTATTTACAAAAAGGTGAAAAGGGAATCAATGAGTTGTCAGTGATGGTAGATGAGATAATGAAGTAGTCACCACATTAATGTGGTGACACAGCCCAACAGACGCCTGCCATCAACATGGCAGAGTGGATAAGGACAGTCAACAAAGTCAATGGCAAGGTGAAGAGGGGTGCCATCATGGCTGGCTCCTTGACTGGTGTTTGGCTGGTGCTTTGCCATGTGATCCTCCCTTGGTTTTCCTTGGACGGCTCCTTGAGCGTTTGACAGGGGGGCCTCTGCTGCGGGTTCAGCAGTGTCTGAGAACTCACCCCTCTCTGTGGCTGCAGGGGAGGTGGAGGGACCGTCATCCTGGCGGCCACTAGAGGTAGGTTGAGCTGTTGTTCAGGCCCCAGGCCCCAAGCTGGCCCAAGAGGTCCATGATTTGGCCCATACGTGTGTCTGTGGGCCTCAGCAGCAGGCGGAGCTCACGTGATTCTTCCGGAGCCTGGCCAATGTGTCCCTGGGCTTGTTTGTATGCCCCAAGGAATCTGGTGATGTTGGCCAGGGCTTCGGTCCCAGTGACCAGTTGATTTTGTCACACAGTTGCCCTACCACCTGCCCTCTATGCATTTGCATACTCTCCCTGTCCTTCTGAGATTGTGTGGTGGTGTGGGCATCCTCTGAGGCAGGGACAGTGTTGCAGGCAGCACTGGTGGTGGTGGTGGTGGTGGTAGTGGAGGCTGCACAGGTCGTTACAGCAGGGGTCAGCGCAGTTGTTGTTGCTGAGGTGGTGGGGACAGTGGGGTCCAGGGACCTGTTGCACCCTGGCATGCCTGATGGGCTGGCTTCTGGCTCCGCATCCAAGAAATCTAGGGAGTCTGCATCAGAGAGTCCATGTTCTGGGGTGGGAGACTGGCTCTGCAGGTCGGTGTTGTTATCTGTAGCTGTCAGTTCTTGGTCACCTGTGGAACAAAGGGGAAATGGTAATTGAAGTGCACCCCACATGCTTGGTGTTAGATGTTTGGATGTTACATGTTATACACCACACAGTTTGCATTGAAATCACTTTGTATGGCTGCACGGTACTGAGCATCATGACATGATGTGGAGGTACATACATTACTTGTCCATGGTGTGACATGTCAATAGATACTATGCGCCACGTACAGATTGTGTGATTACAAGGACATGTCATCAGCTAACGACTAGTAGCACAACAATTTTATTTGAAGCATCTTTGTTGTTTACTCTGCATGGAAGACATTACATCTGAACATGATCTAGCCATTGTAATCTCATGCATACCTTTGTCATATCATGTGTTTTGTTTTCTTTTTTACTATTGACCATGTTTGTTTTGTTTTCATATGGGCCTTGGCGCTCTGCCCCCATGGCACTTACGTGCATGGCACTCCGTGCTGTGCATGATTGTGCCCTGAATTTCTTAAATATGTGATTTGATAAGTCACACTTTGGTTTATGTGACAGTTACATACGCTTAGCTGTCTGCACACTGGAAGTGGCCATTGGATCTATGTCAAGTTTGGAGGGATGTGAGGGCTGGTGTGGTCATATGGCTCCGTGCTTTTTGAGTGAAATGTCGGGGTGCATATACTGTCTACTTACCTGTTCTGTGGTACATTTGGGGCGAATTTCTGACACATCTTTCTGGGTGTGTGGTGGAGTGCTCCATCTTGCTCAGCTTTGGGACAATAGTGCCTGGTGGGAGTTGTAGTGCTGGCTTCCCACCCACAAAACACATCACTGTTAAGATGGCTACCTACCTGTTAGTTTGATGAGGGCAATGTAATGGCTGCCACATGCTTCTGGGTTGGGTGGGGTGGGGGCTCCATCCTGGCGTGCTTTGTGACAAGGGTGCCTGGTGGGAGTTGTAATGCAGGCTTCCTAACCTCTAACCCCCTCCCTGTGAGGATGGCTCCCTACCTGCAAGTTTGGTTGGTGAGGTACAATGGCTGCCACATGCTTCTGGGTGGGGGTAGTACTCCGCCCTGCTGAGCTGTGGGACAAGGGGACCTGGTGGGAGTTGTAGTGCTGGCCTCCCACCCACAAACACCCCTCCCTGTTAATATGTCTACCTACCTGTAAGCTTGAGGAGTGCAATGAGATGGCTGCGACATGGTTCTAGGGGGGGGAGTACTCCATACTGTTGAGCTGTAGGACAAGGGGGCCTGGTGGGAGTTGTAGTGCTGGCCTCCCACCCACAAACACCCCTCCCTGTTAAGATGGCTGCCAACCTGTTTGGTGAAGGTGAGCAATGGAATGTCTGCCACATGGTTGTGGGTGGGATTGCTCCATCCAGCCGGGCTGTGAGACAGGGGGCCTGGTGGGAGTTGTAGTGCTGGCTTCCCACCCACAAACCCCCCTCCCTGTTAAGATGGCTGCCTCCCTGTAAAGCGGTACAGAGGCAGGGAATAGGCTACACATGGCTCTTTGATGGGGTAGTGTTCCATCCTGCTCAGGAGTGGGACAAGGAGAGCATAAGTTGGCTACCTACGTGTTAGGTAAAGGTGAGCAATGCAATGTCTGCCACATGTTTCTGGATGGGGAAGTGCTTCATCCATCTGAGCTTTGCGACAAGGGGGCCTTGTGGGAGTTGTAGTGCAGACTTCCCACCTACAAGCTCCACTCCCTGTTAAGATGGCTATCTACCTGTTAGTTTGAAGAGAGCAATGCAATGTCTGCCACATGCTTCTGGCTGGGGGGAGTGTTCCATCCTGTTGAGCTTTGGGAAAAGGGGGCCTGGTGGGAGTTGCAGTGCAGTCTTCTCACCCACAGACACCCCTCCCTGTTAAGATGGCTACCTACCTGTTAGTTTGATGAGAGCAGTGTAATGTCTGCCACATGATTCTGGTTGGGGGTGAGTGCTGCATCCTGCTGAGCTTTGGGACATGGGGGCCTGGTGGGAGTATTAGTACAGGCTTCTTACCTACAAACACCCCTCCCTGTTAAGATGGCTACCTACCTGTAAGTTTGGTTGTTGAAATATAATGGCTGCCGCATGCTTATGGGTGGGGTGGAGTGCTCCATCCTGCTCAGGGGTGGGACAAGGGGGGCCTGGTGGGAGTTGTAGTGCAGGCTTCCTCACCACAAACACCCCTCCCTGTTAAGATGGCTACCTACCTGTAAATGTGATGTGAGCAAACACCCCTCCCTGTTAAGATGGCTACCTACTTGTCAATTTGAAGAGAGCTATGCAATGTCTGCCACATGGTTCTGGGTGGTGGGAGCGCTCCATCGTGGTGTGCTTTGTGACAAGGCTGCTTGGTGGGAGTTGTAGTGCAGGCTTCCTCACCACAAATCCCCCTACCCGTGACTATGGCTACCTTCCTGTAAGTTTGGTTGTTGAAATACAATGGCTGCCACATGGTTGTGGGTGGGGTGGAGTGTGCCATCCTGCTCAGGGGTGGGACAAGAGGGGCCATGTGGGAGTTGTAGTGCAGGCATCCTCACCACAAACACCCCTCCCTGTTAAGATGGCTACCTACCTGTAAGTGTGATGTGAGCAAACACCCCTCCCTGTTAAGATGGCTACCTAATTGAAAGTTTGATGTGATTAATAGAATGGCTGCCACATGGTTCTGGGTGGTGGGTTTGCTCCATACTGCTCAGCTGTGTGACAAGAGTGCCTGGTGGGAGTTGTAGTGCTGGCTGCCTATCCACAAACACACCTTCCTGTTAAGATGGCTGGCTCCCTGTGGAGCAGGGGAAGGGAATGGTTACACATGGCTCTTGGGCGTGGGAAGTGTTCCATCCTGCTCAGCTGTGGTACAGGGGGCCTGGTGGGAATTGTAGTGCTGGCTACCTGCACACATGCAACCCAGGGAATGTTGCTAGCTACCAGTGGGGTGAATCAGAGGGAGTGAATGCTGGATCTGTGAGGCATGTGTTGGGGAGTGTGTGGTGCACATGAATGCATTTGGGCCTAGGAGGTGTAGCTTTGTAGTTGTGCAAGACAGTAAATAGCAGTGTGATGGTAGACATTTGTTTGTACTTATGAGCCTCCACTCCCCCGGCTATTCCTGTGAGACTCTCTAGATGCAGTATGGCAAGCACCTTCTCCTCCCATGCAGTGAATGTTCTTGGTGGAATGGGAGGGCCACCGCTAGTCATCTGAGCCATCTGACGGTTCTTGTTGTTCCTCTCTTTCACCTGTCTCTTGAGGTCATGCCACCGCTTCATGATCTCCTTTTTGGTGCGTGGGACAGTCCCTACTGCATTGACCTTGATGACTATTCTTGCCCACATTTGTGTTCTGGTGGCTAAGTGTGTCTGTTGGACCAGGTTACCAAACAATTGTGTTTCTACTCTGATTACCTCATCTACCTTGACTGGCAACTCATTGACTGGGAATTAGGGCATTTTCTTCCATGCCATGGTGTGTGATGTGCAAATAGGTTAAAGGTGCAGGTGTGGGAGTAGTGGTGGTGATGTAAGAGGTATGTGTGTGTGTTGTGCTGGTGAGATGTGTGGTGGTTTGCCTCTCCTTTGTGCTGTAGAGTTATTTCCTTCAGGGGTGGAGTATTCAAAGGATTCTAGTCAGGGAAGGGGCTGGTTTTATACTCAGCTATGTGGGTGTGTCAAAATGGAGTATTGCTGTCAGGTGTGTTATGTGGGTTGTCCTGGGAGTTGTATTTTTTTCGTTGCCATGGGGATGTGTCATTGGGGTGTGTTAGGTGTTTTTGGGGGCTGAGCTAGTTTGATTTGTACACTGGGTGGCCATGTTGCGTGTTTTTTTGTCGATCGCCATAATTGTTCCGGAGCGGCCGCGGTGGTGGGTATGCAACAGCCCTTCCGCCGGCTCTCCTATTCATCACTGTTTGCGATTGTGGTGGTCGGAAACAACGGATCGTTCCGCTGTCACCTCAATGGTACCCTAATTGTATGTGCGGTCAATCCGCTGACCTTGCGGCGGTTTAGTATCTTTCCTCCGTGAATTCTGGCCGCCGCAGATGGATTTTCACCTGCTCCGCCCGCTGCGGCAGTCTTTTGTGGTATTGTTCTGCCGCAGTCAGTTTTATCTGGCGGTTGATCCTAATCGGGCCGCCGGTTTATCTATGGTACGTGCGGACGGTTCATTTCTGCTACCACAGCGGTCGGAATGGTTTTCCGCCCGCCATCCTAATAGACCGCTTACTATTAGTTGGTAATTTTTTAGCGGTCTGTGGCGTGATGCATCCTCGGTCACGTGCTGCTGACTCCAGTCCTTAATAGAACCTTTTGTAGTTTGTTAGTGAGTGAGTAATAGCAACTCATCGGCACATCAGTAGCAACCAAACAACAATTTGGTGAATGCAATATGCATGCGTCCATCTATGCATTTTTGAGGACCAAAATAAATGGGAATGCAGACAATTGGCCTGTCAAAGAGGGTTGATTCATTGATGATTTTGAATGAGATTGAAACTTAGAAAAAGCAAATATATTTTTTCGCAATTCATTTCCAATGTCTCTTGAATAAGCGGGCTAGGCTAGTTGGTACTTACAGGTTTAGAATTCAGGAATAGGAATGGAACACTGGATTAATAAATAATAATTAGACGGACCCCGATACTACTACTAGTCGATCAGATTAGATAGGGCAATTTTATTGCAATTGTTGTTTCCTGCTCAAAAATGTTCTAAAAGCATTTTAAAAATATTTTATTTGTTTCACACCAATTAATTTTCGTCTCTTAATTATATCTTACATGATCAGCAACCAGGGGCAAGAAGACGATGGGGTCATCTGAGGCGGGAGCTGGAGATGCCTCCCAGGCCAGGATCGCTCCTCTACCGACTGCACCTTATTTTTTCTGAATAATATTTCTGTTTCCTAATTCTTTTTTTACCAAATCTTCTTCGATCTATCTATTTCTAAATTCTTGTTATCCCTGCATTACCTATCTACTTAGTTATATTTTTTCTAGTTTATGGTTTTTTTTACATCAATCTAACTGCCTCTGACTCTGTACTACTATTAGTCTGTTCGTAGCTTGCCCACTTGGCCACTCTTTAAGGTTTAAAACTCAGATTCACCAATAGCTCTAGCCATTGAGTCCAGTCCTTTGGGTTGTCCTCTTCTTAATCTTGAGAGGCTTTTCGACAATTGCCACCAACAAAATGCCCAACCAGATATTTTGCTATTTTTGATAGGATAGGACATACTACTGTCTACTCTACTCTAGTACCTGATTTGTACTAGTGATGTATGTGGTGTATGTATGTATTGCATGTTCTCAATCTTGCTAGTGAAAAACAAAATAGGGGGAAGCATAAATGGCATCTAAAAAATGTGTAATTTTTTTTCTAGGTGTACCGGCCACCAGCGCCAGGGCCATCGGCGGGGCAGGCGACGCCAGCCAGGAGGGGGCAGATGCGGAAGCTGCTGCAGGGGTGGGTGAGCCAGCAGCAGTGGCGGGCGGTGGTAAGTTGTACTTATATTCCTTACTTTTTGACAATAGTTACACAGTCGCTGCAAGGGTGTACACAGTGTACTGTTGAGAGACATAAGTTGTTGTGAACACCCGTAGAAGAAGACACCCTTTACTTGGCATTAGTAATAGCATTAGCGGCTGGAGTTGAGTAACTAATGGCCTCTTCTATCTAACTTCAGCTCAGCTGGGAAAGTTTTAAGAAGAAGACTAAGAGTCAGATGACCTTCATGGATGGGTTAAACGAAAAGAGAAAGAAGGATGGAAGGAGGAAGGACGGGCGACAGGTAATATATGACTGGCAGAGAAGTATGCGTGGGATGCATAGGTGGCTGATAGGAATGGGATGCATGGTGGTGGAAGGATGGATGGAAGGTGAAATAAAGGATGCCTGCCTTGGTGGGTGAAACTGTATGGGTGATAGGAAGAATCCTCCGGGGGGTTTCATGGGTCAACCTCAAAGGCAAGCAAGGAAGGACGCATGGGTGGTGGTTAAAAAAATTACAAATGTATGTTGTTGGTGAAAGGTTGGTTAAGGGATTATTTTAGAAGAATGATAGCCATGTTTACTTTAAATGGATGGATGCCTGGATGGTACAATCATCATAGCATATGTGGAGACTATCACTGAATGATGACAATGTAAAAGAAAAATAAACCGTGCCAGAGTAGCAAAGCCAAGGAGAAAAGAATAAGTTTAGAGTTGAAAAAATATAATGCTAGAAGAGCAAAGCAATGATAAATGGAAAAATCGCTGGGAAGAGAAACAAGGGTTGTTTTTTTCCAAGGTTTTTGATTCAAGGTTGTATTTCAGAATACTCCCTTACTCACAGTAGTTTGTAAGCACAGCATATGTATTGTACCCATACCCACCCATTATCAAGTGCCTCCCTGCAACTCCGAGGCCCACTCCCTACCTATGTCATTTTAAACTGTGTCAGTGTGCCAAGTGTGGCCTATCGGCTGCATGGTTAGACAATTCACGTCGTCCCATATATAATCAATGATAATTTGGATCAGATATCATCTGCCTTGTTGTAGTAGTCAGGGTGAAATTGAAATTGATCAGTTGACATTGATGTAACAGAGTATGGCCATAATAGGAAAAATAAGATAACTGTGTAGTTGTAGACTATCACTGCCAAAACCTATAGACAGTAGTAAATAAAAATAACGTGAGTCTGTGACACAAGTATGTATGTCTAGGGGGTAAGTTGACTGAGCTGGCATGCCTACAAGGTTAATTTAACTAAACAAGAGAGAGAGATGAAAAAGACTTGTCTACCACACAGTGCCTAGTAGTAGACGAGGAAGTGGGAAGATACCACAAGTATTATGCACAGTATTGGTCACAATTGTCTTTTTACTTTCTTGATATAGCTACTCCTTTTTAACCAAACAGGAAGGAGATAGCAACCATCGCACAGCGCCGGAAGCTGGAGGCCATCTGCACAGAATATCGACGGCTGGTGGCTCTGGCAAAGGAGGAGGAGAAGGCAGCAGTAGATGCCGCCTCCGCCAATGCCCAGGGCCCCAGCCAGGCCCCCCCAGTGGTATGGCGCCGTGGTCTGGCAGCCAACCGCCGCAGTTCATTGAACACTGCTGCCCCCCCTGTGGATGCCTTTGTAGAGCATTTAAGTGTTGCATGCTCCTCCGGATAGCACGCCTAGAGGAGCAGATAAAGGAGGTCCTGGAGATTAACCTGCAACTGTGAGCCCGCCACTAGAACTCCGTTGCCTTGCCCCTTTTTTAGTTGTTTTTGGGTGGGTGGTAATTGGGCATTGGGGAAAAGTTAGGGTTTATATTTATAGACAATGGACTTTTGGAGTGGACATTGGATTAGACTCTTATCTTTGGACATTGGTTGGGGTTAGGGAGAGGGGTGGGTCAGGTGTTGTGGATTTTTCCATTAGTTTATTTTGTTAGGGCAAGTCATTATTTATACTTACTTTACATATGATGTAAATGTTTCGTGGGAGTGTTACTCTTTTACTTCACACAATTTCCTTTGCTGCTGCGGGGCCACAGACAGTTTTTGATTGAAATAATAATCTGCCGATAGTGTAACACACCAACAGATAGATGCGGTACCCTCCCTTGTGATCTGTCCTACTAGTACTGTCAGTCTCTGCTCCTAGTCTATGCAGTCTGCAACTGGACTCGGAAGGGTGTGGGCATGAATTAATGAATTAATTTCCATATTATTAATTATTCCTCCCCAAACTTATTTTCTTACCTGTGATTGATGTTTTTTATACTTCGGCAAAGCCATGGCTGCATGATGATGATGTTTTGGTTTCCCAAGATGCCATGGTGGTGGTGGTAGTAGTAGTAGACACTGACAGTAGCATTTTCAAAAAAAGAAAATGAGACAGTCACCTGAGGGAGACTCAGGAACGAGTAGTAGAAGTACAGTACACAAGAAGACTTGCAAACAAGAAACCATGATGTAAGTAATGCTAAAGTAAAATAAAACATAATAGTGGCGGGATAGCCTAGTACAAGTTACAAACTGAAGTTGACTCGGCCTAAAAAGTGGACAAGCGTAACCTTTAGTGCTGACAGGATGATGAATCATTGCCAGCAATTCATTATGATAGATTATGTTCCTCTGGAAAAAACAATTTACTTGTGAATACTGAGCATAGGTGGGCAAGCAGAAGAAGATCCTCGCCCTGCCTTGAGTTAGTGTTACTTTCACCACATCTATGCCAGCAAGTGTGTGATCAATTATTGGTATACATTTAATTTAGTCACACCTCAATATAAATCACACAGCCCGGGGGAAGAAGGTTAGGGTTTGATGAATGGTTGAGAAGGGGGGTTTGAGGGAAAGGTTTGACAAAGACAAACACTACACATGGACAACACATTCATCTTGGCAGACGACCATCATAAATCTGTTAAGGCACAAAAAGAAAATGCATCCATGATGATGACTTGTGAGTAGTACTAGACTAGTAGTACAGGGCAGCAGAATATGATTAATTTTTATTATTAAGCAATTGCATTGCCTGTCTGCCCCCAGAGAGACCCACGTTACATACATTTTATGTTCTGCTGTTGTACCAGGCTTCCTTTTAAAGCTAGCAAAGAAAATAAAAAAATATCTGTAGGAGTCAAATATAAGCAAACATAATAAACAACAACACACAGAGTCGTAATAATTGAAGAGAAAAAACTAATCAAATGAATTGAAAATACTATAACTATGGTATGGTCAAATTGGGAGTTACATCTCCTCATTCCCCTTGGTCCTTCCTTCAATGGACGCTCCGTCCGTCAATCTTGGGTGCCTGCCTGGCGGATATTTTTGAGAAGGTAAGTGTGAGTTGTTTTTGCCAGTATAGCACAGAGTAAAGTCCAGCCTGTAAGTGTAGAAGGAAAAACAAAAGGGATATTGAAAAATCAAGGAGAAAAGTAAAGTTAAACTGCATAAATTAAGGAGGAGAGCAACAAGGAAACTTTCAGAGGTGGCATGGCTAATTCATTTCCACTCTGTTTCCAGCATTAACCTACAACAACACAACAGGAGCAGGCCCGCGGCGCCCACCCAACCTCCACTTAGCTTAGATTTTTTTTGAGCCAGGCAGCACTGAGCACACATACAGAGCAACATAGCATTTTCCAAATTAAGTAAATAAATCAATGCACTGCTGTCAGTCATACCACTACACTCGCCTCCACCACTACACAGACATGTAGGTCTGGTGGTGTTGTTTACCTTTTAGGCCACTTCATGAAACGCCCTGAGTTATTCGGCCCATCAATTCTCTCCGATCCTACAGACTGACTGTGATATGGTTTGGTCATCATGTTAAGATGAACAAATAGGAGAGCTAAGACAGTGTGTGGGCCGTCCTTGTCCCTTGGTAAACATTGATAAACAACTGGGACGGACCTGTCTAGCAGTATGTCTGACACCGCAGTGCCTGGCACCGCAAGGGTTTGTTAAAAGAACCCTCACACACCAACCTAGTTGGTGTCATGCTTCATCATCGGGTTCCTAGCTGAGTAGCCGAATGCTGCGACACCTGGTTATAGTGGAGCTGTTTTTTTTTTGTGGAAGTGTGATGAAGTGGTGAATTAAAAAAACCTCTGGGGCTCTAACTGATAATTACTTTATTCCCAGTTGTCCAGGGTATATTTAAAATAAATGAGTGGATAACATAAAATACTTTTAGTTGCGTCTTAGTTATCAGCTAGGTCGATATGTTTCAGCCCGTGAAACAATTGAATAGGGCTCTCATCAGGACCTTTCTCACAGAGAATCAAAATTGTGGTGAAAGTAAAAAAAGTGAAAAGTTGAGTGGCAAATTTTTTTTTAAACCACGTGTATATGCATTTTGTAGCACACGCGCTAAGGTGTGCTAATTATGCTCTATGGACCAACCGTAATTTGCGTCCACATCTGTGTGAGTACCTGTAAAAGAAAGTTACAAAACAGGACAATGCAACATGTAACATATACAAGCCTGCAATACCTTATATGCTCTTTCCATTTTTCATTAAGAATATGGTGGTGTTTTACAGCACTCAGGGGCCGATTCCGATTTCGGCCGTAAAATGTACCGACCGACACGGACCGGGGGCGGAGACCGACCGACACGGATCGCCGCCGTACTACCCGTGCATTACGATGCAACGCATGTGAATTACGACCCACTAGCACGGAACACGAGCCGATTGACCGACCCATACGAAAATCAGTGAGTCGCCTGTAAAATGACCAGGAATCCTACCGACCGACACGCACCAGGAATAGACGCGATCGAAACGTACCCACGATGCACAAGCCACGCAGTACGATGCCAAACGTGTGAATTGAGACCGACTCGCACGGAGCATGAACATGAAAACTGAGATGCACAGCAAATAGTGACTAGCAAATATCAGACCCCTCTGTGTCCGACGCGTACGACAACGTCAAAAACAGCAGAATGTAAGTGTGACAGACTCGGGTTAGGCCGCACGAGCCACATTCAGCATCCAACACGGTCAAACAAACGTCTCCATCATGCACAACAAAAGCAAATGAAAATTCACAAAAACATCCCCAAAAACACATGACAAAGCCAATAAATAAAAATAAAAAATGGAAGAACAAAGACACACCCACAACTCCACCTATATAATGGCAAGAAAGCCCTATCATGATCCTTTGCAAACTACAGGCATAGGACAGCAGACACCACCACCACATTGCAGAGACACACCAAAACTCATACAACACACAACAACTACACCATTTGTACCACTTAAAAACTAAATCACATATTCACTGACAAACTCACACCCACCACATACACCCCTCCCATCAATCCCCACAAGCACCTAGCACCATGCCCCCCAAGAAGAATGCAAATCTCACAGATAGTGAGTTGGAAGTCATGATTGACGAAATACTCATGGTAGAGCCACAGTTCTTTGGCACATTGGTCCAACAGACCCCCATGTCACAGAAAACCAAGCTGTGGGAGAGGATTGTTGTCAAGGTCAATGTACAAGCACCTTGTGTGCGCACAAAGGACGACATACAGAGCAGGTATTATGATGTGCACAGGAGGGTCAAGAAGCTCATCGACAGGGAACACACCCTGAGCAGGATGACTGGCGGTGGCCCTCCTGCCAAACCAACGCACTTCAGGACCTGGGAGAAGAAGGTGCGGGCCATCCTACCACTGGAGAGCATACATGGATTAACAGGAATCCTAAAGTCTGGTGAGTACACAACCAATTCACTCAACATTGTGTGGCAACACACATATAGCACTGTCAAGGGAACTGTGAAACAAATTACCGCCAGCAAAGCCATAGCACCGGAAAGGCAGCTATCCTGTGATGTGTATATCAGTTACATAAACACAATACCTGCCATCCCACAGTAATAGGGAACTACGACCTAACATGTACAAACCTAAAGACCAATACTGCAAGGCATGACCAGAAATAACCAACAAACACTGTCACCCATTTTGCAACCACTGTCACATCATCTCACAGGAAAGCTGAGTTAAAATGAAGGAAGGTTGGGCTGCTGGTAATGTGCATGTAGCAGAAAGCATGATGGGAGTTGCAGTCACAGCCAACAGTCTCTCACCCATATGTCCCTGCAAGCTCACACTGAACCATGCTCACCTCACAGGGAGTGCAAAAGTACTGCCAAGATGGATGACACAAGGCCCTGCTGTGGGGAGCACAAGGCCCTGCTGGGACTTGGGCTCAATCAAACAACAGGATACCAAGGCCAGAAAGCCTGAACGGTGACTACTACTCCCTGCAATGGAAGCATGCAGCAAGGTGGGATGTCTGGACTGGGGGAGGAGGACTGCCAGATCTGCCTACATCTACCAGCAGCCCCTTCCATACACACCCCTCTCACCTACACCAAAATACACACCTGGGATCATGCTCCACAAGAGAATCAGTGAAAAGTCTCTACCAAGAACCCTGACAATGTGCTCCGCTGTGGGGAGCACAAGGCCCTGCCTTGAAATTGTGCACAAACAAACAACTGGATACCACTGTCAGTCATCTTGCCATTGCTGTCTCAATCACTCACATGGTAGCAGAGTCACAGGAAGGAAGTCCAGGTATTGTGGGAAGGTGGGTGGAGCCAAAAGCATGATGGAAGTTGCAGTCACAGCTAACATGCCCCCACCCACATGTCTCAGCAAGCTCACTCTGAACCATGCTCACCTCACAGGGAGTGCAAAAGTATTGCCAAGATGGCTGACACTAGGCCCTCAAGGCCCTGCTGGGACTTGGGCTCAAACAAACAACAGGACACTACTGCCTGACAGCCTGAAAGGTAACTTCTACTCCCTACAATGGAAGCATGCTGCATGGTGGGATATCTGGACTGAGGGGAGGAGGACCGCCAGCTCTAACTACATATACCAGCAGCCCCTGTCACATACACCCCTCCCACCAACACCAAAATACACACCTGGGATTATGCTCCACAAGAGAGTCAGTGAAAAGTCTCTACCAAGAACCCTGACAATGGGCTCCGCTGGGGGAGCGCAAGACCCTGCTGGGACTTGGGCTCAAACTAACAACAGGACACTACTGCCTGACAGTCTGAACGTAAATTGTGACTCCCTGCAATGGAAGCATGCCACATGGGGGATTACCTGGCCTCTGTGGGTGATGGAGGTCCTGCAATGATTCAAAATGCCATCAAGGCCGCCTCAAAACACACCTTCTCAGCCAGAACAAAGTGCACCCTTGGGACCAGTCACTCCAAAAGTAAATGCCTTGGCAAGATGGCTGACACATGGTCCTGGTGTATGAATTGGCTGCAAGTTACACCTACGCACTGGCCAACTCAAACACATTTACACTCACAGCCATTGGAACTGTAGGTATCCTCCCACCCTCTGGAGATGCAGTATCCCTGGGGTGTCCCCTGACATGGCTGAGAAGGTGTGTCTTGTAGATGACAATTGGGGAGATGTAGACATAGTACATAGCAACAAGCACACACAAAGTCACCCATACATCATTGACAGAGGACACCTGATGGTGGCTAGAATGGACACACACATAGCTGACACTGTAGCATGGTGTCATCCAAAAAATATGCAGTTGTGAGATGCATTTCAATCCCACATCGGCCTGCGTTGTACGCATCATTCATACAACACATCATTCATTGTCATGGAGACCCCAAACACAATGACTAACCTGGACTGCATCTGAGGAGGCATGCAACTCACAGCAGCTGAACTGTAATACACACACACACCTCTGCCCATCACTGTAATGAGCATTGAAAAGCAAGAGAGCACCTGTGCCCAATCCCTCTCACTGTTGATGAATTTGACAAGATAGAAGGTGTTAGCACATACAAAACTGAGCACCAACTTAATTAGCTATGCTAACACCATGACTTGTATGAAAAGAGATGTGAACTAGGAACACAGACAACTAATTAGTATCTCACAATGGATCTCAGGCATACTGTACTACAACCATGTTGCACAGACACACAAATGTGACGCACAGAGGAAATAAAATAATCACACAACATATGCCCCAACCTCGCAACATACCCCAAGTGTAATAGTACATATGTCATTGTTAAAGCACAAATGTGGACAGGGACAATACAGCAGTGTCAGGCATGTGATGAGACCTGAGTGGCAACGGGCATCTACAGACAATTGATCAATACAATAGCTGGTCATGCACACAGCTTGATGTGCACATTGAAATGCTCCAGGTTGCCATTACAAAGTGCTCAAACAATATCAACCTCTGTCTGACACAACTTAGGACAATGCAATGTACAGACCCTCATAATGATGTTCAGTGTCAAATGTCATGTCTGTGAAACATTGAGGTCTGTAGAAACATAACATACATTGTGTGTCTCCTCCAAACACAGGTGATGCTGGGGACACAGCAGGTCCTGAGGAACAGTCCCAGTCCCAGACTCTGCGGACCCTGAGCTCCCCGGTGTGGATCACTCTACGTCCTCTTCGGACGACGACCTTGACTGACCTGGACCCTCCGGCATGAGCCATTGTGCAGCCCCAGCAGCAGTAACATCAGCACCCCCCTCAAACACTCCTGCCACATCGGACACCAGACAGAGTCCCCATGCTGACACGGACAGGCCCAGGCCCCAGAACAACAATGGAACAGGTACACAGCCCCCCCCCCCCCCTGGAAGCAAGGGACAACACCACCGGTGTTAACACTCAAGGGGGCCCAGTGTCGGCTAGGCCGGCCACGGTTGGACCTGCCTGTGTGGGTGGGGCCGGTGAGAGGGTGGGCAGGCAGAGGACACGGCCTGCAGAGGGGGCTGGACTGCATGATGAGCCACACCAAGAACGCATCATGCGTACCAGGAAAGCACCTGAGTGTTTGGACAGGTCGTGGGGATCCTCAAGGAACTCAAAGAAAAGCAGGCTGCCCATCATGCCCGCTTGGACTCCCACATGTCCCGGGTGGAGTTCAAGTGGGACAAATTGGATGAACTTACAGCGGTGCATAGGGACATACTGACATGCCTCCGCCAGATCAGTACCAACCTGACCACACCTCCCAGTGCGCCCACAACATCTGTTGCTACAGCATCCGCAACAGCCATAGGGAGGGAGGAGGACTCTGGCGGAGAGTCCTCAGCACCGCAGCAGCCTGCACATGAGGGTCCCCCGAGAAAGAAGAGTGGTCATCCAAAGAAGGGCAATTGAGACGCTGATGGCCTTGCATATCCCCCAGGCACCCAACACCTGCTCCTGTTAACGTCCTTTGTGTGCAAACCAGTTGACCTTGTCGACCTACATCAAAATCACCCACTTGACATGGAGGGAGAAAGTTGTGACAATGCACCAAATGACTGTGGATATTTCAATTACCAAGACTACCAACCCACCTGTGAACATTGGATTACCATCACATTGTACAGCACTGCAAAATCCGTTCACCATCCTTACACATGTTTGTAAATAAATTCACAATCAAACAATACTTGCCTCTGTCGTGATTCCTACTTACTTTGTACCATGGCGATGATGAGCTGCTAAGGAACACTGTGCATGCAAACTATTAAAGTAATGCAAACACCGTAATGTGAGTCATGTGAATGTGACACATATGAGGGAGACACACCACTAGGACAACACAACACATACTCACCAGGGCCCCTAACTCATCGTCAACACTGATGTCAACAGGAGATACAGTGGAATGCACACACAACACCCATCCTGGGTCATTGGCAAGCAGCCCACAGGTACAGGATGCAAATTACTGTTGGATGTATGGACACACGGAGCACATCTCAAAATGAAGGGCTGTTTTATTAAATATTCACATTGTGAGAATTCTACAACTGATGCACGTTAGCCTCACGTGACAGTGATCCGTAAATTAAACATGTGGTGAACGATGAAAGTCCAGGGGTGTGTGGCACATCATTGGTTGCGACAACGATTGCTTGCACTCTGGAACAAGGTGCTGTGTCTTGGAGTTTAGACCGCACCACACAGCATCCAAAGTACCCTGTGAAGGACAGACAGAAAACACAATCAAAAACACAGATTTACAGCAAACAACAACAATATACATGCCCAAAACAAAACACTAACTACCCAGATACAACCTAACAATCTGGTAAACACTGGGAGTACAGACTACCAGAAAGGACACATCACAGCAAGCATACTGACAAGTAGCATACAGCCACACTCAATCAGCACCAGTGCACCACCAACATAGGTCATAGCGACACAGTACTTTGACAACACATACCTGTATACTGACATTCATGAGAAGAAGTTCTGGATCAGCTGGCTCCGAACATCACCATTACCCTCATCATCACTGGCATCATGCCCCAGACCAGGATCCTCCATGGCTGGCAGAGGTTGGTCATCGTCATCCAAGATGAGAGGCAACCGCTTCCGCACTGCCAGGTTGTGTAGCATGCAGCACACAATGATGATCCTGCACACCTTTGCAGATGCATATGGGAGGACCCCCCCTGTCTTGTCCAGCCAGCGGAATCTGCTTTTCAGGAGGCCAAATGTCCGCTCAATCACTCTCCTGGTATGACCATGTGCCTCATTGTAGCGCATCTCCGCTGGTGTCACAGGGTTCCTGACGGGTGTCAGCAACCACGGCATGTTGGGGTATCCGGAGTCACCTACAGGGAGACAATTGCACATCGGTTGAGCGTGAAAATAGGGTGCAAATCAACTTTAGCAAACACACACAATGCTAAGTAGTCAGTACACACCGACAAGCCAGGGATGCTGGTACTGCATCTGTGCCATCATCGTTGGGATGCGACTACTCCTCATTATGTAGGCGTCATGCGCTGAGCCCGGGAACCTTGCACACACATGGGAAATGGTCATGTCGGCAAAACAAACCACAAGAGCATTTATAGAGTGGAAATACTTCCTGTTCCGGTACGTCTGCTCATGTGCCTGCGGTGGTACCAAAGCCACATGTGTCCCATCGATGGAGCCAATGACACGTGGCATCCCGCCCAGGGCATAGAAGTCCCCCTTGATGTCAGATAGTTGTTGTGCTTTTGGGAAATGGATGTACTGGTCCAGGAAATGCAACATTGCCTCCAACACATCCCGAAGCACACGGCTGAACATAGTCTGTGACATCCCACCAGCAGTAGCAAAAGTGTGCTGGAAAGTACCGGTAAGTACTAGGGCTGCTATCACCTTCACCTTGAGGGTCAGCGCTGTAGGGTATGTCCGGCCAGGTTGCAGATGTGGAGCCAACTGCTCAGCCAATTCTTCGATCAGTGGCCTGGTGAAGCGGTACCGTCGCATGCAGTCACGTTCAACCATGGTCTCCAGGTCTGGGAACGGTCTGTGGACATTTGGTCTCCTGCAGTACATAGGAGAGCAAAGACAGTTCGTCATTCCCCCTATCTATGTGCCAGTTTACATGACAAATAGCACATGATACCACATTACCGCACACAAGAACATGATGAGTGTGCTGTTGGGTATGGACAAACATATAATATACATGCCCATCATCTGACATCTCAGATCTACAGGGCCACACAACAAGGTCCCTGTTGTGCCGTGAGCAATCAATGGGCCCCGTCACAGTACATCTGTACGAGTGTCACATACCAGACACACACCACAGTGACTAGTGAGGACAGTTGTCTACCCCACATCACAGGTTCCTGACAGACACACACAGGGAACTTGTGTCACAACATGGACACCATCATGATGTGGCGTACACACACATGACACACACATGAAGTGCCCCCTGATTTCATGCCATCTGAAACATGGATGTCTGTGACACACAGACGCAACATCCACTCACATTGACGATAGACTGGGATGTTGTGAACATTTGACATTGAGCACATGAAATCTGAGTCATCTCTGCATGGCAATGCACACATACTGTGGATGAACATCACATATGTGGCACTGTGACACCCTGTGAGGCACCTACCATTCCACTGAAGAGTCAGGGTGTATGTCACATGAAATACACAATGTACACCGGGAACTGTGTACATGCCTCATGCACTGAAATGTACTGTCATCAAACACAGTGGTTATGTGTCCAGCCAACAATTTGATCTGTCCCCTTGACAACCTGCCCTGCCTGGGAGTGGGTGCCACTAAGTAAAACATACAAATTCACATGTTTACCCACATACACACACAGGTAATGCAGCCTGACATGCACTTTGAGTTACTGTGTCACAGAGTGTATTGTTGTTGTGCCCATGGGTCAATGGCAAGCTATGGTGTTTTGCACACCTTAAACAGTTACTTCTATGGTGACTGACGCAGGTGACCAATGCGAAAGATGCGTTGAACACCTAGGGAAGAAGCTGCACGCATGCCTTGCACAATGTCACCAATGTGGACTGACGCAGGTGGACTGATCCGCACGCACGCCTTGCACAATGTCACCAATGTGGACTGACGTGGGTGGACCGAGCCGCACACACGACTTGCATGCACGCCTTGCACAATCTCACCAATGTGGACTGACGCAGGTGGACCGAGCCGCACGCACGCCTTGCATGCACGCCTTGCACAATGTCACCAATGTGGACTGACTCGGGTGGACCGATCCGCACACACACCTTGCACGCACGCCTTGCAAAATGTCACCAATGGGGACTGACGCGCGTGGACCGATCCGCATGATCGCCTTGCACACACGCCTTGCACAATGTCACCAATGTGGGCTGAAGCGGGTGGACCGAGCCGCACGCACGCCTTGCACGCATGTCTTGCACAATGTCACCAATGTGAACTGACGCGGGTGGACCAAGCCGCACACACGCCTTGCACAATGTCTTCAATAGGAACAGACGTGGATTAAAGCCTGGTGCGAATCGGTTTCTTGAAAATCCGTTGGCTGCCTGCAACAATGTTTCAGACTCGTCATTGCAATGCTTTTGAATATTTCAAACAATGCAGAAGGCGTGTACGAGGCGTGCAATGCAATGGATTGGCCAGATTCCTAGGATGCAAACGTGTCGGACCTATCGCTTTTGACACATGTGACTGAATCTACCTCTGCAGCATAGATATAAGTCTGTGTGTTCACCTGTGAGCTCACTTGCCTGCACTACATGCTCCAGATTGACATCTCTACTACCACTGCTGCTGTCTCTGCATCCTCTGGCTCCAAGAATGGCACGTACTGTGGAGAGGGCCCCAGCCTTCACAGAGGAGGAGAACAAGGCCCTGCTGGACAGCCTCCTTGCAAGCTGTATGGGACACCAGGGGAGCAGGTGAGTGTGCACTCCACATCCCTTATTCATTGTGTATGTTGTCTGACTGGCACCAATGAAATTGTGTTCAACAGTGTCTAGCATGCTCACTGAGTAGTTCATACCCCCATGGTGTGTAGGTCACTGTAGTGGACAGGTACTGTGCATGAAAAGTGCATTTTTACACGGTTGTAATACTCAGGCAATGTTTTCCTGTTGAAAAATCAGGACAACTGTCAATCACCATATCTGCACTACCTGTGTCCATCATATTCCCTTGCGAGAAAGACATGTATATCCAAATGTGTGATGCACAAACATGTGGCTTGTGTGGTAAAGGACTTTTTCTACCCTTGTCATCCTCACAGGTTGATGCCCACCAGAAGCAGGAGATCTGGCTGACCATTGCCCAGGCTGTTCGTGCTGTGGGGGGCCACAGACGCCGCATCCGCAACTGCCAGAAGAGGTGGCAGGACCTTCGTGGCTGGACCTGGAGGATTGCCAGAGTCCAGCTCACAGAAGGGGCGGACAACAGACATGGACCTGGATGGGCAGTTAAAGGCCAGACAGCAGCAAGGAGGGGGTAAGTGCATGCATTCTCTGTGTCCAATGTATCACATGCTCTTTGCACGCCCACATCCTGGTTACACTTCCACAAATCTCCTGTCTGCTTCTACAGGAGTCATGTGGCAAAACTACGTCATGTCCCATCCTTATCTGATACACAGGTGTGCCCCTTTCAGGCTGTGACTTGTGTAATTTGGGTTGTGTGTCCCTGCTGTTGTACGAACTTAACAGCATCTGCGACCGGTGCATTGTTTTGTCTTCATGAGTGAAGCGCATGATTTCCATGTGTTTTCACATTGCCTGAAAAAAAGACATGTACTCTGTGTGGGCAATTGATATGTGTTCCAATTGATGTTTTGGCACACCATATGTGTCAGGGGTATTTGACACACAGCCATGTAGCAGCAACGAGAATTTATGGGTCTCAGAAAAATGTACATCATGTGTTTCACACATGCATGGACACATGCCTGGTGTCCAGGCTAATCCCATGTTGCACATGTTCCTGGACAGGTATCCCTACTCCGGACATGAAGTACACTCTGTTCTTCTACTCCTGTGTGTCAGCCTAACATTAGTGCATTGTGAAGTGTGCTATATGGTGTCTGCATTGGTGTCATTGTGAGGTGGCCTAGCCTCTTAGACTCCTGTGGTGTTGGTCAATTTGGTTTGTGCAGCTAGCTGGGGTGTGGGAAATGGATCATCACAATGGGTTCATGCATAGGTGTCGAATCACTTGACTGTGCATTATGTTGTATAGTACATCACAGTGCAGGCAGTCTCAATTCAGTGCCATCATGCTGTGATGTCATCATGCTTACAGATTGGTGCTTGCAGTCAATCATCTGTTGCATTTTTATTACGTGTGATCATCAGATGCCTGAAGATATGGTTAGCATTGGGTGTCCCTGTGCACTTGACATCTGCAGGGCTTACATTCTCATACATGTTAATGGTTGTAACACAGTGCAGAATGTTTAATTTTGGATACACTACCCCTGAGACTGAAGCCAGTGCTGGCTGCTTAGCCATACTGGTCCGTAGCATGGTATCCCACTTGCTGATGTGTTTCCCGCAGTGATGTCAGTTGGACAGCATGCACTCTATTGTGGCATTGACCATCACGACATGTGTACATCATGGTGTCTTGTGAGTGAAGCATATCCATTTTAGTGACAATGATTTTTGCCATCCCTTCTCATGACACATGTACTGAGTCAGTGGCAGGAGATGGCATGTGTTAGTCCAGGCAGATTTAAATCACGAGTCCTGCAGTTCAGAGATAGGTCTATGTGGTGCTTGTGCACACATATAAGAAGTGGTAGACAATATGTCCCAGGCAGATGGGTCAATGGAGGGGCAGGATCTGAAGGGCATGGTTGACTTGCAGACTGACAGGTATCATTTCCAAATGATGTCTCCACTGTTCGCAATATCTGGCACTTGATGCAACGCCGTACTCTGTGATGTGCTGTACTGACTGTGATGTGTCAGGTGAAACAGGTGACGGATGTGGATCTGTTTATCCCAATTGATTGCAGATACATCGACGGCTATTGGAGGAGACAGCTCCACGGACCAAGAGGAGCCGCAGAGCCAGACTGGGTCAGCTACAGAGGAGTTGGAGGGACCCAGTGGCACAGAGGGTGAGGGGAGCCACACAGAGGATACCTCAGCTACAAACACCTCTGCTGAGGAACAGAGCATCTCTAGTGAGGACTCCCTTGTGGTGGCAGGTGTCAGCAGACCCCAGACAACACCTAGTGAGTCTATCCCCGCCACTTCCACCATCTCCACCCTCCCATCTGCTGCCATCCCAGATGTCCGTGGAGGCCCCTTGTGAGGGAACATGTCTCCTTTGGTCCAGGCACCACACCCCCTGCCCCTGTCTCCCTTGCTGCCCTCAGTGTGGAGTCTGTGAACTTACAAAAGCAGCTCCATGTAGGGCAGACAGCGATGCTGAGTGTCCTCCATTCCCACACCACTCTGTTGACTCAACTGGTGTCCTTCATGGAGGGCATCTCATCCAACCTGTCTGCCCTACATCGGACTATTCAGTCCATGGCCTCCACACAGATGGCAGCAGTGTCCCTCTTCCAACAGTCCCTCACCCCTCCTACCTCTGTACCACCCATAGTCCCCACTACCCTACCTGACCAACGCACACACACACCGGCACCAGCACGCATCACAACAAACCCAGGCAGCACACAATCACGCAAGTCCAAAACAAAATCCACAGGCACGCACACTCCAGGGACTGATGGCACACACACAGGGGATGGGTCACAGATGCACAAACAGGCATCTACGAGCACTCTGCAGACATCAGATGCCTCTCTCTCCAAAAACACTTCCCCTGCCTCAACTGCCACCCCCCCTTCCAAGCAGCTCTTTCTCTGTGACCTTGGCCTCTTCCCCACCGATCCATCTGCTCAGACGCACAAGGGGAAGAGGAAGTCACCATGCACAGGGGAGAGTTCCCCTGCCACACAGACACCCTCCCCCAGGCGCCCGGACACTGAGGCCCCCATCCGCAAGTCCCCCCGGAGCAGGAAGAGCAAGACCCCCCCAAACCCGCAGGTCAAAGTCACATTCTCCTTCCTGCAGCCCCCAGGCCACCACTCTATAGGTCCCCTGCCACACCCTGCCCCTGGTTCCCCCACACACCAATACCGCATCCCCAAAATGATTAGGCCATCCCCTCCTACCACATGCACTTCCACCACCACCTCACATGCTCAGCCTGCTCCTGCCACTGATGTGGGGACCGTGTCCCCCCCCCTCTGTCCTGCCAACCTCACCTGAGCTCCATTACACTCCCTTGGAGATTTACACTGCAGTGGAGGCCCCGTCCCAACCATCTGACCTGCCCACTGCAGTGGTGCCGGTAAGAACCCCGTCTGACTTGGGCCCTGCATTGATGTCAGCACACACCCCATTGGACTTGGGCTCTTCCGTGGTGACGGTGCCCACAGTGTCAGATGCCTCTGCTGCAGTTGCCAGTGACACTCCTGCACCCACCAGCCCTCCCCTGACCCCATTCTGCTGTCCCCAGATCCTGTCCCTGCAGTGCCTGGCCTGCCCCTGTGTATGCCCCTCCAAGGGGAGATGTCCCCTGCCCGTAGCAGTGCAGGCAAGCAATGGGTGACAACTTGTCACATTTCACCCTGGGAGGACTCCTAACATGGACTGGCCATTGGCCTTTTGACATTGTGGACTTAACAGTTTCAATGCGTTAGGTGCTTAATTAAGCCAATTTTTGTTATCCAGTGGTGTTGCTTCAAATGTACATGATGTTGATAATGAGTGTCATAGACTTGCTGTTGTGCAGGTGTTTTAAAGGTATAACAGAATGAGTTGTTGATGTGATGTACTCCATGTGGTCTATGGGGTATGTGTACTTTTCTGCTATGTATCCATGACATCCTTAGCTGCAATTTCAGGGTGTAATGATGGCAAAATGTTGTGACCAGGATTTTATCTTTGGGTTTGCTACTTGACATCTTTGGCATACACTGTTGCACATAGGTTGTGCTTACATTTGGGCACATGGAAAGATTCCCTGACTTGGAAAATCTCCACTGGACAGGCATGTTTGTACATCCACGTTACACAAGTCATCTGTGTCATCTGTCCAACTTGGTCTACATGTGTATTGCATATGTGCAGATGACTGAGGGAGGACTCCCATACACAAGCTTCTGTGACCATTGCTTTTCTTGAGTTGTAATAGTTGGATTACTGGGCAAGTCTTGTGCTGGCATGACAGGAGCCTGCACACACAAAATGTGGCACAGCTGACCTTCCCCAGGAGTGCAGTCCCATCATGGCATTGTGTCATTCCATGACATTGCCTGGGCACATGGTGTGTGTTGTGTGAGCATGTCCGTGTGTGTTCACTTTCCTTTTCTGGATGCAGCCTGTGTTCCAGACAGATGTACCTGTTTTGTGGACTTGCTGACTTGGCCTGTGTTCATGTAACTTCTTTGCCCTGCCTTTTCTGGGATGTAGGTGCATGACACACTACTGGTAATTAGGCTGTCATCCCTGGCTGTTTCATTAGTAAATTTCAGGGTTGTTGTCCAACGCACGTGGGACACATTCTGGATTACCTTTGGCACTAATGTGTTACCAACATCAAGTTGTTTTCCCTATGTGGTATCTGTCATTGACAAGCTCACTTGTGTGTGTGTGTGACTACTCCCTATCATCAGGGTCATTGCTGCTATGTTGGAAGGTGTCAACATTTGTGCGTTGTTGCTCTCCTGTGGTTCAACATTGGTGTAGGTGTCTGGCAGGGTTCGGAATGAATTGTGTAGTTTTCACGTAATGTTGATGTGCCTCATGCTGTGCAGTGTGGCAGACCTTCACAGGTGTTGTTGTCAGCCCATGTGTGAGGATTTGTGGCTACCTTTGATCCCCCCAGCACCCCTGGGATTGTCATGTGTGCATGAGCAATATCACCGGTCCCTGTGTGCCTACTTGATGCACATTCTTGCAGATCAAGGTGTGTGGTGTTGATGTTGGCAAAATGGGAGTTGTTTCATGTCTAGGCCCATAACTACTTTTTGCCTATTGTTTGCAAGCCATAGCTTGTTTATGGAGGTGTGATGTGAGTTTGTGGTCCCGGACACATGACCCAGGACGCACATCTGACTGTGCTACGCAGTATGAGGAAACCTAGCTTTATCATCACAGTGTGATTGGCGTACATGCTAATGTCACCACAAATATAGGGGACTAGAGGGTAGTGCTGTGTTGGGTCTGTCTCTTGCTGTGTTGGTAGCTGTTCCACCCACCTTGTGTCACATGAAACCTTTGTGATCCCGCTTACCTGACAATGCCTGCTTGCCCCCCCAGGTGTGCCCAGTCAAAGACTTACTTTTGTATGGCACAGTGAACAATGTGTGTCATTGTAGTTCAGCCCACCGTCATACGTTGTGCAGTAGCCTGGTAATACTGTGACACACACATGTGTTGTGTATGATATGCAGTGTGTGGCTGCCTGTCTGTGTTTGTGCATCTGTGCCTCTGCATTGGTGTGGCTTCAGTGTTCCATTGGGGGGGATGTTGTTTGTGTGATTGTCCCTATTGTCCAAGCGTCTTGTAGGTCATCATCCTGCACATTGATCATGATTGGTATGTCCCATTGCTGCCATGGTATGTGACTTTGTCACCTAACATCGACAGTCTCCACAGGATTCCGCAGTTTGTGTGTCTGTGTGTAGAGATATGTGTATGCATCTTGATGCTCCCTTTTCACACAGTCCAATTGTACGCTGTTGTCATTGTCAGGGGTCATGGCCATTGTTTGTCTGCACATGGCAGAGGGAGTTCTTGTGATACACAGCATTCTTTGCCTCTCATGTCTATGTTTGTAAGTGACACAACCACCACATTGCCAAAACATTGGTTGTGGTGTTGGGTGCAGTAGTCACAAATGCTGGTCTGGTGATACAGCCCCTATGAGTTGTGGGGAGTGGTGCAGGGTGAGGAACTTCGATTTTCGATCGCGATCGAATCGACCCGCCATTTTGTGGCCCGTTGCCATTTTGTGTTGCCATCACTCAGGCAGCACGGCAAACAAAGTCTATTCTGCTTTTTCTGTAGCCTGGTGTCGAAATACGCCTTCTGCCTCTATTTGCAAAGCTGATGTTAGAACTAGCCAAGTACATTAATCCCTGTCTGGCTTTTCTAATCCCTGTCTCAACTATCTGTTGATTCACACTATTCTTTCCTGACCTTATCTTATCGACTCGCCTTCACTGTCTCCTGCTAGCATTCTCTCGTTTCACAACTGTCCTCCAACACACACAAACGTATCTCGCCACCTGCAAGTTAGTTATGAATCTGTTAATGAATTAGCTTGAGGGAGGGGTGACAAACATAGTTGGAGGAGAGGTCTCTTCGAGTCATCTGACACTTTTGTTTTGCAACTTTTCTCATTGGTTCCATCCTGTTTTCTAACTTTCCTTATTGGTTCTTTCTTGTATGTTCTGGGAGGGTTTTAGGTCAATATGTCTGAACCTTGTATAGTATTTAACGCTGTGCGCCACAGAGTGAAGTGGCAGTCTCCTGAGAACCTACTCTGTGTACTTCTAGGATAACTGTACTAGCTGCAGCTAAATAAATCTGATCTTCTAACGCCGACAGAGTGTCCCGTGTCTCTGTGTAGCGAAGCAGGTGGACTCCGGAGACTTTGGGCGTACCCTGCGCCGCCAGGCCCAAAAGGTTCTGGTTCTTCAACTGGCACCCAACGTGGGTCGGCTTCAGTGGTACCGGTTCTGCTCGAAGGTCGTGAGGAACCCCGCAAGAAAATTCCGGAGGGTTCGCGAGCCACACTAAGCGACCCCTGTATGTCGAAAGTGGTCCGAAGGTCTTTTGCAGCGCGGTTACTCCTTCCTGACGGCTACTGACGACCGCTGCCCTGACTGCCGCCCTGCTTTGGCCCTTCCTTTGATGATGTATGGTAAGGCGAGACGATAGACGGGCCTCTGTTGGTGGAAGAAGACGTCCTTAGTTAAGTATTTTCGTGGGTCGTGCCCACAAGTTTGGTTCTTTGATTGATTTCTTTGGGTTTTTAGATTTATCTCTTGCAATAGATAAAGCCGAGGGTAAGTGCATCTGTGCTGCGTAAACTGAGTTTTACTCCCTTAAAGTTTGTGAACAGTCCGGAGACATCGCGAGATGCCTGGTCTGACTAAGTTTGGAAGAATTTGTTGTCTTGTTTGTAATAGGGATTCCCGACTTGAGGACTCTTGTCCGATACCTTCGGTTGGAACTCCCACATATGAGCTCTATTCCAAACATGGTATCGGCCCCATTGCCTTTAACGAGACATGGACCCGATACACGAAGAAAGATGGTGTTCTCAAATGGCCAGAAAACTGTAGTTTTGATCCGGATGTGCTAGATAATTTGGAAGCAGTTTTATTCAAAAGAAAAGCCCGGCCGGCAATGTTTGACTCTTTCCGCCTTTGGCGTAAGGAAGCCAAACAGAAAGAAATTAAACAAGCAAAACGAGATAGGAAAGCACAGGGTATGACAATTATACAGGCTGCCCAACAGTTCAAAGACGATGAAATTGATAATGCGACTGAAATTTCAGAAAGACAACATCGTATGGCGATAGATAAATGCTATCCGGTGTTGCCTGTTTCTCCTTCTGATAATAAGAAAGATATAGAAGAAGATCCCCTAATGTCCCATTTATTAAGGTTGCCTCCGCCCTATGCGCAAAGTGCCAATGTACCTCAGCCGTTACAGCCTGTTCAGCCACCAGTGGTACTTCCGCCTGTTCCGGCTCTTCTGCATTTGCCTCCTCCAGTATTACCGCCCTTGCCGATTCTACTGTTAGTCTCAACTTCTTTACCTTCATCGCCTGATCTTAGATCTCCTTTGCCTTCTGCTCCTCCGGCAGTTATCCATTCTTCTCCTGTCAGTTCCCCTAATACTCTGTCTCCAATTCTTATGTCTAATTCTCCGTCTGTGCGTAAGCGTCTCACAGACTCTGTCACTAGTATTCTATCTCCTTTCTTTGAAGCTTTAAATATGTCTCCGGCTTTTGTTCGAAGACAATCTCGTAGTCAGTTCCCAGATTTTGAGGAACGAGAGAAGTTAGACTCTCTTGCACGAAAATGGATCAAGAAGGGTCCACAATACAGTGTGCTTGATATTATGCCTACCTTTTTGCAATGGAATGCGCCTACGCAAAGATACGTTTTCAATGTAATGTGCGACACTCTCATTAAAGAATGGGAAGATGTGAGTTCGAGTCCGATCCCACAAGATCTGTTAAATGTTCAGACTGATTTTGAAAAAGGACTTATTGTGGGTTCTAAGGTTGAGGAAGCTGTAAGGACGCTTATCTCTTATAGATCCTTATTGTTTTCTCAGATTTTCCTTGATTCCGATTCGTCGGTTAGGCTGACGTCGAAAAATTATCCTATGAGAGAGGTTCCGACAGTATGGAAGGAAGAGGTTGCGGCAGCAGGTGCTAATGCAGCTATTCCTGCTCATTTCCAACGTATATGGGTACATGTCCCTTGGAAGAGATCTGAAGTTTTGGCCCTTAACCCCTTCGCTGCTAGGCCTTTTCCCCTCCTGTGCTAAGCCTTTTTTGGGCTATTTGGGGTAGTGCGCGCTTAGGCCCCTGTAACTTTTTGACCACATTAGGTATCCACGCCAAATTTGCGTCCTTTTCTTCCAACATCATGGGGATTCTAAAGGTACCCAGGGTGTGTGGATTCTCCTAGAGGGTTCCCAGAAATTAGCCAAAATACAGCAAAATTTTGTTTTTTTTGTGAAAAATGGGGAAAAGTGGCTGCAAATGGAAGCGTCTGGGTTTTTCTCTGCAAATGATATCAAAAAAGGGTTTGTGGGGCTGAAATCACAATTTCTCCAGCTTTTAGGGAATGACAGTTTTTTGTCAGAAATCCAACATTTTTTACACAGTTTTGACATTTTTCTGGGACATACCCTATTCTTGCTATTTTTTGTGCTTTGAACCTCCTTCCAGATAATGGTAGAAATGGGTAGAAAAGCAATAATGGATCCTGGAAAGCTATACATTTTTGAAAAGTAGACAAAATTCTGAATTCAGCAAGGGGTCATTTGTGTAGATCCATCAAGGTTTCTTTATAGAAACTTACAGGTAAATATAGGAAAAATTAAAAATTTGTTGAAAAAAGCAGCCTTTTGAGTCAACGTTTTCACCTGTAACTTCTTCGAATTATGACATCTCTTTGAAAGCAATGTACCGTTACATCCGGTGGACCTTCCTGGTTGTGGGGATATATAGGACTTGTAGGTTCACCAAGAGCCCAACGAACCCAGAGTAAAAAATTGAGCAGCATTTTGTAATGTTTTTTTTTTTGTTCCGGGTATATAGCAATTATTGTAGGAAAATGTATACATGGTGTGAGAAGTTGGCCTGGTATATGATGCTCACTAGTTAAAGTGATCACCTTGTACCATGCCAAGCAACCCTTATGGTGTGGTTGTAAGTCAACCTTTTCGGACTAGCTGCCCTAGTGGTAGCGTAGGCTAAGCAGTCTTTGAGGCTAAACTCGTGATGCGTGTTAAGCCAGCTGTTTTACCAAATGCAACCCCCTTTTATACCAATGAAAGGACACCACACAGATATATATTCAAAATATATATGTATTTATTTCTCAAAGTAACCCCTAGTCTCTTTATGAGCACAGGAGCACAAATCGTCAAACAAGATTACAGCAGAATACACAGAAGTTGCACTTTATATGGATAGGCCCTAGTGGCCACTCGAACCATACACTAAAATAGTGGTATAAGTACCACGAACAGAAAAGGGAAAAGGCCTAGGGCCTCTAGAATCGCTGGGCCTACAAGGAGCTAACTTCAGTTAGTGACCAGGAGGTCCACGGGTGGCGTGTGCAGAGCAAATAGTCACACGCGTGCTCCCATAGGTTTCAATGGGTGCGTAAAAAGTACAAAGTTACTGCAAAGAGGATCTTCCGGATGGACTAGGAACTCAAGATTTGGAATACAGGCACTAGAGATGTAATACTACACTTGGGCACAGGTGTGCCAGCTTTACCTCACCCACAGGAAGCGGGTGCATAGGCCTCGAAGTGCGTCGGGTTTCTTCTATCTGTTCCGTGGAGACTGAAGACAAAGATGCTGCAGGCGGTCGGTCCGGGAGAGATGCAGTGGATCCAAGAGTGGATCGGAGATGTTGAAGACCTGTAAGCAGAGGGGACAGTGTTCACAGTCACTAGCCAGTGACCAGCGTGGCACCAGGTGGGTACCAGGCAATGTCGGGTGCAAACAGGAAGAAAGGTGTAGCTTGTCTCTGCAGCCACGTGGTCCCTGGAGGTCGACGACGTCCAGGAGTCGGTTCACGAGCTGTCCCACGCAGGCTCTCGCTGTCGGCGGTGTCGGCGACTTGATCGAAGCAACCAAGCCTTGGCAAAAGCAATTGTTGTAGGAGATGAAATAAGCTGATGGTTCTGATCAGCAAGGTCAGAAGGACTGCTCCTTTGGAGGGGAGCAAGGGCCAGTCTGGAGCAACCAGACCAGCGGTGTATTTCTTGAAGTTCGTCGCCAAGATGGCTACTAGCCAGCGGGCCAGCAACCGGTTAGGCGCGTCGAGTGGCAAAATGCAGAAGGGCCCCACGCAGATCGTGGAGATGCTGAAGGGCTCACCTTTGGTGCAGATGCTGCTCGGGTGTTGGGCTTCTCAGATCACAAAGCACAACTTGGAGGGAGCCTCGGTTGTTGCACTTGTCAGCTTGTCGTAGTCGTTCCAAGATGGCTGGCTCCACGTGTCTCGGTGCCTCCACGGGTCTCCTCTTTTCAGGGACTGTGGATCGGGCGGTGAGAGGTCTGGAGGTCCAGGTCTTGTCAGTCTCTGGGCTCGGGCTCCGGCGGGAGGCGGCGGCAAAGCAGACGTTGATTCGCTGGATGGTGCTTGCGTTAGCAAGGTGGTCACTCCCTGACCACAGGGGAGATTTGCTTCAGTCCTCTGTGCAGCAGAGCGTCGAAGTTCCCGTCTTCTTCTTAGTGTTAAGTTGATTCCAGGATGTCTGAAGTCTTAGGACACAGCTCCTACCTTTAAGTGGATTCTAGGGGCCGGACTACCTGCTAGGTCCCTCCCTATGGGTGGGACCAGGAAGGGGGGTGGTTACACCCCCAAAACTTTGTCCAGCTCGCCCCAGGCCCGGGACCGGTGTGCCCCAGGACCGGTTTGAACTGGCATATGCACCGAGGCTCCTTGTGAGCCACAGGCATGTCTGGTTTCTTTCAAGCCCTACCTGACCAATACACAAAATCCTGTCTGGGGTGGTGCACGCACCTCCCCTGGCAGGAAACCCTTTGTCCACACCTCCCAAGCTGGAAGGACTCCCAGCAGCAGGAGGGCAGACTTGTGTCTGTGGTGGCAGCATCCATTTTGTGGATCTGAGGCTATGTCTGATTTTACCCGGGTTTCAGGTACTGTACATGTCGTGTCCCTCTAGAAGGGTGGAATGCTAACCCCGTCGCCAGAATTGGCGAGGGGTTAGTATTCCAATTCGTATGACACCTTACTCGACATGTTTTGATAAAGCCAAACCAAAGATAGCATTTAACCGCGAGGTTCATAATGCACTTAAGAGTATATGGTATGACGATATCTGGAAACAGTAGAAGGAAGTTGTTCCGACCACTGCAGACAGGCTCAGCTCATGCCAGAGCACCATCTCACATGGAACCAAGCACTCTGCCTTCAGGATTGTTAAGGCCTGCCATAGGAGTGACTTATAGGTTAGCAGGTGTCCCATTTAAGGTTAGGTATAGGTATACTACACCTAAGTAAGAGGTGATTACACCAACTTACCCCAGCTGAGTGATCAGCCAGTTGTGTCAAATTGTTAGGCCAAGCCTGGGGTGGCATAATACATGCTTCAGCCCCTGGCAGGCCTTGGGTACACCAATGCCCTGGGTACCTAGTGTACACTGGTACAGGGGCTGACAGGGTGATCCAACCAATTGGGTATGTACCTAGGGTACATGGAGTCCATTTTAAAGAGAGAACAGCCAGGCTGAGATCCTGAATAGCAGGATCTCAGGCCAACTAAGTCGAAAAACCAGCTAGACACTAGGCAAAAATTTGGGGGTAACCATAGTCAGATATCCACCTTCCTACACAACCCCCCCCCAAACGAAGGTAGATAAGGCTGACCTTGACCAGGTAAGCCTATATTGCCCAAGTGGCCATATAAGGAGGAACCAGCACTGGCATGGTTACCCCCTGTCTCATGGTCCACTAAGCAATCCCTCACCCTAAGGGTATCAGAGGGTCTCCACCATAGGGAATCTCTACCTTTGGTGTGTCTTGGCAAAGTAAAAGGCTGGTGTTGAGATGGAGTACTGAAGTGAGTGTCCTCAAAGTGAGGCCTCACCTTCCTCCAATCCCCCTCCACCATGGATGCCTTTCTTTCCTTAACTGAGTTGCACTGTGCTCTCAGGGTCAGCCTCTGGCTACCTAAAGCTGGAGGCTGGGTCCCTTTTGTGGGCTTACTGGAGGGACAGGTCAGGTCTGGGGCCCTAAGGTCCCATGTTTGCCTGTACCCAACAGAATCCCTCTGGGGGAGGTCCCTAACTACCTGTAAAGGAGATCCCTCAGGAATGTTTTTACCCATCACCTGACTAGGGCTACTAGCCAGGCAATCCTCATTGTTTTGATGGGGGGGTTCTTGTGGACAGGGGCCCTCTTGGGGTCCACTGGCCTCCCTGACCTCTGCAGCCCTGGGCTGACTGAGGCAGGGTAGAGAGAGGCAGGCTACCTGCACCAGACTGGGTCCCACCTTGGAAGGGGCCACTGACATCAGAGGCTCTGCCAGGCCAGGCCTGGCTACCTCTGGGGCAGTTCCTTCACAAGGGGTGAGGTCAGCTCCCTGAGGAGGCTGACTTTTTCCTAATGTCTGGGGAGAGGGAGACTTTTCTTCCTCCCCACTACTCTCTGTTTGTGTGGAGTGATCCATAGTTTCAGGCTTCACTACACCTATGTCAGTCTGAGTATAGGCTGAGACCATTACAGCCTTGCCAACCTTTTCAGGGGGGCACTCAGTTTGTGTTTGAGCTGTGACTGTCACAGCTCTGCCAGTCTCTACAGGGAAGTCTGTCTGTGCCTGGGCTGTGGCTACCACTGCCCTTCCAACCTTTCCAGGGAGGAAATCTATTTGGACAGGGGTTGTGAATGGCACAACCCCACTACCCTTTTGTGAAAGGCCTACCATTTTAGAATGGGTGTCTTGTTCAACTCCAGCCCAAGCTGAGAGTTCTAAGTCATTCCCCAGTAAGCAGTCTACAGGCAAGGTTGGGGACACTGCCACCCTTTTAGGGCCAGTGACACCTCCCCAGCTGAGACATACCTCTGCCATGGGATGACTGTTCTGTTTGCCTTCAATGTTGGTCACCTGGTAGGAGAAACCAGGCAAAAGCTGCTCAGAGGGAACTAGCCAATGGGCCACCATTGTGATGCTAGCTCCAGTGTCTCTGTAGGCCTCAGCTTTTGTACCATTGATGTAGGGCTCCTGTCTGTACCTACCCAAAGTGTTGGGACAGGCAGTGAAGTTGGCAAACCCCATGCCACCATCACAGACAAGATCATCTGCTGCAGGGGAATTGGCTAAGCCAGGGTCCCCCTGTGTTCCCCAAGTAAACCCACCCAAATTTTTGGGGGCACTCCCACCACCTGGGGGATTACTGCTGACAGTAATAGGTGGTGTGACAGGAGTAATTGGAGGAACAGTTTTGTTTGTAGCCCTTGGGCAACTGCTGTCAGTTTTCCAATGCCCAGGAGTTTTACACTCATGGCAGTAAGGCTTTTTACCTGTGGTAGAGGAGGGAGCTTGGGACCCACCACCCTGTGTGGAGTTTTGGGGCCCTGAGGAAGATTTCTCTTTTGCCTTATCCCCTCCCTTCTCTTGAGGTTTGGTGGTATCTTTCTTTTGGTCACCACCCTGATTCTTAGGCGTGATCCTGGTCCTGACCCATTTATCTGCCCTCTTTCCCAATTCTTGGGGAGAGGTCAAATCTGAGTCTACCAGGTGTTGATGGAGGAGCTGGTTTTGACAGTTACTTAAAATCTGTTCTCTCATCATCAAATTGTACAATCCTGTATAATCAGATACCTTACTTCCCAGCAACCAACCCTCCAAAGCCTTAGTGGCACATTCAACATATTCAGACCAGTCCTGAGTCTGTGTCTTTTGGGTGTCTCTGAACATTAACCTGTACTGTTCAGTGGTTAAGCCTAACCCATCAACCAGAACACTCTTCAGGACTCTGTAATTTCTGACATCCTCTTCTCTAACAGTGAGGAGTCTGTCTCTGCCTCTTCCTTCAAAGGAGAGCCAGAGGATTGCTGCCCACTGGTCTTCAGGAACCTGCTGTACTTTGCAGGCTCTCTCAAGAGCAGTTATCCATTTGTGGATGTCATCCCCACTTTTGTAGGGGGGCACAACCTTAGACAGGTTCCTATTATCAAAGACCCTATCTTTGTCCTTAGGGACAATGCTACCACCAGTGGGTATAGACCCACTCTCTCTAGGTTGCCTAGCCTTGTTCAGTTTTTCTTCCATCAGGGCTACCTCTAGCTCCTGCTTCCTGATCCTCAGTTGGGCTTTCTGCATTCTGGCCTCATGTTCCCTCCTCTGAGGGGTGGTCATCCTTTTCCTGGAGTGACCTTGAGAGCCTCTAGAGCCATGAGAAGCATTGGAGTCACCTGAGCGATTCCTTTGCCTCCCAAGCCCTGTGTTAAGTCCACTGGGGAGATCCAATGGGGTAAACCCATTGTCAGTCCCCAATAGCCTTAGTTTAGCTGGGCCAAGTATAATACTTGGCACTGGGCTAGTTCTCCCTTCATCATCACTACTTTCTGTATCCTCACCACTTTCCTCCCCTGTAGTATGATTCTCACCTAAGGGATGGCTATTGGAACTGGGTACCTCTGTAGCATCTTCAGAAGGGGGGCCTCCTGTTCCTGACCCTAAGGGGGCTAACTGGGAAGCTTTCTTGAGTTCTCTCTGATTCTCATCATTCTGTAAGAGTTCTCTGAGCTCAGCAGAGGTAGGGTTCTTGGGCTGTTTAAGGCCTCTAAGAGTTGCCAAATGCCTGAGCTCATTCTGATTAAGGGTAGCAAAGCTGGATGGTGCCCTCTGGGGGTCACTCTCAACAGAGATGGGTACAGTGGACCCCTCTGCCCCGGCCATTGCTCTTAAGTGTGGGTGGATGTGTTGCAATCTACCTACACTTGGGTTTACCTACTAAACCTATCTAGTAGTTGTAGTCAGGGTGTGCTACTCCCTTTGCTCTACAACAACTAAGTTCAGTAGAACTTATGTATATCTAATCTTGTTTTATATGTACCTACAGGTAACTATGTGATCTTTCAATTGGTAACCAAGAGATTACAATGGTAAAACACAGCAAGCTCAAATCCAACCGCTGCTCACCAATGTGAGAAGTTGGCCTGGTATATGATGCTCACTAGTTAAAGTGATCACCTTGTACCATGCCAAGCAACCCTTATGGTGTGGTTGTAAGTCAACCTTTTCGGACTAGCTGCCCTAGTGGTAGCGTAGGCTAAGCAGTCTTTGAGGCTAAACTCGTGATGCGTGTTAAGCCAGCTCTTTTACCAAATGCAACCCCCTTTTATACCAATGAAAGGACACCACACAGATATATATTCAAAATATATATGTATTTATTTCTCAAAGTAACCCCTAGTCTCTTTATGAGCACAGGAGCACAAATCGTCAAACAAGATTACAGCAGAATACACAGAAGTTGCACTTTATATGGATAGGCCCTGATGGCCACTCGAACCATATACTAAAATAGTGGTATAAGTACCACGAACAGAAAAGGGAAAAGGCCTAGGGCCTCTAGAATCGCTGGGCCTACAAGGAGCTAACTTCAGTTAGTGACCAGGAGGTCCACGGGTGGCGTGTGCAGAGCAAATAGTCACACGCGTGCTCCCATAGGTTTCAATGGGTGCGTAAAAAGTACAAAGTTACTGCAAAGAGGATCTTCCGGATGGACTAGGAACTCAAGATTTGGAACACAGGCACTAGAGATGTAATACTACACTTGGGCACAGGTGTGCCAGCTTTACCTCACCCACAGGAAGCGGGTGCATAGGCCTCGAAGTGCGTCGGGTTTCTTCTATCTGTTCCGTGGAGCCTGAAGACAAAGATGCTGCAGGCGGTCGGTCCGGGAGAGATGCAGTGGATCCAAGAGTGGATCGGAGATGTTGAAGACCTGTAAGCAGAGGGGACAGTGTTCACAGTCACTAGCCAGTGACCAGCGTGGCACCAGGTGGGTACCAGGCAATGTCGGGTGCAAACAGGAAGAAAGGTGTAGCTTGTCTCTGCAGCCACGTGGTCCCTGGAGGTCGACGACGTCCAGGAGTCGGTTCACGAGCTGTCCCACGCAGGCTCTCGCTGTCGGCGGTGTCGGCGACTTGATCGAAGCAACCAAGCCTTGGCAAAAGCAATTGTTGTAGGAGATGAAATAAGCTGATGGTTCTGATCAGCAAGGTCAGAAGGACTGCTCCTTTGGAGGGGAGCAAGGGCCAGTCTGGAGCAACAAGACCAGCGGTGTATTTCTTGAAGTTCGTCGCCAAGATGGCTACTAGCCAGCGGGCCAGCAACCGGTTAGGCGCGTCGAGTGGCAAAATGCAGAAGGGCCCCACGCAGATCGTGGAGATGCTGGAGGGCTCACCTTTGGTGCAGATGCTGCTCGGGTGTTGGGCTTCTCAGATCCCAAAGCACAACTTGGAGGGAGCCTCGGTTGTTGCACTTGTCAGCTTGTCGTAGTCGTTCCAAGATGGCTGGCTCCACGTGTCTCGGTGCCTCCACGGGTCTCCTCTTTTCAGGGACTGTGGATCGGGCGGTGAGAGGTCTGGAGGTCCAGGTCTTGTCAGTCTCTGGGCTCGGGCGGGAGGCGGCGGCAAAGCAGACGTTGACTCGCTGGATGGTGCTTGCGTTAGCAAGGTGGTCACTCCCTGACCACAGGGGAGATTTGCTTCAGTCCTCTGTGCAGCAGAGCGTCGAAGTTCCCGTCTTCTTCTTAGTGTTAAGTTGATTCCAGGATGTCTGAAGTCTTAGGACACAGCTCCTACCTTTAAGCGGATTCTAGGGGCCGGACTACCTGCTAGGTCCCTCCCTATGGGTGGGACCAGGAAGGGGGGTGGTTACACCCCCAATCCTTTGTCCAGCTCGCCCCAGGCCCGGGACTGGTGTGCCCCAGGACCGGTTTGAACTGGCATATGCACCGAGGCTCCTTGTGAGCCACAGGCATGTCTGGTTTCTTTCAAGCCCTACCTGACCAATACACAAAATCCTGTCTGGGGTGGTGCACGCACCTCCCCTGGCAGGAAACCCTTTGTCCACACCTCCCAAGCTGGAAGGACTCCCAGCAGCAGGAGGGCAGACTTGTGTCTGTGGTGGCAGCATCCATTTTGTGGATCTGAGGCTATGTCTGATTTTACCCGGGTTTCAGGTACTGTACATGTCGTGTCCCTCTAGAAGGGTGGAATGCTAACCCCGTCGCCAGAATTGGCGAGGGGTTAGTATTCCAATTCGTATGACACCTTACTCGACATGTTTTGATAAAGCCAAACCAAAGATAGCATTTAACCGCGAGGTTCATAATGCACTTAAGAGTATATGGTATGACGATATCTGGAAACAGTAGAAGGAAGTTGTTCCGACCACTGCAGACAGGCTCAGCTCATGCCAGAGCACCATCTCACATGGACCCAAGCACTCTGCCTTCAGGATTGTTAAGGCCTGCCATAGGAGTGACTTATAGGTTACCAGGTGTCCCATTTAAGGTTAGGTATAGGTATACTACACCTAAGTAAGAGGTGATTACACCAACTTACCCCAGCTGAGTGATCAGCCAGTTGTGTCAAATTGTTAGGCCAAGCCTGGGGTGGCATAATACATGCTTCAGCCCCTGGCAGGCCTTGGGTACACCAATGCCCTGGGTACCTAGTATACACTGGTACAGGGGCTGACAGGGTGATCCAACCAATTGGGTATGTACCTAGGGTACATGGAGTCCATTTTAAAGAGAGAACAGCCAGGCTGAGATCCTGAATAGCAGGATCGCAGGCCAACTAAGTCGAAAAACCAGCTAGACACTAGGCAAAAATTTGGGGGTAACCATAGTCAGATATCCACCTTCCTACACATGGAAAAATAAAAAAATCGGTATGAAACACACCTATGTATTTCTGAAATGGGAACAAATTACAGAGTTTAGAAACAGTGCATATTTGCACATTTTCGAAATTGGGAATACTCATACTTGCATGACAATTATTGGTCATTTTTCAAAATGACTTTTTTTTTACACAATGTCTTTCATTGGAAGGGAGAAATGCATCAAAAATCAATAGGTAATAACAGTTGCTTTACAAATCTGAACTACCCTAAGTCTCCCGATAAAAATGGTACCTCACTTGTGTGGGTAGGCATAGTGCCCACGACAGGAAGTGGCTCAAAACCTAAGGTGAACGCACCATATTTTCACACTGAAAATTTACACTTTTTTTGCGAAGAGTCTAGCTGTAGTTTTTGAACCCTAGCCCTGCCGGCACCTAGGGAAACCTAGCAAACCTATACATTTTTGTAAACTAGACACCCAGGGGAATCCAGGATGGGGTGACTTGACTGCCTCCCACCATGGTCTGTTACCCAGAATCCCTTGCAAATATAAAAAAAATGACAAAAAAAACACATTTTCCCCACATTTCTGGGATGGAAAGTTCTGGAATCTGCGTGGATCCACAAATTTACACCCACCCCGCGTTCCCCAAAGTCCTACGAGAAAAATGGTACCTCACTTGTGCGGGTCGGCCTAGTGCCCGCGACAGGAAACGGTGCAAAACGCAACGTGGTCACACCTCAATTTTGCAGTGAAAAATGACCCCTTTTTGGCAAAGTGACTAGCTGTAGTTTTTGAACCCTAGCCCTGCCGGCACCTAGGGAAACCTAGCAAACCTATACATTTTTATAAACTAGACACCCAGGGGAATCCAGGATGGGGTGACTTGACTGCCTCCCACCATGGTCTGTTACCCAGAATCCCTTGCAAACATAAAAAAATCACAAAATAAACACATTTTCCCCACATTTCTGGGATGGAAAGTTCTGGAATCTGCGTGGATCCACAAATTTACACCCACCCCGCGTTCCCCAAAGTCCTACGAGAAAAATGGTACCTCACTTGTGCGGGTCGGCCTAGTGCCCGCGACAGGAAACGGTGCAAAACGCAACGTGGTCACACCTCAATTTTGCAGTGAAAAATGACCCCTTTTTGGCAAAGTGACTAGCTGTAGTTTTTGAACCCTAGCCCTGCCGGCACCTAGGGAAACCTAGCAAACCTATACATTTTTATAAACTAGACACCCAGGGGAATCCAGGATGGGGTGACTTGACTGCCTCCCACCATGGTCTGTTACCCAGAATCCCTTGCAAACATAAAAAAATCACAAAATAAACACATTTTCCCCACATTTCTGGGATGGAAAGTTCTGGAATCTGCGTGGATCCACAAATTTACACCCACCCCGCGTTCCCCAAAGTCCTACGAGAAAAATGGTACCTCACTTGTGCGGGTCGGCCTAGTGCCCGCGACAGGAAACGGCGCAAAACGCAACGTGGTCACACCTCAATTTTGCAGTAAAAAATGACCCTTTTTTGGCAAAGTGACTAGCTGTAGTTTTTGAACCCTAGCCCTGCCGGCACCTAAGGAAACCTAGCAAACCTATACATTTTTGAAAAGTAGACACGCAGGGGAATCCAGGATGGGGTGACTTGACTGCCTCCCACCATGGTCTGTTACCCAGAATCCCTTGCAAACGTAAAAAATGACAAAAAAACACATTTTCCCCTCATTTCTGGGATGGAAAGTTCTGGAATCTGCGTGGATCCACAAATTTCCACCCACCCCGCGTTCCCCCAAGTCCTACGAGAAAAATGGTACCTCACTTGTGCGGGTTGGCCTAGTGCCCGCGACAGGAAACGGCGCAAAACGCAACGTGGCCACACCTCAATTTTGCAGTGAAAAATGACCCTTTTTTGGCAAAGTGACTAGCTGTAGTTTTTGAACCCTAGCCCTGCCGGCACCTAGGGAAACCTAGCAAACCTATACATTTTTGAAAACTAGACACCCAGGGGAATCCAGGATGGGGTGACTTGACTGCCTCCCACCATGGTCTGTTACCCAGAATCCCTTGCAAACATAAAAATATGACAAAAAAAACACATTTTCCCCACATTTCTGGGATGGAAAGTTCTGGAATCTGCGTGGATCCACAAATTTCCACCCACCCCGCGTTCCCCAAAGTCCTACGAGAAAAATGGTACCTCACTTGTGCGGGTCGGCCTAGTGCCCGCGACAGGAAACGGCGCAAAACGCAACGTGGTCACACCTCAATTTTGTAGTGAAAAATGACCCTTTTTTGGCAAAGTGACTAGCTGTAGTTTTTGAACCCTAGCCCTGCCGGCACCTAGGCAAACCTAGCAAACCTATACATTTTTGAAAACTAGACACCAGGGGAATCCAGGATGGGGTGACTTGACTGCCTCCCACCATGGTCTGTTACCCAGAATCCCTTGCAAACGTAAAAATATGACAAAAAAAACACATTTTCCCCACATTTCTGGGATGGAAAGTTCTGGAATCTGCGTGGATCCACAAATTTCTACCCCCCCCGCGTTCCCCAAAGTCCTACGAGAAAAATGGTACCTCACTTGTGCGGGTCGGCCTAGTGCCCGCGACAGGAAATGGCGCAAAACGCAACGTGGTCACACCTCAATTTTGCAGTGAAAAATGACCCTTTTTTGGCAAAGTGACTAGCTGTAGTTTTTGAACCCTAGCCCTGCCGGCACCTAGGGAAACCTAGCAAACCTATACATTTTTGAAAACTAGACACCCAGGGGAATCCAGGATGGGGTGACTTGACTGCCTCCCACCATGGTCTGTTATCCAGAATCCCTTGCAAACGTAAAACAATGACAAAAAAACACATTTTCCCCACATTTCTGGGATGGAAAGTTCTGGAATCTGCGTGGATCCACAAATTTTCACCCACCCCGCGTTCCCCAAAGTCGTACGAGAAAAATGGTACCTCACTTGTGCGGGTCGGCCTAGTGCCCGCCACTGGAAATGGCGCAAAACGCAACGTGGTCACACCTCAATTTTGCAGTGAAAAATGACCCTTTTTTGGCAAAGTGACTAGCTGTAGTTTTTGAACCCTAGCCCTGCCGGCACCTAGGGAAACCTAGCAAACTTATACATTTTTGAAAACTAGACACCCAGGGGAATCCAGGATGGGGTGACTTGACTGCCTCCCACCATGGTCTGTTACCCAGAATCCCTTGCAAACGTAAAAAAATGACAAAAAAACACATTTTCCCCACATTTCTGGGATGGAAAGTTCTGGAATCTGCGTGGATCCACAAATTTCCACCCACCCCGCGTTCCCCAAAGTCCTACGAGAAAAATGGTACCTCACTTGTGCGGGTCGGCCTAGTGCCCGCGACAGGAAACGGCGCAAAACGCAACGTGGTCACACCTCAATTTTGCAATGAAAAATGACCCTTTTTTGGCAAAGTGACTAGCTGTAGTTTTTGAACCCTAGCCCTGCCGGCACCTAGGGAAACCTAGCAAACTTATACATTTTTGAAAACTAGACACCCAGGGGAATCCAGGATGGGGTGACTTGACTGCCTCCCACCATGGTCTGTTACCCAGAATCCCTTGCAAACGTAAAAAAATGACAAAAAAAACACATTTTCCCCACATTTCAGGGATGGAAAGTTCTGGAATCTGCGTGGCTCCACAAATTTCCACCCACCCCGCGTTCCCCAAAGTCCTACGAGAAAAATGGTACCTCACTTGTGCGGGTCGGCCTAGTGCCCGCGACAGGAAACGGCGGAAAACGCAACGTGGTCACCTCAATTTTGCAGTGAAAAATGACCCTTTTTTGGCAAAGTGACTAGCTGTAGTTTTTGAACCCTAGATCTGCCGGCACATAGGGAAATCTACCAAACCCACGCATTTATGAAAACTAGACACCCGGCGGCTTCCAGGGAGGTATGGCTTGCATGGATCCCCCAACGTTTCCTTACCCAGAATCCCCTGCAAACCTCAATTTTTGCTGAAAAAATCACTTTTTTCACATATTTTGGGGTGGGAAAGTTGTGGCATCACCGGGCTCACACAAATTTACCACCACCCAGCGTTCCCCTAGGTCTCCCGGTAAAAATGGTGCCTCACTTGTGTGGGAGGCCCAAGTACCCGCGGCAGGCAAGGGCCCCAAACGTAGTGAGGCGACATCAAAATGGCCCATCGCAAAACCACCTGGTTTTGCAAGGGGGCTCACTTTGGTTTTTGACCCGGTGCTCGGCGGCCATCTAGGGAAACCTACCAAACCCATGCATTTCTGAAAACTAGACACCCGGCGGCTTCCAGGGAGGTATGGCTTGCGTGGATCCCCCAACGTTTCCTTACCCAGAATCCCCTGCAAACCTCAATTTTTGCTGAAAAAATCACTTTTTTCACACATTTTGGGGTGGGAAAGTTGTGGCATCACCGGGCTCACACAAATTTACCACCACCCAGCGTTCCCCCAGGTCTCCCGGTAAAACGTAGTGAGGCGACATCAACATTGCCTATCCCAAATGTCGCCTCACTACGTTTGGGGCCCTTGCCTGCCGCGGGTACTTGGGCCTCCCACACAAGTGAGGCACCATTTTTACCGGGAGACCTGGGGAAACGCTGGGTGGTGGTAAATTTGTGTGCAAAAATTGAGGTTTGCAGGGGATTCTGGGTAAGGAAACGTTGGGGGATCCACGCAAGCCATACCTCCCTGGAAGCCGCCGGGTGTCTAGTTTTCAGAAATGTGTGGGTTTGGTAGGTTTCCCTAGATGGCCGCCGAGCACCGGGCCAAAAACCAAAGTCACCCCCTTGCAAAACCAGATTAACTATTGTTACTACAGCGTGAGAATTTTGGAATAATATTGCAAAGAAAATGTGGCAGACATTTTGAGGTTTACAGGACATTGGGGATAAAAAATCTTTTTCAATTCACAAGAGAGACCTCACCATGAACTCCCATGGGTTTTCGACAATATCTACAGTTGGTGGGTTATTCTTGCATGGAAAGTGTACCTTGGCAGAGAAACTAAAGACAAAAATTCCTGCACAACCATCTATTCCTCAAACACACACACATACTGGTTGGATTTGGCACGAGGGCGAGTCATGGTTCAGTGTATTAAATTTTATTAACAAGAGATTTCACAAAAATGAAATGCACTGTCAATAATTAAATTCACAAAAAACCAAACCAATGACTCGCAGCTCGTGAGCTGTAAAGCCACGTCACACACCTTTCATACGTGATACAAACAAGACCATTCGCACCACCAGGCACAAAAGCAACACATTTCATAATTCACCAAAAAGGGACAAGGTACACCCTGCTTCAGAAAGACAAATATTACTGCACAGCCATCTAATCCGCAAGTGCACACACATACTGGTTGGATTTGGCACGAGGGTGAGTGATGGTTCAGTAGATACAAAATGTATTAGCAAGTGATTTCACAGAAATGAAATGCACTGGCAATAATTGAAAGGGCGAGAAACTGAACCATTGACTCACAGCTCATGAGCTGTAAAGCCACGACAAAGCACCAACCTCTTTACAGGCCATTCATACACCTTTCATACGTGTTATACAAAACCATTCACACCGCCAGCCGCGGGCCCATCACATAACAAAACTCACACCAGCACACAGCGCCATTCAAGGGCCCATCACTTTCACACGCCCACAATCCAGACACAGCAACTACACAGGCTGATGGATTGCGTGGAGTGGCACTCAGCTAGCAGTGTGTGTAGTGACCAGCAGAAAGTCACTACTCACACACCGCTAGCCAAGCGCCAGTCCACGCACACCGCTAGCCAAGTGCCAGTCCAGGCACACCGCCAGCCAATCGCCAGTCCAGGCACACCGCCAGCCAATCACCAGTCCAGGCACACCGGCAGCCAATTGCCAATCCACCTACACCGCCAGCCAAGCTCCAGTCCATGGACACCACCAGCCAAGCACCAGTCCACACACACCACCAGTCCACGCACACCGCCAGCCAAGTACCAGTCCACGCACACCGCCAGCCAAGCACCATGCCACGCACACCGCCAGCCAAACTCCAGTCCACGCACACCACCAGCCAAGCATCCAGTCCACGGACACCACCTGCCAAATAGCAGTCCGCACACACCACCAGTCCACGCACACCGCCAGCCAAGTACCAGTCCACGCACACCGCCAGCCAAGCCACATTCCACGCACACCGCCAGCCAAGCTCCAGTCCACGCACACCACCAGCCACGCACCAGTCCACGCACACCGCCAGTCCATGCACACCGCCAGTCCACGCACAGTGCCAGCCAAGCACCATTCCATGCACACCACCAACCAAGTGCAAGTCCAAACACACCAACAGCCAAGCGCAAGCCTACACACACCGCCATCACATTTAGGATTTTTTTAGAAAAAAATAAAAAGACAAACAAATTGCAAATAGATACAAATCTTCTAACAGAAAATCAGCAACTAAATACATTGCACTAACACCAACCTTGAAACAGAATCAAATTTTCCAAAGAATACAGACCAGGCAGTTCACTTTACCACTCATGAATGCTCCCAAAAATTATTTCGCGTGTGGTACGCTCTGAAACAAGCAGGGAGACACAGTGCAGGATGAGAGGGACAGTCGGGGCAGTACATACGACTCTCCTTCCGCGAACCTCTTCGCCAACAGACTCTACATCTCCTACTGGGAAAATCTTTTGCGGGTGTGGGAGGAATGTGATCTGGAAAGTGGCGTTCTTTCAATCTAGCAACATCCTCCACCACTCCAACTCTAGGAACACTTGCCTGTTCCACTACAACAAGGCTGCCTATTACAGACTCCTGAAACTTAGCAAAAGTCATCTTTGACTCAGGGCAAGAATCCGGGAACACAACAAAAGCATTAAACATTGCCAAGTGGAAAAGATGGATAGCCAACTTCTTGTACCAAATGTAAGCCTTACGAAGAGCAGTGTAAGGTTCCAACCTCTGATCTACTCTGTCAACACCACCCATGTGCCTATTATAGTCTAAAATGCACACAGGTTTGCGCGCTTCAGCGACCTGACCCCAAACAGTCACAGGTGCAGTGCTTTCATCATGGATGGTAGTCAGCATGTAGACATCTCTCCTGTCTGTAAATTTCACAGCAAGAAGCTCCTGGCAACGCAACGCACTGCACTGTCCCCGCACAAGCTTTTGACAAACAAGTTCTTTCGGTAAACCTTTACGGTTAGAGCGGATTGTGCCACAAGCAACAGTGTCCACTTTGGCCAATTCCCTGAACAACCGCACACCAGTGTAGAAGTTATCTACATATAAATGGTGGCCTTTGTTAAAAAATCCTCTACCAAGTTCCCAAACAATTTTCTCAGTCACTCCAAAAGTGGACGGACAACCAGGGAGGTTAAACCTAGATTCCTTACCGGTGTACACCCTGAAATTAGAGACATATCCAGTCCTACTGTCACACAGCATATACAGCTTTATTCCATAGCGTGCCCTCTTACTAGGAATGTATTGCCTAAAAACCAAGCGGCCCTTGAACAACACCAAAGACTCATCCACTGCAATTTCTCTACCAGGGGCATAAATCTCAGAAAATCGATCAACAAAGTGATCAAGGACAGGCCTAATCTTAAAAAGACGGTCACAGTCAGGGTGATCTCGTGGCAACGCTAAACCATTATCAACAAAGTGCATCATCCGAAGCAGAAGCAAATACCTGTCACGACTCATGACTGCCGGAAAAATAGACGTTGCCATCAAGGGACTGCTAGACCAATATGAATACATTGATGGCTTCCTTAGCAAGCCCATCAAAAAAGTTAAACCCAAGAACTTCTTCATCTCTTCAACATTTGTGGGAGTCCACCGGGTAGCTCTAGAGTGTGGCTTAAGACTGGCACTGTTGTGCCTCAAAAACTGTTCGGCATACAAATTAGTCTGCTCAACAATCTCTGCCAAAAACACATCGTCCATAAACAACTGAAAAAAATTTACCGGCAAAAAGTTTTCAGTATTCACTCTAGACCCTGGAACACCAGTAAACTCTGGCAATGCCGGCTGCACCATGCCAGGGGCAACCCAGAGGTCATCACTTTCAACGGGAAGCCTTGCAGCCCCAGCCTGCAGCCCAAATGCCTCTTGCCGCACTACACCAACGGGAAGCCTTGCAGCCGCAGGCTGCAGCCCCGAAGCCTCTTGCCGCACTACACCAACGGGAAGCCTTGCAGTCCCAGGCTGCAGCCCAGATGCCTCTTGCCGCACTATCGGCACATCAGTCTCCTCCTCTAACACAGGCACTTCATCCGCACTAAGAGTATCATCATCATCCGATGACTCCATACGGAGAGACAACTCACTGCCAGAATCGTCCCCTGCCTCCTCTCCCTCAGATGCAGAGTCAGTCTCTGAACCATGGTCAGAGGAAGACTCAAACAGCAAACCAACAACCTGCTGAGCAGTAATCCTGCGGCTAGCCTTTATACTTACTAAGATAGAAGACTGCACAAACAAGTCAACAACAACCAACAATGTGCAAACCAAGTAAGTAAAGAAATGTGTACCTTTATCACAAAGATCAATGTACGCAAAAACTATACAATCCAATTACAAGAGACAGCTGCACTCACCAGAAACCAACTCTGCAGTGACACAGCAAAAACCAACTATATCAAACTAGAAAGAAGAAAAAAAAAAATTACTCACAAGACAACAAAATACACATCGAGCACCAATGCAAAACGTTTTTGACACTCAAAAAACAAACATACTGCTATTATTACACCATTTGCAAAAAAAATTCATGCAGAGAAATCAAACACATTTACATTGTACAAAAAAGAGTCTCTTACCAAACTACACAAACAGCAGAACCACCAGTAACAACACGGCAAACTGAAAGAGCAAAAGCCTTCACCTAGAACAAAAAAGTAAAAAAAAACACATTACTATTGCAATTCACAAAAAATATAACAATAAACATTACAACATGCTATGTAACTACCCAAATGGTCAATCGGGTTATGTGCCAGGTGGGGCAGAAAACAGTAGGAATAAAAAGGCTACTCTGTCCCGGGGCGGGTGGGCCAAATACATATTATAAAAATTGCCCCCTGGAAGCGACACTTGCAAAAGGGGTCACTTCCATTTTTATTTACACTACTTCCCTGGTGTCTAGTGGGCATTTCTGCCCCCCGGGGCCAGAAACGGACCGAAAGTGGACCGATCTGCCCCCAGGGGTGGCAGAAAAGTCTGAGCAAAAAATATCCCCCAGGGAAGCGACCCTTGCCCAAGGGGTCGCTTCCCATACAACAATAAATAAATCCCTGGTGGCTAGTCGGCTTTTCTGCCCCCCCTGGGGGCAGAAACGGACCGAAAGTGGACCGATCTGCCCCCAGGGGGGGCAGAAAAGTCTGTTCAAAAAATATCCCCGAGGGAAGCGACCCTTGCCCAAGGGGTCGCTTCCCATACAACAATAAATAAATCCCTGGTGGCTAGTGGGCTTTTCTGCCCCCCCTGGGGGCAGAAACGGACCGAAAGTGGACTGATCCCCCCCTCTGCCCCCAGGGGGGGCAGAAAAGTCTGTTCAAAAAATATCCCCCAGGGAAGCAACCCTTGCCCAAGGGGTCGCTTCCCATACAACAATAAATATATCCCTGGTGGCTAGTCGGCTTTTCTGCCCCCCCTGGGGGCAGAAACGGACCGAAAGTGGACCGATCTGCCCCCAGGGGGGGGCAGAAAAGTCTGTTAAAAAAATATCCCCCAGGGAAGCGACCCTTGCCCAAGGGGTCGCTTCCCATACAACAATAAATAAATCCCTGGTGGCTAGTCGGCTTTTCTGCCCCCCCTGGGGGCAGAAACGGACCGAAAGTGGACCGATCTGCACCCAGGGGGGGCAGAAAAGTCTGTTCTAATAATATCCCCCAGGGAAGCGACCCTTGCCCAAGGGGTCGCTTCCCAAATGCCGAAATACAAATCCCTGGCGTCTAGTGGGGCATCCCTGCTCCACGATCGCGACGCTGTGCGCGATCGTGGGACAGGAATGCCCAGCATTGAGACATCAGGGGAGAGGAAATACTCTTTCCTCTCCCCCGATGCCTCAAGGCACTGGAATTCCGCCCCCCCCCCGCAACACCGCAAGAAAACACTCACCCTCCCCGTTGGACGCGCTGGAAGAAATGAATTCCAGCGCGTCCAATGCTTCCTGATGACACCGGCGCGAGCTGTGCGCGCTGACGTCTTCAGGAAGCGTGGGGGGGCTCGGGGGTGGCAGCGGAAACTCTTCCGCTGCCATTCCCCTCTGTGGGGGCACGATCGATGCCCCAGGGGGGAAGCGCCAGCGCTTCCCCCAGGGTCTGTGCTCATGACGGAGCGGCTCCGTCATGAGCACAGCTCAACCGATGCTCATGACGGAACCGTTCCGTCATGAGCATCTAAGGGGTTAAGCAGACTCTACCAGGTCTCCGTAAGAACCCTGCAGGTTATTATAAAGAATTATCACAGACAGTTGACGCCTGCATTATGAACCTAGCAGATATTGACATGCTAATGGGAAATGTAGTCCCACAGACAATATGGGCTAAAATTCGTAGAGAGGATCACGCGCAGGAACTAGGTGCTACTTGGGATGTTATAACTGATACAGATAGAGACCATGTGGGTGGCGCAAAGCCTGACGCTCTGATCTCGGAACTTCCTGGTAGAATCATTACGTTAATGAAAGCTATGATGCCTGCATTGAGAGTTAACTGGGATAAACTAGCAGCATGCAAACAAAAGAAAGATGAAAGTGTCTCTGACTTCTTTACTCGTTTCGAGGAGACATTTATCGACCACAGTGGTCAAGACATGGCTACAGAAGGTGGACAGCGATTATTCGTGGACAAATTTGTATTCAATTTGCTTCCCGAGTTGTCACACAAATTAAAAGATTCAGAAAGTTCATGGGCTGTTTCTTCTTCTGCCCAGATATTGGCTACTGCACAATATTCCGAGAATAGAGATAAGGAAGAAAAAGAAAAGCAAGAGAAAAAGACGAAAGAATTAAAAATGAAGGTTCTCTTGCAACAAGCCTATCCGCCACGTTATGCTCAGCCTCAAATTCAGCAGCCCCCGCAGTTTCAGAGGTTGTATCAAAAACCTGAGCCATACAAACCGCGACCTTTGTTAGGTCCTAATCAATGTGCCTATTGTAGGGAGGAAGGTCATTTTAAGAATAGTTGTCTGGTTTTATTGCAGCGCAATGGAGCGTTACCTGCTCCACGAGGTCGTGCTGGCCTCCAGTCAGCAAACAGAGGTAGAGGTCGGGGTATGTTTTTTTTTTTGGAAAACTTTATTGTGCAAAAAAGCATCATTACAAATATGGGCCTACAACCACCAGGGCCGGCCGCTAGTATATGCATGTCAATTGCTTGACGTCACGAAGCAGCGACTGATCTCCAGAGGTTCAGCCGGTTTACAGGAGATATTCTCGGCAACTCAGAAGTTAGACAGGATACAAATATTTTAAATTTTGAAAGAAAAGAACAAACAAAGAAACAACGAAACAAAACTCAAGGCGAGAAACAGTCTAGACGGTGTCGAGCGCAGGTCGGGGTATGTTGACTCAAGAACAGCGTGCCCTTCCTTCTCCCAATTCCATGAACTACTTTGATCAGCAAAATGTGAGGTCTGCACAGTATTACAAGGAAGACCATTATGTCGAAGGCGAGAATGAGAGTCTTCATGCTAACTAGGACAGCCATGGACAAAGTAAGGGAGTTGTGCCAATCCCAGTAGATCAAAATGGACCTTATGTTAATGTCACTACAATGGGTGTTTCAGAGCCATTTCTTCTGGATACTGGAGCAATGAGAAGTTCTATCATTCATTCTAAACTCCCTGGGGCACCTTTGTCTGGCTTAACGAATGTTTCTGTAGGATTTTCTGGCGCCCCTGTTTGCAATCCAGTTTCTTGCCCTTTGCCTATTTTAGTTGGTCCTTATGATTTGGAAGCTCCACTTCTGTTAACGAATGGTTGCGGTGAGAATCTGTTGGGTCTAGACCTATTGAAAAGAATGCATGCTACAATATATTGTTCTCCTTCTGGCGTACATCTTACTCTAGGACAGAAATTGGTCTCCCCAATGTATTTGTCCAAAGATCAGTTTCCACCTGAATGACTTTTTCTTCCAACAGCACTATGGGCCACGGGTCTGAACTATGTGGGTTGTCTTGAGATTCCGCCTTATGTTGTCACTCTCAAGCCCAATGTTGAATTACCGCGCATCCCACAATATAGAATTTCTACTGAAGGTGAGAAAGCGCTTTTGGAAATCATTCATGACTTAATTCAGAAGGGTGTGGTTGAAGAAACAAGAGGTAATACATGCAATAGTCCTATTCTTCCTGTTCTTAAACGCACTGATCCTTCTCAGCCTACTGTGTACCGTTTCGTAATTGATCTGCGAGAAGTAAACAAAATTGTGATCCCACAATTTCCTGTTGTTCCAGATATCACTGCTTTATTGACAATGATACCTTCCACAGCGACTTGGTTTTCTGTCTGCCTTCTTCAGTATTCCCATTGCAGAAGAGAGTAGGGACATTTTTGGTTTCTCTCTTGGAGGCCGAAGCTTCCGGTTTAAGCGCGCACCCCAAGGCTATTGTGAAAGTCCCTCTATTTACAGCCAAGCTTTAAAATGTCATCTTGATACTTTTCATTTGCCGTCTGGTGCTGCTCTTATCCAGTATATGGATGACTTATTAGTCGCCGCTGATTCAGAAGATATCTGCAAAGATGTCACTGTTGCATTGTTACGCCACTTGTTTAAACTGAATCACAAGGTTTCACCTTCCAAACTACAATATGTTTGTCGAGAGGTTACATATTTGGGTCATCTCCTATCAAAGGAGGGACGACGATTGACACCAGAACGAATTCAGGCGATTACGCAAATGTCTGTACCATCCACACTAAGGGAAGTACGTGCCTTTCCGGGTATTACTTCTTATTGCAGACAGTGGATCCCTAACTTCTCTCTAATTGCCAAACCTTTGTTGGCACTTACTTTAAAAGATACGCCTCACCCCCTTCCATGGACTGATGAGTGCCAAAAGAGTTTCACTGACTTACGTACCGCTCTGTGTTCTGCTCCTGTACTAGGCACTCCAGATTACACTAAGCCTTTTACGCTTTATGTTCATGAGAGAGAAGGTTGTGCATTGTCAGTTTTAGCACAGCAATTTGGAGACAAACAGCGGCCCTGTGCCTATTTTTCGGCTACGTTAGATCCCGTAGCTAAAGCATTGCCCAGTTGTCTCAAAGCGACAGCAGCAGCAGCAATTTCTATCCGACAGTCTGCTGGAGTGGTGTTGGATAACACTCCCATTGTCATGGTGCCACATGCAGTGGATACTTTGCTAAACAGAACGAAAACACAGCATCTTACGAGGGCTCGTTTAACTGGATACGAGCTGACACTTTTGGCTAGTCACGTACACATCAAACGATGTAATACCCTGAATCCAGCTACTCTGTTGCCCCTTCCAAATGAGGGAAGTGTTGAGGATCAGCATGATTGTTTCTTCCGTACTGAGGAAGAGACAAAAGGAAGAATTGACCTGAGAGACACACCGCTAGAGAATTCGGATGGAACTCTATGGGTAGACGGTTCCTGTTTTAAAATGCCTAATGGAGATACAGTTTCAGCCTATGCTGTAACTACTTTACATACGATTGTGGAAACTGCACGTATTAGACACAATTCAGCGCAAGCAGCAGAATTGATAGCATTAACAAGAGCTTGTGTATTATCGAAAGGGAAAAGAGTGAACGTATACACTGACAGCCAATACGCTTTTGGTGTAGCGTTCAATTTTGGCCGTCTCTGGAAGGAAAGGGGTTTTCTCACTTCACATGGCACCAAAATACAACATGGTCAGTTGGTGACTGATCTCCTCGAATCACTTGCCTTACCCACCCAAATAGCGATCGTGAAATGTAGTGCACACAAAAAGATTACGGATGATGTTGGTCGAGGAAATGCGTTTGCAGACGAAATAGCAAAGAAGACAGCGAGAGATTCAACAAGTCGAATGTATGTGGCAGGTCCTGCGAATTGGGTCAGAGAGAGAGGAATGTATGAGAATACAGTGGAAAGTGTAAAAGAGATTCAGAAAGAGGCTTCAGAGAGGGAGATAAGCAAGTGGAAAGAAAGTACGGGAATGTTAGATGAGATGGGTTGTTGGGTGGAATTATCTGAACATCAACGTTGGCTGTTACCAGATGCCTATGTTCTCCCAGTGGTTACTATGGCACATGGTCCAGCCCACTTAAGTGCAAAAGGTATTTGTAAGCGTCTGGCTCCAGTGTGGCAGAATGAAAGTATCCCAAAATGTGCAGACAATGTAGTGAAGCACTGTATTGTTTGTTTAATGCACAACCCGGGAAAGGGAACCCCAACTCCAGCAGGTCACTTTGCTCCTCCGACATATCCATTTGAGGTATTGCAAATCGATTACATTCATATGGAGCGATGCAACAACCTCAAATATGTTCTGGTGGTAGTATGTGCCTTTTCAAGATGGATAGAAGCTTACCCTCTAAAGGATAACACAGCCCTATCCACAGCTAAAATCCTTCTAAAAGAATTCTTCCCCAGGTTTGGTTTGCCGCGCATTGTCTGGAGTGACAATGGGAGCGAATTTGTTGGCCAAGTCATGCAGAAAGTTTGTGCAGGTCTTGGTATCAAGCAAAAGTTCCACGCGGCAAATCATCCACAGTCAGCGGGTTTAGTAGAATGTTACAACGGAACCTTGAAGTTAAAGTTAGCAAAGGTTCAAGCAAGTACAGGACTCAATTGGCCCGATGCTTTGCCGTTAGCTCTGCTATCCACCAGGACTGCAATACACTCTCGTTTGGGATTTAGCCCATACGAAGTGGTGTTTGGCCGTCCGGCTAACGTATGGGGAATCCCTCGCCCTAAGAAATACTCAGACTTGCCATATCCAATGTTGATTGACTATCTGCATGACCTTACGATTAAATTGCGTGTTCTTCATCAACAGGTTCAGAGTGCTCTGCCGGAGGCTTCCACAGACCCAGGTCACTCCATCCGACCAGGTGACTGGGTATGTGTGAAGAATTTCCAGAAGACCAGCAATTTGGAACCCAGATGGCGGGAGCCTCGAATGGTCCTCCTCACCACGAGGACAGCAGTTAAAGTCGAAGGAAAGAAAAATTGGATTCACGGTGTGCATTGTAAGAAAGTGCCTTTGCCTTTGCCATACGATCAATGGGTACGCAGAGGTGTTGGTGACTGTGAAAGTGAAAGAGTTCTACGATTCGTACCCTTCAGCGATGCACACCTGAGTGGGACACTGTCTGAGAAAGAGGATGACAACATTTTACAGGAAGCAATTCCATCAAATCGTCGCTTGGATACGACTAAACCACGAACATTGTTCCAAGACCAGAATGTTCCAGGGAAGGAACAATATAATTTAAGACCTAGACCAAAGAACATTTAAGACTCTTCTCTCTTGTGTAGTATTCTGTCCCGGTTGCAGGGTCACGGTAGGAGTCTAAGTCACGACCTGAGTAGTGGCAATAGGCCAGCAGGATCTTCAGTGTCATAGGACGGTGGAACATCGTGACTTAGCGATTGAGGAAGATTGCCGTGAGCATCCATTAGAAAGATGGAAACTACACTAGGTAATAAAGAAAGAAAAGATGAAATGAAGAAAGCATCCTGTAAAATAATGTACAGTCGTTTCAGCATAATTTTATGTGTTATTATATCATTATGTATTGTTTTGGCGTTTATTAGTTGGATAATTTATGCTTTGCAGCCAAAAGATGCCTCCCCTTCTTCTTCTTTGCCTTCTTCTACTATCTCTCCACACCTCTTTCATACTCTTCTTCCACATGAACTTGTCAGAAGAACCGAGTATTATAACAATTCCTTTATCCAGCTATTACATCAGCACCAATTAGTGGTTAATACAACTGATTGTTGGGTGTGTGGTCTTATGCCACATACCACAGAGAAAGGAATGCCATATCTAGTTCTCCCTTTTTCTTATGAGGGTTCTGCTTGGGCTTACTTCGTCATTTTCTCCAATGCTTATCAAAGCAAATTCAGACGATCTGTTAGTTCACATACTAATTATCCGGATTTTAGTCATAGTTCTTTGATTGAAGGTATGGTAGCTATGGCTAAAATCATGGAAAACAGTAAAATCTCCATTGATGAAAGAAAAGCATACACTAATTGGAACGTCACCCAATATATGTCTAGTCTTAGTAGTAAAGTTGGAAAAGGAAAGTCCTCGCCGATTTGGACTATACCACATCAGGGTAACTTCTGCTTACAGATAAATGATCGCTCTTCTGACACTACACAAAGGAATAACTGCTCCTATACGTACGTTTATTCCTCTTAGAACTCGCCTCCTCTAGTGCTGTCTCAAGGCACCTATTTCATCTTCTATAATAGAGCTTATACTTGGTTACCAACCGGTTTCTCTGGTACTTGCCTTTCTTCTTCCCCCTACTTACACCGCTTCCGCAAATCATCACCAAACCCGATACGGCAGAGGGATTATTGATTCAAAGGACACAGCAGGACAAGAGGGCCTTAAGGGATTTCTTCCCCTCTGGGGTCCAATGGCTAACAGCAGAAATATAAGGCAATTGGTCCGTGTCGTAGAGACTACAATAGACATCACTGTAGGAGCCTTAAGTAACATCACGGCAGAACTACAGGCGGATCGTCTTATGACATTACAAAATCGAGTTGCCTTAGACTTTGTTCTTGCCGATCGTGGTGGAGTATGCAAATTGATCGGGTCAAGTTGCTGTATTTTCATACCTAATGACGCTCCGACAGTATACCAAGCTATCTCCAAGTTGCACATAATCTCTGAGTCTATTCATCAGGACAAAGGAGATTGGTCTTTAACGGAATGGTTTTGGGGACTACTGTCTAAATGGGGTTGGAAAGCATTGACGTTTCTTGGTATAATCTTGACCATTGTTTTCTCCTGTTGCCTTTGTATGCACTGTGGTCCCGCTATCTGTGATCTTTGTGCTACTATGTGCATCCCAAAACCCAAACCACAAGTAACAGAAAACATAAGAATGATGTTACAGCAACAGCTCGATGACGTCATGGCTATTGACCTGGACTCAGATTAGCATGAGTCTATCTTGCCTGAGTTCTGGCAAAAGGAGGGTCTGAGGAACTTTGATTTTCGATCGCGATCGAATCGACCCGCCATTTTGTGGCCCGCCGCCATTTTGTGTTGCCATCACTCAGGCAGCACGGCGAACAAAGTCTATTCTGCTTTTTCTGTAGCCTGGTGTCGAAATACGCCTTCTGCCTCTATTTGCAAAGCTGATGTTAGAACTAGCAGAGTACACTAATCCCTGTCTGGCTTTTCTAATCCCTGTCTCAACTATCTGTTGATTCACACTATTCTTTCCTGACCTTATCTTATCGACTGGCCTTCACTGTCTCCTGCTAGCATTCTCTCGTTTCACAACTGTCCTCCAACACACACAAACGTATCTCGCCACCTGCAAGTTAGTTATGAATCTGTTAATGAATTAGCTTGAGGGAGGGGTGACAAACATAGTTGGAGGAGAGGTCTCTTCGAGTCATCTGACACTCTTGTTTTCCAACTTTTCTCATTGGTTCCATCCTGTTTTCTAACTTTCCTTATTGGTTCTTTCTTGTATGTTCTGGGAGGGTTTTAGGTCAATATGTCGGAACCTTGTATAGTATTTAACGCTGTGCGACACAGAGTGAAGTGGCAGTCTCCTGAGAACCTACTCTGTGTACTTCTAGGATAACTGTACTAGATGCAGCTAAATAAATCTGATCTTCTAACGCCGACAGAGTGTCCCTTGTCTCTGTGTAGCGAAGCAGGTGAACTCCGGAGACTTTGGGTGTACCCTGCGCCGCCAGGCCCAAAAGGTTCTGGTTCTTCAAGGGCATACATCCCCCTATGAGTGGGGAGGGTAGTGGTGCAGGGCATACATCCCCCTATGAGTGGGGAGGGTAGTGGTGTAGGACATACAGCCCCCTATGAGTGGGGAGGGTAGTGGTGCAGGGCATACATCCCCCTATGAGTGGGGATGGTAGTGGTGATCCCCCTATGAGTGGGGAGGGCAGTGGTGCAGGGCATACATCCCCCTATGAGTGGGGAGGGCAGTGGTGCAGGGCATACATCCCCCTATGAGTGGGGAGCGTAGTGGTGCAGGGCATACAGCCCCCTATGAGTGGGGAGGGTAGTGGTGCAGGGCATACAGAACTGTATGAGTTGTGGGGAGTGGTGCAGGGCATACATCCCCATATGAGTGGGGAGGGTAGTTGTGCAGGACATACATCCCCCTATGAGTGGGGAGGGTAGTGGTGCAGGGCATACATCCCCCTATGAGTGGGGAGGGTAGTGGTGCAGGGCATACAGCCCCCTATGAGTGCGGAGGGTAGTGGTGCAGGGCATACAACCCCCTATGAGTGGGGAGGGTAGTGGTGCAGGACATACATCCCCTATGAGTGGGGAGGACAGTGGTGCATAGCATACAGCCCCCTATGAGTTGGGGTAGTGGTGCAGGGCATACAGCACTGTATGAGTTGTGGGGAGTGGTGCAGGGCATACATCCCCCTATGAGTGGGGAGGGTAGTGGTACAGGACATACAGCCCCCTATGAGTGGGGAGGAGAGTGGTAATGGGCACCCCCCAGGTGTGGTGACTTCTGGTAGTGGGGACCATGCTACCCCTGTGGTTTTGCTGTTGCTGGTGTAAGGGATTTGACCCCCCCATGTGTGTGTAGCATTTTGCGTGTTCGTGATGTTTATTTGTGGGTGTGTCTGACTGACCGTCTGCGTTGTGCGCATCTGTTCCTGATCCGGTCATAGATGTACAGTACTGGGATGACCTGCATGATGGTATTCATCATTGGTTCATCTCGTACTTGCTGCTCGTTGCTCCGTCTCGTACACGTTGAGAATTGGTCTGTCTCGTAGCTGTGGATTGTGTTGTGGTGCGAATAGGACTTGATATGCAGCTCTCCCGGATGCTGTGACGTGCTGCTAGTGGCAACCCGTCCGGCGCGTATGATTTGCGCATCGTACTTGTCTGGCCGGAATCTGCTGTGGGAACTGCTTCCGGGCAACTCGAATCGGCGTTCGGAGGTACAGCTCATACCGGAAATGCTGCTGGAATCGCAGCCTACGTGTCAGATGGAATTGTGTCAGTGATGCACATTGTACTTCATTGCCCGAACGGACCGGCTCCTGGGACGTGTCGGTCGCCAGATAAGGCTACGAACAGCTCTCGGAGGGCTGTCCGACCCGGATCGGAATCGACCCCTCAGTGTCATACGTACGTGCGGCGCCAATCATACACATATCATGCACTCAAAATGCTTTTATGACTGTGGAAAACATGCATGTGACAAGACTAGACAAGGCGCTGAATTTTAGTTGTTTCAATACAGTTTCAATCTGCGTGATTGGTGAGGCGCAGAAAAAATGAGGAGGCTCAGTAATTTACAGCCTATTTGCCGCAGTCGAGAAATCGCATGCTGCCCGGTGAGAATGCACCATGCATGCTTTAGCTCTATCAATCTATTAGGTGATGAGCGAGGCCCGTGACTTTCGTGTGGACCAAAGGGTCTGTTGGCCTTAAATTTGAAGAAAGGGGTATAATTACGTTGTCTACAAACATACAAAGTAACTCTGATCCCGGTAGGGGAGAACTCCTAATATCACTCTCTGTCAGAGGAGGTAGAGAAAATGCAGTGATTAGCACTTCCATGCCCATTTCTCATGAGTAAAAGGAGGAAGGAAAAACTAAATCCGGCTGAGCGGGAAGGTCGCAAAGTCCGGTCTGTGCTGCGAGGACGTTGGCGTCCCGCGTGTATGAAATAGAACGCTAACCCTATAATATACATGTTTTTCTCTACGCAACCGTACTATTTGGAATTAGTTCTCCACACTGTACATGGTCTCCAAAAATAATACAATGAGTATACAAACTGGCCGCTTGTACTATTTGTTGGCTCATACAGTTGCACAAACTTAACACAGTGCATCTCTGCACCTGACCCTGTCAAATTAGGGTACAATTGTTTTCCCATCATACTTACTTCCACTATTCCACGGATTATCTGACCCCCCTTTTATTTAATTTTAATGTCAACAGGGACGCCACATTAACTACAAGGGCACAAACAATGCATTTAGGCTCCCCAAATAACTAGCGATATTCACCTCGCGTCACAGGTGACGCGCACTTCCTGCACACCACGTTATGCAGGTTAGCGTTCTAGTTCAGACACACGGGACGCCAACATGCATGCAACGCATGCGACACGCTGATTGCAACCAGTTTCCATGCATAATGGCAGTACAAATCACAGCACCAGCGCTCTCCACGAGAACCTTCCTGTTCCCGCGGAGACCTGAGTAGGTGTAGATGCGGGTGAGCTCCTCTAATCGAGTAAGTCCTCGCAGCACAGACCAGACTGTGCGACCTTCCTGCACAGCTGGATTTCGTTTTTCCTTCCTCCTTTTACTTGTGAGAAATGGGCATGGAAGTGCTAATCACTGCATTTTCTCTACCTCCCCTAACAGAGAGTGATATTAGGAGTTCTCCCCTACCGGGATCAGAGTTACTTTGTATTTTCGTAAACAACGTAATTATACCCCTTTCTTCAAAATTTAAGCAAAACAGATCCTTTGGTCCACACGAAAGTCACGGGCCTCGCTCCTCACCTAATAGATTGATAGAGCTAAAGCATGCACAGTGCATTCTCACCGGGCAGCAGGCGATTTCTTGATTGCGGCAAGTAGGCTGTAAATTACTGAGCCTCCTAATTTTTTCTGCGACTCACCAATCACGCAGATTGAAACTGTATTGAAACAATTAAAATTCAGCACCTTGTCTAGCCTTGTCACATGCATGTTTTCCACACTCATAAAAGCATTTGGAGTGCATGATATGTGTATGATTGGTGCCACGCATCCGTATGACACTAAGTGCTGTAAAACACCACCATATTCTTAATGAAAGATGGAAGGCGCATATAAGGTATTGCTTGCATATGTTACATGTTGTATTGTCCTGTTTTGTAACTTTCTTTTACAGGTACTCACACAAATGTGGACGCAAATGATGGTTAGTCCATAGAGAATAGTTAGCACACCTTAGCGCGTGTGCTACAAAATGCATATAGACATGGTTTAAAACATTTTTTGCCACTCAAAGTTTCACTTTTTTCACTTTCACCACAATTTAATTCACTGTGAGAAAGGTTCTGATGAAAGCCCTATTCAATTTTTTCATGGGCTGAAACATGTCGATAGCTGATAACTAAGACGCAACTAACAGTCTTTTATGTTATCCACTCATTTATTTTAAATATACCCTGGACCAATGGTAATAAAGTAATTATCAGTTAGAGCACCAGAGGTATTTTTAATACACCACTTCATCACACTTACACAAAAAAAAACAGCTCCACTATAACCAGGTGTCGCAGCACAGCTGAGTAGCTGGGAACCCGATGATGAAGCATGACGCCAACTAGGTTGGTGTGTGAGGGTTCTTTTAACAAACCCTTGTGGTGCCAGGCACTGCGGTGTCCGACATACTTCTAGACAGGTCCGTCCCAGTTACTTATCAATGGTCATCATGTTTTCCAACTCTGTAGTGTACCAAGAAGGGAAACATTGACGTGAGTCACTTTTTTCTGTGTAGATTAAATACTAGTAGACATCATGCACAACAATAACACAAACACCAATCAATCAGAGTCAGCGTCCAATGCATGCCATCATTTACTTGCTTTTACGGGGCAGTCCCACTAGGAGGATAGCTATAGTCATGTTCTTTGGAGGGACTCGATGAGGCAGGCACACATGTCCCATTTCTTGTATTATTCACCATCTATTGTTTGGCTTGATGGAAATACATTTAGGGTGAGTCAGGAGTGGAGTAGGACTCAGGGGAGTGAACTTACTTTTTCACTGACTGCACACAGTTGCAACTCCAATCCAGCAATAAAAGAGTAAGACGGGGGTGAGAGATTTGTTGTGAGTCGAACCAGAAAGACAGTGACACACACAAATAATAAAAGTAAGAAAGCAACAAGTCAAAAACCTAGTTGTTTTCAGGGAAGTAGAGTTGTCCTCAAACTCTGGTGGTTCACCCAGAAATAGGTCATCTAACAACCTACCGCCATGACCTAAGTCGCCATCATCATCATCTCACTGCTGTTCTACTTTTGGTATGGTGTAATCCAGTGGTATACAGTGCTGATTCATTTTGATTCATTTTGATCATGGTTAAGTGCTACACATTTTGGGGTGAGAGACTGGTCCTTCTCACTGTCAGAACGTCACCAGCAGCAGTGAAAACATGCTCAGAAGAGACACTTGTGACAGGGCATGCAGATAGTTTATCACCAGCCTGCTGAGCACTGGCGATTGGCGCCTTTTCCCTTACCAATACAGCAATGGGTTTTGATCAATGTAGACCTCTGTTGGGTCATCCCGATAGGGCTGGACCATCCTCTCAATGCTCAGGGGTGCTCCGCTTTGCTTGGCCTCTTTTGCCTTATCTGCAGCACTGGACATAACAAGCCCTTGCTGTAGAAACCATTCCTGTGCCAATTTTGGTGGGGCTAATGCTCCTGTTCTTGTTGTTGTGGATGTTGTTCTTGGTGTTGTTGGTGGTTTTGGCTGTGGTGAGCCAACCGCACTGCCCTCAGGCTCTGAAGTTGAACTTGATGCTGGCTGTCCTGCAGTACATGTTGTAGCCTGGAGTAGCGGGCCTCTAATTCCCGGCTGTTCTTTTTCTAAGTGACTGGCTTCCACATCTATCCAAGTTTTGTAGTTGGCATTATCTCCTTCTGAAAAAGAAATCAATTTGTTCAGTAATGCTTTGTACCGTGGATCCAGAATTGTTGCACAAATGTAATGGTTGCATGACACAATGCCACTTTGCACCCATGTATTTTCAGATAAGCGAAGGGTTAAGCTCTTCACCAACTCATTTGCTTCATTTTTCTCCTCCATACCTGCATACATTGAAGACACCCCCTTCAGCTGTTCCTGTAGCATGTGCAACAATGGGATAGCTTGGCCCATAGTACAGTCCTCTTTGCTGACTTCACGTCTGAAAAGCTCAAAAGGAAGTAGCATCTCTGTCAGGCATTTAACTAGGCCCCATTAGTCCATCTGAATAATCATGCTTTTCACAGTAGTATCCTCTCGTTGCATGACATATTCATTGATTGGTCTGTACTGCTCAAACAGACATTCAAGCATGTAATAAGTTGAGTTCCAACGTGTTGGCACCTCCTGGATGAGTGATTTAACTGGCATTCTAAGCTCAGCTGCTTCCGGGCGTCAAAAGAATGGCTGAAATGTGTGCAGATTATTCTGCAGGTGGTCAGTAAGTTGCTGACTCGGTCTTCTTTTTTCAGAAAGTCTTGAACAATGATGTTATTGCAGTGCCCCAAACTCAGGACCCTGAAATAGCCACCATCGGCCATAGCCTTAACTATATTACTGCCATTGTCCATAACAACAAACCCAATGTTAAGCCCTCTTGGTCGCAGCCATTTAAAGATCTTGCTTTCAAAGACTTCCAAAATGTTTGCAGCAGTATGAGGTTTCTCCATAGTGAACATGGCTACAGTTGCATGTTTCCGAGTGGCATTAAAAATCTCAGTGTCAACAACGCCTGCTGCAGATATCTTTTTTCTAACCCCCACAATAGAGATCCAGTGTACAGTGAGGTACATGTGATCAGTGGCTTGGCAACTGGTCCACTGTCTGTTGTCAGGTTGGATAGTGTGAACAGCACTCTACTGCAAAGCTTGTCCAAGCATTTCCAGCACGTCGTGATGTAGTGCTGGAACAGCAACTCTGGCGAAATAGGACCGGCTGGGAACCTTCCATTTTGGGCAGATGGCTGTCACAAATTCCAGAAAACCCACCCCTTCCACAAAAGAAAAAGGGAGGAGGTCCAGCGCTGACATTTTAGCCAGCTTCGAGTTGTACAAACGTGCCGTTGGGTGGTTGAGTTCTTACTGCCCCGCCAACCTAAATATGCTGAGAAGGTATCATGGATTTTTTTGTTTTCTGGTGCCACTGATGCAGGTGACCTCTTGACGCCAGTTGTTGTTAGGCTCAACACACTTTTGTTTGTTGCGGTACACTCTTGCCTGGGACCCCTTGGTGTCTCAGCCTGACTCTTGTGCCACTGTGATATTGGTGATGAGGATGTGGGTGGTACCACTGCACTGCTTGGGACAGGGCTACTTTGTGTGCCAGAGAACATATCTCCCTCTTGTACACCTTTCACTGCAATTGTATCTTCTACTTCTTCAACCCCACCAACAACAATGGGGTCAGTTTTTTGCCTCCCACTGGATCAAGTGGTGTTTTTTCAGATGGGTTGTTTGGCCTCTTGTTCCATAGTTTGTACCAAGTTTACCCCTACTAACACCTTTTCCACAAATGGAGCATATAGCAATGTTCACCTCCTTCCTGCTAACTTAAAAAAAGTCCCAACCTGGGAAGGTCAACTTTCTTGTGCCACTATCAATGCGGGATGAGGTCGTAGGTGGGCCTGAAGTTTGACTCTCTGTAGTACCTACTTCTACTGAGGTAGTTGAGGTGGATGTAGGTCACTGCCAGCGAACTATGCAAGCTGGAGTTGGTGGTGCTATCATTTGTGTTGGTAGTATTAGTGCCACATCCCTCATAGCAATTTGGGATGGGGTAATGTCGGTCTCCACTGGGGCAGGACTAGTGTCCATGATTACTGGCTTGTCATTATCCACCTCTTCTACATCTACCTCCATAAATCTAAGGCTTTCTGGAATCTTCCTTTTCCCTAGCATTGTCTTGTGGCGTGTCTCACTCTCAGACTGAGCTGGTGGCTTCCAAGTGACATCTAGATCATCAGAAGGAGGACTTGCAGAAGAAGTCGATGGACTAATCCTCCGTTTCCTGGATGGAGATCTAGAAGACAATAGATCTTCTAAAAGAGTGGCTTTCTCTTCTTCCTCTGCAGAAAACTCAATTTCCTGAACTGCCCCTACTTCAGGAGGAGCAATTACTATGAGGGGGTGGTTGCAGCTGATGCGGCTGTTGTTGGCCACTTATCTGAGTCTCCTGCGTTGACTGGGTACTACTTTACGATAAGTCACTTTCAACATCACTGCTAATCGGCATTGGACTTGTGATTAGACTGGCTGCCTCTGCAACAGACATGCGTTACAACAAACAAATGATGGACGGAATGCTGACAATGCATACATTCTCCCCCAGTCAAGAGATCTGGGTTAAATCCATCGTTCTTTTGCCCACTACACCACCCCAGTTTAGACATGGCCATATGCAAATCAGTCTTGACCCTGTGCCTCATGGGAACAGTCCAGCCCGAACTGCCAAGCCATGCCTTCCCTGGACCGGAATCAAGCATCCTAGGACCGGTTTCTGGCTATCAGCCGTCATCAGCCAGGATAGCTTGACTCCAGTGGCGTAGTGAGCACGGGTCCCACGTCTGGGAATACCCATCCCACTTAGGGCGAAAAGCGTTACAACAAACAAATGATGGACGGAATGCTGACAATGCATACATTCTCCCCCAGTCAAGAGATCTGGGTTAAATCCATCGTTCTTTTGCCCACTACACCACCCCAGTTTAGACATGGCCATATGCAAATCAGTCTTGACCCTGTGCCTCATGGGAACAGTCCAGCCCGAACTGCCAAGCCATGCCTTCCCTGGACCGGAATCAAGCATCCTAGGACCGGTTTCTGGCTATCAGCCGTCATCAGCCAGGATAGCTTGACTCCAGTGGCGTAGTGAGCACGGGTCCCACGTCTGGGAATACCCATCCCACTTAGGGCGAAAAGCGTTACAACAAACAAATGATGGACGGAATGCTGACAATGCATACATTCTCCCCCAGTCAAGAGATCTGGGTTAAATCCATCGTTCTTTTGCCCACTACACCACCCCAGTTTAGACATGGCCATATGCAAATCAGTCTTGACCCTGTGCCTCATGGGAACAGTCCAGCCCGAACTGCCAAGCCATGCCTTCCCTGGACCGGAATCAAGCATCCTAGGACCGGTTTCTGGCTATCAGCCGTCATCAGCCAGGATAGCTTGACTCCAGTGGCGTAGTGAGCACGGGTCCCACGTCTGGGAATACCCATCCCACTTAGGGCGAAAAGCGTTACAACAAACAAATGATGGACGGAATGCTGACAATGCATACATTCTCCCCCAGTCAAGAGATCTGGGTTAAATCCATCGTTCTTTTGCCCACTACACCACCCCAGTTTAGACATGGCCATATGCAAATCAGTCTTGACCCTGTGCCTCATGGGAACAGTCCAGCCCGAACTGCCAAGCCATGCCTTCCCTGGACCGGAATCAAGCATCCTAGGACCGGTTTCTGGCTATCAGCCGTCATCAGCCAGGATAGCTTGACTCCAGTGGCGTAGTGAGCACGGGTCCCACGTCTGGGAATACCCATCCCACTTAGGGCGAAAAGCGTTACAACAAACAAATGATGGACGGAATGCTGACAATGCATACATTCTCCCCCAGTCAAGAGATCTGGGTTAAATCCATCGTTCTTTTGCCCACTACACCACCCCAGTTTAGACTTGGCCATATGCAAATCAGTCTTGACCCTGTGCCTCATGGGAACAGTCCAGCCCGAACTGCCAAGCCATGCCTTCCCTGGACCGGAATCAAGCATCCTAGGACCGGTTTCTGGCTATCAGCCGTCATCAGCCAGGATAGCTTGACTCCAGTGGCGTAGTGAGCACGGGTCCCACGTCTGGGAATACCCATCCCACTTAGGGCGAAAAGCGTTACAACAAACAAATGATGGACGGAATGCTGACAATGCATACATTCTCCCCCAGTCAAGAGATCTGGGTTAAATCCATCGTTCTTTTGCCCACTACACCACCCCAGTTTAGACATGGCCATATGCAAATCAGTCTTGACCCTGTGCCTCATGGGAACAGTCCAGCCCGAACTGCCAAGCCATGCCTTCCCTGGACCGGAATCAAGCATCCTAGGACCGGTTTCTGGCTATCAGCCGTCATCAGCCAGGATAGCTTGACTCCAGTGGCGTAGTGAGCACGGGTCCCACGTCTGGGAATACCCATCCCACTTAGGGCGAAAAGCGTTACAACAAACAAATGATGGACGGAATGCTGACAATGCATACATTCTCCCCCAGTCAAGAGATCTGGGTTAAATCCATCGTTCTTTTGCCCACTACACCACCCCAGTTTAGACATGGCCATATGCAAATCAGTCTTGACCCTGTGCCTCATGGGAACAGTCCAGCCCGAACTGCCAAGCCATGCCTTCCCTGGACCGGAATCAAGCATCCTAGGACCGGTTTCTGGCTATCAGCCGTCATCAGCCAGGATAGCTTGACTCCAGTGGCGTAGTGAGCACGGGTTCCACGTCTGGGAATACCCATCCCACTTAGGGCGAAAAGCGTTACAACAAACAAATGATGGACGGAATGCTGACAATGCATACATTCTCCCCCAGTCAAGAGATCTGGGTTAAATCCATCGTTCTTTTGCCCACTACACCACCCCAGTTTAGACATGGCCATATGCAAATCAGTCTTGACTCTGTGCCTCATGGGAACAGTCCAGCCCGAACTGCCAAGCCATGCCTTCCCTGGACCGGAATCAAGCATCCTAGGACCGGTTTCTGGCTATCAGCCGTCATCAGCCAGGATAGCTTGACTCCAGTGGCGTAGTGAGCACGGGTCCCACGTCTGGGAATACCCATCCCACTTAGGGCGAAAAGCGTTACAACAAACAAATGATGGACGGAATGCTGACAATGCATACATTCTCCCCCAGTCAAGAGATCTGGGTTAAATCCATCGTTCTTTTGCCCACTACACCACCCCAGTTTAGACATGGCCATATGCAAATCAGTCTTGACCCTGTGCCTCATGGGAACAGTCCAGCCCGAACTGCCAAGCCATGCCTTCCCTGGACCGGAATCAAGCATCCTAGGACCGGTTTCTGGCTATCAGCCGTCATCAGCCAGGATAGCTTGACTCCAGTGGCGTAGTGAGCACGGGTCCCACGTCTGGGAATACCCATCCCACTTAGGGCGAAAAGCGTTACAACAAACAAATGATGGACGGAATGCTGACAATGCATACATTCTCCCCCAGTCAAGAGATCTGGGTTAAATCCATCGTTCTTTTGCCCACTACACCACCCCAGTTTAGACATGGCCATATGCAAATCAGTCTTGACCCTGTGCCTCATGGGAACAGTCCAGCCCGAACTGCCAAGCCATGCCTTCCCTGGACCGGAATCAAGCATCCTAGGACCGGTTTCTGGCTATCAGCCGTCATCAGCCAGGATAGCTTGACTCCAGTGGCGTAGTGAGCACGGGTCCCACGTCTGGGAATACCCATCCCACTTAGGGCGAAAAGCGTTACAACAAACAAATGATGGACGGAATGCTGACAATGCATACATTCTCCCCCAGTCAAGAGATCTGGGTTAAATCCATCGTTCTTTTGCCCACTACACCACCCCAGTTTAGACATGGCCATATGCAAATCAGTCTTGACCCTGTGCCTCATGGGAACAGTCCAGCCCGAACTGCCAAGCCATACCTTCCCTGGACCGGAATCAAGCATCCTAGGACCGGTTTCTGGCTATCAGCCGTCATCAGCCAGGATAGCTTGACTCCAGTGGCAGGTACAGACTAATTAGCATGTAGCCAGGTTCTGAGCTGGGATGGTGCAGTGAGCTAAAAAACGGTGATGGATTAAAACCATGATCTCTTGACTTGGTAAGAGTATTCTGCATCATTCAGAAACTCTGTCCATCACCACCCCCTTTTTCCCAAATCGTTTTTAACCACACTCAGTGTGGGAGGGTATGCTCAGACGTGAGTCCCTTGCTCATTGCACCATCAGGATTCAGGCAAGCCGGGCCGACGAAGGCTGTGATGCCAGAAACCGGTCCCCGGAAGCTTGTTTCCTTCCCAGTATAAGAATTGGCTTGGTAGTTTGGTTTGCCCTGTTCCCATCATGCACTGGGACAGGTACAGACTAATTAGCATGTAGCCAGGTTCTGAGCTGGGATGGTGCAGTGAGCTAAAAAACGGTGATGGATTAAAACCATGATCTCTTGACTTGGTAAGAGTATTCTGCATCATTCAGAAACTCTGTCCATCACCACCCCCTTTTTCCCAAATCGTTTTTAACCACACTCAGTGTGGGAGGGTATGCTCAGACGTGAGTCCCTTGCTCATTGCACCATCAGGATTCAGGCAAGCCGGGCCGACGAAGGCTGTGATGCCAGAAACCGGTCCCCGGAAGCTTGTTTCCTTCCCAGTATAAGAATTGGCTTGGTAGTTTGGTTTGCTCTGTTCCCATCATGCACTGGGACAGGTACAGACTAATTAGCATGTAGCCAGGTTCTGAGCTGGGATGGTGCAGTGAGCTAAAAAACGGTGATGGATTAAAACCATGATCTCTTGACTTGGTAAGAGTATTCTGCATCATTCAGAAACTCTGTCCATCACCACCCCCTTTTTCCCAAATCTGCAACAGACATGGGCTTGAGCCTTGGTTGGTGGGGTGGGTCCAGTGATGTGGCGTGTTATCCAGCTTGCTCCATGGATACCGCTGCTGCAGGCGCAATTTTTTGTTTTGCCAGAAAAGATCTTGGGCGACATACCGGTCTTGGTAATTGGCAGTGCTTTCTTCTCACTGGCAACTTTCTTTGTACTTGACCTGGTTCCTTTCTTTGGGGCCATCTTGAAGATGTCAGCAGCATGCAGTGGCACAGGTTGAAGTGACGTCTGTGGTCACTCGTCACGTGATGTCGTGCGCAACAGGACTTCTGCCTGGCAGTACAATGGATGATGTTGTCTCCTCCTCTTTTGTGTACCTAAAAGCAAAGAAGCAAGAAGAACATCAGTGAAACGTGGCATTCATTGTTGTGTTTCAATTACTACTAGCACAAACAAATATAATATATAACTTAGTGTGTGGTTACACTTGTTAGTGTTATTATTACATTTTATCACCTCAGTTATTAAAAAAACATAACAACAGTGTAGCTACTTGTGCGACTTTGACAACAAGGGCTGTACTGTGTACACGCAGGAAGGATAGGAAAGAAGAACAACAGCACAAATACAAATGTAATGGAACCGGTGTGGCATTGTGCATCACGTGGATGCAGCATTCAGGGAACTGCAGCTGACAATGGATGGAAGCAATAAATCAAGAGGAACAAAGGAAAGACATGCCGGCCTATGGAAAAAGCATAAAGCACACTAACTACCACCACAAAATGGCCAGCAGCCACATGGTCACTCACAACAAGCAGGCGGCATGGAAAACAATGCACTCAAGCAGGCCTATATGGACACAGACTTTACAAAATGGCCCCTGGCCACACGGGGAGGCTCAGTCAAGGCAAATGCTGGCCCACTATTACAAATACACTCACACACTGGTCAGACAAATAAGGAATGCTAAACAACACAACTTTAATGCAACAATCCAAAAAACAAAAATCCATAGGGCTAAAAATTTTTTACAAGTTACACAAAAACCACACACATTCACCAAAGGCATTTATTCATTTAACACACGAAAAAAGTGAAATGCCATCCATGCCCTAAATGATGTTTAAATTCAACAGACACCACAGAAACAGTTGTTTACAGGCACCCATGAGTAGCTCTGGTCCTACTGGCTTAAAGGCCTATTGGCAGACTACTGGGCTAGTGAATTAAATGAATATTGCAAATTAATTTTAAAAGTTGGAGAAAATGTAGTGAACTGTGCAACATGTTTCCTTTATAAAAGATGAAGAATTACTTACCATGAAACAACTAGGCCCCTACTGAAACTACAGGCCACCCATCACAATAAATTAAAAACAAACAATGAAAAGTACAAAAAAATATAGGTGCAATGCCCCAATCAAACAACAACACCAAGTTTCCAACTTACTTGTGAAATCTCAAATTCAAATGTCCTCAAATCCAATGATATATGATGCAGCAACCACAAAGAGTGATCCTTACAGCTCAAAATCCAAATGAAAAGTGAACAGGAGATGGACAAAGCACTGGGAGGAGCCTGCTGGACAGGAACTGGAAGTTGGAGACTCTGGGGCACTTAAACCGGCTTAAAAAAAAAAAAAAAACAAGGAAAAGGACTCCTTGCACAAAAAGTACAGCCAAATGTCAGTCTGAGGATTTTTTTTAAAATCCAAATCATTATTTCGAGAAGGTTTTGATGCTGCTCGAGAGAGATTCTTCTCCAGTTTGTAAATTCTGCAAGTTTGTGATCGCTATGTTCTCAAAACTTCTACCAGAAGTCCAATGGTGCGCCTGAATGACATGTTCGTGATCGCACACTCTTGCAGGACAGTGCGGCCGGCTGCCAAATCTTGTGGCGCTGGTGAATGGATGAGAAATCTTGTCAGCGATCGCAGGCATTCCGGTAAGTCGCTCCCGTACGCACAAAAACACATTTTGAGGGCGCAGACTAAAAAAACTCCACTCCGTTGCGGAGCGCAGAGTTTTTGGTAACTCCGCATTCTACATGGAATGTGGAGTTGCCAATAATATGTAAACTCCATGAGCGGAGTGCAGTTTTACTCCCAGGATTACTTTTAAAATGACCAGCTTAATCTTTCACCATTCATTTATGATATGTATTAAACATTGGAATAAATATGTAATTTGTTTATTTAAAATTTAGTATAGTTTTGACATCATTTTATTTTCTTGAAGTGAATTAGTCTGTCTTAAATGTTGCGCAGAGCAAGTAGTACATTTTACTCCTCCACAATGCAACAATTTCCCTACTGTTGCAATGTGTGGAGTGGGAATGCTAAATTTTACCCCTCCTGAGTCCACGCTACTGTTTTTTTAAAACATATTTCTTTATTGGCTTTTTAACACCATGCCACTATATTAATGATCAAGGCATTGGTATAATATAACAGGCTCTCGCAATAGCAATAATCATAGCCTGAGAAAATGAAAAAATTAAGCATCACTGAAAAACCTTTGTAAGGAGTACTATCCTAAGACCCAGAAATGTATTTAAGGGATGGGAAAATATCACATTACACACTGTGTAAAGGTACCAACAGTTTATGATTATTCGACAATAGTGAGCAATAAAGTGTATAGTCCAAAACAAACAACCTTAATCTAAACAACAGGGGTCAATCATGGTGAACCGGGGTAGTTGGTTGTGTGGGGGTTAGGAGGGGGAGATAGCGGGGCATCATGCACTGACAGGGTGTGAGATTACACTACTGGCTGTCTTGCCACAGAGCTGTGCAATAAAAGGGTGAAGGGGTCACGTCACATTTGTCCAGAATGTATGGTGAATAACAGAGTTCTGCTCCCGGACTCTCCAAAGACCCTAAGTGGCATATTTTCAAGCCCCTATTGCCACCCCAACAACACTCTTCACGACTCTGGGGCCGATTCCGATCCGGGTCGGAAGGGCACCGAACGCGATCCGGCTGGAAAAACTACAAGCCATACATGTGTTTTCCACGCAACACGTACAGCTGTACGAGCGAGCAAGTACGATGCGAGCTATGTGAAGTTCAACGACCAAGTCGTTTCCAGGTCCAAACCGCTCCGTACTTCTCGGTCGTAAGCTAACCGTGGTGTGCAATGGATGCGATTTACGATGAGCCAGTACGATGCATATGTCGGACAGTCTGTGCGAGCCGGAGTGTCCGTCTCGCAAAACGTCTGGGTGGTTGCCTTTGGGGGTCCGCATCGGACCCCTTGTCACCTGCAGCCCTACGACTCGGACACATGGGGAGACCCAAGGGCCCCCCCAACACAGGCATGTACGGTGCGGATGGCACCGACGCGTACCCACTGTAGGGGGCACCCTTGCGCGAGACGTACCCATTCAGTCAATGAGAGCCCATGTACGCGTCGTACAACCGGCTCCCATTGACCTCTAAGGGAGTCCGACCGAACTGAGTCCGGCAGAATACGGACGCATCGTACTTGTCCGGTTGGACTTCAGGACTCCGGCTCAGTCGGAAAATACTCCGGATCCAGCTCGGTCGGAGTGCTTTCCAACCCGGATCGGAATCGGCACCATTGTGGTGGAGATAGGGGCTTCGCCTTATTTGCAAGGCAGCATTAAGCCACTTAACATGGCTTAATGCTGCCTTGTAAATAAGGCACCCTTTCACGCTATGCTTAGCATGAAAGGAGAGTGCAAAGTTGTTGCGGTGGGTGTTCCACCACAACTCCCATTGATTTTGACGCTGCCACATATTTACAAGGGTGACATAATTACTGGGTAGTGCCAAAAATTAGGACTAGAGTAAACCATATTTTTTCCTTGGCGCAACAAGGAGAAATGTTTAATTTCTCCACATTTTTGCTGTTTCCATGTGTGCTGTGTTGTGCAGCACGCATGGAAACAGCAAAACGCCATTGTTTGTCCCTTCCACCACATAAACAATCGTTAAAAAAAAGACATTTTGCAACTTCTATATGTGCCTCATTAAGCAGCACACATAGAAGTTACAAAACACCATTTAAAGATTGTTTATGCGCAGGAAGTAATGTCTTCCTGCACATAAACAAACGTCCCCTGCAATGCACACACCCTTGCACTATGGCGCAAGGGTGCCTGCATTGGCGCTAGGCAGCTACAATTAGTGCCAGCGCAGGGGGAAACACAGGGCTGCACATATTGTTGTAAATATTGTGCAGCCCTGCTTTTCAGAAGTGGCGGAGCGCGGTGTTAAGCCAAGGAGGCTAACGCCGCCCTCCGCCACTTCTATTGTAAATATGCCCCTTAGCTGGCAGTCAGGTCGCGGAGAGTAGGGAGCTGGAGACATTCCTGAGTATAATTGTGGTCATGTGGAGGCATGCATCTTATCTTGCAGCTTAAGTACATAGGTGTCGCAGAGCCGATGCCCATTTGAGTACTACCCAGAGCCAACAATCTATTGAAGGTGGCTGCACAGCTTTCCATGACATAGCTATGAGGAATTTGAAGATGTCTGGTTTTAAGTTATGTTTAGTCTGCTTCATGCTTTTTGTGATACCTAACAGACAATGTAGGGGATCAGTCATTAATCGTGCATCAGTGATCTCGGATATATGGGCCATGACTGGTCCCCATGTCTGCAGTAATGGGGGGGAATGCCCACTTTATGTGAAGAAAAGGTGCATCATGGTGACCACACCTAGGGCACACTGGAGTCACTACTGGGAACATTCTGTGGCAACAGTGTGAGGTGAGGTGAGGTAAGTGTGGTGCAGGTAATTGAGCTTGGTAAACTTCAAGCGAGCATTACTGAAAACCTTGCCATCCTCTATTGCTTATAAGTCAGCACGGTGCCAAAACATATGTCCGATCTAGACATGCTGATCAATCCCAGATCTGCCTTTGCTGCTTGTAGCGCTGCATAGAGTACTGTACCAGCTCTGCAACCTGATCCATGTTTTAGTATACATTATGAAAGGTAGGGGCCTCCTGTCCCACCTCCCAGATGTTCTGCATCTCGAGTATCAACGCATTATATGTTAGGAATTGGCCAGCTCCCAAAGTAATACTGTTCTGCAGCTCCTGAAAGGAGTGATGGTCTCTGTCAGTGTAGAAGTCCCCAAGACAGGTCACCCACACCTCCCTTTAAGTTACGGGGGATGGGCGTCCATCAGGGCTCTGAACCCAGGCATGCTACATGGTGCAGAACCAGAACATAAAGTACAAAATATAGAGTTGCACAAATATCAAGTTATTAATATCGTAGGTCAGGAATATCGACAGCAAGAATATTGTGGTCAGGACTACTGACTTAAGATAAGAAATATCGTTTTAAAAGATATCGAAGTGTCAAATATCATTTGCATAGTTTTAGTTGTTAAAATATCGTTTTTTAGGTCTCGCTGAGCCCAGCGCATGCGCTGGCTCGGAGATACATTTTGTATGTGGCTTTTTTAAGTGCTGCTGGCTGGCCTAGCGCTTGCGTGCACGTGAGCATGCACGCGCGCTGCCGCCATGCGCTAGGCCAGCCAGCAGCACTCAGGAACGCCTTTAGAGCGTCATCGCAATCACTTTCGCTTTCACAGCGATCGTGATCGCGATGACCGCCTTTAGACCGCCTTTAAAGCATTGGCCGTGCTTGCACACAACTCCCGCTTCTCCCGCCGCGTGCGGCCAATGCTTGTTATTTAGTGCTGCAAGTAGCTTCCAACACCTTTTATGAGTAACTAAAATAAATAATTACAATGGTCACCACAATATTCCATAAGTTTAAGCATGAGTCGTGACGCATACATGTGCATATGACATCACTGATCCATGCGCCTACTGAATAACGCACCTGCTTGACATCATGAGGCATATGCACTCATGCACAAGGCATGTCCTTGAATTCTTTTTTAATTTCTGAAAAAGAATGCCTTTCTGTTTTTTTACAGATGACGCATGATGATGATGAAGCATTGGAAAAGTCAATAGGTCTCAAAGGTTAGTTCTGTCAATGCCTCACTTTATATGTAATTTAGAGGGTTTTCAAGGTTGGTCCACAGTGGTCTAATATCTGTCATATTTCAGAATAAGCACGGATGAGCTGTTTTAGTTTGCTTTGTGCACTTTTATTTAATTGTGTCCATGTAGCTGCCATTTCTCTCTTTATATGGAGTCTAACTCTGCGATTGTACTGATCAATAGCTTGTCTTTTATAATTTATTGAAGGGTTTGATTGTCAGTTTATAGTGCACTTGTTTTCTATACTCTTGGGGGCAGATTTATGTTAACTGGCGCATCCCTGCATATCAGCAGGGATGCGCCATTTATTATGCGCCACAGCTGCGCCACCATGGATGCGCCGCATTTATAATGCGGCGCACCATGGGGCAAAAACGGCACAGATGCGTGACGCATCTGTGCCGTAAAAGTGGCGCATTGCTGGAGTTGCGTCGCAAGCCCGACGCAGCTCCACCAATGTTCTGGGGGGCCCTATCTGTACAATGCTGCGTCAATCCTTACGCCTGCTTCAAGCAGGCGCAGGGTTTTGACGCAGCATGGGCCTAAAAGTGACTGAGTGAAATCTTGTAGATTTCACTCAGCCACTTTTAGGAGGCGTTCCTGCGCCGGAACGCCCCCACCAGCCCGGAACGCCTACATGTGGCGCAGGGCTTTACAACGTGACGCATCTCCCAGATGCGTCACGTTGTAAATACCCCGCACCATGGCGCAGGATTTGCGCCGCTGCTGCGTCACAAAAGTGACGCAACGGCGGCGCAAAAGTGGCGCAAGTGCAACATAAATCTGCCCCTTGATCTTTAGGTCTCGTCTATCAGACATCTCAAGCTGTCTGGTTGTAAAAAAACTATTGTATGTTTACCCTGAGCTTACAGTGGACTAGGGCCTTCCAATTCCTTACCACTAATTGACTTTATTGTCACTCTCATTTGCTTGCTTCGTATTCAATGCATTTCCTTGTCCATCTTGTGTTTGCCTCTCCTAGGAGTAAGACCTCTAAAGAATTATTTTTGCTGGATAACTTGTACCCTTTAACTGCTCACATTTAGGATGACTTTTTTTCTTATTGACTAAGCACTCCATAAGAGTGCATGTGTTCCAGCTCTCCTCGTGTGCTTTTCTTGCGAAATGTCCGCCCTGAAATTCATGGTGCTCTTTTTCTGGTATGCAGCTTATTCTCTAATGTGCTATTCATTGCTCTTCATGTTGCTTTCTCATGTGCTGCTTTGCCTCTCCGCACTCCCTGCTGCTTTCCCCCTCCCGCCCACTCCTCATTGCTTTCCTCCTTCTGCCACTCACCATTGCTTCCCCCTTCTTACTTCTACGTTTTCCCAAACCGTATATTTGAAGTATTTTTCTTTTGGAGGGCCCTGCAGCTACCTTTGGTACTGGGCCGCTCCACAATGCTTAAAAAACGCTCGCACTAGCAAATTCAAATTTTATATTTACCGATCCAAGTGAAGTCCAACATCTTTGCCCTGGTAAAGAAAAAAAAAAGAAGAAAAAAACCACCTGCGTAATTAAGCTGGTAAGCACATGTGTGGTGTCGCATGTTTACACATACGTCATCATGCATTCATGCGCAAGGCAATGACGCAGTGGCATTTTTCCAGCACCATTGCACCTTTTATTTTTATTTTTTTGCCGATACTGGTCAGCATCAGAAAAAGCATTTCGTTTTTTTCCCAATGCTTCACAGCATCGGCAAAAAGCTCTGTCGAACCCAATGGTTCACGTAGACGAGATCTGCCAGCTTTGTTAATGCTTGTTAACTACTGTGTTTGATGTTTTTCTCGTGTTTATGGGACAGAGTTGTGTCATTGACTGCTTCTGCTTCTGAACAATTGGATTTTCAGTATGCGCCTTGCAAAGTAATAAGGCTTCAAACTAATGAACAATTGCCTCAGGCAGGAAGTCAATTACTTAAAGATAATCCTTACATTAATAACGCAGGCAGCAGGTAAGAATTGCTTTCATCTAGTGAGTCTGTGCCCCAAAAAATGCCTTGAATATATCAAATGGAACAGCATCTTTGCTCATCCACCTTTTTAGGCATTGATGCTAAACAAAAACACGTACCTTGCCCTGAACTCCACTCAAGTGCAAGAATTTTCAGAATCCTAGGCCAAGAAATTCCTTTTGGACACTTTTTTCCTCAGGCCAGAGCCCGTTTTTGAGGTCAGCTTTAAAACTCTGAAGCCTCTTGTGATTTCATGTGGTAGCACCGTAAGACAGCGTCCTATCGCCAGGGCCGTCTTAACAGCATTATAGGCCCCCCGCAAAGCCCTGCCCTGCCTACACAACCACTCACAAGAATAACAAGCCTCTGCAATGCAATAGGTCTCGCATTTAAGTGAGTTTGAGCTATTGGCATTGTAAAGGACAATGCTTTTTATTTATGCTACGGTTTTTAAAACAAAGAGGGAAGGCATTGTCATTTACAATGCCAATAGCTGAAACTCTCGCAAATGCGAGACCTACTGCATTGCAAATGCTTGTTTATTATTGTATGTATTTTAGTATGTATTTTATATGTATGTGATGTATTTTTTTTGTATAAGATTTGTTTTTATTTTCAATATATGTGTTAATTTTTTAGTAGTTATTATTTTTTTATATTTGTATTTTGTGCTATTAGTCCTGTAGCTTGTTGTGGGTTTATAGGGGCATAGGGTGGGAAGTAATTTAATTACACTAAATTTATAAGAATTGAATTATTTGAATTTTGCCTTTTTAGTTCCGTAGCGGGTTCTGGGCTTATGGGGGAATACAGTGGGAAGTAATTTAATTATATTAAATGTTTTATTTTTTTATTTTTTTTATTTTTGCATTTTTAGTTCCATAACAGGTGTGGGTTTGTAGGGGAATAGGGTGGGAAGTAATTTAATTATATTTAATTTATTGATGACTTTTTGTTATTAATATTTGGTTAATTGAGATGTTATAGTGTTAAATGTGTAAATTAATTTATTATCAATTTATTAATAATTGGTTGTTAATTCATTGTAATTATTGATTGGTAATTAATTATGGTAATTGTGTAATTCATTTTAGGTGTCTGATGTGATATTTATACGTGTAAATGGTGGAAATAAATTTAGTTTTAATTCATGAATTAATAATTGGTTGTTAATTTTAATTAATTTGTAATTAATTTTGGTAATTGGGTAATTAATTATATTTGTGTGTGATAGTTTTTATAGGTGGAAAGGATGGAAAGGGTGGGACATTAATTATTTTTCATTGATGAATTAATAATAAGTTTTTAATTAATTTTAACTAATTAATTGGTAATTTATTATGGTAATTATGTAATTAATGGTATGTGTGTGTTGTGGTGTGTATAGGAGTAAAGGGTTTGAAGTAATGTGTGTTTAATTATTATATAGTTGTTAATTAATGTTATTTATTTGATATTTATTTTGGGTAAATGTTTTTTTGTGTTTTGTTTTTCACTTTTAAAGGGGTAAAGGGTGGGTATTAAATACAATTTTGTGATTTCATTATTAGTTGTTCATAGTAATAGTTTTTCTTTAAGAATATTAATTGTGTTTTTTTTTAGTTTGAAAATGCTTTATTTGAGAAAATTAGGAAAGAACAACGAGATACTGATCATACAAATAACATTGGCCATTTGAATTAAAGAACAATAGATCAATGCTCGCTAACAAAAGAAGCATAAAAAGCATTTTATAAAAATTTTATATAGAGAGAAAAGGGAAAAATAAGAGAGAAAGAAAAGGAGAAAGAAAGGGAGGGAAAGCAAAAAGGATAGGTAGAAGGCATTATAAAGAGAATAGGGAGAGAATCAGGCAAATGAATAGGTAAAGTAGAAAGAGCAAAAAATCTGGAATAGGGAATATTTAAATGCAGGAGAGAATAGATATAAATAGAAAAAGATAAGAAGAAGGACAGAGAAAGAGTCACTCATGGAGGTTTAAAGTTCTCAGAGGATAAATGAGAGATACGTCTCAGAGCCATGCGGTCGAGATATGTTGTGAGGGGTAACCAAAATAAATCTCTGTTAAGGGTAGGAGTGGAAGCAGCAGCAAAGCGCACGTCAAGCCTATGATGATGACAGAGAGAATTCCACCAGCATTGTATAGAGAGTTTGTTAAGATCTTTCCAGTTAAAAGATATGTGTTGGAAAGCCAGAGCAAGCATAAGGTCTAATAGGCCAGAGGAGTGCGAAGGGATATCTAAGGTATCAGAAAGACTACCTAAAAAAAGAAGAGGGATAGAGTAGGGAGTAGATATCGAAAATAGGCGAGAGACATAGGACCACACCTGACCCCAGAGTGTAACAACAGGAGGACAAATAAAGAGAAGGTGAAGAAGATCTGCATTAGGGGAGCCACAGGTCCAACAATTAGAGTCCTTATCAAGAGAAAAGCGAGAAATAGAAACTGGAGAAAGATACAATCTGTGATATAGAAAAAACAAAGACTGGGTCAGGGAGGCAGAACGAGAAATTTTTAAGGATCTGGACCAAATTTTATCCCAAAGAGCTATAGACCAGTCACAGCCCAGATCAGACTCCCAAGCACACTCCAATTTAGATTTCGGACGGTTCGGATTAGGGGAGGAGAAAAACTTATAAATAAGAGAACCTTTGGGAAGAGTAGACAAAATCTGAAGTAGAGGAGAATGGGATATAGGAGATGACGACGAAGGAAGGGAATAATAAACATAAAGGATAAGGGCCATGAGAACAGTGAATTTGTACAAAAAGGATTGAGGGCAATGAAACAAGAGTCGGAATCGAGGAAATGAGCATGGGAGAAGGCCATCAAAGAGTTGCTTAACCCTCATCAGACCTTTTGATCTCCAAGCAGTCCAGCAAATAGGGCGATTGTTTAGGAGAATAAGCGAATTGTACCAAATAGGGGAGGCTAAAAAGGATTCACGAGTAATTGGATCAGGGCGGACCAAAGCGTATAGAAGAGAGGAAGTGTATTTGAATAAGGGGAGAGGAGTGGATAAGTTCTTAGCAGAGAAATGTATGACCTCAGGGAGCGAAAACGGAGAAAGCAATGAACGTTCAATAGAAAGCCAAAGAGGGGCAAGAGGGGAAGGTTCCAGAATAAGCCAATTAGAGGCCTGACGGAGAGAAAAAGACTTATGATAGAGACGAAAGTCCGGAAAAATGACTCCGCCATTAGATTTTGGTTTGCGAAGAGCAGCTAAAGCAACTCTTGATTTTTTATGATTCCATAGAAACTTAGAAAGACAAGAGTCAATGCGTTTAAAATAAATATCAGGAATATTTATGGTGAGCATGGAAAAAATGTATATAAGAATGGGGGATATCATCATTTTAATTGAATCAAGCCGACCCCACCACAAAAGAAAAAGAGGATTCCAAGAAGATAACAATTTATCAATACGGGATAAAACAATAGACATATTCAACTGAATGGATGAAGAAATGGAGTTAGAGAACCATATTCCGAGATATTTGATTTTGGAGGAATTCCATGCGAAACCAGTAGAAGAGAACTGATGAGGAAGACAAAATTTGGTAAGGGGAAGAATCTCCGTTTTATCAGAATTGATCTTGTAACCAGAGACTTGCGAGAAGGAATTAAATTCAAGTAATAGGGCGGGAATGGATTTTTCAGGATCAGAAATAAATAAGAGAATATCATCTGCATATGCAGAGAGTTTCAAATGGGTCTTGCCATAAGGAAAACCAGAAATAGATATATTATTCCAAATAGACGTAAGAAATGGCTCAAGGGCAAGAACAAAAAGTAGTGGAGATAAAGGACATCCTTGGCGAACACCACGTTGGAGGGGAAAATAAGGGGATAGATGACCATTGACTAAAACAGACGCTTTAGGTGCTGAATAAAGTAAAGAAATGAGAGAAATGAAATTAGGGCCAAAGCCGTGCCACCGCAAGGCGGCGAACAGAAAGGACCAGTCCACTCTGTCAAACGCTTTCTCAGCATCGACAGAGATAGCAGCTAAAGGGATGGTGAGAGACGGTACTTTATTTAGGACATTGAGGAAAAGGCGAGAGTTATCCGAAGTAAGTCTGCCCTTAACAAAACCACACTGTTCCTTGCCAATGAGATGGGGCAGAAGAGGATCTAAGCGTAAAGCGAGTAGTTTAGCAAACAATTTATAGTCCACATTGACTAAAGATATTGGTCGGTAATTCTTATAGAATTGGGGGTCACGGCCATCCTTGGGTATAAGGCAGATCGTAGCCTCGTGGAAAGTACCAACTGCAGTGCCGGAGATAAAGAAGGATTGGAAGAGTGTGAGAAGTTTAGGAAGCAGAAGGTCAGAAAAATGCAAATAAAATTCCACAGAGAAGCCATCAGGACTCGGGGATTTACCTTTAGTAAAAGTCTTTAAAGCGCTGTCAAGTTCGGTAATGGAGAGATCATGCTCAAGACCAAGAAAGTTGAGATGAGAGGTGGAGGGGGTAGGGAGTCTATCGAAATAGGACTGAATAAGAGAGACAGAGGGAGGCGATTCAGGAGTATAAAGAGACTGGTAGAAAAGCTGGAATTGGGTAAGTATATCCTGTTCCTTGTGTAAGAGAAGATTATCGGTAGAGTAAATAGAATCTATAGAATGACGCTCCTTACGAGATTTGAGGTAGTTAGCTAAAATTTTACCCGATTTATTGCGACCTCCATAGTAACGAGCGCTGCTCCGTAGCAAGATTGAAGAGGCATTATCGGTAGTAGTTTTGTTGAAATCAAGTTTGGCACGTATGAGGTCTGGCAAAGCAGAGTTATTAGAGGAAGTATAGAATGTGTGCTCAAGGGATTTAATATGGGCCAACAAGTCTTTCTGCTTATTAAGGAAGTGCTTCTTTTTTTTGGAAACAAGGTCTATTACAAAACCACGTGCGGTTGCCTTGAAAGAATCCCAGATAACATGAGGGGATAAAGAGGGGACAGAGTTGAGCAAAAAGAATTCTGTAGCAAAGGAGAGAAAAGAAGAAGAAAAAAGAGGATCCATGAGAAGAGAGCTATTAAACCGCCAACAAGAAGATTTGGGATGTGGAGGAAGAAGGTCAAGGGTTGTGACAATAGGAGCATGGTCTGAGATAACAATTGGTTCAATAGAAAAAGATAGGAGATTTTGAGAGAGAGATTGAGAGAGGAAGATGTAATCAATCCGAGATAAAGAGGCATGGGGGGTGAAAAGAAGGAGTAATCTAGAGTGTCAGGATGGGAAAGTCTCCATGAGTCGATGAGGTGTGATTTAGAAATAGTATCTAGAAATTGTGTATGCGATTTGTGAGGTGTAAAGCGGGCAGAAGATTTGCGGTCAAGAAACGGATCAACAATTTGATTACAATCACCTCCTAAGATAAACATGGTATCACTGTACTGAAAACATTTCGAAGTAATTAAAGGCCAAAAATTGCAATCAGGGTGGGTAGGGCCATAGACATTGAATACAGAGTTGATTAATAACTTAACTAGAACCCATCGGCCTTCAGTATTAGTATCTTGGGAAAGAACTTTACATTTTAGTTTCTTGTGACATAAAATAGCAACACCATTCTTTTTATTAGATGTAGGAAAGAATAAGACCGTTCCCACCCAGCCTCTCTTCAGCTTAAGAGATTCAGCCTCAGAAAGATGGGTTTCTTGTAAAAGGACTAAATCAGGATTGTAAGAAGCAAGGTGGGAAAGGATTCTCTGTCGCTTAATAGGGTTAAAAAACCTTTCACATTCCATGAAATAACTTTGAAAGTAAAAACAGTAAAATTGTAAGCAACAAAGATAAGCAATGAAAACAAGAAATAAGAAAAGAATGCCGATTGATACATGAGAAAAAAGAACGAGAAAAAAGAAACTCGAGAGATACATTAAAAGAAAGAGAAAGGAAAGAGGGGAAAGGGCAAGAGAAAAGAAGTACAAGAAGAGACAGTACATATCCAAATAGGATGACTGAAAGACACATACCTGAGGGGGGGAAAAGAAGATGACAATGGGGTATGGAAGGATTCGACAAGAGTGACCTCCTAAGCCAGGACAACAGACTGCACCAGGACGGAAGATGAATAAGACGAACCGTATGGGATGAAGAGGAACACACCGATCAATCTAGGTGAGGAAAAAAGAAACAGATGATACAAAAATTATGTTAAACAAAACAACACAAAGGCAAAAGACACGTGAAAAAGGGAAATCCAATCCAACAACCAATTAGGAAGAACCACATCAAGGAAACAAAGCAGATGCCAATATAAGAGCATATCAGTAAAACCTGCAAGAAAACGGAAAGATTAAATAATCAACCATTAGCAGGGTTGGAGGTGTCCATGCCAGCATTAGTCTGGATATGAATAAAATTCTTGAGTTCAGCAGGGTCGGGAAAAGTCCAGGTGTTATTTTGGTGAGTCACTTTGAAGGTACAAGGGTGAAATAGACCATATCTAGCCCCAAGAGAGCGTAGAGGAGCTCGAAGAGACAAAAACTCTTTCCTTCTGGCAGCAGTGGCATTAGAGACATCTTGAGAGAGAAATACTCTCTGACCCATCCAGGAGACTTGACGCTTGGTTCGAGCTGCAGGAAGGACCAGAAGGAGATCAGTAAATTTTAGGAAGAGGATGATGACACCTCGTGGTTTAGTTGAGGAGGAGGAACGAGGGCCAAGTCTGTGAGCTCTTTGGATACTTAGAGAAGTAGTAGCAGGAATGTCCAAAAGTTTCAGAAGAAAAGAGGAAAAGAACGCAACAGGATCATCTCCCTCCAAGGACTCCGGCAGGCCATAAGTACGCAAGTTGTTCCTCCTATTTCTATTTTCCAAGTCCTCAGTATGCTGTTGGAGGGTGAGAAGAGACTTCTCCAGAGAGGAAATACGCTGAGAGTTAGTGTGAATTTATGTAACCTGCTGTTCCACGGAGGATACACGAGTTTCCATAGATGACCATTTTGCCTCAAAAAGCTGCATCTTCGTATTGGTCTCTTCCACAAACGGACGCAAAGCGCGTATCTCCTCCAGCAGCATTTCCATAGATATAGGGGATGGTGGCTTCTCAGGTGGAGGAGGAGGGGAGTCCTGTTTCAAGCGCTTAGACGAGGAAGTAGAGGGAGAAGATTTGTTTAAGGTAGACTGTGATGGAGAAGAACGGCTGGAAGACGCTGCCGCCATTTGATCTGTGGGAGGAGAGCAATCTGCCATTGAGGAAGAGGCGGGTGTAGGAGAGCTCTTCGAAGGTACAAAGACAAACTTTGGGTTACGTAGTTTGCCCAAAGAGACTTAAACGTGCAGATGATGGGATGAGTGATAACTAAAGCACCGATGTACTTCGTATGCAAAATACAAAGATTTCAAGATGCTTAGTAGGGAAACAAAGAGGTCAGCAGGAGCAGTAAAAGACAACTGTAGAAACCATGGAAATCCAGAATTCAGAGGCAGTTCCAACTAGTTATTAAAATCTTCCTCCAATAGTGACAGGGAGACTACCAGTCAGCGCGGAGCTGTTATGCGCTAAATCTTAGTTGTATATTGCGGAAAAATCCCAGCCCTAGTGCTTAGGCGCAGTAGGGATGGGGTGAACTTCACTCTGCCGGACAAATTAAAAAATATAAAGTCCTTGAGGATGAAAAAAGAACATAAAAACTGAATAGTTCCTCAAAAAGAGCACATTAGGAGCAACATTTTGTGTGGGATATATGAGAGTAGGGGTTTTTCATGAGGCAGCAGTAATGAAGAGAAGGGAAGCATTCCACTGGTATGGCCAACATGGAGTAACTGCTCTTTCAGAGCATAAACCAGAATACAGAGCCGTGCTGGTGTCAAAATGAGAGAAAGCTGAAGGATTGGTAAGGCATGAGGAAGAAGCCATCAAACGAACATCATTGTCCCACGCACTGAGGAAACAAAAGGAAACATGCCTGCACCCATTTCAGCCTCGCGCGCGTGTCGCGCCAATCGTAAAATGGCGGTCGCGCTGAGGCACTTACATGGAGCAGCGAAAGCGGGGCAAAACTGCACGCAGGAGAAGTCTGGCGGTCACATCCTCAACACGTGTCATCCGCTCGCTGGGACTGAAAAAAGCCTGTCGAAGCGGCCGCAGATAGAAGATATGGAAGGAAAAATCCGCCGCAGTGCAGGAGAGCTCCGAGCTCAGGCGGCCATCTTACTCGGCGTCCAAGCCACGCCCCCATATAATTGTGTTTTATTATTTTATAGATTAATTTAGATGTGTGTTGTGGATATTAGAGTGTTAAAGCTTGTGTACTCAATTAATGGTTTAAAAAGTTTCAATACATGTATTTATTTATTATTAATTATGTTAATAATGGAAATGGAAATTATTATTGTTTATAATTGTATTTTTTAATTTATTTTACATATTATTTGTAGGTTTTTGTTATATGTAATTAATATCATAATATGTGTTCTTTTTAAATGTTTAATAGATTTAAATTTATATTTTTTAACTATTATTTTTTATAACATTTTTTAAATTGTGTAATTTATTTTGTTTTTTTCAACTGTTTAAGTGTTATTAGTAATCTTTTTCTCTGCTATCCAACACTTTCCCTAATGTTTCACTCACTGGAGTGGGAATAGTCATTTTAATCTCTTTGCTATCCAGCACTTTCCCTCTGTGGCATTCACTGGAGTGGAAATAGTAATTTTTACCCCTCCACTATTCAGCACTTTCTCTAATGTTGCACTCACTGGAATGGGAATAGTAACTTTTACCCCTCCGCTATCCAACGCTTTCCCTACTGTTGCACTCAAGGAGTGGAAATACAATTATTTACCGCCCTGCTCTCCAACACTTTCCCTAATGTTGCACTCACTGGAGTGGGAATATGTTTTTTTACCTCTCTGCTATCCAACTCTTATCCTACATTTGTATTCAATGGAGTGGGAATAGTAATTTTTACCTCTCTGCTATCCAACACTTTCTCTACTGTTGCATTCTTTGGAGTGGGAATAGTAATTTGTACCCTTACGCTATCCAATACTTTCATAAATATTGCACTCACTGGAGTGGAAATAGTCATTTTTGCCCCTACGCTATCCAACACTTTCTCTACTTTTGCACTCTTTGGAGTGGGAATAGTAATTTTTACCAACCCTTTCCCTACTATTGCACTCTTTGGAGTGAGAATAGTAATTGTTTTCCCTCCGCTATTCAACACTTTCCCCACTGTTGCATTCACTGGCGTTGGAATAGTACATTTAATTATTCCGCTATCCAACACTTTCCCTGCTGTTGCACTTATTGTATTCGGAAATGTTAGTTTACATTTATTTTAATAGTTTGATGTTTTAATTTATTATAGAATGTTTTTATTTTAAATTATTAATATATATATATATATATATTATATTTTGAAATAATTTTAAAGTTTAAAAATTATATAAAGATAATAGTTATTAAACTATTTTAAAGTAAATATATGTATATGTATACAGTATTATGTGTGTGTGTTTATATATTTTTTAATTACGTTTATTAGTTATATTTAGTTAAAATGTATATTAAATTTAATTAATTTTGTTAAACATATTATTATTATTATTGAATATATTTAAAAGATATTTTTTATTTTATATTTTTTTTTTTAATTGATATTATTTACGAATATATTTTTTACCTCATTTTTTTGGAGTCGATATTTTGTACTTGCCTGTTAAGGTATGGGAGTCGATATTTTTGTAGCTGATATTTTTAACTCGCTATTTAGAACATCGATGTTTGTGACATCGATATTCTATAAGTGAACCTAGTTCCATAGTGGCAATTTAGGTGCATACGACAATGTGCCCCGACGTGGTTGAATAAATCTATTCCAGCATTGCTTCACAATGCACACCAGTCTGCTCATATCCCTGGAAGGGCCTCTTGGCAATAGCAGCCATTTCTATATTCCTATGCCCTACAGTTCATTGCCAGTCAATTTATTCTCGCCATAGTATCACCTGCTAACCACCGCATGGGCCATTGCAACTGTGCCACCGCAAAGGTCAGGTACTCCCAAGCAACCTTTTAATATTGGGCATTGTAGTCTACGAATAGACACTCGCTTGTGCGCCCCTATTCATACCAGATCAGACAGGAGGTTCCGCAGGTCCCTGAAGTCGGCCGGCTGGGAATCACAGACACTGCTGCAAAGAGATAGAGGAGCCGTGGTAATATTAACATTTTTGCTATGGCGGCCTGGCCCATAGAGGTCTGGGGAAAGCTTGCCCAAAAAACCCAAAGACTACTGCAGAGTCGCCAGTGTTCTACTGTTATTTCCATCCAGGAAGTCTTTGTCAGTGTGATATACTTTGACCCCCAGGTACCGGAACATCTTGGGTTGAAAAGGGAGATGGTCAAATTCCAAACTCTTCTCTTCCATACAGCTCACCACTAACAGGAGAAAGATAAGTGACTTACCCCAATTTACTCAAAGTCCTATCATATCTCCAAACAGGTCTAATAATTTAAAAAGAGCTGGGAGCTCACGAATAGGTGTTGGTAAATATACCAGGACATCGTCTACATATGATGAGGCTGTGTGACAGCAAGGGACCGCCACCATGTCTCAGTCCATACCGCTTATTCGTAGCAGGGGGGCCAGGGGTACCATAGCCAATACAAAAATATCGGGCAATAGTGAGCACCCCTGCTGTGATCCCCTACCTATAGAAAACGGATGAAAGATTTGGCATCCAATCTGCACCCTGGCATGCCGCACTGCATAGAAATGCCAAATTCATTCCAAGAACTTGGGACCCATCCCCAGGGCTTCCAGGACAAGCAGAAGATATGAGCACCCTAAGGTGTCAACAGCTTTTTTGAAGTCAAGGGAGACTGCCACTGTGAGCTCTGTGGACCCTACGAATACCCCCATAATGTGACATAGCCGACAGATGAAATTTCCGTTTTCTTTTGAATGACCACTACAAATTCAATTGATTATAGCAAATAAAACTGAACGTTTTACGTATATACAAATGAGTAACTACTACTCGTGCGCTCAGCGCACATTGGCCATGTTAAAGGCATCCCGAGAAAACTGAGATATAACATGAAGCGAACAGCGGAGTGAGCAACGAGCAGCATAGCTACAGTGCCGCAGCTGGTATAATTGTGGAGACACCCCTGACAACGGGGAAGGTTAGGTGTTTGCGGGGTATTCCAGAGACCTGCCGGAGCTGGGACCGGCCGGCGGCTGCAGTGAGTGCATGCCCTTGGCACATCACGGAGGCGGCCCAATTAGATTGGGTGCAGCCTGCGAATTTGCCTTGTGTGCCCCGCATGCCTTCCTTCCACCTGTTTTTTCATCCATTCTCTGCGCTTCCCCCTGCGCTTGCTGGCCTGCTCCGACCTCGTTCACCTCACAACAGTTGCTGCTCACTGCTGCCCACCTCACCCACTACATGTCACCCCGCAATACCACCACACCGAAGCAAACGTCACTGCCACCACCACTGCTGCTACTGTTGTCTTCATTAAGGTGCCCAAGGTGACCAAGGAGCTCAAGGAGTCCAAGGAGCTGCCCCCCCAGAAGCTGTCCACTCCAGCAATCACCACAGCTACCACCATCGCCATCGCCACCTCAAACGCTGCGACCGCAGTCACCCCAAATGGGAGAACAGGATTATAGGAGTCCAAGGAGTCTAAGGAGTCAGAGGGGGCAAGTCAACCAACCTGCTCAAGCCTTCCCTGCCCTACGCTGCATTGTGGATGCTTGGGTGAACTTTCTGAGCATTTCTGAGCTGCTCGGCCAGTAGGGGGGTTCTGCGAGGGGGGTGTGCGGCTCCCGGGCTATTCCCCACCCCCACCCAAAATAACAAAAACGTCTTCCAGCGATGAGATCAGGAAGAACCAAGAAAGCCCCACCTAATTCTTCTAAAAAAAGCCTCAAGATGAGTGCTTCTGACGCCGTAGCAGTGGCCCTATCTCCAGCAAGGGACTCACGTCTGAGCATACCCTGCCAACATATGGCGAACAAAGCAAAAACCAAAGGAAATGATGGACGGAGTGTTGAACATTGCAAGCACTCACCCCCAGTCAACAAGTTGGCAGGGTATGCTCAGACGTGAGTCCCTTGCTCACTTTGCCACTGGATTCAAGCAAGCCTGGCTGAAGACGGCTGAAATGCCAGAAACCGGTCCTAGGCAGCTTGTTTCCGGTCCAGGGAAGACATGTCTTGGCAGTTCGGGCTGGACTGTTCCCATGAGGCACAGGGTCAGACTGATTTGTATATGGCCATGTCTGAACTGGGGTGGCAGAGTGGGCTAAAGAACGGTGATGGATTAAATCCAGATCAGTTGACTGGGGGTGAGTGCTTGCAATGTTCAACACTCCGTCCATCATTTCCTTTGGTTTTTGCTTTGCTCGCCATAAGTTGGCAGGGTATGCTCAGACTTGAGTCCCTTGCTCACTTTGCCACTGGATTCAAGCAAGCCTGGCTGAAGACGGCTGAAATGCCAGAAACCGGTCCTAGGAAGCTTGTTTCCGGTCCAAGGAAGACATGGCTTGGCAGTTCGGGCTGGACTGTTCCCATGAGGCACAGGGTCAGACTGATTTGTATATGGCCATGTCTGAACTGGGGTGGCAGAGTGGGCTAAAGAACGGTGATGGATTAAACCCAGATCAGTTGACTGGGGGTGAGTGCTTGCAATGTTCAACACTCCGTCCATCATTTCCTTTGGTTTTTGCTTTGCTCGCCATAAGTTGGCAGGGTATGCTCAGACGTGAGTCCCTTGCTCACTTTGCCACTGGATTCAAGCAAGCCTGGCTGAAGAAGGCTGAAATGCCAGAAACCGGTCCTAGGAAGCTTGTTTCCGGTCCAGGGAAGACATGGCTTGGCAGTTTGGGCTGGACTGTTCCCATGAGGCACAGGGTCAGACTGATTTGTATATGGCCATGTCTGAACTGGGGTGGCAGAGTGGGCTAAAGAACGGTGATGGATTAAACCCAGATCAGTTGACTGGGGGTGAGTGCTTGCAATGTTCAACACTCCGTCCATCATTTCCTTTGGTTTTTGCTTTGTAATTACAGTACTCTTCAACCCCTCCCAGCCATCCATCCCGAGCGCTCATGCGTAAAACAGTTCCTACCTCAGCACCAACTAATCAAGTCAATGAGCAAGCTCCCCTGTTGCCTGTGATATCCATCCCTCAACGAACATCAGATGCAAAGCCTAAGCCAACTGAGTCCTCAACTGCCGAAATCCCCAATCTAGCCACCAACAGAAATGAGGCAAAATTGCTGTTAACACCTGAATATGTCTCCCAAAGCCTGCATGACATCCTAAACCGTGGGAACATAATCAGGCTTTTCAAATTGAACCAGGATCTGTGTACTCTGGACTCAAAGGATATAATCGCCTTCGAATTGAAACCTAATAATGGCTCCCAAGCAGGAGAATCGACCCTAATTACATTAGCATCCACTGCCATAAGGGAGTTGGTTCCATCAAAAACCGGCCAATTTAAAAACTGGGGAATAATTATAGCAACACCTTGCACTCCCCGCTACCCTTCAATACTCGCACCCATCGAGGGTCCAGCGTCCATTACAAGTTCTGCTCCTTTCTCTTGTTAAAGTCAGCCAGAAACCGCTCTCCAGTCGGCAACGTTTAACGCAGTGCCAAATCGCAAGCTACCCAAAGCGCAGACTGGGCATGGCTGCCAGCAGCCCTATCCCAAAATCGGATCGATTGAAATAACACCGAACATGCTTTAACAATTTTCTCCTGGAATATTAATGGTCTTCTGTCGAAATCTGAATCCCTCAGACACTAGGAATTTTAAAAAAAGCTTGACATTATTCTTCTCCAGGAAACTTGGTTAGCAAGTGCATCCCAATCAAAGGGTATCTAGAGTTCACGTCGCCTGCTACTAGACAGAGCAAGTACAGCAGACTGCGTGGTGGACTTTCAATCTATGCATCCACTAGACTGTCCGCACGCCTAAAATTTGACGTTGACTGGGTCGCTGGCATCGTGGTTGAAAGTCCTCTTTTAGCTAGCCAATTACTCCTAATGATTATGATGGCGGCGGATTGACTCTGCCCGGCCGGCGGTGGCGATCCGCCCACCATCACAACCACATTTACCCCCGCCATATTACCATGGCGGGGGGTACCATGGTAGACGGAAGGTCCATCCGCCACTTTTCTGCCGGTTGGCAATCGTTACAATTGCCGGCCGGGCGGAGCTTGGGCATAATATGGTGGCGGTGCCTGGAAGGCACTGCCATCCATATTATGATGCCTGGTGGTAAAGGCCTTTCCATGGTGGCCCTTGGGGGGTACCATTGTCATGCACAAGGTGGCAGGCACCGCGCAATGCACAACATGCCTCTTTGGCATTGCGGCAGTGCAGCACCCGACAAAATGTTGAAGATCCGGAATGCGACTGCCAGGGTAGCGGTCGCATCCTAATTGGCGATGCGGGATCACCGCTTTGCTGGTGGCCGGTCACAGCACCGCTAGGGTGGCGGGCTGGGGCCCTAATGTTTACATCTCTCCGTGCACCACTGACAAAAAATCCAAACTGGACCGCCTGACTGAAATTTTATGCAACATCTTAAGAGCTGGGGCCCTAATGTTTACATCTCTCCGTGCACCACTGACAAAAAATCCAAACTGGACCGCCTGACTGAAATTTTATGCAACATCTTAAGAGCACACGGCAGTACACCCTGTTTAAGTTCTGGAGATTTAAACACAAACATCTTCCACAATCCGTTTGAGGACCAAGGAATCATATTTCCAGTGGTTCCCCCACATCTTGCTACACAAACATTACCATTAGGAGTTAGACCTTCCAAATTGGGCGAAGACGCTGTTCTCCAATTCAGCAGAATAGGCTACATTGTAATAAACAGTCACTCACCTACTGATAGTCCTCTGGCCTAGACTAGAACAAACAGCCAAACCCACTCATTTCTGAACGTCACATTAGGAAATAGTGTCGAGTCCCATCACATCGCAGCACAAGGGGAGAGTGACCACCGACCTCAGTCCCCACCACCAGGAAATCGCACACAAGCTATCAAGTTGCCACTCAGAGAACCTAAGGAGAATGAAATGGACGTCCAGCTCCGTCTCCCCCATTATGGAGAAATGTAGTGCTTTTCTACATTTACTAAGTGAAAAAGACGTACCCATCATTGATGGCTGGGAAGCACTTGTAAACAGATTAATTAACAAATTTCCGTCCAAAACATGTACTTGACAAGACACACCAGATCCTCGCATCTCATCTGTGACAAAAAAGCTAAACTTTCAAAGAAATTCCGCCTTACACCGGGCCAGGAAAAACTCAGGAGTCATAGCCCTATTCAACCACTAACAGCAAGCTCAAAAAGCTTTCAAGACATCTGTACACAGAGAAAAAAAGAACAGCGTCAGACCAGTTTTGGTTGAAGTTAGTCCATGCTAGCAAGAAGTCCAACACAAAGTTATTCTGGTCTCTTGTGAATAGAGGCCCATTAGGAGGCAGAGGACACGGTATCGCAAACATAAGTGTAGATGTTTTTATCCAATCACTTCTGTGAACATTCAAGCAGGTCAGAGCATCCTAGCCCTCATCCATCATCTAAATCAGGGTCAGCATCCATTGGATTCCGCTGCATCGGTAACACCGGATCCATCATCTTAGTTGAAGACACTCTGGATGAATCAATAATTGAGAGAATGATGGCGCGAGCCAACAATAGAGACGCTGACAACACCAGGAGTGTTAAGAAATACCATTGCTCGGATAATCAGGAAAGGTAGGTCAGACGGAGCTCCTGGCCAAATGGACTACCCTAGGCCCTGTTCAAGTCTGACATAACCTTGTGGTCAGGCCACCTCGCACCCCTGTTTTTATATTGTAGGCTCACTTATAACATCCCAGATTCCTGGAAAGGCGCCATCATCCATCCCAACTATAAACGAGGTAAAAGAAATGACCCAAAAAATTATAGAATGATAGCTCTCCTTGACATCGAATCTAAATACTACGCCAGCATTTTACTGGAAGAGCTGTCAGCCTGGGCAGAATCAACACAGCACCTCCCCTTCAACCAGACTGGCTTTGTGGCCAATTCAGGAACAACCAGCAACCTACTGGCATTAACCATTTTGATGGAGAAAGTAGCAGTTCAGCGTATTCAACCTTACTGCTGCTTCGTCGACTTCAAGGTGGCTCTTGACCGGGTGCCACGTGGCCACCTATGGCAAAAACTAGAGAGCTGGGTTATACCTCCCGTTCTCTTAAAAGCCATAATCCAACCCCATTCACGAACCTGGATTAGAATAAAGTTGGGAGACGGCTCTCATGTCTCAAAAAAGATTCAAACAGGAAGCGGTGTTAAACAAGGCTGCGTGTTTGCGCCCATCCTTTTTAACCTGTTCATTTCGGACCTATCCTCCACACTTGACAAGGCTAACTCCCACCCACCTCAACTAGATGGAACCCGCATCAGCAACCTTTTATACGCTGACGACCTCATCTTACCAAGGTAGGCCTGCAGAGGCTACTAGATGAACTTCTTCCCTACACAATAAACAATGCCCTTGAACTGAATCTGTCAAAAACAAAAATTTTGGCAAATGGAAGCAGCAGAAAGGTGGGTGGTTTTTCAACAGCAAAAGAATCGACAGTGCAACACTATAAATATCTGGTAATTCTCCTGGACTCCAGAGGCTTCTTCACCAAGCAAAAAGACACTGTTAAGGCTAAAGCACTGTCGCTTGAGGTCACCTCGGCAAAACTTTCAAAACAGCTACTTGGTCCAAGCCTAACCCCACTGGTCAAGGTGATGAAGGCTAATATCACCAACTTGCTATCATATGGACATGAGATTATGATGGGCGCAACAAGCATCTTATTAAACAAATTAACAACTAGAATCTTTAAAAGAGGATGGCGCCTGCCAAGGTCCTCATTCATGCATTTGTCACCCCGAGTGGGACGGGTATGCCCAGATGTGGCTCCCGTGCTCTCCATGCCACTGGATTCAAGCTATCCTGGCTGAAGAGGGGTGAACCCCCGAAACCGGTCCTAGGATGCTTCTTTCCAGTCCAGGGAGGACCTGGCTTGGCAGTTCGGGCTGGACTGTTCCCATGAGGCACAGGGTCAAGACTGATTTGCATATGGCTGGGTTCAAACTGGAATGGCGAGCAAAAAAACTATGGATTTAGGCCCAGATCTCTGTACTGGGGTAAATGTATGACATTGTTCTGCATTCTGTCCATCAACTGTTGTTTTTGAAAAGGTCTTCATCCCCAGCACAAGTTAGGCTAGAACTCGGCCTATTAGACCATTATGGCGTCGAGGCAGGCGAGTTCATTAAGCTCTGTAACAGACGGCGCAACTTCCGGGAAAGCAGTCTGGAGGCCAAACTTTGGAATTAAATAACGACCAGCACACCCAGTCAAAAATACCGCCACCACCTGGCACACTCTCTACAGTTACTCGGATTCACGGAATACTGGGGAACAAACCCATCACAACAGGCATTAAAGATCGTAATGAAGCGAACTGTCCGGCTTTGGTCTTTTCACTCCGACAGGGCAAAAGAAGGAAATACGCCTGGGCCGTTATTTCCGACATCAAACTGGGGGTTGAGACATCTTACTTATCAAGCACATTTTCACTCTTCTGGAAGCTAAAGTTTATGGCCCTGAGGTTGGGCGAATGGCCTTTTTTAAAGCATCTGCCAGAATGGCAGCGCCTCTGGGTTAGTATCAAATGCAGGGAGTGCGGCTACCACTCTGAAAGCAATGAGCATATAGCCTGCACATGCCCCCCCTTGCTCAATGATAGAAGGACCTTATTGCGGGAGTAGTGGAATAAACCTGGATCTCGCACTTGTCGCCAGGCCATAATAGCTGCTATGAACTCAGAAAACACAAAGCTGAACAACCGGTTCACTAAATTTGTTAGTAGAGCAGCTAAATCACTGGGGAAAGACAGGGCAGCAAATCCGCTGCTGGATGGTCGTGCCGCTTCATCACCATAAAACCATTTAACAACCTCCGGCTTATCCAGCGTGGCCCAAAGCAACATGGTTTTCATCTCTCAGATTCACCCGCCTCCCTTTTAGATTTTTTAAAAGCGACGCTGTGACTGTTCTGTTATCCAAGATCTCGACTTATAAAGGCTATATCCTCAACACTTGGACTCTCTTAACCTTAACCCATTTTAAAGCAAGATTATTGCACTGTTTTTGTATTAACCTGGGTTCTTTTTTAACTTTGCTCTATGTATACATGAATTGCTTGGTTTTTAACATTTTGTTATGGTTTTTAGTAATCAAACAATACACTTTGAATTTAATTGAATTTACATAGCCTACATGTATTGTTAGAGGTAGCTCTATAGGGTATGACCCTACACTGGTCAGTATGCACTATAGACAGGAGCAGTGGAAGTAATACATTCGCTAACACTTCACTTAATATCTTGTAATCAATGTTCATCATTGATAAAGGTTGATTTGAGATGTCCTCTAGAGGGTCCCTATCAGTCTTCGGTAGCACCACAATGAGGGCCTCCCTTAGAGATTCGGGCAATCCGCCCTGCTGATGTGCTTGCCGATGCACCTCAAGCAGCTGGGGTGCCAGGGACGCCCTGAACGTGCCATATTCTACTGGAAATCCGTCAGTACCTGGGACTTTATTGAGCCATCTGATGTATAGCTGCCTGTAGCTCTTCTATTTGCAGAGCTTGCACGAGTTCCTGGAGCTGCAGGGGAGTAACGATAGAGAGGACAGCCCCAGCAATATAAGCCCAACGGCACTCTAAAGGACTATCTGGGGGGGTATAATGTCTCTTAGCATTGTGAAAAACCTTGCAGATCTCAGTTTGGGAATTTACAATCCTACCAGTGTGAGTATGAATCACTCCAATAGCAGTTCTAGGGACCTCAGAGTGTAGGAGACATGCCAATGTGCGAGCAGGCCTATCTCTGTCTGCGTGTCAACTACCCAGCGCCGCTTTATAGTCGATGTTACAGAGACGATGTGTTCCCTCCCTACATTGTTCTCTGACACATAGTCTCCCACAAGCCTGTAAAATGGTCAAGGCGGTTTCAATCGATAACCTTTCTAGTATTGCCCGGCGGTAATCGCCTCTTATACCATTCGATGATTAACCAACAAAAGAGGCAGGCGCCGGAGACTGGAAGGCAGGAAACAAAGTTTTATTCTGTCGGAGCAGAACACATCAGATCGGACAGTAAGGCATCGTCTCGAGGTGCTCTCTCTGCATCTCTGAGACCTCGTCTCTTATACACACATTTTTAACTTTATTACCGGTTTATTGTACATGGCACATTCTTGAGATTGCTTTGATACATGAAAGAACATCCTCGGAATCCCCAGCTCGGATCCGCTCCCACACATAACTACAATGGAAGTCCCCACCCCACCCATAGTAAGAGATGGCTATCACACAGCTGGACATTCCGCCAATTCCCGGGGGTGTGTGCGACTGGTCGGGTCTCAGGGGGTGGGGGCCTTGATCTACTGTAATCCCTTTGATGTGAGGTGTTTCCCTTACAGTAGGGGCAATAAACTGCATCCGCAGGGCTAGGTGATGGCCTGGGATCGGTTCGGACAATCGGGCGCAGAGGAAGGGGGTTATCAAAAGGATGTATGACCATGTATGGGATGAAAGGAGGTGTTGGTCAGGCGCGGGATGTGGTTCCATGGCAGGGTCGTGCAGAAGGGGAGGGTTTTATGGCCCATGTATGAAAGAGCGGGGGTGGCCGGCGTACGGGGGATGTTTGCAGCACCTGAGGGACGCGCTGGCGATCGGCAATGAGATCATGGTGCCTAAAATGGCCGTCGCGCGTTTTCTTTGTGTGGCGCTTGGGGAGAGACAGGATGGCGCAGATAATGTTCAGATACGAACTAAATTTCCACAGTCTTCCCTTTTAACATATCTCGCCAGCTTGTTTAGTTCGGATCTATCCCCATAATACCACGTACTTCTACGTCGTATAGGGCTTTCATTCGGTCTGCTTCAAAGTTCAGAGTCTTAGGGCAGATGTAGTTCGTGAAAAGTGAACATAAAGATGGCAAGCACTGAATCCCCAGACAACACCCACACAGTATCACAATTGGTATCATGATAAATGTAAACAACCTCCACCCCCAACTTTTAATAGTGTCCCAAAACCAACTCCCAAGCGACCATCCTTCTTGCTCCTGATGAACCTCTGCAGAAAGTCTGTGGAGGTGTTCAATCGCCTTGTAGACTGAGGGTGAGTTATCCGGTACGTAGGTACAACAGCTGGACCCAATGATGCGCCATGCTCCTCCACGATCAGCCACAACCACGTCTAGAACGAGGCGGTTCTGAAGAGCTACCAGGCGGACGGCCTGAAGCTCAGCGGTGTTGTTGGCGAGGATGCCGGCTGTAATGTTCATTGTGGTTTCGACTGCCTGGGTTAGGTGCCGGATGGCACGGCTGTTTGCCATTGGACCCCACAGTGGAACAAGTCCCTTTACTGCATCCATGAACTGTGCTCCAGTGGAGTCGGCTTGTACCATGTCCTTTGCACGTTTCTGCCGGTGGTGGTTGGCTGGAGCCACATATGTGGGAGGAAGGATAAAGGCGATGTAGCAGGTGCCTCCCCAACCTTTCGGAAGCCAGGTGTAGGCCTTAGTACCACAGACGAAGTACATATTTGGGGAGGTAACAAAGGAGGGTAGGTCAACTGAGTCCAATGTTCGGGTGATGAGACAGGAACTGTGGCCTACCGGCTGTGTTCCCAGGCCTTCGAGGCACACCAGACCTGTGATGTTGACGACGGATAGGGCCACTGTTAGGGTGGCGGCCGTTCGTTTCCGGAGGTAAGAGAAGGTGGGTCTGGCTGGGTTGTTGAACACCTGCATTTCAACTCGCTCCTTGGCAGGGATGTCCATATGAAAAGAGGTGTTTGATCTCAGAGGACAAAAGGGGGCAGAGATTTTTCCCGTGTGGTTCAGCCAGAACCCATGATAGAAGTGCGACACAGTTTTGTCGGGAGTGGCATTGTCCTTGTAACTTTCTTGCAGGAGGATTAGCCAAGCGAGGCAGGAGCCATGGACAGAGAAGGGCGAAGGAATGAAAGGGATAGAATGTCCAGTGGCATGTGGTAGCAATCCACAGATCCAGCAGTTAGTGGCATTGGCGGCAAGATTGTGTTGGTGGAGTAGTTGCACAAAAGAGTTATTCCAGAACTCCTTACGTCTTTCTCGGATTTGGGGTGAAAGTGAAATCAGATGGTGTTCTTTCATGGTGGTGGGTTGAGCAGTGGTCAGCAATGTCTGATGAGCGGGTGCGTTTTCTTCCATGATCCAGAAAGTGACCATGAGAAGGAGGCAAAGGAGAAGGGTAATTAAGAGTCCAATAGTCCATGAGCTGTGCATTTTGTCAGTCTTTGGGTTTTTGTAGTGGATCTTCGGACGTCCGGTTGCTTCCATCATCTTCATGTCGGGCGCTTCCATCACCTTCAAGGGACTCGGTAGCGGGCAGAACCACAGACTTTGTTTAGTTTCTCTCCTGGAGGCCTTTGAGGTGACTAGGCTACCGCTCTGAGACTTCAACTTAGTTCGTGGTCTGCTTAGCCGAAGTTCCCTCCTTTCGTCGTAGGTTATACCCTTCTTTGGATGGCACAGTGGGGTCGGGATATTCAGTCAATTCAAGTGTCTCTGTATTCGGGTAGCAGCTCAGGGATGGTCGGTCTTTGTCCAGAAGTTCTTCTTGGGCGATGATGTTGTCGGTGGTCGTCAGGGTCAACGATACCTTCTTGCAGTGGTGTGCATGCAGCCAATTACGTTTCCCCTCCACTCGAAGAGCTGTTCGGGTGGTGATCAGGACTAGACTCTTGGTGCGCTGGAAGTTGCGCACTAGGACAAAGTCACCGGGTTGGATGTCGTGTCCGGGGCCCCTGGAAGCATCGGGAATGGCCTGCAGCACCTGCTGATGGATAACAGACAACGTTTTAGTTAGATTGCACAAATAGTCAGACATGAGGACGTCCGGGACGTCGTGAATGGAGGCTGGTTTTGGTACGGTCCAAAGGTTCATGGGTCGCCCGAAGACGACCTCGTAGGGGGTTAAGTGGTGTTTGGTAGGAGTGGAACGCATTGATAGCAATGCTAGTGGGAGGGCATCTGGCCATTTCAGTCCTGTGGTGGCAACTATTTTGGCTATTTTGAGTTTCAATGTGGCATTATGTCGCTCAACCAAGCCTGCAGATTGGGGGTGGAAGACCGCATGAAACTTCTGTTTTACACCCAACCCTTTTAAGATGAATTGGATAACTTCGGCTACGAAGTGGGGGCCATTGTCGCTCCACAAAATTCGACAAAGGCCGTAACGGGGGAAGAATTATTTCAGTAGTACTTTTGCGGTAGTCATAGCAGTGTTGTCGCAGGTTGGGTAGGCTTCCACCCATTTGCTGAAGGCGCACACAACGACAAGCACGTACTTCAGGGTTTGGCACCTTTCTAACTGAATGTAGTCCAACTGTAGGACCTCAAAGGGGTGACTAGGAACCCCAAACCCTCCCCGGGGTACGGCAGTTCCTTTACCAGGGTTGTGTTGGAGGCATATCAGACATTGTTGGACTAGGCGTTTACCTGAGTCTGGGATTTTGTCGTTGTGCCAGACTTTGGTGATGAGTTCAATCATGGGGGCAGACCCTATGTGTGCGGGGGAGTGTGTCATGGTCAGCATGGGAATCAGGTATGAGTCAGGTAGCAACCATTTGTTCGTGTCTCTAGTTCGCCAGCAGCCTTCATCGTCTTTCAATCCCACCCGTGCCCAATCAGTCAATTCGTGTGGTGAGCTGGCCAATTGTATGTCTCTGATGGTTTCCCTAGCATCCCTCTATTTTTCAGTTTGTGACCTGGTCACGTACATGCGTGTTGTCGACCTATTCTTGGCTGTGGTTCGGGCAGTGGTGTCAGTTAGCGCATTTCCCTGTCCTATAATGTCCGTCACCTTTTTGTGTGCCTGGCATTTGATTACAGCTAGCCGTGTGGGGTGGAGGACTGCTTCGGTCAGAGCGGAGACTAGATCTCCATGTAGGATGGGATTGCCATGGGAAGTCAGGAATCCCCTCTCCTTCCATAGGAGCCCAAAGTGGTGAACCACCCCGAAGGCGTACTGGCTGTCGGTGTAAATGTTTGCGGTTGTCCCTGCTGCTAGGATGCATGCTCGTGTGAGAGCAATCAGTTCAGCCGCCTGTGCGGATCGCTGTGTGATGCGGGCTGTCTCAACAACTGTTCGGAAAGTGGTGACTGCATAGGCGGCTGAGGTGGTGCCGTCGGGGAGCTTGATGCATGAGCCATCTACCCACAGCTCCCCGTCAGGATATGGGAAGGCAGTATCTCGGAGGTCAACCCTACTCTTGGTCTGTTCGTCGGTGAGGGTCACACAGTCATGTATAGGGGACGCATTGGGGTCATTGTCAGGGAGAGGTAGCAGAGTGGCTGGGTTCAGAGTGGTGCATCGTTTCAGCGTGATGTGGGGTGCAAGCAGAGTCAGTTCATAACCAGTCAGTCGTGCGCTAGTCAGGTGTTGAGTCTTAGTCTGGTTCAGGAGGGTGTCAACTGCATGGGGTACTAGCACGGTGAGGGGGTTTGAAAGCACGATCCCCTCACTTTGTCGGATAGAGACAGCAGCGGCGGCTACTGCTCGAAGGCAGGCAGGCAAAGCTCTGGCTACAGGGTCAAGAGTGGCAGAGAAGTAGGCACAAGGGCGTTGCTTGGGACCCATGGACTGGGTTAGAACAGACAATGCGCATCCCTCCCTTTCGTGGGTGAAGAGGGAGAAAGGTTTAGTGTAGTCTGGGGTTCCTAGGACTGGTGCTGAGCAAAGGGCATCTCGTAATTCTTTGAAGGAGGATTGACATTTGGGTGTCCAGGGGAGGGGGAAGGGGACATCTTTAGCCAACATGGAAAGCAGAGGTTTTACAATAAGACTGAAGTTTGGCAACCACTGTCGACAGAAGGAGGTGAGGCCTACCAGAGACCGCACTTGCTTCTGAGTTTTGGGAACAGGGGTTTCTAGGATGGTCTGAATTCGGTCAGGTGTAAGCTTCCTCCCATCTTTGGATAGGAGGTGGCCTAGGTATGTCACTTGGGGTTGGCAGAATTGCAACTTCTTCCTGGAGACCTTGTGACCATTCTCCGCGAGGAAGTGGAGGAGATGGATGGTGGCTGTGACTGCAAGCGGAGTGGTGTCGGCCGCCAAAAGAATATCATCGACGTACTGTATTAACACCACTCCGTCCGGTAGTTGAACTGCATCCAATTGTCTCTTGAGGGCTTGGCTATATATGCTGGGACTCTCAGTGTAGCCTTGTGGTGCCCTACAAAATCTGTACGAACGGGCTTTTAAGGTGAAGCCGAAGAGGTAGCGGCTGTCTGGGTGGATGGGGATGGAAAAGAATGCGTTCTTGAGATCAATAACGGTAAAGGTAGTGGCAGTGGATGGAATCAGGGTGAGGATGGTGGTGATATCGGAGACTACGGGGTACTGAGGTACGACTACTTTGTTAACCTCTCGTAAGTCGACAATGAAGCGGTATGCTTTCTCATCTCCCTCGCCTTGCTTCTTAACAATGGGTAGGATAGAGCTGTTGCAAACATTACTAACTACTTCTTCTACCACTCCTGCATCGACTAGGGACTGGATGATTTCCACCAACGCCTTCTCGCCTTCGGGCGATATCCGATACTGTGGAAGCTTTGGGAGCACTGCGTCCGGTCGGACAGTTATGTGTACAGGGTCGATCATCATGCGTCTGAGTCGGTTTTAGCCCATAGATGTGTGGGTAACGTGTCAAGTAGGGACAGGTCAGCATCGGTTATGGAGAACATACGTCGTGCGAGACAAGGCCTGAACAGATCTGGGTTATCGTGCAGTATGACTCGAACTCCGTCTGGGAAACATCTGATGGTAGCCCGGAAATGTTTTAGTAAATCAAGACCCATAATGGCGTCGGGGGTGTTGGAGGAGAGCAGAAATGTCGTGTCAGTGGTGTTATTTTCCAAGTCAAAGGAGATTGGTGCGGACAAGGGATTAGTGGAGGGCGTTCCATCAAAGCCTATTGAGGTTACATGTGAGCCAGACAAGGGTGCCCTTGGGATCAGCCGTTTAGATAGCGCACTACGTGTCGCCCCAGTATCTACCAAAAATGGAGACTTTGTGCCCAGGGCCTTAGCAGTGACGTAAGGACCTTGCTGGTCAACACGGAGTTCGGCTGGATCCCTCCCTTGCCCCTGGCGGTCCTATGCAAAGTCATGGGTGTTTTCGTAGTCGGACTGCTGGCACTGGTTCTGTCGGGGGCGGTCGAAGGTGTTTGGTCTGTCTGGCCGGTCGTTGGTGGTGTCGTTCGTGTACCCTCGTCCCTGTCCTCTATTTCTGGGGCTGTTTGCTATGTCTCTTGTGTCCCTATTCTTGTTCATATCCAGAAGGACCGGGCACTGGGATTTCCAGTGTCCGAACCCTTTGCAGAATGCACACTGATTTCCGTCTAAGTCCCTGCGTCCAGCGTTGGGTGTGGGTGCATGGTCTCTAGGGGGTAGCTTTCTAGGAGCAGTCGGTTGGTAGTTTCCCTTGGGAGGTTCTCTTCCTATGGTCACCCCTTGCAACTGTGTGATCATTACCCTTTCCTTCAGCTCCTTTTTCTTTCTCTCGGACGCCCTATCGTTCTCATTCTTTTGGTGTTCGTAGTACTGGGCCATCTGGAGGATAGCCGCGGGTTTGGAGGCTGCCCAACTACTCTCGCTGGTCTGTAACTTCTGGGAGACTTCCTGCGACAGACCCTTCACATAATTCTGGACAAAGAGGTGATGTATGGTTGCAGTGGTCATGTCCTGGCCACTATCATCGGAAAACACTGTCTCGAATCGAGAGAAGTATTCAGATACATCCTCCTGGGGTTTCTGGCGGCAAGCCGTCACTATCGACCAATCTACCTTCCTTTCTGGGATTAGGGTCTTTAATTTCTGAACAATCTTGTCTGGGAGTTCCAATAAGGCCTTTCGAGGTTTCTGTCCAGGTTCTCGCTGCTTGTCTATGGTATCGAGTTGTACCCAGGTATATCCGAACGGTTCAGCGTCGTCGACTTTCCGGATTTGCTTTCACACATCAGCCGGCAGACATAACCCGAAGAACAAATCGATATCCGCCAAGGTCATTATAGTTGAACCTAAAGCCATACCTAGTTCTGTGTAAAAGGCAGTCGGGTTCTTTCTTAAGTCGGGTAGGGTTTTTCTAAAGGTCAGGATGTCTTGTCGGTCCCATGGCTGATAGACCCAGTTATATACAACCCTTCCCTTCGCATCTTGGTGGTTGATGTCATCGTGTGTTCCCTGACCTCGTGGGGGGACCCAGTAGGGAGCGGCTTCCTTGATGGGCATCATGGTATCAGCTTTTCCTGCCTGGGGTTCAGTCGCTATGGGGGGTTTCTGTCTTGGTCGTCTGCCTGTGTTCTTTAAGATGTCGGAAGACTTTGAGTGTACGTGTGAAGAGGTCCGTCACATCGCCCTCTCCCTCTTCCCCAATATCAACCTTTCTATACAGGGTTGCTAAGCCTTCGGGACCTTTATCCTGGTACCTATCCTCATAGGCATTCAGAGTGTGATAACAAAGTCGTACGACAAAGTGTCGTCTGTGGTTGTCAGCGTACGAGTTATATCTGTCACATATTCCTCCCTTTCCTTCCGTTCTACTAGTGTTCTCACTACCTTATCGATTCCGGCTCGTTCATCCTTTGTTAGCCGATTCATTCTGGCGGAATCTTTCTTTCTCGTCTCGGGGTCATCTAACGTTATTGCTAACGTTGTGTTCAGTACAAGAGGCTCGGCCGGCGCGGAGGCCATGAGGACCGATGCCCTGGTACTGCTTTCGCTTGCGTTCGGGGGTTGTGGGTGCTGCACTATAGGTTGGGAGGGAGCGTATGGAGGGGGCATGTAGATGATCGGAGGACCTAATAGCAATTCATCGTTCGCCCGTTGCTTGGAAGGCAACTCAGGGTAGAGCGTAGAGGGGGTCCTAACAGGGCATTGGCCTGACGTTTCAGATTCTTGTTTTTGTTTAGCTTCCTTTCTCTCCTTTATTTCTTCCTCTAACTTTCTAGCGGCAAGGTGAGCTGCCTTTCGTAGTTCTTTTTCTGCCTTTACTTCTTCTCTCTTTTTCCGCTGCGTTATTTCTTTGCGCCACATGCCGATACTGTCGAGCATGGTGGGTGTCGTTTTATTGCTACGTAGAGCTATTTCTAGCGTTTCTATTTTATGGTCATCAAAGGATCCCATCAGTGGCCACTGACTTTCGGAGTCCTTCTTTGTATATTTATGCCATAGTTTGCTATAAGCTACAGCGACTAGTCCATATTTAGTAAACATGTCCTTATTAGGGGTGCCTTCCAGTGGAGCCGGATGGTTCATCTCTAATAAGCGGTCCGGGCAAAACCAACTACCAATCAGTGGGGAGAAGATAGGCATGACGGGTTACAACGGGGGACAAAAGTCTGCACTACCTATCTTTTCACTGCTTGCAAAGACTAGACAGAATATTTCTATTCTACGTTATTTGCAAACAGAGAATATCTCAAAAAGAACTAGATCCAATTAAACAATCAGTGGGGAGAAGATAGGCACGACAGATTACAAAGGGGGACAAAAATCCACGTTACCTATCCTTCACTATCTGCAAAGGGAGAGAGACTATTTCTATCCCTCACCGTTTGCAGACAGGGAATGCCTCAAAAAGGAGCTACTCTGATAATCAAAGAAAAAGGGAGCTACCCTGACAATCAATCAATCAAACAATCAGTGGGCAGAAAAGATAGGCACAACAGATTACAAAGGGGGACAAAAGTCCGCGTTACCCACCCTTTACTGTCCACAAAGGAAGATAGAGTATTTGTACTCTTCCTCGTTTGTAAGCAGCGAATGTCTCAAAGAACCATCATCGTTTCACAATTTGTCGTGTTACACGACCTTACCCGGACCGCATGGACAGTTTTCTCGTCTTCCGCCCCCAGCGCCCGATCGTCCTCCAATCTCCGATATTGCCGCGGCACTCCTGATGGTTCCCAGTCAGGACCGTAGATCACTCGAGAGAGGTCGGTTCGGAACCAGTGAAGTTCGGATGATCGGCTGTCAGACGAGGGTCTATCGGACAGGAGCTCTCCCGATCGCTGCAGTCGTTCACTTTGTTGTCAGGACCTCTCCCACTGGATCCACGTGTCGCTGATGGGCCCCACGCTTGGGACGCCAATTGTAAAATGGTCAAGGCGGTTTCAATCGATAACCTTTCTAGTATTGCCCGGCGGTAATCGCCTCTTATACCATTCGATGATTAACCAACAAAAGAGGCAGGCGCCGGAGACTGGAAGGCAGGAAACAAAGTTTTATTCCGTCGGAGCAGAACACATCAGATCGGACAGCAAGGTATTGTCTCGAGGTGCTCTCTCTGCATCTCTGAGACCTCGTCTCTTATACACACATTTTCAACTTTATTACCGGTTTATTGTACATGGCACATTCTTGAGATTGCTTTGATACATGAAAGAACATCCTCGGAATCCCCAGCTCGGATCCGCTCCCACACATAACTACAATGGAAGTCCCCACCCCACCCATAGTAAGAGATGGCTATCACACAGCTGGACATTCCGCCAATTCCCGGGGGTGTGTCCGACTGGTCGGGTCTCAGGGGGTGGGGGCCTTGATCTACTGTAATCCCTTTGATGTGAGGTGTTTCCCTTACAGTAGGGGCAATAAACTGCATCCGCAGGGCTAGGTGATGGCCTGGGATCGGTTCGGACAATCGGGCGCAGAGGAAGGGGGTTATCAAAAGGATGTATGACCATGTATGGGATGAAAGGAGGTGTTGGTCAGGCGCGGGATGTGGTTCCATGGCAGGGTCGCGCAAAAGGGGAGGGTTTTATGACCCATGTATGAGAGAGCGGGGGTGGCCGGCGTACGGGGGATGTTTGCAGCACCTGAGGGACGCGCTGGCGATCGGCAATGAGATCATGGTGCCTTTAATGGCCGTCGCGCGTTTTCTGTGTGTGGCGCTTGGGGAGAGACAAGATGGCGCAGATAATGTTTAGATACGAACTAAATTTCCACAAGCCTTCACCTCTATCTTGGTGGCACACAAGTGTACATCAAAGGCCAATACAGCACATAGGAGGGAAGCCCATTCCCACCATGAGGTCCCGATGCAGTGCCCCTTCATTACCACCTTCATTGCTTCCCATTCCAGGACCCTAGCACCCATGGAACCATCATTCTCTTGAAAGTAGTGGGCAAGGTATGTGCCAGTGGTATCCCTATAGACTGTGGTGAGTAAAGCCTTGGTCCTCATTCGCCAGTTTGGGAATGGCGCCGTATCCTCTTTCATCGAAAAGCCGCCTTAAGGGGGCCGTGGTCTGACATTGTTTTGAGGTTCTGTAGCGATCCGAACCCGTAAATTCGGTATCATAGTACTGACACGATTTTGGTACCAATGAACCGCAAACGATCCATTGTATACGTGACAGTGTTTTCGCTGCGCAACTAGCACGAATTCACTGGAAACTAGGGCATTCTCTCTAAAAGTCACGGCATCCATTTTAGTTACGGCATCCATCTTGTTTCTTGCCCTCACATAGTCAATGAACGGACGATGACCCCGGCAGAGTCACCTTGTTAAGGACACGTAAGCTCGAGCCCCGAGAAAGGCTGACGCTACATGACTAGGCAGAATCAAGCTGCCTCCCTTGCCTGAGGCCAGTCCTGCTATACTGGTTCTCGTGTCCGTTGTCCTGACTGAAAGGCCGAAGACGATTGCCCTGCCCGTTTATGATCCATAAACACCTCTTATCCTACATTTCAATCCTTTGCACCTGGCTCTGCTCCTTTCTTTCTGGGCTTTTACAATGGGGAGGTTACGATTTTTATGATGGGGAGGATCAAGTAGAGAATGAAAAACTGTCGAGAGGACCTGATTGAATACCGAAAACCCACAACTAATCATTGTTTGATATTTATTTATTGTCTGTTTGGGATACCGGGTTAGGCATGAGAAATATTCTTGTAATGTTGCCCCAAGACATTTTTCTTGTATTTAAGAAACAACCCACTTAATGCAATTTGAACAGTCTCGTAGATTCTGCCTCTGTGTGGTTCCTATGATTTCTGTATCCCTGCAGTAAATAAACCTTGGTCTTTGACGCCGCCATCGAGAAGCCCGTGTCTCTGTTATTTGTGCACCGAGACAGGAGGAGCTCAGGGGTCTTCGGGTGTTGTTTCCCTGACACCTCTGGACTCTTAAAAGTCCAGAACCTCAAATTGGCGCCCAACGTAGGGCGACGTCATCCGGTACCGGTCCAAAGCCTGAAAAGTTCGAGAAGTTTTGTGTGAAGATTCCGAAGGGAGGTACCCCGCTTCATCGATCCCTGCATGTCGTAAAAGTGGCCCGACGATCTCTTCCACGAGGGTTCCCGTTCCCAGACGGCTACAGAGGACCGCTGCCTTGACTGTCGCCCTGTCTTGGACCCGAGGTGCAGACCTTAGTACGGCGAGACGAAGACGGGTTCTCCTTGGTGACGTCTTCCACATTTCAGTTAAGTATTAAGTGGGTTGTGCTCAGTTTGGTTATTTGGATACGTTTGTTTTGGATTTGTAGATTATCATTGGTTGCTCTTGGTAAGATAATCTTTGTATTTGGTATTGGTTCATTTTGGTAGGCCTAAGTTCTTTGCGCATTTTGGTTGGAATTTGTCCTTGTAGTCATGACTAAGGGTAACAATTGTTTTTTGTCCTGGTTACGTTGCAACGGGGATTCACGGTTGGAGGACTCGTGTTTGGTTCCTCCGATTGGGACTCCTACATATGAGCTCTATTGTAAACATGGTGTGGGTCCTATTACGTATAATGAAGTATGGGTCCGTTATACCAAGAAAGATGGTGTCCTTAGTTGGCCACCGCATGGTAGTTTCGAAACAAAAATTCTAGATAATTTAGAAACGAAGTTGTTTAAGAGAAAAGCCCGGCCGGCAATGTTTGATTCTTTTCGCGTATGGCGCAAAGAAGCCAAACAGAGAGAAATTAGGAAAACGAAGAAAGAACAGAAAGAGAAAGGGTTGACCTTGATGGAGTCTGCTAGGCAGCTGCATGTCAACGAGACCGAGAAAGCAATAGAGATAGAGAATAGAAAACACAATTTGGCGATTGATAAATGCTACCCTGCCTTGCCATCTTGTCCTGCTAAGCCGATAGAGGACCCTGAAAAGGATCCTCTGTTATCTTATCTGTTGAGTTCACCTCCACCGTATGCACAGGGTATTACAGCACCACAGTTACTACCTGTTGTACAGCCAGCTGCTGGTCAGCATGGGATAGGTGCTCCACTTCCTTTGAATCCAGCTCCTGTCTTTCCCGTGATCAATGATCCTACGGCGCCCCCTCTCCCTGGGTCGCCTATTCCACCTTTGCCTATCGTTTCGCAAACTGCTTTACCTACTACTCCTACCCTTACTACTTCATCTGCTTCAGCTGCCCTGTCCCCGAGCCCTGTCATTCTGACTCCGCTTTCCGTTCGTCGGAAAATAACCGACTCTGTAACTAATATATTAACCTCTCTTTACAGGTCTTTAATTGGGACCCCCGTTTCTGACTCTATACAGAGACGTAGCCAGCTTCCTGGTCCCGAGGAACGAGACACGTTAGATTCGACAGCTCTTAGGTGGATGTCGAAAGCTGCGAAGTATGATGCACGAAGAGTGTTAGACACATTTATGCAATGGAATGAACCGACTCAACGTTATGTTTTTGACGTGATGTGTTCTCTTGTGTGTGAAGAATGGGAAGATGATGACTTAGATTCCGTCCCTTCTGATTTAATAAATATTCAGCAGAAATTTGCCGCAGGAATGGTGATAGGTTCAGAAGTAGGGAGAGCGATAGAATTGATTTTAGCTTATCGGGATGAGTCCCCTTTTAGGGCGACAAGAGACCCTGATGGTACACCGATAACTAGGAAAAGACGAGGTCAGTATCCGATGAGAGAAGTTCCGCCCATATGGCGCGAAGCAGTTGCCGCTGATGCGAACTTGGGTATTGCAGCTGCTCCGGCACAATTCCAGAGAGTGTGGATACACATTCCTTGGAAACGGGCTGAAGTACTAGCAGTAAAACAAGCATTACCAGATCCTCGTAAGAATCCTGCTGGTTATTACAAAGAATTAACGCAGACAGTCCAAGCGTATATCATGAATTTGGCAGACATTGAAATGCTATTTGGTAATGTAGTACCACAGCCTATATGGGCTAAGATTCGGCAAGAGAACCACCCAGTCGCCTTAGGAGGTGATTGGCCAGCTATCATAGCGGCAGACGCACAGCAGGTTGGCGGAGCTAAACCCGAACCACTGATTGCTGACTTACCTGGCAGAATAATTAATCTGATGAAAACGCTGATGCCAGCGTTACGAGTAAATTGGGATAAACTATCAGCATGCAAGCAAAAGAAGGACGAAAGCGTCTCTGACTTCTTCACTAGATTTGAAGAGACTTTCGTAGACCACAGTGGGCAAGATATGAGTACCGAGGGAGGTCAGAGGTTGTTTGTTGACAAGTTTGTGTTTAATTTACTACCAGAGCTTAGTAACAAGTTAAAGGATTCTGAAAGTGCATGGGCAGTGTCGACGACAGCACAGATACTTGCAACTGCACAGTATTATGAGAATAGAGAGAAAGAAGAAAAGGAAAAGTCAGAAAAGAAAACGAAAGATTTAAAAACCAAAGTCCTTTTGCAACAGGCATATCCGCCTCGTTCAAATCAGTCAGATTCACAGCAGCGACCCCAGTTTCAACAGCAGCCACAATTCCAACAAGGGACGGCCCAGAGATTTAATTATAGTTTACCCCGACAACAGTTAGCATGGAATCAGTGTGCCTATTGTAAAAAGGAGGGTCATTATAAGAATGAGTGTCCAGTACTACACCCACAAACTAGTGGTGTCCCAGCTCAGAGAGGTCATGTTGGGTTTATGCAAGCTCCTAGAGGTAGAGGACGTGGTACAATGACACCACAGGCTGATCGCCAATCGAATTATTTCGACCAGCGAAATGTACAACCTACGCAGCCAGGTAGATCTCCGCAGTATCATGTTGAAGATTACTACGATCATAATGAAGAGATTCATAGAAGCGAGCAATAGGACAGCCACAGGCAGAGAGAGGGAGTAGTATCAGTTCCAGTTGATCAGAGTGGACCTTATGTCACAGTAGTTACCTCAGGCGTGGTCGAACCGTTTCTGTTGGATACTGGTGCGGCAAAAAGCTCAATCATGCATGCGAAACTCCCTGGCGCACCTTTGTCCGGCTTAACGAACACTTCAGTAGGTTTCTCAGGCGCCCCTGTTCACAATCCTGTGTCCAATCCTTTATCTATCTCTGTTGGGCCATGCAAGTTAGAAGCACCCCTTATCCTAACTACTGGTTGTAATGAGAATCTCCTTGGCTTAGACCTGTTGAAACGCCTGCATGCGACACTGTACTGTTCTCCTTCGGGAGTACAGCTCACATTAGGAAAAAGAGTAATCTCTCCGATGTACATGTCGATGGACAAGCTCCCACCGGAGCTGCGTTCTCTCCCTGATACTCTTTGGGCGACTGGTCCAAACGATGTAGGCCTCTTGGAAATTCCCCCTTACGTGGTAAGTCTGAAAGCTAATGTTAAATTTCCACGAATCCCACAGTATCGGATTTCAAATGAAGGTGAACAAGCACTCTTGCTGATTGTGAAAGACTTGATACAGAAAGACGTGATTGAGGAAACTAGAGGAAACGTCTGCAATAGTCCTGTCCTGCCGATTTTGAAACGCACTGACCCTTTCAAACCTCCAATCTACAGATTTGTGATTGACCTCAGAGAGGTAAATAAAATTGTGATTCCACAGTTCCCAGTGGTACCAGATATCACCGCATTGTTAGCGTTGATTCCTGCATCGGCATCATGGTTTACGGTGATCGACTTGAAAAATGCATTTTTCAGCATTCCGATAGCGGAAGAAAGTAGAGACATTTTTGGTTTCTCCTTAGGAGGACGCAGTTTCAGATTCAAACGCGCTCCACAAGGTTATTGCGAAAGCCCTTCAATTTATAGCCAAGCATTAAAAAGTCAATTAGATGCTCTTGTACTTCCTCATGGTGTTGCTCTGATCCAATACGTAGACGATCTTTTATTAGCCGCTGACGACAAGGAAACTTGCAAAGCAGCTACAATTTCTTTATTGCGTCACTTGTCAGACCTACATCACAAGGTGTCACCTTCTAAACTACAATATTGTTGCCAAGAAGTGACCTACTTAGGTCATCTTTTGTCAAAGGAGGGAAGAAGGTTGACCCCAGAGAGAATCAAAGCAGTTTCGTAGATGACTGTACCAAGCACACAAAGAGAAGTGCGTTCGTTTTTGGGTATTACGTCATACTGTAGGCAATGGATCCCAAATTTTTCTCTCATGGCGAAACCATTGGTAGCCCTGACTGGAAAAGATGTCCCAAGCCCTTTGCCATGGTCTGATGAATGTCAACAGAGCTTCTCCGACTTGCGTAATGCGCTGTGTTCAGCTCCTGTGTTGGGTACTCCTGACTACAGTAAGCCGTTTACTCTATATGTCCACGAAAGAGAAGGTTGTGCATTGAGCGTATTAACGCAACAATTTGGCGACAAACAGCGGCCTTGTGCATATTTCTCATCCACGTTAGATCCGGTAGCCAGAGCATTGCCAAGTTGTTTAAGAGCCACAGCAGCAGCCGCAGTGTCTATTCGACGGTCTGCCGGATTAGTCATGAACAACATGCTAGTAGACATGGTTCCACATGCTGTGGATACACTCATGAATCGAACAAAAACTCAGCACCTCACCAGTGCTAGATTATCAGGCTACGAGCTGACACTATTGGCAAGTCATATTCAGATCAAGCGATGCAACATATTGAATCCAGCAACACTGTTGCCGACTACTCAGGAGTCGAGTGATTCAGAGCCCCATGATTGTTGTTTCAGAACTGAAGAAGAGACAAAAGGTAGAATTGATTTAAAGGATACTCCGTTATCAGACCCAGACGGCACGTTATATGTCGATGGGTCCTGCTTTAAACTCCAGAATGGTGATGTGACGGCCGCGTATGCAGTTACGACTTTGAGTACGATTGTTGAGGCTGCAAGAGTGAGTCAGAATTCTGCCCAAGCAGCAGAATTAATTGCATTGACAAGAGCGTGTGTTTTAGCTGAGGGAAAGAGAGTAAATTTGTTTACTGACAGCCAGTACGCCTTCGGCGTTGCACATAGTTTTGGGCGTCTCTGGAAAGAAAGAGGTTTTCTCACGTCATGGAACTAAGATCCAACATGGACAGCTAGTCAGCGATCTATTGGAATCCCTGACCCTACCGAATGAAGTTGCGATTGTGAAGTGCAGTGCACATCGAAAGATTACGGATGATGTTGGCCGAGGGAATGCATTTGCCGATGAGGTTGCCAAAGAGACGGCCAAGAACATGACGAGCCGAATGTATGTTGCAAAGTCTGCAAGATGGATTGCTGAATCAGGAATGTCTGAGAATACGATTGACAGTGTGAAAGCAATCCAAAATGAGGCAACTGAAAATGAGAAGAATGAATGGAAGGAGAAAACGGGTAAAATGGATCCAAGTGGATGTTGGATTGATCTGTCTGAGCAGCAACGTTGGATGTTACCTGACGCGTATGTACTTGCGGTAGTCACGATGGCACATGGAGCGGCGCACATCAGTTCGAAAGGGATCTGTAAAATGTTAGCTCCAGTATGGAAGAACGATGGAATTACTAAGTGTGCGGAAAGAGTGGTGAAAAACTGCATGGTATGCCTGATGCATAATCCTGGCAAGGGAACCCCAACCCCAACTGGTCATTTTGCTCCCCCTTCTTGTCCCTTTGAAGTGATTCAATTGGACTATATCCACATGGACAGGTGTAACAATCTTAAGTATGTCCTAGTAGTAGTATGTGCCTTTTCAAGATGGATTGAGGCATACCCACTAAAGGATAACACTGCCATGTCCACTGCCAAAATCCTCCTCAAAGAATACTTCCCTAGGTATGGTATGCCACGGATTGTTTGGTCAGACAACGGAAGTGAGTTTGTAGGGAAAGTTATGAAGAGTGTGTGTGCAGGTCTAGGAATTGTACAAAAATTCCACAGTGCGAATCATCCACAGTCAGCAGGTTTGGTGGAAGGGTACAATGGTACCCTGAAACTGAAACTTGCGAAAATTCAAGCTTCCACTGGTCTCTCTTGGCCAGACGCACTGCCTTTAGCTTTACTGTCCACCAGAGCTACTGTACACTCTCGAGTAGGGCTTAGCCCATATGAGATTGTGTTCGGTCGTCCTGCTAATGTTTGGGGAGTCCCTAGGCCAAAGGAATTCAAACAGATCGAATACCCAATGTTGATTGATTACCTTTATGACTTGACTGCTAAACTGAGCCTTATTCATCAACAGGTATTCGAATCCTTGCCTAAACTGCCGGAGAGTCCAGGTCATACGTTGAAACCCGGCGACCAGGTGGTAGTGCGGAACTTTGAACGCACTCGAAACCTTCAGCCAAGATTCGTGGGCCCGTTTCAGGTCCTCCTCGTAACCAGAACTGCAGTACGGCTAGCTGGAAGGAAGAATTGGGTGCACGCCAGCCACACAAAGCGTGTCCCTCTTCCACTCCCCTATGACAACTGGGTTAGACGAGGAATTGGTGTGTCCGAAACAGAACCTGTTCCTAGGCACATCCCTTTCAGTGATGCAGAGTACCTAACGGACCATCCACGAACCGAAACGCAGAACTTTGGCACCTCAGCAGAAACCACTCCTTTGAATCCTGAACCAAGTATTGCACAAAGTGAACACTTGTCTCCTGTGGAGTTGAACATTTCTGCACCTGTGGACCAGCTATTTCAAGACCAAACAAGACCCGGAAAGTACAGATATAATCTACGTTCTCATGTTATGAACTAATGACATTGCATTATTGCCCTTCTGGTTAAAGACTGTAAAACTGTTTTGATCATACTGCATTCCAGTCAATCAGGAAGTTTGCTAGAATTTTTATTTTTTTTATTTTTGTTTCTTTTACCTTGCCATCTGGGTTACCGTAGGGTCGTAACGTGTGCCTTGTTTTAATTTACAGGGAATCAGACATTAGGTCGGTTTCTTCTGTTTGTCTTGGGAACTCCCAGGATAAACAGAGGTAAGTTTCTTAACAGATACAAACCATCCGTTACGAGCGGTTGTAGAAGATGGAGCTTCCTGAATTACGACGGGTTAAAGTCATAAATGTGCACAAGACAAAATTATATGACATATTGTATAGTAAATGTTTCCTAATGCAATGTGACCTAACACTTCTGATTGTTTTTATAACTCTAGTGGGCGGAATTATTTTTGGTATTCAATTGATCTTTGCACCTGTTACGTCCACAGTATCTCCCCATATTTCTGTTTCCCCAACTATTGGTACTATTCACTCTTTCCACCCTTTTCCTGCTCACGAGCAAGCTCGATGCTCTGAGTATATAAATAACACTTTCATTCAGCTCTTGCACCAACATCAACTAGTGGTTAACACAACAAACTGCTGGGTATGTGGCCTGATACCACATACCATGGACAAGGGCATCCCTTATTTGGTTCTGCCTTTCAGTTATAATGGATCATTCTGGGCATTTCAGACCATGTTCGCCTATGCTCTAGAGACCTACCCTCCACGACCTCTGCGTTCCACCCGGTATAACTCTGCTAATAGAGCCTTGGTAAAAGGAATCACTGATATGGTGAGAGATGTCACTAATACTCCGTACATTCCCAAGGATGAGTTGCGAGTTTACATGGGGTGGAACATTACAGAATATGGCATTACTCTGGGTGAGAACAAACGTAAGAGCTCAACTCTGATCTGGGTCGTACCCCACCAAGGTCAGGTCTGTTTGCAAGGGAATGGGAGGAATCCGAAGGCTCGACTGGGGAAGAGTGACTGCATTGAAACATACGTGTTCCCGTCACAATCTTCCCCTGCATTCTTAGCCGCTAAGGGTACCTATTTTGTTTGTCAAGACAGAGCATATACATGGCTGCCCGCTGACTTCTCAGGCTCATGGTATATCGCTCAACTGTTACCTCCGACATACACTGCTGCACCGGATTATCACAAAACGAGAGTTGTGAGAGGTGTATTCAGTAAAGAGGATACTGCTGGCCAAGAAGCAGGAGACTTTTTCAAAGGTTTCCTCCCGTTCTGGGGGCCTATGGTCAACAGTAGAAACCTGCGTCAACTAACACGAGTAGTTGAATCCACCATTATTGAAACTACAGGTGCCCTTAGTAACCTGACAGCTGAGCTTCAAGCGGATCGCCTCATGACGTTACAGAACCGTATGGTTCTTGACGTATTACTTGCAGATCGAGGTGGGGTATGCAAAATGATCCAATCAAGTTGCTGCGTTTTTATCCCAGATAATGCGCCAACAGTATACAAGGCCATCTCTAAGTTACACAAAATCTCCCACTCCATTCACGTAGAGGAAGGTGACTGGTCACTAATGGGATGGTTCTGGAACCTGTTATCTGCATGGGGGTGGAAGGTTCTAATGGTCATTGGTGTTACGTTAGTATTTTTATTCTCGTGCTGTCTCATTATTCAGTGTGGCCCTGCCTTATGTAGCGTTTGTGTTTCATCATGCGTAAGAAGACCACCTGTTTTCAGAGATACGCCACAGGATAGAGTAATGCTACAACAACATATCAGTGACCTGATGAATATAGAACTGGACTCTGACATAGAGTGAGTTGTTGCCTATGTAAGGGCAAAAGGACGGTCTGAGGTTCTGTAGCGATCCGAACCCGTAAATTCGGTATCATAGTACTGACACGATTTTGGTACCAATGAACCGCAAACGATCCATTGTATACGTGACAGTGTTTTCGCTGCGCAACTAGCACGAATTCACTGGAAACTAGGGCATTCTCTCTAAAAGTCACGGCATCCATTTTAGTTATGGCATCCATCTTGTTTCTTGCCCTCACATAGTCAATGAACGGACGATGACCCCGGCAGAGTCACCTTGTTAAGGACACGTAAGCTCGAGCCCCGAGAAAGGCTGACGCTCCATGACTAGGCAGAATTAAGCTGCCTCCCTTGCCTGAGGCCAGTCCTGCTATACTGGTTCTCGTGTCCGTTGTCCTGACTGAAAGGCCGAAGACGATTGCCCTGCCCGTTTATGATCCATAAACACCTCTTATCCTACATTTCAATCCTTTGCACCTGGCTCTGCTCCTTTCATTCTGGGCTTTTACAATGGGGAGGTTACGATTTTTATGATGGGGAGGATCAAGTAGAGAATACAAAACTGTCGAGAGGACCTGATTGAATACCGAAAACCCACAACTAATCATTGTTTGATATTTATTTATTGTCTGTTTGGGATACCGGGTTAGGCATGAGAAATATTCTTGTAATGTTGCCCCAAGACATTTTTCTTGTATTTAAGAAACAACCCACTTAATGCAATTTGAACAGTCTCGTAGATTCTGCCTCTGTGTGGTTCCTATGATTTCTGTATCCCTGCAGTAAATAAACCTTGGTCTTTGACGCCGCCATCGAGAAGCCCGTGTCTCTGTTATTTGTGCACCGAGACAGGAGGAACTCAGGGGTCTTCGGGTGTTGTTTCCCTGACACCTCTGGACTCTTAAAAGTCCAGAACCTCAGTTTGGCCCAGATATTCTGAGCCTTGCACACTTGGCCAGAGTTCTGCATTACAAAAAACAAAGGGGCTTATTAGGAGTCTGAAGGTCCACAGACTGCCAGACTTGCGGCAATGGCGGTCTTCTGACCACCCTATTAGGACTAGGGCAGTTGTGTGCCATGGGACCACCGCAACCACCAGGGTTTAGAGATCCCTGGTGGTGGTGCGGTGGTCTTGAGGCTTCAGCAGCCCCACCAAGCTTATTATGAGTTTCCTCACCTCCACACTTTTCATGGAGGTGTGACTGCCATGAAAAGTGTGGCATGAGGAAACAAAGGGGACTATACATGGCCCCCTGGTGCCTCACACAATGTGGAAGCACACAGGGGAACACAACATGTGCCCCCCTGTGTGCATGCCCACCAGTACCTGCACAGTATGGACTGCAGCAGTACATGCCGTGCAGATACTGCTTTTGATGTTTGCATTGCAGTGCCTATTTTATAGGCACCGCCCTGTGAATGCCAAAGAACCCCCGCCAGACCATAAGAAAACTCCAGATCTGGCGTACTGTTCCTACATGCATGTTTATGTGTCGGAGCAGGGCGGTCCTGCTCCTGCACTGCTAAACAAATAATAAGGCTCATACTCTAGCCTGGTATGGACCTGATGACCCAAGGCATAGTATGAGTATTCTGTGTATCTCAGGTGCCCTAATAACCAGATAGCATGCAACTGTGTAGTAGATGTCGATTGTCGGAAATGATTTTGTGGATTGTAGACCCTGTGTGCCAAGTACTGGTGCAGTGTACACAATTGAAGTCTCCTCAGCAGAGACTAGGGGCTTGTGGGTCAGAAAGTAAATCGGTCAATAGTGTACGTAGGAAGTTGCCCTGAAGTGTGTTATGTGCGTATATAGAGACACTAAGGATAATGGACGCCCATTAGGTGCCCCTTCCAGTATGATAAAGTGGCTGTATGGGTCCATCACTGATCTACTCTAAACAAAGGGGACTGCAAGAGCTAACCATATCATAACTCACCTTGCAAACACGGAGTACCCAGTACCTATTACCTTTCCGCTCCAACGCCTAGAGACCCTGGCCAATTCAGCAGCAATGGTGTGTTTCCTGACTACATGCTATATGAATATGTCTCCATCTGAGGTAAGCATAAATTCTGTGACAACATATTGGAGTCACCATGCCCCTGATATGCCATGGTGATATATTATATGTGGTAGCTATGGGAGGCGGAAACCGCCCCAGCCCCAGCCCCAGACCCCAGTGATATGAATATACAACACAGAGAAAACACATCTCCCCCAGCCTCCCAGACACCCTGCTAAACCCCAAATAACAACAAGGAACAAAATAAGACAATCACTCCCACTCCCTTGACTTGGGCACCAAGGGGTATCATGCCAGAACATTCCCAACTAGGCATTTAGATGTTAACACATACTTCCAATAAGGAACAGTCCTTGCGGAGGTCTTTGGAGGTCAGGCCCAGAGATGTACAAGGCAAGGTCTGATGGGGTCTCAAGTATCCCAGGCTTTTGTGGGCAGCATAAATGCCCTAGGTTTGTCTCAACTAGCAATACACCCTCCAAGAACACAACAGTAAACCTTTAACACCTTAAAACAAATCGGTGAAGTAACCCTCCGAGGACCTAGAGCCTGGAGCCTCCAGCACAGATTCCTGGTCGGTGTCAAGCATCAGGGTCTGAGATCCATTCACACCATGAAGCGAAACCTCTTCTACCACTTGCACCCGTTCTTTAGTAGCTTGCTCACTGATTGGGCACAACCTGGGCACAAGCTGGCAACGTTGACTCCAGGGTCTTGCATCCGACCATCCCTTCAGGTCTTCCCCTGTTGTCTCCAGAGGGTCCTGAACTCCCTTAGTATGTAGCCACAACCTGGCCTTGTCTGGCAGAGAGAAGGAGTCACTTCAACATGCACCACCCTGAGTTTCTCAGGAGAAGACAAGGTGTAAGATAGTCCCCCCTTTCCCTACTGTTGGAGTGGGAATAGTGTTTGTATTATTTGTAGAATTTTATAGTTTAGTTTCTATTGTTTACATTTAAAAATACTTTTTGTATTTAAAATTATAATTATTAATGTTTTAATATGTAATATATTTTTAGTAAAATGTACATTTTTCAGTTGTTTACATTTCTAATTAAATGTGTATGTTTAAAAAAATGTAAGTTATTGGGTATATATACATATATACATATTCACTGAAAAAACCATAGGTTTCACACATGTTATAGTTAGCTGGTCATTTTACTCGTAAAAAACCAATGAAATTCCCCCGTTATAGTTAGTTCAGCTAACTATAACTCGCGCGCCCGCAATCCACTGCTGATGACGTCACATATTACATCACTCATGACATGGTCAGTGACATCACTCATGACATCACTGATGACATCTCAAATGACATCACTGATGACATCATCCAGTGAGTATGTGTTACTCATAAATTTCAATATATTTAATATATATACGGAAAGGCCTGTTTAAGAATGAGTGGGTGTACAAGTGTGTAAATGGATGATTTTCTGTGGTGCATAACATGATTCTTTAAGTAAGTCATTAAATGTTTCTTACTGCAGACTAGTGACTAAACTGTGTAAATGTGTGTATGTGTGTATGTTGGTGTATAAGTGGCTGCATGGTTTTGAGAACAGCTATATGAGTCTCTATATGGGTAATTGATTGGTTGTCTGAGTATCTGTATGGGTGCCTGAGTGTTTGTGTGGGTAGGGTGTGTGTCACTCTATGCACAGATGTGTGAGTGGGCGATTCTATGGGTGCATGGTTTTAAGAGTGCATCTGTGATGGACTGTATGGGTGTGTTAGGGATTGAATATATATCTCAGTAGTATATTTGTGATTAACTACATATGTGAATGCCAGTATATGTGTGCGTAAGAGTATATAAGTCGGTAGATATGAGAGTATGGAATTGTGAAAGTGATTGTATGGATGAGTGAGTGCTTGTATCAATGATTCTATAAGAGTGTAAGATTGTGATACTATTTTTATGAGTCATTGAACTTGAGTGTGTTTTACTGCATAGGTGAGAAAATGGGAGTGGGATTATTTGCATGACTGAGTAGGTGTAACAGTAGCTCTATGGATACTTGTTAGTGTGTGAGTGTCTATATAAGTGTTTAAATGTATATAATAGTTTTGTACCGAGTGACTGTAAGTATGAGTGACTGTACAGTTGACCTTGTGGAGGTATATGAAGACCTAAGATTTAATCAGTGGGTATGTTATGATTGGTATTGCAGTATATATGGTTTTGAGAATAGAACTCTTAAATTTTTAGTTGGTGTATCAAAGGTTATATTAGGGTGTGAGAAGATGTGGTAATTTTTTACATGGATGATGTCATCAGTGATGTCATCAGTGATGTCATTTGAGATGTCATGAGTGATGTCATGAGTGATGTCACTGACCATGTCATGAGTGATGTAATATGTGACATCATCAGCAGTGGATTGCGGGCGCGCGAGTTATAGTTAGCTGAACTAACTATAACGGGGGAATTTCATTGGTTTTTTACGAGTAAAATGACCAGCTAACTATAACATGTGTGAAACCTATGGTTTTTTCAGTGAATTTGCAAGGTTTTTTAAATGCTAATTCCTAACTATAACGTGTATGAAACCTATGGTTTTTTCAGTGAATTTGCAAGGTTTTTTAAATGCTAATTCCTAACTATAACGTGTGTGAAACCTATGGTTTTTTCAGTGAATTTGCAAGGTTTTTTAAATGCTAATTTTTGTATTTTTTTATTTTTTTTTTTATATATTTGTTTTTCAAAAATTTCCATATGTATACATTTATATATTATCTGTATCCTTTAATTTGGTGTGGCTTTTTTTTTTTACTTTCAATTAGGATGAAGTACAACAACATAGTTAATATCTTCTATTAACTTATGTTCACTTCTTTTTTTTTTATACATTCTTGGGGTGCGCGCTCGTAGCGCGCTCCTAGTACGTTTGCGTACGTTTTTTGTGAATTTCGGCGTACGTTATTTACATACGCAAACATACGTTTTCGTGCGCGTTCGGAGCACGCACCCAGTACGCATGCGTGCGTGCGTCGTATGTGCTCCACGCGGTACACTTCCGTATACGCGTAGAGTCCGCGCGCTGACGTTCGCGTATACGCGCGTGCCGCGTATGCGCGTTACGTACGCGAATAGTACGTAAGCGCATGCGCGATACGCGTTTGCGCATGCGTAATTGCACCGTGCGCGCTGGGAGCTAGCGCGGTGCGTGCACCTCGGGGTATGTGATGAATAAAACAACACTTTTAATTGGTTCTCATTACTTTCAGTTTCAGATTGTTTCAACACCACACCCAATCCCCTCATAGCAAGTCATGTGTTCAAGAATCAACACTTTTGATTGGTTTGAAGTACTTTCAGTTCCAGATTCTTCCAACACCACTCCCACTTTCCTCATTATTAGTTCTGATTCCATTGGAGAAGGAGCTAATATGTTGTTGAGAGACAATGGCTGAGCAGCATCCATCTTCAGAGAGTGATGAGGACACTCTTGAGAGACAGAGGAACAGGAAGCAGAAAGACAGCTTTATATGGCAGTTTTTCACTTTTCCAGAGGGACAAAAAAAGGCAAATGCACCTAAAGTTACTTGTGTACTTTGTCAAAAAGTCTTGTCACGTGGGAATCCTAACAAGAAGTATTCTTTTAGTATTCACACTATGTTGAGGCATGTTGACAAAATGCATCCAGTGACTTTTCGTCGAGCTTCTGGAGATCTGCAGCAGCTCAGCCGAGCACATCTTCGGCAGCTCAGGCAAGCACTTCTACTGCGATGGTGCCTTCACCTTTTTCTACACCTCTTGTTGGTCCACCTTGTTTGGCGAGGTTGTCTACACGGTGCACTGATTGCGGTAGTCTTATTTCTGTGGGGGAGACCAGTCTTGATCTCCTTCAGCGAAAATTTGATGCGCATCATTGCTCTAGGCCATAGATGTTTTTTCTTTTTTTCGTTTTTCTCTTCCTGTTTCCCTACATTAACTCAAGGGCTCTTTTCAGAGCCACCTAAAAACTAAGCCCAAAAATATTTTTGGGGGATTTTTTTAAAAACATTTTTTTTCAAGGAGGTTTTTAAAAATTTTTTTTTTTTTAAAATTTTAATGAACAAAGAGAGGTGAAGAAAAGGAATCATGAAAAGGAAGGATTAAGAAATACAAATATTTTTTAGTTATCTTATTTTAAAAAAAACTTATTTTGATAAAAAACATTTTTAATAATTTGCAAGGAAACAGAATTTCATTTTTTAATTTTTCTTTCAAGTTCTGAAAAAAAAGAAAAAAAATATTAATATTCAATCATACATTTTATAAAGCAGTACATGTTTTTACATATTTTACAAAGCAATTTTTTGCCCTTTTTTTGCTGTTTTCAGAATTTTTTAATTTTCACTTAAAATAGTGAAAACAATTTTATTCATCATTTAACAGCGGGCAAAATAAAAACAATCAGAAAGATTGTTTAAAAAAGCCCCAAAACTATCCACACTAAAATATACCTTGTTACAAATATTACATATATATTACAAATACCTTTCTAGATGAATACATTTTTTTTTAGATATTCCGTCTTTAAACCTTATTGCAAAAGCACATATGGCAAAATAATATCTATCAAAGAAGTCCACAATTGTTTTTATTACTTTTCCTTTAGGCCAAATAGTAATTTCAAAATCCTTTTATTACTTTTCCTTTAGTCCAAATAGTAATTTCAAAATCCTTTTTAAGTGATATCTTCAATTATAATCCTTTAAAATTTAAAAAAATGCTTTCTTCAGATGCAGTTTTTATTTTTTTAAATTTAGGTTTCAGAAAAATTAAGTAAGAATTGGGTAAATCATAAGGCAAACGTTGTTTGAAAATCAATTGGGAATCATTACACAATGTCCAGCCTTTTTCACATTTAAGATAAACTGTGTAATGTCCCGAAGTTACAGTAGGTCCTTCATGAAAAATTATTGCAACTGTAACAAAAGTTTTGCCAGAAATTGATAATTGTTGTCCTATAAACTTCTTTATTAAAGTATCCAATTTAGAACCATCAGCTCTACAACGTTGTATCATTAAAATAACATACTGACCGTATTTCTGTAAAAATAACGTGGAAAATATGTCAGATTTACATTCAGAACATTCCATGTTATGATTGGCATCTTTAACTAATTTACTAAAAGTCACTGATTTATTTTGTGGTAATGGTAAATATATGAACCTTTCAGAATCAACATTACTACTGCATGTGTTCATACAGTTTTCACAGCTATGTTCCCATTTATAAGAGATACCAAATAAGTTTTCTACTTCTACTCCTTCATCTTCAAGTACCATCAGCATATATATTAAGAATTCTTGTGCATCTTGCTGGACATTTTGACTAAACTGTGTACTTCCTGAACATACATCTAAAAGATTTCTAACATCAGAAGCACTTTCTATTTTAGTTTTATCATTACTCAGCTTCTCATAGAGGAGACTCAGCAAAGAACAGAATCTTTTTTCATGATTTAGTATTATCTGCTCTTGCAAAAAATCAAGATAAAATACAACATTCAGCACTACATTTGCGTAGCAGTTGACACCAGAGCTATTTTCAAAATGACAACCAACAACCTCTTGCACACTGTCCTTTTTCTTTTTGCTTGCAGTCTCATTACTCTCTTTTTGTTTTCTCTTCTGTACATCCTCATTATAGATATTCTCAAATCTCCTTTTCCGACAAACAACACGTTTTTCAAACACAGGATACTGACCTAAATGAGGAGCATAGCTCCTTGTTAATCTATTATACTCCTTTACACAGTTTACATCAGCACTTACTTTTGAATCATCAAAGTCTATCATTTATAACCCAGATCATTTTTTCACGCATGACAAAGCAACATATGCGATACCTTCTTTAAACACAGTAGATCCAATGTTTACAAAAGCACTGTCAACAGTTAATCCTTGAGATTTGTGAATAGTTACAGCATATGCTACAGAAAACGGAAACTGCTTCCTACGCACATATAAGTCTTTCACAAGCAAGAAACGAACTGAACAACGACAAATGTCTTTAACCTCTTGTATCTGATCAAATTTTATTTTTAAACATTCAATTCCAACTTTTTTCTGGTAATTAATAAAACCCACAACTCTTCCCATATCTCCATTCACTAAACCTTTCTCTACATCCAAATTACGTCTTAAAATTACTCTACAGTTCATACACACATAAAGATTCTTTTCCAAACCCGCTGTTTTTTAAATGTTTTTCTCCAGAGAATCCAATTTAGTACCCAATTTGCCTGTCAATATAACAGTTATTCGTTCATGTTCTATTTTATCCACAGCTTCCAGTTTTATGATCTCTTCATTTTCCAATTTCAAAAGTTCTTCATTGAATACAGAGCATTCATGTAGTGTTGGCATTAAGCAGATTACAGTATTTTTTTCCGCAATTTCCTTGTATATTTTCTCTGGAACTATTTGTTCTGTTGGAAACAAATTACTCAGCAATCGACTCTGTAATGCTTTTCTGCCATGTTCTGTGAGTAGTCCAATTCTTATATCTTTCAGAATACTTGCATAGTCCTCATCATTGGCTTGCCTCATATTGGTAATGAGTTCCTTATACTCAAAATATGTCCAAATATTTACATTGCCTATACTTCCTAATGACTTTTTCGTGTCTTCATGTGTAAGAGTATGGAATACCGGTTGTCCTTTAACTGGAGTAAGTTGCAAAAGATCTCCAAAAACTATGACGTGTTTTCCTCCAAATAGGACGTCAAAGTCTGTCTTCAGAATTTGCTGCATTCTTAAATGCACAAAGGCAAGCATTAAGTTTGATACCATGCTTACCTCATCAATAATGAGTACTTTCATTTTCTTCAATACTCTTGAAACTTCCAAGCATGCTTCTCCTGCTAGTTTGTGGTACTGTATTTTGTTCTCATGCTCTACTGGTAACATTAGCAAACGATGTAAGGTAACTCCTTTGATGTTATACGCTGCTAACCCAGTTGGAGCAGTAACAACACAAGACAAAATGGATTCCATTTTCTTTTGTAGGTAGCTTCTAATTACGTTAATTAAGAAACTTTTTCCAGTTCCTGCTTGTCCACTTACATACATTCTCATTGGTTCAAAAGATGTACATGAGCACTCTTTATTTTCATGTAGTAATCCGTGATCAATTTTTTGTCTGACTTCTTCATACATTTGTTTTTGTTCTTCATTCAGTTGCTCCTCCAAATATGTTAAGTCTACTAATTCTTCTTGAGCTTGATTCATAGCTGTTTCCACTTCGTTCATAGCTATTGCTGCTTCATTTTCGATGATCGGTTGTCCTAGAGCATCTTGACTGAATGTCCCAGAACTTTGACTGTCTTGAGAACTGTCTCTAGCTACTTCAGCTGCAATTGTTGCTTCTTGTTCAATTTCTTCATTTAACATTTGAACATAAGTTGTGAAAGTACTACATTCGATGCTGTCTTTCCTAGCATTGAAGGAATCTTCATAGCTCTGAAATTCTCCAAGAAGTTCGTCCTCTGAACGCCATGGTTTAAACAGCTGCAAAAGTGCCAAGTAGTAAAATTCCTTTTTATCAGGAGTGTCGCAACTCAGCTTCCGGTGATTTATCAAACTTCCTTTTGTTTGCTTCACCAAACATCCTTCCTCACCAATGACTTTATATTTTCCATTGTTGATATCTTCTGTGACATTCCGTTTAAACATAAAGTTCTGCAGCACTTCATAGAGACACATGTTCTCAAGGTGATGACTTCTTTGTGGGTAATATGTGTCCAACCTGTTTGTTCTTAAAATATCTGTACTTTCTGGTTCGAACTCTGCTAAATATTCAATTTCTCGAATAGATCTCAGTACCCGATTTCGCATTCCTGCAAGACCTAAACTTGCCCAAATTATTCTTCTGGATTTCGAGTAAAGACTTGCAGATGATAACCTATCTGAACATTCGTAGGATCCAATTTCTCGATGCGATAACATCTTTAAACTGAAACTGTATAGCTTCTTACTGACAGTCTTCTCATGAGAAATCTCTTCCCACATTTCCTTCAATTCTGTTTTCTCAGATTTAGTGATGTATGATGTGACATACCGAGCAACAGCAATAGAATTGTCTGCCACATACTGAATATCCATGCTAGCATTCCACATGGATAAAATGACTGGGTTGTAGTCATTTATGTATTTCGACTCTTCTTTTCTTCTTAGGTTATAGGTATTTTTTGGCGATTTTCTTGTAATAGTATGTCACACAGCTGACATAAAACTGTTTACCCTTCCTTTTGAAAGGACAGGTCTTGGAAATCCAAATCGACATTTTGTGTAGAATTTTTCTTTGCTCTTGTACTTTCTTCGACAGTATTTTCCACACCGATGATTTTGAAAACGTAGAACTTGCTCTTTTAACTTTTTCTCTTGTGTGCTTTTAGGTATAGCACATGTTGCATATTCTTCAATAAAACTTAAAACTGCTTCATCTGCATCTGTTCCAAATTTTGGGGCATCCTTGATCCACAACAGCATATGAATATGAGGAGCACCTCTTGCTTGGTACTCTTTTCTCCAAAAGAAATCCATAACTTCTCCAAGAGGTGGATTTTTTTTTATTGCAGATGAAGGACATCGTAGCCTCAAATCTGTGATTGAAATATCTGCAAACATTAACCGGATCCAATGAGCACAATTCTCCTGCTGTCTTGTATTGGATGTTTTTAATGTTAGAATTTGCCTCTCGTAGAAAATCCAGTAAATCATCCCAAGCATACTCGGCACAGCTTAGGGTAAGAAACCATGTTGGAGTTCCTAAATTCCGTAACATGCATTTTAATTCTCCATGGCGTCGGTACCAATATTCATTCGTCCAACGCTGACAAGCCATCAGATTGATCAATTGTGTTTCCAAATGATCATCTCGGTGCTGCACTTTGTCCATAAAATACTTAGCAGACACATTATGTAGATGTACTCCACTTTTTAAAATTAAACAAATAAGGAATACTTTGACGAAATCTTGAATCTTCTGCATATAATCTTGTAGTCCGATACTCAGAAGCTGGAATCTGTTCTGGGCGATCATCGTATCGTCCACCTTTTCCTGTAGGAAACAGCTGGGGAAACATCGAGCTTCCAAGCTCTTCTCCCATACACTAACGGGAGTTCCTTTTGCTTTCTTCATCTGAAACAGATCACTAGTGTCTCCCATAACTTCTTTAGAATGAAGAGGATGTATGCTAAAATGTTCATAAATTTCTTCTTCTTTTGACTTGTCCACTTTTTCAATTTGCCCAGTTGGTGTTTCTGTGTCTTCTAGTATTTCTTCTTCATCTTCATCCATATAAATTGATTCATACCATTTATTATTCCTTTTCAAATATAAATTTGCTCTTTGTACTTTCCGCACATCTACCAGCTCCTGCCAAATCTTCTTATTCTTTGTAGGTACACCATTAACCAGAATAACTAATGGTTCAGTTTCCAAACTATCTACATCAATAGTTTCCATATTTTTTTTCAAATCCAATGGCAAATACACCACTCTTCCTTTTAAACCTCTTAGTAAATCTGAAGGAGGTAATTTACCAGTTTTGGGCTCCATACGTACTATGGTCTGGAACGGATGAACACATTGAATGAGTATAGACTCATATGTATTTAAATCAGAAAGTTCGGCAGGAATAGCATCCAAATCTAAATTATTATGTACAGCTCTGGTCGGCATTCTATTTTCTTCTAACTTATTATAACAGTATTTACAAATACGCTGATCTTCACCCAATTCATAACAATTTTCCAGAAATATATATGTTGCAAAATCCTTCCACTTATAATTATCTTCATTTTCACTTTTTTTTATACAGATCAACATTCCTTGTTTGAATTTTGTAATGGCTTCTCCGGCAAACAAATACAAGTAATATTTGGTCTTTCAGTGGACATGATAGTAAATTTTGTCATTTCATCTTCAAAATTTTTAGTAACAGTGAGTTCTACATTCTCTTCCACATTTTCCTCATTAACTGTGTCCTTTTCTGCACTTTCTTGTTCTGGACCGAAGTAACAAAACTGAATCTCATCAGTAACCTTCACTACATCTGATACAGATCCACGGAACAGAGCATTATTTAACTCATTTAACTTTACTGCTGGACTTTTAGCAAAATACAATGTTCTCACAAACTTTCTCATTTCAGTATGATGAACAGCCAGCATCCTAAAATTGTGAAAAACACTTTGACACACTTTCCTAGATAGACAAGCCAGAGAATGTCCTTGCAAACCAGTATTCTCTCTCACTCTGCATGGATCTAGTCTTTGAAGCACCTTAATCTTCTGTTTTACACTCTTTTTACTAAATTCTCTTAGAAACTCACGTAATTTATCAATAGATTCCTGACGCACAGTACAAATACTACTACAATTCCAAGTGTACACTGGGGCTTTTGGATGTCTCCCCATAGCCTCAGCAGCCATCACTTCTTCCTCATTTCTTGGAACCATTTTCTCCTTTTCCATCACACAACCATCTCTAACTTCATATGCTCTACCATTGGTGTCAACTGCATGCAACAAGCTATTACTTTGAAGATAACTCTCTTCATTAAAAAATGGTTCAGTACTTGATCTGTGCTTCCATTCTCCCAAGAACACTTTACAAAAGTTACTTTTTTTCACTTCTCTTTTCCTTTTGCTTTGTGACTTCATTGCATTGACTAATTTATCTAATCTACGCATCCTATTCAAAATTAAAATAAAAAGTTTTCTTTTTATTTCCAAAGCCTTACTTACAATATTTTCTATAAATTTTTTTTTCTTAATAAATTTTGTTTTTTTCTTATATTTTTTCACATCCTTTAGCAAATTTAACATCACTCTTCTCTGAAACATTTTTCGACGAATGTTTTTAAAATCTAATTTTCGTGTTAAATCACTTTTTCTTACTTCTGATTGTACATTAGCTTTTGTTTTTTGCTGTTGACTCTGTTGTTGCTTTGTACCTAAAACACTGTTTGTTTTACATTTATTTTTTCCATTTTTTTGTTTTTGGAAGATCTTTTTTAAGAAATCTCTACTCTGCTTACCAGTAGACTTTTTCTTTTTGCCATCACCAGCTTTTCCTCCTATTTTTTTTTCCAGTTTTGTCCAGATATAGTTGTTGTTGCTTTTCTTTCCTCTTTCTTGTCCTTAAAGGCATTTTTTTATTTGTTCACTGTTGCTCAGCAATACCTGCAAGAAACTGTAAAAAAAAATACCTTTTTGTAATTATAATTCATTTAAATTTTTTTTTAGCTTTTCAATAATTTAAAATGTTTTAGCTTTTGCCTCTCATTTGCGTTTTAGTGTTTTCTGCTCAGTGCGAACCACCACATTTGAAGAAAACAAGCTGTCCCTTTCCTGCAAGTGCATGTTTTACAGAACAACTGCAACACAAATTACAACTCTGGACACAATTTCTGTGCGCACACAGCCTCATGGTGTGATTCTAAGCAGAACACAGAATTTGATTGGCAATTTCAAAGCACATTTACTACTGTGGTAGAGCAAGTGATAATTACTGTTACAGCCTGACACATTTTCCTAGTTGATTACAGAGGCAGAAAAGAGCACATGTCCTAACAGCTACTTCATACCATGAGCATGTGCAACCTGGGTGAGTGACTACACTAGAGCAAAGGAAATGAGCCTTGGTGACGTTGAATGTGTTTGCGTTACACAGTGCTATCTGAAACAGCACACAGAGCTGAGTACTACGCATGGGAGTGTTGGAGAAGCTGCTGCGTGTGTGCCAAGAGTGTGTTTCTGGAGACTGTGTATTGTCTGGTGCAAGACAGATGAGCAAAGAGACTTCCAAAACTGCATGAAGACTGCTGGGATGTATGTAACAGTGCATGTGTGCTAAGGGTTATTTTCAGTTTTGAACATATGGCAACTACCTGTGCCTTTGCTCTTTTGAAAGGGAAATCTACCCTGTTGGATTCAAATGTTTTAGCTTTTGCCTCTCATTTGCGTTTTAGTGTTTTCTGCTGAGTGCTAACCACCACATTTGAAGAAAACAAGCTGTCCCTTTCCTGCAAGTGCATGTTTTACAGAACAACTGCAACACAAATTACATCTCTGGCCACAATTCCTGTGCGCACACAGCCTCATGGTGTGATTCTAAGCAGAAAACAGAATTTGATTGGCAATTTCAAAGCACATTTACTACTGTGGTAGAGCAAGTGATAATTACTGTTACAGCCTGACACATTTTCCTTGTAGATTACAGAGGCAGAAAAGAGCACATGTCCTTACTGCTTTTTCATACCATGAGCATGTGCAACCTGGGTGAGTGACTACACTAGAGCAAAGGAAATGAGCCTTGGTGACGTTGAATGTGTTTGCGTTACACAGTGCTATCTGAAACAGCACACAGAGCTGAGTAGTACGCATGGGAGTGTTGGAGGAGCTGCTGCGTGTGTGCCAAGAGTGTGTATCTGGAGACTGTGTATTGTCTGGTGCAAGACAGATGAGCAAAGAGACTTCCAAAACTGCATGAAGACTGCTGGGATGTATGTAACAGTGCATGTGTTCTAAGGGTTATTTTCAGTTTTGAACATATGGCAACTACCTGTGCCTTTGCTATTTTGAAAGGGAAATCTACCCTGTTGGTTTCAAATGTTTTAGCTTTTGCCTCTCATTTGCGATTTAGTGTTTTCTGCTGAGTGCTAACCACCACATTTGAAGCAAACAAGCTGTCCCTTTCCTGCAAGTGCATGTTTTACAGAACAACTGCAACACAAATTACATCTCTGGCCACAATTCCTGTGCGCACACAGCCTTATGGTGTGATTCTAAGCAGAAAACAGAATTTGATTGGCAATTTCAAATCACATTTACTACTGTGGCAGAGCAAGTGATAATTACTGTTACAGCCTGACACATTTTCCTTGTAGATTACAGAGGCAGAAAAGAGCACATGTCCTTACTGCTTTTTCATACCATGAGCATGTGCAACCTGGGTGAGTGACTACACTAGAGCAAAGGAAATGAGCATTGGTGATGTTGAATGTGTTTGCGTTACACAGTGCTATCTGAAACACCACACAGAGCTGAGTACTACGCAAGGGAGTGTTGGAAAAGCTGCTGCGTGTGTGCCAAGAGTGTGTTTCTGGAGACTGTGTATTGTCTGGTGCAAGACAGATGAGCAAAGAGACTTCCAAAACTGCATGAAGACTGCTGGGATGTATGTAACAGTGCATGTGTGCTAAGGGTTATTTTCAGTTTTGAACATATGGCAACTACCTGTGCCTTTGCTATTTTGAAAGGGAAATCTACCCTGTTGGTTTCAAATGTTTTAGCTTTTGCCTCTCATTTGCGTTTTAGTGTTTTCTGCTGAGTGCTAACCACCACATTTGAAGAAAACAAGCTGTCCCTTTCCTGCAAGTGCATGTTTTACAGAACAACTGCAACACAAATTACATCTCTGGCCACAATTCCTGTGCGCACACAGCCTCATGGTGTGATCTTAGCAGAAAACAGAATTGGATTGGCAATTTCAAAGCACATTTACTACTGTGGTAGAGTAAGTGATAATTACTGTTACAGCCTGACACATTTTCCTTGTAGATTACAGAGGCAGAAAAGAGCACATGTCCTTACTGCTTTTTCATACCATGAGCATGTGCAACCTGGGTGAGTGACTACACTAGAGCAAAGGAAATAAGCCTTGGTGACGTTGAATGTGTTTGCGTTACACAGTGCTATCTGAAACAGCACACAGAGCTGAGTAGTACGCATGGGAGTGTTGGAGAAGCTGCTGCGTGTCTACCAAGAGTGTGTTTCTGGAGACTGTGTATTGTCTGGTGCAAGACAGATGAGCAAAGAGACTTCCAAAACTGCATGAAGACTGCTGGGATGTATGTAACAGTGCATGTGTGCTAAGGGTTATTTTCAGTTTTGAACATATGGCAACTACCTGTGCCTTTGCTATTTTGAAAGGGAAATCTACCCTGTTGGTTTCAAATGTTTTAGCTTTTGCCTCTCATTTGCGATTTAGTGTGTTCTGCTGAGTGCTAACCACCACATTTGAAGAAAACAAGCTGTCACTTTCCTGCAAGTGCATGTTTTACAGAACAACTGCAACACAAATTACATCTCTGGCCACAATTTCTGTGCGCACACAGCCTTATGGTGTGATTCTAAGCAGAAAACAGAATTTGATTGGCAATTTCAAAGCACACTTACTACTGTGGTAGAGCAAGTGATAATTACTGTTACAGCCTGACACATTTTTCTTGTAGATTACAGAGGCAGAAAAGAGCACATGTCCTTACTGCTTTTTCATACCATGAGCATGTGCAACCTGGGTGAGTGACTACACTAGAGCAAAGGAAATGAGCCTTGGTGACGTTGAATGTGTTTGCGTTACACAGTGCTATCTGAAACAGCACACAGAGCTGAGTACTATGCATGGGAGTGTTGGAGAAGCTGCTGCGTGTGTGCCAAGAGTGTGTTTCTGGAGACTGTGTATTGTCTGGTGCAAGACAGATGAGCAAAGAGACTTCCAAAACTGCACGAAGACTGCTGGGATGTATGTAACAGTGCATGTGTGCTAAGGGTTATTTTCAGTTTTGAACATATGGCAACTACCTGTGCCTTTGCTATTTTGAAAGGGAAATCTACCCTGTTGGTTTCAAATGTTTTAGCTTTTGCCTCTCATTTGCGTTTTAGTGTTTTCTGCTGAGTGCTAACCACCACATTTGAAGAAAACAAGCTGTCCCTTTCCTGCAAGTGCATGTTTTACAGAACAACTGCAACACAAATTACATCTCTGGCCACAATTCCTGTGCGCACACAGCCTCATGGTGTGATTCTAAGCAGAAAACAGAATTTGATTGGCAATTTCAAAGCACATTTACTACTGTGGTAGAGCAAGTGATAATTACTGTTACAGCCTGACACATTTTCCTTGTAGATTACAGAGGCAGAAAAGAGCACATGTCCTTACTGCTTTTTCATACCATGAGCATGTGCAACCTGGGTGAGTGACTACACTAGAGCAAAGGAAATGAGCCTTGGTGACGTTGAATGTGTTTGCGTTACACAGTGCTATCTGAAACAGCACACAGAGCTGAGTACTACGCATGGTAGTGTTGGAGAAGCTGCTGCGTGTGTGCCAAGAGTGTGTCTCTGGAGACTGTGTATTGTCTGGTGCAAGACAGATGAGCAAAGAGACTTCCAAAACTGCATGAAGACTGCTGGGATGTATGTAACAGTGCATGTGTGCTAAGGGTTATTTTCAGTTTTGAACATATGGCAACTACCTGTGCCTTTGCTATTTTGAAAGGGAAATCTACCCTGTTGGTTTCAAATGTTTTAGCTTTTGCCTCTCATTTGCGATTTAGTGTTTTCTGCTGAGTGCTAACCACCACATTTGAAGAAAACAAGCTGTCCCTTTCCTGCAAGTGCATGTTTTACAGAACAACTGCAACACAAATTACATCTCTGGACACAATTCCTGTGCGCACACAGCCTTATGGTGTGATTCTAAGCAGAAAACAGAATTTGATTGGCAATTTCAAAGCACATTTACTACTGTGGCAGAGCAAGTGATAATTACTGTTACAGTCTGACACATTTTCCTTGTAGATTACAGAGGCAGAAAAGAGCACATGTCCTTACTGCTTTTTCATACCATGAGCATGTGCAACCTGGGTGAGTGACTACACTAGAGCAAAGGAAATGAGCCTTGGTGACGTTGAATGTGTTTGCGTTACACAGTGCTATCTGAAACAGCACACAGAGCTGAGTACTACGCAAGGGAGTGTTGGAAAAGCTGCTGCGTGTGTGCCAAGAGTGTGTTTCTGGAGACTGTGTATTGTCTGGTGCAAGACAGATGAGCAAAGAGACTTCCAAAACTGCATGAAGACTGCTGGGATGTATGTAACAGTGCATGTGTGCTAAGGGTTATTTTCAGTTTTGAACATATGGCAACTACCTGTGCCTTTGCTATTTTGAAAGGGAAATCTACCCTGTTGGTTTCAAATGTTTTAGCTTTTGCCTCTCATTTGCGTTTTAGTGTTTTCTGCTGAGTGCTAACCACCACATTTGAAGAAAACAAGCTGTCCCTTTCCTGCAAGTGCATGTTTTACAGAACAACTGCAACACAAATTACATCTCTGGCCACAATTCCTGTGCGCACACAGCCTCATGGTGTGATTCTAAGCAGAAAACAGAATTGGATTGGCAATTTCAAAGCACATTTACTACTGTGGTAGAGTAAGTGATAATTACTGTTACAGCCTGACACATTTTCCTTGTAGATTACAGAGGCAGAAAAGAGCACATGTCCTTACTGCTTTTTCATACCATGAGCATGTGCAACCTGGGTGAGTGACTACACTAGAGCAAAGGAAATAAGCCTTGGTGACGTTGAATGTGTTTGCGTTACACAGTGCTATCTGAAACAGCACACAGAGCTGAGTAGTACGCATGGGAGTGTTGGAGAAGCTGCTGCGTGTGTACCAAGAGTGTGTTTCTGGAGACTGTGTATTGTCTGGTGCAAGACAGATGAGCAAAGAGACTTCCAAAACTGCATGAAGACTGCTGGGATGTATGTAACAGTGCATGTGTGCTAAGGGTTATTTTCAGTTTTGAACATATGGCAACTACCTGTGCCTTTGCTATTTTGAAAGGGAAATCTACCCTGTTGGTTTCAAATGTTTTAGCTTTTGCCTCTCATTTGCGATTTAGTGTTTTCTGCTGAGTGCTAACCACCACATTTGAAGAAAACAAGCTGTCACTTTCCTGCAAGTGCATGTTTTACAGAACAACTGCAACACAAATTACATCTCTGGCCACAATTCCTGTGCGCACACAGCCTTATGGTGTGATTCTAAGCAGAAAACAGAATTTGATTGGCAATTTCAAAGCACATTTACTACTGTGGTAGAGCAAGTGATAATTACTGTTACAGCCTGACACATTTTTCTTGTAGATTACAGAGGCAGAAAAGAGCACATGTCCTTACTGCTTTTTCATACCATGAGCATGTGCAACCTGGGTGAGTGACTACACTAGAACAAAGGAAATGAGCCTTGGTGACGTTGAATGTGTTTGCGTTACACAGTGCTATCTGAAACAGCACACAGAGCTGAGTACTATGCATGGGAGTGTTGGAGAAGCTGCTGCGTGTGTGCCAAGAGTGTGTTTCTGGAGACTGTGTATTGTCTGGTGCAAGACAGATGAGCAAAGAGACTTCCAAAACTGCATGAAGACTGCTGGGATGTATGTAACAGTGCATGTGTGCTAAGGGTTATTTTCAGTTTTGAACATATGGCAACTACCTGTGCCTTTGCTATTTTGAAAGGGAAATCTACCCTGTTGGTTTCAAATGTTTTAGCTTTTGCCTCTCATTTGCGTTTTAGTGTTTTCTGCTGAGTGCTAACCACCACATTTGAAGAAAACAAGCTGTCCCTTTCCTGCAAGTGCATGTTTTACAGAACAACTGCAACACAAATTACATCTCTGGCCACAATTCCTGTGCGCACACAGCCTCATGGTGTGATTCTAAGCAGAAAACAGAATTTGATTGGCAATTTCAAAGCACATTTACTACTGTGGTAGAGCAAGTGATAATTACTGTTACAGCCTGACACATTTTCCTTGTAGATTACAGAGGCAGAAAAGAGCACATGTCCTTACTGCTTTTTCATACCATGAGCATGTGCAACCTGGGTGAGTGACTACACTAGAGCAAAGGAAATGAGCGTTGGTGACGTTGAATGTGTTTGCGTTACACAGTGCTATCTGAAACAGCACACAGAGCTGAGTACTACGCATGGGAGTGTTGGAGAAGCTGCTGCGTGTGTGCCAAGAGTGTGTCTCTGGAGACTGTGTATTGTCTGGTGCAAGACAGATGAGCAAAGAGACTTCCAAAACTGCATGAAGACTGCTGGGATGTATGTAACAGTGCATGTGTGCTAAGGGTTATTTTCAGTTTTGAACATATGGCAACTACCTGTGCCTTTGCTATTTTGAAAGGGAAATCTACCCTGTTGGTTTCAAATGTTTTAGCTTTTGCCTCTCATTTGCGATTTAGTGTTTTCTGCTGAGTGCTAACCACCACATTTGAAGAAAACAAGCTGTCCCTTTCCTGCAAGTGCATGTTTTACAGAACAACTGCAACACAAATTACATCTCTGGACAGAATTCCTGTGCGCACACAGCCTTATGGTGTGATTCTAAGCAGAAAACAGAATTTGAGTGGCAATTTCAAAGCACATTTACTACTGTGGCAGAGCAAGTGATAATTACTGTTACAGCCTGACACATTTTCCTTGTAGATTACAGAGGCAGAAAAGAGCACATGTCCTTACTGCTTTTTCATACCATGAGCATGTGCAACCTGGGTGAGTGACTACACTAGAGCAAAGGAAATAAGCCTTGGTGACGTTGAATGTGTTTGCGTTACACAGTGCTATCTGAAACAGCACACAGAGCTGAGTAGTACGCATGGGAGTGTTGGAGAAGCTGCTGCGTGTGTCCCAAGAGTGTGTTTCTGGAGACTGTGTATTGTCTGGTGCAAGACAGATGAGCAAAGAGACTTTCAAAACTGCATGAAGACTGCTGGGATGTATGTAACAGTGCATGTGTGCTAAGGGTTATTTTCAGTTTTGAACATATGGCAACTACCTGTGCCTTTGCTATTTTGAAAGGGAAATCTACCCTGTTGGTTTCAAATGTTTTAGCTTTTGCCTCTCATTTGCGATTTAGTGTTTTCTGCTGAGTGCTAACCACCACATTTGAAGAAAACAAGCTGTCACTTTCCTGCAAGTGCATGTTTTACAGAACAACTGCAACACAAATTACATCTCTGGCCACAATTCCTGTGCGCACACAGCCTTATGGTGTGATTCTAAGCAGAAAACAGAATTTGATTGGCAATTTCAAAGCACATTTACTACTGTGGTAGAGCAAGTGATAATTACTGTTACAGCCTGACACATTTTTCTTGTAGATTACAGAGGCAGAAAAGAGCACATGTCCTTACTGCTTTTTCATACCATGAGCATGTGCAACCTGGGTGAGTGACTACACTAGAGCAAAGGAAATGAGCCTTGGTGACGTTGAATGTGTTTGCGTTACACAGTGCTATCTGAAACAGCACACAGAGCTGAGTACTATGCATGGGAGTGTTGGAGAAGCTGCTGCGTGTGTGCCAAGAGTGTGTTTCTGGAGACTGTGTATTGTCTGGTGCAAGACAGATGAGCAAAGAGACTTCCAAAACTGCATGAAGACTGCTGGGATGTATGTAACAGTGCATGTGTGGTAAGAGTTAATTTGGGTTTTGAAAACAGACTGCCCCTTTCCTGGGTCTGCAATTCTTACAGAACAACAACTTCACAAATTAAATCTCAGACAACAATTCCTATATGCACACAGACTCATGCTGTGTTGGTAGGCACAAAACACAGGCTGCCCCTTTCCTGGGACTGCAATTCTTACAGAACTAATGCTAATTTCAAATGTGTTGCCATTTTCCTCTCTTTTCTTTCAAAGTGATTTCTGCTAAATCCTAACCATCACAATTAAAAAGAAGCTGTCCTTTTCTTTCAACTGCAAGTCTTACTTTTCAACAGCAACACAAATTCAATCTCTGTCAACAATTCTTCTCTGCACACAGACTCATGGTTTGATGGTAGGCACAAAACAGTATTCCTCATTGTGACCAGTACACATTAACTTATGGTGAAAACATACTCCATAATATCTTACAAGTTCAAGACAGTTAAATATCTCCCAAAACTCAAAATGTAAAACTTAACTTTTGAAGAAGATTCACAATTCCAATATTTATCTCAAAAATCACCACATACTTTCCCTCTCAAACTCATAACTCACCTTTAAAATTAGTTAGTTGTTTAAGAAATGTGCCACTCAAACAGCAGACTATCAGAGTCAGAATATCAGAGCTCAACACCTCTCTCCTCTCTCCAGAACCAGTAATTGGCAATGTTTCCCTCTCTTTTTTCACACATATACATAGGTAGTTATAGTTAGGACCACGTTTCCATAGGAAAACCTCAACATTCTATTTTGAATAACTTTGGCGCCGGTCGACGAATCCTCGCGAATTTCTCAAAATAGGTGGGGCGCTACGCTCCGCTCCTATCCTGAAAGTCTCGGGGGGATCCGTCAAGCGGGGGCTGAGATAAAAGGGGGGTCCCAAAACGCGTTTTTCCCATGCATTTTTCCATAGGACCTTTAGAACGAGCTACAGCCCGAACGGCTGAACAGAATTACTCAAAATTTGGCAGAGAGGTAGTCCCTAGGTCAAGGAAGTGCCTTTTATAGGTTTGGTGTAAATCTGTTCAGTAGATTCTGAGAAAATAGCCTTTAAATCAATATATATATCTGAGCCCGCTTACGGTACGCTTACCGTACGCTTACGGTAAGCGTACGGTGGCGTGCGCGAGCGCGATTCTGATTGGCTCTTAGATCTTAGTAAACATTCGAATCGGTCGAAACCAGGAAGCGGCGGCCGCCATTTTGTGTATTTCACTCTGAAAAAAAAGAGTGAAAACAAGGAAAGGGGGCAATGAGGAGAGTTACAGACCCCCTAACATTTGTAAGGGGGTCAAAGAAGGACAGAAAAGTACAAAAAAAACATTTATTGATTTTAAAAAAAATCACGGGGTACGCGTACGGTAAGCTTACGGTAAGCGTACGGTAAAAAAAATAAAAATAAATAAATGAAAAGCAGATTTAAGAGTTTAGATATTAGGGAGCTCTAAAAAGAGCTGTTGTGTTTATGAAGTCATTTTTTTAGTGGTACCTACAAGTAAGTACCGATGCAGAGTCTAAGGTTCAAGAGGAAGACTCTGTTCCCTTCATCATTGAAGTGCACACCATCTCCTCTATAAATGTCTTGCATGTCATAACGCAAGTTGTTGTGGTAAATGGCACCCATACCATAGTCACGGAGGAAAGCAGAAACAGATTTGTTGACGTGCTTTCTTGCTTTGTCAATCTGCGGACAGAAATGATTGGACCAGTTCCATTTTTGCCTTTGGCATATGTTGGAAAACACAAAGGCAGTTTTAGGGAAAAGTGTAAACAGTTGTGCAAAGGTGTCCTTCATAAGCATTTCCAGACCTACCCCAGTCAAAGTGCCTAGGTCATTGCCACCACAGTGCACTATTATGAGGTCAGGGTGTTGGATTTGAATGAAGGATTTCACCAATGGCATCAATTGGTGCCACTTTAACCCTCTCTGACCAATCCATTTAATGTCTACATTTGGCAAAGCAAGGTCTCTCACCATACCTGTTTTCTCTGCAAACTTTTCACTCCAGAAGACATAGCTGTGCCCTACAATCCACACTGTGAACATCTTCAAAGGAGAACTGGATGCACTCAGGAGGTGTCTTTCAGTAGAATGGCAATATGAAAAGAAAGACAGTTTGGAAATGGAGGCATACATATTTTTTTCAAAACAAAAAGAACTGATTGGCTGTTTCATACCATTCTAGAATAAAAACTAGGCTGTATGTGTAAATTAATAGAAGCATGTTTTGTATTGGTAAAAAAAAATGTGTAACCAAAGAACAGTACTATGGATTTGCTGTTAGGTTTGAAAAGTCAAGCACTCTTGCTCTGTGGAATTGAAACATTGTTTGGCGAACTTCTGACCTAACTCAACACAGCAGTGTTCCATGAGCTGTTGCTATGGTAGCAGGCAGAAGTCAAGTTGGGGGAAGGGTACTAGGCAGAAGTCAAGTTGGGGGAAGGGTACTTTTGGAAAAGGGTTGGTTTTCAACCAATAGAAATGTGTGATTACATTTGAAAAAAAGGGGGAAGCACTGAGATTTGAAACATACTTACAAGTATATGTGTGGAAAAATAGAGGGAAAGTTTGCTATTATCTGGTTCTGCTGAGAGGAGAGAGGTGAACACAACAGAGATCCTGGCTCTGATAATCTGCTGTTTGAGTGTCACATTTCTTTCACAACTAACTAATTTTAAAGGTGAGTTTACAGTTTGAGAGGGGATGTATGTGGTAACTTAAGAAATGAATAATAGAAATGGAAATTGTTTTTGTTGTAGTTACACATGGTGGTTTCATAATGTGTCAGTCTGTAAAAGTGATTTTCACTTGCCCCGAAAAAAAAAAGAGCAGTAAGTGTGCTTTCAAATTGGCAAAGAAATTTCGTTTTGGGACTAATGTGAAAACATGACTCTGTGTGCAGAGAGGAATTATAGGCAGAGATTTATTGCGTATTGCTCTGGTGATTTCACAGTTGTATTAGATGGAAAGGGGGAGCAAATTTTTGGAGGAAGAAGCAGAGTCTTAGCACACACCCATGTGCTTGCCATGTATAGTCATGCACAGTATTTACAAGCGAGTGGGGTTTTCAGGTTTCAGTCTGTAATGCAAATACATTCAGCATCACTAAGGCTGGTTGCCCTTGCTGGAGTGTAGGCAGTCACCGAGAATACACATGGTGGTGGTCTGAAAAAACAGTTTGGACATGTGCATTTAAATAAATCAAAAAAAGTGGTTTCATAATGTGTCAGTCTGTAAAAGTGATTTTCACTTGTAAAAAGTGATTTTCACTTGCCCCAAAAAACAAATGAATAAATATTTTTTCAGTGAGTATGGTAAGTCAATAATAATTGTAGTCTCTCAAGGACAATGTAATGTGATAAATGATTTTTAGTGTTTTAAAAAAAAAAAAAAAAAAAAGTACGCGCACCGTACGCGTACGGTAAAAAAAAAATAAAAAAAAGTTTTTAAAAACATATGTAAAAAAAAGATGAAAGATAAGGTTGGCTCTTAAAAGAACCGTTGTGTTCATGCAGGGACAGAGGAAAGGAAGCATGGGAAAATTATTCAAAGCGACAAATGTGCTGATCTATTTTGTTGTTCACTAGGGAAACACTGGTCTCCCTATGGCAAATTAGATCTTTACAAAATGTGCAATGAATATCAACCTTCCGAAATCGAGGGTTCATTTCCAGAGGGCCAGCAAAAGGAGATTCTCCCCCCACAGATGAAGGGCTCACCTGACCTGCAGAAGAAGGAGTCAGCCCTGCAGATGATGGTCCAGGCTGAGCTACTATTATTATTATTATTATTTTGAGAATTTGTAAAGCGCGACTGACACCTTGCAGGCTTCCTGGCGCTGGAAATTACTCTGTTAACGGATAACCGGGAGAACAGTCAGACGGACAATTTATTTGGGGAAGAGCCAGGTCTTGATACGTCTCCTGAATGGAAGAAGCTGTGATATCTGACGTATGTCAGTGGGCAGGCTGTTCCACAGCTTGGCCGCTGCAACACTGAAGGACCTGCCCCCTGTTCTGGTTCTGTTGAATCTGGGCACCTTTACCAGACAGGCAGAGGATGAACGTAGGTCTCTGGCAGGAGTGTACCACAGAAACAGGGCTACTGTGGATGTACTGGCTCGTCTTTCTGAAGAGTTACCTCCAAAAAGATGACCATGTGTCCTTCTGTGTACATCCTGGAGGTGTCTCTTCATGGTGTGATTCCCAAAGGAATACTTCCTGTTAGGATTACCTCTAGAAAGTACACGCTTACACAGCTTACAAGTCACTAAGGGTGCATTTACCTTTTGCTGGCCTTCAGGAAAAGTGAAATAATCCCATACATAAGAGGGCTTTTGTTTCCTCGATCTCTGCCTCAAGACAGTGCTGCTAGTGCTAGCCTCACTCTCAGAAGAGCTCTGCTGTTCTGCCATCATATCCCAAAGACAAACCAGCTCCTTCTCCCAAGGGATCACAAGCAGAAATGAGGGGAATGGGTGTGGTGTAGGAGAGTTCTAGAACTGAAAGTAGTTTCAACCAATCAAAAGTTGTGTTTCATGATCACATGACCTACCGTACGCTTACGGTACGCTTACGGTACGCTTACGGTACGCTTACGGCAAAAAGTACGCATGCGCGTAAAAAAGACACGCGCTTGCGCGCATGCGCATAACAGTCACTACCCGACACTTCCGCGTAACGTGCGCGTGTAGCGTAAGCGCGCACGCGTCCCACGCGCAGTACGCGCGGCTACGCAAAGTGCGTAACTATACGCAAGCAGCGTAGATAGATTACGGACGTTGCGTAAACCGTACGCTTACCGTGAGCTTACGGTACGCGTACTAAAAAAAGATTTTTTTTTTAAAAAAAGTACTGCAAATAAATTTTACATGTTTATTTTAAAAAATATATTTAAAAAAACATATTAAAGAATTTTAAAAATTTAATCATAGTCTTTATAAAAGGTAAGATAATTAAATTAAAAATATGTTAGAAAAAAAAAAAACAAAATTAGCATTTAATAAACCTTGCAAATTCACTGAAAAAACCATGGGTTTCACACACGTTATAGTTAGGAATTAGCATTTAAAAAACCTTAGAAATTCAGTGAAAAAACCATAGGTTTCACACACGTTATAGTTAGGAATTAGCATTTAAAAAACCTTAGAAATTCAGTGAAAAAACCATAGGTTTCACACATGTTATAGTTAGCTGGACATTTTACTCGTAAAAAACCAATGAAATTGCCCCGTTATAGTTAGTTCAGCTAACTATAACTCGCGCGCCCGCAATGCACTGCTGATGACGTCACATATTACATCACTCATGACATGGTCAGTGACATCACTCATGACATCACTGATGACATCTCAAATGACATCACTGATGACATCACTGATGACATCATCCTTGTGATAGAGTGGCAGACCTCCTCTCACCCTAATATAACCTTTGACACACACATTCAAAAATAGAGACTAAAATTTTCAAAACAATGGACATACCAATACCAGTTACAACAACCTCTTCAGTAATTCTAAGATCCACATACACATCCACTCATTCACCAACAGTCCAATACAGTCACTCATACATGTACTCACTCATCATATGTACTCATACACCTATACATCCTGTTACACAATGCCACTCATCCATAGAGTTACTCACACACATAGTCACTCGTGCTAATAAAGAATCAAACATACATTTACTTGCATATACAGTTATACACACACCACCATACTTACTTCTACAGAAACTTACACATACTTAGTCTTTTAAACAATCACTTATAGAAACACATACTTATTCATACAGGAACTCTTCCAATCTCTCACCCTTGCATATACTCACATATATACACCAATAGTCACATATACTAGTTTTAAACATATGTAGTTACTCATAAAGACACTATTGAGACAGTCATTCACTCACTAACACACCCATACACACACTCATCCACCCATGCAGTCCTGCACACATGGTCTGTTCAACACATACAAACAGTGAGTCACTCATTCATGCACCTATGCACTACGTAATACCCCCCACCGAACCATGCAGACACTCAGACTGATACTCAAAAAACCAACTAATAACCTATATAGACACCCATGTAGCTACTCACCAACCCATGCAGCCACTTATACACAAAGTGAGAGACTGAAACAGATATATACATATTTAAACATTACTCACTAAAACATGTATTCACTATGATACACTTAATCAGTCAGTTAAACAATCAATTTTTCAAAAACAAATCATCCATTTAGACACTTATATACCCATTTATTCTTCCATCGACCTTGAGATATACATATATAAAACATATTTAATTTTCAGAAAAACCCACATTCACTGGATGATGTCATCAGTGATGTCATTTGAGATGTCATCAGTGATGTCATGAGTGATGTCACTGACCATGTCATGAGTGATGTAATATGTGACGTCATCAGCAGTGCATTGCGGGCGCGCGAGTTATAGTTAGCTGAACTAACTATAACGGGGCAATTTCATTGGTTTTTTACGAGTAAAATGTCCAGCTAACTATAACATGTGTGAAACCTATGGTTTTTTCACTGAATTTCTAAGGTTTTTTAAATGCTAATTCCTAACTATAACGTGTGTGAAACCTATGGTTTTTTCACTGAATTTTATATATATATATATATATACACAGTCCACAATTATCGGTAACAAAATATCAGGCTGTCACGGGCGGTCCGAGGTAGGATACCGATACTCCTTAATATGCACTCCACGAATCTCCACCATTCCAGGAAAAACTTGGACGCCCAGATTTCTGCAAATAATTTAATGGCAGGGTAAAAACGACGTGTTTCGACTTGATGCCTTGTTCACGCTCGTATGTATACAAATTCGCCAGGATTAAGTACACCACCTCGTCTCTGATTAGAAGACGGACTCACCATACAAGTGCCTATACAACGTAGCAACTGTCGCGGCCATTTTTAAATGGTACAAATATCATTGTTGGTATTATATATAACAGCCTTAATATACTGGATATCAGTAAATAAACCACATTCTGTTACATACTCAATTCTATGTCACAATGAGTATGTTTCTGCAATTTTGACAGCATATGCATTTAATATTGTGATTGTATAAATAGCGATCACATCATGCCCCATAATCCATGACCGAGTGTTGTAAACCAAACTCGATCTAGTTCACCACATGTCTGACTGATGCAAATATATCTATATATATATATATCACCCGTATTATGATATTCCACCCCTCCGGGTATGTTCACTAGCGCGTAATATGGCCAATGGCATTCACGTATGTAGGTGTCCATCCCCGGCCCGCAATAAAGATACACTATTCAATGTTTATGCATAAAATAATATTCCTAAGTGGGTTTCATCATACGGCGATATATATAATGCATTACAATCTTTGCCCCAGTGGGCATATTTGATAACCACATTTCAATTATAAAGTCGACATTAATGGTGAACACAATAAGTTATCTCAATCAATGTGGGCGTCCATATGTAATCCATTTGGTAAATTTCATCTATCCAACGCAACTTCTTAGGTTACGATTTGACAGTAGCAGAAAAAGGTGCCATAACCTGTAGAAAAATATTAAAATTAATGATATATACAAAACTATCTGCAGACAAAAGTTCTTTGTAAATACTCAGTCATGTAAATGAATTGCCAATTCCTCACTTAAGTTTAACCCCTTAGGTGCCAAACTCTCCAAATCAATAATATACTTTGATTCCAATTTTCTCAAGGACAACTCTCTATTGCACCCTCTCAGGCCCAGATTCACATTGTCGATAACCACCATACGGACTAGTGTGTCATCCTGCATGTGGCTATCATGAAAGTCGTGAGCTATAGGATACTGTCTGTTGTTATTTCTGATAGCAAGCAGATGTTCTAGCACTCGCTTTTTTGCTTGATGTTTGGTACTACCCACATACCATCTAGTGCATGGGCATATCAAGACATATACACAGTAAATTGTATTGCATGTGAGATTCTTCTTAATTATGAACTCCCTCTTGGAGTTGGGTACTGTCAATGTATCACAGTCAATACTACCTCTACATGTCTTACAATTACGACAACATCTGAAGCCAGGTCTACCTCTGAATTTGTCTAGTTCTGTAACGTGATTGTGACTCAACACATCTTGCAATGAACGACCTTTACTAAATGAGATCTGTGGATTGCTACCCACAATCTTCTTGAGATGATCGTCAGTGAGTAGTACATGCGTACCTCATTGGCCTGGTCAGAAAACGTTGTAAAAAACCTGACACAGTCACTACTCTTTTCGTCTTTCTTAGAGTACAATAATTCATTTCTAGATTTCTTCTCTGCTCTAGAAATTGCTTCCTGAATGGTCTTTCTACTGTAGCCCCTGTCCTTAAACCTCTGACACATGATTGTCTCTTCACATTTATAGGCCATATCAGTGTTGCAGTTCCTCTTCGCATGCAACAGCTCCAAATAAGGGATGCTGTGTACCAAATTGCGAGGATGACTACTGTTAGCACTGAGGATACATTCTCCCTTGGGAATAGTGACTTTGCACCAATTGATCTTTTAAAGATCTGGCCTTCCTAAATGACAGTCGGGGGGCTCTAGCCAGATCTTCCCCTAAGACTGGACCCGATTTAAGGATATGCCAGTTCTTTCTCAGTATTTGTCTAAGATCATTAGCATTGCTAGAGAAGCTGGTAATCATCCTACAATCTGTAGTTTGGGATTATCTAGCTCGCTCTTTTCTCTGTTTAGTCCTCGATACCCCACATATCAATTCTGCTCTATCCTTCGTGCCAACCTTATTTTTGGCACTAAGTAGAACTTCACTGGAGTATCGTCGTGTGTGGAATCTAGCTGTACTCTCATTCGCTGCTACTTGAAAATCGCACTCTCTTGTGCAATTCCTCTTGATCCTCAGTAGCTCGCCATACGGAACACTATGGATTAGTTTATCCAGATGGCAGCTGCTGGCGTGCAAGATGGAATTGCCTGCCGTGGGTTTCCTATGTAAAGCTGTACATAGCTTCCCTTCCGAAACAAAGACCCGTAAATCCAAAAAGTTCATGGTTGTCTTACTAACAGCTCCACTGAATTTGAGATTGAGATTATTGATGTTCAAGACACTGACATACTCTATAGCTGACTCTACTGTGCCGGTGTATATGATGAACAAGTCATCAATATATTGGTTCCAGCTGACCAGTCTATTGGCATCCGACCAGGCCACCCGCTTCTTCCACCAGCCTACGATAAGATTTGCATAGCTGGGGGCGAAGCAGGTGCCCATGGCTGTGACTTGCGTCTGTCTGAACAATTGTTCCTGGAAGAGGAAAATGTTGTTAGTTAGACAATACTCGACAAATTCAAGAAGCATACAATTATGTTCCATTTATTTCAAAGAGCGTCCTTTCAAAAAGTATTCAATAGTTTCCAAGCCTTTACTGTGTTGAATACTTGTATACAGACTGGAAATGTCTAGGGTAATCATGACAAAATCCGGTTCCCAGGTTATTCCTTTGATTCTTTTTAAAACGTCTTTTGTGTCTTGAGTATATGAGGTCAGTTCGATAACAAAGTCGAACAGAAAGAAATCAATAAATGTGGACATGTTTTCAGTTAGACACCACTTTGAGGACACAATAGGACGCCCGGGAGGGTTCACACTGTCCTTATATAGCTTCGGGAGTTGATAAAAAGTCAGAATGACTGGATGTTTACAGTCTAAAAATTTAAATTCATCATTGTCCAACATACCTTTCTGTTTCCATTTTCTTATGAGATGTCCATATGTTTCGATGCTGCTGGAATATTCTTTCATGTTGATCCGTCTGTAATTGGAGGTATCATTGAGCTATTTAAGTGCTTCCTTGCATTAATACTCTGATGTTAGCAGAACAACATTACCTCCTTTGTAAGAAGGTTTGCAGACAATTGTTCGATCTCCTTGTAGATCTTTGATTGCCTTTCTTTGTGGTTCAGTGATGTTGTCAGTGACTCTATGATGCTCCTCTTTGGATCTGAGCTTCATTAAACCTTTAGTGACTTGATAAGTGAACAGATCGATAGCATCATGCGGCATTTGAGGGATGAATTTGGATGTCGGTTTAAATGGACTTTCTTGCACTATAATTACACTCCAATTACCTAATCCCATGGAGTCCATATTTTAGTCCATATTCTGATCCAGCATAACTGTTGTGTCTTCTGCTTGCAGTTCTTCCAAAATTGCCACTGTGCTCAAATCACCAGTCTGATTGGATTTCTGGGGCCCTGCAATTTAAGAACTTCTGTAACTTTAACTTTCTTGCAAATTTATAGAGATCGATTCTTGTCTGGGTATATTCCAACTTTTTCGATGGACAGAACGATAATCCCAATTGCAAAACGGACTTCTAGTCATTAGTTAGAATCCTAGTTGTAAGATTTACAATTGTTGTTGGGGACGCTAGGTGGCGCACCAGCGAATGGACGCCTTCCTGTAGGGCTCCCGCTGTCCGGCGGCATAAATCCGGTTATTTATCCTCAACGGGCACACCTGGGTGCCGTCATCGCAAGCGAAGGTCCAGAAAGATGTCAGGAGTGGGCAGACGGCCGTAGAGGTACCGACGAAAGAGGAGTCGAAAGTTGCGGCGGACGCGACGACGGAAGACGGTAGATGGTAGGCGAGGCCGTGGCTGAGAACGCGGTGGAAGGCCGCAGACAACGGAGACGGTCTGGGAGGCCCCCCCGGGCTCGCAGTGACCTGGCTGGGCGAGAGGTGCGGATTGGAGCGATAGATTGCCGGGTGAGAGCGAGCAGAGGTGCCTCCTCCCCCCCCCCGGTCCCCTGGAGTGGCTGCGGGGCCTGAGCACCTCCTACGGCCCGGGATTGGCCTGGCGTCGGCTGGCGCTTGGTAGGGGACCTCAGGGCGAGAATATTTTGGAACCGGGGACAGAGGCAAGGGGTGTCAATCCCTCCCCCCCTGATATTGCGAGAGGAGCAGCGCGATGAGTTCCTAACACAGAAGAGGCAATATCTGGCGTGCAGGTGGCATGGCGCGATGATGTTCGGCTGAGGGGCGGAAGGAGCCACGACTGGCACCACGGGTTACAGCGTACAGTCCCCCCAGGGCTGAAGATAATGGCTGGTGCGCCCCGCTTGCGTGGTTGAGAGAAGATAAAAAGCACGTGGCCTGAGGTATTGATGTAGAGCTGGTGCAGTTGTGCGTGCGATCCACTTTTAAACTGGGTGCGGATACGATTGCCTGCATAGAGGGACGTGCACTATAAAGACTATACGAATTTATCACTTGGGTTCGCAGACTGGCGAGTTAAACGCTCTAGAAGGAGCGGAAGTGGGGGTGTCGCTGTGATTGTGCTGGTGGTACCGGAGACCTTCGCCCGGGGACAGCGATGGGCAGGACGGACACTAGGCAGCCCAAACTCATGTTTGCGGCTAGTAAGAAAACGACAGCGCCAGGAGAGACGGCGCGCCACCCGGATGAGACGGCTGAGGCGTCGGGGGGAGCTGTGGATACGGCGACGAATTTACAGGATGTACTACGCGAGGTGTGCCAAGGGTTTGCGACAATCGCGGACAAAGTGGACAGGATCTCGTCGCGTATGGATGCGGTGGTGCACAAGCTGGACGCGCACGAGGAGCGCTTGAAAGAGGCGGAACAGCGCATATCGGACTCTGAGGATACGGTGACACAACACTCGTCGCAGTTATCCAGAATGGACAATCTCCTACGTGTCATCGCAGCTAAAAATGAGGATTTAGAAACGAGGAGCAGACGGAACAACGTACGCATCGTAGGTATTCCAGAAACGACAAATGTGGGCAAAATGGAGGAGTACGTCGAGAAGATGCTGGTGGCGGTGATTGGCTCAGACGTTTTTTCTCCACACTTTATAGTGGAGCGGGCGCATCGGGCCCTGGGCCCCAGACCGAAGCCGGGAGCGACGCCTAGGCCGATTATAGCCCGGATGCTAAATTACCGCGATAGTGACGCGGCCTTAAGAGCGGCAAGAAGTTCGAGGTCGTTGTCGTATGAGGGTAATTCCTTCACGTTGTATCCGGACTTCACTCCACTGGTCCAAGAGGAACGTAGGAAATTCCTTGCAGTCAAGACAAAATTGCGAAACCTGCAAATAGACTACACATTGCTATACACGGCGCGCCTGCGGGTCACGTACCAAGGGAGACAGAAATTCTTCACAAATCCACAGCAGGTGGAGGATTTTCTCAAGCAGCATAAACGGACTCGGAGGTTGGGGGCTGGAGCGGAGGATGAAATGGCCCCTAGTCAAGAGATGCTGGAAGATGGTGAACCGTGAGTGGACAGTACTGTATCTGCCTACAGACTTACTGCTGAGCGTAGAGTGTTGCCCAATAGCTCAGATTGGGATTTATTGTTGGAGGACAGTGTAAGGGTCTTTGTATTGGTATGTTTGATGTGGGGGATGAGGGGGTATTATGATAGACGGTTGATACCGGGGTCCCTATGGTATCGGGTCCATCTCCGTCTGCGATGCAGGAACTTATTGATATAACAGGTTTATTGATATCATTAGCCGCTGATGGTATGCCCCAGATGCCTCTGATTATAGCGCCGGACACCCCTCCTGGTTGCCGGGCTGGGCTGCACGTTGTGTGGTTCGGGCGGGCTGTCATGGGGGGGTATTAGTGGTGCCACCTAGATAAGTTTCCCGATGGGAATTACCCTAGCATACGGTTTTGGAGTTGTGGGGTGTCTTAGCCCTAGTTATCGGGGTGTGTGTGGGAGGGATTGGGAGGGTACGTTGCTGGCAGGTTGGGGATTGCTTCAGTGGGAGGGGGGGTACAAGGGTTGTGGTACTTGTTTGTCTGATTGGAGTTCGCAAAATGAGACGAGTGTAACGATGTGGTACGGTGGTGGTTGGCTACGGTATAGGAAAAGGCTAGGAATGCACAGCGCTGATGCCGCAGGGGTTCCTGTGGTCGCATTGGCTGGATGTTGCAGGGGTTATGTGCGGTTTGGCTGTTCCCTTGGGCGGGAGATGTGGTTGAGGCAGGGTGGCGATCTGGATTATGTGTGGTTGACTGAAGATGACTGAACAAGATCGTAATTCCAGACTAACGGTCCTGTCCTGGAACGTCCGTGGGTTGAATGATGCGAGGAAGTGTCGGAGGGTGGTGGCCTATTTGGAACAGCATCAGGCGCAGGTCGCTCTGCTGCAGGAAACGCATCTTAGTCCCCGGGATACTTATACATTTGCGAGTAGATGGGCGGCCGTGCGTAGTTTCTCCTCATATTCTGGGTACGCCAGAGGTACGGCGATTTTGATAAAAAAAATGGTGCCGTTTGTGCGGTTGGGTGAACGTATGGATGATGAGGGTAGATTTGTATTGTTATGGGGTAGACTGGGTACGGTCACGATTGTAAACTGTTATGGGCCAAATGTGGATTCGCCTGCGTTTTACACCAAGTTGTGGGGTGAGATACTGAATACGGGATCCATGCATATCATATGGGGTGGAGATTTTAATATTACATTGACACCTGGACTAGACAGATCGGATGGTAGCCCCCAATATAACAAAAGTGCGAGAGATGTGGTGGCGGGCATAATGCAGGAAGGCGACCTTATAGATAGTTGGAGGTTCGTGCATGCTGGGGTCCGTGAGGGTACACATTACACAGCGTATGCCAACACTTGGGCTAGGCTTGACCATTGCTTACTGTCCCGTGGATTAGCGGTGGATTTAGGCAGAGTGACGCACTTGCCGCGGTCCCATTCAGACCATTGTCCGGTGCTGGCTCAGGTAGCTATCCCGGGGTACGGTAGGGCAGCAGCACCGTGGCGTTTGCAACCCACGGCACTATTGGATCCCCTATTCCAGACAGAATTGGGGGAGGAGATAGCGGATTTATTCCCGCGCAACAAAGGGTCGGTAGAAAGTGTTGAGACCATCTGGGAGGCGTTTAAGGTAACGGTGAGGGGTTATTACATCTCCAAAAGCTTTGGGGTATTCAGGGCCATACGCGGCACGCTCGCCAAGCTGGAGTCCGAACTTAAGGCGCTGGAGACTGGCATGGCCCGAGAGTCGATGGGCCCTCTCCACAAGGAGTTTAGGGAAAAGCTGTTGCAATACGAGTGAGAGGCGGACAGAGAGGCCAACTTCAGGGGGAAATATTGGCAGGCCCGTCGATATTGTGAGGGGGAGAGACCTGGTCGGGCATTGGCGGGAATCTCTAGGCGTTCACGGGGCACTTCGCACATATTAGAGATACGTGCATCGAGCGGAGTTATACATCAAGACACAAAGGGGATTTTAAGGCAATTCACTGAGCATTATGAGGGGTTATATGCCGCCCGTGACGGTGTTGATGTCCAGTTTGGGGACTTCCTAGACGATGTAGCATTATGTTGGTTGAGTGATGAACACAGGCAATTCCTGGGAGCCCCATTTGAGCTGGCTGAGATATGGGAAGCGATTATGTCTCTGAGTAATGGTAACGCGCCTGGTCTGAATGGTTTACCTGCGGAATTTTACAAAAGCTATATTGATATAATGGCCCCTGTGCTTCGTGAAGTCTATGAGGACTCCCTGGAGACAGGAGTGTTGCCGGGAACGATGAGAAAGGTGGTGATAACCTCCCTGCTGAAAACAGATAAGGACGCGGGGATTGCGACTCCTATAGACCCTTATCCTTGATAAATTGTGATGCCAAGATTTTGGCGAAGGTGTTGGCCACGCGACTCTCATTGTTAATGACTAAAGTTGCCCTTCCTGATCAGGCAAGGTTCGTCCCGGGTAGATCCACCGCAAGTAACTTGCGAACGCTTTTTTCCTTGATTCAAACAATAGCGCCGGAACTGCCTGTCGCGGCTATATTCCTGGACCCCACCAAGGCGTTCGACTCGTTTGAGTGGAATTATTTGTTTGCTATTCTGTACAGGATGGGTTTTCCCAAAATCTTTGTCGCTTGGATAAAACTGCTCTATACTGACCCTACGGCCAGGGTGTTGATCAATGGGGAGCTGTCTGATCCGATTCCATTGAATAGGGGAACCAGACAAGGGTGCCCACTGTCCCCGCTGCTGTTCGCCATAGCAATTGAACCTCTGGCATGTCGTATCTGACAACTGCACAAGCAAAGTTCCTTCAAATGTTTTCAAAGGCAGATAGATGTGTCCTTATATGCTGATGACTTAACGCTCTATGTGGTGGACCCGCAGAATAACCTGAATCCGCTGCTCCGTGAATTTGTGGTGTTTGGGAGAATGTCTGGAATTCACATTAACTGGAAGAAATCGCAATTTTTCCCTATGACGACCGCGGTAGGGAGATATGCACTGGATTTCCCGCTTGAGTGGTGTGAGTCGGATCTCCGATACTTAGGGGTTCGAATTTCAAAAAGCCGGGAAGAGACTTTACGTCTGAATTATGGCACAGCCATAAGTAAGTTGGCGGAGGATGTTACGCGCTGGATACCATTGCCGTTGACTATGGCTGGTAGGGCCTCCTTGATTAAAATGGTGGTGTTGCCTCGCTTCTTATATTTTTTCCAGAACATACCATACTACCCAGGTGCGTTTTTTTTCCGGACATTGCGCTCTGAGTTATTGCGACTGTTTTGGGCTGGCAAACAGCCCAGACTGGCTTGGTCGACTATCACCCAGCCATACAGTAAGGGGGGATTTGATGTTCCCGACTTCCAAGCGTATTACCTGAGCGCGCAGGCACACTTTGCTTATCATTGGTTTACCCCTACGCCTTGCATGCCGCAGCTGGCGGTAGAGGACTGGATAGCTCGGCCTCTGCCACTGCAGGGTATCATACGTGGTCCCGTCACTGCGATTGAAACGCCGCTCACCACTGTGACGTTCACGATTGATGCCTGGCAGCGAATACTGCGCAGGATGACATATAGTCTGCTATATGAAATGCGAAGTGGGTCGCACACCGCTCGTCATACTAGCAAATAGCCCCATAGGATTCTGGAGAATGTAGTGACAGCGGCGGGTACACCTATGCCACGAGTGTAAAGTTTAAAATGCCATCCCTGGACACGTGTTTCAAGGTAACTGCCTCTCGTCAGCAGGGAGCAGGACCGTATGCGGGGTGCCAAGTAGACTGCCAAAAAATAAAATCAGGTATAGTACCTCTCAAGGCGCGCGGGTGCGGGATCCGGGCTCGTCAACCCAATAGCTCAGGGAGCTTTAAATACAAAATGCGAAGTGGGTCGCACACCGCTCGTCATACTAGCAAATAGCCCCATAGGATTCTGGAGAATGTAGTGACAGCGGCGGGTACACCTATGCCACGAGTGTAAAGTTTAAAATGCCATCCCTGGACACGTGTTTCGAGGTAATTGCCTCTCGTCAGCAGGGAGCAGGACCGTATGCGGGGTGCCAAGTAGACTGCCAAAAAATAAAATCAGGTATAGTACCTCTCAAGGCGCGCGGGTGCGGGATCCGGGCTCGTCAACCCAATAGCTCAGGGAGCTTTAAATACAAAATGCGAAGTGGGTCGCACACCGCTCGTCATACTAGCAAATAGCCCCATAGGATTCTGGAGAATGTAGTGACAGCGGCGGGTACACCTATGCCACGAGTGTAAAGTTTAAAATGCCATCCCTGGACACGTGTTTCGAGGTAATTGCCTCTCGTCAGCAGGTACTATACCTGATTTTATTTTTTGGCAGTCTACTTGGCACCCCGCATACGGTCCTGCTCCCTGCTGACGAGAGGCAATTACCTCGAAACACGTGTCCAGGGATGGCATTTTAAACTTTACACTCGTGGCATAGGTGTACCCGCCGCTGTCACTACATTCTCCAGAATCCTATGGGGCTATTTGCTAGTATGACGAGCGGTGTGCGACCCACTTCGCATATAGTCTGCTATATGCTCCGACGTTGCCGCTGGTTTATCATCCGAGCCTCTCTCTGTTGCAGGAAGGAGGGTTCCGCGGGTTATGTGCTAAGATAAAGATCCGACAATGGGGAGAGCTCTTCGTGAATGGTCAGTTCAAGACGAAAGAGCAATTTTTCGAGGGATATCAGCCTAATCCGCTGGAGGTCTTTTACTATCTCCGGTTGCGGCAAGGGATGAGACTGGTGATACCGCATTATCCGGAGGAACCTGAGGTGGTGAATCCGTTGCAGGTTCTGCTTGCTTCTACGGATGGTAGGCATTTGGTCTCTCAGCTATACCGCAGTATTCGAGAGTGTGGTGGGAATGCAGGCTGTAAAGCGCTTCGATGTTGGATGGTTGAGTTGGGTAGGGACATCACGGAGGCACAGTGGGCGTATTGTTGTGAGCTCATTTCCCAGATCTCCTCCAGCTGCAGATTGTGTATGATCCATTATAAGTTTCTGCAGCGTTGGTACTACACTCCTGTTAGGAAGCTTCGATTTTGGTTGTCGGATACTGACCGATGTGAAAGGTGCCGCTCGGAGGGGGCTGATTTTCTACATCTGGCTTGGATGTGTCCAGGGGTGGCTGCCTACTGGTTGCAAGTCCATACTGCGCTTACGGCTATGGTGGGGGCTGTGGTTGAACTGGACCCACTCGTGATGCTGCTGGGCCATACAGCGTCGGTACCTAAGGAGCACCGTAAATTTGTTAGCATTGTACTGTTGCTTGCGAAACGGCGTGTTGCATGTAGGTGGGGTAGGGGTCGAGCACCAAAATTAAAGGAGTGGTTGGAGGATGTTCTGTACTGCCAGGACCAGAATGAGATCTATGCCGAAACGCAACCATTGAAGAGCAGGGCTAAAGACATATGGGATCCGTTTAGAGCATATCTGTCGGCGCAGACTAGCTCCGCTGAAGGGGAAAGTCAGGTACCGGAGAGCGCAGCGCTGACTGGTATGGCATCCGACTAGCAGGTGCTCATTGCGGCTTGGCCGTGGTGGAGATGAGACGAGTGGGGACATATGTCGCAGGGTGCTATGTTCGCTTGCCCAGAGTGATCGGGACTCGTGTGACCTCTAGTGGGCTGCTGTGCTTGGGTTTTTTTTGTTGTTTTATGTTTGGTGATAGCTGATGGCACATGGTCCGAATGGGCCTAATGGACACACCCTCATCCCGTGGCCCGGGACTGCTATGTAATACACATCACTGACACTCAGACAGGTATATATATAAACGTGCCGCCGGACCCCCGGGTTGTCGGCAGATTGGCTGTGTACAAGGGTGTTGAAATCTCGATATAATGTCTACTATAGCCGGCCCGAGAGGTTGTAGGCGAGAGGATGTATGGTTGTTGAATGTTGAAATAAAGGTTTTTGAACTTAAAAAAAAAAAAAAAAAAGATTTACAATTGTTAGGTTGTCAATTATAGGCGTCTGGCTCCCCGTTTGCTCCTTGTTACCCTCGCGATGTGTTTCTGGTGCTTGTGCCAGCCGCCTCTCCTCGTCGGGCGTTTCTTTTTGTTGACTCTGGTGGTTTGCCTCTGCCACTTCTCCCCCACGTCTGTTTGATTAGATGGAGCTCCTTGTGAAAAGGGGCCAATGGTTTGTTGCTAGCTTGTTGTACCACCATGTGGTTGCCAGATTGCTCAGAGTCCATAACATCTGATTCCGATGTCTCCACTTGTTTCACCGCTTTCTGTTTTTTATTGTTTTGTAACTGTCGCCGCGGTGCATCAAATTTTTTTGCGAATGTTAGGACCCGCCCTAACTCATAGTCTTGAGCATCCCTTTCAATTTTTTCATGTTTTCGTTGTTTGATTTTTTGCTCATAATTCGTTTTTTCATTGCTCCCGTAAGCTCCTCTACTTTATTTTAGTCAGCATGTGTGGCCAGTTCACTCTCTAGAATGCTGATTTCCTCCAGAGCTCGGGCGCGATCACTCCAGGCGAATTTAACTAGAATTCGCAACATGCCCTGGGAGGAATGGGCCGTGTGTTCTGCCCATTCTTAAAGTAGCATTGGATCTCGATTTTCATAGGCTGGGACTGTATAGATCCTCAGCCCTCTTGGTACTTGCTGCACATCAATGTAATTTTGGAGAGATATGGCTTCCCACCATTTGCGGGTTTCTCTCTCATATAGCCTTTCAAGTTTTGGAAATTTGTTCTTCAAATCATCTCCCCCTTGCGCAGCACTAGCGCTTCCAGTTTCATACCTTTGGGTGTCTCCTTTTCTTTTAAAAATATCGACCTCTGCCTCACGGCGTACCGCATCGCTAAACATAATGAGGAGCACTTAGTTTTGCTCTTTCCTTATGCTTGAGTTTCCCTCGTTCTGCCGTTGTATTTAAAGACGCTGTAATTATTCGACACAATGTCGTGACAATGCTCCTACCCCTGGATTTCTGCGAAGCCTCCAATTCAAAGATGTACAGTGGTGTCAGTATCCGTTTTGGTGCTCGGGCTTCGGCTCCGGCTCCAATTTGTACTGTCACTCATAGAACTCGTGCCTTCCAGCTACCGGCATTCTCGTTCTTGTTTCATTTCTTGAGGCTCGCAACCTGTGGAGAGTCGCAATCCAAGCCTGTATGGCTACGGCGGTGCAGGGATAATTTGTTTCTGCTCACTGAGATTCCACCATGGTCCCTGCACTCTCGAACGGGTGCTCCACACGGGCCGGGGAAAACACGCAAAATCTTACTGCTGCCAGATACAAAAAGCACAGCACTTGCGGGAAACTGCTAACCCTGATTTTATTTAGGGTTTCAAAACACAAAAAGACGTGTTTCGGCATCTGCCTTTGTAAATATCATACGGCAGCCCGGGACAGCGTTATTTAAACAAACAAACATACGGTTCATTGGTGGTTCGAATCCAATCAAAACGGACAAAGGACTATTAGGATGGACACAGAAATCATTTCGGCCATCTTTTAACATGCAAGTTGCAATCATTAATGCATGTCTATACAGCTAAATTCATATAATAAGCTATACATATATACATATATATATTTGTTGATATATATATTCACTGAAAAAATCATAGGTTTCAGGGACGTTATAGTTAGAAATTAGCATTTAAAAAACCTTAGAAATTCACTGAAAAAAACATAGGTTTCAGGGACGTTATAGTTAGTTGGACATTTCACTTGTACAAAACCAGAGAAATGTGTCCATTATAGTTAGCTGAGCTAACTATAACTCGTGCCCCCACAATGCACTGCTGATGACCTCACATATTATATCATTCATGACATAGTCAGTGACATCACTGATGACATCTCAAATGACATCACTGATGACATCACTGATGACATCACTGATGACATCATCCAGTGACTGTGTGTTTCTGTAAAGTTTAAACATGTTTTACATATATATATATATATGACAAGGTGTATTGAAGAATGAGTGTCATTATAAGTGTCTGAATGGATGATTTAGTAGGTGCGTGACTGACTGTATAAGTGAGTGATTAATCGTGTCTTACTGAATACATGGATTAGTGACTAAACAGTGTGAATGTCTGTATAAGTCTGTCAGTTGGTGTGTAAGTGGCTGCATCGGTTGGTGAGTATCTACATGAGTGTCTAAATGCGTTATTGAATGGTTGTACGATATGATATGATATGTTGTGCATTTGTAAAGCGCAAATTGCTGCCCGGAGGCGTCCAAGCGCTAAGAATACTCATAATCCGTACAGTGGCCCACACAGGGAGAGAAGGGGACTTAGACTGGATGAAATAAAAAGGTTTTCAGCTGTTTACGGAAGGACGTGAGGTTAGAGTTGGCTCTGAGATGCAACGGGAGGGCGTTCCAGGCTCTGGCAGCATTATGGGAAAAAGCTCTGCCTCCAGCTATAGCTCTTTTAATTCTGGGGGCTGTTGCCAGAAAAATCTGACTAGAGCGTAGGCTTCTACTAGGCATATAATGAGAAATTAGGTCCCGCGTGATCCTTGGGCCGGTGTTCCAGAAGGCCTGGTGAGCTATGCACATAGCTTTAAACATAACTCTCTGGCGCACCGGTAGCCAGTGCAGGGACACCAGTCCAGACCTCACTGACTCTCTCCGGGGAATGTCGAGTAAAATGCGTGCTGCACAATTCTGGACTATCTGAAGCCTTCTTAAAGTGGATTCAGGAGCGCCAAGATAGAGTGCATTGTTAAAATCAAGGCGTGACTGAATTAAGCCTTGTACGGCCACTTGTTTAGCTTCCAAGGGGAGGAGAGGAAGATTTTTTTTTAACATCCTCATAATGGCAAAACAGGTGGCTGAAAGTTTCATGGATTGAACGTTGAAGGACAGGGATCTATCCAACCAGACTCCAAGACTCTTAATACTGTTTTTAGGAGCAGGGGGGGGGGGTCCCAGACTTGACGGCCACATGGAAGGATGGAGACTAAGATTTGAAGGGCCTAGGAGCATAAGCTCAGTTTTGTCCCCATTCAATTTTAAGCACGATAGGGACATCCAGGTCTTCACTTCCTCCAGGCAGTCTCTGAGCCCACCAGGAGCAGATGGATTGGGCGGACGACATCAGCCAGCGGCCTCATGTACAAATTGAAGAGTGCAGGGCTCAAAGAAGAGCCCTGAGGAACTCCGCAATTAAGAGGTTTGCTGGAAGAAACAGACTCGCCTTCGAACACGCGAAAAGATCTGTCCTCTAAGAAGGACTGAAACCAAGACCAGGCTTTTTCCTTTATCCCGGCCTGAGAAAGACGGTCCAGCAGAGTGTCATAGCTGACCGTATCGAAGGCTGCGCTGAGATCAAGAAGGATTACTGCCGCTGATCCTCCTTGATCCAGGATTTTTCTGGCTTCCTCTGTGACCATGAGGAGGGCGGTCTCCGTGCCATGTTTTGGTCTAAAGCCTGTCTGGGTAGGGACCAGTAAGTGGTGCTCTTCCAGAAAACTTATCAGTTGAAGGTTTATGTATTTCTCCAAGATTTTGCTGATCCATGGGAGCAGGGAAATGGGGCGGTAATTACTCAGGTTGGTGGGGTCCAGATTAGGCTTTTTCAGTAAAGTTCTCACCATGGCCTGCTTCCATGCGGTCGGGACCATTGCAGAGAAGATGGAGGCATTTAGGACCTCCCTAATAATGGGTAGGGTGGTCTGTGAGGCTGCCGTTATTATATTTGGAGGGGCTGGGTCATCCGGGGAACCGGATTTTACTTTTTGTGCTAAGGAGCCAAGAGTGACGAGATCCAGAGGAAGGAAGTGAGTGAGCGTGGGTGGCTGTTGGCTGAAGGGGGAGGTCACGGGTTGGAGTAAAGGGGAAGGGTTTTTCGGGGGAAAAGTAGAGTAAATAGAACTTATCTTGTGATGAAAAAAATCGGCAATGTTGTTGCAGTGGGTAATGGACTTATCCGCCTGCGAGCTGGGGGGCTGTTTAGTGAGATTTTTAATGATATGAAAAATTTCCTTAGGTTTAGATTTGGCCTGCAGGATTTGCGAGGAGAAGTATAAGGATTGTGCAGCTTTAATCAGTGTTTTGTATTCACTGATAGCATTCCGATAAAGGGTTTTGTTATCCATGGAAAAGTCGGATCGCCAGCGCCTTTCGGATTTTCTACAGAGACGTTTCTTGTCTCTAAGAGTCTCGGTGTACCAAGGGGCGGTTTTGTGGGAACGCTTAAGCATAATTTTCTTTTTAGGCAAAACAGCGTCCAGAGATTGAGTGATCCAATTGGCATAGGCCTGATTAGCTAGGCCGGGATTGTCAATGCTCATAGGTGGATTCTCAGCGAGTTTGCTGGTCCACTTGTCAACTGCTAGGCGAGACCAGGCTCTCGTAAGTCTCGTGATAGGAGTTGAGTCGGGGGTTTTAAACACAGGCCAATTAATGGGGATCAAAAAATGATCCGTCCAGGGCAGGGGGATGGGTGGACTGGTTGAAATATCAGGGCAGTTGCTAAAAACCGGGTCCAGCAGATGGCCCATTGTGTGGGTTGCAGAGGAGACCCGTTGGGAGAGTTGCAAAGCTGCTAGATCCTCTGCTAGGGTCAAGGCTATGTGGTCTGACGATAACTCAAAATGAAAGTTAAAGTCACCTAGCAAAATAAAGTTGGATGAGGTATTGAGTTGGTCAGCCACAGTGGGTGGTAAACTCACATGGAACTGTTTCGAAGGACCAGGAGGGCGATAAACAAGAGTGCCGGAGAGGCAGCTGTTTGGTGATAGTTCCACGGTGAAGGTAAGACTTTCACAATCCATGATGGTTTCGGATGCCACTCGACAGTGGAGATGTTCTTTGTAAATTATCGCCACGCCTCCTCCTCTCCCTTTAGGTCAATCTTGGCGGGAGATTTGGAAGCCTGTTGGGAGGGCTTCTACGACTGCTGAATCGGCCTCAGGGGATAGCCAGGTTTCTGTAAGGAACAGAATGTCTGGTGTAAATTCCTCTAATACAAGTGCGATTTCAGCAGTATGTTTGGGAAGAGAGCGGCAATTTAGTAAAAACATACGGAAATCGTGTAGCAGTCCCATAGTTGATTTGGGTTTGAAGGAATGGTTGCAATCAGGGCAGATAGGCGGGAGGGAGTCGGCTTGTAAGCTGTGTCCACTACAGTTGCTGTTATATGTCCTGAGGTTGTGGAGGGTTTCACTACTATAATGTATGTGTTCTGAGGGCTGGGTGACAAAAGGGGTGGCCCTAGGCCCTGACTCGACGTGCCTCCTGTGCGTACACATTGTTATAGGACAGGAAGAGGGCGTGGCCTCGAGGGGGGCGTGTCCCTCGCTCTAGCGTGGACGATGGCGCCTGCAAGACTCCTGCAAGCTGTCCCTCTCAGCGCTAGGTCCACCGCTGGGGGAAATGTCAAGCAGGGAGGCAGGGAGGCGAATAGCAGGTAAAACAACACAATTACAAGTTTAAAATACTATTGTGCAAATGAGCAAGCTATCTCCCGGCTGAGCCTCAGGAGAGATGAAAATATTCTGCCGCGCTCGAGTTCAGCGCTCGATTTAAGCCTAACGAGGGGGCGTGGCCTCGAGGGGGGCGAGTATCTGTATGGGTGCCTGAGTGTCTGTGTGGGTGGGAGGGGGGTTTGTGACTTTGTGCATAGATGTGTGAGGGGGTGATTCACTGGGTGTATGGGTTCAATAGTGTATCTGTGAAGGGCTGTATGGGTAGGTGAGTGTGTGTATGGGTGTGTTGGTAAGTGAATGGATCTCTCAGTAGAACATGTGTGAGTAACTACATATGTGAAAGGCAGTATATGTGAGTGTAGGAGTATATAAATGACTATATGTGAGAGTGAGTGATTGTGAGAGTGGTTGTATGGATGAGTGTGTGCTTGTGTCAGTGATTGTAGAAGAGAGTAAGTATGTGTTAGTATCTGTATGAATAAGTGAGGTGGTGTGTGTATAACTGTATAGGTGAGGAAATGGGAGTGTGATTGATTCTTTGCATGACTGACTAGGCATTTAAGTAACTCTATGGATGAGTGTCAGTGTGTGACTGTCTGTATAGGTGCATGAGTGCATATGATAGTGTTGTATTGATGAGTGTTAGACCTGGTACCATTGGCATGAGTCTCCCTTCCATGTTTCGCTGTTGTCTCCTCTGTTTTTTATATGTTTTGCTGATTTTAGACGCTTTGGGCACTGTGCCACTGCTATTCAGTACCATAGTGCAAGTGCTCCCCATTGTAAATCATTGTAATTGATTAGTGACTCCATGATTGGCTTATTTGATTTACCTGTCAGACCCTAGTACAGTGCACCATGTGTGCCAAGGGTCTGTAGATCAAATGCTGCTAGTGGGCTTGCAGCACTGATTGTGCCACCCACAGAAGCAGCTTGAAAAGTGTGTCTGAGGCCTGCCATTGAAGAGCCTGTGTGCAGTCTAGTACTACCATGTCCACCAGGTATGTACACCCACTTACCAGTCCCTAAACGTCCGCTTTTCTACATGTTAGCCACCCCTAAGGTAGGCCCAAGGGCAGGGTGCATTGTAAGTACAAGGTAGGACATTCCCTGGTGTGTGTGGCATAACCTGATAGTGAATTATAGCCAATTTAATTTTTCACAATTGCAAGGCTACCTGTCCCCGTAGGCCAGAATGGGCAGTTTGATTATAAAATCTTATAATCTTCACTGACTCAGGGAACATGTAGAAAAACAAATTTAGTATGCCTGAACTCAGAATGATAAAATGCATCTTTTAGTGAAGTTGGTTTTAACATTCTGTGTTTGAAAATATCACTTTCAGAAAGTAGGTTTTTTCTTACCTATCCACCCAGCCTGCCTCTGCTAGGTTGTGTATTGCATGTCTGGTTTGTGAGTGACAGGATGGCTTGGACTCCAGCAGTCGGATGGGCAAATAGGACCTTGGCTGCATGGAGAGTGGGGGGCACAGGTTTCCTTTCACTCCCCTGAGCCCTCATAGAATAGAGAGTAGGGGGAGGAGATTTCCTTTCAGCTACCCGGGCCAGGTCTGCTTCCAACAATGCTGTCTCCACCTCCTGCCAGGAAGCTGCACAGAACTGGTTTTGGCTAGGTACAGGCACCCTCTGCCTTCAGAGGACAAAGGATTTACTAATATACATTTTGGGGCCCAGACCCCAAGACTTTAGATGACTTCTGGGAATCAAGACAGACATTTTGCCAAGGAGAAGAACCAGAGAATCTGATGCAGTTTGACTGCCCCAATGCCAGTGTGCTATTTTCTGGCGTTGGCCTGCAGTGGTTTCTTTATTGCCAAAGAAAGGATAAGGAACTTTTATTGAACTTTCATCATCTTGAAGAAGAATCTCCAAGGGCTTGAACTGTGCTTGCCTCCTGCTGAAGTCTCAGGGATACAAGACTTCACCACCAGCTTCCCCCTGAATTTCCTTGCTGAGAATTCTGTCTGCAGAAGTCTGCATATTGTTTGGAGCTGGAAGCGTGACTCAAGGAGAAGAGGCGAGTCGCATCCGCAGCTGTTGCCGTCGCAACATCGGAGAAGAGTGTCTCCACCGCAAGGGTTGCCGTCGCATCGCCGGAGAAGCGTGTCTCAGTCACAGCTGTTTGTCATCATATCATCGGAGAAGCGTGTTGCCACCGCAAGGGTTGCCGTCGCACCACCAGAGAAGCGTGTTGCAGGGCCTTTCGCGGCTCAGAAGTACAAGTTGAACTAATTTTGTGACTTTAGAGAATCACTAGTAATATTTCATGTATACAATCAACCTTGTTCTTCATGTAGCATATTGAAGCCCTTAGATAATGAAATGGTTTTACCACAGTATTAAAACATTGGGAATGTGGAGCACTCCATTGTAGACAATGGAGTGCTCCATGCTTCTACGGGCCGGTAAAGGCCCGCAGAGCAACATTCCAATGTTTTACAAAAGCCTCTCGAAGCTCGAGAGAGCTTCGAGAAGCCTTTGTTTAATTTATTAGAACATTCTGCCCTCTAGTGGCAGAATGTTCTAATAGCCTTATAGCCCTTCGTAGCAGGGCTATACCGCTATTAAAAACCGGTTCTTTTGTTAAAGTCCCTCGCCTTCGGCTCGGGCCTTTAACGCTGCAGCGGGCCTTTAATAGCCGGTATAGCCCGCTACGGCGGGCTATAAGGCTATATTATGAAAGCAGATTTGTGGAAGTGGTAATGTGTTGCCAGAATGCTTGTGCATACTTATTTATGCTAGGGAGCCCGAGTGGAACATTTGCTTTCACCTGTCCTGCACTTTGAGCCCGCATACCGCCCAGTGAGGGGGACCACAGAACCCAGTGCACACCTCGCCAGAGGAGGCGCCATGCATTTCCGGTTTGCCAGGAGGAGCTTAAGTGGCAGCCAGGGCTCCGGCATCGTGGGACGCGCCCGGGCAAAGCCCGGGCGAAGGGCGGCCCGTCCACACCCGTCAAGGACCGGAGAAGACTGGGCTGGGCCCACCCTCTGACAACGGAGCTGGGGTGCAGATACTACATCCCCAAAGGTACTGTTTATTCACACAGTCCAACTTGCTAATTATTTTCTAATGGCTAAACATCTTAAACGTAAGGAGGTTTGTACATCCCTAGGGGGGGGTATCGTGGAGACCCTCGACTCCTTTCTGACATGAGCAGAAACCGTATTGACTCATGAAATACAGTTAAGGGTAAGAAGATTGTCATTGGATACGCTGGTGACCCAAAAAAGGTCATCACTAGGGGGCATAAGCATGGCTAAATCTCCTGTAGGCGCCCACACAGATCCCGTACACTTGCAAGATGATCGAGCACCCACGGACAGACACGGGGGGAAGCGTACCCTGTGATCCTGACTCTTGAAGCTTTCTCGCATATCCTCTCAGATACCTCAGGTACAGGAATGGCTACTGCAGGGAGTGGAGACACACCAGTGCTGGAGGCATCCTGCTCCCTCGAGATCTTACCCACTGTGCCCTCAGCATCCCCGTTCTCATCAGAAACACCATTAAAACCAGGGCCTAGGACAAGAAAGGTTACAACCAGATCTAAGAAGCACCTAAGGGTTAGTCCAAGGGGGAACGGTATGGGCTTGGCCCCTACAGCCAATAATGAACCGCCAGCTAAACGGCCTAGGAGCGGTGCCCCCCCAAAGACCAAAGCAGAAGCCAAGACAAAAACAGCCACCTTCCAAACGACCACATGAAGAGCTCACGGCCGTGGGAGGGTTAACAGGGCACTCTATATGACAAGATTCAGACCAGAGCCCTCTGATTCCCATTGGCAATAACGATCACTGGAGAAGACTTGAGACATTGGCCACTGTACGGTTGGATCCCTTACTTTGTAAACTACGGTCGATTGAGGAGAAACTCTCGGTGATTGCAAGTCAAATAACATGTCAGCAAATATATCTAAAATAGGGGGGTGTCGCTGTAATCATCCTGTTCAATCAGTGGGGGTGTCATCTGTGGTTCTGGGGGCATCGGTAGGGGGTGAGCCTGTGACAAGGATCCCAGTCTTATTACCTTCAATAGGCTCTGACCCCCGGCTAACCCAACGAGCTGACAGGGTACATGACATGGTAAATTATATACCCCAACCTAACACTGCAGCAACCCGTCCCAAGGTGCAACCCGGGAATGTGTGTGTAACGAACACAAGGGTAGAGGAGACAGGACCAGATACGGCTGAGTTGGAGAACCGGCACCACACCCCAAAGAGGTATGTTGAATATCAACAACAAAGGAGAGGGGAAGACATACTAGTTGCCCCACTTAGCGCTGAGCTTCCAGTAATAGATCTCCCCCCGGCTAGCTGCCCATACACAGTGGTTTTGACAGGTTTTCCTAGACACAGTAACGCACAAGAGGAGTCCACCCCTCAGTTGATCAATAAAGTGGCGCACTGGATGTGAAAGTATGCCAGATTTAACATCAAAGAGCATCAGCATATTCTTATGGCGAGGAGGGTGTATTGGATTGGGAAGTCGAGGAAAGCTTTCCCATGAGACTGTGTTATTGTTATGTTCAGACACCCCGAGTTGGCACGTGGGTTCGCCCCGTATTCAGCTGTTATATTTGCCCTAGAGTCCAGCATTAAACCACTGCCCTTGTTTTTTTTTTATAGACTAGTGCCCAGTCTCAATCACATACAATGCTACGCTGGACAGGATCAGGGAACTGGGAGGGTTGCCAGCGCTGGGGCTGCAACTAATGTATTTTCACCATTGAGGGACCTGAACGACATTGACTGACTATCCCATAGGGAGGAACGGGGAGGAGATAGCGAAAGCCATTCGGTTAATATTGGTTTAGTAGAGTGGAGTGTGGAATCCTATATAGTGACAACACTGCCATCACCTGCGAAGACCAGGGAATTTGATAACCGGGAGACAAACTTGGTGGGTAGGTCCGCAAGCCCGTGGAGTGTGGGGAGTTGTGAGGGAGACATAAAAATCATCTTGTGGAACATAGCTGGATTATCTAGCTAGTTTGGGGAGGAGCAATGGCTACGTGTGGGAGTTCCACTTAATATGTCTTCAGGAAACATGGGAGACAAGTAAAAACCTTTTCATTAAAGGTTATAAAACCTTCTTTTGCCCAGCAGTTAGGTCAGTCTCCGGTAGAGCAAAGGGGGGCCTGATTATGTTTATAGATTTGAGATTCCAGGGCAGTTGGAAGAATCTGGCCTGGGACTCAAATGTCGCCCAAGGATTAAAACTTTCAAATGATTTCCTTAGGGTAATTTAAATAAATCTTTACAACGCAATGTTAAATTTGCAGGGTGCGTACAGTCTCCATGAACTAAGTATACAGCTGGAAAACACACGAGGGAAGGGGCTGGCTCAATCACAATCGATCCTAGCAGGGGATTTTAACTGCCACCTGTGCCCTCATCTGAGGGTGGCTCAGGGTGACTGTCTATCCTGCCCATTAATGAAAGGACCCCACCTGGAGCATACTCAGGTGGGAAGGGAACTGACTGGTCTTTTATATTCTTATGGGTTAACCCACATGATGGACATGATTATTAATAAAAAGGGTAGTCTGTTTCCTCCTACATTCAAAGCGGGAGGTTGCCACTTTTATATTGATTTGATTTTCGTCTCCCTTATGCAGAAAAGTGACGTACTAAAGTTTGATATTCAACACAATGTACTTTAGCGATCACAATCCACTCATCTTAGTGATCGAAACACAGTAACAATTGCAAGCATCAAATAGACAGGAAAGGTGCTCGGCAATTGCCGTAACGGAACAAGGTAGAAGGCTAAGATGGGCTCAGGTTGAAATTGAAGCTTTTAATGCTTCACTATTCGATAGAGGCCAGCAGGAAATAGTGAAATGCCTCGATTTAGGAGTGGTAGGGGTGGAATTAATAGAGGCTTTCATGTATGTTGCAAATCAGGTGGACAATTTGTTGAAAACCTCCTCACGCGGGTATAGTGGGGGCCCCAAGGTGGTTTGATAGCCAGTGTTCGGAGGCCTTAAGAAAGTTAAAAGGGGCACTTAAGCAGACACCCAGAGACAGGGAGCGGGTGGCTGCCTGTCGCTTAAGCTATAAACTAGCTGTCAAAGGAAGAAAGGGCAACCTACAACGTGCTGCCTGGGAAGAACTCACCGAGGCGGCTGAGTCGAAGGACTCTGCCCACTTCTGGAGGGTAATTAACAACCCCTGTTTCTCGGACCCAAATAACCGGGGCTAAGTAACAATATCATGCCAGAACAAGGGCAGCAGCATTTTCAGGGCCTGTAGAATCACCCTTATAGTCAGGATAAGCTGCAGACCCCAATCGCCCAACAAAATAGCAACCCTGTTGCCTTCTCACGGGGCGAAGTAACCTTAGGAATAGAGAGCTTGACGAGAAATAAGGCACCGGGGCCAGATGGGATCCCTCCGGACCTCTTTCGTTTCAACACGGAGGTCTGGGCCCCCCTTCTAACTAGGGTTCTAAATGCAGCACTAAGCACACCCATGCCAGCATCCTGGTCTTCCCCTATCATTGTGCCAATTTTTAAGAAGGGCAACAGGGACAGTCCACACTGCTATCGGCCAATATCCCTGATAGATGCCTCAGCGAAGGTCCTGGGGCGGGTGATTTTAAACAGGTTGATGGATTGGGCAGAGGCAACACAAATCATCACGGACGCGCAATATGGATTTCGTCTGGGGAAATCTACTGTAGACCAATGTCTCAACCTGTATCTCATCACCGCAAAATGCACTGTAGTCAAGTCTGGGCGCTTTACTTAGCTTTCATGGACCTCACTGCAGCCTTTGACCGCGTGAATTGCACTAAATTGTGGGCTATAATGGGTAATCTTGGGGTAGACAAAGCAATAATAAACTTCCTGCAGTTGCTGCACTCCCACCAAACAGCAGCTGTAAGATACCCGCAGGATGGGAAGGTAACGGAGCATTTTAAGTGTTCTAGTGGGGTCAGACAAGGATGCATCTTAGCGTCATTCTTGTTTACTATATTTATTAATGGACTAGACGCTACTTTGCGCATTTTTGAGGTAGACCTGCCGAGTATACGCGATAGAACAGCCCCGGTTCTGCTTTATGCAGATGACGTGGTGCTCTTTGCCCGTACCGCACACAGTCTGCAGCTTTTAATTGACGGCTTTTTGAAATTCATGGGTAATCTGGATATGTCCCCTAACCTCGCAAAATCATATGTCATGGAGATGGGAAAGAAACCAAGCAAATCTTATAATTACACCATAGGCTCATATACCCTAGGCAAAGTCCCAGACTTTGCATACCTGGGCATGTTTTTTGATAGTCGCCTGAATTTTAAACACTTAATAGAGGAAAAGTGTCTGACATTGAACAGGGCCACAGGTTCAATTACAAATTTTGCCCTCAGGCTAGGGTGCTGGACCCCAAGTATGATTTTAAAGTTATATAACTCTATTTGTTGCGCTGAAGTCCTTTGTGGAAGTGAGGTGTGGGAATTTGTTAAGACCATTAATTTGCAAAGGGAAGAGAACAAATATCTGTGGCGGATACTTAAGGTCCCTCATAGCACCCCGGCATTTAGTATTCATGAAGAACTGGGGGTCAAACATATCACATATATGGTGGAAATGAAGCCCCGTGTCTGTTGGCTGAAGATCTGGACAAACGCAGAGGTGGTTCTGACAAGGCTTGTAATTCAGGATTGCCTTTCGTTAGATTATGCGATGAACATCCCATGGAAAAAATATGTCAAGGAATCTTTCACTAAATTAGGGCGTGCAGATCTGTTTAACAAGACAATAAGAGACAAAAAGACCCAAAGACAAGGGTGACACCAAAGCGTTGTACTTAGATTTTGCTATGGTGCAACGCGAAGCCGTAGAACTGGAGAAACACTCACTAAGAGATCATGTCCTAGTTAAAACAACTCAGGGTATAGAACCATATTTAACATTAATGACGAGTGCTCATGACAGATTTTTAATTACCCGCTTCAGATTAAATTTTATCCACCATTTATTGGCTGTACCGGCGGGTTTCATCACAAATTCACAAGAGAGAGGGCCCTGTTGCTGCAACAACAGGTCTCCACAGGATACCCTTCATCTAGTTCTCCTCTACCCGTATTATGCCTACCCCAGGAAAATGTTTTTGAAGGGCCTGTTAACCCCTTCGATGCTCATGACGGAATGGTTCCGTCATGAGCATCGGTGCCCCTGTGCTCATGACGGAACCATTCCGTCATGAGGCCAGGGACACGAAATCCCTCTGCTGCAGACAGCAGAGGGATTTCTATTTCATGCCTTTGACCTTGGGAGCTGGGGAAGAGCTTCCCCAGCTCCCGAGGCCCCCTCCCTGGTTTCTGTGCAATGAAGATCAGCGCGCAGGTCGCGCTGTCTTCATTGCACAGAAAACGAAACTGAAATGAGCCTTTAGGCTCATTTCAGTTTCACTTTGTATGTGCTCAGGGGGCTATCTCAGCCCCCCGGGCACGTAGAAAGACGGGAGAGGTATCATTGGAAAGGGGAGAATCTCAGGAGGGCGATCCCCAAGCAGGGATCCATCCACTAGACACCAGGGAGGGGGGAGCGGCCCCTTAGGCAAGGGCTTTTGCTCCCCCCAAATTTGTTTAGTGTAATTTAGTCTTTTTGCCCCCCCTGGGGGGCAGATGGAGGCAGTAGCCCCCAATCTGCCTCCCGGGGGGGCAAAAAGCCCACTAGACACCAGGGATACTTACTTAGCGCACATCAGTTTTTTAGGGTGGGGGCTGTCCATGCTCCCACCCCGCATAATGTACAGCCTTTCTGCCCCCCCTGGGGGGCAGTTGGGGGCAGTAGCCCCTAATCTGCCCCCCCGGGGGGCAGAAAGCCCACTATACACCAGGGATTTCTTATAATTTGTGGTGGGGGCTGCCCAATATGGTCATGCCCATGCCCCCACCCACCCTCCGCAAAAATGACAGCCTTTCTGCCCCCCCGGGGGGCAGATGGGGGCATTAGCCCTAAATCTGCCCCCCCGGGGGGCAAAAAGCCCAGTAGACACCAGGGATTTTTTAGCCAAATTTTAATTAGGGTGGGGGCATAGGCATGCCCGTTTTGGGCAGCCCCCACCCTAATTAAAATTTGCCCAAAAAAACTCCCTGGTGTCTTGTGGACTTTCTGCCCCCCCTGGCGGGCAGATGGGGTCATTAGCCCCCAATCTGCCCCGCCGGGGTGCAAAAAAACCCAATAGACGCCAGGGAGTTTTTTTGGGGCAAATTTGAATTAGGGTGGGGGCTCCCAAAACGGGCCTGCCCATGCCCCCACCCCCCCTCCCCCGCAAAAATAACAGCCTTCCTGCTCCCCTGTGGGGCAAATGGGGCAGTAGCCCCCAATCTGCCCCACCAGGGGGGCAAAAAGCCCACTAGACGCCAGGGATTTTTTAGGCAAATTTTAATTAGGGTGGGGACATTGGCATGCCCGTTTTGGGCAGCCCCCAACCTAATAAAAATTTGCCCAAAAACCTCCCTGGCATCTAATGGACTTTCTGCTCCCCCTGGGGGCAGATGGGGGCTTTAGCCGCCAATCTGCCCCACCGGGGGGCAAAAAGCCCACTAGACGCCAGGGATTTTTTGGGGGCAAATTTGTATTAGGGTGGGAGGTCCCAAAAAGGGCATGTCCATGCCCCCACCCCCACAAAAATTACAGCCTTCCTGCCCCCCTGGGGGGTAGATGGGACAGTAGCCCCCAGTGTGCCACCCTGGGGGGCAAAATGCCCACTAGACGCCAGGAATTTTTTGGGGCAAATTTTAATTAGGGTGGGGGCATTGGCATACCCGTTTTGGGCAGCCCCCACCCTAATTAAAATTTGCCCCAAAAACTCCCTGGCGTCTAGTGGACTTTCTGCCTCCTCTGGGGGGCAGATGGGGGCATCAGCCACCAATCTGCCCTGTTGGAGGGGTAAAAAGCCAACTAGACGCCAGGGATTATTTTGGGGCAAATTTTGATTAGGTTGGGGGTTAGCCAAAACTGACATGCCCATGCCCCCACCCCCTCCCTGCAAAAGTTACAGCCTTCCTGCCCCCTGTGGGGGACAGGTGGGGCATTAGCCCCCAATCTGCCCCCCCGGGGGGCAAAAAGCCTATTAGACGCCAGAGATTTTTCGGGGAAAATTTTAATTAGGGTGGGGGCATTTGCATGCCCGTTTTGGGCAACCCCCACCTTAATTAAAATTTACCCAAAAAACTCTTTGGCGCCAAGTGGACTTTCTGCCTCCCCGGGGGGGCAGATGGGGGCATTAGCCCCCAATCTGCCCCACCTGGGGGGCAAAAAGCCCACTAGACGCCAGGGAGTTTTTTGGGGAAAATTTTAATTAGGGTGGGGGTTGCCCAAAACGGCCATGCCCATGCCCCCACCTCCTCCCCGCAAAAATTACAGCCTTCCTGCCTCCCCGGGGGACAGGTGGGGCAGTAGTCCCCAATCTGCCCCTCCGGGGGGCAAAAAGCCCACTAGACGCCAGGGATTTTTTTAAGCAAATTTTAATTAGGGTGGGGGCATTTGCATACCCGTTTTGGGCAGCCCCCACCCTAATTAAAATTTGCCCCAAAAACTCCCTGGCGTCTAGTGGACTTTCTCCCTCCGCTGGGGGGCAGATGGGGGCATCTGCCCACCAGAGGAGGGGTAAAAAGCCCACTAGACGCCAGGGATTATTTTGGGGCAAATTTTAATTAGTTTGGGGGTTGGCCAAAACTGACATGCCCATGCCCCCACCCCCTCCCTGCAAAAGTTACAGCCTTCCTGCCGCCCGTGGGGGACAGATGGGGCAGTAGCCCCCAATCTGCCCCCCCGGGGGGCAAAAAGCCTACTAGACGCCAGATATTTTTCGGGGAAAATTTTAATTAGGGTGGGGGCATTGGCATGCCCGTTTTGGGCAGCCCCCACCCTAATTAAAATTTGCCCCAAAAACTCCCTGGCATCTAGTGGACTTTCTCCCTCCGCTGGGGGGCAGATGGGGGCATCTGCCCACCAGAGGAGGGGTAAAAAGCCCACTAGACGCCAGGAATTATTTTGGGGCAAATTTTAATTAGTTTGGGGGTTGGCCAAAACTGACATGCCCATGCCCCCACCCCCTCCCTGCAAAAGTTACAGCCTTCCTGCCGCCCGTGGGGGACAGATGGGGCAGTAGCCCCCAATCTGCCCCCCCGGGGGTAAAAAGCCTACTAGACGCCAGATATTTTTCGGGGAAAATTTTTATTAGGGTGGGGGCATTGGCATGCCCGTTTTGGGCAACCCACACCCTAATTAAAATTTACCCATAAAACTCTCTGGCGCCTAGTGGACTTTATGCCTCCCCTGCAATGTGGATTTCTTTTAATTTCCAGTGACAGAAAAGCATTTACCACTGCTGAAGATTGTAAAATATTACTGCTTCAGCTATATGAGACCCCAGGCATGCGAAAATATGTGGCAGAGAGCTATGTTAAATTAGCAATTTCAGAGCTCAGTTTTGCGTGATATGGCTATTGAAATGATAAGGCGTTATTTCACTGATAATGTTGTTTTTATTGTCCTAGAGTTTGTTTCAGGTAATAGGTCTTCAAGTAGAGAGCCTCGCATGTGTTTCAAATTTTCTGCCTGGGCAAGTCATTTCAATGGGCGAGACTGAGCTTTGGTTTTTGAAACTCACTAATCTTCACTGAATGCAATATCTGGAACTGGATTATGACTAGGCTATTGAAGCAAAATCGCACTGCCATATTTTCTAGCTTCTTAATGGGTTTCAGGCTGAAAATATCAGTAAAACAATAAACGTTTTATTTCAACTTTAAAGAGGCTAACGATTTGAGTACAGAAGTACTTTAAGGTTTCTTCTGAACGCCAAACTCATCTTACATCATGGATTTTCTTTTTTTCTCAAATAGAAAAAATGATAAAAAAATATAGCAATATAAAACATTTTGTGCACTTTCGTTATCTTTTCCTGGCATCGCTTTATCACTGGGATACATAGGCACAATTTATTTATGTGAAAAATAATATTTAGTTTTTCTCTTTATTTGTAGATACATTACTCAAAGTTTCCATTTTCTTCGCAGTCTTATGTGAATTTCTAATACGAATCTTTGCTGTTATCAACTAGCTTTAATGTATAGGGGATTTGTGTTTTCCTCTAATGGTTTTGATTCCGTTGCTCTATAGAAAAGGCATCAGGATTTCTATTCAGACCAGAATAGCCCTTTAGTGGAGTGCAAACCCTTGGTCTCGGAGACATCGAAGGTCTACTATAAATCGAACAATAAAGGACATCAAGAACGTCCTTTCTTTACTCAGTTTTAAAGTGTATGCTTTCATCAACAGTTATACATACCAAGTATTGAATGTGTAAGACAGCTGTGGATGAAAGGATACCTTATATTTGTATAAAGATGTTTGGTGGCCTTCCTATTCAAATGTACTTTCCTGGCTGCTATGGAAGCACAGCCTTTATTTGGTGATGTCCATCATAACTTCAGGGTGTGTATTTGGGGTGTGACACCCCGCAAATAAATACATTTGTGGCTTGGCACTTGGATCTGGGGGCCCTTAATCAGGTCTGCTATGTCTGTGTTGGTTTTCTTGTCATACAGCTTCCTTTCAGAGGTTTTAACTTTTCAGTTTTTTGGATCGGAAAATTAAATGTGTATAGGCCCAGATTTTTGAAGAGTTTGCATCGAGGCTGCATCACTTTCTTGACACAGCCCGATGCAAAATCCTGCTAGGTATTTACAAAGCGTCACAAATATAATTTTACATAGTTTTGTGGGAAACAATTACTCAACACAGCGTATAGCAGTGCCTTGAATTACTTTGCATCATGTAGGCATCCCATGGCCGATGTATTTGGAAGATGTGTGCATTCACCTATGGATTTTGACACAGACAATTTTTACATAGGCCCACCTTTACAAACATTTTGCATCTATATTGAGTCACTTTTTTAGTGCAGTACCAGTGCAAAATCCTTTTCGGTCTTTAGAAAGCCATACAAATGTTGATTTGCATGACTTTCTAAGAAAATGTAGCGCAGTGAATTATGTTGCCTTGCCTTACTTTTGCATCATGTCAACGTTCCATAGGTGGCGCATGGCCATTCCTGTGCATCCACCCATGGATTTTGAGTGACACTCAAGGGTGCGCCTGCCTGACGATGGCATAAAGAAGATACACATCTTCAATTCTCTTAGTTATTTCGTCTTGCACATGTGCTTCATCCTGTAGCACACACACAAACAGGAAAACATCTTCTAAGATAGTGTTTTGCAAGACGGTACCCGTTTTTGCACAAAAACCATCCTGACCATTACACAAACACAGTTGCACTGTGGTGCAAGGGTGCCTGCATTGGCTCTTAGCACCCCAAAGTGCACCAGCATTTGGACAGAGCAAAACTGCATCATTTCTTTGAAGATATGGCACACTTCTGCTCTTCTCAGTTCACACAATGCAACAACTTATCTTGTTGCGCTGCATTACAACACTTCTTTGAAAATATATGCCATTGAAGTAAGTTTTACACTGACAAATTATACTCCATCTGTATAAAGCTTGAGGTCTGCCCAACACATAATCGGGAAGGCGAATCCTGAGTTTGGTGGATGGGTACTCTATTGCTGTGGCAACAAAGTACCTGTTCGTCAAACTCTAAATCAGCCCAAAAGGCCCACCAAATGCAAACAGTAGTGAGCAGTCCTTTCCGGACCTTGGCCATATCACCCATTCACCTTCGTCCCGGTGCTTTTTTAGTTGGGATATTTGAGTTTTACATCTCTCTGGATCTCACTGACTATGCTACACCACTAGTAGTCTCCAACCTGGAGCACCTAAGAGAGAGGTACAAAGAGATATGATTTTTTGCATCAGGTCAACGGAAAGTGTGATCAAAGACAAAAGTCTGAGCCTCATTTAAGCATCCTGTTGGATTTGATTCTGATGCCACAATCAGAGTGTGTGGGGACCAAATGTTTCGGAGGAACCTCACTGGTAGTTTGGAGCTGTTCCTTGGCTTCGTCGGTCATATTATCTGTACTTCCAGTTTAAATCGCCTTGGAACCTTGTGGACGTGTTCTACTTACCCATACTGGCTACGAAGGGAAAATCTGACAAAACCAACAGAGACTTTTCATTAATACAAGGAGGATAGCGGGGAGCACCATGGTTGGTTTTGTTCCTGGGATGATGTGTTGGAAGCAGGAGGTTTGGAAGCAGGAGTGTTGGCTGAGCCTGGAAAAGTGCCTTGGACTTCTGGAGGGCAGTTTGTGGCATTCCTGCAGCATTTAGTAGATTTTGCTGCAGCGCGAGCAAGGAGTTGGAGCTCCCATGCTCCTTGTCCCTTGCGCAGGTGCGCTCATCAAGTTCCCTTGCGGTGTGCTCTATCATGTGCCCTTTAGTTGATGTCTGCCAGAAGACTAGAATGCTAGTCTAACCCATCACAGCGGTCAACTTGGCAACATTTTAGCAGCTCACAGTTCACTCTTGAGAGGCAGGTCTGCAAGGAGAGCAGGCGCATCTGATCAGATCAGTACTGCGGATCGTGGTGACTCGCACACCATATGACTGTGTGTAAAGGATATTGGCAAATCCAGCAATAAGTGGTGATTTGCACACCATTATACAGTGTGTGAGTGTAATTGGCGAATCGAGCAATAAGCGGTAATTTGCACACCATGTGACTATGTGCTTTAGTAACATGCAAATTTGTGGCAAATCCTATCATTTTTGTGGCGGCTTGGTTCACACATCTATTTTAATTACTGAACAACAATTAGATACTCAGGGGTATGATCTTTGCAGTTGCACTATTCCACAAATTTGTATGTACTTTGTTGCATATTCCTTCTGTTTCAGTGTGTTATTAGTATTTTAATAGCATTTAAGCATAACGCAACAGTACATCGTTCCTCCTATTGCTTTTTTGGCAACCCCAGACTCTCCCCAAATGTAATGGGAACAGTGGAAGGAGGGTTAGAAGGGGAGTTTGGAGGCCATAGAAGGGGAGATTTTCATGCAAACAAAAGTGCTATTTTAAGGCAATTGTTGGCTTGTTGGGTCCTGAGGGAAGGAAAGGGTTAAAAACCCATACCAATTGTCAATGTGATGGCGGAAGGCAATGTGTTAGATGAATATAAATCAGGGATTTGCAAAACGCGCTACTCACCGTGAGAGTCCCAAGGCACTAAGGGAAGGGGGGTTCGTGCAGCTCTGTGTCATCCAAAGAGCCAAGTCTTGAGGCTCTTCCTGAAAGCTTGCAGAGTGGGGGATCATCTGATGATGAGGGGGAGTTCTTTCCAGCTCTTGGCCACGATGTAGGAGTAGGCTCTTCCTCCCGTTCTAGCTCTGTGGATGCGTCGGGTTTCAGCCAGGACGAGGTCGGTGGAGCGGAGGTTTCTCTGTGGTGTGTATAAGGAGACTCTTTCATTGAGATATTGGGGTCCGGTGTTCTTGAGGCATTTGTAGGTGTGAGTGACCTTGAAGGTCACTCTTTTTTCGATGGGGAGCCAATGGAGGTCTCGCAGGTGCTGGGTGATCTGGTCTTGTCATGGGAATCGCCGAGGACGAGTCTGGCTGCAGTGTTCTGGATGGTCTGGAGTTTGCAGAGTAGAGATTTGTTGAGCATAAAGGGCATTTCCGCAGTCCAGTCTACTGGTTATGAGTGCGTGGGTGACGGCCTTTCTGGAGGTCTTGCAGGGGATACAGGGGGTACTGGAGCATGTGGAAGAAAAGGTGTTGATCTATCAGGTCATGGTGAGGGAGGAGTCGAGTATGATGCAGAGGTTGCAGCCGTGGTCCGTGGGTGTGGGAGGGTTGCCGAGGGCAGTGGGCCACCAGATGCTGTCCCATGCAGAGGGGGTAGATCCAAGGACGAGGAGTTCCGTTTTCGCAGAGTTGAGCATCAGACAGCTGCTGCTCATCCAGGATGCAACGTCTTTCATTCCTTCCTGGAAGCTGTGTCTGGTGATGTCTGGTTCCTTGGTGAGGGAGAGGAGGAGCTGGTTGTCGTCAGCGTAGGCTACTATGCAGAATTCGTGCTTTCTGACTATGGTAGCGAGGGGGGTACGTAGATGTTGAAGATTCTGGGGCTAATCAATGATCCTTGGGGTACTCCGCAGCAGATCTCTGTGGGTTCGAAGAGGAAGTGCGGGAATCTGATTCTTTGGGTTCGGCCTGTGAGGAAGGAGCACATCTGGTCTAGGGCAGTTCCCTGTATGCCAGCGTCATGGAGTCTGGCAGTGAGTGTGCAGTGGGAGACGGTGTCGAAGGCTGCAAAGAGGTCTAGTAGGATGAGGGCATCCTTATGGTTCTGGTCAAGGAGAGTGCGGATGTCATCTGTGGTGGCTAAGAGGGTGGTCTTGGTGCCGTGGTTGCTGCGGAATCCATATTGGGAGGAGTTGGATTCTATGAAGTTTGTGAGCTGGATGTTGATGATTTTCTCAGTGACTTTGGCTGCGAAGGGGAGGAGAGAGAAGGGTCTGTAGTTCTTGAGGTTCGTCGGGTCTGTAGAGGGCTTCTTGAGAAGGGGCTTGACTTCAGCACATTTCCAGTTGTCGGGAAATGTGCCAGTTTTGAAAGTGAAGTCGATGGTGCGTCGTAGTTCGTGTGCTTTGGCAGCGGCGGGTCTATTGAAGATGTGCGGCGGGCAGAGGTCAGAAGGGGCTCCTGAGTGTATGCTCTTTATGGTCTTGGTGGTGTCTTCTGTGGTGGCAGGGGTCCAGGGGGTGATGATAGGCTGCCTGGAGTTGCTGGTGATAGGTGTAATGTGGGTGCCTTGTTTCGGTTCATTAAACTTGTCATAGAAAGACTTGATCTTGTTATAGAAGTAGGAACCAAGTTTGTTGCAGAGGTCCTGGGAGGGGGCGTCTGAGGTTTAGCTGGGGGTTTGGTGAATTCTTGCATGATGCTGAAAAGTTCCTTAGAGTTGCGGGAGTTAGAGAGGATTCTGTCCTGGATGAAGTTCTTCTTTGTGGATGTGATGCATTGGGGGTGTTCGGTCATGGCAGTTTTGTAGGTAGTGCATGCTGCTGGGGTTTTGCTGGTCCTCCATGCTTTCTCAGGATGTCGGATTCTTGATGGTCGGTGGTGAATCAGGCAGCTTTCGTGGGGCATTGTTTGTCTGAGTTCCGGAGGGGAGCGAGTGTGTTTACGCATTTGGTTATCCATCTGTGGAGTTCATTAGCTGCAGAGTTGGCATTGGTCATGGTGGGTGGAGGAGTGCGGTTGAGGGCAGGGTTGAAGTGTTCTTCAGTGATCTTGCTTTAGTTTCTCCATGGGGGAAGGTGTAGGCTTGTGTGTGGTGGATTTTGGGACGGAGAAATGTACACAGTGGTGGTCCGTCCAGCGGGGTTGCATGGTGTGGCTGAAGCAGATGTTGTTTTCTCCTGCGAAGATGGGGTCGAGGGTGTGTACCGACTTGTGGGTGGGGGTGGCGATGAGCTGTTTCAGTCCGATGTTGGTGAGGTTGTACAGGAGGGCGGTGGAGTTGGGTCAACTGAGGTGGAAATTCAGGTCTCCAAGCAGTACATAGTCCATGGAGGTGATAGTGTGGGGCACGATGAGGTCTGTGTTGGTTGTGGTGAACATGGTGCATGGTCCAGGAGGTGTGTAGGTGAGGGTGCTGCATAGAGTCGTTCTGAGGTTGGTCTGGATCTGGAAGTGAAAGTGTTCTATGGGGTTGAGGAGTCGTTTGGCTGTGGTGAGTCTAAGGGAGCTTTTGTGTATGATGGTGAGGCCCCCTCCAGGGTAGTTGAGGCCGTCCTTCCTCTGAATCTTGCATCTGTCGGGGAGGGCCATTGCAATGTCAGGGTTGGATCTGGCGTTGGTCCAGGTCTCTGTGAGGAAGGTGACGTCTGGCAACAGGGTGTTGAGGAGGTCCCAGATTTCAACTGCGTGTCTGTGCGGGGAAAGTACGTTGAGTACTATACAGCTCAGGGGTTGGTATGTGATGGTTTCTGGTGGATAGGCAGTTATTGTGGGGGTCTGGAGTTGGGTGAAGGTGCACCGGCTGTGTTGGCAGGAGAACTGGCCTTGGGTGGTGTTCGGCAGCGACAGCTGGCAGTTGTTGTTTCTTCCGGGGTTGAGTGCGTGGAGGGCAGCTGAGTCAAAACAGTGGGTGGTCAGAGGACCATGGTCACTGGCGCAGGTCTCGGTGGGGTTGGGGTGCCAGCGATGCAGCCACGCAGTAACCGCCATTAAGTCAGGGGAGGGAGCGCAGCTGGGAGGAATAGGCAGGAGGATAGTGGCCGTGGGGGCAGAAGCAGAGGGAAAAAGGGAGCAAAAAGGAAAACAGAAAAGACAAAACAAGTCAGCAACAGGAAAACAGACAAAAAGGCACAACCAGAAAAGGCTCAACCAGACAAAAAGCCATCAGATAGACAAAAAGGCAACAGCCAGACAACAGGGCAGAAATAGCCACAAGCAGAAAGGCACAGATAAACAGAAAAACAGAAAGGCAACAGAAAAACAATAGAAAGCTGGCAGAGCGGACCAGGAGAAGAGCAAGGCTCTCCCACTGTATCACCAGGGATGAGGCGCAGGCAGGAGCCTGCGGGTGGAGGAGGGCCTTGAACACCTACCTGCAACCAGAGAGGTACTGGGGGCAGCGGCGCAGCGACAGAGCTGTGTGAGAGGGAGAGCAGTTTCCCTGACCAGTAAGTCAGAGGTCCCCAATATATGCCACAGCCATCAAGGCTTTGGATATGCGATTCCAGAAGAAGACAAACATCACCATGGAGAGACACATATTTTATGCCAGACAACAACTATCGGGGAAGTCCATTGAGTCTTACATTGGAGCTTTAGGAATCTTAGCAGTTACATCTGGTTATGGAGTGTTCGAGGAAGAGACAAACAGTTATCAGGTTGTGGAGAAAACTAGCAACAAAAAGTTTTTAGACAAGCTGTTGACAACCAAAACGTTAAGCTTGGAGAGAGCTGTTGAAATTGCTATCAGTATAGAAGAGATTACTATTTACATGGAGCAGATATTTTTAAGCTCACATGTACACGCTGTGTAAGGGGTGGACCAGGTGAAAGATATGGAGAGGAAAATTGAAATGATAAAAACAAATGGTTATGGAATGTTATAGGTATGGGAATAGAAATATCACTTGGGCAATTCCCCATCATGGTCTGCTGTGGATAAAAATTGTGCAAATTGCAGGAAAAAAGGACACGTCCCTTAAGTGTGTAAATCTAGTGGTGACAAGTTTACTCCTAAACATGTTAACGTGGTGGATTCTTACTTTAGCAATGAAACCAAATCTGGGTCTGATGATGAGGACGTAGTATTCTGTGTACAAGAAGCAGGATAGGAGGAGGAGGATGGAAGAGTGAACAGTAGTGTGATGCAAATTGGATCTGAAAGGGTTAAAAGACAATTTTGTCTGGTGACTGTATCAGATATTCCCGTCAACATGATGGTGGAATTGGGATCGGTTTTCACCTAAATTGGTACAAAGAGTGGGAGAAAATAAAAAACGCAAGTTCAAGGAAGTCACTTGTACGACCAGTTGCATATGGAGGAAAGTCCATTGAAGTAGTAGGGGAGGTTGATACTGTGTTAAATTTCAAAGGGAACAAGGCACAGTCTACAGTATATGTGGCCTAGGATGGATCATGTCTGTGAGGATGGTTAGAAAAAAGGAAGTTGGGAATAGTCATGGACCTCAATAGCCCAGAGCAGTTGTTGTTGAAGAATGATTGTGTTGCAGTTAGTGCAGTGGATGTGTGCCCCAACTTAAATACATTCCTGGAAATTGTTCAAGAGCAATTGGGTAAGCTGAAGATTTTTTCAAATCCAATCGTTCATAAGTCTGGTGCCATCCCTTTGGTGCATAAAGTGAGACGTGTGCCTGTAACCATGAAGGAGGCGCTCAGGAAAGAATAAAAAAATCTGTCTGATCAAGGATTCATAGAGACCATTGAAAGTTCAAATGGCTTACCAATTGTGTTGGCAAGGAAGGCTAGTGGGTCGTTAGAGGATGTGCATCTATTTGAGGGACCTCAACAAAAGGATTTGAATGGACAGGCATCTCCTATCGAACATAACCAAAATGTTGGTCTACTTCAAGGGTGCCACGGTGTTCGCAACTATGGACATGACATCTGCATATCATCAGATTGCATTGAAACATGAGTCGAGGCATTTAACATCACTCCTGAGGGAGCATTCAGGCTTAAGAACATGCCATTTGGTTTGACCTCTATCTCCTTTGTTTTTCAACAAGTTGTGGAGGCTCTGTGTAAAGGCATACCAAATGTAAAATGCTTGCAGGACGACATTCTTGTGTTTGGTCATGAGACATCATCCCATGATAAGTTCCTGGCGGTGGCCTTGTCAGCATTGAAAGAGAAAGGTATGACTTTGAGGGCTGAGAAGTGAAGATTTGCAATTTAGTATGTGGACTCTCTGGGCTTCAAGATTCCAGCTAATGGTATGGGACCAAAGGAGAGCTTAGTGAGGGCAATTGCTGAGTTCCTGATGCCCACTAATTAGGATCAGGTACGCTCCTTCCTTGGCATGTTGAAATTTGGTTCCCGATTCATTCCCAAATGTGTTGAAAGAACTTGAGACTTCAGGATTTCACAAAAAAATTATGAGAAGTTTGTGTGGAGCAAGAAGGTGGATCAAGAGTTCGAGGTGATTAAGAAGGAAGTGGCTTGTGGCATTCTTTTGAAACCATTTGATGCACATGACCCCTCTATCGTTGTCACTGATGCCAGTCAATATGGGTAGAGGCCTGTGTTGCTGTTGACTCATGAAGGGAAGGATGAAGTAGTAGCTTTCTCATTGCATACCTTGAGGGGTAAAGAGAGTACCTATTCTGTCATTGACCAGGAAGCATTGCGATGTTGGTGGGGGATTAACCCTTTCAGAAACTATGTGTGGGGTGTGAAATTCACCACTATAGTAGACCATAAGCCTTTTATTATTCTCTTTGCTACCAAGGGAGCTTGTAATGCGACACCACAAATTTCAAATGGCAGTTCAGACTGCAGGAATTTCGGTACTGACTGGAGCATATTCAAGGCATGAGGAATATAGTTGTAGATTGTTTGTCCCATTTGATTTGAGTGATGGTGATGGGGCAGTGGATGAAGGAGGAGAAGACTTTTGTATTGTGGGTGCGATCTGCAGTTTTACCAATGGGTGTATTTCAGCAAGTGAATGGAAAAATGCTTTGGGGGTGACAAGAATTTACAAGATGATAGGGTCGGCAAGGATTGGACCAAGAACAAGACTTGTCTGCATATCTATGCCTTTAAGCATGTGTCTTCAGAGTTACATATAACGTGTGGTATACTTAGAAGGGTTGATACATTGATTATACCCAATGGGATTAGTGGTAAGGTGTTAAAGCTGGCGCATGAAGGCCATGTTGGGGTGAGAGTTTTGAAAAAGAGGATTAGGGATAACTTTCGGTGGATAGGTTTTGACAAGAAGGTTGAGCATTTTGTGAGGGAGTGTGTGGCATATACCATCAGTGACAAATCTCAGATTACTGAGAGAGCGTAGTCCAAAATGGGAATGGACATCATAGGTCTAATCAATGTTGTGAAAGCGAATTGTAGATATGGAATTGTATTGATTGATTATTTTTCATGATGGCCGGAGGTGGAATTCATGAGGTCATCCAATACCTCGGAAGCCATTGGATTTCTACAAACAGTGTTTATGAGAGTTGGGGCTCCGGTTGAACAGACATGGGGTTCAATTTATGTCTGGTTAGTTTTAGTTTGAAAAATGTCTTTCCCATTTAATTGTGAAACACACTAACAAGTTTTTTTGCCACACTCGCAGCAATGGTGTTGTAGAAAGCTGTGATAGAGTCATCAAGGACAATATTCAGTAGTCAATTGCTACCGGGTAGGATTGGGGCAAAGAACTTAGGGGCATATTATCAAGACAGGAGATAAAATTATCGCTGATTAAGCGGCAGAAAACTGCTGCTAAAACGGCGATAATGGGCTTGATAATATGCTCTATGGAATTCCAATTGAAGCCCATGTTAGATGTGAAGGACATCTAACATGGGCTTCAATTGGGATTCCCTAGAGCATATTATCAAGCCCATTATCGTCGTTTTAGCGGCAGTTTTCTGCCGCTAAAGCGGCGATAATTTTATCGCCTGTCTTGATAATATGCCCCTTAAGGAGCATATTTACAAGAAAGTGGTGGAGCGCGTGTTAGCTCCAAAATTTAAAACGCCACACCAATTTAGAAAAGCAGTGTTGCACTGTATTTACAATAATGCGGCATACCCCTACATTTCTCCCTGTGCTGGCACCAAATTCAGCTGCCTTGCACCAGCGCAGGCACCCTTATACATTAGTGCAAGGGTGCCTGCATTGAGGGAATGACTGTTTATGTGCAGGAAGGTGTCCCTTCCTGCATAAACAAAATCCAGAATGGCTATTTTCAACTCCTATGTGTGCTGCATTGGTCATTATTTACAAGGCGGCGTTAAGCCACGTTAAGTGGCTTAATGCTGCCCTGTAAATAAGGCAAAGCCCCTACTGCCACAGGATTGTTGCAAAAAGTGAAGTTCCTGTGGCAATAGGGACTTGTAAATATGCCCCATAGGGTCTACTATGGGCGATTTGCACCATACTCAATGCAGTCACAGAGGTGTCTCCATTTACACTACTCAAAGGTTGTGAACCCATGACTAACGGGCAAATTACCATGTCATTAGGAAGGGCTCCGGTTGGGACTCAGTATTGCTGAATCTGATTTGGAACCTTTGCATCCGATGGAATCGGTCACCCTTCCGGACGACTGAGTGCGATGCATGGAAGCCATTTAGGCTGTCTGAATCGGTTCCGTATGGGATTCAGGCAGCCCGCATCATTCCGTTCCAATTCATACAGCACAATGGAGACAGTTTCTGAACGAGCGCGTATGATGACCGATTCGGACAGCTTTTCCAAATCGGATTGCCCAAGATGAAACAGCTTTGGGAATCGGTCTTTGAGGACCCGTTGTGAGCCCCTTCACCCGAAGGTGCCCGAATGTGGCCTGTGGGGGTACCCAAGAGACCCCTCTTCCCAACCATGCACAATGTGCCAGGCACGATGTGGTGCCCACCACAGGGTGCAAGGTTTTCCCTAAACCCCTTTTTTCAATGGGAGCCCGTGTTCTCATTAGGGAAACAAGCTCCCATTGAAGTCAATGGGAGTCTGACCGAACCAAGTTTGTAAGCATCTGTACACACTGTAATCGGGCGGTAAGACTTCCAGAATACTACGAACTAGAAAGCATTTCTCACCCGATTCAGTGGGAAGGCTTTCCTAACAACATCGTAATCAGCCCCTATGGTTGTTTTGTCCATGGATGGGGGGTTTCATGGTGGAATGGAGTTTTTCATCTGTGAAGTTGAAGCATGAAAGGTCACAAAAGATGTATGCTGGTGGATTGAAACCAGAGACAGCAGATACCTCATTCATTAAACCAGGTGATATGTCTAGGTTTCAACTGCCAGGTATTGGGAGCAAAGGTGAATCTAGATTCTCTCAACAAAAGAACATCATTAGAGTCAAGGATTGAGTGGTCATGTTGGAGGACAACAAATTGTGGTTGTCTCCTCAGAGGGGTAGCATGTGTGGGGGTCAGTGCTGAACAGAGTGCTGGTAGTGTGTTAATGTTAAGAGCACCCTGTGAAAGGAGACCACCCACTAAATTCCATGATTAAGTGTGACCCACTATAGTTTCATTGATTGAGTTGGAATATGTGTTACAAAGTTTTATGGCAAAGATGGATTGAGTTATATTATTTTTATGTATGGTTTGTCTTCTTTTATTTTGTGTGGGAAAAGATGCAAGGGGGAGATGTGTTGTATTTGATTATGATGCCAGAATCAGAATGTGTGGGGACATAATGTTTTGGAGGAACCTGATCAGCAGTTGGAGCTGTTCCTCTGCTCGGTCGGTCATATTATCTGTACTTGTACTTCAAGATTAAATCGCCTTGGAACCTATTTTGTGGTCGTGTCCTACTTCCCCATAGGTCCCTCTACCTTGCACAACAGAATCTGCATTTCCAACACTCACCTCTACTATCTACCAAAGGGCAGTGCTACAGGTAGTCTAATCAGCAGCCCTTGCTAACAAAATTTTTATTGAAATTTCAAAGGGGTCCCAATCTTCTCCCACAACATCTCAGTGTCGGGATCTCCACCCTACAGCCCAGAAGTGAGTGTATTCAATACATTTGCACTATCTGGGGAAGCTGTACTAGCCCTCCATCTTGTACTAACACTATGCTAAACCAGACATATTCATATGGATTATACTTTGATTTTAAAATTAATTCTTAGACTGTTATTATGTTTAGCTTACTTCTTCCTTTGAGTGCATCTTAAACATTCTGATATTTCGCTATATATGCATCCAGCCATTATTTTTCGCTCCCACCACTTGAACTCATCAGATGACCTGGCAGGAGTGGTGGTCTAGCAGTAGCCTAGCAGCAAACAGACTGTATGCCTGATTCCAGTACTTAACAAAATACCTAACAGAGCATTATCTTCACATGCACATAAGGTTATGGCTTTCTACAGTCATGCATCCCCAAATGTCATCCTCTCTCAAAAAAGATCATCTATATATATAAAATATGGCATGAAAAAGAAAAGTGGCTTTTACTTAAAACTTCTGACTGTTGCCTCTCTTTTTTTTCTTTCAAGTGGCCATCTCCTTCCCTTCCACCCTCTGCAAGGCTCCTCTCCCTGAACACAATCTACTCTGTCACATATGTGTTCTCCTTAATCTCTATTATTCTGTTTGTGCACACTATCCACAACTCATTTACAAGGTCACAACCTCTCCTCACCTAAAATACATATCAATGCAACCTAACAATACATAACCTTCTCTAGCTCATGCATTAATACCACTAACAATGTGCAAGTGTCACAAACCACCCCCACTAATGATCATAAATAACACCTATTAATTTAATCCACCTAAAGAAACCGAGTGAATGCATGGAGTCATTTGCTCACGTACACAAGCCCCACAATACTCAATAATAACCAATAATACTGGATTATTATTATTATTATTATTATTAATATTTATAGAGCGCACAGCTACTTCCAACGGAAGTGTCCCGGCGCTAGCATCCGTCAAGTGGAGAGAGAGAGGGAGAGGCACATTTCTAATAAGCCTAGCTGCTGAGTTTTGGATACGCTGCAATCTCATCATCAGATAATCAGGGAGGCCAATGTACAGGCTATTAGCGTAGTCAAGTTGAGAAGTGATAAGAGCATACACCACTGACTTCCTACAATTCATCGGTAGGAAGTGAAGAAATCTAGGTAATGCCTTCAGTCTCCAAAAACACTGAGAGGAGACCTGCGTAATTTGTGCTTTACCTGTAAGTTGTGAATCAAACCTAAAACCCAGATTCCTCGCCGAGGTTACCGGTACCCGAGGAGGATTTAACTCTATTGGCCACCATAGCTCAGTACGTGGCAGAGTAGGTTGATTAAAAAATAGGACCTCTGTTTTATCAGTATTTAGTTTTAGACAGCTATCTGTCATCCAAGAAGAGATATTTAAAAGGCATTGCCTAAAATTAGTGAAGGCTGTCTCGCTTTGTTCTTTAAAAGAGAAGACAAGTTGCGTGTCATCTGCATAAGAGACAACACGCACACCCCATTTTTCCACAATTGCCGCCAGAGGTGCAAGATAAACATTAAAAAGTGAAGGGCTCAAAGCCGAGCCCTGTGGCACCCCCTGTGACATAGACCTAGAACTGGACACATGAGGATGTAGAAAAACCTGTTGCGACCTGCCTTCCAGAAATGACTGAAACCATCGTAACACGGTCCCCGTCACTCCTAAATGATGTAACCTATTAAGGAGGATCTTGTGGGAGACCGTGTCAAATGCTGCTGATAAATCCAGCAGCACCAGCATTGCACAGTTTCCTAGGTCAAGGGTTTCACAAATTGACTCTGCTACTTCTAGGAGGGCTGTCTCTGTGCTATATCCTACCCTAAAACCCGACTGAGAATCATGTAGATGGTTATTAGATTCAAGGAAGTCTGAGAGTTGCCTCTGGATTTTCTTTTCTAGGATTTTTGCTGGAGCCGGTAGTAGGGATATAGGTCTGAATTTTTTTAGCTCTGCTGGGTCGGCATCCGCTTTCTTGAGGATAGGCCGAACAAAGGCTTTTTTCCAGTCAGAAGGAAAAATTCCAGTCTCCAAAGATGAGTTCCAGAGAGGATTCAAGGTATCATTGAGTAAGGGCGCTAAAAGTTTAAAAACTCTGGCCGGACAGGGGTCAAGAGGGGAACCTGACTTAACTTTCATTAGTTCCTTCAAAGAGGCTTCCTTCTCAAACCGGCGAAAGGTTGACCAATTGTCTAATGTGTCGAGAATTGCCATATCCTGTGTTTCTGTCGCCGGAAAGGCAGAATAGATGGTCAAAATTTTATCATGGAAGAATGCAGCAAGTTCCTCACAGAGTGCCAGAGAAGGTAGAATCGTGCTTTTTAGGATCTGGGGTTTCATGAAGCCCTCTACTATCCAAAAAATCTCTCTGGCGGAGCTGTCAGCATCCATAATTTGTTTTGCCATATAGTCTCTCATAACCCTATGTTTCAACATATGGAATTTTTTCAGTGTTGCCTTATATACCCTTTTAGCTGAGGATTCGTAGTCCTTTCTCCAGAATCGCTCGAGTCTTTTGCATCGACTCTTTTCACTCCGGAGCTCAATATTAAACCATGGTGCTGATGGTTTGCTCCTAGACACTTTACATGATCTAGTCGGTGCTGATTTATCAAGGGCTACATTGATCCATGAATCAAAAAGGGAAGTATCTAAATTAGGGTTCCCCGACAATACAGGGGAGGTATTATATAATTCATCCCCCATAGAATCAAGCGTAACCTTCCTCCAATTTCTCCTATTCTCTGTGACAGATGTGCTATGGCTGTCACAGAGCTTAAAGCTAACTTTGGGTTCCAGAACAGCGTGATGCACAGGGTAAAGCACTTATTTTAACCCCCATATTCACTATCCTTCATTCCATCATTTGAACTATCGAAGGACTAAAATGATCTGCACTTATTTATACAATGATGGCACCAATCAAATGAAATGCAAGCATGATGCCGTTTCTCTCCTGTGCACATTACAAAAAACATGTTGGCCCTGATTACAAGTGAAATGGTAATCAGGTGACATAAAATTGCACAGTTGCTAGTTGGTAAATCGGTTAATGAGATTTGGAATGTTACTTGATTAAAAGTATTTTGTGTGGCCTGCAAAATCAAAAATACTTGGGTGATTTTTCAAAACTCTATTTTATTGCATTCAGTTTTTCCGCATATGGTTTTACCAGCTGGTAACCTTGTCCAGAAAATATGCAGGCATGAAAACACCATATCGGAAGAAAATGACATATATAACCATGAAATATGTCCTTTTGTGGACCTAATTCTATTATCAGAGCACAGGAGAGAACTTTGATTTCATTTCATTCACCACTTGGGAGCTATCTCGTGGATGTACTGTGGAAATGTGGATTTTCCTGATCAGTTATGTCCCCTATCTTGGACCCCAACGGTTCTATGTGCATGTCACAAGTACATGTATGTTCCCTCCAGTTCCGGTTTCCAAAACGCAAACATATGTGCGTCCACCGTCAACATGTTCTCTGTCAGATCCGCCATCAATGGGCTGGATATTCGCTTCCTAAGTATGAAAGGCCACCGACTTTATATGGCTCAGTTACTCCATTTTTACAGTTCAGGCAAGTAGGCCCGATCCTGTCCTTAAAGCCTTCCCTGCTCTCTGTCTCTGACAGCTTCAGCTTGAGCTCGCATCTGTATCCATGAACTTTGTCCTACTCCCTGTGCAGCTAACGGTGCCTGCCTCGGCCAGTTTTGCCTGCCTGCCAAGAAGCTGTATTTCACCTTCGAATTATCTACTTTGCTCTTCAGCCGATGCATTCCTGTCCAGTGATTTAGGTAAACATTTCCTCTAAGCTCACAAGCAAAGGACTCGGCCTTTCCGTCCTCCTGCAAGTAATTCATAGCCCTGTTGCCATGGAAAGTTTTCTGCCCCTCGCATCTCATATAGACACTTAGACGCTTGTACACGCACACACAGTCAGTATAGAATAGATTCTGTCCGAGAGTCTTTTCTTGTGGATAACATAGTTCTCTAAACATAGGATGTTAGATATGATTTGGGATTAGGTTGACTTGACCCCCCAGACTTCTCGTCTCCACATGTAGAGCTAAATGTCAAGTCCCCTTCACCCCCTAGTTGCACGTCAATCACACGTCATGCTGCTGCGCGCGCATCTATGTTAAGTATTATCTTATAGATCCACCTATGCATGATAATCAGAGCCAATCATGTTTCTTTCTGCTCCTTATTACGCCTAGTTTCGATTACGTACCACTATGTCATCTCTCTTATCAATTGTTACGCCTCTTGCATTCATTTCATTGTAATGTATGAACTATAAAAGTTACTTCTTGTCAATAAAGTATTGTACTTCACTTCCTGAACCCTCGTGGTGACGGAACCTGAAGGCCGCCACTCGAGTCGGCCATTTTGGAATAAAGCCCATTCAGAAAATCTCTTATACCACGGATTCTGCCTCTTGTTATTCTGAGCTATTTTACTTTATTTTAGATTCCGCATGAAATTCAGTCAAGGTAAAAAAGAATATTTACCACATAATGGCGCCCGAACAGGGACACTTTCTCATCTCACGCGCCGGCGGTGCGTTGCAGGCCCGGTCTCCTGCCACAGCTGGACGGACCATAAACGCGTACCAGCAGGATTTCCTGTAAGCTCCCTCCGGTCAAGCGGGGGCGACTGAGGCTGCGATCAACCCAGACGAGGCGGTGAGAAGTGCGAAGTATCCCGACCAGAGCCTAGCTGAGAGAGCAAGATCCGAGGTATACAGAGGCCCACCAGGTTTTCGAAATCCCGATGTCCAGAGGGTCCGCTGTCCGCAGTCATCGAGTCCCGTTCATTCTCTGAGGCCTTCCGTTTCAAGGAGCTACTCGGTGAGTACCATCGCCGGGGAGGCGTGTTGACAGCACATAGGTTGTGCTGGTCAAGACGGATTTGGGTACACAAATCCGGTCTGCACTGTTTAGCAGTGTATATGTACTGTTTAGCAGTATATCAAGTATTCCGAAGTATTCAGTTATTGTCAAGAATTCTGCTTGGTGATTAGTTATGCAGACTGTCATCATTGTTGGTCATTTTTAAAGGTTAAAATGTTTAATGTTTAAATGTTTAAAGTGTTCAAATGTCTTGCATATTGTGGTATGAATGATTGTTCATTGTTCACCGTTCATTATTGTGTTTTCCGTATTAAGTGAATTCAAGAGTAAGTATCAGATCAGTTGCCGAGATGCCGCTCTTCTCGAAGTTAAGACAGATTACTACCAGAAAAGGGGTGCTCGAAGAAGCAGTTCCTATTCCTCCTAGGGACACCCCAGGGCATTTTATGTATCACAAGCATGGCTTAGATGCCATATTGTTTCTTGATCTATGGGTAGATTATACCAAGGGATTGCCGGAAAGTCAAAGGTGGCCCGCAGCGGGAACCTGGGATGCAGAGTGCATCATGAAAGTGGAGGAAGAGTTATGGAAAAGAAAAGTCAGACAGTCACAGAAAGACGCTGTTGAGTTATGGCGTAAAGAATCTCATAGACGTACAGAAAAAGCACGTAGACAGGAGGAGAGGAGTAAAGAGAATTCAAAGGAAGTTCAAGAAAATATATTAATTGAGGAAGGTATCCGAGTAAAATCAGAACAAGTAGATAGACAAAGAAACGCTCTTATGAGTGGTATGTATCCCCTCCTAGCCGAAGGACTACCTAAGGCTGTTCCAGAGATGCCAAAAGACTTGCCACCCCCATTATTTCCAATTAAGGTACATCCAAAAGGGCATCCCAGAACCGCAGAAGATGTTTTTCTTTCCTCATATCTAGATGACGCAGCTCCCGAGTATGCTAACCCCACACCACATAGACCGTCTGGCGGAGGGGTTCAACGTCAGGATCAGGTATCTGTCCCCGTGCAACAGCAAGTCCCGACGCGAGCTCCGGCAAGCACGTCTGTTTCCGCATCTGTCCCCGCAGTCGATTCTACAGTGGTATCGACACCTATAGTTGCTGTGTCACGTTCGACGAATCCATTCACACCCGACGCCCCTGAAGGGGCCACGGGAGGTGCAAGCAATACTTTTACGCCACCTAGAATAAATAAACTTATTTTTCAAGAATCAGCGCATTCACGTACACCCAAATTCGTAAGTGAACGTACGCTTAAGGAACTCCTTATAGATTGTAGATATGACCCGGTGGTCGGTAAAGAGGACGAAATGGTCCTGGCATCATTACGTATCAGACGAGCTGCAGAGTATTTAGCGAGGTTACCAGGAATGACTACGCATCTAGATAACATATATCATTTTGTCCAAACAGGGCGAGACCCAGAATGTATTAACAGAGCTATGGAATTCCAGAAAGTAGAGATACAGGGGGAACTGTTACGTTTCCTCATAAACTGCGTGATCAGAAATCAAGACCGTCCGGGGGTAGACCCGAATACAATGCTTATTCTTACAAGATGGAGCCAGAATATATCAGAAGGGAGACACGATAAGAAAAACTGTATAATAGCCATGTGCCGAAAAATCCGTAGAGAAATAGAACGCATTCACGAAGAAAGATTGGAAACAGACGAGTTCGAGCAAGATGAAGTCTCCGAATCAGGGAATTCCGCAAGACAGTCAGAAACCATAGCATACGTAGGCAGAGGAAGATCCTGTGATAATACTAGATGCTTTTCTGATCCCATACACTCTGTATGTCCAAATAATAGCAGAACGTATCCAACGCCTGTAATAAATTTAAAATCTCCTGAACATCTGTTCCAAGCCGCAGATAAACTACTACGAGAACGAAGGGGTTACCACCTCCTCGATTCCGTGGATGAGCAAGAATTGGCCAGATCAGCCGTTCACTGGATTGACAGTCCTGAAAAATACGGTGATGAGACCGTAGCACACACGTTTTTTAACCTTAGTACAGATGAACAACGTTTAGCTGGAATCTATATGATTCAGCAACTCCTTATATTATATAAGAGCCAACATGCTGACCCTGGTCCTTTACCTGATATATTAACGGAACTACTCACGAACAGATGGAGAGGTTCTAGTAACAAGTTGATTAAAGAAATATTAGTGTCACGTAAACAGTATGTCCTTTTTGTAAGTCCGGATTCTTTCCCGCTGCCCCGCAGAGAAAGAACGCCGTATTATATGGATAGACAAAATCCCTTACGAGAAGTGCACCCAATAAAAGGCGAAGACAATGAGTTTCACCGTGTATTTGTATACACACCCATATCAAAAATTGAATTGTTAGAAATGAAGAAAATAGTACCAAGTCATGACAAAGATCCAGCGGGTTTCCACCGAGAAATTAAGGACATGTTGCTGATGGGAGAGTATACCTATCCTGATATTATGACGATATTAAAGGTGCTCTTACCTGCTGGTATTTATGAAAAACTGAAAGAAAAAGAGTGGGAAGTGGGAGACCAAAAGATAGATTGGACAGCATTAGAAACAGAAGAAAAGGCCCGAGCTGCAGGTTCAGGGCTCGGGGATAAAGTCAAAGCATTACCAGGTTTACTAGTACAAGTACTGCCACGTTTGTTAACTACGAAAAAGGAAGATTGGGGTGCAATCACGGCCTGTAAACAAAAGCATGATGAAGACACAAGTGACTATTATGCCCGATTTGAAAAATGTTTTGGAATAAATAGTGGTATAAAAACAAGTAGTGAGTCGTATCCACATTTATTTGTGACAAAATTAGTAGAAAATGCATTACCTCCAGTAAAGAATAGAATATTGAAATTCGAGAGTACCTGGCAAAGTAACACTCCGTCACAAATGCTACAAATGTTACAGTATCATCACAATAGAATTAGAGATGAACAAGAACACGAACAAAGACGTATGAAAGATACAAAAATGAAAATGCTAGTGTCTCAGACAGTACCGGCTGAAGGACATAAAAAGGGTATGACACATTCCGATTCAGCAGGACCTGTAAAAGGGACATGCAATTATTGCAAAAAGCCAGGTCATTACGTACACGATTGTCCAGTTTTAAAACACAATATCGCCATAGGTAAAACACAAGAAAGATCACGGCCACTCAGACAAGATCAGAATGAACAAGGAGCTATGCCACATTCCCAGGCCATGCCAGCCGCACAACAGCCAATACAGTTTGTGCCAGCTGCACCACCGTTGCCTGTTACTGCCACACAAACCACCACACGACAAATGTATCAGACTGCACAGTATGAATATCCTGAGTATCAGCGTTACGCATGAACCAGCCTAGAGAGGGAAGTTGACTTACCGCTTATCGAGATTCCTGTAGATCAAGAAGGACCTTATGTACATAGTGAATTATTAGGTCAAGATAGAAAATTCTTACTCGATACAGGGGCAAGTCGTACAACTATAAAACGTAGTGAAGTTCCAGGGGCACCCCTCTCAGGCTCTCAAAATGTTTCCCTTGGTTTTTCAGGAAAACCTATTGTTAACGAAGTATCACAGCCTCTTCCACTTACGATAGGACCTTTGACACGAACTACAGATTTATTGCTTACTAAATCATGCCCAGAAAATTTGTTAGGAATTAAAACTCTGAAAGCCCTAGGAGCCATAATATGTTGTTCTCCGGGAGGAATAAGGTTGTTTTTACGTGATTTTAAAGGTCACTATGTGTCTAGAGACATGGATCCCCGACTACAGACTTTACCAGCACATCTATGGGCACAAGGCCCTACTGATGTTGGTTGCATGAACATTACGCCATACCGAGTTACACTCAAGGCAGGAGTGGTATTACCACGAATGCGACAATACAAGTTACCGCAAGATGCTGTAGTGGCTTTGCTGAAAATCATTGATGAGTTAATTGCCCAAGGAGTAGTTGTAGAAACAGACTCCAATGTATGTAATTCACCGATAATTCCGATTCTTAAACGAACTGACCCTACTGCTCCGCCAGTATACCGATTGGTTATTGATTTGCGGGAACTAAACAAGTGCATTGTGCCACAATTTCCTGTGGTCCCCGATATATCATCATTATTGACAGCAATTGATTCCGAAGCAACATTCTTTACTGTAATTGATCTCAAGAATGCCTTTTTTAGCGTAGCCAATATTTGTTCGGATTCAGTTTAAATGGGCGCAGCTTTAAATTCTCACGCGCTCCCCAGGGATTCACAGAAAGCCCCAGCATCTACAGCCAAGCACTGAAACGAGAACTTGACAGTATCCACATGCCAGTCAATACTGCACTGCTTCAATATGTCGATGATCTGCTGATCACCGCGAGAAGCGAACCTGAATGTGAAAAGGCTTCTCTGACAGTTTTACATTTTCTAGCCGACAAGGGGCACAAAGTGTCTCCCTCTAAGCTGCAATTCTGTGCCCAGCGAGTTATTTATCTTGGTCACTCGCTGTCCAAGGAGGGAAGGCAGCTTACACCAGATCGCATCCAGTTAATTGCTAACATGTCAATACCCCAGACACAAAAGGAGGTGCGGGCTTTCATAGGCCTCACTTCATATTGTAGGCAGTGGATCCCTCAGTACGCATTTCTAGCAAAACCACTCATTCAGTTAACCACACAGGAGGCAGCCACATCGACTGTTCTCCCTTGGACTCAGGAACATACACAAGCTTTTGAAAGCTTAAAGGAAGCTTTATGTCAAGCACCTGTTTTAGCAACACCATGTTATAGCAAACATTTTACACTCTTTGTCACAGAACGCGAAGGTACTGCCTTGTCAGTACTCACACAGGAACAAGCAGGATCACGCAAGCCATGTGCTTATTTTTCCAGTACATTAGATCCCGTAGCTCAGGCTTTGCCCGCATGCCTGAAATCAGTGGCAGCAACAGCTTTAGCAATCAGACAAAGCGATGCCATAGTGTTAGGACATCCATTGACAGTACAAGTACCACATGCAGTAGAAGTTCTTGTGAACCGAACACAAACACAACACTTGACCATAGCAAGACTTACCGGTTATGAACTGACATTGTTTCAGCCACACATAGAGATCCGACGGTGTAATACATTGAATCCTGCTACACTATTACCTGTAATTGGAACAGACCCACTAGCTCATGATTGTGTTGAAATTATTGAAATAAAGACGAAACCTAGACAAGACTTGACAGACGTTCCATTGTTAGATCCAGACCTGACGTTGTATGTAGATGGATCGTGCATGAGAGCAAGTACAGGAAACTTAGTGGCCGCATATGCAGTCACAACAGACACTGAAGTTATTGAGACAAATTGTATAGATACTTTGTCAGCCCAAGCAGCAGAACTTATTGCTCTAACACAAGCCTGTATTCAAGCCACAAATAAGAAAGTTAATGTATACACTGACTCACGTTATGCATTCGGAGTTGTACACGACTTCGGCGTGCTGTGGCGAGAGAGAGGTTATTTAACCTCCCATGGTGCCCACATTCAGCACGGAACCCTCATTCATACCTTGTTAGACGCAATACATCTACCAACTGCCATATCGATTATGAAATGTAAAGCACACACGAAGGTTACTGATATCATTTCTCAAGGCAATGATTTAGCTGACAGAACAGCTAAACAGACTGCTCAGAATCGCACATTAGACATGACAAAGCCAATAGTTCAGACACCAACACAGTGTATGACAATTAAGGATCCCGCACTTGACGTAATTGACATACAGACACATGCTACTGCAGAGGAATTAAAGAAATGGACTGAACTAGGAGGGATCCAGACAGATCAGGGATGGATGACGAAGGAGAAATCTGTATGGTTTCTTCCTGACTCTATGGTCCAGGCCATTATAGCTACAATTCACAGCCCAGCGCATTTAGGAGAGAAAGCTATGCTAGATAGCATTCAACACATTTGGTTCAACAAACATTTACGAGCAGCAGCTAAACAAAAAGTCCGTACCTGTATGATATGTTGTCAGTTCAACCCAGGAAAAAGTGTTCCCGTAGAACAGGGTGGATTCCAGACTCCTGATCATCCTTTTGAAGTGCTCCAAATGGATTATATCCAGATGGAACGATGTCGAGGATTCAAATATGTTCTGGTAGTTGTCTGCGCTCTCTCCCGATGGACTGAGGCGTACCCAGTATCAGATTACACGGCCCCGACTACTGCCAAACAGTTAGTTCGAGAATTCTTCCCGCGGTACGGTTTACCACGTGTTGTATATTCAGATAACGGCCAGCCTTTCTCATCCGAATTAATGAAACATGTCTCACTTTTGTTGGGATATCAGTGGAAATTCCACTGTGTCCGACACCCCGAGGCAGCAGGTCTCGTGGAACGACATAATCAAATTTTGAAAATCAGATTGTCTAAAATATGTAAGGAGAAAGGTGTTGACTGGATAGTAGCATTACCAGTTGCACTATTTTACATAAGAATGGTAGCACACTCTCGAACAGGGCTATCCCCGTATGAGGTGATCTTCGGAAGACCACCAAATATGTGGGGGACGCCTATACCACGTAAAATAACTGATGTTAATTGTAACATGCTGACAGATTACTTGGCTTCCTTGATGTCTGCACTACAATCTTGTCGTTCACAGGTAACTGCAGCTTTTCCTGACAACACTGAGGTGAAACCCCATGACGTTGCTCCGGGGGATCTGGTGTTTGTGAGAAATTTTGATCGGAAGACCCAGTTGGAGCCCAGGTGGAAAGCACCGAAGCTAGTCCTGCTGACCACAAGAACAGCCGTGAAAGTTGAGGGCCGCAAGGGCTGGATACACTCCAGCCATATTAAGAAATTTCATGGACTATCCTCGGATATAGACACTGTGCCCTGCACTCCCTCACAGACTGATTCAAAACTTCCTTTTGTTGAACAGAATGACTCTCAGTGCTATAAATTAAAGCTTAGGCCCAAGCAGTCGAGCAATTTGATTGTTTAAGTCCTCTCCAAGGTGAAGCGGTTGAATTGTCTCCGACATGTATCCCTTGGACCTGAGTAGAGAAAATACCCGAGAAATGTTGAAACGACAGGCGTATTGTAAATCACTGCGTAGCTACTGTATAAGGACATTATTAATTTTGTTTTTATTGAGTGTTTTAATAATTATTACGAGTGTGATTTTGCACATATATCATCCTATTTCTAGACATGTTTATAATGTTGCTGCTGAACATTCTTTTAGCGACCTACCGCCACATGAATTATCTTATAGACTTGCGCTGCGCAATAACACTTTCATTAGTATGTTACATCATTCCCATCAGACTAGTAATGCCACCAATTGTTGGGTGTGTGGCCGACTCCCTCCCTATCAGAATAACAAAGGAGTTCTGCCTTTCTTTCCACATCCGTTCACACACAATGGCTCCTGTGGAGCATGGTTTAGTTTACTAAATTCCATAGACCCAGACACAGCAGTTTATCAACAACATTGGATATGGGGAAATCTGAATCTAGTTTTATTCAAAGTCTGTCATCCTAATAAGGAGGGTCGCCCCAGTAGAACAGGAACTGATCTAGAAAATGAAGTGTATAAATTAGGTAATTTTACACCTAATCTTATGATTCTGAATGTCAAATCCGAAGTTGAACTAATTCTGCCCACTATGTCAGTATTTTCAGTTAAGGGTGAATTATGTGTAAGAAAAGTTGGTTCCATACATATGGGCCATAGCCAATGCGTTACTACAGTAGAATATAGTGATCAAGGTAAATCTTCATTTAGAGCTTCTCGCCATTCTTACTTTATATGTGGTCAGACGGCATATATGCGTCTGCCTCTAGATTGGGATGGTACCTGTTACATAGCATTCCTTCTGCCACCTGTTTTCCTAGCTCCACCTGATTATTATCGGAATGTTCATTTAGTACACAATAGAGAGCGAAGAGATCTCCCAGTTGTCGATTATACTGAGACGGCATGGGACAAGTATGTAGATTTCAATAAAGGTATCTTTCCCTATATAGGTACAATATCTAATAGTAAGCTGATACGTAAACTAACCAAGACTCTCGAAGCTGTAGTAAACGAGACTATAGCCGCCCTAGGCAATTTGACAGAGGAACAATCAGTAATGAGAATTGTTGTTCTCCAGAATCGTCTTGTCCTTGACGTCATCCTGGCCGATAGGGGCGGAGCTTGCAGGGTCATCGGATCCAGCTGCTGCATATTCATACCAGAAAATTCGCCATCTGTATATAAAGCTATAACACGTCTTCATAAGATTGTGAGCCAGATACACGAAAATCCAGGCACTTGGACGTGGTCCGGGTGGTTTTGGAGTGTGATATCAGCCTGGGGATGGAGAGTTCTATCCTTCCTAGGTATTGGCCTTCTTATGCTCTTCAGTTGTTGTTTATGCCTGCAATGTGGACCAGCGATTTGTGGTCTGTGTGCCACATCATGCATTCCATATCAAGGTTCTCGTTCAAAATGCCGGAAGAAGAAGGAAGAAGAAATGATGCTCCATGAGCAAATCGATGGAATGATGAAGATTGATATCTCTTGAAGGGCAAGTAGGGGACAAGGAGGGAATGTGGAAATGTGGATTTTCCTGATCAGTTATGTCCCCTATCTTGGACCCCAACGGTTCTATGTGCATGTCACAAGTACATGTATGTTCCCTCCAGTTCCGGTTTCCAAAACGCAAACATATGTGCGTCCACCGTCAACATGTTCTCTGTCAGATCCGCCATCAATGGGCTGGATATTCGCTTCCTAAGTATGAAAGGCCACCGACTTTATATGGCTCAGTTACTCCATTTTTACAGTTCAGGCAAGTAGGCCCGATCCTGTCCTTAAAGCCTTCCCTGCTCTCTGTCTCTGACAGCTTCAGCTTGAGCTCGCATCTGTATCCATGAACTTTGTCCTACTCCCTGTGCAGCTAACGGTGCCTGCCTCGGCCAGTTTTGCCTGCCTGCCAAGAAGCTGTATTTCACCTTCGAATTATCTACTTTGCTCTTCAGCCGATGCATTCCTGTCCAGTGATTTAGGTAAACATTTCCTCTAAGCTCACAAGCAAAGGACTCGGCCTTTCCGTCCTCCTGCAAGTAATTCATAGCCCTGTTGCCATGGAAAGTTTTCTGCCCCTCGCATCTCATATAGACACTTAGACGCTTGTACACGCACACACAGTCAGTATAGAATAGATTCTGTCCGAGAGTCTTTTCTTGTGGATAACATAGTTCTCTAAACATAGGATGTTAGATATGATTTGGGATTAGGTTGACTTGACCCCCCAGACTTCTCGTCTCCACATGTAGAGCTAAATGTCAAGTCCCCTTCACCCCCTAGTTGCACGTCAATCACACGTCATGCTGCTGCGCGCGCATCTATGTTAAGTATTATCTTATAGATCCACCTATGCATGATAATCAGAGCCAATCATGTTTCATTCTGCTCCTTATTACGCCTAGTTTCGATTACGTACCACTATGTCATCTCTCTTATCAATTGTTACGCCTCTTGCATTCATTTCATTGTAATGTATGAACTATAAAAGTTACTTCTTGTCAATAAAGTATTGTACTTCACTTCCTGAACCCTCGTGGTGACGGAACCTGAAGGCCGCCACTCGAGTCGGCCATTTTGGAATAAAGCCCATTCAGAAAATCTCTTATACCACGGATTCTGCCTCTTGTTATTCTGAGCTATTTTACTTTATTTTAGATTCCGCATGAAATTCAGTCAAGGTAAAAAAGAATATTTACCACAGTACAATCCATTGTAATCCACCAAAACACATGAACATCCATCCCTTCACACTAATCTACTTGTGAGCATGAATCCTGCGCGCCTTAGAAAATATAGGTTATTAAGCCTGATTTACAGGTAGTTGCAAAGGAGGATGTCAAAGAAGAGGAACACCTAATGGGCCATTTGGTATCCAAGATCAATTCCAAAAACAGATCTAAAGTCAGGCAACTAATAAAATAGAAGGTAAATGCTGTGCCTGGAGACCTCCAGATGGTGGAAGCATGTAAATAAAGATTCCAGGACCTCAAACATTGTGTCCATGAACTGCTATCATAGCACAGAGTCTTGCCACTGGGTGGAGGACCTGCATCTGTTAATTCTATAGGAGGAGGTTCCAACAAACAATCAACAATCATCAATATGTCCAAGCATCAATGCGACACATGCCTACATGGCATGAGCAAATATAATGATATTGGCTGTGTTGACATGTCCTTTGAGAAAACAGTACCATATATGTCAAATAGAATATGCTGCCCATGTGTGAAGGAAAATTGTAGTTGTATGTCATGTGATGGGGTTTGACAAACTTTTAGATAAGGCATTACAGTTATTGATGCAGAAATCACATCAAAGGAAGATTCAGAATAGCCCTCTACTAGTTTTGTACCACCACCTGCAAAACGTCCAAAAACAGTCATCTCACAAAGCTAGTACCACTATTGTTTCCACATCATAGTGTACATCATGTCAACAGCTGTCAATGTTTTTTTGAAGCACTTTCGCTATCACCACAATGTCTTTTACCATTCAGCTGTTGAATTGAGACCTAGCCAGCATATCTCATCACTGCCCAAACTACTACATAATCATCAACTACTGCCACAGAGTTTGGACAACAATGCCCCTTACATGGTAAATGGATATGTACCCCAACCCTGAGTGCCTGACTACACAGAATCTGGTATCTTGACTTCAGATGTTTTGCCTCTAACGTACGTGCAGATGCTAAGGTTTGTCTCTAACTATGAGGAGACTTGTACTTGCCCTGTCGCCTCTAGGGGAAGCTTGACCTCATCTGTTGACTTTCCTTGTTGTGGATTTAGCATATAGAGTGGTGGCAGCCGTATATTGTGTTTTAAGAATTCATAATGTGACCAGTCCTTTTCCATTAGAGTTTCTGGTTCATTTTGGTAACATTTCACTTATATGTGCTTCCCACGTCCTTCGTGCTAAAATCCTAAGTGCGTGTTAAGCACGCTGATGTGTGCAGCCTGCATATCACATGTGTGGTGTCAGTGAACTAGAGTAATGGAGACAACTGGGATCCATTTTCTATGCTCCCGGCCTTGCAATACATGGAGGTGAAGATGCTGCTAACAAATAGAGAAAGTGTATTGCTCACTTTGACGAGCTGGAGGGAAAAAATCTAGACACTGAAGTGCAGAGAGACAGGACTGCTATGTTTGATTGATATGAGGCTTTTTGTTAATAAGGAACTGCTAAATAGTCTTCTTGAACACTGCCATTTTGTGGATGGTAAGCACGGGAGGCTGAACTGCAGACTCTATTGTGAAAGGCGAAAAAATAGGTGAGGTCAGCCCCTTTGTCTCCCCTGATCATTACTTCAGTTTAGTTGATGACAGCCAGGTGCAAAAATTTCACATCTCTTTGTGTTTGCTTTGGGGGTGATCCAAGATGGAGCCAACTCTGCTGTGAGGAGCATTATTCTACTCAAAAGCTGTGTTCTGGGGAAGCAGCCTGGAAAGGCCACTTGAAGGAAAACACCATAAACTAGCTCTATATCTTCAGACAGTGGATTTACATTTCCTGTCTTCCAGTATGTGGTACTTTGAAATTTGGGACCGCGTAGGAGGCAGGGCCCTACCCCTGTCTATTCAGGTATTAGTGAACCGCGAATGGCCAATGCGTTATGTACAAGTGCTTTTCATTACATTTCATCGATAAATGCACTATGTATACGATATTATACATTGACTTCATGGGTTCCATCTTAGAGCGGTGGCCATCTTATGGTTGCCCTCACATAGGCTACACATTACAAACAAGTACGGGCCTTTAGAACACATGTACTTTCTGTTTGACTTCTCTTTGACCTGTACAGCTTGGCTCCGCTGCCCCAGGTCAGTCCGGTCTCACGAGCTCCCCGTCCTACGGCCACCTGTGATTAGCATCAGGGTTTGACACACCATAAAGCCTTTTCATCCCACACAAGCCTCCGGCTAATCTCTTTCACATCTGACTCTGTTTCCTGCTTTATGGCCTGTTTTGCAAACAGGAGCTGCCCGTGTTTGTTGGGGTCTGCTGATATCTGATGAGGGTTCTGAGCCTTGCTGGGTTAAATGATTGAGGGCTGAACGAACTGGAATGTGGGATTGTCATCATGACTCTGCCTTTTCTTTGAAGCCAAAATATGTGAATGATCACTTGTGAAACAGGGGCGGTGTTGCCCAAAGCGTAATATTCTGTATATAAGGGAAGACTGGTTTTTGTTCTGGAGACTGCCTCATTCAGTTGCTAAGGCTTCTGTGCGACGTAGTCTCACTCATTTGAGTTTAATAAAGATGTCTTTTCATATTTCAGCTTCTTTGCCAAGTTCTTTGTTATATTACCATGAGAGTGGAATTTTCAAATACCACAACAGGAAGTACTCGAAGTCATAGGGTGCTACCCCTGGCACCTCTGGGGTCTCAAAAATCAGAGTACTTCAGTTGGCGCCCCAACAGAGTGGCTCATCAGCGAAGTGACTTCTTGTGGGAGTGATCTTGTCAGGAGACTGAAATCTACTGAGGAGGACAGAACAGGACTCTACCAAGAAGGTAATCTGTGCACAGGGATTCCGGAGATTCTTGTATGCAGCCCAGTATATTTCTGATCTTCCTGATTTTGATCCTACACATGATGTCACTCCTGCATGAGAACCCTTTTGGCGTGAGTATTATAAAAGACCGTTTAGTCATGTAGAACTTGGCAGTTAGAATTTGGGTAACATTTTGATTAGTAAAAATAAGAATTAAGTATAAATGGGTCGATCCCAGTCCTTTGGTTCTTTGGGTCTTTAATTTGGTTATCGCAATTACCAAAGCCGAGGGGTTGGTTTCTTGGTTTTTGATTTGGTCATTGCAATTACCATAGTCAAGGGTCTCGTATATTTGCGAGTGTATTGGTAGAGATAACCCCTTGAAGTTTGAAGCTAGATTAGTGAGCTATAAGATGCCTGATCTTAGGAAATTTGGAAATGTAGCTTTGGAACTTTGGTGTATAGGTTTGAATATGCGAATTGCAATTTGTGTAGGCAGGTAATGAGGAGATATTTCTCCATTTGGTTTCCGCAGTGTTTTTGGCATGCCTGTTTGTAAGCTCACATAAAAAAAAATGTGTTGCTGTTTTGGAAGGTACCATAGTTAAAATCGGTTAGATTTGAAAACATATTTCTTCCTTGGTGATTTTGTATCCCCAGGGAATTAAAATATGACATAATACAAAACAAGGATCCTTCGTTCTGCGCAGTTTTATGAATAAATATATGCAGAACGATTTTGTGTGGTGTTCTGCTAGGCAAAGCTAGTGAATTGAGCGCATTCACTACTTCTTGGACATACATCTGTCTGTTGGGCTGTTTATGCAGCCTTTTGGAATACTATTGAGAAGCGTTTCTTGTAAATATGACTTACAACTAGTATTAGCAAATGGTTTGGTTCAAGTATAGTCTGTGAGCTGTTCTTTCTTTCTGTCATGCGTATTGATTTGTAAGTCAACTGTGTGTTTAAATGTCTATGTGGTTTTCTCAGTAGTGCAACTTCTGTAAGTAAATTGCGACGGCGCTATTTATGAAAAATGGCTAAAGCGCGCAGTATTGTCTGTTTGACGCTCTTTTCGTTTATGTCTGAAATGAGCTCAATGTGTGTTTGTGGGTCTTCTGATGTTTTCAGTCTGTGAAGTAAATTGCTGGTTAATTAATATCAAGTAGAAACTTAGAAAAGAAATCCAGAAATGAACCATGTGATGTGCCAAAATAGCTATATGGTGCTCTTTAATTTATAGAATGAGCGTTTGTTAACATATACAAAACTGCCGTTAAATGCTTAAAGGATAAAATTAGAAACACATTCAGTAGATATAAATAAGGCCCCAAAAACGAAATTATCTATTTTTGCAAAAATAAAATAAATTTACAGCACTTTCCTTAGATGCATTGTATTAGATGTTCACAGGCAAACTGTTCAGCTGCAGTATATTTGATAGAAATGTTCATTCAGCCAGCACCTTCCCAGTTAAACACGGGTGGAATTTTGCATACCCGTCCTTTTAAATGAAAGTGGCGCAAAAATGTGACGCGTTTCAAGTTGGGCTTATGCGCCTAGGCTTGTGAGGTAATGTGTCCAAAATGATAGGCAAGAGATGCAGCTTGTTTGTTATACATGGAATTATCACAAAAACGAATAATTGGGATTTTTTTAAAGAAAATTATTAATCATGGAAAAATTATTTGAAAAAAATAAGTGCTTTTCAAAATCGTTTATTGATATTTATAAAGCTTAATACTCATACTATGACCTCCTAGCATTAAAATTTGATTTAAGTTGTGTTGCATCACTAAAATGACAAGCATTGGCGTGTACAATTTTCCCTTGGCGCAGGCGCAAACAAGCTCATTTTTATAAAGTATAAGTTATTATTTGCAATGCCTGACTCATGGGTTATGTAATAGACATTCTGGTAATGCATATTATGCAAGAAAATTGTAGGATATTCATTTTTTAATGCCTAAAATATCAAAGTCGAATTTGGGTAAAAACACTGTTTAAACTGCATTTTCTTTCATTCAGAGTACTTTTTAAAGTGTCTCAGGCTTCAGTAAATACATACATTTAGGTTTGATATATATTTACAAGTTGTGCCTTCTTATGATTCAATGAGTCCATATGCCAGTACAACGGCTTGTTTTAATATCAGGGTTGAAGGTTCTAACTTCAGCTGGGCCTACTGAGAAGTTTATTAATTTAAGGTTGATGAAATGTGTACCATTGCATAAGATTACAACAAGCATTCATTCTAAAAACTGGTATGTGTGTTATTACGTTTTGTGAATTATTCACAGTACATGTAGTTTAATAATCTGGGAATAGAGATAATTTTTTTAGCGCCTAAAAAGGAGAAATTATTTTACAAAATAGAGTGAATTATTGCAAGGTAGGAGGAATTAGGAAGGCCTTCTGGCTTTGACAAATTCATTGTGGCTGAAGCTGGGGGCTAAGGAGAGCTGCAGAGGCTGGCTCACGTTACGCTGCTGAGATGCTATCTTTATGGAGTAGGCTGCCACGTTATGACCGTTTAAATTAGGGCCTTGCCTCTGTGGAATGCAGAATGACCTTGCTACACGGGCCTCTAAAGGTGGGGTTTCTGGTTTCTCCATAACAACATCACTAAAACTAAAGAACTTAATTCCAAAGGGAAAATATAGAAAAGGGGTTTTCTTTGAAAGCCCAAACAAATGTTAAATGCTTTGCAGAACAGATACATTTGTGTTATTTAACAGAAAACGAAATGTTGCATTAAGTCTTAGACAGAAAATAAGATGCAGCCCACTTCTAACATTTTTAAGGCTACATGCCTAAGTGAGAACATATCGCCAATTAAGACTTCTTTTTCACAGTGGAAACTGTAGGTGCCAAATTAATATGGAGTGTCATGTAACGATTTTTACTTTCAGAAAGGTAAAACTACGGTGGCTTGATGTTGCCAGGTAACTGACAAGAGGGTAACAGTTAAGTAATGGAAATTTATTTTTGTGTATTTGGTCCTATCATGAATTGTTCTTGCTGGTCCTGTACGTTAGAAGAGAAACAGTAAAGTTATATTTGACAGCAGATTTCCATTGCCTGGTGATCTGCTGTCAAAAGGAGGGTAAAGATTTTAAACCTGACAAATTAAACAGGCCCGTATATTGGGTTTTGGGCTGCAGGTTTACAGTGCATAAAAGTACATGACATGGTGTTGTGTGTCACCACTTATTTACATATGCTATTGTTTTGTCTATGCTTATTGTGCTTGATATACAGCAAGTATATCTGATGGCTTGACGTTTTGTGCCTTTTTATTTGGCTTGACGTTTTGTGCCTTTTTATTATTTTTTGCATGTTTTCGTTGTTTTTGTTGCTGCTTTTGATACTATTACAAGTTTACCTGTGTTGTGAGGGGATGGTCATGACGATGCCCATCGCTACGCAACAGTTGGTTGAACTTGTTCTGGTTACTAAATTCCACAGCTAATGATATTTCATGCTGTGAACATGAGAGACAACACTTTACCAGTGCATGTCTATTTGGCTATAATGGTAAGGAAACTAAAAGAGATATACAGGATCGAAGTGTGTCATCTGTAGTTAGTCACGTTACTGCCCCTTCCCTTAAAGGAACAGGCAGCCCTACGTTTATGTATCCTTGATTGGACCTAAGGATGAAATTATAGATCTGTGACTCAAGGTGGCCTAATTTCTATATTGCATTAGTTAATGATGTTTTGCTTCCTAAGTAGCCTATGGCTTTTGTTCCTTAAAAGAAAACTAGGTTTTCATTTTTTCCTGAAGAAGGAACTGGAACATTACCTAATATTACCGTATATGGTGTAGCCGAAAGCAGTAGAGTTAAAATGTATGTAACTTTGGCCTTTGTGTATCACCCGTACTCTTGGTGTTGTGTCACATGCCTGACTATCACCCAAATAATTTTTGGTCTTCCTATAGATTTTTTTTTTCCTTTTGTTGCTTCTCCCCTGACCAATGTCGCATCATGCTTAGTTATTGGGGATTTTAGTTGTGTCCTAGTTCCAATTCCCTTTTCCGTATTCCTTTCACCAGTCAGCCCATTTATTATTGTAGGTGTATTGTTCAGGTACACACTTCCAGACTGCATGTTTATGTATAATTCCCTTTTGTATGGTCAGACTGGTTTCCAAGAATTTTCCTTAGACCTGCTTCAATGTTTTCCAGCCTGACTGGTTAACTGACTCAATATTATAGAAAGACAAGTTTTCCATATCAATAGGAGATATCTTACGTTTACCCTTTTGAACATGACGAATTTTCAATGTCTATTCTTTAATGTGGTTTTTACCCTTTTGTTCCTGCTGCTTTAATTTTTGGTGGGATCAGATGTGTTCTAATCATGCAAATATCAGGACCCTCTAGTTCTTGTCTTTTGTTTGCATATTTGCGCCTGATGTGAAAGTTTTCTACATGCCCATGATAATTTGTACCATGTGATTTCTCTATTGAGATGTTCTGGATATGGAATTTAGGAACACCTAGATGTAATCATTCAGAAAAAAATGTGTTTGCCCCGTTAGACAATGCCACCATATGTGAAGACATACATTTAGATAGAACTCTCGTGTAGTTATCTACCTTTAGATGATGGAGGCTCTCACACGGAAACCAAATTGAAAAGATTAGAGACACTGTTTTGCCGACTGTCTTTATATTTGTATTGCTTTTTGAGAATGGCAGTATATTCTAGACCAAAATTGTCCCATGGCGTGTGGCCACTCCTTTGAAACTCACAGACCACCTGTTTGCAGTCCCCTTGTTATACAATGAACTGTTTAAAGCATCGCACTTGCTTCATCAGAAGGCGTTCAACATCAGAAAAGAAGGAGGAGCTGGTTTTGCCACAGAACCAGAATTTCAGTGCACAAGAGCGCCTGTCATGTGCTGGTAACCTCTGACAGTGTGCAGTCCCTTGAGCCCCTTGGCCTGAGTTTTTGGCCACACACACCCCCTCTTTTCCTTTGCTCCAATGGAAGTGCAGTGCACCGGCGGATCCAAGATTGACAAAAGACACTAATTCTAGGGCCCATGAAAGAGCAGCCTGAGCGTCCTCTGACACCGAATGATGAGTGTTGGATCCTGAGAATGGTCCCGGGTCTGCACAAGATGATCTGTGCCCATGACCAATGAAGAGCATATTATTTGTAGTGTCTGCAGCAGAGGAAAGACACGGGTGCACTGCCTTGAGACATTGAGACTCTCGAGTGAGCTGTGGGTGTTTGCCAGGAGGGCACTCCAACTAAGCAGTACTTTTCTCATATAAGGCTTGAATGAAGAGGCCCATGCAAAAGAAAACAACAGAAGAAGATTTGATGGACAATAGAAGCCTGCCAGAGAGGTTTTTTGAACAGGACTCTGGGCATAGGTGGTTTCACAAGAGGTTTCCGTGTGATTGTATAGACTAGGTGTTAAGGAGACTGATTGTTTTGCTGGCATTGTTTTAAAGTACTATTCTGTTTAGTAAAAGCAGAATAAAGTCCATTTTCTGTGGAAAGAGTATTTTCACCTCAAGAGCATTGATGAGGGTTACCACTGTTTCACCTGAACATATAAAATGCAAAGGAGCCCTAAAGGTGTTACTAGATAATTTTAGGACTTGCTTTCTGCTTAGGGTTGTGAAAAATTATTATTTCATTTGCAATAGTGGTCACTACTTTCTCCCGTTGCCTATATGTTCTTAATAACGTGTTTTCTAGTGTTTTTAAAACATGACGTTGTCATTTATGGGTGGGATTGTTTTACTCTACCCAATTGACTTCTGCACCCGCTTCCCAACCTATGTCCTTTCCTACTACTGCTTCTTTGCATTCTTTTCACCCTTTTCCTGAACATGGGCAGGTTAAAAGATTAGAATTTGTAAGCAATTCTTTTGTACAGCTTCTGCATCAACATTAGTTAGTAGTGAACATCACTAATTATTGGGTGTGTGATCTTATGCCGCCTGCTACAGACAGAGGTATTCCTTATTTTTGTCCCGCCATATGTGGCCTTTGTGCTACTACATGTGTAAGGAAACATGTATCAGAAGACGAGCTAAGTAATAGGATGATGCTACAGCAACATCTTCATGACTTTATGAATATAGACCTGGACTGAGATTAGTATGAGAATAGTTATTGCCTATGTAAGGGCAAAAGGAGGGTCTGTGGTACTTTGAAATTTGGGACCGCGTAGGAGGCAGGGCCCTACCCCTGTCTTTTCGGGTATTAGTAAACCGCGAATGGCCAATGCGTTATGTACAAGTGCTTTTCATTACATTTCATCGATAAATGCACTATGTATACGATATTATACATTGACTTCATGGGTTCCATCTTAGAGCGGTGGCCATCTTATGGTTGCCCTCACATAGGCTACACATTACAAACAAGTACGGGCCTTTAGAACACATGTACTTTCTGTTTGACTTCTCTTTGACCTGTACAGCTTGGCTCCGCTGCCCCAGGTCAGTCCAGTCTCACGAGCTCCCCGTCCTACGGCCACCTGTGATTAGCATCAGGGTTTGACACACCATAAAGCCTTTTTATCCCACACAAGCCTCCGGCTAATCTCTTTCACATCTGACTCTGTTTCCTGCGTTATGGCCTGTTTTGCAAACAGGAGCTGCCCGTGTTTGTTGGGGTCTGCTGATATCTGATGAGGGTTCTGAGCCTTGCTGGGTTAAATGATTGAGGGCTGAACGAACTGGAATGTGGGATTGTCATCATGACTCTACCTTTTCTTTGAAGCCAAAATATGTGAATGACCACTTGTGAAACAGGGGCGGTGTTGCCCAAAGCGTAATATTCTGTATATAAGGGAAGACTGGTTTTTGTTCTGGAGACTGCCTCATTCAGTTGCTAAGGCTTCTGTGCGACGTAGTCTCACTCATTTGAGTTTAATAAAGATGTCCTTTCATATTTCAGCTTTGCCAAGTTCTTTGTTATATTACCATGAGAGTGGAATTTTCAAATACCACAACAGGAAGTACTCAAAGTCATAGGGTGCTACCCCTGGCACCTCTGGAGTACTTCAAGTTGTGTATCAAAGTGTGAACCACTACCCCACATTCTTATTTGAGTTATATGTCCTCAATAGCCAAGGAAAGCAGTGCTCCACAGAGTACCTGAAAGGCTGCTGTGCAACCAGGGTTTTGTTCTGCCTGACAGGTAGTCTCCCAGAGGTGAGGGGACAACACCTGAAGTCTGGATATCTAGCTAGAAAAGCTTTGCACCTGTGCAGAAGCATCAAGAAGCCTAACTGCCTGCTGATACATGGAAGAAACCTGCCTACCCTCCTGGAGGACAGGTATTCAAAGAAGGAACGAGGTGCAGCACATAACTGGTGGTTGTGTGGTGCCCAGAAGAGCAGACTTCACTTCTGGAGAACAATTTGGGAGGATTTGTGTGACTGAGGGTTACTCCAGACTCTTCCTACAGTTCAAGACGGGAACTGCAATTATGTGATTGCCGAGTGCTGGTAGGGATGTGGTCGTGTGTTTCCATTTAACCTGTGTGAGGGCTGCATCTACACAAACTTGTTTGGTCTATGAGGGGCTGCTACTATTGAAGTAGTGAAGGGCCATGAAGGGCTGCAAATACGGATGTTGTGACCAGTTCCTGGAGGGCTGCAAGCACCGAAATTGTGAGCAGCCCATGCAGAGCTGCAACTGCAGAATCTGTGGCCTGCCCATGCGAGGCAGCAACAACCAAGTGTCCAAAGGCCATACTGGGGGCTTGTCTGTGGGGTTCAGCCAGCCCCAAAGTGTGTCCCAAATGCCAACTTCAGAGGCGCAAGAGGTGACACTCATTAAGCACTCCAGCCAGCACTGCACAAGCTTAGGACTGGTACTTCCTGCAACAGCAGCAAAAAATAGGGTGGTGTCCACTGCTGAATGCCGCCAAGAGTCCGTAGCAAAAGATACTCCAAAACTTCCTGCCAATACTTTGCTGCTTTTTTAGAGTGAGTAAATGTGCCCCAGAGTGCTTGTTGGCCTGAACAGGACCCTAAGAGGACAGATTCACCCATAAGTGAGTAGGAGAGAGTATAGAAAGATCAGAGAGGGACCCCTCTACACCAAAGGACTAGGGTTCAAATGATCAATTGAAAGAGAAAAGCTTCCTTTGGGTTGATTCTAGTAGTTCATGCCACTACAAGAGCACACAATCATCTTTTGTTCCTCACTCATCATACACACAAAGGGGATCCAGTAGTAAACCCAAGGTCAAAACAAAAAGTGAGAAATTCATTAAAAACTAATAAATGAGCTTTGGAAATGTTGTAATTAAAAAGAAATGTAACTACAACATTTCCAAAGCTCATTTATTAGTTTTTAACGAATTTCTCACTTTGTGAAAATATACTTTCATGTATTTGTTTTTAATCAGAAGAATAAATTGATATCTTTTTGATAACAACGTTTTCCTTGTTTTGATCTTGGGTTTACTACTGGAGCCCCTTTGTGTGTATGGTGAGTGAGGAACATAAGATGATTGTGTGCTCTTGTAGTGGCATGAACTACTAGAATCAACCCAAAGGAAGCTTTTCTCTTTCACTAGGAGAGAGTAAACATACTGTTTGGTAGTGAATGAACTGCTCCTATTCTAAGTTCATGCTATTCCATTTTTTCCCTAGAAGTAGCGGGGACCACCCAGAACTGGGCAGAGGTCCAGGAAACACAGGCAGGGTGCGTAGTGGGTGCAGCACCTCCCAAAGTAGTGCCCTATGACTACAAAAAAAATTGTCACTAGTAGTGTGTACTATTGAGTAGCATTTTGTAAGTAAAGTATTTTCCATTTTGAAATGATAAGCATTGGGCTGGCCATTCATTTTATTGAGTTACCCTTACCTGTTGACTGATTGTTGAGCTCTGAGCTCGAGCAGCTCCTCACTACCTCCCTGAGAAACTTGTTACTGCTCGTCCTTACTACCCAAAGGGTCAATTGTGGAAAGGGTTGTACTTGGTGCAGTTTGCAAACTCATAGTAAGATGAGACCTGGGGCATCAGAGGCCAAGGGCCACAACCTCCACAGTTGGGGCCCAGTAGCCCCTGCTTGACCCTAGGTCTCGAAATGGGATATGACACACAGGGACAAATGTACAAGGGGATTGTGCTACAGGAACATCACTTTTAACGACATTCCTGTGGCGTAATGCCCTGCTCCCCATTTACAAAGTGGTGTTAAGCCACTTTTTGTGGCTTAACGCTGCTTTGTAAATATGGTACCCTTTCACGCAGGTATGTGTGTGAAGGGGGAATGCAATGGGCTTTGCAGTGGGCATTCCACTGTAATACCCATTGCTTTTTAATGCTGTCTCAGATTTACAAGGATCTGTAAATCTGAGACAGCACTAAAAACTAACACCATGCAACAGCAGGCGTTATAATGGTGAAACGAGGAGAAATACTTTTATTTCTCCTTGTTTTTGCTTTTTTTATGTGTGCTACATTCTGCAGCACACATACAAAGTGCAAAATACCATGAATGATTGTTTATGTGCAGGAAGGTGTCCCTTTCTACACATTAACATTAATTAAATAATGGCAATTTGCTACTTCTATGTGTGCTGCATTGTGCAGCACAGATAGAAAGTAACAAATCGTCATTATCGAATGTTTATGTGCAGGAAGGGTCATCTTCCTGCACATAAATAATCATTCCCTGCAACGCAGGCACCCTTGTAATATGGTGCAAGCATGCCAGCGTTGGCGTCAGGTAGCTAACTTTAGCACCGATGCTAGGGAAAACACAGGGGTGTGTCATATTGCAAATATGGTGCATCCCTGTGTTTTGGAAAGGTCGGAGCCAGGCACTGACAATGTTTGGTTGACTTAACTAAACAGATTGCTTATCGCCAAGCCATTCGCCACGTGATGTATGCTATGTATGAATTCACATGCCTGGTCGTGGAAGGACATTTGGGCATTCTGCAACAGTCACTCGTTCACTTAAACAGTGACAATGTCAGCACTTGCAAGAAACATATATATATGCACCAGAGAGCAGCACAAGCAGCCATTCACCTCCACATCCTAAACAGCTTCACATCAGGTCTCAACCATCAGGCCTCACAGAAGATCTGCATATATTCCAAACTTCCAAGAACAGCAAAGTTCCCCAGCAACACAAATTGTGTCGTAAAGGTCATTGTGTGTGTGTGTGTGTGTGTGTGTGTGTGTGTGTGTGTGTGTGTGTGTGTGTGTGTGTGTGTGTGTGTGTGTGTGTGTGTGTGTGTGTGTGTGTGTGTGTGTGTGTGTGTGTGTGTGTGTGTGTGTGTGTGTGTGTGTGTGTGTGTGTGTGTGTGTGTGTGTGTGTGTGTGTGTGTGTGTGTGTGTGTGTGTGTGTATAGGGTGTTACCTACATATCGGGGTAAGATTTTGCTAAAGGCTTCAATGGGTTTGAATATTATTGGTGGGAATGAGCCATAGGTACAGAACATTAACAATGACAATTTTTTCTTTTGGAATGACCATAACCAACAAACTTTATTATAACTAATTTATTTTGGCATGGTGTAGGTGGGAGGGATACAGTACATTGTATTATAATAAATGTGATGCATTAATTAAAACAACACGTTTCACACATTTCCTGAAGGTGAACTTTTTTTTAATTTTACAACTATCCACGTCTATTATAAAGTTACCATATCTAAGTTCTTTTGTTTTTAATATAAATATAACACAAACAAAATATGTTTTCCATATGTTTAATTGAGTAGTTTCTGCTTGTGTATAGTTAGGTTGCTCTTGGCCTGTGTTTTTCGATTTTAAACTTAACCTTAATTACCTCCTATTCTTCTTTTCCTCGTCCCATTCCTTCCTGATGGAGTGAGTATGCCCATACACTCCCTAGTTCTCACTAGTGTAAAGCCCTTGTCCCCTTCGATGAAAGGGTAAAAGGAATAGTCTATTAACCCCTTCCCCTTTCTTCATCCCTTCCTGTTTACAATTTTTGTGCGCCCTGTCTACTGTATATCTGCTGGGATTTGCTGGGCACCCTTCAGGATCTTCAGTTATGCTTAATTTGCTTTTTTTTCTCCATTTTAGGGTTATATAGTCCTTGAGGACACCACGCTTTCTCGTTGTACTGGCTGCGGTGGTCCCAGTTTTCTTTTCTATCTCTGTGGGCTCCCCAAGCCATGGTTCATCTTGACTGTGACTGATAGGGCTCTGCATTCCTGTCCATTGTGGCATTCTGAGTTCCATTTTGGATATTGCCGCTTAGGGTGCAGCATCTACTTTCTTGAGCGGCAGCTCTAGCGCCACATCCGTGGCTTGAATGGCGGCTGTTGGGGCATCTTTTTCTTTGATGGTGGTTGCATGGGTGCCGCGTTTCTCTCTCAATGCTATTGCCGGACGGCATGTTATTTTACTTGAAGGTGTCTGCGGTGATGCTGCATTCTTCTTCCCCTAGTGGGTGACCACTTCTGTGCCATATATGGAGTGTCAACTGCACTGTAGGTCGAAACTCATTTTTTGGGGCTAATTTGTTCAGGGCCATAAGTACCAACTTTATCGAAGCTTGATGTGGCTGCAGTGGGCATCTCATTATTTCTTTTCAGTTATCTCTCCTCTATCTCTGAAGGTTCCTCTGGGAGCAGCCATGCCTTTGCTTGGGTTGAAGACGGGCTGCTAATGAAATTTATTCTCTGGACAGTAGTATATAGGAGACATAAGGTGCTTTACCTTTCTTACTCCTGTAGAAGAGCTACAGAAGTTCTGCACCTGCTTGCTTTTTAGGTTTCGCCTGATGTGAAATCTTTTGTATTTAATATATCTTTAAAGTGGGCTCTTATCAGTTCTCATCGCCAAATTACTGTCTTCATTTTTTTTAACTTCCCCTAGCTGCACGCATTTACAACACTTCTACGAAAGCTGTTCACACTGTTTAAGCCCCATTCACTGTCAAAAAACATCTCTTCCCATGGAAAAGGCAGACTGCTTCTAGCGGTATGATGTAATGCTTGCTTTTTAATACTGAGTTGTGTAAAGCATCTGCTTTAGCCTTAGAACATTTGTGGCATTTCCTATTCATGCCTCAGTATCTTTCTTTGCCCTATGTAGGCATTATCAGATGGATTTTTTCAACTTAATCTATTTGGTCATTATGATCAATTTCTAAATGTTTTAATAAACATTGTGCTTTAAAAATAAAGTTACTATGCAAGAGCTATGCTATATTTTACTACTAAACAGGCAGCCATAAGTGCAGTTACCTTGCATACATCAGGGTCATGATTTGAATGGTGCTGTAGGTGCAGTGGCACTGGGGCCAAAATCTCTAGGGACCACATTACGCCCAGAGTATTGCTCAAATTTAAAACTAAACAGGCAGCCTCAAGTGCTGTTACCTTGTAGACAACAAGGTCTTGATTTCAATGGCGTAGCAGGTTCAGTGACACATGACCAAAAGTTCTAGGCACCCCACTAAACACCTAAAATGCTATTTTTTACTACTAAACAGGCAATCACAAGTGCAGTTACCTTTCAGACAACAGGCACATGCTTTGAATGGTGCAACAGGTGCAGTGGCAATGGGGCCAAAAGTTGTAAGAACTCCTCTAAACACCTAATATTGCTATATTTTACATCAAAATAGGCAGTCACAAGTGCAGTTAACAAGCAGACAGTCACAAGTGGTGCAGTTATCTTTTAGGCACTAGGGTCATGATTTGAATGGTGAGGCAAGTGCAGTGGCACCGGGCCAAAATGTTGTCAGAACACCTCTAAACATCTAATATTGCTATGTTTTACTACTGAACAGGCAGTCACAATGCCAGTTACCTTGCAGGTGAAAGGGGCTTGATGTAAATGGTGCAGCAGGTGCAGTGGCACCGGGGACAAACGTAATAACTCCACTAAACACAAAATATTGCTATATTTTACTATTAAACAGGCAATCACAAGTGCAGTTACCTTTCAGACAACAGGGACATGCTTTGAATGGTGCAGCAGGTGCAGTGGCACTGGGGACAAAAGTTGTAAGAACTCCTCTAAACACCTAATATTGGTATGTTTTACATTTAAATAGGCAGTCACAAGTGCAGTTAACAAGCAAGCGCTAGGGTCATGATTTCAACAGTGCAGCAGGTGTAGGCACCCTACTAAACACAGATTATTGCTATATTTTACAACTAAACAGACAGTCACAAGTGGTGAAGTTATCTTTTAGGCACTAGGGTCATGATTTAAATGGTGAGGCAGGTGCAGTGGCACCAGGCCAAAATGTTGTCAGAACTCCTCTTACCAACTAATATTCATATATTTTACAATTAAACAGACAGTCATATGTGCAGTTATCTAGCAAGCACTAGGGTCATGATTTCAATAGTACAGCAAGTGCAGTGGCACCGGGACCAAAAGCTCCAGACACCTCATTAAACACCTAATATTGCTAATTTTATTCCTATACAGATAACTGAATGTGCAGGTACCTTGCAGACAACAGGGTCATGACTTGAATGGTTCAGCAGGTGTATTAGTACCGGGCCCAAAAGATGTCAGAACTTCTCTAAGCACATAATATTGCTATACAGTTGCAGTTACCTTGCAGTTAAAAAGGGACTTGATTTGAATGGTGCCTCAGGTGCAGTGACACCACGGCCCAAAGCTCTAGGAGCCCCTCTAAAGATTAAATAGTGCAATATTTTAAAGAGGCTGTAACAGGTGCAGTTTTCATACAGGCAATAGGGTCATGATTTGACTGGTGCAAAAGGTGAAGTGGCACCGGGACCAAAAGTTGTCATAACTTCTCCAAACTCCAAATATTGCTATATATTACTACTAAACAGGTAGTCACAAATGCAGTTATCTTGCAGGCACTAGGGGCATGATCTGTATGGTGCAGCAGTTGCAGTGGGACCGGGCCCAAAAGTTGTCAGAACTCTTCTAAACACATAATATTGCTAATACATCAATGAATTCCATTGTTCCTCTCTTTAATTACATTTTTCAGAAAGTTGCTATTATTTGCACTATACCACTAGTAACAGCACAATATATTGCTTTTTTGTACATAAACAAGTCAAAACACTTTAACAGACTTTCTTTAAATATTGCACAACTACTCAGCAAGCTACAACTTACAACAAAAAACAGCTTATTATTAATCTCCATGGCAAAACCTAATGTATTTAACAATGCTTGTATAATTTACGTGATAGCTGTGTTTCTGCCTGCATGTCTTTTTCTTTTTTCATTATTTGGTTTCAGACAGTGCAGTACAGTGATTGTCCTTGTAAAGACACATGTACTATATATGCTCTGCTTTCCTCAGATTTCTCTGTACACCTGGTGTGTTGCTGTCTGACTATAGGGAAGCACACTAATAAATCACATCATGCATCCCCTGACAGGCTCTTTCAGGGTGTTGAAGAGGGAGGTATTAAACACCCTTCTCCTTCTGTCTAAGAGGCTCACCTCCAGGGTCATCATAAAAAAGTTGTCAGGCATGTAATAAACATCACGGTAGAAGCTCCTCCCCGATCTCTCCTGAATCTTCAGGCAGGTCTTTTTCTTCTCCTTCTTTCTTGTCCTCCTGAGCCTCTCCGGACTACATTGAGCAGGAGGTGTTTTTTTCCTCTGTGGGTGTATCCTCTGACGCTTCATCGAGACAGAAATATTTATTGAAAGAGAACTTGGAGACGGTTGTCTTTTCTCTTTTTTTCAACCATCAGCTTCCTCTTGATGCCCAGTACTGGTGGGTATTGGTTAAGACAAATCCAGAGGCTGTCAGTTACTAAATTACCCATGATCCCTGCTATCCAAAGTTTTTTACAGCTGGAGTGGAGGGATCTAAAGAGAGTTTTGGTATCTCCATTTATGGGGAGGTTATATACTTTATTAGGGGGGGATGAGTTGCCGCAAGTCATCAATCTTCATTCCCTGCTTACCAACATTACAGGGAAACCTTCTCTTTTGACTCAGGATGTGATCTTAAATGACTTGGTGGATAGGGAGGTGGAACCCATCTGAAAAATAGCTCTCACTGGTCTCAGAATTTCCTTACGATCAGAGATTTCTGGAGTGTATAATTCCCATTCTTTGGGTAAGGACTTCCAGGCATATTGCCTTTGATAGTCTTTGTGCATCTGAATGGCCTCTGCCAGTTCTGTAGGTGCCACACTATGTTTGCACTTACAAGGTTGAAAAGTGGAGGTGGAGGTGGCACAAACTAATTGTTTATTCGCTTGTGCAACAAGCTTTTTGGTGGCCAGTTAGAAGTTCTTACGAAATCCTTCAAGAGCCAAACATGTTCAGTCATTTTACAACAAGCAGAAGTCTTGGGATAGCAGAAAAAGGGAGGCTGATCAGTACAGGAAAAGGAATACTGATTTTCAACAAAGCAGATCTTGTTTTCAATGCAAGACTTGTCAGTTAATTGGTGCCTCCCATCAGCCTAGTAATAAGGGAGGTTTGAAGCATGTTTCCCTCCCTCAGTCCTGTGGGTGTAGTTCCAGGTGGTGTGGAATAGATGGATTTCTGACAACTGGGTCCTTCATGTTGTTTCTCTAGGCTGTGTTCCGGAGGTCTCTTCAGCGTTTCAAGAGCCTTACTTTGTGCTATGGCCAAGGGAGATAATCAGAAGAGTGGCCTAAGAAGACAGCATATCCTCGCTGGTGCACAAACAAACAGTAATCAAAGTTCCCTCTTGGAAGAGAGGTTGTGGGTTTTATTCTTGTATATTTCTAGTTAAAAAGGTCTCAGGTGACTATCAAATCATGATAGACCTTCGTTTTCTGAGCAGATTCATTCTAATGGTTCATTTAAAGATGGATTCCTTGCCACAAGGAATTCCTTTTGTTTCTCAAGAGGATTTTCCAAAGAAGATCGATCTCCAATACTGATATCTCCACGTGCCAGGGACTCCAGTCTCACAATGTTTCCTCAGGTTTTTCAGTTGGGATCAAACACTGGCAGCTCTCGAGTTTTTTTGGACTCAACACCTCCCCTTTGATCTTTATGAAGATTCTGCTCCTATGATAGCTCTCTTGCACTCATGAGGAATCATTGAACTTCTTTTTCTGGACAATTTGTTCATTCAAGCACCCTCTCAGCAGTAGGCCCTAGAGGACACAACTTGTACTGTGAAATCTCCGAAGGATTTTGGTTTACTTATCAACTTCAATTAATCAACCAGTAACACTTTATTCGGTTACGTACATAACCATAAGAGTACATAAAAACATAGTAAGATTATAAAAGAAGACATATCATTATATTTCTAATAGAATAAAATAATGGACCAGATTCATAGACATTTTTTCATTTCTCATATTATCACATCATAATTGATTTCCTACACTTAAAAATATATTTTTTTAAAGTGGTTACAGAGGCTATCACAAATTCTGTCTCTAGCTGTTGTAGGGCCATGAATGCAGGGCGACATTGCCTCGTACCATATGTTTTTAAAACAGGGATAATCCATAACTTCCTCTGTACTGAGTAAAATTTACGAAAGAATACCACGTGTATAGTTGATTGTCCAGAAGTATCATTGCATGGGCATTTACGCAGTTCTTTCGACCAATCATTTATATCAGGAAAGCTTATTGTTCTGTGCAAAATGCTCAAGCAGAAACGCATCAATAAAAATCTGTCATAATCACGTGTTACCAAACCTAGGTACGGCTGCAATTTAAAAGTTGTTAATGTGAGGTTATGTGCTTGCACTGTTATTTTATTCATTTCCACACATAGCCTCTGTTCACTCAAAAAGCTTAAGCATTAATTTTTTTAGATCTTTCCTTGTTATCCATGTATATGTATAGGCTCCACTGCCCATGTTTCCTGTATACTAATAAGTTCAAACTTCTGCACAAAGTTGTTCCATACCGTGTTCCTCGCCTTAGATTTCAAACCGGCCACGTTCCAAAACGTGAAATTACAGTTACCCTTGCCAATGTCCTCTTCTTGGGGGTCTGGGCTTTCCTCTCTGTTAGATATCAAATGATTATCCTCCAGTGAAGGGCATAAAATTGGGGCAGCCACACTTATAGGTAGAGAGGGAATAGGTCTTTCATGAATGGTTAGCGTGACCGTTTCACAAAGAGTATGCGCCGAAATTAAATTAGGTAGATCGCATTGCCCTGCGCGATCATATAGGCCCAATGTACCCAATCCCCCAGAAGTATTCTCATCCCTGTGGGTCCTCTTTTCATTGTTCCCACCACATATATCCAGGGCTACTATATCCATACTATTTTCATGCTCACTGCTCCTAAGGTTCGATTCATCTACACTAATACCAAGTCCCTTCAGTCAGTCCACTTCTTCCAAGTTCGCTAGTGCATTGAAGACATTAATGTAGGTACACCAACCTTAGAATTCTAAGGGGCAGATTTACAACAAAGTAACGCAGCACAGTGTAGCAAGTCATTTTGCTGCGCCGTGCTGCGTTAGTTTGGAAAGCACAGAGATGCAACATATTTACAAGAATATGTCGCATCTCTGTGCTTCCCCTGCGCTGGCGCACAAACTGCAGCCATGCGCCGGCGCAGGCACCCTTGCACCATGGTGCAAGGATGCCTGCGTTGTGGGGAGATTGTTTTTGTGCAGTTAGGGACACCTTCCTGCACAAAAACAATCACAAGAGGCTTTTTCCTCTTTCAATGCGTGCTGTAGAATGTAGCATGCATTGAAAGAGGAAAAAACTAGGAGAAATGAAAACATTTCTCCTCGTTGTGCCTTGCTATGCCACCTCTAGGGTGGCGAGACATTCACACGCATCTCCAGATTTACGATTTATCGTAAATCTGGAGATGTGTCTTGTTCCAAGGGTGTTGCGTGGGAACACCCACAGCAACACCCATGGAACGCCCCTTCAACGCTCAGTGCTGCGTATGAAGGGGCCATATTTACAAGGAGAGGAAAAGTCACGCAGGGTGGCTTTTCCTGTCCTTGTAAATATGGAGGAGCCGCCTGCGCCACCAGTAGGTCACGAAAAGTGACGTAGTGGTGGCGCAGGGGGCTTGTAAATCTGCCCCTGAGTTTCCAGTGGTACCACCCTGCTTTGGCTTCTATTTTCATAATAGCTAGGTTTATAAAAAAATCCTAACGGGACAATATTAATATGTTGTGCTGAGATCAGACAGTTCCCCACCCTGTTCATAATCAACTTGATTAATTGCGAAGTTTTGAAGTTTAATATGATACAATCATCTTCCAGGTCCTTACTCCCTCTCCCTATCCAACTCACCCTTCTTACCATTTTAAACTCTCGAAAGAGTCTATCAGTTAAGCCTATCCTGTTCCCAAGCCAGGATAACGATTTATTTCTCAGGCTTTCACAGGTTTCAACCATCTCCTGTTGCAGTCTGGGGACATTAGCTAGTATTACTGTGTACGGGGTTGACGCTGGTGGTAAGTCTATGTATGTACCCAGATTTTCAAACACCGGATTTACCATGGGCCCCTTCTCTTGATTAGTTTTAATCCCGCTCTGTACAATTGGCCTATGTTGTGTCCCCATAGCACTTTTACAAATTAGTGGATGTTCACTGGTGGTAGGGGTATTTGACTGGGTACAGGAATTAGTATTTACTCTACTGGTGCTCTGGACATCTTTAGAATCAGATGAGATAAACTCACATTTGTTATGACATTTAGATAGTACTTTTTCCATTGCCCCCACTCTGTCAATTAAATTATTTAGAGATTCCCTAAGAAAGCCATCTAGAGCATCCAATTTATTTTTCAGTTTTAATACTTCATTCTGTATTCGGGAATCAGAGCTAACTAGAGCCTTCTCCCACCCTGATTGTTTGTTCATTGCAGAAGCCTTTCCCTTTTTTGGTGCTTTTTTTTGTGTTGTACATGGAGTTGCAAACCCCTATGTACCAGATTCCTTACTCAATTTAGATGCAGTGTCTGGGTTTCTAGGGCGTTTTGATGGTGGTTGAGGATCACTCAGGCTCACTATCAATAGTGTGATCAGAAACATTCACAACGCAGCCATTATTTTTAACTACACCATTATGCATTTCCACCGATGGGCCAATAGACCCTTTATCATTAGAAGGTAGAGTAAGACCCTCAACAATACTATTTTTCTCTGGTTTTATTGCCCCTTCTACCGTTAAGATTTGCTTTTCTATCGCACCCATAGCGCCTGTCAGGTAATTCAATAATGACAAGCAGGGTCCATCCCCCTCTTTGGTCTGTTTCTTCTTATGTGTAATAGTAGATGTCTTCCTCTTCCCCATGGTAACTCAGATTCGTAATGGCTCGAATTTGTGTTCCTTTTGGGGTATCTACAAATAAAATAATTCAGTATGGACCTCTTATTTACAGATCACTAAAATCAAACTCAATGTCTCACAGAGGGCGCCAACAATGTCTCCAGGATCTCCACGTAACTGTTAATGTACAAAAGAACCGTGATACTGTCCTTCCAGTTGGTAAATTACAGATACGGGTACTAGCAATAGCCTTGCACCTATTTGGATAAAGTTAGGGACATAGTACCTTCGTGCTAGCGGATTACAACAAACAGCCAAGAGCCATGGCCCAGCCCGGCCTATTCCAGTTGATGACGGGCAAGGACGGGCCCGCCCTTGGCCCGGGCTGTGGCCGGGCAAGCCCGCGTGCGTTCCGCGCTGCGGGAGCCCTGTGCCCATTTTAAGCGCCTCCTGGCACACTGGATGTGGGACGCGGCGTGGAGCGCCGCACGGGATGGTGGGTAGTGTAGTTCAGACCGCGTTGTCAGCCCCAATTAGCGGCAGGCGTTCCCGGTACTCCCGGTGGCACAGCGGCAGATACTGGTGGCAAATGGCAGATGCTGGTGAAAGTAAGTAAAATGAAGGGCTCCCGCGCTGCGGGAGCCCTGTACCCCTTTTAAGCGCCTCCTGGCGCCCTGGATGCGGGACGCAGCGTGAAGCGTCGCATGGGGTGGTGGTAGTGTAGTTCAGACCGCGTTGTCAGCCCCAATCAGCGGCAGGCATTCCCGGTACTCCTGGTGGCACAGCGGCAGATACTGGTGGCAAATGGCAGATGCTGGTGAAAGATGATGAGTATCAACTTATCAATGTCCCTTCCGGTGCCTTCACAGAGAGTAGAATAGATAGGGGTTGTCTTCTACACTGTTCAGGGAGCAGTCTTCCTTTCTTTGGCCAGATGCACCAAGTTGAGAAGGCTAGCCCTGAACTTACTACAGACACAGGAGACTTCAGCAAGAGACTGATTATGGCTCCAGGGGAATATGGTAAGCTGGATACTTGACCATTTCCTTGTTTTTATGGTCCCTCTAGATGTGTGCATTATTTTTAGTTCACTGCTCCCTGTCTTTCCTTTTTAAAGTTTTAGGCAGCAACTTTGGACATCATACCTTGTTCTCATCTTCACCTGGGGCACGTGGGTCACCATATCTTACACCATTTGCAACCAACCCAGGAGGGTTACGATGTGATGATTCCTGTACCAGGGTTGATCCGACAAAAACTCTCGGGTGGTTGATGCCTCCTTGCTAGAGAGGGAACTTCCCTTCTTTCACCAGAGCCCAATATGTAAAAGATTGATGCCAGCAATCTGGGTTGGGATGCAGTTTTAGAGGGTCAGATAGCTCAGGGACTACGGACCTTTACGAAGAGCAAACACTCATCGATCTGGAGAGAGCTGAGAGCAGTTTGGAACACTCTGCTTTTTTTATTTTGTCCCTTGAAGGGTCAATATGTAGTAGTCTGCGATAACAACAAAGGTGATGTTGCATGTAAATCACCAGTTAGCCACAGATTCCTCATGCCCCAACAGGTTAGCTCAACTCATATGTACCTGGGTAGAGTCCAATCTTCATAGTTTGAGAGCCATTCACATTCAAGGGGTGCTGAATCCTTAGACAGATCATTTCATCTGGGTTTTTCCAAAGGTGTTCTGCAAAAGATGGGGATTTCCAGTTGTAGACCTCTTTGCCACTCACCTGAACTCCAAACTGCTTCAGTTCTTCACAAGCTTCCCATCTCAGGGAGCATTGGGCAGCTCTGAAGAGTTCTTGGTCTCCAGGCCTCCTTTACACCTTTTCTCCAATATCTTTGATTCTAATGTTTCTGGCGCAATTTCTAAAGGAGCCAGCAGAGGTAATCATGGTTCTTGCTTTGTGGGTCCACAGCCCTTGGTTCCCTCTTCTGAAACTCCTTTTTACTGGACCAGGAATGGCGTCTTCCTTTGACTCAGTCTCCCCTGTGCAAGCAACCCTGCTCTTCCAGTACAGCCATTGGATAAATAAAAACTCTTGGTTTGAAGGTTGAGAGGGAGGACTTCTTAAATAGGTTTCTCCCTTTATCTGTTTCTCATTCTCTACGATCTTCTAGGAGGGTATCTACTAATAAGGCATATGAATAACATTGGGGTTCCTTTGGTAAGTGGTGCAGAGCAGGTCTTTGTCTCTTGGTTCTACTCTTACTACTGAGATTTTCAGCTTCTCCAGGAGGGGATTCACATGGGCCTCTCAGTTGCAACCCTTAAACTTCAGTGGTTCTCCATTAAAACCTTCTGTACTCCTAGGGGACAATCTGTCTTCAATTGAACAGATACCTTCTAAACTATTTAAAGGCTGCTTTTCATAGGATCTTCCCTTGGTCCTTTCACATCTACAAAAGCATCCACATGAACCCTTAAAAGAAGTTTCTTTCAAATTCCTCACTTTAAATGTTTTCTTTTTGAGTGCTATCACCAATGTATCTTGTATGTCATATCCCATGTTTACAAATATTTGACGAGAGAGTGTTTCTGTCTCTTGATCCCAATTTCTTGCCCAAAATCAAGTCTGCATTTCATTTCCACCACGAGGTTGTACCGCCTGTGTTGCAACAGGGAGATTGTGACCGTGGTCCTTTAGTGAACTTCTTGGATGTGGTAAAAGCTCTAAAAATGTACCTCTTGAGATCTTCTAATGTTAGGTATTCTAGGAGCCTTTTTCGAAATGTTGGTCCAGTGAAGAAAGGTGAAAAGCTGTCTTCCTCTACCTTGGCCAAATGGGTGAAAACTGTTTTATTCTCTGCTTATCAGGCACAGGGTAAGGAAATACCAGGAGGGAATCAGGCTCACTCTACCAGAGGTGTGGCAGCTTTGTGGGCTGAGTGGTCTGGGGTTTCTCTTCTGCAGAGCTGCTATGTGGTCCACTCCTTCCATTTTTTTATTTTCCATTATAGATTGAATGTTGCACAGGGATCAGAACTATGTTTTGGTTCGGAGACCTTAAAGGCTTTTCTGTCTGCTTCAGAGGCCATTTCTTGCGTATGATCCATTTTCTTCTTTGTTGAGAGTTTTTCTTGGGTTCCCTTGGCTGTTTTGTTGGTGAATTATAGAGGATTGAATGACAATAAAGTCTTTGTTCCTCCATCAGTAAGGAGTGGGATGAGAAACGTAAGGAGAGAAGATAATGCTTGGATTACTTCCCTGTATTCTTTATTACACTGATTCTTCCTTTCTTGTCCCATTCCTTATGTCCCTCGCATCCCACCCTGTTCTTTCTTCAGCCCCTCGTTTGGGCTTTACATTAAACAGGAAGAGATGGATGAAGAGGAGGTATTTAGAGAACATTGCTTTGACATAGAAACGTTAAACAGTTTTACAGCAGTGACTGCTAGGGAGTGAATGGGCACACTCACTCCATCAGTAAGGAATGGGACCAGTAAGGAAGAATCAGAGTAAGGAAACCTACGGGTAAGTAACAAGCATTTTCACCTTCTCTGGACAGAAGGTAAATGTAGGTGCTATTTATTCATGCTTAACGAACTACCAATCAACTCAGAATACCCAATTTAAATTTTCAAATGTGATTTTATATCTCTGTAAATCTCGGTGTCTTTCCGCTTACAAATATTTTGGATGCAATTTCAATTAGATAGAACATTAATAATGACTAAAACTATGCAGTCATTTCGCTCCTCCTTACCACACAAAGACACAACATTCAGGCAAGAGAAGTCCACACACCGGTCATATTTATCGTTGCAAAAGCCTCTATTGCGACTGCGCTACAAATGTATGATCTGCAAAAATGTAGAGAAAGGAACAACCAACAAACATAATGGATAGCAGTATCTCTCTGCCACCCACCCAATGATGCTAACAGAAACGGCCCACGCCCCTTGGCAAGCCAAACACAAAGAGATCACTTGGTACTGAAAAGAGCGACATCATAGGCAGACACATGCAATATCTCCTGTGACTTAAGGGAGCTCAGAAACACTCCACCCTTAGTAGGTTGACAAGAGCACAACATAGGCAATACCACACCGTGCACTCTCTTGAATGGAGAAGGGGCAAGTTGTAGCTGCCATTCCTCAAAAACAAAGGGAAATAGGTGCATTGGGACCGCTACTAATTCAACGCTCACATGCAGATAAAAAGACAAGGCAAATCACTACTAGAAAAGGAGAAAGAGGGCCACAAAAAGCCATAGGTGACTTGTCAATGACTGCCAAGAAGCAAATAAGTACACAATGTGAACCACATGGAACTGCTGAAACCTCTAAATCATTTGTCCTGTGAATAAGAGAACCCTTTAACGTGTACTGGTTCAGAAATGGTAGCCAATGCCTGAATGGTACAAGAAAACATAAGTACTATAGCTGAGTGGAAACCCAGGCTTAATCCTAAACCCAACTCAGTTTCCAAAGGAAGGCCCGGCCTCCAAGCTATGAGGGAGGTTGAAAAACACAAACCGGAATCACCAAGCTGAAAGGGACTATCGTCCTAAAACTCGAGGAATAAAAGAACAGAAGTCTTATGCACTCGGACCCATAAATCTATCACACTGAAGAGACACATTTAGTGAATAGGCCCACAGTAAGAGACAGGATTAAGCACACACCAGATTGGCCAGGCATAATAAACGGAGATTGCTTCGACAGTCTTAATAAAGCCTTCCCTGCCTACTCGTCGAGGAGGCCACAAGCACTCTTAGCCATCTTCTAAACTCCCCAATGAGTAACGAACAGGGAGAGTAAGAAACTCGCACGGGGCAGGGAAGATGGTGTGCAGAGTAATGGCCTGCCCCCCAAAAAGGTGATTCAAGGGTGAGGGTCACGCATGAATGACCAAATTAACAAAAATGTCAAATTATGTGTAAAACAAGAAAATATTCAAACACCCAATGAGCACAGAGAGCGGCAAAAACATAATGGAACGGCATTTCCGAGCAAAGGAGACAGACAATGCAAAAATATCTTGAAAGACATGAAATCTGTGATCTATACTCTCTAACCATGAGACAGAGGCAGATATCTGAACCGGTAGCTCTCTTCTGAAAAAAGGAAAAAGAGCACAAATGCATGTCTGTAATCATTAGAAACACCAACAAAACCAAGGAAGAACTGATATAAAAAGATTCCCCCCACTATCAGTGGAACTAACAGTGACTAGGTCAATAAGGTTCCTGAAAATAAAGCAAAGAGTTGTGAAAAAGAGCATGGATGTCGATTCATCAAAATGGCAGGGGTAGCAGATGTGACTTCACATGCCATCTGACCCTTGCCTGATGGCACAGGAAGTGACATCACATGCAATTTGACCTCATGACATAACAGAAAGTTACACCATCTGCTCTTTGAACCACCCTGGTGATGTTACAGGAAGTGACAACACATAAACTTTGACCTAGTGACATTACAGGAAGTGAATTCACCTGCCCTTTGGACTCCCATGAAATCAAAGGAGGCAACATTGCATGACCTTTGACTTGGTCCTATATCAGGAAGTAAAGCATCTAACCTTTGGTTAATAACTTCACACACAGAGGCTGGAAAATCTCTACTGATACAAAAGAAGTAACCTATAAACAGAAATACTTCAAATCCATTTGAAAATGCAGCTGCATACATTGTTTCAGGGAGTATATTTAGATATACAATTAAGATGATGTGGCATTGATTATGAATCTATCAAATAGTGTACAGCATGGAGCATACAGTAGTCACGTCAAATTCAGCCATTATCAATATAAAAAATCTTATAAAATGGGAAGGTTTGTGTGACTATAATGTTCAGAACAAGTTTCCTTTATCATTTGTTTTAGAAAAAAAGAGTACCATGTAATTAACCCCCGGTGCTCATGACGGAATGGTTCCGTCATGTGCTCCAGTGCTCATGACGGAACCATTCCGTCATGAGGACAGGGGCACAAAATCCCTCTGCTGCAGACAGCAGAGGGATTTCCCTTTTTTTTATTGGCCTCGGGAGGTTGGGGAAGAGCTTCATCAACCTCCCGAAGCCAATTTGCATTTTCATTGCAATGCTGATTTTGCGCATGGCACTCTGTCATCATTGCAATGAAAATAAAACTGAAACTTAGATTCAGTTTCATTGTTTCAATGCTCATGGGGCTATCTCAGCCCCCGAGCACTGAAACAGGTGGGAGAGGTATTGTTGGAAAGGGGAGAATCTCCCCTTTCCTAGTGGATCCCTGCTTCGGGATTGCCCCAGGGGGGCGCTCCCCAAGCAAGTATCCACCCACTAGGCACCAGGAAGGTGGGAGCGGCCCCTTGGGCAAGGGCCTTTGCTCCACCCATATGTTTTGGCCTAATTCAGTCCAATTTTCGCAGCGCAACAGTAGGGTGCGCGAGAAAGGTGCCCTTTGTAATCATATTGAATTAGCTGTGACATGGGGCGATTCACAGTAGCTGATCGAACGCTTTTACAGTCTACTACTTCTCTGGGCATGAATATGAAAAATGAAATTTGATTGAGGGAAGGAGTGCAACCTGAACAGTACTTTCCTGCTATACCCTTGAGAGGGCATATCAGGTGCGGCGCGCCCACTGGTGCCGGGACGCCCCCCACAGCCGATTATAGCTCAGTTGCTTCACTAGAAAGACAGGAATGTGTTGCTGCAGAGGGCCAGTTTGCCATAGAAAACTGCAATGTTTCAATATTCCCTGATATACTATGGAAACTCAATGGAAGCGCGCCTCTTTTTTCGAGGTCAAGAAGGCACTGCGGGAGGAAGGCCTCCAGTACTCCTTGATGTTCCTGGCCCGACTGCGCATAATGTTAGATGGAAAGACGCATTTTTGTGAGGATCCCGATAAGGCCTGGGAATGGCTGGAAGCCTACAAGTCTGGAAGACCACTCCGTAGGGTAGGCCTGTCGGGGGACCATCAGGCTCCAAGATCGCAGAAGAGACCGAGACCAAAGAAGGGCCTGCCGAAGAAACCTAGTCCCTCACAGACCTAAAGGGAGAGAGCAGCAGCACTCCAGGTCATGGCTGAGATCATGCAGTTGGGTGTAGTGGCATTAGAGGCTTGCTCCAATTCGAAGAAGGGGACGGAGGGCTCAGACTCTAACTCTTCCCAGACTGATAGTGTCACCCTCCCTATGTGTGTGCAGGAATTTATATAGCGCAAATCACCAAGCGGTCTCTAAGCGCTTGCTTAGGGAACCCGTCCTGGTATTCCCCTGTGAGATAACCCGGCAGTATAGTGACACCTGAAACAGAGGACGGCATTATCTGAGAGAAAAGAAAGTGCAGTGATCTATATGCCTCGTCCCTGGACAGGGAAGTGCTTGGAGAACGTTGTGTTGAGACCTGTGGACACATATGACCGGGCAGATCAGAATGGTCCAGATGAGACCTTGGTGCTTTCAGAGCCGAGCTTTCCCTCCACACCAGGATGCCCCCCTGGAAGGATCTGATCCCTCTTACGAATAATGAGGTTTTATTTACAGTTTGGGCAGAGGGCCGTTGCTATTCTGCTCTGGGAACAGGGAGTTGTTGAAAAAGGGGTTTTATGTTTGGTTTGATTCACTGTTATAGCATGGGTGGCATTGCTTACATTGCTGGGTGGTGGGACGGTGGGAAAATGGGGGTGCATGATCTGATTGGTTATGATTCTCCATGGCATCCGCACATCACACCAAAAATTTTTTGACGTGGAACATAGGGGGATGGGTTCAATGATAAAATGGCACAATATTCATATATTTTTGAAACTCAGAGGGATACAGATTGCCCTGCTGAAAGACACTCATCTTTTGTGGGGGGAAGTGGAGAATCTCCCTGTAAGGAGTAGAGGGTAGCTTTTTGCCACCTCTTAATCGCCATACACCAGGGGGGTGCTAATTTGGGTGCGGGCGTGGGTCGATTTTGAGCCAGCGTACCTACTGGTGGATCAGGAGAGTAGCTATTTACTGGTTAGTGGGAAATTATATGGCAGAGACATAATGCTTGAACGTATCTATGCCCCAATCAGGACCAGGTGACATTTTTTCAAGATCTGTCTGCTCATATGACCAACTTGACAATTGACTCTATGATTTTAGGAGGAGACTTCAATTGTGTCTCAGACACTAATTTAGACCGTTCACTCCTGCCCCTGCCAGGTGCCCAGTTGCACCGTATTGCAGCGGGGTTCCACAATTGTTGGAAACACTGTGGGCTGATGGACATTTGGAGAACACAACACGCAGATGATAGGGACTACTCTTTTTACTCCCCCATGCACCCTTTACATACACAACTTGATGCCTTCCTATGTTCTACTGGGCTCAGTGGCTTAATTACACACACCAAATATCTGGGTCGTATGCTATCAGACCATAGCCCAGTACTGCTGATCCATCAACTGCTGGGGTCACGCCCCCTAATCTCTTTGTGGAGACTCAATCCCTCCACAATGGAAGAAGCACCTTTCCGGGATTCCCTGGGAACACTCATTGACTCCTATTTCTAAATAAATATAATATAAACACCACTTCCTCAGTACTGGTGGAGTGAGAACCAGTCAAGGTGGTAGTGAGGGGGTACTGTCTGGGGAACTTGATAGGAGTACAGAGAGAAGTGTATAAAGAATTGGAGTACCTGGAGAGTAAGTAATGCCCTGGGAGCGGATCCCGACTCCCGGACCAACTTGCGAGAGGTGCGGGCCCTTAATGATGAGGTGCTGGAATGGTTTGGATGCCACAATTATAGGGCGTATCTCACCAAAGTACAAGAGGAGGAGGGGAGACTGGGGCGCTTGTTAGCATGGTTAATCAGACCTGAATCCCTTGGAGCATTGTTCACACTGGTCCGGTCTGGAGGGGGGGGCCCAATTCATGACCCTGGGGAGATAGACTCTTTGTTTTGGGAATACTATGAGGCCTTATACACAGCAACGGCTCCAGCGGCGCCAGAGGAGGTGAGGGACTTCTTATCCTTTTTCAAGACTCAGGGACTGGATAGTCAAACCCAGGAGGCCTTGGGGGGACCGGTGATGTTGTAGAAGATAAGGGGCGCTATTAAGGGCATGGCCACAGGGAAGACACCAGGACCGGGTGGACTCCCTGTGGAATTCTATGCAACGTATGCCTCTAAATTGGCTCCTCGTCTGGTGACCCTATGTGCCAAATCCTTGAAATTAGGTCATCTCCACACGAGACACACATATGATCCCACTCCTTAGGACCACCACCCCAGGTACTTGAGTTGGAGATTTTAGGCCCCTTTCCATGCTCAAAATGGATTTTAAGATCCTAAGCACAGTTCTGGCTCTACGCTTACTACCCTACATGTCTGCTGTAATCCACACAGACGAAAATGGGTTTATCCCTTCACGGAAAACCTCATTTAATTTGTGCAGGCTGTAATCAGTATTATATCATCCTGAAGCCCGCAATCTTTCGGGAGTGGCCATATTGTCCATAGACCTAGAAAAGGCCTTTGACTCGTCGGATGGGAATACCTATTTGTAGTAATGGAGCACATGGGCTTTGGAGAGGGCTGGATTAAATGGGTCCAACTACTGTTTGATTACCCTACTGCACAGGCCAGGACTGGAAAAACGGTGTCCACCCAATATGAAATCTTTTGCGGTCAGAGACAGGGATGCCCCTTGTCTCCTCGTCTCTTTGCCCTGCCAATTGAACCACTAGCTTCAAGGTTTCGACGCGGGGGAGAAGGGCTGGGAATTGGGGTAGACGGGAGATGTCATATAATATCTCTATATGCAGATGACCTGCTGATCTATCTGGAAGATGCGGTGAAGGGCTCTGACACAGCGTTATCTCTCTTAGGATGATTCGAGTGACTATTCGGCCTACAGGTTAACAAAGACAAAACCTACCTGTTCCCTGTGGCTGGAGTGTTGCCGTGGCCCCGGGACCTTCTTGTAGATCTTAACTGGACACCACTCACTTTTATATATTTGGGGATTCATATTTTTTATTCACTAGATGATCTCAGGGAAGGAAATTTGGCTAGAGCTCCCCGATCCCTCAAAGCATGTGTCTCCTTTTGGTGCTCACTACGCCTGCCCCATATGGGCAAGATTTCGCTCACCAAGATGGTCCTGTTTGCCGTTCTTCTCTATTACTTCATTAACCTCCTGATCTCTGTATCGACAGGTTGGCTCCGCATGTGGATTCATTGTTACACTATCTGATCTGGGGAGAGGGATGGCAGAGGGTTTCACTGCAGACGTTGCAACGCCCCCTGCTAGAAGGTGGACAGGGAGTTCCAAATTTCGAATTATATTTCCTGGCAGCTCAGATGCAATGACTAGCACAGTGGCTGGAGGGGTTGAGCATGGAGGGGACTTTTACATTGGCAGCCAAAACACGATCCCCCCTTCAACTAGCTAGAATACTTGTCCCAACGATCTCTGTTCCGTATGGATCGGTATTACTAACTGCGGCCCTGCAATGTTGGAAAAGATGTACAGCCAAAACAGCTCGGATGCCACGATACGCACTGATGATACCACTCGTAGGCCTACCTCATGGTAACCCCTAGACAGTTTTTACGGCAGATAAGTTAACACAGTGGCTGGATGTAGTAGTTTAGACTGTACGGGATTGTTATCAAGAGAAGGCCCTAATACCCTTTGAGGACCTTGTTGAGGGATGTGCCCTTCCACCAGGGCAATTCTTACAGTACGAAGCATTAGTTTGTACTTTTGGGACGCTGTGGGGAAGGGGCCTGGAGGAGCCTGAGATGAATCCGGTACTGCACTCATTTTTACAGTGGGTTTGGCTGGCCACCAAGTGAAATGGTTTTATAGATCATTGATAGAGGCCACACTGATTCCCTTACAGAAGTTACAGAGATGTTGGGAGATGGCCCTGAACAGGAAACTAACTGACTCAGAATGGCGTAGAACTCTGGCCTTCCATAGGGGGATCTCCTGCAATACCAGGCTGAAATATATCCAGTTTAACTAAGTGCACATGGCATACATGACTCCACACAGGATACAGGTGACATACAGGGGGAACCACATAAATGCTGAAGATGCACGCAGAATGATGCAAACTTTATACATTTGACCTGGGGTTGTGCAGGACTATGCCCCTTCTGGGACGAGGTCCTTTCTCAGATAACTGCAGCAGTGGGGCTCACACTTGAGCCTACAATAGAGGTTTGTCTGCTGGCACTGCTCCTCAGACCCTCTAAGAGAATAATGGGTAACAAATGTATATACCTGGCCTTGATACTTGCCAAGAGGCGAATAGCCATGTCATGGAAGTCATCCACCAGATCCACGAGGAGGACTTTGGAGACGGGATGTCACACATTTAGGGGGGGCAGAGGGCAGGGCCCTGGCACTTGAAGAGTCCAGGATTCCAAAGCGACACCGTTTAGTGGAGCTATGGAGGGAAATGTTATCCAATTGGGAGCAGCCGATACAGACGCAAGAGGATAGCAACTAGTCTGTAAATGAGAATGAACCGCAAGGTGGGGGGGCCGATGGGACTTGAAGAACCTACGAGGAATAGGACCTTTCGATAAGAGGGCTAGGGGTGGATAACCAAGAGAACTGGGGCACATGAGAGGTAGATGAGATGGGATGGAAGGAACAACACAAGGCCCGCTGTTATTGGTAGCTCCCTTTCTCCCCTTTCCCCATGTACTTATTAATGCATGCGGTTGTGGTGAACTGAACAGGAATATTCCCTGAGAACAGCGGGAGAGGCCCCGGGTCCCGGCCGCCACCAGTACATAGCGTATAGTAATTGTTGATTGATAATTGATGTCACAGTGATATCCACCTTCTTGATAACACCCTAAAGTTGCTTGTAATTTGATTTGTGATGGATAGAAAAAAATAAACAACAAACAGACAACACTCCTGTAGATATACACAGCTATTGGGTAGAACAGAGAGGGCAGATATAGTTATATAAAGACTACAAAATGGAAAGCAAGTGACAAAGCTTCAGGAGAAAAAGGCTTGTGATATTAGATGTAATTGGGGCAAATTATAGCCACCTAATGAGGAGGAGATAGGTGTAAACTAAATATGTGAAAATATTCAAAATGTATGTAATGGCTCTCCGAATAAGGTCTGCTGAGATGTGATTTAAGAATGCCTTTTTAACTTTGTCAATATTACTGTCAGTAATTTTAAAAATGGTAATAAAAATATGTTTGAAAATATAAAAAATAAGAAGAAAGCGCCGTTGTTTCCAGTGCACCAGTGATGTGCATGTTTTCTGTCGAAGAAATTACTGAAAGTAAACCTGGAAGGATTCAATGGCTCCACAGGTTTAGAAGTGTGTATACCATGTGACAGAAAGGAAAGTTGCTGGGAGAACTTCACCTGCATTAAAAAGCACTGTTATCTATGCTCCAAGACTTAGATTTAACCCCTTCGCTGCTAGGCCTTTTCCTCTCCTGTGCTTAGCATTTTTAAGGCTATTTGGGGTAGTTCGCGCTTAGGCACTTATAACTTTTTGACCACATGAGGTATCCACACCAAATTGGTGTCCTGTTTTTCCAACATCATGGGGATTCTAAAGGTACCCAGGGTTTGTGGATTCGCCTGGAGGGGACCCAGAAATTAGCCAAAATACAGCGAATTTTTTTTCTTTTTGAAAAATGGGAAAAAAGGGCTACAGATGAAAGCGTCCGTTTATTTTCCTGCAAATGGTATCAAAAAAGGGGTTGTGGTGCTGAAATCCCCATCTTCCCAGATTTCAGGGACAAGCAGACTTTTGTCAGAAAACCACACTTTTGTTTACACAGTTATGGCATTTTTCTGGGACATAGCCTATTTTTGCTATTTTTTGCGCTTTCAACCTCTTTCCAGTCAATGGTAGAAATGGGTATGAAAGCAATAATGGATCCTGGAGAGCTATACATTTTAGAAGGCAGACAAAATTCTGAATTCATCAAGGGGTCATTGGTGTAGATCCTGCAAGGTTTCCTTATAGAAACTAACCGTTGAATATGGGAAAAATTGAAAATCAGTTTAAAAAAACAGCCATTTGTGTCAACGTTTTTACCTGTAACTTCTTCTAATTATGACAGCTGTTTGAAAGCAATATATCGTTACATCCACTGGACCTTTCTAGTTGTGGGAATATATAGGACTTGTAGGTTCACCAAGAGCCCGACGAACCCAGAGCCAATAACTGAGCAGCGTCTTGCAATGGTTATTTATTTATGTACCTGGTATATAGCAATTAATTTGGGAAAATATATACATGGAAAAATCGGTATGAAAGACACCTATGTATTTCTGAAATAAGAACAAAATATGGAGTTTAGAAACAGTAGATATTTTCACATTTCCCAAATTGTGAGTACCCATACTAGCATGAGAATCGTAGGTCATTTTTCAAAATGACTTCTTTTTTACACATTGTCTTTCATTTGGAAGGCAGACATGCATCGAAAGTCAATAGGTAATAACAGTTGCTCTACAATTCTGTGTTACCCTAAGTCTCCCGGTAAAAATGGTACCTCACTTGTGTTGGTAGGCCTAGTGCCTGCGACAGGAAACGGGTCACAACGCAACGTGGACACACTTTATTTTTACAAGAATCATAAAAATATTGGTATCCAGTGGTTTAAATCGACAAATTCAGGAAGACATGTTCCATTGAGAAGGAATATTTCCTATTTTCGCAGTGCAACAGTAGGGTGCGCGAGCAAGGTGCCCTTTGGAATCACTCTCAAGGGTATAGAACATGGATAGTCCCTCTGGTGCATTGACTGAGCACAGCCAGGGTTCCAAAAATCCACCATATCACCCACGTCTGGTTCTTCGGGTAGGCCTACCACCCGTATATTGTTCTGCCTATTGTGGCCCTCCACATCTTTTGCCCTGTGCTGGAAGGTGTAGACTCTGTCATTGAGCTCAGCAACCTGGAGGGTCAGTACCTGCTGCGCGGGGTGAATGTCCGCAATCGAGGTTTCTGCTGTTTTGACCCTCTCCTGTAGTTTCTGAAGTTCCGCCCTTAATAACCCCACCCCACTGACACTGTACTAGTATCTTGATGTAGTTTCACTTTAGTGTCGGTGATCGCTTCCAGTATTTTCATGAGCTGCAATTGTACTGGGTCTGCCTCAGGCAGCTGGTCAGGTTTCCCCTGGCTTTGTTTGGCTGTGCCGCTATCCTGATCTGTCAGGGTCCCCGCTGCCTTTGCTCTAGCTTTGCCCATTGTAGAAAAAGAGATACTCTGGTGGGGGGGTTGTGTTTGTTCTGCCAACGGCCACCGCAGAGGATGCGAATTCCGAAGTGTGGGTCAAGGGCACAAATAAATCTCCAGAATCTCCCCTGTTGCCTTGGTACACCGAAGTCCTGCGTGTCAGCCGGGCCCCCCAGTTAGTAACCTTGGCCAATGTCCACACTAGCAGCCCCACCAGGGCAGGGTTCAAATCTGGGGAGTGAACCCCTCGGGGTCCTCGCACAGGATCGGGAGTTCCTCTTGAGGCCCCGTACTGTCAACGTCCTTGCACCCTTTACACCAGTGCACGCCCTGGGGTCAATGTTGGAGAGACCCAGCTCATCAAAGCAGCAGTTCTTCACCGTTATGCTATGTAGTTGTCTGCAGGGGGGCACAAGAGGTATTCACTGCCAAGTATTCTGGAAAAGGGGTGGGATGGCCTCTCCCCCTCACCCCTCCATCTCCCCGGGCCCGAACTGGACCCTGAGTAAGCCCTGTTATGTGTGCTCTCACCACTTGATTCCCCTCTGCCAGGCTTAATGTGTACCCAGGTGCCTCCACGATTCAGGCCGCCCCCATGTGGTATTCAGCGCTCCCTGCTCAGCACTCTCCCAGATCAGCTCCGGTGCCCAGCGCTTCCTCAGGGCCCCAGCTTGTTCCCGACCCCGCCCTCCAGGGTCTTTGCGGCGCTCCACGGTGCCTTGCCTTAGCGGTGGGCCAGCAGCACCCGTCCTCTGCCCCAGCATCCACTTGCCCTGGCCTCCAGACAATGTTCTCCGCTGTCCCAGGAGCTACCGAGATCAGCCTCGCTCCTTCCTCCGTGGGCCTCCTGTATTCTCGCCCATCTCCCGGCCGCCATCCTGGCATATCTCTAGTTCAGGTCTTGTTCTACTTGCCTCTCGGATGCTTCGGTTCTCCCGCGGTTCTCAGACGCCCTCACAGTTACCGGCAGAAAATATCTCTGCCTGGCCGAGAGTATACAGGATCTTTATCGGGCCAGCACAGAGCAGCCTGCTTGCGCATCTGTCAAGAGTGTTCTAACCAGCTCCTTTTTTAAGAGGACACCTCTGGTGACGCACTTCAGTAAATCTGTTGATGGCTTCATTCAAATTTTGCTGCTTAACCTCATTAGGTTCACAAACCATTATCATTAAATCACAGAGTATCTTGTCTCCACATTTATTGTGCAAATAATTGTTTATCCTTTTCATACAGGAGAAGAATCTCGCATTTGTAGCAGTAGTAATAGGTAATGTTAATTCTCGATGGAAAAACCCGAGGAAGCACTCCTGGTAGATACATGATATTCTGCCTGACAGAGTGAATACCGGGTACATTCTTGTCTGAAAGATATGATTTTGTAGTTTCACATTCAGATTGTAGAAGACTTCGGTCTACTGCAGCTTCTAGATATTTGTCAACAATAACTAGTGCAGAGGAAAAGTCCAGAAAAATTGCAGCTTTTGGATTGAACATTCTGACAGCAGGCATGAGGCCCATGTTGTCTGTAAATCAAGCAACACACTCAACTACATATCTATCCAAAGTAGAGAAATATACTTCCTGCTTTAAGCACTCAAATAGGGGAGTTTGACTTTCTGAGCCAGCAAAATGACGGAATTTTTTCCCTACCTCTGTGAACATGATCAATCAGTTTGTTACTCAAATTATGGTGTCTCAAAGATAGAGACCTTGGATTGGATTTTTCTTGAATCTCAATTCCACAATGCTCTGCTAAGTCCTTAGCCTGACTGAACAATTCGGTCCACTGGCTGTCTTGATGGAATTTCACTAAATCACTTTATGTTGACTTAATTAGATCACATGCTCTTGGCAAGTCAAGATTTTTTCTCTGTAGTAACTTCTGATAGTCTGTGAATCTTTTGGAGAATAAGTTCAACACACTGCAATGTAAGCAAGAAACCAAAGTTTTCAATGTTCTTAAGAAGTCCTTTTGCTTCTGAACTTGCCTCCTTGTCAAGTTGTCATTCTGTTACACGGAGAACACTGATAATAGACTCAAATAGCATCTGTAACTTTCTAACACAGGAGTACCAGTAAAACCACCTCATACCTGAGAGTATTTCTAGCTCCGTTACATACAGATTACTCTCTTTTTAAGCTTTCAGAAAGAACTCATGCCTTTGTGAACTATGTGAAAGAAAACCATGAACTGCTTGCAATATTGAAAATAAATGTTTTTCTGGTTGTATGTTAATTACTGTTTGCACTAACACAAGGTTTAGACAATGGGCATGGCAGGGTGTTTAAATTGCTTAAGAGGCGATCTCTCTTATTTTTGCTTGGACACCTTTGAAGCAGCCACTCATAATGGATGGTCCACCATAGCACTGTGCAACACACTTCTTCTGGTAAAGTCCAGATTTTTGTACTGCTTCAACAATGGCTGCAGCAAGGCTGGAGGCATCTAACTTTCATATAGTAACACCCCAGTGCATTCTCTTGAACATTTCCATCACCATCAACAAAACAGATAATAAAAACTCAGTTGAGCTTTATGTGAGATATCTTTGATTTCAACAACTAGCACTGTACAATATTTTGTCACTGTTTTGACAATACACTCTTGGACAAGCGCTGCCACCACAGATACCATGTCATTTTGGTAATCAGGAAAGGCATAGTGCTCATACCTCCCGGACATTTTTTCTTTTAACTTCTCATCTTTAGCAGAAATCATCTCTAACAATTCAGTGAAATGCCCCCTATTGTGAGAATGCTCAGTTTCACCCGTGGCACGGAATGCAAGCCCTAAAACCCAAGAAACATACTACCAAAAGCAAATGCTCCACAAGTCTATTCTCTTCAGTTTCCTGCTACACACTTCTTACTATAATGGAAGAAACTGACTGCTAACGTTTTGTAGGCTGCTGTAATCTTTTGAAGTGGGTCCAGGCAATACCCAATGATTTATGTTTCTCTGACTGTGAATGTTTGGACAAAGAACAAGTAAGCGTTTCCCATTTACTGAAGCCAATATCAACAAATGCAACATTTCCAGGTTCACCTCCTCCTCCCACAGAACCAACACTAAAATGGTTGCATGCAAAACAATAAACCCCATTTTTAAGGACTGAATACTCTACTCAAGGATAAGGTTTCTAACCTCCAACGGCATGCAGTTAAGGTCAGTGTTTGATGAATTGTTTGCACATGATACAACTAAAGAAAGTTTGTAAAAACAGAAGTAGAGCTTTTTTCTTTAGTTGTATCATGTTGCATCTATGCATTGGAACCCTTATGTGTGCACAGGATTATCTTTGCAGTATATTGTTGTAGGTTTTTCTTCCTACACATTTAAGGGGTTATTTAGGGTCTCCCCTTCCTGTTTAGCACCATACTTACCTATTCATAAAGACTCTTTATACGCTTATCTGCAGGGCGCCACCACTTCCTACTCACTAAAACCCTTAACTTGGTTAGAAGTGCATGGATTCAGACAACAGAGGGCAGGGAGGCAGTGGGGGTAGAAAGCTAACTGTGCAGGACAGACGGGAAGGGCAGTGGCAGAACAACGGCCACACAGGGCTTGACGTGGTAGAAGGGGTATGGATTCGGGCAATGGAGGGCAAGGAGGAGTGGGGGCAAGGGGCCGCAAGTTCGGACAGGGGGCAGCACAATGGACAATGGCAGGCCAGACCCTGTGTTTAGCCCCCCTGCTGTGCATTACAATGGACATCATATTTTACATTACAAAAACCCTAGAAATTCACTGAAAAAACAAAGGTCAAAGTGACATTTTAGTTAGGAATTGTAAGTATATCTAACTTTACATTCACAAAAGAGATATTCACTGAAAACAAAACAAAGGTTAAATGAATGTTATAGTTAGGTGACAATGTCATATAAAACATACCATTTGAAACTAACAAAACCACTGAAATTCACACTAAAGTAACTATTACTGGCGTCTTTGCCACGCACTGCTTTTGTCCTTAGGAGAGAAAGAGAGACACCGTCAGAGATAGCCAGAGAGAGGGAGAGATATATTTTTATGGAGTCTGAGGTGAGAGAAAAGGAGAGTGAGAGATAGTTTTATCAGAAGGGTTCTTGGAAGGTAGGGGCCTGTGCATTGGTCCACATAGCTCATTCCTTAAAATCTTTCTGGACATTTTCTTGCTATGGCAGGCTGGAGAGTGAGGAAGGTGGCCCAGCCATATTGAGGTTAGGCGGAAAGCTTGAATGTCCATTACTGTTTGGGAAGGAATGAAAACCACGAGCATCACCCAACATTATTAAGAATCTTATTAGAAATTCAAGTATTGCCCCATTAAAGATATACCAATATGTTTTGAAGTGCCCTTGCAGTCCTATTAATATTCCCTTTAAAGTTGCAGCCTGTGCTACCTCTTTAGAAGTGACAGCACACATTGAATTTCTTATACCTTTTATAAACAACCTAGGGGCATATGTACAAGAATTGTCGATAACTATCGCTAAAGCTAGTTAGCGGCAGTTTTTTTATCGCCGTGTACCGTGGAAAATTATTGCCGTCTTAGTGGCGTAGTCACAACATGCGGCTAAATGGCGATACTTTCTCTTACCAGGTGAATTTTCCCACGTCAAGAACAGCGGCACAGCGTAAAAAATCCTAACGTTATTGTGGAAAAAGTGGCGATCAGCCAATTAACGGCCAGAAACTGCATGCTAATTAGCTTGAGGCCACTTTTTTCACGTTAGGCTGGAAAAACCACTATAAAACGCCCGCTTTGTAGCCCAAACACACACACACAAAAAATAGAAGAACCATGGAGGAAGCTGGACCCAGTACTTAAGCAAACAACAACCCCCCAAACACCCAGGAGTTCCAGGCAAAGACCCTGGGGAAGGGCAAGGAGAAGACGAAGAGGAAGACCCGTTTAGTCAGCAGGAAAACCAGGTCCTGATTGCGGTGGTGACAGAAAAACAACAACAGCTTTTTGCCAGCTCCACAGTGTCATTGGGAACAAGAAATGCAATATGGCAGTCCATCGCAGCCAAGGTGAATGCATGTCAGAGAGGTGAGGAGGACAGTGGATGACTGAAGAAGCGCTGGCATGATACTAAGCGCAAGACCAAGGCGAAACTTGCAGGCAATCTCAAAGCAGCAATGCAGACTGGAGGTGGGAGTCCAATGCCACAGGAGCAGCTGGATGTCAGCTGGATGTCAGCTGTCATCAGCGAGGAGACGGTGGTTGGAGTTCTGAGACAGGATACTGCTGAACATGACTAGACACACCAGCAACAGGGTGAGTAACAACCAGGGACTGGGGGGACGGGGGTAGATGGGCCCAATGGCACTCATGCCCAATTAAATATCTCTCAGTGCACACCCACAATGACTGTGGATCTTGTCCTGGGTGGCATAGACACATATCACCCTACTCAACCAATACATTGCAAGTCACATATTGGTGAGCTCACAGACTTGGAAATGTGCACAGAAAAGTAACCCAAATATAGTCTAAGATTCACATCGGACCACAAAATAAAGGCAACATGAAATTGCAAAGAGGCACATTGACTGGAGATGCGGCAGTGTGTCAAAATGGCCCCTTTGCCTCAACACCACGCATATGCATGTGCCTGTGTGTCTGAGTCGTGTGCAAGAATGTGCATGTGCCTCAAGGGGGACCTTACTGCACATACACAATCCTGCATGCAACTAAGACACACGGGCAGAATGGTGCATGTATGCTGAAATTGGTGGTGGCATGCCTACTTATGCACATGATCAGTCACATTCACAGTGCATCCTCATTTTGGGGTCAGAGAGATGAGGCTTTGTGCAGACGAAATGTATGTTTGTTGTGTTGAGGCAAGGGGGCCATTTTGATATCCTGCCGCATCTCCAGTCAATGTGCCCCCTTTCTTGTTTATGAGATGCAGTCCTGTGTACACCAAGTGAGAAAGCATCTAGTGAGTCTGCATACCATAAATACATGCATTGTCACAACAAAGTGATCATGTAGCCATCTGTCTAAAAGGTGCATATCCCACAATGCATACATTCAACAGACTTGAGTCCAAATGTGATGTCATACTATGAGCAGGGGGATATGCCTACAACACTACAGTGCATGCATATCAGAAATGTGTCACCCAAATATGTACTACATGACTTTTCTGTGTGCCGTACTCACAGAACTACAATGTCCCTGTAAAGAAGTATGACATCCTAAGTATGACAACAAGCAAGAATATCAAAGTAGCACCAAATAATGACAAGTAACCAAATGGCACCATCAACCCTTAGGTCAAAATGCACTCCTCCACTCTCAAGTGTACGCATGTGCCATACAGAAAACAGCATTCCACATCAGTCCTGGTGTGAGCTGCCCATTACACCATGATGTGCATGTAAACCTGTCTGTTTGGTAAGTCTACTGTGTCAGTGAACAAATATGCAGTCATGTCTGTTATCATCCACACGCAAACCCCGGCATTCAATAATCTGAATCAGGACAGAATGTATCATCCATGTGACCATCCAGCTTGCCATTTGCATCTGATGGGGGGAGGGGTGTGTGATAGTGCCTGAGCGCCACTAATATGCCTTTGTAAATCAACATCCATCAAATCTAGATCCACTTACACACCACACGTGGGGCCAATGTTGAGGGTAATGGGTGTTGTCACTGTTTGTTCAGCCTGCAACAACAATAGAAACTCACGCTGCACTATACTCACAACGGGTAAGCCAACAGGAGGGCAGTAAGCAATGCATGCAAGGAAAAACATGACTGACGACATGCACACAATAGAAATCACAAGATCCAAAGCTACCTGGATGTACATGTGTACCGCATTGTGCAGCACACAAAGAAACAGCAATTTGCCCATAATTGCCAATCTGCCTAAAGGGGTCCCACCTCACACATAACCATTCTCGCATAAAGGCCATGCAAATGCGCACTACCCAGCATAGCTGACTGTCTGTGAGCCACACTGACAAGGCAAGTGACAGTACATGATGAATTGCATGCCTGCACCCTAAACATGTTAACATGGTGCAGGCCACTGTCACTGAAGTGGCTGAGTGTGGAGTTCATCCTTAAAGGGGCAGGTCACACTCTGACACTTCCTCATGTACATACAACCCCTGATGTAAAGAAGACATCTGGTGCCAAACAATGCACAAGTGTCCCAACTCTGACCAAGACCCATATTTACTCCAGCTTGCAACATCTCATCATTGTAAATGCACATGTTAATATGCTTTACCTGCAGCCATTGATTGCTGTGATTGATCATTTGGCCCTTACGCATTCAAGATTGCTTATAGTTGGAAATTTTAACATGTGGCTCAACGGTAAGTTGGACACGGAATATTCTACTCTTCTCCAATCCTGTGAGAACCTTGGACTCCGTCAAGGGGTGACGGAGTCTACACATAAAGGGGGGCACATGCTGGATTTAGTTTTTAGTGAGGAAAATGCCACCGGGCATATAAAGGTACTTCCGATGGAGTGGACTGACCATTTTTTGGTAAACTTTTTGACATTTATCCCTAGTCGAGAAGCTCCTGCTAATGGGGAAGTAAGGAGCTTTTTATATACGGATTGAAAGAGGGCATTAAAGAAGGTAACATCCTCCTCAACGTTTGTCATTAACAGGACCTTAGATGTCGCCAGATCAGTGGAGGAGAACTATGTAGAATTTTGTAGTGAGATTATGGCAACTGTTAATCTAATTGCTCCTCTGAAAGTATGCAAAAGTAGAGTGAGACCCTCAGCCAGATGGTTTGATGAAAATCTAAAAAATCTGAAATTGAATTTTAAACAGGCTGAAAGGAAATGACGAAAGCATTATGTAGATGAGGATAAGACTGCATGGAGAACAGCTATACCCATCTATAAAAAAGCAATCTTCACTGCCAAATCAGAATATTTTGCAGAAACTATTCTGAAATCATCTAATAAATCTAAATGTGTTTTTAGATTGGTCGATGAGATTGCCAATCCTAAATGCTTGCAAAATGAGCTTCTGCCTTCTCAGGATCTCTGCGATAGACTGGCAATCTTTTTTGAGGAAAAGATTAGTACCATAATAAATGGACTTAAAACTACTATTCCAGCGGTAGTAGCAAGCATTATGAGTGGATCGATTACCATCTCATCTACTGATGCAGGGAAGACGTCATGTGTAGAGGTGGAAGCTGGGACTGTGAACTTGAGCACTCTGGAACATTTTGAATTGTTACCAGAGGAGGAGTTCGGCGGGCTGGCTATGGGGGTCTCTTCTGGCCCCCCACTGGACCCTCTTCCTCATAAAATCTGGAAGGAATATGCTTCAGATCTATTTCCTAGTCTTAGACAGGTCTGTAACCATTCACTTTCCAGTGGGGAGGTGCCATCTAGCTGGAAACAGGCGGTGGTCGCTCCTCTACTGAAGAAGGCTACTCTTGATCCAGCACGCCCATAAAGCTATCAACCAATCTTCCTCTTACCATACCCTGTGAAGATCCTTGAACGCTAGGTCAGCAGATCTCTGTCTGTGTTTCTGGAGAGTAATAACAAGTTGGTGGATGTCCAATTTGGCTTTTGTCCAGAGCACAGGACGGAGTCTGCTTTGGTGACCGTGATGGACGACCTTCGGTTGTTGGCAGACAAGGGACAATCGGCAATATTAATATTGCATGACTTGTCTGCCGCTTTCGACACGTTCAACCACAGTATTTTGCTGACCCGCCTTGAGGAGGCAGGAGTGGCAGGTACCGCTTTGGCCTGGTTCCGCTCTTATCTTTCGGGTATGCGTCAGGCGGTGGCTCTTCTGCTGTTTAAATCTACATTTATCAATATCGGCCATGGTGTCCCACATGGGTCTGCTATCAGCCCGATTATGTTTAATGTATATCTCAGTCCTCTGATTGATATAATTGAGGCTCATAAGGTGAAGCTGATAAATTATGCTGATGATACCCAGATCATTTTATCTTTGGATGGTACCCAACCTTCGGCGTTGGAGGATTTTCATGCTTGTATGCGTGATACTGAGCAATGGCTACGGCTGAATTTTCTACAATTCAATTCTGAGAAAACCGAAATAGTGCATTGCGCAGCAGGGAAGGTGCCTCTACCTCTCCCCCATAATTTCTGGCCACTAGGTACCTCCTCCCCTTTGGTCCCGGCCAATACGGTCCGTAATTTGAGAGTTCTGTTTAGTGCTAATCTGACCATGGAGGCACAGGTGAACAAAACGGCGGGATGCTGTTTTGGGCTGTTTAGAGCCTTGAGAAAGATTCTTCTATTGTTGCCCGCCTCGGCCAGAGCATTAGTAGTGCAGGGCGCAATTTTAAGTCACCTTGACTATTGTTATGCCCTGTTGCTGGATTCTCCTAAATATTTGATCAGTTTGCAACAGGTTCAAAACATGACAGCAAGATTAGCTTTGGCTAAACCGTGAGGCTCTTCTGCTTCAAAATGCTTGGCTGAGCTACACTGGCTACCAGTGTTGCAAAGAGTACAGTTTAAGTCCTTGTGTATAGTGTTCAAGGCCTTGCATGGCTTGGAACCGAAACCTCTGGAAAAATTACTCTGGTATATCCCCACTCAACATCTCCGCTCCTCCGCGGCCGGTCTGACGAAAGTTCCTAGGTTTAATAGGGTCAGACTGGGTGGATGTGCTTTCAGCATTGCTGCAGCAAGGCTGTGGAATGAGCTGCCACCTGGTATCAGACAGTGTTTAGAAAAAGGATTAAGACATGGTTGTTTCCTAGAATTTGACTCTGTCCTCTGATTATTGTCCACTTCTTCTCTTTTCTCTCTGATTAATATTGGTTCCCCAAACTATGTATTGCAGTGCCAGGGTACCTGTGGGGTGTTTGTTGCGCTTAATAAATATTATATACATACATACATACATACATACATACATACATACATACATACATACACATAAGTGAAAGGCTCACTGGCTGAAAGGGATAATGGGCAGGAAAACCAAATCTGCAGGGGTGACACTCCCATAATGCAGTGCACAGACACATAAATCTGAGCTAATCAACATTGACTACCGTGTGGTACAAACTGCATCGCTTTCACTACTGAACAGAGGACACAACTGGTGCCGCTTGTGTATAGAAATTGGCCATTCACATTTGGCATAGCTGTAAACTGTGAGATGATAATGTACAACAACAACACATCAGCGATGTTGTACAAATAATCACTATCCGGCACTATCCTCCTAAACAGTCAGAATGGACACTGTCATGCAGTCCGCTTGTAAACTCATCCAGTGCATGATCATACTTGAAACACACATTTAACTGCATCTCCCCTTTACATTGCAGAGGGAGAAAGATCACCTCCAGTACAGAAGCCTGTCCCACTGTTCACTAATGAAGATGAGGAATTTGCCACCATCAACCTGGACACCCTCCAACAGCTGCTAGACTCATTTAGCACCCCGTCTCCGGAAGCAGGGTCATCTAGCTGTGTCGTGGAAACTCCACCCCACACACAAACCAGCCACCAACAAGCACCTACCACCACAGCTGTCTCCCAGGACCTCGAGGACCCACTTCTGGCATTTCAACGCAGTGCGGTATAGGTCCAGCAGGAGATGGCTTATCAGGTGCGGGTGGGGTTTGACAGCCTGGTGGCCAAACTCGATGCTGTACGTGGGAATCTGAGTCCAATTCGGGACCACATACAGAACACCACAGACACCCACATTCCGCTCCATGCTCTCTGACATTCCATGGCTGACATTGCTGGAGTCATGACTCAGAGACAAGAACAACTGTCCAGTCAGAGTGGCTCCAGCAGTGTCCGCCAGGAGTAGGCCCGCATGTGAATGATAATGGAGAACATGGAGCAGATGCAAGCGGATCAAATTGCTGCCAAGGCTGTACACCAATGAGACGTAGCTTGATTCTTCCATGCCCTGCAGCTAATCATCACTGCATTGCTGCATCAAGGTTTGGCACAGATGAATTCTGCTGCTGCTTCTACATCCACATCTCCGCCCCCTGATGTGTCAGTGCCTAACAGTGCTGCAGCAATCACCCACCACTCACATGTGAGGCACATGACACATCAGAGAACCAAGATATGGATGAATCTGCATTATTGCGAAGAAGAAAGCGGTAGCGTCCATCTGTGCCAAATTGACTGTTTTGCCTTGGATCAGTGCTTGGCATCATGCCCTGGAACATCACCTTCCACTGTCCCCAGATCCACTCTTCGACACTCACCTTGAACCTCAGTATGGACTGCCATGATTTGTGTTGGTCCTAATGACACTGCAATCAGCCTGCTGACTGAACTCAAACTCAACCTCTTCCTCTGGACATGTCACCCCTGAAGTACTCTGTCAGGCCCTCCACTGGGGTTGTTTGAGCCAAGTACTGGCCTAGTCTCCAACAGAGACAATGCGCATTAAAATAAAAATATTTAAGTTACACAGGTTTGTGTTATCCAGTGAATCTATCAAAATATACACCAAGAGACATATGAGAAATGTCCATGTTTAACTGTGTCCCAGATAGGCAGTGAGGTGACCGGGTATGTGTGAACTAGCCATGCCCTCATTGCTCAAATACAACATTCTAGCAAGATCCTAACTTAGCCCTATGTACATGATGGAAATAGGCATGTGTGCAAATATGTCCAAATCAGTCGCATGCCGCAAGTAGTGTCTCCCTTTACCATTGCTACAAAGTCTCACTTAGCAGATCTACTCACACTCTACGGGGTGGACAAAGCTTTTTGTGATGGGGCTCATTGCATGTCACATTCCAAGATGGAGCACACCATATTCACATAGATGAAGAATCGTTAGGACACATGTCTACTTGCCGCTATTGGAACCGCAATGTCTGCTTCAGTGAAGTGGTGTTGACAATAGGACTTATCCCAAAGTGCAAGTCCTCAGTCAGCCCCTTCCTGTGTCCTAACAATGTCTTATAAATAAGGAACCCTCTCATGCTCTGATCACAGTGAGCGGATAGGGCAATGTGTCTAGGGATGTGCAGGGCACTGCAGTTAGCATATAGTCAGATGCTGTACCACCATTTCAAGGGTGGCATCACTGTGAGTCAATGCCAAAAGTAGCGGCTGGGAGAAGTGGCACTACAGGGAGCAATGCCACATTTCCCCTCCTGTGTGCAGTAGAACTGTGGGCCCGATTCACAAAAGTAATCTGAGACAAAATTCTAACTTTCTGTATTCACAAAAGGAATTTAGGAGTAGTAGAGTTAGGATTCCTAACTTTACTACTCCAGAATACCTTTTGTGAATACCAAAAGTCATAAAGTTAGGATTTTGTCTCAGATCACTTTTGTGAATCGGGCCAATTGTTCTGCCATATGCCCAGCACATTTGATCCACAAATGACAACATTCTGCATGGGCAGGAGATTGAGCTTCCATGCACAAGAACATCCAATTCAAATAATGCTGACACACTTGCACTAAGCAGCAAGTGTGCCGATGTCTGTGCATGGTAGATGGACTCTGTGCCAGGCTCATGTGATATGCAGGGGGTGGACGGAATCTTTGGTACCCAACGCATAAATCCATCTTCATGATGGATACGTTTTGCAAAATCAATATCTGCTCAAGTCCATGTCCCTACGTTGTGTTGTAAATGGGCAACAATGTGCTGTCCAACTGCGGGAGTCACTCTTAAGATGTTAAACTTCACAAATGAGTGTACCTAGACTAGGCCATAACTCCTACTTGCCACCATGTTATCCATACAAGTTTACTGTGCTCAGAACTAACGAATCCTGACACTATCCCTCCAGCTAAGTAACATGTCATGACCACACGTAGACATTCAAATGATTGTCCTGTGATAGAATAAGTTGCATACAAGGTAAAATGCAACACTCCACCACATCACCCCTGACATAAGTGCAACCAGAATTCTAAAGTAGTAACTATTTATTATGAAAGTACAAAATAAACTAACACTAACCACTACTACAACTAACCTAATCTAAACTAACTGGAACAAAGTGAATGATAACCTAAACTACTTACCATAACTAATCCTAAACATGCTAAGACATCAACCCCCCTCCCACCCTTAAAGCACATCATGATACTGGACAAAGACATCTAAGCTATACATAAACTAACTACACAGTTATCCTACACAAATATATATTTGTGGGGGCTTTCATTTTTATATACCAACAAAGACATCAACCCCCCCATGCAAAGGAAAAGGAAACTTATCCCCAAATACTATAGAAGAATAAATATCTAAAATTAGCTTAAAATCCAACACTGACTATACCTACACTACAACTATACTACCTAACACTTTATATACTTACCTAACACTAACTGAGAACAAGAAATAACATTTGGGGAAGGGAGAAGAGGGGGCTGGGGATCAAAATGTCCGGTCAATGTGAAAGACCCAGGGATGCCTTTAGGTCCTGCAGGTGCCTGGTATGCTGCACCATTTCCCAACAAATTTCTGCCAGCAAAACATTGTTGTCCATGATTGTTCACCGGTCCCGCACAGTGAACGGCACCACCTGATCTGCTGGTGCAGGTGGCATTGTCCCTTGTGTGCGTGGTGTTGAAGGGGGATGTGTTGCTGCCTGTCCATGCCAGGAGCCATGCCTGTCACCAGAGGGGCCAGGGATAGCCTGTGTGGCACTCTACCTACTGGGGGTCATTACCTCAGGCACCAACTTCCATATCCCAGCTGCCCGGTCTTCTTGGTACCTCCGTGCCATGTTGCAATATCCCTTTGCGACCTTGCGGATATGGAGGTACCGGTTCTCCCTCACCTGGAAGGCGTGGTACTCCTCTGGCGACATGTCTGTCAAATAAGAGCAATGACAAAATGTGAGTCCTGATGACTATGTCAATGTTCTCCATTTAACTCAGAAACACAAGGTCAGTGAAACATGGGAGCCTAGCCTACACTCTAACGTAACATTGTAGAGTTAGAAAGTGACCAGGACAATAAAATGTTGAATCTAGGATCAGTAACAACATGTTGGGGAGACTGACATGACATGCATGGCATGTGACATGTAGTGTCACAACCGAATGAGACTGTCAGTGTCAAATGATGGTGCTGTGTCATTCCCTGATTGAGGGTGACATGTGCAAGGAATTGGAGGAGGGAGGAATTAGCCCTCCGGGTGTAGCGCCTCCCTCATCTTCTTCTGTAACACAGTGCTGCATCATATGTACAATAATCAGGTGCAGCCCTGAATGTCCCCCAGCGACGGCGTGAAGTTCATCAACTCAGTGCCAACAAAGGCCCCCTTTCACAAGAGTGCAAGGGTGTCTGTGTGCAGGGGAGGCTTGTTCATGTGTAGGAAGGTTACCCTTCCTGCACATGAGCAATCCTGGGACAGCCCTACTTACACTTACATTTGTGCTGCATCAAGCTTGACACATGGAAACATGTTAGGTGGCTGAACACTGACTCGTACATGAGGTGCAGGCCCTCTCTCCACCACAACTTCACAATAGGTGACACAGTGCTGGCGAGAGGGGGAAGTGTAGTTTACTCAAATTTTATAAATCTGCATGTCTTTGATCCGCAATTCTTACTCCGCTGACAATAATTCACCGCAGGGCTTTACAACGCAAACTGTTACAATGCATTCCCAAAAGTAACGGCCCTCTGGAGTCATAATGGTAATTGTGTTATAATGGGGAATGCGTTTTAATGAATAGCGTTGAAAATATATTGCGCAGAAATAACTGCAGAGCAAAAGCATGCAGGGTAAATGCATGCAGAGTAATGTCACAAATTCAGCGAGAGGGGCTTGTACATTTGTCTCTGAGTCTAGCAGGGGAATGACCCCAAGGAGACAGCTTGACAACACAATTGCAGTGGCAAAACATGCCAATGAGATACATAGAGCCATCCTTGCTAGGTGTTTGGGGAACGTGCCATTGACATCCTTGGCTTAAAGTTATGCCCCGCTACTTCTGTGAAGCTGGTATGCAGCATACCTACAATAAGACTGTGCAGACCTGTGTCTGACCACGCACGACCTGAAAACCACTACCTCCTTGTGCATGATCGGGCCCACTTGCATAGTCATCTCAGTCAAGGTGGTACATGCATTACATGTCTGGTCATACTCATCAGCAACACCACTCACATGTCTCCTCTCCAATCTGTACGCTCTGTATTCCAGATGCATGTGCTGTAGTGACAAAACCCATAGATATCACTTGCATGGGTATCACTGACTGGGGATGTGGAAAGTTTCATCTGGAAGACATATGCATTGCTCCATCTTCACCTACTGATTTGCACACACTTCACACTTCCACAAAACATCATCACACTGGAGGCAAGGTACATGTGATGCACACCCATACTGCATACTACAATGTAAATGATTTAACCCAGACATTCATCACATCTCACAAAGCCAATATTTAATGGCTGAACTCACCAGTGGTGTGTGGGACCTTGAAGGTGTCGATATCCCCCTGTGTGATAAGTTGTCTTCCAGCTGTGAGACATGAAAAGAAACGTGCATTGGTATCAGACGTAAATTCACACATGTCCTATTCATCATACAATTCATCCCCCTCACTGACAATGCTCTGTGACTGTACTGTTACAGTCCATGTCGACTAGAAGATTGTGACTACTTTGCCTGTCATTCCCACAAAACCTGAGAATGCTGAGTTAGGCCAACAAGACAATGATGCTGGCAGATTTGCACTTACTACTTGTGTGACACATTCCCAAGGCCCCATTTCTCCACCCAACATAATGTTATACATGCTCTGTGGATGATAGTGTCACTGCAAATCGCACAAGGCTGTGTCACAACTGTTGGTGGTGTATGACACTCTGGAGATGTCCTATTTCAATAGAACAATTGTTCCTATCTCATCCATTGTAACACGTAGCCTATGTACAAGAGCACCGTAACTAACTTTACAAAACAAAGAGAAATGCATTATTACTCTTCCTTTAGTGCAGCACACATGTCCAGAAAAAAATCCCTTGGATTTTTTATGTACATTCACCCTTCCTGTACATGAACAATCTCTGCCCTGCATGCACTATGATCCAAGGGTGCCAGTGTTGACACTACAGTGCTAAGTGTTGCACCAGCGCAGGAGGAAACGCAAGCCTGCACCCTATGCTTGTACATATGGTGCAGCATTGTGTTTCTGATGTGGCAACGTTAGGCGTGAAGGCATGACGTCTACCGCCTCACTCCTCCACATTTGTGCACATATTCACCATTGTGTCACACACCACATTTTTTGCTTTTCATATGAGTGTTCATACATCATTTTTGAGGTTGAACTTACCACACTGTAGGCCAATGATGACTCCCAGGTGGCCCAACAGATCACCCTCACGGCCCACGCAATCCTGCCATCGGTGCTTTTTATTGGCAGACAGTCCTGTCCACACCAAAGACACGAGCATCTGTGCACTCATGCGCTCCAACCTGACCTTCAGCACACAGATGGCATATACAGAAAGGATATGACCCCCACTCGCCACCAGTAAGGGCAGGTAAAATTTGACCAGTCTGAGGAAGCCCACCAATGCCCCCTCTGACATCCTTCCCTCCCTACTCACACCCACCATCTCCCAGAACACACCTATACCCACTCCTAAGAAAAAAAAATATATGCCCCAACAACTAGTAATTATTTAAACTACCCCTTAGACAAAAACCCGATAAGATTGAGGACAAGACACAAAAAACAGTTCACAGGACACAGCAACACTCTCTCAATCAAAAATCTGCAGCACACAACACCAAACACCTCCGATACTCTCCACAAATCACCAGCAATGTGCTCAATAGAGAAAGTGAAAGTGCACTCCTCCAGGAAGCATGCAGACATCCTTTCCTGTTTTACTACGCGGTGAGATTCTGCATGCAAATTAGCTTAGGGGTAATATTTTGTGTTGTTCAATGTGTGTAGCGATAGATTTTCCATCGCGATTATGAAAAAAACATTGCGTTAACGTTAATGCAGCCAGATTTTGCACAGATAAACAGTATTAGATGTAATTTCATCCCGGACCCCAAATGACACCCTAATAAGCATATTTTACCCAAATGACACCCTAAATAGTATCTCTGACCATGATAGACATACCCGCCCTCAAAATTAAAATTGTAGAATACTTACCACAAAATGAGAGATGTACTTATGCAGAGCATTAAAATGCACACATGGTATGTATGTTGTGTTGTTTTAGTGCACAAACTGAGCTTAGGTACGTTTTGCACATACATTTCACAAAGGACAGTTACATTGTGATGTGCTCAGGTGAAGAAATTGTTTATGATTTGGTTCCTTCGGGCAGTTCCTGCAGCAGAAATTGTGGGATGTGCAGCACCAGCCTCATCTTCTACATCATCCTCAGCATCGTCCGGTGAACCTGGATCAATGGGGCATTTGTGCGAACACATATATTGTGCAACACACAACATGCTATGATTATCTTGCACACTATTTCCGTCCTGTACAACAGTTTGCCACCTGTAATGTCAAGGCACCCGAAACGTGACTTTATCATGCCAAAAGTGCGTTCCACAATGGCCCTGGTGCATCCAAGGGCCAAATTATACTGCCTCTGGGCCTGGGTGTTTGTGGCTTGGAGGGGTGTCATCAGCCATGGGGAGAGTGCATATCCTTGATCACCTGAAACATGTAATGGAGAAATGTGTCCATTAGTTGTTGTGCATGCTGTGTTTGCAGTGTTTATATTTTGTGGTGTGTGAGTTGTGCTACTTTGGAATTCAGGTTACCCATGTGTAACTTCAGACAATTGACCAGCATCAGTGCAAATTACATTGCCTCACAGCTGCTCGTCCCTCCCCCTTAGCCTATTTTATTGTGGGCACTGCACAGTTGCATCACTGGCACTCCAACAGAGCGCCAAAGGCAATCCCGTCCACCCGTCCGTGAGTCAAACACAAACAGTAGCAGGGACCCTGGATCTCCTACCATCTAGCGCTACGACTCACCCACCCTCCTCAAAGTCAATGCCAGGAAAACGTACAACTGCCAATAGGCCACACCAGACACAACTCATGTCCAGTTCTCCTGCTGCCGCCAGACCTTCACCACCACCCAGCACCTGCACTTCCAGATCCAGACCAGCCACAAAGCAACACTCCACAGCATCCTTGCCTGCAGAGCCCCTGGAGGCCAGGCCTGCTTCGCCCACACGATCAACATCATCACACACCATGCCATCTACTCCATGGACTACGTACAAATTTCCGAACTTGCACCTCAAAACACCAGCTCCAGTACCCTCTGGCCAAAGCTTGAAAACATCAGACTGACCCAACTCTTCACCACACTGACCAACAAGGCAGGACACACCCTTGACCCCATCTTTACATGTGGAAAAAGTGTCCACTTCATACACACCACTCAACCCCCATGGAGTGACCACCAGTGCGTACACTTCCTCGTTGAGAAACCCAAGCCACCCAAATCCACAGCCCGCGCCACACAAAGGAACTGGAGCTGAGTCACTGAGGAGCTGCTCCACTCCACCATCAACGACAGCACCCACACCACTGCAGTCAACACCAACAGCACTGCCAGGGATTTCTACACATGGATATCCAACTGCGCATACAAACATGCCCCGCTATGCAACTCCATCATACAGTGTGCAAGAAAATCTGCCTCGGTCACCACCGACCTGCAAGATGCCAGATGCATCTGCAGATGCCTGGAGAAGAACTGGAGCAACATCAAGACACCCAAAAGACGTCACCACCTACAAGGACACCCAGCTCATACTCTCCCTCACCAAGGTGCCCATACCCACCAAACTGGCTTCCAGGAAGGTTTGCAGGAAGTTGCGACATGGATGAACAACAGCTGCCTGGTACTCAAGGCAGAGGAGACATAAGTCCTCATCCTCGTAATCACCCCATCAGCATGTGACAACACCTGGTTGGTCACCACCTTTGGCAGCCCCCCACCAACGATCCCAGCTACCTAGGCAGTGTACTCGACTCCTCCCTCTCCATGAACCAACAGGTCTATGCCGTGGCCTCCAGCTGCTTCGACACCCTCTGCATCCTACATGAGACCTTCAAATGCATCCCTCCGTGTCAAGAAAGACAGTCACCTACGCAGTCATTACCATCAGACTGGACTACAGCAACGTCCTATATGCCCGCATAGACAAGTCTGTGCTCTGCAAGCCCCAGACTATACAGGACACCGCCGCCAGACTCAGCCTTGTGTTCATACTTTCCTCATAGGTCCAGAACTTCCATCACACCTACTTTTTTCCCACCTCTACCAGCATTTGCAAATGTGTGGCAGAGGGGCTGTTGCAGGGATTCTGCTTATGAGCAGAACTATGCGCAGGAACACAGGCCCTCAGTGAATTGCGGTGTACCAAAAACTTACCTCAGAACCCAGAACCCCTCATCCGGCCAGCATCAGTGTCCCATTCGTTATCCGAGGTTTAACTCGGCGGTCCCAATGTATAGACAACCCAGAACAAGCGACTTAGTATATTTCTCAGGAATGGTGGGGATCAGAAATACCTTTTCGTAATTATTCTCGTACCAGTCCACAACAGAATAAACAGAGACACGGAAAAGTTTAAAGAGTTTATTTTATAAACCTCGTGTCCTAAGATGCAGCAGTTTGGCTAACATTAGCAGACAAACAATTAAAATCAAAACCATCAGCATAGTTACAATACCATAGAGAATGAAAGGAGTAATCATACTAAAATGACAGTGTATCTAAGCCACCTTCCTTTCTCTAACACACTAATAGTATTATTAGACTAATAAAAGGTCTCTAGGCTTGAATGGGGAACCCCATACCGTAAAGATCAGCTCAGAGAGTTCACATCACAGGATCAGCTATGCTCTGCTCCTAGGAACGCTCTTCTTCCTAATGTAATGAAAACATGTAACACTGCAATATTAAAAGCCCTCGACTTTCAGGTATTTGCAGCTGCGTGCGTGTTATGGCTAAACTAGTGGGCTGATCAACCTGAACTCAACAACATGCACCGTCTAGCGACCCAGACTGTTTCTTTTACACTGTGTACAGACCAAGGTCGCTGCTCACTGTTTAGGATGTTAACAACAGACAGTTCTCATGTGAAGCAACGTCGAGTAAGCATTTCTCAATTTAATAACATGTGACTACAGTGTCGTGTGCAAAAGCAGCAAAAGCGGCAAGATGGCATTCTAACATTTAACGCGGTTATGCTAACTTAGCGTTGTACATAGGTAGATAACGATCTTGAATACAGGGCTGTGCCTTTGGGGATGATTTGTCTATAAGGCTAGCCCCTGTAACCGCAGTCACTTGTGTTAATGTATGGTAGGTGGACATGTTACTAGGCATGTTGTATGAAATTTGCTACATGTGCATTCTCACATTTGTGAGTTCCATGATTGTGGACTTGAGGTGTGTGGTGTGTTCAGTTAGCAGTGCATTTTCATATGTGCCATCCTGAAACCACTGGTTTATGATGGAATGGTGGAAGATATAGGAATCATGCACACTCCCTGGGAACTTGGCCACGACATTGGTGAACAAGACCCGGTGGTCCACAATTGCCTGCACATTGATGGAATGTGTGTGCTTCCTGTTGCGATATATGTGTGCAGTGTCCGCAGGGGGCACAAGTAGGACATGTGTGCAGTTAATTGCCCCAACACCTGCGGGAAGCCAGCAATGGCATAAAAGCCTCACTTGGTCTCAAGCTGTTCCTGCGCAGTATTGGGGAAGCGTAGGTGCTGGGGTGTCAGGCTGATGATGCCATCCAAGACAGTTGGGAGGAACCTTGATAGGGCTGACTGTAAGACTCCCCCAACTCTGGCAGTTGTTGGTTGGAAGGTACCAGAGGCCAACATGTGCAGCACTGCCAGCAGCTTTGTCTGCGGAGGGATGTTGGTTCTCCGCTCTGTTGGTGCCTGCAGCCTGGGGGTTATCTGGGTCAGGATGCAGAGGATGGATAACCTTTTGAGTCTGCAGTGGGCGATCACATACTCAGGCGTTAGGTCTGTGAGGGTGAGGCATGGGCGATGGACCTGCAGTCTTCTTCAGCGCTGCCTCCGTGGTGGTCCTGGAGGCGGTGGCAGTGGCGGTGGTTGTTGTTGCCTTCTTGGTGCTCCAAGCTGCATGAGTAATACCTCCATGACATCAGTGGGTCTTGAAACAAGGCTCTGGGCTAGTCTCCCTTATGTACTGTTCTTTATCACCCTTTTTAAGCCCACCTATTTTCTGGTCTTAAGTCCCAGCCGCTAATGGGCTTTAGCTGCTGTTTCTGAACGTATCGCGGGCCAGGGCGATCATTGTAAATATCGCGAAGTGGGGTTAGCGTGTGTTTTTGCATGGACACGCCTACCTTCCATCTCATTAGCGATAGTTATTACTAACATAAGTGGCGATGGTGAAAGCACATGGTTTCACCTGAAATCTGTCGCTAACGGCTGTTAGCGACAGCTTGTGGATATGGCGGGAAAAAAAATGCCGCATTAGCGGCGGAAAGTGCTGCTAACGTGGCGTTAACTCCTTGCTCATATCCTCCCTAGTGTGTTGCAAAGTTTGAGTAAAGGGCAAGCTTACCTTGGTTCACTGCTGAACTCTAGGACATAAGCAGCAGTGAGTGTAGAGGTCATGCCAACAGCCCCAAGAAGGCTCCAAGGATACATTGGGTCTCTTACTATTAATGTTCTCCTGCAAGAGTGCTCAATGAGTTGTGACTGCTGATGACATCTGCTGTGACCTCTAGGCGAAGTGTTCTAATAACACCAACATGAGAGTATCCGGATGGAATATTGAGTACTTTTCCATTGGATAACAGTGACACTTCTACAGACAGTGCATACAAAAATACAAAGGGAAGTGCTATATGAAAGAAATAGACACTACAGATTAATAGATAAGAATATCAAGTATAGTCTCATCAGCAGCAACAATTGAAGCACACTAATTGCAAAACCCCAGAAAGCGCAGCTAGAGAGGCTTCCTCTTTCTCTTATTTCTCTCTCTCCCTCTTTTATGCACGTGCACACACAAAACTGTCTACTTCTCACCTCTAACCCACCCTTGATCTCATTACTTCTCATTCTGTTTGTTTACTTTTTTACTGTCTCGATTTTCTTTATCTCTCTTCCACTCACTCATGGTACTTCTTCTCTTGCCTGCTCCTTTACCACAATTGTACTCTTTCCATCCAGCACTTTCTTTCCAATCTTCGTGTCTTTCTGTACTTCTTACTCTTTTCATAGCCCTAGTTCTGTTTTTTTCTCCCTCCTATCTCACATATTTTCTGCGTTATCTATTCTTGTCCAGGATATCCTCTGCCTTTTTTATGCCCCCTCACTCATTAAGTTTTCTCCTAGTTTTTCCTCTTTGCCTCCTACTCTGGTACTCCAAGGGTCTGTAGGCTTGCAGGGGCAGCACTGCTGCAGGACATGCTCAAAGAGCCTGACAGGGCAGGGACCAGGACAACGTAAAGCCAGATCTGGCAAGTAGGGAAAATTGTGAAATGACCCACCATACCCTGGCTGCAGCGCGCCAGCTCAGGTTCCCAACCCATGTCTATCATTTGATGGTAGGGCAGGGAAAGGGAAAGGGTCAAATGAACGAAGCTGCTGGCTTCATAGAGTGAGGAATGGGGTGAACATGGCTTTTCACACCTTTTTTTTTATTGAATGCTCCTTTGAAACTTGATGGAAGGGTTCATGTTTCTCCTGAAACAAGCCAATGCAAGGCTTATCTTGCAGGGACTTTAACAATGCAGAATGTTTTGGGTGGTTTTAATATTAAATGTTTTGAAAATAGAAAATATATATGTTTTAGCTAAACCAATTCTAATAAATGAGATGGGCCGCTGATGGGTGAGGTGAGAGTTTTAAGCCAAAAGAGATGTTGATGTATGTCAAAAGTGTTTTGTGGCTTCTCGCTACCGCATCTCTCACCGACACCAACTCTAAATGCATGCGTGCATTCAAGGGAAGTGCAGCAAGTTAACGTATATTAAAAAATAACTATTCAGAAGAGGTGTTATTTCCTTTCGTCTCCTAGATAGTATATTCATGATCGGTTTGTAACGTGCCTGGGGCTTGGCTGGCTTTAGCGCTGGAGGTGCCCACGGCGACAATCTTTATTGACTCCTCTCTCACATGCATTTCATTGTATTGCAGCACAACTCATACCAGTAGTGTGGGGTGTCAGAGCACTTTACGCCACACACAATACAGAGCCAATCAATCATGCATGTGTAAATCGGTCTATAGGCTCTTCACAGGTGGGCTTCTGCGATGCTGGCCCTACTTATTGACTTCGATTCGCTGGCCTCAATTTGCACACATTATTGTGTCCATGGGTGGCTCAAGCTAGCCCCATTCGCGAATAGGCCAGTCCAGCAGGGGACATATAAGGACTTTGCCAGCCCCACCTAACAAGTGTGGAGATTACAAGATTTTGTCTGTTCCTGCTGCAAGCTTTGAGGGAGATTGCTTATGCTCCACATAGCAATTGCCAATGCCAGAAAATACAGGTCAGCTCACTGTGAAACATGTAAAAATGGGCACACCACTGGATAAATGAAAAAACAGCCCACAATTTGGCCTCAGGCACTGGCCCTTCGTCTGGTGCTTAAATGTCCAGTTTACCAATCCGACCCAGGGTGCTAGGGACAACTGTTATTGCGGTACTGTTCCTTACCTTCATTCAGCACTGTTCATCTGACATGCGATGTTGGGTAAAGTGAGGTAAACTACTGCAGGATGATCATTTACTACCACTATACACAAGGAGATGATGGATGGAGCGCTGAAACTTTTCAGACACTCACCCACAGTCTCAGATCTGGGTTGAATCCATCATCATTTTTTAGCTCACTTCGCCACCTCAGTTCAGACCCAGCCATATGCCAATCAGTCTTGACCCTGTGCCTATGGAAACGCTTCATCAGCCAGGCTAGCTTGAATCCAGTGGCACAGTGAGCAAGGGACCAACGTCTGGGCACACCCATCCCACTTAGGGTGAAAAGACCTATGCAAACAAATGATGGACAGGATGCTGACTAAACCATTCATTCACCCCCAGTCAAGAGATCTGGGTTAAATCCATCATTCATTTGCTCACCATGCCACCCCAGTTTACACCCAGCCATATGCAAATCAGTCTTGACCCTGTGCCTCATGGGAACAGTTCAGCCCAAACTGCCAAGGCAGGTCTTCCCTGAACTGGAAACAAGCATCCTGGGACTGATTTCTGGGTAACACCCTTAATCAGCCAGAATAGCTTGAAACCAGTGGCAAAGTGAGCAAGGGACCCACGTCTGGGCATACCCTGCCAACTTAGGACGGAAAAAGGAAACGCCAGGATGCTTGTTTCCGGTCCAGGCAGGACCTGGCTTGGCAGTTCACTCTGGACTGTTCCCGTGAGTTACAGGGTCAAGACTGATTTGCATATGGCTGGGTCTAAACTGGGGTGGCATGGTGAGCTAAAGAACAATGGAATTAACCCAGATCTCTTGACTGGGGGTGAATGTATGATTTATTCAGCATTCCATCCATCATTTGTTAGCGCAGCACTTTTCACCCTAAGTGGGATGGGTATGCCCAGACGTGGGTCCCTTGCTCACTGTGCCACTGGATTCAAGATAGCCTAGCTGATGAAGGGTATACCCAGAAACCGGTCCCAGGATGCTTGTTTCTGGTCCAGGGAGGACCTGGCTTGGCATTTCGGTCTGGACTGTTCCCATGAGGCACAGGGTCAAGACTGATTTGCATATGGCTGGGTCTAAACTGGGGTTGCATGGTGAGCAAAAGAATGATGGATTTAACCCAGATCTCTTGACTGGGGGTGAATGTATGATTTATTCAGCATTCCGTCCATTTGTTTGCGTAGCATTTACTACCACTGGCTGTTGATTGTTTTTTAATTCTACCTGGGCTCCCTGAGGGAAAGCACCCCAACAAGATCTTCTGACAACTTGTAAAGAGGAGAGGCTGTGATGTGTGACAAGGTGAGGGTGGGTGGGTGGAGAGCACAGGAGCAGGACAAAGTGATATGATTGGTGTGATATTATACCAGGGCCATCATTGGTAGTGATTTCACATGCTCCTATAGATTGATGGCCTTTTGAGCAAGCACACCACTGGGGTGGTCACGTGTTGCGCACACACACCACTAAGGGGTGACCCATTCAAAAAAGGCATTTAAGAGTAGTAAAGTTAGGATTCCTACCATTACTATTTCTAAACTGGGAAAAATCCTTACTTTACAACGTTCGGTATTCACAAAAGGCATTTAGGAGTAGTAAAGTTAGGAATCCTAACTTTACTACTCCTAAATGCCTCTTGTGAATACCAAAAGCCGTAAAGTTAGGATTTTGTGTCAGATTACTTTTGTTAATCGGGCCTGTTGTGTTTATTTATTTAATATTTTTCATAACCTTTGAATCCACGTAAGCACTGGCTGGCCTGCCCTGGGAGGCTGGTAACAAGAGTGATGATTATGCTGGCCAAGGGGTCACAAGCAAGGTGGCAGGAGTTTCTACTCGTGGCCTAGGGGTCGCAGTTGCGGCCCCTGGTGACCACTAATTGACGTCCATGAAAAAGAGCTATTCATAATTGACAGATTATTCAGACACTGCATGACAGAACAGACATTCAAACAGAGCACGTAATGCAGCAGCAGAGAGGAACTCACAGAGCCAACCTGCTAATAGAACAGGAATCCAATGACTGTGAGGTGGAACACCTATATAGTAGCTCAAACGGCCTAAGAAATGCAATGCCTCCAATAGGTGCCATCATTCAATAATGGAAAGTAAATCAGCTACCGAACATGAGTGGGACGAGTAAACATCTACCCCTTTGCTACTTGGCACATGGCAGCGTCAAGCACATATCACTGATGTCCCCAAACCTATCCAACCCCAGACCAGAGAACTGCAAGTTCCACTAACAAACTCTTCCAGGACATTCTTCAGCCTGGCCTATCACACACATGATGGGACTCGGCAGTAATACAAATCCTACACATGTAGCAGCTGTAAAGAAATCAGATCATGCTCAGAGGATAGCGCCAGCTTGATCACCTTCCATGGCAGCTGAGTCAAGTTTCCTGAGACTCTGTGCCATGATACAGTTCAGGCTAATTATCACTTCCTGCCTCCTTGACCCTGAATGTGTCATCTCCCATTTAGCAGAGGAGCAAGAGTGTTGGAAAGTGTAACCTATAATGCAGAGTCGTCTCCTGGGGCACAGGCCTGGCATAGCCAAACATCTCCCCGTGACTACTTAATCACAACACCTGTTGTATCAAAGTGCAGCTTAGCCAACCTAGAAACCAGGAGCTAAACCCCCCAATACTCCCCATAAAGTTGCATAAAAAACAGCAGAAAACACAGTAAAGAAAATAATTACCACCTGGAGTACTTGATGCAACAGTCTATAAATAGGTGGGGTCTGGATACAGGAAGGCTTTATAGATGTCATAAAGAAGTGAAAAAGTTGAGAAAAATCAAGCTAGACTTTCCTCTTTCCTTGAATGATTTTTGCTTGACTTGGGCGCAATTACAGCTGAGGTACCCTAATTCTGATGTGAACTGCGAAGATGATGATGTTGAAAGCGATAGCGTTAGTAACAGCAACATTACCTCACTGTCTGTCAATTATCCTATTTCTTAGACAGTTGTGCAGGTTGATTCAGCCCAATTGCAATTTTTATGGCTTAAGATAAGTCTCTCTATAGATGTCTCTAATGAAACAGTCAGTAAGTGCTATGTTCATTGGAGGTTTGAAATGGGAGCACTGCAGCAAATTTCAGAAAATCAGTTCCTTTGATTTCCATGTATGCAGATGCACTGAGTTTTACAATAAGTTGAGTTCTAACCTGACAAGTATATCACAGTTAAGGGTAATCTCACAATTCATTTCAAGTCTAATCGTGTTTCCAAAAGTAAACTAATTGCAGTTCTTGGATGTTCCTGTTTTGTATCCTCAAACAACCTCTGTAGGTTGTGGTATTTTTCTTTCTATTCCAGAACTCTGTTAATATATGCAATTAGCTCATATTTGGACGTATGTGAAAGAAATACGGAGTATGCTTTCCAGAATTTAGAAGGATGTTGAAAAATATATCAAGAAATGTCTCCTCATTAGACCAAAGCTGGTGTTATGAAAACCCAATAAAAGCAAATGTATCTCTCTTCCACCTAATTCTATTGGAAGCAACTACATTTAAAGACACTGTAAAACATAAATTGCCTTAATAAAAGAAATACTGAAAGAAAGCAATACAGTATAAGGGCTTCCAGCATCTAAGTTAATGATGCAGGAAGCTAGCAATTTAGAACTAAAACACGAAAAACATACATTGGCTGAAAATGGAAGGCTTGCTCAAAGAGTTATCCCCTTTGCTGGTAGGCCACAACCCCCCCCCCACCCCCCCCTCCCCCTTTGCTAAGCCTTTTTTTTTTTGTTTGGGGTAGTTCACGCTTCGGGCCCTGTGACAACATAAGGTATCCATGCCAAATTTGTGTCCTTTTCTTCCAACATCATGGGGATTTTAAAGGTACCCAGTGTTTGTTGATTCCTATGGAGGGAACCCAGAAATTAGCAAAAATAAAGCTATTTTTTGTTGTTGTGAAAAATGTGAAAAGGGCTACAGATAAAGCATCTGCTTTTTTCCGTGCAACTTGTATCAACAAAGGGGTTGTGGTGCTGAAATCCCCATCTTCCCAGCTTTCAGGGACAGGTTGACTTTTGTCAGAAAACCAAACTGTTTTACACAGTTTTGGCATTTTACTGGGACATAGCCTATTTTTGCCATTTTCTGTGCTTTCAGCCTCCTTCCAGTTAATGGTAAATATGGGTATGAAAGCAATGATGGATCCTGGAAAGCTACCCATTTCTGAAAAGTAGACAACATTTGTAATTCAGCAAGGGGTCATTTGTGTAGACCCTTCAAGGTTTTCTTGTAGAAACTAACAGTTGAAAATAGGAAATATTGAAAATGAGTTAAAAAAAACAGCCATTTGTGCCAACGTTTTCACCTTTAACTTCTACTAAGTATGACAAATGTTTGAAAGCAATATATTGTTACACCTGCTGGACCCTTCTGGATGTGGGGATATATAGGACTTGTAGGTTCACCAAGAACACGAGGAACCCAGAGCCAATAACTGAGCACCATCTTGCAATGTTTTTTGTTATTGCGTACAGGGTATATTGAAATTCATTTGAGAAAATATAAACAAGACCGAGGGAAACGCTGTGGGCTAGGACATTTGTGCCGGAATGGGGATTCCACACAAAAATATGTGGAAAATGTGTTTTTATTCAGCTAAATTTGATGTTTGCAGGGGATTCTGGGTAGGAAAACGTTGGGGGATCCATGCTAGCCATACCTCGTTAGAATCCCCCGGATGTCTAGTTTTCAGAAATGTGTGGGTTTAGTAGGTTTCCCAAGGTGGCCGCCCAGCCATGGTACCACACTCGTGTGGGTGGGTCATGCTGCCACAAATGTCCTACCACCGAGCATTCCCCTTGTAAAATGATGCCTCACTTGTGTGGGTGGGCCAAAGGCATGTGACTGGGAACATTCCAAAACATAGGGATTAAAGGTATAGAACCGCAAGTTCTAAGCACTATATTTTTGAAAAAATACGTTTTTATCTGATTCTGCATTGGACAGCCACACAAGTGAGATATCATTTTACTAGGGAGATCAAGGGGAACACTAGGTGGTAGGACATTTGTGGCGTGATGGTGATCTTACCCAAAAATATATGGAAAAAGTGTTTTTTTAGCTAAATTTGAGGTATGGAGGGGATTCTGGGTAGGGAAATATTGGGGAATCCATGCAAGCCATACCTCCCTGGACTCCCCCGGGTGTCTAGTGTTCAGAAATGTGTGAGTTTGTTAGGTTTCCTTAGATGTCCGCGAGCCAAGGGCCAAAAAGCCAGGTGCCCCCACGCAAAACCAGGTAGTTTTGTGATAGGTGATTTTGAAGACTCCACAGTATGATTTGGGCCATTTTTGCATGGTATCACTGTGCTCCATTCTGGGCAGACCCGATCCCTGGCCTATAAAAAAAATGGCATCTAGAGTGCTTTCTGCCCCCATGGGCATATTGTGGGCTACTCCCCCATCTGCCCCCCAGGGGGGCAGAAAGGCTGTCTGGCAAAATGTCATGGGGGGATCAAAGGACCTTGCCCAGGTAGCTGCTCCCCTCTCCCTAGTGACTAATATGTGGATCCTCAAGCAGGGATCCACCAGGGAAGGGTACCACTGGGAAGAGGAGATTCTCCCCTTTCCAATGATGCCTCTTCCATGTTTTTCAGTGCTCGGGGGGCCTAGATAGCCCCACAAGTACCAAAACTGTGAAACTGAGACTAAGTTTCAGTTTCATTTTCATTGTAATGATGACAGCGCACCATGCGCACGATTGTCATTACAATGAAAACCCTAACCTCACAAACCCCTCCCCCAAAAATGGGAAATCTCTCTGCTGTTTACAGGAGAGGGATTTTTTGAAAGTGTGCTCATGACGGAATGGTTCCGTCATGAGCACACTTGCACTTGTGTTCATGACGGAACAATTCCATCATGAGCATGGAAGGGGTTAACTGGAAACTTGTTTTTCAAACGTATTATCGTCTTTTGAACATCAGTTCATAAGCAACATTTGCCCATCCAACACCACAGTTTACCTCCAATCAGAGTAGGTTCCTTGGTTACCACCTTGCCAATATTTATGTGTTGCTTTTCTGCTATTAAAGCTATTTTGAACACATTTTCCTCCAGAGTCTTTGTAGCATATTTGAACACTTTTTCTCTCCATACGTGTTGTGCCAGTAACAGATTTTCAGGTGTACCCTCGGAAAAGTCAAAGTGATTTTTTAATCCAGTGTAATTCTTTTAATTTGGAATTGTACACAGAGTACAACCCTGCCTTGTAAAAAACAAATTCCAATGTTTAATTGCACATTTCCCCCCCCATGAGGAAAATAATGTCTTTGTGGTTTACCCCCTTCTCCTACACCCCAGAAAAATTAGAGGACTTTTTATTCCCCTTTCTACCCTTGAGTGAGATTTACTCTATTCCTTTCCTCCAACAAATCTCTCACTGTTTCTAGGGCAGGAAAGGGACTGAAAGTAGTTTTTAATGGCCACAACCTCAAAATATTGTGGCTATTATCAAAGTTAGAAAGTTAACCTTGCTACTGTAGCTTCTCAGCTCATGTGTGTGGTTTGCTCCTGCATGCACTCGTGGTGTACAATTACATAGTAGAAATACATTTACACTTACTAGGTATGCCTTACAGCCATACCTGATGCCATTTTTGGTTGTAACATAACTTATCAGAAAAAAGTGGCTTTGTGAATCCGTCCCACAGCGTGTCTTTATTGAAAGTAATAATAATATTCCTACTCATAATAATATCTTTAGTTGCTTGATTACTTAAAACCATTGCAACGATACAACAGCAGTATTCGAATTCTCCAAAGTTATAACTATAATTGTGTACCAAAGTTTCCAGTTTGCTTTTACACCAGGACTGAAGTGGGGCATACATCTGGAGGCACAGAAAATAAAAGCTCATCAAGCAGTATGGGGGCTGAAAAGATTCAATCATAGTTATGGCGATATGTCCCATAAGCCACTTTTGACGGCCTATAAAGCCATGATTCCTCCGCAATTCCAATATGGCTCAGAAGTAATTTGTATTGATGGTAAAAGCTCCTGGGATAAAGAAGAAGGGAAATGTCTGAAATCATTATTGTCACTTCCCAGCTCGGCAATGATTCAGGCAATCAGAATGGATTTAGGCCTAACTGCATGGAACATTCAGGTGCAATTAAGTTTTCTTAGATTTTGGAATCGTTTGTGTCTTGGGGAGGTCACAAAGGTGTCCCAATGGTGTATGAAAGAAATCCAGTCCAGTGAGTTAAAATGGGCTAAGGCCACAAGAAGGAAACTCTTGACCATGTGTGATCACTTGAATGTGAAAATTGACCCCCTGACCCTACAAATAAATGTAATAAAGAGTGTACTTAAAATGCAGGGTAAAGAATTTTCTAGAGTAACAGATCGCGAGTATTTGATTAGGAAAGATTCTGTAAAATTCATGCATCCTAGCTGGGAGAAAGATATCAGCTTTCCCTATCTCGATTTACTACCGAACCGTTGGTTAAGAATGGAAGTACTTAGGATAGGAATTGGCATTAACCCAGCCATAATAAATTGCGCAATAAAATCAGTTTTAATGCAACCTGATGGCAAGTGTACGTGCAAGATAGGATTGAAATGCAACATTTTACACATTTTATTAGATTGTCAAAGATTTTTAAATTTACGTAAATTATTCCTCCGTCCGATATTCTTAAAATATGGTGTAAGGACGCGCTTACAAGCATGGGAGCTTCTTGCTGATATGGAAAATTTAGATATAGCAATAGCCATTGGGAAATATATGCAAGGTATATATAAGCTCCCCGCCCCATTAGAGGCGTAAGAGTAGCTAGTGCCTTCCAATTGTAAATGAAATTATCTGTTATAAAACTGTTTTAAAATTGTTAAGAATGATTTTTTAAGGATTTTATGACTCTTAATGTTTAAGAACATAATTTAGCAATGTGGACATTTTTAAATGGTATTGTAAATGCTGTGGTTTAAAGACCAATTGGTCTAAATAAACATTATTTTTGAACTGAACTGAACTGAACTACACCAGGACTCTAGATACCTCATTTAGATCATATATCAGAAAAAGCATCAAAAATGGTTTAAAGTTGTTAAAAGGGTTAACTAAGATCGAGAAGTCCAAAGATACAGGGACGAAAGGTCTGTGGTCATGGAAATGTGCAAAAACTACAGTCTGCAAAATAGCTCCCTGACCAACATGTGCAGGCAATGTGCAAAGTCAGATGTGTGCAAAAATAGTGCTCTAGTTGTCAAGATCGATTTAGGCTAATAGTCATTGTCCAGCTGCGAAATGCAGAGTCAACAGTGTATGGAATACTGCTCCAAGCAGCACGAGTGGGCAGTGTACAAAGTCATCAACGGGTGAAAGAGCTCTCTGAGAAACAAGAGCTGTGGTGGCTAATGATTGGTTGCCGAAGTTGGGGGACAGGTTGGGCAATTAAATGCTGGTGTTTAATATTTTCCAACTTTGCCCATAAATTGTACAAGGTGGCAGGCCAACTAAACGGCTCCACCTTCGAAACATGCTTTCACTGCCTGCATATTCTTATCCCTTTGATCTTTAGGGTGAGTTTTAACAGAAGGCTGCATTTATTTTTTAGTCTCCCGCATATGCACAATAAATATAGCACATCCTCTTCGGACTTTCCGCATAAGCAACTGTTAGTTGTTGTCTGTGGCAGTTTACTGATAGTGTAGTGCATCAAAAGTGGCTTAATAATTTCCTTTGTTGGTTTTGTCACACTGTTTCCATTCTTAATGTCAAAGTTTTTACACGTTCTTCCACCTTCCTTTACGTATTCTTCAATCCACATATTTTACCACGTCTTTACTCGTTCTCCAATTCTTTCACTTTCGATAGTTCATTGAAACATTTGTGTCTTTTGTATTCCTGCTAGAAGACTTCTTCCCACTTCATGTTAAATATTTTTATCACTATAATGGGTGTAATAGTCCTGCTGATGTCACAGCTGAACTCACACTCGTACCATTCATGTGACTGTCCGGGCATTTGTGATTCAAAAAGACCAACAATAGAGTAAACCTCCAATGATATCAGAGAATACAGAGATATCCATCTACAAAAGTGGGAAATATTGATTTGTATAGAAATGAATTAATAAATATGCCACACTGAACAAATACCATAATAATGTTTAGCATGTATCAGTCATAACACAGTCCCATCAGAAATACTGACAGCCTACTGACATGTTAAGAAACACTTTCATGGTCACTTCAACATTCAGAGCAAAAAGATTGAAAAGGGGATATAGCTTGCCAAAGTTATTAAACCTTACTTATAGGGTTGTGTTTGTTTTTGTACTTAAAGTTGGTTTGGGTTTTCGTACACTTTTTTAGTAATGTATCAATATGTTATGTTATATTGTGTTATGTTGTTTGCTTTATGTTGATTAAGTGTAATGTGTATGTGCTTTTGGGATTATAATGTTTTTTGTGAGTTTGATTTTTTTTTTACTTTGCAGGATTTTCTCTACAAATGTGTCCAATGGAAATTTGGATTTAGTAGGTTTGTCTGGGCAAGATTAGTTTCATCTGATTTTTTCTGGAAGAAATTCCGATTCTGCACTGGTTTATCGAAAGGTGTATATCAGTTTATTTGCACTCTATTCGTAAGAGTGGGTGAGAGGAAAAGGAAGAAAAAAACAACACAGCCAACTCGTGTTTCGCCCCTTACATGGCCATCCGGCCTGGGGCTTCCTCAGGGCTGTACATACATAGTTTGGTAAAGGGAATATAGTAACAATCGGTTAATGTCATGAACATGTAAAAGGAAGGTGGGGAGGGCAAGTGGGGTGGGGTTTTTGGGAAGAGAAGAGGAAAGAGAAAGAAAGAAAGAAAGAGAAAAAGGTTAGGAGGGGAAGACGCACAATTGACAAAGGTGTGTTAGTATTGGGATGGTCAAAAAAACGAGGGATGATAATTAGGGTGGGAGAGGTATGAGTAGGTGGTTGGATAAAGAGTTGTAAGAGAAAAGAGAGTGAGCGAGAAGTGGAAGTGCCACGTTTTAGAAAGGTGAGTTGGGTATCAGGAGGAGGTGGGGTTTTAGATAGTAGAAAAAGTGATATTTCAATTTAGCATATACATATATTCGAATCATGGTAACTAGCATACATTTGCATTGTATTGTGTCATATACACAAAGATTTCATGGATGGTTACATGATACATTATTGTAGTGTAAAAACGACATACCAACATTTAGCACAAAGTCACGCGATCAAGGTAGGTCACAGTGGAAGTGGGTAATAAATGGTGAGCGGAAGAAAATGGGGCGATTTTATGCATGGTTGCCAGATACATAATTGTGAAACATAATCAAAGCATAAGCAACATCATTGAAGAGAGGTAAATATCATACGGTTAGAGCATATATGAGAAGACGAGAATTGGTATATAAAAACACGATTTGCGTGAGAGTATAAGTATGCGCGCGTAAGCAATTCGAAGTAACGAATGGTTCGTAAACAAGGCCAAAGCATACAACGTATCGCATGGGAATATTAAGTAGTGAGGAAATTCGATTTTCGATCTCGCTTATATTCAGCCACCATTTTGTATTCCATCGCCATTTTGTGTTGCCCTCACTCAGGCAGCACAATAAACAAAGTTTTTCTGCTGATCTCACTGCGACGTGTCAAAATAACCTCCTGCCTCTGTTTACGAGACTGATGTCAGAGACTGGCTGAGTCCCCTAATCCCCGTCTGGTCCAACTGATCCCTGTGTCAACTGTCTGTTGGTTCGCACCATTCTTTCCTGACTTTATCTTATCTTCTGGCCTTCGCTATTCTCTAATTGTATTCTCCCATTTCACAACTGTCCTCGAAGACATACAAATGTGTCCTGCCACCTGCAAATACACTATAATTGATTGACTTGTGGGGAGGGGTGACACACACAGTTGGAGGAGAGGCTTTGGGTTACTTGATATCTTGTTTTTAAACTTTTCTCATTGATTATATCTTGTTTTTAAACTCTTCACGTTGGCTAAACATGCATGTATTGGGAGTGTTCTTTGTTAATCTTATACTATCTATGTGCTATAAAAGATTGTGCGCCACGGAGTGAAGTGGCAGTCTCCTAAGAACATACCGAGTGTACTTCTGGGATAACTGTACTTAGCTGCATCTAATAAACCTGATCTTCTACGCCCAACAGAGTGTCCTGTGTCTCTGTTCAACAAAGCAGGTGAACTCAGAAGATTAAGGCGTACCCTGCGCCGCCAGGCTCATAAGTGGCCTAGGTTCTTCAGTAGGTTTTTGGCAATAAGGTAGAGCATGTGTATTTGTCATAGTGAAAACAAATACGGGGTAATAAGGACAAGGTATAGATTTTAACATTGTGCAAAATAATACAATCAGGTAGAATTGTGGAGAGATAAAGGAAATTGATATTTACAGTGGTATATTTTTGGGCATCCGGTGCAGCGAGGTCCCAAAAATTAGAGGAGAGAAGGAAGCGACAGTTAATATGTAAAACTTATTTGTCGATCGGCAAAGAGGTGAACCATGCCGTGTTTGAAATAGTCATAGAAAAAACGTATTAGGTGGCAAATGGGCAAGCTGATAAAGTTTTCAAGTGAGTTTCGTTGATGTGAGAATCATTCCGTATTGTAGCGACGGTGGTTTATGAGTGTGCTCATACGCGATCAAACTAGCTGTGGATGTGGCTAAAGTCTGTAATGAGCATAATTTTAGGAGCGGTGTCACTCGTTAAATGCCGCATTACTTATAAGTGGGTTATGTTGTGAGATGAGGCGGCGGTGATGGATTGAGACAGAGTGCTCATAAGTAATCAATCGAGGGCGGAGGTGACTATATTATGGAAAAATGAAAAGGATGTCTTGCGCTTGCCACCTTGTTGCAAGCGAAAAAGAAGGGTGCTAGATTGTGCCATGCACTTCTATTGACTAAATTGGACAGTGTCGCGATAGTGTCATGCTAGAGGCAGACAGACGCTTACCGGGTAATTTCTTATTAGGTACTATCAGCGACGCGGTTGGTTACAGTATCAGTGAGATTCTGTAGGGGAGAAAGACCGGCAGAATATTACTGACATGTACGAATAACTCTATTGGATCAGGGCGGTTGCGTCTTAGTCTTGGTGGGGCTTACCTCAAATCTCCGGCATAATGCCTGTTCGGGTTGCCGTGTTCAGCTTCACGTTGGTGTAAGCCACGAACACTTGGCGGCCATTAAAGGGGCCGTGTGGGATGACTTCCTGGTTATGGCCCGGGAGGAGATAAGTTCATGAGATGGGGCGCCATCTTGGAACGGGGAATGTAGTCTGATGTGTAAAGAAGGATGGGTCGTATCCATTGGAGAGAATGGGTGTAAAGGTATGGTGAACGCAAGAATCCTGTTATCTGTATGTTACAAAATAAAATGAGCGAGTTGTCTAAATGGAGCAGCGTTTTGAGTATTGCATGGTTTTGTTTAATCCATTTAACGATTAGATTAACTAGTGGAAAGTGGATCTTGAAGTCACTTCAAGTGCTGTAGTGGGGTGGACCCCAAGGGGTATTTAGAGATAATGTATTCATCGCAAGGATGTGGGGGGGCGGGGTTTTTGCCGGGGGTGCGAAAGAGGTACAGTGGGTTAGTACAGTCTGTAATCATAGTATATAAGGTAAAATGCGTAAACCTTATTTTAGAGTACTGAGGACCATACAAGATGGTTGGTTTTGGAGGTCAACCATAGTAGCAGTACAATAGTATAGAATATGCTGATACAGGGTGACAATTTTTTCAGTTCTATTATTGTAGTACACAGAGTTTGATACAAATCATTTCAGTTTGCCAAATCCTTCTGATTCCCAGAGTTATTGGAAGAGGTAGTGGGGACGCAGTAAAGGATTGGTAGTGAGGGAGGAGATTGACATCGCTGGTTGGTTCTAAGGTATGGAAAATTAGTCATCTCCTAGCCACACATGCATTTCTGCATCGTTGTTGAGTCCCAGGTCGATTGTTTTATATTTTAGAATCAATTCACTTTCGCGTCTTCATAGTATTTGCTCACGGTTTCCCCCTCTCTTTGTTTGATGTACAATCTCCAGACCGAAAAAGAGGAAATCTTTTTTGTGTTGATGTTTGTTGTTTAAATGTTCTGTTAGTGGGTGACCAGAGGTGTGTTTGTGTATATTACGATAGTGTTCCTGGATCCGGGTACGCAGGGGTCGGATCGTGCTACCAATGTATGGAAGGTTGCAAGGGCAGACGATTACATAGATACAGAATTTGCTATTGCAATCAATCCATTCTTTGATGGTGAATTCATTCCCTTGTGTCATTGGTATTTTTGTCGTTTTGTTGTGGCTCAGTTTGCAAATGCTGCCATTTTTACATGTGTGATATCCTGGTGGTCTGTCCAAAAATTTTGTAATTGTGTTCCGTTTGTCTTCGAATTCAGATTTACACAGGATGTCTTTCAGATTAGGAGCTCGTCTGAATGTTATTTCTGGGTATGTTTTTAGATCTTCAGTTATGGTAGGTGTTTGTTGTAGCAGGTGCCAGTGTCTTTTCAGGCTTTGTCCTATTTGGTGATGGCCATTGTTGTAGTCTGTGATAAAGCACATAAACGCGTTGCTCTTTTGTTCTCTTTTTTGTAGGAACATCTGTTTGCGTTCAATTTTGGCCACTGCGGTCATAGTGTTTTTTAGTGTAGATTGTTCATATCCTCTCTGAGTCAGTATTGACACAATCTCTTCTCCTTTTGCTTCAAATATCTCATCTTCGCTACAGTTTCTTTGTGTCCTTAGGAATTCCCCTTTTGGGATGTTCCTAATATTGTAACGTGGGTGACAGCTTTCAGCTCGCAGGATGGAATTTGCTGCTGTGTCTTTCCTGTATAGTTTGCTTTGTAGTGTGTTTTCCTTAACATTGTCACGTCAAGGAAGTTGATCTCCTTCTTAGAAAATGTATATGTGGTTTTTATCCCCCATGGGTTTTTGTCAAGTTGTTCCAGGAACCTTGTTAGCAATGTTTCGTCTCCTTGCCAAATGCACAGGATGTCGTCAATATATCGTCGCCATACTACTATGTGGGAGGTGAATTCGGCGAAATCTTGATCCCACAGCCAGAATTTTTCTACATGGCTCATGAAGATGCATGCGTACGGCGACGCAAATTTGGCTCCCATGGCGGTTCCGCGTCTCTGTCTGTATATCTTGCCATTGAAACTGAAGACGTTGTTTTCTAAACAGAAATTCAACATTTCAAGAGTCATTTTGTTACATTCCAGTAGGTTTGCTGATTGTGTCCATAATGATAGTTGTGCTGCAGTTAATCCATCGCGATGTTCAATAGACGTGTACAAACTGACGATGTCAATGCAGACCAATATGAAGTTGGGTTCCCAAGTTATGTCTTGAAGTTTTTCAAGGATGTCTTTTGTGTCCTGGATGAAGGACGGTATTTCCTTCATCAGTCCTTGTAGTTTCTTGTCTACGTACTCACCTATCCTTGAGTAAGGTGAGTTGATCCGTGCTATAATTGGTCTTCCAGGTGGGGGGTAAAGATGCCTTTGTGTATTTTGGGGAGGAGGTAAAGAGTGGGCATGGTGGGGTGTGAGATATATAGGAATAATTTTTCCTGATTGAGATATGAGCCCCAAGCTGTACCATTTGTCCAGCTTAGTTTTGATTGATTTAAGGATGTCTTTGGTGGGGTCACTTGTAAGGAGTTCGTAGCAAGTGTTATCCCCAAGTTGTCGGTTCGCTTCAAGGATGTAATCATCTATGTGTATTGTTACCGGGTTTCCTCCCTTATCTGCTTCTTTCACGATCAGGTCTTTCCTGTCTTTCAGTTGTTTGATTGCCCTCCCCTCCTCTTGTGTAGTGTTTTGTGGTAGATACTTAGATTTTCTTTGGTATTTGGTGTATTCATGTTCCAGATCACGTGTGACTGCCAGATGGAAGGCATCTATGCTGTTGCCTGCAGGTAGTTGTGGTATAAAGGTAGATTTTTTAGTTAGTTTACTGTCTATGGAGATATTGGTTTCTATTCCTAGTTCAAGTGCTGTTGTAGTAAGTGTATCCGAATCGGTATCCTCCTCACGGAGATGAGTCAATAAATCCACATGTTCTAGTTCTTGAATTGACAGTCTTGAGGTTTCAGTAGTGAGTGGAAGTTCCTGTCTCCTAGTTCGGTCAGCAAAGAAAACTTTAAGTTTTAGTTTGCGAATAAATTTAAACAAGTCTATTTGTGTTTTCGTCAAATTCCATGAGGCAGTATGACAGAAAGAAAGTCCTTTGTTGAGTATACTGGTTTCCTGGCTTGATAGTTGGATATGGGATAGGTTCTTTACTAGGTTAACAGGTGTTAAGTTCTTCTTTCCATCTCCTTTTTTCTTGACCTCGTGGTTACGCCTATTGTTGGAGTCTGTTGGCGTCCAAATTGCTGGGAACCTGCAGTGGTTGAAGTATTTGTGATGTTTGAAGTTTTGATACCAAGTCGGTAGCGTAGTACCTCCTCTAAAAAATTTACTTTGCATCGTGAGTTTTCACACTCTGGTGCCCGTGCAGGTGAGTCAATTTCTGAGCTGGTGGAGGTCCCTGATTGTTGTCCCGCACCGTCCGTGTTTGTTGTATCCTGCGGTTTTGTGTCGTATTTTTGGATTTACCCTTTTGTTTTCAAAGGAAATTATTTTGATTTATAATAAACCTAAACTTTTTACTTTGATTTCCTTTTTTGGGGGGGGGGGTGGTTTCCAGGAGCGTTTAAATTTTTAAACACTTTTGCAGGTTTTTGGTTCCTAGATACTGATTGCTTGAAGGGATTCCTCTTTGGAAAATATTTATCCAGGTTTTCATACATTACACTTTTTGACTACGTGGATACAGAGGATGATCTGCAGCTGCAGAACAGTAAGTCCATATTTAATTTAATTGTTTGAGTGGGAAATGTTATATTTTATCATTTTTGTGAGTATTATGTGATAGTTATTTGGAAATATGTTGAAACTATTTTACATGAGCTTTGTGGTTGGTGAGGTTTGGATTTCTAATATAAATAATTTGTTCATTATTTTATTATATCAGCCTTACTTAACATTGGAGTTATTTATTATTTTTGCTAATGTAATAAAATATTATGATTAATATTTAAAAAAGATTATTTGTCATGTTGGTTAAGATTATGTTTTTTGAGAATTTTGCATGGTATTTAGTTTATAATATGCTTTTGGCTATTATTTCTAAGTCATCTACTCTTTTGTTGTTTTTGAAGAGTTTGATTTTAAATTGTAGCATGTTATAGATTCTTTTGGTTTGTTTGGTAAGTTTAGGTGCAATTTGGGGTACAGCTTCCTCCATTTGCAGTTGTTGGTAGCTTTGTTCTTTTTGGAATGCCTCTATACATTTATAGAGTGTAGGTTGTGTTCTGCCTAGTGTGGATTGGAAGGCACTTTGCCATCATTCCACTTCGTTTATTTTGTCTTCTTGTGCCACGGTGCTGTCATAGACATTCAATCATGGTATTTGTGTTGTAGTTTTTTATTGCAACAACTTTAAATAACAATTGCACAGTTTAGTATACCAGTTTGAGACCATCGGGTAGTATAATATTAGTTAAGAGCTTCAGGCAATATAGTACAATGCAACTCAATAAGGGAGAGGGGAAGGGGGAGCACAGGGAAGGTATGGTAGCAGTGATACATAGAAAGCCCCCCATTGTTGTGATGCGTCCTTCTCGGTATGAAGGGCTGATAAGTCATCGGCATGGGCCTGCTAGGAAGGGGAGACGATGGGAGCTGGCGGTTCCCAGTCTGAGTAGGACTGGGGAGAAGAGGGATGTACTCCTAATGTTTGAATGATGGGGCCAGAGAGAATTGGGAGGGGGTATACGCTAGCAAGGGGAGGGTAAGGGAGGGTGGACGCAGTTTGCCAGACCAGCAGGGTCCCCTGCTGTCTGGAGGGGGAGATATGATAGATTCTGCTCCTCACGGTAGAGCAGAGGGTGTCGAGGGTTGCATTGGTGGTTCTCCTCTGAAAGGAGTGGTTTGTGTATCTGCGTGCCCCACCATGGTATTTGGAATTTGGGTTAGTGTCTGTGTGCAGATCAATGTAGTCTGTCAAAATAAATATCCTTGTAATAATTCTTTAGGGGGCTAATGTGTGCTCATTTTGGAGGTAAAAATGGCTTTCTATTAGTAAATTGTAGTGGTAGCTACCTTAGTGGCAGAGATATAGGCTAGTGGAATCATTTGTTTAATTTAAAAGGCAAACTGACTGTTTCCAGCATATTCTGCACTTAATGCAGATTGCTGGAAGTGTCTCCTTAAACTTTTATTGGAATGGTAGTAGCAGCCTTGTACGGCTGTTTGAGGGTACATTGTTAAAATGGTTTGAATCATGGCTTTTTCAAAGTCTATGATTATTATTTGTGGGTAGTAGTTATTTGTTTTATCTTTAAAGTGGTTTAAGTGCTCATAGTAAGTACTACTTGGGTGAATGGTTTGGGACACATCTTGAAGGTCCCATCAATCATCCAGATTTGACAATGGCTTAGGTTTAGTAAGTTATCTGATGTAGAAAGTATTGTGATTTGTCTATCATTGTTTAGGTTGTCATATAGCAGGAAGGGTTCCTCACTATATGTCATCTTTAAGTTTCCAGGTGTTTCTGTGTCTTAGTGTCTTTTAGGGGCATGAGGAGTATCAATATTGCTATTGTAGTTCATGCAATTAAAGTGAGAATAGGTGGTAGTTGGTCTATGATGTGCTTGGGGACTTTAGAGAGTATATTTTCTATTATTTTGGTTGTGGGCTTCAGGGAGCTACTGCTTGTCTCTCTTATATCCTGCAATTACTCCATTCTATTCTGTCACATTTGGGAGGTGGTTGTGTTCCCTTACAGTTTTACAATATTATTTTTTGTAGCGGCCCTCCCATAGCATGCTTTAGAATAATAATTGGTACATTTCCGATTCACAATTTCCATTGATGTACCTTCATGGTCGTAGGTGTAGCCCATGTGACTTAGTAATTGCTTTCCTTTCTGGGGTGCTATATTTCTTGCTCTTTCTGTCACTGTGTCTGAAAGTAGTATATTAGCATGAATAATTATAATTTTAAAATATTGATATATTTATTATTTACATATAAAATGATGGAACTATTTGTACTGTTTATACTTACATGAATGTTCATCTTAGATGTGTCATTCTGTTTTGCAGGTTTTCCATTGCAGGAGTTGTAATGTGGAGCAGGTGCTTTCTTTTCTGTTGGAAGAAAAAGACTGTCAGTTTCATTTTAAATGTTTATTTGTTGGTAGTTTGGAGAGGCTGAGGTCATTAGGTTTTATTTTAATCGGTTTGGGGGTGAGTTGCTATTTTCTAATAATTAACATATACTTACTCTTTTTCAGGTTTGGTGTTGTTTTTCGACAGGCTAGCACTTTTAGAAGTTGTAGCACTTTCTTTTAGTAAGTGCCTAAAAAAGAGAGTGGTGTTGGAGAGTGTTTCCTTAATTTGCTATTTTGCAATTTTAATTTAAATTACAAGTAACTTTTTGTTCAAAAATATATGTTTAACTTACTTTGCAAAGTAGTTGTTGATATGCATATATTTCTTTTTTCATGGCCTGGTCAAACAATCGAGCAGAGTTTCCTCGTCTTGTTGCTTTTTCCTTTTTGCAGTATTAAGTTCATAACATTTGTATGCCTTTTATATTGTTGATTTAATTGTTTGTGTGATTTAATTATATAAGTTTGTTTATAGTTTGAGTTTATTGGTTAGTTGAGTTTTAGTTTGAATCTTTTCTTATGAGGTATTTCAATTTATGGTAAAGCTAACTTAGGTTTTATTTATAATATTATAATATTTAATATGTAGTTCAACAGTTTTGAATACAATTTTATATGTTATCTACTGGCGGTCGCCAGTAGATAGTTATAGTTAGGACCGAGTTCCCATAGGAAATCTGAAAATTCTATTTTGAATAACTTTGGCGCCGGTTGACTGATGACATCAGTGATGTCATCAGTGATGTAATTTGAGATGTCATCAGTGATATCATGAGTGATGTCACTGACCACGTCATGAGTGATGTAATATGTGACGTCATCAGCAGTGCATTGCAGGCGTGCAAGTTATAGTTAGCTCATCTAACTATAACGGCCGAATTTTACTGGTTTTGTATGAGCGAAACGTCCAACGAACTATAATGACCCTGAAACCTATGGATTTTTCAGTGAATTTCAAAGGTTTTTTAAATGCTAATTTCTAACTATAACGTCCCTGAAACCTATGGTTTTTTCAGTGAATTTCAAAGGTTTTTTTAAATGCTAATTTCTAACTATAACGTCCCTGAAACCTATGTTTTTTTCAGTGAATTTCAAAGGTTTTTTAAATTCTTATTTCTAACTATGCCTACAGAGGTAGGACATGTACAGAAAGAGGAAGAAAGGCGCAGAAAGAAGCAAGAGAAATGCAGAAAGAGGCAAAAGAAGTCCAGAAAGATGAAGAAAAGTACAGAAAGAAGCAAAAGATATGCAGAAAGAACCAACAGAGGTGCAGAAAGAGGCCTTGTTGCAAAGTCATCCTGTGCCCCCAACTTTTTGCTGACTGGTACTGGTGGTAACTGCCTTTGACTAACCAGGCCCAGAGTCAGTGCTATGCTGAAAGACATTTAGATAACAGTGAAAATAACTACATACACTAGGGTATACCATGGGTTGGGGTATCCCTGTGATTGGCATGTCCTCCCCTGTAAGGCCCTAGTACATAATAGGGCAGGGGGATTAAAACTACCTCTAAGTCAGAGGTGCAGAAAGAGGAAAGAGAAGTGCAGAAAGAAGCAAGAGAGGTGCGGAAAGAAGGAAGAGAAGGTATTTGTTATCCATTCACCATTCTGACGCCCGACCCCCTGGTTTCACTCGCGTCCATCTGTCCTGCCTCTCCCTCATTGGTATCCGCTCTCCATTTCACCCGTCTGTCCCGGCTCCCATACTGCCTCCTGCACTTTTCAGAAGTCTGTCCCCTCTCCACTCACTGGTCCTCTGCTCACCTTTTCACCCATCTCTCCCCAGTAGTCCGGGCTCCTCTTTTCATCCCTGCTGTCCTTTACAACTGCCCCTTACCCCTCCCTTGATAGTCCCTGCTCTCAATTTCATGCTCCTTCCACCACATTTGGTCATTGCTGTCTTTTAATCAGCCTGTCCCCTCCCGGGCACCACTCCCGGCTCTTCCTTTCATCCTTTTGCCTCTCTAGGCTTCTTCATTAACTATCAGTCACAGCCTCACAGATTTGCCTCTTCTTTCCTCTTCACCCTTCTCCTCTCCCTCATTAGTATCTGCTCCCCATTTCACCTGTATTCTCACTCTCCTGTCTCTTCCTGCTGTCCTTTTTATCACTCCAAAATCTATCTTTGGCTCATTAGTCTCTGATCTCCTTTTATCCATCTGCCCCCTCCCTCTCTCATTAGTCCCTCTTCTCTGTCAATCATCTGCCCTACTAGTTTGTCCTCTCCTTTCACCTGTCGACCACTTTCTACTCACACATCCCTGCTCTGCCTCCCGCCTGTCGCCTCTCACTCATTAGCCCCTGCGATCTTTAAACATGTCTGTCCCTATCCCCCTTGCTGGTTCGTGCCATTTAGTCTACTCTAGGGTGAGTGGTCCCTGCTCGCTCCCTCTTTCATCCGCCTATCTACTTTCCCCTCACTAGTCCCTGCTCTCCTCTTCACCCCGTCCTCTCCTGCTCACTAGCATCGGTGAACCATCGGTCTGCCACTCTACCCTCGCTGGTATTTGTTATCTATTCACCATTCTGATGCCCCTGACCCCCCTAGTTTCACTCGCATCCGTCTGTCCTGCCTCTCCCTCATTGGTATCCACTCTCCATTTCACCTGTCTGTCCCCGCTCCCACACTGCCTACTGCGCTTCTTTCAGAAGTCTGTCCCCTCTCCACTCACTGGTCCTCTGACCACCTTTTCACCCATCTCTCCACAGTAGTCCGGGCTCCTCTTTTCATCCCTGCTGTCCTTTACACCTGCCCGTTACCCCTCCCTCAATAGTTCCTGCTCTCAATTTCATGCTCCTTCCACCACCTTCGGTCATTGCTCTTTTTTAATCGTCCGGTCCCCTCCCGGGCACCACTCGCGGCTCTTTCTTTCATCCTTTTACCTTTATAGGCTTCTTCATTAACTATCAGTCGCAGCCTCACAGATTTGCCTCTTCTTTCCTCTTCACCCGTCCCCTGTCCCTCATTAGTATCTGCTCCCCATTTCACCCGTATTCTCACTCCCTTGTCTCTTCCTGCTGTCCTTTTTATCAGTCCAAAATCTATCTCTGCTCATTAGACTCTGATCTCCTTTTATCCATCTTCCCCCTCCCTCTCTCATTAGTCCCTCGTCTCTTTCAATCATCTGCCCTACTATTTCGTCCTCTCCTTTCACCAGTTGACCACTTTCCATTCACACATCCCTGCTCTGCCTCCCGCCTCTCCCCCATTAGCCCCTGCTCTCTTTAAACAAGTCTGTCCCTATCCCCCTCGCTGGTTCGTGCCATTAAGTAAGTATAGTATTCGTGCGTCCCCACACTAGATTTGACGTGTGACAGATTTATGTTAATAAGAGTGAAGCACTGCACTACGAAATAGACACATTCTATTGCTCTCTCTCATTTCCACTGTCAAGCATATCTGAATGTTGATGATGTCGTCTTCTCCTTAGGTCTGTGACTTGCTTGCTGCCATTGTCTGCACTGTGGCTCCTTCCGGGTGTCTGATGAGCTAAGCATGAGAACCCAGACAGGAATGTGCAGGGTAACAATTGTAGCCTCCTCGGTGCCCAGGGTAAGAGGAGTGCTGTCTGCCATCTCCTGTAAGGGGTGACCACTGACTGACGGATTACTTGTGTGCGTACTGCCCAGCTGGCTTCTAGCCTTTGGAGTCGCAGGGGTGATTGACAGCGGAGGTCAAAGTGTGAATGAGCATGAATGAGCATGACATATTTCGCCTGATTGAGTGTGTGAATGTTTCCAAAAGTTCAAGAATGGGACGTCGCCTACAGCAGACATCTTAAGGAATGTTAAAGGATGAACAAGGCAGTTCGACAGGAACGTCTATAATCAGACGACAGTCACGCACTTGTGGAGGACCGTGTCCCAAAAGAGGCATCTTGTAATATTTTGTCTGGATCTGACGGACAATAGTTGAGATAGTTCGACAACTTGAATATTGACTTGGAGAGTGCGAGAATCAGACGATGCCTCTCTTAGCCGCTGAACATCTAGCTACCAATCACGGCCGGCTCTAGAAAAAGTCTAGTTCAGGGCAATACTAGGCAGCCATCTTGGACACCCTCGGCAGGGGATTTACCAGAGTGCTCATGCAAGCTGCAACAATCGTACTTTACCCTGACAGGCATACATACATTGTGATGCCCGGACCCCCTGGTTTCACTCGCGTCAGACAACCAGCTCTTCGGGAATAGACACACTTGCCTTTCAGTGAACTCACTACAGAAAAGGGGTGCAATGGAAAAACCACTGTTGCCGAGTGCCCCCGGGACCTGGCCCACCCGGGGGCTTAAATTCAACAAAGCGCGGAACCCCGTGCTTCCTTTTCTTTTATTTTCGGCTGAAATTCACGCTGGGTGCTTTTTTTGGCCTTGGGGGTCCGTGTGGGACCCCCTGATCAGGCCTAGGGGGTCAGGATGTTGCTACCCTGCCCCCTTTTGTTATTTCTCACCTTATTTTGTTCTGTTTTCTTGTGCCTCAACACTTTCTGGTTTGGAGTGTTGACAGCCAATTAGAATAAAGCTCGTGGTCGGGAGGGTGCGCAGATCAACCGCGCCTCTATATATCGAGACTTTTATTTTTTGATTTTCTCAGCATTTTTTCAGCAACTTCTGAACGGATTTACACCATTTAAAAAAAAAAGGGCGCTTTCTGAACCAAGCACTACCTTTTCGCCAAATGTGGTGTAATTCCGTTCAGCAGTTTCGGCTGTAACCGTGTCTAAAGTTTCCTATGGGAAAAATGATTTTCTGACCTCTATTTTTTTAATTTCTCAGAAACTACTGAACGGATTTACACCATTTAAAAAAAAAGTTCTCTTTCTGAACCAAGGGCTACCTTCTTGCCAAATTCGGTGTAATTCCGTTCAGCAGTTCGGGCTGTACTTGTGTCTAAAATTTCCAATAGGAATTAACATGGAGAAAACACGTTTTAGGACCCCCTTTTTTCTTGGCCCCCGCTTGCCAAATCACCCCGAAACTTTCATGATTGGAGCTGACCAGAGCGGGCCATAAGTTTTGAAAATTTCGCGAAGATTCGTCAACCGGTGCCAAAGTTATTGGGAAAACAAAAAATGCTTTTTGAATAGAAACAAGGTCCGAACTATAACTACCTACTGGCAAAGTACAGCATCACGGGAAACTAATCACCCAGATTTTATTGGGTGTTTAACACAACAAAAAAAAGACGCGTTGCGGCGACTGCCTTTGTCAATTTCACACGGCAGCCCGGGACAGCGTTATTTAAATCAATATCATACTCATTCATTGGTTGTTTGAATTGAGGTTAAAACAGACAAAGGACTTTAGAGATGGACATAGAAATAATTTCGGCCATCTTTAAATATGCATTCTTCAATCGTTCTGCAGGTTTGTACAGCTAAATAAGTCCTAGAAACTGTGCATATATACATATATACAAAATGATTAATTAGTAATAATAATGCCCTATATGGGCTGAAGCTGTCCAAAAGTAAATTTTTCAATTGTAATAGGCAAATCATAGACATTTTGACACAATTCCACCCTGAATGGGCTAGCCAATACATTGCCCCTACAGGACAATGTAACCTCATTAAGCATATAATCAATTATAATATGCCATTCCTAACTCAACCCCATGAACTAAATAAAACACAAAAAATTACGTTTCCAAACACAAATTATAAGGGGAGACCCCACAGTATGAGGCCAGAAATGGTAACCAAGGAGTTTCGAACCACAAGTGATCAAAGGTTCAATTACCCCACTTACTATTCCTTTCACATCGTAACAGAGTTAATGCAAAATCCAGAATCCACTACGAAGATTCACTATTATTTACAAATATTTACATTCATTTACAGAAGCACAGCTAGTTCCTCACCACAGTTGAGTCCCTGAGGTATTTTAGTCTGTATGTAAATTATGTATCTGGACTCAAGTCTACGGAGTTTGAGAAGCCTGTCTCCTCCTCGAATTCTGGCTGGCACATGGTCTAAACAGTAATAGCGCAACAGATCCCTGTTACTACTGTCATGACTTTCAAAATGGCGAGCCACCGGATAAGTTACATCCTTCGTTGCAATGGTTCACAAGTGCTCTAAGATCCTCATTTTGGTAGGATGTATAGTACTACCAATGTACCTAAGTCCACACAGACATACTAAGCAGTACACCGTGTGGCTGGTGTTGCAATTCATTAACTTTTTGATGTTTTGGGGGTTCCTAACACCTGGCACATCATATGACAAGACCTTGTTGCTGTTTTTGCATGCCTTGCACTTTTTGCAAGGATGAAAGCCCTTTATTTGGCCAAAGCGTGAGTCACTTTTTCGTAAGGAATAGTGACTCTGAACCAAATGATCTTGTAAAGATCTGGCCTTCCTGAATGATATTTTGGGGGATCTGGCCAGATCTTCTCCTATAACTGGATCCGATATAAGGATATGGCAGTTCTTCCTCAGTATTAGTCTCAGATCATTATGATTGGTAGAAAAGTAGGTAATCATGCTACAATCTGTACTTTGAGATAGTCTAGCTAGCCTTTTCCTCTGTTTAGTTCTTGATAACACACATATCAGTTCTGTTCTATCCTTGGTATCTACCTTGTGCCTGGCACTCAGCAGAATTTCCGCTGAGTATCCTCATGTGTGAAATCTAGCCGCGCTCTCATTTGCTGCTGCTTGGAAGTCACACTCTTGGGTACAATTCCTCTTTATCCTTAGCAGCTCACCATACGGAATACTATGAATTAGTTTGTCCATATGGCAGCTGCTGGAATGTAAGACGGAATTGCCTGCAGTCGGTTTTTTATACAGAACTGTACACAATCTCCCCTCAGAAACAAAGACTCGTAAATCCAAAAAGTTTTCAGAGATCTTGCTTATCTCCGCACTAAACTTTAAATTTAGATCGTTCATGTTCAGAACCTTGACATAATCCCTTGCTGACTCTTCTGTACCGTTGTATGTGATGAATAAATAATCGATGCATCGGTTCCAGCTGACCAATTTATTGGTCCATACTTCATTGGCATCCGATCAGGCCACCTGCTTCTCCCACCTGTCTACGAAAAGATTTGCATAGCTGGGGGCGAAGCAGGTGCCCATGGCCGTGCCTTGCGTCTGTCTGAACAATTGCTTCTGAAAAAGGAAAATGTTATTGGTTAGGCAATACTAATTCCAGAATCATACAATTATGTTCCATGCATTTTAAGGAACGTCCTTTCAAAAAGTATTCAATGGCTTCCAGGCCCTTCTCATGTTGAATACTAGTATAAAGGCTTGAAATGTCTAGAGTGATCATAACAAAATCAGATTCCCAGGTAATGCCCTCAATTCTTTTTAAAAAGTCTTTAGTGTCTTGAATGTACAAGGTCAGTTCAATCACAAAATTAAAAAAAAAAAATCAATGAATGTGGACATATTTTCAGTTATTGCTCCCTTCGAGGACAGTATGGGACGCCCCGGGGGTTCACATTGTCCTTATGTAGCTTAGGGAGATGATAAAAGGTCGGGATAACTGGATGTTTACAGTTCAGAAATTTATATTCATTATCGTCCAACATACCTTTGTATTTCCATTTGTTTATGAGCTGTCCATAAATTTCAATGCTGCTAGAGAATTCTTTCATGGAGATGCGTCTGTAATTAGACGTGTCATTAAGTTGTTTCAATGCTTCCTTGCAGTAATATTCAGATGTGAGCAAGACTACGTTCCCCCCTTTATCTGAGGGTTTACAGACGATTGTATGATCTCCTTGTAGATTTTTAATTGCCCTTCTTTGTTGCTGCGTAATGTTATTGATGTCACTATGCTCTTCTCTGGATCGGAGTTTCATCAGACCTTTGGTTACCCGGTCCGTGAACAGATCAATGGTGTCATGTAGCATCTGGGGGACAAACTTGGAAGCTGGTTTAAAGGGACTCTTCAGGCTCTCTTGTAATATGACCGCACTATCATTACTATGTGCAATGTTGAGGTCCATATTTGCAGCCTGTGTGGATGTCATACCCTCCATTTGTAACTCCTTCAGAATTGCCACTGTGCTAAGATCATGGCTGGTTAAAAGATCCATTCCTGCACTTGGAGACTCTGTCAGGCTAATAGGATTTCTGGGACCTTGCAATTTGAAGAATGTTTGCAGTTTGACCTTCCTAGCAAATTTAAAGAGATCTAATCTAGTCTGAGTATACTCTAGTTTTTTTGATGGGCAGAATGATAAACCAAGTTGTAGGACTGACTTCTCATCATCCGTTAGAGTTCTGGGCATGAGATTCACAATAGTTAAATTATCAGTGTCAGTTATAGACATCTGACTCCCCGCTTGCTCCTTGTTTTTCTCGGTGATGCGTTGCTGGTGCTTGTGCCAGCCTCCTCTTCTCATCCTCCTCGTCCGGTGTTTCTTTTTGTCGGTTCTGGGGGCTTGCCTCTGCCACCTCTCCCTAATGTTTGTCTGATTGGGAGAACCTCCTCGTGAAAAGGGGCCGTTTGCTCAGTGTCCGCTCGTTGCACCGCCCTGCGGTCAGGAGCCTGCTCAGAGTCCGTTACATCTGATTCAGATGTTTCCACCTGTTCCACCGCTTTTTGGTTTCTGTTATCATGTAGCAGTCGCCGCAGTGCATTAAACCTCTTAGCAAATGTTAGGACTCGCCCTAACTCGTAATCATGGGCATCCCTTTCAAATTTGTCTTGTTCACGTTGTCTTATTTTCTGTTCAAATTTTGTCAAGCATTTTTTCGTAGCCTCAGTCAGTTCCTCAACCTTATTTTTTTCAGCATGTGTAGCCAGTTCACCTTTGAGAATGCCAATTTCCTCCAGGGCTCGAGCACGATCACTCCATGCGAATTTAACTAAAATTCGCAACATGCCCTGAGAGGAGTGGGCTGTATGCTCTGCCCATTCTTCAGCAGCCTAGGGTCTGGATTCTCATAGGCTGGGACCGTATAGATCCTCAGCCCTCTAGGTATTCTCTGTACATCAATGTATTGTTGGAGAGATGTGGCTTCCCACCATCTGCGGGTTTCTCTTTCATACAGCCTTTCCAATTTCTGGAACTTTGTTTTCAAATCATCTCCCCCTTGTGTAGCGGCTCCACTTTCATTCCTCTGTGTGCCTCGCTTCACTGAACATGATAAAGAGCACTTGATTCTACTCTTTGTTTGTGTTAGGGTTTCCCTCGCTCTGCCGTTTCAATTAACACGCTTCTTGCGCTGTCATCATTTCTATATATGCCCTGGTGCTTGCTCTCACCTTTGGATTTATGCGACACCTCCACTTTCATGCATGTGGTAGTATTTGTTGGCATACCATAATATATATGTAGCACTTTCAAGCCGCCAAAGGTTCGCGCACTCTCAGGCGAAAGGACTCAGCATCAGTATAGTTCCACAAAGTGTTTAATCCACTACACGTTTCAACTTCCTACGAAGTCTTGATCACGCGAAAAGTGCAAAACAGAAAAGGTAGCTGATGTAGACCGGTATTGACATAAATGAACGACAACTTTTCCCTGTTGGCAGACATATTGGAGTGGTTGGAGATTATAGTGTTACAATCAAACAAAGAGGCAAACAAAAGAAATTAACCAATGTAAAATTACATGTCTGCTTATAAATAAGAACATGATGCCTATAAGTCGAAGCACATGTCTCATGGGTACATGTCTCAGTGTAATACATGCGAGAGTCCAAGAGTCTTGATAAACATAAAGAAAGGGCTCCGCCCGGTATAGGTTGACATTTTGGAGTGGTATCGCACGCACAATATTATGTACAATGCAAGTAACATAGCGCAAATTGATTAGACTGTTAATGCATGAACAGAACGTAATATCAATCAAGACACCATCAGTTTCAATCTAATTGCACGATAAGTAAACAAGCACGTGCAAATGCACTGCGTGTTTCACCAATACGCTGTAAAACAAAATTGCTGAGTTAAAGTGAGCAGTGTACTACTGCCCGCAAGGTTACGCTCTAGTCAACTATGTGTTGAAAATCAAATTTCAAACAGGGTGCAACTTTATCAACACTCTAGTGTGACAAATCCCGTGTTGTATTGGTGAAACACGCAGTGCATTTGCACACGCTTGTTTACTTTATCCTGAGAGCGCGCAAACCTTTGGCGGCTTGAAAGTGATTGATTTGCCGGTGTCACATCTGGCAGGACATCGGCAGAAACTTTTCTATACCAGACTTACATGAATTCATTACTCTGTGGGACAATCCTAGGTTTCCGGGTATATTTTCGGATTCAGTATGTAGGACTTGGCAACAGTGTGGAATTACACTGCTAGGGCAACTATATGATGAATCTGGCTTCAGGTCATTCTCTTCATTAAAGGAAGAGTTTGGGTTATCCCATAACTTCTTTTTTAAGTACTTACAAGTTAGGGATTATCTTTTACAAGGGAAGGGCTTAGTTGCCCTCCCTTACACTACAGAGTTACTACGAGCTATCTTTAAGACTTCGGGTCGGGGGCAGATCGGGAAAATATATCAGAGTTTTATGCCTTCAAATAGAAATGACGGATTGCAGATGGCGGCTAAACTTACTCATATGTTTTTAATGAACATCAGTGCAGAAGAAATCACTGATTCAATGGCCATAATCAATTCTACTGTTACTTCAATTAATCTGAAGCTACAACAACATCGCACTGTGTTCATGCTATACTATACCCCGCAGGTCATTTCAAAATGGATTACTCCGTATGATTCACTGAAGTCTTACTGTCCTAAATGCAATGAGTATGCTGCTGATCTTAGACATATGCTTGTTGCATGTCCTCGACTAACTTCGTATTGGTATGATATTACATGTGTGTTGAGTAGGCTGGCCGGTAAGGAGATTCAATTAAATGAGAAGGCTATAGTCCTGGGGTGGTAGTAGACCCAGGCAATCTATCCATCTCCTTAATCTCAATTATTATTAGCGCTGCCCGTTTGTCTATTGCCAGGGTTTGGATTGACGTAGTGCTCCCTAAGATTTCTGATTTCTGGGTATTGTTGAGGGGCGTGTTTGAAATGGAGTTCGCACTTGCTAAAGCTCGTGGTTTGCCCTCAAGGGTCAAATTCGGAAGGATCTGGTCAAACCTTCAGTGGAACTAATTGCTTCATTTTTTTAATTACCTCTAAATGTGATCTGTAAATATTATGTTTATGTCTAATCTGCATATATTTCCTCTCTATATTTTTGGGATATGATATTTTCATCCTGATATTTATTCTTTGCTTTTTTTTTCTCCCCCTTTTTTTTCATTTCTTTTCTTCTTCTAATTTTTTATATGCTAATTTTTCCCTGTGCTATAAATACTTCTTTTGGTTTTGTTGTTATTGGTGATTTTAAATAATTAAAAACAAAAAAAGAAGAAGGTGCACCACACAAAAATTAAATGTACTGCATTAAATTTTCAGGAAACAATCCATGCTGTGAAGAGACAACTTGTCGAACTTATCTGAACTCGTCCGAGGCCAGATGGCTGTTGGTGAAGACCACTTTCCCCTCCTATAGGATATGCCAAGACCCAATAGTGTCCCAGCCCCAATTGCCAATGTGGATATCCTCACTTAACCACTAGAAGCTGAGTACTTGTCTTGGTGCACCTGCCTCTTGCTATTTTTTTGCAGCTGGGAGGAGGGAAAAAGAACAATTAATACTCTACTTTGAGAATATTCAGAACTCTGGAACATGAAGGTCACAGATGGTAGGGCCGACTCAGCATTCCATCCTGCCAAGGCCAAGAAAACGAGTAATACTTTCACCAAGAACACAATTTCCAACTTGCGATGCTCCCGACAGCCCAAACCTGCCACAACTGCCAACTGCCCCATGCACCCCTGCTCCTGGTCGACCCTCAGGTGGAACTCATGAAAGAACTTGCTGGTGCCCATCATAGACTGCAATAATTTCAGACTTTAGTTAGATTGGATTAAATTACACCTGATTGTCATAGAGATGGCATGTGTTCTAATGGACAAATTCTGTTATTGTTACCTGGAGACTGGGCTCCTGCCAAGGCCAGCGGCTAGCATTATGCATTCAAGTCTTCGGTGCTGCATTATCAGGGGTACACTTAATAGATCTACAGAGAACTGAGTGGGTACAAGTGTCTAAATTACTGCCATTGTAACTCATAGCTATGGATTCTAAACATGTCTTCTCCAGCACTTGTTTCTGGGCTAATTGTGGAGTGGTATCGCACGCACAATATTATGTATAATGCAAGTAACATAGCGCAAATTGATTAGACTGTTAATGCATGAACAGAACGTAATATCAATCAAGACACCATCAGTTTCAATCCAATTGCTCGATAAGTAAACAAGCACGTGCAAATGCACTGCGTGTTTCACCAATACGCTGTGAAACAAAATTGCTGAGTTAAAGTGAGCAGTGTACTATTGCCCGCAAGGTTACACTCTAGTCAACTATGTGTTGAAAATCAAATTTCAAACAGGGTGCAACTTTATCAACACTCTAGTTTGACAAATCCCGTGTTGTATTGGTGAAACACGGTGTGCATTTGCACACGCTTGTTTACTTTATCCTGAGAGCGCGCAAACCTTTGGCGGCTTGAAAGTGATTGATTTGCCGGTGTGCACCGCCAGCGTGTGCGCCACTCTCCAAGGGTCCCCAACAGCCCAGAAGGAGTGCTTCTTTGAATATATATATATATATATATATATATATATATATATATATATATATATATATATATATATATATATATATATATATATATATATATATATGAATAGATATCCAAACTTTTCACAGAAGTGTCCCAATGTTCGAGACTCCTGAAGCAGGAAACAGACACCAATTAGTGCTGTTATTTCTTTATTCCATGCAGTAAAATGCCGCCATAACGCGTTTCGGGCTCACAAGCCCTTGATCACATGACATGCTGTTAATTTTTTTTTCCTTTTTTATACATAAAGTGCTCGTGCAATCATAGACCGTGAAGACAGACTTAGCGTTCTTACTGTCATACAAATCTTCGATTTTGACATAGTGTCAAAAATATCACAGGGTTATAATAAAGTTACAAAAGAGTCAACATCTGAAGTTAAAAGCATTCGTTTAAACATGCCAATATTCATTTGAACCATTGTAAACTTATCATGTTGCAAATCCATTTAGTAAGCATTTAAAGCAAGTTGTCCATGTCTTTTTTTCTCATATAACGTATGTCATTTGCTAATAGAATATATATATATAATTCACTGAAAAAACCATAGGTTTCAGGGGCGTTATAGTTAGCTGGACTTTTCACTCGTACAAAACCATTGAAATTCCCCCGTTATAGTTAGTTCAGCTAACTATAACTCGCGCACCCGCAATGCACTGCTCATGACGTCACATATTACATCACTCATGACATGGTCAGTGACATCACTCATGACATCACTGATGACATCTCAAATGACATCACTGGAGACATCATCCAGTGAATGTGTGTTTTTCTGAAAATTACATATGTTTTATACATGTATATCTCAAGGTCGATGGAAGAATAAATGGGTATATAAGTGTCTAAATGGATGATTTGTTTTTGAAAAATTGATTGTATAACTGACTGATTAAGTGTATCTTAGTGAATACATAGCTTAGTGAGTAATGTTTAAATGTGTAAATATCTGTATCAGTCTCTCACTTTGTGTATAAGTGGCTGCATGGGTTGGTGAGTAGCTACATGAGTGTCTATATAGGTTATCTGAGTGTCTGTATGGTTCGGTGGGGGGTATTACGTAGTGCATAGGTGCATGAATGAGTGACTCACTGTTTATATGTGTTGAAGACAGCATGTGTGCAGGACTGTATGGGTGGATGAGTGTGTGCATGGGTGTGCTAGTGAGTGATAGACTGTCTCAATAGTGTCTTTATGAGTAACTACATATGTTTTAAACTAGTATATGTGACTATTGGTGTATATAAGTGAGTATATGTGAGAGTGAGAGATTGAAAGAGTTCCTGTATGAATAAGTATGTGTTTCTATAAGTGATTGTTTAAAAGACTAAGTATGTGTAAGTTTCTGTAGAAGTAAGTGTGGTGGTGTGTGTATAACTGTATATGCAAGTAAATGGATGTTTGATTCTTTATTAGCATGAGTGACTATGTGTGTGAGTAACTCTATGGATGAGTGGCGTTGTGTAACAGGATGTATAGGTGTGGGAGTACATATGATGAGTGAGTACATGTATGAGTGACTGTATAGGACTGTTGGTGAATGAGTGGATGTGTATGTGGATCTTAGAATTAATGAATAGGTTGTTGTAACTGGTATTGGTATGTCCATTGTTTTGAACATTGTAGTTTCTATTTTTGAATGTGTGTATCAAAGGTTATATTAGGGGAAGAGGAGGTCTGCCACTCTATCACAAGGATGATGTCATCAGTGATGTCATAAGTGATGTCATTTGAGATGTCATCAGTGATGTCATGAGTGATGTCACTGGCCATGTCATGAGTGATGTAATATGTGACGTCATCAGCAGAGCATTGCGGGCTCGCGAGTTATAGTTAGCTGAACTAACTATAACGGGGGAATTTCAATGGTTTTGTATGAGTGAAAAGTCCAGCTAACTATAACGCCCCTGAAACCTATGGTTTTTTCATTGAATTTCTAAGGTTTTTTAAATGCTAATTCCTAACTATAATGTGCCTGAAACCTATGGTTTTTTCAGTGAATTTCAAAGGTTTTTTAAATGCTAATTTCTAACTATGCCTACAGAGATAGGACATGTGAAGAAAGAAGAAAAAACGCACAGAAAGAAAAAAGAGAAATGCATAAAGAAGCAACAGAAGTCCTCAAAGACGAAGAAAAGTGCAGGAAGAAGGATAACGTGTAGAAAGAACAAACAGAAGAGCAGAAAGAAGCCTTGTTGCAAAATCATCCTGTACCCTCAACTTTTTCAGACGGATACTGGTGGTAACTGTGTCTGACTAACCAGTCCTAGAGCCAGTGCTATGTTAAAAGACACTCAGAATACAGTGAAAACACCTACATACACTAGGGAACACTATGCGTTGAGGTCCCCCTGTGATCAGCATGACCTCCTCTGAAAACCCCTAGTATATAATAGGGCAGGGCATTAAAACTACCTCTTAAAACGCGCCACAGGGCGTGTTTGCACACGTCACCTCAGGCCCCGTCCCCTCACTTCCCCACTGTGTAAACACGTCCTGTGGCCGTTTTAAGTTGGGAGATTAAGTCCCCTTGAATCCTGAGGGTCCCTAGGGTCCAACTAGACCACTAGGTACCTCCAGTAAGCGCCACAGAGCTGCATTGCAGAGAGATGTAAAAAGGGGCACGGCCTAGACCAACCTCTCTGCAACGCAGCGGAGTGGTGCTTACTGGAAGCACCTGGTGTGCTCATTAGATCAAGATGGCTTCAGGTGTGCCATACTTTTGTCATAAGTAAGACAGTAAGCGCTCTAGTTGTTCTTAAGAACACTCTGAGACATTCTGTCATTAGGCTATACTTGGGCTACATCTGGGTGATATTTGGGCTACATTTGGGCTCTTTTGTCTCTGGTGGCCATCTTGGGAGATTTATTTGTTATGAAGTTTCCTAATTTCCTCATTTACTGCAGTCTCCTCAGTGGGAATACTTTCAGTTTTTTATTTTGGTTCCATCAAGAAGGCATTCAGATATGTCACACATTTGCCATAAATTCTGAATGTTAGCACTCTAGTTGCTCATTAGATCACTGTAGTAAAACTACTGCTCACCAGGGAAGTCTGCTGCTGGTATTCAAAGGCATGTTTCAGTCTTCATGTCAGAATTTGTTTATGAAATAGAAGAGGATTTGAGAAGTCAAAATGTGCCTTCATTTTTCTTTCTGCAGAACTAATCATAATTTCTATGGCAAAATGAACCCCCTCATTTTGTTCCTTTGTAAATTAAATGTTTTAAGTGTTACCACTTTATTCCATTCAAGATGGCTTCAGGTGTGCCATACTTTTGTCATAAGTAAGACTGTTAGCGCTCTAGTTGTTCGTTAGAACACTCTGGGACATTCTGTCATTGGGCTATACTTGGGCTACATCTGGGTGATATTTGGGCTACATTTGGGCTCTTTTGTCTCTGGTTGCCATTTTGGGACACTTATTTGTTATGATGTTTCCTAATTTCCTCATTTACTACAGTCTCCTTAGTAGGAAATACTTTCAGTTTTTTACTTTGATTCCATCAAGAAGGCATTCAGATGTGTCACAAATTTGCCATAAATTCAGAATGTTAGCACTCTAGTTGCTTATTAGATCACTGTAGTAAAGCTACTGCTCACCAGGGAAGTCTGCTGCTGGTATTGAAAGTGCATGTTTCAGTCTGCATATCAGAATTTTTTAATGAAATAGAAGAGGATTTGAGAAGTCACTCAAAATGTGCCCTAATTTTTCTTTCTGCAGCACTAATCATACTTTCTATGGCAAAATGAACCCCCTCATTTTGTTCCTTTTTAAATTAAATGTTTTAAGAATTACCACTTTATTCTAACCAAGATGGCTTCAGGTGTGCCATACGTTTGTCATAAGTAGGACTGTTAGCGCTCTAGTTTTTCTTTAGAACACTCTGGGAAGCTGCAGTAGCACACAAAGGAATCAACTGACAGTCTCTGCCCTTGTTGGATGTACATGTTTTACTGAGAATGTCAGACTTCATTCTCACATGACTGAGAAAGATAATGTGAATGTACAGAAAATATGCTCTCAGTTAGCTTATAGATCACCTTCCAAACCTCTGTGGGAAAAGCATGAGAAAATAGTTTTCTCTCAAACATGATTCATGATATCACAGCAGAATGCTTTTTCACATGGTAAAATCACCTTAGAACACACCACAATTCCTAAAATGAGTATGGTACCATCAACAAATGATTTATAATGTAACTAAAGTCTTAAAACCTTCTATTAACTGCAATGCTTTTTAATGAGGTGCTACCATGTATGTTGGTCCCAAGATGGCTGCCAACACTTCTTGGATGAAGTGCTGACAGCCAATCAGATCTCACGATGAGATGTGTGGTTAGGCTCCGCCCAGATATATATGTGATTTTACTTTTGATTTTCTCAGGAACTGCTGAACGGATTTACACCATTTAAGCAAAAGGCACATGTCTGACCTGAGGACTACCTCTTTGCCAAATTGCAAGTAATTCTGTTCAGCCGTTCGGGCTGTACCTTCGACTAAAGGTCCTATGGGAAAATGCATGGGGAAAACACGTTTTGGGACCCCCCTTTTTTCTCAGCCCCCGCTTGACGAATCACCCCGAGACTTTCAGGGTAGGAGCTGAGCGGAGCGCCCCATTAGTTTTGCAAATTTCACGAACATAAGTCAACCGGCGCCAAAGTTATTCAAAATAGAATTTTCAGATTTCCTATGGGAACTCGGTCCTAACTATAACTATCTACTGGCGACCGTCGGTAGATAATATATATATATATTAATATGTAGATTTTTGTATAAATGATTGTAGTTTATGTACATAAGGTTTATGCTTATATTGCTATGTATGTAGTTATATATTTTATTGAGGTTGAATTATAAATATTTTGGTGCTGCAAACTAATGTTTTTATTCAAATGCGTATCTATTGTTAAATGTTTATTGTAATTCTGTGTTTAACCTAAAAAAGTAGTCTTTTATGTTTATTAGTAATAATGTAGTTATTTTGGCAAAATAAAATTCTAGCTGATATTGTGTGAGGTGATATTTTTGACACATCATATGTTTATATAAAGGTAATGATATTTTTGTTTCCGATATTTGTGATTTTGATAAAAGTAAAAATGAATATTTCTAAAAATGATATTTATGGTTTTATTAGTTAATATAGGGAGGAAATATTTTTGTTATCAATATTTTTGTATTTCAATGTTCTGTGCGTTGGCTTTATGTCAGTGATCGATTTTTCCCGCTCCAAGTTTTTCCAACCAAAAGCAGTGGTTTCAGCTGGACCTTTTCCTATGGCTAACCAGCTTCAAAAATAAGTTGGTGGATGCAACCGACAACCTTGTCCTGATGGAGGATTTTGTCTTCCAGTTCAGAGACTGATTGTAGACAGGATACACACACACCACGGAATGCTCTGCTCACCAAACCATCAGTCCATCCTCCTTTTTAAAAAGGGGAGAACCTTAAGCATTCCAATAACAGAGCCCCATTGAAGGAATACTTTCTCTGATGGACCAACGGATTACGAGCTGATGGAGGAAGGTCTTTACACCACCTGCCTTATATGGACTATACCCTATCTTTTATTCCGATCTGTCACTAACATGAAAAACCTGGTGATGATGGGCAGGAAAAGACAACAATGACAGGCACACCCTGGGAGAAAACGTGCAGAGAGTGGGGAATTATTCGTTTTTTTGTTTTTCAAAGAAAAGTTCAACTTTTGGAGAAACAAAAAAAGTATGGTGAACCACTGTCACAACTGACAGCCTAGTCCCCGAAATGTTTTTTAAGGTGTACCTTAGAGAAGAATTATAAGTGTTATAAAGGAAGGTTTAGGCCTGGCAAAGGGTTTGCTTTGCCAGGTAGAATTTTCAGTTTTAAAACTGCACACTCAGGCTGCAAGGACTGGTCTGGGGACATGCTTCATATTATCACTTTACTGGTGGCAAAATATGTGCTGCAGTCCACTAGTGGCATTTTACTTACAGAACCTGGGTACCCTGGGTGCCATATACTAGGATGTTTTATGTGAGATAAATGTGTCTATTAGGATTGGTAACCAAGTCCACAAGTTTCTAAAGGTCAGAGCACATGCACTGGGTTTGGTTAGCATGGTGTAAGTGTACAGAGTCCAGAAACAAAGAGCATCAACCCAAAAAAGTGGAGGTGAAGAAGCAAAAAGAGTCCTTTTCCTAGAGCAGGATTGAAGCCAGAGATGTAAAACCATATTATTGTGTATCCCACATAAGACACGCTCCATGACCCTGCATCTACAACAAAGACATTGAGGGAGGTGTATCCAATGTAATATCAGTTTGATGGGAAATTAGACCCAAACTTGACCCCAGCTGTGGTTACAATTCTGAAATTGTGTTGAGACACCCTGCAACATATGGGGTGGCAAATCCAACTAACAAAAGAAACTTCACTGTGGTTAGGATTGTGGCTAGGTCAGGTTCACTCACTGCAAGATTGTGAGGAGCGGGCATTGATAAGTCTAGTTTGGGAGATGTGATCAGCACACACTTGTGTTCCTTCATGTACTTTAAAGGACACTAGAATATGCATAAAAGACAGTTTTCCAAACATGTACAGCTGAGACATGTTCTTTCCTCTCTCACCAGAGATCACAGACCTACTCGATTTTAACCTGCTAGAATGGAAATTGCTGATGGAGGATATGAGAAGGCAGAAGATTTTCTCCCTGTGTAAGTCTCCTATGATCCATTCCCCATATACATTTCACAATATCCAGGAGGCATGGGAGGAAGATGTCAGCATACTAGCAGATGCAGAATGGCAAACAGCTAGCTTGACTGTACCGGAGGTCGCTGTTTCCACCCAATTTTGAATTATTCAAGTAAAATTTCCCATCAAAACAATATTGGCCAAAATATGTTTTGGATATTTGTAAGGAATGAATCCACAAACTCTTTATGATTTGGGGTTGGGAGGGGCACTGTCTGGGCTTTTCCATATATCAAACACTTCTGGAGAAGAATTTGCAGGGAAGTTCACCAGTGACATGGAGGTGAAAAGGTAAACACTTTCACTGCTAAATCTTGGATTAGCGCTCACTAATAGAGCTAAAATAGACATTGTGAAATATTGGTGCGATACTAAGACACCAAGTGTTGAGGAGATAACAAATGATTGGAAATCATTGTATGGCTCTTGAAATCCCTGTTTACAGTTCTACAGAATGTCTCTAAATACACATTAAGATTTGAGAGGACTGGATGGAATTTTAGGGAATTAGTGAAAAATCTGACCTGGTAACTAATAATCTTTCTGATAAGGGAGCAATGATGATGTGATAATGATATGATTAAGATGAAATTGTGTCATGGTCCTGCAGATAAGTTAGTATTAGGATAGCATTCTCAAACAGGGAAAAAACGAACCCTTCCGGCACTCTAAGATGCGTCTAGAATTGTAAATCTTTCAACTAAATAATAATTCCAATGAGCTTTGTTTTTATCATTTATTTCTCATTCTTTTAATTCAGTTTTCTTTATTTTCTTCTCTTTCATTATTCATAATGTTGATTTCACATGATTTTTTCTTATAGCCATTGTGCTTCACATTATTTACAGGGTCCCCAATGCATTTCGGGCATTGCCCTTCATCAGGGGATATTGCCTAAAACAAGAAATCACTCGTATGAATATATAATCCAAGTTCTGTGTGCCAATCTGTATCAATGTTCATCTATACTCATGGGGAAGGGTTACTAGACAAACCGTAGTATTAGTGCCCATTTATGCTTTCTAAAGTCTGTAAAAACTTATATCATTCATGTGCTCACTATTAACAAACCACATGTGCAACTGGGATAGAAACTGCCATTAATGTAATAAAACTGATATTCTTGCCATATTGCTTGTGAATGTGCAAGAAAGTATAATCCTAAATTCAGGACATATTACCGTCAAATAAAGCCATCTGGAATTTACGAAAGAAACATGAGGTGTGCGTTTGATTAAAACCCGACTGTACCGTGAAAACAAAGTAACTCAAAGTGCTCTTAAGCTCATATCATTCATGTGCTCACTGTTAACAGACCACGTGTGCAACTGGAATAGAAACTGCCGTTAATGTAATAAAACTGATTTTCTTGCTGTAGTGCGTGTGAATGTGCAAGAAAGTATAATCCTAAATTCTGAACATGTTATCGTCAAATAAAGCCATCCAGAATTTTTGAAAGACACGTGAGGCGTGCGTTTAATTAAAACCCGGCGGTGCTGTGAGAACAACGTTATTCAAAGTGCTCTTAAATATAATGTGGTGCCGCAGCTTAGCGTGGTATCTCCCTTACCTGTGAATGTTTGTGAAGGCGAATGAAACTCCGTCGTCAAGTGATCTCGGGGTAATGTCCGTTTCAGACTAAAGTAGTAAACCCGGAAGTTTATATCCATTAGCAACTGGAAGAGAAACCGTGTACTTGCAAGTGAAGCTTGCGTTGAATTGTGTGAATAAAATACAGTGCAGTGAGCATGACGTTACTCAAGTGTTCTTGAAAATAAAAAAATTCCGTGAAAGCCGACACCGAGTGATCTCAGAGCGATGTCTGTATCAATCAGAATGTAAGACCCGGAAGTTAATGTCCGCTAGAAAATTAAATGAATGAAACACGTTTGTAGTTCTGTATGCTTTGTAAATTTCTAAGCACTAATAAATAAACCATTCCACCCAAAACAATTTGATAATATACATCGAGGAGTATGTTAGTAGACATTAAAGTGAATGTGTTAACTTTATCAAAACAACTAGTTTAAGAGATAACACGAAATGCGTTTGGTAAACATATATAAACCATAAAAGAATACTGAGTCACATAGATCAAGCTCAGGACAGCCTGCTAGTCATCAACAGCACCATATGCAGTTAATCAAAAGATGACCCTTTGTTTACAAATAACAACTTAAGTCCATGCGTTCATTAAGTCTCTTAGGATAATTGAATTTAATCTGTGTATCCAAAATGTTTCACATTGGAGTAAATATTTGTTATTGCTCCTTCCTTCTTTAATAGGTATATGTTCAAGTACCATAAATCTCAGTTGGCTAATATTATGGTTCAAACTGTTGAAGTGAGTGGCAACTGCTGATTTCTGATTTTTTGTTCTAATATTACTTTTGTGTTCCGTTAGTCGTGTCTTAATTTTCCGCTCTGTTTTTCCTACATATGGTAAACCGCATGGGCACTTTAATAAGTAGATCACTTTGCTAGTATGACATGTGGCTGTGGTCCTGAACTTGATTGGAGTACCCTGAGTAGGGTGCATGATGGTAGTGCCCCTAATGATATTATTGCAATTCCCGCAGTTTAAACATGGTAGGGTTCCTCTATAGGTAACTCCATCTTGATCAAGATCTTTATTAAGTAGTTGTTTTAGATTGTTTGTTCATTGATAAACGAAAATTGGTTGATTTTGAAAAATCTAATTGAAATCAGTTTCAGTTTGCAATACTGGCCAGTATTTGCATATTACCTGCTTTACCTGCTCACTTTTAGTGGAGAATTTAGATATAAACACTGATCTGTCTTCTTGCGTAGGATTCTTTTCTTTTGGCTTCAGTAGTTGTAGACGATCTTTTTGTTTAACTCAATTTTCTGCCATTTGCAAAATGGGTGCTGGGTATGCTCGTCGTTTGAACTTATCCATCATTTTCTAGCAACTATCACTGTATAGTTCATTGTTTGAGTAAATTCTTTTGAGTCTCAATAATTGTGAATATGGTAGATGTTTTTTAAGAGCCAATTGGTGAAAACTTGAGAAATGCAGGGCATTATTGCGTTTCATTGTTTTTGTAAATACTGTAATGAGTTTGTTATTCAATATCTTAATGTCTACATCAAAAAATGTGATATGAGCTTTACTTACACTGTGAGTGAACTCGATTCTTCCCTTAATGGAATTGGTCTGTGTGATTGCTTGTATGAGTTCCGCTTCTACTCCCTTCCAGATAAGGAAAATGTCATCGATGTATCTGTGGAAGGTAAACGGGTTTTCTTGCCATTTTCTGTTTGTCAAAATATGATCTAGCTCAAATCGATGCATAAAAAGATTTGCATACGCTGGATCTGCGCAGTTTCCCATGGAAGTTCCTGAGAGTTGAGTGTAATAATCTCCATTCCATGTGAGGTAGCTGTGATATAAAATGAAATGATGTAACTCGAGTAGGAATACTTTAAGTCCTTCTTCCATGTCAGTGTCGATAAGAAAAGATTCAGTAGCCTGCAGTCCCCGGTCATGGGGAATAGAAGTATACAATGATTTTGCATCAATGGTGCATAATATGGGTTGTATGTCATCATCAATCACCACTTCATTTATCTTAATCAAAAAGTCAGTAGTATCTTTTAAGTATGTAGACATTCTTTGAACACAAGGTTGCAAATGTTGGTCGATATATTTTCCGATTGGTTCATGGATAGAATTTCTCATTGAAACTATCAGTCTGAATGGTGGTTTTTCTAAGTTTTTGTGAATTTTAGGGATCATGTATAAATATGAGATACTTGGATTCTCCTTTGTCAGACTTTTTTTATCTTGTTCTGTGATGGTTTCCATTGTGAGAGCTTTCTCAATGATCAAAGATAGTATTCGGCTGAATTCTCTGGTCGGATTAGATATCAATTTCATATATATGGTAGTGTCCATAACGTGTGTCTCTACATTCTGATGGTAAAATTCCGTATCCAAGATTACAAGGGCCCCTCCTTTATCCGCTTTACAACACGTGATTTGTTTATTAGAGGCTATTTGGAAAATGGTGTTACGTTTTCTTAGAGAAAGATTCAACCTTTTGTGTTACTTTTCCTTGAATACCTTTTGTAATTCTTGCTGAACCACAGTTTCGAATGAATCCAGTACCTTGTGTCTAATTGGTGCCATAAATGAACTTTTAGGTTTAAGTCTTAAAATGGTTCCTTTCTCACTGCTAGGTTTGGGTTTCACTATTTCCCTAAAACAATGTCTTAAATGTAATACTCTCATGAATTTAAAAAAGCTGATTTGAACCTCCAATTCATTAGAACGGTATGTAGGGACAAATGACATCCTTTTTTGTAAGGTTTTCATTTGAAATGAAGATAGTTTACATTTAGAGATGTTAATCACTAAACTCTCTGGCTCCTTCTGGATTTCGCTATTGGTAGATCCCGTTCTCTTGCGTTTTCCCTGCCTGGTTCGGCAGGTGTCTCCTTGCCTCTTCCTAAAAAAGACGAAGTGGAAGAGGAAGTTTCCACATTAGTAGTATCAGAAGTTGATGGTATACTTTCTTTCTCAGGTTGTACATTTCTATATCTAGGTGGGCCTCTATTTTGTGAGTCATCAAATGACGATGTTTCTCCGTCTGTGGACCTGTGTGAAAAAGGTTTTTGTTGTCTTCGTGATGCATAAACCTCTGCCCAGCTGTAGAACTCTCCTAATTTGTAGTCCACTGTATCTCTTAAATTTACGTATTTTTCTTTCATTAATTTCTTTGGTGTACTTCTAGGGCTTTATCCCATTCTTCTTTGGTCATTTTTTGAGAAAGTTCTTGTTTAAGTTGCGTAACCTCTTTATTAAGTTCTTCTAATAATGTTGACAGTTCCTCCACTATTAACAATATTAGGTCTAAAGAGCATTTACTTAATATAGCGTACCAATGCTCAGTAAACTTTGTATTGTTTTTGCACAGTGTAGATTTGAGTGGTATATGTAATCCTCTTTGAATGCCTTGGACTTTATGGTATCTGATTAGCGTGCTAGCATGGAGACGTTGGTTAATTTCTCTTTTGGCTGTAAATAAAAGTTGCTTGATGTTAGATTGTATCGGTCCCGTGCTTGGAGTGCTACATTCGGGAAACAACCTTTACAACGCAGTCCTTACATCGCAACATCCTTTACATCGCATGTCATTACAACGCATGTCATTACAATGCATGTCACTACAATGCAGGGATTACGCCGAAAGTCATTACAATGCATACCATTACAACGCATAGTACCCTTACACTATCCAACACTTACCCTACTGTTGCACTCACTGGAGTTAGAATAGTAATTTTTACCCCTACACTATCCAACACTTACCCTACTGTTGCACTCACCGGAGTTAGAATAGTAATTTTTACCCCTACACTATTCAACACTTACCCTACTGTTGCACTACCTGGAGTTAGAATAGTAATTATTATCCCTATACTGTCCAACACTTACCTTAAATGCGATGTAATGATATGTATTGTAATGGTATGCATTGTAAAGGTATACTGCGATGTATTGGAATGTGTTGTAAAGGTAGTTTCTGAAAATGCGATGTAATGGCATGCGATGTAAAAGAATGCATTGTAATGGATGTTGCAATGTATAAACTGCGTTGTAAAGGCATGCGTTGTAAATGTATGTGTTGTAACGTCATACATTCGTACATTCATGTTCTTGGCTTAAAGAATACATTCACTGAGTTTCTTCCAGTGTGAAAGCGAACACTTCTGCTCTGTTTCCTGTAGAATTTGCAATATCATCATAGGACATTTTGTTCGTCGTTGGGTGCGATATGTTTTTGATCAGAGAATTCTAGAACGTGCAGAAATATGATATGCGATTGCACTCTCTTTGTAACTATTGCAGGTGTTATAGTAGCTACTTTCCTTAATTTTTGGGTGCCAGAGGGTATCACCTCCTGATCATGTGGTGTTGATATATACAGTATAAGGAAAGCGTTTTCCAACAGGGTACAAACTAACCCTTCCGGCACTCTAAGATGTGTCAAGATTTGTACATCTTTCAACGAAATAATAATTCCAATGTGTTTTGATTTGATCATTTATTTCTTATTCTTTTAGTTCAGTTTTCTTTATTTTCTTCTCTTTCATTATTCATAATGTTCATTTCACATTATCTTTTCTTATAGCCATTGTGCTTCACATTATTTACAGGGTTCCCAATGCATTTCGGGCCTTGCCCTTCATCAGGGGGTACTGCCTAAAACAAGAAATCATTTGTATGAATATATAATCCAAGGCATGCGCACCAATCAATATCAATGCTCATCTATACTCACAGAGAAGGGTTACTAGACAAACTATAGTATTTGTGCCCATTTATGCTTTCTAAAGTCTGTAAAAACTTATATCATTCATATGTTCACTGTTAACGCACCACGTGTGCAACCGAAATAGAAACTGTTGTTAATGTAATAAAACTGATTTTATTGCCGTAGTATTTTAAAAAATAATTTAAACCAGCAATGTTTGCAACATATGTTAGTGACCTGCTCTTTGACAGATATTGATGTCAGTAAAGTGCAGACAACCCTTCAACTGGAGGTAATTACTAGCTGTGTTTTCATAGACCTGCAGCATTTCCCTTCATGAACCTAAAAGAAAACACTGTTTGTATTTCATGCATAAATCATCAAAGGGTAATTTCATCCAGAAAGTTTGACCTCCTGGCTTTCCAATTGCGGCCCTAGGAAGAAGGCAATCTTAAATATCTCTGAAGCCTGCATGCAGGGCCTGGACCTTACTCATACAGTCCAACTGAGCATTGTATTCCATAAATCACAGGAAATGGCACTCCTGTTATATGATATATTTACTGGGCTTTTCTTTACTTTTTCTGTTCTCTTGTAAAAATAGGGCTCCAAGGGTTCCCTATATGAAGGTGAGGATTCGCAGCTAAGACTAAGAAATGCACAGTGTTATATTAGGCCTGGATGCAGGTCGCAGAGTTCTACTACGTGGAAGTCCGAGAAGTGCAGAAAAAAATCTACTCAGCTCTGCAGAGTTTTGCAAGCAGTAGAGTGCAGTAAGTTATGCTGCTTGTGCTGATTTTAAGCGCAGGGAGTTTGTCCCTCACTGTAAAATCAGAGCAAACAGGACCGCATGCAGCACAAGAGGGTGCTGCTCCTTTCTGCCACTCGGGTAGATAATCTACTCGAATTGCAGCATTCTTTAACGTGAGCAGAAGGTTTCTCAACACGAGCCGTAGCGACGTACCACGACGTCCGCATTGAGAAATATCTCCAGGAGGTGGTCTCGTGTATAATTTTACTCTCTTGCGCTCACCAATTTAACGTTAGCGAGCCGTGCAGGAGTAAAAACTCTGTGACACTTTGCAGAGTTTTTCAGAACTCTGTGCTATACGCAGAGCGCGGAGGGGGCAAAACTCTGCAAACTCTGCTGGCGGCATGGAGTTCACCGCCCACCCCTATTTATTTTATTATAGGTCACTCTCCTCTAACATGCCAGTGTTTTATCTCTCGCTTGAATTAAAGCACTGGGAGAGATCCTAACTATTCTAGGTCCATCACAGTACAGCAGCTTTTGTCTTTTGCTGGGCGGCAGGGAACTACACGGAACTCCGTTTCTCTCTGTCCATGTGATGTCAGCTCAGAGGAGTCCCTGCTGCACTATATGCTTTTTGTAACTATTTTAATAATGCATGAAAAAACTTTTTTAAACCACTGTTGAAAATCCTTGGCCATCGCAGATGCAATAAGGCTTTCTTTTATCTATAATTGTTAAATGCCCAAAGACTTGCATCAGCATTTGTTCTTTTTCAGAAGCTGCTATCAGAGCTAGGAGAACCGTAGAGAGAAAATATCACTTTCTGAATTGTGAAGGAGTTCTACTGTACTAGTGATTATTAGCTTGTGTGGTTTTTACATTATACTATTGTGTAATCCTGAATTTTAGAGTTGATATTTTATTGATTTGTATTTGTGCTGTTTAATGATCTTTATCCTTGTCGGTGTACCAAATGTGGATTTTAAAGTTGATGAATTATTGTATGTCATACACTGTTTTTCTCTGTCTTTTATGGCCAAATTGGCTGAATAAAGATGCCTTGAAGTGAATTAAAGGTAAATTGATGATCCTATGGCTTCAAAAGATCGTATGTTCTTTTCTTCCTTCACAGTGATCCAAAGTTACTTTTCAGAATTCTTAATGAACAGTTTTTAATCAATCTGCTGGATTCTTACTGCCCACACATGATTTGGTTGCTGCTCCTGCAGCCTCTTGCATTTGAGCCAGTATGAAAGTTTCCATTCCTCCCATCTGCACCGCAATTGAACCATCTGAAATGTCAGGAAGTGAACCTACTGGACTTTTCATTTTGGGCATTGAATGGTAGGTCTCCATATGACCAAATTGCCAAGACATCTAGTCATGGCAATTCAACATTCCATAAGTCTCATATAATGAAGTGAAGTTCAAAGCAAATGGTGCAGTGCAAAGTTCATGCACTTCATATAATGAGACTTTCCCCAGAACTTCAATATCCCTGTTTTAGTGGTCTAGCTGAATCAGAATATTTCCAACCTAAGATCTCTGGCTATAAAGGCTTTGCACTTGTCTTGGTGTACTTTGAGGGTCTTAGGTATTTCTCCCAGATAAACTGATTGGTACACTGATTGCTTACCATATGATCACCCTTTAATACTTGAAACCATGGTCGCACAATGTTTTTTAGACCTTGGAAGTGGTTTATGTGAGGTTCGTAATAACAAACTGTTGGAAAGTGGGTTATTGGTAGGGGCAAATGTAGGTCTGCCACTGGCAATAAGGCCACTAACACATGATAGGACCCAGCATAGGTCTTAGAAAATTATTCCTATTCTCAACCCTTGGTAACGTGGCTGCGAGCAGACAGGCTTAACTTCAAAGACATGTATGTAAAGCATTTAAAAACAACATTTCAGTAAATAATTAAGACACAACACAAAATAAAAATCCAACACCAATTTATAAAAATAGGTAATATTATCTTTTAAATGACACCAAAACGAAAAACATCCACTGTAGGGAATCAGAGATATGAATTTTTAAAGGTGAGTCACTTTCTAGGGCTTAGAAACCAACAGTGCCCCTTTTAGCAATTTCGTTTTCTCTGACAGGGACACACCTTTAGAAACTGTTCTGGAGAATATCTCACCACTGTGTTGTGCCACCTTCTCCAGCAGGCGGGTCCAGTTAGAACTCCTTCCTGAAGTTCTGCTTCCGGGTCCCAAAGTATCCAACACACAGTCCAAGGTTCTGGAATCTCCAAGAGGGTCCTTGACAGTGTGAAACTTCAATTCCGCAATCCACTTGAACAAAACCCTTACAAATCCACTGGTACTCCAGGCTGGGAATTCTTTGTGGAGCTGTCCATGTGAGCTCTGCTAACCTGTAGCTTGCAGGGAGTTCCACTCTTGAGTCCTTTGGCAGCAAGGTAATCCACATGGCTGTAGTTTCACTTGGTGCAGTCTTCAGAGGTCAGACCTTAGAGTTCCTTGCACAGCAAAACCTTTTCAGCAGGGCACTTCTTGCTTCATTCAGTTTCAAGCAGCAGATCTGGAGGGCTCTGCCCCTCTCAGATACTTATGAAAAATTCTCTGGGTCAAGCCACAGGTCACTTCTGACCAATGAGAGCAGGGTAACTCCTCCTAGTTATGACCACATCCTGTAGAGTGTGGCATTATTTTGTCCCAGAGTGCATCAAATCTTCCAAATCCATAATGGCTGATTTTCCAGCAAGGAGGTAAGAGCTGGCTAAACACACCCCCTGTGATGGCTTATTTCCATGGCCTCTCCCCCTACCATCTGCACATACCTTGCTTAAGCCTAGCCCTGACTCTGGGTCAAGAGTGTAAGAGTGAGACTTAAACCCAGGCCTCACCTCTGCTTTGAAGAGCATGGTTTACGACTCCACCCCCTGGCCTGGCATTCCTATAGACCAGCACACTGCCCTCCCAGCAGAGATGTTAACCCCAGGGGTTCTTTATCACCTCTTCAAAGCAGCCTGGCTAATCCACTTAACTCTGACCAATCAGGGCAGACCACTGGAAGGCTGAATTTGGACTTACAAACAAGAAAGTCTTATAACTTCTTGTATATACACTTTAGGAGAAATTCAACAATATAATATTGCTGGATTTACTACTACCCTTCTGGGAAGTCTTTGAATGGTCCGGCTAGTCCTCTCCTATCAATATTTATTAATCATTAACTTCCTACCATGTTAACCTATGGGCCATGGGGTTTGCAATGGGGAAAATTACTTGGGCCAGTCTTCTAGCACCAGGGCTTATAAAAATATATTTTATAAGTATTTCCCTAATTTCTACAGGACCCCCACCCCCTTGCAACTAGGGGAGACTTTAGGTGTTCTGAATCTGTAGAAATATTGCAGAATCTCCTTTGACTGTGCTCCTAGCATCAAAGTCGAATTTGACCAGCAATTTACTGTTTCAAAGCAGTCCTGGCACCCAGTGCTGCTTTTAAACTGACCTCAGTCTTCAACACTGCACACATGCTAGTGCAGAAAAAGCTGCTGTCCTCTAAACTGCCAGACCCCAGGGTACTGGGGACTTCTAGGTAGTTTCAATCCCCTGCCCTATTATATACTAGGGGCTTATGGGGTAGGTCATGCCAATTACAGGGGTACCCCACCATACCATAGTGTACCCTAGTGTATGTTGGGTGTTTTAACTGCATTCTAATGTGTTCCTTTAGGCTCAGCACTGGCCCCAGGCCTGGTTAGGCAGAGCCCAGGGTCAGTCAAAATCAGTTACCACCAGCATCAGTCAGCAAGAGGTTGGGGGTGCCCAGGGCACAGGATGACTTTTCTCTGTCTTTTATGGCCAGATTGGCTGAATAAAGATGTCTTGAAGTGAATTAAAGGTAAATTGATGACCCTATGGCATCAAAAGATCATATGTTCTTTTCTTCCTTCACAGTGATCCAAAGTTACTTTTCAGAATTCCTAATGAACAGTTTTTAATCAATCTGCTGGATTCTTACTGCCCACACATGATTTGGTTGCTGCTCCTGCAGCCTCTTGCATTTGAGCCAGTATGAAAGTTTCCATTCCTCCCATCTGCACCGCAATTGAAGCATCTGAAATGTCAGGAAGTGAACCTACTGGACTTTTCAGTTTGGGCATTGAATGGTAGGACTCCATATGACTCAATTGCCAAGACATCTAGTCATGGCAATTCAACATTCCATAAGTCTCATATAATGAAGTGAAGTTCAAAGCAAATGGTGCAGTGCAAAGTTCATGCGCTTCCTATAATGAGACTTTCCCCAGAACTTCAATATCCCTGTTTTAGTGGTCTAGCTGAATCAGAATATTTCTAACCTAAGATCTCTGGCTATAAAGGCTTTGCACTGGTCTTGGTGTACTTTGAGGGTCTTAGGTATTTCTCCCAGATAAACTGATTGGTACACTGATTGCTTACCATATGATCATCCTTTAATACTTGAAACCATGGTGCACAATGTTTTTTAGACCTTGGAAGTGGTTTATGTGAGGTTCGTAATAACAAACATTCTGTGATTGATGCTTATCACCTCAGTTAGGTTGGTTTGAGACTTGTGTCCTGATTACAAGTTGCACTGTACTGGCGGGATGCAAACCCTGTAAATGTAAATATTGTTACTGTGTGGTAACAAACCACCATTGATGTGCAATTATGAGTTAAATCCATGGAATGGGGTAGAACTGTGGGGACAAGGAATTACTATGCGGTATGCCACATGGTATTCTCTTTACCAAGAGGTTTCATACACACACTTTCTACCTGCTCTGAGCAGGTTGTAAATGTGTGCATGGGATTCTGTGTTAGCTGGGGTGAAGATGGGGGAAAGAGAAGGTGGAGAAGAGAAGTGAAAGATCAGTTCTGGTGAAGGAATATATTTATTTCTCCTCCCTTGGTAAAGGCAAAGTCAGGGTGAAGAGGGAAACAAGGCTTGGTTGCTGTTGAAGCCAAAACCTCATGTGATTTTACTGCCACAATTACCAGTCATTGAAATTGTGTTCCCACACCCAGTGGCGGCTCCTCCATTATGGTAGCGGAGCGCCGCCTCACAAATAAAATGATCTGCATTTTATTTTTTGTTTGACTCTGCAGTCAGCAGAGGCAAACGAAAAATTTAATGCAGATCATTTCATTTTTCCTCATGAAGCCATGCCTTGGGGGGCAGGGCCACAGCACTACAGTAGGAGAAGGAGGAGTGGTGGACACTGCTGTCAGTGTGCATGACGGTTTGGCCGCCCGTTTCAGCTGTGTTGTTGGGTGGAGAGACCAGCAGGCACAGGTTCCTAGAGCAGAAGACTATCGAGCAGAGCGGCGAGCAGAAGACCGGCAGGTACGTTTTAGAAAATTGTTTTGTTTCTTACAGGGCCCCATGCACTGCACTGGCTCCCCATCAGCAAGAGGATCATGTTCAGACTGCTCACCCACGCACACAAGGCTCTCCACAACACGGGCCCGAAGTACCTCAACAGCCGACTTACATTCTACACACCCACCCGCCAACTCCGCTCTGCCAGCCTCGCCCTCGCCTCCGTCCCACGAATCTGCAAATCCACCGTTGGAGGAAGATCCTTCTCCTACCTGGCGGCCAAGACATGGAACTCCCTCCCCACCCACCTACGGCTGACCCTGGACCATCTCTTCTTCAGGAAACAACTCAAGACCTGGCTGTTCGAGCAGTAGCATCCCCCCCCCCCCCCCCACCTCAGCGCCTTGAGACCCTAACGGGTGAGTAGCGTGCTATACAAATTTTGTTGATTGATTGATTGATTGATGCTGCCACGCCCCTGTGCTGCTGCCTGTGCTGCCTCGCCACATTTACCTGACACCAGCCGCTACTGCCCACACCCTGGAAAACCTGGTGTGGGGATACCAAAGTAGCCTGACTTGTAACATGGCTTTTAGGGGTATATATAAACTGGGGATCATTTTTGGTATTTCACTTGGCTAAAGGGATGATTTACTACGACCCAATTTTTTCATCCAATGTGGCTTCCATGTTCCTCTTTACTTAGAAATAAATTCCGGCAGGTTCATTAGGGCTGGGCGAAATTTGAATTGAGCCAGCGTAATTTGTGTCATTTCAGTAATTGTGCATTGCGTATGTTACAAAAACCTTCTGAAAGTACACAATTACACCACTTCACATTATTAATCTCCATTTGTGTTAAAAATTTACGACAAAAACACAATTTACTGTAAAAATGTATCACCAATGCACAGTAACAACAGAACTCAAGTAGCTGTTGTTCGAGGTGCTTTTTTTGCACTATAGTTTGTCCTCACATCAAATATCATTGCGAGGAGGCGTTTAGGGCTAAAACATAGCACAGGATGACAGATTTGCTTTTCACGTATGTGCATGTGATTCCTAATAGTTTTTTCAAAATTTTGCATAAATAGGTGAAAGCAAATTACACAAATTTCGAACATTCCTAGTTCCCAGGTCTGATGCATTCAGGTTCATTGGTGCTCCTTAGACAGATGTTGCACCTTTCAGAAATCAGATAACCTGTTTTTCATTTTTGGGGCTCCAATAAAGATTAGCAAGGGTTATTCTGCTTCAACCATTTAGTTAATCTCATCAACCATTGCCGGGCCTACTCTTTGGCAAGTATTCCCCATATGCAAGGGTGCATGGAAGGCCCTACAGAGTAATGGAAGCCACACTGACGCGAGCTCAGGACATTCCTCTGTCAGAGGTTTGTAGGCCCATTCCTTGAGTTTTGCTCAACCCTTACTTAGTCCACTGCTAAGGACTAAACGGTTTGAAGCGGGGTGGAACAGCCCATGGTTTAGCGGTGCTGCATTCTATATGCACCTAGCAGCTTTTCCAGTTAGCTAACAATGACTGTCACAGGCGTTGCATCATTTGTGGCTGTTGTGTAGTCTCTGTGAGCACCAAAGACTGGAAATGAGCAAGAGGTGGCATGCACCTCAACAGTAAGGACTTCAATGAGCAAGAGCAGGACTAAAACTAAGGAGGATTATTGGTAATTAATAAAACCCTGTTCTTATTTATTTAGTTCTAGTCTATTTTTCCAACTTTTCTAGGAGTGTACACAATGTTTGAGTCTTTAAGAAGGATGAAAATCGAAAACTTTAAAATGAAATTAAACAAATATATTTGCAGTAGAATGCAGTGATGTTCTTTAGATCCTCCTCAGTGATATTTCGTTCCAGACTCTGCTGTTAATATTGTTGATTAAAAGTCTGTGTGGACGCGCATGGGACTGACAGATGCAGTCGCTTCTTTGTCAGCAAAGTGACGCATTGAAGCAGCCAGCAAGCAGATTACAAATGCACGCGGCTCTCAGATTGGTGCTATTTCATAATAATCAAAATGTACGGGGAACATGCGCAGCATCAGCCTCAGATCTGCCATTTGTAAAAGTCACTTACTTTCCTTGGATCGATTTTTAAACCGAGAGAGAAGTAGAACATGTGTTTGCTTTATTGTAGGTGCCCGCCTTTTAATGTTGTTTCTGCACCAATTTATTTAATTCCCTGACACTAATTGCTAATTCGCAGCACATAAACATAAACAAGGGGATTACTGCCCCGAGCTTGACAGCGAAAACAACACAATCGTTTCATGGTAGTCTACGAACCAAAACGAAGAGACAGTAGACATGGACTGGGCTGATAATAGCTAGTAGATATGGACTTTTTTATTTTACAGAAAATTCAAGTGCAAAAACGTTGGTAACCTTTGGACAAATTAGGCAGCGCTGCACTCCGTTTCCAAAACGCAGGGATGATGAAAAGTATTTACAACAATACGTCGCACCCTTGTGTTTTCCCCAGCGCTGGCGCTAATCTTAGCTGCCTAGTGCCAACACAGGCACTCTTGCACCATAGTACAAGGGTACCTGCGTTGCAGGGAATGATTGTTTATGTGCAGGAAGGTATCCCTTCCTGCACATAAACAATCGTTAATGGCGATTTGTACTTTCATGTGTGCTGCGGAATGCAGCACACATAGAAGTGGCTAATCATTATTATTTAATGATTGCTTATGTGAAGGAAGGTGTCCCTTCTTGCACATAAACAATCATTAATGGGGGCAGATTTATGAGCCCCTTGCGCCACTTTTGCGTCACTTTTCCCATGTTAAAAGTGACGCAAAAGTGGCGCAAGGGGCTCATAAATCTGCCCCATGGTGTTTTGCTTTTTCTATGTGTGCTACATAATGCAGCACACAAAAAAGTTGCAAATTATAATTATTTATTGATTGTTTATGTGCAGGAAGGTATCCCTTTCTGCACATAAAGGTGAACAACCTTTACAACGCAACTTTTACACCGCACTACCATTACAACGAAACTATTACAACGCGAAATCTGTTACAACGCATGCCATTACAACGCATGCTATTACAACGAAATGCACTAGATGGCGTGCTAACATTAGAAATAGTGTAGTTTTACTATCCAAACACCTTCCCTACTGCAACGTGGACTGGAGTTAGAATAGTAAATTATACATTTCTAATGTCAGCACTCCATCTAGTGTACGTCGTTGTAAAAGCATGCGTTGTAAAGGCTGGCGTTGTAACAGATCTTGCGGTGTAAAAAATGCGTTGTAACGGCATGCGGTGTAAAAGCATGCGTTGTAACGTCATACATCCGCACATAAACAGTCATTAACAGCGTTTTGCTCTTTCTCTGTGTGCTGTAGAATGCAGCACACATAGAAAAAGCAAAAACAAAGAGAAATAAAAGCATTTCACCTCATTTCACCATTCTAATGCCTGCTCTTGCATGGCGTCGGTTTTTGGCGATGCCTCAGATTTACAAATCCTTGTAAATCTGGGGTAGCGTCAAAAAGCAATGGGTGTCAAGGTGGAACGCCCACAGCAACAACCTTTGCATATCCCCTTCATGCTAAGTGATGCGTGTAGAGGGGACATATTTACAAGGTGGTGTTAAGCCACAAAACATGGCTTAACACCGCTTTGTATATATGGAGACGGGCATAGCGCCACCAGAACTGCAATAAAAGTGACAATCTGGTGGCGCTATCCCCTTGTAAATATACTCCTAGGTCTTTAGATCTTTCTATCTCCTAAGACCCTCATGCCTTTTACATATTTTGGGGATTTTAGAGGCAGCTGTCATAAATGACAGTGGCACCACACCATGCTTTAGCAATATATTGGTGACTGTGTGAATGGGCGCAAGACATTTGGGACCCTTGCTCTATTTGTAAAACCCATGCAAATCCATATGGGTTCAGTTATATTTGATGGCAGCAACATCAATCTGAAGATTGTTCCAGCATCGCTCCCTGCTAGGGCCACAGGAGAACCTACAGCACTGGGAGCTTGGTATTAGCTCTGTCGGATTCCCTCAGCTGCAAGATTTAGACTCTGAGCATCAGAATCTACTGAAGCACATGCAGATGTACTGTGAAGGACTCATTGCATGGAACTGAATGGCTGAGCAGTGCATATGCTCACTTTTGTAAATGCAGTGTGTCCCATTCTGGCCTGGCTGTCTGACACCAGCAGAGGTCAAAGATGAAGTTATGCCCATGAAGCTGGATAGCTTCCGGAAACAAGACAGTCACAGTAATCCCTGTATTCAGAACAATGGGTGGATGGTAGAGGATGGCAGTTAGTAAAAGAAAATAGACTTACTTAGGACAGAGTGCTAGAACCAGGACATGAGTGATTTGAGCATTGTACATTCCATGTTATGCCTAGAAAATGCATAGGTAACTTAAAAAAAAGTCTTGGGGTTGCTATTGTTAATCGTTTGTTAATAAAACCAGAAATAGCAATAGTTATCCTTCTGATAGCTGTGGAAAGTAGCCAGCATATCCGAATACATGATGTTGTTCCCAAGAGCTAGATACTGAGAGAGTAGAACTAAAAAAAATGTTGTACACAGTACTGTAGAAGAAGTGGATGAGTCAGCAAATTAAAAAGGAGAGAGTTAAGCATCTGTCTTGGCTTAAAAAGCTTGACTTGAACTAAGAGCCCAGGGACTGACTGAGCAACAGCAACATTTGCCATGGAAACAGTGCAACAAATATTATGTAAAAATATAATAAAGTGTTTTTAAGATTCAAAAAAGTATATCTGTTCGACACGTGTTTCGACTTAGTACATCAGATAATATCACTGCATTGATGGGTGTTTATTATAAGTAATAGTTTCTAATTATGAACAAAGGAACATTAATGCACACATCACTTACACTGACAATACCATTAGTGAATTCAGAGGTAAGATGGTTATCATGTGAACTATATATGTGGGCTCTATTTTTATTTTACACAGAGCAACATCATAGTTAACTAGATGACACAAGAGAGATTTGTTGCGCAGGGCATATCTCACTTCCTCATATGCAATAGTGAAAACAAATGGAGGCATAATAAAATAAATAAATTGTCTCAGATCACACAATTCGGTCAAGTGCTCAAACCAGGATTGAACCCATGGTTTTCTGCTCTCACATTATGTAATTCAGCCACTGGACTGGTATCACTTTATTGCTCCTGCTTGACATCAATGTTTAATTCTTTGTCTATCATTCTTGATGCATGAGGTTAGAGCATGGATAGCAGTCAGAAGTCACAAGAAAGCTCAGCTCATCTTGGGCATGAGAGCTCAATAAGACCTCGAGCTGAATGAGAGCCTAGTATCTGGCGCAAGCCTTCACTGGCTTATCAACCTCTATACTTTACTTCAGGTACTCTGTGCCTGAAATATACTTATATGCTGCTGCTAGTGTGATAACTGTTCTGTATATGAGCACTGCTAATGACCATCTTTTAGGTGGGCTGCATGGAGGTGGCCTTGCACTGCTGCCAAATGCTGCACATTGTGTGTATGTGTTTACACACAAGCTTGGACTGCTGGTGCAGGTATTGCTCATATCTGTGCATGGGAAGGAAACGTGCATTTGTTCTGACTAGATCTGAATGTCTTCTATGGGTGTGAGAGAACCATGTAACCCTGCCTGGAGTGTAAGTCAAACATACACTCGTACACCTCAGTTCCATGCCTCACACTGCTACCAAATTTGAAACGCCGCTTGTTCATATCTAAGGTGGGCATTAAACAGTGTTGTCAGTGCTATACTTGTTCCATGTCTTTAAAAGAAGCTTGTGGTTGCCCTGCAATACCACCCTTGTTTCATGTCTTTGAAGAATCTTGTCACTGGCCTCCAGTGCCACACTTGTTCCATGTTTTTGAAGGAAACTTGTACTGGTCCTGCAGTATCCCACTTGTTCAATGTCTTTCAGGGAAGACTATGATGCTCTTGACCAGTGCTGTAAGTCTTATCTGTGTAATGTAAGGGCCCCCTGTGATCTATCTATTTTTAGGTGTGCTAGGTCTCACAGCAGTTTCATGTGTTGGGCTTTGGGTAAGCCACTTCAGTTATTCATCAGAAAAAGTGTCATTCACATATTAGCTCAGTCTTTCTGAACAGAACTTACAAGTGGATCAGCCCTCTTCAGCCATTGACTTTGTAGTCAATGTTTGGCTAAGCACAATAGACAACCATTGGTTTTAAGGATGTTAGGTAGTCTGAGCAATAGCATTTTGGCTGCTTACTCTATTACTTAGTCTGCATCCAGAGAAGTCTGACCTTAAGAGATATTTTCTTCAGTTGGCCCACCCCAGCAGCTCACTTGCAAATGAGGACGGGTGCTCATTGAGTAATGAGAGTACCAGCAGTTCTGCTGCCATTCCTACTGGACCACACTTTTTTATGCAGAGAGCCAGGCAGCACTGCAAAACTATGCCATCATATTGAAATTTATTTTGCATATGGTATCATTTGTTAATGTTCCAAAATCTCTGACCAGTGCGAAGTTGTACTTTTTAAATTATTTATGAGCGCATACTCTTCCCGTTTAAGTGGCATCGTTTTTCTTTTAACAATCAGGCAAGATGACGGTGGATTGTTGAGAGCCGCATTTCACTCTTCCGTTTCTTTTTATCAGTGTTACATACAAATTTGCGCACCGATTCCTACACCTGCCGTCATTCGGTGTAACTGCAACGCAGAAATGAAAATCTTGAATATCTGTAATGGTTGCACCAAAAAGCTTCTTATTCAAAAGTCATTAAGGAAATGTGTACAAGGAAGTGTTCCTTTATAATTCCTCCTTTATTAAGACAATTCAAAGTATTTTCATCAACGAAGAGCCTCCAGTTTGCTCGTTGATGCAAATGTTATGTTATGTTAATAAATTTGTTAAGCGCATGATTACCCGAGGGTGTCTTGGCGCTGGACCGTGGACTAGCAAGTTTGTGTAAAGATGTAGATGACTATTTATCAAATAGCCATCTTTTCAAGGTCTTCCTGAATGCAAATAAAGTTGGAAGGGATCTGATGGCAAACGGAAGTTCGTTCCAGAGTCTGGGGGCAGCTGCCCTAAAGCTATTTCCACCCCATGTGACCTTAAAGACTCTCGAGTTGCTAGCAGTTTAGCTCCTTCGGAGCGTAAATGCCTTTTTGGGATGTACCAGTAGAATAGGCGCCTCAAAAAAATGAGGCCAGTATTCTGGAGTGCCCTGTAGGTGATGCTGAGAGATTTAAAAATAATGCGGTTCCTTACTGGGAGCCAATGCAGTTTATGCAGATGATTTCTGACAGATGAATATTTAGGAATACCCAGCAAAAGACGGGCCGCTGCGTTTTGAATCATCTGCAGCTTATTGAGTTGTTTCTCAGGTAGGCTGATATAAAGGCCATTGCTGTAGTCTAGACTGACCTTAAATTGTCTAAATAAAGGAGAAATTATAAAGGAACACTTGCTTGTACACATTTCCTTATTGACTTTTGGATAAGAAGCTTATTGGTGCACGATTCAAAAGATTCAAGATCATAGTTTTCTTTTATTTCTCTTTATTTGTTTTTGCATATACTTGTACTATTAAGAAAACAACAACCTCTTTTTTTATAAGGCAATTGGGCTGGTTTTTTTATGTCAAGACTCTTTCCCGCAAAAGTCCACAAAGATTAGACTCAGATAATCTGAGGTGCTGGTCCCAGTGTGACTGATAGCAAATTAGATAGCCTCAGTGGATACACAGTCTTCAGTGTAGCTTACTTCAAGATCTTTGAATTACAGTAGTGGACTGATACCCACAATTAACCTGTGCCTCCTATGCCATCATCTGTCCAAACTCTGCTTCTTCCTAGTGAGCAGTGTACCTGTGTGTGAACACTTTTGTGCTTGTGTGAAGGTAGGATAGCCACCATGTTTTTTAAGAGTGCATTGTGAGGGATGTGCGTGTATGACTGAATGATTAATATAGTCTTTGTGAGCACAGAGTAAGTGGTCTATAGGTTGAAAGTTGTGCCTGAGAGAGAGTGCAGTACAGCATATCCTTCTGTGAGTGCAGCATGATGAATGTCCATATGTGAGGGCAGCAGTGTAAGCGTGGGTTCCCTGCATGTTATGTGTTTGTGAGCATGCACTTTACACGGGCCAAACCTATTGGTTTTGGTAATGCTTTTTAGGTTTACGCTAGTGACTAGCAGAAATGCAGTACATGGAGTGGAAACACAATAGTGTGTGTATAAGAATGGCAGTGAGTGTTGATGTCACAGATGCAGACTCGAGCAAAGAAGGTTGAGGAGTGTCAGGGCTACTGACAGACTGAGATGTCATCCTAGTGAGGGGGCCAACTGCTTTGCTTGCACTAGGGCCCATGGTGACCAAGCTAAAACCCTGCTGTTTGCCCAGCAACATGCTGAAACCCAAAGTGTTAAGCATCCTATAAAACCTTTTGTTCTGTAAGGCTATTTCAAGGTAGTGTAAACTCTGGTTATTTCACACTAGTGTATGGAAATTCCATTATTATAAATATCCCCAAGGCTCAGCTTTGTACTCTGAAGGCAACCTTGACTCTATGAGAACTTCAACCCTAAGTTTATCATTTTTTGCTGGCTACCTATAGAGAGCATACGCATCGACAAATTAGCTGTTTACTCCACAAACATGTTTATTCTGTCTAGTTTCACTATCTGGTTCGAAAAATGAAGAGATCGGGATCTCACATTCTCTGGACCTCCAAAACACTGAGACCCAAAATCAACAGAAAGCTACTCCGAGTCAATCATTCTATGGAGATGCAACTATAGTACAGAACTCCATCAGTCTTGACATACGTACTATTGCTTTCTTCTTGTCCTTCAAAAGCAAGTTAAGGAATCTCTATTTTAATCACACAATCCCTTGTCTCTCTAACTCCTCTCTTTGTTCTCTGAATTTTCCTGTTAATATCTTCCTCAGATTGACTCATTTATTTACCACTCTCTGCTCCTAAAACGAAGGATCTGAAATGTTTGAGACTTGGTTGACCATTCTTTTGGGTATTAAATTGTGGGATGAGGGCGTTTAAATCCCTATTGTTCTGGATGATCTAGTTGGGACATAGCAGCTAATATTACATCCTGTGCCTCCTGACTCAATCATCCTGTATTTGCCAGAATACATATGTTGTGATCTCTAAAACATTTGAATGATCTGTCACCGGATGACGTATACACATGCTTTTATCATTTTGTCATTTGCCTTTGGTTGATATATACATATTTTCGGTTCTACACTCCGTCTAGGAAACATTGCATGCATGTATTATTTTAATTTTTGTTAACCTTCTATTGTAGGCGCATTAAGTTAATTCTCTCGTTACGGTTTCTATTGTTCAACCGGACGCTTCGATGTACTCTATGCCTGTCTTGATGCATCAATGGGAAGGGCGAAACCTCCATATTGGAGACGATCCTGAATATACATCCGTTTCTTTATTTAATGCTACGTGAGAATGTACATGAGCTCATCAGTAAAATAATCTAGGAGCCATCATAAACCGTGGAAATGGACAGACCCTCTGCTGTACTCATTGCAAATGTTTCGAAAGCTAATTAGGTTTATGCTGTAGTTAAAATGTAGCCAGTGTTTAACTGGCAGTCACACGCGCTGGTCTTCTCGTTTAAATGCGTCATCAGACGGTAGAACGCCAAGGCTTCTGCGCTTCAGTGGTCCCTCGTGTGTATGTGTTCCATGTCACGAGGCTTGGCTGTCCTTTTATAGGCCCTGCAAGTGCTGCTTCACTGGACTACGCAGACTTGTAATTACTTTTGCACCTCACACTGGAGAGAATTAATAGCGAGAGAACTTCTTGTTTTCAGCAAGTTCAGTTCACACAGAGCAGTCATTTAATTGTTTCTACTTTCGAGCTGTCACACTGCTCTGATTAAAACTCCAGATGAAAACCACGAATGGAAGGAACAATGTGGAAGGGAACCAGCAAGCAGCACATTCGTGCTTGAACTTTGTGCATGTCAAGATAATTCCAAAGTCTATTTGCATTCGAGTATTTGCCTCGTGCATGTTCATGAAATCACACAGGGGCCTTGTCACGGATCACATTGGATTTGCATAATTTACAGGGGGCCATAATTTGTTGATTGATACACGTGCATTTTCTATTTCATTCAGTATATATTCCTATACTTAGGAAACAGCCGAACGTTGTTCCTACTACTTCTACTTGAAACTCGCATCCTGTAAATAAGGTATCTTTCTGCATCACTTACGACTGGCCCATTTAATTTAAGTTCATTGTGGACATACGTGTAGAAAATACATCACCAAACTACTGCAAATCTGCATAAGATTAAGATAGTGCATGTGTTTATTTCAATGATGTCCTCTTCTCCTTCCTACTTTGGCCCCTCTGATAATATCATTTATTCTTTTCTTATTGAAAATGTCCAAATATTACAAGTAGACCTGAGCAGCGAGGGGCATGTTCCATTTGTAATGAATATGAAACAGCCCACTTTTTGGAAAGGCAGTGGGTATACCGGCTCTCATTTTTTGTGGCACGAATATTGGTTCTTGGGTCTGCCATTTTTTTTTATAGATATACTGCCCCCCTCTACAGGACTGCAAAAAGAACAACTGATGGACAGAATGTTGAACCCCAGTATAGAGATTAGGGCCTAAATCCATCATTTTTTTACTCCCCATGAAATTTCAGTTTTACACAGCCATATGCAGATCAGTCTTGACCTGCTTGCTATGTGAACAGTCCAGACTGATCTGCCAGGCCAGGTCCTCTTTGCCTGGTTGATGAGGGGCGATGCCCTGAAACTGGTCCTAGGATGCTTGTTTCCAGACCAGGGATGACCTGGCTTGGCAGTTAGGGCTTGCCTATTCCCATGAGGACCTGGGTCAAGACTGATTTGCACATGGCTGGGTCCAAACTGGGGTGTTGTGGTGAGCAAAAGAATGATGGATTAACCCAGATCCTTGTGACAGGAGGTGAGGGGTTTGATTTGTTCAGTATTCCGATCATCGATTGTTTCTTTTACTGTTGTCACCCTAAGTGGGAAGGGTATGCCCAGGCGTTGGTCCCGTGCTCTCTGTGCCACTGGATTTAAGCCAGCAAGGGAGCATCTGGCTTGGCAGTTCAGGCTGGACTGTTCCCATGAGGACCAGGGTCAAGACTGATTTGCAAATGGCTGGCTCCAAACTGGGGTGGCATGTTGAGCAAAAGAACAACCGATTAACCCAGATCCTTGTGACTTGTGGTGAATGTTTGCATTGTTTAGCATTCCATCCATCAATCGTTTCGTTTACCCTCTACGGGATAGGGCTGGTAACCGTGCACGGACCATTCTGTCTGGGCTAGGACACTGCACCTCCAATGAGGGCAGGTTGGGTAGCAGTGCATAAGCTAAATCCTTTTTGTTCTTTTTTTTTAAAGTTTAACATAGAACTTTATTGAAATATAAATAATACAAATATAATCATGGAAACAATCATAATAAAGACTAAACAAACTATAAGTTAACACCATGACTTCTAAGTAAATAACAGAACTAAATTAGAACTTTACATATCAAAAAGCAATAATAGAAAATGAAACAAAAAGAAAAGAGAAGAGTACAAATAGAGATAAAACAGACAATGCTATATAGAAATACATTGACACTACTTTGTTAAAGTACAATATATGAGTAGACCGATCTTTACATTTAATATTAGATAAAGCATTAACAAATAAAGCTAAGGAGGTTTTGAAACTTCTTCTATAAAGGGTTCGGACAAGTTAGTCACTAAAGCAGTAGAAGAATTTAAAAAAGCAGCTACTGGTGACCAAAGAACATCTTTCTTGATAGCCAGTGAGAATGGAGTAACAAAATTCCTTTGTCTATTTCTCATACCACCAGGCTTGAAAAGAGATATTAGGAGCATGTTTCCAATTCTTTGTGATCTGCTGAAGTGCAACGGCAATTAATAAATCCACAATTTGTACATTAAAGTCACAACTCTTCCATGTTTCAGAAAGGCTCTCTAAAAATACATTTGCAAAAGAAAAACAGACATGTGTATGAAACATTCACTTAATTTGTGACCAGACTTGAAGTCAGAATTGATAGGTGTGGGGACATTCAAATAACATGTGTTTTAATGTTGAGGTAGATAGATGACGCCCCACAGGTAGACGATATGTTAGAATTAAATGTCCATAAAATATCCGGAGTAAACGTTGGTCTTTTATATATCAAGAATAATGTTTGAGTAGCATTAGCAGCATGTGATATTTTGTGTTTCTTCATCCAACTCGTATTCCATAAAGAAATGAGTAAATAAGTTTGCAAATCAGTTTCTGATTGTAATTCCAATGAAGTTTTCTGTCTGGGTTAAAGTGAGGTGAGAAGATGTACTTATATTTATTTTGGAGGCAGAAGGGAAAGTTGACAGTAAATGATATAGAGAAGGGTTTTGTTCTTAAATTTGATATGTGGATTGATAGGAGAGGAGTTGGCCTAACGGCTAGGGCAGTCGACCTCGAATCTGGGGAACTGGGTTCGAGTCTCGGCAATGACGCTGGACATCCTAGGATTATGGGCAAATCTCTTAATCTCCCCGTGCTTAACAAAAATTAATGTGTCCTCATGTAATGCAACTGGTGCTATGTGAAGTGCTCTGATAACCGATTTGGGTCAAGTTCGCGCGATATAAAACTCTGTTAAAAAAAATATATATGAATAAGAAAATATAAAGTCTCTTTGGTTTGAGAGAAAGAAATTACTGAATGATTATGTACTAAATGATCAGTCCATATTAAACCTCTTCCCCACCAGGATTTCCAAAAGAATGCATCTGTTATTATTTTTAATTAATGTATTCTACCAGAATGAAGATTGAAGAAACTGGTCTAGAGTGGAGGGAATAGAAATAAAGATGTTTTGTATTATCTTTCAAATGTTTTTTAGGATGTGTAATGACATGTTAATGGATGATGGGTGAAAGACAAATATTCCGAAAAGGTAAAGGGATGAATAAAAGATAGTTGCAATAGTTCTAAGTCTGCCCAAAAAGGATGTTGCTGTAAATTATCCTCATGATGCAAATGGACCAAATGCTTTAGAAAGAAAGGGGTATGATAAGATTAAAAGTTAAGAAAGCTACAAAAGTTAACCCCCTCTTCCTGTTTAGTATGTGGAAGGTTGATCAATGCTATTCAAGGTTTTTTATTTTTCCATAAAAAAGAGGTTAAAATAGATTTTTTTTAAAAATACAAGACCAAATATTAATAGGAACTTTTGAAAGGTAAAAAAGTATTTTATATGCACATCTCTATGTTTAAATCCCTGCATTTTGGTGTTTTGTTGAATGCAAGTCAGGAAACGTATGAGTGCCAGATTTTAATAGAAGAGGAGATATGGGGCAACCCTGTCTAACTCCTCTGTGAAGAGGATAAATAGAAGTTAAACCATTAACAGAGACCGAAGCCCTAGGAGAAGAGTACAGGATAGAAATTAAATTGATAAATGTTTGACAAAATACCAGCAAAGAAAGTGTAGAAAAAAGAGAATTCCAATGAACACAATCAAAGACTTTTCAGCATCTAAAGAAATGGCAGGTAATGATTGTGAGTATATTTTGGATTTGCTTAAAATATTGAAAAAAGTTCTAGTATTATCTGAAAGATGGTAGCCCTCGGTGGAACCCAATTCTTCTTTACCTATTAAAATGGGAAGGAAAGGATCAAGGTGAAGTGTAAGGATTTTACCAAAAAGTTTGTAATCAGAATTAACAAGGGATATCGGCCATTATTTTTTACATAATCTGAGGTCTTCACCCTCTTTGGGAATGAGACAAATTAAAGCATCTTGAAAGGTACCGGAGGCTTAATTGGTCATAGTAAAAGATGTAAAACGTTTAGGCAGTTTTAGCACCAATGTTTTTGAAATATAAACGTAAAATTCAATGGGGAAACCGTTTGTCCCAGGAGCTTTATTTTTTTGGATTGAGATAATTGCTTTGTGAAACTTGGAGCAACACATCAGCATCAAGAGAAGAAGAATCTGTGTGTGAGTCAAATTCTTTTTGAATAGAGGATAAGAATTGATTAATTTCATCATGGGATGGATTGGTTTCTGGGATATAAAGATATTTGTAATAAATAGAAAATTCTGCTAAAATGTCCTTATCTGTAGTTATTGGGGTCTCTTCATTACGTATTTTAGTTTCAAATTTGACTCATTCTTTTTTAACTTTCAAATAATTTGTTAAAAGATTGCCTGCTTTGTTTTGTCCTCCATAATATTTAGCACGTGATCTTAGGAGATAAGACGCAAGATTGTCTGTGAAAATGTTGTTAAATTCGAGTTTAGCCTTAACTGATTCATCTAGATACGGTCTGAATTTGGATGAAAAAATAAGTTTTTTCTAGGAATGTAAAATGTTTTATAATAATTAAAGCTTTTTTTGTATTTGGCATCTTTATATCAAATACATATGACAAAATAAAGTCATATGAGGCAGTCTTAAAAGCATCTCAGAGGGTTTGGAAAGATAAATCGGATGATTCATTCAAAAAGAAATATTCCTGAATAACGTTTTGAAAATGTTGAGTAAGATTAGTGTCCAATAAAAGAGCAGTTTTAAAACTCCAATATTTAATTTTAGGAGTAATAGGAATCGATTCTAAATTTAGCGTGACTGGGGCATGATCTGAAATTAATATGGCTCCAATATGTGCATTTAGAATGTGTTGAGATAATGATGTGGAGACAAACAAGTAATCAATCCTGGATAGGGAGAAATGAATAGGAAAAAAGAAGGTATATTCTTGCAAATAAGGATTACTGATCTTCCATGTGTCTATAAGCCCTCCCTGTTTGATGGTTGTAGTGAATTCTCTATGCATAGAGGAGGTGAGAAACTTAGTTTTAGAAGAGCAATCTGCAAATGGATCTAAAACAAGATTACAATCTCCCCCAAAAATTAGATCATCATCTGTAATAAACCTCAATTTATTTGTAATGTTGGGCCAGGAGGATTTATCTAAATGAGTGAGTTCATAAACATGAAAGATTGTTATTGGTACATTACTGATGATAAGTTGTAAAATGAGCCAACGACCTTCTGTGTCTATTTCTTGTGACAGTAGCTTAACAGCAAAGTTTTTTTTACATAATACAACAATTCTATTTTTCGCACCAGTCCCTGGCGATGAAAAAGCTTATCCTATCCAATTATGAATATGTTTTGAACTTCTTTGTCAACCACATGTGTTTCTTCCAGTAATGCAACATCTACATATTACTTGTCTAAATGTGTAAGCACTCTTTGTCACTTAATGGGGGATCCTAACCCCTTAACGTTCCATGTGATTACACATAAAGACATAGATAACATAGATAACAATGTAAGTTTAACTTGCTAAGGTGTAAACAGTTAACCTTATATATATTATCGGCATATATACAAGCTATTGAAATAGTTGTAAAAATTGAAAAGGAAGAAAAGAAAACATGTTGAAAAATATACATAATACAACTATTGAGTAACAATGAATACAAATATTAATTTGAAACTAAGACATCTTATATTATCTTTCCATATTGATTGCTATTGGAAGATAAAAGAAATAAAGATGGAAGTTTGAAAGAGAAAATAGATGAGTATAGCAGGATAAAGTAAGAGGTTTTTAAAATGCACAGGAGAGGAGAAAGGAAAGAACAAAAAGAAAAAGGAGATAGTAATAGGGACAGAACACCACATAAGGGAGATAGTATGACAGGAACCTGAGATGCAGCCAACAAGGGGTGAGACAGATCACAAAAAACAGTGATGACGCAGTCCTGGAAATACATGTGGAATGAAATAATTTAAAATAAAAGGTTAACTAAAAATACTGGTTACGTGAGGAAATAGACATACAAACAGTTTATATCAATAATAACAATTAACATGAATATTATTTGCATTATCTCAAAGCAATTTCAAGGCAGAGATACAGTCACGTTGAAAAAATCTGTACGTGTAATCTCTTCTCCTATGAATTTGCATTTATCAAAAATATGTTGTAGTGTTATAGGAACCTCCTAAGTTGTAGCTTTATTTTTATATGTTACTTTAAACAAGCAGGGATGCAAAAGTCTGAATCTTTCATTCAAAGCACAAAGAGCTGGTCTGCTATCTAGGAATGCTATCCTTCCGCAGCTTTAGCAAAATCTTGTGCTAAGAATAACTGTGAACCAGACCAATACAATTTCCCTTTGGCCTTAGCTGCTTTAATAACCTGAAGAAGTTTAACTGATGACTCCTCTTGGATTTTGTGATGATGAAAGGTGATGAGTAGAATGACCCAGTCTATGCGCTCGCTGTACATTTAGTAATGAAGAGGTGGGGAGATATAGAATTTTAGGAAGAAATGATGGAAAAAATAAAACAGGATCATTAACTTCCAGCCGATCCAGCTGCTCACCCAAACCATAAATGCAAAGGTTATTTCAAATGCTTTGATTTTCTAAGTCCTCAGCATATCTTTTGAAGTGAGATACCTCAGATCGTAGATTTGTATGAGTCTGCATAGTATCTTCAATGTCCCTTACTCTTTGTTCCACATATGTAATCCTGGTAACTTTGAGTGGCCAATTATCATTTAAAATCTGCAGTATAATATTAATGTCTTTCCTATAGGACTTAAGAGCTCGGATTTCTTCAAGCAAAAAGCTCCTCTAAAATGATTTTAGGTGGTCTTAGGGGAGATGGAGGGACATTTTTTAAATTCTTTTAGCAGCTTAAGATGTACTTGAGCTTTGTTTAGGAGTAATTTTAAGACAAGTTATGCTACTTCCATTAGAGGACACAGTGCATATCAACGTCAACTCTTGATTACTGCCCTCCATATCTCCCGCCAGCACAGTAAATTAATTGGCAGTGTGAACGCAGAAAATTTTGTAGGGAGCTCTTGGTCTTGGACGTGTGACAGGCCTCAATCCTTTGGTTGGTCCCATAAGATGAATGAGGAAAATATATCAATAATAGTATTACAGTTGAAAGTGCAGACAATTTATCGAAAGTGATGAGGAAAAAGGAGTGTTAGACAACAGGCAGGAAAAAGTTTTTGCTTCATATTTGAAAAACAATAAGTATTCTGACGGTATTCATTTACAAAAACACAAACATCATGAGAGGAATGCAACTGGAAAATAATGTGACAGGTATTGCTGAGGCAACGCGATTGAGTGGTTTCAAAATGGAGGGGCGCAGCATACCTGTCAGCACACCTACTTCAATTAAGCAGAAATAAACAAGAAAGCAGGTGAGAGAATGAACTTGCATAGGCAGAAGAGGCTCACACTTGGTGTCCTGGTGGGTGGTATCACTTCACAGCATTTTAAAGAAGTTTTGACCGAGTCATACCGTGACCACTGCATAGCTCCTCAAGCCATAGCCATCTCGTAGCGGCGCCAAGCCACGCCCCACTCCTTTTTGCTCTTGACATCACTTCTAATGGAGGCGGGCCTAGTCGTCTGTTGGGAACTCATCTGGCATGTGCGCAAGTCTTTCTTAAGCCACTATTCCATACCAGTGAAGGATGTTTTTTTAACACTGGCTCAGGGTAAACCATAAAGCCTAAGGTAGGTGACTTACCTTTGTTATCTTCCCCTTTGAGTTGTCACATGTCTTATCCTTGTAAACCCAGATTATTGAACGGAAGTATTTATAAAGTCTTACCATGTAAAAAAGTTGAACAAGTGTAAAAGGTATTCTTCAATTATAGGTGTATCGCTCTTTTTTTGTTTATGGGGAGAACTAAAAAATCTAAAAAGATTGAAAAAATGTATATGAAAGTGCTAACTTTAATGTTAACAATAAAAAAACTGAAAGGGTTTAGGCTCTTTCAAAGTCTTATATTTATTTTATATTTGATACTACTTACAGGAGCTTGCTCTTCATCTCCCGTTTTGTTGTTGTGCTGCAAAGAAGCATCACAGGGAAACATTCACAGAAGATATGTCACACTTCTTCTTCTCCTCAGGAAGATTATGTTTATGAAGTAAAGAGACCCTCTCATGGATTCCTCAGTCTCCCTCTATGTCCCAGAAATCTATTTAAGCATTAGTGAAATCTGTGTTTGAGACTTTTAATATACAGAGGGGGTTAGCTTCATATCCTAAACTATCTCCAGTAGAATCACATGCCTGTCAGTTTTCCTTCTGCTTTCCTTCCTCCCTTTCTTCCTGTTCATCAAGGACTGTGATGAGGAAGAGGTGGGCTTTCCAGATGATTCCTTCATTACTACTATGAAGTATATCCATATAGAGGAATTCTGCCCAGCGATCTCCTTTTTTCATCTAATCTGCAAATGCCTACAGAAGAAAAAACAATTAAGTACTAGTGGGAATGGTTTTGTCAATTCCAGAGTCCCAAAGTTTCCTGTCATTCCTTATTATCTGGCATCTTTTGACGTGTTTCCCCTTTCTTTTTGCTTTCTGACCACCTAGTTTTGACTCTATTTTTGCTAATTTACTGTTCCTGCAAACTTTCTCACTGCTGTACAATGTTAAAATGCAAGTGTTCCTACCATAAATTATGTTATGGATTGGTGTTTCCATGATTGGCATGTTTGATTTACTGGTAAGTCCCTAGTAAAGTGAACTTAAAGTGCCATGGCTTGTAAGTCAAATGTTGCTAGTGGGCCTGCAGTGCTGATTGTGCCACCCATAGAAGTATCCCTGCAAAGATATATCAGACCTGCTACTGCAGTGTATGCACCCAGTTTTTACTGCCATGTCGACTGGACAAGTGTACCCATTTGCCAAGCCCTGACCGTCCTTTTGATTACATGTAGGTCACCCCTAAGGTAGGCCCAAGGTACCCCCTTGGGCAGGGTGCAGTGTATGTGAAGGGTAGGACACGTACTGGTGTGCATGACCTGATAGTGAAATCCAGTGTATTTTGTTTTTCACTATTGAATGGCTATCTATCCCATAAGATAGAATGGGAGATACTTTGTAACATCTTACCAGTATAACTTCCCATTGGCACAATATGTAGAAATGGAGTTTGTTATGCCTGAACTCAGAACGTAAAAATGCATCTTTTGGTAAAGTTGATTTTTATGGTGTGTGTTCGAAAATACCACTTTTAGAAAGTGGGTATTTTCTTGCTTAGCCATCGTATGTGCCTCTGCTGGGTTGTGAATTGAATGTCTGGCTTTGCAGTGACAGGGGCTGGGGATGTGCATTCTCCGCAGACAGCCACTGGGGGGTTGATGGCTCTCTTGCCTCTCCTGGATGAGTCTGTGCTGGGCTGAATTGACCTGGCTGCATTTAGAGTAGTGGGAGGAGATTTCCTTGTTCCTGAATAGGCCTGGTCTGCCTAACACAATGCTGTCTCATCTTGCTCTCACCGACACCACTGGACGATGTCATTGAGCCGCTGCCCGTGCTGCGACCAAAGAGCAACGCTCGCTCCACCGCTGCACTTCACACCACAGTCCCAACACCTGCCGGGGCTCCCAACTTCAACCTTGAGGTGTTCGATCTGCAACGCGAGTGACTTCAAGGGCCAGACGACTTCAAGCAGGCGTAAGGTTTTGATGCAGGGGCATCCTGGAAGTGTCACAGTGAGATCATGTAGATTTCAGGGCATCACTTTTACGAGGCTTTCCTGCGTGGTACGCCCACCCTGCATGCATTATATCTGACACAGGGCTTTACAACATGACGTATCTCCCTAGATGCATCACATTGTAAATTGGCTGCATTGTTTATGCCACCGCTGTCTCAAAAAAGTGGTGCAACGCCAGCGCACATGTGTCGCAAGGGGCTTGTAAATCTACCACTTTGAATCTTTCTCACTAATATTCAGGAAAAAGATGATTATTCTGAGCCGCTTCTATAAAGAAAAGTTTAAGCAAAATCCTTGTTAAGATGTGGTTTTGGAAAATTTGAGATCTGCAATTACTTTAGGATGTGTTGTGTCTGCCCACTGTCATTTGCATTTTATGGGTAGAGAAGTGAACGCTTCTCAAAAAAGCTGTTTACTCAGACCTTTTTCTAGAAGTAATCTCTCAGGCAAACAGAAATTCTTTAAAAAATCTACAAGCACCAGAAGCACACACAACCCTTTGATCACAAGTTTAGGTCTTTTAAAAAGAGCAAAAGGCATATTTATAAGAAACAGGACAATTTTTTTAATCATTCTAGCTTCAAAGCCAGGAATATACAGAATAATGATTCCACCCATCCGACTATGTAGAGTGAGCAGGATATTCAGATCTAGTGGAGGTCGGTTGGGTTTAGTTTCAGAAGCAATGTAACAATCTAATCACAGATAATTGGGTGCTAGATTATTCTTGCAGGGTTACTCCTTGGCTTTCCTGTTTTACATTTAAAACTACCATAAAGGATAATCTGCCAACAAAAGGGAAACAACCCTCATGAATGTAAACATATAAACACGGATATACCTGTACAACCACAAAATAAAATACCACTCAAAGAAGTGAAAGTGAGAAGGAATGAGTCATTTTGATTTTTTTCTGAAGAGGCCAACATAATGCAACTTTGTTAGACAAGGTAGCAGCAAGAAAGATGGATCTAAAATTATTTTGCTGAGGTTTTGTTGTCCAATCTCGTGCTGCAACCGTCAAGCCAGAAATGGGACACTGCTCCTCCGACGTGCTGCTGTCCCTGACAGCGCACGTTGGAGGCATCGCCCCATTTCTGGCTAGACGATTATGAGCATGAGAATAGGCAAATTCTTGAGGATTTCTTTGTAAGAGTACTATAATTCGTTAGAACATATATCAAATTCAATAGCTCTTCAATAGCATCTTTTTCGGTGTCATTGACCATAACATTTTAAACGAATATCAGACTTAGCCATAACTAGGAATTCCCCATGAAATGCTTATAAGGCTCATACAACACTTTAACTCATCGTCCTTAAGATGGTCTAACAGATGAATACTGTGGAAATATGGATTTTTCTGGTCAGTTATGTCCCCTATCTTGGACCCCAACGGTTCTATGTGCATGTCACAAATACATGTATGTTCCCTCCAGCTCCAGTTATAAAGACGCAAACACATGTGCGTCCACCGTCAACATGTCCTCTGTCAGATCCGCCATGAATAGGCCGGATATTCCATCCCTAAGTATGAAAGGCTACCGGCTTTATATGGTTCACTTATGCCATTTTACAGTCCAGGCAAGTAGGCCCTGATTCTGTCATCAAACTCTTCTTGCCTTCTGCCTCTGAAAGCTCCAGTCTGAGCCTGCATCATTGACCATGAACTTTGTCTCATTCTCTGCGCAGCTCACGAAGTCTGACATCAGCCTATTTTCTGCCAAGAACTGTATTTCACCTTCGAGTTATCTGCTTCCCCCTCAGCCGATGCATTCCTGCCTAGTAGTTTAAGTAAACATTCTTCCAGTTACCAAGCAAAGGGCCCGGCTTCTCTGCCCTCATGCAAGTAATTCATAGTCCTGTTACTATGGAAGATTCCTGCCCTCGCATTTAGTGTAGACGCCTAGACGCTTTTACACGCACGCACAGTCAGTATAGAACAGATTCTGTCCGAAAGTCCTTCTTTTATGGATAACATAGTTCTTTAAACATAGGATGTTAGATATGATTCGGGACTAGGTTGACTTGACCCCCCAGACTTCTTGTCTCCACATGTAGAGCTAAATGTCAAGTCCCCTTCACCCCCTAGTTACACGTCAATTACACGTCATACTGCTGCGCGCGCCTCTATGCCAAGTATTATCTTATAGATCCACCTATAGGTGACATCACAACCAATTATGTTCCTTTTTACTCCTTGTTCCACCCATTTTTTGTTACGCAGACAACTCGTCATTTTCCTTATCAATTGTTACGCCTATTGCATTCGCTTCATAGTAATATATGTACTATAAAAGTCATTTCATGTCAATAATGTATGTACTTCACTTCCTGAACCTCCGGGGTGATGGAACTTGAAGCATCCGATTATAATCGATTATTGGAATAAAGCCCATTCCGAACCTCTAATACCACGGATTCTGCCTCTCATTTTATTGAGCTATTTTATTATGTTTCTGTATCAAATTCAGTCCCGGTAAAGGAAAATTATTTACCACATGAATGGCGCCCGAATAGGGACACTTTCTCATCTCACGCGCCGGCGGTGAGTTGCAGGCCCGGTCTCCTGCCACAGCTGGACGGACAATAACGCGTACCAGCAGGATTTCCTGTATCTCCCTCCGGTCAAGCGGGGGCGACTGAGACTGCGATCAACACCCAGACGAGGCGGTGAGAAGTGCGAAGTATCCCGACCAGAGCCTAGCTGAGAGAGCAAGATCCGAGGTACACAGAGACCCACCAGTCCGAAGTCAAGCCCAGTGTCCGACGAGTCGAGTCGAGTCCAGTCCGGTTCAAGTTCAAGTTACTGAGGCCTTCCGTTTCCGAAGCTACCCGGTGAGTACCATTGCTGGGGAGGCATTTCTGACGTGCACATAGGTTGTGCCGGTCAAGACGGGTTTGGGTACACAAATCCGGTCTGCACTGTTTTAGCAGTGTATCTGTACTGTTTAGCAGTATATCAAGTATTCCGAAGTATCCAGTTATTGTCAAGAATTAAGCTTGGTGATTAGTTATGCAGACGATCATCATTGTTGTTTCAGTTAAAGGCTTAATGTTAAATGTTTAATGTGTTTAAAAACGTCCTGTATAGTGTGGTATGAATGACTGTTCATTATCGTGTTTATTGTATTAAGTCTGTTCAAATTCAAGTATCAGGTCAGTTGGTCAAAATCAAGTATAAGGTCAGTTCTCAATATGCCGCTCTTCTCGAAATTAAGACAGATCACTACTAGAAAAGGGGTTCTCGAAGAAGCCGTTCCTATTCCTCCTAGGGACACTCCAGGGCACTTTATGTATCACAAACATGGCTTAGACGCTATATTATTTCTTGATTTATGGGTAGACTACACCAAGGGATTACCAGAAAGTCAGAGGTGGCCCACAGCGGGAACCTGGGATGCAGAGTGCATCATGAAAGTTGAGGAAGAGTTATGGAAAAGGAAGGTCAGACAGTCACAGAAAGACGCCGTTGAGTTATGGCGTAAAGAATCTCATAGACGCACAGAAAAAGCACGTAGACAGGAAGAAAAGAATAAAGAAAGTTCAAATAAAGTTCGAGAGAATCTATTAATTGAGGAAGGTAGCCGAGTGAAATCAGAACAAGTAGACAGACAAAGAAATGCCCTTATGAATGGTATGTATCCCCTTCTGGCCGAAGGATTACCTAAGGCTACTCCAGAAATACCGAAAGACTTGCCACCCCCATTGTTCCCAATAAAGGTACATCCTAAGGGGCATCCTAGAACCGCAGAAGATGTTTTTCTTTCCTCATATTTAGATGACGCAGCTCCCGAGTATGCTAATTCCGCCCCACATAGACCGCATACCAGGGAGGTTCAACGCCAAGATCCAGTGCCCGTATCCCTACAGCAACAAATCGAGTCACAAGTTCCGGCAAGCACATCTGTTTCTGCATCCGCTCCTACAGCTACTTCTACAGCTATGTCCACACCTGTAGTTGCTGTGTCACGTTCGACGAATCCTTTCACGCCCGACACCCCAGATGGGGCTACGGGAGGTGCTAGCAACATTTTTTCTACGCCACCCAGAATAAATAAACTTACTTTTCAAGAGTCAGCACATCCACGTACACCGAAACTCATAAGTGCCCGTACGCTGAAGGAACTTCTTATAGATTGTAGATATGACCCTGTGCCCGGTAAAGAGGACGAAATGACCCTGGCATCATTGCGTATCAGACGAGCCGCAGTGTATTTAGGAAAGTTACCAGGAATGACTGAGCATCTAGATAAAATATATCATTTTGTCCAAACAGGGCGAGATCCAGAATGTATTAACAGAGCTATGGAATACCAGAAAGTAGAGATACAGGGGGAACTGTTACGTTTCCTCATAAACTGTGTGATCAGAAATCAAGACCGACCGGGGGTAGACCCGGAAGCAATGAAAATTCTTACAAGATGGAGCCAGAATATATCAGAAGGGAGACATGATAAACAAAATTGTATAATAGCCATGTGCCGAAAGATCCGTAAAGAAATAGAACGCCTACACGAAGAGAGATTAGAGGTAGACGAGTTCGAACAAAGCGAGGAAGAAGGGTCAGGACTGCCCACAGGACAGTCGGACACCATAGCCTATGTAGGTAGAGGAAGATCTTGTAATAGTAATAGATGTCTTACTGACTCGATACGTCCGATATGTCCAGATAATAACAGGAATTTCCAAATACCTATAATTAATATAAGGTCTAACGAGCACTCGTTCCAAACCGCCGACAAACTACTCCAAGAACGAAGGGGTTATCATTTTCTCGATTCTATGGATGAACAAGATTTAGCCAGGGCAGCTGTCCATTGGGTGGACAGTCCCGGGAAATATAGTGATGATACAGTAGTACGCACATTTTTTAATCTTACCCCAGATGAACAGAGGTTAGCTGGGATTTATATGATTCAACAACTCATTATACTATATCGGAGTCAGCATTCGGACCCTGGTCCCTTACCTGACATACTGACTGAATTACTTATGAATAAATGGAGAGGTTCAGGTACTAAATTAATTAAAGAAATTCTAGAATCAAGAAAGCAGTATATTCTTTTTGTATGTTCAGACCGTGTCTCATTGCCCGTCAAGAAAAGAACTACGTATCACATGGATAGACAGAATCCCTTACGAGAAGTACACCCAATAAAAGGCGAGGACAACGAGTTTAAGCGCGTATTTGTATACACGCCCATATCAAAAATAGAATTGTTACAAATGAAAAAAGTGGTACCCAGTCATGACAAAGATCCAGCGGGTTTTCACCGAGAAATTAAAGACATGTTACTCATGGGAGAGTATACCTATCCCGACATTATGACAATATTAAAGGTATTAATGCCTGCTGGTATTTATGAGAAACTCAAGGAAAAAGAGTGGGAGGTAGGAGACCAAAAGATAGAATGGTCAGTGTTAGAAACAGAAGAAAAGGCCCGAACTGCAGGAGCAGGACTTGGGGATAAAACTAAAGCACTGCCAGGTTTATTAGTACAGGTACTGCCACGTTTATTAACTACGAAAAAGGAAGATTGGGGTACAATTTCAGCCTGTAAACAGAAGCAAGATGAAGACACTAGTGATTACTATGCCCGATTTGAAAAATGTTTTGGTATAAATAGTGGCATAAAAGCAAGTAGCGAATCATACCCACATCTGTTTGTAACAAAATTAGTAGAAAATGCCCTGCCACCAGTAAAGAATAGAGTATTAAAATTCGAGAGTACCTGGCAAGGTAACACTCCATCACAAATGTTACAAATGTTACAGTACCATCACAATAGAATTAGAGAGGAACAAGAACATGAACACAGACGCATGAAAGACACGAAAATGAAAATGCTAGTTTCCCAGACAGTTCCAGCTGAAGGACATAAAAAGGGTATGACACATTCCGATTCAGCAGGACCTGTGAAAGGGACATGCAATTATTGTAAAAAGCCAGGTCATTACGTACACGATTGTCCAGTTTTGAAACATAATATCAGCATAGGTAAAACACAAGAAAGATCACGGCCATTTAGACAAGAGCAGAATGAACAAGGAGCTCCGCAGCATGCCCAGGCCATGCCAGCCGCACAACAGCCAATACAGTTTGTGCCAGCTGCACCACCGTTGCCTGTTGCTGCCACACAGACAACAACACGACAAATGTATCAGACCGCACAGTATGAATATCCTGAGTATCAGCGTTACGCATGAACTAGCCTAGAGAGGGAAGTTGACTTACCCCTTATTGAAATCCCAGTAGACCAAGAAGGACCTTATGTACATAGTGAATTATTAGGCCAAGATAGAAAATTTCTACTCGATACAGGGGCAAGTCGAACGACCATAAAACGTAGTGAAGTTCCAGGGGCACCCCTCTCAGGCTCACAGAATATTTCCCTTGGTTTTTCAGGAAAACCTATTATTAATGAAGTGTCACAACCTCTGCCACTTACGATAGGACCTCTGACCCGAACTACAGATTTATTGCTTATTAAATCATGTCCAGAAAACTTGCTAGGAATAAAAACGTTGAAAGCTCTAGGAGCCATAATATGTTGTTCTCCGGAAGGAGTAAGGTTGTTTTTACGTGATTTTAAAGGTCACTATGTGTCTAGAGACATGGATCCCCGACTACAGACTTTACCTACACATCTATGGGCACAAGGCCCTACTGATGTTGGACGCATGAATATTACACCATATCAAGTCACATTAAAGGCAGGAGTGGTGCTACCACGAATGCGACAATACAAGTTACCACCAGATGCTGTAGTGGCTTTACTACAAATCATTGACGAGCTCATTGCCCAAGGAGTAGTCGTGGAAACGGACTCCAATGTATGTAATTCGCCGATAATTCCGATTCTTAAACGAACAGATCCTAAGGCCCCGCCAGTCTATCGATTGGTTATTGATCTGCGCGAGTTAAACAAATGCATTGTGCCACAATTCCCTGTGGTCCCAGATATCTCGTCATTACTGACAGCTATTGATTCCGAAGCGACATTCTTTACTGTAATCGATCTCAAGAATGCCTTTTTCAGCGTCCCAATAGATCCGGAAAGCCAATATTTATTCGGATTTAGTTTAAATGGACGTAGCTTTAAATTCTCACGCGCACCTCAAGGATTTACAGAAAGCCCCAGCATCTATAGCCAAGCACTGAAACGAGAACTAGATAGTATCCACATGCCAGTTAACACTGCTCTGCTCCAATACGTCGATGATTTGCTGATCACCGCAAGAAGCGAACCAGAATGTGAAAAAGCATCACTGACAGTTTTAAAATTTCTAGCCGAAAAGGGACACAAGGTGTCCCCTTCTAAGCTGCAATTCTGTGTCCAGCGAGTTGTTTATCTTGGACACTCGCTGTCCAAGGAGGGAAGGCAGCTTACACCAGACCGCATTCAGTTAATAGCTAACATGCCAATACCCAAGACACAAAAGGAGGTGCGGGCTTTCATAGGCCTCACTTCATACTGTAGACAGTGGATCCCGCAATATGCATTTCTAGCAAAACCACTCATCCAGTTGACAACCCAGGAGGCAGCCACATCGACTGTTCTCCCTTGGACTCAGGAACATACACAAGCTTTTGAAAGCCTAAAGAAAGCTTTATGTCAAGCACCTGTTTTAGCAACGCCATGTTACAGAAAACAGTTTACACTCTTTGTTACAGAACGCGAAGGTACTGCTTTGTCAGTACTCACACAGGAACAAGCAGGAGCACACAAACCATGTGCTTATTTTTCTAGTACATTAGATCCCGTAGCTCAGGCTTTGCCTGCATGCCTAAAATCAGTAGCAGCGACAGCTTTAGCAATTAGACAAAGCGATGCCATAGTGTTAGGACATCCATTGACAGTTCAAGTACCACACACAGTAGAAGTCCTTGTGAATAGAACGCAAACACAACACTTGACTATAGCACGACTTACAGGGTATGAACTTACATTGTTTCAACCACATATAGAAATCAGACGCTGTAACACATTGAATCCTGCCACACTTTTGCCAGTAACCGGAACAGACCCACTAGCTCATGACTGTATTGAAGTTATTACTATAACGACAAAACCCAGACAAGACTTGACAGATGTCCCATTGTCAGATCCAGACCTGACGTTGTATGTAGATGGTTCATGTATGAGAACGAATACAGGAGAGTTAGTGGCTGCTTATGCAGTCACAACAGATACAGAAGTCATTGAAACTAATCGTATTAATACTTTGTCAGCTCAAGCCGCAGAGCTCATCGCTCTGACACAAGCCTGTATTCAAGCCACAAGTAAAAAAGTCAACATATACACTGATTCACGTTATGCATTCGGAGTTGTACATGACTTCGGCGTGCTGTGGCGAGAGAGAGGTTATTTAACTTCCCACGGTGCCCACATTCAGCACGGACCCCTCATTCATGCCTTATTAGATGCAATACATCTACCTACTGCAATATCAATTATGAAATGTAAAGCTCATACGAAAGTTACTGATATCATTTCTCAAGGCAATGATCTAGCCGACAGAACAGCTAAACAGACTGCTCAAACTCAGACTCCCGACATGACAAAGACAATAGTCCCGATACCGACACATTGTATGACAGTTAAAGATCCTACTCTTGACGTAATTGACATACAGACACATGCTACACAAGACGAAATAAAGAAATGGACTGAATTAGGAGGGATCCAAACGGACCAGGGATGGATGATGAAGGAAAAGTCTGTGTGGTTCCTTCCTGATTCAATGGTCCAAGTTATAATTAACACTACACATAGTCCAGCACATCTCGGAGAAAAAGCTATGCTAGACAGCATTCAACACATTTGGTTCAATAAACATTTACGAGCAGCAGCAAAGCAAAAAGTCCGTACCTGTATGATCTGTTGTCAGTTTAACCCAGGAAAAAGCGTTCCCGTAGAACAGGGTGGATTTCATCCTCCTGATCACCCTTTTGAAGTGCTCCAGATGGATTATATCCAGATGGAACGATATCGAGGATTCAAATACGTTCTTGTAGTTGTCTGCGCTCTGTCCCGTTGGACGGAGGCATACCCGGTTTCAGATTACACTGCCCCGACCACTGCCAAACAGTTAGTTCGAGAATTCTTCCCACGATACGGTTTACCACGTGTTGTCTACTCAGATAACGGCCAGCCGTTCTCATCCGAATTAATGAAACATGTCTCACTTCTGTTAGGATATCAGTGGAAATTCCACTGTGTCCGACACCCCGAGGCAGCAGGTCTCGTAGAAAGACATAACCAGATACTGAAAATCAGATTGTCCAAAATATGCAGAGAGAAAGGTGTCGACTGGGTAGTAGCATTACCAGTTGCACTCTTTTACATGAGAATGGTAGCACACTCTCGAACAGGGCTATCCCCGTATGAGGTGATCTTCGGCAGACCACCAAATATGTGGGGGACGCCCATACCACGCAAAATAACTGATGTTGACTGTAATATGCTGACAGATTATTTGGCTTCCTTGATGTCTGCACTACAATCTTGTCGTTCACAGGTAGCTGCAGCCTTTCCCGACAACACTGAGGTGAAACCCCATGACGTAGTTCCGGGTGATATTGTATTTGTGAGAAATTTCGACCGAAAGACTCAGCTGGAGCCCAGGTGGAAGACACCCAAGTTGGTTCTGCTAACCACAAGGACAGCCGTGAAGATCGAGGGCCGCAAGGGCTGGATTCATTCAAGTCATATCAAGAAATTTCATGGACAATACTCGGATATAGACATTGTGCCCTGCACTCCCTCACAGACTGATTCAAAACTTCCTTTGGTTGAAAAGACTGAAACAGAACTTTACAAAGTTAAGTTGAGGCCTAGAACGTCAGACGGTTTGATTGTTTAAGTCCTCTCCTAGGTGAAGCGGTTGAATCTGTCTCTGACATGTATCCTCTAGACCTGAATCATGGACAGTCGCGAAAAATGATGAAACGACAGGCGTATTGTAAATCACTGCGTAGCCATTGTATAGTGACATTATTAATTTTGTTTTCCTTAAGTCTTTTAATAATTATTACAAGTATGTTGTTGCACATATATTACCCTATTGCCAGAAATGTTCACAATGTTATTGCAGAACATTCTTTTAGTGACTTACCTCCGCATGAATTGTCTTATAGACTTGCGCTGCGCAATAATACTTTCATTAGTATGTTACATCATTCCCATCAGACTAGTAATGCCACTAATTGTTGGGTGTGTGGCCGGCTCCCTCCCTATCAGAATTATGAAGGAGTCCTGCCATTCTTTCCACATCCATTTACACATAACGGTTCCTGTGGAGCATGGTTTAGTTTAATCAATTCCATAAACTCAGACACAGCAGTTTACCAAGATCAGTGGGTATGGGGAAACCTGAACCTAGTTTTACTCAAGGTCTGCTATCCTGACAAGGAGGGTCGCCCCAAAAGAACAGGAACTGATCTAGAAAATGAAGTATATGGATTAGGTAATTTTACACCTAATCTCATGATTCTAAATGTCGTATCCGAAGTTGAACTAGTCTTACCCACCATGTCAGTATTCCCAGCGAAGGGTGAATTGTGTGTAAGAAAGGTTGGTTCCATACATATGGGCCATAGTAAGTGTACTACTACAGTAGAATTCAGTGATCAAGGCAAATCTTCATTCAGAGCTTATCGCCACTCCTACTTTATATGTGGTCAGACTGCATATATGCGTCTACCTCTAGATTGGGATGGTACCTGCTACATTGCATTCCTTTTGCCACCTGTTTTCCTAGCTCCTCCTGATTATTATAGAAATATTCATTTAGTACACAATAGAGAGCGGAGAGATCTCCCAATTGTCGATTATACTGAGACGGCATGGGACAAGTATGTAGATTTCAATAAAGGCATCTTTCCCTATATAGGTACAGTTACCAATAGTAAGCTGATACGTAGATTAACTAGAACCCTTGAAGCAGTAGTGAATGAAACTATTTCCGCCTTAGGCAATTTAACAGAAGAGCAGTCTGCTATGCGGATTGTTGTGCTTCAAAATCGTCTTGTCCTTGACGTCATCTTGGCTGATAGAGGCGGAGCTTGTAGGGTCATCGGATCCAGCTGCTGCGTATTCATACCAGAGAATTCGCCATCTGTATATAAAGCTATAACTCGCCTTCACAAGATTGTAAGCCAGATACACCAGAACCCAGGCACTTGGACTTGGTCCAGTTGGTTTTGGAGTGTGATATCAGCCTGGGGATGGAGAGTTCTATCCTTCCTAGGTATTGGCCTTCTCATACTATTCAGTTGCTGTATATGTCTACAATGTGGACCAGCGATTTGTGGTCTGTGTGCCACATCGTGTATTCCACCACCAAGATTTCATTCAAGATCCCGGAAGAAGAAAGAAGAACAAATGATGCTATATGAACAGATCAATGGATTAATGAAGATTGATATCTCTTAACGGGCAAGTAGGGGACAAGGAGGGAATGCGGAAATATGGATTTTTCTGGTCAGTTATGTCCCCTATCTTGGACCCCAACGGTTCTATGTGCATGTCACAAATACATGTATGTTCCCTCCAGCTCCAGTTATAAAGACGCAAACACATGTGCGTCCACCGTCAACATGTCCTCTGTCAGATCCGCCATGAATAGGCCGGATATTCCATCCCTAAGTATGAAAGGCTACCGGCTTTATATGGTTCACTTATGCCATTTTACAGTCCAGGCAAGTAGGCCCTGATTCTGTCATCAAACTCTTCTTGCCTTCTGCCTCTGAAAGCTCCAGTCTGAGCCTGCATCTGTGACCATGAACTTTGTCTCATTCTCTGCGCAGCTCACGAAGTCTGACATCAGCCTATTTTCTGCCAAGAACTGTATTTCACCTTCGAGTTATCTGCTTCCCCCTCAGCCGATGCATTCCTGCCTAGTAGTTTAAGTAAACATTCTTCCAGTTACCAAGCAAAGGGCCCGGCTTCTCTGCCCTCATGCAAGTAATTCATAGTCCTGTTACTATGGAAGATTCCTGCCCTCGCATTTAGTGTAGACGCCTAGACGCTTTTACACGCACGCACAGTCAGTATAGAACAGATTCTGTCCGAAAGTCCTTCTTTTATGGATAACATAGTTCTTTAAACATAGGATGTTAGATATGATTCGGGACTAGGTTGACTTGACCCCCCAGACTTCTTGTCTCCACATGTAGAGCTAAATGTCAAGTCCCCTTCACCCCCTAGTTACACGTCAATTACACGTCATACTGCTGCGCGCGCCTCTATGCCAAGTATTATCTTATAGATCCACCTATAGGTGACATCACAACCAATTATGTTCCTTTTTACTCCTTGTTCCACCCATTTTTTGTTACGCAGACAACTCGTCATTTTCCTTATCAATTGTTACGCCTATTGCATTCGCTTCATAGTAATATATGTACTATAAAAGTCATTTCATGTCAATAATGTATGTACTTCACTTCCTGAACCTCCGGGGTGATGGAACTTGAAGCATCCGATTATAATCGATTATTGGAATAAAGCCCATTCCGAACCTCTAATACCACGGATTCTGCCTCTCATTTTATTGAGCTATTTTATTATGTTTCTGTATCAAATTCAGTCCCGGTAAAGGAAAATTATTTACCACAATACACCAAAAAGACTGAAACGTCGACAAATACATCTATTTCCTCAGTGATTTTTGTCCTGAAGGAATTGCTTTCTGCATTGATAAGTTTCATGTTCCATTTATGCATATTGTTTGGAAAAGATGCTCACACTAGTGACTATGAGGCATCAGTAATCGCAAACTATGTGTAAACATCAGTCAATGTGTGTTGTTTTAGTCTTTTGTACCCTTTGATAAATTTCTTTCTTCATTATTAAAGTTTATAAAAGTTTTTATTTTGAAAAATTCACATCCGTCTGAAGAGTATTTGTAGCAGATTTATTCTGATGTAAATGAGCTAATTGATTAATTAATTGTAAGCTATTAACTGGAGCTTACTATCATTGTTTTTTGTATTCAAATTTAAACTGAGTGCATTTAAAGAAATCACTTGTAGGCACAGATACCTGCTAATACGTATATTACCCAAGCCTCCAAGGGTTAATTAGGTTCCCTGCTTTTTCTTGTTGTAAAATGCAGCTCCTGCAACAGCTGGAGCAGCTTAAATTAGACTCCACCCTCATACATCACTAATGTTAAGTTTAAACATAAAGGGCCTCATGTAGGTAAATAAATTTTACCGGTTCGTAAATACCGAGCCGTACCGAATCGGTAAATTAGAATCGGTAAGTTATATGTAGGTAAAAATTCGGTAACAGTTACCGATTCGGTAACATTCGGTAATTACGAATCGGAATACACCGAATCGGTAAATACCGAGGTGGAATCCACCGATTCGGTAAATACCGAGGTGGAATCCACCGATTCGGTAAATACCGAGGTGGTATTTAGCGATTCGGAAAATACCGAGGATACTACCACCTACCCTTAACCAAGTAGCCAATATCACAATCATGCCATCATAGAAGGTCTCTCAGGCTTGAATAGGGGACCCCACACCTCAAAGATCAGCTCAGTGAAATCACATCACAGGAGCATCAGGAGTCTCCTCGCAGGAAGGCTCGCCTTCGGTCTGAACAATAAACATGATGTCTGTGATATTAAAAGCACCAACTTTCAGGTATGTGCAGCTGCGCGTGTGCCATGGCTAAATCGTGGGTCGAACAACCCAGAGTGGAAAACATGCATTGTGTAAAATTCCAGACTGTGTGTCACAGCATGTACAGACCAAGGTCGCTGCGCAGTGCTTGGGATGGGAACAACATAATGCACTCGTCTGAAGGAATTTTCGAGTCATTAGTTTATTCAAGAAAGAACATGTAAACGCAGTGTCGTGTGCAAAGACACAAATATGGCTACATAACATACAACGCGGTCATGCCAACTGAACAATGCATGTTCGTATGCAGGGAGAACTCACTACACGCCCCCTTGAGCGAAGCAATATGTAATAGGCAAGAAAAGAGAGAAAGCAGAGTTCAGTTTGGTCAGAGCAGGACAGGGCATAACCAATGCAGCGCCAAAGTCCTACAGTCCAATTAATTGCAGCATACAATTGTAAAAAACACAATGCATATATAGTAAACGACTCAAGCAGACCATCAGGAAGAGAAAAACGAGAAATAAAAGAAATGAATGTCGCGCCAGGGTGCTGTCCAGTAGCACAGGCGCAATGGACGACTATCCAGTCAATCCATGAATGTATAGGCAGCATATGTGGCCACGGCTTCCAACAGCCAATCGTTTTCAGGGCCACTAAAAGTCTCAGCCATCCAATTGAGTAAAGAAAAGGAACATATGTGTGCTCCAACCAACGGAGCCTCTAGCACAATCTGAGGGCACCCGGAATGTTCCTCCAAATAGCTCATGGACAAGAAGTCGTAGGCTGCCGCTGAGATGTCCCAATTACCCAGGATACCAAGCGCCGCTCCACACTCCATGATCCGGACACCATAACAGGACAACTCGTGAGACACTAAGGGCCGCATCAGTCGATCGAAATCCGGCACCGGAGACAGCATGTTGGTCAAGCACAAATCCAGAGGCCATTCAAAGGGACAATCCAGGCAGTGCAATACAGGTTGTACGCAGGTGAAGTAGGAATACCTGAAGGATAATCCATAAGCCAGGCTCAAAGTCGCCAATGGCAAAGTACCATAGAAGTCAAGCATCCTATCACGAAGAAGATGCAGACGGGACAGGTGCTCGTGTGGCACAGAAGGAGCAGCCATTCCGTAGTATGAAAAGTAAAAGCAGCACACCTTCCACCAGCGCCAGATGCAGCGGAACACCTCCAAAGATGCTCGGGAACAGTGAATGTAAAATGCCGAAATTACACAAATAATAGTGTGGAAGGAGGTCACGAGACCCGAGCCCCACATGTTCACACAAATTGAGCCAGGCCGGTCGTGGACGAGGCATTGATAATACATTGGATCAAAGAGCCGAAATGCAGGGGGAGGTCAGTATTCAGAAGCGCCTGTTCCTCAGTGCGCGTAGTAGCAACGTGAAGGACAAATATTTCACGAGGGAAGTCAAAGGCACCTGTTTGTGGGACAATGGCGCTCTATTCTGCTCAACTAGTTGGACTCTGCTTTCAAGGTTGGAATCGAAGGTCAGATGGAAACATCCCGCCGCCCATGCGGGGGTGGAATAAGAACAGTATTGCAGCAGACAACTTCATGCGAGACAGTTATGTACGGGATTACCACTCACATCCCGCAGCAAACATCATTTATCATATTGAAATGAATACCGTTTGCAAGCAAAGTGAAAGAAGGTGTAATCACAGGCACTGGGATACCTCGTAGGACGCACGCCGAAATCGGGGCTTGTACATTGCATGCGCCGTGTACTTGCATGTGCCCATTGTCTCATGCATGAATCCTAGGAGTGAGAGTGCTAGTGCTAATATCTATAACGGCTTAGGCCTTCTCCATGTTCGCTTGGTCAATGGCTCTCAGTCTGGAAGCCGCCTCACTGTGCGACAACTTGCAGACCTCGTTGTAAATAGCATACGCGCACCTTTTGGTTCTGCCACCCACGGGACCTTTCACAATAACATTCCATTCGGTATGCACATTGATGGAGTGGGTGGACTTCCTGATCCTGTAGATGTGCTCTGTGTCAGCTGGTGGACAGAGTGGGATGTGTGTCCCATCAATGCAGCCAATGTAATGGGGGAATGAATTCCTGAAGGAACGGGACAGGCAACTCTGGGATACACCACCCACCGCAGCTGTCACCACCTGCGAAATGCCGGATGCCAGCAGATGTGGGCTGCAGAGCACCTGCACATGTGGGGGTATGGCGTGCGCCCTTCTTATTGGCTGGTCCAGGAGTGGGTGTAGGTCCCTGCTTAAGTCCATGATGGTTTCGGGGTGTAGCCTGTACCTCTCATGTATCTCTGCATCAGTCAGCTGGAATGGTGTGATGCGCTGTCTGTGGATGCGTTCCTTCCGTCGCCAAACCCTCAGTCCTGCTGCCTGTAGACGTAGGCGCATTGCAATGACGTGCATGGCTGCCAGGCTGTCCACGCTGTTGCATTTTGGGATTGCTGAGCTGCACTGCTGTTGGTTACCACCTGCTTTCAATCCGTGTTAATTACCGACTCTTATTTACCGATTTTCCTGGATTTCTTATTTACCGAGTGCTCCTACATGTCATTTTAATTATTTCCACTTCATATTTACCACTTCATGTTTACCGATTCGTTAATTATGTATTCGGTAACTATGAATCGGTATTTACCGCCTCATATTTACCGAAAAGTGGTTTTTGGACTCCTACATCTCACTTGTCTGTATACCGGTCGGTAACGGCATATTTACCGAAATTCGGCCGTTACCGACCGGTATTTCGCTACCTACATGAGGCCCAAAGTGATGTAAGTCTCATTTACATTTTACACTCATGTTTCAAGCTATATTGCATTTATGTTGAAAGTGACATTTGCGTATGCGATCATGTGCTCAATTACTCAAGTTTCACATTTATTCTTAAAGCTAACATGTATGTATGATCTTGTATTCAAAGTGCACATTAAAATGCTTAGCTAAACTTAGCCTAACTGCAAGCCTTAGTCGAAATGCATTTTGCTTCACCAGCAGGCTTTCTTTATACCTTGCAGGTTTATTGTCATGATATCCGTTAGCTAGAGAAAGGCTTATTGTCTGTATTAGATAAGCAATAGAGAGGCCTGAGAGGAAACTTGGCAGTGATGCAGAGAAACAGTGGTCAAAAGCGGCCTTCTGATCATCATGTACCAGGAAGGCAAGAGATTCGGGGTTGAGAAACAAATCTGCAGTTTGATACAGTGTGAACCTTAACTGATATGCTGATTAGCCCAAGCGGTGACATGATTGGTACTTGTTGGTGTGAGAGACATATAATAATGCTCTGATTCTACTGTTACTTTTACATTGGTGTTCTCACAGTTGTAGGTAGAGCAGAACAGATTCCCTTTAGAGTTGGAGCGCTACACACCTCTCTCCTTGCCTTATCCTTGTAAGTGTGAAGTTATATGCTAAACACTGATTTCCTATTCTTTTGGACTTTTACTGGAGTCTGATCATGCTGACACCTTTTTTACATTTTTTGTCTTAAACTCCTGATTTAGGGCTTTTCACTAGATGCCCTTTTATTTAGTCTGTTATGCGAGAGAAACTTATTTTTCAAAGTTTCTTTATGGAACACCTATTTGCTTTAATATGTGTTTATACAGTTGTAATTATTGCAATTCAATGTATTATTTTGTTGGGCCTTAACCTACTGAGATTCCTGCATTTGCTGAACTTATGTCTGTCCTGCATATGTACCCGATTGATTGGTAATCCAAAATAATATCTAGTATTTCAAAAATATATTTAGTGTTTCCTGGTCCTTATTCGGGGTCACCCTTGCTTCACAAGTTATAAATGCATTGTTGATGAAAACTCCTTTTCAATGATTCATGTCAAACAAAGGTCTCTATGACCAATAGGGGAAAATCTTTTACGACTAAACTAAGAGATTATGTTTCAAGGCCCAGTGCTCTTTCACAACCATCTGTGACACACAACAGGGTCTTCGTGCTACAGTGATGACTGTCCATGACTCTAGGCTTGTTCTCCGTGCTACAGAAATGACCAACTACAATGCTCTCTTCGCACCGTACTTTTGAGATGGTAACATGTTTAGGCCTGGGTGTGAAATTCCACTCTGCTCGTGGAGTTTGCAGAGTTGTTCCCACTTGTCATTCCTCGTAGTGTGTGGAGTTCTGTGTAACACATTTTTTACTCACTCATGCTCACCAGCATTAGGTGGGCAATAGCGAGCAAGAAAAATCTTACTCCAGACCAGCTCCCAGTGAGATTTCTCAGCGTAGACGGTTAACAAAGTGCTGCTACTGATCGCATTGAGAAACCTTCCGTTCGTGTTTGGAGTAACTGCTGCTCGAGCAGAACATTTACGTAAGCGGCAGAAAGAAGAAGTGTCCTCCTGTGCTACTCATGGTGCAGTTTGCACTGATTTTCCAGCTCGAGACAAACACCCTGCGCTAAAAATCAGCATGAACGGTGCAACCTAATGCACTCTGCCACTTGTGGAACTCCGTGTAGCGCAGCAGAGTTTTTATGGGTCACTTCGTTTAGTTCCGCATAGCACAACTTTTCCCCGCTCTTGCACAACCAGATGACTGCAAGTGGCGCATTGTGCGTTTAGGTGCTGAACTCATCTAAAAAAATTAAAATGCATTTCTCCATTTCTAATGATTGAATTTTTGTCATTTTGTTGTCAAAATATTTATTACATTTTACTCTATTGTTCTAAATTGGTGAGGGTTTTTTCTGTGCTGTGTTTTCACTTTATTACTGTTTCATGTGGCATAAATACTTAACACATGGCCTCTAAGTTAAGCATCACTTCTTTCCTGCCAAGCTACCACAGTGTTAATCACAGGTTAATTTAGTGACTTTTTGTGGTTCACCCTAACAGGGATTGTAGTTTTGGTTGAGAAGGGTTTACACCACCCTCAACCAAAAACCCAATTTCCTACATGTAGCAATCCAATCATAGGACCATGGTGGTATTAAGTACATGTCACAAAACCAATGATAAGTAAAACTAAATCAATGGCATAGTTTGACTGTGGAATGTGCTTACAAATCATCTGTACAAAACTCAGATTTATTCTCATAAAGCAGTGTTTCTTGCAAAGACATCATCTCAGTTGATGATGACACATGCAGGTTTTCACCGAAAATCACAGCGTTGATTATATCTTTTGCAGTTGCAGTAATTGTAGCATCAGATTCTTCCATGAAATATATTGTTTGATGTAAAACTAGAGACATGTAGTCTCGAATATCTGTGACTGGGTTCCAAGCTGGCGATGTTACTGCACGCTTTAAAGGGTATGTCATTCAGAGAGGGGAGAGGCTGTGAGGCTCTGCTGTGGATCCTTATTGATGCCCACGAGAGTCTACTGTACAGGATCTGCCTCATAGTGCTTTGTTATGTGTTCAATAGACACTTGTGTGTTTTTGCTTGAAGCAGACAATGAAGGCAGCTTTACAATTTGTTTGCCTTTTCACTCCAGAACTGGAATGGATATTCTGTAGGATGGCCCAAAGGCTTGTTTATCATGGATCTTTTCTGAAAATAGATTGCTTACTTGGGGGATTCACCTGTCAGCAGCTGTTAACACCTTCCCTTCACTAATGGCAGCTTCAGACTGCTTCATGTTACTTAGCTTGTCTCTGATTTCTTGGATGCTCTGTAAGATATTTAAATGTTGGTCCCGGTCAAGTTCTTCTTTTTTCTGTCACCTCCCCAGAATTATCTATATCAGGTATATACAAAGGGACTCTGAAGAGTACATTTTATTGAGTGTGGTTTGCAATACTTTTGTAGGCAAGTTCTTGAATGCACTTTGAACTCCATGTAGGTGACGGTACCAACCTGAAGAGAGCACCCTAAGGTTTGCTTGCTTGCTTTATTAACTCATTAATCTTGGATCAAAATTGGTTGATGAATGGCAAACATACTCATAGGGCAGACTTCAAAGCAAAGATAGGACCATTGTCTAATGAAATGTAGGGTTTGCTCCCGTGGCTAGAAGACACTACAAGTCCTTTATGGTTGCTCAACCACCTGCATTTCTCTACGAACACACTCGCAAGAATCAAGAACAGGAATCAGTTGTCACCAGTACGTACTTACATCAGTTAACAGAACTTATCATCTGGACATGTTATAAATTTAAAATCCTGAATGGTAGATTGGAGACTGTGAGGGGAGTCTGCTCAGGTCATCTAATACTAGAAGCTTTAAACTGTGGACAAACATCACATTGCCATACAAAATCTCTGACATGTTTAAGTAAACAAAGCCACCAGTAGTGTTGCTGTAGCATTGCTCTGGTTGCATTTATCCCACCCTGAGCAGATGCCCAGCCATCAGGGACTGCTTTGATTAAGTCTAATCAAGTTTGATCTACTCAGCTTTATAAGAATTATCCTCTCTCTCATTCCCGCTGCAATAACCACAGGAGCGGCATCTTAATTGAAGGTGTAGAAACATTTGAGAGGAAAGCCCAATGCAGGTGTTTCACTCATTGCTACTGTTTGTATTACTGATAGTACATCTGTGTCGATCTTCATCTGAAATTTGTTTAGGACTGGTAACTTAACAGTATACACTGCAGACTTTGCAGCTAAGTCAGCTGCACAATTCCCTTTGGTGTAAATCCTCTAATGCTGATGGTCCAAATTGTGCATCACATGGACCAGTGAAAGTTTGTCATGTGAGACAGCTAACTTTCAAAGGAGTACTTTATTATTAATCAGTATTCCTTTTGAATCTTTGAATACATTCAAAAAATGTTTCAATCTACGTTGTAACCTTGCATGTAGATGGATGAATTGAGCACGATTAGTGTGGTAACTGACAGACCAGCCTTTCTCAATGGAAGTACCAAGGTATGAATTTCTGTATGTAGTGAGCTGCTATCACCTAGGATTCTGGCGTGGGGATGCTGCGGTTGAAATTTACCATCTTTAAATAACCCTGAACTGCTGTGTAGGCTGTGGAGTCATTTATTTTAGTCCCGACCTCAGTGCGTGTAGACCCTTCTGTATAAAACAGGCTGGGATATTACTAAATGGATATGAATTCAATATGGCTTTTATATCGTGATTTGCTTCTGGCTTCATGGGACCTTGAGCTATGCTTGGGGCTCACTATGTAAGGGAATAACATATGGAAAAGAGTGTTTATCCCACCCAGCTAGGTCTCTATATAGGGCTGGAGCTTGTATGACAAACCATTCTTGTGTTTGAATTTCCATGATGTCCTCAGGTACTATAGAAGAAAAGGCTACTCGTATTACCTCTTTTCCTCGGGGTGCTTTCATAATACAAGAATTATGTCATAATTTTCAAATGAATGTATTCAGAAGACTTCTTTAATTGTGCATGGTATATCCCCTCAATTAGTATATCCAAATTATGAACACTATTGGGAGGATTTACATGTTTTGCTTGAGTCTCAATCTGTGTGAAGTTGTTAGTTGCACCACCACCGGAAACCCCTGGGGAGTTTGATGCACTATTGTTACTTCTGCTGCATGGTCTAGAAGTGCTCTCACCCAAGTTCTGTTCCATAGAAGTATCTATTGCAGGTATGGCATGTTTCTTAGAAAGTCCTGCACTTTCTTCTTTGAACTGAGTTTTAAAGTTGTAACCTTTCTCATCTCTTTTTACAGTGATGTCAGTCTCTCATCTTGATTCACCTTTCTGCTTATATTTTTCTCTTCTTCAATACTTCTTCCGACCCCATCTCTCTGATTGTTTACTGTCAGAATCCTGAAAAGAATGGGAAGAACGGCTATCAGAATACCTATACTATTCTGGCTTTTGTTTTTGGGTTTCCCTCAAATTATAACAAACCAGGCAGGATTCCTGGGTTATTTGAGATCCAGTCTTTTCTCTCTCCCATTCGTTTTACCTTCAGTTACAGGGTTTTCCTTTGTGGAACACTCAATGTCACTTTTAGGTTATAAATGTGGTTTAACAACCTGTGTTCCTAAATTATCCCTGCCTACAGAAGGTACAAACTTCAGATATTACTCTCTGTAATTCCCATTCACGATCTTGAACAGGAACTACTGCACCCCTTAATGTATAGCCAGCACAGATGCTTCACCCTTTATGGTGCTGAGGGTGATCGAGGAAACTGTAGAAAAATATCCCATTAATTTCATGCCTAAGTTCCAGAGCCAGTGCAGTTTTGTGCTCATTTTGTATTTATTTTTATACTTCTGGGGAAAATGCTAATGAGGGTGTGCCATATGTGTTACTGTGGATGCATGCATATATACTTCCCCATGTTTTGCACTTTTCTTCAGGAGTAATAACCACACACAGAATATACATAAAATACCACAAATGCATGTTGCTAGCAGAGCTAATAAAATGAACAGTTCTAACATATTTAGAATGTTCCTAGCAGCCTAACACCTTAAAGAATACTTCTAATCACTACACTAAGAGAGCATGGAGTAGTTTCCTTACCTCTAACGTTTCTTGAAGCTCAGTACACTACTTGTCTGTTCACAGCAGATCAGGTGTAGTTACCAGACTTTAGCCAGGAGAGAGTGTTCCTAGGGAGGGAAACACATCAGCTGGGCTCAGCTCCTCTCCCCTATGTACTGACTCTCAGCATTAGAGTGAGTTCTGCAGCAGCCTGGCAGGACCTGTCATGATAACCTGGTGTGAAGGGCTCCCTAGCTCATTGGTAATTCAAGGGCTTTATATAGGTTTGACCACTGACTTTTATTCTGCATTCTACTAATCTCAGACATGACTAGTATCAACCAGCAAGATGAAAATGCATCAGCTCGAACTACATATGTATTTAACACATCCACTGTCAGACCTCGACATGAAGTTTTCATGTAGCTTGTAAGGGACTTGGGTCACATTATGTTTTTGCGAAATTATTCTTTAGAGCAATTCACACCTTCACAAGTTCTGCCCAAAGATAAAGACATGCTCAACGTGGACCAATGGCAGATAGACTAAATTAACATACTCAAAAAGAATTCTGGTATGCGATTCTAGGATAGCACATCAGCATCAGCTATAGTCAATTTATTTTGTTATAATCTCAACCTTCAGAAAGAAGGCAGAATTATTCATTTCTGCGAGGAGACATCAGCGCACCGAGCGTCTAGACATTATGGATCATTGTTAAAATAGTTCCCTCGGAAAATAATCTAAATTTAATCTTGACTTTATTCAATTTTATCATCATGTTTTTGTAACTATTGGGATAGCATCTTGACTGTGGTGCATGACACAATTCTTAAACGTTCTCTGTTTTCAGCCCAAATAAGTTGCATTGGAATGAAAATAAACACTGTGCAGCATATATTAACCAGTGGGAATAGGTAAAAAAAAAATTGAGAGCAGTACAATGAAATGCAGGATTACTTGTACGAAGTATTGTTATTACTATCCTATTAATTTTCTCAAATAAACATATTCTTGAAACTTAAAGTTTGTGCTGGTGGTTTCCGGAGCGCAGCACAGGCACTTAATTGTGAGCACCGGCTCTAGTGACAGTCCACTACATAGTGGTGCTGTCTTTTTAATTTTGAGATGAGCACAACAAGCATGTTTATTAAGTCAATATACATTGGAAACGAATAATACCAGCCTCTCATGTCATTAATATAGGTTTGTGTGGCCCGAAACAGTCTGAATTGTCACACTTGTAGGGGTGCGGTGGTCGGGTGTGATGTTGGTATTGTCATTGGAAACGCTGGCAGGGCATGGGTGGTGCAGGCTGCAGTGGCCTTCCGAGAAGGGCCCTGGCACTTAACCTTTTACAAATTAAGCACTGTGCATGCCTCTCGGACCCACTCGGAATGCCTCCTTGCCATGATAAGCTTTCTCTGGTGTCTGACGTGCGCATGTTTGCCAATCTCTGGGGAGTATTCATTGCAGAGGAGATGCATATCATTTACAGTAGTGATTTGTGCATTAGAATCTGAGATGCTATATGTTGTAATCCTCATTTCATTTCAATGTAATGTATTTATCCATTAATGAAGAGTTGATAAGTGTGTGTCTTACGTGGTCTCATTTTGGGACCCCCAGCTCTGGCCTCTCCATTTCTACCGCATTCTCTGTAAATCTCCATCAGGCCACGGCTGATCCCTCTCATGCAATACTTAGCACTAGCAAGTTATGTGGCCTAACGGCTAGAGCGGTCGACATGGAACCTGGGGAACCGAGTTCACGTCTCGGCAGGGACCTCAACATCCTGTAATTCTGGGCAAATCCCTTGTCTCCCCTGCCTAACAAAATGAAAGTGTCCCTCTGTAACGCTACTGGTGCTCTGAGGCGTCTGATACCTTTGGGTCGAGTTTGCGCTATATAAAACCCGGAAAGGAAAAAAGAATAAAACAAGAATCCTATATAATACTTTGCGGTGCAGATCCCTAGCATAGTGCATTTTCATTTCCATCTCGCTTTACTTGTGTGGTATGTCATGTACCCTACAAAACAATGGCAAGGCTCACCCTTCGACTGAGCACACGGTGTAATGTTCGCTGGGTTTCTAATCTTCATATGTAAATACGTCTCTATCGCGCCTATCGTCGCTGTATTCTGATTACATTTCAAGGACAACATCTCCTTTGAATATTCTTTTTGGCGGGTTGATGCTCTCGGTGTGTACAACGCTTCAATGCGGCACGGTGATAGCATCAGGTTGGGGGCTCATTGGTATGCACATGAAATATAACTGTACCTGGGAAGTTTTGGATACTTTACAAGAAATCCAAGGTTGGAAGAGCTGGAATAAATTAAGGTTTACTGAGTCGAAAACTGAGTTTCTTATGATCGACTGTCCACCACCATCTGTTCACTGAAGAAGGAACAACCACACATCACTATGCAAGGACGTGATCATATGAAGATAAAAAAGAAAGGATGGTTACACTCTGCTACCTTAATGAAAGAACACTTCATGCTCTTATCTCAGCAGGCTTATTGCATTGAACAGACTGAAAGCAATGGCCAAAAAATGCTTTCACTCAGGTAAATAGTTTGAAGCTGTGTCGATTAAGCGTTTTATTGAAAACAACCCTCTGGACTGAACGGCTCGAATTTTCAAACGATTTGGATTATTTCCAAATTGAAAACCTTTTGAAAGTTTGTACTTGAGTGGCTGGGGGAAGGAGTGTGGTTCGAAGCGTGTTTGTAGAATGCAGGGGAGTACAGGGTCTCACAGCGCAGTGAGATTATATTTACACTGTTGAGCCCTAGGACAGTGGTTTTTAATTGTCTAGGCTGACAGCACAGCTGTCCTGAGAGAATTATGTGAGAATCACCAGGTGAGGGACTTTGGCTCCGCCCACTTGTTGGGAGCCAGGAGTACATGTTTTAATGGGCCAGATGTATGTACTTTCACAAAAAATGGTTTGCCCTCCAAACATCTGTGATAATTTTGTTTATTTATTCAGCTGCCTGAGCTTCAACTTTCAGGGGCACACACATCAAATTATAATGCTCTTAAAGTGTTCTAAATGATTTATCTTGTCTTGGTCTGGCAGCAGCACAGAATGGGAAGAGGGCAGCCATTAGCCAACATGGATTTTTTTTTATGTCTGGCTCGATAATACAGCTATTACCCGGCCTTTTAACCTGCACCAATATTATTCTACAGTTATTTACTTCCACACAGATACATATCCATTCCAATGCAATTTACTTGTAATGCTTCACATTACCATACAACATTTCATTTTATAGCCAGACTTAATGGCATTGCCAATGCTTGCTAAAGTGTGGCCCACAATGCCTACTAGGGGGTTCAAAAATTGTAATAATATTAGCAGATTAATAAACCATAAGCACATAGAAAAGCAAAATGCAAAACATAGGGTTCTATTACGATGGCGGGCGGACACCGCAACGGCAAAAGGGACCGCCCGCCATAGGTGCGGCAGTACCGCCATTCAAATTAGGATGCGCCCACCACACTGGCGGGCGCATCCCGCATTTTTTACATTGTGGTGGGCGGTGCTTTAAGCAGCACCTGCCGCAATGTAAAAAATGCATCTCATGCATTTGCATGCACAACGTGACAGGCACAGTGTGGTGCCTGCCACCTTGTGCATGCAAATGCTGGGGGTACCGTAGATACCCCCATGTACACCCTCCCAACACCCTGGAGGCCTGCAATGGGTCCCCAAATGCAGAAACCGCATGCTTTTCCATGGCGGCAACGCCACCATGCAAAGGCTGATCCCCGCAATCATCATAATATGGATGGCGGTGTCTTGCAGACACTGGCACCATATTATACATGTTTTCCACGCGGTCGATGAGTCGACCGGCGGACGGTATTTCCGTCCGCCGCGGACACCCCAGCCATCCTAATGTGGCGGGGGTCATTCTTGGCAGGATTGCGGGTGGTGGCTACCGTCGGCCCGCCAGGGGCGATCCACCCACCATCCTAAAGGTCCCCATTGTTTTTTTAAAACACTCTGTAATGTCAAGGAATTTGAAATAGAAGGATACAAATTAAGCTGGCATCCTAAGCTTGTTTCGTGGGAACAGTACACATGTAGCAAACAGTAGTATGGACATTTGGTGGCCTCAATTGAAGCCCTAGTATGCCCTGAAAAAAGAGAGGATGCATTAGGAGCAAAAATGACAAATGTCATGCTACAATCTAGTATAGCGCTTAGTAAAACCAAATGTTGAAACACTGCAACTGTCTCATTAAAATTAAAAATTAGTTTTTGCATAGATTTTTGAGTTGTGAATTAAATTGTTCAAGGGTTCAATGCCACAGGGCATGGGCACGTTTCATGCTCTGAGTTCAAAGACTACTGGGTAACGTGGTAGCTCCTACTCAGTGAGCACTTTCAGCTGAGTCTTGGTCACCAGGAAAGGGATTGAGTCAAGTACTTGCCCCATGTGCGCTGGGAACAGCCAGGCCTAGAGAAGGCCCCAGGTAGTGGCTTTGGGTTCAGAGCATGTACAAAATAAATCATTGCTAGTTATTTAGGGAATGCTACAGTAGCACAGGTAGCCATACATGTCAAATAAATACTCTGAATCGTAATCATAAAGTTCTTTGGTGGTGGTTTTAAACCATATATTTCAAAGCAATTATGTATTACATGCAAATTATTTTTACAAATCATGGAGAGTGGTACATTTGTAAGATAAGGCATGCTGGTGTTGAAAACGTTTCTCAGAAGCCCGCAGACGGTGCTATCAAAGGACTGGGGTGCTTTATCCCAGGTGGCACAGCCTTGAGTCCACCTCATGCTTATTTTTTCAATCACCATACACTTCCTGCTTTATTTTACTCTTGCAGATTCATTTAATCGCTGCTTTCTCGCTTTGCTACTGTTAATCCATCTTTTATTTATTCCTCATTTCCTCCTTTGTGTTTTTCACTCTGGGTCAAAATCTGATAAGGAAATTAAATGCCAGGCTCCAAAAATGATTGCCAGAGGTCCCCACCTGCAACCAACTTCTCAAATTAAGAACTGATCACAGGTATAACATTTTTCTTAAAACAATTGAATGCAACCAATGAGAAGCATAGAAATTAGTGCATTATAATACAGTATACAACAGTAATGCATAGTACTGCGTTCAATAATAATTTTTCTATTGAAAGGAAAATGGAAAAGATATTGAACAGATAACATCTGTTTGGTACCACACCATGGCATTGCTAACCTGTGGAGGGCATAATAGGACCATAATGCACAGGTACTCATTACTTATCTGGTCTATGTTTGCTAGCCTGAATATTACTGTGCTGTGATAGGGTTGTTATATTTCAGTTTACATTACCCATTTTATAGGTAAGTGGAAATACACTTATTGTCTATATATTTTAAAAATCACAGACTCACCAGATTCCGTCTGGATTCTGGGCAAGAACTTGTGCTTACACATGGGACATCTAGTGAACTTTCATTAATAATTCCACCATGACCTCACCCTTGATGTAACAGAGGAAATTGCAAATGTCATAAATTATCTTACAGTTCAGATTACATATCACAGTGTGTGAGAAAGTGGCTCTGTATATACTGTCCCCAAATAGGTACTGGTTGTACAGAGTCCACAGTCCCCAGAGGTTTGGCAGAGGTTAAAGTTAGATATAACCTTACTCTCTAAAGTGGTAGCTTGGTCGATCAATAAGGCAGTATCAGAGGACAGTGTAAAGCATTTGTTGCACACACCCAGTCAGCATATCGTCTCACACACTCAATAACTGAACTCTAGGCCAATGGTTTATATATAAAAAATATATGCTTGTTTTATTTTAGAACCAACAATAGGTATTAAAATATACTTTCTCAGAATGAGATGCTTTATATAAATACTTTTGCAATATGCAATTGGCTTTTGTAGAAAGTTACAAGTGGTTGCAATAGGCAACACAATTTTAAACACAATAATGCATTGAGTTCAATGGAAGTTTCAAGTTATTTGCAATAGATTACTTTTAGGATTACTTTTAGGATTCCAGGACTGGATCCTAGATTCAGTCCTGGGTCAGTACTTAAAAACAAGTGATAAAAGTCGACTTAGTTACTGTTGTGATATTTAGACAATATTTTGCTATTTTAAAAAGTTGGCACAGAAAATATTTCATAGAAAACAGTCAATGATTCCCTATGGAAGAAAATTCAAGTTGCAGGTATAGTATGTTCTTGTTAATTTTGTAATCCAGTACTGGGTGCCTAGAGTCAGTACTGGGACCTTTATCCAAAACAGGTAAGTAATTACGTTTTTACAATTTATACGATTTTTAAAGAATATTTAAAGTTTGCAGAAATCGACAGAAGAAATTTCACAGAAAAACAGTCAATGGTTTCCTATGGAAGAAAATTGGGTTACTGGTAAGTACAGTTGTGAATATTTTTCAGGGTCAGTGCTGGGCACCAAGATCCAGCACTGGGAGCTCACCTAATAGCAGGTGAGTATTTTCGTTTTCGTTACTCGGCTGATTTTTGGTGAATATTTTAAGTTTTGAAAAGTTCACACTTAGAAGAAATTTCAGGAAAAACCAGTCAATGTTACCCTATGGAGAAAATTGAGTTATCCGCTGTCAGGTAAGTACTCGACTGTCAAAGTTAAGGTTCTGGGCACAGACTCAGGGGCCTCACAGGGTCAGGTAGGTACAGTTGTTACACCCTCAGCGGCACAGGGGCAGCTGGGTGCAGAGTGAGTTAGGCCCAATGTTATCCTATGGGATGCAGGGGGTCTTTGGTTGGTGGCTGCTGACAAGCAGGCCACGCGGCTTTGGGAGCTGGGCTCCTGGTCACTTGCTCAGCGTAAATGGGGAAGTAGATAGGTGCAAAGGTTACACGGCCAGGGCCACTCGGGCGGCTGGGTGCAGGGTGCTTTTGAGCCTTCGGGCGCTCAATTGATTTCAATGGGAAAGCTCTGGTTTAGAAAAAGACTGCAAGCTCGGGGACGAAGATTCTTCAGGTGCCACCACCACTTCGAGAGGTAAGTTGGGTAGCTGGACAATAGGTAGGTACCCAGGAGCTGGGCACAGGGGTGCCTTTTGGTGTCGGGAAATCTTACCCTCTGTTGATCGCGGTTGGGGGGGTACCTGGTTCTGAGGCTGCAGGCATCGTCAGGAGTGTCGAGGGAAGTCCTTGGGTGCCGGACTCTGGGTCACAATTGCCGTGGGGTCGTCCTCGTGGTCTTTGTTCACTCCAGCACAGGCCAGGCTTGGCGGGTGTAGAGGGTGTAGGGTTCACGGTTCCGGGCTGATGCCAGGGATTAGAAGGTGATTTTGAGCAGAGCCTCTACTCATGGGAGTCCCAGGTGCTTAGAGCCAAAAGGTAGACAGGTCCTCCGGGCGTTGTGAGGTTGCTGGCCGGGTTGTAGCAGGAGCAGGTTCGAGGGTTGACAGGCCGGTAGGGCTGGGGCCAAAGCAGTTGGTGTCTTCCTCTTCTTAGCAGCTGCAGGGCAGGTCTTCTTTCGTCTTGCTCTTCTGTGTATTTCGGAATCTGGAATCTGGGGAAGGAAGGTTCAGGGTGCCCCTAAATACTAGATTAAGGAGCGTTACAGGTAGGTGAAGGTCAGGGACCAATGTGTCCCTGTCCTGGGGTGGGTACACCCCCTATCCTGCCTCTCTCATGTGGGAGGGGGGCAGGAGCTTAGTCCTGATTGGGCAGGCCTTCCCATCTTCAAGATAGCGAGAGTCCAGAGATGTGCTTCACCTCGCCTCCCACACCTAAGGGGTGGGGTTGGCAGGTTGGCACATCCCCTGACCTTATTTGGGGTTTCCAGCCAGGCCTCCCACCAGAGTGTGGGCTGCCAGTGGCCTGGGAAAGCTCACAGAGGTGGCATGCCTTTGAAGCTTCCCCCTGCCCATCCTGGGGGAGGAGATCTAGCACCTCGCCCAGGATGTGGATTGTTGCAGGCCCAGGAGAGCAGGGACTTTCCTACCCAGGGGTCCAGCAACATGTCAGCTGTGTGGCAGCCTAGGCAGCCTCCCAGACCAGACGTCGATTGTAGGTTAGGGTTCAGGGGGCATCTCTAAGATGCCCTCTGGGCTGCTTGGTATATTAAATCCCACACCGGCATCATTGCGCGTTTAATGTGCTGAGAAGTTTGATACCAAACTTCTCAGTCTTCACTGTTGCCATTATGGTGCTGTGGAGTTCGTGTTTGACGAGCTCTCAGCACCATGTACTCTTAAATGGCAGCACTGCACTTACAGTGCCCAGGAATGGACCTGGGTACTGTAGAGGCACAGGGCTCATGCTCCTGTGCCCACACCACTGGCATAGGGCTCCCAGCTAGAAAGGTGGCTAATGTATGCCAGGGCAGTGTAGGTGGTGGGCATGGCACACAGGGATGTGTGCCATGTCGACTCTTTGTTTTGTCTTGTACCCAGACACTCAGCCTGCAAGGGCAGTGTGTGTGTGTTAGGGTACAGGGCCTCTAAGGGTGGCACAATGAGTGCTGCAGCCCTTAGAGGCCTTCCCTGGTCACAAGGCCCTGGGTACCTAGGGTACCATTTACCAGGGGCTGACATGTGGCCAGGGTTTGCCAATTTGGGTTTTAGGTTTTTAGGGAAGGTACATAGGCCCTGGGCACCTGATTGGCAGGAGTCTAGGGCACACCCAGTCAAAGTACATTCAGCAATTCAGCAAAAAGTGGGGGCATACCATGCAAGAAAGATGGCACTTTCTCACACAGTGCTATTAACACTATCAAAGAAACAGCTATATATATATATATATATATAGATTCATATCTTGCCTTTAATATGTATTTTTATTTAAAGACTTGTTTTTAGGTGTTGATACATTGTGGTATGTGGCATGTGAATTATAGATTGCAGAGCTAACACTCTACTGTTACCTCTACATGGGTGTTGGACTGGGCCCTCTCTGCAGGGTCACTTCCAAACCTTTTACCTTCTCCCCTCCTGTTTTGCTGAATTAATTTTTGTTGGGCATAGAATTCTGTGAACTTTACCACTGCTTACCAGCACTAAGTTGTATGTGTTCACTCCCGAAAACATAGTAAAATTGGCTTATACCTGACAGGGAGTTTTAGGCTTGGCAAAAGGGTTATTTTGCCAAGTTGAATTGGTGGTTTGAAACTGAACACAGGCTGCAATAGCAGGCCTGAGACATGTTTTAAGGGGTTACTTAAGTGGGTAGCACAATGGGTGCTTCAGGCCCACTAGTAGCATTTAATTTACCTGCTTATGATATATCGTATACCACTTTTAGAAACTCATGATTACATTAAATATGCCATTTTAGCACAACTAGTCACACCTAAGATAGGCTCTAACCAAGTCCATAGGGAAGGGTGCACTTTATTTAAAAAGTTGGATATCTGATTGCAAGTTTTACATGCCCAGGTAGTGAAAAACCCACACATTCAGTTTTCACTATTATGAGGCCTACCTCTACCACAGGATAACTTTGGGTTACCTTATTTCATTTAATAAGTGAAAACATTTTTGGGGGAACAGGTATAAAAGGTTGTGGTTGGTTTTAAGGAATTGTAATTTTAACCGTGCTTTAATGGTATTATTTGCAAACCACTCTGTGCCATGGTTATGTCTTATAGCAATGTGTGTGCAAGGGACATCCGGAAATCACTAGGGTCCTGGGTCATACATTGCATTCTGGTAGACAGTGGTCCCTAATAAACAACCAATCCATAAAATATTATCCAAATGTTATTTTATTCACAGTACAAAAAAATGAAACAAGCAATAAAAACGGTGTGTGCTTAGTGCTAGAACGTGCTTGCTGCTCTCCTACAAGTGATACACACAAGTGATAAATCGTAATCAGTATTGGCATTGATAAAAAAGAATCACATGGCCTGTTAATGTTATGCAGAGTCTATAGGGTCCATGTTTAAAGTCAACGACGTTTCAATCCCAATGTGGATTTTGGGATCATCATCAGGACCCAAGAGGCTAGAGGAATCAGAGGAAGGAATAATGTTTTGAGGTCTCTTACTCCCTCAGTGGTATGTGCAGATCACACTTGGAGTGGGACTTGAGGCCCCAGAGCACATAGTGCCAGGAATTAATGGTTAGAGGTCTCTTACTTCCAAGAAGGCAAGGACCAATCACACCTGGAGGGGAAGGCCTATGGAGTAAATGGTAGTAAAATACTCAATGGAGCAGCCTGTAAAGGGAAAGCTGCTTAAACAAGCAGGAATGATGTGGAAAGGTGGCAGCCGACTGGGTAATGGGCAGTCTGCTCAACACGATGTGTGAATTCTTGGATTCATATACGTTATGTCACTCAACCTGTAGATGGCATTATAGTACTGTAATACACAGGTGCTCATTATGTGTCTGCTCGGTGTTCGCAAGCCAAAATAATAATGTCCTGGGATAGGGATGCTATGTTCATGTTTACATTAACCTTTCTATTGGGAAGTGGAAATCTACTTTTTTACTGAAATTTTTAAAATCACAGAAACACCAAATTCCTACTAGCTGCCAGGCATGAACTTGTGCACACACAGGGGAAATCAAGTGAACTTTGTTTAATAATTCACCTATGACCTCACACTTGATATAACAGATTAAAATTCCAAATGTCAAACATTTTGTTACAGGTCACATTGCATGTCACCGTACCATTAACATAATCACTGAGACAGCTACGTATATAGCAATAGTTGATCCTTTTGGTATGTGCCCTAATTTACATACAAAGTACTTTAAGTGTAGATACTTCTTGGTATTAATATTTTTATGTGTAAAGAAAAGAGTATGCAGTTCCTCAAAGAAAAGGCGGGGGGGTGCCAAAGGAAAGAAGAGACCGTGAAACAGAGGAATACCTCTATTCGGAACTAGGGTCCTCACACACCCAGCAAGCTAGGTGTCATGCTTCATCATATGGACCTGCTCCTCGTCGGGCCGGCGCTGCAATGCCCGACGGGCACCCTAAAAGGGGCTCTTTGGCGGAGATCTTCAGTTCCTGGCCGTATGATGCAGTGTGTGTGAGAGGGACCTAGTGGTGTAGATGTGAGTGCAGGTAAGTGAATTAAAACAAGTTAGAGAGTCCAAAAATAATTTTATTGGGGATGGCTCTCTACCTGAATAAAAAATGTGTGGGAACAGAATGGCAGCTAACTGATGTTAAGATTCAGTTTGGCTATGCTCATCTGCGCTGGTCGACATGTTTCTTGCCTGTTGGTCCTAGTGATCCGTGGCAATTCCTCAGGACCTAAAAGCTGTCAATAATCTACACTGGGTGGTAAGTACAGCTGTTACCTACTACCTGTTGTCAGGAAACGGTCTCGCCATCTGCCTAGGGAAACCTAAAAGGAGAGAAGATCATAAGCAAGGCATCCCAAGCAGAGGCAATGTAAAAAGTGGATGTATTACACAGGTCTAGTTCACAAAGTGATATAAACCCCCTATTGACTAATTGGTCTAACATGACGTCTTTATTCACCAAGTGTCAGTGACTCCATACAGTAAGTAGTGATAGACCTACAACTAGTGAAATTAAAAACCAATAAATTTTTTTTTAAAAAACAGAAGACTGTAATTCACACGTTATCCAAATCGATACTAGGATAGAGTGACTAAGGTGTTCTAGAGGCTCAAAGTGAAACTCATGGGACACTCACCTAATATGGTTTAGTACCATACTCCTATCCGTGGCCGTGGCGCCACCTGGACACCAAGACTCTGGTGTCCTAGTAAAGATAAAATGATACATGGGGTGACAACAACTGGTCCGACAGGTATTGAAGGCAAATATAAGCATCAACTCTAAAGCCCATGTGTGGTCCAGTTGCATGAGCTGCTGTGATGCGAGTCTCAGCCCGCTGGAGGTAATCAGATGATGGGATAGCACCACGGAGCAAACTTAAAAATAAATAAAGAAGAAGTCACAATAATTGTTAATGCCAAGGTCGGTCAGGGTATCAGCCAGTAGAAACCGCGTGACCGTTGACTAAAGGCACCAATTCACACTCGCTCGTACCACTCGGAGAGTCCGGGGCAAGTCCGGATCTGCCGTGAGTGTTTAATCGGCAAAATAACAAGGAACCACCAGCTCTCCCCAGTATCGAGTGAGACGCGTAATTGCGCCCGTAGTGTGTGTCCCGTGTCACTTACTAGCGAGATATTGTGACAAAATCTAAAATGGAGCAGGCACTGACAACAATGTGTCCAAGTCATGTATTGTCAGTTTGGCGGCGGAGATACGATCACCAACAGATATCCCAATCAATGCTGAAAGCGCAAACACACCACTCACCTGACCAGTCAGTAGCCTCAGGGCGTGCAGTCATATCGCCGATCTACTTACTTTAAGGTTGTTGCAGGAAGTGCTATCAACCTACCCTCGCGCCACTCGACCCGGGAATGCTGATGGCCGGTGTGGTGCCAAAACAGATATACCGGCTGAATCGTTTAGCGGAGGGCGTGTCGCGGAGGGCGTGTCTAATACCCGGAAGTGTGTAGAATGCGTGAGTGTGGACACAGCCTCGCATGAGAATGTCAAACAATGGCGGCCATCTTGGAATGGTGTCTAGGTCCATTCAAGTATAAGTAACCCTTGGAAAACGAGTCTGGTGATAAAGTTGAAAAGCATGGCCGGAATCCCACATAGGGTGTCAAATACAGCGGCCATCTTGGAATGGTGTCTGTATACATTCAAGACTAAGTTACCCTTAGAAAACGAGTATGGTAGTTAAGTTGAACAGCATGGCTGGAATCCCACATAGGGTGTCAGGTGAGTGGTGTGTTTGCGCTTTCAGCATTGATTGGGATATCTGTTGGTGATCGTATCTCCGCCGCCAAACTGACAATACATGACTTGGACACATTGTTGTCAGTGCCTGCTCCATTTTAGATTTTGTCACAATATCTCGCTAGTAAGTGACACGGGACACACACTACGGGCGCAATTACGCGTCTCACTCGATACTGGGGAGAGCTGGTGGTTCCTTGTTATTTTGCCGATTAAACACTCACGGCAGATCCGGACTTGCCCCGGACTCTCCGAGTGGTACGAGCGAGTGTGAATTGGTGCCTTTAGTCAACGGTCACGCGGTTTCTACTGGCTGATACCCTGACCGACCTTGGCATTAACAATTATTGTGACTTCTTCTTTATTTATTTTTAAGTTTGCTCCGTGGTGCTATCCCATCATCTGATTACCTCCAGCGGGCTGAGACTCGCATCACAGCAGCTCATGCAACTGGACCACACATGGGCTTTAGAGTTGATGCTTATATTTGCCTTCAATACCTGTCGGACCAGTTGTTGTCACCCCATGTATCATTTTATCTTTACTAGGACACCAGAGTCTTGGTGTCCAGGTGGCGCCACGGCCACGGATAGGAGTATGGTACTAAACCATATTAGGTGAGTGTCCCATGAGTTTCACTTTGAGCCTCTAGAACACCTTAGTCACTCTATCCTAGTATCGATTTGGATAACGTGTGAATTACAGTCTTCTGTTTTTTAAAAAATTTTTTATTGGTTTTTAATTTCACTAGTTGTAGGTCTATCACTACTTACTGTATGGAGTCACTGACACTTGGTGAATAAAGACGTCATGTTAGACCAATTAGTCAATAGGGGGTTTATATCACTTTGTGAACTAGACCTGTGTAATACATCCACTTTTTACATTGCCTCTGCTTGGGATGCCTTGCTTATGATCTTCTCTCCTTTTAGGTTTCCCTAGGCAGATGGCGAGACCGTTTCCTGACAACAGGTAGTAGGTAACAGCTGTACTTACCACCCAGTGTAGATTATTGACAGCTTTTAGGTCCTGAGGAATTGCCACGGATCACTAGGACCAACAGGCAAGAAACATGTCGACCAGCGCAGATGAGCATAGCCAAACTGAATCTTAACATCAGTTAGCTGCCATTCTGTTCCCACACATTTTTTATTCAGGTAGAGAGCCATCCCCAATAAAATTATTTTTGGACTCTCTAACTTGTTTTAATTCACTTACCTGCACTCACATCTACACCACTAGGTCCCTCTCACACACACTGCATCATACGGCCAGGAACTGAAGATCTCCGCCAAAGAGCCCCTTTTAGGGTGCCCGTCGGGCATTGCAGCGCCGGCCCGACGAGGAGCAGGTCCATATGATGAAGCATGACACCTAGCTTGCTGGGTGTGTGAGGACCCTAGTTCCGAATAGAGGTATTCCTCTGTTTCACGGTCTCTTCTTTCCTTTGGCACCCCCCCGCCTTTTCTTTGAGGAACTGCATACTCTTTTCTTTACACATGACTAAACTGGGCATGTATGCTGGACCTCCTTGAATAAAAGCCCATCAGTCCCTCTCTTGTTTACATTAATATTTTTATGACCATTAGTATTACAATTAACGTGCAAGCTTTTGTTTGCAGAACAGTATGTTAGTTATGGATTACTGAGCTAGCACTTTGGTGTTACTGTTTCATTGGCCACAATACTCACACTCCTCTGTAAGTGTGGTGGACTTCCTGAGCTGCACAGTCATGCTGAATTCTCTGTATACCAGAGAAAGTTCATTTAGTGCCTGATTTTAGTATGGATTGCAACATTTTCCTCCTGGTGGTTCCACTCACAGGGCCACTGGTCAGAGGCCTAGTAACCTCTTGATTTTCAAGAGGATTTGCTGCAGACTCCTAGATGCCTTTTGCACTGCTGCTTTGTCTTCTTCATGTATAAGCTTAGCAATAGAGGCCTATACTCATCTTCCTGTCCCTATCTGCTGATCTTCTGACCTAGGGTTTTCCTGGTTGCAGGGACAAGGCCCTCCAGAGTAGGCCACTCTTCTTGCCTGCAGTTTCCTTTCACCCAGACCTGGCACCACGTGGAGGCGTGCAGGGTTACTGTGTGCAACAACAAGCATTGGTAGTGTCCACTTCTGGAGGACATAAAAAAAGGCTTGTCCAATAGGATTCCCAGAGTCCTTTCCTTTGTGGTCCTTTGGCAAAGGCATGCTCTAATGGTCAAGGTAGGTAATCAAGTAGTTGTTGTTGTGATCAGTCCAATAGAGACTCCACAATGTTCAGAGTCTGAAGTGTGTTTCACCCTCCAAGCATCAACAACACCAGTCCTTCCTCTGTTATTATAGGCTCCTTCCCAGCTTTCTTAGCCTGTGCAGGACTTAAGTAGGAAGGGGGGTTTCCACTGATTCGTGAAATACCCAGCCAAACCAGTGTTTAACATTTTCTCACCTGCCCCTTTGTGTAACTTACAACAACCAACTCACTGCCCTCACTGTCCCACACCTGGGCTGCATGCTGGGTAGGATAAAACATGACTCACTATAAAACCGGGATGTTTATCATTATAAACCAATATCTGCCCATCTCAACCTTTCTGTTTTCTCCTAAACACTTCAAAGGGATTCACTGTTGGGAAACAGTGACAGATGTGTGGGTCTTGCTATTCCTAAATCCCAAGAGGAGTCCTTCCCTGGATAAACAAGCAAGTGCAGGATGATGGCCATGGAGAGTCCAACGCACCCAATTCCTCAATAATGCACTTCAATAAATACCATAGCCAAAAAGGATCCTGAAACAGTAGTAAAGTACTCCAGTACAGAGCTTCCATAAGTCTAACACCAGACATGGCTAACCACTTGTATTGAAACCCCCCTACCTTTAGAAAATATTGGAGTTAGCGACCTAAAATAAAAATCATAGGAAGTAATATTAAATGAATTTGTTTTTATAATAATAATATATGTATATATGTATATATATATATATTCACTGAAAAAACCATAGGTTTCACAGACGTTATAGTTAGCTGGACATTTCACTCGTAAAAAACCAATGAAATTCCCCCGTTATAGTTAGTTAAGCTAACTATAACTCGCGCACCCGCAATCCACTGCTGATGACGTCACATATAACATCACTCATGACATGGTCACTGACATCACTCATGACATCACTGATGACACCTCAAATGGCATCACTGATGACATCACTGATGACATCATCCAGTGAATGTGTGTTTTTCTGGAAATTAAATATGTTTTATATATGTATATGTCAAGGTCGATGGAAGAATAAATGGGTATATAAGTGTCTAAATGGATGATTTGTTTTTAAAAAATTGATTGTGTAACTGACTGATTAAGTGTATCATAGTGAATACATGGCTTAGTGAGTAATGTTTAAATATGTAAATATCTGTATCAGTCTCTCACTTTGTGTATAAGTGGCTGCATGGGTTGGTGAGTAGCTACATGAGTGTCCATATAGGTTATTAGTTGTTTTTTTGAGTATCAGTCTGATTGTCTGCATGGTTCGGTGGGGGGTATTACGTAGTGCATAGGTGCATGAATGAGTGACTGACTGTTTGTATGTGTTGAAGACAGCATGTGTGCAGGACTGTATGGGTGGATGAGTGTGTGTATGGGTGTGTTAGTGAGTGATAGAGTGTCTTTATGAGTAACTACATATGTTTTAAATTAGTATATGTGACTATTGGTGTATATAAGTGAGTATATGTGAGAGTGAAAGATTGAAAGAGTTCCTGTATGAATAAGTATGTGTTTCTATAAGTGATTGTTTAAAAGACTAAGTATGTGTAAGTCTCCGTAGAAGTAAGTGTGGTGGTGTGTGTATAGCTGTATATGCAAGTAAATGTATGTTTGATTCTTTATTAACATGAGTGACTATGTGTGTGAGTAACTCTATGGATGAGTGGCATTGTGTAACAGGTTGTACAGGTGTATGAGCACATATGAGTAAGTACATGTATGAGTGACTGTATAGGACTGTTGGTGAATGAGTGGATGTGTATGCAGATCTTAAAATTACTGAATAGGTTGTTGTAACTGATAATGGTAGGTCCATTGTTTTGAAAATTTTAGTCTCTATTTTCGAATGTGTGTATCAAAGGTTATATTAGGGTGAGAGGAGGTCTGCCACTCTATCACAAGGATGATGTCATCAGTGATGTCATCAGTGATGTCATTTGAGATGTCATCAGTGATGTCATGAGTGATGTCAGTGACCATGTCATGAGTGATGTTATATGTGACGTCATCAGCAGTGGATTGCGGGTGCGCGATTTATAGTTAGCTTAACTAACTATAACAGGGGAATTTCATTGGTTTTTTACGAGTGAAATGTCCAGCTAACTATAACGTCTGTGAAACCTATGGTTTTTTCAGTGAATTTGCAAGGTTTTTAAAATGAAAATTCCTAACTATAACGTGTCTGAAACCCATGGTTTTTTCAGTGAATTTGTATGGTTTTTTAAATGCTAAATACTAACTATAACGTGTGTGAAACCCATGGTTTTTTCATTGAATTTGTATGGTTTTTTTAAATGCTAATTCTTACATTTTACGTGTGTGAAATTATTATTTTTTTTCTTTTTGCAATGTTTTTTACATCTTTTTTTAAAATTGATATTCTCTTTCAACAGTATGGTAAAAAAATTTACATTCTTCAATATATAATTTTTCTCCTTTTTTTTTTAAACCAAACAGGTAAGATATAGTAGTATAACATACTGAATCTTTTTTCTTTTTTTTTTTTTTACGTGCGCGTACGGTAAGCTTACCGTAAGCGCACGTTTTGCTTAACCTACGTAATTTTTCTACTCCGTTTGCGTAGGGTTACGCAATTTACGTAGACGTCCGTACTGCGTACGCGTCGCGTAAGCGCATACGTTATACGCGCACGTTACGCGGAAGTGGTCGAGCGTGCCTGTTATGCGCATGCGTGCGTGCGAGTGTCTTTTTTACGCGCATGCGTACTTTTACCGTAAGCGCACCGTAAGCGCTCCATAAGCGTAACGTACGCGCACGGTTGGTCATGTGATCAAGAAACAAATCTTTTGATTGGTTTAAACTACTTTCAGTTCTAGAACCTTCCTACACCACACCCATTCCCCTCATTTCTGCTTGTGATCCCTTAGGAGAAGGAGCTGAGTTGTCTTTGTGATACGATGGCAGAACAGCAGTCCTCTTCTGAGAGTGAGCCTGGTAGCAGTATCATCAGAGAGAGAAGGAGGAAACAAAAGACTTCTTTTGTATGGGAATATTTCACCTATCCAGAGGGGCAGAAAAAGGTAAATGCTCCTTTAGTCACCTGCTCACTTTGTGAGCGTGTCTTATCTAGAGGGAATCCAAGGAAGAAATATTCCTTTGGAAATCACTCTATGGTTAGACACATTAAGGATAAACATCCTAGGACTTATGCTAGACATACTGGAGAAACATCTCCAGTAAGTCACCCAAGCACACCTGCAGATGCTCAACCGAGTACTTCTTCGGCAGCTCAGCTGAGCACTTCCTCTGCGGTGGGAGCATCACCCTCTTCTGCTCCTCTGGATATAAACCCTCGTTTTGGTAGGGTTGTAATGAGGTGCACAAGATGTCATGGCCTAATTGTTTATGCAGAGACCTGTGTTTCCCTCATAAACAATAAGATAGACCAGTACATCTGTGGTCCTTGTTAGTATTCCCATTCTTTCTTTCCTCTTTCCCTTTATGAACACAACGGTTCTTTTAAGAGCCAACCTTACTTCTTAACTTTTTTTTAAATAATTTAAATGACTTTTTTTATTTTTTATTTTTTACCGTGCGCGTACGGTACGCGCATTTTTTTTTTTTTTTTAAACCCAAAAATTTAAGCAACCTACAAGGTCCATGAGGGACTACTACAAAAATGAAAAAAGCATAGAGAAGAGTAGTGAAAAAAGTGAGCATTAAAGTAAATGTGTGATAATTCCTGAAATTTCACACTTACCTGACAAAGAAAATAACTAAAAGAAAAATAAGTGATTTATTTTACTTGCTGAAAAGAAGTTTTTTTTTATATTTTTCCTTTCTCAATCTGTAAAAAAGAAAAATGTATTAATATTTAACAATACTTTTTAGAATACAGTGCACATATTTTCATTTTTCATTAAACATATTTGTGCCCTTTTTTTGCTGTTTTCAGAATATATTGCATTTTACTGTAAATCGTAAAAGCAATTGCATTCATCACTTAACAGCGGGCAAAAAAAAATAACAATCACAAAGATTGTTTTAAAAAAGCCCATAATCTCTTCTCATTAAAACATACCGTAATATAATCCTCACGTAAAAACAATTACTAATTTCAGTAAATATTGTCCGAAAATTCTGTTGCATAAGCATAATCACCAAAATAATTTGTGTCAAAGAAGTCCACAATGCAAATTATTACCTTTCCGTAAGGCCAAATGGTAATTTTTATAATAATATTTGATGACATTTCCGATGGTAATCCAATTAAATGTAAATAATGTTTTGTACAGATGTTGCAATTTTTGTCTAAAATTTTGGTTGCAGAAAAAATAAATAGGAATTTGCTAAATCAAAAGGCAAACGTTGCTTGAAAACCAACTGAGAATCATTACACAGTGTCCAGCCTTTTTCACATTTAAGAAAAACTGTGTAATGACCAGAAGTTACAATAGGCCCATCATGGAAAATTATTGCAACTGTGACAAAAGTTTTTCCAGAAATTGATAATTGCTGTCCTGTAAATTTCTTTATTAAAGTGTCCAATTTTGTTCCATCAGCTCTACAACGTTGCATCATTAAAATTACATACTGTCCATATTTCTTTAAAAATAACGTTGAAAACATATCTGATTTACATTTAGAACATTCCATGTTGTGATTGGCATCTTTAACTAATTTACTAAAAGTCACTGATTTAGTCTCTGGCAATGTTAAATAGATAAACCTTTCTGAATCAACATTAGAGCTGCATGTGTAGAAACAGTTTTCACAACTATGTTCCCATTTATAAGACAGACCAAACATATTTTCTATTTCTACCCCTTCATCTTCAAGTACCAAAAGAATGTACATGAAGAATTCCTGTGCATCTTGCTGGATATTTTGTGAAAACTGTGTTTGTCCTGAACAAACATCTAATAGATTTCTAATTTCATTTGTACTTTCTATTTTTGCTTTATCAACACTCAGCTTCTCATAAAGAAGACTTAGCACAGAACAGAATCTTTTTTCATGATTTTCTGTTATCTGCTCAAGCAAACTTTCAAGATAAAAAACAACATTTAGCACTACATTAGCATAGCAGTTGACACCAGAGCTATTTTCAAAATGGAAACCAACAACCTGTTCAACATTGTCCTTTTTCTTTTTGCTTGCAATCACATGACTCTCTTTTTGTTTTCTCTTCTCTACATCCTCATTACAGATATTCTCAAATCTCCTTTTCCGATAAACAACACGTTTCTCCAACACAGGATACTGACCTAAATGAGGAGCATAGGTTCTTCTTAATCTATTATACTCCTTTACACAATTTGCATCTGCACTAACTTTTGAGTCATCAAATTCTATCATGAATAAACCAGATAATGTTTTCACTCGTGACAAAGCAACATATGCCATACCTTCTTTGAACACAGTAGATCCAATGTTTACAATTGCACTATCAACAGTTAATCCTTGACACTTGTGAATAGTTACAGCATATGCTAGAGAAAATGGAAACTGCTTCCTACGTACATATAAGTCTTTCACAAGCAAAAAACGGACTGAAGAACTACAAATGTTTATTACCTCTTCAATCTGATCAAATTTTATTTTTAAATACTCAATGCCTTCTTTTTTCTGGTAGTTAACAAAACCCACAACTTTACCCATAGCTCCATTTACTAATCCTTTTTCAACATCCAAATTTCTCCTTAAAAATACTCGACAGTTCATGCAAAGATATAAATATTTTTCTAATCCAGCTGTTTTCGAAATGTTCTTCTCTAGAGAATCCAGTTTATTTTTCAGTTCGCCTGTTAATGTAATTGTAATTCTTTCATGTTGGATTTTGTCCACTGCTTCCATTTTCTTAATCTCTTCCTTTTCCAATTTCAAAAGTTCCTCATTGAATATCGAGCATTCACGTAGTGTTGGCATTAAGCAGATTACAGTATTTTTTTCTGCAATGTTCTTGTATATTTTCTCTGCAACTATTTCTTCACTTGGAAATAAATTATGTAGCAATCGACTCTGTAAAGCTTTTCTGGCATGCTCTGTGAGTAGTCCAATTCTGATATCTTTTAGAGTACTTCCATATTCTTCATCGTTTGCTTGTCTCATATTGGTAGTGAGTTCTTTGTACTCAAAGAATGACCAAATATTCGCATTACCAATGCTTCCTAAAGACTTCTTTGTGTCCTCATGTGTCACAGTATTAAACACTGGGGGCCTGATTCACAGAACTAACTTAAGACAAAATCCTAAACTTACTACCATTTTGGTATTCACAGAAGGCACTTACTCATTTTGGTATTCACAGAAGGCACTTACTCATTTCGGTATTCACAGAAGTTAGGAGTCCTAACTTTAGGACTCCTAAATGCCTTCTGTGAATACCGAAAGTCTTAAAATTAGGATTTTTCTCAGTTTAGTAGTAGTATAGTTAGGACTCCTAACTTTAGGACTCCTAAATGCCTTCTGTGAATACCGAAAGTCTTAAAATTAGGATTTTTCTCAATTTAGTAGTCCTAAGTTTAGGACTCCTAACTTTAGGACTCCTAAATGCCTTCTGTGAATACCGAAAGTCTTAAAATTAGGATTTTTCTCAGTTTAGTAGTAGTATAGTTAGGACTCCTAACTTTAGGACTCCTAAATGCCTTCTGTGAATACCGAAAGTCTTAAAATTAGGATTTTTCTCAATTTAGTAGTCCTAAATTTAGACTTAGGACTACTAAATTGAGAAAAATCCTAATTTTAAGACTTTCGGTATTCACAGAAGGCATTTAGGAGTCCTAAAGTTAGGAGTCCTAACTATACTACTACTAAACTGAGAAAAATCCTAATTTTAAGACTTTCGGTATTCACAGAAGGCATTTAGGAGTCCTAAAGTTGGGACTCCTAACTTCTGTGAATACCGAAATGAGTAAGTGCCTTCTGTGAATACCAAAATGAGTAAGTGCCTTCTGTGAATACCAAAATGGTAGTAAGTTTAGGATTTTGTCTTAAGTTAGTTCTGTGAATCGGGCCCTGGTTGTCCTTTAACTGGAGTGAGCTGCAGTAGATCCCCAAAAACTATTACATGTTTTCCACCAAATAACATGTCATAGTCTCTTTTTAGAATTTGCTGCATTCTTAAATGCACAAAGGCAAGCATTAAGTTTGATACCATGCTTACCTCATCAATAATGAGAACTTGCATCTTCTTCAACACTCTTGAATCTTCGAAACATGCTTCGCCAGTTAGCTTGTGATAATCTATTTTGTTCTCATGCTCCACTGGTAACATTAGCAAGCGATGGAGAGTAATTCCTTTAATATTATATGCTGCTAATCCAGTTGGAGCAGTAACAACACAAGACAAAGTTGAATCAGTTTTTTGCTGTAGGTAGCTTCTGATGACTTTAATTAAGAAACTTTTCCCAGTTCCAGCTTGTCCACTCACATATAACCTAATTGGTTCAAATGCTGTGCATGTGCACTCTTTATTTTCATGTAGTAATCCGTGATCAATTTTTTTTCTGACTTCTTCATAAATTTGTCGTTGTTCTTCATTCAGTTGTTTTTCCAAATCTGGTAATTCTATTAAATCTTCCTTTGCTTGATTCATAGCCGTTTCCACTTCAGTCATGGCTATTGCAGCTTCATTTTCTACGATTGGTTGTCCTAGGGGATCTTGACTGAGCGTTCCAGAACTTTGGCTGTCTTGAGAACTATCTCTAGCTACTTCAGCTGCAATTGTAGCTTCCTGTTCAATTTCTTCGTTTAACATTTGGACATAATTCCTGAAAATACTGCATTCAATGGTATCTTTACATGCATTAAATGAATCCTCATAGCTTTGAAATTCTCCAAGTAGTTCGTCCTATGAACGCCATGGTTTAAACAACTGTAAAAGTGCCAAGTAGTAAAATTCCTTTTTGTCAGTAGTGTCACAACTCAGCTTCCTGTGATTAATCAAACTTCCTTTTTTTTGCTTCACTAAACATCCTTCCTCACCAATGACTTTATATTTTCCATTGTTGATGTCTTCTGTGGCTTTCCGTGAAAAAATGTAGTTCTGCAGCACTTCATAGAGACATATGTTCTCAAGATGATGACTTCTTTTTGGGTAATATGTGTCCAACATGTATGTTTTCAAAATATCTGTACTTTCTGGGTCGTTTTCGGCCAAATATTCAATTTATCCAACAGATTTCAGTACCCGATTTCGCATTCCTGCAAGGCCTAAACTGACCCAAATTATTCTTCTGGATTTCGAGTAAAGACTTGCAGATGATAACCTATCTAAACATTCGTAGGATCCAATTTCTCGATGCGTTAACATCTTCAAACTGAAACTGTACAGCTTCTTACTGACACTCTTCTCGTGAGAAATCTCTTCCCACATTTCCTTCAATTCCGTTTTCTCAGATTTAGTAATGTACGATGTGACATACCGAGCAACAGCAATAGAATTGTCTGCCACATACTGAATATCCATATTTGCATTCCACATGGATAAAATGACTGGGTTGTAGTCATTTATATATTTTGACTCTTCTTTTCTTCTCAGGTTGTACGTATTTTTGGGAGATTTACTTGTAATAGTATGTCGCACAGCTGACAGAAAACTATTGACTCTTCCTTTTGAAAGAACAGGTCTAGGAAATCCAAATCAACATTTTGTGTAGAATTTATCTTTGGTGTTGTACTTCCGTCGACAGTATTTTCCACACCGATGACTTTGGAAACGTAAAACTTGCTGTTTTAACTTTTTCTCCTCTGTGCTTTTAGGTATAGCACATGTTGCATATTGTTCAATGAAAGATAACACTGCTTCATCAGCATCTGTTCCAAATTTTGGAGCATCCTTGATCCACAACAGCATATGAATGTGAGGAGCACCTCTTGCTTGGTACTCTTTTCTCCAAAAGAAATCCAAAACTTCTCCAAGTGGTGGATTTTTTTTGTTGCAGATAAAGGACATCATAGCCTCAAATCTATGATTGAAATATCTGCAAACATTAACCGGATCCAATGAGCACAGTTCTCCTACTGTCTTGTATTCAATGTTTTTAATGTTTGAATTTGCCTCTCGTAGAAAATCCAGTAAATCATCCCAAGCGTATTCGGCGCAGCTTAGGGTTAGGAACCATGTTGGAGTTCCTAAATTCCGTAACATACATTTCAATTCTCCATGGCGTCTGTACCAATATTCATTCGTCCCACGCTGACAAGCCATCAGATTGATCAATTGTGATTCCAAATGATCATCTCCCTGCTGCACTTTGTTCATAAAATCCTTAGCAGACACAATATGTAGATGTGTTCCACTTTTTAAAATGTGGTTTACTGCATAAGATAGTGCAGACAAGTCACTTTCAAATAACAGATGGAACAAATAAGGAATACTTTGACGAAATCTGGGATCTTCTGCATATAATCTTGTAGTCCGATACTCAGAAGCAGGAATCTGAACTGGACGTTCATCATATCGTCCACCTTCTCCTGTAGGAAACAGCTGGGGAAAACATCGAGCTTCCAAACTCTCCCCCCATACACTCACAGGAGTTCCTTGTGCTTTTTTCATTTGAAATAGATCAATGGTGTTTGCCATTACTTCTTTTGAATGAAGAGGATGTATGCTGAAATGTTCATAAATTTCTTCTTCTTTTGACTTGTCAACTTTTTCAATTTGCCCAGTTGGTGTGTCTGTGTCTCCTACTAATTCTTCTTCATCTTCATCCATATAAATGGCTTCATACCATTTATTATTCCTTTTCAAATATAAATTTGCTCTTTGTACTTTCCGAACATCTACCAATTCCTGCCAAATTTTCTTATTCTTTGTAGGTACACCATTAACCAGAATAACTAATGGTTCAGTTTCCAAATTTTCTGTGTCAATAGTTTCCATATTTTTGTTCAAATCCAACGGCAAATAGACAACTCTTCCTTTTAAACCTCTCTGTAAATCTGAAGGAGGTAATTTGCATGTTTTTGGCTCCATACGTACTATGGTCTGGAAAGGATGAACACATTGAATGAGTATAGACTCATACGTATTTAAATCAGAAAGTTCAGCAGGAACTTCAACCAATTCTAAATTATTATGTACAGCTCTAGCTGGCATTTTATTTTCTTCCAACTTGTTGTAACAGTATTTACAAATACGATGATCTTCACCCAAATCAAAACAATTTTCCAGAAATATATATAATGCAAAATCCTTCCACTTATAATTATCTTCTTCTTCACTTTTTTTGTAGAGATCAACATTCCTTGTTTGGATTTTGTAATGGCTTCTCCGGCAACAAATACAAGTAATATTTGGTCTTTCATTAGAGATGATAGCAAATTTTGTAATTTGATCTTCAAATTTCTTACTTACAGAGGGTTCTACATTCTCTTCTACATTTTCCTCAATAACTGTGTCATTCCCTGCACTTTCTTGTTCTGGCCCAAAGTAACAAAACTGAATCTCATCAGTAACCTTCTCAACATCTGCTACAGATCCACAAAACAGAGCCTTATTCAACTCATTTAACTTTAGTGCTGGACTTTTAGCAAAATACAATCTTCTTACAAATTTCCTAATTTCAGTATGATGAACTGCCAGCATCCTAAAATGGTGAAAAACACTTTGACAAACTTTCCTAGATAAACAAGCCAGAGAGTGACCTTGCAAACCAGTTTTCTCTCTCACTCTGCATGGATCTAGTCCTTGAAGCACCTTAATCTTCTGTTTTACACTCTTTTTACTATATTCTCTTAAAAACTCACGTAATTTATCAATAGATTCCTGTCGCAAAGTACAAATACTACTACATTTCCAAGTATACACTGGAGCTTTAGGACGTCTCCCCATAGCCTCATCTGCAATCACTTCTTCCTCATTTCTTGGAACCATTTTCTCCTTTTCCATTATACAACCATCCTTAACTTCATATGCTCGACCACTGGTGTCAACTGCATGCAGCAAACTATTACTTTGAAGATAACTCTCTTCATTAAAAAATGGCTCAGTACTTGAACTATGCTTCCATTCTCCTAAGAACACTTTACAAAAGTTATTTCTTTTTACTACTCTTTTCTTTTTGCTTTGTGACTTCATTACATTAACTATTTTTTCTAATGTACGCATCCTATTCAAAATTAAAATGAATAGTTTCCTTTTTAAATTTAAAGCCTTTTCTACAATGGCTTCAATATCTTTTTTTCTCTTTAAAAATGTTGCTCTTTTCTTATATTTTTTCACATCTTTTAGCAAATTGGACATCACTCTTCTCTGAAACATTTTCCTACGGATCTCTTTAAATGCTGATTTTCTTTTCAAGTTAATTATTTTAGCTTCTGCTTGTACATTAGCATTTTGTAAATTTTCACTATTCTCCTGTTGTTTTCTACTTGAAACAGTTTTTCCAATGGGGGCATTTTTAAAATTTTTCCTTTTTTTGAATATATTTTTTATAAATTGCTTTCTCTGCTTACCAGAAGACTTTTTCTTTTTCCCAATATGAGCATCTTCAACTAACTTGGGTCCTCCAGATGTCTTCAAATAAACCTTTTTTTTCTGTTGTTTTCTTTGTCTTGATTTTATAGGCATCTTTTATTTTCTTCACTGCTCTGCAGCAATACCTGAAAGAAACTAAAAAAAAATACATTTTTTGTAATTTAAATATATTACTATTTTTGTTATGATCATTTCTTTTCAAATAACACTACCTATCCCTTTCCTACAAGTGAAAAACACAAGAAAACCAACATGAATGTGATCTTTAAGATCAATTCCTGTTTGCACACAGACTCTTGGTGAAATTCTAGACAGAACACAATATTTATTTTGCAATTCAAAAGCACACTTTTTTTTTTTTTTTTGCAATTATTAATTACTCTAACAGTCTGACACATTTTCTTTATAGTTTACAGAGGCAAAAAACCGCACATGTGCAATCTGCTTTTTCCGAGCATATACATGTGTAACCTGGCATACTGACGGCACTCCTGCAAAGATAATGAACCTTGGTGATGTTGAATGCATTAGCATTTGTCAGGGGGTCCAAAAATGCCATAAAAGACTCATGCTGTGACTTTACGCAGAAAACGAAATTTGCTTGCCAATTTCAAAGCACAGTTACTACTGATTTTTTCCTCCAAGCTTTAATTACTCTAACAGTTGCATACATTTTCATTACAGTTTTCTGAAACAGAAAAAAGCACATGTGCAAACAGCTTTTTGAGACCATGTTTATGTGTGACCTTGGTGACTGACTACACTCCAGCAAAAGAAATCAGCCTTTGTGATGTTGAATGTATTAGCGTGACTCACTGCTTCCATGAAACACCAGTCTCTTCAGTCTCTTGTGAATACTCAGCCAGATTCTACAGGATAAACTGCTGGGTGTGTGCTAACAGTCTGCTTATGTAGACTGTGTATTTTCAGTAGCAAGAGACATATGCATGGTTACTTCCCAAAAGAAACAGAGAGACTCCAAATACCTCTGTGACAGCAATTCCACTATGCTCACAGCCTCATGCTGTGATTTTACGCGTAAAATGAAATTTGCTTGCCATTTTCAAAGCACACTTACTGCAGTTTTCTGTGTTTTTAGGCAGAAAACGAAATTTGCTTGCCAATTTCAAAGCACACTTAGTACTGTTTTTTTCCTCCTAGCGTTAATTACTCTAACTGTCTGATACATTTTCATTACAGTTTTCTGAAACAGAAAAGAGCACATGTACAAACAGCTTTTTGAGACCATGTACATGTGTGACCTTGGTGACTGACTACACTCCAGCAAAATAAATCAGCCTTAGTGATGTTGAATGTATTAGCATGACTCACTGCTTCCATGAAACACCAGTCTCTTGTGGGGAACAACCTTTACAACGCAACTTTTACAACGCACTACACTTACAACGCATTTTTTACAACGCAAAATCCATTACAACGCACTACACTTACAACGCATGACACTACAACGCATTTTTAAAAACTACCTTTACAACGCATTCCATTACAACGCCTACCATTACAACGCATAATATTACAATACACTATCCAACACTTACCCTACTGTTGCACCCCCTGGAGTTAGGTTAGTAATTTTTACCCCTATACTATCCAACACTTACCCTACTGTTGCACCCCCTGGAGTTAGAATAGTAATTTTTACCCCTATACTATCCAACACTTACCCTACTGTTGCACCCCCTGTAGTTAGAATAGTAATTTTTACCCCTATACTATCCAACACTTACCCTACTGTTGCACCCCCTGGAGTTAGAATAGTAATTTTTACACCTATACTATCCAACACTTACCCTACTGTTGCACCCCCTGGAGTTAGAATAGTAATTTTTACCCCTATACTATCCAACACTTACCCTACTGTTGCACCCCCTGGAGTTAGAATAGTAATTTTTACCCCTATACTATCCAACACTTACCCTACTGTTGCACCCCCTGGAGTTAGAATAGTAATTTTTACCCCTATACTATCCAACACTTACCCTACTGTTGCACCCCCTGGAGTTAGAATAGTAATTTTTACCCCTATACTATCCAACACTTACCCTACTGTTGCACCCCCTAGAGTTAGAAAAGTAATTTTTACCCCTATACTATCCAACACTTACCCTACTGTTGCACCCCCTGGAGTTAGAAAAGTAATTTTTACCCCTATACTATCTAATACTTACCTTAAATGCAATTTAATATTATGCGTTGTAATGGTATGCGTTGTAAAGGTAGTTTTTAAAAATGCGTTGTAGTGTCATGCGTTGTAAGTGTAGTGCGTTGTAATGGATTTTGCGTTGTAAAAAATGCATTGTAAGTGCATGCGTTGTAAAAGTGTGCGTTGTAACGACATACATCCGTCTCTTGTGAATACTCAGCCAGATTCTACAGGATAAACTGCTGGGTGTGTGCTAACAGTCTGCTTATGCAGACTGTGTAGTTTCAGTAGCAAGAGACATACACATGGTTACTTCCCAAAAGAAACAGAGATACTCCAAATACCTCTGTGACAGCAATTCCACTATGCTCACAGCCTCATGCTGTGATTTTATGCGTAAAATGAAATTTGCTTGCCATTTTCAAAGCACACTTATTACAGTTTTCTGTGTTTTTAGGCAGAAAACGAAATTTGCTTGCCAATTTCAAAGCACACTTAGTACTGTTTTTTTCCTCCTAGCGTTAATTACTCTAACTGTCTGATACATTTTCATTACAGTTTTCAGACACAGAAAACAGCACATGTGCAAACAGCTTTTTGAGACCATGTACATGTGTGTCCTTGGTGACTGACTACACTCCAGCAAAAGAAATCAGCCTTAGTGATGTTAAATGTATTAGCGTTACTCACTGCTACCTGAAACACCACTCACTTGTGAATACTAAGCATGATTCTACATGATAAACTGCTGGGTGTGTGCTAACAGTCTGCTTATGCAGACTGTGTATTTTCAGTAGCAAGAGACATACGCATGGTTACTTCCCAAAAGAACCAGAGAGACTCCAAATACCTCTGTGACAGCAATTCCACTATGCTCACAGCCTCATGCTGTGATTTTATGCGTAAAATGAAATTTGCTTGCCATTTTGAAAGCACACTTACTACAGTTTTCTGTGTTTTTAGGCAGAAAACGAAATTTGCTTGCCAATTTCAAAGCACACTTAGTACTGTTTTTTTCCTCCTATCGTTAATTACTCTAACAGTCGCATACATTTTCTTTACAGTTTTCAGACACAGAAAAGAGCACATGTGCAAACAGCTTTTTGAGACCATGTACATGTGTGACCTTGGTGACTGACTACACTCCAGCAAAATAAATCAGCCTTAGTGATGTTGAATGTATTAGCGTGACTCACTGCTTCCATGAAACACCAGTCTCTTGTGAATACTCAGCCAGATTCTACAGGATAAACTGCTGGGTGTGTGCTAACAGTCTGCTTATGCAGACTGTGTATTTTCAGTAGCCACAGACATATGCATGGTTACTTCCTAAAAGAACCAGAGAGACTCCAAATACCTCTGTGACAGCAATTCCACTATGCTCACAGCCTCATGCTGTGATTTTATGCGTAAAATGAAATTTGCTTGCCATTTTCAAAGCACACTTACTACAGTTTTCTGTGTTTTTAGGCAGAAAACGAAATTTGCTTGCCAATTTCAAAGCACACTTAGTACTGTTTTTTTCCTCCTAGCTTTAATTACTCTAACAGTCGCATACATTTTCATTACAGTTTTCAGACACAGAAAACATCACATGTGCAAACAGCTTTTTGAGACCATGTACATGTGTGACCTTGGTGACTGACAACACTCCAGCAAAATAAATCAGCCTTAGTGATGTTGAATGTATTAGCATGACTCACTGCTTCCATGAAACACCAGTCTCTTGTGAATACTCAGCCAGATTCTACAGGATAAACTGCTGGGTGTGTGCTAACAGTCTGCTTATGCAGACTGTGTAGTTTCAGTAGCAAGAGACATACACATGGTTACTTCCCAAAAGAAACAGAGATACTCCAAATACCTCTGTGACAGCAATTCCACTATGCTCACAGCCTCATGCTGTGATTTTATGCGTAAAATGAAATTTGCTTGCCATTTTCAAAGCACACTTATTACAGTTTTCTGTGTTTTTAGGCAGAAAACGAAATTTGCTTGCCAATTTCAAAGCACACTTAGTACTGTTTTTTTCCTCCTAGCGTTAATTACTCTAACTGTCTGATACATTTTCATTACAGTTTTCAGACACAGAAAACAGCACATGTGCAAACAGCTTTTTGAGACCATGTACATGTGTGTCCTTGGTGACTGACTACACTCCAGCAAAAGAAATCAGCCTTAGTGATGTTAAATGTATTAGCGTTACTCACTGCCACCTGAAACACCACTCACTTGTGAATACTAAGCATGATTCTACATGATAAACTGCTGGGTGTGTGCTAACAGTCTGCTTATGCAGACTGTGTATTTTCAGTAGCAAGAGACATACGCATGGTTACTTCCCAAAAGAACCAGAGAGACACAAAATACCTCTCTGACAGAAATTCCTCTTTGCTCACAGACTCATGCAAAAATCACCACATACATCCCCTCTCAAACTCACCTTTAAAATTAGTTAGTTGAGAAAGAAATGTGGCACTCAAACTGCAGACTATCAGACTCAGAATATCAGAGCTGTACACCTCTCTCCTCTGAGCAGAACCAATTAATGGCAATGTTTCCCTCTCTTTTTTCACACATATACATGTTAATTACAAATCTCAGTGCTTCCCCCTTTTTTTCAAATGAAATCACACATTTCTATTGTTTGAAAACTTCAACCCTTTTCCAAAAGTACCCTTCCCCCAACTTGACTTCTGCCTGCTACCATAGCAACAGCTCATGGAACACTGCTGTGTGGAGTCAGGTCAGAAGTTCGCCACACAATGTTTCATTTCCAAAAAGCAAGAGTGCTTGACTTTTCTAACCTAACAGCAAATCCATAGTAATGTTCTTTGGTAACACATTTTTCTGTACCAATACAAAACATGCTTCTATAAATTTACACATACAGCCTAGTTGTTAGTGTAGAATGGTGTGAAACAGCCAATGAGTTCTTTTTATTTAAAAAAATATATTTATGCCTCCATTTCCAAACTGTCTTTCATTTCATTTTGCCATTCTACTGAAAGACACCTTCAGAGTGCATCCAGATCTCCTTGAAAGATGTTCACAGTGTGGATTGTAGGTCAAAGCTATGTCTTCTGGAGTGAAAAAATTGCAGAAAAAAGAGGTATGGTGAGAGACCTTGCTTTGCCAAATGTAGACATTAAATGGATTGGTCAGAGAGGGTTAAAGTGGCACCAATTAATGCCTTTGGTGAAAACCTTTCTACATCTCCCACACCCTAACCCTATTATTGTGCACTGTGGTGGAAATGACCTAGGCACTTTAACTGGTGTAGGTCTGGAAATGCTTATTAAGGACAACTTTGTGCAATTGATGTCTCTTTTTCCTCATTCTGCCTTTGTATATTCTAACATATGCCAAAGGCAAAAGTGGAAGTGGTCCTACCAATTTTGTCCGCAGATTGACAAAGCAAGGAAACACGTCAACAAATCTGTTTCTGCTTTCCTCAGAGACTGTGGTATGGGTTCTATATACCACAACAACTTGCGTTACAACATGCAAGACATTTATAGAGGAGACGGTGTACATTTCAATGATGAAGGGAACAGAGTCTTCCTCTTAAACTTTCGACTCTGCATCGGTACTTACTTGTAGGTATCAAAAAACACTCAATGAACACAACGGCTCTTTTTAGAGCCCCCTACTATCTTAACACTCTAATTAGTTTTTTTCTTCTTTTTTTGTTATTTTCTACCGTACGCGTACGGTAAGCTTACCGTACGCGCACCCCGTGATTTTTTTAAAAAATATTTAAATATATTTTTCATACTTTTATGGCCTTCTTGGACCCCCTGACAAACGCTAGGGGGTCTGCAACTCTCTTCGTTGCCCCCTTTCCACGTTCTCCTCCTTTGTTTGTCAGTGTGAGACACACAAAATGGAGGCCGACACTTCCTGATTTCGACCGATTCGAATGTTTACTGTCATGTAACCATCAATCAGAATTGACCTCGCGCATGGCACCGTGCGGGTACGGTAAGCTTACCGTACGCGCTCGGAGCGCGCCTATAGATATATATATTGATTTAAATGCTATTTTCTCAGCAAATACTGAACACATTTACACCAGACCTACAAAAGGCACATCCCTGACCTGAGAACTACCTCTTTGCCAAATTTCAAGTAATTCTGTTCAGCCGTTCGGGCTGTAGCTTGGACTAAAGGTCCTATGGAAAAATGCATGGGGAAAACGCGTTTTGGGACCCCCCCCTTTTTCTCGGCCCCCGCTTGACGAATCCCCCCGAGACTTTCAGGGAAGGAGCGTAGCGGAGCGCCCCACCTATTTTGAAAATTTCGCGAGGATTCGTCAATCGGCGCCAAAGTTGTTCAAAATAGAATGTTGCGGATTTCCTATGGAAACACGGTCCTAACTATAACTACCTACTGGCGACCGCCAGTAGGTAATATATATATATATATATACATATACATATATATATATATATATATGCTAAAAACAACGTATAAAATAGTACATATTTAATTTATCTATACATTTTTTTAATAAGCCTTTTGCATTGAAGAATCCAACACAAATACATTTTATTAATATACTTTTAATGATTTCTATAGGAATTATTAATGCAAAGTGAAAAATACTGTTTTACTTTTTTTAAATTATATTTATTTTGAGGTTAAACACAAGCAAACCATCATAGCAACACTTTGCATCTTGCAGGATACTTCACCAATCTTGACTGTTGTATCCTGTATGGACCCTTCCCACCCCAATAGCTCCCTCCCATACACAAAACATCTATAAGTCACAGTCTTTGCTCAAGCAGGATGCTACTCTTGTCCCGACGAGCCATTTAGAAGGTCCTGAAATGTCCCCCACCGGCTCAATATTTTCTCCACCTTGCGAAGACATCCTCTTTATAGTCTTGGAATTCTGCTGCCCTGCACCTGTCCATGTACAATTTCCACTCAACTTGGCAGCTCCCCCCGACAAACACCCCTCTCTGACCCCTGTGTAGGGACCCTGAAGTACCACCCAAAGAGGGGTGAGATCTGAAACCCTTTGCGCCATAATTCTGACATCATGTAAGGGTGCCAATGATGCATGTGGGGCGAGGAAGTAATCAATGCACATTGACACATGATGTGCTCCTGAGTAGTACATGAATAGATTTTTCCTTGGCTTGACAGTTTGCCAAATATCGCCCAGCCAAATGGCCTCCAAGAAGGTCAACAGCCTCACCTGTGAGACCCTCCCTCTCCTGAGGGATCCGGGTCCATATCTACATCTAGTCTATCATTGAAATAACCCCCAGTATGAGGATTCCAGGTGAGAACTGAAGAAGTATCTCCCCTAGATCTCTTAGCATTGGGGCTTTCAGTGTGGGCAGAATGTATACGGCACACAAATTTAGAGGCAAACCATTCCAGGTGCCAGATTGCGCAATGTACCTTCCTTGATCGTCCACCCAGGTGCAGTGTACAGTACAAGGCATGGATTTTCTAAGTAAGAGTCTCACTCCCCTGGAATCCTGACTAAAGCCCACATAAGCACTCATCTTATACCCTTGTCTGTTTAGCATCTTTATATCAGTCACTTTCAAATGGGTTTCCTACATCAGTACAATGTTCAGGCCATGTCATCCCAGGTATTGCATCATAATCTCTCTCTTGATTTTGCCACATCGGCCGCTACTGTTCCAAGATATGAAAGTTGGCTTATCCCCTTGACTACTTAAGGGGGCATGTATTTGTAAGGCATTGAACATCTAATCCTCGTCTGTCTAAGGCTCTCCACCCATTCCTATGCCTGTGTCAGGTCCAAGGTTATGACCGCAGGCCATCAACATAGAAACTAGAACGTGTCCCTGCCAATTCCCTGCCAATTCCACCCCACCAGCTCCCTGCAACACAAGCTCAAGCTGACTGTCACCCCTAATTTGCAGGGTGCCTTTCACCCAAACAATAAAAACATTTTCCACATGCTGGGGTAGTCAAATACTGCAAACCTGTCACATTCCAGGTGCTCTCTCTGTCTCACAGTCCCGGCTCCAGTGGGTCCACAGGGTCCCAGGCCAGTCTGGGAGGGTTTTTTCCAACAAGCAACGACTTGCCTCCTCTCCATTCATCTTCAGCCTTCAAATGAATCTGATGACAGGGAGGTAAAAATACAGGATTTGCCATCAAGAAGTACTCTAAGGCACACTGGGAACAGCAGAAACAGGTAGGTCGCTCCCCCCCGCTGCAGCTCCACCAGCGCTTGTGTGCCCCCCATGCCCGGTGTCAACTGTGCCCAGCTTTCGCTTCTGTTTCCTGTGTGCCTGCCCATTTAGATCTGTTCCACTGTGTGCCCATTCTTTCTTCTGTGCCCTCCCGCTCACAGTTTCCTTTTTTTTCTGTGCCCACCTCGCTCACATCTTCCCGCCGCTGCTGCCCCTGCAGCCCCGCCCCCGTGCCCATTCGCTAACCCCTGCCACCGGCCTCCCACCTCCCAGCTGCTCCTCCCTCCCTCCTCCCCTTAAATGGCGGCCACTGCGCGGTGAGGAGAACGGCCCTTGACCTTGACAGGTAGGTCGCTCCCCCCCGCTGCAGCTCCACCAGCGCTTGTGTGCCCCCCGTGCCCGGTGTCAGCTGTGCCCAGCTTTCGCTTCTGTTTCCTGTGTGCCTGCCCATTTAGATCTGTTCCACTGTGTGCCCATTCTTTCTTATGTGCCCTCTCGCTCGCAGATCCCTTTTTTTTCTGTGCCCTTCTCGCTCACATTTTCCCGCCGCTGCTGTCCCTGCGGCCCCGCCCCCATGCCCATTCTCTAACCCCTGCCACCCGCCTCCCACCTCCCAGCTGCTCCTCCCTCCCTCCTCCCCTTAAATGGCGCACCTAAGGCAAGCCCGTCTGCGCCCGTCCGCGCCCAGTGCCAGACCCCCTGCCCCCCCACCAGCCATGAAGACTGCCTCCGCTACAACGCCAGCACCCTCGTCGCTCTCAACCCAGGAAGGACCCACACCTGCTGCAAGGCTGCCCTGAAGCGCACCCACGGTCCCTTCGCCTGCTGGAACTGCAGTTTCTCCTGCCTCGAAGGCGCCGAGACACCCGCCACGACGGAACCCAACCAGCTCAGATGCATCCTGATCAGCACCCGCTCTGCACGCAAATATGCCGTCGAGCTCTGGGACCTACTCGACACCACATCCCCGGACGTCGCCTTACTGACCGAGACCTGGATGAACGAAGCCTCCTCCCCAGACATTGCCATAGCCATCCCCGAAGGGTACAAGATCACCCGCAGAGACCGCACCAACGGAGGAGGAATCGCCATCGTCCACAAGAACACCATCAGGGTCTCAACAAATACCAACAACACTCTCAGCACTGCAGAACACATGCACTTCCAGATCCACACGGACTCCAAGACCACCCTAAGAGGCACCCTCGTCTACAGACCGCCCGGACCCCGACCACAGTTCTGTGACTCCATCGCCGACTTCATCAGCACGCACGTGCTAACCTCCACCGACTACATCCTCCTCAGAGACCTGAACTATCATCTGGAGAACAACAACGACAGCAACTCCTCCACCCTGATCGACAACCTTGCCAACCTCGGACTAAAACAGCTCGTCACGACGCCGGCCCACATCGCCGGTCACTCGCTTGATGCCATCTTCTCCTCAAGCCCTCATGTTGCCTTCAGCCACGCCTCCGAACTCACCTGGACAGACCACCACTGCATCCACTTCAGCTTCTGAAACTCCCTCACACACCACCACAACCTACAGATCCCCCACCGCTGCTGGGGCAAAGTCACTGAAGAACAACTATAGACAAACCTCGCACTCATCCCACCGACCAACCCCACCAACCCTGCCGATGGTGCACGCATCCTCAGACACTGGATGGACGACTGCGCCAACACCTTAGCCCCACTGAAAAAGCCAACCAACAGACACACCAGCAAGAGAGCCAGCTGGTTCACCCCGGAACTCCTAGCATCAAAGCGGACCTGCCTGAAATTGGAGAACAAATGGCACAGCGAAAAGACGCCGGACAGCCGTGCCGCCCACAAAGACGCCATCTGCAACCACCACCACCTCATCAGGACCTCCTTCAAAGACCGCCTCGACAACAACGCACACAACAGCAAGGAGCTCTTCAACATCGTGAAGGAACTCTCCAACCCCAGCTCCAGCGCCAACGACATTCCACCATCGCAAACCCTATGTGACTCCCTTGCCACCTTCTTCCGCCGCAAGATCACTGACATCCATGACAGCTTCAACCCCCGGACGACCCCTACAGGCCTCGACACACCAGACCCACCGCACCCCATCGACCACGACTCCCTGACAACCTGGGTCACGTGAGCATCGAGGACACAATCAAGACCAAGGGCACAATCCACTCTAGATCCCCGTCTGACCTTCTCCCACACCACATCTTCAACAAAGCCGGCAGCTCCATCGCACCCCACCTGCGCAACATCATCAACCTCTCCTTCAAGACCGCTACCTTCCCTAAGAGCTGGAAGCACGCCGAGATCAACGTCCTACTGAAGAAACCCAAGGCCGATCCGAGTGACCTCAAGAACTTCCAGCCCATCTCCCTGCTCCCGTTCCCAGCAAAGGTCATCGAGAAGATAGTTAACATCCAGCTCACCCGTCACCTCGAAGACAACTACATCCTGGACTCCTCCCAATCAGGATTCCGCAGCAACCACAGCACCGAGACCGCCCTCACTGCCGCCACAGACGACATCAGGATCATGCTAGACAACCGCGAGATGGCAACCCTCATCCTCATGGACCTCTCAGCCACCTTCGACACCGTCTGCCACCGCACACTATGCACGCGCCTCCATGACGCATGGATCCGAGACAAAGCCCTGGACTGGACCACCTCCTTCCTCTCCGGCAGAACTCAGAGAGTCCGCCTCCCCCTGTTACGGTCCGAGGTCTCTGAGATCATCTGCGGCATCCCACAGGGATCCTCCCTCATCCTGATGCTGTTCAATGTCTACATGGCACCACTCACACGCATCGCCCGACAGCACGACCTCAACATAATCTTCTACGCTGATGACACACAGCTGATCCTCTCCCTCACCAAGGACCCCCTCACCGCCAATTCCAACCTCCACCAGGGAATGAAGGCTGTCGCCGACTGGATGGAGGAAAGCCGACTTAAGCTGAACTCAGACAAGACGGAGATCCTAATCCTTGGGCCAACCCCTCAGCATGGGACGACTCCTGGTGGCCCGCATCACTGGGGACACCCCTGGCCCCTACCAACCACGCACGCAACCTGGGAGTCATCCTCGAATCGAAACCAAACAAGTCAACGCAGTCTCGTCTACCTGCTTCAACACCCTCCGCATGCTCCGCAAGATCTACAGATGGATCCCGACAGACACGAGGAAAACAGTCACCCAGGCCCTAGTCAGCAGCACATTCGACTACGGAAATGCCCTCTATGCCGGAGCCCCGACCAAGCTAATCAACAGACTGCAAAGAATCCAGAACGCCTCTGCACGCCTTATCCTCGACGTCCCGCACCGTGACCACATCACCCCCCACCTGAGGAACCTACACTGGCTCCCCGTCGACCAAAGAATCTCCTTCAATCTCCTGATCTACGCACACAAGGCACTCCACAAAACCGGCCCAGCCTACCTCAACAGTCGACTCTCCTTCTACGTACCCAACAGGAAACTCCGCTCTGCTCACCACGCCCTGGCCACAGTCCCGCGCATCAGTGGAACCACTTCCGGAGGCAGGTCCTTCTCCCACCGCACCGCCAAGACCTGGAACACCCTCCCCCTCAACCTACGACAAACCTAAGACCTGCTGACCTTCAGGAGACGACTCAAGACCTGGCTTTTCAACCAGTAGCAGCAGCACCCTCCCCCCCTCAGCGCCTTGAAACCCTTGCGGGTAAGTAGTGCGCTTTACAAATTAACTGATTGATTGATTGATTGATTGATTGATTGATTGATCATGCATCTCACATCTAGCTCCCCAAACCTATGTTTCAACTCCCAAAAACTTCTTCTCTGCTATTGGACTTTGAGGGTGAAGTCAGGGTAGATCTGTACTGTTGCATTTCCAAATTGGAGTTTTTCTGTAGTGCGTGTAGCCTGTAATATAGTGACCCTGTCTCTGTGGTTAAAAATATGGGCAATGTTCTTTCTTGGTGGTGCTCCTGGTCAGGGTGGTGGAATGGGTGCTCTATGGGCATGCTCACCAGAAAATAATTTTTACAGTATCTTAGCCTCCACCAGGAGTTTGACACTTGACCCCTCCACCCTCTCAGGGACCCCAACGATCCTGATATTGTTGTGTCTGGAGCAGCCCTCACTTTCCTCCAGTTTCTCCTAGATTGACGCACTCTTTTTTGCAGTCGGTCAACCTTGATTTTCAGGATGCCGACTCCTCGTTAAGTTCTTCTCCATCTGTGTTTTTTTTTCATTGACCTTCCTTAAGTCTGCACACAATAAGGTGATCTCCCTTTTTACAGTCATAATTTTGGACTCTAGCAGCAGTAACAGCTCCTGGATGTCAAGAATGGTGGCATTGATATCCGTGAGTGAGGGTTCCATTGCATCGTCTCTATCTATTGCCCCCTCTCCTCTTAATGGCTGACTTGCCGAATCTCGATCTCATCATCCACTGGGGGGACTGGCACAGTGGTCCATTTTCATCTGCTAATGAGATCTAATACTGTGGGCCTCCCTGGTAATGGTTGTGCCACTGGGGGGGGAATCCTGTCCCTCTTCTGAGCAAGGCTGCAGCACTTGCAGGGTGGTATGGTCAAGGGGTCACTCAGGGGGTAGGGACACTCACCACTGCCTGCCAGACCCAAGGGGGTCCCCTCCAGGGGCCCCCTGCAGCCTCGCAGCTTTCTCTCCTCCAGCCCCTCCATGAAACCCCATCTGCAATGCTAGGCATTGCTTATCCCACCACAGACTGCAGGCCAGCCACGGTATAGACGCTACTGTCTCGGCCTCTCACTCGGCAGTTATTGACTGTGTCATAGGGCACTAATGTATGTGCAGTCCAGCCCTCCTCCAGATATGGGCCACTATGTGGGCCTACCACCGCCATCACCGCAGTCTCCTAATCTGGGCTTGCCCCTTAGGCCGGGGGCTCCAGCCACCCACCAAAGCGCCACTACACCCACTCTCTGGCCGCAGAATCGCCTCTCTTGTTGGAGCCTCATGGACCAACTCATCCACGAATATGGGAAGGGGTCACAGGATCACCCCTCACCCCAGCAGAATAATTTTTTTAAATTAAATCTTCAGAACTTTAATTTTAATTTAGTTTATTATGGACTAGATGCACAACCGTTTTTGCAGTCGCATACGAAGAAACGTGCCGATTGCGACAGCTAAAATGGCTGTCAGCATGTAGCAACCCTATTTTGCGAGTCGGTAACCTATTACCGACTCGCAAAACAGGGTTTGAGAGTCAGTATTAGGACGGAGCATGCCAAGGGTATCCCTTCCTAACAGCGAGTCCCAGGGGCAGGTATGAATAATTTCTGACAGGAATGTGGTCGCAAAACAATCACATTTTACCAACTCCATGTAGGAGATGGTAACCTTTTCGCAAATAGGAAAGGGTCCCTGTGGGACCCCTTCCCCTTTGTCAATGTGGGTGCCAAAAATCTTTAAGAGCAGGCAGTGGTCTTACGGACCACTCCCTACTCGAAAATAATGAAAAGGTAGCTTTTCATTTTTATTTTTGAAGTGCATCCCATTTTTCTTTAAGGGAAATGGACTGCCTTTCAATAAAAAAATTGATTAATTTAAAAAACAATCACAGACATAGTTGTTTGCTGATCTCAGCAGAACACCATCCCTGTGATTACAGGCCATTCCCAATGGATCATAAATTGCTGCCTACCTCATGAATATTGATGAGTTAGGTCATTTGTGAGCCTATTGGGAATTGCTATATGTGTCTGAAAAATATTAGTACATTTTATTTTGCGAGTCCCTAATTGCGAATTGTAAAAATCACAGTTAGAGACTGGCAAAATGTGATGGTCATACATATGGCCCTGTAATTACAATAATTAGGGATTTAATTCATTATGAAGTTAATAGTTCTGTTGTATTTTTTATTTAGTTCTATGGTTCAAATACATATATAAATTAATATTTTTCATAAAATATATTCTTAACATTTTCTTCAAGTTGTATAAACTTTTTAAAATTTTCCCATACCATTGGGACAGTTGCACCCCAGTTGTGAAGTTCTGCACATAGTAAAATATAGAGGAAAAGAACAACATAAAAAAAGTGCTTACAATTTTTTTTAGGTTAAATATTAATGGAAATTGGAGGCCGTGGCCAAGTAAGTTGTATTCTCTAAGAACTCTGGCCAAAGTTTCCCAATCCAACAAGAATTCTGCCTCTCTAAGAAACAATTGCAACAACTTTGGTGACGTATGCGAGGGCATTATACTGCTGAGGGGCCATCCAGAGAAATTTAGCCTGAGAACTCACAGAACGGGAAAGCAGAAGCCACAAGTCCGGGCTGACTGGAGGCAAACAAAATGGCAGCCTGCACTGGTTGAGTGTCCCCTGAGCCTGGCTGTGGCTAGCCCACTCCGGAGGCAGCAGCAACCACCCAGTGATCAAGGAATACTGAGGCTGCACCCTGAGGAGTGTCTGACCCTATGACGTGTGACCTGTATCCCTGTGCGTTAAGGGCCTTTAGCCATTTCAGAATCTGCACAGATGACAGGAACCATGCAGCTGAGGCTTCGCCCAGTGGGCGAGGTAGAGGGGTGGAGGACTGCGGGTATGTTTGAGAGGACCGACTAGGCCAGACTGTGGCTGATGATCGATTTTCACGGTGGCGGGCACCTCTGTGGTGGATCAGGGCCACGGCGGCCTTCATGCATTCCAGGCTGTCTGGCTAGCAGAGCTCCGAGAAGAAACGCCCACATCACTGTGCTGTGCAGGTAGCCGGTGCCATGTGGCCAGAAATGAGAGTGTTTTGTAGGAGACAGATTCCTGAGAAGAAGGTGGCCTGACCTGAGCCTGGTCGCAGGTCGGTGGTTCTGGAGCCAGGAACCCAGCAGTAGAGCAATAATTGTAGCCCTGAACAAACTGCTGGAAAAAACGCAACCACCCCCCTGAGGACACATCGAGGTACAGCTGGGTGGCCCGGGATATATCCCGGACCACTGCACATGAACACTGATGGCAGTGTGACCCGCAGGGATGTAGCTGCACAAGTCTTCAGATTGGGGACAAGTTTTATATTTTGAGAAGTACCAGTTGTAAGATATTGGAGGAGCAGAACAGAGGATGTGTTAATGTTAGAGGGCTGCATGTGTCGACAATACTGGATGTGATGACAAGTTGAAGGCTATTATTCGTGGTCCTAACTGCTCCCAATAGAGAACCTGCTGTCCTGATACCGCATTGCCGCAGCACTGTTTGCAGACCCTCTGAGTTTAACTCCTCCTGTGCTGCAATGCCTTCCCCACCTTGGTGGCACTTCAGTCTGAAACACACTATGGATTTGGTGTGGTTGGAGTTGTGTGCATAGTAGTGGAGAAAGTAGTGGACATTTAACTGAATTTTAATTGGCATATTATTCAGCATCCTCATTATTGTAGACCAGTAGGAATAGTGACAGAAGTGTGAGGTGACTGCAGTGCAAATAGGAAACGGGGAAGTGGTGCCTCCGTCCTCTACCCCCTGCTCCCCCCACCAGTCCCTCAGAGCCATTTCGCTCTTGCTTTCCCCTTTCTTATCAATGACGCGGTAAAAGTCTAAGAGGAGATGCTGAGTTAACACCATGCTATCAACGTTACAGTTGACCAACCAGTGCTGTGGGGAAGGATAATAACACCCTCAACAAGGAAAGATGGACCATTATACAAAAATTGTGGGCCCTCAGAATGTGGGGGGATGGTCGGGAACAAGGGAGGTTAACTGTTTTTTCTATTTTGTTGGTCACACACGTTTATGCAACGCTTAGTAAATTTACACCATGGCCACACCAGCTCTAGCAGGGACTTCTACCTTTAAAGTAATGACATGGAATGTCAATGGATGAGGAAATAAGATCAAGTGGGTACTGGTGACACAGTATATTAAAGGCATACACCCTGACATAGTAATGCTTCAAGAGACGCACCTACAAGGCACTCAATGTGGACTCCTTGGTAGGGGGGCATGCACTGCATTAGCTCATTCAGGATAGATGTCCGGGTCTCAGGGAGTAGCAATATTAATCAAAAAGTCCCCCCCATTTGAAGTGATGCATAGATGGATGGCCTGTCTGGGATTCTACATGGGAGGCACTGGGGTGTAGGGCAGACTTGAGGTCACTTTGATGTGTATAAATGCGCCACTTCAACTGCTGCCTCCTACCCTGATTAAGGTGGCAGACATTCTTCTGGAGACACATTCATCTCTCCACATGACAGAGCGGACTTTATTGATGTAATGCACACATTACTAGACTGTTCTGAGACTCATTGAGGGCCAACATGCACTACCCCGGCATGTTTTGCTAGCACACGCAGACTAACAGACTTATGGCACTACCAACATCCACACAACAGTTAATATTTACACTTTTCAGGAGCACTTAAAGTATACTCCAGACTGGACTATATATTCGTACCTACGGGGGAGATGAACGAGATAGGACAGGCTGACTATTTAGCAAAGGGTCTCTCAGATCACAGGGTGGAGGCTTAATGCCTGAAGCCTGCAGGACAGTGAGGATCTAACAGGTATTCGGGTTGACACAGAACTTTTCACCTCAGAAAATAAGGACCCACTCTCCTCTGGGGAAATATTGTGGAAAGCCTATAAAACAGTGCTGCACAACAAGGCTCAAAATCAAATAACTTGGAACAAGAAGAAGGGGGTTGAGAAATTAGAACAATTAGAACAACAAATACTATATCTAGTGGGGTGGTCCATTGGGAGGTGAGAGCTCTTGGTTGCCCGACAGTTAAATGCCCTGAAATTAGAATATTGTAACCTGTAACGGGACAATGCCAGGAAGCAGAGACTGGCGATGCTACACTAACTATAGGAAGTCAGAGACAAAGCTGAGACACTCCTTGCCTGGCTTAGCAAGAAAGAGATGGAGGCTAGATGTGTATGGGGTATTGGCGAAGACTCCGAAGTGATTCATACCATGGACACACAAATCACAAAGGCATTCTCAGACTACCACAGAGAATTTGCAAGGTTGCGTCCACTCAGTAGTTCCTTGGAAACAGACTGGTATCTTGTGACAATTCAGATCGTAGTGCTGGGGGAAGAGGCGGCAAAGGGGTTTAAGGAAGACCTAACTTTAACAGAAGTACAGGAGGTGGTCACTAATCTAAACCAGGGTAAGACTACGGGCCCAAATGATATACCCACCCAATTATACAAATGTTGTAAAGACCTACCCGGCCTCCACTTATTGTGTTTTTACCAAGATGCATACAAGGATGGTACCCTTCCCCTGGACCTCCGGATAGCCACGATCATGGTTATACATAAAGTCGGCTAACCCAAAGATAGATGCGACTCATATCGTCCCATCTCCTTATTAAACACTGAGGGTAAAATGCCTACTGAAGAACATCGCATCCCTTATCCACAATGACCAGTTTGGGTTTATACTGGGTTGTGCTACCCGGTTTAGTCTCTGTAGAACACATAATTGGCTGCTGAAGGTAAAGGACAGTGACGGTTAAGGACTGTGACGCCATGCGTGTCTCCTATCATTAGATGCAGAAAAAGTGTTTGATCTGGTGCATTGGGAATTCTTGGACTGTACACCAGCTAAACTCAGGTTTGGGGTGAAATTTTGGAAATGGGTAGCTTTGTTATATAACACACGGATAAGTGGTAAGGGTAAATGGCCAGTTGTCATTGGAATTCCCCGTTGGCCGTAGGACTAGGCAGAGGCGCCCTCTATCCCCATCCTTTTTGCACTCACTGTGGAATCTTTGGCACGCTCTATCGGAATGCCTTCAGTGGTCTGGTGTTTTAGAATTAACCAAAATGATGACATGGAGGAGAAGATTCCCCTCTATGCAGACAATATTCTTCCACATGTGACGGAGCCAATGACAACTATACCCATCCTCTTTCATACCTTGGAGGAGTATGAGAGACAATCTAGATACAAGATTAATTTGGAAGTCCATGGGGTATGGCCATGGACAGATCCCAAACCGGCCTCCCCTAACCAGAGATTTGAAGGTGGGTATTGATGGCTCTAACTTTCTCAGTATCTTTATAACACCATGTAAAGAGGTGTTTTGGCACCACAAGATTGTAAAGGTAATATCTAAATTTAAGGAAGATGCAGGGAGATGGAAAGACTTCCCCTCTCCTTATTGGGATGGGCTCACACCCTAGGAGAGTGTTCACTGTCATTGATGGAGAACTCCGATCATTTTTATGGCAGGGGGGACACCCTAGAATAGGATTAACACTACAGCGCAATACAAACAATGGTGGAACAGCATTGCCTGACATTGAGGCTTACTATTGAGCCACACATTTGACTCCTATCAACGAATGGATACACGCAGTGAGAGACCATCTCACATGTAGGTTAGAGAAGCCAACACTAGAACCCCACACCCACCTACATTATCTTTATTTCAGCAAAGGAGCTTGTACACTTCTTCCCTCGACACAGGTCACTCTGGAAGTATTTGAAAATGTGACACAGAGTCACTAAGGCAACACCACTATGAATAGGGATGTGCCTCAGAGATTTGGGTAAGCTGCAAGGTTTTTGGGCCTGGGAACTGATAGGAATCTCAACAAAAGGCGACATCATCGACAATGGGGAACCCAAGTCCCTACCTACTTTTTGTACTGAATACAAGTTGCACAGGTCCAAATTCTTCAAGTATGTGCAACTACAACACACATGGTTAGCAGAAGGAATAGCGTGTGTGCAGTTACCAGAATATGCACGCTCGAAGGGAGGTTGTTGCAGCAGGAGTTAGCAACCAAACCAGTATCCCTCACATATAAGACACTAAACAACAATATACCAGATAATCTTGGTAAACTTCGGGAGAAGTGGGAGAGGGATATGTGTGACTTGGAAGATATTGATTTGCAGACAGCCCTAATGCACCCTGGAGAGGTAGCTATTAAATACAGATTATGCCTAATTCATTAAAAAATCTTGCATAGGCCATATTATGATAGGGGCAGATGGCACATTATAAGAAGGTCAGAGACTCTACAATGTCTTTGTTGTCGGAATGTCAGGGGAGACTTTCTGCATACATTGTGGTGTTGCCCCGTCATACAGACCTACTGAAAGGCAGTCATTGAGAAGTTAAGTGCGGTTCTGGTGGTGTCTCTCCCAGCAAATCCCAAATTTGTCCTTTTGGGCAACCCAAATGATGTTGATGGTGTCAGGTTCCAGCTACTCTTTATTGCCCTGGGCCTAGTTGTGACTAAGCGTGAAATGGCCATAAAATGGGGTGCAATTGATGTTCCCACCATCCAGGAATGGAGAAGGGGGATGGACCACTATATGACTGCAGAGAGAGTCACCTATATGAGCAGGCGCTGCCCTTGGGAATTCAGTAAGGTGTGGGATTGTTGTCTGAGCTATTATCGGCTGGACCTACTGGAAGATACTCAAGAACCCCTGGCAGATGTAAATAGAGATACAATCATATCCCTGAGACACAATGGTCAATCGTGTCTCAGCATTGTGGCTGCATTTCTGAAGGTGTATTGCTATGGGAAATATTGTGTCTTTCAATTGTTCAATTGTCTTTATATGGAATCATTGACGCCGCTATAAGACTGTATTTTTTTAATGCCCTCCATGTGACAGTTGCTATTGTTGAGATGACTGTATTTTTGCTAATCCAGATGAGAAAAAGCTATTCAAGTATCTGGAGTTTAAAGAATTGTTCAAGGCATGTGACCAAATGGTGAAATTGCCCAAAATACAATTTCTGAAAAGATAGCATAGGTTTTCAATACTATCTGCACTATCCATTAGAGATACACAGCTTCTGTTTGTGGATGGTGGTAGTATAAAATATGCTGGGCCAATCTGTATGGCATGATTGGCAGATCACCCTTTCCTTTCAAGAGTACAAATGCTGTGTCACTCCCAATGCCAGTGTGGCTTGAGTGAGTATCAAGGATGGTTGGTGGTTGATGTGTAGCATGGTTTTCATATAAAGTAAAGGCACTTGGTTGTCCCTGTGAGACCAAAACAGGCTCAGACATGAATCATAATGGGTGTCACAGTCCTTCTTGGATTGCTAGGGATGAAAGCTCTCACCAACCTGTGTATGAGAGCCATCACTTGCCACATATGATTTGGAGGGACAAGCAGCACTTTAGGATAGTGGGAGCAGGGTGCAGGGTACAATAGGTAAAGAAGTTGAAGCGAAGAAAAAGTATATAGGTGGGTACAGAGTAAAATGAGATTAAAAGAGAAGGGAGAGTAGAGAGAGAGGAGGATGGAGTAAAAGGGAAATACATGTTGGCGGATAGAGAGAAAGAGGAGGATGGAGTAAAAGGAAAATAAATGATGGGGGCTAGAGAGGAATAATTAGAGTTAGTATGAGACAAATCAATGAAAAAATGTAATGTGAGTTGGAAAGAGGAAGGGGAGGAATTAGAACTAGGACAAAAGATAGTGGACACAAACGGGATTAGAGAAGGGAAAGAGGGGGAGAGGCGAAAAGGCAGAAGAAAAGGAGAACAAAAATGGGAAAAGGAAAGGAAATGGCGGGGAGAAATAAAAGTGAGGGGACTAGAGTAGTAAATGTCAGATAGATGATAGGAATAAGGATGAGAGTAGAAAGAAGAGCAGCAATTAGAATGATAGAGATAGGAGTGGAAATATAGCAGGAAGAAGTGTTAGAAAGGAAGAGGGTTTCTCAGTCTCCCAGAACCCATCAACTCCTCTACTTAACCCCTTCCCCGCTCATGACGGAACCGTTCCGTCATGAGCCACGGTTGCCGTGTGCTCATGACGGAACGGTTCCGTCATGACAATCCTGTTGGCGGCCGCTCCGCCTGCGCGGCGCTGTTTCCCCGCCTGTGCGGGGCGACAACGCAAATGGGCGGAGTCATGACGGAACCGTTCCGTCATGAGCACAGCTCAACTGTGGCTCATGACGGAGCGGCTCCGTCATGAGCACAGGCCCACCGCGCTGCCCCCCTGCCCCCCCCAGCGCTGCAGCGGAATGTCCGCAGCAGCGAAGGGGTTAACTAGACTCAAAAGGCCCTCTCACCCCTGCAAATACCTAATCATCTACTTCTGGTCTGTGCAGCGCCACAACTCTCTCAGCTGACCCAGCAAGCATCAAATAGCCTGTTTCATCTTTCACCCATTCCCATCAACCCTGTGAACACTCACTAAAACTTCTACTGCAGCACCTCCTCCTTCAACTTAAATACCAAGGAAATTTACAGCTCTATAGATCCCACCAGGATTTTGCAGTCTAGAGATTATTGGGTTCCCAATGCACACTCATCACCCACTCCATGTCCAGACATAGGTCCCAGGGCACCTTGATGAGGGCCATGAGAGCAGATTTGTTGAGACCATGACTTTACCCAACTAATGGAATCACAAGAAAGTCTAACCACAATCACCACAGACAGATTACAGTGCATTAATGTGATTGATTTGGTAGTCATCAGGTGTTGTTCTTATCCATTATCAGATGTGTTACCCACCACTTCCCACAAATAGATCACAAAAGCAGGCCATCAACAGAGACCAAGGGAGCCTGACTAACTTTGGCTCCTGTGTCAGGTCAGAACATGCTGACATCAAACGGACAGGTCACATTGCCGTCACACCCCAGATGTAGTTGTGCCATAATCCCCATGGAGTTTTCTGCCTCACTCTTCAGCTTGGACATCTCCCAAATTCATGTTTGGCATTGTAGCGGGTCCGTAGTGATCTGCTCACAAAATACTCCAACAAAAATGTCTACCTGTGCACCTTGTCCACTCCCAGAAAGTAGAACAGCATGACAAAAATCCATATGAAGTTAAACGCCTAGGGGTTGTTTTGGACAAAGATCTGGCCATGGCCTCTCACGCTAAGAAGGTTGCAGGGACATGCTTTGGCCTTTTAAGAACCCTTAGGGAAATGATTAAGTGGCTCCCAATGGAAACCAGAAGCACAATCATCCAAGGGCTCATTCTATTATGCTTGTACTATGGAATTTTTTTTTTCTGAGAATTACGTCCTATGTCATAAAAAAGTTGCAAGTTATCCAGAATTCCAGAGCCTGTGTTTTGTTATGCTATACTTCACTGACTGCCAAAAGAATAAAATGTAAAACTTTGTGTGTTGCTCATTAGCTAAAATATACATCCAGCACCAATATTCTCCAGCATCTCATTGTTCCTCACAAAGCTGTCAGAGAGCTGAGATATAATGACCTCTCCCTGCTGACAGCCGTCAGAATTAGAACAGCAAGAGGTGGAGGTTGTTCCTTTGCATACCAGGTCACAAAACTATGGAGTTCCCTCCCCCTCGGTCTCAGAGCGAATACAAATCTGTTAAGATTTAGGAAACAGGTGAAAACAGTCCAGTCTGTTATAACTATGTGCCCTAAAAAAACCTAAACATAGACAAAAGGCCTGATTATGTTTTGGCCATCGTACCACAGGAGAACTGCATCCAAATCTGACAGTAGCCAACAGCGCTAGCGGTCCATAGACCGCCATATTACAAGTGGGCCACGTTGCGGCGGTGTGGATGGGAAGGTTTTGTGGTGGGGGTGAGTACTTTTTCGATGCCTGTGTGTGCATTTTGACTGCGTTTGTGTCAGATGCACACATATGCATCATACATGTGGAAATATACCATCTACTTATTGCTGGAGTCTGGCCCATATGTGGCTAGTCCTGACAATGGGTATATGGTATGAAAAGGACTCACCTGTAGATCGTTGCAAACCAGCTCATAATCCTCAGGGTGAAGATTCTGCTGTGAAGGGGGTCTGAAGAAATGGCTCCATGTCAGACTCTGCCCGGAAGAGCAAGAAAGGGGTGCGTACGCACCCCAAATCCTTTATTTCCGCTACCTTGAAGCAGGCAGTCGGACCGCTGTGGTCACCTTGTGGAAAAGGCAACTCGTAATACGGACGCTGGTACATCTCCCCTGTACCGCCCTATGGTGCCTACCTTTCACCTACCACGAACCCAGCAGTCTACTGGCGGTTTCGATTGTTCAGCTACAGACTTCACAAAGGCAATTCACCCAACTCGTAATATGTGCCACGGTTGGGCCGCCACCACCGGTACAGAAGTCCACATACCGCCAAACTCATATTAAGGCTCATAAACCTGATTCACAAAGGCAAACTGAGACAAAATTCTAACTTTATGATTTTTGGTATTCACAGATGTCATTTACGAGCAGGAATCTCCTGCTTGGACCGTACTCTCCACACCCAGGCCATGCCCTCCGGCTCGGGCCAGATGAAGTTTAATCAATGGGCCAGAATGACATTTTTATAAAGAGGAACATTAGGAATGTGTGATAAATGGTAGAAGAGGTCATAAAAATCAGTTTGCGCAGGGAAAAGGGTGCTGCCAGACACTACATCATATCCCAGAAAGCTTGCTCCTTTGCATAATGGTACATGCAGTCCACAATTTGTTTTCCCAGGGGAGAGTACGGCCCGAGTCAGAGAGTATGGCCCAGGTGCAGTGAGTACGGTCAAAGCCGGAGATTCCAGCCCAAGTGCGGACGCAAAGATACAACTCGTAAATTATCTCTGTGAATACCAAAATTCGTAAAGTTAGACCTTTGTCTCAGTTTGCCTTTGTGAATCAGCCCCATAGTGTTTGACTTACTAAACAAATCATGAGAAGATATTAATTTCTTGTTTTAGAAAAAGAAAAGGACAGAAATAGAAAAGCAACATACTCGGTTATCCATGAAACAGAGACTCTATCAACAAGCTTTGTCATCACACACCACCAATTGAGGTTGATTATTTGAAGTGAACAAGAATTTCCAAATTGCATGATCTTGACAAATGTAACAAAACAAAGACTGGAATGCTGTTGACCATGTGAAAAAAAGGAACTTGTACCTAGAATGGAACAACTGCCAAAATGCATAGGATCCACAAGACAATCCTGGTTTGTGATGAAACAGACATGCCCTTAAGGACCAGGTAACTCTGAAGGCGAAAGATGAGCAACACTCTATGGCAAACATTTGTAGATTTAAGGCTTGCATAAGAACAGGAAAAGAGTGAAAGTGCTCTTACACCTCTGTCAACCATGTCAGCCTACTTGGACAGTAGGGACATCAATCTGTCAAAAGAAAGGCATAGCTCATGTTCTAGTGAAGGCCATCATACCTCCACAATATGGCAGCCATTTTATTGCAAAACAATAATATTTTAATCACTATATTGACCTAAACACTCCAATGTAAGATAAGTATAGGTGTAGATAAGAGTATTAATTATATAATTACCTTGCACAGTAAGTATCGGTGGAGTTAAGATAAATAAATATATACTTCCCTCGTTAAGTAGTGCTAGGCGATGTTGTGGATGCGACATTGTAGGTTGTAGGTTGATATTATATTATATTCTAATCCTGATATAAACCACATATCAGAGGAAGCAGGAGGAATACCGGGTCTAGTGAGCTATTGTTGAAGCTTAATTGCAAGGGCAGAGAGATTCAAGTGACACTATCTCCCATAGTCAGGACGCCACCTATCAATACCACTTTCTACCTGCATTGGCCGAAACTATGTTTGGAACTTCCCCTCCTGCACCTTTCAGGTGTTGCAGAAGCTCACCTCAATTATTTCAACTTAGCTGAGTTGTGTGAATGAGGTTCAGTCAGAGAATAGTAAGTCAGCTAGAGCTTTCACTTTGTGGTGTCATTGATGATTGCAAACAAGAGAGACTTTCAGGGCAAGATTATGCACCTATCTATGGCAGGTGCCTTGCAAAAAGAGATATTGAGTAAGTCACTGATTGTTTTCTGTCACTGTTTTTACTTTGCATATTCTTTATTTCAAAGTAATCGCCATCCATATCAAAAATGTTTTCAATGAACACATATAGATTGAGATCTGCTACCTAAATCAACAGTGAAGATGTGAATTAAATATGCAAACCAATCAGGTGCCATGCATTCTTCAGGTCATTGGAAGGCTACCTGTGCGATCCAATGAACTCCCATCTGCTTCCTTGTCAGGGTTCCATAACATTGAAGACATAGGACTAGACGTAGGATGAGTTTGAGGTTGAGGATTTTGGTGCACTGGACCTTGTGTGTATCCTGGGTTTACCCACTTACCGATTTCAAGACCCGTCCTCGGCAGAAAACAGAAAACCAGCATTTAAGAAATTATCAAATGGGGAAATAACACCAGACACTGTGCTACTAGTTGTTGTGGATCTCCATGGGGATACAGCCTTTACAATGTGGTGTTCACCACATGGAACCTTTATCATACAGTCTTTACCATGCATGTCTTCACCCAACATGTGTTTGATTTATATCTAGGTAAGTATGTAGGTAAGTATAGGTAAGTTAGGGAAATTTATTTTTGAGGTATTTATGAGCCCTTACATTTTTTGCAAAAAATCTTTTTAATATTTTATTAAAATGTTGTTTTTATAGCAGGGGATAATGGGATGCGGGTATAATGGTTGAGAGTGTTTAAATACAATGGTATTTATTTTTGGGTCATGAGTATTTCTTTGGTGTGTGAGTGTTTCTATTTTTCAGCAAATGTCTAATAGTTTCAAGTATAATTTTATTTTTTCGGAGGCAGATGATCGGTTATAGGGGATAAGGGTAAGAAGTGTTTAAATATATGGGAAATTATTTTTAGTGTGTCAGTATTTATTTTTGGGGCGTGGGTGTTATATCTTTAGACTTTTTATGAAAATGTTTTTATATTATCAATAAAAAAAATAAGTGTTTTAATATGATGATATTTATTTTTGGGCTGTAGGTATTTACATTTGGGATGTGGGTGTTGTGTTTTTTGTTTTCTTTACTAACAAACTTTGTTTTATTTAAAAACATGTTTTTCCATGTGCAATTTTGTCTGTAGAAGTGGGATGAAGCATTATATGGGATGAGTGTGGGTGTGTTTCCATCTATGGATTATTAATTTTTAGTGTGGGAGTTCATTTTTGTGTTGAGGAAGTTATTTACTTCGGCTTATTTGTATTGGGAAATTAATTAAATTCATTTTTTTAAAATAACATTTGTATTTTTATTAATAATGAGATGTTAGGGAAATAGGGCATATATTTAATTTGTCAGTAATTATTTTTGGGATGTGAGTATTTATTTTTGGGGTCTGGGTGTTAAATGTTTTTTTTTTAAAATAATATTTATTGTAATATAAAACATATTTTATTAGGTTTGGGATATTATGGTTTTAGTGGATAAGAGGTGGTAGGTATTTTAATTTATGTTCAATTGTTTTTGGGGCTTGGACATGCATTTTTTTGTCAAACATATTTTATATATCTTTTTTATACAGTGTACATCACACGACAGAACCATCAAGTCACCCCTCACAGGAGGTCTCTAGCTGCAATGAGACTGTAAGTGGTCAATGACATTTAACGTTTCATATCAGTCCAATCCCGTCATCACTGGATTGCTAAAAAAAGGGTTACAGTTTCTTGTGTTGACGGGGTGTGGGCGAAGCCTTTAACAACTTTTAATGATGGTCAATGTATCAGCTTGTATCCCATCTTTCTTTTGAAATGGTTAAAACATTGAATCCCTCTTCAGAGGGAGGCACTTGAACAGCTCACATTTGTGCAGTGACAATCCCCAACCAGGGGGAAAACGAGAACAACAATGAAAAAAGAAAAAGAAGAAAAGCAAACCCTCCCTCCCCCCTCCCCGACAATGGTGGCGGCGGGCGCGTGTAAAATCCAGTCTGACTATGGCCGTGTAAGGCAGATTATAGTTGAAAAAAGATGAAGAGCTCTAATAGACGAAGGGCATACCACAGATGGTAGGCCTCATGAATGGAAGGCCACCAAGGGACCCCATTTGAACTCAAAGTTCTTAAAATCGTCTCGAAAGATATCAGACATTCGTTCCAGACTAAGAAGTTTCCACGATCTTGAATGCCATAGGGAGATGGCTGGTGCTTCCCTCCTTTTCCAGGCGGCCGCCAGGGTAACTTTCGCTGCGCCTATACATGGCCACATGATTGTTTTGTCTGCTCGAGTCTGGTGTTCTAGTGCAGGATCCCGAAGGCCCAGAAGGACCCCTGCCATGGTGGTTGGAATAGGGTACCCCAGCATATCCTTAATGTGTGCGAGTATTTCCTCCCAGAAGGGGCGAATAGTCGGGCAATCCCACCAGATATGTTTAAAATCTCCCAGTAACCCACACCCTCTCCAGCATGTGGCAGAAGCGCTAGGGAAAATCTGTTGAGCCTAGAGGGGTGGAGGTACCAGTCCATCTTGGTCTTTAGATGAGCTTCCCGTAGATCAGAAGAATGATTCAATCGTGCAATTTCTGTCCATAGGTGTTCCCATTCAGTATCCGAGATGGGACGTTGTAGAATGTCCTCCCATATGGACATGTATCGTGGCCTCGGGGAAACTGAAGTGGTAAGAAGAAATTTGTATATGAAGGAGATCGCTCCCTTCATGCTGGTGGTCTTGGTAAGGACGGATTCGAATCGTGTGAGGGGCCGGGTGGCTTCAGCGCGTATTTGCATCAATTGGGGTAGTGGTATCGTTCTGCCCTTCCCAAGTTATCGTCCTGCTGGCAATTGTCAAAGGTGAGAGGGTCATAATTATGAAAAAGTTAGGTCAGAGCAAGACAGCCCCCCTCCCTCCAGGCATCAAAAGGTCCCTCTTGAGTACCCGGCTGGAATTCTGGATTAAAGTGGAGTGGTGTAAACAGGGAAGGGAAAGAAGTCCACCTTTCGTCACCCGCCTCTGTGTTCCATACTTTCAGTGTGGTGCGAAAAGGGCGTAGCGATGTATGTGTTTTGGGGTCTATCTTTTTTAGGACGCCAGACCAAGTCCCAAATGGTTCTCCCAGTCATGCTACGGTCCATGTGCAGCCAATGTTTGTCGGATTCCCCTTTCGACCACTCGACCAAGATTCTTAGCTGCGCTGCCTTGTAATATAACTGGATGTCAGGGAGGCCCACTCCCCCGTCTGAGCGGGGGTGATGCAGCAGGGAGAAGGAGAAACGGAAACGCCCCCCTTGCCATATAAACTGTAGGATCATCGTCTTAATTCAGCAGAAAAAATCTCTTTCTAGCTCTATGGGTAGGGCCTGAAATAAATAAAGAAGCTTGGGGAGGAGTGTCATTTTTACTGCGTGTATCCGGCCCAGCCAGGACAGAAAGAGGGGCCTCCATTTTGTAAGTTCCGCTTGGATGCGATTGAGAATAGGCGGAAAATTAGCCTTATAGAGCCTTTCAATCTTCGGCGTCAGTTGAAGCCCCAGGTATTGTATGGAAGAGGTAGCCCATGCGAGGGGGGTAAGGGGCTGGAGTGATTGACCTCCGTTGGTGGCATTGTGAGGTTAAGGATATAAGATTTGCTCAAATTTATTTTAAAGCCTGCAACAAGTTCGTACCGTTCAAGATCTGTCTGTAGGGCTGGAAGAGAGGTGGCCGGTGCGGAAAAGGGACAGGAGAACATCGTCTGCGAATAAGGAGATTTTATGCTGTTCTCCAGTAAATGGTATACCCTGAATACTTGGATTATCTCTAATTGCCATGGCTAGGAGCTCAATGCTAAGGGCGAAGAGTAGCGGTGAGAGGGGACATCCCTGTCTAGTGCCTCTAGAGTGGAAGAAGGAGGCTGAACGAACCCCGTTGACTACCACTCTGGAGCGAGGTTGCCGATAATTAGCTCGGATCATGGTTAGAAATTTGGTTGAAAATCCAAATGCCTGAAGGGTGTGGAACAAAAACGTCCAATTGACGCGATCGAACGCTTTCTCAGCATCTAGACCAACTAGGAGAGCAGGAATCTGACGTCTATTGGCCTTTTCAATGAGATGAATAATTCTACGGGTGTTGTGAGTTTGGCGGCCCTTAATGAATCTGGACTGGTCCAGATGTATGAGGTCAGGCATGAGGTCATTCAATCGTTTGGCTATGATGGAGAAATACAATTTGGCATCTAGGTTGAGAAGGGCAATAGGACGATAGGAGGCACAATGTTGGGCATCTTTTCCGGGCTTCGGAATCACTGAGATCTTAGCTTCAGTCATAGATGTAGTACGTTGCTCGGATTCGGCCATCTTATTGAAAAGCCGGGTAAGGTAGGGGCAGATATCTGGGGCAAAGGTCCTGTAGAAAAGGGCAGTGTACCCATCCGGGCCTGGGGCTTTGTGGGGCTTGAGGGCTTTAATCGCTAAATTGACTTCTTCAAAGGTGAAGAGAACGCAGAGCAACTCGTTCCATTCGTTGGAGACCTGAGGTATGGGCAGCGCACGGAGATAGTCCTGTTGGGTATCAGTATCTAGATCCTCACTGGAGTATAAAGTATAATAAAATGAGCCAAAGAGGTTGGCTTTGTCTTCATCCTTGTGCGTAACCTCCCCAGCGGGACCCACAATGCCACCTATGTATTCTTTCTCCAGTTTATCACGTAGTTGCCTGGCTAAATGTTTACCAATTTTGTTGCTTTGGGAGTAAGATAAGTGGCGGAGCTTGAGGAGAGTGAACTCAGCTCTGTTGTTATAAATGGCACGGAGCTTGCAGCGGAGTGCAGTCAACTGATGGAGGGTCTGTCGTGTGGGGTTTAGTTTATGGGCATTTTCAACAGAAGTCAGTTCCTGCTCTAGTTGCTCTCTTTCTCTAGCACGCTGCGCGTTTAATGCTGAGTTAAGTGCAATACATTTCCCTCGGAAGACTGATTTGAATGCGTCCCAGGTGGTAAACTCCGATGTGTCCTCTGGTTTGTTAATCTCAAAAAAGTCTTTAATAGTGTCTCTGAGTGTAGCACAAGAACCTTTATCTCGCGTTAACGACGCCAGAAAGTACCACCTGGGAGTAGTCGGTGCGTCTCCACGCAAGGACAGACAGATGGAAAACAACTGACTAATAAAAATATAGTCAAGCCTAGAGTACGTGCGGTGCACATGTGAGTAGAAGATATAGTCTCGTGCTTGGGGGTAAAGAGTACGCCATGAGTCCAGTAGGCCTAGGTCTCGGATTCGTTGTTGGGAGTCAGCGGAAAAAGAGCCCTGATCGGAGCGCTCTGAGTGTGTGCTGTCCATTACTTTATGTCAAGTCTAATTGAAGTCCTCCATGAGGATTATCTGTCCTTCTGCAAAATCCAGAATTTTCACCAGCAGTGTGTGTAAGAACAATGTTTGACCAGAATTGGGCGTGTATATAGCTACAAAGGTGCAAGTCTTGCATCTAAGACGGCCCTTGACCATGATCCATCGGGCCTCCCTGTCATTAAGAACATCTAGGGGTTGGAATTGTATGGTAGAGCGGAACAGCAGTGCCACCCACCTGTGTTTGGTAGGTGCCAAAGATCTATAGATCAAGGGGTATTGTTTGTGTCTAAAACATGTGTCTTTTGGAAGGTGTGTCTCCTGGAGCACCACCATATCTAAATGATGATCAATAATATACTTCCAAACTTTCTGGCGTTTTTTAGGGGAATTAAGACCTTTGACATTCCAGGTTCCAATCGTAACTGTCATAGTGTCAGAGGTAAATGTACAAACTCTGTGGAAGCCCCCTTATCTCACATGCGTACTGCGATGCCGCAAACCCCCTGAGGAGGTTGTATTGCTCATTAATCTCAACCGCAGGTATACAAGTACTCAAGGGTCCACCAGAGCTAAATGATAAAAAGCCGCCACCATGTCCCCTCCCCAACTTACCCCAAACTCCCAACAAAAGGCAACAGACGTAGAAAAGACTACGTTAACAGCGCTCCGCTGGGAGCGTAAAACCCCCGCGGAAACCAGGGGGGACAACGGGTCCGAGGTCCCCGTCTGCGTCCACCTCGGCCACTGAATCCAGAAAGAAAACTTAGCATTGTCTAGATACGGCTGAATAACAGTGACAGGCATAGGTCCATTCCAGAGTGAAAGTCCATACAGGTCGTCAACTAAGAAGGATAAGGCACGTTAAGGCATGCCGCCAACCCTGGTGGTGTCAACCCTGATACATGCAAAAGAAAACGCACATAGTTAGTGCCAACACATCGGTCTGAGCGGGTGTAAAAAAAAAAAAAAAACCCAAGCTAAAAGCATAGTTCTTGCTTTGAGAAGGGGTCAGTCTGCAATCGATTGAACCCTTCCCCAGGTAGCCAGGGTTCCCAAAAGTCCGTGTCTAGGCGTATCAAGGTGATAATGACCCCTGGGTGTGTCCGGAGAGCTTCATTGAGGGACGTGAGCCGCCCCAGCCGCCAGCCACCGCCGGTAGGAAGAGTAAGTAAACAACCAGAATCGCAGAGGACCAGATCCCCCAGTAGAATCAGGGGAATGGTAGATCATCGACCCAGAGGGTAGCCTCTACCAGTTATCGACGGCCCCTGCGCGAGCCTACCGACCACCCCTAAGCCGTTGGTGTCCCTCGTGAAAGGTCTTCACGTTTGTCTGATGTGGTGGCTGATTCATCCGTCGTGAGGCCCAAGAGCTCCAGGCCCTCCTTCACATCGGTGATGTGGTGGCATTTGTTCTTAAATTCAAAACTTAATCCGAAGGGATATGTCCACCTGTACTGGCTGTGGTCCTCACGAAGTTTGGAAGTGATGCTTCTAAACAGTTGCCTCCGTGCGAGAGTTGCCGGTGCCAGATCTTGGTAGATGGAGCACGGATGATTTTGGAATGAGATGGAGCTCTTTGTTCTGGCCGCCTGGAGGACCGCCTCTTTCACTTTGAAAGAATGGAACTTTGCTAGGTTGTCGCGTGGTCTTTTCTTCTCACCAGGTTGTGCGATGCCCACGCGTTGTACCCTTTCCAGTTCAATCTTAAGTGATTGGGGGGCAATAAACTCTGCGAACAGGCCCTCCATGAAGGCCGCCAGGTCGGGCCCCTCCGCTCCCTCTTCAATATCTCTAATACGTACGTTCTCTCTCCGAGACTGATTTTCAAGGTCCTCTGTCTTGAGTAGAGATTGGTGGAGCTGTTCCTGAAGTTGGCAGACATCTTCCTGCAGCTCTGTGGTTAGTCGCTCTTGCTCCTGAGTGTGCGTCTCCAGGTCGAGGACCTTAGTGCCCACAGAGTCTACATCTTGTTGGAGGGTCGTCAAGCGATCGGTTAGATCTGTCCGTAGTTGATCGATTGAGGTTTTAATGTCCTGACTCAGATCATTGTGGAGTTCTGTTTTGAAATCTTTAAACATAGCTGCCAAATCCACTTTTGTAATCGCCATTGCAGTGGCTCCTGCGTCGCCTCGCAGCGTCAGGCGTTTATCTGAAGGAATGAAAAAGTCTGAGACTCTACCCGTCTCCTTGCTCTTCGTCTTCTTCGTAGTTGCTGTGCTCCCAGTGAACGGCTGAGTGGGGGGGATTAAGGTAGAGAGAGGCTGTTGGACTCCGTGGCACGGATTCTGCAGTTGGTGCACGGTCTCCTAGTTAGGAATGCCTCACGGTGAGCAAGCCATAGCTAGTCGGTGCCAGCAATGCAAGGGAGGAGGGTGACCAGCAATTAAGGACCGATGAGGGGTGGCATATTCTGTGGCCTGTCCGGGCGTGCCGGCATGCAGTGGAGGCCCGCCAAGAATCGTTGACTTGGACTGGGTCCAGCCTTCAGGCATTGGTAGCTGCTGGCGTCGTGGTGCGAGGAAAACGAGGTCCCTCAGAGCGCGATCGCTATCGCAGAATCAGGTTTTCAGGGACAGGTCAGGCCCGAAGGTAGACCGAGGTTGTTCTGGAGAGCCTCAGAGTAATTCGGCAGTGTCAGTGTCCCCAGACCATTGGTTGACTGGGTAGCAGCTTGGAATTTCAGGAGGCGACCGCAGCTTATGCAGGGAGCTGTCGCAAGGTTAGGATGAGCCCGGTGAGGCGCCGATCAATGTTCTGAGGTCGCCAACGGCCACCATCTTAGGACCAGACAAGTGGAATGTCTCGGAGGGGGCTGCCGCCAGAATGAAGCCGGTTGTTATGCCCCCCAGCCCAGAGGAGTCAGCGGGGGTCTCCACAGGGCGGCAGCACGTAGGCAGCAATCCTACCTCCCGTGGGCAGCCTCAGTCGCCAGCGTCTCTGGTACGGCGTTGGCCGCCATTTTGCGTGTCGCTGCCTCTCTCCTCTGCCGAGGCTATCAGCCACGTCCGGGGTCCTAGGGACGGGTAAAGTTGCTCCACTGGTGCCCCAGGTTCTCTGCTTCAGGAAGGGAGCATTATCGACCAGAAGGAAGCTCTGTAGCCGCCTAGAGCCGGGCCGGAGCAGCGCGTGGACCGGGAGCCTAGACGAGCTACGTCCGCTCGGCCATCTTGCCCGGCCACGCCCCCGGACTTGCATTTTTTGTATGTATGTATTTAAATAGCGGAGTAAATATTTTTTTAAGTAAAATTTACTCTTTTCTAAACAAAGCAGGTCGTGATGGTTAAAGGGGTTGGGATTGGGAAGTATTTACATATTTGTTTGGGGTAATATTTGGGGGGAGTATTTATGTTCAGAGGTTTATTGTTTGTTTTCCTAGTTGTTTTTAATGTCATTTTCAAATATGTAATAATTCTAATATAACAAGAGTATAATACATAAATATGTCTTCAATACAATTTCTTAATGAGTTAATTTTCATAATTTGCACCCTCAGTTCCTGCACACAGCGCAGAGAGGTGCAGGCAGTCTGCATGGAAGGCTCCTCTTTGAGCCTACCAGACTGCCACTGTCAGAACGCAACTGGACTACTTGCCAGACCAGGGATAAACTGCTGATCTCGCTGGTGGTCGCACCGAAGGTTTGGCGGTCCTACAGTGGATGGCGCATTGCACCATCCACTGTAGGACCACCAAACTCATAATCAGATGCTTATTTATTTATTTTTCTTCACCATTTTTTTAGATGATGACTCATGTTCAATTTCCTGGGGTATTATTTAATGTCCTAATTTGAATTCCTTTATCAAGAGCACTATATTTTGTTTTTTATCTGAAGTTATGGGTTACATTGGATGCATTACTCAACATAATTTTCCTCCTATATCTCTTTTTTACTTATGTGATGTAGATAATTTTTGTTAACATTTACATTTTTAATTTCACGTTTTTGGGGTTTTTACATTTTACATGAATTTATGTTACTGTTTTTTTTTCACTTTGGGAAAAAAAAGAAAAACATTTTAGCAATTCTAGCAACAGGTTCAGGATGTTTTAGGATTTGGATGTGGATGTTTGGTATTTATTTGGCTTGCCTTAGGGGGTTGGTGAGCAAATTTAAAATGATCAACTCAAGAAAAAAGAAAACTACTCCAGGTGAGAAGTAATTTTTTTCACATTAAGGAATACACTGTGAGTAAAGATTTTACTTGGTTAGTTAAGAAATGAGAGTAATGTTGCTTTAAGTTTTTAGTGATTATATTTTGTAAGGAGTGTTAGTAATGAAGTTGCAATGTTTTCCAGGTACTGTGTTCCACCACAAATTTCAAATTGCTTAATTTTGTAAAGGAGTTTTTTTTTTTTTTTTTTTTTAGCAACTCTGGGTTTCAGACTACCTATTAAAGATGATACTTATCTAGCTACTTAGAAACTGTCCTGTTGGGACAGTTGAGATAACTGTTACTCAACCTCCTGCTAACAGGTTGAGTAACAGTTCCACCATTCAGCAAGAAAGCATGTTTGTCTTCTGCAACCCTGCTATTTTTATATAGCCAGTGATGGTTTATTTAAGATAATTAAGTAATGTTGTTGATTTCTGTTCATTTTGGGGAAAATAGTCTGATTGAATAATTTATGTTGAGAATTCATCTTCATGCTCAGGAGGTACAAAACATAATTGTGTATTTATTTCAAGTCAAATTAATTGCAGTATCTCTCAGGCATATAATCTTACACTAAGGATCTCTTATGAATTGTTTTCCTATGTGCCTGGGGAAAGTGTAAAAACATCATTGAATGTGTGCATCAGGATACATTTCTGTAATTATTGTGATGACTGATTATTCAAACTAAATTATTCTTTTACTGAGACTTTTATTTATTGTTTCTTCCTTTATAATTGATACAACTTCAGTGTACATAGAAGAGTATTTGATTGGCATCAAAGTATAAATTAGAGGTATTGTAGTGTTATTTATATTACTACAAATTGTGTATCTCTGTGCAAAAAGGATGAGGTGTTGTTTTGAACATTCCATTCATCATTCAAATATCCCTGTCCTCTAATGTTACAGTAATATGTAACATTTGAAATATTATTATCTTGTGAGCATCTTTTTTATCATAGAGAAAAAAATATTCATGGTTGCAGGATTTGGTCAGTGCTGCGGGAGCGTTAATATCACTGTATGTTTTTGGTTGGGTGATTGCACATAATCATTCTTTTCAAATTTGTAAAAGTTGACATGCTACCAACAACATGCATAGGGCTTTTTCGGCTACCTCTCTAAGCACTGAACCATCGGGCACAGTGGAGGTTGCTCCTAAAGCTTTAATTTGATGGACATGTTCTCTTTCTGGCAATTCAGTTGCAGAGGAAGAGTTGTTATGCTCATTTGTTCTCTCAATACATTTTCCAAGAGTGACGCTCTGCCTTTGGAACAATTTGAGAAGTAGTCAACACATCTTGGTCCATTGTGTCCCTCCTTACCATACAGGTATTTTGCATGTTTCAGTAATATATTATCTCATTTTGAAAGAACATATTGTCCCAGTTGTATAATTCCCATGTTTTAAATCTGTTTCAATTACAGACAGAAAAAATAATATTGTATATTCTCGTTGTGATTTTACTGTCAACTTTGTTTTTTATTATTTCTTACAGCTTATAGTTTTTTGCTACTTGTCTTTGATTTTTTTTTAAAAAGGTGTGGACTACATGTTCTTATTGTCTGTGAATAAATGAAAAATATTTTTTCAGATTTTTTTAAAGAATTTTAATAATATTTTCCCTTATTAATGATGTTGTGCCTGCATTTCAAACAAAAATAGTTAGTCAGGTGAAATAAATGTGTAACTACTCTTAAGTCCTAGGTTTAGTCAGAACAATGTTGATATTATAGAACATTTTAAATGTAGTTACCTTACCTTCTTTTTAATTAACACTGTGTTATTGTCCTAGTTTAATGTGGAAATGTTTGAAGCAACATATTCTTCTTTCTTACTGAAGTATCTGTGAAAGTAAATGTTATGTGCTATATGTTTATTTAATTTTTAAACTGATTTCAATTGTTTAGTTCACTAGCATTTGTTTTAGGAATAAAAGTACTAGGCATGTTTTTCAGTATTTACAAACCTCATGTGGAATAAAAGAATTATTTTTAATTTCAGTACATTTTTGTCAATGTTTCCTTAGTGGAGATTTATATCTATTTGCTCATTCATTTTAGTAAGAAGGAATATATCTCTTGTACTGAAAGTACTAAACATCGTACATTTTTATACATTGTTTTGTTTCTTTTGTTGGCTCACAGGAAGCGTTGTGTTGTCACCTCACAGACTGTCACCTAACTGACCACATAATGGTGGAGATTGATATTTATAGCGATAATTATAACAAATCTTTTGAAATCTTCACTATTTACAGTTTAATTGTATAACTAAAAGCAAACTCTAGTTTTAATAAGAGATAACTTGTAGTATATTTTTATCTTCTCCTTTACATCCCATATTGGTTGGAGATGTTTTCATTTATGTTTCCAACATGTTTGAAAGCATCATCTTATTGCTTTAAAATTAACTTTGAGTTTATTTTTTTAGTTAAGTCTGTTAAGATATGTAGGAGAAAAATGTATAGTAAAAATATTGCATTGGAATAATGTGTGGTATAGGTCAAAATAATAGATTACTGATATAATGCATGGTAAAGTTATGTGTGGTAAAGAATGTGCAAATTTCAATCAGTTGGGAAACCTATATTATTTATATAGACTTTTATAAATCGTGAACATGACGATCACAGAATCAGAACGCTGTACACAGAGAAAATGATGGTTTCCATACATTAAAGACATCTGTCTCTTAAGATAAGCTTCCACATGGATTTCGAGGAGCAAGGTATTAAAAAATCATATCCAATATCCAATAGGATGTTAGATAGTTTCAGAAAATTTATTTTATATAGAGTTCGAGGAGTAAGGACTTAAACAATAGTATATATTATCGCATAGTGTAGATTAAATTTTTAACAAAAAGTACTCGTATGGCACATGTTTATCTAGTAGTAGAGCTTTCATGTCCTTCTTTTTGAAGAGCCAGAAAAAGGTAGTTGCTCTCATTGGGGGTGGTAGTGAATTCCATAATTTTGGAGCTGATCAGGTGAAGGTGCGGCTGTGTGTTTTCCTTTTTTTAAGCTGGCTGGTTCTACTGGATTTAGCACTTCTAGATTCCCTTTTGCCTCCTGATAGCTTGACACTATATTCCATGAATGTTGGTCCCGAATTGTCTATGGCTCTAAGAGTTATGCTTGCAACCTTCAGTTGGATCCTTGCTTCCACGGGGAGACAGCTGAGGGCTCTTAGTGATGAGAAGATGTGATCAAAACGATGTGAGCCTGTTAAGAGTCTAGCTGCTGCATTTATTATCGCTTTCATTGGGGCTAGGCTGGCTTTCAGTAATCCTATGAGTGTGGCATTCCCATACTCCAATCTTGAGAACACTAGCGATTGAACTGCTGTTTTGAGATCACCTGGCGGTATGAACAGTTTAAGTTTTCTTAGCATGTGCAGATGTAGGTCGACTCTTCTGGATGCAGCTTATATGTGGGCTTGTGTGTTAAGGTTGGAGTCTAGGGAAAGGGTGCAGTTTAGCAATTTGAGGTTCTGGGACCATAGTTGGGATTGTTTTGTTATGAGGGCGGAAAGAAAAGAATGAATATGGTTTTCTGCAGATTTAATTTTAGCTGGCTGTGGGACAGCCAGTCTTGTATTTTCCTCAGGGTATCATCTAGTCTGTAGATATCCTCTTGGGAGGAGAGTTTGATGTAGAGCTGAATATCGCCTGCATACATGTGTACAAGATACCAGATTTTTTCAAATTTTCAGAGAGTGGTTCCATGTATAGCTAGTGGAGAATTGGTGAAATAGTAGATCCTTGTGGAAGGCCACAGTCAATCTCAACTACATCTGATAGGGTGCTGCCAAATTGGACTCTTTGTTGTCTGTTCTGCAGGAAGGAGGTGAACCAATTAAGGACGGCTCCAGATAGGCCCATTCTGATTTCAAGCGTTTCTCTGAGACATTTGTAGCTGACTGTGTTTAATACTGCTGATAAATCCAGAAGTATTGGAAGACAGGATTCTTTTTGGTCTAGTGATGTTTGACTATTATCTAGTATGTTTAACATGGTGACCTTGGTATTGTGTTTGGGCCTGAAACCTGATTGGTGTTTATCTTATAGGTCAAAAGTTTTGGTGTTTTCACATAGCTGATTGTGTGCGCATTTTTCTATTAATTTAGCCAGGAAAGGTAGTCTGGATACCGGTCAGAAGTTGTTTAAGTATTTATTTGTTAGTGCTTGTTTTTTTTAGTATTGGGGGATACTTGACACATCTTCAGGCATTCTGGTAGTCCTTGTTGGGGAGAGGCATTCACACTTTTTATCCATAGGGGAGTACCGGGTAGGTGGATATCTTTCAGTAGGTGGGAGGGAAATGTGTGGTAGGTTTCATTGACTGAATCTCTCTTTAGTGAGCCACAATCACCTATTGACTTTCCCGCCTACCTTGAACAACATATGGCCTTAGTTCTTCCACATCTTGGCTCCAAAGATTCACCCACCATCTACCGACCACCTACACCTGACCGCCTCCACTCTCTAAATGCTACAGCAAATGTTATATTTAGCTCTTATTACCTCACAAAAAATTCCTTCATTCCCCTTCCTCCTGGAACTCGCCTAGATAATTCTATTTCTCCACAGCAGGCTCTCCCACCCTCCACCTGAAAGTCAGTTCTCCCGAACCACATCAAAACCAAGAGACCTCATTCACTTTTGAATCCCCAACTCTTGAACCTTTCTCCCCTTCCACCCAAGCTCCATCCGCACTCCAATTCTAGCTCCCCCTTACTGTTCCCTTCAGACCAACAGTGCAGGAAATCCTCCTCAGGGGGCAGCCCCCCTCCTCAACATCTCCTTTCTTGGGCCACGCCTACCTCCACCCTAATGAACGACCCTTCACCTCACCTCCCGAAGGGCTATGATCCCTAATCTGGTCCTGGCTCTAGGCTCAAGGAAATAAACCAGGAGCATCTAAAACTCAACTGACATACAAAAACTCATAAACATCACCTCAGAGCTGGCCCTTGACCTATCTTCCAACAAGACCTCGCAGGAAATCCGGCAAATGAACAACCAATACCCTAAACTACCAACTCCTTCCACTATGTTATCGAGTGACCTTTGGCACAAACCGCCTGTCCAGAACTGGAGTACTACTCCCTACCCTAACGCCCCTTCCTGACCCACCAGATCCAAGAATCAGCTATCGGAACCTGAAATTCTCTCCCTACTCCAAGCATACAACTCCTCTCTATTTGTCATGCCAGTCTCTTCTGGGCCCTCGCAAACTTCCCCTCTAAACTCTCCTGGAGCTTCCAATCGCAAGCAAGGCATAGCGACGACTATACAAACTATTCCATCTAACCCGCATAGAGCTCCCAGGCACAACGCTAATGCCTTAAACATTGCTAAACTTATGCAAATCCCCATTTCACAGCCTTCTCTCACTGACCACAAATCACACCTGAAATGCAATGTTGCTTAACTGTAGATCAGCTGTGAAACATCCCACCGACCTTGCTGATCTCATCCTAGACAAGGGACTAGACCTCATTATCCTCACTGAAACTTGGCTTAGTGACTCTTCAGGTGCTATCCTTGACATCCTAGTCCCTCCGAGCCACAACATTATCAGACTCGATCGAATTAAGAGAACAGGAAGAGGCATAGCCTGTATTTACCACAGCAGTGTCTCAGCAAAGCAGTCCCCTTCTGCAATTCTCTCATCCTGTGAATATCTGTGCATAGACATCATCAGCAAACATAGACCCTTATGCAACCTGCACATCTTTTACCACCCTCTTGGAGACAGCCTCCCTCTGATCGAACAAACTATTGAAACCATCTCGTCCAACCAGGGTCTCCAATGCCTCCAGATCTTCCTTGGTGACTTCAATCTTTACTGGAATTACCCTAATGATCAGGTAGGTAACAGTCTCAAAAACTTCCTAATTGACCTCAACCTGACTCAATTCTGTGACAGTCCAACGCACAACTTAGGCTCGATCCTCGATCTAATCATCTCCAATCCCAACTCCATTCAGCTTGAATCTATTGTCCCTTGTGACTGGTTGGATCATCATTATATCACCTTCTGTGTCCTAGAAAGATGGAACTCCAAAAAATTACAGCCAGTAAAACAAAAACAGTGGAAAAGAACGCTCCAAAACACAAATGTAAATGAGCTCATATATCGATGCAATCGGTCTCTCTTGCCGCCTGCCTGCATATCCGACATTCACGAACTCACTGAACATTAGAACAACTCAATGTTGACAGCCCTGAATGCAATTGCCCCACTAAAACTAAAAAGAAAGTCAAACAAAGACTCAAAACCATGGGTCATTGACAGCTTAAACTCAGACAGACGCAGCCTGAGACTAGTAGAACGCTCTTGGAGATCCGCTTCATCTATTGATCTCCTTAAGATTTTAAGACTGAAAAGGAGTAGGTAAAACAAATTCATCAGATCGGCAAAAGCAACCTTCTTCAAATTCCAACTTGACAAAGCCAAAAATCGTCCCAAAAGGCTGTTTGAGCTGATTAAGCTTCAATCCAATAACACTCCTATTCAATCACCTCTCATCTTCTGCCCTCAGCCAAACTGCGATGACTTTGCCGACTTCTTCCTTGAAAAAGCTAGGCCTGGGCGGCATATTCCGTTCGGCTCGCGGAATTTGCGGAATTTGGGTAATTTTGCGTTCCACTGAGAACGCGGAATTGTCAAAAGTTCCGCGATCCGCAGCTTCGCAGATTTTTTTGCTTGTTCACGCTTTAAAAATGCGTGTTCGCGAGATATTTCTCCCCGAGCACGCAAACAGCGTTCGCGAACTGGAAAAAAGCATCACGAACGGGCGGAACAAACAATTCTGCGTGTTCGTGGAACTTTTGCGTGCTGGCGGGGATTTTTTTACCATTTCGCGGAGCTTTGCCTAGCGCGACTACACAAATTCCGCCCACCCCTAGAAAAAGCAAGCAAGATTGAATTTGATCCAAGGTCTGCCCTGATTGATCTATCACTCTCTCCTGACTTCTCCTTATCCTTGCTCCCTCTTATTATGCCCTGTCTCTCCCCTAAAAACAATGCCTCTTGGAGTCAATTCACACCCCTCAACGACAAATCCATCTTCAACATTCTCTCGACCCTGAAACCTTCAAATCACTTCAATGATCCTCTTCCCCCAAACTTCTTTAAAGAAATGATAAGATCACTAGTCTCGCTCTGGAACAAAATTATCAATACCTCTCTTCTTCAAGGTGAGATCCCTGAGTGCTGGAAGTCGGGGCAGGTTCTACCTATTCTCAAAAAACTGACGGCTGACTCACAAGCATCTCTATTCTGGCCACACTCCTTGAGAAATGTGTTGAACAACTCTGCAACCACATTGAGGAATTCCAACTTCTCGATCAATTCCAATTGGGCTTCCGCCCCGGCCACAGCACTGAAACTGCCATCACTCATATAGTTGATGACACTCTCACAATGCTTGACCGGAACAAATCTTGCCTACTAATACTACCTCTCATCTGCGTTTGACACTGTCAAACATGACAATCTACTGAGCCTTCTGAAATGTAGGATGGGGCTCTCAGGCACTGTACTAAAATGGTTTGCCTCCTTTCTCAGTAACAGAATGCAGAGAGTCAAATCCAACCAATCTCTATCCAATTCCAGTTCCTGCACTCTGGGGGTGCCCCAAAGGTCCTTGCTTTCCCCCACACTTTTCAACCTATTCATTCAACATCTCACCATAATCCTCAAAGCATCTAACATCCAATATCACATGTATGTGGATGACAGCCAATTGTACATGAAAATCTCTTCACCTGAAGATATCAAGATACTCAACGGAACCCTGCACAAAAGTAAAACCCAATATTGCTTAACCTCCAACAACCTCAAACTGAAAGCGCTGAAAACGGAATTGCTCCTCATATCACCGACCAAGCAAACCCCCATTGTGGAGAAATATTTGAAAAACCTCGATGCTCTCAACTGCACACCACACATCATAAACTCTACAAAATTGCTGGGAATAGTGCTGGATAAGAACATAAACATGCAGGATCACATCAGCGCATCTACTAAAGGATCGAACTTCCAACTGAGCATCCTAAGGAAACTCAAACCCTACCTTCCCCAAGATGACTTCTAATCTGCGGTGCAAGCGTTAGACATCTCACGGCTGGAATATGGCAGTGCTACTCTCTGCGGGCTACCATGACATAGATTAGCCCCCCTCAGAGCATCTCTGAATACAGCGGCTAGGCTCATCACTGGCTCCAAGAAAACCAACCACATTTCTCCGGAACTGAAATCTCTTAACTGGCTTCCGTTTGAGTCAAGGATTCATTTAAAACTTGCATGTATGACCCAAAGAGCGCTGAATTTCAACACTCCTCTGTACCTGGCAGATAAGCTTGAACTGTCGATTGGCTCCCATTCCTCAAGGAGCTCCAGTACCATACTGCTCAAGCTGAAGAAATGTAAAGAAAATTAAAACCTACAATCATACATTCTCAGGTATTACCCATAGAATCTGGAACTCCCTTCCTGTGGAAATGAGACTGATTCCTTCAACACTTGCCTTCAAAAGGGAAGTGAAAGCTTTACTGATGAGTACAACGCTTAGCTAGCAGCTTTTCTCTTTTTTTTCTCCTATCGTATACAGCTGATTAATATGCTACTTGGCTCTTGTACGGTCCCAATGCAGGCCTCTATTATGTAATTTCTTGCTTGATGTTATTTCTATATATCATTACTTTTCTCCCACAATTATCTACCTATGTTTTCCACAACTCGTATGTAAAGTGCTCTGATACCTACTAGGGTCATGTTCGCGCTATATTAAACTTTTAAAATTAAATAAATAAACTAAAATAAATAGTTTTCTGGATTTTTCCCTCAGACAGCAGTCTGAAATTGTTCCAAGAGGCTCTGTTTTTTCTTATGACAGTTTTGGTGTGTTGATCGGTATTCTCGCTGTGTGTAGTGATGGAGGGGATGGTGGAATCCCTAGATAGGGCACTCGCTAGGCTGGGGACAGAGTTAATGCTGGTTTTGTTATTTTCTTTAACCCCTTCGCCGTGGGGGTAAATCCCCCATGGCGCCCCCCGCGCCATGGTGCACACGGCGCCGCGGTGCTCGTGACGAGCCCAGATCGTCATGAGGCACAGTGGAGCTGTGCTCATGTCGAGCTGAGCTCGTCACGACCCCACCCACTGATTGATTCTCCCGCGCAGGCGAGGAATCAATCGCGCGTGGGCAGAGCGCAGCCGTTATGACAAGCCCAGCTTGTCATGAGCACAGCTCCACTGTGCCTCATGACGAGCTGGGCTCGTCATAAGCATGGAAGGAGTTAAAGAGTTTAGGAAAGGTGTTGCAGGTGTCCAGCAAGATGTGTTCAGTTTTGGGTTCTGCAAGTTTACCTGACTTTTGCTTTATTATATAAAAGAGTTTTCTGAGCTGGTCCTTCGTTCTGTATTAGTCTAAGTCTGACCACTTTTGTTTTCGCTTTCAAGATTAGCTTTTCGTAGGTGATTCTGTGCCTTCTCAGCTGTTAAGATAGGTAATGCTTGGGTCCTTCCTCCATAGTCGTTCCAGTTGTCTTAGTTGTCTTCTTTCATTGTTTGCCGTTTTAGTCGTAGTAGAGGAATCTTTTGAATCATGTTGGTCATAATGATATTGTAGAGATGTGTTAGAGGTTGAACCAATGTTTGGTCAGATTGGGGTGCAGGGCAGTTTGGCAGAGGTCAGCCAGTTCTGGTCTGTTTATGCTGCTAAAATCTCACATCCACATTTTTTTCCTTCTCTTTTGACCCTTGATTTTAGTTTCTTGTGTGGATATTTGGAAAGGAATATGATGGTGGTCTGACCAATCTGTTGGGGTTATGTCAAGAATGTTTACTGAGGTCTGCTTAGTGATGATGAGGTCAAGTCTGGCCCTTTTCTGTGAGATGGCCCTTTGCATGCTTGAATCATGTTGAGGTCCTGGAGCAGGTTAGAGAGTGAAGTAACTGTGGTGTTTTTGATGTTGTTCCAGTGCAGGTTGGAATCTTCTAATAATATTGTATTTTAGAGTGAAGTTTCATTGATTGTGATTGTTTCCATAAGTTGTTCCAGGAAGATTATTTTGTCACCTGGGGAATAGTATAAAAGAAGTTTTTTTACTAACAGTTTCTTTTCCAGCTTGATTTCAGCTCCGAATATTTCAAACAATTTTGTATCTTCTTGGGTGAGTAAGTTTAGGGTTTGGGAGTTTCTGTGGATTAGGCTTCAATGTGTGGTCTAGGTGTTAGACAGCAAAACCTGGGGGAATGAGAACCTCCATTATTGGAGTTGACATTGTGTTGAGCCAGTTTTCAGTTAGGAAGAAAATGTGTAGCTCATGCACTAAGATCACCTCTGCTATGTCAGTTGCATGTTTTGCAGCTGATCTGCAGTAGTGCTGCATGCATTTCAGGGTTGTTATTGTTTTGTGTGATACTGTGGTGGACATTGTGTTCGTTTATATTGGGATGAAGTTGTTATGATTGACTTGTAGGGGGTTTTTTCTCTGTTTTTTTAAGTTGAATATCTTGACTACCAGCATGTTGGATGCTCTGTTTGTGGAGGTTTTCTGTGTGTCCTGATAGTGAATTAGCAGAGTGTCTGTCTCTTCGTCTGAGAGGTGATTATTTGTTCTTCTTGGTCTGTGCAGCTTGTTGTCATGGGGAATTGTGTGTGTGCTACTGCAAATACGTTTTCTGCATGAATGTGCACATGGTACAAGGAATGTACATATTCTCTGGGGTCAGAAGCAGTATTGGGACTTGACCCAATCTATGTCCTTCCAGAGTAGGCACAGGTTAGAGTTAATTTGGCTAATGGGCAGTTTGTGTGTAGGTCACTGACAGATTGCATTATCGTTCTTGTTGATTGTTTGCAAATTGTGGTGTTCTGTAAGAATTTTAGTTACAGTCACCTGCTCCATGCCTGTGGGACATTCCTTGGGCACTGACCCACTTCCTATTGTTGAGAAGTTTTTCCTCTGACTGTGTAGGCTGTTTGAATAAGGGTCTATTTGTAGACTGTGAAATCCTCCTGTTTGTGGGAGGGACGAGTTGGGGTCTATATAAAGCTATGTAGACTGCAGGTCTATGATTGCCAATGGATGAAATTCTTTGGGTGGTGTTTGTGGGTTTAGGAAGGTGGTTAGGGAATGGAGTACAAGACGGGTGGCTAGAAGGTTATGTTGAGTCTGCTACTTGCCTTTTCATGTCACTAAAAAGAGAGTTGAATGCTTGTAGGTCATTGTCCCTAGCTTGGAGGAGGATGTTGTCTTTTTTATATAAACTGAGATGGTGGCTTTCGCTTTGTGTGAGGTTGAGGGTGATATTATGAGTTTGATACCATGGGGATGTTCTGTGTAGCACTGACTGCATTGAGAGAGTAAAGCGATTTCCGCCATTTAGCTGTGCGTCTTGAGTGGTAGATCAGATCAGTCTTAATGGCTCCTTTTGAAAAGCAAAAGTATGAGTCAGATATAAGAGTTTCAGGATTTCTCCTTAGGAAATTCTGTTTGAATTATTTTGCTCTATTCTTGAATAAGTCAGGAGAGTAGGTGATTCTAAATGAGTTGATTCCAGAAAGGGACAAAGTGGTAGCATTTGCATTATTGTGGCCAGATCTCTTTATTTAATTAGTGCGGCTGATGTTTATTCCATTTTGACAGAAGAGAATACCTGACCTTTTCCGTTACTAAGTGGTACACAACAAGGATGTCATCAGTGGTGCAACTGGTGACCTATATATATATATATATATATATATATATATATATATATATATATATATATATATATATATATATATAAGTTCGGTAAATTTCGCGAAGATTCGTCAACCGGCGCCAAAGTTATTCCCAATAGAATGTTGCGGATTTCCTATGGAAAATAGGTCCTAACTATATATATATATATATGTATATATATCTTACATAACCAACTTCATGCGAAACAAGAAGAGGGCACGCACGCAAGGTGAGTAAAATCTGCAGCATATCTTTATTGCCGTGGCCCTCCTATGATCCAGCACCAAAGAAAGACGCGTTTTGGCAGGGAACCTGCCTTTGTCAATCTAAATGCCGCCATTTTTAAATTGCTTTAAATACCCCACAATGCTAAACACAGAGAACATACTAACTTTCAAGGAGATTGCATCAATCCCATACATAATTGCCGACATCCGCATTAATGATCAATACATGTAAACATGTATTCACATATTCACTGCCCTTCTTGAATGTCTTGTGACCAACATAAATATCAAAGTGATGTTAAAGTCTTTGGCAATGAAGATATTTAGTGTAATATTGCGCTCTAATTTATATCGCAAGTTGGGACTGATAGGCTCAAAGTCATATGCACATTGAATCATCTTTGTTCAAATTTGGTTCCACTAAAGACAATAGCTCAAATCAACAGCCGGTACCACCTAACCTTCTGTCCCCCTGTTCAGGAAAGCATTAAAGACATGGATTTTTGTTAAGGCATATCCGTGAACTGGCTTTTTGTTAAGGCATATCCGTGAACTGGATTTCTGTGTCTTTTGATCGTATTGTTAGGCGCCTTGATGCCTTGGGCTTAGTCTGCACGGTATAAATCGTCTTTCATTCATTCATTCATCACTTTCCTTATATGTGGCTAGTTATAATGCCCAGTAACTTCGCAATCTCTAATAATAGCTCCTCATAAGCCCGTCTGTTGATGGAAATTGTTGGGCATGTCACTCGTAAGCCCGTGCTGGTCCACAAACTTCTGATACCAGCATGCATCTGGCGAGTTACTCTGGGTCATTTAAAACGCCTCGATAGCAGTACCATATAATGCTGTAAAAAATATTTATATATATATATATATACGTGTATATATATATATATATATTGATATGTAGATAGATAGATAGATAGATAGATAGATAGATAGATAGATAGATAGATAGATAGATAGATAGATAGATAGATAGATAGATAGATAGATAGATAGATAGATAGATAGATAGATAGATAGATAGATAGATAGATACTGTTAGAAATGGGGGTCTCTAGTTGGCAGAGGTAGGTACCTTTGAAGAATAGGGACCCTTGCTTCTAGTCAGGGTAAGGGGGATACACTTCTAAAAATAACCCCTGCTCTCCCCCTTAGTAGCTTGGCATGAGCAGACAGGCTTATCTCAGAGGCAGTGTGTAAAGCATTTGTGAACACATACAGTAATACAGTGAAAACACTACAAATGGACACCACGCCAGTTTAGAAAAATAAGCAATCTTTAGCTAAACCAAAACAAGACCAAGCGACAAAAATCCACAATACGGTAATACAAATATGACATTCAGATCGTAGAAATAGTTCACTTCAAAGCAAAATAGAGATGCAACACTTTTCTCCCAAAGTACCTGGGATGCGCCATGCAAACAAACAAAACGGGCCGCAGGGAAGTAGATGCGTTGGTTCCTTAAACTCATTGAAGGTGATGCTCCGAGGGAGGTGATGCATCGGTTACTTACTAGAGCAGGGGAGGTGATGCGTTGGTTCCTTACCAGAGAGGATGTGATGTATCGGTTTATTACTGCGTGGGGAGGCGATGAGTCGGTTTCTTACTGCATCCCCCAACAATACGACAGACTTGGTGCCTCGATGCGATGCAACTATCCGGTACGATCCATGGATTCTTGCAGCTGCACAGCAGTGCTTGCCTTGTAATCGGTCCGGTGATCTCGAACTTTGTAGATCGTTGCACTCGATGTGTCGTGCAGCAACTTCTCGAGCCATGGCAGGCGATGCAACGGTTCCCTCGGCGATGCGTCAGAAACAGGTACAGATGCGCCGCCCTTTTTCGATGTTGCACCGATTTTCCAGCTCCCAGAGGAAAAGCATCTTTAGAAGGTCCAAAACAAAAGTAGGCACCTCTCTGGAGGTCAGAACTTCCAGCAAGGAAGTTCAGGGGAGCTGGTGGTGAAGTCTATGTGTCCATGAAACTTCAGAACAGAAGGCAAGCTCAGTTTCAAGTCTTTGGAGATCTTCCTCAAGCAGGGGACACAGCAAACAGCGGAGTTCTTTTCTCCTTTCCTTGGCAACACGTAGCCACTGCAGGCCAACCCCAGACAGCAAACAACACAGGGACAGTATTCCTCCTCAGCTTCTCCAGCTCTTATCCTTGGCAAAGGTTCCTCTTGATTCCCAGAAGTGATCTAATGGTCTGGGGTCTGGGCCCCTCTTTTTATACACAAACATTCTTTGTTCTCTGAAGGCAGAGAGTGTCTGTACCCAGCCAAACCCAATTCTGTCATCACTGGTGCAGCTTCCTGGCAGGAGGTGGAGATAGCATTGTTGAAGGCAGATTCACGTGAAAGGAAATCTCCTCCCCCTACTCCAAATGCAGCCCAGGTCTATTCAGCCCAGCCCTTACTCATTAGGCTCTCTGGACCCACTGGTCCACCCCAGCCCTGTCATCCAAAGCCAGACATGCAATACACAAACGTAGCAGAGGCACCCTGGATAGCTAAGCTAGAAAATACCTACTTTCTGAAAGTGGTATTTTCAAACACAGAATGTTAAAATCACCCTCATTAAAAGATGCATTTTAACATTCTGAGTTCAGGCATATCACACTTTATTTTCCTACCTTGTTCCCAGGGGCAATTATGTTTATAAGATGTTATAAACAAACTCCCCATTCTATCCTATGGGAGCAGGTAGCCTTGCAATAGTAAAACACAAAATTGGCAGTATCTCACTATCAGGACATGTCACACACATCAGAGCATGTCCTACCTTACATTTAAATGCACCCTGCCCACAGGGGTACCTTGGGCCTACCTTAGGGGTGACTAACATGCAAGAAAAGGGAAGGTTAGGGACTGGCAACTGTGTGCACTTGCCAAGTCGTCATGGCAGTCCCAGACTGCATACAGGCTCTGCGATGGCAGGCCAGAATTACATTTTACAGGCTGCTTCTGTGGGTGGCACAATCAGTGCTGCAGCCCACTAGCAGCATTTGATTTACAGGCCCTGGGCACACACAGTGCACTGGTATAGGGTCTGACTATTAAATCAAATATGCCAGTCATGGAATCACTAATCCATAACAATAATTTACAAAGGGAGCACTTGCACTTTGGCACTGAACAGCAGTGGCAAAGTGCCCAAATCATCTAGACCAGCAAAACAGAGTCCAACACACAGCAAAAACACAAGAAAAAAGCAAAAAATGCAGGGGAGATCAAGGCCAATGGTGCCAGGTCTAGTAGATAGATAGATAGATAGATAGATAGATAGATAGATAGATAGATAGATAGACAGACAGACAGATAGATAGATAGATAGATAGATAGATAGATAGATAGATAGATAGATAGATAGATAGATAGATAGATAGATAGATAGATAGATAGATAGATAGATAGATAGATAGATAGATAGATAGATAGATAGATAGATAGATAGATAGATAGATAGATAGATAGATAGATAGATAGATAGATAGATAGATAGATAGATAGATAGATAGAGACCTGGAGACCGCACTGGTGTGTGGTCTAGATGGATAGTGAAAAATAGGTGAGTTGAATTGGTTTGGATATGGCTTCACTGTCTCCTCATGCTAGTATTTTAAGAGTTTTTTAAACCAGCTGGCTAGGTAGAATGCCTATTGCAATATGGCCACCTCTTGTAGACACACTTTCTTGGTGGGGTGCGAGAGCTCGGTACTCTCTCTTTGGTCCAAAGTGCAGGCTTAAGATCACCACTTAAAGATGGCTGCCCCATTAGTGTGTGTTATTGCAGTGGACAGTCCTCTTTCTAACCCATTTATTTATGCAGTCAGGGTGTCCTGCTTGTGGGCAGGCCAGAAGGAACGACTCAAAATGTCTCCTGAGTCTCTCACCTTTAATGTTCTGGGTGTAAAGTCAACTATCCTTACTCATAATTTTGTGCCAGAAAAGATCTGAACTAGCTTATGGGGTTATATGAGACCCCTTCCAATCTCAACAAATACAGCAGAATATCAAGGGTAGCATGCTAAATGCAGCGGAGAGATCCAGCAGCACCAACAGTTCTTTTTTTCTTTTCTTTTTTTTTTTTTCATTTCAAATGTGGCTGTCCAGATTATTGGGTATGCATAATATCGAGATTTCCCTGTATGCTCAGAAGGGGAAGAAAATTGGGGATTTTGGTAAATCTATCTGGTCCCCCATTTCAAACTGGAGGGAGGCTGGAATAAGAGAGGGAGAGAACATAGCAATGTGAATTGTTTTTGATTGATTGTTAAGCTTGTGAAGACAAAGAATATCTGTATCGCTAAAAAAATTTGCAATTGTTCTTTTCTTTTTCTGTTTTGTCTCAGTATGTCCAAACTGCATAAATAAAAATAATTTAAAAAAAACATATATATATATATATAGCACCAACAGTTCTGTAGAACCTTGATATGTTATCTCTAAAAATATTCCCCTGATAATAATAAATGCTGTATAGATCCTCCTAACAAATCAGAACCATGACTGGCTCTGGAGCCTGTGGATCATGAGATGATGAGAAACTCGAAGATTGATTACTTTCCTCAAGATGTTGGTCAAAAACATGACCTCAGAAGTGAGCTTTACTGTCTAATGAATTTAAAAAGTCATGCATGCTGTTTTACAAAATTGAAAGGAATAGCAATATGAATAATCAAGTGGTAGCCAGCCATGGATTTAAATCACTCTGAATGTTTCTAAATGCCACACCAAGATATCATAGGGAAAAATGAGTAGGAGGGAGATGCTGAGAGAAAAGTGAGTTTACAGAAAGCAAAAAGACAGGAGCTGCAATACAGATGCATGCAGAGGTTTTAAAAAGACTAGCAGACCACAAAAATGTCTTGGCAGTGTTCAGTTTCCAAAATCACCTTGAAACGTGCAAGTAAGACCTAGAATGTAGTGGTGATCTAGGGCGCACCGATGGAGGGGAAGTCCAGGTCGTGCAAAACAGCAACGGTTATGGGAGATATGAGACATAGTTAGATGTTAGCTTAGACCCAGTGCCAATCTAAATGAGGAGAAGAGTCAATGACTTATTAGTACCCGTTTCAGTTACTTTTTACAAATGTCTTGTTATCGGAGTCCATAATGAGATTGTAAAATAGTCTGGGGGAAACCTGAAAGGCTTGTGTCCAGTGCATTTAAATCCTGGAGATCCAAGGCACAGTACTTCACTGCCACGAACTGAGTCTTGGCCCCCAAGAAATTCTCAGATTGTGAGCCAAATTATAAGAATTAGTATATATAATCTAATGAATTGCTCTGGCAAATTTGGAGATGTGTTTGACATCAATATGGTGCCATTAGTAGACTGGAATGGCATAGTATGCCCTTGAAGTACTAGAGAGCAGACCTCTCATAAGAGGGCCATTAAATCCCTCCATCTTTATGTAGACAAGTGAGAAAGCTGTACCGTAAATTTCACATCATTCTCATAGATTAATTCTTAGATGCTATTCAGGAATTTGGCATGCTTGATCATGTTAGATACAAGACTTGGAATATAGTCTATTGTCCATAGGGAAGTCAATGGATTTAGCATAATCAATTAGAGATGTGAGTTCAGCCAAACCTATCAAAATGGTAGAAGAAACTAACTGGGTTACTGGAGTAGAAACTTCAAAAGCCTTAATGTGCCCATACTACACATGCTCACAGAGAAAAAATAAGTTTATTTTCTTCAAGTATGCCTTTCCATACTTTTGATATCCTGTAGTATTTGCTTCCAACCCCAATCCTGGTCAGTGCTAAAGAAGCACCTGTTTCGGTTACATGGTAAAGTGCAACACAGCTGATACCTACATCAGTGGCTCCAACCATGAAAATCCACTTTATGCAAACACCACTTGCCCAATGTTTCTCAAACAATAAATGTGTTGAAAACTGCACTAATTCCGATTGCGTTCAGGGCCCAAACATTGTGTTTTTTTGCCACAACACCTTCACCGGGTTTTACCAGGTGAAATTCATGCTGGAAAAAACGTTTCTGCGTTGTAATTTAAACACATCTGGTTCAGGAACAAACTCGTGTTACTACTTGAAAAGGGATTCCTGTGATCCGGAGAATGAGAGAAAATTTTGATTGTCTAAAATTCTGCATGTGATTGCCAGTTATCTTTGTTTCATTTCTCGGGAGTAATTGTCCAGCTGTAAAATAATCCTGTTGATACAGTTTCTGACTAATGGGTCAGAACAGTTTGAACACAGTATGAAGCAAAGTACACCACTTTCATTAGTAATTGAAGAGTTTGACATGGAAAGGCTGAATGAATAATTCACAACATGCTGAAATGTGCAAATATAGAAATATGTAGAATAGTCAAATGGACTGTTTGCTTTCAGTAGCCGACAAGCTTGCCAATCATCTGTATGGCATTAAATGGCAAGTGCTGTGCTCATTTACATCTGAAATTGACTTTGATATTTCTGTGGCGTATTTTTGTATTATTATATTTGTTCATGTTATCATATTTCGTGTACATGTCTGCCACATTTTCCAAGCGTTTTAAATCAAAACTATTCAGTTGTCTAATAAACTGCTGACGTGCTTCTAACTTGTGTGCCTACATCTGAAATTGCTATTACAAGGTCTTTGAATAAAGGAAAAAAGAGTGACAACTACAAGAACAAAAAAATGAAATAAAGCAGCAAAAAGTAAAATATAATCACACTAAAAAGTATAGAAGAACTCAGTCACAACAGAAAAGATAAATAAGAAACAAAATGGCAGTGCGTGAAAGTACGTTTTTACTTTCTGTATTCACTATCCACACATATTATGAGGAATGCGGTATGCAGGGGCATCACTTCACAAGAATGCATGTCTTGGTGCTGTGGATGTATGTGAGCTTTTAACCTGATGGGCAATACTGCTGGCCAGATATGCAAATTGATTAGTAATGCTCTGTATGAATATGTGTAGTGTAGTTCCTATATCCCTGATAGGCTGAGGTCAGTATGTCTCTATCGAGTACATTAAACTTAATTACTTGTGTGTGCCAGCTAACTCAGAGGTCACTAGAAACTTCTCGAATATACAAGGAGGGATTAGTTTCTGACAACCACATAAACATGACAACTTTGTTTCCCTTAGAGTCGGAACAATCTCAGAACCGTGAAAACAATAGATAACAGTTTCACTCAGTCAGTCGTGCATGCTTCGTTTCTACAGAGTTGCACAGAAATAGAAAGACGGCCATTTCAGTAAAAAGGGGGTTTATTGAACAGTCTTATTTCTCATGCAAGAGATATGAACTGCTACAATCATAAGACAGGATGCGAAGTACAATACGTACAGAGTTAGCAGTAAGATAAAATAATACTGCAATAGCATGGTTTGTAACTATGACATATATTCATAAAATACATACATAAATAACACAGGCTAAAATGTGGATACTCATCTGATGCTTCTAAATAGTTCTACCCTAGTGTACCTATCCTAACTGTAGTACGAGGTGAGGAGTAGGTGCTGTTTTCTAAAGTATAGTTTTAGTTTTGCCAAGAGTTGCCAAAAGTTTCTCTAAGTTCTAGTCTGCTCCATACCTTAGAATGTGTGAGGTTGGAGTCTCTTTCCGGGACTCGATGTCTAACACCCCACAAGGGGAGTCAGAAACACTGGAGCTGGATTCTCTGCGAGGAGGACGACAGCGTCTGGTCAGTGCATCAGGCAGGAACTCGATTTCCTTCCGAACTTGCTGTGGCGAACCGCAAATAGGCAGTCGAACTGGACCGTACCGGAACCGTGGTTTGCCAAGGCAAGTGCAGGTATATCTATACCTTGAAGGTGTTTAGGAATGCCTGTATTGACGTAAAAGTTGGGCATCAGAACGTCATGAATAAACCCCTAAGGAATAGATGTTCATGCATACTAGATGAGTTCTTGGAGAAATCAATATCCAAGCAAGAGAAATTCCTAAAGGCTTAAGAGTCTAGTTTTCCAAGAACTCGTTGTGACGTGGATTGACAGATGTAGGAGACCATGCCTGTATTTGGTTAGCATGGACAATGCCTAAATAAGAGCTTGATTTACTATGCCTAAATAAGGGCAATATGAATTGTACCTATATAAGGGCATACATCGGGAAACCTATATACAGAATCTAATGGGTGACTATATATATATATATATATATATATTATCTACTGGCGGTCGCCAGTAGATAGTTATATTTAGGACCATGTTTCCATAGGAAATCACAAAATTCTATTTTGAATAACTTTGGCGCCGGTTGACGAATCTTCGCAAAATTTTCAAAACTAATGGGGCGCTCCGCTCCGCTCCTACCCTGAAAGTTTCGGGGTGATTCGTCAAGCGGGGGCCGAGAAAAAAGGGGGGTCCCAAAACACGTTTTCCCCATGCATTTTTCCATAGGGACTTTAGTCGCAGCTACAACCCGAACGGCTGAACAGAATTATGTGAAATTTGGCAGAGAGGTAGCCATAAGGTCAAGGAAGTGCCTTTTGCAGGTTTGGTGCAAATCTGTTCAGTATTTCCTGAGAAATTAGCATTTAAATCAATATATATATCTGTAAGCGCGCAGCGTGCGCGCACTGAGCAAGTCCTGTGCGCGCACCTTGCCGTGCGCGAGCGCACTTCTGATTGGTTGTTAGATGTCAGTAAACATTCGAATCGGTGGAAATCAGGAAGCGGCGGCCGCCATTTTGTCTCTCGCATAAAGAGGGGGTGAGAAACAAAGGGGGAGAACTTGAAAAGGGGGGAGAGTGGGGAGATATTGACCCACTAGGCATTGTAAGGGGGTCACAGTAGGACTTTGTAGGGCAAAAAAAAAGATTTCTATTTTGAAAAAAAATATCGCTGAGTGCGCGCACCCAGCGCGCACCCGAAAAATTTTTAAAAACAAAAAAATTTTAAAAAAATTCGCAATTAAGTAAAAAGATATAAGGTGGCTCTAAAAAGAGCCCTTGTGTTTATTGTGTGTTTTTTGGTACCTACAAGTAAGTACCGATGCAGAGTCTAAAGTTCAAGAGGAAGACTCTGTTGCCTTCATCAGTGAAGTGTACACCATCTCCTCTATAAATGTCTTGCATGTTGTAACGCAAGAGGAAAGCAGAAATAGATTTGTTGACGTGCTTCCTTGCTTTGTCAATCTGCGGACAATGTTGGTTGGACCAGTTCCACTTTTGCCTTTGGCATATGTTAGAATATACAAAGGCAGTTTGTGGAAAAAGTGACATCAATTGCACAAAGGTGTCCTTAATAAGCATTTCCAGACCTACCCCAGTTAAAGTGCCTAGGTCATTTCCACCACAGTGCACAATAATAAGGTTAGGCTGTGGGAGATGTAGAAAGGTTTTCACCAAAGGCATTAATTGGTGCCACTTTAACCCTCTCTCACCAATCCATTTAATGTCTACATTTGGCAAAGCAAGGTCTCTCACCATACCTCTTTTTTCTGCAAATTTTTCACTCCAGAAGACATAGCTGTGACCTACAATCCACACTGTGAACATCTTCCAAGGAGATCTGGATGCACTCAGGAGGTGTCTTTCAGTAGAAAGGCAATATGAAATGAAATACAGTTGAAAAATGGGGGCACACATAGTTTTTTTTATAAAAAGAACTCATTGGCTGTTTGAAACCATTCTACACTAAAAACTAGGCTGTATGTTTAAATTTTAAAAAGCATGTTTTGTATTGGTACAGAAAAATGTGTTACCAAAGAACATTACTCTTGCTCTTTGGATATGAAACATTGTCTGCTGAACTTCTGACCTCTCTCCTCACAGCAGTGTTCCATGACCTGTTGCTATGGTAGCAGGCAGGAGACAAGTTGGGGGAAGGGTACATTTGGAAAGGGGTTGAAGTTTTCAACCAATAGAAATGTGTGATTTCATTTGAAAAAAAGTGGGAAGCACTGAGATTTGAAATTAACATGTATATGTGTGAAAAAAGAGAGGGAAACATTGCCATTTACTGGTTCTGCAGAGAGGAGAGAGGTGTAGAGCTCTGATATTCTGACTCTGATAGTCTGCTGTTTGAGTGGCACATTTCTTAAACAACTAACTAATTTTAAAGGTGAGTTATGAGTTTGAGAGGGAAAGTATGAGGTGATTTTTGAGATAAATATTAGAATTGTGAATCTTCTTCAAAAGTTATGTTTTAAAATTTGAGGTTTGGGAGATATTTAACTGTCTTGAACTTGTAAGATATTAAGGACTATGTTTTCACCATAAGTTAATGTGTACTGGTAACAATGAGGAATACTGTTTTGTGCCTACCATCAAACCATGAGTCTGTGTGCAGAGAAGAATTGTTGACAGAGATTTAATTTGTGTTGCTGTTGAAAAGTAAGACTTGCAGTTGAAAGAAAAGGACAGCTTGTTTTTAATTGTGATGGTTAGGATTTAGCAGAAATCCCTTTGAAAGAAAAGAGAGGAAAATGGCAGCACATTTGAAATTAGCATTAGTTCTGTAAGAATTGGTGACCCAGGAAAGGGGCAGCCTGTGTTTTGTGCCTACCAACACAGTATGAGTCTGCGTGCATATAGGAATTGTTGTCTGAGATTTAATTTGTGAAGTTGTTGTTCTGTAAGGATTGCAGACCCAGGAAAGGGGCAGCCTGTGTTTTGTGCCTACCAACACAGCATGAGTCTTTGAAACAGGGTAGATTTCCCTTTCAAAATAGCAAAGGCACAGGTAGATGCCATATGTTCAAAACTGAAAATAACCCTTAGCACACATGCACTGTTACATACATCCCAGCAGTCTTCATGCAGTTTTGGAAGTCTCTTTGCTCATCTGTCTTGCACCAGACAATACACAGTCTCCTGAAACACACTCTTGGCACACACGCAGCAGCTTCTCCAACACTCCCATGCGTACTACTCAGCTCTGTGGGCTGTTTCAGATAGCACTGTGTAACGCAAACACATTCAACATCACCAAGGCTCATTTCCTTTGCTCTAGTGTAGTCACTCACCCAGGTTGCACATGCTCATGGTATGAAGTAGCTGTTAGGACATGTGCTCTTTTCTGAATCTGTAATCTACAAGGAAAATGTGTCAGGCTGTAACAGTAATTATCACTTGCTCTACCACAGTAGTAAATGTGCTTTGAAATTGCCAATCAAATTCTGTTTTCTGCTTAGAATCACACCATAAGGCTGTGTGCGCACAGGAATTGTGGCCAGAGATGTAATTTGTGTTGCAGTTGTTCTGTAAAACATGCACTTGCAGGAAAGGGACAGCTTGTTTTCTTCAAATGTGGTGGTTAGCACTCAGCAGAAAACACTAAAACGCAAATGAGAGGCAAAAGCTAAAACATTTGAAACCAACAGGGTAGATGTGGAATGCTAACATGGATATTCAGTATGTGGCAGACAATTCTATTGCTGTTGCTCGGTATGTCACATCTTACATCACTAAATCTGAGAAAACAGAATTGAAGGAAATGTGGGAAGAGATTTCTCACGAGAAGACTGTCAGTAAGAAGCTGTACAGTTTCAGTTTAAAGATGTTATCGCATCGAGAAATTGGATCCTACGAATGCTCAGATAGGTTATCATCTGCAAGTCTTTACTCGAAATCCAGAAGAATAATTTGGGTAAGCTTAGGCCTTGCAGGAATGAGAAATCGGGTACTGAAATCTGTTGGAGAAATTGAATATTTGGCCGAGAATGACCCAGAAAGTACAGATATTTTGAAATCAAACATGTTGGACACATATTACCCAAAAAGAAGTCATCATCTTGAGAACATGTGTCTCTATGAAGTGCTGCAGAACTACATTTTTTCACGGAAAGCCACAGAAGACATCAACAATGGAAAATATAAAGTCATTGGTGAGGAAGGATGTTTGGTGAAGCAAACAAAAGGAAGTTTGATAAATCACAGGAAGCTGAGTTGCGACACTACTGACAAAAAGGAATTTTACTACTTGGCTCTTTTACAGCTGTTTAAACCATGGCGTTCAGAGGACGAACTACTGGTAGAATTTCAAAGCTATGAAGATTCTTTTAATGCTAGCAAAGATAGCATAGAATGCAGTACTTTCACAACTTATGTCCAAATGTTAAATGAAGAAAATGAACAGGAAGCAAAAATTGCAGCTGAAGTAGCTAGAGACAGTTCTCAAGACAGCCAAAGTTCAGGAACACTTAGTCAAGATCCCCTAGGACAACCAATCATAGAAAATGAAGCTGCAGTAGCCATGACTGAAGTAGAAACGGCTATGAATCAAGCACAGGAAGATTCAATCGACTTACTAAATCTGGAACAACAACTGAATGAAGAACAAAAACAAATTTATGAAGAAGTCACTAAAAAAATTGATCATGGATTACTACATGAAAAGAAAGAGTGCTCATGCACATCATTTGAACCAATCAGGATGTATGTGAGTGGACAAGCTGGAACTGGTAAAAGTTTCTTAATAAAAGTCATCAGAAGCTACCTACAGCAAAAAACAGCTTCAAATTTGTCTTGTGTGGTAACTGCTCCAACTGGGTTAGCAGCCTATCACATAAAAGGAATTACCTTACATCGCTTGCTAATGTTACCAGTGGAGCATGAGAACAAAATAGAATACCACAAGCTAACTGGAGAAGCATGCTTCGAAGTTTCAAGAGTGTTGAAGAAGATGCAAGTTCTCATTATTGATGAGGTGAGCATGGTTTCAAATTTAATGCTTGCCTTTGTGCATTTAAGAATGCAACAAATCCTTAAGAGAGACTATGACGTGTTATTTGGAGGTAAACACGTCATAGTTTTTGGAGATCTTTTACAGCTCACTCCAGTTAAAGGACAACCAGTGTTTAATACTGTGACACATGAAGACACGAAGAAGTCATTAGGAAGCATTGGTAATGCGAATATTTGGTCATTCTTTGAGTACAAAGAACTCACTACCAATATGAGACAAGCAAACAACGAAGATTATGCAAGTATTCTGAAAGATATCAGAATTGGACTACTCACAGAAGTTGGCAAAATAGCATTACAGAGTCAGTTGCTACATAATTTATTTCCAAATGAAGAAATAGTTGCAGAGAAAATATACCAGAACATTGCAGAAAAAAATACTGTAATCTGCTTAATGCCAACACTACGTGAGTACTCAATATTCAATGAGGAACTTTTGAAATTGGAAAAGGAAGAGATTAAGAAAATGGAAGCAGAGGACAAAATTCAGCATGAAAGAATTACTTTTACATTAACAGGCAAACTGAAAAATAAATTGGATTCACTAGAGAAGAACATTTCCAAAACAGCTGGATTAGAAAAAAATCTATATGTTTGCATGAATTGTCGAGTGATTTTAAGGAGAAATTTGGATGTAGAAAAAGGTTTAGTGAATGGAGCTATGGGAAGAGTTGTGGGTTTTATTAATTATCAGAAAAAAGAAGGAATTGAATGTTTAAAAATAAAATTTGATCAGATAGAAGAAGTTAAAGACATTTGTCGTTGTTCAGTTCGTTTCATGCTTGTGAAAGACTTATATGTGCGTAGAAAGCAGTTTCCATTTTCTCTAGCATATGCTGTAACTATTCACAAGTCTCAAGGATTGACTGTAGATAGTGCTTTTGTAAACATTGGTTCTACTGTGTTCAAAGAAGGTATGGCATATGTTGCTCTGTCACGAGTGAAAACATTATCTGGTTTATTTATGATAGACTTTGATGACTCAAAAGTTAGTGCTGATACAAACTGTGTAAAGGAGTATAATAGATTAAGAAGAACCTATGCTCCTCATTTAGGTCAGTATCCTGTGATTGAAAAACATGTTGTTTCTCGGAAAAGGAGATTTGAAAATATCTGTAATGTGGATGAACAGAACAAAAAAAAAAAGGACAGTGATGTGATAGCAAGGAAAAAGAAAAAGGACTTTGTTGAAGAGGTTGTTGGTTGCCATTTTGAAAATAGCTCTGGTGTCAACTGCTATGCAAATGTAGTGCTGAATGTTGTATTTTATCTTGAAAAGTTGCTAGAACAGATAATAGTAAATCATGGAAAAAGATTGTGTTCTCTGCTGAGTCTCCTTTTTGAGAAGCTGAGTACTGATAAAACTGAAATAGAAAGTGCTACTGATGTTAGAAATCTTTTAGATGTATGTTGTGGTTCTACACAGTTTAAAGAAAATGTCCAGCAAGATGCACAGGAATTCTTAATATATATTTTGAGTGTACTTGAAGATGAAGGAGTAGAAGTAGAAAACTTATTTGGTGTCTCTTACAAATGGGAACATTGCTGTGAAAACTGTATGAACACATGTAGTAGTAATGTTGATTCAGAAAGGTTCATATTTTTACCATTACCAGAGAGTAAATCAGTGACTTTTAGTAAATTAGTTAAAGATGCCAATCACAACATGGAATGTTCTGAATGCAAATCTGACATGTTTTCCACGCTATTTTTACAGAAATATGGTCAGTATGTAATTTTAATGATGCAACGTTGTAGAGCTGATAGTTCAAAATTGGAAACTTTAATAAAGAAGTTTACAGGACAACAATTATCAATTTCTGGAAAAACTTTTGTTACAGTTGCAATAATTTTGGAGGGAAACAGGAAGAGAAAAACGAAAAAAAAGAAAAAACATCTATGGCCTACTGCACTCATGCGCATCAAATTTTCTCTGAATGAGATCAAGACTGGTCTCACACACAGAAATAATTTTACCGCAATCAGTGCAGCGTGTGGACAACCTCGCAAAACAAGGTGGTCCAAAACGAGGTGTGGAAGAAGGCAAAGGCACCACTGCAGAAGAAGTGCTCGGCTGAGCTGCCGAAGATGTGCTCAGCTGAGCTGCTGCAGATGTCGTTGGTTGAGCAGGTGGAGGGTTTGCTCCAGAAGCTCGACGAAGAGTCACTGGATGCATTTTGTCAACATGCCTCAACATAGTGTGAATGCTAAAATAATACTTCTTGTTAGGATTCCCACGTGACAAGACTTTTTGACAAAGTACACATCTAACTTTAGGTGCATTTACCTTTTTTTGTCCCTCTGGAAAAGTGAAAAACTGCCATATAAAGCTGTCTTTCTGCTTCCTGCTCCTCTGCCTCTCAAGAGTGTCCTGGTCACTGTCTGAAGATGGTTGCTGTTCAGCCATTGTCTCTCAACAACAGAATAGCTCCTTCTCCAAAGGAATCAGAACTAATAATGAGGGGAGTAGGTGTGGTTTGGGAAGAATCTGGAACTGAAAATACTTCAAACCAATCAAAAGTGATGATTCTTGATCGCATGACTTGCCATGAGGGGATTGGGTGTGGTGTTGAAACAATCAGAAACTGAAAGTAATGATAACCAATAAGAAGTGTTGTTTTATTAAGCATATAACCCGAGGTGCGCACACTGCGCAAGCTCCGAGCGCGCACCTGGTGATTACGCATGCGCGAACGCGTAGGAGCGCTTGTGCATACGTCATATGCGCGCACGTAACGCGCATACGTTGAGCACGCGTATACGCGAACGTTATTGCGCGTAATTTAAGCGTATGCGGAAGTGAACCGCGTGGAGCGCGTAGGACGCCCGCACGCATGCGTACGTACGTATACGTATTGGGTGCGCGCTCCCAGCGCGCACTATGCCGTATATATGCGTACGTAAATAACGTACGACGGTATTCATAAAAAACTTACGAAATTGTACTAGGAGCGCGCTCAGAGCGCGCACCCCAAGAATTTATATAAAAAAAAAAAAGTGGAGAAAAATTAATTGCAAAAATTAAAAAAACTGTTCAACTTTATCCTAAATGAAATTTTTTTTTAAAAAAAAAACAAATAAAAGAATACAGATAATATATAAATGAATACATAGAAATTTTATTTTTATTATTAAAAAAAATATATATTTAATTAAATAATTCAAAAATTAGCATTTAAAAAACCGTACAAATTCACTGAAAAAAACCAAAGGTTTCACACACGTTATAGTTAGGAATTAGCATTTAAAAAACCTTGCAAATTCACTGAAAAAACCATAGGTTTCACACATGTTATAGTTAGCTAGACATTTCTCTCATACAAAACCAATGAAATTCCCCAGTTATAGTTAGTTCAGCTAACTATAACTCGCGCCCCCGCAATGCACTGCTGATGACGTCACATATTACATCACTCATGACATGGTCAGTGACATCACTCATGACATCACTGATGACATCTCAAATGACATCACTGATGACATCACTGATGACATCAACCTTGTGATAGAGTGGCAGACCTCCTCTCACCCTAATATAACCTTTGATACACACATTCAAAAATAGAGACTAAAATTTTCAAAACAATCGACATACCAATACCAGTTACAACAACCTCTTCAGTAATTGTAAGATCCACATACACATCCACTCATTCACCAACAGTCCTGTACAGTCACTCATACATGTACTCACTCATCATATGTACTCATACACCTATACATCCTGTTACACAATGCCTCTCATCCATAGAGTTACTGACACACATAGTCACTCATGCTAATAAAGAATCAAACATACATTTACTTGCATATACAGTTATACACACACCACCACACTTACTTCTACGGGAACTTACACATACTTAGTCTTTTAAACAATCACTTATAGAAACACATACTTATTCATACAGGAACTCTTTCAATCTCTCACTCTCACATATACTCACATATATACACCAATAGTCACATATACTAGTTTAAAACATATGTAGTTACTCATAGAGACACTATTGAGACAGTCATTCACTCACTAACACATCCATACACACACTCATCCACCCATACAGTCCTGCAGACATGCTGTCTTCAACACATACAGTGAGTCAAACATTCATGCACCTATGCACTACGTAATACCCCCCAACGAACCATGCAGACACTCACACTGATGCTGAAAAAACCAACTAATAACCTATATAGACACCCATGTAGCTTACTCACCAACCCATGCAGCCACTTATACACAAAGTGAGAGACTGATACATATATTTACATATTTAAACATTACTCACTAAGCATGTATTCACTAAGATACACTTAATCAGTCAGTTATAGAATCAATTTTTAAAAAACAAATCATCCATTTAGTCACTTATATGCCCATTTATTCTTCCATCGACCTTGAGATATACATATATAAAACATATGTAATTTTCAGTAAAACACACATTCACTGGATGATGTCATCAGTGATGTCATCAGTGATGTCATTTGAGATGTCATCAGTGATGTCATGAGTGATGTCACTGACCATGTCATGAGTGATGTAATATGTGACGTCATCAGCAGTGCATTGCGGGGGCGCGAGTTATAGTTAGCTGAACTAACTATAACGGGGGAATTTCATTGGTTTTGTATGAGAGAAATGTCCAGCTAACTATAACATGTGTGAAACCTATGGTTTTTTCAGTGAATATATATATATGTATATATATATTCAGTGAAAAAACCATAGGTTTCACACATGTTATAGTTAGCTGGACATTTTATTGATAAAAAACCAATGAAATTCCCCCGTTATAGTTAGTGCAGGCAACTATAACTCACGCGACCGCAATCCTCTGCTGATGCTAATACTGTATTTAGACAATTATTTGCCCATGTCTTCTTCCATTAAATTTTAGCTATACATATATTACAAATATTTTTTTTTCATAAAGACACATATGTCATCAGCAGAGGATTGCGGTCGCGTGAGTTATAGTTGCCTGCACTAACTATAACGGGGGAATTTCATTGGTTTTTTATCAATAAAATGTCCAGCTAACTATAACATGTGTGAAACCTATGGTTTTTTCACTGAATTTGCAAGGTTTTTTAAATGCTAATTCCTAACTATAACGTGTGTGAAACCTATGGTTTTTTCAGTGAATTTGTACGGTTTTTTAAATGCTAAGTTACTTTACGCCATTTGTGGCGTGCGCGCCCACTTAACGCAGTTCGTTCCGTGCGCACACGGTGCCCTTCGCGCACCGTGCGCGCACAGTGAGCACGCGGTGCGCTACGCGCACCGCGTGCCCACGTTACGCTAGATGGGCCATGTTCGCACGATGCGCTTCGCGCACCGTGCGCACATGGAGGACATATGATGCGCTTCATTGTGAAAGGTAATATTTAATTTTTTTAACTTATCTTATAAGCCATGCACAAAAGGTGCCCTTCGGGCACCATTTGCTCATGGGGTGGGGAGAGTATGGATGTTTTTTGTTTTTAAAAATTTATACCGTACGCGTACGGTAAGCGTAATCGCCAAAATTATCGAAAAATTAAAAATTCCATTTTTTGCCTTAGGGGATCTTTGGGGACTCCCTGAACATGGTTAGGTGCTTAGGAGCTATCTAAACAGCCCCTTTACATGTTTATGCCCTTTGTTTTTAAACCACCTCTCAGAGTGCGAGAGAGAAAATGGCGGCCGCCACTTCCTGGTTTCGACCGATTCGAATGTTTACTAAGATCTAACAGCCAATCAGATTCGCGCTCGCGCACGTCACCGTACGCGTACGGTAAGCGCACCGTAAGCGCACCGTAAGCTGGCTCAGATATATATATTGATTTAAAGGCTATTTTCTCAGGAACTACTGAACAGATTTACACCAGACCTACAAACGGCACTTCCTTGACCTGAGGACTACCTCTCTGCCAAATTTCAGGTAACTCTGTTCAGCCGTTCGGGCTGTAGCTGTGTCTAAAGGTCCTATGGAAAAATGCATGGGAAAACGCGTTTTGGGACCCCCCTTTTATCTCAGCCCCCGCTTGACGAATCCCCCGAGACTTTCAGGGTAGGAGCAGAGCGTAGCGCCCCACCTATTTTGAAAATTTCGCGAGGATTCGTCGACCGGCGCCAAAGTTATTCAAAATAGAATGTTGCGGTTTTCCTATGGAAACAGGGTCCTAACTATAACTACCTACTGGCGACCGCCAGTAGGTAATATATATATATATATATATATATATATATATATATATATATATATATATATATATATATATAAAGACCAACGCTTGTTCCCCATGAAAAACAAGCACGGCACACTCCGGAATCTTGCGAGGGCTTTATTAAGATCAACAAATCACATTGCTGGTAGTCCATGAGAAATAGGCATATCGACATGCTGGCAGGTCGTGAAGCCATGGCATACGCGTTTCGGCGATGAGTCGCCTCGTCAGTGCCGGTGTCAGCAGATCCATTGAGTGTCAGCACACAGTCCAGTCGCTGTTGCTTCTGAGTCTGTTTAAAAATTTAACATGCCCCTCCTCCACATCATGTGCTATGCAAGGTGATGACACTCCCACAGGCAAGGGATGCTGGGACTTGAAGTCTGAGTGGGCGAATGAATATATTTCAAGACGCTCCAAACATCAAGTGGTGCTCTCACATTCATGAGCCCAGTCCGCAAACCAGCTCAAGTGCCCACGGGGGTGTGAAAAGACCTCGCTGGTTCCTTCGTCAGGCATACCATAATGCCTCCTCCCTCCCCATTGCAGCTCGTGAAGCCAGATGGCAATACAACTGTTAGGGGGGGGCGCCTTGTTTTGCCACAAAACAAAGTTTCCAAAGGTGCTGGTGTCTCCAAGGTGCTCCAGATCGGGAGGGTGTGCCGTTTTGTCCGCTTCCAGCACGCGGACCAAACACAAAGACCAACGCTTGTTCCCCATGAAAAACAAGCACGGCACACTCCGGAATCTTGCGAGGGCTTTATTAAGATCAACAAATCACATTGCTGGTAGTCCATGAGAAATAGGCATATCGACATGCTGGCAGGTCGTGAAGCCATGGCATACGCGTTTCGGCGATGAGTCGCCTCGTCAGTGCCGGTGTCAGCAGATCCATCGAGTGTCAGCACACAGTCCAGTCGCTGTTGCTTCTGAGTCTGTTTAAAAATTTAACATGCCCCTCCTCCACATCATGTGCTGGGCAAGGTGATGACACTCCCACAGGCAATATATATATATATATATATTATTTTTTTTAATTTTTTTTTTCTCTATGATCTCCGTTAGTTTCCAGCTCTCAACACAGCGGGTGCTCCAGCCGCGAGGACGGAACTCGCGTATTCATTTCAGCCACAGTTCAAAAAATGCTGCGCACTCCGGCCAGTATCCAAATTAATTTATTTTAATTCTTTGCAAAACACGATCAACTGACAAACGCGTTTCAGCCTCCTGGCCTTCGTCAATGTCAGTGATTCCCTGCTCACATTTTCTATTTAACCATTTCATTGGTTGACAGAGACTGAGATCACAAACACAAAAAGTAATGAAAATAAAAAGTGGACTTTTAGAATCTAGTTACTTGTTTGGGGAAGATATCGGCCATTTTAACACTATACTCTGTATAAGTAGACAGTGTTGTACTTTCATATTAAAACCCCAGGGTTCCACATAACATTGAGTAAGGAAATCCACTGCAATTTCATCAAAATACAATTAATCACAATATGCAGTTAATCAATGCCATGTGCAAGCTCTCCCTGGATTATTAAACTTTAATAGCGTGCCCTTGTGAATCTTATGTTGTACCATAGTTTTTATCTCCAACTGGAGTGGGCTTATTCCTACCACTGTCATGTTGCCCCTGTCCATATGGGTTTTAAATAAAGCTCTGAATGAGCCTATTTTTACTTTTTCGGAGTTATATTTATATTTTCTGTCTACTTTATTTTAATTTCTGTTTTTGTCTTTCCCCATTTAGTTCCTGCTTATAAGGGACAGTGCATTATGTATGCTATTGCGTTCCCTTATCTGATAAAGGACCATAATTCTTCCTCCTGGTTAAGTCCCCCCTACCTACTGACGGTTGCCAGGAGGTAGTTATAGTTAGGACCTAGTTTCCATAGGAAAAGCGTTTTTTGTTTTCCCAATAACTTTGGCTCCGGTTGACAAACCTTTGCAAAATGTTCAAAACTAGTAATCAGCTCTGGTCAGTTCCTGTCTTGAAAGTTTTGGGGTGATTCGTAAAGCAGGGGCTGAGAAAAAAGGGGGTCCCAAAACTCATTTTCCCTATGTTATTTTCCATAGGAAACTTTAGACAAAGCGACAGCCCGAACTGCTGAACGGAATTACACCAAATTTGGCAAAAAGGTATCCCTTGGTTCAGAAAGAGTCCTTTTTGTTAAATGGTGTAAATCTGTTCAGTAGTTCCTGTGAAATTAAAAAAATAAAAGTTTCAAAATCTATTTTCCCTAGGAAACTTTAGCCAAGGCTACAGCCCGAACTGCTGAACGGAATTACACAAAATTTGGCAAAAAGGTGGTGCTTGGTTCAGAAAGCGACCTTTTTTTTAAAAAATGGTGTAAATCCGTTCAGTAGTGGCTGAGAAATTAAAAAAATAAAAGTTTCGATATCGAGGGCAGCTGTGAATTCGCGAACCCTTCAGACCTCGAGCTTCACTGTGATTGGCTGCCAACACTCCAAACCAGAAAGTGTTGGCAGCCATCTTGTGACTCGGTAGAACCGAGTCACAAGAAAACAGTAGACAAAATATTAAAAAACAAGAAAAGGGAGCAGGGTAGAAACACCCTGACCCCCTAGGCCTGCTCAGGGGTCCCACAATGACCCCCAGGGCTAAAACAAGCATTTTCTTTTAATAATTTCAGCGGAATTCGGCTGGGGTCGCGAATCCCGCCGAAATTATAAAAACAAATTAAGCGCGGGCTCCCGAGCTTCATTTAAATGAGGCCCCGGGGTGGGCCAGGTCCCAGGGGCATTGCCCAATTAATAATAGCGGGGTCCCGTGGGGGCCCCCGCAGCCCCGGGGACTGCCACCTCCAAAGGGCTATGCTGCTTGTTTTCGTGGGGGGCATGCGGCCCCCCACAGCCAATTACAAATGGTTTCCACATTCAATGTTTTAGGTATTTGGACAGCATCGTGCATAATACATAAATGGTGGCTCTTTGTGCAGATGGTACTAAGTGTGGCTTGCACAGCTCCGTTTCACAGAAGAGGACACGCAGCAAAGGGATGGAGTCACGGTAGCAAACACGACCACCTTCCAAAGTGTGGCCCATGTGTAAACTAATGAAGCCATCTGCCCCCGCACACTGGCACATGAGAGTGTGTCTGATGATCCCAGCAAGGGTGGGGGGAGGGGGCGTTGGAGAGTGCCCCACCACGTCAGGGCCTTCAAACCTCCTATAAATCACAAGCTATGCTGCGCTGCTTGCCCACCCTGATGGGGCGGAGTAAACTCACTGGTCTGTGACAGTGCTCACATATTCGCCGTATACTTTTTCAAAATAAGGCTCATGATGGTGGTTTGTGTATGGCACCAACTACTATGTAAATTTACGCAACCTGCAACCATTTGCTCTGGAGCCATAAAATCAATCTATGTGTACAGTAATAATAAAGAGAATTTCAATGGCTAGCTGTACCAACAGAATTCAGGCAGTCCGAGATGTCCTCTGTTGAATTTCATGTATCCATGCTCCTGCAAATGAATCCAGTTGAAACCATTTCCAACCGGTGAACTGGAATTTCTACCAGAGGAAAACACTGTGATTACCTCCACGTTCCATGTGACGGAGGTGGTGTTTTTCTTTAAGGTAGATGGGCAATATGTTGCCTCCAGACTCTTGATTTTCTTCACTCTCTCCCAGAAGGAGGAAGCACGTGGTTTTGTTGGGCCGGGGCAGTGTCCCTCTCAGACGTTATTGAACAGTAAGTGCATTTGTAGGTGGGCACTTTTAAGATTAGTGAAGAAGGTGCACTGCCGAGAGGTTTTGTTCCGGATTTTCTAGGTAAGGATGTAGGGTCAATGTAAAGCATGTGCTTCTCACGGGCCAGCAGGTACCGGTGCTGGGAGTAGATTATTCTCTGATTTGGGGAGGGGTGGGTGTGCACGTGCATGCTGAGCCTAAGGTGGGACATTCCCTGCATTTCTGCCTCGGAGACAAATCCCATCCCTGCAGCCCCTGATAGTGGTACTCTGCTCACCTGTGTTTGTGTGGGCGGGGTTTACTGAACATTCTAATACAATTCCATGAATCGCAGTTGTGGGTTCAGGCCTGCGCATCGCTTACTTCCACTCGTTTCTCTGTTCTGGATGTGGGAGTTTGTGGTGTGCGCGGCTCCTGGTGGATTATATTGGGAATGCACTGCTGTTTTCTCATCCCATCATCCAATGTAGCCCTCCATCATCCCATGTAGCCCCTGGGCCATGGAGGCTGCGGGTCGCAGACCAGCTGGGTATTGCAGTATGTCCACACTGTGCATTGTGCACCGCAAGCTGTCAGACGTTACCGGGTGAGCAGACACACACTGTGGCGTGTCATGGAAGTAGACCTGTTGGGCTAGGATAGGATTCCACGACACGGGCCCATTCATAAAAATCCCGATCGGATTCATACCTTTCACAGCGCAGAGATCCCATATAATGGCGTGACGCCTTTCGCGGGGAACGAGGCCTGAGGGGTCCTTCCCTGATGTATCCTCTGGCCTGGCGCATATCCCGAGGGTGGCCCTGAGATCTGGGCCTGGTAAACAAGCAGCCAGGTGACAATGGTTCGGACTAAGGCAATCAGCGCTCGGTGTTTGCCCAGCCATATCGAGTGTCTGCGGCCCTGCTCCATGCTGTCAATGCAGTCAGCCTCCCGGCGTGAATGATGAGATTTCTACTGCCTAAACAAAGCTGTCCTCGCTAAATAGGGGCTCAACGGAGGGGAAACTGCAGTGCCGACCAGGTGGGGCTAGCTGCCGCAGTCTGTACCCAAAGACAGGTTCCTCCGCTGGTCCTTTACCCTAAATTCCTTAAATCACCACCTCTTTTTTTATTTTATGCCTTAACGCTTTCTTCATGCCTCTATTCCTGCTTCAAAGCGCTAGATTTCAATCATGCCATTCCGTTTGCTATTTCCCCTTGGTTCAGGTTTCAAGCCTTCCTTCTTGCGCAGGCTCTTCCCTTGTGGTGTTTAATCTCGTAGTTGGCGGCCCTGGTGGGTTCTGCAGTAGGTTGGACCTTTCAGAAATCTTGCATCTTGCCCCCTAGGATGTCTCACTATCCTAACCAGCACAACGGGGGCGGTGTCAAGAAAGAGCATTGGCAACGCAGCAGAGGCCGGTGGAGCCCCCTGCACAGAGGCGCCTCTTGTGATTAGCCTCTGCCTTTGGGTCCAGCATGGGAGCGTGGCAGCTTTGCCTGTGGCTGGTGGTGTGCAGGCCTTTTCTCATGTGGTGGGTGACCTTGCAGGACCCCAGGAAGTCGTCTGCAAAGAGTTCCTCAGAATCGGGGGTCATTTCTGAGGCCATCCAGATGCAGCATGAGGTGTTCTCTATAGGAGAGGTTCCGCCCAACACCGTACCTCATCAGAAGCCCCCTCAGTTCATGGTGGATCTCTTTAACGCGGTGTCGGACCTCGACTGCATCACCAAAGGCCACAGACTGCAGCAGGGCAACCTGGTGCGGAGCTTCGAGGATAAAAGTAAGGGCCGGGCCCTGGAGAAAGGTACGGATGGGAGGGTGTCACTTGCCTGCCTCATCTGTCAGTCCGCAATCAAGGGCGCCTCAGGTTATTGCACCCTGGTGGTCCTCTGTAGTCCCCACTGAAAAGTGCATCACGTCAAAATGTCGTGACCCTTGTGGTGCACTTAACACACCATCGAAGTGTCCCACTCCATCAGGTCAAGGGGGTTTGGTTTGGAAATTGGGAATATCTTTGTAGGTATTGGTGAACTTTTATTTGCCACATCCTCCATCACTGTAATGCCGGGTATATGTATTTATTTGAAATAACATGTGATTTCCTTCTATTTAGCATAAGCTCCTCTTGGGTTAGGGGTCTCATGTTGCGCTATTCTTAGCTGACATAGTACAGACTAATAGCAAGGGCCCATAGAAGGGACTGAGATACAAGGGACCCAACGTTGCCACCCCCCCATTCCCCCAGCACACACAACACTCTCTCTCTATCCGAGAAAAACTGCCCACTGAAGGAAAAGCACGGTGGCTCTGGCCAATGCAAGGACGCGAACAGAAGTACTTTCACCTTGTCAAGTATTTATCATTGCTTTTTTGTTTTGCCTTCTTTTTGAGGAAGTAAGAACTTTGGTTTGGTTATTCTTTGGGTTGTAAATAATGCATGCGTTTAGGTACCAGACCAGTGCTGCAGGAGGCATAAATAATGATAGTATGTGGCATGACAGCCATATTTGTAATGTATAATGATAGCAGTTCTTTTCCTCTCACGTGATCCCTGGGCTGCGCTCCAGCACCTTTTAGTGGGCAGAAATGTGGTATGAGGTATGCGTCACAGCTGTTTGAGTTCTGATACTGCTCTGACCACCTGGGTCCTGCTTTCTTCCAGTCCACGCATAGGACCAGTCCTATTTCTACTTCAAAATTTCGTCGGTAGGAAAGAGTGAAAGAATGTTGAAGGCAGAGCTGCGAATTTTCAAACTGAGGCAAGTATGGAGGTCTGGAAGATTTCCCCGGCATCACTTCTGCAGGGTAAGAATCGCTTCATCACTGTTTGGGAATGATAACCCCTGTTATTGTGTTGCACTTGTGTGTGTATATATATATATATATATATGTGTGTGTGTGTGTGCCGATATATATTCACTGAAAAAACATAGGTTTCAGGCGCTTATAGTTAGAAATTAGCATTTTAAAAAACTTTGAAATTCACTGAAAAAACCATAGGTTTCAGGGACGCTATAGTTAGAAATGAGCATTTAAAAAACCATTGAAATTCACTGAAAAAAATGGGTTTCAGGGACGTTATAGTTAGTTGGAAATTTCACTCATACAAAACAAGAGAAATTCGGCCGTTATAGTTAGTTCAGCTAACTATAACTCGCGCCCCCGCAATAAACTGCTGATGAAGTCACATATTACATCATTCATGACATGGTCAGTGACATCACTGATGGCATCTCAAATGAAATCACTGATGACATCATCCAGTGACTTTGTGTTTCTTTAAAGTTTAAATATGTTTTATATATATATGCCAAGGTGTATTTGAAGAATGAGTGGGTGTATAAGTGTCTGGATGGAGGATTTATTAGGTGCGTGACTGACTATATAAGTGAGTGATTAAATGTGTCTTACTGAATGCATGGGTTAGTGACTAAACTGTGTGAATGTCTGTATCAGTCTGTCTGTTGTTGTGTAAGCTTCTGCATGGGTTGGTCAGTATCTACATGAGTGTCTATATGGGTTATTGATTGGTTGCCAGAGTATTTGTATGAGAGACTGAGTATGTGTGTCGGTGGGTGGGAGGTGTGTGACTTTGTGCATAGATGTGCAAGTGGTTGATTCACTGGGTGTATGAGTTCAAGAGTTCATGTGGAAACAGCTGTATGGGTGGGTGAGTGTATGTATGGGTGTTTTGGTGAGTGAATGGATATCTCAGTGGTACATGTCCAAGTAACTACATATGTAAAAGGCAGTCTATGTGAGAGTTGGAGTATATAAATGACTTTACGTGAGTCAGTGATTGTGAGAGTGGCTGTATGGATGAGTGTGTACTTGTATAAGTGATTTTATAAGAGAGTACGTATGTGTTAGTATCTGTATGATTAAATAGGAGTGTGATTGATTCTTTGCATGACTGACTAGGTGTGTGAGTAACTCCATGGATAAGTGGCAGTGTGTGAGTGTCTGTATAGGTGTATGAGTGCATATGATAGTGTTGTATTGATGAGTGACTGCATGAATGAGTGAATGTATGGGTGAATGAGTGGATGTGTGTATAGACCTAGGAATCAATGAGTGCGTATGTAGCCACTGGTATTGGTGTGTCGATAGTTTCTAAAACGGTAGTCTGTATTTTACAGTGGGTGTATCAAAGGTAATATTAGACTGTGAGGAGATGCATACGATTTTCACATGGATGATGTCATCAGTGATATAATAAGTGATGTCATTTGAGATGTCATCAGTGATGTCACCAGTGATGTCACTGACCATGTCCATGAATGATGTAATATGTGACTTCATCAGCAATGCATTGCGGGGAAGCGAGTTATAGTTAGCTGAACTAGCTATAACGGCCAAATTTCTCTGATTTTGTATGAGTGAAAATGTCCAACTAACTATAACGTCCCTGAAAAATATGTTTTTTCCAGTGACTTGCTATGGTTTTTGAAATGCTAATTTCTAACTATAACGTGCCTGAAACCTATGGTTTTTCCAGTGAATATATATATATATTCTTTTTTTTAATGTATTGTAAAAAGCAGATTTTTAATGAGGAGCATACATCCAAAATAGATTACAAACATTATAATTCATTGGTCATTACATTCTTGCAACATTCTCAAATTCATATCTCATTACCCGCAAGTACCGATTATTGAATCATTTGTCAAGCACTAAATTCCTTAGCTGATGGATTCCCAGATAAATATTTAACAACCACCAATAGTTATTATCATTATTACCCAATTGCAGGCATCCTTAAGAGCAGTTAGTATCACAGATGTCCATTCTCGCAATACATTCGACAACCAGTGTCCATACATGGGCTCCTCTCTTTCTCACCTTCCATCCCTTGCACTGATGCAGGTTACTCTCCAGATAATGCATAGAGTGTAGCCTAGCTAACCATTGATAATGAGTAGGGAAGGTGCTTAGCTGAGCCAAGCCATGGCGAACATATGTGCACAGCTGCCACAGTCACAAAAATGAAGTGTTGCTTCCCCCTCCTCTTCACTGCCTTCTTGTCCATACCAAAAGGCATATGCTGAGGCGTCAGTGAAACCTATATTTTAAAAGACGACTTAAGGTACAGAGTGATGCCTTCCTTAAAAGGTTTCAGCTTTATACACTTGCAAAACGTTTGTCCTAAACCTGCCCCGTGACTGCCACAGCGAGGGAAGCTTGTCTTGGGTCTTTTTTCCCAGCTGGCTATTTTGGCAAGGGTGTAGTAGACATTAAACAGGGTTTTCAAAGGCTTGGCCTTCAGTCCCGCTGATAACAGTCACTCTTGCCCCATCTTCAGTGATTCCAGACTGCTTGACCTTTTAGACCTCTAACCTCCTATCCCAGTTTTCAATTTGCTTATCCAAATCGTCTGGCATCAAATCACTTAGACCTTTATAATTTGACTTATCTTGCCACCCCATCATTGCACAACCCCCTATCAATTTTCAGCACAAAGGACATTATCTGCAGATACTTAAAGAAATCCCTTTTTACCACCCTAAACTTGGCTTGTAATTCCTCATATTATTTAATCTGGTCCAACGTAAATAGGCCTCTCCACTCCTACAACTTCCAAGTTAAGTCAGGTGGAGACAAGAAGACGGTTGTGTGATCGGCCGGGTGCAGGCTCCTCTCTCTTTGTCACCTAGCTAATCAAATGATGAGGAACTACTAGAACTCGGGACAAAACCCAGACTCAGGCATGGGTCTGGGATGTCGTTGCAGTAACCGACAGCGGCTGTAGAGGCTGTGGGAAGCGGGAAAATCCATCTTTGTGTGCTGAACCATGATGACGGTGTGGAGTTCTTCCAGTGGTAGCAGGTGTGTGGTCAGCAACACGAACAAACACGCAGATGAGAGCCTGATTAAAAATGGCTCCCAAGAGCATCAGGGCACTCTGGACATGGGGGAAAGCAGAGGGTAACAACATGGAACATACAAGCCTCTCGGGGGGGGTTGTCCCGCAAGGCAGCAGCAGGAAAGTTCAGATCGCATGCAAATATGATGGAGTTAGCTGTGAAGATAGCGGGAGTGAAGCCTGGTGCAGTGACCAACACAGCAGCGTGTACTGCAGGAGCCCGACTGTGAATTGCAGATTTGCTGAAGGCAGCCGGAACAGAAAGGGGGAAGTCAGTGGGGCATGTTCAGCATACCGGCAAGCCTATAGCACTCTCAGAGGCATCAGCTTTGGCATCATCAGCTCTGCACCTGCAACCAAGCATTTGTCTGTCAGTATGATGACAGAAAAAGGTGGCATGCTCAAGCAGGTGACCCTATTATGACACCTAAATGGGGATATAATTGCAGTGGAGACAGGAGAAGGACAGCAGAGTTGCCCTACTTGGCATACATAACCCCCATTCCTAGACTCTGGAGATGGTGGAGAGCAGGTCAGTGATGATGGGGTAGTAGGGACTGCATATGTGGAGCAATGGGAGTGGTAGCAGCTCAACCATTGGTGACACATGCTCTGGGGATACTAGGTGTGATGGGGCCCACCAGGGTGTGCACGGACTTCTCAACCCCCTTTTGGAACTTGAAATAGATGAAGGGACAGCCCCAGTCCTAGCTTCACCCCAGCCCTTGCCCCTAACAGATGCATCAACAGCCTTGCCAGCTCTTATATCAGGGGCATTTGGGAAGCAGGAGAGGATGCAGGAACTGGTGGCAGTATGAGCAAGCAGATCACAGATGGCACTGCTGATAAGCAGGAGAAATGCGGTGCTATTGGTCAACTTGCTCCTGGACAAAGGCGCGATTACCGTACCAACACAACAAATAGTAATATCAATAAGGAGTGGGATAACAAGGCCAATGCAGGGCCAGACACATATGCTGTGGAGTCTGTGGAGATGTTATCTACAATAACATCATGTGGCATTGGTAGGAGACCCGATCCGATAGCCTGAAAGCAAGGGCAGCAATTTGGGAACTCTAGAGCATGGTAAGGAAAATATCAAAGGCTTGTTCTGAGATAGGTGATAGGATAGCAGCAGTGGAAAGCCAAGCCTCAGCATTGGAAACAGAGTTTGCTATAATAAAATATCAGTCCATCGCGAATGAAACACAACTCCTGGACACACAGTAAAAGCTAGAAGAGTTTGAGGATCGGCAAAGATGCAACAACTTAAGGATTCTGAGGGTGGATGAGGATGCAGAGGGTGTGATGTCAGGTTATTTATGATAAAGCTTTTTAAGTGCGCCTTCCCTGAACTTGAAGGGTGGGATCAAGATCATGAAATTTAGAGGCCTCATCCATTTTCACCAATAAAGTGAACAGATCAGGGAAGTGGCGCTGTCAATGCAAAGCCCAGGGCTATTCTAGTAATTTTGGGAAATTATCTTTTAAGACAATCAGTTTTTGAAAAAGCATGTCTAGACTCTAAATGAAGCACAGACAGGCATTCCCTTTTTACCAGACTTCTGCCATGTGATGGCAGAACGGTGATTGAAAATATGGCCCTTTTTGGGATAGCTGCCTGCTATTGCGATGGTCAGGAGACCGCCCGACAGACAAGCTGCAGTCCGACTGCTGCATTACAATGTGACCACAGGGCTGGCAGTAGCAAATGGCTCCTTTTCACTGTGGCTTGTGCTGTGGCCCAGGAAAAGGGCTGCAGCACAAGCAGGCATAGAAAGGAGCACTTCCTGCATGTCCATGGACCGTCTGCCATGCAACATGCGGTGCATGGCACACAGTGTATAGAGGTGCATGGGGGTAACTACATATGCTCCAAGGGCCACTTCACAGTGGCTTACCACAGGCAGTGGCCCTGTTTAGGGCCCCTGATTCCATATCTGACCTCCTATTCCCGCCAACAAAAAGCTGATGGAAAGGGAAATCATAATCCCGATGGAGGTGCTTGGCTCAGCACCTCCGCCCCATCGGGATCAGTGACCCTATGCAGATGTGGCAGTCTTCCCCCTGACCGCTGTGAGTCGGACCGCTGGTATTGAAATCCAGCGGTCGGAAGGAGGGGCTGACTGGTGTCAGATGGCTACCTCCGGCCTGTTGGTGATGGTCCACCTGCCATCATAATCAGCCCCTAACTCAGCTGATAAAACCATATCAGGCCATAGGGGGTGAGGCCTATTTAATCAATCCTGCATGGCTCAAGAAATATTTAAGGACAGGACACAGGTATTTACATCAGAAATTAAGGCTATGGAGTACTTGGAGAGCTTCTGCTAACAAAGCAGTGACTCAGACAAGAAACCGTACAGGGAGGAATAGTAAGGGCCATGCAGAAGGCTTGAGTTTCACCCACAGGAAAGAAAGGGGCACTCTTCTTTTTTCTTTTCATTTTTTATTTCCTTACTTTACTTTTTCTCAAAATTATTTTAGAATCCTGAATGGTTATGAAGTTCCTGCATATTTAGGTTTTCTAGGGTGATATAGAGGGGTTATGTTTAGAGAGGCTGGGAAAGAAGAGGAGCACACAAACCATCAATCATGTCAGTACCGGTTTGATTCCTTCACATAGGAGGGAGGTGGTTGGGATAGGGGAGGAGGGGATGGAAGGGTAGAGAGGGGATGGGGTGGGCAAAGGATGAGGAGGAGGGTGAGGTGTGGGAATGAGGGTTTTAAAAAAAGAGGAGCAGAATGAGAGTGTGAGCTCAAAAGATATGAGCATTGATCTATGATATCAGTTCATTGTTCGATCTCTAGAACAAGAATGGCTGATGAAAATGAGAAACATCTGCAGAAAATACCATAGGGTGTGAGGAAATTACTATATATCTGAACTTCTGAAGCAGAGAAACTTTCAATGTGTACAATCAGTGATTGTGGGCTGAACGATCAGTCCAAAAGGGGTAAATTGCAGAAGGGTTGAAAGTGCTAAGGGCAGAGATTGCCTGCTTGCAAGAACCACATATAGAGAGAACATGGCAGGATGTACTGGAACCCTACGGCTATACTCTTCCAGCCGTGACCTGTGCATGTAAGAGCGGTGGGGCCGGGTGGGAGAGATTTCGACAGATGATGAGGGAAAAATAATTATTTATTTAATTTTCGCTCGTGGTTGTCTGTCGATTACCCCCTCCAAACCTGCAGGACCACTCCTGTACTCTTCTGGTTTATACTATGTAGGGAACCAGTATAAGGAGGGTGGCAATCTTGACATAAAGGACTGTGTGTGAGGTTAAATGGGCACTCTCTGATAAATTAGGAAGATGGGTTCTGATTAAATGGCAGGTGGCTTGATCAGTTGTTACTAACAGCTCTATCTATGGGTCTAATTTGGATGAGCCAGCAGTTATAGACTATGGGAACATTGAGCAGACCATGTGGTGATCTCCTCTGATACTGTGTAGAGACCTGAATATTCATATTGATAGTGTTCAGGGAACAGTATCACCTGGTGGTTATGTGGGTGGGGAGACCAGGGTCTACCAGGCTGTGCAGCAAATATTAAGAAATCAAGGAATCATAGATATATGGGAAAGGTTAAAGACTCCGGATCCGAGGTGCACATTTTTCTCAGAAGAAATTTGTGAGACTGGATTATTTTCTAGTTTTGCTCATGTTAATCAGGGAGGTAAGTATTGAGAGGCATTCAATGTTATTTTCTGATCATAATGCCCTGAAAATAGACATTCAGATATTGTTAGGTAAAGGACAAATTAAAATGTGGTCTTTTGATAAGGAGTTGTTCTTCATAGTGGAATAAGTAGAACACATGAGTTAGTGGATGCCAGGTTTCATGGAGATTAACAAAGGGAGTGCACCAGGGGGATCGTTTAGTATTTACTGAAAGCAGGAATAAGGAGGGAGACCCTCAGTTTTAGCCTACACATACAGAGGACCCAGTCATAGAAGATGAGGGTTATGTGTAATGAACTAAGCTCACAAAAGGCTCTGCTTGCTACAAAGCATGGAAATAATCAAAGGGATGTTTCATGATCTAAACCATAAAGGCATTTAAAACTATCATAAACTTACCAAGGACAGCTCACATCAAAAACAAAGTTTCCCACAGCGCATGAATGCCAAATGCAGCCGGACAGAATCACTTTGTTTTTTAAATCGTATTTATTGGTGAGTTTATGATCACGGCATCACTATAGTTTTAAATGTATTTAAGGTTTAGATAACGAAATATCCCTTTGATTAATTCTATTCCTTGATTTTTTGAATCACTTGGGGACCAGGAAGAAAGTACTAGTTGTTGCTATATTTAACATGGACACCGGTTTAAATTTGGAAAGGTGAGCAATCCATGCCCTTACTGAGCATTGTTTATGCATTATGCTAGATACAGGCATCCAGCACATTGTATAATAATGTTTCTATGTCACAGTTAACCCCCTGGGGGTCTCCCCATTGGAATTTGGATAAATCGTAAGATACTTGTGAATTAGTGTTGTGGATTCCATCCAGGTTTGGAGGAGTTAATATTTCCTAGAATCATACATTATTTAGATGAGTCGCCCTTAGCCTCCTCCTTTTGTTTGATTTTAAAACAATCCCCTTTTTATACAATGCACTCGATTCTTATGTGAGGAATTATCCCCCCATAGAGGTTGTCCGCATCCCTCTAGTCCTGAGTAAGATCTACTGTGATGCCTCACTATTAACACATACGCATGAGGTCCAAGCGTCAAGGGCAGTCCAATTGTTTCTTGTTCTTTGTCAGGCATCCTACACAAGTGTTAATAATGATGTAGGGTGTTTGTTGAACTGTGGATAGGAGAAAGAACAGGCATCTTTGTAATAATTTCTTTATGTATATCATGATAAAATCAGTCTTCGTGCGTATTATGTAATGCAAACTTATTTTTTTTCACTGTGTGTCACTTTATCATCAAGTCACGTCATTTGATATATTTTTGTGTTTTTGACAACATTATAGGGGAAATAAAAAAATGTTTATATTATTCAGAAATATGAGTTTGAATATTCTAAATAATTATAATTGTCGTGTGTTGTTTATTAAGGTAATCTGCTTTGGGGTGTTGATTACTGGCCAGTATAGGCCTACATTTCGGGCAGCAGGGATTGGATGAGTAGCACAGTGGCAGCTCGCAAAGGGAGTGCTGGGGGTGGTGAGGTGGGGGAGGGGCAAAGTGGGGGGTAGTGGAGTCGGACATACGACGGCCAGGAGTAAAGTAAGTAAATAAATAAAACTAATTACCTTGCACTCGCTGCATCGCCAACTTTATTTATTTATTTACTTACTTTACACCTGGCTGTAGTATGTCCGACTCCACTACCTACTAGGAGCAAAGAAAGCTAACTGGAGGAGAGTAGTAGGGATGTATCACTTTTGGAAATCGTATTCTAGGCTAAGAAAGGAGGCTGCAAAATCGGAGTCTTGGCGTAACATGAATCTAAACTTTCTTAATGCCTACATTAACTGACATCAAAGAGTTAACAAGATTTCTGCAAAGTTCCTTGGTAATTTGGATCAGGCAGCACAAGTTTCCAGAAAGAAACACACTGCATGCAGTATGAAGGAAACAACATACCAAAGAAAAATACATTTAAGGCAAATGGAGCATACATTTTCAAACCAAGTTAAGTAAAAGGATAAAAATGTATTAAAACAAGTGCAATCACACACTCAGACAAATGCATGCAAATACTATTGAACACATTTTAAAATCAATCCAGAATAGAAAAGAGACAAACATACTCATGAACCCAAGACAAGACATCTGGTATGTGTACACCGATCTAGCCAATTATTATTTTTTTAGAGTTGTCGCATACTAAAGTAAAGTTTTTATCAGAGGATACGGTACAGCCCCTTATAGTGAAAATAGCTTTTGTGGGCTAGTCACTGTGGGAACATGCCTACCTTAAATTCCTTCATGTTCTACTTTTAAATATTTTGGGGCAGATTTACAAGCCCCTTGCGTGACATTTCTGCTGCAGTTGCGTCACTTTTTTGACGCAACAGCGGCGCAATCAATACGGCCTATTTACAACGTTACGCATCTAGGAAGATGCGTCACGTTGTAAAGCGCTGCGCCACATTATACCTGCGTCAGGTATAATGTATGCAGGGTGGGCGTTCCCATGCAGGAAGGCCTCGTAAAAGTGACTCAGTGAAATCTACAAGATTTCACTGCGCCACTTTTAGGACGCCACTGCGTCAAAACCTTTAGGCTGCTTCAAGCAGGCGTAAGTAGTGACGGAGTGTAGTGGGAATAAGCCTCAACATGCATTGCTGGAGTTGTGCCGTGCTTGTGACACGACTCCAGCAATGCATGACTATTCCGCCAACAGATGCGTCAGAATTTCTGACGCATCTGTCAATCCTTGCGCCATAGTGCGCCGTATTGTAAATACGGCGCATCTATGGTGGCGCAAGGGTTTGTAAGGGTGGCGCAGGGAAAGTGACGCATCTGTACAGATGCGTCACTTTCTTGTAAATCTGCCCCTAGGTGTCCTATGTTATGTTATGTGACCTTATGTTTCATTATGTTATGTTAGTTTGTATAGGCTATATAAGGGGCTGTGCCGGTTCAGATAGGGGCCTAATGGAAAAGCCAGGTTTTCAGTTCCTTGAAAAATTTTGGGACTGAGCTGGCTGTCCTAATGTTCAAGGGAAGGTTGCTTCAGGCTTTAGCAGCCCGGTACAACAAAGCATGCCTGCCCACTCTAGATGTGGGCGAGCAGGCAGCTGCAATCTTATCACACTGTTGTACTCTGCTTCTGCTGTTATCTGCATTACACTGTTATAGTCTGTTTTCCACTGCTGTACCCCATCCTGCATTCGCTTTCTGCCCGTTTTTTGCCCATAACCCTTCCTAATGTTTCAGCCTTCTCCTCCCCGCCGCTGCTTTCCCTGTGGACCTGCCCCCTCGCCCGCCCATTCGCGCCCGCCCCCAGCTGCTCCTCCCTTCCACCTCCCCTTCTTATGGCGGCCGTGCAGCGGGCGCACTGAAGGTGCGCCAAAGGCAAGCCCATCTGCGCCCTTCCGTGCCTGGACCGCGCCCAGCGCCAGACCACCTGGCCCCCGCGAACACCATGACACCCTTCTCCTGCAGGAACTGCAGCTACACCAGCCTCCAAGCCGCCACCGCGTCCACTGTGGTAGGATGCAACATCCTCAGATGCATACTACTCAACACCCGCTCCGGCCGCAAGCACGCCATCGAACTCTGGGACCTACTCGACTCCTGCTCCCCGGACGTCGCCTTCCTGACGGAGACATGGATGAACCCCACCTCAGCACCCGTCATCGCCATAGCCATCCCTGATGGCTACAAGATCTCCCGCAGGGCCGCACCAACGGAGCAGGAGGAGGAATCTGGTAATGCGTAATGCTGGTCATTATTCAGTGCCCTCCAACAAAACAAACTACTGTCCTTATGTTGTGCAACTTCTATTTTAGTTTTTAACATTATGCATAGCTACAAGGTCAACATACCCATTAGCGATATAATGGGGGAATTCCAAGGTGATGACCGCGCGAGGGATATCAGGTATAGTGGCCTCGAGGACATCCGGATCGCTTGTAAAATTGTATAATAGAAAAATAAAAATGTTGAAGTAGGAAAACCATAGTATGAGTTGTATAACATAACAAAAGTAGCCTGCTGTGTCAGAGGGCACTGAATTATGACCAGCATCAGCATAGTTACAGGGGTAATATACACAACATGTCCTTTGAAAGAATTTCCAACCTCACAGATACTCGAGCAGATACCCTCACATACACATCCACTCAAGTCAATGATATATACGCTTTATTTCAAGATGCACCATCTTTCAATGCCCAGAGTGGTTCCATCTCACAACAGATTCGTCAACTCGAATTCATTGCACGCCGCACTCTCAGTCAGCGGTTACACGCCACTACCCTAATACAATATCATAAGGTTCAACATATTCCTCGAGGTTTACGCTTACCCATCAAACCCCTCTTATACAAATTCCAATTCAATAAGGCTTTTATGGAAAAATGGCAGGCTATTTTGAACAAGTGCTCACTGGATCTTATTCTTTTACTGAATGAAGAATTGTCCCGCACCATCCGTGAACTAGAGGAAGAGATCAACACCATTAAAACAGACTTCTCAACCCGTTGTGAGTCAGATTACTGGAAACTGGCTTTAGATGACCTCAATAACAAACTTGAAATTTATGGTAAGGAGATACAAGAAAGAAAACTTCGGAAATTCCGGCGTGATACAATAGACTACAAGCTCAATGAAGTGTACACATGGGCAGAGGTTTATGCGCGCAGGCGTCCTTATCAAGAACCTAACACCTCATCTCAGGAGTCAGTAGTTTCTGATCGTGAAATAGATCCTGCTCGTACACCATTAGCATCCCAATCAGAACCAAGGAGCTCCAACGGACAGACTAGTGTTACAGACGTGCCATCTCAACCTCAATCTCAACCTTTTTTAGTGGGTGGTCCGGCAGTAGGCCGTCCACCAGACTAAAAAAAAAACAGGCGTAGTCAAAGAAGCAGATGCCCGAAGCTTGAGGAGCAAAGGCAGTGTCTTGTAATTAACATCTCTTCAATAGCATTGTCATCAGCCCAGTTACAGGTCCTAAATAAGGGCACATCTTTTGTACCGGTCTACCACACAAATGCATTTGAGTTACAAATCACCGTTTTAAATTTATGAGAAATTTACGTTTGAAACACTTTTTTTCCAATGTAGTTCCTAACCAGCCAACATCAATTTCCACTGACGATGATTTACAGTCAGAATTGAACATTTTCAAACCAAAAAGTGTTTTTATGCCACCAGTTTCTCATAAAACTTTAGACACCTTTGAAACATTAATTCGCAGCGACTTGTCTAAATTGAAATTTCAGTCATCCATCCACACCAACTTTAAAAGATATGAAGCTGCCATAATAAAGCAATTAGCAAATGATGACAGACTCACATTTCAACTGTCTGACAAGGGTGGCGCCCTTGTCATCATGGATAGATCCTTCTATGAACATAAAGTGTCTGTACATTTACAAGACACTTCAACGTACATTAAATTGGACCAGGATCCTACGATGTTGATTAAAGAAACTCTTCAACAGATTTTGCAACACGCTGAAGACATGTCGTGGATCTCTACTAAAATTCGCAATTTTTTGCACGTACCTTTTCCAAGAAGGCCTACACTCTACATGTTACCTAAGGTCCACAAAAATTTACAAGATCTGCCTTTCCATCCTATCGTGTCGGGATGTCATTCTTTATTCATGCCCTTAGGCCAATTAGTTGATCACTTTCTCCAAAAATGTGTCCAGGCTTGGAGACGTTATGTTAAGGACACTACACACTTTCTCAATCTTTTGAACAACGTCACAGAACAATTTTCTCCTACTTGGTTTCTATGCACAATAGATGTTACATCACTGTATACATCGATACCATTAATAGATGGCATTGAAGCATGTGAATGGGCATTGCTCCAGCTACCAGAAATTGGTGCAAACAAAGTGTTCATTCTAGAGCTTCTGACATTTTGTTTACAACACAGCTACTTTCAGTCGCAAGAAGATTTGTATCTGCAAATAAGTGGTACATCTATGGGTTTTTCTGGGGCCCCAGTCTATGCTAATACATTCATGCCCAAGTTTGAGCACGATTATATCTTTAGTGACAGTCAATGGAGCATGAATCTGGCATTTTATGTCAGATTCATTGATGACATTTTTCTCATTTGGAAAAGTTCACAATCCTCATTAGAAATGTGTATCAATCAATTGAACACCAAAAATGCTTGTATCAAATTCACACACAACATCAGTGACAAGTCCTTACCATTCTTGGATGTATTGATCACTAAAAATAGCAACTCTTTTGTGACCACAGTTTATTCCAAACCCACAGACAGAAATAACCTATTGTACACTAGTTTTCATTCACCTTCATTGCTTCGTAACTTGCCTTATTCTCAGGCATTACACACTAAAAGAATCACATCGGACCCTCAACAGTTAGCAAAGGCCTTATCAGAGCAGTGTGCTAAATTCAAAGAACGTGGTTATCCGGATCACGTGTTAAATCAAGCAATGGTTAAAACCCATCAAAAAGATTGTTCCGAATTGCTTTCTTCCAAGTCATTCATCAAACAAAACCGTCAAGTTTTCATGTCTAAATTTTCAACTAATTCGGTCAACATTAGGAAAATCGTAAAATCTAGGTGGGAACTTTTACAACAAGAACCCGATTTCAATGGTTTATTTACTCAGGAACATCTCTTTGCATATACACGTAGCAAAAATATCTTGGATTTACTTAAACAAACTCATGCCGTCAATCCAAAACCATTCAGCGGAATGCGTAAATGTCTTGAATGTGTCAACTGTCATAATGTGATAACTGGCACTGCTATTAACCATCCCCATTCAGGCAAATTCATTACACTTAGATACAATGGAGATTGCAATAGCATCAATGTTATCTACACCATTAAATGTCCATGCGGATTATTGTATGTAGGTAAAACATCACGTAAATTAAAAATTAGAATTTCAGAGCACAAAAGCTCCATCCGTACCAAAAGCCTCAAGTCACATTTAGTGACACACTGGCTACAACATCAACACACTAACGCTCAGCTAAAATGTATGATTCTTGAAGTCATCACAGCACAACCCGGTACAGACATTGCTAAGTTGTTAGCTCAAAGAGAGGTATGGTGGACCAAATATCTTCATACGTTGGTACCTGCTGGGCTCAATGATAAACTTGAGATGCAATGTTTTCTATAATATGTTTAGATTGTAAGTACGTATTTCTCCAAACAATTATCATCCTTGTCGTTATTGTTTTATGTTTTTTGTTTTCTTTTGATTACATTGGTATCTTGCACATCGTCTATTTTTATGTTCAGCTTTTTTGCACCATCTGTTTTTATATGCACCATTTATTTTGCATTGTTTCACCCATATTCCTTTTTTATTTATGTCTCTACATAATCACATTTTATACCTCAACAATCCTTTTTCATCACTGGTGCAGTATTTTCACACTATTTTCTTTGTTCAGCATTAATATCATGATTGCGTGATACATACCAGTAATTTGTTGCACATCATGTTGTTCTTTGTGGTTGACCGGGTTGGTTCAGCAGCCAATGTACGTGTACGTTTTATTTGCTCATGGTCTTCCATTTAACACACAAGTTCTCGTGTGTTTCACTTATTTAACAGTGTTGGTCTTTGACTATCATCACACGACACTGCGTGATGTTTTCATTCACACAGTAGCTTTGTTCTATGATGTCACTTTTTTGTTCCTACAATACTTTGAGTTTGAGTACAGTTTAATTTTTTGTTGCATTAACCTTTATGAGCATTCTAGCCCGAGTTTTATCAGCCAGTGTAGCTCCACTCATTCCAATTCAAGATGGCGTCCCATTTTAGTCTAGTAGTAGTCCTTTGTTTCTGTCGACTGTTAGTCTCGTAGTTTCACGCGTTAGACGTTCCTCACCTGCGTTATAAGTCGCCCGCAGCATCGCAGCGTTTTTCTATACATTCATTACTGAGACCACTTCCTGATTCTTCATTGTTTCAAGCGATTGCTTAGGTAAGCAGTTTGCGCTTCTACAGTTGCTGATTAGTCTTTCAGCATCATGGGAATGGGCTTATGTCATTGTTTTACTGAAGTAGAACATTGTTATTACATTGTAGGTTTCCGTGGTTGACAGTCACTTCAGAACGTACGCTTGTCATTACCAGTACGGACACCGCATTTCTGGGTCGATCGTTGATCATCAACGGCTTAACATCACTTACCGGTACTTTTTCTAGTGATACTTCTGTTGGTTGTTTCTTCTTTTTGCCCATTGGTTCATTCTTGGTTTTAGTTACGGACGTTTCCTTTTGCACCACCAGGCTAGCAAGAGTTACTACAAATTCAGCTGTGCAACAGGAAGGTCTCGTGTATGTCGTTCACATTGAGTACATCATGCACACTCTTGGGGTTATGATTTTTTAGAATTAGGAATCATTGTTCACCAATGGGTTCTTCTCATATTTTTCAGAACGAGAGTCAACAGCCATTTTCCGTTCAGCAACAGAACAGCAGACTCGTTTGATTACACGTAAGTGCAGTTCAGCCAGCATTTCTAATAGGATCGCATATTTTCTTTTCTTTGGTGATGGCTCAACTAGTCTTTCTTTCCTTTGTTATGTTTCACAAAGATGCGTTATTGTGGTTCACAATTTTTGAGCACTCCTTCTTTTTCACATGAGAACATAACTGTTTGGATTTTGAACACATACAGGTGTGCCTTTACCACTCTGGACATGTATGCTGCATCTGTTTATTCATGTGGTATTTCAGTGTTACATGTTGCACAACTATGTATTTTTGTTCTCTTCATCTTTCATACAGAGGCCCCTGAAGAAGGGATATTGGTTATCCCGAAATGCATTGGGCATCAATCAAACCAGCGCCGACATTTTCAGTGAATTATGTTTATTGCTGATGTTTCTGTTTCATTACAAGAAAATTCATGAATATGTCCTGTTCTTCAGCAGATGTATATGAGCACAATCTCCATGAGCAATATTTTTTGTCTATATTTCTGTTAACTTCAATTGAATGATTATAAATTCAGTTTGTGTGTATCAACACAGATAAAAGTGTCATTATGTGTCAGAAGAGTGTTTATCAGTTAGAATTTTCACTGAATGCAGTGTATCCGGTATACAGGTGTGAGTTCACCTGCTTTCTTCTTGTAATATACCCAGTAGCCATTCAATAAGGGTATTCCAAGATGGCGACTGCGCAAGGGATTTGTAACTTGAATAAAGTTTTTCTTTTAAAAAAAAATACAGAATAGCCGGAATAGGCTCACAAGCGTAACGTCAATTTAACGTACGTAAGCGGGTCGAGATAAAAAGAGACAACCAAAAGCCGGGGTTTGAATTACGAACTACGACTGAGGCAAAACTTTAGGGGACGCGGTTTCATCGGAATAAAGAGGTAAGAAGCAGTGGGACATATAGACTATGGGTGCCATTGAGTAGGACTTAATGTTTGATAATGGTGAAATACTTTAAGTCTTAATGTGTCTCCTAGTTAAACATATGATGGCGGGGTGAGTTGTTTTTTGAAACCGACACGTGATTATTGCCTCATTAAAGATATGAGACAGAGGACTGGGGCATATGTAACTGTACTGATGGGAATGTACATTGATCTATGATCATATGGGGTAACATGGAGCCTTTTGTCATTACACGCAGCCACGAACGAGGTACCCTTTCGTTAGGAGCTATGGGAAAACTTTGATACCCGCTACTGGAATAGGAAACGTGCCTGAGGGCGGTTGTTGTTCTAACAGAGCTAATTATTGCGCATGCTACAACGCCAAATGGCGATGCAGCATGCGCAATGTAATTTGTTTAATTTATTTATTTATGTACTTACCTCAGTTCGGCTGTAAGCCGGAGTTTACTACCCCCTACCCTGCCCCTCCCCTGCCCCACCCCACTGCCGCACAGCACTCCCTCCAGGAGTGCTACGGGTGCGTACAATGCCTTGCTGATGTTTGGTAATGGTGTTTTGAAGGTAATCTGGCTTAGTATCAACTCTAGAATATCATGTTATCAAAATATCAAACTATTGACAATTAACTTTACTTAACTCAACATATATGTTTCTCGACAATATATATGGTGAGCTGGAATTTAGATCAACTTATCCAGACATTGGTCTAAACATCAGTTTGGCAAGACTTTAATGCTATACTTGGTACTGAGGTAGAACTACCAGTCAGCGTAGATCCTCAAACTTCTCCTCACTATTCCCTGCCGGCCCAAGGGGCCGCAGGGGTCTGATGATGTTTCCCAATTTGCTTTAGAACAACCTTTGCAACACGTTTGAATCGGATGTGCCACGGTATCCCACCATTCTCATCTTCACTGGAGGAGCAGATTTGTCTATTATTGACTCCATCTTTGCCAGCAGGAACCTGTCTGACTATATAAAGGCTGGGGCAGTTATTCATAGTCCCTTCAGTGGCCATAATCCGCTCTCTATCACATTGCCTGCCTGGAGCATCATTTCCTGGTTATCGGCGTGGGAGGTTCTAAGTTACTCATGAGGAATGATGGACTCAGGCTAGTGAGGAGATCTACCAACTTGACTGACGTCCTGCATGGCCTTTGAGCCAAACATCTGACCTTCCTTCTTGACTGACTTAGACACAATGAAGAACCACAATGTAATGTGGACACTTTTGCCACCCTAGGTACCACTACTGGGTCATAATTTTTTTAATCCATAGTCCATAATAAGACATCTACACATTCTTGGTTTGACAGGACATGTAGAGAGGTCCAGATGTGCATTTATAGCACGCTAAGTGCTATCCCAAGGCATGGGGTGGACATTGCTGCCACTACAAGATGTTAAAAACTGTCTATTAGAAAGAGGAGGGCCAAATTGAGAAATGAAGCTTGGACCACCTTGGTTAGCAGCTGTAAGGCACGAGACACTGGTCTGCTTTGGAATAGAGTTAGCAACAATACAGTTTTGCAAGTACATTCTTACTTGGTCTGACCCAATATCAGTACAGATACTTGGGTTGTACACTTCAGTCAAGTGCACCACTCAGCCGATATCGATAGTGAGGCCCTTGACACTATTTTTCCTTTGTACCCTCTGGATATTAAATTTACTGTAGATGAAGGTAATCTGCAAAATGCCTAAGTCTAAAGCTCCAGGGTTACACGGGGTCCCTATGGACATTTATAAATTGGAGATGGATCTGTGGACACCTGTTATTACTAATTATGCCAAAGCTGCATGTAAGAGTGGCATTCTGGTGTCATGGCATTCAGTTTTAATTGTTCCCAGTTTCAAAAAAGGTAACAGGGCCTCCCCTAGTTACTACTGACCCATTTGCTTTAGAGACTCCTTGATAATATTTATTGGCAGGGTAGTTTTGAACAAAATCATGTCCTGGTCAATCAACAATTGTATTATTTCTAATGTTCGCGAGGTAAGACAGAGTGTTTTGGTGGAGGGCTTTGTGAGTAATGCAAGCATTTTTGTAGGGAGACCTGCCTTCGATAGGGAGCCATTTAAGAGTTTTGAGGGCTGGGGAGATGTGGTCAAAACATTTGCAGTCGGTGATGAGTCTAGCTGCAAGGTTGAGAATAGATTTGAGAGGCGCTAGGTGGTTTTTAGGGATACCAGAGAGTATGGCGTTGCCGTAATCAATTCTCGAGAGGACCAGTGATTGAACAACTAGTTTAAAGTCTTCTGATGGAATAAAGGGCTTGACTTTTTTGAGATGGCAGAGAGTGAAGAGGGCTCCTTTTGCCAAAGTTTTGATGTGAGAATTGAGATTAAGGTTGTTGTCGATGGAGATACCAAGATATTTGACTGAGTTGGACAAGGAGCGAGAGCAGTTGTGGGCATTGAGGTTGGAGATCCAAGTTTGGATGGGGAGAGGGTTGGTTTTAGGGGAGAGGAGAATGATTTCAGTTTTTTAGGGTTCAGTTTGAGATGATTTAGTTGGAACCAGGATTTAATCTTGGCGAGGGTGTTGTTAAGGTGTAAGATATCAGCGTGGGTTCTGAACTTATAGTACACTTGTGTGTCATCAGCATAGAGGTGGTAGTTGATTCCAGCTTGTTTAAGGATAAGAGTGAGGGGTTCCATAAAGAGGTTAAAGAGAGAAGGCGATAGAATAGATCCCTGGGGGAGCCCTAGGGAAACCAGAGTGGGGCTGGAAAGAGAGTTCTGAATTTTGATTTGCTGTGTTCGGTGTGGAAGGTAGGAGCCAAACCATTTGTGGGTAGGACCATTAAGGCCAAAACGATCTCTGAGAACATTAAGTAGGGCAGAGTGGTTGACAGTATCAAGCACTGCGGAGAGATCAAGGAGGATGAGTAGACACGTCTCGCCATTGTCAAGAGAGTGGTGGATGTTGTCAACAATGTTTAGCATGGCAGTTTCGGTACTGCAGCCCTTTCTGACGCCTGATTGAAGGGGGTCAAGTAGGTTAAAATTTAGACAGAAGGGGGAGGTTAGAGATGGGGAGGAGCGTGTTTAGGTCATTGGGGTCGGCATTAGAGTTTTTAATGATAGGTGAGATTTGACCAAGTTGAAGAGATATAGGGACGCATCCTGTGGCCAGGGAGGAGTTGATGATTGTGGTCCAAGATAGTGCAATGATGTGTTTTAGGTCCTGGATAAGGTTTGAAGGGAGGGGGTCTTTGGTGTGGGAGTATGGCTTAAGTTTAGTGATGATATTGAGAACTTTGTGTTCTGTAACAGGAAGGAAAGTATGCCAGGACGCATTGTTTTTTAGTTGCGAGTAAGAGTGATTGGGAGAAAGAGGGGAAGTTGCGGGTGGGATTGGGGAGAAGTTCCGTGGGGGTGTAGCAGTGGAGGTGTATGAAGGGGGTAAGGAGGGGTGGAGAAGCAGGCAGGTGAGAGGGGAGATCGTGGGGTAAGGAGAGAGCGGTGAAGGGTTAAGAAGAGATGTTAGCAGGAGGGGTGGACTGGTTGGGGAATGGATTAAGGGAAAGGATTGATCAATTTTGGAAACAATTTTGGAGAAGTGGGCAATTTTTTCACATCTAGCCTTTGAGGACAACAGGATGGGTGGTGAGGTGGAGGTTTGGTTACGAATAATCTTGAACAGTTCTCTGAGTCTGTTTTTGGCCCGATCGAGTTGGGTGCGGAAGAAGGAAGTCTTTTCATTAAACATGTGTTTCTTGTATGTTGCTCTAGCTTTCCTAAGGAGTGTTATATTTGCAGGAGAGGGATGTTGTCTCCAAGTTCTTTCCATCAGTCGAAGAGAACGTCTTTCCTTATTGAGCTCCAAGTTAAACCAAGATTTGGACGGGATATTCCTTTGATTTTTCAGTTTGGTCAGAGCAATTTGGTCAAGGACATCAGTGACGGCTTTATTGAAATGCTCAGTAAGATCATTTGCATTTTGAGAGAAAGTGGTGAGGAGCAATTGGGCTTGGAATTTGGACTCAAGAACAACCAGGGGGATATGTTTAAGGTTTCTTGTCAATTTTTGGGGTTTGATGGACTGGGTGGGAGGGGGAGGAGAAGTAGTAGAAATGGTGAACAGTATGAGGTGGTGGTCAGACCAGTCAATTGGGATGATATTGGTCAGGCAGGCCAGGTCCTTATTAGAAATAATGGTGTCTAGGATTTCACCATTGCTGTGTGTGGGGATCTGACAAAGTTGCTTGAGGTCATTGATCTCGAGAAGATTGGAGAGGAGGGTGGCTAATGAGTAAGATATAGAGGATTGGGTAAGAAGGTCACAAAGTTCATCCATGAAGGGATGGGCATCAACAGGGGGGTGATAAATTTTGTTCAAACAAATAGGGAGGCTAGGTCGCCTACGGAGGGATGGAGGGTCTAGGGAGGGAGATGGAGAAACCAGGAGGGGCATGGACAGGGAGGCAGGGGGGGAGGGTACAGATGTAAGTTGCGGTGGAAGAGAGGGAGGATGGGGTTAGGAATAGTATTAGGGGATGGGGAGGAAGGGTAATGGAAAAGCTTGAGTGATTGGGAGTGTGGGTGTGCAGTGGGGGTGTCAGGAGGAGGGAGGATTCAAGGGGGAGGGGATAGTTAGAAGAAGGTTATTGGGCAATAGGATTGGCATTGGGAAAGGCAGCGGAGGGGGAGAGAGGTGAAGGTGATTGGAGTATGGTGGTGGTAGGGGGGAAGATAGGGAGTGGGGGGACTCTACGGGGGACAGATTGAGAGATGGTGATTGGGAGAAAGGATTGGCATTGGGAACATCAGTGACAAGGGAGGGGGTGAAGGTGATTGGAGTATGGCAGTGGTAGGGGGGATGATAAGGGAGAGAAAGGGGTTGTAGGTAAGGGCGAGACGGGAAGGAGGTAGAGCTGAAGGGTGGATGGCGGGTTAGCAATAGTTTTGACTAAAAGGCAAGACAAGGAGCAGAAGCGATGTTAGAAAATGGAGAGGTGGGATTCTTATCTTGAATGAGGATGTTGCCAGATTTGAAAATGGAGATGTCCACTTTCCCTGGGAAGACTGGAGAGCGAGTAGTTTTGGTTGTGTTAATAGCTAGGAGATGATGAAGAAAGATGCTTTTCCATTTAGAGGGGCATCTAGAGTAGAAAATGTAGTTGGTTTTATTGGGGGAGATGAGGCTGAGGTAGTTATCAACAATAAGAGTTTCAGGGTTTTGGATAAATGATCTGTTTTTGAAGTTTTCCTTAGCATTTTTAGATAGATTTGTAGGGTACAGTATAGCCCAGGAGTTGAGGCCATATTTGGACAGGGTGGAGTCAGGGGGTAAGAGTGCATGGGCGAGGGGAGGTATGTTGGGTTAGATATGGGATGGGGAGAGCTGGAAGCGGGCAGGCACAGCAGGAAGGGAAGCAGGTATGTGAGTTTAGGGAGGGGACGGGGTAGGAGTGTGGAGATAACCGAGAGCAACAGGAGGGGCAGGACAGCAAGGAGGTTAGGGGGTGGTGGGGAAGATCCAAACATGTGAGTGAAGGGAACAAAAGGAATCAACAGGAGATGGAAGAATAGAGAATTACCATGGTTGAGATTTTTCAAAGGAAATGCCTACCAGTCCTAACTTAAGGCCCCGGTTTGTGGTGTTGTAAGGCAGTTAAACTCTTACAGGATGAGGAGAGCCGAGTATCCAGGTGTATTCTTGATGGATCGTCAGAGTCCCCGATGTACGCCATTCATGAGGAATTGGGGTTATCGTATGTAGTTGATTATATAATTCTGGCACTGCTAATGCTATGGTGCACTATTTTGCATTATCCCATAAGCTTCTTTGAACAAGAAGATTATATTGGACTGCTTTTCATGTGGCAGGGGCTCTTGTATCCCCTGCTAATGCACGTAAAAAGAAATTTGTAACAAGCTAGACAGATTTTATATTTTCTTTCAGCCAGCTAATATCTCTAAAAGGGATAACAACTAGATAAAATCCAGTTACCTGGAGTCAAGAAGGAAGGAAAGAGAATTACTTGAACTAAAAAAGCTGGCCAATAGGGAGTACCTGCTAGAAAAACTACATTAGGGCTGGAACCCTATTTGGAGTTGATGCCCAAAACTTGGGATAGGGTGCTACTGACAAGATTTAGACTGGGACAGATCAGATTGCTTGCATTAGTGGCACCATCTTTCTCAGGGCCATTGTTGTGTTATGTTTATGGTTTACTAGTTTTAGGCCTTTTTATTTTAATACATTTTATGTTCCCAGCACCTGTCTGCTCGCAAGGGAGCTTGTGACAGTACACACAGGGTTGCTGGACCCCGTTTTGTTTTTACTTTGTCCTGCACCATTCTCATCTGCACCCGAAGCGCTCTGTCATCACTCTCCCTGACACGCCCCCCTGCTAAATCTCAGCCTTGAAAGTGCCGAAGTCGCGCCTAAGGCAAGCTGATCTGCGTCTGTCTGCACTCAGACTGCGCTTAGTGCCAGCCACTATGCTGGTTGATACCCAAAACCTAGAGCCGCAATACAGTATTCCAGAGACCAGCTGCTGACTTTGAACTCCCAAGGTAGGCTCTGTTCAGGACCCATTTTGTGTCCTTCTATGATTCCCAAGCTGTTTACCTGCACCAGCTGTGGGCTTACTCTTTCCACTCTGAAGGTCAGGGTCTCCTTCATATCTAACAACCCCTCCCACATAGGACCCACATCTGGAGGGAATGTTCACTACACCCTGATTAATTCTTGTTCTCTCATCAGACAGGCGCTTGAATTTGCTGACTTTCTGCAAACAAAGTCAATTGATATCACATTTATTACTGAGTCATCGGCAGACGCGGCCTCTGGCCTGGAATTGTCCACTGCTACTCCATCAGGCTACTCTATTTTTAGACAGGACTGCCTGGACAGAAAAATAGGTGGTCTAGCCATCATGTATCGTAGTTCTTTTAAAGCCACCTTTATTTGACATGGCAGCTCGAGAGAGCTAGAAGCACTATCGAATAACATAAAACCAACCAGTAACTACTCCTTCAATGGACTTCTTATCTATAAACCCCCAGGCTCGAAGGCGGCTTCTCTTCACAGCCTGGGCCAAATTCTAGACACTATAGTCGACTTCCCCAAATGCACTTTCCAGGGCGGTTTTAATATACACTTTGAAGAAACCCAAAACCAGGACTCTGCCCTGCTTAAAGATGTCATGGATAGCCTGGGTCTAGCCTAATTGGTTAATGAGGCCACCCAATCAGCAGGCCATTTGCTAGATGGATTTTTCTCTGATAACCCCTTTCTTCAAACTTTCCCATCCCTTCTGCCTGTATGGTCTGACCATCTGGCAGTCATGTGCTATCTTACAGCTCAGGCAAATCTTTTTGCCCCTATCAAGTATAGATCTTTGAAGGTATTGCGTCCTTGACAGACCATTTACGCAGAATCCTTGAGATCCTCTCTGATACTAAATCCCCCATGCCCACATAAAGACTTCGACGAGGCCACTGACTTCTCGCATCAGTGGGTCAATTTGCCCCTTAATCATTTAGCACCAGCCAAGCCCCAAACCAATCATTGAAGGTCACCCTCTGAGACTTGGTTTTCAGATACTCTTAGACTTTAAAAGCAGACCTGTCGAAGCCTGGAAAGAAGATGGAGATGCAATTATGGCTTCATTGAAAGGGAGTTATATAAACAATCCCTATCAGTTTACAAAGATCTTATTACAAAAGAAAAGTCACGGTTTTAGACCAGTAAAATTGAGGCCTCCAAAAAATTCAGCAAAAAAACTGTTTGCTGCAGTAAAAGAGCTTACTAAATCTCTTGTTAATATGAACACTAACACCAATCAACATTTTTGTAACTGCTTAGCCTCTTTTTTCAAATATAAGGTGGAAGTAATTTACAACCTTATTGCTGGAGGACCTCCTGCTGTGTCCCACGTGTATTCCCCAGGGAATATAATTCTGTATTCTGAAATTACTCCCTTGAAGCCTGCCTCAAATTCCGCAAGAATGGGTTCACACCACATACTTGTTTGCATTGACAGCTCTTCTAAACTATCTATGTTCTCGTCTCTTGCCCCAGCTCAAGTGACCTTCTTGCCCAAATTAAATTGGACTCACTGCTTGACCCATAAAATTCCTCATAAATGTATTCATCAAGTCTCCAAAAATGTTTCAGAGCAGCTTTCTATCATCTTCAATCAGATGTTTCTCACAGGCCTCTTTCCCACCAAATGGAAACTTACCTCAGTTCTGCCTCATTTGAAAAAGTCAAACATAGACAGTGCTGATACCAACAACTATTGACCCATCTCCCGCTTGTCACTCCCTGCCCAAAATCATGAAAAAAGTAATGAATGCAGAAGTCACATCGTTCATTGAAAATCAGGGCCATCTTGACCAATCAGTTTGAATTCAGAAGGCATCACAGTATGCGGCCTCTAATTACTCGCAGAGGCCGCCCCCCGAGGGGGGGGTTCAGGGGCCAGAACTATAACCGATGCCGAGCCCTGAAAGAATCTGGTTCTGGGCACCCTAAAGTGCCCAGAAGCAGAACAAGGTAGCCCCTGGACCCACCCCATGAGTGCCAGAATGGCGCAAGGCCTCATCCAATGGGAGGGCCTGGCGAGATACAAACCCCCCAATGGGGGAAAAACACCTACAAGGTGGGAAAGGTTGGGGGGCATATAAGGAGCTGCTCCCCCTGGCAGCTCCTATCATCATGGAGGAGGGGAGCGGCGCACTCAGGATTCTTGGAGACTCACAATTTTGGACTCATAGTTCTTCAGAGAGGCGAAGCTCTGCAGGTCAACGTGCCCTTTCAGGAGCCCGGGACAAAGCCAGTGATTGGGGTGTGCTTGCTCGCAGCCAGCTAGTGTGGTGGGCCTCCTCACATCTCAACGCTGAACAAAGCTGCTCAGCCAGCTCGCAGCTGACGTGGGGACACGGCGCACTGCCTCCTTCAGCGAGGGTGCCCCCTCCGGAGAGCTATCGGCTCCCACTTGGTTTGAAGTGTGTGCTCGGCCCTCAGCAGTGCGTGCGGCCTGGAGAGGGATCCAGCTGCAATCCTTGTTGGCTGCACGCCCCCGTAGGCGCTGCCTTCTTCACCGGAGGTGTCCTCTTCCATTGGCAGTGAGGAGGCGGGTCACGAGAAGCTCCTTCGGAACCATCTCCTGTGATGGAAGGAAACAGTGAGGGCGGTCCCCCCAGAGATCTATCCGCCGCCGCTTTGGCAAAGTGTGCGCGGCACTCAGCAGTGCGTGCAGCCTGGAGAGCGATCCAGGTCCCATCCTTGCTGGCTGCACGCCCCCGCCTGCCCACTCACTCTTACGGTCGGGGAATCCTGCTACCGGAGCACCGGCTGGCCGTTTTGCACAGCCCCAGGCGAGAGCTGTGGTGTGTTTTGTGGCAGCTAGGGGAAAAAGCTGCACTCGGGCCCACCCACAGGAAGCTTCTGGGCCAGCTCAAATCGTCAACATTGTTGCAGTTGCCTAGCCCTACCCAGCTCCTCGAGTCAGAGAGCATTAAAGAAGCCATTGTTTTATCTGCACGATTGAATTTAGAGGTTAGTGCTGGTACAGTGGTGGCGGCCAACAAGCATTGACAATAACAAAAAATAGAAAAGGGGGAAACCAGCAACCTGCAGGAAAGGGAGTGCAAGCAGCCAGGAGAGGCAAGGTTGCCGGCCAGAAGCTAATTACAGCGAGTGCATTTGGTGCATTGGAGGGCGGCAGCACTGCACTCAGAGGCACGTGCCATGGAAGGTCAAGGCACAGAGGGGCAGCCAGAGGATCTAAATGAGCCACTGAGGAAAATTCGGCCTGCATCAGAGGTCCATGGGACCAGCTGGCTGCAGCCGCACTTGGACCACAACGAAGGGGCTCGCGCAAGTGACCAAGCAATGGGGGATGCCACTGCACCAGCACCCAAGAGAAGTCAGAGGGCGATGCCCATACCACCCCAAGGAAAAGCACCCAGGAAGAGAACTCAGAAGAAAGACTTGCCGCCTGTAGCCTATCCGGCAACTTCAGAAGTCTACAGCAATGCCAGCAGCACAGCAACAAGGGGTGAGCACATTAATGCAATTGTACAGTAATGCTTGAAATCAATGGCACCATTGTTGCTCAAGGGGCTGGGGTCACAGGGGTCTGAGAACGCAGGGGTGCAGGCTACAGAAGGGGTATCTGGGCTACTCTGGCACTTGATAGACCCAGGCTGTGCGCGCCAAGAACGTTTGGAAAGGCAGGCCTTACAGGGGGCACAGGGGAGCTAGGATCCCCCTTAGCGGCATGGGGCTGCGCAAGCACAACAAGCGGCCCAGCTGGAGGGGTTTCGGTGGCAGAGGCTTATGCCAGACCCTTTGCCAGGACCGGCATCAATGACCACAAGGGCCACAGGTTTAGCTAGTCTTATCCTCTTGGCAGTGAAGGAAAGGATATGGAGGAAAGAATTTATCGACATCTTCTCCCTGCTAGAGTTACAAATAGATGGTTTGGATCTGACGGTCTGTGATAAAAAGGATGAAGATATAAGGGAGAGGCGAAGGGAGAGGAAGGAAAGGAATTTCAATAGCTGGCTGGACACATTTAGAATGATGGCGTGCATAATAGTTGAAAAATTCCCGCTTATGGTTATACGAAGCCAACATCCATGGGGCACAAAGGCAATTTAGGGAATGCATGGTTGGAATATGACAAAAGTTTCAAGTTAAAGATACAGAGGCTCACAGAAATGGAATGGACCGAGGAGGATGTGTCTGACTTTATACATAAAATGATGGTAGCTAAAGAAGTGAAAACTTGGGCATGGAAAAGTGAGCAGCCCTTTCAGGGATCCTTCTACAAAGGAAAGGGCAAGTCCTTTCTTAGACCCAAACAATTCAACACATGGAAACCCCATCCCCACAGCGGGTCAGCGGTGCTCTGCTGGAAATATGATGCCAACGAATTCACTTGGGGTTCTTCATGCAAATTCCAGCACATATGTTCCATATGTGGTCGGGGACCCGGCGGCGGGATGCCGACTCAAAAAGGAACATAAAGGGGACAAGAAAGATAAGAAAAGAAAACAGTAACATATGCAAAGAAGTTTTGGGGGACCCAAAGGGGTTACACAACTACTGCCTAGCCAGGTCTCCTATCAACACACAGCAACTTCGCAGGCTAGCCAACAAATATTCTAACAAAACAGATGCAGCAGTATTAGTGAAAGGTTTTGAGGAGGGGTTCATCATACCATTCGAAGGCCCACTTCCACTAGACCGGGCAAACTACCTAAAATCGGCACTACAGGACCCAGATGTGGTCCGCAAAAAGAAAAAGAGAAGTCCTTGGGTAGGATAGAGGGCCCCCTGCCAACACATTTGCAGGAGGGTTTGGTAATCTCACCATTGGGGGTGGTTCCCAAAAGGACCTGGGACAGTTCAGATGAATCCACCATCTTTTCTTCCCCGAGGGGACATCCGTAAATGATGGGATATGTGCAGAGGCTTGCTCAGTGGGATACGCTACAGTCAACGATGCCATCGACTTAGTAAGGTCAGCTGGCCAGGGGGCACTCATGGCTAAGACAGATATTGAGTCTGCTTTCCGCCTCCTGTCAGTACATCCGTCCAGTTTTCACTTTTTGGGTTTCCAGTGGGTTGGGGTCCTGCACATCAATAAAGCAATGCCTATGGGGTGCTCAGTGTCTTGCGCATATTTCGTGCAGTTCAGCACCTTCCTGGAATGGGCCCTGCATGACAGGTACGCCGTGGGGGGAAACTTCACTACCTAGACGATTTTTTGTTCACAGGTCTGCCATGTCGGCAGAATGTAGCAACACACTGGCGCCATTCCAGGATTAGGCTGGGGAGTTAGGGATCCCACTGGCAGCAGAGAAGACGGTAGGCCCCGCCGCAAAGATCACATTCCTGGTGATAGAGCTTGATTCAGTCACAGGAACAGCGAGGCTACCAGAAGAAAAAGTGAGAGATTTCAGGGAGGAAGTAAAGGGCCTATGCGGCCTCTACAAGGCAGCACTATGTGACCCCCAACCATTGATTGGCAAACTCAACTTCGCTACACGGGTAATCCCTGCAGGTAGAGTTTTCTCCAGGCGCCTCAACCAGCTAACAGCAGGTCTCACACACAAACACCACCACGTCCGGCTGGGGGCAGGGGTCAAACAGGACTTGCTCATGTGGGACACATTCTTGGCTAAGTTTAACAGTGTCCTAATTTGGAGAGAAGGATGGGTGGCAGATAGGCAGATAGCCCTGTTTACAGATGCTTCAGGGAGCATAGGCTTTGGGGCAATCCTAGGCGATAAATGGTGCGCAGGCCAAAGGCCAAAACAGGTTGAACAAGCAGGGCATCACTGGAAACATAACATTCCTGGAACTGTTCCCCATAATAGTGGCCTTAACAGCCACGAAACAAGAGCTGAGGAACATGAAACTGACGCTGTGGTCAGACAATAAGGGGGTGGTGCAGGCTAAGTAGTGGATCGGTGAGGTACCCTGACACACAAAGACTAATGCGGCAATTGGTTAAATTGCAGCTGGAATGGTCCGTGGACCTGAAGGCCCGTCATGTACCAGGGGTGTAGAACGCAGTGGCGGATGCCCTGCCAAGAGCGCAGCAGATTCCCGGAATTGGCCCCGGGGGAGGTCAAGGTCATGACCCTCTTCCCAGAACAGCTGTGAGGCCTGGCAGGATAGACTTATCAGCGTTAGTAAACCAAGCCCTTACCCCAGAAGTTTCCAGATGGTATAAAAAATACGCAGGGACAGTGATGCAGATAGGAGGCATACAGACACTGAAGAACATGGGAGAGACACGAAGAGTAGTTGAGAAATTTACCCTATTGGCATTCACCAACAAGAAGTCCAGATCATGGGCACAGGCCCACCTGGCGGCCATAGCCCATTTCACTAAGATACACACAGGACAGGACCGCACTCCATTCCTATACCTCAAAGCTGCGCTGAAGGGGTGGAACAGGCCGAAGAGAAAAGGCAGACAGCAGGTGTCCAATAGATGTCACAAGATTGGGCCAGCTTATGGATACACTAAAAAGTGTACAAGTCTTTGAGCTACACCTGTTCGCCTTCTCCACAGCATTCTTTGGAGCTTTTTGAATCAGTGAGCTAGTGGCAACCAGGAAGAGTGGGCCACCGGGGCTGTGTCTCCAAGCCGCTGATGTCAGACACAGGGCAGCCTTGGTTGAGATATTACTAAGGAGGTCAAAAATGGACCAGGCCAGCAGGTGAATGGTAGTACAGCTCCAGTGCATCAAATATCAAAGTTACTGCGCAGTATGCTGCTTGTTCACATACATGTGGCACGCCCATCAGGTGACGGCCCGCTTTTCTAACATCAGGATAGGAGCCACTTAAGCAAGTTTCAATTCACAACAGTGATGCGCCAGGCCCTTGCTAAAGCCGGGCTACTCCCAGTGGCGTTTGGTTGAAACTCTTTTAGGATTGGCACAGCAACAATAGCAGCATCGTACGGCGTGTCCAAAGTGGGGATAAAATCAGTAGGCAGATGGCGGTCCCGGGCATACAGGACCTACATCAGGCCCCAGTTACTGTAGAGCCCTCTGGCTGGGCAGAAGAAGAGGCTGTGACAGGGGGAGGAGTGCAGCCAGCAGCACAAGAGACCACTTGACATTTGTGACCATTGTTTCAGCAGGAAAACGCCCCACCTGGTGTGGGTAGTGGGCAACTCGTTCGTGTCCAGGATGCTGACTTGGTGGCAGCGGGGGGCCACAGGCTGACAGGAAGACCAGTGAGCACATGCATCCGCTGGCTTGGGCAACCAGGGATGAGATGGAATCAACAATCAGTGGCCCTCCAGAACCTGCAGGCAAACACAGCCTGGCACCCGGACATTTTGATAATACACCTTGGGAGTAACAACCTTGCACAGAGGGGAATGAAAGCCCTCCTTCAGGACATCTAGACGGACCTCACGGGGAGCATCCAAGTGTTTTGGGAGTACAACCATCATGTAGTCTGAAGTGATCAGTAAAATGCATTGGAGGGGAGCCGAGTCTCACAAGGCAGTCGATAACTCAAGGAGCAAGATGAACATCGCAGTTAACACATTTTGTAAGACCAACGGCCTGGAAAGCATCAGGAATGGTCTCATCCACCTGGGCCTCCTGGAACTGTATGGGCAGGATGGGGGGCATCTATCAGAGGAAGGGATGCAGGTCTTCTGGAATAACCTGTGGGGAGCAATGGCCCTGGCACGTTGCAAGTGAAAAAGAACAGACTTAAGGAGATCGGGGAGCAGCAGGAAGACGTTAGCCTCCCTGACGGCGTGGCGGAGAAGTAATGGTAGAATGGTTGGCTTGGGAGGCACACTGACAGGGCAGTGTGTAGGAGGAGGGCCACTCACTTTGGGATGCCATACGACAGGATGAGTTGGCCCAACAAAGGAGGGGGTAGCAAATGGAGACGGCACTCGCAGCCCAGAACCTGCCGGATGGCAGGGCACAAATGAGATGGACACAGTAGCGAGTTGGGGCCAAACTCTGGGGGAGAAGCTACCCCCACACGCAAAGGGGGTGGAGACCAACCAAACGATGGTCCCAGAAGGGACAAGACAAGAGAGTGATATGTATAACATGCTAAGGATGTGATTTACGACCCAAAATCTGACAGTTCGCAAATGATAATTATGAACATGGGGTCATACGAATTATGACCAAGATGAGTTATGTATGTAATCCTAATAAACTGCTGCCAACAATGGCCACTATAATCGCAACACATGTTGGCTGTTTATTAGGGAACACAAGGTTGGCTTGTTTGTGGGACATGTACACTGAATGCGCGCAGTGCGGGAGTTATGCATCTGAACAAATTAGGCAAGCCATTGATGCAGGAGGCAACTCGGCGTTGGCCCTTTTAGACCTCTCGGCAGTGCTTGGCACGGTCAACCAGAACATTCTTCTGAACCATCTCACTTCCATTGGGATGATGGGGATTCTTTTATCAATGTTGAAATCTTTTCTCAAGGGCCGAGAACAATTTGTAGCCCTAGGAGATTTTAAGTCTCCCACTTTCATTCTACCCTGCGAGAACCCCCAGGGCTCGTTGTTTAGCCCCAGCCTTTTTAAGATATATGTTACCCCCCCTCACCAATCTGATTCAGTCCTTTGGGTTCTCGGCAGGGTCCAATGCCACCCAAATCATTAAATCTGTGGGTAGTGATCCCTCTGACACAGCCACCGCTTTAGGAACTGTTTTCTTCATGTTAATAAATGGATGTTGTCACATTCACATTTCCTAAAGCTTAACTCCAGTAAAACTGATATCTCACTCATTGGAATACATACTTCCTTCTGGTCCCTGCAATGGTGGCCGCAGGAACTTGGACCACCTCCTACACCAACCAGCAAGGTGGAAAACCTAGGCGTAGTCTTCGATAACAAACTCTTTTTTTGCGGGCCATGTCAATGCCATCACATCTGCAACTTTCCTACCCCTTGAAAGTTCTCAGGAAAATCTTTTCTTTCATTCCTTATGATTTGCAGAAAACTGTGATTTCAGCCCTAGTACTTTTCAAGATTAACTTTTTATTAACATCCCAAAAAAGTACCTTAACAAAATTCTAATCCTGCAGAATGCTGCCGCCTGCTTGCTTGTGGGCATCCCCAAACATCAATCAGTATATTCATCACTTGAAATCCTTCATTGGCTTCCGGTCCACATCTTTAACACACTCCATTGCACTGGCCCACAGCACCTTAGGCAAAGCTTCCAGTGGTACACTCTTTCCAGACTTCTTCATTCTGCCACAGCTCAGAATCCTATAGTCCCTAAGTTCAAAAAGGCCAGTTGGGGTGGCAGAGGCTTTGTCCTGGGCACCACCAGACTCTGGAATTCTCTACTAATGAAATTGAAAAGACAGATCTACTTGCCTTTAGGAAAGCTCTTAAAACTTGGTTGTTTATTCACTAATACAGCTCCTTCCTGGTCAGCAATTTTACCTCTTCAAGACTACTGCCTAGACACCCATAGGGATGAGTGTGCTTTACAAATCTTATTTTCGTTTTATTTTGTTTCATTTCATAAATCTATACAGTAAAGAAATTGAGTTACAGGTTGAGGGGTTGAAACCCTAGTCAAGCAGTGACCACAATCCTTGTTATGGTGGAACATAAGCAAATCTCAAATTAACCAGTGCTTAACCTCTGTTAGCTTGGCACACAAGCAGTAAGGCTTAGCTTAGAGGCAATGTGTAAGGTGTTTATGCAGCACTTCAGACAGTAATATACTGAGAATACAACGTAAAACAAAATCCTACACCAATTTGAAAAAATAGATTAATTTTTTATAACTTTTCTTGCAATTAGTACAACTGAAGACATGCGATTTTAAATTTTTGTACAAATCAGACACTAAGAAGCAAAAAGCTACAAACACAGTAATCCTGGTTATCTGGTCACGGGTAAGGCTGGGCGAAGCACTACGCTACGCTCGCGTAGTTTGCGAAGTTCGCGCTACTTCGCACTACGCGAACTGCACGTAGCACAGTGCGAACATGCGTAGCGTAGTGTTGCGTAGTACTGCGGTCATTTTTTGCTTGCTCGCGGTCCTCAACGTCAAGTTGGCGACCGCGAGCAAGCAAAATGACATCCCGGCGAGACTTTTTCCTTGTTCACGATCAGCAACATCAAGTTGGCGATCGCGAGCATGGAAAATAAACCTCCCGGCGAGATTCCCAACGCGAGGAGGTCAGGTTTCTCACTGCGAGGGGTCGCGTATGCTCGCGACCGCTCGCGATGAGAAACTACCAGTTCGCGTTGAGAAAGCTGCCGCTCAAGTAAAAATCTACTTGAGCAGCAGAAAACTACAGCTCGCACTGTGCAAGATGCCATTTTCAATGATTGCACAGTGCCGGTTGCTTGTCCGCACTGTGCAATCATTGAAAACAACATCTTGCACAGTGCGAACATGTTACTATGCAGTTCGCGAAGTGCTACGCGTAGCTCATGTAGTGCAAACTTCACTTTGCGTAGCTTCGCGAAGTGCTACTTCGCGAACTACGCCCACCCTTAGTCACGGGAAACAGTATCCAAGGCACAAGTTCAGGCTGAAGCGAGCACTGGCCAGATACAGGAGTGAGTTCAGGCCACCAAACAGTACCCTGTGACCTGTGTGTTGCGAGATAAAGTCCTTGTGATGAGTTGAGCTGGCCTGTTTCGAGGGACTGAGGACGGGAGCTTTTGATGTGAAGCACTGCGTTTAAATATGTTGCACCATGAAGTTGATGCCCCTCAATGGGAGCTTGCGATGCGAGGTCCTGCTTCATTGTTGAGGACGCTGCTGAGACTTGTATAGACTTGCGTTACAGTGCTTCAGCGCAGTAGTCAAGGTGTTTCTTCCTGGGCTAGTGCTGAGGAAGCCACTGAGGTATGCGAGGACCTGCGTAGAGATGTGACGTGCCATGTCTATCATAAGCTGTGAGGCATGGTCGTGCATTGGGCTGTGTGGTGCTGCATAGCGTTAGGCAGGTTGTCAACCTCGAGCTGGGTCGAGCTTGCGCAGTCACCGAGGTGACGTGCAGTCTTGCATTGATGTTGTGTGACACATAGGAGCCTATTGTGTCCTTGTGGCTTGAACAGGAGGTTAGCTGACTGATCCTTGGAGATCCTTGGAATGCTAGGACAACACATTAAGGCTGATTTCAGAAGGGTAGTTCACAGAAGCAGAAGTGTTCTGGTGCAGCAAGAGAAAGCCTTGGGCAGCAGAGCAGTCCTTGGTCAGTAAACAGGTCAGCAGGGCAGATATCACAATTGGGCAGCCCTTCATCCTGGTAGAGTCCCTAGGTCCAGAAGTGATCTAAAAAGTTGGGTTTGAGGTCCACTATGTGTCCTTGGTTAAAACGTTAAAATAGGGGAAGTTTCTAGAGACTGTCTGGAGGTTCTTCCTTCCCTGCCCTAGCCCCAGCTTGTCTGAGGGCACAAAAGACAAGTGTGAAACCCTTTGTGAGCATGCTGAGGCAGAGTCTTTGTGATACGTGAGTGTGGTAAGTGACAGTTTCACCCCCTCTTCCTGACAGAGATGGCTCATCCTGTCAACATCTATCCCTCATTTGTCTCACTGTCTGAGAGTAATACACAAGGACCAACTGCCAGCGAAAGCCTATTCATGTGACCCAGGATACAAGCACCAAATGGCTAGGACAAGAAAATGCCATCTTTCTGAAACTGACATTTTCAGGATTGTAACTTACCTATTTCTTTACCAAGAAAGAAGGTTTTAAATTACAATTCTGTAGACACCAAACTCGATATTCTTATCTCCCCCAATTGAAAGTTATCACTTATTAAACATAATACGGTAACCCAATGATATACTAAAGGCGAGGCAGCCTTGCAGTAGTGAAAATTGAATGTAAGAGTCTTTCACCATCAGGATCTGTGAAGTTAAAAGTATGTGTTCAACATTTTAAATACAATGGACCCTGAACAATGGGTTGTTTAGGCCTGACAAAAAGTTTATTTTACCAGATCAAAATGGCAGTTTAAAACTGAACACAGTGGCTGCAATGACAGGCCTGAGACATATTCAAAGGGCTACTTAAGTGGGTGGCATAAGCAGTGCCACAAGCTCACTAGTTGCATTTAATTTAAAGGCCATAGGTACGTCGTATCTGTTTACCAGGGACTTAGAACTAAATTAAATGTGCCAATTGGGTGTAAGTCAATTTTATTTGTTCAAAGGAGAGAGCTCAAGCAAGTTAGCACTGATTCGCAGTGGTAATGTGCACAGCAAAAAAAGCAAACGAAAACCAATTAAAAAAACATGAGGGTGAAGGCAAAACATTTGAGGATGAACCTGCACAATAGGCAAGTCCAACATATATTTAACTCTATGCACTTCCCATCTTGATATTTTAAGCCTGGATATTTTGGCCACAATATTTTGTTAGCACAATGTTTCTATAGTGGATATTTTGATCTAAAACCCTCTACCAATATATCCCAAACATGAAGATTCTCTTCTCAATTTTGAGTTTTTGAAAACCGGAGAGACAATAAATATTTTGGCACTTGCAACCTCTCTTATGGGGACATTAAAAAGTGTTGCTGAGTCGTTATTTCCAATGAAAACTTGCCGCAATGATTTGTGTGGATATCCATTCCCTGTTAGCGTAGCATTAAAGTTTGTTGGTGTTTATGTGGTTACCTTCACTTATGGGAGTCGTGCTGCACACTGTGCTGGTGTCTCCTGCTATCCTCCTTGTAATGCTATGAAAATGATAGGAATGATACCCCTTGAAGAAGAGGTGTGGCGCAGCGGCCATGTTATGTTATGTTATGTTAAATGAAGCTTGTAAAGCGCACTGACACCAATGGTTTCCTGGCGCTAATGACAGAAGGGTGAGAGCAGCGACAGAGGGACAGATAGCAAAAGGTAGATTAGCAAGGAGGGGGGAAGAGGGAAGTCTTTAACAGTTTCCTGAAGTCAAGGAGGGAGGGACTAGATTTGATGGGGAGAGATAAAGAATTCCAGAGGGAGGGGGCCAGAAGGGCGAAAGAGCGGGCACCGAACTTTTTAGTTTTGACTTTGGGAACAGTCAATAAGTGGAGGTGGGCAGAGCGTAGATTACGTGATGGCTGGTATGCCGTGATTGAGGATTGCAAGAAGGCAGGGCTAGTGCAGTGAAGTGCTTTGTAGGTGATGCACGCCATCTTGAAGGCTGCCCTTTGGCCGATTGGCAGCCAGTGGAGTCGCTGTAGTAGTGGTTTAGCCGACTGCCACCTAGGGATTTTATAGATAAGACGGGCCGCCTGGTTCTGGACAACCTGAAGGCGATGCAGAAGACACTGAGGAAGACCGTGATAAATGGAGTTGGAGAAATCCAGGCGGGACAGGACCAAGGAAATGACGACCTGGATTAATGCAGGTGATGAGAGTAGGTGGCTGATCTTACGGATCTTCCTGAGCTGGTACATAGAGGAGGAAATGACAGCCCCCACTGGTGCATGACTCTGGACTACAGGGTTCATGGTTCGATCGCCGGCAGCAGTTTTGCCCAGCACCATGTGACTCTGGGCAATAGCTCGCTTAATCTTCCTGACGGCCCTCAGTGCCTTGATTTCCTTGGGTAATTGTGCACTTTACAAATACTGGATTTCATTTACAAATACTGCATTTCATTTGTTGGGTCACTCCGAGCAATTCATAATTAAATGTTTGGATTCTGTGGGAATACCACTGATGCAAATGGAATGTGTGACTCTCCACAGTTGAATAGTAAGTCCAATGTTGGTGCATCTCATTCTTGTGGGATTGCCACTAAGAGTATGTAGGTGAACTACATTTACTGTCTGTTATCAGCATCATTAATGTGCCTCCGTAAGATGTAAAACCCTGTTAATTGCTATAAAATATATCCCGCTCAGGGAAAGGCTTCCTCAACAGAGTTATGGGTGTCTGATACATAGCCACTCCCAACACCACTACATCACTGCCTTTGATTGCCAGTCTTGTATCAGAAAACAAATCATAATCTCAGTCACAGATATATTATGTACAAGTGTTCTTATTGAAGTCTCTGTTCAGTCGCTTACATCTTATCATAGTCTACCAGGATGTGTATGTGTGTGTGTTTGTTTAGTGAAGGCACCATGTTCTAAGAAATCCACAGAGAGGTTTAGCCTGTCCCCAGGGACATCAGGAGACTTAAACATCTCTTGTTATTGGACAGCAGCATTGGTAACAGTTTGGGATCTTAATATTCTTACTATAGCATACAACAATGTCTCAAAAGGGTGTTAATTAAAGGTCAGCTATATATAGTACAATTAATTGCTCAGAGTTTAATCAAAAGGGTAGAGAACCAGGGAGACAAATTTATTTTTGTAACATAAATTGTATTTAGTGAATATACATATTTGACATATTTAGCTTCATGTGGTCAAACATATGGAAGGGTGACACTGCAGTACATTGAATGACATGTAACCTATGGGATACTGTGCACAAGTGCTCGTGAAGGATTGTGATGGTGCAAGTGACACATGAGGAAGTATGTAAAGCGGTAGGGAAGGGTGTGACAAAGAGCAAGTGAAAGATAAAATTTACACCGTCAGGATATCCGAACAATAAATAATAATGAATGCAAATAAATGATAATAAATAAAAAAATAGTTAAGTGGGGTATCCTTGAGGGGATCACTTGACTATTTTTGTATTCATTATCATTTATTGTTTACACACTGCCTCTGAGATAAGCCTGTCTGCTCGTTCCAAGCTACCAAGGGGGTGAGCAAGGGTTGTCTAAGGGCGTAACTCCCTTACCCTGACTAGAAGCAAGGGTCCCTACTTAGACAAAGGTGTAAACCATTGCCAACTAGAGACACTCATTTCTAACAGCTGGCATATGTCTTGCAGATATGGATCCCCCAAGCTGTTGGAGATTTAGGCTGAGATAAACTGAACAACCCAGACTCTTCGGGCCCAATTCACAGAACTAACTTAAGACAAAATCCTAAACTTACTACCATTTTGGTATTCACAGAAGGCACTTACTCATTTTGGTATTCACAGAAGGCACTTACTCATTTCGGTATTCACAGAAGTTAGTAGTCCTAACTTTAGGACTCCTAAATGCCTTCTGTGAATACCGAAAGTCTTAAAATTAGGATTTTTCTCAGTTTAGTAGTAGTATAGTTAGGACTCCTAACTTTAGGACTCCTAAATGCCTTCTGTGAATACCGAAAGTCTTAAAATAAGGATTTTTCTCAATTTAGTAGTAGTAAAGTTAGGACTCCTAACTTTAGGACTCCTAAATGCCTTCTGTGAATACCGAAAGCCTTAAAATTATGATTTTTCTCAGTTTAGTAGTAGTAAAGTTAGGAATCTTAACTTTAGGACTCCTAAACTGAGAAAAATCCAAATTTTAAGACTTTCGGTATTCACAGAAGGCATTTAGGAGTCCTAAAGTTGGGACTCCTAACTTTTGTGAATACCGAAGTGAGTAAGTGTCTTCTGTGAATACCGAAGTGAGTAAGTGTCTTCTGTGAATACCAAAATGAGTAAGTGCCTTCTGTGAATATGAAAATGGTAGTAATTTTAGGATTTTGTCTTAAGTTAGTTCTGTGAATCGGGCCCTTCCAGTTCAAGCATGACTACGCAATATCAGCATGCGAGGCATACCCTGAAGCCAACATAATTAGCTTATATAGTTATAGTTAAGAACAGATTACCACTAAATGATATATTTCTTTTCACCTTAATGCACTGCTTACTGAGTGTTGTCTGCCTATCCTGCCTCGGTTGTAAAGAAACTGCTGTTGCAAACATCCCAATGAATTTTGCTCAATTTAACTGTGGCTTCATTTGTCCCAAATTCAGCAATGTAACTTTAAAGACAAGGTCCACAAAAGATGCCTGGGAAATTTTTAATACTGTTTTTCATGTGTTTTTGTAAGTTCATCCTCATGAAGGGGTACTATCAATACGGAGCCACTCTAGTAAACTCAGAAGCACCCAGGAAAGTGCATTACTTAGACAAAATTGTCCATATCATTCTGTACATCAAATTCTGAGACTCATTCTGTTGCCTACCATTCTTTTACTGGAATACACCTGGTTAGCTCTCCATAGCCCAAGAATTTCAGCTGTAGCCATCTTCCCTGTGGGCTTCACACAATTATAGAAGAGGCATTTGGAGGACAACAGACCTATCAGATGACTCACAGGGAATGTGAGGACCCTGCCAAGTTTTGTACTCTCCCCAAACCAGTGCATACACAATGAGCAATTATAGCAATTGATGTTCAATATACCACAACCTAGTGTAGAAAATATAGATTAGAATAATCATTATTATAGTAATGAAAACTAGTATAAGCAAACAGAAGGATGGAAGTATGAAAACACCAAACCTACTTTTGTTTTCAGAGCACCTAGCCTATGGTAAAGTTCCCCACATATCTTGGTGCAGCTGATGTGACTGGGTTGCTGACTTATCAGAGAAAAATGTCACTAGGATGGGCATGGTTACCAGCTGTATAGACGAACGTCTCCTTCCTCGTTGTAAAGAAAGGTTTATATAAATTTTTGCCTGGGTATGGAGGTTGCTCGGTGTTAGAAATTGGGTCTCTAATTGGCAGAGGTATACACCCTGCCCAGGTAGGGACAACAATCCTAGTCAGGGCAAGTCAGATACACAAACTAAATTACCCTGTGCTCACCCTCTGGTAGCTTGGCACAGAGCAGTCAGGCTTAATTTAAGCGACAATGTGTAAAGTGTTTGCGCAACACTTAAAATACAGTAACACAGTGAAAACACCACAAAAGACTACACACCAGTTTGGGAGAATAAGAATATTTACCTGAGTAAAACAAGACAAAACTGACAAAAATCCAATATGTAGAAGTCAGGATATCAATTTTTCAAGATTAAATCCCAAAACAATGCCTAGAAATAGGGGTGGGTGGGAATTCGAAAAACTCCGCGAAGCGGCTCAGAGCGGAGTTTTTCCCTTGCTCAGCACACCAACGTTAAGTTGGCGAGAGCAAGAGCGGAAAATATCTGGCCGACCGCTATAGAGGCAGGCTGGCTACAGGACCCACGCAGGGCCCGTTGAAAAAGTACCTTTGTATGGAGCAAGCGCCGACATCAAGGACTCCCTGCGTCGGTTCTGAATTACGCAGTTGGGTTGATGCATCAGAGTCAAGCCTCGCAGTAGGCATGGAAGGGTCGGCACTGTGTCGAAGTCAACCCTCCCAGCAGCATCTTTGGATTGGCGCTGCATGATTGTCGCACCTCGCAGTCGGGCCCATGTCGTCATTGAATAGGCACTGTGTTGGTTCCGATCAGTGCAAATGTGTCACTATGTCAGTTTTTGCAGAAAACAGCTGCAGAACCAACCTCTGAGATACAGGACTAGAGGGGGGCCCACAGGCAAGGGTAGGACTCACAGATGGCAGAGTCCACTAGAACCAGCACAATTGCATAACGTCTTTGAGGGCCCTGAAACTTCAAAGAACAGGGGGCAAGCCAACAAGCCCATGAAAATCATGGGTATAAGGATGTACAGAACAGGTCCAGTCCTTCTCACTCCCAGGCAAGAAGCAGCAGGCCTACAAAGCAGAACAGGTAGCAAACTGGCAGTCCCTCCTAGAGAAGAGCAGTCAGAAGGCAGCAGGCAGCAGGCCAACACAGCAATGCAGTTAAAAATGTGGCAGTCACTCCTGCAGCACAGCAGCTCTTCTTCCGTTCAGAATGTCTTTGGTTCCAGCAAAGTTCTGATTTGAAAATATCAGGAGTCCAGTACTTATACCCAAATGTTCCTTTGAAGTGGGGGAGACTTAAAAGAGGCCTTTGAAGATCACAATGCCCCTGCCTTTTCTGCCCCGGCTCCAGACTTACTACAGGGAGGAATGCTGCTCTTTGTGTGGGGACAGGCACAGCCCCATTCAGGTGCAAGTGTCAGCTCCTGCTGAGTTCCTTTTTCCATGTGATGATTTGTGTAATCATTTTTATGTGTATCGCTTTATGTTCAGGCAAACTTTGAATAATACAAAATGTGTCATTGATTGTCAAAAGCTTTGGCAAAAACCAGCCAGGACCAAGAAAAATGAGTCTACCTTCTGCTGAAATAAATAGCAGCAAATAAAATAAGGTGGACAGATTCCTTATTTTTTTTCTTTTTAAAGACTGTCTAAATGTGGCATTTTCAGACTTCCAATTTATAATCTGACTTTGCTAAAAGTTGTGATTCGAAAGACACCAAACACAAAATTTCTATATTTTCCCAATTGGAAGTTACACTTAAAAGATGTTTTAAGGTAATCTCAAGGTAAACCTATGAGAGAGACAGGCCTTGGAGTAGTGAAAAACAAATGTTTCACTTTTTCACTACCAAGAATTGTAAAACTCAAAAAGTACATGTCCTACCTTTTAAATACTCTGCACCCTTGCAGGGCCCACCTTAGGGATGACTTACATGTAACTGAAAGGAAGGTGTGTGCCTGGCGAGTAAGATAACTTTTTTTTTCACAAGAGAGAGTGAGAGGAATGCAAGGCAGTTGCAACTACAGTCTTAACACAAAAAGCAACTGCTTCTCTCAGAGTTTTCCAACGGAACTCTGTATTCAATAAAAAGGACAAATCTGATTTGAAAGAGAAGATCTCCCCTAGCTTTATTTGCAAAGGTCATGGTATCCAAAGATATTTGGAGTAGAATGCTCACTTATTTAACGTGACATGCATCATCATCGGCGCCTATCCACACCTGGGTAAGATGATACTATCTGGGCACACTCAACCATAGATGGAATGGGAGTTCATAGATAAAGCAGTACTGGAAATGCAGGGATGCAAAATAGTGGTGTTAAAAATACCTCCAGGTATACCCAAAAGTTCTGTTTATTTGGAGGGTACCTAGGGTATGTGTAGAAACATGACGTTTGTACCTGATTTGTAGTGGCAACATGTTTTGGCCCCCGCTCTGAGACCACGTGGGTCTGTGGCCTTCGCCACGGCGGCGGACGGAGTGGCAACATTTAGGTGATCTTGTGGTGTGGAAGCCTTTGACGAAAGTTAGACTATAAGGCAGCACCTCCCACCGGATCTGCATGTCCACTAAATAAATACAACAGTGGACAATCCACTGTGGAAAAGAAGAAGACAGGTGAGCGCATTAAACCTCACAATAGTGCATGGAGTGTGTGCGCATTGAAAATCAGGGACAATAAAATATTTAGCACTGACAAAGGTCCCAGGCCCACATGGTGGTGATTCACATATCAGAATCTCTTCTAAAGTAACCAACTATCTGCACTGTTAATGTGTCACATGTGCAATAGGCCTGTACAATGCAAGCATTGCTCATAGAAAAGTGACAACACACCTGTGGGAGAAAGGGGCCTGTCAAAAGTAAATGTGACACATTGCCAATGTGGGTCAATGGAAAAAAGTATCCGGTTAGGGGGGTTTCCTCAGTCAAGATTCTAAAGGTAGTCCATTTAAAAGTAATCAGGCTACTATTGCTTCATAAAACTCATTTTCGGAACATCTAATGATCTGAAGGTCTACAGGGAGATTACTCTGTGTATCAGTTGTACTCCACAGTTACCCTGTCCCAGCCTGGGCCATAGCCCACACTGAGCACAACTCATTGTCAGGCCTTGCTCTCTCCCACATGAACATCACATTTCAAACACTTCAATACATAAATGTACATCGTGTGGCCATCAAATAAGTGACCTCAAGGTTGTGTGGTACTCTGAAGGGTCCTGTGAAGTATAGGTAACTCAACCAGAACAGTTTGGTGATATGTGAAACTGTACAATTAACTAACATCATCCTCAACTGCTTCTTACAGTATGTATACATAGCTCATGCAGTAATGCCTATACATTGTTGGCACATTTATCATGATCTGATTAGCAAATGTATCATAGGTACCATGAAAAGTGAACAAGCATAAATATATGCATGCAACACAAGTATGATCTAGGGCTTAACACACAATTCACATCACAATGGAGATGTCAAGTACTCAAAACACAGTGCTCCACAATCCATTACAGGATTGTCCTATGAAGAGACTGCAAAATGTTACAACTGTAATCTGAATTCACCCTGGGACTCAGAAGCACATTACAGCCTGTGGGAATGAAAAGGAGGGAGTTGAACAGAATAAAATAGGTATGTGAGATAGTTACCTGCTCCTCTGGTGGGCCATAAAGCAGGCCACAAAGGGAAGCACGTGTTTTACAAGTTTCCCCCGCTCCTCTGTAGAGAAGGCAGGAACCTTCACACCTGCTTGGCCTGACATGATTGCTCCCAGAGATGGCAAATAGCAGCAGTGTCAGTAGCCAAGTGAGTTAGTGGGCCGTGACTGTCGCAATCACCAACATTAGCCTATCTATGTGTTTGCCATGGATGAAACTGCCCAACGTGCGGTCATCTTCTGCCGGCGGCGGGAGGTTCAGAAAGTCCCATATACAAGGTCAGGCATCTGCCATTTTAGCGGTTGGATCTACAGTATTGATGACTGTTAAGTGCATCACAACCACTACAAATGAGTTGCAACATGTTTACATGATGTTTTACTCCATGGCTCTACACAAACATCAGTGTACTGCATTACTGCATTACTGTGCATAAACTCTATATTACCATGGTGCACTGTACACTGAGGGTGAAGGAATTTTGTGAATACAATTCAAAATGTACAATATTAGGGTGCTCTTGATACATGTTTAAAAGTAGAATTTGTACATTTCTTTAACAGACTCATGTGAAGACCGTTATGGGGGTTAAATGTGGATGCTGTATAGTAGACACTTATTTTGTGAATTATGTGTAATGCTTTCTGAATCAGTTTGTTTTGTCATGTTACTTTTGGCTTACTCTACGTATATGCCACTCTCAACACTGTGATCAATGTTCTAAATTGTTTCCACTTTACAAATAGGTACCCTGGGAGAGGGAGGAGATGACAGTCTCCAATGCACCGCCCATTTCCAGACCTTCAGACCATGCAAGAAAGGCATGTCATCAAGACGTTTCATTTAAATAGGCAAACAATACAGGATTTATCACTTGGAGCCTGATCTCCTTCTTCAAAACACTAATCCCACATGTATCCTATTGTATTGTGAGACTTATGACACATATTGCATTTTCTGGCCACAGGTTCCTTCCAGTACACCAGTTCCTACATCTGGTGGTATGTCACAGCCAATGTACAGTAGGGTACTGCAAGATGTGCTTTCAGTAATGATGAAACACATTTGAAGCTACATCCTGTTCCCCAGATGCGAGGATTTAGCCAAAGTCCCAAATGTGGTTGGAGCCATTGATGGCACCCGTATAGCTTTAGTGCCACCACAAGCCAGGGAACAAGTTTACCAAAGAGAAAGCACTTTCATTCTTTCAATGTACAAGTTGTCTGCTTATCAGATTTGTACATCTCAAATGTCTGTGCCCGATTCCTTTGTACTACAATACAGCACCATAGCCCATAGCCCATAGCCCATAGCCCAGGTGATGTCACAACTACTACCATACCTCACTTGTTGGTAAGTATGATCTGCCCTAACTTTGTGTGGGTGATGTCAGGTTGTATAATCACAGTGGGGCATATTTACTAGGAAATATTGCAACTAGAACGTCACTTTTAGTGACATTCTGGTGGTGAAATCCCCTTCTCCTTATTTTCAAAGTTGCATTAAGCCACCTAACATGGCTTAGCACTGCCTTGTAAATAAGGCTCCTTGTCACGCTTAACTTAGAGTGAAAGGGGCATGCAATGGGTGTTGCAGTGGGAATTCTGCTGCAACACCCATTGCTTTTTGACACTGCCCCATATTTAGAAGGATGGGGCAGCACCAAAAACAAACGCCAGGTAAAATCTGGTCTTAGGATGGTGATACGAGGAGAAATTATTATTTTCTCCTCATATTCTGCTCTTTCTGCAGCACACATAGAAACAGCAAATCACAACATGGCGCTAGGCATCTTTTTTAGTGCCAGCGCTAGGGGAAATGCAGGAGTGCAGCATATTTTTCTAAATATGGGAAATCACTGCATTGAAAAAATTTCAGAGCGTGGTATCACCAATTTTGGAGAAACACTGCGCTCCAACATTTTATTGTAAATATCCCCCAAAATGCGTAACTTATTTTTACGCCTATGTCTGTCTTTCGTCTTGGTGGTTGGCACCACTGAGGAATCCAACTAGGTCAGGCAAAGTCTGCTTCAATGAGGCCCATGGAGAAGCACAGCGGCCAGTGGAGTGGGCTTTTGGGCTCCTGAAGGCCAGATTCAGATGTCTGGACAACACTTGACGAGCCCTCCTCTACTCACCCAGGAAGGTGTGTAGAATCACCATTGCCTGCTGTATGCTCCATCTACAATATCGTCTTGCGATGGAACATCCCTTATATTGCAGAGGATCGAGACCATGAAGTGCCACCAGGTGAGGATCCTGAATTGCCAAATTATGATGATAGAGATGAAGAGGAAGTAGCTGACTTGCATCAAGATCTCATCGACAACTTCTTCTCATGGTTGTAAGTATGGTGTGAGATTTCCTGACTTTGACTATTAAAGCAACTCCTGTTGTGTTGATGTGAGGAGTATGTTTAGGGAAAAATTAGGAAGCTAATGCTCTGTCAAAATCTGCTGAAAGGTGTTTTGACACATGCTTACTTTGCTGCGGTTGCTTTCTTTAGCTTAGAATTTTGTCATGGAATGTGTACTGCAGAGTTGACTATGTGAATTGTGTCATATGTAAAGTTTCATAGCTGATCTCTTTGTTATAGTCTGTTTTAGGTACCTTCACCATGACATTAGCAGTTATATGATGCTGTTTGGACGAACAAAGAGGACATGGATTGTTCCTGGGAATAACTGTCACAGACTTTGGGTGTACAAATCCTGTACGAAAACAGCTTGCATAGCGATAGAATGAAGGTAATGAGGAATCCATTGGACGTGTTCCTTGTTGTATGGTGGTCCTAATGCAATATGTTTGGCATCATGTGGTCCAACACAATGTTGTTGTGGGACCAAAATTACGCTAGTCTCCCTTCACATTGGCTAAATCCTCTTTGTATAGAAATTGTATGTGGCAGTGGATGTCTCCTCATTGTAGACCAAATTGTTTGTGGCACATCACTGACATTTGCTTGTGACATTCCACCAGATGGTGCAACACTGGATTGGAATGAGCCTGTGATCAGAAACTGTTGTACTGCCTTGTGTCCATTGTTTTAAATGATGTGAGATTCCTTTTGTGAGCTAGGCGAAATGACTATAGCTGATGACATAGGCCAATTTTATTTAGCCAACTCAATAGAAAATGTTCTGATATATCCCCGCCTTCCATGTTTTTAAGCTCTGCACCTCAAAATATGAACACTGACGCAGAATGTTTGAGTCATGTATGATTTGCTATCTTTCTGACATCATGGCAGTCTATGATTGGAACAATGGAATAAAGATGTTGAACTTGTGAGGCAAGACACTTGTATGTATGTGTTGGTGTGGCATGGTTGTGATCCTTAGTTAAACATTATGTACATGCAACATATCAATGCTTATACAAGCAGCTTGTTTTGGTATCTTCATCTAATTGCCCACTTGGGCTGTATATGGAAAATGCAGCATCTTATAAACTTTAATGTTGTTGGATGTCAATAACGCAAAGCCAAACCAAAGGGGATGATGGATGGAGTGTTGAACATTGCAAGCACTCACCCCCAGTCAACTGATCTGGGTTTAATCCATCATCATCCTTTAGCTCACTCCGTCACCCCAGTTCAGACATGGCCTTATGCAAATCAGTCTGACCCTGTGCCTCATGGGAACAGTCCAGCCCGAACTGCCAAGCAATGTCTTCCCTGGACTGGAAACAAGCATCCTGGGACTGGTTTCTGGCTAATAAGCCGTCATCAGCCAGGCTAGCTTGAATCCAGTAGCAAAGTGAGGAAGGGACCCACGTCTGGGCATACCCTGCCATCTTAGGGCGGAAAGCCAACCTTTTGTCGGATAATAATGAAATGTGATGTTTGAAAATTTATGTGCTTTAAAATAATGGGCACTATAAAAGTCAAACAATAATCATTTAATATGAATTTAGGCGGCTGCTACTTATCCGTGGATTTAACCTATGATTTATAGCAAACTCCGGTTCTGTTGTTTAAGTCTATGGTTTTGTAGTTTAAATTCCCTTAAAGGTGTATTTGCTTGTAAATCTACGGGTCTGTTATTTATGTTTATACACTTGTAGTCTCACATGTTTGAAAGTGGTGCCGGTTAAACGAATGCTGGAAATGCTACCTCGCCATTGGTGAGCAAGGCTGGGATCAGCCGAAACGCGTCCGATGGCGGTTTGACAAATAAATTAAGTTTAATCGCACACGGCGTCATCTTCCTTTCCAAAGGATTTCTATAATTAATTGGATTTTGCTGCAAAGATCCCCACGACGACGCACCCTTCGATTTGGAGCACAGCATGCAAGTGCACAAAAGACTCGAGAAAAAGATAAATATATATATATATATATATATATATATATATATATATATATATATATATATATATATGTATATATATATATATACACATATATGTGTGTGTGTGTGTGAGATACTACAGCAGTCAATGAGTTTGTGACTAGTGTATTTATTGCAGTGAACAAGGAGAAAATAAACATTGTGCAAAACGAAACAGGGAAAACCAAAAGTGAAGACATCAGTCATGTTGAATTAAACCATAGTTGGAGATGCCAAATTGTCTGAAGTCAAAAGTCAAAATACTACTCCCATCAAAAAAGGGAAAAGTATCCGGGAATAGTCCTTACTGGCAGTGGTGGGTGTCTTACACCTGCACCTCCTGAATATTTGCTTGGATGTCCCCTCCTGTGGGGGAGGGGGTTCTGATGCTGCTGAGACAGGGTAGTCTGCAGACATATCTTCCTCATATCTTCCTCTGACAAGGCCTCCCTTCCTGTCTGCTGCAGATGTAGATGGGCCGGGTGTAGTTGGATTACAGCAAGAGGTAAATGCTAGTGGAAAAGCCCTGCAGAGGGTTGTGTGGATGTTCTGCAGCACCCCAATGAGCTGGCCCATGTTGGTGTTGCGGGTGGCCAGCTCCTGGTGTATGTCCCTCTGCAGCTGCTTCATCTACCGGATTTCCATTAGTAGCTGGTACATCACGCCTTGGAATTACTGATTCCCAATACTTGGTCGATGGTGGCCTGGGTGTGAGTGGCCCCAGTGGCCTTACTCAGCAGGCCCACATTTACCCTCCCATGAACCCTACCCCCACAGGACTGTGTCCTTGACCCAGGGTGCACCCACCCACTGGAAGTCCATGAGGGGTGGAAATCTGTTGTAACATGTGAGACAAGTGAAAATGGGAAAACTCACAATTACACATTGTTTAGAGTTACAGAAACATGACCTCATGGCACTTCTAGTCATTTCAATCTCTACCTGACAACACTTGACAAATGGCTAGTGTTACATACCTTTTGTCAAAATGCTGTTGGGCTTGACCATACATGTACATATTGACAGAAATAATGGGTCCTGGGATGATAATTTCATAGTAGTACACTTGCAGACAGCATTCCAACATATGGCATGTAATGAAGATTGATACATGTGATCTTATATTCAGCAACACACATTGAATCAAAATTATCTCATACTTTGAGTACTGCATGTTAGGAAAGTAGATAGAAAACACAATAGCAAAGGTTGAGATGAGAGCATACAGGACATTGAAGTGTTGTGATAGTTAGTGAGGTGTAACAGACTCCACTCCCCCAGGTACTCCTGTCAAGCCCTCATAATGCAAGATGGCCAAGACCTTCTCCTCCCAGGAAAGAGTTGCAATGGGGTGCTCGGAGGACCATCGCCAGTCTTCTGGGCCTCCAGGTGATGCTTGGTTCCTCCTTTGTGTGCAAGGTGGTACCTACATCATTCACTAGCCTGGACCACAATTCAATTTTCCTACTGAAAGGAGTATTTTAGACTTGGGCTCCAAAATATTGTGGCTCTACTCTTATGATTTCTTCCACCATGACTGACAACTCAGCCTCCGAAAAATATGGATTGTTTGGATGTAACATGACTAGAAATTGAAGGAATATTTATAAGAAATGCAAAAAAGTGTGTGGAGGGTGTTGAATGGGATAGGGTAAAAAGGGAAGCCTTATGTGACCCAAATTGCTTCTCTGTCTTACTTGTATAATTTGTAGGTGTGTCCACTTGGTCAATGGATATCAGCTGTGTTGTTTTTGTATCCATCCAATGGGCACTATTCTGGTGCTTTGCTGAGAGCATACCATTGTGGCCTAGAGCTGTTGGGGAACTGCTGCGAGGGGACTGCCAGTACAACTGTGCTTTCGTAATATGCACTGCCGGAAACCACGTCCCTGATGATGTTGCAGTATGCATCACCTACATTGCAGTGCGTCGCAGCCCAGGGGGGAACACCCACTCGACAGCCGTAGGCGGCTTGTGTTGCATACATTATAATATGGTAGGCAGAAGACTGTCGGCTAACCAGTGTTCCTGAGACCACCTACGTGGCCCTACATCAGTGAGAACACAAAACTTGTAATCGGGCCCTAAGATATGAAGCTATGAAGCATTTCTGTGGTCATCTAGTGGTGGCACACTAGGACCCAGATTTACAAAGATTTCTGATAATGCAGAGCACCACCTAAAGGTATTGCGCCGCATTTTGTGATAGGGAGAGAGCAGGAGAGCTCAATTTCTACAGAGATATGGCACTTTCCCCCCACAAATGCACAGAATTTTGCTGCTGGGCACTACACACATACACATTTGCACCATAATGCAAGGGTGTGGGCATGAGTCTAGTATTGGTTTTGTAGTGGAAGGATACCCTTCCAGTACAAAATATTATGACCAGAAAAGTTTTAAAACGTTTCCTATCTTGTATGTTTGCCGTAAAGTGCAGCTCACACGAAAAAGAAAGGAGAAACAAAAATATTTCTCCCTATTTTATCACCTGCTTTACAGCTGCATTATTTTTGGGTGCAAAACGTTTTCTACTTATATTAGTGGGTAGGGTTTTGCATCAAAAAGCATGGGTGTTTGCACAGGAATGCCCAGACACCACCCATGTAACACCCCCTTGATACTAAGCAATGCAAAGCATCGCTTCACGCTGGTTTGTGTTGCTTTTCCTTTCAAACCAAAGCAAATACCAATATGCGTTGGTTTGTAAATCTCCAAGAACGTTTTTCGGCCTTTTTTGCGTTTAAAAAGTAATGCAAATCTGACACAAAACCTTTTTAATTCTTGGTTTGTATATTGCCTAACGAGAACCCATGTACTCTTGCACCATGGTGTAACAGTGTCTGTGTTACGGCCGGATTGTTTTTGTGCAGGAAGGCATACCTTCCTGCTAAAAAATAATCCTAAATACATTTTTCTCTGTGCATTCTGCATACATTTTCCTTGTCTGTGAGCACAGGATCACTATCTATCATGGCTAGTGACCAGACCCTAAAAGCTATTTTCTCTGTACATTATGTTTTGAGAGCAGGTAAAGTTGCATTAACGTTTGGAAAAGGCTACAGAGTCCATTCAACTGCAGTTTTTATTATTTGTTAAAATTGCAATAAAATGGTGAAGCCAGATTTGTAATAGATATATAGGAAAATTACTTTTTAAAAGTTGAACTTTTCCTACCTGAATATCGAGTCGGCTAATTATCATTAGTTTGCATACAATGGCTCTCATCTGCAGGTGCTTCACACTTGAGTTGGTGTGGATACTGCTAAGAGCAGACACAATGGGGCCGATTCCGATCCGTTAAAAATATTCCCCGTACGAATCGTATCCGGATTTTTTTCCGTACGAATCGTACAAGTCCCGTACAAACTGGCAAGTACGATTCAAATGTTAAAAAATCCATACGAATCGCACTGGGAAAATTCCCCGACATGTCCTCGGGTCGGAAACAGTGTCTGACACGTCCCCGGACAGTTTTACGTACGAATCGGTAAACTGAAGTCCGAGCGCGCAAGTACGATCTGTCCCGTCTGTCCGAATGCACAACCGTATGGAAAAAACACCGTACGAAGCGAACTCCCATGGCAACCATGGAGACGTCCAAACATGTGCCCACACACGCGCCGAACACCCCCCCAGCCCACCCACCCACGTACGCGTCGTACCCTCAGCCCCACCCCCAAGTACGCGCCGTACCCCCAGCCCCCCATGTACACGCCGTACCCCCACCGCACCCCCGTAGGTACAGAGCGTAACCCCACCCCGTAGGTACGGTGCGGATCCCCAGCGCATAGCGCTGGGGGTCCGCACCGTACCTACGGGGGTGGAGGTACGCTCCGTACCTACGGGGGTGTGGGTACACTCCGTACCTATGGGGATGTGGGTACACTCCGTACCTACGGGGGTGTGGGTACGCTACGTACCTATGGGGGGTGTGCGTACGCTCCGTACCTACGGGGGTGGGGCGGGGGTATGCTCCGTACCTACGGGGGTGTGGGTACGCTCCGTTCCTACGGGGGTGGGGTGGGGGTACACTCCATACCTACGCGGGTGGGGCGGGGGTACGCTCCGTACCTACAGGGGTGGGGGTACGGCGCGGACATGGGAGGGTGCTGGGGTACGGCACGGACATGGGGGGGTGCTGGGGTAATGCGTGGACGTGTAGGGATGGGGGTACGGTGCGTACCGGGCTCCCTTTTCGCCGTGCATCATGACGTACTTAGCTTTTCCGGAACTTTTTGGGTCCCGTAAAAATATTGCCGTGCGAACTACTGTGGGTACGAATCGTACTTGCTGGTCCGTAAAACGCCGCCTGACTCCGTGCGAATGTCGCGTACGCGGTGTCCCGGATCGGAATTGTGGGTATGTTTTAGCCGGTCGGTGTTTTTTACGATTCGTACGGAAATGGTGTTTCTGTACGAATCGTACTTGCGGGTTTGTAAGGTGTTTTTCTCGGGTACGAGTCGGACGGAGAAAACGCTCCGTCCGACGGTTCGTACCCGGGTTTTACAGGATTGGAATCGGCACCAATATCTTTGATCTTTTGGCAGGATGGCCTTTGTCTTTTGACGTAGGCATACACTCTAGCCATCCTAGGTCCCATCATAGACGATCGTAGTTGGTTCCAGAACCAGTTTAGTTCAGATAGATAGTTGGAAACTGATCATTGTCCTAAATAAACCACGTGGGGGAATACAAGCTACTGCCAAGAAAAAAAGTTCTGCCATATCGATTTTCCCTGACAATGGTGTCCTGTGGGATAGTTTGCATAAAGGCATAAAGGGGGACGGTTAACGTTGGGAACATTTTGCCCATTGGTCAGAGATTTATCTCCACCCACTGGTTAGTAGATGGCACAAAAGTAGCAATAGATGCACAGCTCCTCAGGCCACATCTGAGCTTGTGGATGAACAGACCTTTGAGGAAATCTGAAAGCCTTGACTTGCTCATGCTTGTATGCAGGATTGAGCAAGAGAAACCAAGGGGTCAGTTGGATGACATCCTGTGTGGCTTCATGAACCCAAGCTGCAAGAGGTCTTTCCTGGAAGTATCCATCTGACCAGTGGAAACTGTACCTGCACTGGACCCTGAGGATAGCCTATCCTGTACTTAGTATTGCCTCCCAAATGTTGTTATTGGTCTCTAAGTGCTTTCCCTGAGGTCCTATGAGCCTGAGGAGTGACCACAATGAGCTATTAAAAAAAAATGTTTAAGACATAGAGGTTTTTTTGGCATACATCAGACAATGACTAACCACCAAGGCAAGGAATTTGAGCTTTATCTGCCCAAGCCCCTGGCTTCACTCGGACCTCATTCAATACTTATCTGACCCTGAGAGGCCTTCGTCATATATAGCTTTCACTCCAGTGCATTGTAATCAGTCTCATCTTTTGTCTATGGCCCAGTCAACCACACCCATAGAGGCTATGCTGTTTGTCGGTGCTTTTCAACTTAAAAACTTGAAAGGTTCTTATCTCTGTTTCCACACAATATGGTTGTGGGTGTTTTATTGTGTTTTGACTTTGCAACTGTTTTGTTATAACAAAAAACTTTGCATAGTTTCTCTAAGTTTAGCCTGCCTGCTGTGTGACATAGCTAACAGGAGATTGAGTCAAGGTTTATTGAATGAATTTTTTTGTTTGATGTGACAAGTTTGTGGTTTCATGGTTCTGAGCATACCAGCAGCCAGAACACCATCAGACTGCAGACTAAGGGGCCGATTACGATGTCGTTCGGAAAGGCTACGGAATGGGATTCAGAATCTCAGAATCCGATTCGAAAACTATGCTTCTGAAAAATTCATACACATTTCCAACTGAATGATTACGATGCACGAAAACCGCTCGGGCTGTAGGAATTGGCTCCGAAAGGCATTCTGACAGCCCATGTCTTTCGGAGCTGATTCGTCCAGCTCTATGGACATGGATTCCCAGCGAGTGTTTAACAGGACCGATTCGGACAGCTGTACCAAATCGGTCTGTCCTACATGAAACAGCGTCAGAATTTGACTTTGGGGGCCCATAGCAGACCCCACTTCACCCTGAGGTCTGTGGTTGGGGCCCGTGGGGGTACCCAAGGGATCCCCCAGTTAAACCATGCACAGTGTGACAGGCACCATGGGGTGCCCGCCACAGGGTGCAAGGATTTCTCCAACCACCCCTTTTAACAATGGGAGCCTGTGTTCTCGTTCGGACACAGGCCCCCATTGAAGTCAATGCAAGTCCGACTGAAAGTTGTTAGGAAGCATCGTAATTGGATGGTCGGACTCGCAGAACCTGATTCGCTCGGAAACAATTTTGAAACTGATTTGGTCGGAAGATTTTCCAAACGACATTGTAATCGGCCGCTAAGATGTGTAAAAGAGAAATAACAAGGCAACTGACCTTTTCCTTTCATGCTCCCAGGATCCCATTATCCCTCAGTACTGCCCCAACTCTGCTCTAGTTTAAGAAAGCGATTAAGGCATGTCTCCTGAAAGAACAATACATCACAATGCATTAACAGTCCATAAAGCAGCTACCCCTCCTATTACAAATTAAGTTTATGCTTGTTTTCCAAACTATACAGGGCTGTGCTAAACATATTGCAGGTTTGTGTTATAGAAATATGACCTACATACATAGATACATACATATCTCCATACATACATCATTTGTGAGGAACTCACATCCTTGCTAACTAATAATTACTTTCTTACTATAGTCAATATAATCTTATAAACAATGAACATTGTCATATTGCCATTGTAGTCATGCTTGTTCAAGAGGATGCCCATGTTATACCAGGAACATATACTAAGCATCATTATGTGTTACAATATGTGTTGAAAATAGACATTAATCTCATAAACATGACCATCATGTGTGCTAACAAAAAATTGATGAAGGCAGTGGCTACAATGAAAATCTCTGTGCATGGTCACATGTTTTCCTACTGATTCATTTGGTTAGACCATGAATTCTTTATAACTTCTATTCCCACACATTAGTGACAAAACAATACCTTCTTTAAAGATAAATATTTACATGACATAAAGATGGATACTTGGTTAAGAAAATTTTGTTTGCATTGGGTTATATCAATATTAACAAAATGTTTCATATTTAATGTTTGAAATTTGCTTTAGCTTTTCTATGAATGTCCTGAGAGATGTAGACAATGTATTATGTACTATTTTGACATTCTCATTAGCAGGAGAATGAATCATGTATGTGATATTTTTAACATATGTACCTGTTTTACCAAAATACATTAAAAGACCATTTCCCTTAGAAATGTGCATTTTATTATCAATTATTCACACTCTGCTTTATTTGTATAAGGATAATATGGGATTTTAATGCATCTCATCTTTTTGACAATATTCAATATCAACAGATAAATTGTATATTTATTATATAATGCCATTTGATAAATAAGCATTATAGTAAATATATGTTGATATATTTATTTTTGTTCAATTTCTTCAGATTTATTTCACATATCAATTGCATTTTGAGACAATATTTCCCAATTGCAAACACTAACATAATGATTTAAGTTCTGTGGAAATCATGCGAAACTAAGGAACGTCATAATTGTTTAGCTATTTATTTATTTTTGGATTTTCAGAGAATGTTCTGAATACAAAGGATATAAGTGCAATTTACAGTAAAACAACAAAATGCATAGCATCATGACAGAACAAAAGTAGGCAACTATGTAACTGCAATGATTCTGTATATCGAAGCAACAATGCAAGCACATGGCTGGAGGTGATGTAGCACACAACAGATTAGAAGCTAGCAAAGAAAAATAGGGGTGAGCAATAGAAAAGAGGATGAGAGAATTTAATTATGATCAAAGCATAGGGCAAATGAGAGCACAAAGAGATGACTAAGAGCTAAAGAGTACAATCACTGTTCCAGATGTAATTTGAATCATAACATTTTCAGTTTGAATAAATTATTCTGCTCCTGAACATCTCGCATCATCTGAAAGAGAGTTCTTGAGCTTTGCTGCCAAAAATGAAAATAACAGATTTAATGCTTCTTGAGTTCTGTGCTTTTTTAGTTTCTAATGGTAGGATTTGGGAATTATCAGGTTTCTTCTTTCTCATGATAGGGCAGCATGAAGGTAGCTGGGTTAATTAATTTGACATTATAAAATATGGTACATTTAAATTAAACATTTTAATAACCTTATACAGAATATGTGGATGGGACATCAAGATTCAATGTAGTCCAAAGTATGTGGTGATACAAACAGCAACAATTGGTAGCTAAGGGCTTTGGGGGATGGGTGTTCTGTTTGATACTGAATCCCAAATAAAAAGCTCACATGACCAGCAATGAACTTCCAAAGTGATTCCATTATAAAACCAACAACAATTAAAAGGAAAAAACAATCAAAGAATGTAATATACAGTTGCCTGCGGTTTCTCCACAAAAAATGAAAAGTATGAAGTAGCTAAAACAAATGTTTTATATCTTTTTAAAATGCAAATGAGGTGAGACATGCTAATCAGAAGCAAAAGGACAGGCAAGGGCTGTGGTGTTATGTTTGTGCTATATAATGATATTCCAACTACTATTTTAATTTTGTTCATGTACACTACATGAGCACAATGCTTAATATGAATGATTAACATTGACTGATCAGGCAGTATAGTTAAGAGGCTGGGAACAATCATATGCAATTTAATAGAAAGCATGCATTTTTTAAATATACCAGCAATGGAGGGATGAATCATTATTCATACAGCCATGATTAAACTGTCAAAAAGGGTCAATGCAGGCAGGTCACTTCATCACCCTTCTAGAACATGTGTAGAAGTCCAATATGCATAACTATATTTATTGATGTATGTGCATTATGTTTCTCAAATGTGCCCGTATATGTGGGGAAAGTCTGTAATATTATTTATATGTATCTGTAATTTAAGATGCATGATTTAGGACAGCACAGACAACATATCTGATTTCAAAATCTCAAAATGGGCTCAAGGCTGTAATATTTATAGGTATTACATTTTTTTAGAAAATATATCTCCTGTAACGATTCAGTAGTATGATGTGCATTTTCCAGACATGTTGTTCATTGGTATACAGGACACAAATTATTACCAGGTAGTTTAAATGGCGAACAAATATTACCATTGTGCACATGTTTTGTATTTGTCATGACAGATTTACAACTACTATGCAACTTCAAGTTAGAACGTGTTCTATAAATCTGTGTTTGCGCCACTGTTATACAATGTTAGATTAAGTTCATTTTTAAAGCACACTATCACCCACGAGGGTATCCTGGTGTTGAGCAGGTGTGTGTCCCTAGCCCTATCTATGGGAAGCTGACTAATTGAAAAGCCAGGTCTTCAGCTTCTTGCAGAATTCAAGAAGAGAGGAGGAGGCTCTGATGTGGAGTGGCAGGTCATTTCATAATTTAGGAGTTAAGTAAGAGAATGCTAGTCCTCCTGATCTAGTTCTTTGTTTGTGTGAGAGGCATGAAAGTAGGAGTCCTGTGGAGTGAAGCTGTCTGGCTGGATGGTAGAAGGAGATGAAACTGTTCAGTTAGGTGGGGCCTGAGTAGAGTAGTGCCTTGAATCTCTGAGTGAGGAGTTTGGATTGAGTGTGTTTCTGATTCGGGAGCTAGTGTAGGTGAGTCTGGCTGCTGAGATCTGATGAGATTATTTACAAGGCCCTTGCACCACTTTTGTGTCATTTTTAACATTGGAAAAGTGACGCAAAAGTGGCGCAAGGAGCTTGTAAATCTGCCCCTGAATGTTTTGCAGTCTTCTAGTAATTTTCTTGGTAATCCCAGTGTAAAGGATGTTCCTTTAGTTCAACATGCTGGTGACTAGAGCAAGAGTGACAATTGTTCTAGTTTTGCTGGGGAGCCATCTGAAGATCTTCCTCAGCCTCTTCAGGGTGTGGAAGCAGAATGCAGTGAGGACGTTTATTTGTGCAGTCATGTCCAGTTTGCTGTTGATGATTATTGCGAGGCTCCTTGCATGGATTCTGGGTGGTTTTGTGGTCTGAGTTTGGCTTGCCACCAGTTGGTGATCCATAGTGAGGTGTTCTTACTGAAGATCACTACCTCTGTATTGTTGGTGTTGAGCTTGATACAGTTAGCCTTTATTCATTTAGCAAATTCCGTATTGCAGGCTGTGAACTTGATTCTTGTGTTGGGGATCTTGTCTCAGTGGGAGAGTATGAGTTGAATGTCATCTTCAAGTGCGTTTATGTTGTGTGCACAGATGATGCTGGCCTGAGGGATCACATATGTATTGTAGATGGTGGGGCTGAGCAATGAACCTCAGGTACTCCACATATGAGTTTTTGGGTTTCTGAGAAGTAATGTGCCAGGCTGGCAGTTTGTGTTAGATCCATTAAGAAAGAGACGATCCAGTGAAGTGCAGGTCCTTTGATGCAAATCTCATGCAGCTACCTCATGAGGAGTAAGACCATGTTAAATGCTGCAATGAGGTCCAGGAGAAAGAGGGCTGCTGTGTCTCCTTTGTAAAGGATCATGTGGTTGTTGTCTGTGGTGGTGATGAGTGCTTTTTCTGTACTGTATTTGGGCCTGAATCCATACTGTGTGACATCGAAAAGTTTGTGGTTGCTGAGGTGGTCGGTGAGGCATCAGTTGATTAGTTTCTCTAAGATGATTGGTAGGAGTGGGTATACATGGTATGAGGAATTTCAGAAAATAAAAATGGTCAATCATTCAAAAATTACTGCTGAGATGCAGACATATAAAAAACATTAAATAATAAGTTATGTTAAAACGAAAGATGTATGATTAGGTTTAGATAGCAACATTCATGATAACACAGCAAAGCCTATTAAACATCCATATGTGTTCCAGTGTTTGAATATCCACAACAAAACAATTACACTGATTTGTGACAGGCAAAAAGTTGTTTCCTAGTGTGGCAGGATAATTATGCCTGAAGCATGGCTTCCATGGCTTGCACGAGTGAGACAACAAAGTGCTAAAGGGGGTCACCACTGCATTTTTACAATAAGAATAGTGAGAATGAGCAGGATATGTGCCAACCTACAATATGCTTTGTATCCATGAAATGAACATGACCACTTCAAATAACATGTTTGTTTTAAAACATTGAAGTAAACAGTCATATTCCCAGATTTACAGACCTTTTGCGCTAGGTTTGTATCACAAAAGTGATGCGAACCTGCACAGACTGATTTTTACTGGATTTAGTTTCCAGTGCAAAACTTATTTTGCAATGGAAAGTTGCCTAAAATACCACAAAGCAGCACAAAGCACAGCTTTGCATTACTCTGCGTCAGAGGGACTTTACATGGGTGTTCCCATACTACCACCCATTCTTTCTGATGCAAAACCCTATCTACTTACAATAGTAAACAGGGTTTGTGCCAAAAAATAATGCCACTTCTAAGCAGGCTTTTTGGATCCCTTTATTTGCCATCCATTAACCAAGTAAAACCTTACTGTTAGGGATAGTAAAAAGAAAATTAAATACGTAGGTGTACACCTGCATAGGGAAAAAGATCAGGTTATACAGCTGAATTATGGGCCTGCAGTAGAGCAACTCACCTCGCAGGTGGAAAGATGGATACATTTGCCCCTCTCGATGGCTGGTCAAATAGCGCTTATTAAGATGAAAGTGCTGCCCCGGTTCCTCTACCTATTCCGCTCCATACCTATTCCCCTCACCAATGTATTCTTCGTCCAGTTGCATGGCCTCCTCATTCGACTGATATGGGCTGGTCACCAGCCAAGGGTTGCATGGGATACTCTGACATTGCCATACGCCTGAGGTGGGTTTGTGGTCCCTGATTCCCAACTCTATTTTTTAGTGGCACAAGCTCAGTACGCACATCACTGTTACCACCCAGATGCTCGGATACCCTACACGAAACCCGACAATGAGCTCATGGCCCGATACCTCTTGCATCGCTACTTCCTAAGGGTGTATATCTTGATCCACGGGATATTCAACCTTTTGCTACCACATGCTGGGCTTGGTGGAAGCTAAACCTTATGCTTGAGTCAGGTCCTCTTTACTCGCCAGCCATTCCCCTATTGGACAATCCAGTGCTTCCCCTTACCATTGAAAAAGGGGTCCAAATGACACTCAGTAAGTTAGGGTTGTTATGTTATGTTATGTTAAATAGTTTGTAAAGCGCGTGAATCACCCCCGAAGGGGTCTCTCAGCGCTGGCAGAACTGTGCGGGGATGATGTAGCGGTGTCATTCTGAAAAAAGGGTGGTCTTTAGTAACTTTCTAAACCCGAGGTAATCGGAGCATTGTCTGAGCGGGAGGGGAATCTGATTCCAGACCAATGGAGCTTGGTAGGAGAAAGATCTACCTCCTAGCCGTGCTCTTTTTATCCTCGGAATGAATAACAGCGATTTAGAGCCTGATCTCAGATCGCGATTGGGGATATATTGGAGGAGCCTTTCAGTAAGGTAGGAAGGGCCGAGGCCCCACAATGCTTTGTGAGTCAGGCAGCAGAGTTTAAACTTGACTCGTTTCCTCACTGGCAACCAATGCAGTTGCCGAAGCAGCGGGATAGAGGCGGATCTGCCTGGAGCTTTGGTAACCAATCGTGCTGCGGTGTTTTGCACCACTTGCAGACGGTTAAGGGCAGATTCATTGGCAGCGACCATTAGGGCGTTGCAGTAATCCAGTTTATTTAAAACCAGAGCCTGGACAAGTGTCTTGCGGAAAAAGTCTGGGAGATAAGGAAGAGCTTTCTTCAAAAGGCGCAGTGTGAAGAAGCAAGCACCGACGGTGTACGAAACATGATCCTTCATAGACATAGCCTGATCGAAGCGAACGCCAAGGTTTTTTACTGTGAGTTTAGGCAGCGGAGCTGGCCCCAACTCAGATGGCCACCAAGTTGGTGACCACATGATGGGGGCATCGCAATAGAGGATGATCTCCGTTTTGCTGGCATTCAGCTGCAGGAAATTACCACTCATCCACTCCGAAATGGCCAGCATACCTTGGGAGAAGCAGGTTTGAGCACTCAGTGAAGATTTATCAAAAGGGAAGATAAGTTGGGTGTCATCCGCATAGGATATGGGGATGAACCCAAGAGATCTTAAGAGAGAAGCAAGGGGGGCCACATAGATATTAAATAACAAAGGGCTCAAACAAGAGCCCTGTGGCACGCCCTTGGTCAAACTCTCGGTGGTGGAGCGGAAACGGCCACGGTTCAGAGTTTGTGTGTGGTCAGTAAGGAAGCTAGTTACCCAGCTGAACACCGTACCCCCTAATCCTGCCCCTCTTAATCTTTCGAGCAAGGTCAGATGGTCAACCGTATCGAAAGCGGCGGAGAGATCTAAAAGGACCAAGATGGCAGATTGTCCCTGATCGAGCGTCCGTCTAATGCAACCAGAGCAGTCTCGGTGCTGTAGTTTGCGCGGAACCCTGATTGGGACGGGTCCAGGTAGCCAGTCGCTTCGATATGGTACGAGATATGTTTATTCACATACTTCTCGAGGACCTTGCTCAAATAAGGGAGGAGGGAGATAGGGCGAAGATTCGCAAGATCATCCATAGAGAGCTTGTTATTTTTGCATAGCGGGATGACCTGTGCAGCTTTCCAAGAGCGGGGAACTAGCCCCTTACTTAAAGAGGAGTTAAAAAGCAGGGTGACAGGGTCTGCTAATGCGCGAGCAAGAGACGTCCCTATTCTTGCAGGCATAACATCTACGGGAGAGCCAGATTTAACATTGCACAATAGTGTAGCGGTCTCAGCCCGTAAGAGGGGAGGAAAGGTCAGTAAGGTTGCGTGTTTGCCAATAGGGGGTTTCACAATGTCGTCAGACAATGAAGTATGGCAGGTATTAGAAAATTTGTCATAGATGGTATCAATTTTTTGTATGAGAAAAGAGCTGATTTTGTTGCAGAGAGACTGAGAGTGCTTGTTGTCCAAATCACATGCTTTTGGACAGGTGAAATCTTGCAAAATTTGGTGGAGGATTTTAGGCGCATTACCTGCTAGCCTTAATTGCGCAGCTATATATGTTCTGCGGGCTTGTTTAATTTCTTTATGATAAAGAGTTAGCACTGCTCTAAAGTTTGTTTTATCGGTGTCTTGGTGGGTGCGCCGCCAATTTTTTTTCAGATTTTTACATCGGCTTTTCGTTATACGTAGTTCCGGAGTAAACCAGACCGCCAGATTGTTCCTAGGGGCTTTAGAACATATCTTTACAGGGGCAATAGAGTTAATGGCCGCTAAAACCGTAGTGTTAAAAAGGGTAAGATTATCTTCAATATTATTGGTCGGGGGATACCTGGGAGGAATAAAAGCAGATAAGAAAGACTCCGGATGAATTTTAGACCATTGTCTATAGGAGAATTGGATATGTGTTGCCATAGAAGAGGACGTTAGAGGGTACTGCACTTGAAAACTGATAAGTGCATGATCAGTCCAGCACATCGGGCGGGGGGCTTTGCAAGTTAGCTGGTCAGAGTTGGAAAAAATGATGTCTATAGTGTGACCAGCCGTGTGTGTGGGACCCTCATTCTTTTTGGTGAGATGCAGTATGGATAAATCAGAGACAAAAGTTGATATTTCAGGAAGCGAAAGATTGTCGCTGTGTATATTGTAATCACCTAATAATAGGAAATTCTCAGAAGCAATCACATGGGGGGCTATTAATTCCATTAATTGAGAGGAGAAATCCTTTATAGGGCCAGGGGGGCGATAGACCAGTGCCCCTCTCCAAAAGTCATGGGTAACCATTTCCATTTTGAAGATCAAGATTTCGATTTGAGCATTAGTGCGTTGGGTTAGACACTTTTGGTTCCCTCTTCCCTGATGGATAGGCACGCAGGCTATCAGACTTAGCTCAGTTGCCAGGAATGACTTATATGGATAATTTCACAGTGGCCAGGCTGCAGGGGACCCTGCAAACTGCTTTCACCACCTTGCCTGCCTCATATGCGGATTTCGCCCCGCTCACTCTGCTCATCACGGACGATATAGGTGCACATTTGATCACTAAACTATATAAAGCGTGTATGTCGCTCAAGAAGGTACATGACAGAGGGACCCATCGGCACTGGGAGGAAGATTTGGGGCAACCCTTGACAGATAAGGAATGGGCGTATTGCCTTGACCAAACCCACTAAATATCCCCTAATCACAGACACAAACGCCTTCATTTTAAATGTATTCATCGAGTCTACATAAGCCCCCGGCAATTGGCCAAATTTGACCACTCCAAGACCTCCAATTGCCCGAAATGCAACGCGCTGGACGCATACTTCGCTCATATGGCCTGCTCGTGTTCTCACATTTTACCACACCGGACGGAAGTGTTCCGGGCAATAGCGGTAATAATAGATGCACTCCTCATGCTCTCCCCGCAGCTGGGTCTGTTGGTCCTGGTGGATCACGTCAAACTCTGTTATAGGCGATTTGTGGCAATTGCTCTAATGCTGGCTAAAAGAGAGGTAGCAGTTCATTGGAGGGCAAAAACTAGGCCTCGGAAAGCTGACTGGATGCATAGTTTAGATTACTGTAGTCTGCCAACTGAGACATGTTTCACCCTTCAACCCCCAACCTCCAGACCTCGCGATATATGCTGCATTTATCGCACACACCTACAGCATGCCTCTCGGGCCATCTCAGCTAGTGCGTGACCAACCTCACAGCCACTGAAGCTGCTGCAGCCCCCGCACTGATTAACCTGCCTGTGCTATGCCACCCCTCCGCCACGCCTCCCACGCTGATTTGAATTTCTATACATGTTGGAGTAATGTTCTTTGGCAGTAACACGCAATCTGGTGACCCTCACGACCGCAGAGCTTTGTGTCTAGCATAATGGAACCTCTCCCCCCTATATTCCCCCTCATATTTTATGGTTCTCCAAAGGCCGTTCATTTATTCATGATTGTTGTAATTCTCGAAGCAGATTGGACATTCGATTGTCTGCTTTTTTGGGATAATATCGTGATTTCAGTTCTTGTGTTATTTTAATGTATGATGCTCATTTTTTTCTCTCTTTTTTTGTTTTTCTTTTCTTTTCGTATTGTATTGTTTTTCTTTCAATAAAACGTCCAAAGAAAAAAGGGATAGTTAATAAAACCTGGAATGACCCCCACACCATGGGAGAAAACTCCCATGGTGTAGTACCATTAGTTTGCCATTTTTCAAAATCAAACTCCTGCTTTGGAAGTTTGATTTTGAAAACTAAAAAAAACTTGCTAAAACATTTGCAAAGGCTTGACAGACAGCTAGCTGTCCTATTTGATGGATCCATACACCAGATTATTACAATATTGACAGAAACTACCATGATGGCATTTTCTCAAACAACAACTCCAAATTTGAGGGACAGGATGTCCATCAGGGTGGCAGAGTATATTACTGCATCACCCTGATGGATATACCTCTGTCTGCCCAAACCTAAATCAACACCTAAATTGGATTTTTATATAAACATGACAAGAACACCACTAATGATTTTTATGTTGAGATAATTAAAAATATAATTTTCAACGAGATAATTTGAAGAGTATTGAATTTTCCACACAAATTGTATAGAACACTATAAAGAGTGAAGACACAAATATTAACAACATTTCATATTGCTATCAATTGTTATTATTTAAATACAACTCAATAGAGTTGAAACAATTTTAATTTAAGAATATTTTAATAATAATGATTTCTAAATTCAAAGCATGTCTTAGCCCTGAATTATTCACAACTATCATGAATTTATTGTGAAATTCACACAGGTTAAATTTGTTACCATGTATTCCATTTTCACGTGTCAGCTATGTTAAGTTATTCAATAGCACCAACCAATTATGGAGCTAGCACCGCTGCTTCCAATTCCACCATAGTGTTCAGTTGAGTCCATCATCATCTTCAGATCTGTCTTTAGTTTTCAGCTGGAGCTAATTCTTAAGGGAAACTGAGGAGAAAATGCACAGTGCTCACCCTAAAACCAGCTGTGGCTCGCCGAGGGAGTGCTGCGGGGCGGTGGGGTGGGGTGGGGCGGGGCAGGGGAGGGGCAGGGTGGGGGGGTAGTAGAGTCCGACATACTACGGACAGGAGTAAGGTAAATAATTAAATAAAACTATTTACCTTGGGTGTGCTGCATCGCCAAATAGGCGATGCAGCACACGCGCAAGGTAAATAGTTCTATTTCAAGTCAAATCAAAACATTTAACAAATTTACCATGTTTGCCCATTTTGTTTTTGCTAATGAAAACACGATTTTGAAGCATACACTTACTTTAAGAAATCACCCTAAATTCGAATTTGTCATTTTCAATTTTAGATTGCATGGTTCTAAAACAGTAAATCTAATTGATTCATCCAATAGAACCTGTTAACCTGTTTTTCAGACATAGACCACATAGTTACCTGGAGCTGACAAATAAAAGTCAGGCTTGGATATTTCTCATTTACTAACTTGCAACTAAAAAGCAGATTTTAACATCTTCTTCAAACTCTGAAGACACATCTTTGGCCTTATAGTGTCAATGCTCACTGATGTTGAAAGAGGCAATGCTTGTTTTTTCCATTATTTCCATTCCAGTTTTCGAAAGTAGGGTGCTGCTGCCAAATAACGCAATAAACGTATTATTCAGCGGGCACATTTAGGAACAACTTAACTAATGCATAAAAGCCGATTTTTCTACATGGCAACGTTCTTTTTTCTGCCTTGTGTCAGGACACAATAGTGTCCCATAAGCCATTCAGTTTTAGTCACGCATGTGAGTGGCATAAATTTACACTGTAGTCCACATATAACAACTTCTAAGCCATTGGCAAATTTTCTTTGGCTACTTACTAACCAATTTCACCTTCTTTTCATTGAATTATTTTTTACATTATTTATTCAAAAATATGTGTTAATCACAGTAGTCTATAATTCTTAGTGTTAATAAGATACAGTCTGCTGGCTAGTTGTTTTTGCACACCTGACTCCTCTTCCCAGCCCGCCTCCTGCCACTATATAACTTCTCGCGGCCCCCGCTGTGCGGGAGCCGCTCGTTGCCACTGACCTGTGCACTCTGGAACTGCCCTGACCCCTGCTTGATTCCCCCCGAGTGGCGTGGACGCTCTGCTGCATTCAGGGAGGATGCTGGAGAGGCTCTGAAGACCGGGACTGCGAGGACCAGGGTGCCTGCCTGCTGGCTAGTTGTTTTTGCACACCTGACTCCTCTTCCCTGCCCCGCCTCTCTCCTTGCTCTCACGACAGCATAAGACTCCCGCTCTGACGCGCCAGCGGGACGCGCCCAGGGCGAAGACCGGGCAAAGAGCGGGCCGTTTGAGGCCGTTCGAGGTCTGCGAGGTCTGGTCGGGGCTACCCTCTTTCGTTTTTTATTCCAACAGTTCTGTGTTGAGCCTAATTCCCATACTATTTATTATTATTTGATTCCCACAGTTAAGTCAGGGGGTTGTCGTTGTTGTGGTTGGTAAGCTATGTCTACCAGGTTAACACGGAGTAAGGCCGCAAACGGCGGCCCTCCAATCAATGGTCCTATGGACGATTTTATTACTCGTACCAACACAGCTATAGACCATGAAATTTCCAAACTCCAGACTCGTGTTTCCCTGGAATTGGCATCTGCCAGGAGACTGTCCCAGGTAATTGATTTGTCAAAAAAATCCTCCCTGGGCCATATAACCACTGCGGTTACCCCGGTGCGTTCAGTAATCCCCCATTGTGTAGTTACACAAGTTGATGTTCATCATTCCCCGACTTTTCCTCCACTACCCCCCACTTTAGAGCCATTGATTCAGGATAGCGTAGTGAATCCCCCCACTATTCCTCCTAGGCACGACGCTAGTTCTAATAATTCCATCTCTACAATGTTTCCATCTAGGCGCACTATTAGTAAAGATTACCATTCTAAAAGAAAATGCACCTCTCGGTCTGCTTACTGTCGTAAGAAGGCCAAAATTGCGAATGCACAACACCTAAATTCGACTAGTGTTCCGGTTTTAAATCCTATTGGAGGGTGTGTGTCCAGGGAACAACCACATTGTGAGGGAGTCAAAGAGGGGTTAGTTTCTGCTCTCTCGACTGACCCTACGGCCACTGAGGCAGAGGTTGAGGGCTCACATGCAGGGAGCGTGGATAGGAATGATGGGGAATTTATAGGTTTAGTTTGGGAAACCCTTAAGAAACTTCTTTCCCCTCTCGTTCTCAGACTCTCACGTATTGAGAACAATTTGCTCGAGATGGAAAAGAGCATTATTGCTCTGGCCACTCTCGGCCTGAGAAGTCTTGAAAATCAGGGCTCTCCTGTTGTCGAGCCACCACCCCATGTTTTAATTCCTCAAGTCCCGCAAGCCTCCCCTCCAGTACCAGCTACCACACGATCGGTTTCTACATTGGGGACTGTGGGTGTGGATCATAGTACCACCACCTCCATACTCAAGGCTCCTAAGTGTTTCATCCCTCAGCCACCAGTTAAACCCAATGCAGGTGTTCCGCATAGTCCCCCTCCTAGTGAAGTGGTGCTACACCCAACTAAGAGCCCACCTATTAAGAATAATTTTAGAGGGGGTTATATTGATCTCCCTCCAGAGGCCAATGACTATGTGGTTGTGTTGACGGGTGTCCCCCAGCTAGGAAACGGCCAACATGAGAACCACTGGTCTTTAAAGAATAAGACAATTCATTCACTTAATGCGAACAGACCAATTCCTATCGGACAGAGAAGCAAAATTCTGATGGTACGCAGAACCCCCTGGGTAGGCCCCTCAAGCAAATCTAGTCCCGGGGACTGTATAGTGGTGACCTTTGAGGACCCACATACGGCACATTATATCTGCTCCTGCCCCATTGGTGAAGGATCTCTTGTTACACCTAGGCCATTGTCCTTTTTCTATTCACTGCGCCCTAGATATACAAGCGAAGAAGACTGGTCCTTAGTTCACCACCATAACTGGAGGAGCCATCCCAAAAAATTTCAAGATTCCTCCACAATCTGGAATGGCTTCCCCACTTCGAATCGGTTTGCGGGGCTTGAGGAGGTAGATTGACTCGCACGCCATCCTGTTCCCCAAGTTCCTTTACCACAGGTTCTGGGGCACAATGAATCTTTTCTTATGCCGATTGAACCTCCGGTTGTTAGCCTTCCAAGTCTAGAGGGTACGTTTCCTCCTTTACCTATTGAGGCGGGTTTGAACACGTTATGTACTTTTGATTCCCTAGTAGCAACGGATCAACTGGACCCATCTTGTATGATTCCCCTGCCTCCAATTCAGAACGTTCCACCAATTAGGAAGTTGACTGATGTAGAAATGGCTCCCCATCACCACCAGCTTGACCCACTGCCCAAGCTAAATAGATCTGTTGTGGGGAGGGCAGGACCTGTGTCCAATTTGGTTACATTAGATAACCCTCCAAGGCAGATTACCGCAGACGACCCCTTGCTAAAGATTATAAGCTGGAATGTGGCAGGTCTCGCTCGTAATTTTGAAATTCCTGAATGGAATGCTTTTTTAGCCTCCTATAACATCTGTCTTTTGCAGGAAACGTGGTGCCTCGAACCTAGGCATAGAGTGGGCTTTACGACCTACTTTGTTCCAGCTTCCCATCAATATGGATGTAAAGGTCTCCCGTCAGGTGGCCTTCTTATATGGGTTAATATAGCTTTAGGTTTAAGCGTAAGCCAAAAGTCTACGCACTCCCCCGATCTCCAGTGGATAACCATTCTATGCCCAGGGGGTAGGAAGCTGGAAGTTTTTAACCTTTATTTAAGAGGGGCCAGGGGCGGGTTATCCACTCTATCCTCTATAGGATTAAGCAGCGATCTAGCTGCCTGCAGTATTGATTCTTATGTTCTTCTTGCAGGCGACTTTAATTGCTGCTTTGAGCCATTGGCTAGGGAGGATATCCTGAACACTTGGGATGAGGACACAAGGAGAGGTATTCCCACCCTGACCATAGATCCGATTCCTAAATGGTCTCAGAGTGCAGTAGACATCAATGCACTCTGTATGGAACATGACCTAAGACCAACTAATGGTCGATCTAAATCGGATCCCTTGGGTGCGCACACCTACAACAGGATGGGACACACTTCCAGAATAGATTATGTTGTGTTGAATTACAATTTGTGGTCACTTCACTATGATATGGAGGTTATTGCGTCTTGTGATAGTGACCACAATCCTCTCTCCCTAACATTGATTTCGCCCTGGCAGGTTGGGAATTCAGTTAAGATCCCCTATAAGTGGAAAACCTCCCATGAGCTTCTTCCCTCGTGCTGTGGCAGGCGTTTAAAGTGGGCTAAAGTAGTAGCGGATGAGGAAAGGTTGGCTCAGGCAGGGACCACTATGGTAGCGGTGGGGCCGCGCCTTGATGCCCTGGGTGTCACCAGTCAAACTGTTTTACCAATATTCACAGAAACCATTGCGGTGTTAAGTGATTTGTTTATTATACCCCAAGCCAGCGTGAAGGTTTCCGCGAAAGGTGCTCCTAGGGCAAGAAATAAGTGGTATTCTTCTAAATGTCGGGCTGCCAAGGGGGAACTCATTTCCGCAGTGAAAAGTAAAGTTCCAGGCAATATTAGATTGGCGAGGAAATTCTATAAAAAAGTTGTGGCGGAGGCGAGGGAGGCCCACGATTACAGTTTTTGGTGGGACTTAGTGGAGGCAAGTGCCAGGAAGGACTGCAAGGGGTTTTGGGATCTGCTGAGAGCTAGGGACAAACCTCTTGATTCCCAGTTTACTTGTAACATTCCGGGTGATCTCTGGTTTGCCCACTTCTCCAAACTGTACTCTGTCCATAGTGGGGAATCCCACCTAAACATGGGCCCTCTCGCCAGCTTACCAGCCGAGATTTCCATCATTGCCTGCCCCATCAGCACTGAGGAAGTTGCAAGGGCAATCAGTTGTATTGTATCTAATAAGGCTGCTGGACCGGATGGTATTCCGGGCGACTTGCTGAAAAAATATCCATTACCGTGGAGTAGATTAATTGCCACACTTTTGAATGAGGCTGTGTTGGGAGGTTCTCTCCCTGACTCATGGAGGGGCGCTGAGGCCGTCCCTATTTTTAAAAAAGGCTGTCGGGACGACCCAGCCAATTATCGCCCTATTAGCCTGCTTGACTCATCTCAAAAGGTTGCGGGCAAAGTGATACTAGGCAGGATCCTGCAATGGGTTGAAGAAAATCAGGTTCTGTCAGATTTCCAGGCAGGTTTTTGATGAGGGATGGGCACCATCGAACAGACGTTTCGCCTTTTAATGATATACTGGAAAGTGGTCGTGCTGGGCAGCTTGTATTTAGTCTTCATAGACTTGCGAACTGCCTTCGACCTGGTCCCTCGAGTCCAATTGTGGAATGTCTTAGGTAGGTTGGGTTTACCTCCCTATTTGTTGGCCTTGCTCATAAAGTTCCATGATAGCAACTTTGCCCAGATTAGATGGGGTACCCAGGGGGAAAAAACATCTCGTATTTCCGTAGATAGGGGCGTCCGCCAGGGATGTGTGCTTGCCCCCACTCTGTTCTCTCTTTATGTTAACGGAGTGGTGGACCATCTGCTTCAACAGCCGTCAGATGCACCATCCTTGGCTGGTAGGAAAGTTCCTACGCTCCTTTTTGCGGATGATACCCTCCTAATTTCAAAGTCACCAGTAGGTATCCAAAAGTTGCTTTCTAGCTTTAAGGCCTTTTGTGATACCAAGGGCCTGTCTATAAACATAAGCAAGACCAAATTCCTTGTTCTTAACCCTCCCAGGAAAGCGGTTGTTCCGCCTACCCTGGACTCTGTCTCTCTTGATAGAGTCAACGAATTCGACTACCTAGGTATTCGACTGTGTGTTAATATGAGTAGGAAGGCGCACCACCAAAAGGTGTTTTTGACCCACAAGAGGGTCGCAGGGGCCCTGCTCAAGGAACAATGTGCCTCCGCTTTAAAACCTATTGGGGCACCACTTGATATCTACAGGGCAAGGGTGGTGAGTGCAGTATTGTATGGTGCGGAACTGTGGGGTACACAAAGAGTTGACATCTTGACACACCTTGAAAATAATTTCCATAAAGATCTTATGAAGTTACCCCACAGCACCCCCACAATTCCTCTCTTGCTAGATGCAGGCACACGCCCAATTTCCGAGCAAGCTAGGCTACGTCCCCTTTTATTATGGGCCAGGATATGGAACGTCCCTGAATTGAGTAGCTATGCAGATGCCCTCAGCGAAATTTTATCCTTATCTGGCTGGTATGAGGTAATCTGGCTCAGGGAGGTTAAGCGACTTCTTTATGAGCTGGGCTTAGGAGAGGCTTGGGTCAACAGAACAGCACCCTCAAAACAAATGCTTAAGAAGATTTATTGGCTCTGGGTGGATAATGAGAGGTTGCGTAACCCTAATCATTGCAAATCTGTCGCCCAGTTCCTGCTAGTTAAGGAGATCCCTTTTAGAGAACCTTACCTGGACTCAATCCTTAACCCGGGTGACAGAGCATTATATTTTAAATTCAGGGTGGGTGTTCTTCCTCTAGGATTCTTCACGTCTACTTGGAAACCTCCATTCCAAACCATTCCTTATTGCCCCTTTTGTGACTCAAGGGTGGAGTCTATAGCTCATTTGTTGTTTGAGTGCCATGCTTACTCTGCGCCCAGGTCGAGATGGTTGAAGCCTCTATGTAGGAGACTAGGCACAAGATCACATTTGGAAGCTCTACGCATATTGCGCTCAGATGCATGTCCCTGTTTTGCCTGTTGTATGGCTAAATTTTTGGGTTGGGCTTGGAGGATAAGAATTGCAAGGAAACAGTTGTTACAGTAATGTGTTCTTTTTATAACTTTTAAATATTAGACAGTATATGGAATTTAATAAGCTTTTACCTTGTAATAGTAATGTACTATTTGTTATTTATTGTGCGATATGTGTTGTATTGTTGTGCTTTTATGACAAAACTGTCGAAATAAAGCTATTTCACAAATAAGATACAGTCAAATAGTAGCAACATCAGTTCATTACCATGCACCTCTTATTGATCGGAGCATGCCAATAAACCAGGATTCAAGAAGCCCCCAACTTGAATAGGCCTTTCTTTTTACAGCTACATAGTGCATTCTCTAAATGGTAGCTCACACTAATCCATAATGCATAGCTAAAGTTTGTATCCTATTAAACAGAATCAATCTCTTTACATGCACCTAATAATAATCAGAGTGTTTTCTCCAACCCTCAAAGTCATATTCCTTAAGCCATAATTGAAGAGGGCCCCAAATTTGACTCTCCCTGCTCGTTTCCCTTTGCAGCTGTATAATATATTTTCCAAATGATAACTGGCCTAATAGCAAGACAACCACTGATGATAAGTTGGGGCTTCTTGGTCAAAATAGACGACTGTGATATGAATTCGACAATAACTACCACCACAAATATTGACAAATACTGACATATGTGAAACATTTATAGTTCGAATTGGTTTATCTACCCCAAACAAAATATCTCAACTTGTGTATGCAGTATTCTACCAAAAAATCCAGCTATTTCCCCCAATACAGTTCTAAATTATCACAGGTGACAAACATATATACCATTTCGGTGTCTGCAGGCAACAGCAGGGACAATCGACATTAGACCTCCCAAACAGTGGACAAAGGGCTTGGGTATTAGGAGGTGTTTTCACCCTTGAACCGAATGGCCTGTGGCTGTGTTCAGTCTATACCTGACCTTTAAAGGATTCCTACGCTATCACTGGCAGATATAGTTCACACCTAGGCCGGCTTCCCAATTGCCTTCCTAGACAGTTTGGCTCTAAAGCAAGTGGGAAGGGAGCTGCCCTCCAGCTGGTCTGGAGTGACCAGAAGGGGAAATTTGATCAATAACATAGCCACACCTCTGGGTGGGCACCAGGAGTTCTGACTCGAGGAAGAGAGGTTCAGTCATGTTGGATTTAGTGAAAGAGAGGTACTGTGCGATAGTGTACATTAAAACTAACAGGAATGTGCTGCAATAGTGGGTAGGGTTACCACTGGGAACTTTTAACCCTTTGGTTAGGGATAGACCAGGAGCTACCCTCATTCACATGCTCGAACTGAGCATAAATGTGGCATCCCTCGAACCCTCCTCAGAATACTCCTAGACCTGTGAAGATCAGAAGAAGGGCTGCTCAGCTGTCTAAAACTTGAAGGAAGACGAAACCCACTCATCTGGAACTCAGGACCATGCACTGACCTTCTAACTTGCCTCCTGTTAGAACTAGAGGGACACAATAAACTTCCAGAAGCCCCTCTCCCTGCAACTGCCCAGCTGACCAGTTCCAAAAGGACCCGCCCTGGATCATGCTGCTGGCCTCTGTTGGAGTGAGTCCTTACCACAAAGTGCTGCCCTCCAGGTCCTGGATCTTTGGATGATGTTAGGGTGTGTCACTCCTGTCTCCAAAAGTACAAGAAGTGGAACTTAAAAACATTTTGCCAATTTTGTACCTGGAGAACCAACAGAAACTAGGTTCACTTTTGATGCTACAGCAGTAGACAGCGAATCACCGGTGAGCCTCAATTAGAATGGTTTGCTTTCCTGAAGGAGATCTGACTTCCAGAAAAGCTTCTATTTCCAAATGTAGAGGGCTTAATCTGAAACTATGCCAAGTAGAAGCCAATCAATGTGGAGGCCTTTCTATGCATGGACTTCAGACTTTACCAGCTTGGAGCTTTCCCACCTTTGTCAATGACCACACCTAGACCCCACTCTTCATAAACCCGTAGCCGTCGAGCCCTTCTTCGAATCAAGCCTCAGGTTGCCCCACTGACGACTCATCAACAACCACATTTTCTCCATAAAAGTTTCTAAATTAGACTTTAAAATGTCCACTGGGATTAACCTGGTTCCTGTATCTGATATGTGCTCCATCACAGCTGGCCTTACATTTTAGTATTGATTCAGTCTAGAATGACCCTATACCCGCTGCTGCTGCATTATGTTTTTAAGCGCTATTTCAATTAAAAGTTTAGTGGATTTTGTTATTTTGGTGACTATTTATTTATTAAAATGTTCTCTATTTTTCTAAATTGGTTAGGGGTTTTCACTTTATTACTGTTTGAGTGCTGCAGAAATATTTTGCAAATTGCCCTTAAGTTAAGCCTGACTGCTTTGCGCCAAGCAATCACAGAGTTAAACAAAGGCTTATACAGTGGCTTTTATGTTTCAATCTGACAAGGATTGTGGTTATTATTTGAGGGGGTTCTAGTCCCCACAACTAATACTATAATAATTTCTTACATCCTTTAAATTGAAGAATACAAACAAGGAATTGTTCTTGCAAATAATGCCAATTCACTTCACACCAGCCTGCTCCCATATTTTACAACAGCCATTATAAAATATTCATGGAAAAAGTGTTGAATGCCAAAAAGGTACACAGTAATTATATTTTGAAATTGTAAACATTTTAAACTACTTTTTCCAGATCCTTACTACGGTGTGTATTGCCTTGAATGTCACTTTTTATATAGTAAACTTAAGTTAGAAGCTGCTTTGCTTGCCTCTTTCCCTAAACTTAGCTCATAAATAGACAAAAGGGCTTTAGGATAAGGAATTTGGTCCCTACTGTCAGTAATCTGAAACCTCTTATATTTAATTAGAGATGAATTATAATAATATCTAACGTTTGATAGGCCCAACTGCCTTTTGCACTTGGTAGTCTAAGATTTATCAGAGATCTTCTAGATCATTTAAACCCCACAACAAATGTTACATATCGAATCCAGTTTCATGACCCATTTCATACTGAATTCAAGTGGGCTTGCCCAGAATAAATCAGAAGTTGTGGTAGAATTTTAATTTTAACTGTATTCTATCAGCCAATTAAAGGTAAATATAAATTACTCAAATACAGTCCTGTTAAATTTTGCCATCAGCTTAACAAAATAAACTGCAGTACCAACTTTCTGAATGCCATGCACTGTGGAATAATTATTGGACAATATTTGCGTTTTACTGCAATTCAAATAATAGCTGGATATTTTACCACAGTTACTTGCTTCACACTCTATTTGCTTAATTGATGTTTCATGAATTGTGGTCCTTATTGCAACATTGTCTGCATATGATAGTAGCCTAGTAATATGCCCACTAAAATAAACCAACTTTGCCCTGTCATTTTTCAGGAGCTTGTGTATAAAATGTCCAATTTATGGGCAAAAAGAAACGGAACATGGACACCTTTGCCCTGAGCCCAGCATAAATATATTAATTATAGCTTCCAGACTCATGATATGCAGCTCAACTTGTCGTTGTTTACAAAGAATCTGAATGTGCTCTATAAAAGTAGAGATAAACCCCTTTTTGTCCATGGAACTACACCCAAGTTACTATGTCAAACGCTTTTTCTGCATCGAGCAGAGCCATTGCCAGAAGTGAACCTCAAGCAGCAGCTATATCAAATAGGAAGTAGATTTCTTAATATGATCAACAGTTTTTTTTTCCCTTATGCAAATCCACGGTGTTAGTGATAAACTATTCTAGTAATGATCCTGTCCAATTGCCTGGCCATACCCTTTGAGTCCATGTTTGCATCACTACTTCTTAGTGAGATAGCTATATATAAGCTCCTGTTTTTTTTAGTGATTTCTTTTTTTTTAAAGCAATAATATCAGTTGTTGCAAATGAATGTGGAAGTAATTGGCACTGTCATACTGTCCTAAAAAGTACATATTGGTGCACTAAGGGAATAAAATTGTTAATAGGATTCCAGGGGCAACCCTGTCAGGACCTACCACTTTACCAGAAAGTAGGTTATGTATTGCCTCCTTTATTTCTTGCAGCAAAATTGCATATCAAGCATCCTTTATCTTCTTTTTTAGGAGTTTCCACATTTATCATGGGCTGAGATGGTTTTTTATGTTCTTGGTATATGCTTCATATAATTTTTAATAGAAGAATAGCATAGGCAGTCACATTATGGCCTTGGGCTAGGATTCCTTTTGTTTTCTGCAAACCCTCAATAATATTTCTAACTCCATTACACTGTATTTGTAATGCCAACGCTTTACCAACACTTTTACTATATCCATTCATCAGGGCCTTTTAGATACTATATTTTCTTGATAGCTGGCTAGTATGCAGATTACTAACCAAAGATTACAGTGATTTTATCACTTCAACAATCCAAAGTAGTTCTTGCTCACTCAGGTCTGTTACTTATCCCTGTCATATGTTTAATCTCTAGGTCATCTAGTTACATATGGTATTTATAATTCTGATCTAGAATCATCTTTTATTTCTTAATCATGTAGCCCTTAGTCATTACACAAATTGTGGCTTTAAATGTTTTGCTCACAGCACCTAATCAGCAGACCCAGCATTAAAGATAAGACACTCAGGGGTCCAAAGTTCCATGCATTTATTATGACATAGATCTGATATACGTGCTCTCTCAAATGTCAAACCCGAAATCATGTTTTAGGTATTGTGTTAGGCACTCTAATACCAAAGATTATGATCACACAATATTTTGGGAAGCATTTGCAAGCTTGTGCCATTTAGTAATGAGGGAATCAGAAATAATCAAAACTTGTATAGCTATGGCAGGAGTGTGAGAACAATGTAAATCCTGGGTCTTGTTTGTGGTAGGTTTGTTACCTTAAGGTCTCCTTCCCTTATATTTTTTGGTGCATTGGTCAGATCTATATGTCATCATCATATTCTTTTTTTTGGCATATGCCATAAAAGCACACATACAAACAAACATGATTAAAGTAAGAAGTTACATTTAAAAAATCTGTTACAAACAATAAAATACATATAAAGTTTGGTATTAAAACAAGCAAGATCATAATTATTCAATACAAAATTAATCAATCTTCATATGTCACTGAAGGAGACAAAGCAGCCAATCATAAATATAAATTGCTTTGCTGAATCCGCCACATTTTTTATCAAAAATTGGGGGACAGCAAAAACAACAGGCTGTGATGTATAATTTCTTAATAGCCTAAAAGCAGTCTTATAGTGTCTGGCCCCAAGATTCCGACATAGAGGCGAAAGCCACCTCCTCCTATGTACTTTGTATGTAGGATAAAAAACATAACAACACGCTCATTGGATTCTGTCACTTCAGAGCGAAAGGGGCAGGATGGGTCAAGATCAGAACCCGACTGTTGCCATGTAACAGTTACTGTACATAGAGGCAAGGATCGAATATAAATTTCACATACAGTGTCTTTACCAATGGTGCCTTAATGTCATCCAATTAGCCTTCCAATTTGAAATCATCATTAAATTCCAGGAATGCAGCATTAATTGAACGCCCCTCCAGTGCTTAAGAAATCTTTAGGTCCATGTGCCGCCAGAGAGTCCCCTTGAGCTCAGATCTTGGAAGTACACAAGTGCTCTGTGGGACTCTCCATAACTCCTCATGGAGTGCATGGAGCATCTCAATGTCAATTCATATTCCCATTGAGCAATCGACAGAGAGGGCCACTGTGGTAGCTCTATAGTGAAATGCTCAAACACCTTAGCATTATCCATATTTGAACTGTAGATTGAACATAGAGCTAAAGATGATCTCCCCATTAAGCATGCCACTAGTGTCCATCTCACAAATGATCAGAGGTTTTCCTCCAGATTATACATTGATTATTCTCAGTTAACATTGCACTCCTCTAGTTGAGGATAACTGTGTTGTACACATCTGTAATTGATACCCAGGCTATCTAACTATTGGCTATTAACAGTGTAGTGAAGATCGTTATCTATATATGTACAATGCTAAGTTAGCACAACCGCGTTAGATGTTAGAAAGCCACGTTATTAAATTGAGAAATGCTTGCTCGACTTTGCTTCACATGAGAACTGTCTGTTGTTCACATCCCAAACAGTGAGCAGCGACCTTGGTCTGTACACAGTGTAAAGAAACAGTCTGGGTCGCTAGACGGTGCATGTTGTTGGGTTCAGGTTGATCGGCCCACTATTTAGCCAAAACACGCACGCAGCTGCAAATACCTGAAAGTCGGGTGCTTTTAATATTGCAGTGTTACATGTTTTGATTACATTCGGAAGAAGAGCTTTCCCAGGAGCAGAGCCTAGCTGATCCTGTGATGTGATCTCACTGAGCTGATCTTTACGGTATGGGGTTCCCCATTCAAGCCTAGAGACCTTTTACTAGTCTAATAATAATACTATTAGTTTGCTAGAGAAAGGAAGGTGGCTTAGATCCACTGTCATTTTAGTATGATTACTCCTTTCATTTTCTATGGTATTGTAACTATGCTGATGGTTTTGATATTAATCGTTTGTCTGCTTATGTTAGCCAAACCACTGCATCTTAGGACATGAGGTTTATAAAATAAACTCTTTAAACTTTACCGTGTCTCTGTTTATTCTGTTGTGGACTGATATGAGAATAATTACGTACAGGTATTTCTGATTCCCACCATTCCTGAGAAATACACTAAGTCGCTTGTTCTGGGTTGTCTATACATTGGGACCGCCGAGCTAAACCTCGGATAACGAATGGGACACTGATGCTGGTCGGATAAGGGGTTCTGGGTTCTGAGGTGAGTTTTTTGGTACATCACAATTCACTGAGGGCCTGGGTTCCTGCGCATAGTTCTGTGCATAAGCAGAATCCCTGCAACAACAGGCTATATAAGTGTCTTTCGAAGAAATACCATGCTGTATATGATGTAGGCTGTTCTCCCTGCACATTCCTTTTTGTTATATCATTCGGCCCGCTAATATTTAATATCAATATTCTAAGCTTGTGCATCTTTCCATTAAAAAAAAACTTCAATATAGGCAAAATTGTCCGTGTTAAATCAACATCTGTGTCTGTTTTCCTAGTACCTATTTTTTCCTTCACGCCCCCATCATGCTCAATCCACCTTTCCCCCTGACCCATCCAAGAAGCCACCCATGCATTTTTGCCTCCCACCCAGAGGATCTCACCCATACAGGGAAAGCATATCAGTTAAGACCATGTCAGTTGATCTGTTAAATGAATACAGTTTAAATCCCTACACCATTGCGCCCAACCTCCCGCCAGGAACAAGAAAAAAGAAATTTCAGTCATTGAAGTCACTTTGTTTCAGTTCAAGGTGGCCAATATTAGATATGATTTTATCTCTGAGTTAAAAACAAGCACCTTAGAATTCTTTAATACCTTTTGGCATGCTGGGTTCACTAAAAAAGCCTGAACATTCATGTACTGGAACGGTTTTATCAGTACACTTCTGTCTTCTTCTCTCTTCGAGTCTCCAATGAGCCTTTTCAAATATTTTTTGTTTCAATAGATTTTTTTTGTTTTTAAATCAAAATCATTTTTGGTCTCTCAGTAGTTTCAGAAGTTAGTCAGTAGGTGTCATGGCTTGCCCCTGGTGCCATACTGACCACCTTTTGCCCCCTTTGCAGTCCTGACCATCCTCTGCTACCCACGTAGCTAATCATGATATGACATCCCAAGATCAAAGGTTTCCATATTCTTTATCGGTCATGACACCCCTAGGCCTCCCACTCCCCTCTATGTGCGCCTTATCTTAATTGTCCTCAATTGCCCCCCCGGCCAAGGTGTCAATGCTCAGTAGATGAACCCCCATACACCTGATCTCTAGCAAGAACTCATGAGCAGACTGGTATTGGGTGTTGTCCATGGCCTGTGTTGGGTGTGGCTCTGGGGCCTGAGTTGGATGTGGTCCTACGGCCAGGGTTTGGTGAGGTTCTTGCACCTTTGTTGGGTGTGTTCCATGGCCTGGGTTGGGTGTAGTCATTGGGGAGGCCTTAAATAGCACCTCTTGGAAGAAAACTCGACGTCTCTTCCTCCTGCAAGAAAAGAAAAGACAAGATTCAAGAAAGCGGGTAACATGAGACTAAGGCACGGAAGCAGAACTAACAACATTCTTCTGAATATTTACATTCTTGAAAGCAAGTAGCAACACAATATCTGGATTTTGTAAACTGGATTTTCGTGAACTGTGATTTCACCACTCTTAGGCAACATTAACAAAGAATAGTTACTGTTAAACTCTTGAAATTGAAAGAGCCTCTGTTCTCTATGATGTAGTAAAGGAGGTAAATGTGTATTGCTAAAGAGATTGCAAAAGAAACCTCTTATTGCTGCACAGATTTTAAGAGACTCTTCATTTGCTACAGATATTGCGGGAGACAATTATACTTACAAAGATAGCAAGAGAGTGTAATGAGACCAGAGGGTTTTGTTGTTGTTAACAAACTCGAGAATTCTGTAAATACAAGTCAGAGTAAAATGCTTACGTATTGTTCATTTGTTGTTTACTGTTTAGAGGAACCAGAAGCCCTGCCGTGGGACCATGGATCTGGAAGCCAATCTTGAGTCATTGAATCAGGAAGTCAGAGAAGATCCCTGGTTCCCAGGGGCGTAACACAAGCCCCCGCATCCCCCGCAGTGCAGGGGGGGGCCCGAGCAGCAGGTGGCCCCCTCCGCCCAGTACTCGGACCTTAGAGCTCCGGATTAAATCCGGAATGGGGGCCCCTCCATATACCTTGCAGGGGGGCCCCCTCAGCTTTCTTTATGCCAGTGCTGGTTCCCTATGTTTATCAAACCCCCCCTTTTCCTCCTGATTGAGCCCCCAATACATGTAGTAATTTATGATTGCGCTATAATCATCTTTGCTCCTGCAGACACCTGTTTTTCAGGAAAGAGGACTTGACAGGAGAAATGTTTAAGCATAAGAAGGAATCTATATGCTTGCTGAATCTGGGGCACCGAATCCCAGTCTCCAGATTTTGGAAAAGTCATGATAAAGGCCCTAGTGTTTTTCCCTTCCATGTTTTCTGCAAGTCCAAGACTCTAATGTTACTCTGTTATTTTCGGTTTCAGGAATCCTATAATTTCTATTGCATGTTTGTGGTATGTCTGTTATTCCCCACTACCTGCTCCGTAATTTGACTAAATGTAGTCTTCAAGCCCATAGTCCATTTTTCCAACTCTGTCATCTTTTTTGCAATATTGATGCTACAAGTTTTTAAAGTCTTACTCCTAGTCCCTTGGAGTTTCCTAGTTTCTGTGTAACCTTTTTGATTATACCAGGGTGTTTCTTCCCTGTGAGCGATAATCCCATTATAAATGGCTTCCAGTGTCCGTGTCTGCCCCTGGTCAAATGTCTCCTGAGGGTATACAACAAAGGAGTGTTCCTTCTGGTTTATTCAGGTCACTGTGCAGTCCTATCAATACAGCAGAATCCCGTTGATCAAATTGCCTTACCAATGCTTTATCCTGTTTCCTTGTAGTGCGTTGTAGGGTGTTAAAGCCTTTATAGGGTATTGAATTATTCTCTGAATCATCAGAATTTATTTTCTTGGAATTGATGAATACAGGCCCCAGCTAGGCCCGCAGGACACAAGGGTTCGCTCTCCTGCAAATGAAATCTATAAGGAAGTTGGCACGGAAACTGCAAAGTACAAAGACAAAGTTTATTAACCCTTAAGGGTGGTCCTACAATCCATACAACACCCTTCAGTATTGCATAGAGTAGCACAAAGAACTTGCGTACACGGTCCCCTTTTATACACAACGGAGGGGCGCATAAGTGGGTGGATACAACATTGAGCGAAATTTATTACCTTTTATGGACATTTTCGATACAAGATCAATATGTGGGCGGAGCTGACACACTCCTTGAGCCCGCGAAAACATGGTCAAGCAAGGACTAACTGATAACAGATGTGGTCAAGCCTGGGCATGCGCCAGACGGACAAAGGAGCTATTTATAGACTGTTACTAGGCAGATTGCAAGAGCAACTAACACGAAGATAGGACTCTTCTCGTGTCGAGCACGTGGAGACATGACAATACAAAATGGAGTCCAGACTTTAGTCAACATAACGAAAGAGACATGTTCTAAGGAAGGAGAATTCATGTCTTTAGTAAATGCTTAATCACATCGTCGTTTCAATTTACAACAGACGACCCTTTCAGCATTTACTGAAGACATCCGGTTTGCTAGGATAATCATCATATATGTCAATTGTCATCATTTCTTTTACTTCTTTAGCTAAATGTTTCTGATAAGTGACATCGGCAATAGCTTTCTTATCGGGAATACAGAATGATACGCATAAGGAACAGAGCAAGGGACCACATTGGACACAGATGCAACAAGAAAACAGAACTGCTACGATTATACAAAGACCAGTTAAAACCTTCCACCCCCAAGCAGTGATCAGTGCCCAAAACTATCCAGAAAAGGACCAAGTGCCGTTTTCTGTATGGATTTCAGCTGCAATTTTATGTAACCTGTTGATAGCATTATAAACTGACGGCGTGTGGTCAGGGATAAACACACAACAACTACTTCCGATAATTTTACAAGCTCCACCTCGGTCGGCTAACATAACATCTAGCACCATACGATTCTGCAATGCAACAATTCTAGTAATCTGTAATTCTTCCGTAAGATTCCCAAGAGCAGCAGCAGTTTGGTTTGTCACGGCCTCTACCACTCTTGTTAACCTTCGAACTTTCCTACTGTTTAGGGCAGCTCCAACGAAGAAAAACAATCCTAAATTAAAATCAATATACTGCTGCAGACTAGTGTCAGTCTGATCCACATCATCAATTGACAGAGTACGTTTATACCTATTTACAGTCACATTATTTAACAACTTCAAATCCTTATGATAGGATGCAGGTGCCAAAAATACAGGGGGCAATAGAAATGCTACATAACATACTCCAGACCAACCGGCTGGCAAACGGTAATAACCTTTATTTCCACATAAGAAGTATGTATTATGGGATGCTAAAAAGGTACTGTTATTCAACCCATCGATGTTTAATATGGTAATGCAATCACTAACGCCAACAGGAATATAACCCACACTCTGGACACACAGGTCCGCTTGTGCTTGTGCCACTTGAATCACAAATCTGTCTTTTCCCACAGTGTCTCTGGTGTTCGTGAAAATATAAGGAATCGATTCATTGTCTGGTCGATACTCTTCCCATTCCCAAATTGTCCCATTCGCTTGCGGATATCCATCTTTATCCTGATGACATTCTTTATTGAGTCTGAAGAGTAATCGTCCCACTGTGGGTTTCCGGGTGGCAAAAAGCAAAGTGTACCATGCTCTACAAGAGCCATTATGAGAGAAAGGAAGAGGTATGAATGGCGTTCCTCCTTTCTTCTGGTGAGCTGGCATCATACCACATATCCAACAGTTCGTAGCATTCGTGGCAACGTGGGTATGATGCAACATCTGGATGAAAGTGTTATTCAAATAAGACTGACGATGCTTCAATTCTTGATACGGAAGGGTATAGAAGTAGTGCTCCTCAGGCACGGGAGTAGTCAACACAAGTAATTTTTGAGCAGGAGTCACATCCTCCACAAACCATGTGGTTATCCCCACAATAGCTACTGTAAGCATAAAACCTGTTGCACAAAGGATTTTCTTTTTCTCCATGTCAGAATAAAGGATCAATATCTTCCTGAAACTAAAAGGTCTGTCAGAACTCTTCCCCTTAGGCAGCGGTCGATTTCTTCACCAACGAGCCAAGACGGGTGTCGCTACACTAATGCAGGGCTGATCCCCCCCCTTGCCTCATTGGCTCTCCGTTTCACTAACCCAAGGGCCGTTCTGACAACATGTCCCGGTACTGAAGAATTCACTTCCTTGGCCTGAGATGATATCGCTTTCCTCCAGGAGTCGCGTGGTCCGGGAAGAGCTCCTTAGTGTTGTTCGTTTCCCCAGCACGGCCTTTCTCTGCAGCCAGAATTTCTCGTTGATCGGTCAATACAGCAGACTCCACCAATCCGGGCGGTACTTTGCGGCAGTGCAGGGAATGGATCCAATTCTTTCTGTTGGAAACTCGCACAGCCGTCCTTGTTGCAAGTAGAACCTGCTCAGGACCAACCCATCTCGGCTCCAAGCTGCTCGTCCTGTCAAAGATCTTCACCATGACATAGTCGCCAGGCCGGAGACTATGTCCTTCACCGGTGGACCGATCTGGGAGCGCCTCCCGGACCTGTTGATGAATAGAAACCAAGTTATCCGTTAACTGCGCCAGATAATCTTTCATCATTACACAAGGTACATCATACACAGTCTTAGGTTTTGGTGGACCCCAAATATTCATTGGGCGTCCAAAGACAATCTCATACGGTGTAAGACCGGTTCGAGAGTGCGGTACCGATCTAATTGACAATAACGCCAGCGGTAAAGCATCTGGCCAAGTCAAAGACGTCGAAGCTTGGATTTTAGCGATCTTGAGCTTCAGTGTACCATTATACTTCTCGACTAGTCCCGCAGATTGAGGGTGAAACACTGCGTGGAACTTCTGGGTGATGCCCAGACCCTTCAAAACATACTTTATAACATCCGCTATAAAGTGGGGTCCGTTATCACTCCACAGAAGTCTACAAACGCCATATCGAGGGAAGAACTCTTTCAACAGCATCTTGGCGGTAGTCATTGCAGTATTGTCTTTCGTAGGGTATGCCTCAACCCATTTGCTAAAGGCACAAACCACTACTAGAACATACTTCAAATTGTTCTGCTTGGGTTTTCGGATCAGATAGAACCCGCTCATCAGAGCCTCACTAACCCAGCCAGAACGTTACCCCCTCCCTAGAACCTATTTACAATAGTGCAACCACATATATCTACCACCTAAGGACAGGGGATTCCTACTATACATACCAAGACCTCTTATAATCGGCGGCCTCGCGATCCCATACGGATCCAGACCTCTCTGCCCATACGACAGTATCACAAGTGGCGGCCTCGCGATCCCATACGAATCCAGACCTCTCTGCCCATACGACAGTATCACAAGTGGCGGCCTCGCGATCCCATACGAATCCAGACCTCTCTGCCCATACGACAGTATCACAAGTGGCGGCCTCGCGATCCCATACGAATCCAGACCTCTCTACCTAGACGGCAGTCTCAGCACAATCGGCGGCCTCGCGATCCCATACGAATCCAGACCTCTCTGCCCATACGACAGTATCACAAGTGGCGGCCTCGCGATCCCACACGAATCCAGACCTCTCTACCCAGACGGCAGTCTCAGCACAACCGGCGGCCTCGCGATCCCATACGAATCCAGACCTCTCTGCCCATACGACAGTATCACAAGTGGCGGCCTCGCGATCCCATACGAATCCAGACCTCTCTACCCAGACGGCAGTCTCAGCACAAGTGGCGGCCTCGCGATCCCATACGAATCCAGACCTCTCTACCCAGACGGCAGTCTCAGCACAAGTGGCGGCCTCGCGATCCCGTACGAATCCAGACCTCTCTACCCAGACGGCAGTCTCAGCACAATCGGCGGCCTCGCGATCCCCTACGAATCCAGACCTCTCTGCCCATACGACAGTATCACAAGTGGCGGCCTCGCGATCCTATACGAATCCAGACCTCTCTACCTAGACGGCAGTCTCATACGACAATTCATCCTATGATCACCATAACATACAAAAAGGGAATCAGTCTCACTATTCATCAGATCACACAAGGATTGCCAGTTCGAGCATAGCCTGTTCTCAGGTTCGAGGGGCTCCTCTTTCCCTTATTCAGTTACCACTTACCTGATCAGGGTTAACATCTGTTCATGTAGCCGCAGCTGACTAGAAGAATAGGCTACCCTCTCATACAAGAACACGCAGCACATGTTAGTTCACTACAAACTGGGTACTTTATTACTCATTACATACACAATCACATAACATTACGATATAACACATAACCTGCAAAGAAAAGTGAAAGATTAAGTTGTACACTCTAATAAGAAAGGGTCGACATCACCTTAGTAGTATGTAGCCTGCACTCAGTGGTCATCTAGGTTCCCTTCTCGTCTGTGCCTCGGCTCGCCTGGAATCACCCTTCTCCGAGTCACTGGGACCTCTTCCTTATCGGCTACTCTCTCCTCTCTGGCTATTCTGCTAGGAGAGCATCTGTCTCTCGGTTCTTCTCCGCCTTCAAGATGGCGTCTGTCTTCCCTGGAATAAGTAGTAGCTTTACTGCTAACGGCTAGATGCCGCCTACGGACTGAACATGTAACTGCCTCAGACTTTCACTAATATAGAGGTGCGTTTCCTCATGGAAAATTCCGGCCCGTAACCTGCCGCCCACCAAATTCTTGTACCTCCCCGTACCAAGGACACGTTCCCAGCCGGCCGCCCTGATGTAGTGTCTTCGGCATGAAGAAAAATACAATCCTTCGATAAGGGCCGGCCTGAACCGGTTCTCTCCAAGCGAATAACACCTCATAACTAAAACATTACATTTGACCTAGAAGCATCCCAAGCTGCCGGAGCAGAAAGAAAGATGGAGTCTCTTCCGTTTGAGGCCTACCAGGCCTGAATTCAGCACAGCTCCATGAAATACCCTCACTACAGGACAGGTTATCCCTAATACTAACGAATCTATCCCCTAGGCTATGTGTGCAAGCCCTGATCTATGGGGAAGAGCACAGAATCATGTCGAAGTGCCTAGTAAATAGGCTCCATTCACTACTCTAACCCTTAGACTTGAATGATAAGAGACTGAAGTCACATTCCATCATTGTTCCTCACAAGAAGGCCGGGAAAATCGAGCAGAACAAGCGCTCAAGCTGGATGTAATCCATCTGCAAAACCTCAAAGGGTGCAGTAGGTGTTACAAATCCTCCTGCTGGAGTTCGAGTACCCTTTCCTGGGTTGTACCTCAGGCAGATCATACAGGTCTGCACCACCCTCTTTGCCGTGCTAGCAATCTCTGGATGCTCCCAGACTTGGGTAAGCAATTTTACAATTGCGGAAGCTCCAACATGTGCTAGCCCATGTGCCATCTGAACCATAGGTTGTACAAAAGCCGTGGGTAATTTCCATCTATCCATCTGCTTATTTCTCCAGCAACCCTCATCATCCAATTCTCCCTCACTGGACCATTGCTCCCGTTCTTTATCAGAAGCGGTCCTCTGTATTTCTCGCACTTCTTCCTTCGCATCGTGCCATCTTTCTACTTGCGACTTCACTACATACATGGCAGTAGCACCGGGCTGCATCGCAGTCTCCCGTGCCACCCGGTCTGCTAACGCATTCCCTTCTCCAACTTTATCGACTACTTTCCTATGGGCGCTACATTTAATGATGGCAATTTTCTTCGGATATGTCAATGCAGTTAAAAGATTTTGAACTAACTCCCCATGCATTATTTGTGCTCCATGTGACGTTAAAAACCCTCTCTCCTTCCAGAGCAGGCCGAAATCGTGCGCTACTCCGAAGGCATACCGGCTGTCTGTATAAACATTCACACACAATCCCGTACTGAGCTCACATGCTCGTGTTAATGCTATCAGTTCCGCTGCTTGAGCCGATTTCTGTGGTATGCGTGCTGTCTCCACTATTGTTTGCAGTGTGGTAATTGCATACGCTGCTGAAGTCGTACCATCTGGTAGCTTCAGGCATGATCCGTCCACCCACAGTTCTCCATCTACATCTGGAAAGGGCGTATCCTGGAGATCAATACGACCCTTTGTTTGTTCCTCAGTCACAAGAATACAGTCATGTGCTTTCCGTGCTTCAGACTGAGTCTCGGGGTATGGCAACAATGTGGCCGGATTTAACGTTACACCTCTTTAACTTTAACGTAATATGAGGAGCCAAAAGCGTCAGCTCATATCCCGTTAAACGGGCGCTGGTCAAATGCTGCGTCTTTGTCTGATTAAGCAGGGCATCAACAGCATGGGGGACTAATACCAACAACTTATGAGATAACACAATTCCCTCGCTTTGGCGTATTGACACAGCTGTCGCCGCAACCGAGCGAAAGCAACCAGGCAACGCTCGGGCAACAGGGTCAAGTACAGCCGAAAAATATGCACAAGGGCGCTGCTTGTCGCCGTGCATCTGCACTAAAACTGATAATGCACATCTATCTTTCTCATGCACATACAGCGAAAAAGGTTTGGTATAATCAGGGGTCCCTAACACTGGTGCTGAACAAAGGGCCTGTCGCAATTTCTGGAAGGCAGTGTCACACTCATTTGACCAAGGAAGCGGAATAGGTGTGTCTTTTGTCAAAAGGGCTAACAATGGCTTGGCTATGTGTGAAAACCCTAGTATCCATTGCCTACAAAAAGAAACAAGACCCAAAAATGCACGCACGTCCTTCTGCGTGGACGGCGTCGGCGTGTCCAGAATTACTTGGACATGATCTGGTGTGAGTGCACGCCCCTCCTTAGACAAAAGGTGACCCAGATAAGTCACCTTTGGTCTACAGAACTGCAATTTCTTCCGAGATACTTTGTGATTGTGGGATGCCAAAAAGGAAAGCAAGGACAACGTACTCGTTTCACACAACTCCGGAGTGTCAGCCGCCAGCAAGATGTCATCGACATATTGAATGAGGGCGACACCCTCGGGCAGAACAAAGGAGTCCAATTGTCTTTTTAAAGCTTGACTGTAAATACTAGGGCTTTCCGTGTAGCCCTGAGGGATTCTACAAAATCGATAAGACCTATTATTTAGAGTGAAACCAAAAAGGTATCGGCTATTGGGGTGAATAGGAATCGAAAAGAAAGCATTTTTCAAATCAATAACTGAAAACGGGGTCGCCGTAGGTGGGACCAAAGTAAGCAACATCGTGATATCAGAAACCACTGGGTACTGAGGTATCACGATCTTGTTTACTTCTCTCAAATCAATTATAAACCGATAGACTTTGGCATCCGTATCCTTTTTCAAAATGGGTAGAATCGGGCTATTACAGACGTTGTAGGGAACTTCCTCCACTACTCCCACCTTAATCAAAGCCTGCACAATCTGTATAAGAGCCTCTTCCCCCTCCTGGGAAATACGATACTGTGGGAGGCGTGGTAACACCGCCCCCTCCTGGACACTAATGTGAACAGGCGGAATCACCATCTGTCCCACATCAGTATCCGAAGTGGCCCACAAAGCACGAGGGAGGGTAGCTAACACAGCATCCTCTACAACCACACACATCCGTTCAGACCGGGGGTAATTGTCATTTAATATCACCCGCACTCCAGCAGGGGAGCAGCGGATCGTAGCTCTGAAGTGCTTTAACATATCAAGGCCCATAATATTGTCCGGCGTGTTCGGGGCAAGCAAAAACGGACAGGGTGCAGAAAAAGAATCAACCTGAAATGTGAGGGGCCGCGAAAGAGGGCTTCGGGAGAGTGTACCGTCAAACCCTACCGATGTAACCATTAAGCCAGATGGGGGAGCCCTCGGAACCAATTGTTTAGACAGCGCACTACGAGTCGCTCCTGTATCCACTAGGAACTGATCAGTAGAACCCAAAACCTCAGCTGATACGTAAGGACCCTTCTGATCAACCGGCACCTCAACTGATTCTAACCCCCATCCAACGCATTCCAATGCATGCTGAGAATCATGGTACCCAGAGCGGTCAATCCCCGACACTTGATACTGGTTTTGTCGATCGAAAACATTAGGTCTATCTCGTTGCTGCCCGGCAGGGTCAAAACGAGCGTGATCGTTAGAATTCCCTCTAAAATTCGAGAAACCCCCTCTACCTCTCGGGCCACCCTGATTATGTCCCTGACGTGAAGCATGCAACGCCGGGCAATCTCTGGCCCAGTGTCCCGATTGCTTACAATACGCACATTGATTCCTGTTCAAATCAGATCGGCCCGAGGGAGGACCATAAAATCCTCCCCTACCTCTATTGACACCCCGACGGAGCGGACCATATACTTGCGCTAACATCACCTTTGTTTTTAAATCCTTCGATTTCTTCTCCTCCTGTCCCTTCGCTTCTTGCTCCTGGCGCTCATAATACTGAGCTATAGTCAGGAGGGCTGTCGGGGTCGCAGTGGACCAAGAACTTTCACTCGCTTTTAGGCGGGCTGCGATCGCCGGTAGTAAATTCGCCACATATTTATCAGCAAAGAGGTGTCGACCCGTATCATCCGTAAGTGACTGCCCACTAAAATCATGAAACGTCTCCTCAAAGCGCGTAAAGAAATCTGCAACTGATTCATCGACTTTCTGCTTACACGAGGCTAACATGTTCCAGTCAATCTTTTTAGGGGGGGATGATTGTCTTCAACTTAGTCAGAATAGCAGCAGGGAGATCTAAGATAAGCTGAGGCGGTTTCTGTGCGGGCTTCCTCTCCCTATCCTCATCCTCAAGCTCAGACCACCGAGCCTTAAAAGCGGCAACATCGTCCACCTTCCGCACAGAGCGCCACATATCTGGTGGTAAAATAAGCCCAAAGAACATATCTATATCTGCTAAGGTCATAGTACAAGAATTCAGGGCCCCCTCCACTTCTTCGTAGAAGGCCGCTGGATTCTTGCGGGGATCAGGCAATGCGTTTTTTAATGCCATGACATCAGCCCTATGCCAAGGAGTATAAACCCAATTGTACACAAAATATCCCTTAGCATCGGCGGAGGTAATATCCGAACTAGTCCCCGCTCCTTTAGGAGGAACATACAAAGGTGCCGTCTCTCGCATTGGTTTAGCATGCACTAGGTCGCTCTTATCTGACTGGGAGGTGGATGAGTGGCCATCTCCGATATGCGAATCCGACTGCTTCTCCTCCTCAGCTTGTTGGCATGCTTTCTCTTTAAGGTCCCTCACCGCGTCCCGCAATGCAAACAGCCGCCGAACCGCATCAGGCGCCTTAGAGGGAGAGAAAACACCATTACGCAATGCTTTAGCATCTGATACCACATCATCAGGCTCAAAGACGCTGGAATATTTCCGGAAAGCAGCAATCACTTCCTCAGAAAAGTGGCCCAAAAAATACAACTTCTCTCTATCCTGCCACTTCTCCCAAGAATTCTACAACTCAGCAAGGGATACCTTGCCCTTAAGTGCACGATAGGAAACTTGCCGAAGCTCACCCATTCGGTCAGCCGATAACATGGACCGCGTGTCTACCTTACCCGAAACCGGTCCAGAATCCGGTGGTCCCGGGGCAGACGCGCCAATATAAGGGGGCGGAGAGCGATCTAGTAAATAAAAATCATCGTCAGGATTATTAAGGACAGGATAAAGTGACTGACGGACAGCATATTGACCCGAGACTTGCAACCGACGCTCTTTCTCCTGTCTCTCCGCCAGTTCTCTGTCCTCCCGACGCTTTGCTTCCTGTGCTCTCACATGATCATTCTTCCGTTGCTCTTTATCAAACAGCGCTTTCTCACGTTTCTCTCGCTCACGCACTTCCTTCACCCATAATCGCACACATTCAAACATGTCTTGACGAGCACGCCGCTTACACATACACTGTTCCACATACTCAATCTTACGCATATCAAACGATCCATACAAAGGCCATCGTAACTCAGGATCCTTCTTGGTGTATTTCCTCCATATCGTGCTGTACATTATAGAGGAAAGACCATGCTTCACATACATATCCCTATTAGGAGTCCCCTCTGGGGGAGCTGGAGCAGATTCCTCGAGGTTTAACCGGTTTCCAAAACAGCAGCACCACTTACGGAGTGCGCTAAAAGCAGGCATGCTCAAAAATAATGCAAAATATGCAGTATTATCAAAAAAAATGGCACTTAAACGTTGTGCCGTTCAAAGTTACACAGTTCCGGAGAAATATCTCCACATTACCTGCCTATATGTGTTGCAACGCATATATTCTCACAATAGCCAATACAAGATATGACCGGTCATCACAAATCAAACTCAAATAGCCAAACCGGGCTTCCAAAACTCGGAGCAAGTAGCGTACAACGGTTCTTACCAATCAAGAGTCCAGATTCCAACTGCCAAGCTCCAAAATTCGCCCAAACGGCTGTCACGGCAGGACCGACAGAAGAGGTCTCAGTCGAGGACCGGCGCCACCCAGATGGTCAGCTCGGAAGGGAAGGAAGAAAAACCTCGGGATGCCAGGACTAAAGTGCCTCTGGCAGTGATCACGTCCCCGGCCAAATTCCTCACCTTCGTCGCGACCAGTCCTTCGAGCATCCGAGTCGCCGATGAGCCCCACGTGACGGGCGCCAATTGATGAATACAGGCCCCAGCTAGGCCCGCAGGACACAAGGGTTCGCTCTCCTGCAAATGAAATCTATAAGGAAGTTGGCACGGAAACTGCAAAGTACAAAGACAAAGTTTATTAACCCTTAAGGGTGGTCCTACAATCCATACAACACCCTTCAGTATTGCATAGAGTAGCACAAAGAACTTGCGTACACGGTCCCCTTTTATACACAACGGAGGGGCTCATAAGTGGGTGGATACAACATAGAGCGAAATTTATTACCTTTTATGGACATTTTCGATACAAGATCAATATGTGGGCGGAGCTGACACACTCCTTGAGCCCGCGAAAACATGGTCAAGCAAGGACTAACTGATAACAGATGTGGTCAAGCCTGGGCATGCGCCAGACGGACAAAGGAGCTATTTATAGACTGTTACTAGGCAGATTGCAAGAGCAACTAACACGAAGATAGGACTCTTCTCGTGTCGAGCACGTGGAGACATGACAATACAAAATGGAGTCCAGACTTTAGTCAACATAACGAAAGAGACATGTTCTAAGGAAGGAGAATTCATGTCTTTAGTAAATGCTTAATCACATCGTCGTTTCAATTTACAACAGAATGATCAGTAGATGAATCTGTTAGTGAAAAGAATTGTTCAATTCCATCATGATCTCTCATTCTGGCTAGTTGTGGCTTAGTTCTATTTTCTTATGTTGCCCATTTTAAAAAGCTCTTTGCCATCTGATTATCAATAATTAAATTTCTTTTGTTTCTACGGTTCGATTTGTGACTAACTTCTGGGTCTTGCTTGTAGAAAAAGTGCATACATGCTGTGACTCTACTGGCAGTGTCACAGTGCACAGTTATGCCACCAAAGTCAGTCTATAAAAGATTGGAAAATATAGTGAGTGCAAACGAAGACAAAATGCGAAATTGTTACGTATTGTGTTAGATGTAACTGTAAGCAGAGGTATTTAGTTTTCCGCTGTGTGGAATCCAGTCCTGTATATACTTAGGAAAGCTCCCAAAAATTCAAAAAAGATGGAGTTAAATACAGTAACCATACAGAGATCATAGGGCTGTTAACAGGGCCAGGAGACCGGACGGAGATTTGATACACAGAGAGGGGCAGGACATACAGCGAACAGCATGGTTTATCATATATAATGTGTTAGTTAGGTATAGCTCCATGTAATTAATGTCTAATGGACTGAAAATTGGAGCAGACTCTAGAAACTGGCCTAAAGTAGCTCTTGCCTTTTATGGGCACCCAATAACATGTCTGAAGACCATGCATCAAAATCTTAATCTACTGTTTCCAGATGGACATCCAATAAGATGTCTGAAGTGCATTCATTGGGTGTCCAGGACAAGGCACTCAACTGGATCCACTCCTTCCTCTCCAGCAGAATGCAGTGGGTCACCTACCACCTGCAGAGTCCCCCAGGGGTCCTCCCTCAGCCCTACACTCTTCAGCGTCTACATGGCTCTGCTCACCCCCATCGTCAGAACCTACAGACTCAACATTGTGTCATACGCAGACGACACACAACTCAATCTCTCCCTATCCAACGAACCCTAATACCGCCAGACACAGTTTTCACGAAGGCATGGAAGCGGTTGCCAAATGGATGAAAAACAGCTGCCTACAACTAAACACCAACAAAACAGAAGTACTCATCATGAGCCCAAACCCCAATGCCTGGAACGCCACCTGGTGGCCCCCCGCCCTCGGGAGCCCGCCCACCCCCACGTTCCATGCTAACAACCTGGGAATCATCCTGGACTCCGAGCTCAAAATGGACCTCCAGATCAACTTCATCTCGTCCTCCTGCTTCCACACCCTCTGCCTCCCACATAAGACCTTCAAATGGATCTCCCTCAAACACAGAAAGACCATCACTCACACCCTGGTCACCAGCAGACTCGACTATGGCAACGCACTCTACGCCGGAATAAACAAAAACCTCACCGCAAGCTACAGAACATCCAAAATGCCACCACAAGACTGGTCCTCGACCTGCCAAGACACTACCACATCTCCCAGCACCTGCGCAAACTCCACTGGCTTCCCATCGAAGCTAGAGTCACCTTCAAGTTGCTCACCCACACCCACAAGGCCCTCCACGACACCAGACCAGCATACCTGAACAGCCGACTCAAATTCCACGCACCCCAGAGGATCCTACGATCAGCCCAGCTCTCCTACGCCATGGTTCCCCGCACTAGAAAGACCAGATCGGGAGGCCACTCCTTCTCCTTCCTTGCAGCCTGAGTCTGGAAAGCCCTTCCTCTCCACCTCAGACAGACAACATCAGTCCCCATCTACACAAGAAACCTCAAAACCTGGCTCTTCGACAGACCCCCTTGATGGACTGGAGCCTGCCAACCCCCCCGCGCCTTGAGACCCTTACGGGTGAGTAGTCGCGCTCAACAAACGACTGATTGATTGATTGATTACCTTTTCCCTGGCATGCATGTACCCATTACCACATACATGATTCTGGTGACATAATTCTGGTGGTGGTGACAGATGAGAGGGAGTGCGATGAATCCACCCCTTTCTTACCTGTATTACCACCAAAATGTTGGTGGGTAATTTTGATGAGCATGGAAGTTGAGCCAAAAGCCACTGCTGCTTTTTGGTTATGTTCATGCTATACAAGTGCCACATACATATTGTATGTCTTGTAGTGTCAGGGCAATAGAAAAATAAGTACATGCTTGACCACCTAACTTATAAGATTGCAGCTCTTAGAGGGTAACATCAAAGTGTAACATCAGAGTGGATATAACTTACATTTTTTATTCATGCCCCCTCTTTGTTCTTTCCCATTTGTTTTCCTCTTCTTCAAAACCAGAAGTTTTATTTCTGTGCATCTTTGGAAAGCCATTTTTTATGCCTTGTGAAAACCAACAACAAGATAGAGCCCCTTCCTGCTTTAGATATTTGAACACTCCTCTTCTTTATTAAGTAAATGTGGTTTTTACAATGTCATGTTATATTAAAGTATCATCAAGTTGACACTACAGCCTGTAACCAAAAGCAGCTACAGATAACCGAATATAAATACCTCCGACATTTGAGAGCATATGTTATAAAAGTCATATTACTCAGATAGACAGCCCTAGGAGAACACTGTGCATGGCCTGTGGCCATGTCTGTAAGAGGTTGAATTTAGAGCCTGGGTTTTGGCCCCGATGTGCCTAAATCCATTGTATGGACCTAACAAACTATGACCATCATTCAGCAGTACATAGTGGAGTTGGACGTATGACCTGTATTTCAGTTAGGTGCAGAATCCATCCAGCACTCCAGTATGCATATTACCCTATCATGATCCTGATATGCACTACGGATTTGAAGCACAGTGTAGCCCCCATGTGAAATTAACCAACTCTGCACAGCATTCTGCAGCTAGGAGGTTCACAGCATTCAGCCTTAAATCCATGTCCACGTCCTCAGGCTTGGATACAAGGCGTGACCAGACCTAAGTTTGGAAATAATCCTGTTTATACCTGGGCGAAACTCTCAACAGCTCAACAAAGAGGGCAACCATTATAAAGAAAAATATGTTGACACCTAGAATTGCTTGAGATAGTATCTTAGTAAATTGTCAGCTTTCATCTAATGTCTCAATTTACAGTAGAGGACTTATTGTTTCAGAATATGTCTGAAAATTAATGCATTATTTATGAAAAAAATATATACATTTTCGGCAATCACAGTCAGCTTTAGGCTCTTGCTACATAGAATCTTTCTCTATGAAAAGAGTTGAGACACTAGCCACCCATTGAAAAGTCACCAAGATGTAATTTATGTAATAACTTAGGCATGTCACGCAGGAGCTACCATTTCACCTTCCTGAATGGATTATTATGCTACCCCTTTTACTTGGTCTGTCAAGAACATGAGACATCAGGCTAAAATGGAGAAGGGGACAATATTCATCCTTAACTACAAAAATGTATGTTTTGATTCTCCGGTCCATGCAGCGGATGTTACTAATAACAAAAAAAAACTCAGCTCTTCCTAAATATATATGCACTCTACGTGGCATAATCAGTGAGACTGCTGCTCTGAAGGAACAGATTAGGAGTGAAGGGAAAATAAGAATGAATGTTGTATCCCTGACAAGAATGGAATGAGTAGATAATTGAGAAACCATGAATGGCACTGACATTAAAGGTTTCATCTCTTAAAAAGTGCTATATCAATTTCTTATACTAAGCATATCGTCTCAGATCACATCCTGCAGCAATTTTCTCTATCTTAAAAAAATTTATGAACCTTCTGCTCTACGAGTTATAGACAATGGCCTGTTGAGCATTGTGATCAATTGGCTTTCACTTGTAACATTGTTTCACATACTCAAATACTAAAGGCTCAGAAAACATCCACTAAGTCTCCAGCACCAGATAAAAAAATATACTGTTGGAAATTACCATCTTTTGCTCAGTAGGCCCCCCAGATATGTTTCTTCTGTTGCTGAAACAGATTTTGTTGGCCATAGGACTCTGTTAGCTTTGACCCTGCTAACCAGTGGTGAATTTCTTGGGCCCTCCTTTTCAAACCTATTTAATTTGGTATACACCTGATTGGCACTTTTAATTTGTTTGTAAGCCCCTAGTATATAGTACCACATTGTATCAAGGGCCTGCAGTTAAATGCCACTAGTGGGCTGCAGCACTCATTTTGCCACCAACTAAAGTAGCACTGTATATCATGGCTAGTCACTGCAGCCTGGGCGTGTAGTTTTGAACTTTCTTCCAGGCGTAAACCTTTCTTTTTAATGCTTATAAGTCACCCTAAGTTAGGACTTGAAAATGAATGGGGAATGGTGCATGGCATTTGAAAGTAGATCATGTATATTTAATGCTTTACATGTCCTGCCAGTGAAAAACCTCCATAGTCACTTTTCAGTGTGGCAAAGCTGCCTCTCCCATTGTTTAATACAGGTTTGCAATATTACACTTAAATAGTAATTAATGCAGCTAGGAAATAGCTAGAAAAATATTTCAAGAGCTCATTTAATAGTATAGCTGTCATTTTCCTGCCTAAAACCAAAGGTTTTCCTGCCAGTGTCCAGATGTTATCTGACCCCTAATTACTCCTCTATAGCTAAAAGTGTATTGCTCCCAGACCTTGGACAAAGTGTTCTGGGTGTGGGGAGGGGGTCTCCTCCCTTGACAGGATGACTGGGGGCTGTGCCCAACCCCATCCTGAGCTTCAAAAGATGCATACCTTGGCACTGAAGCTCAAACCGACGCCTGCCTTCCTTTTGTCTCTGTAGTCAGGCTGACTCCAAACCAAGTGGAAGGGGAGGAACTGACCAGAACTCTTTTAGAGGGTGGACAAAGTGCTGCATATTTACTTTACACATTGCCTCTAAGTTACGCCTAACTGCTTTGTGCCAAGATATCAGAGGATTAAGCATAGATTTATTTAGTGACTTTTGTGGTTCAACCTAACAAATATTGAAATGATTATTTGAAGTGGGTTCTCACCTCTCTCAACTAATACTCCAATTCCTTACATAGATCATCCCCTGGTTCATACCCATGGGACTTTATTCTAGCCAATGAGGTAGACTATGCTCAAAACGTCAAATACAGTAGAGCATCAGGATCTCCAAAGCCCCCAATATGAGATAAACCTAATAAAGAACTTTTATTAAGAGACAATACCCAGGGGGCGTGGATTCGGCACCGGCGCAAGATGGAGGCTCTCCTTTAAGCTCCTCTCGGTCACGGAGCTTCTTCTTTTACGTGGCCTTTTCTTTACCATGCCTATCGACTACGGATGGGGTCCTCAGCCCTTCATTGTTGGTGGTGAGTTTTCATGCAGCCTTGCACTATGAAGGTGCATTTTGTGACTCGTGTGCTGCGGTGGGGATTCTCCTCAGATAGACGCAAGCAGTCGACATTTTGGGTCGAATCACTCGCGTTGGAGGGTTTTTTCTTTCTCCTTTTTTGCTTATCATTTGTTATTTATCAATGCTTGCTCATCACAACTGATGGCACATTTTACTGGAACTGTGGTTGTTAGGTGCATTTCTTAGACCAGGTTACTGCAGAAGTGACTTTACTCCTTCTGGCTGTTGTTGTCTCCTCTGTAAAGGAACATCCCCCCAACATATTTACTCACAAGTGACTTTGTTATTTTTAGCCCAGGTCTGGTTCTTTAATTCACCTATTGCCAGAACAACACTGTAACCCTACTTTATGATGCCTACTAGTTCTCATCCGCTACAACAACACCTGGGAAATCAGGTTCTGTGACCTCCTTCCTCTGAGTATCTTGTCCTATATTTTACATTACTTATCTATTTTGAGATTATACTCTCCTTTCTGGTGTATGTGTCGGGATCGTTCTTCTCAAATCTTTATGCGACGTTCAACTCAGTATAGCAATATGGCCAGTGATTTACCCACTTCTTCCAAGCCTTCTTCTTCTGGGAGAAAGCCAAAAAGAGCGAAAACCACCCCCCTTCCCCTATTTTATCATCCCAGAACCCTGTTCTAGACTCTATTTTGGATAAGCGATGTGGACTCCAACCATTTATGTGCACAACTAATAAAAAATTGCAACAAATTGAGGATGGATGAATTGTTATGGAAGGAAAGATGGCGGAGTTGGAACAACACTTTGGGGATCTTAAAGATACATCTACCAAAATACCTATACTGGAACAAGAAATTCAAAAGCTTAAACTATCTACTGAGGACCTTGAAAATGGAAATAGATGGAGCATTCTTCGCCTTTAGGGTCTTACTGAGATTATTGAGGGGTCTAATCTTCTGTCTTTCTTGAAGAAATTTCTTCCGGACCTCCTGGATCTTCAATCTACACCTCCTCCTAATATTCAACGTGCACATCGTCTGGACCACCATTATCCACATTCAGCTAAGCCACATGGCATCATTAAGCCCTTTATGAAATTCACTGACCTAATGTGTGTCCTGAAGGCTGCTAAAGTGAAATCCCATCTTATCTGGTCTGGCCATAATCTTTTTATTTCACAGGATGCCCGTTGAAAAGAATTCCTAGCACTTCACCCCCAGATGAGACTTTTGAACATTCAATATGGCATTCTACATCCCTGCCTCTGTAAGATCACCAAGGAAAGCACCTCACGATCTTTTGATGACCCGGCGAAACTGGAATCTTTTCTGCAAAGTATTACAAATCAAAATATGGAGACTAATGCTTAATATTTTTTAAATATATTTTAGTTTTCTCTACATATTTTCTTTTTACTTCTACTCAAATTATATACTTCTATAACTTTATGTCTCATTTTCTTCTCTTCTCTATTTGTTTTCTTGCATTTTATGGTGTATATTTCGAATACTCTTTGCACGGATATGCCTTTCTTCATCCTTTTGTAATTTTGTTGTTTGTGCTGTTTTGTGCTGATACTCTCCTTTCTGGTGTATGGGTCGGGATTGTTCTTCTCAAATCTTTACGCGACGTTCAACTCAGTATAGCAATATGGCCAGCGATTTACACACATCCTCCAGGCCTTCTTCTTCTGGTACAAAGCCAAAAAGAGCGAAGAACGACCCCCTTCTCCTATTTTATCATTCCAGAACCCTGTTCTATACTTTATTTTGGATAAGGGACGTGGCTTCAACCATTTATGTGCATAACTAAAGAAAAATTGCAACAAATTGAGTATCAATGAATTGTTGTGGGAGGAAAGATGGCGGAGTTGGTACAACACGTGTGGGATCTTCAAGATATATCTTCCAAAATACCTATACTGGAACAAGTAATTCAAAAGCTTAAACTATGTACTTAGGACCTTGAAAATGGAAATAGATGGAACAATCTTTGCCTTTACGGTCTTACTGAGACTATTGAGGGGTCTGATCTTCTGTCTTTCTTGCAGAAATTTCTTCCAGACCTCCTGGATCTTCAATCTACACCTCCTCGTATTCAACGTGCACATCGTCTGGGCCACCATCATCCTCATTCAGCTAAGCCACATGACATCATTATGCCCTTTTTGGAATTCACTGACCTAATGTGTGCCCTGAAGGCTGCTAAAGTGAAATCCCATCTTATCTGGTCTGGCCATAATCTTTTATTTCACAGGATGCCCGTCGAAAAGAATTCTTAGCACTTCGCCCTCAGATGAGACTTATGAACATTCAATATGGCATTCTACATCCCTTCCTCTGTAAGATCACCCAGGAAGGTACCTCACGTTCTTTTGATGACCCGGCGAAACTGGAATATTTTCTACATAGTATTACAAATCAAAATATGGAGACTAATGCTTAGTATTTTTTAAATATGTTTAAATGTTTAAATACGGATTTTCTTTTTTACTTCTACTCAAATTATATACTTCTTTATATTTATGACTCATTTTCTTTTCTTTTCAATTTGTTTTCTTGCAAACGTATGGTGTATATTTGTAATACTCTTTGCACGGATATGTCTTTCTTCATCCTTTTGTAACTTTGTTTCCTTTTAATCTGAAGCTACTTATGCTACAATGTTTTAGTTTTTCTTCTCTATTGCCATTTTTGCTTTTGGCGTAAATATGCCCTTCTCTTACCCTGTAACCTGCTCAATTCAGATCTGGATTTGTATCCCTCATTTCTCTTTCATTTCTCTTTTTCTTATTCTTTCTCGTTACCCCCTTTTCTCTCTTATTCAACTTTTTTCCTACTTGTCTACCCCTCTCCCTACTCTTATTCTTACATGAGTGTTTTCTTTATTCATTTTATTCTTTCTCTCATAAATACTTAGTTTATTTTATTTCATGGGTGATAATTGGTGTCTTTTTTATTGGTCCTGCAGCCCATTGTGCCTGTTCCCTTAAATTTCACTTACCCCGCAACATGTTTAATGTTGTCTTGTGGACTGTCCGTGGTCTGGTTCATTCCATCAAGTGTCAAAAGGTACTTTCCCATCTATCTAAACTGAACTCACATGTTGCTTTTTTACAGGAAACGCATTGTAACCATGGTGAATCACTTAAACCTAAACATCAATGGGTTAATCAGGTTATTTTTTTCTCCTGCTGTTAATCGTAAAGGTGGTGTTGCCATTTTATTCCCCAAGTCATTGAATGTTCAAATGTTATCATCTGAATGTTATACGAATAGATGATGGGTATTGGTTGATGCTATTATATTTCAAAAACAATTCACTTACTTCAATATTTTTGGCACTGTTAAATCTGAACCCGACTTTTGGAAAAATGTTAAATTAAAACTTTCTTCTATTTCTAACCCCAATATTATTGTTGCTGGTGATTTTAATGATTTGTTGCATCCATTCACTGACAGAAAGTCCATTCTTTGATGTATGGAAAACTTGTAATCCTTATGTATATGAATTCACATTTTTCTCCAGTGTACATCATACTATGTCTCGTATTGATTATATTTTGGTTTTCAAATCATTACTCCCCTCTATTCAATCATCAGAAATTGGTTCTATTTGTATTTCTGATCATGCTCCTGTTTTGTTGTCCTTTGATATGTTCCTCAACACCTCCAAACAGGGCCATTGGCATTTTAACAATTCTTTACTACTAGACCATACCTTTGTCTTGGAAGTGACTGCTTTTATTAATGAATTTTTTCAAATCAATCACTCTGTAGATACCTCTGTTCATAATAATTGTTATAATAATGTTTTTAAGGCTTCCTTCAGGCCCTTCACTATTACCTACTCTGCCAGGAAAAAACAAGTATTGAATTCTAACTACCTTTCAGCTCTTCAACATTTAATGGTTCTGGAAAACACCTGCTTCACCTCCAAATCCTCCTCAAGCTTACCTCAAGTCTGCCTTGAATAAGATTGCTATGGTTGATGCTTGCAATATCCTTCTTAAAATTAAGTCCAAATACCATGAGGTCCAAAATAAGGCTGGTAAAATGTTGGCCAATTATTTAAAAATTAAATCAGAATGGAAAAATATTGGTCCTATTCGAAGTGGACATAAAAACAAGTTGATTTCCTCTGACATCATAAATACCTTTCAGTCCTATTATGAATAACTCTTTACAGAATAAATTACTCCTTCTGAATGTGATATCAATTTTTTTCCAGGGACTCCCTAATCCTCCTGCCCTTTCTGATACCCTCCTACCCCTTGAAAAAGATATTTCTCTCCTAGAAACCTTTGATGCTCTTATATCTTTAAAAAAAAAAGCTAAATCTCCTTGTCCTGATGGTTTTTCCATAGAACTTCTTTAATTATTTTCCTCTATTTTTGCTCCTAAGTTACTAGAACTTTTTTTTCTAACTCTAATGCTAATGGTTCATTTTTGGAAGCCCTTATTGTCATTATCCACAAGCATGATAAAGAACCTACCCTTTGTAAAAACATCCGGCCAATTTTATTAATCAATTATCACTATACAATTTTTGCTAACATTTTGGCATCTTGTTTGGAAGATATCATCCTGCTTCTTATTAAGCCTGACCAAGCTGGTTTTATTGCGGGCTGACTTGCATCTGATAGTTCCAGAATGTTCTCCAACATTTTTGCCCTTGGGAAAAATATTCCTCTCCCCAAGCAGCCCTGTCACTTCCTGCTTAAAAAGCCTTGGACCGCATACATTGGCAATTTGTTTTATACTCTCCATTGGTTTGGTTTTGGTCATAAACGTATTTGCTTTATCAAACTACTGTATGATGAACCACATGCTTGTGAATTTGTTAATGGTCATTTCTTTCCGTACTTTAAACTACATTGAGGCACTATTCAGGGTAGTCCTCTCTCACCGTTGCTTTTTCTGCTTTGCTTGGAACCTTTTCTTGAACGTATAAGATGTAATCCCGCTATAACTGGTTTTAAATTCAACTCTCTGCCAATGCAGATGATATTTTAGATTATATGTCTAATCCCTCCACTTCCTTGGCTCCTTTATTGCAAGAGATTACTTTATATTCCAATGTCTCTTGTTACAAGCTAAATTTCTCTAAAACTGAGACTTTAAGACGAACTCCTCCTGTTATCATTATATGTTTGACAACACTAACTTTACATGGTGTCCCCATATGATTAAATACCTAGGGGTCTGGTTCTCCCCCACGATACCTGAGACAATAACTCATAATTTTACTTCTTTAAAACTCAAACTCCAAAGTTAATATCTTCCTGGTCTCCTTTATTTTTATCTTGTTGGGGTGGATTGGATACCATTGAAATGATGATCATCCCTCATGTTCTTTTTATGGTCTCTATGTTACCCTTTAAAATTCCTAATTATTATTTTTCTCAAATCACTGCTATCTGTACTAAATTTCTTTGGAATAACAAGCATGTTCACATTGCTTCATCTAAGCTAATTCGACCAATGACTGAAGGTGCTGTACGATTTCCAGACTTTAAGTTATATCATACCACATTTTAGTTTGACAATTTTGTGCTATGTCTAAAGAACACCATAACTCTCCTATACCAACATGGATTGTTTTTGAACGCTCTTTATTACATACATTTTCTTTCCAGGATGTTGTTTTCATGGTAATTGTACATTCATATCTAAAAACCCAAATTTAAAGTATTCCTACCATCTATTACATGCACTATTTACCAAGGGATCTGCTTTTTATCAATCCCCTCTTGCATCCTCTATTTGGTATAATACATTAATCAAATTTGGCCAGAAATCATTTGACTTCAAACATTGGAAGGAAAATTGTATTTTCTATGTGCGTCATTTGGTCTCTCAAAATTCCATTTGACCTTTTTCACAGGAGAAGTTTGGCCTTCCTGATTCCTACCTTTAACAATATAATCAATTATTTCCTGTACTTCAAACCAATATATTAAACAACAACTTCACATCTGATGTTACTCAATTTGTCCCTATGACACCGTTATACAATTTTACTAGCGATTCCACCCCCAGAGCTTCCTTCATATATTAATCCCTGTCTTCCCCTATCTATACGACAAATACATCCTCTATCGAGCTGATGTGGGAGAAAGATCTGTCTCAGTCATTATCTATCCATCAATGGGATTAATTGTGGCGTAAACTGTTTGGTACCTCTAAAGCTGCCAATATTACACAATCTTTATTTTTTATATACAATAGAGCTGTTATTACTCCCTCTTGCCTTCATATATTTGACCCCTCTATCTCTTCCTTATGCTGGTCATGTCTCTCCTCTGATGATATTTGACTCATTTACTTTATTACTGTCCTAAAGTGAATGACTTTTGGAAAGCCATATGGTCAAAATGTTTGTTGATTTTTTCATGCAATATTCCATTCTCTATCCAAAATATTTTCCTTGGTACTTTATCTGCTGATTTTAATCATTTGTCTACAAAACCTGTTTTATTTGATCTTTTTATTGCTCTTGCTTTCAAAGTTATACTAACTTGTTGGAAAGATAAATCTAAACTATGTTTTTTGGCTTGGTGGAACCTTATTTGTCATGAACACAGACTATCTTTTGTCTCATCTTCTTCATTATCTCAAAAAATTAAATCTGATTGACTTTGGTTACCCTTTACCACTTTTCTATCTTCACACTTGTCACTCTCCTAAAACGTTTGCTTTTCTTTCTCTTCCTTCTCTTTCTCTTTCCCTCCCCCTTTTCTTTTGTCTAATCTCACCTTTCCTCCCATTTCCTTTTCGTAAAACAACTACAAAACATATTAAGTATTATTGGTTTATTTCGTTTTTCTTAAGCACTAGAGTTGTAACTCACTTTTTTGTGTATTTAAGGGATTTCTTGTTCAAATGAGTTTATTAACTCTGTATTATGTTTTAGCTTGTTATATGTTGCTTAACTACTCTGTAATGTGGACTATCTTTTACCTTTCAATAGAAAGTATTTAACAAAAGAAAAAGAGACAATACCCAGGTATAGCTATTGATTCATGCATAAGAATGTATAGGAAAGTTCCTAGAACTTGGGGGCATATTTACATGAAAATGGCACAGCATTGGGCCACAAGCAATTTTGCTGAGCCGAGCAGTGTACTTTTCAAAATGCAGGGATCCGCCATATTAACAACAGTACGGCTCATCCCTGTGCTCACCATTGTGCCAGTGCTGAAAAGGCTGTCTAGGATTAAGGATGCCTCCTCTGCAGGGATGATTGTGTTTGTGCAGGGACGGCTTACTGCACAAAAACAATCATTAATGGCATTTTGCACTTTCTTTGTGAGCTGCAGAATGTAGCACACATAGAAAGAACAAAAAACAAAGAGAAATACAAGTATTTCTCCTCGTTGCGCCACAATAATGCCTCCTTTTGAAAGGCATTAGCTTTTTGCACTGCCTAAAATGTACAGATCTTTATAAATCAAGAGCAGTGTTAAAAGACCATGTGTGTTGCTGGGGACGGCCACAGCAACACCCATTGCACAACCCTTGTCTCAGAAAGCTGCATTGCAGAGGGCCATATTTACAAGGCTGTGTTAAGCCACAAAAAGTGGCTTAGCACGGCCTTGTATATATGACCGCCCCCCCGAGCGCAAAAAAAGTGACGCTTCGGTGGTGCTTGGAGCTTGTAAATATGCCCCCTAGTTTCCTCCCATTAAAGTGCTCCTCCATTTAAAAAAAAAATGTATAGTAAAGAAAGAGGTTCTTGCTAACTACCAGTCAATGTCTCATTTGCCACATGTCTCTAAACTCTTGGAAAAAATCAAACAAATGTCCTTCTTCTTCTTTTGTGGATTGGTTTTCGATGTAGATTCAGTACAGAAAAAGTGCTGGTAGATGAACTCTGTCTAACATCAGAGGAAGCTGGATTACCTTAATCTATAATCGTTGAGGGCCTCTAAGAACCCTAAACCAGTTGATTTATTAGCACGATTGCAGGGTCACTATGTCCAAGGTATAGCCTCTGATTGGTTCCAGGATTTCTTATTATCGTACTGATATAAAATTTCCCTACCTCCATTCACATCTACATCTCAGCAGATTTTTAATGGTGTACCACAGGGGTCTATATGTTCATGGTGTTCTTTAGTAAGCATGTCCTCCTTTTGGATTACCACATTTTTTTAGTATGCCGAAGTGTCTCTTGCCACTAATCAGAATTGCTGTTTTCCCACCACTCACTGTGCCACTGGATTCAAGCTATCCTGGCTGACGAGGAGTGAAACCCCAAAACCGGTCCTAGGAGGCTTGTTTCTGGTCCAGGGAGGGCCTGGCTTGGCAGTTCGGGCTGGACTGTTCCATCAATTGTGTGTCTTTTGCTTTCTCGCCCTAAGTGCGCTGAGAATGCCCAGACGTGGGTCCTGGGTTCACTGTGCCACTGGATTCAAGCTATCCTGGCTGATGAGGAGTAAAACCCTGAAGCCGGTCCTAGGATGCTTGTTTCTAGCCCAGGGAGGGCCTGGCTTGGCAGTTCGGGCTGGGCTGTTCCCATGAGGCACATGGTCAAGACTGATTTGCATATGTCCAGGTCTAAACTGGAATGGAATGGTGAGCAAAAGAATGATGGATTTAACCCAGATCTATTGACTGGGAGTGAATGTTTTGATTTGTTCTGCATTCCGTCCATCAATTGTGTGTCTTTTGTTTTCTCGCTCTAAGTGCACCGGTTATGCCCAGACGTGGATCCTGGGCATAGTGTGCCACTGGATTCAAGCTATCTTGGCTGATGAGGGGTGAAACTCTGAAACCGGTCCTAGGATGCTTGTTTCTGGTCCAGGGAGGGCTTGCCTTGGCAGTTCGGGCTGGACTGTTCCAATAATGCACAGGGTCAAGACTGATTTGGCCAGGTCTAAACTGGGGTGACATGATGAGCAAAAGAATGATGGATTTAACCCAGATCTCTTGACTGGGGGTGAATGTTTTAATTTGTTCTGCATTCCGTCCATAAATTGTGTGTCATTTACTTCCCACAAAAATCATCATTAGAAGGAGAAGCCAGGCAAAAGGACTTTTTTTACTGACATCCATCTTCGCACAAAATGACGTTACTATATTTTCCTTTATTGAGCTGCCAAACCATCTTTAAAGCAGAAGCCAGACAAGAGGACTTAATTTTCCATCATCCATTTGCAAGGAAGTGACATCATTGGTTTCCTCCAAAAACATATTTAAAAGACAAAGCTAGGAAAGAGGACTACATATCCCACTATCACCCTCCAATGGAAGTCACATTACAGCATTTCCCATCATTCATATCCAAAAGAAGTGACATCACTTCCCACCTTCTCCCTACTTCAATCAACTTTTGAGGACTTTCCATCATCCAGGAGTCCCTAGTGAATGGTGAACACAGGCAAGGTTTAGCAATGTTAGAGCCAAGAAGGGCCTGAGGCCAGAATCCGGTTCCACTGAAATACAAAATGGGATATAAACAGGTGCCTTACCAGACACCCTATACTGCAAAGCACACACAGCCCAAGACAACCCAAACATTGATATAGCATTCCCACAGCATATAGTCCCAATCTCATACACATCCCACCGACTAACAAACAACCTCTTACTCCAAAACACACATGATACATGATACATGATACTCTCCCATCTGAATGGTGATAACACCTTGCTTCATGCACTTCCCTTTGGCACCCCTTAAATTCAACCTACATGCCACAGTGTTCCTCATTGTGAAGAAAATTATTTCATCACACCCATCCCGATGGCACTCATTGGCTACCCTTGCTGGCCCACACCATCATCAAAAGCAGTTGCATCCTCTACAAAGCCATCACAGCTAGAACACCTGCTCATCTTGCTGATAAACTCACCATCTCTGGTTCTGGTGTTTTTCTGCACAACTACAGGCAGGACACCATCAGACTGCTGACTAACAAGTGTAAAAAAAGACATAGCAAGGCAGCAGGCCTTTTCTATCTATGCGCCCTGGATCTGGAGCAGCATCCCCATATCCATCAGTACCACTCCAACGCTACTCCAGTTTATGAAAGAACGTTACATGATAATGCTTTTACCGTCGACAAATCATCTATCTTGCCTTTCGGCTAGGTTCACTCTATAGAAGTTCCACCTTCAGAGATTACATTGAAGCTATACAACGGTTTAAATGCCACTGTAAGTATTTGTTGGACCTGATCTGTAGCGTCACCCCCAAACTTTTATGCCTTTTACCCTCAACTTTATGCTGAATTCCCTTTGTTTGGCCATAGGAATCTCAGCACTTTACCACTGCTAAACAGTGCTAAAGTGCTTGTGCTCACTACCCTATAACATGGTTAAATTGGCTTGTACGAAATTGACATATTTAATTTACTTGTAAGTCCCTTGTAGAGTGGTTTACCATATACCCAGGGCCTATGAATTAAATGCTACCAGTAGGCCCGCAGCTCTTATTGTGACACCCCCATTAGCAGTACCTTAAAACATGTAACATGTAGGAAAAAGGGATCAGTGGCTTTGGTAGAGTAGGAATGACTTACACAGGTGAGGTTATTTTTCTTTACTATGCATGACAGTTTCTCACATTGGCTTTATCCATTGCAGCCAAACATTCCATGTGTAATTTTTTGTCTCCTCTCAAATAGCGCCCAGCTGGGCCCCATGTAAATAATTTTCCTCCCTACAACTCATATTTGAGTCACTTTTCCATGGGTGTGCACCTCACTTATCTTACACAGTACCATTCCAAACCCAGGTAATGAAGTATGCCCCTCCTTCTGCCATTTCTCAACCCTTGTCATTCCTACTCTCCCTAGACCACTGATCCCTTTTGCCTACATTATCTGATTTCAGACGTCCCTCATTGTAAGATCCTGATGAGACCTCCTACCCTATGAGAGGTTGAAACGCCATTGACACGCTTTTAAAACGAACCTATGTACTCAGCCTTCATCATTGTCATGGGAGGCTGTAAATGATTATTGTGTTTGTCTAAATTGTAGTTTTTATATTTTGTAAACCATAGTGTATGTCACAATTGTCACTTGTATATATAGGTGCTAATTTCACTTGGGACACCTTACACCTTCTTTTACATGAATTTATAACTAAACAAGTAATTTACTCTTTGGGCTCTATGAGTGTTCTGAGTTTGTGCATCTTTTTCCCTATCTATTGCCATTGTGCTCAACAAATATTGTCATTATAAGTATTATTGTTACTGTCTCATTGATTCCACACATACCATTTTTTAAAATATTTAGCATAAATACTTTGCACACAGCCTCTAAGTTAGGTCTGACGGCTTTTTGTGCTAAGTTATCCAGGGTTAACTACACATTAATTTAGTGATTTTTTGCGGTTCACCTCGCAAAAGATTGTGGCTGTTGCATGACCAGGGTTCATACCCCAGTCAACCAACAATCCAATGTCTCACAGTTTTGTGTACAGTTGAGAAATAGACGAGTTGGCACTAACTAAATTGCAGCTGGAGCAAAACTGAAACACTAAGGGGCTTATTTACAAGGCCCTTGCGCTGCTGGTGCCTCGCTTTAAACATGGGAAAAAGTGAGATATCGATGACACAAGGAGCATGCAAATAAGCCTCTAAGTCCCTGTATAGCAACTACATTTGCCAATATCTGTTCTAGCCATCTGAGCTAGGACAATCTCTCAGCCCGCCCTGTATGTAAAGACCCTGGGAGTTGGGTTCCACACCAGGCTGAACATCACAGATCAGACCAGTGCAACAGTGTGAGCGTGTTTTTCCATCTCCACGTACCGCAGAGGAACATTCACCTCTTTTGTTTCCCACATAAGGTAACAACCATCAATCCATTAATTTTGGCACACCTTGATTACTATCTACCCCGATCTATCAACCAATTTTGTTTTCATACTAAATTTAATTTGAAATGCTGCACTTAGGACGGTATTAGAATTGTGCAGGTGCAGTCATGTAATTCCTGTGTTAGTGTCACTGCATTTACATCCCACTAAACACAGAGGGGCAAATATACAAGCCCCTTGCAAAACTTTTGTGACGCAGCGGCAGTGTAAACAATGCAGCCAATATAAAACGTGACACATCTAGGGAGACGCATCACGTTTTAAAGCCCTGTGCCGCATTATACCTGCGTCAGGTATAATGCATGCAGGGTGGGCGTTCCCACGCAGGAAAGCCTCGTAAAGGTGACCCAGGGAAATCTTGTAGATTTCACTGTACCACTTCTAGGACGCCACTGCTTCAAAACCTTACGCCTGCTTCAAGCAGGGGTAAGGAGTGAAGAAGTACAATAAGTATAGGTCTCAACTTGCATTGCTGGAGTTGCGTCGTGCTTGCGACACAACTCCAGAAATGCATGACTTTTGGACCAACAGATGCGTCAGAATTTCTGACGCATCTGTCAATCCTTGTGCCATGGTGCACCATATTGTAAATATGGCACATCCATGGTTGTGCAAGGGTATCACAGGCTGGCGCAGGGAAACTGACGCATCTCTACAGATGCGTCAGTTTCTTGGAAATCTGACCCATAGTTTGGATAAATCCATGTGTCTTGCTCACAAGACTCTGTATAGCACTCCGAAAACTCCCCTTTCAAATCAGTTTCAATGGCATTGCCCTGTACCTGCCCTTAGATCATCCAATCAACGTAGCCTACTAATACTGAAGACTAAAATATGTAAAATTTGATGGGAGAGCATTCTCAGTGGTATTGGCGGTACAATGATGTTGATCTTTAGGAAGGTCTTAGGGGCATAATATCAACAGCCAGCGATAATTATCGCTGACAGTGCTTAGCGATAACTTTTTTATCGCAGGCTATCTCTGGAATGTATCGCCCTGGTAGCGCGTTATTAACAACGCGTTTCTTCAGGGCGATAAAAATTCCAGAGCTAGTGAGGTTATCGCTGTTTTGCAGGGAACATCGCTGGTTTTCCAGTGATGTTCCCTGCAAAACGGCAATAACCTTGCTGATACGACCCTGTGTTTGGATTTTAGCAGACGTTAGTTTTTGGCGAAAACAGCTGTTTTCGCCAAAATCTAACATGTGCTAAAATCTTGTGGGCTACCTTGTATATATCGCGATGTGAACATCAGCGATATTTGCAAGGTAGTCCATCCGGGCAACGCCCAGTGACGCCCACTTTGCATCTCATTAGAGATGCAAAGGGAGGCGTCGGGAAAAAGGGTGCTAACATGCGATTATGCATGTTAGCACCCTCTTGTAAATAGGGCAATATTTTTATCTCTGCTTTTTTGGCTTTTTAAGCCAAAAAAGCGGAGATAAAGTCCTTGTAAAAATGCCCCTTAAACCGTGTCTTTTTCCACGGAAATGAACTGGTCTCTCTCCTTCTTGATAAAATGTGTTCCCTAGCACCAAGCAGACTTCTGGTGTTACAGCGCTTGCAAAAATCCCAATGCAAATAACAACCTGCAACAGCATTTTGACATGCACAATAGTGGTTGGATAAGGGGCCTGGCCTTCAACCAGGCTCTACTCCACTCCTGCGCCCTTTGGTTTTGGAGAATGTGGCCATAACCCTCTGCACAGCCTTTGTCAGTGCACGTTAGGAAATGTTTCCTGGAGGAATACTTACGTCTACTCTATAGAAATACAAAATAAAAGATACCTAATTGTATCGGTGATAAGAAGGACACTGAACTTTGATTGAAGAGACTGAAGATGGCATAACAAGAATATTATGAAAAAATATTTATTGGTATTTTTATATTACAAGAACGTTGTCACCTGATTTTCTACCTCTGTTGTGACGATCTTAACCTGCATTTGTATGCAAATAATCAATATGAGACGTCTAGGCTATATTAACTGTTCAAATGTTGTGTGAATTGTACATAAGCAGTTTGGAAAAACACGTTGTTTGTGAAATAGGTTGTCGAACTGCACAGTAAGGGGGGCTGTGGCTTACAGCTTTCAATCCAGCATAAATCGTACCTGTAACCAAAATTGTTGACATCCCCTTTAAAAATAAAAATAAAGGACATTTCCAAATTCAAGTGATGCTTCATAAACAGAAAACTAGCCCTAATGTCTTCCGATGTGCCTGATTCATATAATTCAAGAAACAATTATCAGCAGACTTCTGCTGGGCATAACAAATCGCAGCATGGTAAACACAAAAGTGGAACAAATGGAAAAGAAAAAAATACAGTTTCTTCAACGTAACTTGTTTTTGTAAAAAATCGAAACCATAACAATCAGAAATCTCCACTGGTAGTCTGCCTTTCATAAAACATCTATCTTAGGGGTCGCCAGAACTGGGAATTTTTATAAAAACATTTCGTTTTCTGACTTTTTGTGACCACTGCAGGATTGCTAAAATGATGTAAGTTACACAGGGGACAATCGTCACGTATGTAGTTGTTTCTTACTGGAATCATTATTATTTTTCACGAAGATTTAAGTTCATAAAAGGATTTGCATGTTTCAGCGATCACATCGTATCTGATCAATTCCCCGCTTCTCCAGGTGGTGAACAAATACATTTAGTTCAAAATGCAATGATGAGAACGTAAATATCACATAATAGAGGTGGCACATTTGCTCGAATACTTTCAACCACCATACTTGCCAGACAGTGGCTATTTGTCATCATTTAGATAATCACACCTGTAAAATGTATAGGCGCCTGCTATTTGTCTACCTCTAGTGGTGAGATATTATGCAACAAACATCCCTGTATGATGTCATCCACCCTTGCATTTAGCCTCACTCTCTAATTCATGCCAGGCACAGTGACATTTTCAAAGAGTCAGTCTGAAAATTGAGGGGCATATTTATGAGTCCCTTTCGCCGCCTTAGCATGACTTATAGCGACGCTCCGGCTGCGCAAACTGCAAAATAATATTTTTGAGGTCACGCAAAGCCATTTTGCGTGGCTTTGAATGGCCTAATAGATATGGAGTAAGGCAAGGCAGCACAACTCGCTGCATTGCCTTACTCTGCACTACAGAGGTGTTCCATGGGCATTGCGGTTGGTGGTCCCACTCAACACCCATGGATTTTGATGCTTTCTCACATTTACAAAAACCATGTAAACCTGTAGATGTGCCAAAATCAGTGCTTAATTTGAGCCAGTATTTCTGGTGCCCGGCACCAGCACTACATTGTTAATACTGGGGCTTGTGACAGTCTGCCATAAAGTGGTACTCTCTAGCTAATATAGAGGTGATCACAAAAACAATAAATTATTAATTCAATATACATTAAAATGACTATTACCTATCGCCCAAAGTGCTCCTATAGCTTTGGGGGCCTGGAATAGTTTGAATTCTCACATTTGTAGTAGTGTGATGGTTAGTAATTGAGTTGTTATTATCATTGGCAGCACTAGCAGCGGCAAAGCCTGGTGCAAGCTGTAGTGGCCTCCTGATAAGATCCCTAGCACTTATTTGTGTATACATTATGCACTGGTCAAAACCTTACGCCTCCCCAGGGATGGTGCAATGCGAAGAAATAGCTTTCTTTCTCCTCGTTTTTCCTCTTTCTATAAGTGCTGTATTCTGCAGCACACATAGAAAGAGGAAAAAGACTCCCACGATTGTTTTTGTGCAGGAAGGTGCCCCTTTCTGCACAAAAACAACCCTGCCAACAACACAGGCACCCTAGCACCATGGTGCAAGGGTGCCTGCATTGGTGCTAGGCTGCCAAAAAGGCACGTAGTGCAGGGGGAAACAACAGGAATGCACCATATTGGATAAACATGGTGCATTTCTGCCCTTTCACTTTGACGTAGGGCACGGAGACTTGCTGGCTGCCTTACACCAAACCACCAATAATGAGGCCCTAAATGTCAACCTGTCTCTATATGAGGTATCATGTTTGAGGCAGAGTAACGTGTCTGCCAAACTCTAAATGGGGCTATGACACAGGTTTGGGATAGTCTCTGTCACAGGTTTAGGCTGACTGATGTCTCAAGTAGTTGAACAGCTGGAGCAGACCTGCTTTACCACCATAGACAATGGTAAATAGGTGCTCGTCACCTGTACATTCAAGACGTGCTCCTTTAGATGGAAGCATAGCAGCATTTGTTGGAATATCTAGAATAAAAAACTGAATATAATGCAATAGCATACCAAAAGCAACAAAGAAACATAATTAAAATATAACACTGCACATCACAACAAAACAGTCAAAGCAGAATGCAACACAACAAAATCATATTTCAGTAACAGAGCGCAATAACAATGCTGCACATAAAAACAACAGAACACATCTCCACCACAAACTAATGCCAGAGTACAAATGAGCAAAATCATTCGTACCACTCGTTTCCTCTGCCAGAATGCTGTTTTAATGATATAGTGGTAAAAGGTGTTTAGAGCAAGCACTGCCTTAACTTACCACCGACGACATGAGATAACACAGTCAAAATATGTTTTGTGATTCGTCCCTTGGTGTCTAATATAATTGATGAGCTGCAGCGCTAGTATTTCACCAACATAGACAGCAGTAAATGGATGTTTGCCACTGGAACCTTAACCCCTTCAGTGCCCATGCCGAGATAGTCTCGTCATGGAGCGCGGTTGCGCTGTGCCCTTGACGAGACTATCTCGTCATGAACCCCGCCCGCTAATTCAACGCCCGGCACAGGGCGTGGAAAGCGCGGTGCACTGAAGAGGTTAAAGCAAGATGCTGTGTGTTGCTGGAAATGAAGCAGCATTTGCTAACCTCTCCAAAGTACACAAAGGAGTGCATCACAGTAGCATAAGACGAAGAAAAATATCAGAATCTAAAATATAATTGGGCACAATCAAACACAACAGTAAACATAAGAAGCAACACAACAACCACAGTACAACACAAAAGCAAAACAACACAATGTAGAGACCCTGGGAGTTAGGTTCCACACCAGGCTGAACATCACAGATCAGACCAGTGCAACACTGTGAGCGTGTTTTTCCATCTCCACATACCGCAGAGGAACATTCACCTCTCAGCAGAGTAGGCTATATAGTAATAAATGGTCACTCACCCACAGATACCCCCCAGGCCTGGACAAGAACCAACGGACGAACCCACTCATTTCTGGACTTCACACTGGCAAACAGCGAAATGTTCACCCTAATTGAGTGCCATCACAACGCAGCACTGGGGGAAAATGATCATCGACCCCAAATAATAACATTATCCTTTGATATCCCTAACCATCACGCACTTGCTCATACGATATCAGACAGTCACACGGAGAATCTAAGACAAATGAAATGGTCGTCAAGCGTTGTCCCCATTGTTATGGAGAAATGTTGTCATCTTCTACGTTCACAAGGTGAAAAAAACGTGCCTATTATCAACGGATGGGAAGTGCTTGTGAACAGTCTATTAAACGAATTTCCGACCCAATCTCATTCCCGGCCAGATCCTCCTCAACTTCAGATTTCTCCTGCAACAAAAACACTAAAACAACTAAGAAACGCTGCTCTGCACCGGACCAGAAAAAGCCCGGGAAACGTACTTTTTTTTAACTATTACAAGCAAGCTCAAAAAGCTTTCAAGGCCTCTGTACATAGAGACAAACAATCAGCATCAGACCAGTACTGGCTGAAGTTAGTCCATGCCAGCAAAAAGTCCAACACAAAGTTATTTTGGGCCCTTGTGAACAGAGGCCCACTAGGAGGCAGAGGACATATCACTGCAAACATAAGTGCAGACGACTGGACGAATTGTACATAGCAGCTGGGAAAAACACGTCGTTTGTGAAATAGGTTGTCGAACTGCACAGTAAGGGGGGCTATGGCTTACAGCTTTCAATCCAGCATAAATCGTACCTGTAACCAAAATTGTTGACATCCCCTTTAAGAATAAAAATAAATGACATTTCCAAATACAAGTGATGCTTCATAAACAGAAAACTAGCCCTAATGTCTTCCGATGTGCCTGATTCATATAATTCAAGAAACAATTATCAGCAGACTTCTGCTGGGCATAACAAATCGCAGCATGGTAAACACAAAAGTAAATAAATGGAAAAGAAAAAAGTAAATTTTCTTCAACGTAACTTGTTTTTGTAAAAAATCGAAACCATAACAATCAGAAATCTCCACTGGTAGTCTGCCTTTCATAACACATCTATCTTAGGGGTCGCCAGAACTGGGACTTTTTATAAAAACATTTCGTTTTCTGACTTTTTGTGACCACTGCAGGATTGCTAAAATGATGTAAGTTGCACAGGGGACAATCGTCACGTATGTAGTTGTTTCTTACTGGAATCATTATTATATTTCCATCTCGGTGCGGATGGGGATGGTGTGATCGAAAAAATAAATCAAATGGCGTCACGAAGATTTAAGTTCATAAAAGGATTTGCATGTTTCAGCTATCACATCCTATCTGATCAATTCCCCGCTTCTCCAGGTGGTGAAGAAATACATTTAGTTCAAATTGCAACGATGAGAACGTAAATATCACATAATAGAGGTGGCACATTTGCTCGAATACTTTCAACCACCATACTTGCCAGACAGTGGCTATTTGTCATCATTTAGATAATCACACCTATAAAATGTATAGGCGCCTGCTATTTGTCTACCTCTAGTGGTGAGATATTATGCAAAAAACATCACTGTATGATGTCATCCATCCTTGCATTTAGCCTCACTCTCTAATTCATGCCAGGCACGGTGACTTTAAAAGAGTCAGTCTGAAAATTGAGGGGCATATTTATGAGTCCCTTTTGCCGCCTTAGCATGACTTATTGCGACGCTCCGGCTGCGCAAACTGCAAAATAATATTTATGAGGTCACGCAAAGCCATTTTGCGTGGCTTTGAATGGCCTAATAGATATGGAGTAAGGCAAGGCAGCACAACTCGCTGCATTGCCTTACTCTGCACTACAGAGGTGTTCCATGGGCATTGCGGTTGGTGGTCCCACTCAACACCCATGGATTTTGATGCTTCCTCACATTTACAAAAACCATGTAAACCTGTAGATGTGCCAAAATCAGTGCTTAATTTGAGCCAGTATTTCTGGTGCCCGGCACCAGCACTACATTGTTAATACTGGGGCTTGTGACAGTCTGCCATAAGGTGGTACTCTCTAGCTAATATAGAGGTGATCATAAAAACAATAAATTATTAATTCAATATACATTCAAATGACTATTACCTGCTGCCCAAAGTGCTCCTATAGCTTTGGGGGCCTGGAATAGTTTGAATTCTCACATTTGTAGTAGTGTGATGGTTAGTAATTGCGTTGTTATTATCATTGGCAGCACTAGCAGCGGCAAAGCCTGGTGCAAGCTGTAGTGGCCTCCGGATAAGATCCCTAGCACTTATTTGTGTATACATTATGCACTGGTCAAAACCTTACGCCTCCCCAGGGATGGTGCAATGCAAAGAAATAGCTTTCTTTCTCCTCGCTTTTCCTCTTTCTATAAGTGCTGTATTCTGCAGCACACATAGAAAGAGGAAAAAGACTGCCAGGATTGTTTTTGTGCAGGAAGGTGCCCCTTTCTGCACCAAAACAACCCTGCCAACAACACAGGCACCCTAGCACCATGGTGCAAGGGTGCCTGCATTGGTGGTAGGCTGCCAAAAATGCACGGAGTGCAGGGGGAAACAACAGGAATGCACCATATTGGATAAACATGGTGCATTTCTGCCCTTTCACTTTGACGTAGGGCACGGAGACTTGCTGGCTGCCTTACACCAAACCACCAATAATGAGGCCCTAAATGTCAACCTGTCTCTATATGAGGTATCATGTTTGAAGCAGAGTAACGTGACTGCCAAACTCTAAATGGGGCTATGACACAGGTTTGGGATAGTCTCTGTCACAGGCTTAGGCTGACTGATGTCTCAAGTAGTTGAACAGCTGGAGCAGACCTGCTTTACCACCATAGACAATGGTAAATAGGTGCTCGTCACCTGTACATTCAAAACGTGCTACTTTATATGGAAGTATAGCAGCATTTGTTGGAATATCTAGAATAAAAAACTGAATATAATGCAATAGCATACCAAAAGCAACAAAGAAACATAATTAAAATATAACACTGCACATCACAACAAAACAGTCAAAGCAGAATGCAGCACAACAAAATCATATTTCAGTAACAGAGTGCAATAACAATGCTGCACATAAAAACAACAGAACACATCCCCACCTCAAACTAATGCCAGAGTACAAATGAGCAAAATCATTCGTACCACTCGTTTCCTCTGCCAGAATGCTGTTTTAATGATATAGTGGTAAAAGGTGTTTAGAGCAAGCACTGCCTTAACTTACCACCGACGACATGAGATAACACAGTCAAAATATGTTTTGTGATTCGTCCCTTGGTGTCTAATATAATTGATGAGCTGCAGCACTAGTATTTCACCAACATAGACAGCAGTAAATGGATGTTTACCACTGGAACCTTAAAGCAAGATGCTGTGTGTTGCTGGAAATGAAGCAGCATTTGCAGACCTCTCCAAAGTACACAAAGGAGTGCATCACAGTAGCATAAGACAAAGCAAAATATCAGAATCTAAAATATAAGTGGGCACAATCCAACAAAACAGTAAAAATAAGAAGCAACACAACAACCACAGCACAACACAAAAGTAAAACAACACAATGTAGAGACCCTGGGAGTTAGGTTCCACACCAGGCTGAACATCACAGATCAGACCAGTGCAACACTGTGAGCGTGTTTTTCCATCTCCACATACCGCAGAGGAACATTCACCGCTTAGCAGAGTAGGCTATATAGTAATAAATGGTCGCTCACCCACAGATACCCCCCAGGCCTGGACAAGAGCCAACGGACGAACCCACTAATTTCTGGACTTCACACTGGCAAGCATCGAAATGTTCACCCTAATTGAGTGCCATCACAACGCAGCACTGGGGGAAAATGATCATCGACCCCAAATATTAACATTATCCTTTGATATCCCTAACCATCACGCACTTGCTCATACGATATCAGACAGTCACACAGAGAATCTAAGACAAATGAAATGGTCGTCAAGCGTTGTCCCCACTGTTATGGAGAAATGTTGTCATCTTCTACGTTCACAAGGTGGAAAAAACGTGCCTATTATCAACGGATGGGAAGTGCTTGTGAACAGTCTATTAAACGAATTTCCGACCCAATCTCATTCCCGGCCAGATCCTCCTCAACTTCAGATTTCTCCCGCAAGAAAAACACTAAAACAACTAAGAAACACTGCTCTGCACCGGACCAGAAAAAGCCCGGGAAACGTAATTTTTTTTAACTATTACAAGCAAGCTCAAAAAGCTTTCAAGGCCTCCGTACATAGAGACAAACAATCAGCATCAGACCAGTACTGGCTGAAGTTAGTCCATCCCAGCAAAAAGTCCAACACAAAGTTATTTTGGGCCCTTGTGAACAGAGGCCCACTAGGAGGCAGAGGACATATCACTGCAAACATAAGTGCAGACGACTGGACGAATTGTACATAGCAGTTGGGAAAAACACGTCGTTTGTGAAATAGGTTGTCGAACAGCACAGTAAGGGGGGCTATGGCTTACAGCTTTCAATCCAGCATAAATCGTACCTGTAACCAAAATTGTTGACATCCCCTTTAAGAATAAAAATAAATGACATTTCCAAATACAAGTGATGCTTCATAAACAGAAAACTATCCCTTATGTCTTCCGATGTGCCTGATTCATATCATTCAAGAAACAATTATCAGCAGACTTCTGCTGGGCATAACAAATCGCAGCATGGTAAACACAAAAGTGGAACAAATGGAAAAGAAAAAAATACAGTTTCTTCAACGTAACTTGTTTTTGTAAAAAATCGAAACCATAACAATCAGAAATCTCCACTGGTAGTCTGCCTTTCATAAAACATCTATCTTAGGGGTCGCCAGAACTGGGAATTTTTATAAAAACATTTCGTTTTCTGACTTTTTGTGACCACTGCAGGATTGCTAAAATGATGTAAGTTACACAGGGGACAATCGTCACGTATGTAGTTGTTTCTTACTGGAATCATTATTATTTTTCACGAAGATTTAAGTTCATAAAAGGATTTGCATGTTTCAGCGATCACATCGTATCTGATCAATTCCCCGCTTCTCCAGGTGGTGAACAAATACATTTAGTTCAAAATGCAATGATGAGAACGTAAATATCACATAATAGAGGTGGCACATTTGCTCGAATACTTTCAACCACCATACTTGCCAGACAGTGGCTATTTGTCATCATTTAGATAATCACACCTGTAAAATGTATAGGCGCCTGCTATTTGTCTACCTCTAGTGGTGAGATATTATGCAACAAACATCCCTGTATGATGTCATCCACCCTTGCATTTAGCCTCACTCTCTAATTCATGCCAGGCACAGTGACATTTTCAAAGAGTCAGTCTGAAAATTGAGGGGCATATTTATGAGTCCCTTTCGCCGCCTTAGCATGACTTATAGCGACGCTCCGGCTGCGCAAACTGCAAAATAATATTTTTGAGGTCACGCAAAGCCATTTTGCGTGACTTTGAATGGCCTAATAGATATGGAGTAAGGCAAGGCAGCACAACTCGCTGCATTGCCTTACTCTGCACTACAGAGGTGTTCCATGGGCATTGCGGTTGGTGGTCCCACTCAACACCCATGGATTTTGATGCTTTCTCACATTTACAAAAACCATGTAAACCTGTAGATGTGCCAAAATCAGTGCTTAATTTGAGCCAGTATTTCTGGTGCCCGGCACCAGCACTACATTGTTAATACTGGGGCTTGTGACAGTCTGCCATAAAGTGGTACTCTCTAGCTAATATAGAGGTGATCACAAAAACAATAAATTATTAATTCAATATACATTAAAATGACTATTACCTATCGCCCAAAGTGCTCCTATAGCTTTGGGGGCCTGGAATAGTTTGAATTCTCACATTTGTAGTAGTGTGATGGTTAGTAATTGAGTTGTTATTATCATTGGCAGCACTAGCAGCGGCAAAGCCTGGTGCAAGCTGTAGTGGCCTCCTGATAAGATCCCTAGCACTTATTTGTGTATACATTATGCACTGGTCAAAACCTTACGCCTCCCCAGGGATGGTGCAATGCGAAGAAATAGCTTTCTTTCTCCTCGTTTTTCCTCTTTCTATAAGTGCTGTATTCTGCAGCACACATAGAAAGAGGAAAAAGACTCCCACGATTGTTTTTGTGCAGGAAGGTGCCCCTTTCTGCACAAAAACAACCCTGCCAACAACACAGGCACCCTAGCACCATGGTGCAAGGGTGCCTGCATTGGTGCTAGGCTGCCAAAAAGGCACGTAGTGCAGGGGGAAACAACAGGAATGCACCATATTGGATAAACATGGTGCATTTCTGCCCTTTCACTTTGACGTAGGGCACGGAGACTTGCTGGCTGCCTTACACCAAACCACCAATAATGAGGCCCTAAATGTCAACCTGTCTCTATATGAGGTATCATGTTTGAGGCAGAGTAACGTGTCTGCCAAACTCTAAATGGGGCTATGACACAGGTTTGGGATAGTCTCTGTCACAGGTTTAGGCTGACTGATGTCTCAAGTAGTTGAACAGCTGGAGCAGACCTGCTTTACCACCATAGACAATGGTAAATAGGTGCTCGTCACCTGTACATTCAAGACGTGCTCCTTTAGATGGAAGCATAGCAGCATTTGTTGGAATATCTAGAATAAAAAACTGAATATAATGCAATAGCATACCAAAAGCAACAAAGAAACATAATTAAAATATAACACTGCACATCACAACAAAACAGTCAAAGCAGAATGCAACACAACAAAATCATATTTCAGTAACAGAGCGCAATAACAATGCTGCACATAAAAACAACAGAACACATCTCCACCACAAACTAATGCCAGAGTACAAATGAGCAAAATCATTCGTACCACTCGTTTCCTCTGCCAGAATGCTGTTTTAATGATATAGTGGTAAAAGGTGTTTAGAGCAAGCACTGCCTTAACTTACCACCGACGACATGAGATAACACAGTCAAAATATGTTTTGTGATTCGTCCCTTGGTGTCTAATATAATTGATGAGCTGCAGCGCTAGTATTTCACCAACATAGACAGCAGTAAATGGATGTTTGCCACTGGAACCTTAACCCCTTCAGTGCCCATGCCGAGATAGTCTCGTCATGGAGCGCGGTTGCGCTGTGCCCTTGACGAGACTATCTCGTCATGAACCCCGCCCGCTAATTCAACGCCCGGCACAGGGCGTGGAAAGCGCGGTGCACTGAAGAGGTTAAAGCAAGATGCTGTGTGTTGCTGGAAATGAAGCAGCATTTGCTAACCTCTCCAAAGTACACAAAGGAGTGCATCACAGTAGCATAAGACGAAGAAAAATATCAGAATCTAAAATATAATTGGGCACAATCAAACACAACAGTAAACATAAGAAGCAACACAACAACCACAGTACAACACAAAAGCAAAACAACACAATGTAGAGACCCTGGGAGTTAGGTTCCACACCAGGCTGAACATCACAGATCAGACCAGTGCAACACTGTGAGCGTGTTTTTCCATCTCCACATACCGCAGAGGAACATTCACCTCTCAGCAGAGTAGGCTATATAGTAATAAATGGTCACTCACCCACAGATACCCCCCAGGCCTGGACAAGAACCAACGGACGAACCCACTCATTTCTGGACTTCACACTGGCAAACAGCGAAATGTTCACCCTAATTGAGTGCCATCACAACGCAGCACTGGGGGAAAATGATCATCGACCCCAAATAATAACATTATCCTTTGATATCCCTAACCATCACGCACTTGCTCATACGATATCAGACAGTCACACGGAGAATCTAAGACAAATGAAATGGTCGTCAAGCGTTGTCCCCATTGTTATGGAGAAATGTTGTCATCTTCTACGTTCACAAGGTGAAAAAAACGTGCCTATTATCAACGGATGGGAAGTGCTTGTGAACAGTCTATTAAACGAATTTCCGACCCAATCTCATTCCCGGCCAGATCCTCCTCAACTTCAGATTTCTCCTGCAACAAAAACACTAAAACAACTAAGAAACGCTGCTCTGCACCGGACCAGAAAAAGCCCGGGAAACGTACTTTTTTTTAACTATTACAAGCAAGCTCAAAAAGCTTTCAAGGCCTCTGTACATAGAGACAAACAATCAGCATCAGACCAGTACTGGCTGAAGTTAGTCCATGCCAGCAAAAAGTCCAACACAAAGTTATTTTGGGCCCTTGTGAACAGAGGCCCACTAGGAGGCAGAGGACATATCACTGCAAACATAAGTGCAGACGACTGGACGAATTGTACATAGCAGCTGGGAAAAACACGTCGTTTGTGAAATAGGTTGTCGAACTGCACAGTAAGGGGGGCTATGGCTTACAGCTTTCAATCCAGCATAAATCGTACCTGTAACCAAAATTGTTGACATCCCCTTTAAGAATAAAAATAAATGACATTTCCAAATACAAGTGATGCTTCATAAACAGAAAACTAGCCCTAATGTCTTCCGATGTGCCTGATTCATATAATTCAAGAAACAATTATCAGCAGACTTCTGCTGGGCATAACAAATCGCAGCATGGTAAACACAAAAGTAAATAAATGGAAAAGAAAAAAATAAATTTTCTTCAACGTAACTTGTTTTTGTAAAAAATCGAAACCATAACAATCAGAAATCTCCACTGGTAGTCTGCCTTTCATAACACATCTATCTTAGGGGTCGCCAGAACTGGGACTTTTTATAAAAACATTTCGTTTTCTGACTTTTTGTGACCACTGCAGGATTGCTAAAATGATGTAAGTTGCACAGGGGACAATCGTCACGTATGTAGTTGTTTCTTACTGGAATCATTATTATATTTCCATCTCGGTGCGGATGGGGATGGTGTGATCGAAAAAATAAATCAAATGGCGTCACGAAGATTTAAGTTCATAAAAGGATTTGCATGTTTCAGCTATCACATCCTATCTGATCAATTCCCCGCTTCTCCAGGTGGTGAAGAAATACATTTAGTTCAAATTGCAACGATGAGAACGTAAATATCACATAATAGAGGTGGCACATTTGCTCGAATACTTTCAACCACCATACTTGCCAGACAGTGGCTATTTGTCATCATTTAGATAATCACACCTATAAAATGTATAGGCGCCTGCTATTTGTCTACCTCTAGTGGTGAGATATTATGCAAAAAACATCACTGTATGATGTCATCCATCCTTGCATTTAGCCTCACTCTCTAATTCATGCCAGGCACGGTGACTTTAAAAGAGTCAGTCTGAAAATTGAGGGGCATATTTATGAGTCCCTTTTGCCGCCTTAGCATGACTTATTGCGACGCTCCGGCTGCGCAAACTGCAAAATAATATTTATGAGGTCACGCAAAGCCATTTTGCGTGGCTTTGAATGGCCTAATAGATATGGAGTAAGGCAAGGCAGCACAACTCGCTGCATTGCCTTACTCTGCACTACAGAGGTGTTCCATGGGCATTGCGGTTGGTGGTCCCACTCAACACCCATGGATTTTGATGCTTCCTCACATTTACAAAAACCATGTAAACCTGTAGATGTGCCAAAATCAGTGCTTAATTTGAGCCAGTATTTCTGGTGCCCGGCACCAGCACTACATTGTTAATACTGGGGCTTGTGACAGTCTGCCATAAGGTGGTACTCTCTAGCTAATATAGAGGTGATCATAAAAACAATAAATTATTAATTCAATATACATTCAAATGACTATTACCTGCTGCCCAAAGTGCTCCTATAGCTTTGGGGGCCTGGAATAGTTTGAATTCTCACATTTGTAGTAGTGTGATGGTTAGTAATTGCGTTGTTATTATCATTGGCAGCACTAGCAGCGGCAAAGCCTGGTGCAAGCTGTAGTGGCCTCCGGATAAGATCCCTAGCACTTATTTGTGTATACATTATGCACTGGTCAAAACCTTACGCCTCCCCAGGGATGGTGCAATGCAAAGAAATAGCTTTCTTTCTCCTCGCTTTTCCTCTTTCTATAAGTGCTGTATTCTGCAGCACACATAGAAAGAGGAAAAAGACTGCCAGGATTGTTTTTGTGCAGGAAGGTGCCCCTTTCTGCACCAAAACAACCCTGCCAACAACACAGGCACCCTAGCACCATGGTGCAAGGGTGCCTGCATTGGTGGTAGGCTGCCAAAAATGCACGGAGTGCAGGGGGAAACAACAGGAATGCACCATATTGGATAAACATGGTGCATTTCTGCCCTTTCACTTTGACGTAGGGCACGGAGACTTGCTGGCTGCCTTACACCAAACCACCAATAATGAGGCCCTAAATGTCAACCTGTCTCTATATGAGGTATCATGTTTGAAGCAGAGTAACGTGACTGCCAAACTCTAAATGGGGCTATGACACAGGTTTGGGATAGTCTCTGTCACAGGCTTAGGCTGACTGATGTCTCAAGTAGTTGAACAGCTGGAGCAGACCTGCTTTACCACCATAGACAATGGTAAATAGGTGCTCGTCACCTGTACATTCAAGACGTGCTCCTTTAGATGGAAGCATAGCAGCATTTGTTGGAATATCTAGAATAAAAAACTGAATATAATGCAATAGCATACCAAAAGCAACAAAGAAACATAATTAAAATATAACACTGCACATCACAACAAAACAGTCAAAGCAGAATGCAGCACAACAAAATCATATTTCAGTAACAGAGTGCAATAACAATGCTGCACATAAAAACAACAGAACACATCCCCACCTCAAACTAATGCCAGAGTACAAATGAGCAAAATCATTCGTACCACTCGTTTCCTCTGCCAGAATGCTGTTTTAATGATATAGTGGTAAAAGGTGTTTAGAGCAAGCACTGCCTTAACTTACCACCGACGACATGAGATAACACAGTCAAAATATGTTTTGTGATTCGTCCCTTGGTGTCTAATATAATTGATGAGCTGCAGCACTAGTATTTCACCAACATAGACAGCAGTAAATGGATGTTTACCACTGGAACCTTAAAGCAAGATGCTGTGTGTTGCTGGAAATGAAGCAGCATTTGCAGACCTCTCCAAAGTACACAAAGGAGTGCATCACAGTAGCATAAGACAAAGCAAAATATCAGAATCTAAAATATAAGTGGGCACAATCCAACAAAACAGTAAAAATAAGAAGCAACACAACAACCACAGCACAACACAAAAGTAAAACAACACAATGTAGAGACCCTGGGAGTTAGGTTCCACACCAGGCTGAACATCACAGATCAGACCAGTGCAACACTGTGAGCGTGTTTTTCCATCTCCACATACCGCAGAGGAACATTCACCGCTTAGCAGAGTAGGCTATATAGTAATAAATGGTCGCTCACCCACAGATACCCCCCAGGCCTGGACAAGAGCCAACGGACGAACCCACTAATTTCTGGACTTCACACTGGCAAGCATCGAAATGTTCACCCTAATTGAGTGCCATCACAACGCAGCACTGGGGGAAAATGATCATCGACCCCAAATATTAACATTATCCTTTGATATCCCTAACCATCACGCACTTGCTCATACGATATCAGACAGTCACACAGAGAATCTAAGACAAATGAAATGGTCGTCAAGCGTTGTCCCCACTGTTATGGAGAAATGTTGTCATCTTCTACTTTCACAAGGTGGAAAAAACGTGCCTATTATCAACGGATGGGAAGTGCTTGTGAACAGTCTATTAAACGAATTTCCGACCCAATCTCATTCCCGGCCAGATCCTCCTCAACTTCAGATTTCTCCCGCAAGAAAAACACTAAAACAACTAAGAAACGCTGCTCTGCACCGGACCAGAAAAAGCCCGGGAAACGTAATTTTTTTTAACTATTACAAGCAAGCTCAAAAAGCTTTCAAGGCCTCCGTACATAGAGACAAACAATCAGCATCAGACCAGTACTGGCTGAAGTTAGTCCATCCCAGCAAAAAGTCCAACACAAAGTTATTTTGGGCCCTTGTGAACAGAGGCCCACTAGGAGGCAGAGGACATATCACTGCAAACATAAGTGCAGACGACTGGACGAATTGTACATAGCAGTTGGGAAAAACACGTCGTTTGTGAAATAGGTTGTCGAACAGCACAGTAAGGGGGGCTATGGCTTACAGCTTTCAATCCAGCATAAATCGTACCTGTAACCAAAATTGTTGACATCCCCTTTAAGAATAAAAATAAATGACATTTCCAAATACAAGTGATGCTTCATAAACAGAAAACTATCCCTTATGTCTTCCGATGTGCCTGATTCATATCATTCAAGAAACAATTATCAGCAGACTTCTGCTGGGCATAACAAATCGCAGCATGGTAAACACAAAAGTGGAACAAATGGAAAAGAAAAAAATACAGTTTCTTCAACGTAACTTGTTTTTGTAAAAAATCGAAACCATAACAATCAGAAATCTCCACTGGTAGTCTGCCTTTCATAACACATCTATCTTAGGGGTCGCCAGAACTGGGACTTTTTATAAAAACATTTCGTTTTCTGACTTTTTGTGACCACTGCAGGATTGCTAAAATGATGTAAGTTACACAGGGGACAATCGTCACGTATGTAGTTGTTTCTTACTGGAATCATTATTATATTTTCATCTCAGTGCGGATGGGGATGGTGTGATCAAAAAAATAAATCAAATGGCGTCACGAAGATTTAAGTTCATAAAAGGATTTGCATGTTTCAGCGATCACATCTGGGAATGCCGGATTCTTGTTCTCATCTAATTATCTACAAGAACCCACTCAGGTCGCCAGGATCTTTTTACTTGCAAAATAGCGTAGAGGGAAGAAACACAATTATCAAATCGTATTTACCGCAATTTGACATTTCAGGAAGAAAGACTCATAATCTGGGAGGTTGACCTTTTATTATCAGCAAAAACATCTGAATATATAGGCACCTCAATACAAGGCACAAAAGATAAATGGGGACTAACACAAATGCTAGTCTACGAAGTATCCGCATACGACTAAAGATAAACAGGATTACAGGTTCCAAAAGCATCAAGTACCCTATGGCAATTGTGATATCGAAATTTAAAGTCATGAATCAAATCATTTCTATTCCTACTCTATTCTAAGGTGACATCCCTACTCAACATTCCCTTCCAGGTGAGGATCGCATAAAAGGTGTCAGCAGTGAAACTTCCTAAGAAGTCTTCACCATATGAGAGCTCGATCTATGATGCTCCTTTCAGTCTCTCTCCTAAGTCTCGTCTGCTCAACCCACGGGGCTCTGTCCCTAATACAAAACCCCAAAAAGATGTACACGCCCTTCAGCACACCCCTCCAGACGGCTTCTTCCTCCAGTAGATTTCCATTTGGATCCTTTCATCTTCCTTTCCATGAATTCGACCTTGGGTCCCAGGCCTTTTCTGTACCAGGAGTTGCAACTTTACATTCCAATCCACTCCCTTCCTGTCTACTCCTTCTGTCTCCATTCCATTTGAACAAAGACTTATTCTAACTAACGAGCTACATGGCCTTGTACCTGCAGCCAAACGCTGAACAGAAAAAAAACCCTAACATCATGAGGTTTCACAACTCACTGCAATTTAAGCTTTGCTAAAATCCTGTCATCCTAATAAAATATGGCTAAAATAAACGAAGGCCTTCACTTTACATACATGGTTAGGCCTCAAACGAAACATAGTACAATTACTAATTCAATTTATTCGTCTCATATTAGTAAGAGAACTACCTTCTTCATTCTTCTAACATGACTTAATGTCTCTTAATGCATGACATTACTACAACTAAACATTACACATACACAAATGCATTTCTTAATAACTGGTGGCTTTTTCTCTTTTCTTGAGGCCTGTTCTCATTTCTACTTTTCTATTTCAATGAATAAATTTCTATTACTCTTTGATAACATGCTTATTTATATGCGGGTGCTGACTAACAATCAATATGGTGCACCCCTACAAATTTCGAATCAGCATCGCTCTATCACATCGTATCTGATCAATTCCCTGCTTCTCCAGGTGGTGAACAAATACATTTAGTTCAAATTGCAATGATGAGAACGTAAATATCACATAATAGAGGTGGCACATTTGCTCGAATACTTTCAACCACCATACTTGCCAGACAGTGGCTATTTGTCATCATTTAGATAATCACACCTGTAAAATGTATAGGCGCCTGCTATTTGTCTACCTCTAGTGGTGAGATATTATGCAACAAACATCCCTGTATGATGTCATCCATCCTTGCATTTAGCCTCACTCTCTAATTCATGCCAGGCACAGTAACTTTGAAAGAGTCAGTCTGAAAATTGAGGGGCATATTTATGAGTCTCTTTCGCCGCCTTAGCATGACTTATTGCGACGCTCCGGCTGCGCAAACTGCAAAATAATATTTATGAGGTCACGCAAAGCCATTTTGCTTGGCTTTGAATGGCCTAATAGATATGGATTAAGGCAAGGCAGCACAACTCGCTGCATTGCCTTACTCTGCACTACAGAGGTGTTCCATGGGCATTGCGGTTGGTGGTCCCACTCAACACCCATGGATTTTGATGCTTCCTCACATTTACAAAACCATGTAAACCTGTAGATGTGCCAAAACCAGTGCTTAATTTGAGCCAGTATGTCTGGTGCCCGGCACCAGCACGTCATTGTTAATACTGGGGCTTGTGACAGTCTGCCATAAGGTGGCACTGTCTAGCTAATATAGAGGTGATCACAAAAACAATAAATTATTAATTCAATATACTTTAAAATGACTATTACCTGCCGCCCAAAGTGCTCCTATAGGTTTGGGGGCCTGTAATAGTCCGAATTCTCACATTTGTAGTAGTGTGCTGGTTAGTAATTGCGTTGTTATTATCATTGGCAGCACTAGCAGCGGCAAAGCCTGGTGCAAGCTGTAGTGGCCTCCGGATAAGATCCCTAGCACTTATTTGTGTATACATTATGCACTGGCAAAAACCTTACACCTCCCCAGGAGTGTGCAATGCGAAGAAATAGCTTTCTTTCTCCACGTTTTTCCTCTTTCCATAAGTGCTGTATTCTGCAGCACACACAGAAAGAGGAAAAAGACTACCAGGATTGTTTTTGTGCAGGAAGGTGCCCCTAAATGCACCAAAACAACCCTGCCAACAACACAGGCACCCTAGCACCATGGTGCAAGGGTGCCTGCATTGGTGGTAGGCTGCCAAAAAGGCACGGAGTGCAGGGGGAAACAACAGGAATGCACCATATTGGATAAACATGGTGCATTTCTGCCCTTTCACTTTTACATAGGGAAAGGAGACTTGCTGGCTGCCCTATACCAAACCCCCGTAAATGAGGCTCTAAATGTCAACCTGTCTCTATATGAGGTATCATGTTTGAGGCAGAGCACCGTGTCTGCCAAACTCTAAATGGGGCTATGACACAGGTTTGGGATAGTCTCTGTCACAGGTTTAGGCTGACTGATGTCTCAAGTAGTCGAACAGCTGGAGCAGACCTACTTTACCACCATAGACAATGGTAAATAGGTGCTCGTCACCTGTACATTCAAGACGTGCTACTTTAGATGGAAGTATAGCAGCATTTGTTGGAATATCTAGAATAAAAACTGAATATAATGCAATAGCATTCCAAAAGCAACAAAGTAACACCATTAAAATATAACACTGCACATCACAACAAAACAGCCAAAGCAGAATGCAACACAACAAAAACATATTTCAGTAATAGAGCGCAATAACAATGCTGCACATAAAAACAACAGAACACATCCCCACCACAAACTAATGCCACAGTACAAATGAGCACAATCATTCGTATCACTCATTTCCTCTGTTAGAATGCTGTTTTAATGATATAGTGGTAAAAGCTGTTTAGAGCAAGCACTGCCTTAACTTACCACCGACTACACGAGATAACACAGTCAAAATCTGTTTTGTGATTCATCCCCTGGTGTCTAATATAATTGATGAGCTGCAGAACTAGTATTTCAACAACATAGACAGCAGTAACTGGCTGTTTGCCACTGGAACCTTAAAGCAAGATGCTGTGTGTTGCTGGAAACAAAGCAGCATTTGCTGACCTCTCCAAAGTACACAAAGGAGTGCATCACAGTAGCATAAGACAAAGCAAAATATCAGAATCTAAAATATAATTGAGCACAATCCAACAAAACAGTAAAAATAAGAAGCAACACAACAACCACAGTACAACACAAAAGCAAAACAACACAATAGTGCAGCATAAAAAAACATCAGACCAAAAACAGCAAAACAGATCACCATCGCTACAAAATCCAACAAAACAAAGATGCACAAACATTCTATTCTCACATTGCAACCTCATCAAATCAGCTTTCATGATACAAGAGTATACGGTTTGGCAACAAACACTGCCTTACATATCCTTAATGAAATGTAATACCACAAGTCGAAAATGTTTGTGATCCAGCCAATGGTCTCTGCCTACATTTTGGCCTGACTGGTGTCTTAAAATGAAGAGCTGGAGCATTTGACACTTTTATGCCAAATGTTTTCTTTTCACTGGAACATTAAATGAATGTGATGCTTTATGATGGAAATATGGCAGCATTTGTAGACATCTCTAATGTAATTACAGAGCACAACAGAACGCAAAACAATGACACAATACAAAGCAAAATAAAAAACAACAGAAAATATACCAGGCACAACACAACAAAACAGTCAAAATGGAACACAACATTACAACAATATCTCAATACAATAATAAGACAATATATAAATGCATCACAGGAACACCACAGCAAAAACATATCACCATAACAACAAAAATGCAACAAGACTAATATATATGTGCACCTAGACTTACCACAAAGGACATATAGCAGCATCAGTGAAAAATGTTTGTATGATATTGCACCAGGTCTCGCAATCAGTTTTGGGATAAGTGTCATCTTAACAGGTTGAATAACTACAGCTGTGGAATTTTACCACCTTAGACCACCATTAATTGTAGTTTCTAATTGTAACTTCAAAGGAATGTGTTATTTGTGGCAAGAAATGTAGTAGCATTTGTTGACATCAACCTGAGAAAGACAATATGAACTACCATCAGGACTATGTAGATGAGGAAATAGTACTGTTCAAATCTGTTCCCATTTCAGAGCAAGCCTGCCTTATGCTTATCTGCTCTTGTGTGTCTCCAGTGAATGTGTGTCCATTACCCTATTTACAACCTTTCCAAGATTTTCTCACACCCAAAGCAAAATAAATTATGAATGTTTCTCTCAAGAACATTGAGGCTCCAACTAGCCTAAAAAGCGCCGTCATCAGACTAACATTAAAAAATGCCTTATCCCAGAAGAAATGGTGAACGTAAGACCATTGTCACCAACTAGTCTATGGCAGCATAGTGGGCCCGATTCACAGAACAAACTTAAGACTAAATCCTAAACTTAGTACCATTCTGGTATTCACAGAATGCACCTAGTACTTCTGCTATTCACAGAATGAATTTACTACTTTTGCTATTCACAGAATGAACTTAGTACTTTTGCTATTCACAGAATGGATTTACGACTACTAAACTTACGTCCGCACTCGGGCCGGAAATTCCGGCCCGGAGGCGGAGCTTCCGGCCCGGAGGCGGGGCTTCCGGGCCGGAGGTGGAGCTTCCGGGCCGGAGGCAGCGCTTCCGGCCCGGAGGTGGGGATTCCGGCCGATTTAGCTATTGCCGAAATCTCCACCTCCGGGCCGGAAGCTCCGCCTCCGGCCCGGAAGCCCCGCCTACGGCCCGGAAGCCCCGCCTCCGGGCCGGAAGCTCCGCCTCTGGGCCGGAATTTCCGGCCCGAGTGCGGACGTAAGTTTAGGAGTCGTAAATCCATTCTGTGAATAGCAAAAGTACTAAGTTCATTCTGTGAATAGCAAAAGTAGTAAGTTCATTCTGTGAATACCAGAAGTACTAGGTGCATTCTGTGAATACCAGAATGGTACTAAGTTTAGGATTTAGTCTTAAGTTTGTTCTGTGAATCGGGCCCAGTGTATTTAGTAACCCTGGGCGGTGAAATCTGCTCCGTTCACTGAGTTTTCCGCACTCCGCGGAGCATGCAGTGTTCCCAAAAACTCCGCTCTGCCCCACGCTCATGCTCGACAACGTCAAGTTGGCAAGCATGAGCGAGCAAAATCCACCTCCGGTGAGATTTTTCCTTGCTTGCTATTGCCTAGGTCTTGGCAAGCGTGAGTGAGGAAAATCATCCTCCTGCCAAGATTTCTCATTGGGGATTGTCGGATTTCTCAATGCGAGTGGTCGCGGCAGGTCCACTCACGTTGAAACCTTCAGTTCACGTTGAGAAAGCTGCCGCTCGAGTAGAAAATCTACTTGAGCAGCAGAAAGGAAGCTGCGCCCTCCTGCGTTGCGCATGGTGCCATTCGCAATGATTTTACAGCGCGGGACAAACACCCAGTGCTCAGAATCATGGCGAATGGCATGACCCTTTCTCACTTCACTGCTTGCAGAACTTCACGGAGCGTGGCAGAGGTTTTTTTTTCACTTCGCAGAGTTCTGCATAGCGGAGCTACGCGAACTACATCCAGGCGTAGTATTTAGGTCTACTTAAAAATCTATTTGTCAGCTATATAAAATCCAAATTGCGTAACTCAATCCATCTTTAATCTAAAAATATCCAACTCCATTTCTTACTTAGTTACTTTAGCTATCGGGTCAGAACCATATCTTTTTTTTTAAACATCACATTTGATGTATGCAGTTTCCAATTAAACTGAACTGAACTTTCTAGCTAAAAATGTTTTAAAAATATGTACCTACCAAAAACTTAAGATCGGGTAAGAAATTTAATTTTGTAGTATCCTCCATCAAATACATCAAAAGGGGTGGCAGTTAATTCAGGGTTCAGAGAGCTGTTCTATGAAAAAAGGCCATGCTTGAAATATGCACCATTACAGAGGTTCTAAACTACAGGAAACCTCTAAAAACCTGGATCTTGCAAACCTCCTCAGTAATGCTTCCCATCTATGCCCTTTGCTGACAGCGAAAAGTCCTTCAAAATGATAGTGTTGCTCTACAAATTCAAAAGAGAAGAATGGAACAACACAACACACAACAATAACAAAACACAAAGCAAACAAACAACACATTAAGAAATTCAAACACAACACAAAAACAAGTGTAGCTTCCATACCTTATAACATTTACCCTCCAAATATATATGTAGAGGACGAATCCTGCAAGGTATAGAGCTACATGACTTTAGAAACATGTCATTCAGGCATCATTGTTAATAGGTCTTTATGTTCTGTGTAGTCTGCTCTATTTTTGTAGGGAGCACTATATTTGCCAGATAAAAGCAGATTGATATATTTTCTCCAGACTGTAAAGGCTTCTTTATCTCGCAGTCCTTTAGAAGTAATGTAATTGCTCCAGGTCTTATAAACCTGTCTTTTGATGCAATACAAGGGAGAAACTTTATAACTAGGTATTTTACTACTATTATTAGTATCCTGTACCTGATCTTTGCTAGTAGTAGTGGAATATCTTATTTTTGTACTGTTATTGGACTGTTGCTTTGGTGTTGGTTTTACAGCTCATTTATCCTGATATATGAAGGACTGAAGGACTCCTGTTACCAACTTGTCCAGATTCTTTTAATTGTTTAGCCAAGCTGCAAGGTCTTTTAGGGGCATTGGTAGGAATTTAGAAAGCATGGAGAATTTTGTTTCAAAAGAAAAATAGTCAAAGGTGTTTTTCCCTAAGTGTGACTCCTTATTAGGAAGTGTATTGCCTTTCTATTTCTTTGCCTCCTCCATCCAATGGTCTTGATCCTCTATTTCTCTTCATTAGGTTCACAGCACTTTGGACTGGTGGCCCGGGACTTCATACTCAGAAGAAAGAAACAAGTGTATAGGTAAGTAATATTGTCTGGAAGAGAGGACCTGTTTATTTCCTTTCTATTTCCAGCTATATTCCTTCCATCTCTGAATATTTGAGGTTTCAACCCTATCTGGAAGAAGCCTTGAAAAATGCCCGACTTTACTAGTCGCTATTCTTCTAAGCAGAGTAGATGAAATGGAAAAAGAGTATTTACTAAAAGAACACCGCCTTGTGCTCTGTTACGGTATTTAAGTTTGATGCCATATTGAGTGCAGCACTTCAAATTGCAAAACAAAAGGCCCTTTCTGAAAAGTGAGAGGGTCGATTTTATTGTATTTCCAATTTATCATTTACTTTTCCCTCCTGTTTTGTACCAAGTACCTCTCCAGTCACTTCTGTGGTCAGGAAGCACTGCAGCTAACAAGTGGGCCCTCCATCTGTAGGGAACTTTTCTCCAGATGGTGGAAGGGTCTCTTCTTGACAATGAAATGCCCAGTAGTTATCTTAAGCCTCCAGGGCATCATCCATCCAATCCGCCTCTTTGTGAGATTGCTGTTCTTGTTCTTAGCATCCTCAATCAGGCAATCAGGTTTAAAAAGATAGAATTTATGAGAGCCTTCATAGAATTCTCAGGCGCCACGGTTGTCAAATAAAAGTATTTTGTCAAGGCGGCCAGCTCTTCTAATTTTTGTTGCTTAACATCGAATTTGAGGCGAATCAACGTGTTTCTTGTACAAGCTGGTAAGTGAAATATCTCTTTATTTATAAGCTGTGCAGTGTATTTTTTCCAAGTCCTGTGTAAGCATTCCCGGAAATGCTTGTTGCACGTAATTGAGCGATGGTAGTAGTTTGGCCTTCAATACCCTTTGTATTGCCATAGTTGTTGGGCTCTCTAAGATGGCATATAATTTGTAGAGAGCGTGTGTGACCATTTTCCATTTCTGCTGCAGTTTTTGTAGGTGTACCCGTGGGTGGGCAGTCTCACTGAGCAAGGCCCTGAGATTGTTATAACTTTGTACACAATCCAGAATTAGGTGGCCCAACTGCCACTTAGTAAGTTATTTCTTCGGGTAGCAACCAAAAATAACAATTTTAGACATACTTGCATTTGCAACCAGCTCATTCTTGGCGTTATATTCCGACGACAAAGCGGTGAGAGCTATTGAAGACCTATTTTGGTGTGGTCCAAAAGAATGAGGTCAATAGCATACTGCATCAGATGGATCTTTGTGTGGCCAATTTGGGGAGTAGTTAGAGATGCTCCATGCAGTGCTAGGCCCAGATCTGCGGTATACAAATTAAAAAGCATCGGTGCCGGACACATCCCTGCTTTAGCCCCGATCTGTGTCAGTTTTCTCTGTGGTGAACTCCCAGGAGAGTTTAACCCTTACCCAGGTTCGAGAGTACAGACATCTAATAGCTCGTAGTAATTTCGGGCAGATGTTCCACTGTGCCAGTTTCTGCCAGAGGATGCTGCAGACTACCCCGTCAAAGGCTGCAGAGTAGTTGGTTAAGCAGGTGAAGAGCGGAGGGGAGCAATGGGCTACCGCTTGTTGGGCTAAGTATGACAGGGCTGTGATATTGTCTACAGTTGAGACCCCTGGTCTGAACCCATCTGGTAGAATGGCAGCAGACCTTCGATGTGAACAGAATCAGCTAATTACTGCAGGAGTGTGCTTGCATATGCCTTACTCTCGATGTCCAACAGGGCAATCATCCGGTAATTTTTAGGGTCGGTATTTGATCATTTTTTGAAGCTTGGTTGCAACAGTGAGCCCCTGCAGGAGTCCAGGACGTCCTCCAAGAACCTGCATTCTGCATATAGTAATGAACGATTTGAGGACCAAAACTCTGTGTCCTGCCAAAAAAGGGAGCTAGGCAGCCCATTAGGGCGGTAGCTCCATTCTGTAAAATCGTTGTTAGGATGGTATGAACTACTGCCTCACTTAAAAGAGTTGAATCCGTCGCTGGTCCGGAAGATTATGCTCTGATGTTGTCCACCTTCCTTGGTGGGATAATCCCACTTAGGGAGATGGCTTTTTAGTTGACGGTGTGCATGAAAATTCACGTGAGCTCCCCAGGTATCCTCTGCGACCAAGTTCTCTCTGCTGGAGGGCCCCTGAATTAAGTTGTTTAAATATTGCCAGAATTCTTGGGACTTGCATGGTGCCAGCAGCTCAAATATCTTTAGCCATTTCGCCTCTGTGGCTTCTTGTTTTAATTTCCAGACGAGTAGCGTGTGTGCCTTTGCTGCAGATTTCACCTGCTTTATAACGGCTCCCATTCCCAATTTTGTGTATGCCCTTTGTTTTATTTTTAATTGCTTTGCAGATTACTTGATCACTGGAACTTGGCCTAAGGTGTGTGTTTATTTGCTTATTATACTGTGAGTTGTGTTTCCTCGGAGCAACTTGCCCAGTTCATATGCAAATTTTTCCCACTATGATTGCCTGCATATTTAGCCCAGTCTGAGATCCAGATCACGTGGATTTTCAAAAGTCAAATTTCTTGTTGGTCATCTGCCACCATTTGATTCTCCTGAGGATCCTGTATTGTTCTTCACCCTTTGTCTCTCCGATGCGGCAGAGAATATGCCGGAATTCCGCTGTGGTTGTTAAGTGCAAGAGCAACGCAGCGTGATCGCTTTCACTCCGTGTGAGCACTGCGTAACTTAACATATATTTTTGTATCCCCTCACTCAATAAGATATAGTCTATTGTTGTCCAATTCTGGATTATTCCTGGCTTGGACACTGTAGATGAGAAGTGAGCTGTTGCCAAGTTGTACAGCCGTAGAAGGGTATAGAATCTCCCTGTGCTCCCTGAGGGTTTAGCGTTGGGCTCCCATTTCCCTATATAATGCGTGTTAAAATCCCAGAGCATGATAATTTCCATGGATGCAAATTGTGAGCCGAGTGAGCTTGTTCTTGGGACCCTGACTATGGGGATTATAGTATACATTGATTAGGAGTACGGGTAATGGACCATCTGCAGACTTGAGGCCTTTCAAACTGCCAGCTAGGATTGTGTCAGTGTAGTTCTTTATCTCTGTAAAGCCAAGTTTTAGGGCATGCTTGATATATATTGAGATACCCCTGGAGGGTCTTCCAAAAAGATTGAATTTGATTGCCGGTTTAAAGTCTTCCCATAGCTTGTAAGGGGGATGGGTGCGGTTGCCTGAATTTCTTAGACACAAATTATATCAGCCGCTTTGAGGAGTGGTCGCTGAAGGGCTTGCAATTCCCCTCGGCTGGTACGCAAGCTGTAGGCAAGATCTTTGAGGGTGCCTGTAAGATGAAGGGGTACTTCTCATTTTCAAGCATCTGAAAGTCAATCCCTCATTCTGCGAATTGTTCTTTTTTGTTGTGCACACTTACTGCTGTGCTCGAGTTGCCCCAGGTTATGATAGTTTGTTTCTTCCCTGGTTGCAAGGTAGAAGTGAGAAATTGTACTCTAACAATGTCCCTGCTGGTGATATGAGACAGCGACTAGGTGTGTTGGAGTAGTTTCAGGATGTTTGATCTGTTGAGGGTATCGATAATGCCTTTTGAAAGCATAGCGGTGTCATGCTCATCTTTGCTGACTGACCTCCCTCTGGAGCAGGAATTTTGGACCTAAAATTGTTATCGTCATAAGGAGGCCTTCGTATTGTTGAGGTTCTATCAACACTTTTCAGTGTGCTCTGTCGCACTTACAGGTGACCAGAGAAGCCATCTTCGGTCCCTTGGAATGGTCTTGTGGGTTCTGATGTCCTGGGGTAGCATTAGCCCGATGTGGCTGTGATGTTCAGCATGCATTGTTGTTGCACAGGATTCCTGGTTGATTTTTCATTGCATGGGTGCGCTAGAAATCTGCTGGAGCTTGAGATTTGAGTTGTAGTGCTATTCCCGTTCAAGAGAGCTCCCCCTATGTCGACGGACCCACACTGGCCTCCTTGGCCTTGCTTATTGCTAGGCTTGTAGACATGAGTGGGCATTAGGTCAGATCCTGCTGGAGACTGACTTTTTTTGGCCATCCCTGGATCACTATTCCGCGTACGTAGTTCGTTGTCTTGGGCGTTTGTGGCCCATGGAATGACATTGTGAATGGCAGATGTCCCAGACTTTGTGATCTCTGCCTGAGTTGCTGTATCCCCATGCGTGCCAATTCCCATTTGTGTGGAAGAGGCCCCCCTTGGCAGCCTGCACATTTGAGTGCACAGTAATTGTTTGTAATGCTGTGTTCTTACAGAATATTGGGAAGAGAGGTTGGATATTTTCTTTTTTCGTGGTCCACATAGATGGTTTTTTTGGGGTCCTAGGTTGGTTGGATTTTGAGGGGGAATTCTCGCTTTGAGTGCTTCGTTGTGTTTATGAGTCATTTCTTCTATCTCAGCATCCTTGGTGGGGCTGTCTGAGGTGCGTCCTGCAGGCATGTGGCCCCTAAGTTGTTGGGGGTGAGATCATCCGCTATATGATGGCTCCCTCCTGTCGCTGTCTGGGTGTGGGAGGTATGAAGGTCAAATTGCTTTGCTTATTGTCGGCTGGTGACGTTGGATAGATTCTCAGTCTACGTCCCTGCTGGTTACTGTGAAATCCTTTACCCCTTTCCCCGGGCTCCCGGGGTCTCAGCAGGTTTTGATGCTAAGTTTTAGCTCTTCCACCAGCGAGGAGAGTACTGTTGGGAGGTATGCCAGTTTGTCAACTATCTCTGGGCCCCTACATTCAAGGGGAGGAATTGGAAGAGTTGGAGTGCTACTGATTGCCGCCATCCTGTCAATTCTTTTGGCCATGTCGGCCATTGTAGTTGCCATGATTTGGAGGGTCTCCATTTGTATTTCGAGCTTCTACGATTGCCATGTTAGAGCATTTACAGCTATTGAGAGGGAAGTGCTCACTGACCTTAGAAGGTTATCCTGAGTGCATGAAAAGTTAAGGGGCAGTAGTGAGGGTGATCTGTGAAGGGAATATCTTAGCTCAGGCCCGGAGGAGGAGTCTATGGTGTTTCATAATCCTTCCTTGGATTTGTGAATATTTGTATCCTGTGGCGGCATTGTCTTTGAATCAATATCTGTTCTTGGTGTGAACAAGTTGTCAGCAATAGTTTTTTATAATTTTATGTGGGCTGGCGATGGCATCCAGTGGCTCCCAGACATTGGCCACAAGGGAGGCTTCTCAATGGTTTGTTGCCTGACTTAATGTGCGCTCGATGTTTGGAGCTGGAAAGGTTCCCAAGTTCTGGCAGGATATGGACCTCTTCCTCCTTTTCCTCCTCCAGGCCAGGCCTGGCTTTTGGCCATGGTGCAGCTGGGCAGTGTAGTTGTGGTAGATAGGTAGGGTGACTCCGACCCCATAATTAGGGAAGCTGGACCTATCTCATCCTCGCTGCCTATCCCAGTGGTGACCTTAGGTCATTCCTCATTTATAGTTGTAATTATAGTTGTAGTTGTAACTGTGCAGGCTTCAGAACCCTTGGGGTCCTTGGCAACCTGGGAGATGCCATCCAGGCTGCTCTCTAGGAAAGAGGGGTTCTGAGGACGTGCCCAGCTACGCAGGTTATACGTTTTGCCAGCATTTGTCTGGGTGGGCGCTCTCCCCAAGGTGCCTCCACTTAAAGGCGTATCTCCTGCTGCAGATTTCGATTTCTGCCTTGGTCTTGGCAGGTGATCGCTTTTCTTAGTTATTGCGGTGAGGGTGGCCTTTCCCAAGCACCCAAGCGCCTACGATTGACCTCAGGGAAAGAGGAAGGGTTAGCGAAGTGCCTGGTTTCTAAATGATAGTCGTGGTAGTACTGAGTAGTGAGTTCATGTGATAGAGGCTTGATAGGGTGGGCCAGGGGCAGATGGATGATTAAAACAGAGGTGGCTCCTCCACCCTCAGACCCCATACCACATTCCTCTGGGCCCCACTCCACACCCCTCCGGACACACACCCACCAAGCCCTGGCGGGGAGGAGAGCCCCTGGAGGAGCAGCCAAAATGTGGGTGCCACTGGTGTCAAGGGTGGAGAAGACACCACCAGCTAGATTCAGCAGCGTGAGCGAGGAAGCAGTATGGAACAATGTGGGGGGTGAGCACTGAGGCCTTACACCAGCCCCCTCCGCAAGACAGGCTAAGCCGCAACTCTAAGCTTGGGGCAAACCGTACTCACCTCCTGCATCTCACTGCGCTGCCAGGACCCAGTCCTTTGGAATCCGTCTGTCCATTGAGTTTCTGCCTCCCCCCAGGAGTTGGGGCTGGGGAGGTAGATCCAGGGAACCGCTAGCACACGGCTCCGGTATGGCCCCAGCCTTTCCTGTCTCCTCTGGTTCCTCTATCGCGCCCTATCACACCCTCTCGCCAAAAGCCATTATAGCCTTGCAGATGGATGGAGGCTGGTAGAGAAGAGTGGAAGCTGGTGGAAGGGCACCAAGAGAGGGGGTCAATCGGGGAACACAGGGCATGATCGCAGGCTGCTCCCAACCTAGTTGGGCTGCCTCAGCGATGCTGCTGAGGGCTCACTCTTTACTGTGGCCGCCCACTAATGGCGGCCGTGCTTGCCACTTGCCGCGGGGAGTTGCAGTGAGGCGTTAGCCCGTCAGGCAGCGCACCGTGGGATGCTGTGGAACTACACTCAATCCTGCATGGCGAATGCCTGATCTGGGCAAAAGGAGATTTTTTGGCAGGTAACCCATGAGCAGCTTGAGAGGAGCAGGGAGCAGAAAATGGAGCCTCGCTTGCCATGCCTGTGGAAAATGACCAGTGTAAGCAACCATGAATTGATAAGGTTGCAAAGACAAGATCCACCTTAGAATGTGGGGTTTGTTCCCTCTTTAGCCCTCATCCATGTGAGGAGTGCATGATCAGTGTAGAGTATAAATGTATGTTCCAGATAATACATATATTTTTTAAAGACTATCTTATTGCCAATCACTCTTTCTCACTGGCTGGATATTTCTGTTCTCTATGGAATCATTTTTGATTCATAAACAATATGGGCTTTTTTTCGTCTGACTATCTAGTTGAGACAAAATGGTTCATACGCCTATGTCAAACCCACCAATGTGGAGAATGAAGGTTTTTTCTTTTAAATAAGGCAATAGTAATATGGGTTTAGAAGAGATTATTGTTTTCAGTTTGTTGAATGCAGTGAGTGCAGCTTGGGTGAGCTGTGGAAATCGTTTTTGAAGCCATTTTTTCAGCATGTCAGTCAAAGGAGAAGAGATGTGGAAATAGTCGGAATGAATCTCCTATAATATCAAAGGCGTCCTAATGGGACTGGGACAGAAGTTATTGACTCAACTTTTCCTCTAGTGGTTGTATCAAGCCATTCCCAAAAAGATATTTGAGATATTTGCCTTTATTTGATATTTGAGATTATTTGTCTTTTTCATAGTTATATGTAACCCAGCCTCTTGAGCAGATAGTAATATTGTGGTTGAATGCTTCAAGTGGTCTTTCCAAGTCTTACTGAAAATTACAATGTCATCCAAGTAATCTGAGGCATATTCATGAGGAAGTTTCAGGAATTGGCTCATAAAGCATTGGAACTTGGAGGTTGTGCTAGGTAAACCAAAAAGGGGAAAAGCAAGAGCCCATAATGAGTAGCAAAAGCTGTTTCTTCTTTTTATCTTTGGATCATAGCAAATCTGCCATTAGCTCTTTGTGAGGTTAATAGTGATAATATATACTGCAATTCTCCCAACTGATCCATTAATTTGTCAACTATTTGTAAATGGTATGTATCAAATTTTGAAATGTTTATACCTCTGAAATCTATACAAGAAGTTATTGTTCAGTAAGGATGGCTCTATGACTGTTGATTTTAACATTTGTTGTACCTTATCTTGGATTGTTGCATGTCAATCTTCAGGAATATGTTATGGGTGTTGCTTTATTATTTTTACTATCTTTTTGTGGATAGAATGTCCAATCATTTGAGTTCTGCCAGGCAAATTGAAAACAATCCTTAAGAAAGATTGTAATTAGACCTGTAAGTCTGCTTTTTGGACCTCTGTTAAATTCTCCTTGTAGGAATGTAAAGTGTCTGTACGTTCATCCTACTGTGTAGAAGAGATAATCTGAACCCCTCTAGGTAAAGGCCCATACCACTTTTATCAAAATAGTGATATGATAGATTTGCTCTCTGGTATTCTTTAAGCGCTACTTGATTGTTACCATTCCTAACTTCTTAACAACCTCGTAAGGAACTTGCTACTCTGACCTTAACTTATTATCACTGTTAGGGAGTAGAACAAAAACCCTGTCACTCAGTTTCATTTCCATCCATTTAGTATTTGTATGGTGATAAGATTGAAGGTGTTGTTCATTCTTATCTAAATTAGTTTTGGCCAATTCTCTCAACTTCCCTAGTCAAGACTTTAATTGTGTGACATATTCCAAAGGGTCCATTCACCTTGACAGTCTTCCTCCAATATCTCTCAAATCATTTCAAGTAATATTCAGGATTTTAAGCTTAAGAAAAGTTCAAAAGGAGAACAACAAAGAATATGTTGAACTAGGTTTTGGATAACAAAAAGTGTCAAGGGCAGCAACCTTCCCCAATCTCTTACCTCTTCTGTTAGCATTGTGTTACTGTACGTTTGAGGGCACCATTATACCTCTCACTAGACCATCCATCTGGGGATGGTACACTGAGTTACCAAGTTTTATAACACCAGGATGTTGACAGACTTACTGCATAATATTAGAGACAAATAGGATTCTTTGGTCCATCATTTTTTCTTTACGAAACCCTACTCTTGAAAATAAATTGACAATAGCATTAGCTATGCCCTTAGTATTAATTTCCATAAGGGGAACAGCCTCTGGGTAATGAGTGAAATAATTAACCATTACTAGCATATACTAATACTCCTTTGTACTGGGAAAAAAGAGTCCCACTAAGTCTAGCCAAACCTATTCAAAGGGAGTTCCCAATAAGGCATTGTTTTGTGACACCACCTATGGGGATTTATAGGGATTTGACTTTTGACATATATGGCACTCCTGGCAGCATTTCGTCACCTGGGCTTCACTGCCTGGCCAATATAATTGTGTAAAAATAGCTTTAGATGTTTTTACTAGACCAAAGTATCCAGTCAACAAGTGTGAATGGACATAGAGTAGGACTTACTCTGTTAAAGAAACAGGAACAAATAAATTAGGATGCTCCCTACTTTTCCCACCATGTGCATTAACCTCTATTGGATTATGAAAAAATATATACCTGTGGTCTATTTCCTTTATGGGTCTTTGACTTTTGCCAAGTAAACTGTAGGCTGGCGTCATTTAATTGAGCAGCCTTAAAATTCTTATCCAATTCCCATGGTTCCTGTAAGAAAAGGGTGTTTTGGGTTTGACCTTTCAATTTCTCATTTCAATTTTAGTGAATCTTCTGTCTCTATAGCTTTCTTATGAAAAAGGGGCCTTCTCTGATCATGCCTTTTCTCCCTCTAATGGACCGTCACAGAAATGGAAAGGAAATAGAGCAGTGTGTCCTAAAATAATTTCTTTAGACTTGTTGAGTAGAGCTCCGAATGCCACATATGTTTTTCTGCGGAAGGAGTAAGGAAAGGGACCTTAGACAAAGTATGGGGCATATTATCAAGCACGGTGTTAAAATTATCGCCGCTTTAGCGGCAGAAAACTACCACTAAAGCGGCGATAATGGGCTTGATAATATACCCTTGAGAATTCTAATAGAAGCCCATGTTGACACCAGAACATGGGCTTCTATGGGAATTCTCAAGGGCATATTATAATTTTAACGCTGTTTCTTGATAATATACCCCAAAATTCTTTTGGGTCCCAATAAATGCAGCAAATTACAATCATATGTTCTGGCGAAATGTAATGATTAATATTCAGAACTTCTCTTATTATTGACTGTCTAAAATTCAGGTCACAGGCAGTTGCCCACTTGTGATTCTCTGGTAAAGTAACATAATAAACCTGCTTTGGTTCTTGAGTATAATAGACGGACTTTTCTGCACAAAGAGCTTCCATCAGTTCTTCTTCTGTTTTTCTCTTTGGTAGTGAGGGTACTCTGTTGCAATGGATTATCTTTACTTCAAAGAATACTGTTCACCCACCACATTTATATGCATGCACACCTTAGTATTAATCACAGCGGAGTTAACTCTGTCTCTGCTGTGATTAGTCCCTCTGACGGCCCTGCAGAGTAAGGGTTGCTGGAGGCTGACCTATTAGTCCGCTAATTTAGATGGGTGTAAGTACAAGTCATTTTTCACTGCCCCATCAGGTAAACACATTGGCTATATCTACAGGATGTATGAGTAGTTGGTGTTGTGTATATCGGTTGTCAGTGATGTGAACCTGTGATTCCCTCTGGTGGAGTAGCACTGCTAGCAGAACAAGCAGTATTCTCTCTTTGCTCATAGTTTCCTTGTTTTAAAGATACTTGGCTCCATTTCCCTTTGTCATTGAAGAGGGCTTTAAGCTCAGTCTTTGGACCAGCATTATGGCATATAATTACGTCTGACTCTTGCTTTTAATTTCAATTGTTCAGTCTCAGATTTCAGTGTGGCAGTGTTGGAGTCTCCCATTGTGAGTTCCTGCCAAACAGCTTTGCCTGCTGCCGATATCATGTGTGCAGACATGGTGAAGACAATTTTACAAACAGAAATGGGCTGCCTTTTCCTCCGGGAAGGGTCAAACCTGAAGTCTCTCCAAAGCGAGTTTATCGCTTTTACACAAATGATTCATCCAAATTGTTGAAGTTCAAATTCGTATTTATTTCATTTGATAATCCTTTGTAGTTATTCAATATATTCAATCCCACTTCAGGGTAATGTTATATACATCTTTCCGAAAAATGTTTTAATACATATGAAGGCTTGTATGTATTCTGTTCGTGCTTCACAGAATATAACTTAGCCCTAATGCATTTCGGGACCAGCCCTTCGTCAGGGGAGTTCCCTAAAACAGAAATGAACGAGGTGCGTGTAAATCCAAGAAAAAAACAGAATGCGAAAAATTATTTAGTCTTGACCAGGTGGGTTAATGTCTATATAACCAGTAATAAAAAGCAATAGTGAAAAAATGGACTTACTCGACGGTGCTTGATTTAATGTTGCCATTAATTAAAGAAGAATTAAAGCAGTAACTACGTGTGTGATAGTGTGAAGTTAATTGTCTTGCAAAGAGTGAAGTTATGAAAAAGTACACTGTTAGGGTGAAGGTGCTTTAGTGTGTATGGTGCGTGAGTCCCCGTTCAACCGGTGGTGCTTAAATAATTTCAACCGGATTTTGTCTAGTTGCAAGCAACGTTACGATCTGTGCACTGTGGTGATCGTGGTGTTATTAAGTTAAAACGCCGAAAGTAAAACTGTTCTGGTGAAGTTAATCAGATTTAAACCTGATGGCGAAAATCATTACAGTGTGTGTGCCACAATGATCTTGGTGGTCATAAGTATCTATTAGCAAATAAGACAATTTTATTACATTTTTTATTATTTGTATAATTTCCAAGGTATGGGTAACAGTTTCTTCACAATATTATTCACAGAGATCTACAAAGGCCATCAATAATCACCTTGCATCACATAATTCAATACAATACACCTTAAAGATTAAATATAGCCCAGTCCATATAAAAACAGTTTAACATCAGAACATACAATAAGAGGGATTAGGGTTACAACATACAGTACAATGATAACAAGGCAATATAATATCAACATAGTAGCCCCACAGAGTTGAACTCTCCTGGGATAAATTCTTAAAAGTCACTAAAGTGCATATAATGACTGCCACCAACCCTTTAAATAGCTTCACAACTTAACAAGGGATTAGGGTTACAAAATACAGTGCAATGATAACAAAACAGTATAATAGCAATATAGTATCCCCATAGAGTTAATCTCTCCAGGGATAAAGTGCTTGGAAGACACTAAAGTGCATATAGTGATGGCCGACAAAACTTTAAAGTGCTTCACACCTTAACAGAACCTTAAAATGACGTGTATAAATATAGACATTATTGCCCTAGAGACTGCATATATACCTCTTATTTAGCCCGATCCCTCCTGCCCTTCCAGAATTGGTCGCATTATACCCATTCATACCTTCCATCCATTCATCCAGCAGAGCCCAGATCATAGAGGCTTTTCTTTATATTATATATGACCAACAAACGTGATCCTGACTAATCCATGCAGATGCCAGACACATTCGTGCCACAGCCATTGCGACGAAGATCAGGTAGACTCCCCCTCTAGGAAGTTCCTCATCTTCACTGACCCCCAGGAGAATTACCTGGGGTGTAATACTCACATGCTGTTTTAAAATCATTTCAATGAAGAGTGCAACCTCTTATAAAATATTTGCCAACCGAGGCAACGTACTAAACATATGTACTAATTCGGCATCTTATGTGCCACATCTATGGCATTTAGAATCCGACCTCTCACCCCATTTAAATAACTTCTTAGGTGTATAATATAGGTCAAAAGCTGTCTTAAAATGTTGTCTCGTAAGGCTAATGGTCAAAATTATCTCATTACAGAAATCCAAGGAGGTCTCAAGTACTGATCCATTTGCCCTCAACCGTGACTCCCACTTCACGTTCTGGAGTTACATATCATCTGGGAGATCCTTGATCAAAGTCCTATAAATGTGCCCAATCTGGCCACCCCGTGCACTATGTCTATTACTGGATATCTGACGACTGACAATTGCTTTTCATCCAACTTACCAAAGTAGTCCCTGATCTGAAGATATTTATAAAACATCTCCTTAGGTAACCCAAACTTTTCCTGCAGCTGTGTAAGAGAACACAGTTGGCCATTATCAAAGAGATCGCCCAGCTTCAGAACTCCATATGCCGTATATTGATTACACATGCCATCTTAAAATGTATCTGGTAAGACGGAAGAGTCCCAAAGGGAGGTATACTGATTTGTTTCAGTAATACGAAATCTCTTTTGATCTGATACAAGACCTTGAAGGCCCCATCGACTTTCTTAAACTTAGTCTTCTTATAATAGCTCTTCTCTAGGTTCCTTAGAAAGCATCGAAGCCTAAAATGAGTTGATATATAGATGGTGCTACAGCTGTATTCACATCCTGGGTATTACCAGTTATCAAGACTGCCAAATGTTAGGTAGTGCAGGCACAATAACATAGTACAAGGCTAGGAACCCCCTGTCTTCCCCGATTGGTAAAATAAAGCTATTACACAAGCTGTCCAATTAAGTCAGCCAGCTCTTATATATCTCAAGAGGAATGGTTCTAAATAGATACAATACTTATGAAAGTTGGCCATTTTCAATACATTGCACCTCCCATGAAGCATCAGTTGCAAATGATCAATTGTATGCAAATCCAGCTTGATTTTATTGAAAGGTGGGGCTAGATTTAGTTCCACTATCTTTCCAATGTCAGATGTGATCACCACTCTTAGATAAATTGCTTCCTCAACCCAGCGCTCATCACCAGAGTTACTGTCTTCTGTACCTATCACCTGGGTCTTACCTTCATTAGGGTGATATCCTGATATAGACCCAAAACCATGTGCTTCCTCTTTAATATGATTTAAGGCATTACAGGGGTCTGGTGTTATAACAACTACATTATTGGGGTATGCCAATACTTTATATTGTACTTAGGTCATGATTACTGGCTGAATCTTATTGTTACCTTCCAATCGTATTAAAAGTAAAACGGGTCTCTGTATAAGTCAATTAATAGAGGCAAGCAAGGACACTCCTGCCTTGTTCCTCGGGTAATATAAATTTAATTTGACCCCTTGTCCATTATCTGCAACCTGGCCATGGGAGTCTGATACAGAGCCTTAATCGATTTGCTAAAACCCAGACCAAATCCCTTCCACCTACATACCTCCCAGAGGTAGCCCCAAGAGACTTGCTCAAAGTCTTTTTCTGTGTCCAAGAACACCAGCCCCAAAGGCGATTTAGCGACTTCTGCTATATCCAATAGCATGATTACACTGCGCACATGGTCATCGGTGCCCCTCCCAGGGATGAAACCATGCTGGTGGGGAGACAAAAGTTTCGCAATGACCTTACTAAGTCTCGTTGCTAGAAGTTTTGCATAGATTTTGGCATCTGCATTTATCTGGAATATTGATCTTTATGACCCACGGTTAAGTTGGGATTCACCTTTAAAAAAGAAAATATATTTCAGAATATTGGTGTCTTCCCACAATGGCGGTGTTAACCCTCCTAGCTGTGCTGCTAAAAATATAAGAGCCATAACCTCTAAAAGCTCAGGGAGAAATACTGCAGAAAATTCCAAAGGAAGTTTCTCTGGCCCAGCAGTTTTCCCCCTTTCCATAGCTTTTACTGCAATCACCAGCTCTTCAACAGATATATGGATATATGGTTTTTCAGAGAAGCTCTTTCCTCTTCTTCTAGTGAGCTCCCCTTAACTGCGCTAAAAAAGTTAGAATAACAATTGGGCTGATGATCTACATCCTCTGAATAAAGATCAGAATAATAAGTACGGAAAACTTTTAAGATCTCTAAAGGCACTTCTGTCCTCCTCCGCAGTTTGTCACAAATAGCCTCTACCCCTCCTGCTGCCTCCTTCTGCCTAATACAGTGTGCCAAAAGCCTACCCGTACTCTCTCCATATTCGTAACTCTCTGCCCTATGATTATGGAATCTAGCAACCACCTCCTTACTGTAATATTCATTAATCCCAGACTTGATTTTCCCTAATTTCTGCATAACATCTCTGCTGTCCATCCCCAACCTGATTAATTTAGCCAACTGTTTTTGCCCTTACTCCTGTTTTAGAACATCCCATCGCCAGGTCAGCCGTACCCTCAATTATTGAAAGAAACCCATTCAGCCATATGTACCAAACAGTCATCATCTTTAAGTAGCTTCTTTCAAGGTCTATCATTTGACTTTCTAGTGCAGGTGGGTTGTAATCTGACATTACCCTGGGAAAAGATTCAATCAAAATCTGTCCCACTAGGGAGGCCCACTTAAAGAAATAGTCAAGACGGGCCAGCTTGTTATGGAGATGAGGCAATTAAACCACTCATGACCCATACAAGTAAATGGCTCCCCCCTTCTCCCTACCACTATATGCTAAAATCAAAACAGTACAAAGTGTGTGCATGTTCGCTTGTTATCCTTCTAATCATCATACACCAAAGCCAAATCAAATAATAGAAATAGTGAAAACACCATGATTACAGGAGTTGAATACCAAGATTGATTACACATGTAAGGACAGCATATATCTTATTTTACCCCACTGTCCCTCTATTAGTATCCAACTAGATAATTGATTAAAAAACACATAACACAATGCAATAATAAGCCAAATGCAATATGATCATGATATCCTAACATAAAGTGCCCTGATATAGGGCAAAATGTTGCTAACGTGCATACAATTACTATTATTCAACAATAAATGCCCTAGAGTATCCAAAACAAAAAAAGGAAGAAAACAAAATTCAATCAGCCGATTTGCCCCATCTAATGTATCAGTTAATAAACATTCCTTCTTGAGGCACCCCTTATCTTACCCTCCTCTAGGATCCAGGATTAGCCTAGTTTATCAAGAAACTCATTAACTTAAATTTCTGATGTGAAATGTGTTTGGTCTCTTGATATGACTTTGAGTTTGGCTGGTCTGAGTAAAAATGCCTGTGCCCCCTTGGACTGCCTAGGTTGTATTAGCTGCCGAAGCCACCACAATCTCTCCGCCGTAGCAGGACAGAAGCCTGGTCTGACAAAAACAATCGACCAACACTCTCTTTGCATCTGGTCATGCTTTGTCAAAAATCGCATGTTGCAGAATAAAATTACCAATATAGACCAAGATGGTCCTGGGTCTGCTGTCTTCTGGGTCCTGGCGCCAAAACTGCTTGAAGCAAAATCTCTGCATCCTCTTAATCTTTGTTTCCCAGTTCTAATTTTGTAGCTCTGGGAAAGCACTTTTAAACAGACTGACAATACAACTTCGGGCATCTCATTTTATAAGCCCTCCTCCAGCCCCAGGACCCTAAGGTTATTTCGTCTTAGCTTGTTTTCAAATTCTTAAAGTTTCCATTCACGCACGTTCTCGACAGGGGAGATGAGGGGAGGTGATCCGTATGGCCCCAACTATGTGGTCTCCATCATCTCCATACTAATGTGCCAGAGACAATTTTTTATGTTGCATAAGTATTGATGTGTGAATGTCTTCTGCTTGTATGCTTGTTTAGGTAGTGATGTGTCTTTTTGCCCTAGGGTAATGGGATATGTCATTAACATTAAGATAGTGGAGGAGCAGTACTTTCAATAAGCAGCATAGTGTGGTGCAAAAAGATGGACAAAATCCACTGGTTCACAGAGAACTATTGAACCTTAGGAGAGAAGCAGAAAAAGGAAGGGCAAAAATTAAATTAAGTAGAATACACTGGCTAATATATCAGCTTATTGGATTGAGAGATTTCTCAGGGTAGAAGAGAAGAGAAGAGGATGTGGAGCAGGGCAGCTAAACAGCCAATCGGTGGCAGAACATGCGCTCAATGAAAAATCTGTTTTATATTAGAAGCTATTTTCCCCAAATCTGACCAATGCCTGCCAAAGCATTAGAGCCTGATATTCATTGGGCAGTACACTGTGTTAACACTCCATGGTAGTGCCCTGGGATCACAGAAAGTGGAACGGTGAACAGGAAGTGGGCATAAGTGGAAAATATGTATCATAATAGGCATATTGCCATGTTGTGAGGACTGTGGTGTGCAAAGACATCCAGGTCCATCCTTGGATTACGTTTTACAGGAAAGTGAGGTACTGTCATCTACAGAGCTCTGACCAAGCTTGACATAAGTTCTGGCATGCCAATTATTGTGCAGATCCATGGAGGAGAAAAAAGTTAAGAGGGGTTGAAAAATTGTATTTTCCCATTTTAGCTCACATTCCAAATTGTGTCCCCACCTACAGTCCAAATCCCTGAAAGGATTTCTACCAGGTATGTCATGAAAGTTGAACTTTACTCGTTTGGTGTAACTCCACTCAATAGTTTTGATATATGCATTTAAAAAGGTTTCCAAGCTTAACAGGTTAACATTTTTGTTTATTTTGGCCATTTGGGATCTGCTACCATTTCATAATTCCATACAAAAATAAAAAAATAAAGAAACCCCATTGAAAAAGAAGCCTTTTCTCACAGTGTTGCGTTTGGAACCATTGTTCCAGACTTGGAACCAAGGTTCCATGCGATTGATTGCCTGCTACAAGAGAAAATTCTGGCCACCCCTGTTTTGGTCTTGGTTTGGCTGTGCATGGTAAGCCAGAGGTCAGGTCCTGTGGGCAAACCCCACTGCACACAGCATAAGGCCATGTGCTGTGGGAGCTGGCTACCCATGGTGATCAGGCGCTGCAACCAAATCCCACTGTACCATCCCTCTCACTCAGTTCCTTAATTTCAAGCAGTCTGTCACTCTTTCACGTACTGTTTCACACAGAAATCTCTCTTTGGGCCCATTACTTAACACCCACAATATAGAACACAACATACATTTTTATCCTTTTTTTTAAGCCATTAAAGTTGGTTCTGAAAAGAACCATTTCTTATTTTTTGTAAAATCCCTTTCTTATGATTTCACATTTCTTAGGACAATAAAATAAAAATGTAGCTTCAACTCTGGGATAGGAACTGTGTGAAAAATATATCTTGGAGGCCTTCTGTTAGAGAAATACTTAATTATTCCATGTTCTCCCATTTTGCTCTTCACAAATGATGCCTGCGCCGCACAATGAGCTGCTCAATACCACAGTGGGAAAGCAGGGATCTGCCTCATCTTGCTTCTGCTGTAGGGCATCTTCTGGCAATCTCTCATGTTGGGGAGGGTGTCTTTCATTCCTGAGGCAGATGCCTCTCCTGTTTCCTTCATATTCTTGTAAATAATAAGGAGAGCCTACAAGGAGTTTTTTTTAAATGACCAGTAGTGTACTGCTCCCTTAAATAATTGTAGCACAAAAAAGGTACATGCAGTCTAAGAGATCAATGTCCACTGGGGGAGGGGGGTTCTCTATGGCAGTCAAGTCCTCTCATTAAAGACAATAACCCTTACCCAGCCTTAGTTGGCTGCTTCATCATTGGGTCCCTGCTCACACCAGAACCAATGGTTCCTGGTGTTGCCTACTGCTCATTTATCTAAGTTAGGAGCGTTTGAGGTACTTTTTGTGATATGGACCTTATGAGAGCTAGTGGTGTGGATGAGGAGTGCAGAGTGCAGGACACATGATAGAAGAGGTTAAAAATACATTTTGGTTAGTTGGATAATGACGTGATTTTGGTGTCCTCCAAGGGACAGCATTGGAGTTGGACCTCTCTGCTGAGTCACCCCCAAATGTGTTGCCTCCCTTCCTTTTGTTTTCTGTGCCTGTTTTTGTTGGCTTTTAGGACTCTGTACACTTTGCCACAGCTAACCAGTGCTAAAGTGTTTTTGCTCTCCCTTTGTAACATGGTAAAATTGGCTTTACTCAATTGGCACATTTACTTTACTTATAAGTCCCTAGTAAAGTGGTACTACATGTCCCCCGGGCCTAGGAATTAAATGCTACTAATGGGCTTGAAGCACCTATTGTGTAACCCACTTAAGAAGCCCTTTAAAACATATCTCAAGCCTGCCACTGCAGCAAGTGTGCTGTTTACAACTACCATTATGACCTGGCAAAATAAAAGGTTTAACAGGCCTAAACCTTCTTTTTTAATACATATGTCAACCCTAGGGTAGGGTGCAGTGTATTTAAAAGGTTGGACATGTATCCTACGTTTAACATGTCCTGGTAGTGAAAAACTGTTCAATGTTCACTACTGTAAGGCCTACATCTCCCATAGGATAACATAGGGTTAACTTATTGTATTTGATAAGTGATCACTTTAGTTTGGGAATGTGCAGAAATGTCATGTTTAAACTCAAATGAATTGTAATTTAAACCCTCTTTAATGGTCAAGTCATATTCTAAGTCACAATTCTGCAAATGGCAATTTTAGAAGCTGCATACAAACCATGTAGGGAGCAACAGCAGACAGTAGAGGCCCAGTTTATTGATTTGCAAAAATAAGGCTTCCGTTGACATCTAACACCCCACTTGTGTGGGTGATTATGATGGTGAACTTGCCCTACAACAAATGTGGTTCTTAAACATGGCAGAGTGTCCACATACAATGAAGGTCCTGAAAAATGCCTGAAATCTCTTTGCAAGGATGAAGAGAGAATTCCCCCCTCTGCTGAATCAAGGTTGATCCCTTAGACCACAAGTACCTTTTTCTGCTATAAAAAGTCCTTCCTATTCTTCTCAGCATTGAGCTGGCATTCATTCCAAGTAGTTCAATGCTTGGGCATTGAGGATATGATGAAGCTGTAGTTTCCTCTACAACCTCACTCAGTTTTTTTCAGCACAGTGTGAATGTCACCTACTTTCACCCATTGGAATAGTGAAAAATGACCACAAAATGTATTCTCTTGGTGAAATGAAACCCTCAGTATGGTCCTCTCCAAGTTCATTTGTCTCTTCAGCATGTTCCTCTAAATGACGCCTTCTTGTCCAGTAGCCATTGTAAAAGAGTAACAAGTTTTGAAACGAAAGTACAGGAAATCACAGCAAAAAAATCAGTTTTGCTGCACAGCATTACCTTGGCAAGGAGTGTAATGACATATGCAAAAAAGGCAACACTTATTTGAATGTGTAACTATACATTCTAAGGAACCAATAAAACATCTTAACTGGTCTTCAAGGAATCATGGTTCCTCTGAAGTTACCAGGAAATAGGCATGCACATCTGGGAGTCGAAGTTCCAGTCCCTGACACTGCAACTCCAACAAGACATAAAATGTGAAAAATTTGAGATGTACTAATACATGTGTGAATTTTAAGTTGTGATTGGGAATATTCTATCCTGAAACAATGTAAAATAATTTGCTTTCCTACCAAACACAAAATTTAACACAACATTAAAAGAAAATTGCTGGGTTCATGGTACACAATTTACCATTGGTGGTGATCAGAAATGAAGTCCTGCCTGTCTGTTCTTGCACCTTAGCATTGTTTCTAAAGGATGTGCCATGGAGGATTAAATGAATCTTGGAGCAAACAAAAAAAGAATGGGGGTATCTGACTGGATAGCAACACACCATATTATCTAAAAACCAGTCCACATTTCTTTTGTGTAAATTTGTTTTATTGATTTTCAACCAACAATGAAAGAAGCAGCATTAGAAGAACAAAAACTCGTCCCCAATACAATATATCTCAAGCCGCTTTTCTCTGTACCCTCCACCCTTACCCTCCCCCCACCACCGCCTATAGATCTTGCATTATGACCAATAAAATGCTTCTGAAGTTAGTACGGTAATAGTATTGAGCATCATTAATATAGTACTGGGGGTAGTTAGCCCTTAGAGATTACCTTCGCTACTTTGTGCCTGTATTGGTTCATTCTTCTTGCTCCAATGCGTTAGTTGGATCCCCCCGATCCTCTAAAATTGACCCCTCCTCCGAATCTGTGTCTGGAGCTTGCAGTGTTGCAACTAGGGCCTCCCACGCCCTCGCCACTTCTTGTGCTTTTTCGTTATTGGTGCGTAAGGCTTGCTGCAACCTAAGTGTACCTTCACTCCGCGCCCATTTAAGTAATTCCGCCCGCCATCTCCCCACGCTTGGCCCCCTACGTGACTTCCAATGCATAGTGAGCTCCCGTTTGGCTAAGGCGAGGCCCAAATCGAGGAACTTGCTGGTCACTTTCGTTTTAGCAGTATGCGGGAACCAATGCAGCAAGCAAGTATCCAGCTCTAGATCTAGTGTCCGGTCAGTTATACTCCATAAGAGATCCAGCACTTCCTCCCAATATGTTCCCAAGCTCGTACATCCCCACATCATATGCTGGAAGTCCGCCCCCTCCAAATCACACCGCGGACATTGAGCAGCCGCCGCCTCGAAATTTTGGTTAAGCTTTGCAGGCGTTAGATATGCTCTATGCAGGACATAAACCTGTATCAATTGAAACCTGGCATTCCTCGTGCTCTTCCAGGCCCTCCTAACCAACTGAGCCCATGTCTTCTCAGGGATTTCCCTGCCAAGGTCCACTTCCCACTTCCCTTGCAAATAAAAACCAGTCCACATCTGGTAGAAAAAAGGACCTCACACTCTGGAAGACATCATTTTTACTTTGTTCCCTGGCTGCGAGTGAGAGGAAGCTTCTGCTGTGATCAACATTCATTTATGATAAGTCCCAGAGCACTAACCTGGTGCTTCTTCTGTGGGACCAACATAGATTCCTGACATACGTTTCTTCCCATCTCCACTGCTAAACTCATGCACATCTGTGGTTCTCACACAAGGTGAAAGGCAGTGAGCTAGGTGAAGGGGGAAATAGAACATAGGAGAGAAAAGTGAGGTGTAGTAATCAACTCCTGCACAACTAGAAGGATTGTTCTAATATTTCATTCGTATATGGAGCACCCACGACATGAACGCGACTGGCCCTCCTAGGATCCTGGCAGCAACTGACATACCATTCACAGCTAGAACCCTAGTAGGTTCACATTCCACGTAGAATCTATAGAATTCATTTATCTCGCCCGGCCCTAACACAAAAGAAATAACAATAATAAAGATAACAAAAAGAAAAGAGAAAAAAGAAGAGAAAAGAATACAAAATCAATAAATAATAAATCATAATCCTATATATAACATGATTTATAGAATTTAATACACCACATAATCTTTGAATTTGCATGGCATTTTCACCACACATGGCCCAACTTTCCTTGTCAAACTGGAAAAAACTAAATATTTACTACTAGAAGAACTTGAAGATTTACTACTAGACTCATCCATCATTAATTGAAATTGAGCAACAGAATTTTCCTCACCTGCTTGAGCACTTCCTACATTTTCTGATTGCAACCAAGTACACCAATCAGATTCGAAATCTACACCTCTCCTTTGCTTGATAATGCTCGTCTGTTCAGGTGAAAGTTTGACGAGTTGTCTTCTATTTCACCACCCTTTCCTGTCTATTAAGAAAGCCCTTTTTGTGGTTCTACAAACCCTGACTAGTAAGGGAAATGTAGATTCTCCTTTTCTAGTCTTTCTTTGACTTTTGATCATGACTCAATCTTCATTGCTGAAATTACGGTCCTGAGAATTGTGTTTCTCATCAAAACATTTCTTTGCGTTAGCCTGTTTCTATGCCACAGTATGAGAACATTTCCAGTATATTGTTTCACACCTTCCTTCTCAGTTTTGTCTCGTATGCATTCAGGAAACGAACTAGTGTGTACCCTCTATCCCCTTAGTAATGTAAATGGGGCTTCCTCTGTGGTTCCATGCGACTGACATCGTAGTTCCAAATGTATGTCCTTAAAAACTTGGAACTTCTTGACCTGAGGTCATGGCTGTTTGGATTCCTTCAAATACAATGCTATTAGCCTCTTCTACTAAACCACTGAAACTTGGGGAATATATTGCAACTCTCAGGTGTTTTATGTCATGTTTTCAAAAAACATACGTATCCGATGAGCACCATTGTCTGTGACAATCACTTTAGGGGAACTCTCCAAATTAAATACATTCTCTAAAAATGTTACAGATGCATCAGTGCTAGGTGACTCAATGAATGCAAAATAAATCCACTTGAAATAGTAGACATTTAATAAAAACTTAATACCTCATTTTGTTCAGAAGTAAAGAAAAAAGACCGGAGAAATCCAAACCTACTTTGTCCCAGTCAGCACTCCGGAATGGTACTAGATGTAATGGAGTTTCTTTAGACTTCCAGTGCTTGTCTGAAAGAAAACATTTCGGGAATGTTACACATTAGCATCTAGTGATGGCCACCAGTGAAACTGTTTCACTCTTTTGCAAGTTTTAGAAATACCTAAATGCCCTTGATGGGCCCACGATATAAATTCATGTCTTTTACTTTGGGGTGGTACAAACAATTCCCCATGCATGACTAACCCATTAACAATTGACAACTTTTCTGAACTTTTGGAAAATGCATTTAACTCACCAGATAAACATGTATTTTCTGGCCACCCAATCATCACAAAATACATTTCTTTCTATACATCTCTTTGACATACTTCTGATAATTTTTACTTTGATAATTCATTGATGAAATCCAAAACAGCCACAACACACTCAATATCATCCAAGATATCTTCATTATCATCACTATTCAATGACATTTGAGATGAGTGGTCAGCTTTGAAATGTTCCCACCAGGTAGATTTTTTACATCGAAGTTGTACTGCTACAGCTTGGAGGTAAACCTTATCAACCTTGCACAGGTATTGCTAGAATCCCCCCATTCAGCATTGTACAAGTGGTTTATGATCAGTGTTTGTATTGAACTGACATTCCTGAATATAAATGTACATTTCTGCACAGCCCATATGTATGCCAATGCTTCACTTTCCATGTTTATGTAGTACATTTCAGGTTGTGTTAGAGATCTCGACACAAAACCAAACATTTGTGTTTTACCATTCACCTATTAACTAAGAACTGCACCTAATCCAGTTAAACTAGTGTCAATTGTGAGCATGTATTTGCTTCCTGCCTTGTAAGGACATACAGCTGGTGCCTCAACAATTAACTTCTTTACTCTACAAAAAACGTCTTCCAGTTCTGTAGACCAAATTAATGTTACTCCTTTTATAAACAATGGTTCTATGCTTTGAGCAAATCCTTATATGAAGCATGAGTAATTCTCAGACAGGCCGAGAAAAAATCTTAAATTGCCTCCATCCTTGGGTGCTTTTCCATTCTGAATAGCCTATACGCGGGAACATTGTGGCTTTATGCCAGCAGCTGAAATACTGTAGCCTAAATACTCAAACTCCTGCACTCTAAATTGGCATTTATTGTGCCTAACAGTCATCCAGTTTGTGATTATACCCTCAATACATTCTTTAAAATGTAGTCATGACTTTGCTTATCCTTTTCAAAAATTAGGTTATCATCCGGGTATGCTTACACCCCCTGGATATCACCAAACAGTCTGTCCGTCATTTTTTAAAAGATGCTATCCGCTGACGCTAAACCGAGTGGAAGCTTGAGATATTTGTAAGCTCCAAACAGCATCACAAAAGCAGTTCGATGTTGCGATTCCGGTGTCAATGTGATTTGGTGATATGTAAGGCGTAAATCAATTATGGGAAAATTTTTAGCATTACCCAAATTGGCAAATAATCCCTGCAGTTTTGGAATAGGATGACAGTCAACCAATATATTTTTATTGAATGCGCACAAGTCGGCGCACAATCTTATCTCCCATAGACAATAATGGCGGAAACCCACTAATAGGACTCAGTACATATAATAATGCTTTGGGAACACATCTCGTTAAGAATTGTTTTAAAAAATTTTAAATCCTCTTTCACGCTAAGAAGGTCATTCCTCACCTTATGGGTCATGGGCCGAGCACAAGGTTTAAGCTTGATTTGATGCTCAAATATTCTAACTATGCTCACCTGTTTCCTGAAAATGTCTTTAAATTAATTTAAAATGTGCTTAACATTCTGACCGTTCTCATCCACACAAGTTATTATCATTTGCTCTTCTCCAATATAGTCTTTTGGTAAATCACCAGTAACAATGAGATTCTCAGCACCCAGAATCAAATCTGAACCTATTTTAGCTAATAATATTCCTTCCTCTCAATGCTACAGAAACATTGGTGGGGGTGCTCCTTCCTAAACATCTTACTCTGGTTGTAAAATACCCAATCTTCTCAATTTCCATTTCTCCAAAGGATTTAGCGTTAACATCTGACAGTACTAAACCACACTTACTTTCCCAGTACTCATAAAAGGTAGAATCCCTCGAAATTATTATGGGTGACCCCGGGTCTGCCATAACTTGAAGTGGCACCCTCCCAATGCTAGCAGCAACCAACAGACCTGTAACTAAGGTAGTACCTGTAGCTGATTTGCATTCTATGGTTAAAATCACATTATTAAGTTTTTCTCAACATATACCCTCTGAAATATCCACAGATCTGATGTTTACAGGATTCTTCTTATTTCTACAGACGGCCGAGAAATGACCAGTTTTCTTCCACATCATGCAGCATTTTCCAATAGCTGGGCTCACTGGATTATTTCCAAGATGGCTTTTAGAACCACATCCATAACGCTGTAAGTTTGGTCTATTTTTGTATTCTTTCCTTTCCATCCCATGTTAACCAAACACACTGCTCCCTTGCAAACCTCAGTATCTGCATCATTAGTTGTGAACATGCTGACAGGAATCTCAATATTTAATACCTTAGAGGAAATCATGGAGCGTTCTATGCCTTTGACCATGTCAATTACTTCTATCAGCATTGGACTCCAATATCCTAACAACCGCTCCTGTATTTTCCTTGAATAACAATTGAAAACAAATTGGTCACGATTATACACAACTGTGTTGGCACCACAATCGCAAGTAGCCACAAAGAACCTCAAGGCTGATATGTACTCTTCAACGCTTTCTTTGGCCTGTTATTTACATTAAAAAAAATTATGTCTTTTTTAACATAATACTTGGTTCATCTGAATAATGTTTGCATAACCTCACTATAGGTTCTTTGCATAAATCCCAATCACCATAACCATCCCCAGAGTGACCTTCAGGTGGTTATGTAGGCAGATTAGCAAAAGACTCTTGTGCAGCTTGACCCAAAGTACCAAATAGTAATGTCAATTTTCGAGTTGCAGAATTCATTGCAACCAGGTAATTTCCAAATAGCCTGAACCATTGATTATCAGTCTTAAAATCACAAACTCAAATTGTTGTTAAACGTTTCTTTCTTAGTTGTGTTATTAAAGCAAGTCACAGTAGAAGATTTCAACTTATATGAAACTAGAAATAAGGCACCATGTGCACTTTATCTTTCGTAGTTATTTATACTCAAAGTAGAGCTAAAGAGGAGTTTACCTCAGTGTGCTCTTCAAATGCCTGAAATGACTGTTGTACCACTACTTCCTTAGTTGAAATTGACGAGTGTAACATGCCTGTCACAGTGAAACAATGTGATGCAAAATATGAGGCATTGAAATGAGGAAATCGCTTATAAAATGACCGTGCCGTAAATCACTGAGGCCTGGAATGCTGCGTGCAGCGAAAAGCCATGACACGTCATACAAAATGGCTGTGCTGAGAATAACTTCTGAATGAGGCCTAGAACGCAGCGTGCAGCCACAGAAGATGGCCGTGCACATCCCACCCTACTCACGTATCCCTGGGGATGCTTCACGCCCATGAATCTATGCACTGAACACCATGTGCACTTCATGCACCTGATGGAACCTAGATTTCACCTAGATTCAGGCATTGCTCTGTTTTAACGTTCAGACAAACTGATTTTTTAAAAATGGCACGCATAGTTTTGGTGCAAGGGAAAACATGAATGAGGCCTGCTCAGATGCTTAATGAATCATGTAGAACCATGCTCAATTAATTAATCATGGTTGTTTAATTGTGCTTATTTTAGATTTAACCTCACTGTAGAATGTACATTTAGTTTGGAAAATGTGTTTTGAACTTTCAAAGTAGCATATATTTGTGCTGAATTAACACGCGTTTTACAGTGTAGAAAGGCTGAATTTGCTTTGGCAAGTTCAGCTCGCTGTGGCCTATTGGCCTTGAAGAAAAGACCTTTCTTATAATTTACGCCTCTTGTTTCTGTCTCTTCATGAATGGACCTTTGCTTGTAGCATAGATTTATCTCCATGAAGTTTGTTTAGACAATGCTTTATTAACTTCATAACGTGGAGTGAAAAACTGCAAAGGACACATTTTTCTTCTAATATGTATTCTCTGTTTCTGCATAAATTAATACATTTTGTTGCAGAAAATGTAATTGTTTTTAGGATGTTTGGGGATGAGATCATTTAACACAAGACTCAAATGTGTTACAAGAACTCGCCTGATTGATGACATGTCCAGTCAGCCCATGTGGTGTCGATGTGTTCTGAAGCTCCAATTGGACAAGCACAGAAGACCAAGTCATGTGCATTTTTGTTAGGAATATTGGTTGCTAGCTGAGAGGTGTTGGCTTTTTGCTCATTTTTTTTTTAGCAGGACGCGAGGCAGAACTCACTGTTTTTTTTAAAGTTCTGTGAAGAGAAAGAAAGGAGGGGCTCATTCATGAGCTGCTTCTGTGTCAGACACAGAGAGGCAGAGATGAACAGCACGAAGCCAGAGAGAATCAGCTGAAAGAACAGGACACGTTTAGATGCTAAAAACTCTAAGTTTTATGCTTCGACTAACTGGCTTTGCAAAGACTTATTTTGTCCTATGCATTTTATTTCTCTTTATGGGAGATTTTTGCTAATATTAATTATTGATTTACACTACTCTTTATGAGTTTTGACAGACATTTTATGCCTCAGTCCCTTCCTTTATGGAGTGCTTTATATGCAATCTATAATATGTTCTGTGTTAAGTCTACGTTTTCCTATTTTTTAATTCTGTAACCTGACTGCTATTTGACTAATAAATAAAGTCAGAGAACCTTAACTTTTGATTAGAAAATAAAAACCCTTTAAAAGTACTCACAACTCTCATTATTGCCTTAAATAATATTTGCATTTGATTTTTTCATGTTTATGCAAAGTACCCTAGTTGGTTATACACGGGGGCAATGGTCCATCCCCTTTAAGCGGTAAACAAGAGGTAATGATGTTTTGCATTGAGAAATTATTCTGAAATTACTGCTCCATCACACCTTTGTACCAATGGGGAGGAATCGCTGACCTACGTTTTCTGCATCTGTAGGGTATTGACCCCATTAAGAAAAGTTTGGCTCCAACCAATTTGTGTATTTTAAATACTCGGACCTGCCAAGGAGCTTTAAAGGCATGCTTGAGAGGGGACTCTGTACAACTAGCAGGTCACTTCACGAAATTTATGAAAGCCGTAGCACCGCTGTTGGAGGCCGATCATCAATAAGAGACTCAGACTGAGAAAATGTGAGCAATTACTTGATTTTAACATCTTATTGGTACATTTCTACTGAGATTTTTTAGAAGACATATTTAGGAGTGATATTGTACATTTTCATACTTATTAGCACATTTCTATAAAGTTTTCTTTGATGAAATATTTATGAGCAAAATTGCTTATTTTTATATATAAATTCACTTTAGTAATGACCTTGCTATGCATGCAATGATTACAATGATTTTAAGTAATTGTTCAACAAATAGATTAATCAATCAAAAAAACTTCTGAACAAGGCCTAGAATGCAGCACGCAGCCACAGAAGATGGCTGTGCACATCCCACCATACTCACGTACTCACGTAGCTATAGTGATGCTTCACGCTTATGAATGCATGGGCTGAATACCACGCACACATGCTGAACGCCACGTGCACTACATGTGCATTCGCGCACGTCAATGCCCCCAGAAACTAGTACTTCTATGGTTGTCTCCTGAAACTTCATGCGTTCCAGGAAGGAACTGCTGATGCATTCGTCAGCTCTATTTCCACGACACTTCATCTCAGGTACAGCCATGACTCCAATCTCCAACATGAATAAACCACTACAGTAGTTGCGTAGTTCTGGTCTGTGGTCACTTGGGATATTTTCGCTTGTAGTAATCAACTTCAGCAAATCCAGAAGGATTGTACTAATCTTTTATTAGGATAAAGAGTGCCCAGAGGGCATGAACAGGACCTGCCCTCCTAGGATCCTGGCAGCAAGTGACTTACCGGTCATTACCAGAGCCCTAGTAGGTTGACATTCCAGGTAGAGTCCATAGAGTTAATTTATGTCATAATACTGCATGAGGCCGCCACAAGATGGTGGCCTGTCGATTGTCCACTGTTGACTGAAGTTCTTGCTTGTGATCGTGACGATGTGTTTAACTAGCTGGAAGAAATATGCAGATTTAGTTATCACTATAGTTCTCTGTTTACGAGATCTAATTTCCATTTAAATAATTTGATGTATAGCTCACTCATACCTGACACCCCCTTTTCTCCTACTACTCTTTGGTTTAATTTTCTGCGATTTACTCTTCTTTACGGCTGAAAATAAGGGCAAATGATTTATTTCAAAATGATTATCGTCATAGCTAGCACTAATAAATGTGCTTTTTTCGCTTTAGCTGTTTCTTTACAGTGTGCACTTATTTTAATCCTTTTTCCTCACCAAGAAGACTCTGAGGAAAACTCTACATCCTTTCATTTCACACGGAATAAATGAATTCATAATAACATGAATACAGTTATTCAATATTGTACTATTTCGATTGTGCAATGACGTCTGTAATGATGTTTATGAAAATGCAAATTTGCCTTTTTACTAAAATGTTCAAAAACTGCAATTCACTTGTTTTTAGATTCTGTGCGGTTCAGGATTGAGGGATGTCTTCTTCAAGGTCCTTTCTCGAGTCTTGACTAAGTACTGTCTTTAATATCATAGTGGTGGTGCCTTACCTTAAACTTTAGAAGCTCTTCTTCTTACTGTGTGTCTTCTATACATTTTTAGAGTTCGCTGGATCTTAAAGGGTGTATATTAAGGCTGTATACCTATTCCACAATGTGTCTGATGTGGCAGTTTTTACTTTCCACAAATGCGTTTGCACCCTAATGCACACACAGCACATTAAAGGTATTTCCTTTTTTGGTTTGTTGCACTTTCAGCACTAAACAAAAATATTGCCTGGATTCTGCTTGAAGCATAGAAAGTGTCACTGAATATTTACACAAGCCATCATGATTCAGGTGCACGATAAACACAACAAAGGCAGCAAGCTGCAGGAAGTATACAAAGGGATTCCACTGCTCAGATATCACAACACGCTAATGTTGTGGAACTGGCAACTACTTCAAGAGATGTTGGTGCTGATCATTTGGGACAATAATCACTAGCGTGGGCAATTTTCACATATCCCAGTATAGAGAAAAAAGTGAAGACTCGAAAGGTCACAAGTACTTTAGGCAACGAGGTCCTTAAGAAAGGGCACCCTGGAATCAATGGAAAAGAAATATTTCTACCATGCAAGTGTCATCTCGCTTACTATGAACCAGGAACTGAAAAAGTACATCAAGGCCTTCTGCCCAAGTTTAAAGAATTAAAAGAATATTATAAAACAAAACAGGTTTGGCAAATTGTTTAAAGAAGTTTACCAAAAAGGGTATAAAAAAAGCTACACAAAAAACGGTTAAAAAATGATTCAAAATGTATTCCAATATAAGAACCTTTGCCTGCCCATGGTAGGATGGGCATCGGGCCTAACAAGAGGCCAGGCCTTGAGCCAAACTCCATTACTGAGTACAGCCAAAGGTGGGTTATGTACTGGGCTTGGCTGAAGGCCAGGCCTTGGGTATAATCCCCACTGAGCCCAGCCAAAGGCCATGTACAGTTGAGTTTGGACTCCAGATTAGGAACAGGGTTTTGCCAGATGTCAGGACCTCAGAGTAACCCCAGCTGTGCACAGTTTAATGCAATGCACAATGGGGGCAGAGAGTCTAGCTGGAGGCAGGACACTGCATCCAACCACCACTGCCCAGATCTGAAGGCCATGCACAGTAGAGGTTTGCTGCCTGCAGCGACTTTGGCACAGAGCCTGGCTGCATGCAAATCATGCATGCTACATCCACTGGACATGGACAAACATTGTGCACCATGATGGTTGGTAATAAGATGCAAAATAAAAAAGAAATGAAATACTCTTAAAGAAAGAAACAGGAAGTGAGTTATGGTTCTAGTCCATACTTAACAAACCACAGGAATTCGCTATACATGCATTTTAGACCTATGTATACATAGCTTTGTGTACTGCTGCCATAACAATGTATATTATTATGATATTTTAAGTTATTTACACATCTTATTTCCCTCAGTATTGATAAAATGGTGTTCCTGGACTTCCATGCAAGACACAATTTTAGGTAATTGGTGAATAACGTTTTAAATTGAGCTTCTGAATGTCTATGCATTTCTTTCATTGGAAAACTTTGCATTTTCTAAAGTATTACAATCTAGGAAATCTATTTTGTATCAATATATGTAGGTGTTAACATGCTTTCTTGTAGTAGATAATAATTCCAAGACCATGCTGCATAATTTGTTTTTAATTGCACAGTATTTTGCATAATTTGCCATCCCACATTATTTCTTTAACTGTGGCAGGTATTCTGGACCTCTACCAATGCACATTTCCAGTTCCCTAATTTTCATTCACGGGGACAATGTTGTCAAAATAAACAAGGAGTTCTCAGGTAAGAATCAGAAAAGGCTACTACATATTGTTGGTGAGGAGAGCTCTATTAATAAAACAGAAAATAAAAGAGGTACTTCCAAACTTTTTCTCAGGCAACAAGAAAGACAGTAATGGCAGCAGGAAGACATCACCTGCAATGTTACTAACCCTGGTGTAGTTTGAGAAGTAGCGCTACGCGAAGCTACGCGAAGTGCACTTCGCACTACGCGAGCTACGTGTAGCTTCGCAAACTGCATAGTGCACTGTGCAAGATGCTGTTCGCACTGATTGCACAGTGCCGGATGCTTGTCCGCACTGTGCAATCTGTGCAAACTGCATCTTGCACAGTGCAAGCGGTCGTTTTCTGCCGCTCAAGTAGATTTCTACTCGAGCGGCACCTTTCTCAACGCCGACTAGTAGTTTCTCATCATGAGCGGTCGCGAGCATACGCGACCACTCACAATGAGAAACAATGACCTCCCCGCATTGAGAAGCTTGCCGGGAGGTTTATTTTCCACGCTCGCGATCGGCAACTTGATGTTGCTGATCGCGAACGAGGAAAAAGTCTCGCCAGGATGTCATTTTGCTTGCTCGCGGTCGCCAACTTGACGTTGAGGACCGCAAAAAAGCAACATATGACCGCTGCACTACGCTACGCAATGCTAAGCGTGTTTGCACTGTGCTACGTGCAATTCGCGTAGTGCGAAGTAGCGCAAACTTTGCAAACTACGCGAGCGTAGTGTAGTACTTTGCTCAGGCTTAGTCACTGCGCCCTAGACAAATGAGGGAACGCGAAGGGAATTTATGGATTTTGTTTCTTTTAAATAGCAGATATTTGGGTAGATTATGTTCCTATAAATGAGGAAAGAATCTTCAAACACTTATGATATTTTTACTTAAATGTACACTTCTGCTCTCATGTCATATATAACTTCCCAAGTTAACAATAAAAGTGCAGCACCTTATCTCAAACTACCATACCAATAATGAGGAATCAGGTTTGCAGGGCATGTTTCTTATCTGTGGTGTTTGAAAATTGGCTTTTTTTTGGTGTTTGGTTTTTGAGGAAACTCTGGGTGAAAACTTGGTGGATATCCGGTCTGCCATATGACAGGGGCCATAAACTATAATGCATGTGCAATAGTGCAGGCAGGGCAGCTGCCAATTTTATGCGGAGTATCAGGTCCTCCAAATTCTAAAAAAGGTTGTTGGTTCTCGAAACACGGTACTTTTGCAGTTGTCGGAATAATTATCACTATGGGCCCGATTCACAAAGGTAAACTTAGTCCAAAAGTCTAAGTTCAGATCTGAAGTCTAAGGTTAGACCTAAAGTCTAAATTTACTAGTAGTAAAGTTATACTTTTGGTCTAAGTTTAGACCTGAGTCTACGTTTACACCTAAAGTCTAACTTTACTATTAGTAAAGTTAGACTTTTGGTCTCAGTTAGACTTTTGGTCTAAACGTAGACCAAAAGTCTAACTTTAATAGTATTAAAGTTAGACTTTTGGTCTAAGTGTGACTTTTGGTCTAAACTTAGACCAAAAGTCTAACTTTACTACTAGTAAAATTGACTTTAGATCTAAACTTAAATTTCAGGAATAAACTTAGACTTTTGGTCTAAGTTTACCTTCGTAAATCGGGCCCTTTGAGTTCTATTCTCCTAACTTGCTGCTCTTCGTCCAACAGTTTAATATCTAGGAGTGTGTCTAATTTCCATTGTAATTGACTTGTTCCTCTTCATTAATTACTTCCTGCTGAGCTTTGTTACAATATTGTGAGAACATCTTCCAATACAATGAAGACAGGTGCATCTCAGAGTAAAGAAGTGTTTAGATTTAGAATTTCACTTCACTTGTCTTTCCCTTCCTCTCTCAGTACTTGGTCATTACAGAGACCAACGTAATGAGCTAATAATGAAGGGGCTCTGGTCTTTGATAAATTAGAATGATCATCATCATTAGTATGATCTGAGGCCAATTAATCTTTCTGTAAATGAACTGCCTTCTTGTAATGAATACCAGATTAAAAATATATCGTATTCACTAGCAAAGTAGCTCTTGGGTAATGTGTGAATACCTATGAAAGTTGAAGAGCCAAAGTCAAAGGAAAATTAAATCAGTGTTCACCTTTTGGAAAAGCTGTGTGGAGATTTTGCTAACATACACCTAACGAAAAGGAAGTATGGAATGTGTTCTCTGTACTCTGCCAAATTGTGTAAATTATAGTTGAAATGCTGAGATTGTTTTGTGAGCATATATTACCATTCCCTGCTTGCATACAGAAAGGTGTTTACCAAGGATACAAATGAGAACAGCTTACCCCTGTTTATAAGTTGTATGGTATGGGGTAACAGTAAAACCACATTTTACAATTATCGTGCAGTAAGTTCTCATTAGTAACATCCAATTACAAGAAAAGCTGCATGTAACGGAGAAGTACTCAGGAATGGCCAGTGCATGTTGGAGTGGTGGAGCGGGGTGGGGTGACCCGACAGGCAACAACAAGGGAATTTCTTTTACCCCTCTTCCTTGCTCTCATCGTTGCCTGTTGACCCCCCCCCACCACGCCGCACCGTCCCACCGCTCTTACCTGCATGGGCCGATCTTGGAGATACTATGTAGAAAAGATTTTCTGGTCACAAAAACACATGGGCCTGTAGAAAGGGTGGGGTGGGGTTGAGGGAAAAGGCTATGGTTACTAGTGGAGCAAAGGATGTTGGCGGAGGTGAGCAATGTGCTACCCTCACCTGAATGAAAGGTAATCAGAGTAGGCTGCTCCCGTAGATAACGCTTCATGACATCTTTCTGGCAGGTAAAACCGAGTCAGGTTCTCCCACACTTGGAAAAACTAGTTGTGACAAAACCTACCGACTCAGAATCAGATGGAACGGCATTCCATGCAGTAAATAAAGCTCCGCCTAAGTCATAAATAGACCTGGGCAACATTAAAATTACGCTGGTGTAATCTGCATAATTTTGGGAATTTCACTTTATGCTTGTTATGTGAAATTTCAGCAATTTCATAATTATACCAATTTATGTAATTCTATGCCATTTTAGGGCAGGAATATACAGTAAATGGCAATATTTGCTGTAAACATTTACTTTAAACACACAGGAACAATAGAATGCGAGCAGCTGTTGTTCACCCTGCTTTGGTTTAAATATGTTCTTGCACCAAAAATGTATGCGAGTATGCATTTCACAAAATGTAGGATGAAATGGGGATTTGCATTTCACATAATTATGCACAATTTTACGTAATTTTGCAGTAATTTCACGTAATTATGTGAAAGAAAATTGTTTGAATTTCACACACACATGGCTTACTTGTTTGCTAACAGCAGCGGTTTTCTTACGATGTGGTGTCAGTGGAAGGTGATACAATTGTTATATTTCACCCCTAATAAAGTATTAATCCCATGGGAAAATGTGCACCTTTTATGTAGGTCCGGAATCATAAGTGGGTTGCTTATTCTGATTGTTATCAGGAACCTCGCTAATATAGGGAATGATGTCCTGTACGCTTCAGGCATTCAGTGCACAAAGAGGTTGAGAGTGGTATATGTGAGTTTAAATGTTTTAAACATGTACACAGGGAGGCACTGCTTAGCTGCTATCACTATGCAGTTGTGGCGTACAACATTTACAATCCTACGTATCATTCTGGAGTGTTCTGTATAGAACACTGGCCAGAAGCATGCCCGTTGTGCATCTTACACCAGAAATGATATACTCACATTTGCTAAGTGTGGTTTGCTGAACTGCGTTCTATAAGCACATAGTTTGAGAGCTGGAGGAGTCTCACCTGCTAGCAATTAATTTTCTCAAAGCTTTTCCCCACAAGCACAGCCTTTTATATGAGATGAAGGTTCTTTGCAGGTACATACAACCTTTTACCAGAGATCACGTTTCTCCACAAGTACAGTCTTTTACCTGAGATGAAGTTGCTCTGCAAGTAGTCTTTTACCTGAGATGAAGGGACTTGTGAGATTTTGAATGTTTATATCCCATTAAATCTTTGTACACTTTGTATCTTTGAAATAAAAAACAGCAATAACTGAACAAACAGATATTTTTCTTGAACCAACACAGTGTTCAACACCATTTTGAGGTATCCATTTTCTAAATGCTTTTCCTTAGCTCTTGGTGCTAACAACTGATTCATCACTTTTTCATCGTCCACTTTTAGTAAATGGCCAAATGCCATTTGCCATATGCTCCTGTTGTGCCTCGGCCTTAGCTGGGGTGTTGTGCCAAAGCTGGAGGAGTGCACCAGCTAGCCAGCCCCAATGTTCCTCAAACACCACTGCGGCGCTCACCCAGGGCAGTTTCAATTAACCTTTAATGCACAGTGTAGTGAAACAAGAAATGATTCATTTCAGCCATCAAGTGGCCTTGATCACATGACAAGGAAAGTCAGCATATCCCTTAAGTATTTAACAAAGTGAAGCAAAAACAAAGGACAAATAATATTTGACGACCCATTGGTAGATGGTCGCCAAGGCAGTGGTGGCTCCTCCACAAAGGCGGAGTAGTCTCGCCCTGCTACTCTGCAGCAGTAAAACAAAGGAAAAAATAAATAAAATGATAATAACGTAATTCTATTATCATTTTATTTTGTCCTCCTGCTGTGGCAGATTTGCTTAAGGGGCAGGGTGGGGCTACACAGCAGGGGCCGCCCAAAACAATCATGCGTACTTTCCCTATACTTCATGCAGGCTGCATTACAGCCTGCTTGAAGAATATGCCCACACCACCAGCCCCTGGCTGAGAGCTGTGTTGCAGCGCCCAGGCCAATAACAATGCTGCATTGCAGCATTGTGATTGGTCAGGGGAGCCTGGCTGTGCTTCTTGTTCCTGGAGTCAGATGCAGGATAAAAGGAGCAGAGATGCGGGACCCGGCAGCAAGGCAAGTGTTTATTTACTTATTTTTTTACATTACAACCCGCTCCAACACCTGCGCTCCCGCCCCGCCACCCACCACTCTCCTAATCTTCAATTTCTACTCCATTTTTCAACCAAGGAGACCCTTTGTTTCCAGATCTAAAATATATTCTGACTCCCTTCTCCTCACTTTCAAAGTTCTGTTGCAGCCTTTGATGTCATGGGTAATTTGTTCAACAGCACAGTAGAACTGGTATTTCATATCACCAAAATGGGAGTCCATGAACTGTCTGGCTGTAGGGTATTTGGGTCATTGCTGTCAATTGTCTTCAAGTGCTCCAAGAAACTCTCCTTTACTTGGTGGATGGTACTTGCCACATACCTATTATCACAGGTGCACTCCAGGATGTACACAACAAACTTTGAGCTGCAAGTAAGGAAGGGTATTATTTTCTCACTGCCCCTACCATAGGCAACAGGATATTCCTTTATGGTAATACTGTTTTTGCAAACCTTACACTTCCGACAGGGGAAGAACCCAGAAAGATCTCCCACCTGTCCTTCTCTGATGTCACTGTGGACAAATAAGTCCCTAAGGGATATGTTCTTTCTATATATAATACCAGGTCTGTCACTCAGAATCACTCCCAGTGTGTGTTCATTATTAAGGCTCCTCAAAGTTCTCTGGAGAATATCACTGCTTTTGGTCAAGTTGTTGTAAGTTTTTATGAGTCTTGCTGTACCCTCATCTTCCTCCTCACGATTAGCACAACCTGTATGGATGAGGATCTCATTCCTAGTCTTCGCCTTAACCCTTTCCATTGCTCTATTAAGGATATCCTCTTTCTGCAAATCTCTGTTATAACTTTTTTCTAAATTGAGGAAGGTGATCTCAGGGCTACAGTTCCTCTTTGCTCTCAGCAGATCCTCATAGAAAATACTACCCTTCAGCGCTTCTAGGTGACTGCTAGCAACATGCAGGAGACTGTTGCCCACTGTCATATTCCAGTGTAAGCTAGTTTAAAGCTTACTGCCCTTAACTTCCACCATCACATCTAAAAATTCAATGCTATGTTTAGTGATGGTACAGGAACAATACAAATTCCAAATATTCTCTCTGATTTTTTTACAACTTGCATATCTCATATATAGGTGCCCCTCCAAATGTTTAATAGCTCATCAATTAATCTGAGCCCCAGTACCACATTTCCTATATCATCAATACTTTCTGGTGTCATAGACACTTGCTCCTTCTACCAGACCATGAAGAGGTTGGCATAGCTGGGGGTGAAGCAGATGCCCATTGCAGTACCTTTAAGTTGTTGGTAAATGATGACATCAGATTTGAAAAAGTTGTACTGCAAAAATGTCATCACATCCAGTATCATTCTGGTGTGTGCATGGTAGTGTATAGAACTAGTCCTAAAGTAGTGCTGACAAGCGTTAATCCCATCCTCATCTTTGATATTAGTGTAACAAGAAAATATATCCAGGGCCATTAATAGAATATCATTCTCCCACTCAATCTTTCTATTCTAGTTAGGAAGATCTTTGTATCCCTGATATACGGCAGTAGCATCACTACAGATATTCGTAAGAAACAAATGAACATATTCAGATACATTCTCCAGGGCACTACACCTCAAGGATACAATGGGACAATAAGGGGCTGTTGCTGCCCTTGAGAAACTTGGGAAGAAGGTATTACAATACCTTGCTGGAGATACACAAAGGAAATAAAAAGAGTTTTTGGTACAGGAACAATACAAATTCCAAATATTCTCTCTGAGTTTTTTTACAACTTGCATAGCTCATATATAGGTGCCCCTCCAAATGTTTAATAGCTCATAAATTAATCTGAGCCCCAGTACCACATTTTCTATATCATCAATACTTTCTGGTGCCATAAACACTTGCTCCTTCTATCAGACCATGAAGAGATTGGCCTAGCTGGGGGTGAAGCAGATGCCCATTGCAGTACCTTTAAGTTGTTGGTAAATGATGACATCAGATTTGAAAAAGTTGTACTGCAAAACTGTCATCACATCCAGTATCATTTTAGTGTGTGCATGGTAGTGTATATAACTAGTCCTAAGGTAGTGCTGACAAGCGTTAATCCCATCCTCATCTTTGATATTAGTGTAACAAGAAAATATATCCAGGGCCAATAATAGAATATCATTCTCTCACATTTCTATTCTAGTTAGGAAGCTCCTTGCATCCCTGATATACGGAAGTAACATCACTACAGATATTCTCAGAAACAAATTGACATATTTAGGTACCTTCTCCAGGGCGCTACACCTCAAGGATACAAAGGGACAATAGGGGGCTGTTGCTGTCCTTGAGAAACTTGGGAAGAGGTTATTACAATACCTTGCTGGAGATACACAAAGAAAAGAAAAATATTTTTCTTTTCATAAAACCCTCACCCACCCGGGTTGCCCCTTGGTGGCATGCTCCATCATAGGGTCCTTCCCTGTCCTCTATGGACAGGGGCGTGCTACTGCCAGTGAATATGCGGGAGCGCTAAATTGTCAAATATAGGGGGGTCCCTATACACCTAACCACATATGATAGAATTTAAAGGGAGTGGTTTTTTTTGGGTTCAAAAGCAAATTTATTCCCTACCCCACAGGAGGTATGTTGAAATCTGGGGACAGTTTCATGCCTTTCCTCAAGGCAACAATTATGAAGAAAAAGTCCAAATAAATATACAGCACCTAATTTGGCCTGTGTTAAATATCAACCTGCAGGGATATAAAAGTAAGAAGGTTACAAAACACACAACCTTTTGTCTGAATAGTGGTCTGTAGGACATGGTGGTTTCGTGGTGGTGAGATAAATAATTCAACTGTACCACACCCGTGCGTGAACCTGTGAAAACAAGATGCACAAGACAGTACACACACTTAACATGTAATAAAAATGTCACCAGCAAATATGTATTGAAGGCAGGTTCCATACTTATAATGCGACCATCATTGGGCCCCATAAGTCCAACGGTGAGTATGTGGAGAGACGCCTGTAGTCAAACCCTATATTTATGCCCAAACGAAAAAAAGAATGAGCTACTTGGTATCGTAATGCAACTTAGCGTTTGTCCTGAAAAACAGGCAGGACAACCCTACTTACTTTGTCAAGACTACTCCCTCTCAAGAAAACCTGACCGCGCTTGACCGTGGCTCCAAAACTGGAGTCGCGGGCAGAGGGACAATTTAAACATGTAAACCATGATGCGCGATTGACGGGGCCAAACACGGAAAAGACTAGACCGCGCCTTGCGGACTGTCATCGCAAAGCCGATAACTTCTGGGATTGCCAAGAAAGCGTTCTGTACTGAAAAATTGTTCCGAAACACTGAAACCGGGGAAATAATAAAAAGAGGCTGTTCCCAGAGATTGGTATGGGTTTGATAGTTAGGCCAGTCCCAAAATAATCTGATAGAGATGTGTGCCTCAATCTCTTGTTTGAAGATTGCTATTTTCATGTATAACTTTATTGGTACACACGAGAAAGCAAAAAACGCCTTTTGGTTGTAGTAAAGGATATCGAACACAACACGAGTGATGTAACCACATGGGAGGGTGAATAGTCTCAAGACTGTGTTGTGTGAGTAATGAGTAAATGAAAGAGACATCCAAACTATAACTTGGATCAGACACCGGCTCGGATCATTCTAACTCCAGCTCCAGTAGTAGGAATACAGGCAGAAGCAGGCAATCATACCAGACGAGTTACAATAGGGGCCCTCGATGCAACTGGGAACACTACCAACAAACCCCTCTATATCCACCACTATTTTCTATGGTCCACCACCCCAAATGCCACTGCACCAATCATTCTACAACCCATGGGAAGCACCACATGGTCACAATGGGCAACAACAACAGGAGAATCTACATGAGCCGAGGATGAGGAAATGGAACAGAGTCCCTTGGGCAACGAACCAACAAACACCACGAGTAGCAACAAGGAGCATGACGGGCTCCCTCAACCCACAACCAGGACCGAGCAATCAGCCAGTCTAGTTGTTAACCTGACTGATACCATCCTTACTTCCATACAACAAGGCTTCCTGGAAAAAGGACTTGGCTTTGTCCCCACATCTAACATAGACAAATTTAAGGTGAGCTGTAAAGTAAATGAGTTCATAAAGAAACTCAAGTTGAGAGCGTTTTTCTCAGAGAAACAGAACAAAAATGAACCAAAAGATGACACAGGACTTAGGAACAAATCATCTTTTACGCTCCCAGCCACCAGCATACCGGTCGAGATCCTGGCCTTTGAAAAGGCGGTATTGAAGGAAATTGGTGATTTGGATCCTAGGAATGTCAAGGTGTTCCATAACACTTCCAGAGCAGAATTACAAGCCATCAGGGAGCTCTCAACGAATAATGAGCTGGTAATAAAACCTGCGGATAAAGGGGGTGCAGTAGTGATCCAGACAAAAGATGCATATTGCACTGAATGTCTCCATCTACTGCAGGACCAATGGAACTATGAACCATTGACAACAGACCTCACCGAGAGAATCAGGATACGAGTGGCCAGCATGGTAGAATAGGCCTTAACACATGATTGGCTTTCAAATAAAGAAGGTGATTTCCTTGTGAATAAGAAACCAGTCACATCGTATTTTTATACCACCCCAAAGATACATAAAAATCTAATAAAACCACCTGTTAGTCCCATTGTCTTGGGAATATGGTCAATTTTGGAACCTCTCTCTAAATTTGCCGATGCTTTCTTATGACCCTTAGTCCAGGGTACGGAGACTTATTTACAAGACAAAAAAGACATCTTATGCATTCTTAACACCTTACCATTCAATGGAGAAACACAATGCCCCATAGGCCTCGATATAGAGAGCTTTGATACTAGCCTCCCCATACAGAAACTTTGGAGATCCTGGAGACAGTGCTCTTCAGCACAGACTGGAAGTACCAGACACCCTGCAACCTGGTTATGGAGTGCTGCCATCTAGCATTAACGAAGAATGTTTTCGCCTTTGAGGACCAGCTCTTCTTACACAAGCACGGAACGAGTATGGGCAGCACTTTTTCTTCAATGTGGCAGGCTTGTACGTCCATCACCTTGAACAACAAAAGATCTTGTCATCTAACAATCCCTATAGAGAAAAAATAGGACAATGGAAGAGATATATGTGAATGGAACCCATTCCTCAAATTCACCTATACCATCTCAAGAACCTTGATGGTTTTTCTCGACCTGAACATTATGGCTGATGGAACAGGTCTGAGGACAATGACCCATTTCTAGGCCACAGCCAAAAACTGCCTCTTGAGCTTCGATTGCCATCACCCGAGACATCTAAGAGAGAACCTAACCTTCGGGCAGTTCCTGCATCCCCGGAGAAAGCGCTCTGAGCTGAAGGATTTTAAACAACAAGTAACTGATCTCAGTGCTAAACAAAAGGCACGTAACTACCCTGACCGTATAGTTTCACACGCTTTGAAGAGAGCAAGGAACAATGACAGGCAAGCCCTGTTGGATCATACCACAAAGAAAATAGATACCACACGCCCTATTTGTATTACAACATACAATAGTACCTCCAATACCATCACAAAGATCATAAACAAACATTGGCGTATCTTGAGCGGCTGCACAATAGCACTACCTAAACCAATGTTCTCGCTTAAGAGAAACCACAACTTGAAGGACATGTTAGTCCACAATCATCCATGGCAGCCTCGGGTTGATGCACCAAACCAAGGTTTTCTAGCTCCCATTAGTGGCCACCACAAGAACACACAAATAAATCATCTTTAATGATGGCACCATCTGGGGACAATGATCATTTACAAACTGTGAGTCCAGAAACATTGTATACCTGATTACATGCCCTTGCAATTTATATTATATGGGCATGACATCCAGGAAAGTGCGTACATGCATTTGCAAACATCGCAGCACATTAAGATGCCAATGACCAACCACTAGAATGGCATCTCGTTTCTTGGAAATGAAACAAACCCTATCAGAGATTAAATGGACCATAATTGAATTGACCCTTAATGAAGCAGACCTTCACGAGAAAGAACAGAGATGGGTCTATAGACTCAAGTCTCATGACAATTGATTAAATGAGAATATTCCTTGGAGCCAGTTCACCTAGCCCATATTGAGCACCCAGTTCCCTCCTAGGTCATGATATACACTCTTAACGCTAATAATGACTTGAGCCAGAAACCTCACCTTGTGGTCCCCATTCTTTATTCAGTGTGTTTGGTTTCTAATATTATCTATTGCAAGTGTTTTCATCTGTACATGAGGGTCAATCCACCCTGGTTTCATGTGAAAACTTTTCTCGGTTCACTTCTTTTACAGTCCACCAACTATTAGACATTGCAATCGGTAACATATTACCTCTGGCGCCTTGGTTAACCACCCCAGTTTAGCTATAGTTTGAATGTTTCTGTCTTACTCATTACTCACACAACACAGTCTTGAGACTATTCACCCTCCCATGTGGTTACATCACTCGTGTTGTGTTCGATAACCTTTACTACAACCAAAAGGCGTTTTTTGCTTTCTCGTGTGTACCAATAAAGTTATACATGCAAATAGCGATCTTCAAACAAGAGATCGAGGCACACATCTCTATCGGATTTTTTAGGACTGGCCAACTATCACACCCATACCAATCTCTGGGAACAGCCTCTTTTTAATATTTCCCCGGTTTCAGTGTTTCGGAACAATTTTTCAGGACAGAACGGTTTCTTGGCAATCCCGGAAGTTATCGACTTTGCGATGACAGTCCGCGAGGCGCAGTCTAGTCTTTTCTGGGTTTGGCCCCATCAACCGTGCATCACGTTTTACGTGTTTAAATTGTTCCTTGGCCAGCAACTCTAGTAACTTCGAAGCCAGGTTGAGTGCGGTCAGGTTTTCTTGAGAGGGAGTAGCCTTGACGGAGTAAGTAGGGTTGTCCTGCCCGTTTTTCAGGACAAAAGCTGAGTTTCATTACGATATCAAGTAGCTCATTCTTTTTTTCATTTGGGCATAATTATAGGGTTTGACTACAGGCGTCCCTTCACACACTCACCGTTGGACTCATGGGGCCCAATGATGGTCCCATTATAAGTATGGAACCTTCCTTCAATACATATTTGCTGGTGACATTTTAATTACATGTTAAATGTTTGTACTGTCTTGTGCGTTTTGTTTTCACAGGTTCACCACCACGAAACCACCACGTCCTACAGACCACTATTCAGACCGTAAGGTTGTGTATTTTATAACCTCTTTACTTTTATACCCATGCAGGTCTTTTTGATATTTAACACAGGCCAAATTAGGTACTGTATATTTATTTTGACTTTTTCTTCATAATTATTTTGTTAAGTGTGACACTTGGAGTGGGAACTTAATTTTTCCTCCTAGGTCCGGATGAAATGCCTTGGAGAAAGGCATGAAACCAAAAGGGAAACGATAGGTACTGAAGTCTAAGGTTTTCCCACATGACCCCAGATTTTAGCATACCTCCTTTGGGGTAGGGAATTAATTTGTTTTTCAACCCACAAATCTGGTATTTTTAACCCCTTCAGTGCCCATGACGAGATGGTCTCGTCATGGGCCGCGATTGCGCTGTGCCCATGACGAGACCATCTCGTCATGAACCCCGCCCGCTAATGAAACGCCTGGCACAGGGCGTGGAAAGGGCGGGGCACTGAAGAGGTTAAACCTTTTTCATCTTTGCACAAAAAAAAAACACTCCCTTTAAATTCTATCATATGTGGTTAGGTGTATAGGGACCCCCCTATATTTGACAATTTTGTGCTCTCGCGTATTCGCTGGTAGTAGCACCCCCCTGTCCGTAGAGGACAGGGATGGACCCTATGATGAAGCATGCCACCAAGGGGCAACCTGGGTGGGTGAGGGTTTCTTGAAAAGAAAAATCTTTTTCTTTTCTTTGTGTATCTCCTGCAAGGTATTGTAAAGAATTCCTCCGTCCTTTTCCTTTAGAGGGTGCCTCTCTTGATTATTTACATAGCACCGTGGAGGATAGGTCCCTACTCTAGCCTACCTCTACTCTCCCCCCATTGCGTTTGGTGCCAGTTAGTTGCCTAAGTGCTTCCTTCAAATACATCTCTCTAGCTAGTACAACAACATTCCCACTGTTATCTGAGGTGTGACTCCCAACGTTTGTGTCCAGAGAAAGAACATCTAAGGCCATCCTCTGATTGTGTGATAAGTTACTTATTTTGTTGTAATTGTCATGTCTATGTGTTTTGAGGTCTCTCACCATGCTGTCATGGAAAGTATCATGCCATCAACAGCTAATTGTGCCATGAAAATAGATTTTTGTTTGAAATTAGTAGGAAAAAGTCTATCATAAGCGATGCCCACTTTGTCCAAAAATTACTCAAAGCTATCATCCTCCTCAATCACTGTGTCCCTTTGTTTGTGTTCCTGAAGGGTAATAAATATATCCACATTACTTATGGATAGGATTGGTAGTTAACCCCTTGGTGTTCATCACCCCATGATCTCTTGTATGTGCATGTTTCAACCTATGCCATGTTTTCAGTTTAAGGTTCCTCGACCACTTGAATAATGAATACGTACCTGCGCATGATTAAAATTGGATTTCAATCAGAAGGATGACCCTAAACTGAGAATGGCAAGTTCATCATGAGTAAAAAACCTATGTGATCAATTTATAACTATTTCAGTTACCTTGTCATTCTTTGTTTGTTGGCCTATGATTGGCCCCTCCTGTTTGTTCCCACTGGGGTTTACAATGTCAATTTGTTTCTGTGTTTTCGTTTGTTGTGGATTCTTTTTCCTCTGCTTTCAGCTTCAATTCCTCTTTTTCCTCTTCCCCATCACCCTGTTGGATTATTTTCTGTCCCTTCCTCAAGAGGTGCAATTTATCTACAAAAGTAACCAGTTTGCCCTTCTTTTCAGCTTTAGGCATCTGGGCATTGCCCACTTTAGATATATCACTTTCCTCAGCTGTCTCAGGCCCTATTTCAGATGCTGTAATATTGTACTGTTTATGTTTGGGTACATCTCTACCCTCCTGTTTGTGCATTAAATCAAACCTTTTTAATCAAGGTTAAAATGCACCCACTATTGTAATTCTCACACTATGTTTGAAATGTCCTCTCTTTACACATTTTAATTTCATTTTCCAGGTTTTCTAGCTGTACTCAATGCCTCTCTTAAACTGCTCAATCAATTCCTTCTCAGGTTTCATTTTCAATTTCTCAAAAATGTCTTTACAACTTTGTCCATACCTAAACAGGTGTACTTATAAGTATTTCAAACATGGATCTAGAACCTTTTCCTTAATTCTTAGCCCATTCATCTATTTTCAGGTCAAGAGAATCATATGATGTACATCTTAAACCTTTTGGTATCTTGCTAGTGTCCACATAAATATGCAGGGATAAACCCTCCCACAATTTACTTAAACTAAGAGACTATGTTGGTTAAATCAATATTAAGTTTGTTTTTTATGATATTGTTGATTACATTTACCAAACATTCCAAGATAGCACCCATTTTGGCACTGCTCTTATTGGTTGACCTTTGTTTATGTTTCGGTGTGTAACCTACTTAAGTGAAATGGTGACTTGCCTGGTCATGTGATCGATGGCATTTGTTGGCCGGAAAAAAACATCATGTGCTGTTTTCACAGGACAATTAAATAAAGATGAATTGTACAACCATCTGATAACTGGGAAACAGGTGGATCTCAACTTCAAGGAGAGCTAATATGGGCCAGTATGTATGTGCCCAGATGTCCAGCATGGGGAACGTGTGATCACAACGTGTGATGTGCATGCTGTGTCCTAATTGGCTGAGTGTTCCTAACTACATGTGGCATCTTACTTTGGGGTATTTTGGGAACGTGAGCTTTTGGCCAAACATGTTTCATTGGAGCCAATTTTCTCACACCTGTTTGTAGTGTAGCTATCTATATGTGGGATCGATCAGGGGTTTCCCTGGTTGCGCATTTTTCTTCGAGCTGAGTGCAACAACACTTGTGACCTATCAATCGGAGACGCTTTATTTGTCCCTTTGGATTTAACCCGAATTCCTGGTTCACAACACTGCCGGTCGTGTACCACCCCTTGATTCAATCGCTCCATCCAACTGACATTGGTCCCCCTGCTGCCGGTAGGATTGAACTCCAAGACCGCAGCCCAGCCACCTATTCGCTGCCTTCCTTCGATTGACGTTAAATTGAACAACAACACTGCAGTCCAGCTACTCACACACTGCCCTTCATCAAGTGACGTTCTACAGAAGTTCCAGACCAGCGGAATTCTCCCGTGGATTCTCCCCCCCCCCCACATCTGGGGCTTGTCCCCCACATAGTGCCATCAGAGCACTATTCAAGAATTATGTAACCATCATCCTGATATAGGTCGAAACACCGTCGACTCCATAACGCCATTCCCGGCAACCAAAGGTTCATTTGCAGACAATGAAATTGTGCTTGTAATTTTAAAAACATTTGTTTGACCCCCACAATGTATTGTCTTATTGTTTTTTCGCCACCTCACGTTGTACCTTAATCACTTGTGTCACTGCGCCGTTCACTCACTGCAACACTTCCAGTGCACATTTGGTTGTTATGGTTGCTGCAATCTAGTTCTGTCATAGTGCCTCTATAACTGTATGCAAATAACAACCTTTCCTCTTTAACTTGGTCTCCCTCGTCCCCTTTTTTCCCCCATGCTGCGTGATTGATATACCTTCCATGAACAGTCCCCCCTGAATGATATACCAGTTGAGACGTTGTTCTATTGCTGTAAAACTTACCCGGCCTCAGCTGGGTCAATGGGTTTACTCCTGTTCCTTTTTCTCCCCATCAATTGGAAAGCCTGGGTTTGGGTCGCAGGGCATGTCTGACCATGTTTCTCTGACTTGGGGCTGATGGGGAAGTCATCTTGTGTGAATTCAACAGCTATGATACGAGTTTGTTTGTGCGTGTGCATAGAGCATGGTGGTCATTGATATCATATTTACTGACAGGGGTGTCTTGTCGCGGTGTAGTGCAAAAAATGAGTCTCTTTTCTTTCAAAAAAGAGTTCATAAAGTCAATTTGCAGCATGTATACTTGAGCAGTTGGCCTTGTTGATGTCCTTTCCAGAGTTTCGATTGAAGGGTAAGCAGGCCGCTGTAAAGACAGTGCATGTGTGGTTCTATTGCAGACCTGTGGGATAAGAGCTGTGCATTGTAGGTTAGCTTGGAAAAACTCACCATTAGACAGTATTCGTAGAGTTCGTTTGTTTCTTCTTTTTTTTTTTGTTAGGTATAAGCTTCATATCTTTCACTGTGTGTGAAACGTTCTAGTGAGGTACTGGAAAGAAGAGGTGACGGTTTTTAGGGAATGATCAGTTTAAGTTATGTAGCATTATTTTGTCAGTACGTTGGTACCCCTCTCCTTGCTGAGGTGGGGAGAGAAGATTTGTCTTCGGGCTGCTTCAATTAAATTTGTGTGTGTGTGTGTGGTTTTACTGGTGCGGGAGCATCCTTTTCACATGCATGGACTGCGTGTAATGTGAGGAGAAGTGAATTGCAATGTTATCGTTGTCACGTGAATGTCACTCAGGTCTCTGCACGAGGCATGTAATGATGCTTTCCCTACGGAAGTTGGGTGTTTTGACTACACCCTGTTTCTGACCACTTCTGGGTTTGGGGCTACTTTTGGGCTTTGTCCGGCAGGTCAATGGGTGCCTTCCTGAAGTCTCGTTTAGGGCTGGTTATAACCCAGCATAATGGTGGGGGTTGAGAAGCTGCTCTGTGAACCCCATTTCTCGGATGTGGCAATGACTAGGATCGGGCCTATTGTTTCCTTGGATGATTCTCGTGAGGCCCTGTGCATCCTATTCGACAAGCTGGGTGTTGTGGCGAGCATCCCCATGCTCCTTGTGTGGGGGGCTCTGATAGTGATCTATGGAACCTCTTTACCTATGATTTGTGCCCCTCTTCCTCAGATCCAGGATGGTTTGGGTCTGCTGCTGTCAGCGGGAAGTGGGGAATTACTACCCAGTGAAATGCTTCTCCCACTGCTCTGGAGGGCATAATGCGACGAGCAGACTTTGGATGTTTTTGGGAAGCATTAGGGGAAAGGAGGCAACAAACGATGGGAGTTAGGTGCACGGCTGGGACTTGTCATGTTGAGAGGTAACAAACTGAAATGGCTGATTGCCCGGGTGAATTTTCCGATTGACTTGGTGCCGAATTTGTTCATGAACTACAGAGTTCTGTCAGTCATCTGAACATCCCAAGTGCATGGAAGGCCAGGCTTTCAGCACTAGAGCATCGCCTCGTTTTGGAACTAAAAGAGGTCCTCCATTTGGTGGAAACCCTGAGGTTGGCGAGACTTATTTAGTTCTCTCAAGGCTGGACTTGGACTGCCGGACCTGGGTGACGGTTTTTATGCACTGGTCTGGAACCGCCTGCCCCTTCACCAAACTGTCCTCCACCATACGTGGTCAGCCAACCCCGCCCCAGAGGAGTAGCCACAGAGTGGGATCTAGGCCTTTGCTGGCACCCAAAATGGCAGATTTAGTCTGGATTCCAGATCGACTGAATATACGGGAGCCCTGAGTTTTCCTGAATGCTAGTAAAGGCTTGAGTTTTTCCTAATGCTGTGTCACTAGTCTTTGTTGTAGTGAGTTTTCAGAAGTGGGTATGAAGTGAATGTGTCAGATTGGGGTTTGGTCTTGCTGTGTATTTGTGGTTTGCAGTTGTGCTAGGGCATTGCCACCCCAGCCAGTCACCCCTCTCTGCTGTGGCTGTGGCCCGGTCCCTGATGTGCTAGGGTCCCTACCTGCTGCTGCAGCTGCCACGTGCTTGGCCGGATTTGCTTGAGGCTAATTGTATGACACAATTGAGTTGCTCTGGGTTTGGTTTTTGGGGATGGATATTATGTGGTGGCTGTCCGGGTACTATTCCTTTCTGCTCATTCTGTGACAATAATGCCACTCTATGAGGCTGAGCTACAATTCGCTTCCCTGGTGTCAGCCACTAGGACTGGGTGGATATCTTCCTTGAGGTGGAGTCCCCTCAAAGAATGCATCCATTTGCACAGTTGCGGTCAATTCGGCCCCCTCGAGGGTGGTCTTGGTCAACTTCTGTTGGTGCAATTTGGCGGTGTCTCTCTGGGTCTGCTCCTGCTTTTCCCTGTCCTTCTCCTGTCTTCTCCGGTAGTAATGTAATATGTGAGCCTGTATTTCCTGCCAAGGTTTGGTGTCTAGCCATACTATGCTGTCTAGTCTGGGTTATATCTCAGCGGGCAGTTCCTTTTTGAGGATGTTGTAGAAGATTAAAACCTGGGGACCAGTGTTGGTCCAGTGCGGTCCTGTCTCTTATGCCCATTGTTCCCTCATTGTATCTAGGAAGTTAGTCATGATCTCCCAGGCTTCATGCTTTCTGCCATCAATCCTTCTAAGTCTGGGTGATTGGGGAATCTCCCTTTCCTGAGCCTTTCTTTGTCCATCTGTGCCCATGGAACATAGATGGAACCAGACACACTATTGTGTAACATTGGGCATTGTTTGGCGTGGAGTGACTTCCTCGGTTTCTTTTCGACACAGCGCTCCCATTTTCTCAGGCTTTCCTGTATTTAGGTGTAGTTCAATCGCAGACCTCCCCCTCCGTGCTGGAAGCAGTGTTCTGCAACGGCCATGTCCTCTTGTTTGAAGGATCCCTCTTCCTGCCAAGGTGTGTCCTAATGACCCTTCCTTTCAGTCCATTGGGCCAATAGATGGCTAAATATTCATAAGAAGGCCTCGCCTTCTTCTCTGGCCACTGTGTCTCTGGGGGTCAGTTTGTCTGATTAACATGTTCGGTGAGCAGCAGATGTCCTCGTCACTGCTTTTCTCTTGCGCACGTAAGGGTGCCATTCTGCCACTTCTATGTCATAATTTTGTTTCATTTAGACTCTTCAGGTTTCTTATCTCTTGGTGGCCCCTCTTCTATGGGGGTTCCTGCTAGGGGCCAATCTACTGACTCTTACCAGGCTCAAGCTCAAGGGGAGCCTTGGGCCCAGCTCTGGCTTCCTCCGGGGGAGAGTGTGTTGTTCTCTCTTCCTGTGGGGCTTCCCAGGCGAGAGATCTTTCTCTTTCTAACCTTTGCTCCTGCCTTTCTTCTAACTCCCACCTGGGCTGCTTTTTTTGATCAGTGCTGCGTGCTGTTCTTCTTGGTTGCGTTTTGATCTCGGACTCACTCCCTGATGCTTCCTATGCAGCATGAGCATACCCTAGGGGAGAATACCCTATGGCTCCCGCAAAAGAAGTCACTGGTAAGGGGAACACCCAGTTTATTCTTCCAATCGGAAACACCGAGCCTCCGGCAGCATCTGCCGACCAGAGAACTCCCCATGGCCTCCACATTCTAATGTTCCAGCATGTGAGTCAAGCTGAGCCCACTTAACACAAACACCACATATCCCCCTTCCTTTTACTAAAGAAAACAAAGCATACTAAAACATACAGTGAGCATTAAAATAAAACCTGCAAAAGAAAACAAATGTAATAGTCCCACATAAATGAAACACAATTAGACTGAAAACAACAGAGATTACACAGTATAAAATGCAGGAACACATTAATCAATGAACAGTCTACTAGTACATAACAAATTCATGAAATCTCTTGGGTACACATTTCCTTCTTGGAGAACTAATGCAATTTCTATCCACGTCCCTGCATCAACCCACATTTGACACATCGGCACCCATTTTCTTACATACACAATTAGCCTTAGAACCAGCTATCACCACAAATATACTTTTGCTCCACATTTTACCATTCTCCAACACTACCACATGATACTTGACCTGCCTCACCACCATGGGCGAGGAAAACTAAGATTGGCCTTTCCTCACATGTCGAGGGATGACAATCCTCACTATTTCACCAACTCTCACATAAATCTCTCTTTCACAACCATCCCTTTTGGCAAAATATTTTTCCTGCACATGCTTGCACACATGCAATGCCTTTCCTACCTTCTCACAGTCAAGGGTTTTCTCCCCATCCACTCCCTGTTACACCAGGTACACGCCACCCTGCTTCTTAACAGTGAAAATTGAGTCATTCCTGTACTGACATGGGAGTCGTTTGTATGGCCAACAACACATCATGAATACCTTCCTTCCAATCCAACCCATTAATCAAAGCTAGCTAGAGTTGATCCTTGATTGCACAGTTCACCCTTTCCACAAGAACATTGCTGTGAGGGTGGTACAAGGATGTCCTCACATGTTTGATACCATTAGCCTTGAGGAAATTATTCAGCTCTTTAGAGACCTACTGGACACAATTGTGAGTCACCAACTCCTCAGCAAAACCCTCCCAGATAAACACCTCTGAAAGAATTAATGATCACACTTGAATTCACACCATTGACAAATTTCTTGGTGAGCTTCCAAGAATCTCGAAAGGACTGGATATATCAAAAGCCAACTTATGCTACAGCACCCCATTACTGTCTGCAGCCTGTAGTGGTAATAGCACAACGACTTATAACTTATCATTCAAAATGAAAGCATTACATTCCCTCACATGACATTCCACATCCTTGTCAACACCTTGCCACCAAAGATTTTCCCGAACTCTCTGTTTAATTGCCTGCAGACCGATGTGCCCCTCATAAGCACATTTCCAAAATCCTGGGCCTCAATGCACTAGGTACTACCAATCTGTCACACCTCAAAAGTACATCACCAACCAAAGTTAACTCATTGGCATAACTCCAAAACAGAATTACTGCTTCTTCCATATCACATGCATATGGCCACTGCCCTACCACATACTTAAATCACTCTCTACAACAGTGCATCTTCAGTAGCAGAACACCATTCCTCTTCAGATAACACCCCATCAGTGATAGCATTCACAGAACACACAAACTCCAAATCACCCTCACAATCCTCACTCTTATCAGAATCTTCTTTGATTGGCAACCATGGCAAACTATCTGCAGTGAAATACCGGACACCAGGAGCAAATTGCAAACTACAATGATACTCCTGCATGTGATATTGCCACTTTGCAATTCGAGGAGTTGCTCTTCCACCACTGCCAGTCTTGAAAAGCTCAATCAATGGCTTGTGATCGGTACGTAGAATGAACTGATTGCCCCACACAAAATTCCTAAAGTAATGAACACCACACCACTAACCCAAAGCTTCTTTTTCTATTGTGGAATAACTTGATTCAGCACCATGAAGTGTCCTAGACACAAAAGCATAGATCTCCTCTTTGCCATCATTTCTTCTCTGCATCAAAAATGCCCCCAACCCATGGTTGCTGGCATCAGTAGTGATAATGCATGTGTCATGGGTGTCAAATGGTTTGAGGGATTGCGCAGTCATGATCTCATTCTTTATCAAGACATAAACACTGACACTCGATGCTCCATTCATATGACACACCTTTCTTCAGAACTTCCTGCAAACACATGGTCTTGCTGGAAAAATTGCTTGCAAACTTGGCATTGCACTCGATCAAACTTAGGAATTACCTAAGTTGATCCTTACTACTAGGTGCAGGTGTATCCTAAATAGCCCTCAACCATTTTAACTTGGGCTCGATACCCTTACTTGAAACATGATGACTAAGATAGCCCACCCCATCACAGCAAAAAGTACACTTCTCTTCTTCAAAGTCAAGCCAGATGCATTCAAGACTTAGAAACACCTTCTATAATCTGTTACTGTGTTCACTATTATTATTTCCATGTATCAAAATATCATCTTGGAAGCATAACACTCCACGCATGTCCTTGAACAAATTGTTCATGAGCCTTTGGAAGACAGACGAAGCAGAGGCTAAGCCAAATGTCATCTGTCTATAACAAAAGAAGTCAAATGTCTTGACTCCTCGCATAACTCCAACTGATGGTAGGCTGCTGACATATCCAAGGTTGTAAATACCGCAGCACCCTTTAATGTGGACAAGAATTCATTGATATTAGGAAGGGGTTGCCGATAAACAAAAATGTTAGCATTCAAGTCACGCAGGTCCACACACAGTCTCAAAGATTTGTCAGATTTGTGCGCTAAAACCAACAGAGCCAACCATACAGACCCTTCAATTGGTTCATAATGCCAATTTGCACAATGTATCCAACAACTCTAATTTGAGCTCATTCCTCATGCGGAGATGAACATGTCTCACCTTGTGCACCTTGTGTTCCGCACTATCCTTCAAAATGATACGGTGTTTAAACCCCCTGATTTTGCCAAGGGCATCAGTGAAAATACCAAGCTACTTCACTAACTGTTACATTCATCTACATTGCATATTGCGTTGTTACCACCTCCGATAACTGTTGAATAAGCCAAAATTAGGATGATTGGGGTCCAAGATTATGTCCAAATTTCCCTATTCATTCCACCCCAAAAAAATTATAACTGATGCTTTAACATCATTTACAAAGATCTCACATATAGGAGGTCTACTTCTCACAATGTGTTGCACTGCTGACACCTTGTTCTCAACATGCAATTATGATGAAGACAACATTAGTATCACACTCCAGTCTTCATCAGATTGACCACCATCTTCATCTTCAATGGATTTAATCAAAGTGTCACCCCGTCCCTTCTGACTCTTGAATGTTTTCCACACTGTCATGAAATGGCCCTGCTTACCACATTTAAAACATACAGCATTTGTAGCTGGACAGTGTTTGGTGGTACTAACATGCATTCAACTCCCACAACAGCAGCACACTACATCCACACATTCACCAGATATTTTAACATTGCCTTCATGTGATTTGTCTGAAAGTTTACTGTTCCCCTTATCCACATTTTTGGTCACTGTGTTTACTTCATGTGTTAACGTGTCTCCACCCATCTCCCTCATACCATGCTGAGAGTGTTCAATACTCCTAGCGATGGTCAACTCCATTTCCAGACTTGGATCTTCAGTTGATAGTAATCTCTCTTGAATTTTTTTATGGTTTTTTCAATTAGTTGGTCCCTTATGATCTCACCACTGTGCATGCACGCGCACCTGCGTGTTCGCATTTCTCATGAGAAATGCGCGGGTGCATGCGCATGTGCAGTTTTCCCAGAGAATGGGGACGCCACAGCTAAGGTAAGGTGTTTTTATTTACTTTAAAGACGTTTTTTAAAAGTTGTAAGCAATTGTTAATAGGGCGGGTGGAAGGCGGGGCTGGTTAACTCCGCTCCGCCGCGGAGTGTGCAGAGATTTGCCTACTCCGCATTCTTCGCGGAACGCGGAGTAGGCAAATCTCTGCATACTCCGCAGGCGGAGCGGAGCTCTCCGACCACGGTTACTGATAGCACTATCCCGGGATGAGTATGAATTTGTATTCCTAAATAACTTACAGAATCTGTGGTCGATAGCAAGGGGAATTTCAATTTCACTGGGCCCATGGATGGAGCCAGGGGGAAATTTATATATTTTGCCCAATTAACTCTGATGCCTGATAGCTGCTCAAAACGAACCACCTCAGTGAGCAGAGTGGTAACTTGTCTCTCGGGGTCTCAGAGACAGAGAAGCATGTCACCAGCGTATGCCGAGAAAATAAAGCGGTAACCAGGGAAGTGCAAACCCATATGTCCATGGTACTCCCTCAAGGCACAAGCCAGGGGTTCTGCCACCAGGGCACATAGAAGCGGAGATAATGGACACCCGTGCTGAGTACCCCTCGAGATTGCTATATGGGATGTAACCATATTACCTAATCTTATCCTGGCCACTGGGGCGCTATATAAAACTGCAACTAATCGGAGAAAGACCTCTCCAACCCCGATGCTGCAAAGCATGGCCTTTATAAATGTCCACTCTCTGAGGTAAACGCCTTTTCAGTGTCTAAAAAAATGCTTCAGCTCTGACATTTGGGTTAACTCTTTGGATGGTTACCAAACAGTTCTGAGATTGTAGGTTATGCTCTGGCCCAGAACAAAGCCAGCTTGCTCCGGACCGACCACTAATGGGAACAATGGGGCATGACAATTGGCTAATATTTTGGCAAAAAGCTTGGTATCTACGATTAGTAGGGATAAGGGTCCAAGGGAATGTTTCCCAGATTTCAGGAGGGTAACAATTAATGCTTTTCTCATGGAAGGGGGCATCATATTTGCCTCAACCATGTCCCCCAGAGTGACTAAATGAGGTATGAGCAATTCCTGTAAGGCTTCATGAAAGGCCACCATAAGGCCATCTAATCCAGGTGCACCACCCAACCCGCATTGCCTTAAGTGCCACCCGAATTTCTCTAGGATCAAGAGGAGGAATAAGGTATTCCCTGTGCGTGTTGGTGACCCATGACATTTGGCTATGTTCCTCTTTCATTGCTTCGTCGTCCGGTGATATCCATTAACTATATAGCTCAGCATAATAGCTACCAAATCTCTCTGCAATTAAGCTAACATCATGCAACGGGCGACCGTCTTCATCCTGTAGTTCAACAATCATACCTACCTCTCTTTTATGGTGCTCTAACGCTGCCAGAGGGGCTCCAAGGTGCTCTCCCTCGCTATAGATCTGAGCTGTAGCATATTTACCAAGGTTTTTTACCTCACTGTCTGCTGTATCATGATACTCCTCAAGAGTTTTTAAAATATCTTCAAGGAGTTTTGTGTTGCCTAACCATTGATGGGCTCTCTCCAGTTGAGGTATCTCTCTTTCTAGTCTCATTAATCTATCTCTTAAGGTGTTAAGCACTCCTGCATGTTTCGAAACTGTCATACCTGATGAACACATTAAAGGCATCCAAGACAGTGGTAAAATTAGTTACCGAGCCTATGTTATCTTTAAAGAACCTCTCTATGGATGAAGCCATATCAGCCTTGAAGACCGGCTCCATTGCGGAGGGTGGGGGGAAACCTCAAGATAAATGGTGCAAATTTCTTGGTAGGTAGCTTAATGTCCAGCAAGACTGGGGAATTATCTGAATAAGTTTGTGGGAGACGTTAACAGGCAATGACCCGGGTGAGCAGACTCCTAGATATTAGCCACAAAACTATGTCTCCAGACATCTAGCAAGCCTACTTGGTCCATATTGTCCGCTATCGTGCCCACAGTCGTGGAAGGTGGCAAGCAGGACCCCTAGAGAAGTCGCAGGTGGGGTCCAAAACACAAAATTACGTCTCCACCCTAAATTTGTGGAAGATCCGCACCTTGGAGCAGGCAGAAGCAAAGTGAATGCTAGAACTGTGGGTCATTGTCATTTGGATCATATATATTAACTAGCTTCACATTTAGCCCTTCTTTGTGACATCTAGTGATAACAAAACCACAGTTTAGATCTATTTCAACTTCCTGCAGTGTGATGCCTGATTTCAAGTTAACCCACGTGAAGATGCCTCTGGATGTGAAGTTAACCCAGCAGCACAGTGATGGCCCTGTAATTGTCTTAGGGGTCAAATGTGTCTCTTGTATTAGTGCTACGTCAACGTGGTGACTTTTTAGGTATGCGACAACTTTGCGTACTTTTCGATAATCGTTTAAGCCTTCGTTCTGTCAGGAATCTTACTCTAGTGTGTGTGTTCTGTTCTGCCTCTGTCAAGATCATTTTGTCTGCAATCTCTGCATTCTGTACCATTGCGTGTAATGCCTCGCCAGCCAAAACTTAGTATCACATACCCATTTAATTCAATTGAAGGAACTCCTTCCAAAGACCCCTCACCCACGCTATGGCATAGTCGATAGACTACCCACCCCCCAATATACAATCCTGCAACTAAGGTGTTAAACAAAACAACACTGTATGCACACTGTGGGTAACACATGAGGGAAGATGTTGCTGGCATTGAACCCCGTCTGTGACCCGGCTGTACCTACAGGTTTAAAATATAGTACGCTTCCCATGTTATGTGATGGATCATGTCCGATGTGTCTTCCCTGAACTCATGCCTGGTGTGTGCCAACTCAATTGAACTATGGTGGTGAGGAAAACAACTCCGACCAAAATTTCCAGATCAAATAATAGGAGTAGCAGTTAAAACCAGGTTACACTTAGCAGTGAGCAAGTAAATATAACCCTCAGATCTCTTCAGTATGGTCACAGTTGTAGAGCTCAAGGGATTAGCAGAGATCTGTTAAGCAGACCATATGGGCTCAGCTGCACACCAGAGGCCTGCTCATCTAGTAGAGGCAAGTTGCGTTGGCTCAAATGAGGGAACCATACTGCCATGCCCAGTTCATGCAGGTTTGACACCACACTGTCTCCTGTTGTGCCTCGTCACCCCTTTCAGCACTTAGAGGCTCAGAATGGGCGAATAGGTCCACAGCAGCTTTATCAGTCTTGGGCATTCACCATGCTCTGCACCTCAACTCAGCAATATTAGTGCATACTATATGGGGGCATGCAGATTGATGGGCCAACACTGCGTGATCCAGATCAGCAGGCGTGGATAAGATTTCGGCAGATATCACTTCCCTGGGAGGCTTCTGTTGCAGGGATTCTGCACAGACTGAGAACTATGCGCAGGATTATGGGACCTTGGTGTATAGGGACTGGGTCTTCCTACCACCTTCGTATCCACAAGCCCAGGACCGACTAGCTATAGTGTCTCACTTGCTCTCCTACTCACTCCAACAGAAACAAATGATTAGACACCCCAGAACACAAAACTCCCAGATCTTTCAGGAATCATGGTAACAAGATACACCCTTTCACTCACACTCTTGTATTTGTTAACAATAAGACCTGACAGAGACACAAAACTGTTTAAAATATTTATTTTAACTAACATGCCCTAACATGCAGTATACAAGCCACAACAAGCGGGAAAATGCATAGTACAAATATAGTCAGCATAGCAGCTATTCCATATATTATGAAGGAAGATGTCATCATAGAAACACAATGGAGAAAAGACTATAGTGCCTAACCTCCCTCCCCTTGCTAAGAAGAAGTATTATTATACAAAAGAAGTTCTCTGGGCTTTGCCAGCAGACCCCATACCTTAGCCTGTAGATGGCAGATCTACATCAGAGGTGCTGTCTCGCTCATCTCCCTGGAAAGGGCCCTCTCCAAGTGTGTGCTACTGTTGGACCCGGCCTCGCAGAACGGCCCTCCGTGCACCCGCACCACCGAAACCTGGTACCTGCAGCCCCAACCACCCGGCCCAGCCGGTCCTTCCTACCAGAACACCCGCACCCGGCCCGGACATCCTCGTCCATGACCTCTCTCCTTTCGGCCACCCCGGGCCCGCATGCCCACTTCATGCGTCAAGATGGCCGCCCGGCCCCAGCGCGACCCTGGCCTAGCGGCGCCACTCCGGCTGGAGGACATCACACTTCCAGGGGGATGAGAGAGGGAGGAGCAGTTTCTATCGCACCTCTGGACTCCCCTGGGACGATGGGTTTCGATCGGCCCTCCGGCCTCCCTGAGAGCTGGCTCCACGCCTGCTGGGTGTCTGGGACTCCTCCCGCCCCGGCCCTGAACGAGATCAAAAGACAATAGCAGGAAACCCCGACAAGCGGCCCCCAGGTGACAAGACCCCTGCCTCCACCGACCCCGGACATCAAAGAGGGGGCGACCTATAACAAGGGGTGCTCTGGGTCGGTCCGGCAGATTCGACGCTGGAACAACGTAAGCCTGCTGAGTGACTCGCGGCTCCTGGAAGATCGTAACACCTCTGAACCTGTGTCTAAGCCTGCTGAGTGACTCGCGGCTCCTGGAAGATCGTAACATCTCTGAACCTGTGTCTAAGCCTGCTGAGTGACTCGCGGCTCCTGGAAGATCGTAACACCTCTGAACCTGTGCCTAAGCCTGCTGAGTGACTCGCGGCTCCTGGAAGATCGTAACACCTCTGAACCTGTGTCTAAGCCTGCTGAGTGACTCGCGGCTCCTGGAAGAACGTAACATCTCCGAACTTGTGCCTAAGCCTGCTGAGTGACTCGCGGCTCCTGGAAGATCGTAACATCTCCGAACTTGTGCCTAAGCCTGCTGAGTGACTCGCGGCTCCTTGAAGATCGGACACCTCTGAACCTGTACCGGAGCCCGCTGAGTGACTCGCGGCTCCCCCAGACTCTCACGGTCCCGCCGGACCCCGACTACGACCCCGTATCCCCCGGCTCGAGGATTGTGAGCTGCGCGCCGGATACGTCCCTGCTTGAACTTTTGCCAAAGACTGTCCCGCTACCCCCCCTACCTTTCCGAGACTCTTGAGCCTGTGCACATCTTGTACATATTTGCCGTGATAACCTACTTGATAAAGATTGGTTCTGAGAATAACCGGTGTGGTTACTCTGTGTCGTGTGGTGCCAGAAGTACGATCCTAGCTACGAGATTCCTCCCCTTGGGGAGTCTCCCGCCAGTGCCCGGCTACGATACTTTGAGGGTGGGTCTCAGGGTAGTCAGGACCCCTTCCGGGCTCTCCTGAGATCGCCGTCTAACATTGGTGGCAAGCGACGGGATTCGGGCCCATCACCTAGAGATCGTACCGTGAACAACAGACGCACTACCGACAGGGATGGCAGAAGGAAGCACCATGAGCCCCGCAGAAACCAACGCCAACAGGGTGTTCCAGGTGGAGCATCTAGAAGAATATACACACAAGGAGCTGAAGCAATTTTGCAAAGAACTTAAAATCGCTACCACTGGTCTCAACACGAAGGAAGATTTGCAGAAAGCGCTGAAAACTTGGGTGGAGACCGGGGCCTCCCGCCCGGAAGGCACGGGGGAGCGCCCCGACGAAACCGAACCCCCCCAAAGTGAAAGCAGCAGCAATCAGGTACGAGGAGGCGTACCAGACGGGGGCTTCTCCCCAGAAGAACTCGCGGACCGAGAGAGAAGCCGCAATCATGAACTAGAGCTGGCCAAACTCAAAATTGAGGGCGAATTGAAGTTAGCGGAAAAAAAGCTAGCGGTAGAACAAATGCGTGTACAAGGTGAACTGGAGGAGAAAAAGCTCCAACGGGAGCACGAAGGAAGAAAGCTCCAGCTGGAGCACGAACGCAGCTTAAAGGAACTCGAGCTCAAGGCCCGAAACAAGGAAGGGAGGCCCCCAAGTAACCAAGAGACGGCCTCCCCAGCGGAACAGAAGGTCCACATCCCGAAGGATGTGGTCAAGGAATATTATAAAAACGATGACATTCAGCAATGGTTTCGGGCCTACGAGGTCGCCATGACCTCCCATCGGATCCCGCAGAAGGACTGGGGGGCGGGGCTGTGGGGGCGGTTTCTGAGCGAAGGAAGGGACACCCTGCTCGACCTACCCCTCTCCCTGCAGACCTCCTACAGCCACATGAAAGAGGCTCTACTCACAAGATACGGCCTCACCCCAGAAATGTACCGTCAACGGTTCCGGGACTGCAGGAAGATCCCGGGCACCACCTGGGTGGAATATGTAAACTTTTTCAGTCGGGCCTTCGATGGGTGGACCAAGGGCAGCAAGGTCACCACCCTGGCCGAACTCACTGACCTCATGTTGTGGGAACATCTAGCTGCGAACTGCTTCGTAGAACTACGTCAGCATCTGCTGGACAGTAAGCTCACAGATCCCCGGAAGCTGGCTGTGGAGGCCGACCGCTGGACCAACACCCGGGTCTCCCGGGGCATGGTAGGAGAGTACCCCCGAACCAGTCAGGGACCACCCCGCCAGAGAGGAGGAGGGAACCAGGGAGGGCCGAGAGAGTCCCAGCCTAGCCCCCCGAAGACACCACCTCCACCTTTCCCGGCGCCCCCTCCACCAGTAACCGGGCCCCCTGGGAAACGGGGACACCGGGTGACCGTCACATGTTTTCGCTGCCAGAAACCCGGGCACTACGCCAATGACCCAGAGTGCCCCATGGCCACCCAAGTCCCCCCGACGAGACAGATAGCCAACGTAGCCCTGGGAGAGGGGGTGGAGGAAGCTGAAGAGTGGGAACCCGCAGCAATGGCCCTAGTATCCCTGGGAGATAGGGAGATGATCCCTGGTAGACTCCTCCCCTCCAACACCCAGAAGTATGGGCAGCTTGTCAAAATCAATGGCCACCAGGTAGAGGCCCTGCGAGACACCGGGGCCAGTATCACCGGTGTCCTCAGGCACCTAGTCCCCGAAGAGCAGATCCTCCCCAACGTCTTTTGCCCTGTAATATCCGCAGACAATAGAGAGAGCATGTGCCAGGTAGCCCTGGTGCCATTCGAGTGGGGAGGGGTGATAGGCAAACTCAAGGTGGCCGTAAGAACCTCCCAGCCGGTCGACTGCCTTTTAGGGAACGACCTAGAGAGTTCCCCATGGAAGCACGTAGAGCGTAAGGCCCACCTGGGAATGATGGGGCTCCCCGAGTGGGTGTGCGCCACCACCCGATCTATGTCCGCCCGACTCACTCCCCAGAGAGAAGTCGAGAGCACCCCGATCGAAGAGATCGGAACAGTCCCCGCCGAGGGTCCTTCCGTCCCCCCATCAGAAGGGTCCGTCGCTAGCGAGGAACCCACCCCATCCGACCCTGACCCGGTCCCTGAGTTAGGCGATCTACCCGGGTTGGCCCAATGGCGCCACGAGGGCGGACCCACTCGGGAGGAGTTTTGCAGGGAGCAAGCCACTTGTCCTTCCCTGGTCGGGCTGCGGCGCCAAGCCGAGGGCCAAGCCGCAGGTGACCAGACCGGGACGCACCGAATCTATTGGGAGAATAGCATCCTGTACAGTGAGCAGAGGTCGGTGGAGCTGGGATCTGGGCGAGTACTGGTGGTACCCCTCCGCTTCCGAGATTTCCTCCTGGGTTTAGCCCACGACGTCCCCCTCGCCGGTCACCTGGGACAGGACAAGACTTACAACCGACTTGTGACCCATTTTTACTGGCCTAAGATGAGAGCAGCGGTAGAGGCCCATTGCAAGTCCTGCCCCACGTGCCAGGCTAGTGGAAAGAGTGGAGGGAAACTCAAGGCTCCCCTCCAACCCTTCCCGGTCGTCAGTACCCCCTTCGAACGGGTCGGGATCGACATCGTGGGACCACTGGACCCCCCCACCTCCCAAGGCCACCGTTTTATCTTGGTCCTAGTGGACCACGCCACCCGCTATCCGGAGGCTATCCCCCTGCGCACCATTACGGCCCCTGTGGTGGGCCGGGCCCTGATGGGGATCTTTTCCAGGGTGGGGTTTCCCCGCGACGTCGTGAGCGATCGCGGCACTAATTTTATCTCAAGGTATATGACGTCCCTGTGGCAACAATGTGGGGTGTCCTATAAGTTCACCACCCCGTACCATCCCCAAGGAAACGGCCTAGTAGAAAGGTTTAATAGGACTTTGAAAGGGATGATCGCTGGCCTAGAAGAGCCCCTCCGGCGGAAGTGGGACGTCCTGCTCCCTTGCCTATTGTTCGCGTATAGAGAGGTCCCCCAGAAGTCCCTAGGATTCAGCCCGTTTGAGTTACTCTATGGGCACCCCGTCCGAGGTCCCCTCAGTTTGGTAAAGGAAGAGTGGGAGGCGGCACCCCAGACCACCCCCCGAGATGTGTTCCAATATGTCTTGGCCCTCCGGAACCAGACCAGGAAGTTCCGAGAACTGGCCGAGGCCAACCTGGAGGCGAGTCAAGAAGAGATGAAACGCTGGTACGACCAGAATGCCACTCTGGTTGAGTTCCAGCCGGGCCAGCGGGTGTGGGTCATGGCCCCCGTGAAGCCTGGCGCCCTCCAGGACCGATGGACTGGGCCTTACAAGGTGGTTGAGCGGAAGAGTCCAGTTACGTACTTGGTGGACGTCCAGTCGCCCCGGGACCCCCTCCGGGTCCTGCATGTGAACCGACTCAAGCCTCACTTCGTGCGGACAGAACTGAGCCTCCTGCTGGCCACCGATGACGGGGCCGAAGATGAGTCGGATCCCCTCCCGGACCTCCTGTGTGTCAAGGAGCGGGATGGCTCCGTAGAGGGAGTGAACCTTTCCCCAGCCCTCACTGCCCAGCAACAAGCGGACTGCCGCCAGCTCCTAGGACAATTTGCCGACCTCTTCTCTCTGACCCCCCGGGTCACCAACTGGTGTGTTCATGACGTGGACACCGGGGACAGCCCGCCGGTGAGACACCGAGCCTACCGGGTTCCTGACCGGGTCCGGTCCTGCATTCAAGATGAAGTTTCGAAGATGCTGACCCTGGGGGTGATTGAGCCCTCTGACAGTCCCTGGGCCAGCCCCGTGGTCCTGGTCCCGAAAGCAGCGGCCCCCGGTGTCGCCCCCGAGCTCCGATTCTGCGTGGATTACCGGGGGCTCAATGACGTTACCCGAGCCGATGCCCACCCCATTCCACGAGCCGACGAACTCATTGACCGACTAGGGGCAGCCCGGTTCCTCAGCACATTCGACCTCACCTGCGGATACTGGCAGATTGCGCTCACCGAAGGGGCCAAGGAGCGGTCTGCTTTCTCCACCCCCGACGGGCACTACCGCTTCCGCGTGATGCCCTTCGGGATGAAAAATGCCCCGGCCACTTTCCAGCGACTGGTGAATAAGGTCCTGGCCGGGTTGGAACCGTTCAGCGCGGCATATCTAGACGATATCGCCGTCTTCAGTTCAGAGTGGAGTGAGCACCTCCAGCACCTCCGGAGGGTGCTAACCGCCCTGCGCCAGGCAGGCCTCACAGTAAAAGCTAGCAAGTGCCAGATCGGGCAAGGCTCCGTAGTCTACCTGGGGCACCGGGTCGGAAGCGGCCAGGTAGCCCCTCTACAGCCAAAGATCGATGCCATCCTGGCCTGGGAACCACCCATCACCCAGACGGAGGTCCGAGCCTTCCTGGGACTCACAGGATACTACCGACGCTTCATCCGGGGATATGGCAGCCTGGTCGGCCCTCTCACCAAACTCACATCTAAGAAACAGCCAAAGAAGGTGCAGTGGACGGCTGCCTGCCAGGAGGCTTTCGATGCTCTAAAAAAGGCCATGTGCACTGCTCCCGTCCTCCAGGCTCCCGACTATGCCAAGGAGTTCCTAGTCCAGACCGATGCCTCCGAACATGGCATTGGGGCCGTCCTGTCCCAAGTGAATGACCAAGGCCTAGACCAGCCCGTCGCCTTCCTCAGTCGGCGGCTGCTGCCCCGAGAGCAGAGGTGGAGCACCATAGAGCGCGAAGCCTTTGCCGTGGTCTGGGCACTCAAAAAACTACGACCCTACCTGTTCGGCACGCATTTCAGAGTCCAAACTGACCATCGGCCATTGCGGTGGCTCATGCAGATGCGAGGGGAAAACCCCAAGCTACTGCGGTGGTCAATCTCCCTCCAGGGGATGGATTTCACCGTAGAACACCGCCCTGGTACGGACCACGCCAACGCTGACGGCCTCTCCCGGTTCTTCCGCCTCAGCGAAGAGAACCCCCCAAGATGATGGGCAGTTCTCTCCGGCTTTCAGCTGGGGGGGACGCGTGTTGGACCCGGCCTCGCAGAACGGCCCTCCGTGCACCCGCACCACCGAAACCTGGTACCTGCAGCCCCAACCACCCGGCCCAGCCGGTCCTTCCTACCAGAACACCCGCACCCGGCCCGGACATCCTCGTCCATGACCTCTCTCCTTTCGGCCACCCCGGGCCCGCATGCCCACTTCATGCGTCAAGATGGCCGCCCGGCCCCAGCGCGACCCTGGCCTAGCGGCGCCACTCCGGCTGGAGGACATCACACTTCCAGGGGGATGAGAGAGGGAGGAGCAGTTTCTATCGCACCTCTGGACTCCCCTGGGACGATGGGTTTCGATCGGCCCTCCGGCCTCCCTGAGAGCTGGCTCCACGCCTGCTGGGTGTCTGGGACTCCTCCCGCCCCGGCCCTGAACGAGATCAAAAGACAATAGCAGGAAACCCCGACAAGCGGCCCCCAGGTGACAAGACCCCTGCCTCCACCGACCCCGGACATCAAAGAGGGGGCGACCTATAACAAGGGGTGCTCTGGGTCGGTCCGGCAGATTCGACGCTGGAACAACGTAAGCCTGCTGAGTGACTCGCGGCTCCTGGAAGATCGTAACACCTCTGAACCTGTGTCTAAGCCTGCTGAGTGACTCGCGGCTCCTGGAAGATCGTAACATCTCTGAACCTGTGTCTAAGCCTGCTGAGTGACTCGCGGCTCCTGGAAGATCGTAACACCTCTGAACCTGTGCCTAAGCCTGCTGAGTGACTCGCGGCTCCTGGAAGATCGTAACACCTCTGAACCTGTGTCTAAGCCTGCTGAGTGACTCGCGGCTCCTGGAAGAACGTAACATCTCCGAACTTGTGCCTAAGCCTGCTGAGTGACTCGCGGCTCCTGGAAGATCGTAACATCTCCGAACTTGTGCCTAAGCCTGCTGAGTGACTCGCGGCTCCTTGAAGATCGGACACCTCTGAACCTGTACCGGAGCCCGCTGAGTGACTCGCGGCTCCCCCAGACTCTCACGGTCCCGCCGGACCCCGACTACGACCCCGTATCCCCCGGCTCGAGGATTGTGAGCTGCGCGCCGGATACGTCCCTGCTTGAACTTTTGCCAAAGACTGTCCCGCTACCCCCCCTACCTTTCCGAGACTCTTGAGCCTGTGCACATCTTGTACATATTTGCCGTGATAACCTACTTGATAAAGATTGGTTCTGAGAATAACCGGTGTGGTTACTCTGTGTCGTGTGGTGCCAGAAGTACGATCCTAGCTACGAGATTCCTCCCCTTGGGGAGTCTCCCGCCAGTGCCCGGCTACGATACTTTGAGGGTGGGTCTCAGGGTAGTCAGGACCCCTTCCGGGCTCTCCTGAGATCGCCGTCTAACAGCTACCTATTAGTGTATTCTAATAAAACCCAAGTACATTTGTCCAAACAACAGCTGCATCGGTATGTTCTGCCTAAGGGCTAAGGTCTGGCCAGAACAAAATAACAAGGGGCATTGTTGTTCGACCTTGCACAAAATGTTCAGTCAAAATCCCAGGAACATGCAGAGAGTGAACACATCAATGAGTTCTCATGTGAAAGAAGCCATAGAAAATATTGCAAAGAATAAAGACATGTAGTAAAGTGTGAAAAGCAGCAGGCAAGCTGCAACGTGCTCATGCTAACTTAGTGAAGACGACAATGTTGCTATATACCATGTGACACTTCTGTATAGCAAGTTCTTTCTACTGCTGTCGCCTCAGTTGCACTTGAGCAACACAAAGATACTATGTCAACTGAAGTATGAGTATTATGGATGAATCTGCATGCTGGTGTTCTTTGCTCCACCTGGGTGCAGCAGACATGTTCTCAAACAGGGGCACTGCTGTAGCCACCGTGGTGTGGCTCGGTCATTCAATTAGGCCCTGCTCCGGCCTCCAGCAAACCTCCTCCCCTGCTTTAGTCTGGGGCAGTTCAGATATCGGCTCAGCCTGGATGGGTAGGAGTGGCGACGGGCCCAGATAATCAAAGCACCAATTTTCAACCTTATTTCTTTGCCTGGATCTTTCCGCAGTGTGTGTAGATGTCTGTCAGAGTTTAGTGTCAGTGCGGTATCCACTCCCGGCCCGCAGTGATCAGGTATGCATGAGACGGGCACCACAGACACGGGCGTGAGCTTCTTCCAGCCCAGGGACCTCGGCGAAACAGGATCTTCCGTCACCGGGGGATCTTGGAGTCGCAGCTCCGTCTCCTCTAGAGGCACTCAGACACCCCACAGTGGGAAAGGGGAGAGCCCGCGGACCTGCTGAAACATAGGCTGCTCCCATGACAGAGTGCAGACCCCTCGTCCCAACTCACTACGTCGAGCAAGAGCTACGAGCACCGGTGAGTGGGGTTTGAGGGTATTCAGATGCAGGATCATGTAGGATTTGATGCCGGGCTTGTGGAGCTCTTCTAAAGTGTGGCCATCTGAGCGCCAGGCAAGCTCTCCCTCCCATATGTTTGCACTGTTATTTGCTCTGACAATGGAGCCTTTGTCGTGCCAACCCAGGTTCTCCATGCACAATTAGGTGGTGGAAATAGGGAGTTGTAGACATTTAGTGTCCCTGTATATGGATGACCTACTGCTATACTTAAAGGAGACCAGTGGAGGCAATGACATCCCTGATGGTAATACTTGAAGAGTTTGGTAAACAGTTGGGACTTAGTATAAACAGAAATCACTTACATAGCTATTAGCCAGGCTGTCTGCTGTGCCAGCGTGGAATTTGCTGGTAATAGATGAGCCCTGGGAACCTGAGACATTCAGATATTTATGTATAATTGCCTGAGTTTGTGGATGTCTCTCACCATGCCCATGTCTGAAAGAACAGCGATTGCAAAAATGATAGTGTTGTATATGTGCCTATACCTGTCCCAATGTAGCGTGTATACTATACCACAGTCATACATTAGGCGACTGTGATCAATATTGAACATCGTAGTTAGGGTAAAAAATTAAATAGAGTGAAGATGGACACCTTCACATGCACATTTGAGATGGGGAGATTAGGGTACTGGATATGGAGGCATATTATCTGGTGGCCTAGATGCAGTTCTTAGTGGGATGGGTTGGACACGAGACAGGTCTTGATAAATAGTTGCTACATGGGCTATTTGATGGGCACAAATTGATAGTGCACCATGTCTTAAAATCCAAGGTGCCCCCAGTGTGCCTCATTTATTTTAAAGACATGACATTAGTATCGAAAAGATGTGGCTTGAGAGAGGGCAGTCAGATGCCGTACACTCAAGACTTACCAATGTGGCAACTGACAAACTTCATATATTTGGACAACTGTATGAACATATCTAAATGGAAAAGGAGGGGGATGCAATACTATGGGAGACATATGGGAATCAAGGGCCCTATCTTCACTGGAAATGGCGATGGAACACTTTTAGGTGGATGCCGGCCAGTTTCAACAATATCATCTGATACGTAATATAATATAGTCCATCATAATATGAGGTCGAATATAGAATACACCATGGTGTGATCACCTTTGGGCCCTCTGGTGGCAGCAGACCAAGTATGTGGAGTTATCACCAGACTCTATTTTGCATTAAGACTCAGTACAAGTATTCACAGCAATTGATATCACGTGCACAATTGGAGGCTGATTGCGAGACAGACTTCAAGGGCGCCCAGTGGTGGAGGGCACATGCACTCATAGATGAAGCGTCCAGTTATATTAGGTTTCACCTTCTCCACTTTAATTTAACACATGACCTACATAATGGCTGCTAATTTGCACAGAATTGACCTTATAATGCCCATATCCTGTTCCAGATGCAGCAAACTGGAAACTGCATATCTATAGTTTATATGGAACTGTCCTGGAAAAGCAGAATATTGGAAAGGAGTAATAAAATAATCCAAAAATGATATGCAGATCACAATTTAATTGCTCCCACAGACTTACATGTTAGGAATTAATGCAATCACCACACAACACAAAGATAAGAAAAGCTTAATTCAGTTCACCTACTTTTAGCAAAGAGGTAAAATGCAATTTCATGGCTGAGTACTAGGGTGCCTACATTAGAGAGTTGGGATAAAGGTGTTACCGAATAGTCCCTGGCAAAAATGAGAAAAATCTTACCACAAAGGACCAAAAACGACAGGAGGATTTAGATGGCTGGAAAATATTGGCGAGAGACTGCGTTTGAATCTGCTTTTCTTTATCTATGTTGTCTACATATTTGACTTGCTTAACGTATACGTGTTGTTATCAATTGGAGAAACAAAAACAAAAAAATTAATAGAGTTAGAGAAAAAAGTTTTGAGAAAAAATGTAACTAACAATATCATAATTATAAGAATGTTGAGGCAACCCTATTCTATGGAATAGATGCTTAGGGGCAGATTTATGTTTCCTGGCGCATCCCTGCAAATCAGCAGGGATGCGCCAGGAAAGATGCGTCACGCAAGTTTACCCTTGCGCCACCACAGATGCGCCCCATTTACAATGCAGCGCATCGTGGTGCAAGGATAAACAGATGCGTGACACATCTGATGGCATAAGGGCGGCGCATTGCTGGAGTCGTGTCGCAAGCACAACGCAACTCCAGCAATGCTCAGGGGCTGCCCATACCTAACATGCTGCGTCATGCCTTACGCCTGCTTCAAGCAGGCGCAGGGTTTTGACGCAGCAGCGTCAGAAAAGTGACTCAGTGAAATCTTGCAGATTTCACTGCGTCACTTTTCCGAGGCTTTTTCTGACGGAACGCCCACCCTGCATACATTAAACCTGACGCAGGTTTAATGTAGCGCAGGGCTTTACAACGTGACGCATCTCCCTAGATGCTTCACATTGTAAATAAGGCGCAACATGGCGCATGGTTTACGCCGCCGCTGCGTCACAGAAGTGACGCAACGGCGGCGTAAATGTCTCGCAAGGGGCTTGTAAATCTGCCCCTCAGAGTCTATAGATCTACTATATATTTTCTACAGCAGAGATAGCGGAAATTGCAAAGCACCAGTAAATCATATACTCAACGGCCAAGGCAAAGAAATTGGATGATGACAATGCATAGTGGTTATTATTATATAAATGATGGCTGGAAAAATCCAGAGACTAAAAATAGTGACAAAAAAGTGTCCCTAGATAAAGAAGCAGGTAGAGACGGAGGGGTATATTCACAAGAACGTGTGCTAAACATCACCAAAAAATGCTAAGGCAACTTTACACATCGCAGCCTATCACGGGAAAATAACCCTGTGTCAACGCGGAATTCACAACACGGTGGTACCATGCAATAGTCTGCCAAAAACGTGGCCAATGTCCGTGATACAACCACCTCGATGGAGATAAAAACACAAACCTCAATACGAAAAAACATGCGATCGGCTAAAGCGTGATGAGGAACTCAGCGATAAGCAGCGCCAGGCTTGCAATACACACATGTCAGGCGGGAATAAGCACAACAAAAGCCTGAAAAAGAAAGACAAACCAAACAGAAAACAACAGCTAAGCACAATGGAGGCAACCCGAGCCAGGATACAACCCCACAAGCCCCATTGGCAACAAAACATTGTACATGGCAGGCCATCTTGGACATGGTGAATGCAGCCTGAGAGCGCAGGAGGATAATGGAAGAAAACCAGAACTTCCGGAATGATGCGAAACGTACAAATAAGCAGAAACACGCCAACAACAAGAAGACAGCAATGCACACCGGAGGTGGGAGTTCAGCGTCACACCAGGAGCTGGATGACATGGAGGAAATGGTGTCCACCACATCAGTCTGGAGATCGTGGCTGGACTCGGGGAACGGAAACTGGCCAAAACAACAGACACAACAGCAACAGGGAGAGGAACCAGCAGGGACTGGGGGGACGGGGAAGATGGGCACATTGGCACACATGCACAATTAAGCACAGCACTACTGCAGACAAACCATGCCCAAGAGTAACAACAGCAACCAAGAGCACAAGTCACACAACCTGGCAATATCACACCACTGAACAAGCACAGCAGTGAAAACCACACTGCCTGAAAGGGAGAAGGGTGAGCAAAATCAGAGCTGAAGGGACATCTCACACACAGTGCAGCACACACACATAGGAAGCAGAGCATACATTAAACCTGACGCAGGTTTAATGTAGCGCAGGGCTTTACAACGTGACGCATCTCCCTAGATGCTTCACATTGTAAATAAGGCGCAACATGGCGCATGGTTTACGCCGCCGCTGCGTCACAGAAGTGACGCAACGGCGGCGTAAATGTCTCGCAAGGGGCTTGTAAATCTGCCCCTCAGAGTCTATAGATCTACTATATATTTTCTACAGCAGAGATAGCGGAAATTGCAAAGCACCAGTAAATCATATACTCAACGGCCAAGGCAAAGAAATTGGATGATGACAATGCATAGTGGTTATTATTATATAAATGATGGCTGGAAAAATCCAGAGACTAAAAATAGTGACAAAAAAGTGTCCCTAGATAAAGAAGCAGGTAGAGACGGAGGGGTATATTCACAAGAACGTGTGCTAAACATCACCAAAAAATGCTAAGGCAACTTTACACATCGCAGCCTATCACGGGAAAATAACCCTGTGTCAACGCGGAATTCACAACACGGTGGTACCATGCAATAGTCTGCCAAAAACGTGGCCAATGTCCGTGATACAACCACCTCGATGGAGATAAAAACACAAACCTCAATACGAAAAAACATGCGATCGGCTAAAGCGTGATGAGGAACTCAGCGATAAGCAGCGCCAGGCTTGCAATACACACATGTCAGGCGGGAATAAGCACAACAAAAGCCTGAAAAAGAAAGACAAACCAAACAGAAAACAACAGCTAAGCACAATGGAGGCAACCCGAGCCAGGATACAACCCCACAAGCCCCATTGGCAACAAAACATTGTACATGGCAGGCCATCTTGGACATGGTGAATGCAGCCTGAGAGCGCAGGAGGATAATGGAAGAAAACCAGAACTTCCGGAATGATGCGAAACGTACAAATAAGCAGAAACACGCCAACAACAAGAAGACAGCAATGCACACCGGAGGTGGGAGTTCAGCGTCACACCAGGAGCTGGATGACATGGAGGAAAATGGTGTCCACCACATCAGTCTGGAGATCGTGGCTGGACTCGGGGAACGGAAACTGGCCAAAACAACAGACACAACAGCAACAGGGAGAGGAACCAGCAGGGACTGGGGGGACGGGGAAGATGGGCACATTGGCACACATGCACAATTAAGCACAGCACTACTGCAGACAAACCATGCCCAAGAGTAACAACAGCAACCAAGAGCACAAGTCACACAACCTGGCAATATCACACCACTGAACAAGCACAGCAGTGAAAACCACACTGCCTGAAAGGGAGAAGGGTGAGCAAAATCAGAGCTGAAGGGACATCTCACACACAGTGCAGCACACACACATAGGAAGCAGAGCACCCCAACATCGAACACAATGTGTTACAAACACCAACATGTGCACAACCAAACACAGGACCAAAGGGCACCCACCTGTGGCCGGTAAACGGCCATACACATCTGGCAAAGCACGAAACAGGGACATGATAATGCACAAGTACCAACCCACAGTCATGATGGGGTAGCAATGCACGAATGGCAGGGAGCCAGAGAGTCTGTGACACACACTTTGGCATACAAATCAAGACACAACATAGTGGGAGAAAAGTCAAAGTGCAGAAACTTTATCAACAAGTGCGGGTCAGTACGGCCAAGAGAAGTGCCACGATATGCAAACCAATGCAGCAGCATGTCTGAATGAGGAACATAGGAAAGCGCCCATGTCCACCTCGGGGGAGTCCATTGTGGTAAATATTTAATTACCGGTACTATTTTTTAAGCGGTAAAGTCTATTAAGAATAACTCAGTAAATATAAGAGGCAGAATCCGTGGTATTAGAGGTTTTAAAAGGCTTTATTCCTATACAAAGGAATACAATTCGAATTGTGGGCCTTCTATTCCATCACCACGAAAGTTCAGGAAGGAAGGGGCATACATTATTGACAGGTAATCACTTTTATAAGAATTACATTATAGTGTAACAGACGCAGGAGGCGTAACAGCTGATAAGAGAGATAAAATATGCATACGTAACCAAAAAAGGCGTAAACATGGGTGTAACTAAAATACGTCATTAAACATGATGTCACAAAGGGGTGGATCCATAAGAGAATCCTGCAATGTCAGCAGAAATATTTGGCAGAGATGCGTGCGCAGCCGCATGACGTGTGATTGACGTGCAACTAGAGGGTGAAGGGGACTTGACATTTAGCTCTACATGTGGAGACAGAAGTCTGGGGGTCATGTCAACCTAATCCCAAATCGTATCTAATATCCTATGTTTAAAGAACTGTGTTATCCAAAAGGAAAGGTCTCTAGGATAGAATCTATTCTATACTGACTGTTAGTGCGTGTACAAGCGTCTAAGTGTCTACATGAGATGCGAGGGGGTAGGAATATTCCATGGTAACAGGGCCATGAATTACTTGCATGAGGACAGCGAGGCCTGGCCCCTTGCACGGTAGCTGGAGGAATGTTTACCTAAACTACTAGACAGGAATGCATCGGATGAGGAGCGAAGCAGATAATCTTGAAGGTGAAATACAGTTTTTGGCAGGCAACAGGCTGGATCAGGCACCGTTAGCCGCGCAGGGAGTAGGACAAAGTTCATGGATACAGATGCAGGCTCAGACTGGAGCTTTCAGAGGCAGAAGGCAGGAGAAGGCTTGATGACAGAATTCAGGGCCTACTCGGCTGAATCTGTAAAATGTGGAAAGTGAACCACATAAAGTCGGTGGCCTTTCATACTTAGGAATGGAATATCTGACCCATTCATGGTGGATCTGAAAGAGGACATGTTGACGGTGGACGCACATATATTTGCGTCTTCGAAACTGGAGCAGGAGGGAACATACATGTACATATAGCATGTACATGGAGCCGTTGGGGTCTACGATAGGGGACATAACTGATCACAAAATTCATATTTCCTCATTCCCTCCTTGTCCCCTACGGACCCTTAGGAGATATCGATCTTCATCAATCCATCGATCTGCTCATATAGCATCATTTGTTCTTCTTTCTTCTTCCGGGATCTTGAACGAAAACTTGGATGTGGGATACACGATGTGGCACACAGACCACAAATCGCTGGCCCGCATTGTAGACATAAGCAGCAACTGAATAGTATGAGAAAGCCAATACCTAGGAAGGATAGAATTCTCCATCCCCAGGCTGACAACACGCCCCAGAACCAACCGGACCAAGTCCAGGTGCCTGGACTCTGGTGTATCTGGCTTATAATCTTATGAAGGCGTGTTATGGCTTTATATACTGACGGTGAATTTTCTGGTATGAAAATGCAACAACTTGATCCGATGACCCTACAAGCTCCGCCCCTATCGGCCAGGATGACGTCAAGGACAAGACGATTTTGAAGCACAACAATCCGCATAGCAGACTGCTCTTCTGTTAAATTGCCTAAGGCGGAAATAGTTTCGTTCACTACTGCTTCAAGGGTTCTGGTTAATCTACGTATCAGCTTACTATTAGTGACTGTACCTATATAGGGAAAGAACCCTTTATTGAAATCTGTGTATTTTTCCCATGCTGTTTCAGTGTAATCGACAATTGGGAGATCTCTCTGTTGTCTATTGTGTACTAAATGGGTATTTCTGTGATAATCAGGAGGAGCTAGGAAAACAGGTGGCAGAAGGAATGCTATGTAACAAGTACCATCCCAATCTGGAGGTAGACATATATATGCGGTCTGGCCACATATGAAGTAGGAATGATGGGAAGCTCTAAATGTAGACTTGCCTTGATCACTGAATTTTATTACAGTGGTGCATTTACTATGGCCCATGTGTATGGAACCATTCTTTCTTATACATAATTCCCCTTTCACTGGGAATACTGACATGGCGGGCAAGATTGGTGTAGCTTCATATTCAACGTTCAGGATCATGAAGTTAAGTGTAAAATTACCTAGTCCATATACTTCATTTTCTAGATCAGTTCCTGTTCTTTTGGGGAGTCCCTCCTTGTTAGGGTAGCAGACTTTAAGTAAAACTAGGTTCAGGTTTCCCCATACCCAGTTGTCTGAATAAACTGCGGAATTTGAATCTAGGGAATTAATCAAACTAAACCATGCTCCACAGGAGCCATTGTGTGTGAACGGATAGGGAAAGAGGGGCAAAACTCCCTTATAGTTTTGATAGGGAGGGAGTCGGCCACATATCCAACAATTTGTGGCATTGCTGGTCTGATGGGAATGATGTAACATACTAATGAATGTGTTGTTGCGCAGCGCAAATCTATAGGACAACTCATGCGGAGGAAATTCGCTAAAAGAATGTTCTGCAGTTATATTGTAAGCATGTTTAAGAATAGGGTAATACATATGCAATAGTATGCTGGAAAAAATAATCAGAAGACTTAGAGAAAACAAAATTAATAATGTTACTGTGCAGTGACTACGAAGTGATTTACAATACGCATGCCTTTTCAGCTGCATTTGATAATTTCTTTCTCTATTCCGGTCTAGAGGATACATGTTAGAAACAAATTCAACCGATTCACCTTGGAGAGGACTTAAACAATCAAATTGTCTAACTTGCTAGACCTCAATTTTAGTTTATAAAGTTCTGGTTTTGATTTCTCAACCAAGGGGAGCTTTGAGTCTGTCTGTGAGGGAATACAGGGTTCAGTATTGACACTGGATGGTAGTCCATAAAATTTCTTGATATGACTCGAGTGCAACCACCCTTTGCGACCCTCAATCTTCACGGCAGTCCTTGTAGTCAGTAGAACCAACTTAGGCGACTTCCACCTAGGATCCAGTTGGGTCTTCCGGTCGAAATTCCTGACCAAAACCAGGTCACCAGGAACCACGTCATGGGGCTTCACCTCAGTATTATCGGGAAAAGCTGCGGCTACCTGTGAACGACAAGATTGTAGTGCAGACATCAAGGAAGCCAGGTAATCTGTCAGCATATTACAGTCAACATCAGTTATTTTGCGAGGTATAGGCGTCCCCCACATATTTGGTGGTCTACCGAAGATCACCTCGTACGGGGATAGCCCAGTTCGAGAATGTGCTACCATTCTCATGTAAAAGAGCGCAACTGGTAAGGCTACTATCCAGTCGACACCTTTTTCCCTACATATTTTGGACAATCTAATTTTCAGAGTTTGATTATGGCGTTCCACGAGACCTGCGGCCTCGGGATGCCGGACACAGTGGAATTTCCATTGGTAGCCTAACAAAAGGGAAACGTGTTTCATTAGTTCGGATGAGAACGGCTGGCCGTTATCTGAGTAGACAACACGTGGTAAACCGTACCGTGGGAAAAATTCTCGAACTAACTGTTTGGCAGTAGTCGGGCGGTGTAATCTGAAACCGGGTATGCTTCTGTCCAACGGGAAAGAGCACAGACAACTACGAGGACATATTTGAATCCTCGACATCGTTCCATCTGGATATAATCCATCTGGAGGACTTCAAAAGCATGATCGGGAGGTTGAAATCCACCCTGCTCTACGGGGATGCTTTTACCTGGATTAAACTGACAACATATCATACAGGTACGAACTTTTTGTTTAGCTGCTGCTCGCAAGTGTTTGTTGAACCAAATGTGTTGAATGCTGTCTAGCATAGCTTTTTCTCCTAGGTGCGCTGGACTATGTATTGTGTTAATGATGACTTGAACCATAGAGTCGGGAAGAAACCATATAGATTTTTCCTTCGTCATCCATCCTTGATCCGTTTGGATCCCTCCTAATTCAGTCCATTTCTTTATTTCTTCTGGTGTAGCATGTGTCTGTATGTCAATTACATCAAGGGCGGGATCCTTAACTGTCATGCAATGTGTTGGTGTCGGAACTATTGTCTTTGTTATGTCAGTTGTGTGAGTCTGATTCTGAGCAGTCTGTTTAGCTGTTCTATCAGCTAGGTCATTACCCTGAGAAATGATATTGGTAACTTTTGTATGGGCTTTGCATTTCATAATCGATATTGCAGTAGGTAGATGAATCGCGTCTAATAGGGCTTGAATGAGGGGTCCGTGTTGGATGTGGGCACCGTGAGAAGTTAAATAACCTCTCTCTCGCCATAGTACGCCGAAGTCATGGACGACTCCGAATGCATAACGTGAATCTGTGTATATGTTGACTTTCTTATTTTTGGCTTGAATACAGGCTTGTGTCAGAGCGATGAGCTCTGCTGCTTGGGCTGACAAAGTGTTAATACAATTTGTTTCAATGACTTCAGTGTCTGTTGTGACTGCGTAAGCGGCCACTAACTCTCCTGTACTTGTTCTCATACATGACCCATCTACATACAATGTCAAGTCTGGATCTGACAAAGGGATATCTGTCAAGTCTTGTCTGGGTTTCGTCGTGATAGTAATAATTTCGACACAATCATGTGCCAATGGATCTGTTCCGCCCACTGGTAACAGTGTGGCAGGATTTAACGTATTACAACGTCTGATTTCTATGTGTGGCTGAAATAATGTTAGTTCGTAACCAGTGAGTCTCGCTATAGTCAAGTGTTGTGTTTGTGTGCGGTTCAAGAGAACCTCTACTGCGTGTGGTACTTGTACTGTCAATTGATGTCCTAACACTATGGCATCGCTTTGTCTGATAGCTAAAGCTGTTGCTGCCACTGATTTCAGGCACGCAGGAAGAGCCTGAGCCACTGGATCTAATGTACTAGAGAAATAAGCACATGGTTTGTGTGATCCTGCTTGTTCCTGAGTGAGTACTGACAAGGCAGTACCTTCGCGTTCTGTAACAAAGAGTGTAAAAGGCCTACTGTAACATGGTGTTGCTAAAACAGGTGCTTGGCATAAAGCTTTCTTTAAGCTTTCAAAGGCATGGGTATGTTCTTGAGTCCAAGGGAGGACAGTCGATGTGGCTGCCTCCTGTGTTGTTAACTGGATGAGTGGTTTTGCTAGAAATGCATATTGAGGGATCCACTGCCTACAGTATGAAGTGAGGCCTATAAAAGCCCGTACCTCTTTTTGTGTCTTGGGTGGTGGCATGTTAGCGATTAACTGGATACGGTCGGGTGTAAGCTGCCTTCCCTCCTTGGACAGTGAGTGCCCAAGGTAAACAACTCGCTGGACACAGAATTGCAGCTTAGAAGGGGACACCTTGTGCCCCTTGTCGGCCAGAAATTGTAAAACCGTCAGTGACGCTGTTTCACATTCAGGTTCGCTTCGGGCGGTGATCAGCAGATCATCGACATATTGAAGCAAAGCAGTGTTAACTGGCATGTGGATACTGTCAAGTTCTCGTTTCAGTGCTTGGCTATAGATGCTAGGGCTTTCTGTAAATCCTTGAGGTGCGCGTGTGAATTTAAAACTTCGTCCATTTAAACTGAATCCGAACAGATATTGACTTTCCGGATCTATTGGGACGCTAAAGAAAGCATTCTTGAGATCAATTACAGTGAAGAACGTTGCTTCTGAATCAATAGCTGTTAGTAATGACGAGATATCTGGGACCACAGGGTATTGTGGTACAATACATTTATTTAATTCGCGCAGATCAATAACTAATCGATATATTGGTGGTGCTTTTGGATCCGTTCTTTTAAGAATCGGAATTATCGGGGAATGACATACATTGGAGTCAGTTTCGACAACCACTCCTTGTGCAATGAGCTCGTCAATGATTTGCAGCAAAGCCACAACAGCATCGGGTGGTAATTTGTATTGTCGTATTCGTGGTAGTATTACTCCTGTTTTTAGTGTGACACGATATGGTGTAATATTCATGCAACCAACATCAGTGGGGCCTTGTGCCCATAAATGTGTAGGTAAATTCTGCAGTCGGTGACCCATGTCTCTGGACACGTAGTGACCTTTAAAGTCACGTAAAAATAGTCGTACTCCTTCCGGAGAACAACATATTATAGCTCCTAGAGCTTTCAATGTTTTTATACCTAACAAGTTTTCTGGACATGATTTAGTAAGCAATAAATCTGTAGTACGTGTCAATGGACCAATCGTAAGTGGAAGAGGTTGTGTTACGTCATTTATTATAGGTTTTCCTGAAAATCCAAGGGAAATATTCTGTGAGCCTGAGAGGGGTGCCCCTGGAACTTCACTGCGTCTTATAGTTGTTCTGCTTGCCCCTGTATCAAGTAAAAACTTTCTGTCTTCCCCTAATAGTTCACTATGTACATAAGGTCCCTCTTGGTCTACAGGAACCTCAATAAGGGGTAAGCCAACTTCCCTCTCTAGGCTATCTCATGAGTATCGCTGATAATCGGGATAATCTGCTTGTGCATACTGATACATCTGTTGTGTTGTTGCTTGTGTTGCAGCAATAGGCTGCGCTTGTGGTGGTGCTACGGTCTGTTGTGGAGCTCCTTGTTGCGGAGCTAGTTGTTGCGGAGCTAACCTAGGTTGTGCATGCTGAGGAATTTGTTGTTGATTCTGATCCTGTCTAGGTGGACGTGGTCTCTCCTGGGTTCTACCTGTAGCAATATTATGTTTCAGGACTGGACAATCGTGTATATAATGACCTTGTTGTTTACAATAGTTGCATGTCCCTTTCGTTGGACCTGCGGAATCACCCTTTTGATGACCATTAACTGGGACTGACTGAGCAACAAGCATTTTCATTTTTGTATCTTTCATACGTCTTTGTTCGTGTTCTTGTTCTTCTTTAATTCTATTGTGGTGATATTGTAACATCTGTAACATCTGTGATGGGGTATTACCTTGCCAGGTACTTTCGAATTTCAATACTCTATTCTTGACTTGCAGCAGGGAATTTTCAACTAATTTTGTCACAAACAGATGTGGATATGACTCACTACTGGCTTTTATGCCACTATTTATACCAAAACATTTTTCAAATCGGGAATAGAAATCACTAGTGTCTTCATCTGGTTTTTGTTTACAGGCTGATATTGCACCCCAGTCTTCCTTTTTCGTAGTTAATAAACGTGGCAGTACCTGCACTAGTAGTCCTGCTAGGGCTGTAGTCTTTTCCCCAAGCCCTGATCCTGCAGCTCGGGCCTTCTCTTCGTTTTCTAATGCTGTCCAATCTATCTTTTGGTCTCCCACCTCCCATTCTTTTTCTTTAAGTTTCTCATAAACACCAGCTGGTAATAGGATTTTTAATATTTTCATAATGTCGGGGTAGGTATACTCTCCCATGAGTAACATGTCTTTTATCTCGCGGTGGAAACCTGCTGGGTCCTTGTCATGGCTGGGCACTACTTTCTTCATTTCTAATAATTCTAGTTTAGTTATAGGCGTGTACACAAACACGCGTGTAAAGTTATTACCGTCACCTCTCATTGGGTGTACTTCGCGTAACGGGTTCTGTCTATCTATGTGATACATTTTTCTTCCTAGGATGGGAACTGGAACGTGTTCTGGGCATACGAAATTTAAATATTGGTTTCGGAATTCTAGAATTTCTTTAATCAAATCAGTACTTGACCCTCTCCATATGTTCGTGAGTAGTTCTGTCAATATGTCAGGCAAGGGTCCTGGATCGGAGTGTTGGCTTTTATATAATATAAGGAGGTGTTGAATCATGTATATACTAGCTAAACGCTGTTCGTAGGGGTCAAGATTCAGAAACGTGTGCGCAAGTACATCATCATTGTAGTCACTGGGACTGTCAGCCCATTGTACTGCTGACCTAGCTAATTCTTGTTCGTCCATGGAATCGAGCATATGGTACCCCCTTCGATCTCGGAGTAATTTATCAACGGCTTGGAATAGGTGTTCGGGGGATTTTGTATTTAACATAGGATTTGGAAAATGTCTATTATATTCTGGACGTATTGGACGTATCGGGTCGTTGAAGCCTCTAGTATTATTATGAGGTCTTCCTCTACCTACGTAAGCTATCGTTTCCACTTGTTCTGAATCTTGCTCCTCCTCTTCTTCTGATTCTACTCTGTCTGTTTCTCGTCTTTCTTTATGTATTCGTTCTATTTCTTTGCGGATCTTTCGACACATGGCGATTATACACGCCTGTCTATCATGTTTCTCTTCTGATATGTTCTGACCCCATTTGACAAGTCTTTGCATGGTATCGTGATCTGCCCCGGGCCTGTCTTGATTCCTAATTACACAATTTATGAAAAAACGTAGTAGTTGTCTTTGGACATCCACTTTCTGATATTCCATAGCTTCGTTAATACTTTCTGGACCTCGCCCTGTTTGGACAAAGCGATATATTTCGTCTAGGTGTTCACCCATTCCTGGTATCGTCATTAAATATAATGTAGCTCGTCTTATACGTAGTGATGATATGAGCAATTTATCCTGTCTACCTGGTACTGGGTCGTATCTACAATCCACAAGTTGTTCTTTAAACATGTCGGATGTCGCTAATTGGGGTGTACGTTGGAGTGCTAAATCTCTAAGGGTCTGTTTATTTCGCGGCGGGGTGGCAAACATGTCTGTCGTACCTCCGGTAGCACCGTCTGAGGTGCTAGGCACGAAAGGATTCGTTGGACGTAGGATAGAGATTGTGGATGCGGGAAAGACTGTAGAAACGGACGGACCTGTGGGAACTTGCGTAGGAGTTTGTAGTTGCGGAGATACAGACGGATGCTCTTGGTGTTGAACACCATCGGCAAGCGGTATGTGCGGTATGGCATTAGCATACTCGGGAGCTACGTCATCTAAATAGGAGGAAAGGAAAACGTCCTTTGCTGTTTTGGGATGTGTTTTTATCGGGAGCAATGGAGGAGTTAAATCTTTTGGTATTTCCGGGGTAGCCTTAGGTAACCCTTCGGCCAGAAGAGGATACATACCATTCATAAGAGTGTTTCTTTGTCTATCTGTTTGTTCTGTTTTTACTCGGGTACCTTCCTCAAGTAATAGATTTTCTCGGGTTTTATTTGAATTCTCTCTACATTTTTCTTCCTGTCTGAGCGCTTTTTCTGTACGTCTATATGATTCTTTACGCCATAATTCTATGGCATCTTTCTGTGACTGTCTGGCTTTCTTTTTCCATAATTCTTCTTCTACTCTCATGATGCAATCTGCATCCCAGGTCCCTGCTGCGGGCCATCTCTGACTCTCTGGTAATTCTTTGGTGTAGTCCACCCATAAATCAAGAAATAATACGGCATCTAGACCATGCTTATGATACATAAAGTATCCTGGAGTATCCCTAGGTGGAATGGGAACAGCTTCTTCGAGTACCCCTTTTCTGGTTTTGATCTGTCTTAATTTCGAAAAGAGCGGCATTTTTGGATCTTATTATTAGAACACACTTAATACAGTAAACACAATAATGAACAGTCATTCACACCACAATGTATAGAACGTATTTAAACATTTATCATTTAACAGTTTTTAACGAACAATGATAACTAATAGAAAACTAGTTACTGACATAATACTGATACTAGGTAGTACTTATTTATATGCAAGATATACTTATATACTGCTAAACAGTACAGATACACTGCTGAAACAGTGCAGACCGGATTTGTGTACCCAAACCCGTCTTGACCGGCACAGACTATGTGCACGTTAAATGCCTCCCCGGTAATGGTACTCACCGGGTAGCTCGGAACGGAAGGCCTCGGAACGGAACTGAAACTGGACCGGACTGGACTCGACTCGACTGGACTCGGAGCTTCGGAACCTGGTGGGCCTCTGTATACCTCGGATCTTGCTCTCTCAGCTAGGCTCTGGTCGGGATACTTCGCACTTCTCACCGCCTCGTCTGGGTGTTGATCGCAGCCTCAGTTTCCCCTGCTGGGCCGGAGGGAGATACAGGAAATCCTGCAGGTACGCGTTTTTGTCCGTTCAGCTGTGGCAGGAGACCGGGCCTGCAACGCACCTCCGGCGCGTGAGATGAGAAAGTGTCCCTGTTCGGGCGCCAATTTATGTGGTAAATATTTAATTACCGGTACTATTTTTTAAGCGGTAAAGTCTATTAAGAATAACTCAGTAAATATAAGAGGCAGAATCCGTGGTATTAGAGGTTTTAAAAGGCTTTATTCCTATACAAAGGAATACAATTCGAATTGTGGGCCTTCTATTCCATCACCACGAAAGTTCAGGAAGGAAGGGGCATACATTATTGACAGGTAATCACTTTTATAAGAATTACATTATAGTGTAACAGACGCAGGAGGCGTAACAGCTGATAAGAGAGATAAAATATGCATACGTAACCAAAAAAGGCGTAAACATGGGTGTAACTAAAATACGTCATTAAACATGATGTCACAAAGGGGTGGATCCATAAGAGAATCCTGCAATGTCAGCAGAAATATTTGGCAGAGATGCGTGCGCAGCCGCATGACGTGTGATTGACGTGCAACTAGAGGGTGAAGGGGACTTGACATTTAGCTCTACATGTGGAGACAGAAGTCTGGGGGTCATGTCAACCTAATCCCAAATCGTATCTAATATCCTATGTTTAAAGAACTGTGTTATCCAAAAGGAAAGGTCTCTAGGATAGAATCTATTCTATACTGACTGTTAGTGCGTGTACAAGCGTCTAAGTGTCTACATGAGATGCGAGGGGGTAGGAATATTCCATGGTAACAGGGCCATGAATTACTTGCATGAGGACAGCGAGGCCTGGCCCCTTGCACGGTAGCTGGAGGAATGTTTACCTAAACTACTAGACAGGAATGCATCGGATGAGGAGCGAAGCAGATAATCTTGAAGGTGAAATACAGTTTTTGGCAGGCAACAGGCTGGATCAGGCACCGTTAGCCGCGCAGGGAGTAGGACAAAGTTCATGGATACAGATGCAGGCTCAGACTGGAGCTTTCAGAGGCAGAAGGCAGGAGAAGGCTTGATGACAGAATTCAGGGCCTACTCGCCTGAATCTGTAAAATGTGGAAAGTGAACCACATAAAGTCGGTGGCCTTTCATACTTAGGAATGTAATATCTGACCCATTCATGGTGGATCTGAAAGAGGACATGTTGACGGTGTTCGCACATATATTTGCGTCTTCGAAACTGGAGCAGGAGGGAACATACATGTACTTATAGCATGTACATGGAGCCGTTGGGGTCTACGATAGGGGACATAACTGATCACAAAATTCATATTTCCTCACCATCACCAACACAAGTCAGTGCCAACCCGCATTGGTTGTCTGCGCCTGGATCATGAGTCCAGGCCAATACAGCCATGTCCACTGTCGTCTTGGGACTTGTGACCAGATTCCCAACATGCAACCAGGCATCGGGACACGTGCAATGGGTCACATCCAGTTGTGGCTGCAGGTACCTGGTCACTCGTCCATGAACGCGAGTGCAGTTGCATAGGCCAACATCTTCAATGAGTGATCGTTGTCCACCACATCTGACATGCACTATCTGCGCTAACTCTGGCGAAACACTCGTAAATATTTTAGCAAAGCAAGCAACATGAGACTGCATTTACCATAATGCCAGGGGAGAACCTTGATGGAGGGTGAAGCGTTGTGCTCCCACCCCTGTTCCTACATCTGACATGTCATCGACGTAATCCATCAGCTGACCCGGACAGATGTGCTGACTCCAACCACTGGACCCTATGTGCACCAAAGCCCAATTGGGTAGTGGCTCAATGTGCTCACTACACACAACGACTAGTGCAATCTCCCAGGTCCAGTTTCCAGCCTGCATGCCAAACATCCATGCATGCCATAAACTGACATCACGGTGACACTCCTAGTCGTGGGCCAACAGGGGGCGCACACACACGTCGTAATCCAGGTCAGCTACCGTCACGTTGGAGAGGCAGACATCCATGGACCACTCGAATGTGCACGTGCGACAATCCAACACAGACTGAACAAAGGTGACGTCCGTAAGGCGGAAGCTCAGCCGGTAACTGATCCGCAGCACTGCCAATGGCAGTGCCCCCAGTACATGCAGCATATGTGCACAGTACAGGTCCACATGACTGGAGTAGAGCATGTGTCCGGGATGGTCTGCCATTGCGTCAGTGGCTCTGCTTGAAGTGGCACTGGCTTGCCCTGCGCCAGTCCTGTGGATGAAATGGCACAGCTCAGTGCAATGAGCAGTGTCTGTGTGCAGGCCTGGGGTAGGGTGGGGTGGGAGTACGTGTGAAGGCCATTTCACACACGTTAACTACGACCAAGGACATCTGCATGTGGGATGTGTACACGTTGGTCTCACGTTGGGCAGCGCATAGTGTGGGAGTCGCAAGTTAGGCCAGGTCCAAGCCACGCCTTGCACCCCCTGCCGAATCAGTACACCCCTGCACTGACCTGACATACGCCGGACCAGCACATGCCGCTTGTGCATGCAGGAGGTGCGTGCGCAGCTACATGTCCAGGGTCACTGCCAACGCTGAGGTGACATGGTAACGTCCGATGAAGACAGCACACTGTAATGTTGCAGTGCCCGTGCCCATCATGCTGACACAATGACCACATGGACACACTTGCTCAGATGGTGTGAATGGCTACCGGCATGTGCGTCCGGACACATTTATTAACAGGCACACATACCGAGTGACACCTGTGTTGGATGTGTGTGTGCACACCAGCCGGCAAGGGCTGCCTGGTGCAGTCAGAAATTGACAACAGTGTACATCGTGAAGGACACAACCATTCAACCATAAAGGCCCCATGACTTGTGCTGCGCAGAGTTAGTGGCCCCGGATGCACAGCATCCTGCACGGGCCTACCGCCACGGGCCGCTGACTTGCGGGGCACTGGGGCAGGGTAAACAAGTGCAGAGCAGGTTTCCGTAGATGACAAAGGGGCTTGTCGCAGAGTGTCTAGGTGGACAGTGGAAGGTGTACCCCCAGGGCATGATGCAGAGGGCAGGACCACGATGAAACAGTCACTATGGTGGAGATGAATGGAACTGACACATGCGGGACACCAAGCCCGGTCCTGCCAGATGAAAATGCAGAACACCACCTGGCCATGGACTCAGACGCCACCAAGGTCCAACCAGATGGTGCCCATGACTCATTGGCACAGAGTTAGTGGCACCAGTGCTGTTCGGGGATGCCACCTACGATGAGGCGTGTCCAATGGTGCGGACTCCTCCACATCTTACCCAAGAAACAGTTCCACATGTGTGACCCACTGGACCGCAGTGTTGGCCTAAGGCAGCGGTCAGCACGGGCCATTCACAGAGTGTCGCCGGCTTAGGTTGGATGGCCCCACCGGCCTGCATAGTTCAGGTTCAGTGGCACCACGGGACGCAGGCTTGCGGTGAAATGGGTTGATGGCAACAGGTCAGTTGTTGATAGTGTTCGATCACCTCCGTGACTCTGAGCCGGTTTTCGTCCAGACTGAGCCGCATCTTCCTCTTACTCCTCTCCGTGCGTTCACTGCTGTGGACTCTGCCATTCATGATTTGAGACTATGTGCTGGATATGGGACCTACTCGTCCGCAGGGTAGGCCTGAGCCCTCATCCACTTGTCGCCGGCTTGTGTTGAGCAGGGTTAGTGGCACTACGTGTCACCGGCTTGCATTCAACAGGGTTAGTGGCACTACGTGTAGCCGGCTTGCGGTGAACAGGGTTAGTGGCACCGCGTGTCACAGGCCTGCGATATGGAATTATGCCTCACTGATCGAAGGGAGTCTGGTGTTGTGGCCGCTACCACGGACTTGGGGTCACTGCCATTCAGGACTCAGGACACAGTTCCACATGTGGGACCTACTGGGCCGAAGGGGATGCCGGTGGAGTATGTCAATGAGAAAGGAGTAATGTGGGCCAGCGTCGGGGTGGCCAGCGATGGTCTGCGGAGGCTGCAGAGGTCGCGGGAGTGGTGCTTGGAGCTTGCACCGACACGTGGTGGGCCCTCTCTGACACACGCTGGTGTAGGCAGGTGAGCAGAGCCTCGTTGGTTGGCTGGGGCAGGCATGACGGGTCTGGGGACCAGCGGCCTGGAGTGCAGCAGGCGCACAGGGACGCAGGCCCGCCACGCTCGACGCAGGACTTGTGGCGGGCCTAGAGGTGCGGCCCTGTCAGATGTGTTGTCCATTCCGAATGAGAACCACGACCAGTGCGACAGGCTTTTTGTTCACACCCCTACACAGGCCTGGCTTACGCAGGTCCAACCAACTACACACGCACATGCAGGGGCGGATTTGACGTGAGACATTTCTGCGTTCTGGCCCACAGCCTGTGGGGACATGGTAGCGTCCACTGGCCACTGCACTCTTTGCACCAGCAGTTGATCTCCCCATGGCCATTTCTGTGGTTTGCACTCTGTGGTCTGTCCGGCACCTCCACGCCACACCTGGCATTGGGTAGGTTTACATTCCTTAGGTCACTTGCCGCTCTCACACATGCCTGCTCCATGCCTCTCCTCTTATCCTGCTATTGTGTGTCTGTGGTGCCATGCCGTGGCTGGGTTGTGGGCATGGCAAGGCAGGATTCCCAATGTAGTCGTGTTGTCGTGTCTGATTAGTTGGCATATTGTGTGTCATGTTGAATGTAGTTGTGCTGCGTGCCCATTGGCAGTGTTGTGAGTTGCATAACTGTGGGCTGGAGGTGTGTGGTGTGTATATTTTGGACTTACCAACGGGCACTGCATTTCCATGTGTGCCATCTTGGGAGCGCTGGGTGATGATGGACTGTCAGGCGATGTGAGTTTCATGCACTCTGCGTGGGGAGTTGGCCACGACATTGTTGAGGAGTCCCAGGCAGTCCACTATTGCCTGCACATTCATGGTATGCGTGTGCTTTCTGTTGTAGTAGTTGTGTGCAGTGTTGGCAGGGGCAATAGGTGTACATGTGTGCAGTTGATTGTCCCTGACACATGAGGGAATCCAGCTATGGCGTAGGGGCCTTGCTTGGTCTCCAGCTGTTCCTGCGCAGTGTGGGTGATGTGGGGGTGCTGGGGTACCAGGCTGATGTTGGTATCCAGGACAGGTGTGATGACCTTGGATAGGGCTGGCTGTGTGACTCCTCCGACTCTGGAAGTTGTGGGTTGGATAGTACCAGAGGCCGGCATGTGCTGTGCAGCCAGCAGCTTTGTCTGTGGTGGGATGATGGTTATCCGCTGGGTTAGTACTGTCAGCAGGTGGGGGATGTTGGTCAGGATGCGGGGGATGGTTGTACTTTTGGGCCTGTGGTGGGCAATGTCCTCCTCTGGCATTGGGTCTGGGTGGCAGTTGCATTTTAGGTGGGTCTGCTGTCTTTGTGTACGCTGCCTCTGTGGTGTTCCCGGGGGGGGGGGGGGGGAACAGGTCCTGGGGGTGTTAGCGGGCCTGGGGTGGTTGCGGTGGGTGTTGTGGCCCACATGGGTCTCCGCTTTGCATGATCATTGTGTCCATGGCATCTGTGGGTCTTCCGGTGTGGCTGTAGACTGGGCTCCCTTTTATGCTGCAGGTAGTCGTCCTGCTTAACACCAGCAAAAGGCAGGTGTTAATTCCCTGCTGCTACCGTGGCTTATCGCCTGTTTTTGGTTCGCATCGCAGATCTGGCAGTTTGTTGTGAAAGTAGTGTTGTGGTTTTTTTGTGTGTTTTTGCACGGGTACGCCTACTCCGCATCTTATTAGGGTTAGTTGGTGGTGTCCACCGTGGAGATAATTTTTGGGGCAGTTGTCACGGGAATACTGGCGTTGTCTGCAGTTTGCAACAGCTTGTGAATGGGGTGTTAAATCTATCTTCACTTTTGATGCGTTAAGGTGGAGCTAAATTGGAGATAAGTCCTTGTGAATATCCCCCAGAGAATATCTTGATTTCATAAAATTGGAGCTGAAATGGTAAAGAATGTTCAATTTTCAAGGAAACAGAATATGTGAGAGTGAACAGCGGCAGGTCGGTTCTGTAGTTTGTATGCCACATCAGAGGAAGCACAGACCCTGTAAGAAATGTCATCACCATAAAAGCATTAAACTGTACTGAAAATCTGGAAGGCATTTTCCACTGTCAGTGAGACAGATATACAGGCCTCACTCTGAACATGATGTAGGCCTCTCGGCGGTGCTAAAAGCTCTATTACAAGTACGAGTTACGATGGGTTGAAAGATGAACGATCATGGCGTTCTTTCACATGGCAGACCATTTGTTTTCTCGCGTGATTTCTCACGACGAGAAGATACGGCGTGGAGTCTTTTTCAAGACAATAGGCTTCAAGAAATAATGCACATGAAGGAGCAATACGAGATTACTCAATTACTGTGGTCCCGCCATGAAAGTTTTAATGTGACACCTGTCTGTGTGGTTTATGTGTTCATCGCTGCATCTCGCATCGCACCATATTTTCACAACTCTGAGCAGTGGTGTTTGTCTTCAGTCATACTAACACATGTGAGTCAAAGGAAACCCTTAAAGGAAACAGTGATTTAACATTAAGGAGCCCCTTCATCAGATTGTGTGTGCGCGGAGTAACAGGACACGTGCAGACTAATTGTTACTCTGTTCTTGAAGACGTGTCTTATCATAAAATGGCTAGCTAGAATCTATGCCTCCGTTCTCACTATTATTGTTTTTGCAGTATAGAAAATAACTATCACTTAATGCCCTGTTGCAATTTTGACGGATGTTTTAGCTAAAAACAATGTCAAGCATCAGCATATGTACATGTAAATATGTATAAAACGCTTCTTTTTAGGGCTCGGCTACAGACAGCTTAAGCAGGCAAACAAACTGAATGCATCCAATATAAACTGACGTAGAGTGACCTTTGCGTCCGTCCCTTGCTCCTGAATAAATGGCTTTCCTCCCTCTTCTTGTAATGTGCCATTGAAACATTCCGGTTTCACTGTGCTTTAAATAAATGACTTGTAGCCTTCCATTGCTCCATGTCATCATCTCGTATTGCTTTGCAAGGTGGACTATTTCCTCTGTGTGTCTCTTACTGCTCCTCCTCTGCTATGGCCCCTGTATACTTTATAATGTGTTAGCACATCCAGGTCCTGCTTGGTTCCAAGTCCCTAACCCTCTCGCTGCTACTCACCAGTGTATCAACAAATGGCCATTTTTAATGGATTTTAAACTATTCCAAGATGGCCCCGTCTGTATGCAAAGGTGTGAACATACGTGGGGACAATGGTGAAATGCTTTTTCTTTTTCTTAAAGAAAAATCATTGCAAGGTGGCCACTGCATATACAGTCCTTTCTTAGTCATTGAAAGGGCCGCTACACATTGTTCTGGAACATTTCCAGAGTCATTCTCCGATGGAACTTTTTAGCAGCATGAAAGTGTGGAGGGGAGAAATCATTGAGTTACGTTCCACTTAAACCACCACCTTCTCATACTTAATAACCAAAGGACATTGTGAAGAGGGTTAGTTTGATTTATTACACAGCCAAAAATAATTGAACATAAACACACCTCAACACGAAAGTGTAGAAATACAAAGGAAACAGCATAAAGCCAAATCTTCGCACCCAACTTAGACAGTGAAACATGAGTAAAGCAATTTAAGAAAGAGGATACAGATGATTAAGAAGTAAGAGTTCAAATTCCCCTGCATCGAGTGTTTGTTTGTGAAGTAAAAGCATCAAATCTATCCCTACTCCCTACTCTATCCTAAGATGACATCCCCACACTAATGGGTAATCTATTTGAGTCAAGAGGAAAAAGGTGTCAATCGCGGAGTCTTCCTAAGAAACCTTTCCACCGTCAAGATCGGCCAGGCAGCATCTGAGATGCTCCTCTCCAAAGGCAAGAAAGATGTGAGCACTTTCCCTAATTCCAACTATCAGTTATCCACAGCCAGTTTTCCCATGATGCACAGCTTTGCACATGTTCCACAATGAGTCCGGTCATGAGCGTACTTTACCACGGTGTTCTCCATGTACATCTCTGCAGCAATTCTTCCTTGATTCCCATGCCTTCTCCCATGTGAAAGCAGCGTCTTTCCTTTATCGCCTTCGAGTCATACGATTATAACTTCTTTCCTCCTTGCCTAACTGCTAAAACGAAGACATTATTTTTGCCTAAAAGAAGGTTTCTCCACCTGCATTACAAAACGTGAGAAAGAACAGCTTCCACAGTGCACATGAAATTAAGAGCATTCATTCTAAAGCAAGAGTTGTCAGGGGTTGCGTTTCAAGCCTACCACTTTGGTTAACATACGAATGTATCATTTAAGCATTGCGAATTCTCATAACTATATTGAGTTTCGGATAACACATTTACGTTGTTATGTAAAGAATTATTATTAACACATTTAGTATATGAATAGTGTAGAACTTCACAACATAGTTTTTTCAGGTTAAGATTTGTGTGTTACATTCATTTACCACATGTCAGTAACTTAACATACATCAGGTAGAAACGTTAGCACAATTCACAGACCTAACACTATACGTTGCGCTAGCAGGATTATATGCGGGTGCGCTCTACACACAATTATGAACCACCCCTACAAATAAGAGACAAGCATTGGCATAGCCAATAGGTCTCACCTTTGGGACCTTATAAGTATTTAGTTATGCAGAAAAATACCCTTACTGCAACAACATTAACTGTTGCATGGCTAAACACTTATAAGGTCCCAAAGGCGAGACCTATTGGCTATGCCAATGCTTGTTAGAATTGGCTATGCACTGTCCCTGCAGAGGTGGTAAAAGAAAACTCCAAAACTGCTCACGTCTAGCAAGCTGATTTCTTGACCCAGCTGATGATCCACACTATTTTCAGCATTTCCCAGCTGAAGCCTTTCAATCTGTGTTACATAAAAATAACACAAAGGGCGTTTAAGTGTTTGCACCTCGAGAACATGTTAGCAATGAAGCTTTTCAGATTGCATATAACTGAGAATGTGAATATAGCAGCTCATCCAAGAAAGTACAAATGGGCCAGGAGACATGGAAAGACGGGGGGCGGGAGAGAGTGAGAGAGCGAAATAGAAGAGATGTATGAAAATAACAAAAGGATGTCAGATCTAAAAAGAGAGATAAAGAGAAAGGCAGATAGATTGAGAGACAGCAAGGAAGAGAAAGACAGAAAGGCTGAGACAGAGAGCAAGAGAGGGAGATAGAGAGGAAAACAGAGACAGAAAGATGGGAAGAGACTGCAAGAAAGAAACTGCAAGATAAAATGATCTATCTATCTATCTATCTATCTATCTATCTATCTATCTATCTATCTATCTATCTATCTATCTATCTATCTATCTATCTATCTATCTATCTATCTATCTATCTATCTATCTATCTATCTAAACAAAATGTATCTGACTGCATCTCTATCTATATATGCCTTTTTCTGTATAGATCAATGTCTGCCCCCAGGCACCTAACTCCTACCATCCATCCATGTATCTTTATGTATCTGTATAACTCTTTTAACCTCTACCGATCTCTATCTACTTCTTTCTGCCCAATGTGTTTCTTTTATCTGCCTCTGTCAGATTTACCTCTGTATATCTATCTGTCCATCACTACGTCTGCCATTGCTCTATCTCGCTGTCATCCTTCTGTCACTGCCAGTGTTTATGTGCTCCTGTCCCCCTTTGTATGTCTGTCTCTCTGTCCCTTTGTCCTTCCTTGTACCTGTGTCCCTCTAACTGCCCCCGCCCGCTCCCTTCCTCTTTCCTCTGTCTCGCTCAATATAAGCTCTGTGTTTGGACTACAATCTATCCAAGCATCTGTAGGTACAGAGGCACAATCGGACTCTGCATCTCCTGGGCTTTAAATTGCTGGGCCAAAGTGTGTTCTAGGCACTAAGGGGCAGATTTATGTTTCCTGGCACATCCCTGCAAATCAGCAGGGATGCTCCAGGAAAGATGCGTCATGCAAGTTTACTCCTGCGCCACCACAGATGCGCCGCATATACAATGCAGTGCATCATGGCGCAAGGATAAACAGATGCGTGACGCATCTGATGGCATAAGGGCGACGCATTGCTTGAGTCATGTCGCAAGCACGACGCAACTCCAGCAATGCTCAGGGGCAGCCCATACCGAACATGCTGCGTCATGCACAGGCGCAGGGTTTTGACGCAGCAGCGTCGGAAAAGTGACTCAGTGAAATCTTGTAGATTTCACTGCGTCACTTTTCCGAGGCTTTTTCCGACGGAACGCCCACCCTGCATACATTAAACCTGACGCAGGTTAAATGTAGCGCAGGGTTTTACAACGTGACGCATCTCCCTAGATGCGTCACGTTGTAAATAAGGCGCAACATGGCGCATGGTTTACGCCGCCGCTGCGTCACAAAAGTGACGCAACGGCGGCGTAAATGTTTCGCAAGGGGCTTGTAAATCTGCCCCTAAGTGACCACTCATCTACACGGATAGAGGTGTGACCTGGGCACAGGCGTCCGCCATATGTGCTGGTCAGAAGTGTGCTTTGAACACTCTCTGACCCAGTATCTACTGGTGCAATAGTTTTGGCTTTTCTGGAAACGATGGCCACAGAAGTGTGTTGTCTGAAACAACGACATTAAGTTTCCCAGATTGGAATTAAATAGCAATTTCAATGTATATCTGAGAATGGGCAGTTGACGAAAATGTAAGAATATGTAAGCATTTAAGATTATATTATTTCCTTTTCAGAGTTTGTGTAGCAAACGATACGAAAACTAGCAAACAGACTATGTAATACAGAAGACAGAGACACAAAACTCTAAACTGATTTAGCATGCGAAATTAAACAACATTGATGAATCAACACACTTGAGCGGTGCTTGCAGAGCGCAAAATGAATATTGACTGTTGTAGCGAAGACTGTACTCCGGACAGCTGTAACTATATCCTCTATTATATGATCCCAGGTATTAATTTGAAATCTGAAATTAATGCAACTTGTAATGCTAGCAAGTTTTTTTGGCATGGCCACAGTCTTCATGGTCATGGTGTGCGTGTATTTTCCAGTGGCGGCTGTTGGATTTTGAAAGTGATGGGGTGGAATTAGTATACCCGAGTATAATGAGCGAGCCTGCAGTGCAGAAGGAGAGTGCGCTGGGGTTCTCCTTCCGCAAGAAAATATGGGAAAAAAAAGATTAATGTGGAGCTAGATGCTCGGTGTTTCTTCTGATCGATTTCCCCCCCCCTCCAGGGTGGTAGGGTGACGCCCACTGTGCACGTTATCACCAGCCATCCCAGACAGGATGGGATTTCATTTCCTGTGTGAAAATGGGCAAATTAACCGGGCAGTGTCATGTCTTTTCATTCTGTTGACACCTTGGGGCAGATTTACAAGCCCCTTGCGAGACATTTACACCGCCGTTGCGTCACTTCTGTAACGCAGCGGCGGCGTAAACCATGCGCCATGTTGCGCCTTATTTACAACGTGACGCATCTAGGGAGATTCATCACGTTGTAAAGCCCTGCACTACATTAAACCTGTGTCACGTTTAATGTATGCAGGGTGGGCGTTCCGTTGGAAAAAGCCTCGGAAAAGTGACGCAGTGGAATCTACAAGATTTCACGGAGTCACTTTTCCGACGCTTCTGCGTCAAAACCCTGCGCCTGCTTGAAACAGGCGTAAGGCATGACGCAGCATGTTCGGTATGGGCAGCCCCTGAGCATTGCTGGAGTTGCGTCGTGCTTGCGACACGACTCCAGCAATGCGCCGCCCTTATGCCATCAGATGCGTCACGCATCTGTTTATCCTTGTGCCATGATGCGCTGCATTGTAAATGTGGCGCATCTGTGGTGGCGCAAGGGTAAACTTGCGTGACGCATCTTTCCTGGTGCATCCCTGCTGATTTGCAGGGATGCAGCAGGAAACATAAATCTGCCCCTTTGTGTGTATTTGGAGCGAGGGTTTGCCCTAAGTTCTTTTCCTTAACTGGCCTGACCTGATGGCGTTTTCACTGTTTTCTTCCCCTTGCCTTATGAGAGGGTAATTTGCTCACTATGCACGTTCCAGAACATGGGAAGAAATGGGTTTTGAACAAAAGTCTACCTTTTCTTCTGTTTGATTTTTGCAAGTTTCAGTTAAAGAATACAGCTTTGCAGGTTCTAAACAGCGTCCCAAAATGAATTGGTGTCGAACACGTTTCAGCTCCTGTGGGTTAACAGAGAGGATCGCTTAAAGGATGCATATGAGGGGTCATTGATTCAAGTATGTTGCACAGGTGGTGTACATTCTGCATAGTGGGAGAGAGGGGAAAGGTACATCGCTATAGAAGAAAGACCACAGACTCAGATGTGCAAAAGATAGGTCACCACTTCAGGAGTGTAAGGAAGATAGCACAGATATGAGGGTGCAGCAGTAAGGGCATACCTTCATATGTGTAGTGGAGTGGAAAGGCTTTGTAGAGAAGGAGCTAGAAGATGGTAATAAAGTGGAACCATATGGAAGGAGCAGAGAAAGAGTAAGCAGAATAAAATATGCAGAGGTTGGGAATAGAAGGTATGCTCGGCCAAGGGGTACAATGATGAGGTGAGGGAAGGGGTAACGGAGGACAGAAAGAGAAAGGAGAGAGGAAAGGATAAGAAGTATATAGAGAAGAAAAGGGAATGTAGTGCAGAGAAGATGGTGAGAGAGGCGGGTAGTTGAAAGAGTTTCATGATACCTGCCAGCCTGTGACAGAAGTAGATTTTAAACCAAATATTAAACTTCAATGTTTTGGGGAAGTAGGGTTTTCCATGCATAGGGATTCCCTCCATATTTTAAGCTTTTCTTGGGGGAGAACCCTCTAATCTCAGTTAAGGAAGAACAGCTCCTTTTTCGCTGCTAGTGGAGGAGGGCGAGCGCGGCCCAAGAGGAAGTGGAGGACAGCCTCTTACGATTAATTTGGGACACATTCACTTGTTTTTTACAAACTAAGCACTGACAGCAGCTTGCCTTTTCTTCAGCTGCCTTGCAATCATTTTCATTTCCCCTCTGCAAGTAGTCCTTGTGGAGGGCTTCAGAGAGAAAATACAAGAGGAGTGGCCACAGTGCTTCCAGCTGCCACTTAGATGCCAGTGGGTAAATATAAATCACGGCATCCGGATGTCATGTGCATTTAAGATGGAACATCCATTAGCAAAAATAACTGATGCTTGACTAGTCTGCCCTTTGGCAAATTCTGGAAACTTTGAAAGTATGAAACTTCCAGAATTCGCTCAACAACCATGGTAAGTGAAAATGTGCTCCACGGAAACTTCTAAAACAATCCTAAATTTAACAACACCGTCAAGTTTACCGTTTCTGCATGCACTAAAACATGAAACTTCTAAGTCAGGGAAAAACTATGATACTTTCCAAACAAATCTTAAGGCAGCTTTAGAATATTTTCAGTGTACGGAAGCCATCTTTCAATCTTGGTCCCCAGTACACCTTAAGCACTTTTTGAAAAATATGACTCCCCAATCAAGCCATGAGCTTGATAAGGCACACTGACTTCATCTATCTCATTATACATTTTTCACCTCTGCTATTGAGTTTAAAATCCCTCAGCAATATGTAAGTTTTACTTTGGTGCTTAGTATCAGGATATGTATCATTATGCTGCGACTAGGTACTCTGTCTAAAGGCTTATACAAAAAGTTGGAGTGACCTAGACGAAGATAGTGGGGTTTACGACAAATGTAATCACTGCACTCAGGATTTAATACATGTTTTTAGTTTATGTTCCAATAAGGAGGTAATTTAGGCTAGAAATCGTTTTGTAAAACCTATTGTTTTTGGACATAACCTTTCTTCCACCGCTGATTTGATTGCCTTTTTTTAAAAGCCCACTGAATTAACGTGTTTGCTATAAATTGTATACATTTATGAAATCTATTTTATTCATGTTTTAAAACGAGTTTTTAAAATATGTGTGCAGAAGAATTTTACATTAAGAGATGGAATTATGTATTTAGTATAATTGTTGATCTCGTTAGAAATCTAAATCAATAAAATTAAATTCTTTAATGCACAGAATTAAAGAAAAAAACATACTGAGATCAAATGGCACGTGTGAAGGTATTAAAGCCCAATCAGGCAATAAAGATGAAGAGGCCAGGATTTAGACCTTGCTGTTATCCAGGAGATCTGTTTAAAGATTCTCATTTTTGCTATTGCTGACGTTTCTCTGTTATTCTTATATTTTGCCTATAACTGAAAATGTCACAGTGAGAATTTGTTTCTTTGGTTGCTATTTTCAAGCTCTCTCTATTTTTTCCAGCAGTCATTACAGACACAGGTGTTTGTGAGTTGACATTCGGCGTGCATCCTTGGTTCCTTGAAATCCCCTGGAAGTCCTCATTCAATTATGAGCATTAGTGAATGAGGTGGTGATGTAAATTAGGATTTAGGAAGATTGCAGACGTTTGAGACTTAGTAATATCTGCTTTACCTCTAGAAGAATGATAATTGGATGCTGTTGCTAGGCAGCCTATCACAAGCTAGACACTTCAATGTAACTTAAATATCACCATTTTGACAAACAGCTCAATGATTTCCGAGAGTACAACGTTTATTCTGGTTCATACTTACCAATGATTTGTTTTAGGTCACGTATTTTTGCTGACAATTCTCTGATAATTAGAGGAGAATTAATGAAAAAAATGTAACATTCAATCACTAAAATCATAACAAAATGCATAAAACATAAATAAAAAAATAAAAAATACAACACTCCAAATATTTTACCCATTGAAGTTTTCAGATTACTTCAGTTATTTATTGTTTTCTAATGATCGAGAAATTTTGTAACATCTGTGATGCTTGAGGGCTTCCTTACAGCAAAATGCCCTTTTTCGTTCTAAAGCGAACGATTTTTAAATAAAAAGTGATATTTTACTTGGATGAAATGTGTTACGACATATCCTTGACAAAGAAGGGGATTGGCTGGCCGGGGTGATGTAGAAATAAAACTTGCAAGAAATGAAACCTAGCAAGCTATTTAAGGCTGTGCCCTGGGGAGTTTCGTTCTCTTTGTCCCTTTGGTGTACAGCCTGGATCAAAGGAGCGTCGTCGACCACCCACCCACCCGGCAGAAGAGTAAGGCGTTGCAGAGCACTGACAGTTAACAACAAAGACGGACGCACAACAATTGAGGTGAAGCCATTCCATGGACCCCAGGAGGGGGTAGATTCCACGTTTGCAGTGGGACGGCGGGGAGGAGGGACTGACCTGCCGGTAGTCCTGAATTCTATTGCCCTAACCCACGACGTATGGACTGAGAACAATCTTGGGGAGGCTGCCTTGCTAGCAGGTACCCCAGTGGGCCAGTGCGTTAAGCAGCGCCCTGGATCTCAAGTAGTGCAACTGTTGGCTGTAGCGCATTGGGGCCTGCCGGCACAATGTGCACAGCAGAGTGGGACATTGGTGGCCGAGACAGCCAAGTTCAAATGTACGGCCAAGTTCTAGTGTAGGGCCGAGTTACAAAAGTTAAAGTGCAACTGTTGGCTGTAGCGCGTTGGGGCCTGCCAGCACAATGTGCGCAGTAGAGTGGGACATTGGTGGCCGAGACAGCCAAGTTCAAATTTACGGACAAGTTCTAGTGTACGGCCAAGTTAAAAAGTGTAAAGTTCAAATGTACGGCCAAGTTATTCTAGTGTACGGCCGAGTTAAAGTTAGACTGTAATGTCGTACTTAATTTCCTTACTGCCGTTAACATGTTGATGCAGCTAAAGTGTGATGCTGTGAATAACTGTTATATATCCAAGAAGGATACTTTCCTTGGTAATGGTCTGTGGTTAATTCCTTGGCTTGATGTGAATAAAAGGCTACGCCGTGGATAAACTACCTTGATTTTGAGAGTTCTTGGGCGTAGTGGGGCTAAGATGACAGAATTTGGGGAGGAGGGAATGTCACGTTGTGCGCATACTATGAAAGACATTCATTCCAACTGTTTTTGGAGAGTTTTATGTCACTTTATCAAGGTCAATAATATGGACAAAGGAAAATATTACATATATTTCAGATCCTAAAAATACATCCACAAGTTAAGAATATATTTACATTTCTTAACTCACTTTGACGATTTCGTTGAAGTAGATGCAATATGTGATAGAGCATCCCCCATATTCTTCGATGCAAAAAAAGAAAGGGCATTTGGAATATTTGGTATTTCTTGGCTTGCCTCTTTTAGTTGTGAGAAAACATCTTGCTCCAGGACTGGCGTTTAAGTAGGATTTACCTACTGTTGCATTTGTGTTCCCTTTAGTCGATCAGTACATTCTAATCTCTGGTCCCAATTATAACCTATGCACGAGTACCCCATTGATTTTTCCCACACCAGGAAGTACTGATGCCAAAAATAGTGGAATTTTTAGGATGCAGAAATAAAGGCCCAATTAGGATTTCCGCTTATGAAATGGGAAATTACAGTAGGATTCTCTTTTTCCCCAACGATTCCTATGTTTATTCACATCATCTGGCCTGTGTTCACCTGTTTTCGGCACGGAGATTGTTTCGGTGACAACAAATGGAAACACTGTTTTTGTACAGCTCTTATAATTCCCATTTCAGTCAACAATTCCCATTACCAGATAAATCGTTGATTCTGCATTTAATCCTTCATGTGTTTGACATTACCAAGCCTCTTTTGACCCACGCATTTTGGTTGGTGAATGAAATGTCCAGGTGGAAATAGGATAGCAGTCACTATATTTCCGCGATACCTGCAATCCCTCTTTTTGCCAGTAACACCTACCTCTGGTTGCTGGGTGGAGCTTAGCCATGCAGCAAGATGGCCACTTGATAGAGGGGCTCTGCTCCCTGAATTCATAATCCGATTTAATCATTCTCACATCAGTAGTCTAATTAGTGACATCCTACCGCCTAACACACCCACGGTGGTGTGAATCTCACATCGGTGTCTAGCAGATGCCTGGGGCGCTGCTGGACCCCAAAGCAGTGTGCGGATGCTGGGGCCTAGTCAAGCCCATGTGACACCATGCTAAAGTGACAGGCTGGCTGTGATGTTCGTGGCCTCGCCAAGAGCCAACTGAAGAGGGTTGCGGTCCGGTTGCTGTTGTGCTTGGGGTTGGACCAACTGTGTGCTTGGAGGCAGCCATCACCGCTCGCCTCTTCCGTGTCGTTGGGTCCACGACTGGTGACTGACTCCTCAGGCCTGTGAAATGCAGGGCGTGTTGGATAGCCTGGGCCGTTCAGGTAGGCCAGATACCTGTGGAGCACAGTTCCTGCTGGTGGTAAGCCTATATTCCTTACACCGCACTAGCCGGGGATACTTGCCACGTGCAGCTGGTGACCAGAGCTCGTGCCCTCCAATCCATCCAGGGCACACTGACAGAAGCTGAAGAGCTGCTGTTCGGGTCGGGCCCGCTCCGACCGGTAGCCCATATTGGCTGAAAATGCCCCCATATTAATACATCTCACTTACAATTGGACTGAGCCTGTTCTTGCCCTTATTGTGATGCACTCCTTGGAGGACCCCAGTGGCATATTGCATGTAGCCGCAGTTGAGGCCCTCTTCAGCCCTCCAGGCACAAGTATAAGAACTGATGAGGAGCTGGCTGGTTGGGGTTTGTTTAGTCTGGTGAGATTGGAGGACACTGGCGGCCTGGTGCATTCAAATAGAAGCTGCATCTACAAATGATTAGGGCCTGCTTCTGCCCCCCATTGCTATCTGTGTCCCGGGATGTGGCAGAGCCCAGAACTGAGCTGTCTGAACTGCTCTGTGTGTCCAGATCCCTCCAATATAATAGGTCTACCTTCCACCTGTGATCATCGGGATGACTCCCTGCTGCGCCCACATACACCCCAGGTCTGAATTTGCCCTTCCTGGAGGAACCCCTATGCTGATGTGCAGCAGAATCTTGGCAGGCCAGAGAGATGCAGGGGCTTCCACAGTCTCCTCGTGGCCACATTGAAACTTTGTAGAACATAGCATACATATTGACTCTTGGTACGGATCTGCTGTTGGCTCTGCGGCCGACTATTGGGTACATTTGTAGCCCTGGTGGACAAGATGGACTAACATGACACACTCCAGTCCAGACTTCCATTTGAAAGGAAGAAACCCTCATGCCAAGCAGAGATTGAGCACCCATGGAAGATGCCTTTGGATTACTCTACAGGGGATGTCAGCCGCGACGATGACCTCAAAGAAATCCTAGTTGAGGTTAAGACCAGCCTATAGACAATCAACGCCAAGCTAGACGGCAAGATGAAAGAGCGTGTGGACAAGCATGATGACTGCCTAGATCATCATGAATCTAGAATTTTGGACATAGATGACACCCAGGTTTCGACCAGTGAACACCTACTCAGAATAGAAAAAGTCCTCAATCTCACAAAAGCCAAAAATGAGGATTTGGAGGTGCGCTTGAGGAGCAACAACCTGCGCATTGCCAATGTCCCGGAATCCACGGCCATCAACAATATAGAGGACTATGTTACAACACTGCTGAAGGACCTGTTTGGTGGTAGTTATCATTGAACAAGACTGCTCTCTCATGCCATGGCCACCTCTGGGTACACTGGTTCGTCCCATAATTGCAGGCCTCTTGAACTATAACGACAGAGACATCATCCTGCACCTCTCCAGGGAACGTGGTGAAACACAATATCAAGATAATGTGAAATCATTCTACCCCTACATCACCATCGCTATCCAGGCTGCCCGCAGGGAATCCTGACCAAAAACAAAATCCTCCAAAGGGCAGAGATCAATTAGGCCCTCTTCTACCCTACCAAACTGCAAGTCATGTATGAAGGGAAAGCCCACCACTTAACTATGCAAAAGCGGCCCTCAAATTTGAGAAAAGCATCTCAATGTGATCACCCCGGGGGTCCCCACGAGGCAGGGAGGAAACACGACTAGAAGACAATGACTAACAATGCTCACACTTGAGATAATTGCTTCACTGCTGTCCACTCCACACAGTCTGAGTACCACACATGAAGTATTGTTTTGGGGATGGAAGTGGGGTGGTGGGTGGGAATGGGATTCTCAACCAAGTTTGGGGTTTGGAGTGGGATGGGGTGGGTTTATGTTGCATTGTCTTAAAATGGTTTTTTTGTTGGATATGTTTTCACTTCATGGCAAGACTCTGACATGGCAGCACACCCTTTCCCTGACCCTATTACAAACTCAGAGCACAGGACTCATGACTCGCACCTTCTGCTGCATTACGTCCTAATCAACATTCACTGACCTATCTCTACGTTGTGTCTCATATCTTCACACTCAGATTCCGAACTCAGACTATATAATATCACCAGATAGAAACTATGAAATCAGGTATTAAGTGTCTGACCTCGAATATAAGGGGGCAAAATGATCTGAGAAAGGCCCGTCTTGTACACACTTATCTCACCAGGAATCAAATTGACATCTGCTTCCTGCAGGAGCTTCACCTAACCCTGTCACCTTCCCCTCTCCTCCATGTGTGCTGGTGTTCAGAAATACACACTTTCTACTACTCTAACTATGCCCACAGGACTGCCATATTAATCCATAGGGGTACACCATGGAAACGTAGGGGTCGATTAAGATGGCGGAAGGACCGCCACCACTGGGCCGGCAGTGGCGGTCCTTCCGCCATTGCACAGGATTTTCACACCCCCCAATTAGGATGGCGGTGTGTACCGCGGCGGACGCAAAGTCCGTCCGCAACTTAACCGCCAAAGGAAATGGGTCCGATTGCCTGCAGGGTGCCTAAAATGGTGGTGGTGCCTAGCAGGCACTATCTACCAAATTAGGATGTTTGTTTAAACCGGCCTTTCCATGGCGGCGGCGCCACCATGCAAAGGCTGGCGGGGATTGGGTGTGGGGCCTGTTGTGGGCCCCCCTTGTGTCGGGGGGATGTGGGGTGCTCTTGGGGGTACCTATGGTACCCCCCTGAATTTCACTGCAGCAAGTGGCAGGCACCTTGTGGTGCTTGCCATGTAGAGCAGTGAAATGCAAAACATGCGATTTTAACATCGCGGCGGGTGCTGCTGTCAGCAGCACCAGCCGCAATGTTAAATTGAAGAATGCGACCGCCATGGTGGTGATCACATCCTAATTCGTGGTGGGGATCACCACATGTCTGTTGGACGGTCCCGAACACTGCAACGATGGCGGGCAGACCATCATAATGACCGCCTTAGTCAGGCTAAGTGCGATAAGGAAGAGTGCTATATTCTCTTCGCCAGTACCCTCCATCAACAACCAATTATACTCGCTTGATTGTATGGACCCAATGTTGACTGTCCGGTATTATTGGCAGAGGTGTGGTGACATATTGCTAACCTAGGAGCAGGCGATATAAAATGGGGATGGGATTTCTATGTTGTCCTTGACCCGAACTTGGTCAGAATGGGCACCTCCTGCAGATCCCACCCCAACGCCGCAGCACAAATTCACACGCTACTAAAAGACCATGGTTTAGTTTACATCTGGAGGTCCCTTATTGGGAATCGAAGGGAGGACTCATGTGTTACATCAGCTTATGGGGTCTAGTCATTCATTGATTACTGTGCTGTGTATCAATGGGGATACCCGAAAGGCTAAATGACCCGGGTCAGGAATACAGTACAAAAAAATGGTCAAGTAGCACAAAAAAGTTATTTAAGAAAACACACAATGAGTCACATACACAGTACCAACTTTAAAGTTAATTATGTAAGTAATGCAATTGAATTACAATGAGGTTATGACTTTTGGTTCTGGCAACACAGTTTCTCAATTCTCTTAAGGTAATGAGAGTATATACAATATTGGGTGCTCAGAGTTGGGAAGCGGGAAAAGAGGAGTGATTGTGATCAAAGTAGAGATGTGAGGGTAGTGGACAAGGACAGGGTGGTGTGACATATATCCATCACTTTCACTTGGTGATACTGATCCGGCCTTAACAAAGGTCAGTAGTTCCAAAAATTTCACATAGCAATACATGAACACTGTCAATGAATTACAGTTGTCCTGGTTTGTGATCTGATTGTAGTCAACATTTCGACCCCTATATTGTTAGCTAGGTGAGTCCGGCCTTAAGGTGGGGTCTTCATCAGGACTGGGAAGGAGCACCTACATGAGCAACCGGCACATTTATTGTCGGCTGGGAAATCTTGTGGAATTGAGGCTCACCAGAGCTCTCAGGAGGGAGTTGAAGGTACGGCCTTGCGTGCGCGTACACAGGGGTGAGAAACTGCAGGTCAAAAGATCGCTGTCAGATGTCCGATGAATCTTTCAAATATTTTGCTTTGGAAAAATATTGAAGGTAGATTGGTTGCTGATCTGCAATTTCAGGCTGGAGATGCAAGTATTTGCACTCCTCATTTGTTGTTTTGTCAGGGGGATTGTGTTTTTTTGGTGATACTGGAAAATGACAACACTATTTTCCACTGCTGTGAGTAGCAGTACTGTTCTCCTAGTAACTATGCCTCTGCACAGTTTACTTCCCCTTTCAAATATTTTGCTTTGGAAAAATATTGAAGGTGGATTGGTTGTTTGATTTGCAATTTCAGGCTGTAGATGCAAGGATTTGCACTCCTCATTTGTTTTTTTGTCAGGCAGATCGTGGCTTTTTGGTGACACTGGAAAATGACAACACTATTTTCCACTGCTGTGAGTAGCAGTACTGTTCTCCTAGTAACTATACGCCTCTGGACAGTTTACTTCCCATTTTTGTAGCTGAAATATATAATCCAGTCACCGGGACTGGAGTCCCGCGCCGCCTCAGCTCCTGGCAGTGGCCGATCCTGACTCCGGCGTTAACATTCTCCCGTGGCTGCTTCCTGTAGCGGGAACATGTGGGTGATACTGCTCTGTACAAATACACATAACATAACTGTTGGGGTCGGTCCTCTCTGCAGGGTCCCCGCCAAACATTTTGCCTTCACCCCTCCGGTTTTGGTAACCAGTTTTTGTTGACTTTTAAGGACTCTGTACACTTTATCATTGCTAAAAAGTGTGTTCTCAACTTAAAACATGGCAAAATTGGCCAACACTCAATTTGCACATTTAATTTACTTATAAGTCCATAGTAAAGTGGTACAAGGGGGACCCAGGATGTGTACATTTAATGCTACTATTGGTCCTGCAGCAATATTTTGCCAGCATATTAAGTAGCCCTTTAAAACATGTCTCTGGCCTGCCATTGCAGCAGACTGTCTGTGCAGTTTTAAACAACCATTTCAACATGGCAAAATACATGTTTTCCAAAACAATTGCAGTGATACAGCGCTCCATTTCCAATTGCACAGCCAATCACAAATTGTTGCAAACTCCTCTTGTTTCAACATCCGTATTTATTCCATAATATTCATGATTAAACAAGCTTTTCTTTATTGTTCATGATAAGGCTGACTGTAATCCCAATTTTTTCAGGTTTTATGGCACATGTTTATTTAGAGTGTTAATGGGGTGTGTAGGTTTAGCTAAGGCTAGTGGATCACATCGTTTTGGGGAAATAAGCTTTGTGTAATTAGGATTAAGAGAGTAGTTTTAGTCATATTGGGGGAATAGTTGAAAGTGGGAACACAATGGTAGAGTTAAGTTTTACATGCATGGGGTAGCGGGTCACGTAGTTTTAACTACTGAGTCACAGGCCATTAAGATCAGGTGATCGGAGGAAGTCACGCTGAGGGAAGAGTTTAAATTGCGAGTATGGGGAGGGGTTAGTTGCTTGTGTATCTGTTGGGCGATACGGTTACGAAGAAAGGAGTCGTTGGACTGGTTAGGAATAATTATGAAGTAAGAGCAGTTATGCGGCTAAGTATGGTGTACGGGGGAGGTGATAGCTTGAAGTAGCCAGTGGATGTGGCCAGGGTATAAGATACGCACTTGGGTGTTGGAGCGTAGTTGGTGGGGGCGGGTGACAGATTTACATAGGGGGAATAGTGAAAATAGTGAAAACAGAGAACATTGGGTGGTTGAGGATTCACTCAGTAACGCGGGGATAAAGGCAGGTATGAGATCGAGGATGGATGTGGGGGAGGTTATCGTGTTCTGTGAACACTCGACTTGGGTGTAGCACAACTAATGGATTGAGGTATTGTTTTTGAAGTGGTGTTAACTATATTTGTTGGAAGAATGATTCATTTAAAAAGGTTTAGGCACTTTAACAATAATGATTGTTTTTAAACATGATTGAACGATGGTATGCATTTTTGAAAAAATATTAGAGCTCGATTGACATGCAAGACTAATAGAGGTTCTTTATTCTTATCTAAAAGCTTCCCCTGACGAAGGGCGGAAAGGCCCGAAATGCATTGGGACATTATTATAATCATAGCTGCCTAATATGAATTGAGTTGCCCACATGACGCAGTAAAAGGCCCGGATAGGCATAACTGCTTCATTTGAAAATTTGGGATGACAGTCAGCCTTATCGTGAACAGTAAAGAAAAGCTTGCTTAATAATGAATATTATGGAATAAATACGGATGTTGAAAGAAGAGGAGTTTGCAACAATTTGTGATTGGCTGTGCGATTGGAAATGGAGCGTTGTATCACTGCAATTGTTTCAGAGTTCAGTAGACATGCTTTGAGGTGAGGCATGTGTCCAGTCGGCACGCAAGCGTGGAATAAAATGAAGAATACAGAGAAAACTGATAAACATGGTGTGCATTCTGATACCCCACAGTGATTGCATTCTTTGAAAATAAATGTTTTGCCAAACTTAAACCTCCCTTTTGAATACATATAGATCACCCTTAGGGTAGTCACTAAATAGCCCATAGAGCAGAGTGTATTGTGTTTAAAAAGGTGGACATGTGCTTTTAAGTTTTACATGCCCTGGTAGTGAAAGACTCTCAATTTCAATATTCACCATTTGCAAGGCCTACCATTCCCATAGGATAACATTGGGTTACCTTACTACATTTAATAAGTGATAACATTTGTATGAGAGCAAGAACAAATGTCATGTTTGTGTCAGGGTAATTGTCATTTAAAACCCTCTTTAATGGTAAAGTTAGATTTTAAGTAGCAATTCTGAAAATGCCACTTTTAGAAAGTTGGCATGTTCTTGTCTTAACCATTTGGTGTCCAGAGCATGTATGCTGGGTCACATTACTGGGTGTATTTGACAGCTTGCCTTTGTGTATTCCTCCCAGACAGCCACACAATAGAGACTCTGGGTGTTGGCAAAAAAGGCCATCATGTATTGATGAGAAGGGTGGAGCTGTCACATGTCACACTTGCACTTCAATGACACTGCCTCAGCTCACTCATAAAGGACTTCATACCAGGATTTTGTGCTTGCAGACAGATTAGGGCCAGGGCAGGTAGGCAGGAAATGACAGACACTTCTGATGGGGAAAACTCCAGAAGTTTCTTCCACTTCAAAGGGGGCACCAGGTATAAAAATAGGCCCTCTCTTTATTACACCCCTGGATACAACAGAAGAGGGACTGCCCTGCTGTCAGAGGGCTGCCCCGCTGCCGGTGAACCCGACTTGTCACATGACAGTGACTGCAAGCGACATCCAGCAGCGTGGGATCTGTACTTTGAGCAACAGCATCAACAGCCCGCGGTGACTGCTAACACTAAGCTTCAACAATGACCGTCCACAATGCCTGACAGGATCGTCTTGCTACAGTGAAGACCATCAGCGATGTCCAGCAGTTCTTCACTCTACAGCGATGACCATCCATGATGTTCTCCCTGCTCCTTACTGACTCTTCTGTTCCGATTAAAACTCCTTGTGCTGGACTTTAGAAGGTAACTTTTTCAGTGGGAAAACCTGGTCTCTGTATCTGGCCCACACTCCTTTGCAGTCAGCCTAAAGTTTGACTTTCACCCAGTCTGGAGAAATTGGTGCCAAATAATTTAATAAAATGTTGTCTATTTATTTAAATTGGTTTGCGATTTGTCTTGTGTTGTATTTTCACTTTATTACTGTTTGTGTGCTGCATAAATACTTTACAAATTGCCTCCACGTTAAACCTGACTGCTTTTCTGAAAATCTTCCAGTGGGTTAAGGATAGGATAATTTAGTGGCTGTTGTGTTTTACCAAAACAAGGAATTTGCCTGTTGCTTCAGAGGGCCTTACATCCCCTCAAACAACAACCCAAGGGGCATATTAACAAGGCGGTGCTATAAAATTATCGCCGCTTTTGCGTCCGTTTTCGGCCGAAAAGCGGCGATAATTTTATCGCCTTATCAGCAAAGAAACGCTATCGTGTGTTTTGCTGACTCAGCGGCCGTTTCCAGCACGCCTAACTTTGCATCGCTAATGAGATGCAAAGTAGGCATGGCGGTGAAACCAACCAGGGAAAATATCCCGAAGCCAGCTTCGCGATATTAACAAGGAAGGGTAGTAGATTATGTAAATCGCGTTAAGTATGCCTTACCGCAGGAATTTAACATCTGTTAAATTCCTGACTAAGGCATACTTAACATGGGGGGTGGATTCTGTGGCTAAGAACACAGACCCTATCATCTAGGATATCGCCGTTTTCCACCATGGAAAACGGCGATATCCACACTATCTGTGGAATTTCTATCACCTCGTCGATGCGCGTTGTTGATAACGCGCTAACCAGGCAATAAATTCCAGAGATAGCCGGTGATAAATATGCAAGCGCACTTTGCGATATTTATTGCCGGCCCTTGTTAATATGCCCCCAAATGTTTACAATAGCATAACATATTTAATACATTTTTATTTCTCTAATTCTGGTAATTAATTCATATGTAACAAATGTTTAGCTTGGCTGACCTTTCTGCCAACCCTTCATGCATTTATGAAATATCTAATGTCAACTTTGCCGATGGTTGCTGTATTATATCCTTCAGTTTGATAGGACTTGTACCATCTTCTGAGACTTATAATTCAACACACACATAACATGGGACTCGCATAAGGCTTAAGATATTTTTCTTCAGCAGTCAACTAAAAATTGTTTCAGATCCAAATTTTCTTGTCATTTATTTTAATGTTTCTCATAAGGAACCCTTCTTTATGTACGTGCCTCTGGTGTCACCAATAACCACAACCTTCTAACATCTCCACCTTCGAACAAGTCCCCCTCATCAGTCAAGTCAATCAGCACATTATATAGACTCCCTCCTCCAATTCAAACTCACTATGGCCATGTTTCTTCATGCAACTACTAATTTATCTTAGAACCTCCTTGTGGTTCATTTCAGCTTCCAGTTTCTCTTAAGTAAAACAGAATAGTGACAACATAACTAACCACAGATTCGTTTCCTACACCTTCATCTTCCTCAACAAGGCTCCCTTCATTTGCTTTCTGCATATATCTCAGAGGCAGTCACAACATGAAATCTATTATAACAGTCCACAGCCTTATCATCTATTCCATTCCTCATATTTGGCATAAAAAGAGCAGGCCGTGTTTCCTGATCAATGTTTGCTGTAGTGTAAACTCTGTGCCTCTACATATATAGTCTGGAAAAATGTTTACCCCATAATCAAGCTTGGGCTTCTTTCTTCACAATGGTAGAATACTACCCCAAACCCCCAATGCCTTCAAAGAAAATGGCATCACATCCTTAAGTCCACCACTTACTTAAACTGTCAGTAACTATGCCCACTGACAAAAAGACCCGCTCGATCGAAGAGGGCATGATTAGGGCATGGGGTTTCCTTAATAAACAAGAATTCCTGAACACCCTAGCCAACCAATCTATCATTTTAGATTCAGATGTGGACCTTCTAGAAGCCATCATCTCAGCTTGGATCTCAGCAGCCAGTGATACACATGCTCCACTAAAAAAACTTAAACAGGCTCGCCACTCTGAGGCACACAAATGGTTCTCCAAAGAACTAAGAAAGCAAAAACTAGCACTCCGCCAAAAAGAATGCAGGTGGAGACTAAACTACTTCCCTGAAGACAGGCATATCTACTCTTTAGCGCAGAAAGAATATAAAAAAGCTATAAGCGCAGCAAAGGCCTCACATTACTCCTCCAGAATTCTCAACTCAACCAATGGGTCAAGGGAAATCTTTGCAATCGTCAATGAATTATCTAATATCGATAGAATCTCACCCTCCCCTATTTCCTCCCAAGATCTCTGTAATTATCTAAACTATTTCTTCCTGGACAAAATAGCCACTATTAACGCTGGCATTCCCCACTCAAACCCCAAGGAGACCTTCCCTGGTCCGCCTACTAACCCCCTTACCTTGGATGCCTTCCTCGCTGTCAGCAATCAAGTCTTCCTGGACTTGCTGTCTAAAGGAACATCTGGTTCCCCCTTGGACTGCTGCCCACCCCATATATTAAAAGGCATATTTTCTGCACTGCCAACCTCTGCCATGACCCTTCTTAATGAGTCTCTCGTACAGGGCTATGTCCCCAATGTTTTTAAGAATGCGATTGTGGTCCCTCTTTTATTTATTTATTTAAGAAGTTTTATATAGCACTAGCTCCACCCGGGGTTATCAGAGCGCTTTACATTTGCATAAAAATTATTTAGGACAAAACGGAGCAAATTGTTAAATAGTGAGGCATTTATTATACATGGAGGACTAAAAGATTCAGTTGAGCACATACAGATAATAACAGTAAAAGGAGCAAAATGGTAGGTTCAGTGAACAAAATAGCGCATGGAGGGATTGGGTATGTGAGAAGGAGATGGAGGGGAAAAATTAGGATAGGAAAAGAGGGAAGTAGGGTGGAGAGGTGTGGGGCTGTAGAAGTGTGGGAGGCGAGGGGGAGAGCGGTAGTGTTTAAGGGAGGAGGGGTGGGTGGCACAAGTATGGTAAGAGAGGGATTAAGTGCCCCAATATTGATTGGGCAAGTGTGCTTAAGGCCTTTTTTGAAACTGATATAGGAACGAGCCTGGAGCCGACCCTCTGATTTTGTCAAACTATCGCCCTATTTCCTTGCTCCCCTACCTGGCAAAAGTGTTAGAAGCATATGTGGCAAAATGCTTGTCCAGCTTTCTGGAACTGTCTGGTTATCTGGATCCTCACCAGGCGGGCTTCCGCCCTGCCCACTCGACAGAATCAGTGATATTGGCAGTTCTTGACGAATTGCACAAAAAAGCGGATGAAGACATCCCACTGGCCCTGGTACTATTGGACCTGTCAGCCGCGTTTGACATGGTCGACCATAGTATATTGGAAGACCGTGTCAGACAGGCTGTCATCCAGGGCTCAGCCTTCTGATGGATCAGCTCCTTTCTCAAAGGTCGTACCCAATCAGTGCGCCTGGCTACATTTACAGCCCCGAAGTTAACAACAACATGTGGGGTTCCACAAGGTTCCTCGCTTTCCCCCCATTTGTTCAATTTATACCCCCTCCCCCTGATTTAATCACTGAAGAAAATGAACTTGACAACATTCAACTACGCCTATGACCCTCAGTTAACCTTCTATTGATAACTCCCCCAAGTCAGTGGCTCAATTTCAGACCACTTTGATCTATATTCGACAATGGATGGATCAAAATCACTTAAAGCTTAATCCCAGCAAGACGGAACTACTCACAGGCAAGAGCAAGACCTTCTGGGCCCCACAGTATTGGCCATCGGAACTTGGCTCTTCACTAGGCCTGGGCCAAAATTCCGTTCCGTTCGCGGAAATTGCGATAATTTGGCATTTTCGCGTTCCGCGAAAAGCGCGAAAATGTAAAAATTTCCACATTCCGCAGCTTAGCGATAATTTGTTTCTTGCTCGCGCTGTAAAATAATACATTCTTGCGTGCGCGCGATCGCCTTACCTGAGTCCCCGCGTTCGGCGACAAGTTTTCCCGATCCGGTCGCGTTCTCCACGAGATGTTGGATTGTTGGTAGCCATTTGTGCTGTCTCGCGACAGTTCGCGCCCGCAGTAATGTCATGCATCGCGCGATCACGTCTTTCTTCTCGCGATCATGCACCGCGAGACAAGTGAAAACAAGATGGCCGCACCCGCGAACAACCGCATGGGTAAGTTGGCGAGCCGCGTCCACGCAGAAAATACCGCGAACGGACGGGAAAAAAACTTCCGCATCTTCGCGATATTTCCGAGTGTTTGCGGAGATTTTTAACATTTTCGCGATAATTTGCGAAAGTGAATTTTGCAAATTCCGCCCACCCCTACTCTTCACCAGCCCCTTCTACCACGGTAAAAAGCCTCAGGGTCATCATAGATAGTGACTTATCATTAAAAGCACAAGTGAGCTCAGTGGTTTCTAAATGCTTTTATCAGCTACGAAAGATTAGGAAGATCAGCTGCATGCTCACTTATGCAGCACTAATACAGGTAACAATGGCTCTGGTACTATCACACTTGGATTATGCTAATTCAATCTACCTAGGACTGCCACTCTACTTCACTAAGAGGCTCCAAATGGTCCAGAATCAGGCTGCCAGGCTAATTCTTCAACAACCTAGATGTCAATCTTCCAGACCCCTACTGAAGAAACTACACTGGCTTCCAATATCTCAAAGGACCGAATTCAAGACGGGATGTTTGGTCCTTAAATCACTATACGGCAAGAGTCCTAAATTTATCAATACCCTTCTAACTAGGTACATACCCTCCTGCAACCTCCATTCAATGCACCTTCAGCTATTGACCACTACTACCTGTAAAAGGAAACAACAAGGTGGACGGTGGTTTGCATACCTGGCCACTAGACTATGGAATTCATTCCCTTTGGAGATCCGATCCTGTACAGACCTCCTCAAATTCAGGAAATCGCTTAAAACGTGGCTGTTCATGAGAGCTCACAAATAACTTCCCCTTTGGTCCCAGTATGTTCCAAGTAGCGCCATGAAACCCCTGGGTGTATGTGCGCTTTACAAGCAACTTATAACATAACATAACATGAGAACTGCTCTTAACCAGCACACAAAGTCAAATGTCAACACAACACTTCCTCTGGCATCAAATTCCATTAACAGCTCCACTTCACCTTTATATATTTAAATGAAGCTTTGCACACTTCACCATGCACATAATGTTGATTTCATGTAATCAAAATGAGTTGCAAATTTTGAATAGTATTCAGATATGCCTAAAAAGGTTTACTGGTTAGAAGGACCCATATCCACTTCTACAGCTTTCATTAAACGCTCATTGGGACTCAACTCATGCTATTCCTTAAGATAGGATGCTGCCTTTCAGCCACCACTTCTACTTTAATGTTACAGTTTTCTCTAGTAGTATTAAATCAATTATTTCCAGAATCTCCAATGTCTCATGCAAAATCAAAGTGCAGTGATTTGTATATTTGCCATAGACAAGGATATCATGCTGGAAATACATAACTACTCCACACAACTTAAAAAGGCATGAATGGCATATTGAACAATTGCAGAGAAGAAATTCAGTCCAAATTGCACCTTCTTACAAATACACTGTTACAGAATAAAATATTAGCATTCTATCTGTATTCTGATTAAAGTTCTGAGAAGAAAGACACAACATGTCACCAAAGGGTTATTAACTACAAAGATGTTAGAATTAAGGGTAAGCAAGTTCACCAAATGTGCACCAAGACATTGAGGTTCCAGGAAAGAACTTTGAAGGCCAGTCAGTCAATACCTTCTATTTACTCAATGATATCCTCCTCATGCAACCATTTCTTTTTAATTTAATACTCCACCGTGATCCCAATGGAAGATTTCATATCTTTGAGATTTTATGTTTCTAATGTACATCAGTCTGCTATATGTGCATATTGATGTTAATGTACATTATAGGCCTTGGTATGTCCTTTTACATTGATTAGTTTGTATGTGTGCACTGAGAATGTTTATATAGCATCAACTTCATTTGAGCATTTAAATGTGCCAACAAAATGAGCATGAGTTTCTTCATTCATGCAAAATTGACAAAATAATATTCCATTGTGTGTGAAACATTCCCAACTGCTTTCAGATGAAAGGATTGTCTTCACCTGGATCTTGAAGACAAGAGTCCCTAGTGAGAGGGACTAACTAGAGATAGACAGAGAGAGAATCCAGATGCTGGAGTCACACCATCTGTCAGGTTGTTTAACTGAAAACTGTCAGGACTGCAGCATTTATGTTCGGTACATTATATAACTCAGCAGCAATCTACAACCCACATAATGAGGCAAATATGGAGATCTAGATTCATTGTTTAGGGGTATGTACTAAATAATGTTTGGGGTCTATATTATAATATATGATTAGAATCCTAACTCTCATAATTTGTGGTGGATTATACTATGTAATTACTAAAACTACTGACTTTGTGTACTGATTCTGAGGTTCCAGGACAAGGTCCCTTAACCACACACTGTAGTAATAAGTGCTTCTTCTACAGGTCTGTTAGATTCTAAGTACTCCCACATTCTGAAATACATGCCCATTTTCATTTTCTGCTCTGAGGCAAAGCCGCACCTGAAGACTAAGGAAAACCAAGACTCCGTCACTGCCATGTTTAACCCTTTCGCTGCGGCGGGAATTCCGCCGCAGCGCTGGGGGGTGCGGGGGGGGCAGCGCGGTGGCGCTGTGCTCATGACGGAGCTGCTCCGTCATGAGCCACGGTTGAGCTGTGCTCATGACGGAACGGTTCCGTCATGACTCCGCCCATTTGCGTTGTCCCCCCGCACAGGCGGGGAAACAGCGCCGCGTAGGCGGAGCGGCCGCCAACGGCCGTGACATGACGGAACGGTTCCGTCATGAGCACACGGCCACCGTGGCTCATGACGGAGCGGCTCCGTCATGAGCGGGGAAGGGGTTAAACCACTCTGATGGCCAGGTGGAGTAAGGGCCATTAGAGGTAGACCTCTAATTCTGGCCACCTAATTTTAATGGGTAGAATTAGAGGTCAGTTTTCACTGCCCATCACCACTAGGAAAACCCTGGCAGTAAGGGGCAATGAAAACAGCTAATTGCTCCCCTCACCATGGAAGAGGACTCCTATGGTGAGGAAAGCGAGTTTCTTTAAAAAAAAAATAAAATACCACTTTGGAATTTTTATTCTGAAAATAAAAAGGAAAACAGTTTGATGCAGGGCTCCGTCAACATGACAAATTACTAAACCAAACTGTAAACAGGGACAACTGTGATGCCAGTTCCTGCCAATGCTTTAGAAATTACCACCAGCTGTCGGAGTAAGCCTCAGCAAGGCCTACCAGTGGAAGGGGTTCGCCCTTCTCTGCACAGAGTCCTCAGACCAATAGGAAGAAATTGGCACAGAAACTGGAATAGAAAATACATAGGGGCAGATTTATGTTTCCTGGCGCATCCCTGCAAATCAGCAGGGATGCACCAGGAAAGATGCGTGACGCACGTTTACCCTTGCGCCACCACAGATGCGCCGCATTTACAATGCAGCGCATCGTGGCGCAAGGATAAACAGATGCGTGACGCATCTGATGGCGTAAGGGCGGCGCATTGCTGGAGTCGCTTCGCAAGCACGACGCAACTCCAGCAATGTTTAGGGGCTGCCCATACCTAACATGCTGCATCATGCCTTACGCCTGCTTCAAGCAGGCGCAAGGTTTTGACGCAGCAGCGTCGGAAAAGTGACTGAGTGAAATCTTGTAGATTTCACTGCGTCACTTTTCCGAGGCTTTTTCCGATGGAACGCCCACCCTGCATACATTAAACCTGACGCAGGTTTATTGTAGCGCAGGGCTTTACAACGTGACGCATCTCCCTAGATGCGTCACGTTGTAAATAAGGCGCAACATGGCGCATGGTTTACGCCACCGCTGCATCACAAAAGTGACGCAACAGCAGCGTAAAAGTGGCGCAAGTCTAACATAAATCTGCCCCAAAGTTTAATAAACCTCATGAGGTGGAACTACATTCACACAGCACCCTTCGGTAATGCATGAAGTAGCACACCGAACAGAAGGAGCATGGTCCTTTTATACCCACACAGGGGGTCAAAAGAAGGCGGTACAAGTACAGAAGAAGGTTTTATGTACATATAAGGTCATATAGAAATGCACAGTCGACAAGTAGGAGGAGTTAACAGTTTGCCAATGCTAGTAAACACATCCTGACAGTTACATACTACTAACAGCTGCAAGGACAGCTGCAAACTCAACTGGGCATGTGCGAAGGTGGAAGATGCTAAATATAGTTCGTTTCTAGGCAGATTACAAGAGCAGTCAACACTGAGGGAGGACAGAGCACATGGTGAGCACGCAGCAGCACATGGCAAACAAAATGGCTGCCAGAAATACAAAATGGATTCCACAAAATGGACAAGATAGCCTCTAAATACAAAATGGCTTCCGCTAATGCTAACCCAATCGCTGCCAATTTACAACACAGCTTGACGGTCATTTTCTAAATATGGCTTGCGGAACCTCCATCATGGATACTGGGTATTTTACTCCTTCTCCCTGACAGAGAAACAGACCACCCGTCTAAATATTAATTATGCCCTTAGCCTCTGTTTTAGAGCTCTGGTTCCTCCAGTGGAGGAAGATGTAGCTGAACAAGTCTCATCAAGGGAGGATACCATCTCTGTGTCATCACATTTAAATGGATTTGGTGATGTGGAAATGCTCAGAAAGAGAGCAACCTGAATCTTTGGACCAGCAATAACTCATCTTGGTAAAATTGACTTAGCAGGTTTGTCCCATCCACCAGAAGTCTTTGGAGCCAAAACGTTTCCAGGTCCCAGGTTTTTCAGGATGTGAGGAGGAATTTACTTTGACACTGCCAAGGGTCCCTGGACCTCAGGGACAGCATTTGGGAGTCACGATTCGTTTTAGCCATAGCCACCAGCACGTTCAAGGACAGGTCCAGTTGGAACTTGTCAGTTGGGCTTATCAGGAAAAGGGCTTCTAGCAGCTTGTGTCCCTGTAGCCTATAAGGAGAACAGCCAATTATCCCTGAAGTCCACTACTATGTCCTGGTTACAAGTAGGACTAGGTTCAGCATTTCCAGTCTCCTTACAGATCTCAACAGAATATGCAGTCCTTCTTCTGTCTTCCACACGTCCAGTAGCGTTCTGAAGAGGGTGCTCATGGGTGCCTCATTTATGTCCAGGACTAGCCTATGGTGGGGCGACTTCTGCCCCTTCTTTAACCAATAAGAAAAAACATTTGCAGGGATAACCTTACTCCCTTTGCAGCAGTTCCTACCAAAATCCAACATGGTGAATCCCTTCTCCTGTTGTGTAGAGCCTGTAGGACAACTCAGAGGGGTTGCGAGGGAAATGAGCAACCTCTCCTCTGAGGTCAATTCAAACCAGCTCTGAGGGCAGCTCCTCTCTCAAACGGTTTGGTGCCTGTCTGAGCGGGGAACAAAGAAAGGCCTTGCCCAATGGCAGATAACATTTGCTTGTGAATGCATAAGCCTCCTTGAAGTTAATCAAGTTCCTGGGCACAGCACAGATGGTCATCCTGCCAGAGAAAGGAACACCATCCCACATCCAAATCTTTGATCTCAAGTCTTGGAGCAAGTTCATGCTTCATCAAGAGGGCTATGCAACTCTTGTTTGACAGTTGGAGCTAATGCAAATGGGCCTCCACAGGATTTAGGCAGGGAAAAGGTAACTTTTAAAAGTACCTTTTCCAAAATATTTATTACGAATCTGACTTCAACAGTGAAATGAGCCTGTAATACACATTTTAAAAAGTCCAAGAATTAATTTTATAGCTGTTTCCTAGCCAGAGATTACATTATTTATTTAGTTTTGTATTCCAACTAGTCCTGCTATAGTGTAATAGTGTATGGGGGCATTTCACTGTAAAGACATTGTTAGACCTGGCACCATTGGCGTGGGCCTCCCTTCCATTTCTTTTCACTGTTGCCTCCTGTGTTTTTACTATATTTTGCTGGTCTAGATGCTTTGGGCACTTTGCCACTGCTATTCAGTGCCAAAGTGCAAGTGCTCTCTATTGTAAATTATTGTATGGGATTAGTGACTCCATGATTGGCTTATTTGATTTACTTGTCAGACCCTAGTACAGTGCACCGTGTGTGCCCAGGGCCTGTAAATCAAATGCTGTTGGTGGGTTTTCAGCACTGGTTGTGCCACCCACAGAAGCAGCTTGTAAAGTGTGGCTCAGGTCTGCCAGAGCCTGTGTGTAGTCTGGGACTGCCATGTCGACTTGGCAAGTGCACCCACTTGCCAGTCCCTAAACCTTCCCTTTTCTACATATAAGTCACCCCTAAGGTAGGCCCAAGGGCACGGTGCATTGTATGTAAAAGGTAGGACATGCCCTGATGTGTGTGGCATGTCCTGATAGTGAATTACAGCCAATTTCATTTTTCACTATTGCAAGGCTATCTGTTCCTATGGGCCAGAATAGGCAGTTTGATTATAACATCTTATAATCATAACTGACCCTAGGAACAAGACAGGAAAATAAAGTTTAGTATGTCTGAACTCAGAATGTTAAAATACATCTTTTAGTGTGGGTAATTTTTACATTCTGTGTTTGAAAATACTACTTTTAGAAAGTATGTATTTTCTTTCCTAACCATCCAGCATGCCTCTGCTAGGTTTGTGTAATCCATGTCTGGTTTGTGAGTGACATGGGGCTGAAGAGGGCTCTGGCTCCAGCAGTCTGATGAGTCAGGGCTGAGTTGAATAGGACCTGCATTGAATAGAGAGTACGGGGCGGAGATTTCCTTTCACTGACCAGAGCCCTCATAGAATAGAGAGTAGGGGGAGGAGATTTCCTTTCAGCTACCTGGGCCTGGTCTGCTCTCAAACAATGCTGTCTCCACCTCCTGCCAGGAAGCTGCACCCAGGAGGACAGAACTGGTTTTGAGTAGGCACAGACACTCTCTGCCTTCAGCGAACAAAGGAGTTACTGGTATAAAATTGGGGCCCAGACCGCAGAACTTTAGATCACTTCTGGGAATCAAGATGGACCTTTGTCAAGGAGAGAACCAAGGAAGTTGAAGGAGGAGACTGCCCCAGTGCTGGTTGCTGTCTGGGGTTGGCCTGCAGAGGTTACTCATGTCCAAGAAAAGGGAAAAGGAACTTTGTGCTTTTATCATCTTGAGGAAGATCTCCAATGGCTTGAACTGAGCTTGCCTCCTGTCTGACGTCACAGGTACACCAAGACTGCACGACCAGCTCCCCCTGAATTGGGGGATCCACTTGAAGGTCTTGTGGAGGATGAAGAGGGACTTGAACAAGGTAGAGGCAACAGCGTTGATCTGGCGGGTCATGGTGAGGGAGGAGTCTAGAATCATGCCGAGGTTCTGGGCGTGGTCGATCGGGTCAGTGGATTTCCGAGGGCAGGGAGCCACCAGGAGCTGTCCCACACCATGGGGGAGAGACCAAGAACAATGACCTCAGTCTTCTCCCAGTTCAGTTTTAGGCAGCTGTCGTTCATCCAGGCTGCAACATCTTTCATTCCTTAATGAAAGTTGAGTCTGGTGTCTTTGGGGTTTTTCGTGAGAGAGAGCGTCATCGGCGTAAGATACTATGCTGAGCCCATACTTCTGACGATGGCGGCAAGTGGGGCCATGTAGATGTTGAAGCACATGGGGCTGAGTGAGGATCCTTGGGGTACTCCACAGTTGATCTCTGTAGGTTCAGAGAGGAAGGGAGGGAGTCTGCTCCTTTGGGTTCTGCAGGAGAGAAAGGAGCGGATCCAGTCTGGGGCGGTTCCTCATATACCAGCGTCATTGAGTCTGGCTGGATGAGTGCGGTGTGAGACGGTGTCGAAGGCCGCGGAGAGGTCTAGTAAGATGAAGGCCACAGGGTGGCCCTGGTCGAGGAACATGCTGATGTCATCAGTGACGGCGAGGAGGGAAGTCTCAGTGCTGTGGTTGCTGCGAAAACCAGACTGGGAGGAGTGGAGGATGGCGTTCTCTTCGATGAATGTGGTCAGATGGACATTGATGAATCTCTCTGTGACTTTGGCTGTGAAAGGAAGGAGAGAGATGAGCCGGTAGTTTTTCAGGTCCATCGGGTTGGCCGAGGGTTTCTTGAGGAGGGGCTTGACTTCTGCCCACTTCCAGTCATCAGGGAAAATGCCGGAATCGATGGAGGTGTTGATGGTCCGGCCTAGTTCGGGAGCTATGGCGGCGGCGGCTCTGTGGTAGATGTGCAGTGGGCAGGGATCCGTGGGAGCTCTTGAGTGGGTGTTCTTCATGGTCTTGGTGGTGTCTTCAGTGGTAGCGGGTTTCCAGGTGGTGATGGTCGGCTGGTTGTCGGTGGTGGAGAGGGTGGTGGTGTCAGGAGTCTATTCGCTGAAGTTGTCATAGAGGTCCTTAATTTTCAGGTGGAAGTAGGAGCTGAGCTTGTTGCAGAGGTCCTGGGTTTGGTGAACTGCTGTATGAGGTTGAAAAGTTATTTGGCGTTTCTTGCGTTGGAGTGGATTTTGTTCTTGATAAAGGTCCTCTTTGTGGCTCTTATGCGCTGGTGGTATTCGTTCATGGCGTTCCTGTTGTGGTTCAGGTCTTCAGTGGTTTTCTTGTTCTGCCAGAGATTGTTTCGAGTCGTCTGCAGGAGTGCCTGGCTTCTTGGAGGTCGGTGGTGAACCAGGCGTCCTTCAGGGGGCGTTGAGCGATGGGTTGGTGGAGGGGTGCGAGCTTGTCAGCACAGCTGGAGATCCAGCGGTGTAGTTCTTTGGCTGCGGAGTTGGCGTCGGTCGTGGTGGAGGGGGGGTCATGGAGGAGGGTGGTGTTGAGGATTTTCTCTGTGATCTTGCTCCAGTTCCTTCGGGGCGGGTTTGGGGGCAATGGTGGTGTTGAAGCTGACGTGTATGCCGTAGTGGTCTGTTCTGAGGGTCTGCATGGTGTGACTGAAGTGGATGTTTGTCCCTCCTGCGAAGATGGGGTCAAGAGTGTGTCCGGCTCTGTGGGTGGGGGTGGTGACAAGCTGCTTCAGTCTGAGGTTGACGAGGTTGTCAAGGAGAATGGTGGAGTCGGGGTTGTTGCGGTTTTTGAGGTGGAAGTTCAGGTCTCTGATGAGGATGTAATCTGTGTAGGAAATGGCGTAGGGTGCGACGAGGTCAGTAATGGTGGTGCCAGAAGAGGCGCAAGGGGTCTGTAGATGAGGGTCCCACACAGATTGGTTCTGGGGCTGGTTTGGGTCTGGAAGTGGAGGTGCTCTGTGTAGGAGAGGGGGTCGCTAGTGTTGGAGGTGGAGAGTCAGAGGGATCTCTTGTGTGCGATGGCGAATCCCCCTCCTGGGCTGCGCAGGCTGTCCTTTCTTTGGATCTTGTATCCGTCAGGGATGGCGGTGGCAATGTCGGGGTGGAGGTGGCATTGGTCCATGTCTCTTTGAAGAAGGCGATATCTGGCGAGAGGGTGTCAAGCAGGTCCCAGATCTCTGTGGCGTGTCTGTGGAGGAGCGTACATCGAGGAGTATGTACGTCAGGGCCTCAGTGGAGCGGGTGTCTGTCGTGGGTTCAGCGGGCATGGGAGGGCTGTTGATGTAGGTGAAGGATTGTCAGCAGTATCGGCAGGAGAACTGGCTGTGGGTGGTGTTTGCTGTTGATCTGTGGCAGTTGTGTCTTCCGTTTGAGTGTGAGGAGGGCAGCTGAGTCGTAGTGGCGGATGGTCGGAGAACCAGGGTCCCTGGCACTGGCCGCGGTTGGGTCACATACAGGCGCAGACGGGCTTGCCTCAGCAGATGCGCAGCAGCCACCATTAAGTAGGGGAGGGGGTGGGAAGCGCAGCTGGGAGGCAGGAGGCAGGAAACTGGCAGGGGAGGGACCGCAGGGGCAGCAGCAGCCGGAAGGGCAAAGGGCAGAAAACGAGCACAAAAAAGACAGAGAGGAATAATATACAGATCAGAAGACAGAGAGGATGCAGAAAACAGGCATAAGGAGACAGAAAACAGAGAATTGAACAAAGACAGACACAGGCACAAGAGAGACATGAAATCAGAAAGGTGGCATAGAGACAGACACAGACAACAGCGGCCAGCAGAAGAGAAAGGCTCTCCCACTGGGCCACCAGGGATGAGGTGCAGGCAGGAGCCTGTGGGTGGAGGAGGGCCTCAACACCTACCTGAGCAGGAGCAGCACCCTGAGCAACAGAGCAACAGTGATGGGACTTGATAGTGGAGCTCCGGGGGAGAGCAGGTCTCTGACCAGAAAGTCAGGGGTCTTGCTCGTACTCCATCGCAGCGGCCCCCATTATGTACGGGAGGGGTCGGGAAGCGCAGCTGGGAGGCGGGAAGCGGGAGGCAGGAAAACGGCAAGGGGGAGGGGCCGTGGGGGCAGCAGCAGCGGGAAGGGCACAGGGCAGAAAACAGGCACAAAAAGACAGAGAGGGAGATATAGAGGAATAAAATACAAATCAGAAGACAGAGAGGATGCAGAAAATGGTGTAAGGAGACAGAAAACCGAGAATGGCACAAAGACAGACATGGGCACAAGAGAGACAGGAAACCAGAAAGGTGGCACAGAGACATAAACAGACAACAGCAGCCAGCAGAAGATCAAGGCTCTCCCACTGGGCCACCAGGGAGGAGGCGCAGGCAGGAGGCTGCGGGTGGAGGAGGGCTTCAACACCTAGCAATTAAACACAGCAAAAAATGGGAGTGATTCTGCATCATTTATTGTTAGGTCTGGGATTAGCTAAGACCTTTTGCTTTTACCACAATATGTAAAATGTACTTATGTAAAGGGACTTTCAGCCACCTCTCTTCATTCTGTTGTTGTATAATTACATTTTTGAGTAAGCCACTACAGCATATAGCATTGTCCAGTGGATTAGCCTACTTAAACCACTGTTTGAATCCGGTTTGATTGACTGCATTTTGCAAGGAGCACATCTCCACACAATCTAGTTCCTTTAAGGGCCATTGTTTACTTTATAATTGCTTTAGTGTTGCCTTTGTGTTTAGAGTCTGATGTGCTAGCAGAACACTTCTGATGTTAACAGAGAGCACATTACATCTTTATCAGATCCCATCTCCTACGAATGCTGTTATAAATTATTTTGGAAGTGTTTTGCTTTTTCTGACTGCTGCTACTGCCCTAAAACCGGTCCCTGGATGCGACCTGGCTTGGCAGTTCGTGCTGGACAGGGTCGAGAATGATTTGCATATGGCTGGGTCTAAGCTGGGGTGGTGTGGTGAGCAAAAGAATTATGGATTTAACCTAGATCCTTGTGACTGGGGGTGAATGGTTGCATTGTCCAGCATTCCTTCCATCAATTGTTTCTGTTGCATATGTCGCATTAAGAGGGAAGAGTATGCCCAAATGTGGGTCCTGTGCTCACTACACCACTGGATTTAGGTTAGCCTGCTTATGAAGGGTGATGCGCTGAAACCGGTCCCAGGATGCCTGTTTCCTGTACAGGGAGGACCTGGCTTGGCAGTTCGGGCTGGACTGCTCCCACAAGGAGCAGGGTCCAGACTGGTTTGCTTATGGCTGGGTCTAAAATGGGTAGTGTGGTGAGCAAAAGCATGATAGATTTAACACAGATCCTTGTGACTGGGGGTGAATGCTTGAATTGTTCAGCATTACGTCCATCAATTGTTCTTTTGCATATGTTGCCCTAAGTGGGGAGGGTATGCACAGACTTGGGTCCTGTGCTTACTACACCACTGGATTCAAGGTAGCTTGGCTGGTGAAGGGTGATGCCCTGAAACCAGTCCCAGGATGCTTGTTTCTGGTCCAGGGAGGACCTGGCTTGGCAGTTCGGGCTGGACTGTTCCCACAACGAACAGGGTCAAGAATGATTTGCATATGGCTGTGTCTAAACTGGGGTGGTGTGGTGAGCAAAAGCATGATGGATTTAACCCCGATCCTTGTGACTCAAGTGAATGCTTGCATTGTCCAGCATTCCATCCATCAATTGTTCCTTTTGCATATTTCGCTCTAAGTGGGAAGGGTGTGCCCACACTTGGGTCCCGTGCTCACTACACCACTGGATTCAAGCTGGCCTGGTCGATGAAGGGTTATGCTCTGAAACCAGTCCCAGGATGCTTGTTTCCACTCCAGGGAGGACCTGGCTTGGCAGTCTGGGCTGGACTGTTCCCACAAGGAACAGGGTCAAGACTGATTTGCATATGGCTGGGTCTAAACTGGGGTAGTGTGGTGAGCAAAAGAATGATGGATTTAACCTAGATCCTTGTGACTGGGGGCAAATGCTTGCATTGTCCAGCATTCTGTCCATCAATTGTTTCTTTTGCATATGTCACCCTAAGTTGTAGGGGTATGCCCAGACTTGGGTCCTGTGCTCACTACAGCACTGGATTCAACCTAGCCTGGCAGATGAAGGGTGATGCACTGAAACCGGACCCAGGATGCTTGTTTCCGGTCCATGGAGGACCTGGCTTGGCAGTTCAGGCTGTACTGTTCCCACAAGGAACTGGGTCTAGACTGATTTGCATATGGCTGAGTCTAAACTGGGGGTGGTGTGGTGAGAAAAAGAATGATGGATTGTGGACCTTGTGACTGGAGGTGAATGCTTGCAATGGCAAGCATTCTGTCCATCAATTGTTTTATTTTTGCACATGTAGTCCGAAGTGGGAAGGGTTTACTCAGATGTGGGTCCCGTGCTCACTACCCCAATGGATTCAAGCTAGCCTGGCTGATGAAGGGTGATGCCCTGAATCCGGTTCCAGGATGCTTGTTTCAGGTCCAGGTAGGACCTGGCTTGCCGTACGGGCTGGACTTTTCCTACAATGAACAGGGTCGAGACTGATTTGCACATGGTGGGTCTAAACTGAGTGGGATGGTGTGATGAGCAAAAGAATGATGTATTTAACCCATATCCTTGTGACTAGTGGTGAATGCTTGCATTGTCCAGCATTCCATCTATCAATTGTTTCTTTTGCATATGTTGCCATAAGTGGGAAGGGTATGTCCAGAGGTGGGTCCCATGCTCACTACACTCCTGGATTCAAGCTAGCCTTACTGATGAAGGTTGATGCACTGAAACCGGTTTCAGGATGCTTGTTTCCAGTCCAGGGAGGACCTGGCTTTGCAGTTTGGGCCGGACTGTTCCCACAAGGAACAGGGTCAAGAAAGATTTGCACATAGATGGATCTAAACTGGGGTGGTGTGGTGAGCAAAAGAATGATGGATTTAACCCATATCCTTGTGACTGGGGGTGAATGTTTGCATTGTCCAGCATTCCGTCCATCAATTGTTTCTTTTGCACATGTCGCCCTAAGTGGGAAGGGTATGCCCAGACGTAGGTCCCGTGCTCACTACACCACTGGATTCAAGCTAGCCTGGCCGATGAAGGGTGATGCGCTGAAACCGGTCCTAGGATGCTTGTTTCCGGTCCAGGGAGGACCGGACTTGGCAGTTCGGGCTGGACTGTTCCCACAAGTAACAAGGTCAAGACTGATTTGCATATGGCTGGGTCTAAACTAGGGTGGTGTAGTGAGCAGAAGAATGATGGATTTAACACAGATCCTTGTGACTGGGGGTGAATGCTTGCATTGTCTAGCATTCCGTCCATCAATTGTTTCTTTTGCATATGTTGCTATTTCACAACATACCAGACTGTGTCCATTTGAAACTGTTCTGTATTGTTGTCCTCTTCTTTCTTTCTTTCTTTCTTTCTTTCTTTCTTTCTTTCTTTCTTTCTTTCTTTCTTTCTTTCTTTCTTTCTTTCTTTCTTCCTTTCTTTCAAGCAAGAGGTTTGCAGCCAATGCCAGAATGAATGACTTTTTTTGGTCTGTGTTAGTCAAAACCTTTTGATGTTACTAAAATTATGTGTATAACGTAGTGACTTATTGCTGTTGAAAAACAGACTTCATTCATTAGACTGTGGTTGTCCTCATTCACATTTTTCTTCCACCCAATACAGCATTCATTAAGGTGCAATGCATCAGCCCATTTTAGCCCTTGGCTGACTTTATTACGAGCTAACGCATGCCTCCCTTTCACAAGGAACACATTCACACGAGTAGTTCCCTTCAGTGCCAGTTAGTACTATTGTAAGGTGCATGTGTTGAGTCTCCAAAAACTGTTTGCCTGTAGCAAATGTCTGTTTTTTTAAATATTGGTGAGCGTCCGGCGTATTTGTAAACGATAACGTTTTGCAAAAACCATGACAATACAAAACAGGTATTGCCAGAAGCGTGCAGCCAACACACGAATTATTGGCTTTGCCAATGCTTGTTGACTCGTTTGTAGTGCTGTTTCAAGATACTAGAAAAACACTTCACCATCCTCATATTCTCATGCAGAATAACAAACAAGCAAAGCAAGATGTGTAACTTGTTGATTTATTTTCATCAAGGTTTTCCTGTTACAGCTATAGTTTGGTATACGTGTCTAATTAAGACTAAGTCAAAGGTCTTTCAAAGCAGTCCGTATAGACAGCAAGCAACAACAGAGTGGTAGCACTGGATCAAACAAACTGCCCCGTGACTGTATAGTATCGACGTTTAACAAACTACCAAGGCATGAATGAACAAGCAGTCCAGTTATTATAGAATTGTTCCCTAAATGTCAGAAAGGGTGTTATTCAGAGTCCCTCTCATCTTCTGTGGACAGAAAATTGCTCTGCAGTCAGGTGGACCTAAAACTAGTTTCAATTAGATGTCAACCTTGCACAGTGTGTACTGATTGAGGGATAAAAAATAATGTTTAAGTTGACATAGCTGTCACATATCTAATCACTTCATTTTTTGGCTTCTTGTATATTCCAGCAGAGAGTTCCACTTGGGGAAACAAAACATCGCTCACGCATATTTTTATGTCACAAGCAATTTTACATTTGATTGTAATTGGAGTGGAAGCGATCCAAGAAAAGTCTCCTCGGTGCTCTGCGCACGAGAGAATGCTAGACTGGAGTCAGCCTCTTTGTCTTATGCAGTAATGATACGCCGCCACTGACAGCAAATGACCCCACACAGTGGCTCCTTTGGTGAGAACTTTAAACATTCATTTAGAGTATGGCTTTATTCTCCAACACATAAATTGTATTTAATGACTTTAAAATTGCATAGTATCACCCTTTGCAATTTTAAAATATGCACTAACTTGGAACGCAAATGGACACACAAGACTGCTCGAATAGTATACTTTATAAACTGAAAGCTCGACTAAATATTCCCTGTAAGTGCCAGTGTAAAAGGCCAGAATTCTCTCTAGTTAGAGTCTATGAATCCAGGCCTTTAAATTCTATAAAGGAAAGTACCAGCGATGGCTGGTGGTAACGGGAGCAGTGGGCATCGCCACCCAAGCCGCTAGAAATACATTGTGCTTGCTGCTTGGTGACAAAGTTGCCTAAGTCTATATTTTTAGGGGGTGAGTGAGAGCCGAATTCCCCCTGGGCCCTACACATGTGTTGGCTGGGTGAGGAAATCCTCGACCTGCCAGCATAAGCCAGGGAAATGAGGGCACACTAGTGGGCGTGGTGTGTGTCACTGCCAGGAATAGATTTTTATTTTATATCTCCGTTAATCTGAATGGCCGGAGGTGGGCAGGCCATTTGGGACTATGTAGGAGTGGGTGTGACAGTGAACTCTGCCTCCTTCTTCACTTTCACTCAGCAACTCCTATCAGTGGTGTAGGAAGGGGGGTGCGGTGGGTGCGGGCTGCCCTGGGTGTCATCACTGAGGGGGGGGTGACAAAATGGAAAAAATATGTGTTTTACACTCAAGCCGGGGGTGACAAGAAATGTTCTGCACCCAGTACCATCTGACCTTGCTATGCCACTGACTCCTATTATCTTCGGGTAGGTAGGCTGTGCCCTGGGGAGGAGTCCAGTAGATTTCTTCCAGTTTAAACTACTGGGTTCGTGTATGTGTCATAGCAGTCCATCCCGTCAGGTGAGTGTAAAAATAGCCCAAGCATGTCTCATCTATGTGCGGTCTCTAAACATGACGCACGGAGGTTTGAAGTGCTCGAAGGTTTGCAATCAGTCAATCATAGTATTTGTAAAGCGCGCTACTCACCCGTGAGGGTCTCAAGGAGCTGAGAGGGGGGGGGGAGTTTCGGTACTGCTCGAAGAGCCAGGTCTTGAGGAGTCTTCTGAAGGCGAGTAGGTCTTCGGTCTGCTGTAGGTGGGTAGGTAGGGTGTTTCAGGTCTTGGCGGCGAGGTAGGAGAAGGATCTGCCGCCGGAGGTTGTTCGTTGGATGCGGGGGACAGCGGCGAGGGCGAGGCTGGCGGAGCAGAGCTGGTGGGTGAGGGTGTGGGAGCTGAGTCTGCTGTTCAGGAAGGCTGGTCCGGTGTCATGGAGTGCTTTGTGTGCGTGGGTAAGGAGTTTGAAGGTGATCCTCTTGTCGACGGGGAGCCAGTGTAGGTTTGTCAGGTGGGGGGGTGATGTGACTGCGGCGGGGGACGTTGACGATCAGTCGGGCGGAGGCATTTTGGATGCGCTGTAGTAGTCGTAGGTGTTTGGCTGGGATTCCGGCATAGAGTTCGTTGCCGTAGTCCAGCCTGCTGCTGACGAGGGCCTGTGTCACCGTTCTTCTTGTTTCGGTCGGGATCCACTTGTAGATCCTGCTAAGCGTGCGGAGTGTGTTGTAGCAGGAGGAGGAGACGGCGTTGACCTGTTTGGACATGGAGAGGGAGGAGTCGAGGATGAATCCTAGATTGTGTGCGTGGTGGGTGGGTGTCGGTGCTGTCCCCAGAGTGGTCTGCCACCAGGAGTCGTCCCAGGCCGAGGGGTTGGGTCCGAGGATGAGGACCTCCATCTTGTCCAAGTTCAGTTTCAGCCGGCTGCTCCTCATCCAGTCGGCGATGGCCTTCATTCCGTCGTGGATGTTGGTTTTGGCGGTGCGTGGGACCTTGGTGAGGGAGAGGATGAGCTGAGTGTCGTCAGCGTAGGAGATAATGTTGAGGTTGTGGTGGCGGGCCACTTGTGCGAGGGGGGCCATGTAGATGTTGAACACCGTTGGGCTGAGGGAGGAGCCCTGGGGGACGCCGCAGATGATGTCTGTGGCTTCAGATCGGAAGGGTGGGAGGCGGATGCTCTGGGATCTGAGAGGAAGGATGTGGTCCAGTCGAGGGCCTTCTCTTGGATACCGGCTTTTTGGAGGCGTGTTTTTAGAGAGCGATGGCAGACCGTGTCGAAGGCGGCCGAGAGGTCCAAGAGGATGAGGGCTGACGTTTCGCTGTTGTCTAATTGGTGCCTGATGTAGTCTGTGGCGGTGATGAGGGCAGTCTCGGTGCTGTGGTTTCGTCTGAATCTGGATTGAGACGGGTCCAGGATGTTGTTGTCTTCGAGGTGGCGGGTCAGTTGCATGTTGACGATTTTCTCGAAGACCTTTGCCAGGAACGGGAGCAGGGAGATGGGCCGGAAGTTCTTGAGGTCCTTGGGGTCCGCCTTGGGCTACTTGAGGAGGGCGTTGATTTCGGCGTGCTTCCAACTTTCCGGGAATGTCGCTGTTTCGAAGGAGATGTTGATGACCTTCCGTAGTTGGGGGGCGATGGCTGCATCTGCCTTGTTGAATATGTGGTGTGGGCACGGGTCTGTCGGAGATCCTGAGCGGATGGAGTTCATGACCTTGCGTGTCTCGTCGTCGCTGACGTTGGACCAGGAGATAAGGCGGTTGGCGTTGTTGGTGTTCGGAGGAAGGGTGGAGTCTGGCATGGTCGGGTCGGTCGTGGTGTTGAAACTGTCGTGGATGTCAGCGATCTTGCAGTGGAAGAAGATGTCCAGTGAGTCGCACACGTCCTGTGAGGGCGGGATGTCATTGGTGTTGGCGCTGGGGTTGGAGAGTTCTTTAACGATGCGGAAGAGCTCTTTGCTGTTGTGTGCGTTGTTATCCAGGCGGTCTTTGAAGGAGGACATCTTAGCTGATCTGATGATGTGGTGGTGTCTGCGGGTGGCATCCTTGTGGGCTGCGTGGTCGTCCGGTGTACGTTCGCGGAGCCATTTCTTCTCCAGTTTCAGGCATGCACGCTTGGAGGCCAGGAGCTCGTCGGTGAACCAGGTGGCTCTCTTGCTGGTGTGATCTTGTAGCCATCTGGGATGGCAATGGCGATGTCTGGTACAGAGGAGTCGTTCCACCACGTCTCGGTCAGGAAGGCTACGTCCAGGGCAGTGGCATCGAGCAGGTCCCAGAGCTCGATCGCATGTCTGCGTGTGGAGCGGGTGTTGAGGAGTATGCAGTGGAGGTGGTTGGGTCTGGTCCTTGATAGTTTGGTGGTTCTGTCACAGGTGAAGCTGCAGCTGCAGCAGGAAAATGGTCCGTGGGTGCGTTTCGGGGCGGCCTGGTTGCAGCGTTGGTCTCGGCCGGTGTTGAGAGCGTGGAGGGAGTTGGCGTCGTAGCTGAGGCTGGGTATGGTGCGGTGGGGTGCGCGGGGTCCAGGGGTTCTGGCGCGGTCCAGGCATGGACGGGCGCAGACGGGCTTGCCTGTGGCGCGCCTCCGGCAAACCAGCGGCGTGGCCGCGCAGCGTCCTGCATTAAGAAGGGGTGGAGGGAGGGAGAAGCAGCTGGGAGGCGGGTGGCAGGAAGCGAATGGGAGAGGAGGGTGCGGGGCCGCAGGGGATGCAGCGGCAGAAAAGGAATGCGGGGAGTGCGGGGAGCGGGGTGGCGAAGAACTTAAGGCACAGCAGAAAGGAAACAGGCAACAAAAACACAGGCAACAGTTATTTAAGCAGCGCACAGAAAAACAGGCAACAAATACAGGCAACAGTGACTAAAGCAGCGCACAGAGAAAACAGGCAACAAATATAATACAAATACAGGAAACAGGCAGCAGATCAGACCGAATACTTACCGCGCACCACTGGGCCACCAGGGATGAGGTGCAGGCAGGAGCCTGCGGGTGGAGGAGGGCCTAGAACTCCCAGCAGCAGCGAGGGGCAGCAGACAGAGGACACCGCACCAGCAGGGAACGCTGGAGCGGTGGGGGGAGCGTCCTGGCCTGAGAACAGGTCAAGGTTCGCACCCTCGCCGCGCAGAGTCCTGCATTAAGAAGGGGTGGAGGGAGGGAGAAGCAGCTGGGAGGCGGGTGGCGGGAAGGGAATGAGAGAGGAGGGGGGCGGGGCCGCAGGGGACGCAGCGGCGGGAAAGGAATGCGGGGAGTGCGGGGAGCGGGGCGGCGAAGAACTTAAGGCACAGCAGAAAGGAAACAGGCAACAAAAACACAGGCAAATGTTATTTAAGCAGCACACAGAAAAACAGGCAACAAATACAGGCAACAGTGACTAAAGCAGTGCACAGAGAAAACAGGCAACAAATACAATACAAATACAGGAAACAGGCAGCAGATCAGACCGAATACTTACCGCCCACCACTGGGCCACCAGGGATGAGGCGCAGGCGGGAGCCTGTGGGTGGAGGAGGGCCTCGAACTCCCAACAGCAGCGAGGGGCAGCAGACAGAGGACACAGCACCAGCAGGGAATGCTAGAGTGGTGGGGGGAGCGTCCTGGCCTGAGAACAGGTCAAGGTTCACACCCTCGCCGCGCAGCGTCCTGCATTAAGAAGGGGTGGAGGGAGGGAGAAGCTTCTGAGAGGCGGGTGGCGGGAAGCGAATGGGAGAGAGGGGGGTAGGGCCGCAGGGGACGCAGCGGCGGGAAAGGAATACTTTTCAATGGTATTGAAGCTGGTGTATAGTTGTGGTGTTTTGTTCTTCTTTTGTCTCCTTCTGGTGCATGGATGCTTGTTTGCTCGCATACGGGTCCTCCCATCCTCTTTATGAAGCAGTTCCTAGATTTCTAAGGGCCTTTGGTTTCTTCCATGTGCTTCAAGGTTATAACCCACACGAATGCAATATTTATTTGCTCACTCAGACCCTATTGTTGATATTCACCACATCCTGCAAGCTTCGTACAGCCATTTAAAAAGGGTATTTCTGCTATTGAATGCATCTTAATCTGCCATTTCGCTATGGATATTCTCAAGCATCTACCATTATTTATTTGCTATAGTCTCTGTGTTCCATTATTGAGTTTTCTTTCCAGGTAGATCGTCTGTGCAGCCCCTTTATATGGGCAGACTAAAGATACTCAAACCATTAGCGACCCCTACAGGTCGCTCATCTACTTCTCGTGTTCACTCGTACGCTCACCGCTTCAGAATGGAAGACTCTTTGGTTTCTTCTCCAAAAGCTGCTTCTTCCTCCTCTGCCGTAACCCCCAAGGTCTCAACTAAACGGCTGAAAAAAGATCCGCCATCACCTACAAAAAATTCTCCATCAGTCTCCTTGGACACTCTTTTGGAGGAAATCAGGGCATTACGTCCCTTTGTGGAGGAGATTAACTCAAAGATTCAAGTTTTAACTCATGGGTGGACGAAAATGGAGGAGAGAATTACAGCGGTCGAACAATGTGTGGACTCCTTGGGTTCGACGTGCGCCCAAGTGGTAGCTCTTCAATCACAGGTTGTCTCATGTCAGAAGCAGATTGAAAATTTGGAAAACAGGAATAGAAGAAATAATCTACGCATTTATGGTTTGCCCGAAGGTTCAGAGGGCTCGGATCCCATAGCTTTCTTTAAATCCTTTTTGCCGACAGTGCTCAAGCTGCCAGAAAGCACCGCCTTGAACATTCAACGCGCTCACAGACTGGGTCCCTTACACTCTTCATCACTTTCTCAACGCAAACCAAGAGGTGTTATTCTTTACTTTCTTGAATACACAGACCTCCTTAAAGTCTTAGCAGTGGTTCGTTCTTTAAAGCGGATTTCATCTTCAGGTCACCAACTTTATTTTTCGCAAGATTACGCAAAATCCACAGCAGACAGGAGGAAGGAGTTTCTTTCTATGAGACCTGCTTTGCGTTCCTTGAGTGCGCAATTTGGCCTATTTCATCCTTGTCTGTTCAAAGTAACCTATAACAATCACACCACTACATATGAGGATCCGATTAAGCACAAAAGTTTCTTGAATGCTCATTGTCCTGACAAGATGGAAATTTCAAAACCTCGTCCTTGACCTCTGCCCCTTGGCAGAAACTTTACATACAAACTCAATTTTCCTTCCTATTGACAATGTTCCTATAGTTCATCGGCTATTTCATAGTTTATATTTGGTCGTGTTATTTTCAGTGTGAAATACTGTTAGCTCTTTAGTTAGTATACATTTATAAGATGTTAATGTTCGCTTATATTTTTACTTATGTCATAGGTGTTTAACTATTCTCTTTCTTCTATACAGGATTCTCTTCGTGTTGTCCTCCCTTGTTTGTGGTTGCTTTGCCCAAAGCTATGTCGTCTCACCCTATAGAGCCCGGACGTGTCATCGTTCCATGTGGCCTCTCCCTCCCCCGTCCTCTACATGTTTTGGATTCGTCTTAGGTATCGTTTTTTTCCTTCTCCTCTTCCCATTTTCCACAATACCTTTGTATCTTCCTACTCATTCTCTGCCTTGTATCTCTCAGTCAAATTCACATACTCTCTCTTCTTTTCACTTCCTATCTCTTATTCTTTATCTATTTTCTTCTTTCTCTTCCTTTGCCAAATTTCTTGATCCTTTCGCTTGTCTCATTATTGCACATAACGTTTTCCCCTTCTGCATCCTCCAATTGTCACATGTTAGCCCTTTTTATTGTTCTTTTTTTTTTTTTTTTTTTTTGAAAAACCTTTATTGACATGTCAATCAAGAACAAGTATGGGCCTACAACCCCCCGGGGCCGGCCGCTAAGCAATCAGAGCAACAAAGATCAAAAACACAGGCAGCACCTCGGGGAGCAAAATCTTCATGCTAATACTGTGAACAGCGCAGGTAGGACACCAGGAGAAAAAAGGTTTTCATTTTACAATGGAACAAGACAGAAGGATCAGGTGCCGAACAATTTCCCAACAGCGATAAAAGGTATGCAGAGTAATAGACGTAAGCAATAAACAGCAATCTATTGGATCAATGGCGCAGACACAGGAAATTCAGGATGGGGAAGAATATCATAAACAGTTGCGCCTGCAGTCCCCCGCCCGAACTCCCAGAAAACACCCCGGAAATTGTGGCACACATGAAACGACAACGAGTCATAACAAAGGAGGTGTATCACACTGATCCCAGAAAAAGAAAAACGAGAGGAATCAGAGAAGAAAAAGGAGGCCATGGAAAAAGAGGTGAAAGACTAAAGAATCCCCTCCCCCAACCCCCCACCGTGCACCTCTGCAGACGAGTACGGCCCCCCCCCCCCAGCAGTGTGCCTGTCGCCCTAGAACCAGACCCGAAATATAGAAGAATAGGGAAAGAGAAGTAGGAAAAGAACCCCACTAGACGGGGGGGTATAGAAAGTGTTAATAAACTGGAGGAGGGCCTTCAAAACATACCCCCGGCTTCTCCCTCCCGCACGGTAAGTTTTCCCCAAAGTAAACAATAAACAGCACAAAATCGATCGTAACAAAGAAAGATGGGGAACATTATGCACCTATTATGCTAATAGCTATGCCATGAGAGCACGCAACCCCTGAGCCCGCCCGTCCACTAGATGACCACCCCTGAAGGATCAGTCTTATCCCTGACCACTCTTTGCAATTCTGCCCATGCCTACCCCTCGACCCAGCGCCATGTCCGATGTTCCAAGGTAGAGGAGTGCCCAAAACCGACCGAGAAGCGACGCACACAGGTGGGGTGGAAGTCTCTGAGCACCAACACAGTCCGCATCATGGAGGGACGGGCTTCCCAGTGCCGCCCCAGGATCTGCACTGCACTCGAGGTCCAGGAAGGCAGAAGCAGCCAAGGTAGACAATTGTTGCTGGACTTGTCCCCGGAGGCTGTGTACGGGACGAGGCCACCACCTCCCACTCAGGTCCAATACCTCCGGGACAGATCAGACCCTCAGCTAGCCGATCACACGGTAGCATATTGTCCGGAGTGTCCAACAGTGCGCTAATCTCAGGGGTGGCCGCAACAGTGTCCTCCTGTGCGCAGTGTGGGAAGTCCCTGTGTACCTGAGGACAGGCGGGCCGCCGCTGTCCCAACGCTGATGCCACACCGTCGAGCTTACTCCCCAAGACCCCGACGCCATGAACCAAGGAGGAATGAAGAGCACCAAGGGCCTCGAGGAGGTCGCCGTACCCCAGCACAGCTCTCTGCGATCGCTCCGCCACACTCCCAAAAGTCACACACTCCCAATCCTGTTGCGACCCAGTGGACAGGATGGTAGGCCGCATCGCAACAAGATGGCCGCCAAGTATGCCCGACCCGTATTGGGGCCGGGACCCAGGGACAAGCGCCTCGAGGTCCACGTCGCTGGAGACAGGGTTCCGGGGGCAGGCAAAAAGTTATCCGTTGCGTTGTCACGGGCAACAGTCGTCCCCACCACGGACCAGCTCCCGCGAAAATCCGGGAGCGGCCCGCAAGGATCAGGGCGAGATACGGGCGGCGTCCGGGCAGCTCACCATCAAAGGCAGGGGCAATCACCGGAGGATCTGAGAGTTGCACCCCCGGGCATGCACTCGGTCCGCTACGCTTGACAGTAGGAACGACCCCGACGAAATGTAGGCCGAGTTTGGCACCGCTCCGGTGGACCGACTCCACCCAGTCACCACAGGCCGCTGTTGTTGAACTGCCACCCGGCCAAGGCGTCCACTCGAGGTCCTGGCTCCAGGGCTGCACGGGCCGCAAAGTTCAAATGCACATTTCTCCGGCGATACCGCAGCCAGAAACCTCGGAGTCACACGATCGGTGCCACTCTCCTTCAGAAACACAATCGCATAGCACAGGCTGAGGATCTCGTGCAGGATATCCGTGCGGGATGCGGAGGTTCACGGAGCCGGGAGTCTACGCTGCCGTCCCGGTCGCCATCTTGGCTCCTCCCCCCTTTTTATTGTTCTTATTCTTATTTCCCCTCTATAAGATTGGTTCCAAATGTGGGTGGTTGGTCTGTCATCTGGTATTCATCTTTTTTTCTGTTTTTTCTTATGGTTATTTGTTTCACACTTGTCCTCACGTTTTATTTCTGTCCTTAAATATTGTTTCTTGGAATGTGAAGGGTCTCCACTCTCCCATTAAAAGACAAAGAGTCTTATCCCACCTGGCCAAGCTTGGTGCAGATATAGCATGTCTACAGGAGTCTCACTTAACAGCAGAAGACTCTGTTAAATTGAAGAGGGGTTGGGTTGGGGAGGTCTTCTACTCACCGTGTGACGGGAAGCGGAATGGGGTTCTTACTTTATGTCGCAAGTCACTCTCTGTTAAAGAGTTATTACATAATTCTGACGAAAATGGTCGATGGTTATTTACCAAGCTATTGATTGATAAAGTCCCACTTTCCTTGTTGAATGTGTACGCCCCAACTGCTGGAGATGCTTAATTCTGGTCGACCTTGGCACAACAACTAGCAGAATGTATTGATGAAAATGTTATACTCACAGAAGATTGTAATCAAGTGTACGACCCCTTCCTAGACCGTATTTCGGCAGTTTCCTTCGTTCCCCATAAAGCCCACAAATCTTTCATACAAACTGTCAAACAATATAAGCTAATTGATGCATGGAGATTAAGCAATCCTACTACCAAAGAATACACTTATTATTCCCAAGCTCACCACACTCAGTCCAGATTAGACTATTTTTTTATTTCTCATCACTTATCACAGTCATTAATGGCTGCAGAGATTGGTTCCATCACGCCCCTATCATAATGACCTTGGACATCTTACAGAAACAGTGCCCCACACGGAAGTGGCGTTTTAATAATTCCCTTCTTTTGAATAAAACTTTTGCATCCTCATTCACTTCATTCTTCAATTAATATTTTTCTTTTAATCAGACCGATGACCTTCCTTTCCATGTGGTTTGGGACGCCTTTAAGGCCGCAGCTAGGGACTTTATCATTGGCTTTGTATCCAGGAAGCGGAAAAAGTCAAAAGAGTACACCACGTCTCTTCTGGCTAGGATAAAAGAACTTGAGCACTCTTTCTACTCTTCTAGGTCAAAAAACTGCTTATTAGAACTTATTCGTGTTAAACTTCAATTTAGTAAGGAGTCCACGAACAATGCTTCTACCTACCTATTGAGATCTAGCGCTAAATTCTATGGTGGACAGAACAAAGCTGGCAAGGTCCTTGCTAATTACTTGAAAGTAAAGCACAATAAGCTAAACATAGATTCTATTATGAATGCTCAGCAGGAACTGAGATTTAAAGACGATGACATTTTACACGAATTTCTTAATTTCTATCAAACGCTTTACACCTCAGAAGCATCTCCTACAGAACAGCATATATCTCAGTTCCTTTCTGACATACAACGGTCTCCCTCTTCTGAATCTGACCTCTCTAATTTAAAATTTGATCTTTCACAAAAAAAACTTCATGCTGCACTCTTAGCTCTTAAAAAAGACAAAGCCCCTGGACCTGATGGGTTCACAGTTGAATTCTTTACACATTTTGCCTCTTTATTAATCCCAAAATTACACACATTATTAAATTCCTTTTTATTGTCGGGTAAATCTTCTGGTTCTTTTTCAGAAGCTCTCATCTGCCTTATTCCTAAAGAGGGAAAAGATTTGAGAAATTGTAAAAATTTCCGACCCATTTCCCTAGTCAACATTGACGACAACATTTTTTCTAAATCTTTGGCCTTTCGTTTAGGTTCATATCTTCCCAGCTTGTTGGGGTCAGAGAAATCGGGATTCGTCAAAGGACGTTTAATTACAGACAATACCCGCTTGTTCCTTGATAATTTATCCAAATATTCCTATACCGCACATCCTTTGACAGCCATAGCATTGGACGCCGAGAAAGCGTTCGACAGAGTGGAATGGTCCTACCTTTTTCAAACCCTGAAGTGGTTTGGTTTTGGTCCCAAAATCCTTTCTTTAATCTCACTTCTGTATTCCAACCCAAGAGCAGCAGTGTGCGCCAATGGTATGTCTTCTTCTTTTTTTACTTTAGGAAGAGGTGTCTGTCAAGGTTGTCCATTGTCTCCATTTCTTTTCAATATAGCCTTAGAACCTTTTCTTCTACGGATTCGCCTGAACAAAGCCATAAACGGATTTAAATTCATTGATAGCCACATTAAAATGGCAGCATATGCTGACGACATATTATTATTTATTTCCCAACCCCACTCCTCTATTCCTGCGTTTTTAACCGAGGTTGACTCTTTTACAGCAGTTTCTGGATATAAATTAAATAAAGATAAATGTGAAATATTACCCCTGACAAAATATACTTTTAAAGAGGATTTTGCCCTCTCAACCTTTGCATGGTGCCCCCAATATATTACATATTTAGGCCTTCATTTCACTACCACCATCTCAAATACAATTTCTAGATGCATGGACAATTGTATACAAAGAATATCGACTCTGATTACTAAATGGCATCCTCTGTATTTATCATGGTAGGGCCGTCTTGAAACCATAAAAATGATGCTTTCCCCCATAGTTCTCTATACGATCTCTAACATTCCATTATCCATTCCCTCAAAATTCTTTAAAAAAATAAACTCTTTGTTATCCTCCTTTCTTTGGGGTAATAAAAAATCCCGCATGTCCATTTTCAAGTTAACTCGCCCAAAATCAGAAGGTGGTGTTAATTTTCCCAATTTTCACATATATCACAAATCTTTTTTGCTTCGCCAGTCATCTCTGTGGCTTTCGCACTTATCTACGCAGAACCTTTTATGGGCTAAACTTGAGCTTTCCTTTCTGTCTCCCTTCACTTTCCAAGAATATCTCTTGTTCTCGCAGAAACCACAATATCTTTCAACCCCCATAATTAAATATACATCTAAGATTTTGCAACCCACACAGTCTAGTGACCCCTTGTTAGATCTGGGGGTCTCTAGTTGGCAGGGTAGGTACCACTGTCCAAGTAGGGACCCTTGCTTCTAGTCAGGGAAAGGGGGATACACTGTTAAGATAACCCCTGCTCACCCTCTAGGTAGCTTGGCCTGAGCAGTCTAGGCTATCAAAGGCAATGTGTAAAGTATTTGTACCAACACTCACAGTAACACAGTGAAAACACCACAGATTTACTCCACACCTGTTTTAGAAAAATAAGGTATCTTTACTAAAAACTTCACAAAAAGGTTACTTTAAAGATAGTTCAAGAGTATGCAGAAAGTACTCCAGGATGTAAAATCAGTGTCCTGCACAATGCGACTCTCAATGCACAAAATGCGACACTACTAAGGGCAAAGCAATTTCAGGCGGGAGACAGCAAAAATAAAGCTAGTTTTGGATTAAAAAATTGGGAGTCTCCCAACTGAATTGGGTCTATCGGCATGTGTGCCCTGCAGTTTGGTGGCTTGATGCTGTTTTGTTGGTTTGGTAGAGCAAGTAACAATACTAAAGGGGCGGGGATATTTCATGCATATACTTTTGCAGTGTGGTGTTTGCAGTTACCACATTGTGCTCGCATTGCAGCTTATATACATTTCAAAGTAAATGGTTTTGCACCAAGAGTTAAACAAAGTCACACCCAGAGAGGCCATGTTAAATGGATACAGACTCTTAGCAATGAAAATGTTATTCTGCTGAGAGAAGCACTCCCCCGAAGTTCTGCTAGAACAGCATGCCATGGCAACAAAACATGCCCTGACCCAGAAATCACTTGACAATTTAATAGCACCATCAACTTAATGATCTGAACTAGTATAATAAACATTCACAACAGTTTGCTGTTGGATCATTAACAATGGTAAACTTCCCAACACACTACTTATCGGGTAAGGTAAGTTCTGTGATTGTATTGCAGATTGATAGTATATTTTAAACATTTAATCATGTTTTAATAGTTTAATCATGCAAATGGCAAATAAGGAAATGCTGATTCGCTGCATGCACTCCCCTCCCTATTTTTGGTAATCCCTCGCCGTTCAAGGCATTGGAAGTGCCCTCCACCTTAAAATGCTTTTATAAGAGTTAATATGGTGGCAGCAATGTTAAATTCAGTACAGTGTGCCAAAATTACGCTTTTCTTTAATCCGTGTTGCTCCATGTGCATGTACATATATCTACATGTACGCTGGATGCATGTTAACACTTCTGTGGATGGGGGAAAGCTATCCGAGGCCCTCTTTCCGCATGCACCGTGAGCCTGTATTAGAAGTGGAAATTGGTACACACTGAATATCGGTGCCCAATTTCTTCTGTTAACTTGAATCTCCGAACTCTGTCTGGCATTGGCAGCATTTAGGGCCTTGAAGGTGCAAGACATGCACTGACCTCTTCTGCATAAAGTTGTTCACATTATTGCAAAGCAGACATGAAGTACACTTTACCTGAGCACTAGTTACTTTAAACATATTTTTATTTTAGGCACCGGAAAATTAAGTGATTTACCCAGAATCACAGGATGATGAGCCAAAGCTGAGACTTGAACCTGGTTCGCCAGCTCTAAAGTAGGCAGCTCTGGCAGAAATGCTACATTGTCTCCCCTGTGAGTTTTGAACCACTATTTCATGCCGATAAGTAAATAGATAGGATGCCTGGTATGTGTGATTATCTTTTTATTAAAAAATGAAACATATTTTATCACATTTTTGTTTCTGATAGATAACTTTTATATTATTTCTGCATTCCCTCACTAAATCTGGTCAGATTTGGGCATGGTTTGCACCTTAATTTGTTTTGTTACATTGTTCTTCTTTGTGTGTAAATTTCTAGTACATAAATGTTATATTTTAACAATTAAACACACCTTGCTGAGATAATATTTTTTACTTGTATGGCTAATTCTAAAAATTCAAGGATGAAAGCAATGGATGCATCTACCTTTCGCTATCTAATATTTATAGTGTTTGCCGTATACTGGGCTACCACCTGTCTGGGCCTTGATGACTTTATCGTTGGTTTGATGTGCTAGGCTCTGGGGTCATTTTGCAAGATTACCAGTTTTAGGAATCAGGGCATTTTGTACATGTTACTAATGTTTTCTTAACACTTGTGCTTTGAAATGCTTTATTTGGATCCACTTTTTCCAACAATTTGTAGTAAATTTGTGCTGTAAAATCCACCATTTTAATCAATTTTTTTCCAAATTTTCTTGCTGGAGGAGAAACACCCTCTTTTTGCACTTCAGGCTCGCTTGTTTCCCTCACTCACTCATTATACGTGGGTATAACCACCAGGACACCCCCGCGCCGCACGGCCACCAGCTGTAGCGTGTGCGTCCCCTCGCTACTGTCCTCAGCCTCGCTGAGCCCGCCCCGTCGACCCCGCCCCCCGCCGTCACTTCTGGTGTGTGCTTCTCCATTCTGTGCTGCCTGTATCGTTTTGCCCTCTGCTCTGTGACCTGATTGTTTATCCTATTTTTTCTGTGCCTGCATTGTTTTAGCGCCGCTCTCTGTGCCCCCCCACCCGCTTCCTGCTCCCCGCTTCCCGCCGCCTGCGTGCGGCCACGCCCCCTTTACCTTCTGTGCCCTCCCCGCTCCCACCTCCCAGCTGCTCCGCCCTCCCTCCCACTTCGCCATAAATGGCGACCGTGCATACGCGCAGCGTTGACGCGCAGCGGGCGCGCCGATTGTGCGCCGAAGGTGCGCCAAAGGTAAGCCCGTCTGCGCCCGTCCATGCCTGGCCCACGCCCAGCGCCCGTACCCCTGGCCCCCGTGGACCCCAGCCCACCCGCCAGACGTACGACACCGCCACCCTCAACGCCCTCAACACCGGCCGAACCCCGGGATGCCATCAAGCCACCCCGAGACGCACCCACGGACCCTTCAGCTGCCTCACCTGCAAGTTCACCTGCATTCGGACCTGCCCCACACCAGCGCCCACCAAGCCGAACACCAGCAGCAACCACCTCAAGTGCATCCTGCTCAACACCCGCTCCGTCCACAGACACGCCATCGAACTCTGGAACCTCCTCGACACCACATCTCCAGACGTTGCCTTCCTCACGGAAACCTGGATGAACGACTCCTCAGCGCCCGACATCGCCATCGCCATCCCAGAGGGATATAAGATCACCCGGAGGGATCGCGACAACCAGACTGGAGGAGGCATCGCCATCGTCCACAAGACCACCATCCGCATCACGACCAACACCGACGACACCCTGACTACCGCCGAACACCTACACTTCCAGATCCACACCGACCCCAAGACCACCCTCAGAGGCACCCTGATCTACCGACCCCCGGGACCACGCACACCATTCAGCGAAGACATCGCCGACTTCATCAGCCCACACGCCCTCCCCTCCGCTGACTACATCCTCCTGGGGGACATCAACTTCCACCTGGAGAACAACAACGACCGCAACACCACCACCCTGCTTGACAACCTCGCCAACCTCGGACTCAAGCAGCTGGTGTCCACCCCCACCCACCTCGCCGGACACACACTCGACGCCATCTTCTCATCCATCAAAGACATCGCCTTCAGCCACGCCACTGGACTCCACTGGACGGACCACAGCTGCACCTTCAGAAGAACCACGATCCACCACCATCAGCAACAGGATGCTCGAAGAAGCTGGAACAAGATCACAGCCGACCAGCTCGCCGCTTCCCTGAGCCAGCACCCTCCAGCCAGCTCAGCGAACCCTAGCCTGGCCGCCGACAACCTCACGAAGTGGATCAGCACCTGCGCGGACGAACTCGCCCCACTGAGGACCCCGCCCAGCAGACCCGGCAGCAAGAAGGCCCCATGGTTCACCGACGAACTCAAGAGCTCCAAGAAGAACTGCCGAGCCCTCGAGAAAGCCTGGAGAAGGGAGCCAACACCGGACAACATGACCAGCCTCAAGCTCGCCACCCGGAAGCACCATCAACTGATCCACGCCACCAAGAAAACTGCATTCAAGGACCGGCTGGATAACAACGCACACAACTGCAAGGAACTCTTCAACATCGTGAAAGAGCTCTCCAACCCCAACGCCGGAAACAACGACATCACCCTGTCGCAAGACCTCTGCAACTCCCTCGCCTCCTACTTCCACAACAAGATCGCGGACATACACAACAGCTTCATCCCACAAACAATGCCCCCCACGACCGCACCAACGCCCCCCACCACCACCCTCAGCGCCTGGACCCCAATCAGCACAGAAGACACAATCCGCACGATGAACTCTATCCACTCCGGTTCTCCGACCGACCCCTGCCCTCACCACGTATTCAACAAGGCCGACGCTGTCATCGCACCCCACCTGCGGGACATCATCAACACCTCCTTCGACGCCGCCACCTTCCCTGAGAGCTGGAAGCACGCCGAACTCAGCGCTCTACTAAAGAAACCAACAGCGGACCCCACCGAACTCAAGAATTACCGCCCCATCTCGCTCCTCCCGTTTCCAGCCAAAGTCATCGAGAAGACCGTCAACAAGCAGCTGGCCGCCTTCCTCGAGACGAATGGATCCCTCGACCCCTCACAGTCTGGCTTCCGAGCCAACCACAGCACCGAAACCGCCCTCATCGCTGCCACCGATGACATCCGAGCCCTGCTGGACAACGGAGAAACAGCGGCCCTCATCCTCCTAGACCTCTCCGCGGCATTCAACACTGTCTGCCACCGCACCCTAGTGCAGCGCCTCAGCAACGTCGGAATCCAGGGGAAGGCACTGGAATGGATCATCTCCTTCCTCGACGGAAGAACACAGAGAGTCCGCCTACCACCGTACAAGTCAGAGGCCACCAAAGTCATCTGCGGCGTCCCCCAAGGATCATCACTGAGCCCCACCCTCTTCAACGTCTACATGAGCCCCCTTGCGGCCATGGCACGCCAACACAACCTCAACATCATCTCCTACGCAGACGACACCCAGCTGATCCTCTCCCTGACCAACGACCCCGCCGCCGCCAGAGCCAACCTCCACGAAGGGATGAAAGACGTAGCCGAGTGGATGATGACCAGCCGCCTGAAACTGAACTCAGACAAGACGGAAGTCCTCATCCTGGGCTCCTCGCCTTCCGCCTGGGACGACTCCTGGTGGCCCCCCGCCCTGGGCACCGCACCCAAACCGACAGACCACGCACGAAACCTGGGCTTCATCCTGGACTCCTTCCTCTCCATGACCAGACAAGTCAACGCCGTCTCCTCGTCCTGCTTCAACATCCTGCGCATGTTACGGAAGATCTTCCGGTGGATCCCCACCGAGACCAGGAAGACGGTCACCCAGGCCCTTGTCACCAGCCGACTGGACTACGGCAACGCCCTCTACGCCGGAACCACCGCCAAGCTCCAGAAGAGACTCCAGCGGATACAGAACGCCTCAGCCAGACTCATCCTCGACATCCCCCGAAGCAGCCACATCTCCAGACATCTGAGAGACCTACACTGGCTCCCCGTCAACAAGAGAATCACCTTCCGTCTCCTCACCCACGCACACAAAGCCCTACACGACCAAGGCCCGAGCTACCTCAACAACCACCTCAACTTCTACGCCACCAAACGCCATCTCCGATCAACCAGCCACGCCCTCGCCGCCGTCCCCCGCATCCGAAGAGCGACAACAGGAGGAAGGTCCTTCTCCTACCTGGCCGCCAAGTCCACGAACTCCCTCCAGACCGAACTGCGCATGACCCAAGACCACCTCTCCTTCAGGAAGAAGCTGAAGACCTGGATGTTCGAACAGTAGCGGCACCCCCCCACCCCCCCCCCCAAGCGCCTTGAGACCCTCCGGGTGAGTCGTGCGCTTTATAAATGGCTTGATTGATTGATTGATTATAATATTTCCACCCCAAAACTTTCAAAATCCAACAGCCACCACTGCATCCCGTGAGTATCATCAGAGTCAAATCGCAAAACAACAGAATCACTGTACAAAAAATACAAGTTTAAAAGAGCAATTGGAAAGAAAACCCACAAACCTTCGGGACTAGCAGGAGCAAATTAGCAGACTCCTGTTTGAGTCTCAAATAATGCAGGGAAGCTCTGAGTGCATGCCAATAGGTTGTCACCAGAGTTGGCACACTTGGAAACTTTGAGGCCTGCTGCATCTAATAATTACTGTCTTCTTACTTGGTGTCTGTGTCCCATACGGGAGAGGTGTGACGCAGAGAGGAACACAGACTCCTCGGATGCCAGCATCTTTACCAGCAGGATTACCCACGGTATGTCCCCAAGAAAAAATGGAGAAATTGCTGTTTCTCTAGTGGTGTCTTAGTCATAGTGTCAGACAAAATATCAAATAAATATTATTGCGATACAAAAATATTGTGTGAATGATATCATGATGTCTAAGAAATCGTGGACAGAAATATCAATGGTAAAAATATAATTTTATATCATTCGTATGAATATTTTGTAATTTATTTAGTGTTGCATGTTCATTTTTTTGTTAATTTTTCATTTCTAATCAGTTTAATGTGCTACGTAAATATTATAATTATTTTATATTATTAATGAGTCACTTTTTGTCCCTATAAGTTTTATTATGTTATAGGTATGGGATGTTGAGTTTCTAGGGAAAAAGGTTTAGAAGATTTTAAAAATTAGTTTTATAATAATGTTTTTGTTTACTTAGCTGTGTGAGTGATATTATTTATTTAATTTGTAACTTTATTTTCCTTATTCTTCTTTTACGGGGAAATATTAGTTAAAATATGTAATGTATTTTTCCAATAATGTTTTTTTCAATTGTTTTTAATATTGATGTTTTCTTATCTTTTAATATTTTCTTTATCATTTTGATAATCATTTAATATATAATCTAATATTAGCTATTGAACATATTTTTTTAAAATATATATTGGCGATATGTGATTTTAAATGATATTTTAATAGATTTTATTTATAATGTGGATATTGAAATATAGTGTGGTTTAATGTATTATTTTTGGTTTAATTTTACATTTTATGTATTTATATTGGTATGTATTAATGTATAACATTTAAATTTCTATTTATTTTAATGTTTAATTTACATTTTGTAAGCAAATAAATATTATATAAAGTATTATTTGAAACCTTATATATTAGGTACAGAAAATGTAAATATATATTATGTTAATTAATACATTAATTAAATGAAATCAATTAATTTAATTTAAATTAAACTAAGTTATGTGACCATTTAAGTGTCTAAAACCGTCCCTTAAATAGTTTAGATTGGAGTGGGAATAGTAAAGGTGAACGCGTTACTATCCAAAGCTTCCCCCATAAAAGGCTTTAGACTGGAGTGGGAACATAACATTTTACTCCTTTAGAGGACAATTACGAGTTTGGCAGTCTGACATCCGTTCCACCACATTGGCAGTACCAAGAAGACTGCTGTCTACCTCCTGCCATATTATGATGCATGCAGCATAAACCGCCTACCGCTATCGATGGCGTGGTTCCCGCCTGGGCCCCAGCGGACTGCAATGTTGGTGATGCATACTCTGATGTCGTCAAGGCCGCGGTTGTACTGTCAGTCCCCTAGCGGTGGTTCCGCCATGGCAGTAGACCGCCGTAGTAATCTGGCAGCAAAGCATCACAACAGTGCCCATTGGATGGATTCACAAAATACACAGCTGAAGGACATTGTACAAGTGGACACACCTGCAAATCACACTATAATATACACCCCATTCCAAACCATGATCCTTTGCCTCTACACTGCAGCACATCCGGTCAGAGCAGCAAATGTTGTCACATAAGGCTTAATGTTTTCCCACTATCCCATTTAACACCTCCACACACTTTATTTGCATTTTTCAGGAATATCCCTTTGTGTTTTTTATTAGTGAGTGTCAACAACTTTAATTTATAGTTATGTCACACACAAAAAATCAAAATTTTTCAGAGGCTTAGTTGTCAGTCATGGTGGATGAAATCATATGAGGAGAGACGCAATTGTTTGAAACTTATGTCCAAAATACTCCTCTCAGCATTAAATCGGAAATGTGGACGAGGATAGTCAACAAAGTGAATGCTGTAGTACCACCCTGCACACACAGCAGGAAAGTAGGAAGAGGTGGCACAACCATAGGGCAAAGGTCTGGTAGTAGGTGCATGCTGATGTGCTGTGCCTATTGTCTTCATGACCAGGAATACATCAGAGTCCAGTCCACTACCAATTTGCTGTCTTGAGCAGACACCGGGCTGAGACTACTGATAATTCATCAAATTTTCTTTGATGTTGTGGGTGACAATTGCACCAAACATGCCAGTTGTCTTCTTTGTGTAAGGAGTGATATTCCCTTTCTACTGTCTCTCATTGATGGTGGCCCTATGTGACATGGCATACAGTGCACTCTTTATGCAGTGCCTGTACCGCACTTCCCATTGGTAAGTTTTGATTCAACAGTGACATAAATGTGCAAATATCATTGGTGCCATCAACATTATTGGCTACATGTTGACAAGTGTACATTTCCCTGTTTCTTCATCTGCAATAGTGTTTCAAAATTAATTCACTAACTGATGACATGCATTAGACAGTGAGGTGTCGAACTGTAAAGATCATATGTGAGTGTCTACACTAATCAAACAACGCAATGTGAGTATGCTATCACAAAGAGTGCTGTGATGTACCATCCCATTAGGACTATAGTGATCCCACATCTTCATGTCATAGATATTCACCGACACACAACAACCTTCAAAGTTTAATTGGCTTGTAGGAATGCAATCTATGAATGGTGTTATCACCTGCACCAAGCAGGCGTGGGGATGTTCAAATGGCAATATGAAATGTGAATTTGGAGGATCTATCTCCCAAACGTTTGGCCCTCAATGTTTCAAGGCTACTTTTCTATGCTACATGTGATACATAGCTAAGCTGCTTCAGGACAGCTTTCATTAGACTTTTCAGGTAGTGGCCAAATGATGAAGTTTCAAGTCAAAAGTGTAATCAGTGTGTAATGAGCATTTGCATGAGACATGATTTCTGCTACAACACACATTGATGGTACAGTGGACTTTAACTTGACCTCCATGACGTAATGATGTTTTATTAGGGAAATTAATATTTGTTGACATCTGGGCCTTGTGTGGACATTGTGTAAATGTAAAAATGTTATCACTCCTATTTGATAACATCATTTTACTAGGTGATCAACTATCCTAGTATGGACATAAGGATGGAGTGTAGACAAGTCCATCAATGTATTTGGAGCTGTATGGGGTTATGACATAAGTGGAACCCACTGTTTCCAGGTTATGTCTCATGCATACATGTGCGTGTGCTCGTCTCAAAATCTATATAGTGAACCACGAAGCTGGTGTTATATGTGCACCTAATAGGTGTTTTCTGTTGATATGTGATGGTCAGGTGTGGAAATGCAATCACAATAAACCTATTTTACATATCATTTTAGATTTTTCCAGGGCAAGTGAAGGAGAAGGGACCAATGTCTTTGGGGACACATCTGTTCACTGTGGTTCTGGACGTGCCAGCACAGACACGGGGAGACCCAGTGTGTGAGGAGTGCCACAGAGGACACAAGCTCAAGTTCTTCATCATCTGAGTCATCCCCAGGTGGACACTGCAGAGTGGTGGTGGACCCCTAAGGATTAGTTCTACCTTCATCCTTGTCCGCCACCCCAAGTTCCATCGCCACCATCCCTGTTGTTTCCCCAAACAGTTGGCCAGGCCTGTTCCCCTAAGATGGGAGCCCTTTCCTTCACTCTGGAAATCTCAGACTCTGTCCCCCTTGTTGCCCTGAGTGAGGAGGCTATTGACCTCCTGAGGAACGTCTCTGTGGGTCAGACTGCACTCCTGAATGCCATACAGGGGCAAGGCAGTGACCTGACACAGATGGTGGTCTACCTTGACGGCATCCACAGTGCTATGTCTGGCCGACAGAGGTGTTTCAGGCTCTGGCCTCCTCCCTCATGGCAGCCTTCCACCCATCCCCCACCTTCCACCCAACCTCCAGCCCCTTCCACATTCCCTATTCCCATGCCTGTCCTAAGGACACTCATGCATCCGCATGCACACAATTCATCAGACCCAAGCACCACACACAAACAAAAACAGCAAAAATGATGCAAGCATGCAACCACCCACCAGACACTCACCCTCCTCACCACCACTGCCTCTAACATACCACCAGACACCAACACCCACAGACCCATCCCCAACCATCAATCTTTCCCACAGACACCACACCAAAACCCACAGACCTATCCCCAACCACCAGCATTCCTGCAGATACCACACCAACACCCACAGACCCATCCCCCACTACCAGCATTCCCACAGACACCACACCAACCCACAAACCAAACCACCAACATTCCCACAGACACCACAACAACACCCCCAGACCTATCCACAACACCCAGCATACACAGCACATCTACATCACACACATCCACAAAACACAAACACTCCCAGTCAACAATACAACAGACACCTACAGAGCACACAGAAGGTACAGCACAGACACCTGTCATTTCCACTCCCTCTACCTCCCAACCCCAACTCCCACCCGAACATCCTGCCCATTTTTCCCATGAAAGTGTCTAATTTGCCCTTGCCCTTAACTCTGTGGAATCCAACCCCTCATCCTCAAAATAACCTCTCCCAAACACCATCCTATCCCTTCCACATCCAAATACTCTCCTGAAAAACCTGAACCCCACCCCACAAAACCCAGCCATACCTCTAAGACATCCAATAAAACCCCTCCTGAAATCAAATCCACCCCTCACTAAACTGACCCCCCCCAGTACAATCTTCGAGATGCCTGCCATGCCCAATGGATGTCCCTTTGTGAGAAGATTCCCTTGCTGTGTCAGTAAGGGGAAGTTCTGTGCCACGGCAGTGTGCTGTGGAACAGAGTGAACAAAATGATTGACCATTGACCTTTGATTTACTTGGTGTTTTGTCATACAATCATTAACATTTCGCTTAGTTTGGAAGACATTAGTCCTGCCATTACTTTTCTAATTATTTGATGTTATTGGATAGTTAGTGATCTGTGACTACAGTTGTGCTTGTTACATCCCTGACTGCTGATCCAATGGAAGTGGTTAGTATGATCTGACCTAAGAACCATTTACACAGGACACGAGGAAATGTTGAATGGATGTATCTGTGGGATGATATCCAATTGGGCCTCACATTAAATTGGGTGTAATAGTATATGGTAACTATTTCAGCTTGTCCTGGCCAATGTAAACATCATTTAGGTTGCACTTTTCCTTATGATGTAGGTGGGATATGTGTTTAATGTGTTCAAGTTAGATATTTGTTTATTCACACATGCAGGTTGTATAATTGTCATGCCTTTGCAGACATTTGTATGGACATGTGTCCATTTTCCTGTGTGTACCTTACATCTACTTTAGCAAAATGTGTGACAACTGCTGTTACTGCTGTGTTTGCTTTCATGACTTGCATTTACACTTTTCCTACACATGCATACAGCTTAGTTATACTATTGGTTGTCCCTGATAGACTTCAGGCCACAGGTCCTGTGCACATAGAGGTTTTAAGGCATGTGCAAAATGGACTGTGGCCCAGGGCCCCAACCTTTCAGGGTTCCACCTGGTAGTGGTATCCCTATTTTAAAGAGAATGTTTACATTGTGCCCTTTGACCGCTTCTCACAATGATTATTTGCAAACCCATTTACTGACATGACCATTTAATGTGGGTGATGTGTGAGAGTCCAATACAGAGATGTAGCAGAGAAGGTGTGCTTTAGGTTCATGACGCATCCATACAGATGTATCTTTGATATAACAACAGGACCTAGGCTGTGGGCAATATCAGTTTGTCACAGAGATTATTAGGTGTGATATTGATGAGGAGGTGCTGTTGTGTGACACAATTTAGTGTTACAGGGATTCTGCTCATGCACAGAACTATGCGCAGGAAACCAGGACCTCAGTGAATTGTGGTGTACCAAAAACTCACCTCAGTACCCAGAACCCCTATCCGACCAGCATCAGTGTCCCATTCGTTATCCCTATTCTCTCGGAGGTCCCAATGTGTAGACAACCCAGAACAAGCGACTTAGAGTACTCTCAGGAATGGTGGGAATCAGAAATACCTGTTTGTTATTATTCTCATATCAGTCCATAACAAGAGTAATCAGAGACACGGTAAAGTTTAAAAGGTTTATTTTATAAACTACGTGTCCTAAGATGCAGTACTTTGGCTAACATAAGCAGTCAAATGATTATAATTAAAACCATTAGCATTGTTACAATACCATAGAAAAGGAAGGGAGAAATCATATTACAAATGACAGTGGAATACAGCCACCTTCCCTTCGCTAGTAGGCTAGTATTATTATACTAATAGAAGGTCTCTAGGCTTGAATGGGGAACCCCATACCATAAAGATCAGCTTAGGTGAATCACATCATAGGATCAGCTTTGCTCTGCGCCTGGAAATATTCTTCTCCAGAATGTGTTTCTAACGCATGCAAACAGTAATATTAAAAGCTGTCGACATTCAGGTATTTGCAGCTGTGTGCGTATTATGGCTAGAGAGTGGGCCAATCAACCTGAACTCAAAAATATACATTGTCTGGCGGCTCAGAGTGTTTTGCACACAATGTTCAGACCAAGGTCGCAGTGCACGTCTAGGGATGCGAATACCAGACAGTTCTCATGTGAAGAAAAGGCAAGCAAGCAGTTTTCAAATAATAACATGTCTCTGCAGTGTTGTGTGCAAAAGCAGCAAAAGTGGCAAGATGGCTTTCTAACATCTAACGCGCTTATGCTAACATAGCAATGTATGTATCTAAATCGCTGCCTTCACTACATTAGTACAAGCATCACTATCACTGATTATTCAATGTAAACACATGTCTATTTGTGTCGAGAGTGCCTGTGCAGTGTCAGTGAACTGGCCAGAGCAGACATCATAGAGCTGTAATTGGGTCATACATCAAAACAATAATGAACATAGGCCCACAAAACACGTTTGACCCAGGGACCACAAACTCCTTACTAGGTCCATGGAGGGTCATCTACGTGTTGAGGAGTTAATGGAAATTGGTAAGAGTATAGCTTACAGTCAGTCGCATCTGCTAAGGTGTCATCTTTTGTAGTCATCAAGCAGGTACAGCAGAAGCAGGATGTGTACGATTGGCTCCATGGCAGCATAGGACGTGTGGAGGTGAGTACAGGTGAGTTTAAGCCTTATATAACTCCCTTTCCGCCAGCTCAAATGTGGCGGTTGGAACTCCACATTCACATAGGCTGAAGGGTATCTCGTATTTGGGACAGTGGTTACACTGGCTGTCTGCCCTCTGACAGACACATTGGCTTATCCCAACGCCACTGCAGTAGAGATTTCCCGGTGGTGGCACCACAGTTGGTATTTTGTCTGTGTAACCGAAGGCATTGTAATACAGCAGTCGAACCGCCAGCGGTGCAGCGGTGAATCCCCTGATGCCCTCACAGCTGTACCAAGACTGCCAAACTCGTAATCAGGAACCTAGTGTTCAAAATCTTCCCTTCAATAGTTTACATTGGAGTGGGAATAGTAAATGTAAACAGTTTTGAGTCCAGAACATTCCCCTAAATTGTTTAGGTTTGAGTGGGAATAGTAAATATTACCCCTTCGGTTTCAAACACTGGCCCCAAAATAGTTTAGATTGGAGTAGGAATACAGAATGTGTTTTCATTTACTATCCAAAACCTTTCTCAAAATGGTTTATATTGGAGTGTGAATAGTAAAGGTAACCACTTTAGTGCCCACCACCTTCCACTCAGTAGTTAAAATTGGAGTAGGAATAGTAAATGTGACCATGTTGGTGCCCAACACCTTCCCCTAAATGGTGTAGGTTGAAGTGGGAATAGTTAGTGTCATCACTTTATTGTCTAATACCTTCCCCTAAATTGCTTAGATTGGAGTGGGAATAGTAAAAGTGTTATTATACTAGGGTCTGACACCTTCCCCTATATGGCTCAGGTTGGAATGGGAATAGTAAATTGGAACACTTTAGTGTCCAACACCTTCCCCTAGGTAGCTTAAATTTGAGTGAGAATAGTAATTGTGATCCCTTTAGTATACAGGATAACCCACAAAATGGTTTCAAAAGAAGTGCCAAAAGTAAATGTAACCTCTATGGTGTATAATAATTGTATGCTAATATATTATGTAATAGTGTAAGTATTACAGGTAAAACTTTAAGTATTTCATTTTTCACACACATCCTTATTTTTTAATTTTGTTAGTAACACATTAAATGACACATTTTACGATTGTTATGCTGTTCTTTCTTTAATTTTTAATATTGTATCTTATGTGTATGTTAATATTTTTTAAAACACATACATATTTTTATACCGTAAAATACAGGTTTTCATTGTTATTTTTTGAAAATATTTCGTATACCTGTTGTGAAATACACAGTATGTTATATATTTGTTTGACATTCTTTCACAAATTAGTGTTTTTTCAACATTTTTGCAAAGGTAACAAGTTTAGTTAAACCATATCCATTTGTTATACATAAAAAAAAAACGTTTATAGCAGGTTTTATATTCCTTTTGAAGCATTTCATAATTAGTACTATGTTATATTATTTACTGTTTCGTACTACTATTCACATTCTGCATTTTATATAATTTTTCATATTTTCTAAATACTTTGAAGCCACCTTACTTCTTAAGCCTCTTCATTTGGGTGAGTCCTTTCTATGCTGAATTTCGGCCATCCCACCCACACTTCAGCTTTTATTGGTCTGTACCCCAGATGGTCAGATTTATCAGTCCTTTACTTGGTTTTTCCTTGGACATACGGGGGTTCATGGTACACCAATCAGTTCCGATTCGCTGTTATGAACTATTGTTATGATTGTATCACTGTTTTTACCTCTATAGGTATGTTTCTTTGTTCATTATCCATTATTCACTTTTCTTTGTTCTGTAGATCCATCCTTACCATTGATGGCTCTTTGAATCTGCAAGCTGTATATGGATACTTGTTTATTAGATATATATACTGCATCTTTAGATTGTGCCCGGATAGCTCTGATTCCTACCTTCTCCATCAAGTTATGAGTTTTGCACTTTGTACATCTGTCTGAGGTATTCTTGTTTGGCTCTACCCGTTTATCCTTTTTTTTTTGCTGTCCCCGCTGCTGTTATGCTTAATGTCCATCTTTTATAGGGTGTTCCTAATTTCTCTACCAGGCTGCCATTTTTCCTATTTGGATGCTTTCTAGATAGCTAGGAATCGATGCCAGCGACGGCAGGCGATCTGTTGAGCCCTATACAGGTATCTAGGATTTGGTCATTCTTATTTCTATCCATCACTACTTGAGCGCTCTTTAGCTCTCAGCTGAGCCATCGGGCCTATCTATTTCTATATTATTCCTTCCTATCAGTCAATAAGTTCTGTATGTGTGGGATTTCTGGGTATATCAAATGAGCCTTCCCCAAGTGAGCGGTACCCTGCACATTTTCGTTTTCACAAACTATGCTGTTTGTCTTTGTCTCTATTGGGTGACTAGGTACCTCTATCTTGTCACCTTGCACGACTCTGTTTCTTTCCCACCCTTTTTTTGTATATGTATTTGGCGAGGCTTCTCCCCTCACCTCCGGAGCCCCTGTGTGCACCTATCTTTACTTAGGTCCCTATTCTTGAGGTTTTGTGCATTTAGGAATTCCTTGTATCTTTTCTAGATTCCCCAGACGATTGTTGCCCCCTCTCTGCATCTGTACAGCGCCCTGAAGAAAGTATGACCCTGGAAATCGGGTCAGTCACCGAAACGCATGTTTGCGCATTTTCCCTACATGAATGGTGCAACTCTCTTACTAGATTGGATGCCATTATGAGTCTCGGGTGTTATTTGGAAAACGTGTTTATAGACTGTATTTTATAACTCTATAGATACAACTATAGCTAATACTGATATTTCTACAGCACTGTATTGAAACAGCATGTATAGAATCTTTTGTATTTTATGTTTGAGTATTCATGGGTGTATGTTTATTGGGCTCCTGTGGAGCTGACCAGTCCTGTATCTTATTCTTGTCTTGTTCATGTGTTTGAATGAGTGATTGAATGAATGTGGTTTATATTTAATTATATGACTTTGTGGGGGTTTATGCACAACATGTTTTGGCGTACCCGTCTGGGTGGGTGATTTTTGTTAATATTTGTCCTTGTATATGTGTTTGTTGTATTTGTTTTATGAACTATTTATGACCAACTTCTGTATTTTTTCATGATTGTAATTTATCTATTTGCACTGCAAATCCAGGATATACATCCAAATAAAAATAAATATTATTTATCTTTCAGTCCTATACTTTTGCCCTTTCCTTTGCACACTGTGTTCGCTCGCCTGTGAGGAGGTGAAGTCTTCCCCTTTACTTTTTATCAAGACGTTATCGCTTTAATTAAGACAGAGATTTTAGGCAGTTGGGTTTGGTTTATTGGTCTGTTTATGGTTTCCCCCTGTACCCCTGCCTAGGTATCAGTTCAGGGCCCCCCTTCTGTGTGACCTCAGTTCGAACTGCCAGACTAGGCCCTCCCTGAACTGGAAGATGAGCAACCCAGGACCAGTTTCACGATGGAACCATGTTATACCTGGCTGATTAGCCCTAACTAGGGCAAATCCGACCATGGGTTGCTTGTGTTTTGGTTCAGGGAGAACCTGGCCTGGCGGTTTGGGCTATACTGTTCCCATTATAGTAGAGTTAAGACTTATTAGAATATGGCTGGATCCAAACTGAAGGTGGCATGTTGTGTAAAAAAGCAATGGATTTGGATGCACCTCGAGTGATTACCAGTGGCTGAGATTAATTGAAGCATTTTCTTCCATCACTTTTTTGTGTGCTTTAGTGTGTCAGCCTGAGTGAGATTGGTATGCCCAGACATGGGTCCCCTCCAAACTGTGTCACTGGAACCAATCTATACCTGGGAAATGAGCTCTAACTAGGGTGAGACCGGTCATGGATTGCATGTGTTTTGGTTTCTGAGAGGACCTGGTCTGGCAGTTTGGTGTGGACTGTTCCCACTGGAGCAGGGTCAAGACTGATTTTTATATGGCTGGGTCCAAGCTGAGGTAGTATGGTCGGCAAAATAACAATGGAATGGGATGCTCTGATTACCAGTGGCTGAGATTAATTCAACATTCTTGAAAACTTTAATATATTCTAATTCAGCTTGTGGGGCACGAGTCTCAGATAAAAACACAAACAATAGTTCATCATTTTCATTATCTGCACCTTTGGCCAATGCTCACAGTGTGCTGTCGTGTGTAGGCCCTGAGCGGTACATGGAAATCTTTTATATTACCCATTGAGTAAGCATTGATTTTATTTTTTTGAATACTGTTACAAACATGCACATTTTCAACTACAAACATATTGTACATTTATATTTAGCTTGACTTCACAAGTAAAGGTCAATCTAACCCAGTTACCAGTCCCTCCAACATTTTCTCTAGGTTGTTGCTGTTACCAGAAACTGAGCTACTCGAGTAAACAAAAATACACACTCCTTTATTCAGAAATGCATGGATGATGTGAGCACTTGAGTAGGTTAGAGTTTTAAAATTATTTAATTGTGAGTGATTGTTACACACAAAATGTTTAGTTTTATAAGCCTTGTACATCCTGGTTAACAACATGTTCTAAGGGATCACCCAGTATCTTTGTCACCCTCTACCCTTGCACTGATGGGATCACAGTATGAAGTCCAGCTATTTTTGGCACTTGAAAGATCAGCTAACTATCTCTTCTATCGTGGCACTGCCAACATTACTGGGCCCTCTCTTGAACCTTCAAAACTATCTCGATCACTTTTTATTGGTCTAGCATCAGTTGGTCGAAAGATGTATTTCTGGTCTGCTGCTGCGGGTGCACCATGGTAATTAGCACTCTGAGGCGGATATTTTCAAGAACGTGTGATAATCATCGCAAATTTAGCATAATGCAACTCTTCACATCGCAGTTCATCGCGGGAAAATAAATCTGTGTTAATATGATGTTCTCAACACTGCGGGAACCATGTGATAGCCCCACGATAACGCACCAAATGACCGCAATAAAGTCAACGCGACGCCACAAAAATGCGAAGCACGAACGCAAAAAATGCTGCGATGAGGCCAATCGCGATACAAAAATCAGCGAAAACCAGCTACAGGCCTGCAATTCCCACGCGTCATGCGGGAAAATGCACCATAAAAGTATTTAAAAAAACACTGACAAAAGCCAAACAACAGCGGAGCACAATGGAGGTGGCCGGAGCAAGTGCGGAGGACAACCAGAACTCCACGGACAAGAAGAGTAGGAAAAAGCAGTTCAGTCCACAGGAAAACAGGATCCTGATAACGGAGGTGATAGAACACCATCAACTACTGTTCGTCAACTCCACTGTGTAACTGGGAACTAAAAATGGAATATTGCAGACCATCATGGACAACAGAATGAATGCAGTCGGAGTGGTGAAAAGGTCAATGGAAGAGGTCAAGAGGCGCTGGAATGATATCAAACGCAAAACCAAGCAGAAATTCTCAAACAATGGGAAGGCAGCAATGCAGACTGGTAGTGGGATTCCTGTGCCACAGGAGTAGCTGGACGAGATGAAGGAAATGGTGTCCACAGTCATCAGTGGGGAAATGGTGGCCGGAGTTGGGGGCCCGGACACTGCTAAACATGACCAGACACAACAGCAACAGGGTGAGTAACGACCATGGACTGGGGGGAAGGAGGGAGATGGGCACATCTCAGCACTGCATGAGGACAGAAGTCAGAGGCACACAGCATGTAAGGGATAAGGGGCAGCCACATCAGAGCTGGAGGTGCGACTCCCCCAAAATGCGGCACACGCACATCACATGCAGAGCACATCAACATTGACAATGATGTGGCACAATCCACAACACTTCCACAACAAAACAGAGGACACACTGGTGCCGCTTGTGTGCAGAAACTGGCCAATCACATATGGCATCGCAGAGAAATGTGAGTTGTCAATGTACAAGTACAAACACACATCCGTCATGTTGTCGAGATGTCCACTGCCCCGCATCATAAAAGTAGCTCCCCAAAAACAGTCACAATGTACACTGTCATTCAGTCTGAATGTAAACATGTACAATGCGTCAACATACATGTGAACACAATGTTAAACTGCATCTCCCCTTCACATTGCAGGGGAAAATCCAACACCTCCTGAAGAGCAGTCCCAACCTCTCTTCTCTGATGATGAAGAGGACCACCACCCCATCGACTCCGTTGCCCTCCAACAGCTCGTGGATTGCCTCCACACCCCACCTCCAGGAGCAGGGCAGCCCAGCTGCTACGAGGAGAACCCACACCGTGCACAGAACACAGAGCAGGCAGCACCCACCACCACAGCTGCTTCCCAGGACCCCCACGACAAACACATGGCCTTCCAACACCATGTGTTGGGGTGCCAGCAGAAGCTGGCTGAACAGGTGCAGGTGGGGTTCGACCGCATGGCAGCCAAACTAGACACCATACGTGGGTGTCTAAGTCTCATCAGGGACCACCCACAATCCCTAACGGACACCAACAGTCCACTCCATGCTCTCCATGGCTGAGATTGCTAGAGTCCTGACTCTGCGTCAAGAAAGACTGTCCAGTCAGAGTGCCTCCAGCGAACTCGCCCGGGAGTTGGGACTCATGCGGAGGCTCATGGTGAACATGGAGTGGATGCAGACAGAAAGAGCAGCTGCCACAGCTGTACACCAGCAAGAGGTAGCTGGGTCCCTCAATGCCATAAAGACCTTCCTCATGGCATTGCTGCCACAAGTCCTGGCGCTGATGCATGCTGCTGCTACCACTCCGTCCACATCTCCGGCCCCTGATGTGTCAGTGCCACACAGTGCGGCAGACATTCCACCTCTGGCCCCTGAGGTGTCACTGCCACACAGTGCTGGAGACAACGCCCACCCACATGTGAGGCACATGCAAAAGTAGAGGACGAAGATGCAGATGAATCTGACTCTGTGGTCAGAAGGACGCAGCAGCATTCATCTCTGACATATGGCCTGTTTCTGCTTGGTTCTGCCCTCTGCATCATCACCTCCCAAAGTCCCCCGATGCACTCGGCAACACTCACCTTGGATCTCGACATGGATTGCCATATTCTATTCGTCACCAATGACACAGCTATCAGACTGCGGACTGAACTTCTCCTATTCTGATTCACCTGTCATTCCCTGAAGGACTCTGGTTGGCCCTACACAGGCCAACAATGTGGAGTGGGGTTTGCATGGCCCTGTACTGCCCTGGCTTCACCACTCCACTGATTGTGCAATAAACATCTGTGGTCACACCGATGTGTCATGCCTATGATCTTTCAAGTGTGGATGAATGTAGGCTCAAAGATTCCCTGTGACGTCCACATTGCTCATGTTGTGGGACTTGGGTCACGGGTGACACATTGCCGATAGCGGCACGGGTGGCGCCGACACCATAACGGGGACACATGCATTAGTTACTTCCTTGTCCAGCCCAGGACGGAACCACACCCAGTGCCCTGGGGTCATCGTTCACAACCTTACGCGGGACTGACATACGCCAGGCCAGCCCACTCGGCTTACGCTCACAGGGGGGGACGACAACGCTACATGTCCCAGCTCTTCCCTGTTGCGATCTGCTGCTCACAGGCCTAGTTGTCGGTATGTCACAGCGACTCCCTCACGACTGGTTTAAACCCACACCACACCCATCCAGCACAGCCGTCACAGGACATGTGACCCTGCCAATATAAAGGGCATGGCACACGTGTTGGCCGCCATTTCCACTCTGTAACTGGGTGTCTTCGTGTGGTTCTCCTTTTTTCTGCATGAGGCCCTAGGGCCCTGCCACAGCACATTACCCAGTGCCAGGGGTGACATGATGGTGTCCGCACCACGTGACTCAATCATAAAGAGTCTATGGCTTGTGGTGCACAGGATACACTGCAGCAGCCAAAGGCACACCGCCACGGGACGGTGTCTTTCGGTGCACTGAGGTAGGGGCACCTTAAGTGCTGACCGGGTCGGCAGCCTGCGATGATGCCCCATCATGGTGGTCCGGACTGGTGATGATTAGTGTGTGCCCTGCTGGACCGCAGTGTAGGCCTGAGCCAGCGGGTAGTGCAGGCCTCTCGCCACATGGCGTTGCCTAGGGGTTCACAGAGTTAGTGGCAGCTATAGGGCTGAGCGGGTGTGCAGCCTGCGATGATGCCGTGTGTACTGATATGGTCTCTGCCATTGCTTAATCAAGACCCAGAATCAAGTGTGTGACCTGTTGGCCCGCGGTGTGGGGCTGCATGATGTGGAGGGTGCCATGGTTGCGGGCCCCGGGCTTGGTGCTCCCACAAGCACGTGGTGTGCCCTCTTGGAGACACAACGGTGTCGGAAGGTGAGCAGTGAGGCCTGGTTGAGCTAGGGCAGGCAATCACCGCTGGGCAGTGGGCGGGGCTGGGGTGCAGCAAACTGTGTGCTCAGGGGTGGGCAAGCGATGGTAGAGTGTGCAACTGTGTGGACTCTGCCATTCATGTCTCTGTGAACTGTTGCAGATGAGGGACCTGGTAGACTGCAGTGTATACCGGCACATGGTTGGAGACACACCGGCGGCAGCGGGTGAGCAGTGTGGCGTGGGTCCGTAGTGTCGGCACTCTCTTTCCCTCTCTTTCTCTCTTCCTCTCTTTCTCTCTCCCTCTCTTTCTCTCTCCCTCTCTTTCTCTCTCCCTCTATTTGTCTCTCCCTCTATTTCTCTCTCCATCTATCCCTCTCTTTCTCCCTCCCACTCTTTCTCTCTCTTTCTCTCTCCTTCTCTTTCTCTCTTCCTCTTTTTCTCTCTCCCTCTCTTTCACTCTCTCGCCCTCTCTTTCTCCCTCCCTCTCCCTCTCTCTCTCTCTCTTTCGCTCTCTCCCTCTGTACTTTGATGGGTGCATGACACACCTTCTTATCTGTATTTCTGTCTTGCAGGCTGTGACTTACAGAATGGCCAGAGAAGACCCGCCGTGCCTCTTCAGAATTGTTTTTTATTTGTTTATTCTGTAATATACGTTTTATTTGGATCATATGATATGAATGTATGATTTCTCTTTTTCTGGCCACACCTGTGTGTTAGGTGTTGTGATTGTGCGACTTCAGGTGATTTGTTTGGTTCATGGTTCCATCGAGTTGTTGCGCATCATCTTTGACCAAAGGGGGGAAGATTCTGGGGGTGGTGGCGGTGGGTGTTGTTGCCCTCTTGGGGCTCCGGGCAGCATGTTCAGTTGCTCAGGGGCACCTGTTGTTCTTCATATTTGGCTATGGACTGTGCTCCCTTGGCTGCTGCCGGTTGACGTCCGACTTTGCACCAGGTCAGAGCAGGTGTTAGTTTCCTGGTGCTGACGTGCCTTATCGCCTGTTTTGTGATCTTTTCGCAGATCTGGCTGGTCGTTGAGAATGTTGCGGGGTGGTGTTGTCACGGCTTTTTGCTTGGGAACGCCTACTCTGCATCTCGTTAGCGTTAGTTGCCGGGGTCATCTGTGTCGATATCTTTTGTGTCTGCTATCGGAGGTAAACTGGTGCTATCGGCTGTTAGCACCAGCTTGTGAATGGTGCGGTATATTTATCAAGACTTTGGCTGCACTAAAATGCTGATAACTCGGCGATAGTTCCTTGAGAATATGCCCCTGAGACTTGTGACTGAGGGCTCCACTGGAATCATATAGTGCCCTGTTCATCTTCTGGCATGTGTGAGGTCTCAGGTGTATGTCACTCACCCTAGAGCCACTCCGCCTACCATGAGAGAGGGAAAGCCATGTCTCTCTCCGGCTGCAGCACAGCTGGCATTTATTTCTGCGCGTCTTCCCACTCCCCGGGCAGGCAGTGGCCAAATGCAGCAGCTGAAGAAAAAGACCGCTTTCAAACCAGCTTCACAAGGCCCTGCTGAAGACACGCAGAGGCACGCAATGAACGTGCAGTTTAGGAAAGCCAGCGACAAGGCGTCCTTTCTTTATAACACGAATAATTGGGAAAAAACAACAGGGCAGGAGTAAATGCTTGCCATTTCCGATTTTTTTTTTGGGGGGGGGGGGGGCAATTTATATTGGGGGAATTTTATGAATCGTGATATTCTGGTGGGTCTGTCTAGGGGAGCCTTTCTTTCCCCCTTGCTCTGCAAGCTTTCTACTTACATAGTACCTCCGTCACTAGCAGGACATGCCTGGCAGAACTGGAAGATCAAATGTGACTGTATCTCTGATAGGAAACATAATAGGGCCTATTCACAAATGCAAATTAGGTCGTAAATGTATTTTATAGCCTAATTTACCTTTTTTACACTGCAGGTAATTTACGTAGGAATTCCTGACAGGTATATGTACATTTTTGGGTTCAGAGATTTCCGCCACGAGTGCAGATTTCTCCGCAGCTGCAAATCGCACTTACACAACAACTCATATATTTGTGGGCATTCCGAAACTGTCATCCATCTTGTTTCTATGCTGGAAAGGATCTTACATTTCCTCTAGCACAGGGCTGGTGTAAATCTCATTTAATAATGGGAAGGAAATGGATCACCCCAGATGTGGTAGGGGTTAGGAGAAGAGGTTTCTCTAGTGGGAAAATATTTTCTCCAAGGAGACGAAAACAGAAATTGCATTCGCAAAGGGGATCCTACTCCCCACAGTGTGGAGTTCTCCATTATGGAGCTGGAATAGTAGCGTACAGAAAGTCACATGACCTTCCCAGGAGAACGCCTGTAATACTGCACCTGGCGCAGCTGTCCAGATGTACTCCTGGGAATATGGGTAAGTTAAAAAAAAGTATGAAAAATGCGTTCAGGCAGCAGATAGCTGATCTTTTTTCAATCTATTCCACCAATCAGGGCATATTCTTTATTGCTATGTTGCTAGCTGAGTGTACATATGTATTCATACCATCGAAGATTAGTGAAGGCAAATCAGAGTGCTAGGGAAGAGGAGCTACATTCTAGAAGTAAGCTCTCACTGAGCGAACTCCAGTCCAGACCCAAAGAGTAAATTACAAGGGGTACACAGCAGGGAAAATGAAGGGAGTCCCAGTGTATTGCAAAGACAAAACAGGGCATTATAAGCCTCTATAGTGTCAGTGGTGTGGGAAATGTTTTCTAAACTTGGAAAGTGTTGATCATTTTCGAAGCCTTAAATTAAAGTCAAATGCAAAAACAACAGGTGATGGACAGAATGCAGAACAATGTCATACATTCACCCCAGTGCAGAGATCTGGGCCTAAATCCATCGTTTTTTTGCTCACCATGACATTCCATTTTGAAACCAGCCATATGCAAATCAGTCTTGACCCTGTGCCTCACGGGAACAGTCCAGCCTGAACTGCCAAGCCAGATCCTCCCTGGACTGGAAACAAGCATCCTAGGACCGGTTTTGGGGTTTCACCCCTCTTCAGCCAGGATAGCTTGGTTCCAGTGGCATGGAGAGCACAGGACTCACGTCTGAGCATACCCGTACCACTCGGGGTGACAAATGCAAAAACAACAGTTGATGGATTGGGGTGGCATAGTGGGCAAAAGAACGATAGATTTAACCCAGATCTTTTGACTGAGGGAGAATGTTTGCATTGTCAGCATTCCGTCCATCATTTGTTTGCTGTAACACTTAAATTAAAGTCAGTCACGGTTATGAATCGGACACGTGAAAGAAGAGTACAGAAAACTGAAAATAATGTTCAAGTCCATTTACCACCTGTCAATCCGAGAACATTTACCATTCTGGCTGAGGAAACGGTGAGGTTTTAAAAGAAATGTTACACCCAAAGTAGCCCCATGTGACTGAAAAACTGTTTTGAAAAAAACTTCTTAAACTCCTAAAATAAAGGTAATATATTCTCGTAGTCACGTAGTCACCACTATCAAACATTCACTTTTCAGAGAGATGTGTGTATCACTTTATTGATAGTTCTGATGATAATAATAAGTCTCTAGTTTACAAATCAATTTGTACTTAGCAGCGAATTTACTAACATTTTGCGTCATGGATGAACCACGTTTATGGTCACCCACAATGCAAAATGTTGTTTGTGATTTACAAAGCTACACAAATCAGATTTGCATAGGATTTTTCCCAAACAGTACCGCAAGGCAGGGCATACAGCTGCCTTGTGTTAGTTTGTGTAAGGGACAGGCGCGCCCGGCACATATAACAGCGGTGAGGCAATAAGGGGCGGTGGTGGGGGTGCAGTGGGGCAGGGGTGTGTTGCAGGGGAATTGGACAGATGATGGAATAAAAATAAATACCTTAAGTGTATTTTTTATTTTACTCTCCATATCCTGTTGTCTGTCCACTTTCCCCCACACCCACCCCACCGCTCTTACCTGTGCTGGCCTTGCCTGGTAAGACAGGCATTCCATGGGTGGAGCGTGGGCATTCCCATGCATCCACCTATGGTTACTGGTGCATTCCAAAATTTGCTACACCTAGTAAACCTGGGAATGCGTCAAAATGCTACTCCTCCCTAAAGTTCCGGAGGCCTCAACATTCCCAACTTTTTAAAATACCAACTTCCCTTCCTGATCAAACAGGCCACTTGGTAGTCAATTTCTATGACATGTGAAACCCTGCTTTGGGTTATTATTGAGGAAACGCTGGTAAAACCATATTTCCTTATCTCTATGCTTAGTATTAAGACTGTTTTTTTTTCTTTTTTTTTGAGTATCAAGTATCATTTCAGCTCTATTCCCTTATAACTGAATACCTGGAGTCCTTGAGTCACCTTATATTAAATATAAGAAATTAAATATAAGAATTTAAAGGGTATGTCACTTAAATGTCACCTTATTAGAAGGTTGCTTGCTCTCTTTTTTTCATTTTTTTTTGTTTTTTTTTTTTTTTGTTTTTGGGTTCCCTTTCTCATTGTGTTGGGTTCACAAACTCCCAAACAGGCGACATGATCGCCAAAGTTCATAAGGGGGGGGTTTCTCACGGGGGGGGAGGGGAGGTGAGGGAGAGGGAGAGTAAAAGGGGTAAAAAAGAAAAAATTGTTCCTCATATAATTCTTGAAAAGAGAGAAGGAGACAAAACTTGGGCCGGCCCAGATATGGGGGGAAGAATAGACCATCCAAGGAGGAGATCAGATAGGAAAAAGATAGGAAAACTACCTGATGAATAACACACAAAATAGGATAAAATTTATTAGCTGGAATGTTAATGGTTTGAGAAATAGCAGGAAAGCGGCTAGAGTTAGTGAATTTTTAAATAGAACAGAGGCACATATCTGTCTATTACAAGAGACACATCTAGAGTCCCACGAATGTGAGACAGTATTCGGCAAGTTAAGGTGGGTTCAAGAGATTTGTTGCTCAAAACAGATTGGAAATACAAGGGGAGTGGCTATAATAATCAGATCTAATAAAGGAATTCGAGTAGACAAGTTCGAGACCGATCAGTCAGGGAGATGGGTGGTTGCATCTCTGCTAATTGAAAGCTCCCCATTAACATGTGCAGTATATTATGGGCCTAACCAGGATATGCCGGGAGCGTTATTAGGATTAAAAACTAGTCTTTCAGCTCTGACAACACCAGTTTTGCTGGGGGGGGATTTTAATTTGGTTTTAAATGAAAAATTAGATCGCACTTCTAGAGCCAAGTATTCCCCCCCCCGTAAGTCACTAGCAGAGCTGAAGAATATCACTAAGGATTTCAATCTTATAGATATATGGAGGGTGAAAAACGGTAATAGGAGAGATTTTTCGTTCTATAGTCGTAAGTACAGACACCATTCAAGGATAGACTATTTTTTGTTAGATCAAGCCCTTTACTCTAATGTAGATTCTATTGAGTACATCCCAGCTATACTCTCTGATCACTCTATTGTGGAACTAACCATAAATTTAAAGAGTAAAAACCAACAGAGGAGGTGGACATTGGATAGATCCATATTGATACAGGATGAGGTAATCAGCAATTTGAAATTAACTATAGAGGAATATTTTCGATTTAACTCTGGGACAGTAAGCGATCAGAATATTTGGGAGGCATTTAAGGCATATATTAGAGGGATGTTAAGTATGGTAATGGTTAAAAGGAATAAGATTAGGAGACAGACTGAAAAGGAGAGCCTCGCTAAGATTAAGCAAAAGGAAGAACAACTACAGCAGGCCTCTGCCGAACTTCAAACTACTAATATATTAAAATTCCAGAATGAATTAGACCATTTGCGTGCAGAATTCCAAGCAAATCTTGATAAAATAGTAAAAGAAAAGTGGGACTCAAGTAGGCTCCAGAATTTCTCATATGGGGAAAAATGCGGTTGACTTCTTGCTTGGAAGGTCAGATCAGATAGACTCCGAAATCAGATTAGTAGTATATGCCTCCAGAATACAGGTTCAATCACTCATGACGACACCCTGATTCGGGAGGAGGCAAGGTTGTATATGCAAAATTTATATAAAGATGATCTGTGCCCCTCCACTCAGAACATCGAATATTGGTTAAATCAGACAGAGATTCCACAATTAACTGAAATAGATAGAACTGTTCTGGCCGCGAGCATCAGGGAAGAAGAAGTTCTAGAACAGATAAAAAAGATGGCCAGAGGTAAGGCAGCTGGTCCAGACGGGCTCCCAATAGAAATATACCAGATAGAATCAGGGGAAGCTGTCTCTGCCTTGACGGTCCTATTTAATAAAATTTACTTACAGGGGGATATTATACCAGAATCCTGGTCTGAAGCCACTGTAGCTCTGATTTTGAAGCCCAACAAAGACCCCCTTAAAATTGAGTCATATAGACCTATTTCACTGTTGAATTCTGACTACAAAATCTTTGCGGGGGTTCTGGCAGCAAGATTGGCTAAAGTAATAAAAACAATTGTACATCAGGACCAAAAGGGTTTTATTCCTGGTAGACAGTTAAACGAGTTAACCTTTAAAGCCATAGCGGCAATAGATGTAGCTATATCTAAGAAACTCCCGCTGAGCCTTACGGCTATTGATGCCGCTAAGGCTTTTGATCAAGTACACTGGCCATATTTATGGTCGGTACTCTCTAGGTTCGGATTTCCCATGAATTTTGTTGTAGCCGTTCGGTCCCTATATAAATGTCCACGGGCAAAAGTACTGGTAAATGGTTTACTCTCAGACTGGTTTACAATCACGCGTGGAACAAGGCAGGGGTGTCCTCTATCACCCCTGCTATTTAATCTTTATATTGAACCTTTTGTTTGCTTGTTGAGGGCGGACCCAGTGATACACCCTTTTAGAATTGCAGATCTCGAGTTAAAATTCGCCTTGTATGCGGATGACCTTTTAATGTTCTCCTCTAATCCAGAGGAGGCTATTCCGAGATTGCTTGAACAAGCAGAATTGTTTGGAGTAATCTCGGGATATAAGGTAAACAGAGAAAAAACAGAGATTATGCATTGGAATCAGGTGGGCGGAACTGTTGTAGCTAAGACGCGCATGAGGTACTTGGGCATAATCTTGTCTCATAATATTCTTGAAATAGCCAAAGTAAATATGACAAGAATTTATAAGGATATTTGTGATCTATTACAAAGATGGTCTGGGCTTTCTCTGAGCATTTATGGTAGAGTAAATTTAGTAAAGATGATTATCCTCCCAAAAATCACATTTTTGTTTAATTCCATCCCGTTGACATTTCCTGTATCTGACATCGCCAAAATGCAGGGGAGAATTGGTTCCTTTATCTGGAACGCTAAGACACCAAGGATCTCCTGGAAAAAATTAAGAAGAAACTTAAAAATGGGAGGTTTAGCTCTCCCGGATATATCTATTTACTGCCATTCATTTCATTTTAAGAATTTTAGAATGTTAGCTGGAAAGACAGATGCTTCCCCTCAGGGTCTCTTGTTTCAAGCTCTACTATATGGCATACCTAAAGGGCAAGAATATTTTTTATTTAAGTACGGCGATCCTAGGTTCTTCAAGAGGGTACGATTAAAGGTATTGGAAACAGCCCTTAAGAACTGGGTATATCTCAGGAAAAGCCTAAAAATCCCGTATTATGCACCCCAAGCTCCGATCTGGGACTCCCCGGGCACCCCAGAATGCCTTAATGATCAATTGTCTCGCCCTCTTAAAATGGCTGGCTTGTTCTATTGGCAGGATTTAGAGAAAGATTCCCAATTGTTGAATTGGGAGAAGCTTTCTGGCCTGACAAACGGTACCCTATCTAGATATAAGTACTATCAGCTGGCAGGGTGGTGGGCAACTAAATCTTGGGACTTTGAGGCACTGAATTCTAAGTTTGATTTTGTATCCAGAAGAGGTGTATTGAATCAGGAGGTGTCTTTCTGGTATTCGGCTATTCTTGAGCCAGAAGCGATATCAGAATCGGAACTTCATACTCTCTGGGGTAATCTTATTAGTATTGATTTAAACAACTTGATGAAATTATGGGGAGATTCTCACGTTATGTTACATGCTGTGGTAAAATCGGCTCTTCTTAAAAGAAACCATTTATACACTACTTATAGAGTATATTTATCCCCAAAAAAGTTAACTAAGATTACAGGTCTACATTATCAGTGTCCAAGATGTAAATTACCATCGGCAGATGACTATCATATGTTCATGAGTTGCCCTGAAATAGTAGCTTTTTGGGCAAAGGTACAAACCTTTCTAGCTGAGGTACTTGATAAACAGATCGAAATTACCACAGGTTTGATTATGTTCGGATTACATATTGATTACCATCTTAACGATCCGGGATCTAAACTTATTTTTTATGTTATTATTCTGGCAAGACGTGAGATATGTAGAGCATGGAAAAACATAAATGCCCCTACTTTTTCAGATTGTTTGAAACATATAATTTATACTTGTGAATCTGATATGGCATGTGACTGTAATAGTTATGGTAATGTTTGGGCACCCTTGGTTGCATGGCGGAACAGATAGGGAATATTCCAATGATTTCACCTGGGCACTACATGGCTGGTCCCTTCAATTCGATGTTGGTTTATATCACGTCGCGAAGAGAAGTGGACTGTAGAAGTAGTGATGGCTTGAGGGATTGAGCCTTTCCTTTTTCTCCATATCGGCCTTAAACACCAGGGTCGGGATAGGTTGACCATGGAGGAGAGGTTATGGCCGCCCATCAAGATCGCCCTTATTTCTTGGTATATGAGGAATAAAAAAAAAAAAAAAAAAAAAAAAAAAAAAAAAAAAGACTGTAACACTACATCACTACCACTCAATCTGAAGGACACCATCTCGGTGCTCAAATGATTGGACAAATTACTCCCGCTCAAAATCCAAACCTCAGACTACGCTTCCCTATGGAACAACGCTAAAACTAAAATAGATGGCATTCCTCCCTCTTGGATATGTTGGTAATGTAATAATATCTTGTTCATAAAAGACCTAGGTCCACCAAATTATCCTATAACTTTTGCTGAACTACAAAAATCCTATAACCTAGAAAATACTGAATTTTAAAATGTCCTCAAATTAAAGGTCATTATGAAAAAGTACCCTACCCCGCACAATTCGGACCTAATCCCCTTGCTTCATAAACTATCCGCAGCATCTCATGCCGCATATTCAATTTATTAATCCCTGATCTCCACCAACACCAACAAAAGAAATCACACCAAAAATCCAATCGAAATGGATTGTGCCAGATCACATCTCTTATAATTCCACCTCAAAGGAGCTTCCATGGAAAAAAATGTGGACAGACGCTCTAAAAAACAAAATCTCCCCCAACATTCTACAATGTAAATATTGGTTGCTACATAAAGCCTATTGGACTCTCCAAAGTAGCGCTTTTAGATTCTGACACATGCTGGAGCTGCCAAAACTCTCCAGGTACACTCTCACATATGTTATTCTATTGTGGCAGACTCCAACACTTTTGGAAGGAAACTCAGAAGACCATCAATGCAATTTTCAACACAGATGTTGTTATAAATTTCCATATGATCATCTTAGGCCCCTGGGCTTACCCAATCAGCTTTAATCTAAACCAATCAGACATGAGTCTTATGGACCTCCTACTCACAATAGGAATCAAAAACATTCTATGCGAATGGAAATCGTTCCCAAACCTCTCATATCACAGGTGGTGGGCGTGGGTCTCCGTCACAAGAAGCACAAACAATAACCTCATCAACAATGACTACAGCAGGCAGTCATCTCAGAAACTTTATATGCAAAAAATAAAACCTCCTTGAGCTACAACTTCCACATCCTCTAGGTTGGGGGCTACACTACTCCCATACTTGCTCTAGGCACCTAAATACACTCTACATACTGTCACATTGCCAACAGCTTTCCGATTTAGACTGCTCTCTCTATGTCTCTCTTTCCTCTATCCCAGTATCTTTCCCTTCCCCTTCTGGGGTGCCCTTATGTCTTCCCTCGCAAGTATTCCCTAACCCCTCCCCCCTTTGGGGACCAGACAAATTAATATCCTTGTATTCAGAAATTTCTTTAGATCTACAATCGGATGTTTATATTTGGATCTTTTCATGAATGCTATGCTGTTTCACAAGTATTTTTCCAACTGTGATTATCAATACACAGTACCCCTTTCTTCCCCCTTTCACTGTATCTGCAAATAACAATAGAATACATTGAAACAAAAAATTCTACTCCTTCCTGATTCACGGGTAACGGGGAGAAATATGTTTATTTCTCCTTGCTATTTCCTCTTTCTATGTGTGCTGCATTTTGCAGTACGCTTAGATAGAGGAAAATGCCTTTTAGGATTGTTTCTGTACAGGAAGGAACCCCTTCCTGCACAAAAACAATCCTGCCAGTAATTTAGGCACCTTGCACCATGGAGCAAGGGTACCTGCATTGGTGCTAGTCAGCACACACTGCAACACCACAAGGAGACAGAAGAATTGTGCCATATCTTCATAGATAAGACACATTTCTGCTGTCTTCCTTTCATGCAACACAGTGCAGCAACTTTGCCTGCTGCAATGTACTGCCTAAATAGAAGTCAATCTTGCTATTCAATGTATTTAAATGTAATGAATGGATTAGTCTAAATGCAAATTAAAGACGTGTACCAACTATCAGCATGTGTGCCCGCAGGGTATCACCCAAAATATCTGTGAAGTATGCGGGTAATACGTGTAGTATTTCAGTACCACAATGAAATTGTTTGAATTTAATGGCACGAGCACCTGTACTGCTTAAAAGAGCTGAGATTAGGGAGCTGCATGCGTTGCCCTTTGACTACCTGTGAATGTTTCAACAGAGGGCACTCTATGCTTTGTCTGTTGTATGGGATTCCATGTTTTGCCATGTTCCTACACCAAGGTGACATTACAGTGTGAAGGATAGAGCACCATGGTTTGCTCATTCATGCATCGTCCTTGAGCTACTTCTCATTAGAGTGCCCAGGTGAGGGCACAAACATGCCAAACCTTATTTAAGGCTATGCATTGCTTTACCACGCATGCCTTTACCATGAACGTTTGTGGTAAAGGCATGCATAGTAAAGGGGGATACGTGGCTAAGGTTGGCACCCGCCTGCTGCCCTAGGGTGCAAACCCCCCACCCCTTCCGTCCTGAGGCGCAACCCCCACGCTGTCTCCTCTCCCTGCCTTAATTCCTAAGACCCTGTCCCTTAACCCTGTCCTTTAACCTGAACCTGGCCAGCTCTGACCCAGCCCTAAAAACTGCCCGCCCTACCCTAAGCACTAAAAACTACCCAAACTATCCATTCTCCTACCCTTGCCCTGAGGCCTAATTCCCTAACCCCTAATTTAAAAAACTACCCCAACACTCCCCCAGCCCTAAAAACTAGCCTCACCCCCAGACCTGAAAACTAGCCCCAATCCCCCCAGCCCTAAAAACTACCTCCAACCCCCAGCCCTGAAGACTGGCCTCAGTTTCCCCCAGCCCAGAAAACTACCTTGACCCACTCCCCAGCCCAGGAAACTATCCCAACCCCCAGCTGACAAAAGTACCCCTGTCCCCCACCCACAAAACAACACCCGACCCCCCAGCCCCACTTTAAACACTCCCGACTCACCCCAGCCCACAAAACAACCCACAATCCCCCAACCCACAAAGCAACCCCTGACCCCCGCCCACAAACCAACCCCAACCCCAGCCCACAAAACAACCTTGACCCCCACCCACAAAGCGACCCGCTATCCCCAGCCCACTAAACCCCCCCCACCCCCACTTACCTCACCGCAATCTCTTCCTGCTTCCGTCTGTTTGCAAGCCCCACCGTGCATTGCCTTAACCATGCACATGCGTGGTTAAGGCATATGCGTGGTTAAGGCATGCGTAGTGGGGCTGGCGGAGTCAGAACACTCGTGGTTTGGACCGCAGTGTTCCAACTGTTCCCCTTATTAAAGTCAAAGCACTCTACAGCGCATAGGTGCTTTTTCAATAAGGGTAGTATAATTTTACAAAATAAGTAATCAACAAAATCAAATTAAATAATCACGGCCAACAGCTTAGCATGTTCTCCTATCATGATAGTAATGTTGTTTACAGAGGATGTCCAGTTTCAATATTGGTCAGTAAGCATCTGTGATGGATTGAAATTGGCACCTTGAACTAATCTGGTTCTTGCTGTGTGTTTTTATTGTGTCTTTTTGCTTTCTGGACTCCTGTTTTCAATAGTATGTTGGACTTAGTTTTGCTGGTTTTGTGCCTCTGTGCACTTTTTCACTTATGTTCAGTGTTAAAGTGCAAGTGCTCCTGCGGTAAATTGGGTTTATGGAATGTTGTTTCCATGTGTGGCTTATTTGATTTACTACTATGTTCCTATTACAGAGTACTGTGGGTGCCCAGGGCATGTAAATCAAATGCTGCTAACGGGCCTTCAGCACTGATTGTGCCACCCACACAAGCAGCCTTTCTAAGGTGTCTCAGACCTGCTACTGCACTGTCGGCATGCAGATTTTACTGCCATGTTGACCTGGCAAGTGCCACCACTTGCCAGACCCGAAAACTTCCCTTCTCTTACATGTAAGGCACCCCTCAGGTAGGCCCAACATGTCCCCCTGGGCAGGGTGCAGTATATATGAAAGGTAGGAAATGTCCTGATAGTGAAATACTGCCAATATAATTTTCACTATTGCAAGGCTATCTGTCCCATAGGATACCATAGGAGTAGCTTTGTAACATCTTGCAAGAATAACTTTCCATTGGGACAAGATGGAGATATGGAGTTTAGGCTGTCTTAACTCAGAATCTAATAACACATCTTTTCAGGGAGATGGATTTTAAATTGTGTGTTTGAAAATGCGACTTATAGAAAGTAGGCATTTTCTTGCTTAACCATTCTGTGTGCCTCTGCTGGTTTGTGTATTGGCTGTCTGGCGTTGTAGTAACAGGGGCTGGGAATGTGCATTCACTGTAGACAGTCCAAAATGGGGTTGAGGTGTGTCCTTCCTTTCCAGTGTGACTCATACTTGGGCTGAATAGGCCTGGTCTGCATTTAGATTGGTAGGAGGAGTTTTCACTAGCACCTGATTAGGCAGTGTCTCTTCTGCACAATGCTGTATCCACCCCCTGCAGTGAAGCTGGGCCAGAGAGGGCAGAACTGGTTTGGACTGGGCTCAGAGACTCTTGCCACAAAGGGAACAAATAGAACATGTGGTTTTAATATTGGTGCCCTGACCCCAGGTCTTTAGAACTCTTTTGGATCAAGGAACTAGCCAAGAAGAAGGAAGGAGAGCTGGATAAGCTGTGAGGAGGGACTACTACTTTGATGTGTGCTTTGCTGTGTTGGGCTGCAGTATCTGCTTATGTCTTGGGCACAGAAAGGACTAGACTGAACTTTCTGTAACTTCTTTCTTTGATTTTCTCCAAGGGCTTGAGGTAGAGATGGCCCCTGTTCAAGAGGAACAGAAAAGACTTCAAGTTCATCTGCTACGAGCACTGGAAATGGTGTGTTTTGTGCTGCAACAGAAGTAAAAGCAACCGGACGCCGTCAAACCCGCTGCTGCTGCTGTCTCTGTGTCCTGAAGGCACTGCAGAGGGCACCGCCACACCTCACACTGCAACCCTGGTCTCACCGACTACGCCACCCAACACCGTCACCCAGCCACTGCTTGCACCACAACCTGTGGGCACAGCACTTTTCACCGCCTCTCTTCACACGACCGCTCTGGTATCCCCGACGATGCCACTTCATGCTGACATCAATGCCGTTGCTTGCACCATGGTCTGAGGGCACTACTCGTAAGTTACACGACACACCGCCCTGTCCCACACCGCAGCCTTGACCTACTGATGCAGGCACCATTGACTCCAGTTTGTCAGCCGACGAAAGCGCTTTAGCAAGGACAATGCCGCTGCTTGCCCCGTGACCTGCCAGCACCATGACGAGCACCGTACCACTTTGCACTGCCGCCCTGGTCTCACTGATGCCGCTGGACGATTGTCATCTAGCCGCTGCCTGCACGTGACCTGAGGGCACCGCATGCCACACCACTGCACTTCGCACCACGGCTCCGACACCAGTGCTCCTGACGTCAACTGCACGGAGTTCGATTTGCAACGCTTGTGGCTTCAAGGGCCCGACGACTCCTGCACCGACCTCCAGAATCCACGCCTGCTAACGCCGGCTCTTCAGAGCTCATCACAAGGTCCCCAATGCCCTACATTTCTAAAGGTACTGTTTTGCGGATCTTGGCAACACCGTAACTGGCCCGTGACGCTGCAGTCAGCCACAGCTGGTTGGATTTGTTGTTCACAACGCCGTGATAGCCCTGGACGGAGCTATTGACTTCAAGGAGCTATATTTGAGGTCTATTTTGGTTATTAATATTTCTAAGAAGTGTTTGGTGGAATTTTTTCATTTTTGGTCTTGTTTTGCACAGAGAAAATATAGAATATGTTTCTAAAACTGGTGTGGTGTCCTTTTGTAATGTTTTGACTGCATTACTGCTGGTTATGTGCAAATGCTTTACACACTGCCTCTGAGAAAAACCTGATTGCTCTTGCTAAGCTTCCCAGGGGGTGAGCAGGGGTTATTTTAGAAGTGTGTCCCCCTTATCCTGAATAGGAAGAAGGGTCCTTAATTGGACAGGGTAACGACCTGCCAACTAGAGATGCCCATTTCTAACACTGGGTCAAAGGGAGATTGCGTTTGGAGTTCAATAACACAGGAACTGAAAAATGTTAAGTTGGTGGAAATTCTTGGGATTTATTAGCAGAGGAAACAACAACCGTGAAGCACCAAATTTTAGAAATCAGTGTTAAATTAAATAAATGATTTTGATTCACCTAGTATAGTTCCATACAAAAAGAATTTGGAAGGTGCAGGCATCTATTGTACGAAATCTGATCAGTGAGGCAAACTTTTCTTGATTGCAAAGCCTCATAGAAGATCACATTGCAATAGTCAAGTTGGAACTGCATCTCTGTCCGCTTTAAAAAAAATACATAGACACCAGGATAGTGAAGCATTGTTGGAGTATTTTGCTACTCATTTATGAACAATGTGCACTAACTTACAAAAGTAACAATCAGTTGTGTCGTTCACTTCTTCTGGGAGATTGTTTGTTAACAATCTGTTATACCATCTGCGAATACAAGCACAAGGGACCAACATAATTTTATTGTACAATATGGTCTTTGCAACCAATAGTCAGGTATTGTTAGATCTGGGGGTCTCTAGTTGGCAGGGTAGGTACCGCTGTCCAAGTAGGGACCCTTGCTTCTAGTCAGGGAAAGGGGGATACACTGTTAAGATAACCCCTGCTCACCCTCTAGGTAGCTTGGCCTGAGCAGTCTAGGCTATCAAAGGCAATGTGTAAAGTATTTGTACCAACACTCACAGTAACACAGTGAAAACACCACAGATTTACTCCACACCTGTTTTAGAAAAATAAGGTATCTTTACTAAAAACTTCACAAGACCAAATACTACAGACAAACCAACATATACTTCAAAAGGTTACTTTAAAGATAGTTCAAGAGTTTGCAGAAAGTACTCCAGGATGTCAAAATCAGTGTCCTGCACAGTGCGACTCTCAATGCACAAAATGCGACACTCTCGTGCCCAACAGTACCTGTAGTTGCGATAAGGTTCCCAAAAGCTATAACAAGGAAGATGGCAAAGGCGATGCGATGCTCCTGAGATCCTGGGGAGGCTTTGCAGCAGCCCTGCTTCACGCAGCAGAGGTGGATGCGCCGGCTCCGATCTGTAGGGGGAGGATGCGATACCTTTGGCTTTCGTTGCGTAGGTTTCTTAGGGGGAAGCTTCACGCACAGGTTCGATGCGACACTCTTCGATGTGGTGCGATGCGTGGCGCAGCGTTGCCTTCCGGCGCCGCAACTCTCGATGCGCCACGGAACGGGACTCTGCGTCGACGCACGCAGCGATTGGAGACTTTTCACGCACCGGCAGTGGTGCGGCCCGCAAACTGGTTCTGCGACAACCCTCGCAATGGCAGGAAGCTTCACGCTTCGGGACGATGCTCGACGCACTCGGCGATGCGGAGACCCTGCGTGTTGCGATGGTGCCGCGATGACATTTTCCACGCACTCTCGTCTTGCGACACGCAATCGGATGATGCGTTGGGTGCCAGTCACTCTTGTTCACGCTTCTGCTTCCCAGCTCCCAAACACAGCAAAACGACCTCCTGAGGCCCCCAAGACTGGGCAAGCACTCCAAGGCAGGTCAGAACTCCTTCAGCAGAGTTCCAGGGGAGCTGGTGGTGAAGTCCTTTTGTTCCTGGGACTTCTTAACAGGGAGCCAGCTCTTCTCAGGCCCTTGGAGATCAGAATCAAAAGAAGGGGACACAGCAAAGTCCTTCCCCTCTCCTTGGCAGCAAAGCAAAACAGCAAGCAGGCAGTCTTCTCCTCTTCAGTTCTTTTCAGCTTTCTCCTTGGCAGAGGTTTCTTCTTAGTTCCAAAGTGATCTAAAGTTTTAGGTGTCTGGGATCCTCTTCTTATACCCCTCCAAGTCTTTGTCTCTCTTTGTTCCAGTGGGGGGATTCCCCTGCTCAAACCGGTTCCTGGGTGTGCTCTGCTCTGGAGCACCTGGTTCCTTTCAGAGTGAGGGGCAGGGTCGTTAGACCCTCAGCAGGAGGTGGAGCCTTCTTTGTGCCAGCAGAGGCAGAGTCCTCAGCCTGGCCAGCAGGGGGTGGAGCCAGCTTTGTGTTTGGCAGGGACAGCCCTATTCAAACCCAGGGACTACTCCTCCCACCCATCTAAAGCAGATCTCCCTATTCACCCTGCTGCTGACTCATCCAGGCTCCTGGAGCCACCTGGCCCATCACATGACACCCTTCAGCCAACCAGCACACAGGCACACAGGAAGGTTAAACAGGAGAATAGCTACTTTCTAAAAAGTGCTATTCTCACACAGTGAATTTAAAAACCATCTTGCTAAAAAGATGTATAATTAAATTCTGAACACAGAGATACCAAACTTGGATTTTCTATCTTGCCCTTATTGGAAGATAGGCATGTAAACAGCCTTCCCCATTCTATCCTATAGGCAAGATAGCCTCTCAGCAGTGAAAAACGAAAATGGCTGTAATTCACTACCAGGGCATGTTACACACCTCAGTACATGCCCTACCTTTCAGATACACTGCACCCAGCCCAGGGGGGTACCTAGGGCCACCATAGGGATGCCTGACATGTACAGAAAGGGAAGGATAAGGCCTGGTCAGTGGGTGCACTGGCCAGGTCGACATGGCAGTCCTGGACTGCACATAGGCACTGCAAGCAGGCCTAAGACATCATTTTAGCGCTACTCCTGTGGGTGGCACAATCAGTGCTGCAGCCCACTAGTAGCATTTGAATCACCAGCCCTGGCACACTCAGTGCACTTTACCAGGGGCTAACAGGTGAAACAAATACACCAATCATGGATAACCAATCAATACAACAATTTACCAAGGGAGCACTTGCACTTTGACACTGATCAGCAGTGGCAAAGTGCCCAAAGCATCTAAACCAGCAAAATCGAAATCCAGCATAGCATCAAAAATACAGGAGGTAGAGGCAAAAAGTCAGGGGTAGCCACGCCAAAGATGCCAGGTCTAACAGGTATCAACAATGTATTTATGCCACTTTGCTTAATGAATGAATGAATTCTTTTTATATATCACGCAGCTACTCATAGAGTTTCTTGGTGCTCAGCATAGAAGAACAGGTGAGGAGGAGCAGAGCACCCAAAAATGTACCCAAGTCCTAAAGCTTAAAAAAATGTGTCCTCAGACCTTCTTGGAGGGTGCTTCCTTGGTTATTAATTTCAAATGATCAGGCAGTGAGTTCCACATACTGGCAGTTCTGATCATAAAGTAGGACCTCCCTCCGTGATGGTTGCCCAGCTATATGGTGTCCCTTGACTATATGAGCAGATTTTGCAAATTATATTGGTCAACCTTATATTGAATTTATTTTACAATGCTATTGACCAAAATAATAGGTTTCTACTCCATTGAGAGGAAAGCAGCGGCTCTCTGAAAAAAGATTGCTTACAATGGTTTACATCAAGGGTGCATATAGGTGCCTTTTATAGTTGAAGTCTATCTTGCTGATTTGCCAAAGTATATGGAAAGCAAGAGTTCTTTCACCTATAGTAGGAAAGAGGGAAATGTCTCTACTAATGAGATGAGTTAATACTGATCAACATGACTTCTACTGGGGCTTAACAGTGTCTATCTCGACACACCCCAAAAGTATTTTTTTGTGCATATATGTGTCAAAAAGTGAATGGTGTTATTTTGTTTTCAAGATACATAAAATGATCAACTCTTAAAACTGGGCTCTCAAAATCTGATTGTGAAGTCTATATATTACTCATTCCGATGCACACTAAAATTGTCTTCCACAGTTTTCTATTGAGATAGGGGGAAGAAATCTAATGTAAGGTGGATTTGTAGAGCACTGCTTGTCACATGTGAGGGTATCCAGGAGCTGAAACATACTGTCATAGTAATAAGAACTGGCATAGACTGTAGATCTGGCCTTTAATGTAGAGCCACTTATACATAGCGGCCTATGAATTGCATGCATGGGCACAGATCTTTGAGTATTTTATAATTGTTTACCGATCCAATATGGCAGGGCCATTTAGAAGTAATGCATCAGCCATGTTTGAACAGAAAGATATAATAAAATAGGCCCAAAAAATTCCTAAGAGCACCACTACTGTGTGCAGGCACGAGTGGCTATCTTTGTATGTTTTTTGTTATACTTTGACGAAAATCATTGCAAGCTGGCAAATCTGTGCAAGCACACACACTAGTGGCCCTCTTTGAAATGTTTTTAGTTTATTTTACGAAATCTTCTGTCTGAATATGGTTGATGCATTGCTTCTAAACACCTTTTCAGATGTGTGCAGTCATAGGCTCCACTCATGCATGCGACCGACAACAGTAGTGTAGCTTATTCGACTTAGGGTGGTCTTTCCCCAGACGTTTTTTGCCTTGTTCGTCCTGTTTTTGCTGATTATTTTTGTTGGCCTTGGTGTCATGTTCTTTAGGATAGTCCCATCATGGACATACTGATTACATACATTGTGTCCCATGCACACAACATAACGGTCCTCAACACAGGTGACCTTTTACCTAGTAGCTAAATTCTGTCTCTTCGACAACCAGGCTCTCAGTATCCTATCTTAATCCCTGTACCTGACATAAATAAACATGTCCCCAGGCATGGTAGATTTATTCTGTATAAGGGTCACCACTTTTTTTCATCCATGGCCAACAGCTAGCTGTGCATGAGAGTTTTTGTTTAGAAAAGGATTAGCAAAGGATTAGTGAATGTTTAAAAAACATATCGATTCTGGAAAAAACTGTGGAGTGAACACTTTAGTATAAAAGACCCTCACTCCTCCTTACAAGACAGATGAGAATTCCTTCCAGGCTGTACTGAGACTCTGCAGGCTGATCCTTTGACAGGCAGAGACCTGACATCCCTTGCGTGGTGCCATCCTCGATGCAGAGAAGGGGTCCTTCATTCAGAACCATCAGGTGAGGGGTTAGTACTTCCCCGGGGGATTCTTGGCTCCATTAGGATCTATCCTGAAATTTACATACACAGGCTTCACCCACATACCTAGGCTAGGTACATTTAGGTAGGCTACGCATCGTAGGAGTAAGCCAATGCTATTGTTGTATATAATATGTTTTTATTAATCTTATTAGCACTATGGTAGAAATGTATCTACTTTTTACAATATTGTTACCAGCGATTACATTTGTCTGCTCCTGTCTGTTTGATTTTCGCAGCTAGCATGTTTCATACTAGACTAACACTTGACCAATAAATAATTATTGAAACTGTTCCAATCGTCATTCTATGTGTATTCTGAGAAAAGCAAGCACAAGTGACTGAACGAAAGATACCGTATTATTTCCAAGATACCTGAGGAATCAGGGTTGTCATGTTCAGTGGTTGCCAGAAACTAACTAACCACTGTAGAGTACAGGGGGTGATAGTGGCACCGTAGAGCTAGCTGGTCCAATGGCTGACTCATCCCGTGTGGAGTTTCCAGAGTCCGTCTGTACACCAAACCCTCAGTTGAGGTCATCCAAAACGAGCAGGTCCTGGGGGGTCCTAGGAACTACACGACATGGCGCCCAACATGGGACTAGGTTCTTATATTAACAGTAAAATCTGAGTAGTGCAGTCATGCTTTCTCAGACAATCCTACTCACATTTTCTAGAGACGTCTGAAGTAGGAAAGTTAATCCGCCTCAGCTGAGCAGGTACACCCTGTGTATTGGCTGAAGGTTTTAGACAAGTTTGCAAGGATTAAAGGTTCCCATATTTTGCTAAACACTACCTCATAAAAAGTGTACTTTCTTCTCCTTTCAAAATAACTGAACCTGCAACTAGCAGTGGAGGTTCGGAAGGAGACAAATTAGCTAATGCTCTTAACATTACAGAGAACTGCAGACAGACAGTAACCCTGAAATTGTTAGAACATGGATTGCCTGCAACAGGTGGCCATGCTACTTTCGTGATTGAGGCACACAAAGTTTTCAGATCAGAGGTATTCTATTCCTGGGTTAAATTCCCACCTTCAGATCCACTGTAACCCTGGGAGGAGCTGGAGGAGCGGGTCTACGCGGAGGTCCATAGAGTTGGGAACAAACTCCGCTCCGCCTCCACCCCTATTAAAAATTAATTCGAAATAATTTAAACAACAACAAAGAATACTTACCTATACTGCGGCGTCCCCGGGCTGCCCTCCTTCTCTTCCTGGGTGATCACTGCGAAAACTGTGCATGCGCCAGCACACACGCATGTGCATTTCTTGCGAGAACGCAGAGTAGGCAAATCTACGCACACTCCGCGGGCGGAGCGGAGCGGAGGTCTCCGCCCGCGCCTAATCCACTGTCACATTTATTCCACTAATACATTGAAGTGGATCCACCGGAAGAATACATCCCATACGAGGACATTGAAGTCCTGTTACCTTACCAGCAACATAAAAACTGGTTTAAAGACGCCCTAAAACACACAACTTCAGTCATAAGACTCGGTCTGCTCAGCATAAGATGAGCAACATGGCCGGTCTTAGTGACTTACACTTCACATCCTGAGATAGAGACACTCCCAGTAGTGGAAGTGCATACACTATACAAAGAAGTAGTAAGGCTATACAGCCATATTGTCCAGTTCGTCACGGGAACACTCACATTGCAACCTGTGAAAGCTGCTCTACCTGGAATAGTCCAGACCCAGCCCACATCAATAAGTAGTCCACAAACACTAAAAGCAATAATGGGTGCGTTTGACCACTTTACCACTGCTAAACAGTGCTAAAGTGCATGTGCTTCTCACCTAAACATGGAGACACAGGTGTATACTTGATTGGCATATTTGATTTACTAGTAAGTTCCTTGCAAAGTGGAACAAAATATACCAAGGCCTGAAAGTATCCAATGTACTAGTGGGTTTGCAGCATTCTTTGTGCCACCCACATGAGTAGCCTTTTAAAACTGTCTCAGGCGTGCCATTGCAGTGCCTGTTTGTGCAGTTTACTGACACTTGGACTTGGCATTTAAAAATACTTGACAAGCCACAAACTCCCCTTTTATTACATATAAGACACCCCCCCAGGTTAGGCCCTAATTCACCCTAAGGGTAGTATTCTGTAAAAGGTAGGACATGTGTTGTTAAACTTTACTTGTCCTGGTAGTGACACACACCCAAATTTGTTTTTCACAACTGTGATGCCTACCCCTCTCATAGGCTAGGTATAGGAATTCCGTGATACCCTTTTAAGCTGTAATTTCTTATCAAAGAGGAGTAGTTTTTTTCATATTTCATATATTTGAAATGATAATAATAAATCCTCCTTACTGAGGAAGTTGGATGTAATATCACTGTTTTAAAAATGCCACTTTTACAAAGTGGACATTTCTCTGCACTTGCTGCTCTGTGTGCATGACAGCCTGTCTCCAATGCACGTCTGTAATGAGTGACAGCTACACTTTGTGCATTCCCTCTAGACAGCAACAACATAGGAAGAATAGTTGTGTCTACGTACCCATCTACATATATTAGCATACGGATGGTCTTGCCTGGGCAGGATGGCAATGAGGGGCTAACACTTCACTTGAATAGGCTGTGTCCTGTCCCCTCACAAGAGACTGACTAACCTCACTGGCAGACAGGACTAGGTTGGAGGGGATACTTATGCACTTCAGAAAGCTGCTTTGAAGTCACCCTCACATCAAAGGCACTTTTGGTTATAAATGCTGGGTCTCTGACCCCCTAAAATTAGACACTACTGGATTTGTAACTGAAGCTCTGCCACATGACCTGCTGCGCTGCTTAAAGGCTCTTCTGGACTGCTGATCTGGAAGGCCTGCTTTTCTGTTTGTTGCCCTGCTGCTCTTTGACTCTGCTGAAGGAGAGCTTGGCTTTGCCTGCACTCCAATTGATCTCCAAGGGCTTGTTGGCTTGCCTTTTGTTGCTTGAGACCCAGGGATATCAAAGTCTCTATTCCTGCTCCTGTGCCAGGCTCCCTGGAAGTGGCCCAGATACATGCAACACAGATTTCAATGTGTCTCCTGGCTGTGTGTAGCAGAACCAGCACATCAAACCATTTGCTGGAGTAAATTGATATATCACATCGAAACCAGCGCTTTGCCTCCAGAGATCAACACATCGGACAGCGTATTGCCACTGCTTGGTGAGACCAACGCATCCCCTTGGCGGCACAGTAGAATTTGGTGCATGATTGAACATCTCTCAACTCAGCCACCCGTCTTTGGAATCGACACATCATCTTCACTACATGGGGAAGATCGACGCATCTTGTTGTTTATGACCAGGAAAGAGACTTTACTCACCACAACCTGCGTGGGTCTTGTAGCAACCGGCCCTCTATTGCGGTTGGCTCAAACTTTGACCTTATCCTGGTCCAGCGTGACCTAAAGTAACCTTTCTAGCACTTTTTGCTTCTAAGTGCTGAACTGTATTTATTCTTTCAAAATGTAATATATTTTGTTGTTTTGTTCTGGTTTTGTTCAGAATCTTTTTTTTTTAATCCTCTGTGGAGTCTTTTTGTGGTGTATTCATTGTATTGCTGTGTCAGTGTGTTTTACAAATACTTTACACATTACCTCTTTAGATAAGCCTTACTGCTGTGTGCCAAGCTACCAGATTGTGAGCACAGGTTATCTTTTAGTGTGTATCTAGCTTATCCTGACTAAGGTGGTGGTTCCTGCCTGGCCTGGGTGCATACCTCAGTCACCCAGGAATCCGACTTTCAACTCCCATACAAAGTGAATGTCCAGAGAGACCATCTGATAAAATTGCATTGAACATTCCTGGACCTTATGACACTTTGAGTGGAAACCCCAACTATGTATTAGCAGTTAGTGTCAGAAATTGGGTTTTTGGTTGACTGGGGTGTGATCACTGGTCAAGCAGTAACCACAAACCTAATCATGGTAAGGCACAAGCAAACCCCAAATTAACATGTGCTCACCCTCTGGTTGCTTGGCACAGAGCAGTCAGGCTTAACTAGAAGGCAATGTGTAAAGTATTTGTGCAACATTTCAAATACTAAAACAGTGAAACCACCACACAAAAAGATCGCGCCCAGGTTTAGAAAACTAAGTAGATTTCAATTAAAAAAACGAGATCAAAAAGACAAAAATCCGATCAGGGAAACCAGAGATGTTGAATTTCCAAAGTTTTAGGGCAAAATGGTGTCAAACAGCACAAAGAGCAAACAAGGATTATTTGGTTGTGCTACACTGGAACAAAGTCACAAGGTCAGGCTGACCACTATAGAGTGCAGGCTGGCTACAGGGACCAGGTTAGGCCCTCTGAACAAAGTACCTTCAATCCTGGTTGTGCGGCATTGCATGGATCTGAGGCAAGAAGCGCCACACAGTCGAAGGGATGCATCAGTTCCAAGATGCTGCAAGGCTTTAGAGCAAGGTCCTGTGCGTCGTCGTCAAGGAGCTCATCAACAGGGCTTTTGATGTGAAATCCTGGTGTCGAGAATGTGCCCATAGCTGAGGTGATGCATCGGATCTGAGGAGATGCGAAGCTGCGATGCGAGGGCTGGCATTGTTATTGAGGTACCTTCTATGGGGGATTCGAGGACCTGGGTCAGAGATGTGCATGCCAGCAGCAATGCGTTGGTTCCCAAGATGCGAGATTTATGCGGACCTTCTGCGCTGGGCCCAATCCACACAGCAGCTGTGTTGCGTGGGTTCTACTCAAGGATGCGCTGCTCTGCTGAGAAGATGCATAGGTTCCGCTGGTAAGGACCTTAGGCACACTTGAAAGGGTCCAGGATTGGGGTGGCACCACTTGTCAGCGTAACTCACAGATAGAGTCCATATGCAGTTGAAAGACTGTTGGAAAGCTGTTATGTTTCTGAGGCTTCAGATCAGGAGGCCAGCCAACTAGTCCTTGGAGTCACTCTGGGTTCTGTGTTCAAGAGCTGCACCTCCAGTCCTTCTCACCCAAGCAAAAGGGCTGCAGGTCAGCACAACAAAACAGGAGTCCAGCAGAGTAGCAGTCCAGCAGAGTGGCAGCCTTTTCAGCAGCACAGAAGTCCTTCTTCCTGGCAGAATATCCACAGGTCCTGAAGTGTACTGAAGTGGTGGTGTGTGGGATCCGGCACGTATACCCAGTGGTTCCTTTGAAGTGGGAGAGACTTCAAAGAGATGCCTTTGAAGTGCACAAATGTCCTCATTTCCTGCCCTGGCTGCAGACTCACTATAAGGGGTTATGCAGCATTTTGTGTGTGGAGAAGACACAGCCTTTATCAGGTGTAAATGAGGCTGTGCCCAACTCCTTCCTCCCCTTCCACCAGGATGGCCCATAAAGTCACACCATTGGTCCAACGCTTCCATTGTGCGTAGCTGTCTAGGTCGAATACACATAGGTAAACTGCTAATTGCATCCTGACATGCAATCAGAGACAGGCAGTGGACATCAAATGGCTAATGTAAGAAAATGCACACTTTCAAAAATTAGCATTTTCAGAATTGCAATTTAAATTCCATCTTCACAATGATTTAGGATTTTAAATTAGGATTCCAGAGACACCAAACTTGAAGCTGTCATTTTTTCCCAATTTGGAAATTACGCTTACAAAACGTAATAAGGTAATCTCAATGTTATCCTATTCCAGATATAAGCCTTGCTGGAGAGAAAAACAAATCTAAGAGTTTTTCACTACCAGAACATATAAAATTAGAAAAGTACATGACCTGCATTTTTAAAAATACAATTGCACCCCGCCTTCTGGGCTTTCCAGGGCATATCTTGGGGTAACTTATATCTATTAAAATTGAAGGTTTGGGCCTGGCAAGAGGATCAACTTGCCAGGTCGACATGGCAGTTGAAAATGGTACACACATGCTCTGCAGGCCTTAGGCATGTTTAAAGGGCTGCTTAAGTGAGTGGCATGATCAGTGCTGCAGGCCCACTAGTTTAATCTACAGGCCCTGGGCACATGCAGTGCACTTTACTAGGGACTTGTAAGTAAATTAAATATGCCAATTGTGGATTAACCAATACTACCATGTTTTAGGGAGAGAGCACAAGCACTTTAGCACTGGTAGTGGTAAAGTGTGCAGAATCCTAAGGCCAGCAGAAACGAAGTAGGCAAAAACAGGAGGTCTGTAGGCAAAAAGTATGGGGAAATCATGTCATGGATGTCAGGTCTAATAGTTGGCAAATATTACTAAAACTGTAGATGAGTTATACACAAGAGAGTTTTTGTGGTATTTTTGCTTATTTCTTGATCTTTTCTAAAGTGACATGTGAATTTTATTGTGTGGTGTTTTTTACTTCAATGTTGTTTTGTACAACCTAAACCTATTAGGCATTTCTCTGATAAAAGTTTGCTGCTTGTGCCAGAGACACCGTAATTTGAATAAAGATTTGTCTCTGTTTGGTAACTTGGCCAGTCACCCCCTCCCAAATTAACACCCCATTTTCTCACAAAATGCTGTAGCAGGAAAAATAGGAAGAGAGGGAGTTATATATGCTGTATAAAACAGGTATTGCAGGAATTCTGCTCTAGAAAGGAGCTATGCTTGGGACCATAGAACATCAGCATGTAGGGACTGAGGGCCATATGTAGGTAAAACGTGTTTTGCGATTCTCTAATTGCAATTTTTAGGGAATCGCTATTAGAGAATTGCAAAACGGAATGTAGGTAGGATTAGCAAAATATTTTGCGATTCCCACCTATTCCTTATTTGAGAATCCCAAATTGAGATTCGCAAATAAGGAATACCTTGCCATTCATTCCTATGGGCTAGAAGGCCCATAGGAATGAATAGGAAGACATTCTCAATTTGCGATTCTCAATTAGAGAATCGCAAATTGAGAATGCAATTTCAAGGTTGCAAGGGTGTCAATAGGACACCCTTTTGCACCCCTGAAATAAACATGTGTGCACATGTGGCGCACATACCTGCGCTAAGGGCATGTATGTGCGCCACATGGCACTTTGAAAAATGCAAAAAAGTGAATTTTTCAAGGAAATCGCAAATTACCACCAACCTGAGGTTGGTGGTAATATGCGATTCCTTAAGCCAAAATTGCACAACTTGGGTGCTTCCTACATTGCATTTAAGGAATCCCAATTTGGGATTCCTTAAATGCATTAGCAAAAAAAAGGAATCGCAAATTTTGCGATTCCTTATTTTGCGTGTGGGTTTTTGTGTGCTACATAGCACACTGCCCAAATTGCGATCGCAAATGCCCAAATTCGGCGAATTTCAGCATTTGCGATCGCAATTTGCCTTCCTACATATGGCCCTGAGTCACCATACCCCATTAGTATCTATAGGCCTGAATCTGACCAGCTTATAGTGTCTCCCTTGCCCTCTTAACCTTTCCAGAAAGGCAAGTGATTTGGCATCCCAAAACACAACACTCCCGATCCTCTCAGGGATTGCGGTAGCAGGTTACCCCCTTCCGTTCTCTCACTTGTACTTGTCCACAATAAATAGAAAAGAGACACAAATATTTATTTAAACTATCATGCTCCAATATGCAGTAATTGTGCCACAACTGGAAAATAGATACAGATAAGTAATGTCATTAGCATGATCATGTACAATAAAAAGCCCTGTAATTATAGATCTCTGGGCTTAGTGGCGGACCCCATACCTTAGCATACATAGATAGTTGCTCTACATCCCAGGTGGCGCAGCCCTCTCATCTCAGGACATTTGCTCAGTCTGCGAGTCTCCGCTCTGTGTTTTTATAAACACATATCCCGGGTTATATGACAAAATATTTGTGTACAAAAACAGTAGCTGTGTTTCTTTATTATGTCTAGGTGCTAGTGTCTGACCATACAGAATAACAGAAGCAATGCTGTTTGGCCTTGCCTAGGCTGTTCCATCTTAAATCCCGGGAAAATAACAAAATACAAAAACATGTGCTGACTATGTGTGAAAATGCAATGTGGCACAAAACACAAGCGTAATATTTGGTAATGTGCGCAAAGCAAAAGCGGTCTATAACAAGACACAGGAAGCATTCTTTCATAGAATAAAAAATGCAGTACACCACATAGCTGTAGTCCTTTACAAAACTATTTATGTGGGGAAGAATAAAAAACACTCTTGTCAGAAGATGACAAGTAGTACCCAGTATAGGTACTATGATAATTTTCATTGCTTCAAAGTTATGTGAGCTGAGACATCATGAATAGTGGAAAATGTGATATCTAATGTGATGTTATCAATCACATTATCAATACTAAACGCGTGAAGTCTTATGTATTTGTTTGTGTTCAAGTGTTATTTGTAATGTCTCTGATTCATGTTTATTACCATAGTTGGGGTGGGTAAAGGTGAGGTTATTAGTGAAAGCAATCTTCAATTTATTAGCTCCCATTCTTCCTTCTGTGATTGATAATGCAAATGGCCCCTTAGCATGTAATTTAAAAGTCTTCACTTTGTTAAAGACAAAAAGACGCCTGTCTGAGATTTGACAGACAGAACCCAAGAACATATTTGAAATCGGTGCCAAGGCAACTCTATTCTACAATCTCACTTAGAACAGTAAATGGATGGAAATTGTTAGAAGCATTTTTCTAGAGGAATTACACTTGCCTCCGTTACCAGGGCAACGGGTTGGCAAAAATGACATGTTAAAACACCAAATGTCACTGTGCAGTCTCTGGACAGCGATAAACAACTGTGACATCATATTGCGTGTCCTGCAAGGAATCCACCGACTGAGTTAATATTCTTTCAGTGGACAAAAGTAAACAGAAGTGTGTACAGGAATACCCACAGTGAGGCACAATCTTGAACCTTAAAGTCTTAAGATAAAATCTTAAGGCAGTATTGAAGGCTAATATTATTGTTGAGAGGCGAATTAACCAATGGGAATGACAATCATTGCAAAAGGACACAAATGTGTTTTCAGAATATTTTATAAAGCCTCCAATGCAGACAGCAAGTTCTCTTCAGCTTACTCTCATGCTTTATTTAGGGTGTGTGCGTGCGCGTGCGTGTGTGTGTGTGTGTGTGGGTGTTGCGCACGCACAAGGCTGTGTTTTGCCAGCAGGGGCGTGCAATGGCATGCATGGCCGTTCTAGTTGGTGAGAAGCTTTTTGGTTAGAAGGAAAGTGGCAGTGATGAAGATGTTTGCCTCTATGCTAACAGCATATGCCTTTGCAGTTGCTGGATGGAGGAGCACACGTATTTTCTGAGGCCATGCCAGTGTGTCAGAGATCTCCTGCCTCCATCCCATGTGTGTAAGCATCCTTCATCATGTTCCTAGGCGCTCATCTTGTTAGTCATTATCTCTCTTTCGATCACAGTGTGCATAGTTTAGGTGGGATTGTGCACTGCTGAGCAATTTATGGTTGGCAATTACTGAGCTACACAGTGTAGTAGAATGATTTCATGCATTACTGAAAACCTACTGTGCCTTGATGAACTTGATGAAGATGCAGCTATTGCATTGAGCATACAAGATCCTCTTGGTTATTCTTTGACTGCTTCAGCAGAACATATGATTGTGTATTCGATAAAAATGACAGCTATGGATTTGGACATGCTCTTCTCTGCAATCCTCTCTCCTACGGGATTGCCTCACAAGCAAGTGGTATTAAGTGCCGTATAAGGTTTTGAGGGCATCATGCAGGGCTGGATTCTCTTTGTGCGGTTGGACAGTCAGAATTTCACATGTTCATCAGGATATGCTAGGGTTCTATGTTTCCTCAGACTTCATAAAGAAGCCCATCTAGGTACATCTTGATGATATGAGTTCTGCGGCCACACCTGCTTGCCCCGTTGAGATTTAGAAGGAGTCCTGGTTATGTGCTGCACTGGAAAGAGGTTGTGACGGTACAAAATAGTTTGAGCAGTGTACTGAAACATAACTTTACTCGACACAAAAAAGGAGCTCCATTAGAAAGTTAAAGTCAGTCCACGTCACTTACACCATGGAAATTTGGGACATAATTATGAGCAGCTTTCGTAAACGGGCCTCTAAGAAGTCTGAATAGCCAGCATCAGAGGAAAAGCCCCTCATGGAGACAATTGATGTTGATCTAAATTACTGATGAACGTATGAACGAACGAATGAATGAATGAATGAATGAATGAAAGAATGAGGTGCACTGCTGCTCCACGAGTGTCTCGGCACTAGGCAAGTGGCAAATATCGAGGCCTGTGACTGATTATTCTTTAAACAGAAAGGTTTTCAGTTGCTTAAGGAATGCTTTTATGTCTGGTAGACATCTGAGGGGCAACAGGATATCATTCCATAGTTTTGCCCCCAGTAGTGAGCAGGCTGAACCACCTCACCTTTTCTCTTTTGTGCGTGGGATGGATAGAATATGAGCTGATTGTGAACACCGTGCTCTTTGCAGGCAGTAGTTGGTCAGTCTACCTAACAGATAGGTAGGACCCGGTTATAGAAGATCAAGTGTCCCACTGTTAGTGCTTTGAAAATCATCCTCTTCTTTACCGGTAACCAATTTAGCTGTTTCCGGTAGTGAGTGCTCGAGGTGTGCTTTGGGAGCTTATATAGTGGTCAGATGGCCATGTTTTGTGTTTGTAGTCTATGTGTCAGGTAGTCTGGTAGTCCTATATATAGTACATTTGCGTAGTCCAGTCTGGATAGGATCAGAGCCTGGACCACGGCCTTTTGAGCATCCCAGGGTAACAGTTTAATGAATTTCCTAAACATTCGAAGGCTCGGGCACAAATTTTTAACCACGGCAGACATCTGGGATTTGACGGTTAACTAATTGTCAACTGTGACCTCTAGATTTCTCGCTCTGTCATTAGGGGTGGGAGCAAGACAGTGGTATGGCCAGGCCCCTGACCAACCTTAGTTGGGGTCAGATCAAAATAGCAAGACCTTGGTTTTGTCTGAGTTGCATTGTAGAGCATTGGATTTGAGCCAACCCAATACTACCGTCATGCAGGCAGCAAACTTTTTCTTAGCCTCATGGTCGTTTTTGTTGTGTATTAGCAGCAGTTGGGTGTCATCCAAGTAGGAGACCACCTGGGTGCCAACATATTTAATAAGGGGTACCAGCAGCATCAAATATCTATTAAAAACAGTAGGGCTCAGGTCTGAGCGGTGGGGGACAGTGTATTTAATTGGTTTTGTTTCGGAGCAGAATGGCTTGAGCCAAACCAACTGTTCCCTGTATTTTATGAAGGATTCTAACCAGGCTAAGTCTTTGCCTTCCACCCCAGTAGTGGCAAGGTGGTTTAGCACGATCTCATGTGAGATCATGTTGAATGCCGCAGAGAGATCAGGGAGGATCAGGGTGGCATTGTGTTGGTCATCTAGTGTGAATTGAATGGAGTCTGTAATCTCCATCAGCATGGATTCAGTGCTATGCCGGGATCTGAAGCCAGACTGTGTGGGGTAAAGAAGGTTACAGGTTTCTAGGAATGATATTAGCTGGACATTAAGGTCCCCATTAGGATGGCCACCCTAGCAGTGCTGGGACTGGCCATCAGCAGTGCGGTGGTCCCGCACCGCCAATTAGGATGCGACCGCCACCGTGGCGGTCGCATTCCGCATCTTTGGCATTGCGGCAGGTGCTGCTGTAAGCAGTAGCCGCCAAAATGCCAAAGTGCATTGCCATGCACAACGTGGCAGGCACCGCATGATGCCTGCCACCTTGTGCATGGCAATGAAGGGGGGTAGAAGTGCAGCCCCAATCCCCCACCCCCCAGGGGCCTGCAACGGGCCCCCAAAGCAAATTCAGCCACCCTTTCTATGGCGGCTTTGCCACCATGGAAAGGCCTTCTGAACCAGGCATCATATTATTAATGGCATAGCCTTCTAGGCACCACCAGCATATTATGCCCCATTGCCGACCGGCGGAAAAGCGGCGGACGCCCTTTGCGTCCGCCGCGGTACACCTGCCATAATAATATGGTGGGGTAAATCTAGTTGGGATGGCGGGTGGATCGCCAACCATCCTAATGACCCCCTAACTATCTTTTCCAGGAATGTTAGAAGTTTTTGGAAGCAAGGATATTGGTCTGAAATTTGAGAGAATTTCTGGGTCTGCATTAGGTTTTTTCAGTAGTGGGATGACATTTGCCATTTTCCATGCAGGGGGAACTAGTCCTGTGTCCAGGGAGGTGGTAAAAAGTTCTTGGTAGATGGGGCTCAAAGTAGTCCCTAACCCCCTCATGATTTGTGTGTCGCCGTCCAAAGTCCTCAGGGTCGCACGATGCTGTAAGGGGTCCACCTCCCGATAACCCCTTGGTCTGGTATATATACGACAGACACAGAAGGGTGATCAGGCGAGGGAAGGAAAGGAAGGGGACTGCAGGGAGGGAGACCTGAAAGAGAAATAACAAGGCGCTATGGTTAGGACAACCCCTATACTCCTGTACACAATGTTTCCCCTACTTCCCCTGCTGTACCTGTAAAAGAAAGAAAGAACTCCGGACCTGGGAGACCTGGAGAGCCGGGGATCAGGGCAGTTCGTGAACCTACGGAAATGACACTGTTTAGTCGATGGATACCACCCTTGGTAATTCCCCCCACACGTGTTCACTCCCTGAACAAACGGACCTACCACAAATCCGGGATCTCGGATATAACAGGGGGAGGGGAAGGACGTATGCCAGAAGTCACCTCTCCGCCCCTGTTAGAAAACAAATAAACAAGTGAGGTGCAGCGAAGCTTGTGAACCTGTTAGTTGCCAGCAACTCCTTTCACGGATTCTGCACGAACCCCTTGCGCTACTCCCATGCTTCTGGGGTAGAGCGAACTAAGGATATGATAGGATATCAAAATGTCTCGGAGGAAATTCCAAACCACACCGGCAGGTGTGCCAACCACCGGACCACTTGAATGCTTCACTCGGTCCGTTAGGAACTAGGTACGGCTCAGCACACTAGAGTCGCCTGCTCGCGCTACTGAATTTACACTATACAAGAGTCTCACAGTACTGGCGATCCCGCAATGCCTTGGGGAGGCTTCCAACGGAACCGCAGCGGTACCGCTACTAACACAGTTCTTAGGCAGGACTTGGGTATCAAAGAAGGCAGTGTGAAACAAAGTCAGCGAGGAATCAAGGTTGGTGCTGTGCACCCCTACCAGAACGCCACACTCGTCCGCACTCGAACCTGGAAACCAAAATAACCGGCATCCGCTCGATGCCGGATGTTCCTTTTCTTCGTCTTCGCGCCGTGCGTGATGACGTCAGAGCGTCAGCCCGCAGTGCGCACAGGGACATGTAGTTTCCTTCACTCCCGTCTACTTCGGGTATGTCGTCCACGGGCTGTCAGTGCTCTACTGTGAGCCACAACATTGTGGTGGGGGGGGTTTAAGGGCGAACTCGACTTACATTTGGAAAAGGCCACTTCCAGTTCTTTGGTTGTTGGAGGGATAAATGCTGATAATTACTCCAGGCCCATAGAAATAGGGGGGCTCAGGTTGTATGTAGGAACAATGTCATGTGCTAATGTAAGGTTATCTTGATCTTTTTGTATTTTGTCTTTAAAGTTTAAAGAAGGTGCTCAGGTGTGAGCACAAAGAGGCACTGGTCTCAATGGTGGAGCAAATGTTTTGGGTCCGTAAAATTGTAAACAATTTTTAGAATTTCCTTTGCGTTGTTATTTGCCTTTTTAATTGTATTAGAGTAGTTGTTTTTTATGTGCAGCTTTAAATTCTTGTGGTACTTGCTCAATGGCACGTTATATTGGCATTTGCTTGGTTTTTCATAATGTTTTCTCCAGAGCTGCGCCAGGTTTTTTTATGCCTTTTCTTTCTACCTTGAGTTCAGTGGTGAACAAAGGGGCGGATTGTAGGTGTCTGTTGCTATTTCTGTAAGTGATGGGAGCAGTCTTATCTGGGGCCTCAGAGAACCAATCGCTCACTTTAGCTTCGTGAAGTATTATATTGCCCGTAAGTGTGGATTTTGTGTCTTCTAGTGTCTCTTCTCGGAGAGAGATGTCTAATTTGCCCCAGGCGAGTGTCTCATGTGTGGGTTTCATTTTCCCTAGTGTTTTTTTCTAAGACCAGGACCATGAGAAGGGTAGTATAAAGTGATCCAACCTGGTAACTTCCCTTGGGGTGCCTAGGTCTAGTGTGGAGTTAGAGAAAATGGCATCTAGGGTGTGCCCTGCTTTGTGGCTAGCTCCTTTTATTGTTGTGAGTAGATTGATGTCTGCAAAAGATTCATATAATGTAAAAGCCTGACTATCTAGTGTTGAAGTCACCTAGGATGGTGAAGTTTGCTTAGTTGATAACACTGTTGCCCAGGACTTGAGAGATGGAGTTAATGAAGTCACTTGCATGGCCAGGGGTTGGTATACCAAGGCTCCTGCAAAGGTGTATTGGGAGGAGGGTCAAATAATAAATCCCATAAATTCTACCTTTGCCAATGCATCTACTTCAAATGTAGTGCAGTTTAGAGATTTGTTAAAAAATGCTATAGCTACCCCACCTTCCCTCCTCTTTTCTCTGTCTAAGTGAAGGGACAAGAAGTGTGGGTGAGTGTTAATTGCAGGTCAGGGCAGGAAGCTTCCGTTAGCCATGCCTCTGTCATGAAGTCGACATCTAACTGCTCTTTAATTAGATTGTAGATATCTAAGCATGCTTATGTAATGACTGTAGATTTATGAGTGCAGTTTGAGGTTGTTGTTGGAGACCGGCAGTTCCCTTCTGTCTCTAATTCTGGAGTTTGAGGAACTTAGCAGAAGCTTACATAAGTTGAGATGGGGCGTAAGCATTCGGTAAGTGAGGGGTTGGTACATTGTCGGTGGTTTGAGTTGAGGCGGTGCATCTCTGCCTATGAGTATATATATGTCGAGGTCTTATCTCTGGGTGAAAACTGTCAGCCTGGCTGGCGCTGGTCGCAATTGGGTCGTGGACGAGCACAGATGGCGGGCCAGGGGCTTATCGGTGCCACAGCTATTCTTTAATGACCTAAATGAAGAGGACACCTGACCCACTAGAGCACTGCAGGGAAATTACAGTTTTTTAACTCTCTCCTGGCATAAGAGCACACTTAGTTATTTCAAATTTACAGTGAGAAAAATGTTTAAAAGGTGGTTGGTTATCTACAGTACAAGTACAAGGTTATCTGTGATAGTTTATCTAACACACCTAGTACATCAGAATTTGGCATGTTTTTAAAAAAGATTGCTGTTACCCAACTTTCAGAGCTATATTTCCAATGTTGTTTCAGCTTGAAATGACAATCAGGGCAAGTTGACTAATAATTCCCCCCAAAGCAGTGTCAGTTTCATATCCCAGAAGACTCTGTTTAGAAAGAGAATGTTACCACTGCTTCCTGTTTCCAAAATATATATATCAGCTGCAGCTCACAAACTACTCATTTTTGTGCAAGGCAGCAGAAAGCACGATTTCCTAAATTTTTATTTTTATTTTGTAGAATTTACTTACATTGAGCTTCTTGGCGCTGTAAATGTGCAAAATATAACAAGGCTGACCAGAGGTCAGATACATGGATTACTATTTAAAAAGCCACATTCTGGTGACTTTTGCTGAACTTTGCTAATTCGGGTTCTGCACAAAGGGTGGTGGGAAGCACTTCCATAACTTCGCTGCTGCAATAGAGAAAGACCTGTCTCCAAATGGAAATGTTCTTTGTACTGTAATTAAACATTGATTGACTGGACACAGGCGTTTTTAGCAGCCTGTTCGAAGGAAAATTTGGGCAGAAGAAATAATGAGCAGAGATGGGATCAAATTGTGTGCAGAATGGTGAGGGTTTTGAAGGTCACACTACAGGAAACGTGTAGCCAGTGTAACCATTTGAGAATGTTAGTTTAATGTTATGAGGAGGCTCAAATCATTTAACTAAGGGGCAGATTTGCAAGCCCCTTGCGCCACTTTTGCGTCATTTTTAACATGGGAAAAGTGACACAAAAGTGGCGCAAGGGCTTGTAAATGAGCCCCTAAAAATGTTAAGGACATTCAGTTCACAGAATTTAATTTAATGTGGCTTATTTAAGGGATACTGCTTTTTCTGTATCATTTATTCTGAGAACAGAGGCCATCTCTTAAGACTTTTAAATACTTCAGTTTTATATTCTTGTAAAAGATAAAACAATCCTAAACTTTAAGTGGAGTGCGCATGCTGCCTCTGGCGGATTAAAATCAAAGGTATTCTGATAAATAAAATGCTGATGATTTATTTGGTAATTTGCCTGCGCTCGAAAACAACTGGGCCCAAGTAAGTGCAATTAAAGTTGTGAATATTATTCATTGCATGGTGCTGCAGTTCGGTACAGCACCAAACAGTAATGATTATTCTATGTCCAGCAACTCCTACCGAGTAGGTAGAAATCTAATCAGTGAACATCATCCTGGTTAATCTGAGCAATGCAGTTCGGGGAAGGCAATCACACAGCTCCAATTCCCAATTACTGAAAGAGGCATCAGAGGCTGCTGCTGCAGCTTCCTCTTACCACCATATACCAAACAAATTGAAATTATAATTGCAACATACATTTTGGGAATTACCAAAGGTTGAAACTACGCTTGGAAGATGCACGCACTCATTCTTTGTAGAGGCAAATTATATGTAACCAGTAACAGAACTAGGTTTGCACTATTGTTTCTTTAATGTAAGGTAACAGACGCATCGACGCACGTGCATGTGAAGAAAATAAAACATTTAAAGAATCGTGCCGTCTTCGGTTTCTAATACTTCCATATCAAGTAGTGTCAGTAACATTTGCAAGGCCCTGGTAAATGATTAACTTATGCTTTTGGTCGAGACTGTCTATGGAAATACACCTTAAAAGGAATTGCAGTGTGGTATGTCAAGCAGAAAGGGCGGGAAAAACTTTTACTCACGATCATCTCTTTCAGGGCTAGCCTGGCCAATTTGCCACTTTGGCATCCATTCTATAGGCTGCAGGTTAGGGGCTGTTTTCAGGGTAGGGTGGGCCGATATGACCCAACCATGGCCACATGACCCCATTCTAGTTGTGACAGTGTGTACCATGGGGCTGCTGTGAGCATTATTGCCAGAGCTGATTTTGTTGTCTAGTCTGGCCCGGCTTCAAAATTAATCACTTGGTTTCAGAGCAATATACCACTGGCTGAAACTCATCTTTTGTATGCCTTTTGAATGGTTCCATATAATTAAGGGGAAATCATTCTGTCTTTGTATTTTCTGTTGCTAATTTCCATTGTGTTATTTCTGCATCCTTTATGTCTATACTAAATGTTCGGCTCTCAGCAACACGTCACTACATATTCATACCTCCTGGGAGTAAAAGACGTTTTGAACATTAGAAGTATATGGCTGTATATTTTGGCATCTGAAATGTATGCGCATGTGCATCGATCAATGTAGGACTTACGTGTTGATTTGAGCCTGTGTTTCTTTGAAAGACTTTTAAATGCACTAAATCCAACTGGTTATCAATTCAATTCAATTCAAAATCTTTATTCGGATACAATAAATTTCCATAAAAGCACAAATACAGAATCTGAGATATCACATTTTTAGATAAAACAAAATGCGGCAATTTCATCATATGTACAAATACAGTAAAAAGAACTCGACAAAAGCTGTCAATAGTATATGCAAATGAATTTTACAAGAGGTAAAGATCAATGGGTACACATGAAGTAACGGGCACGTACTGCCACTTTCAAAAAGGATCCTACCCGGAATGTTAGCTCCTCATCTTCCAAAGTGATGATGTGCCCATATGCTGCCTTATAATTAACCATCGGGATAGTCTTCAAAAATGGTATTAAAAACTGTTTTGTGTATTTTAAAAAGGAGCTACAGAAAAATAAAAAATGCGTCATTGTTCGTTTACATTGAGCATTGCAAGGGCAGGGGAGTTGGTCAAGATTGGAGTTGAACCCCAGAGGAAAGCAAAGCAGAAATTTCACAGTATCGGCCCTTAGTCTAAAGAGCAGGCTCTTCTCCCATCTACCAATTGGTCTTGAGAGATAACTACAGGGTAGGTGGGTTCTGTTCTCAATCGTCATGTATCGGGCTACTAAGGGTTTTTGTGCCTCTATTTCATGTCTGGTTTTGCTGTAGGCCACGTAAAGTGCCTTCATTAGGCTTTTTTTACTTATGCCATCCGAGTCGGTTGGGTTTAAAAATAACCGCTCAAGATTTACACTGGCCAGGCTCTTCCTGACAGCGGCGAACCAGTGTATATCCTTTCCTTTATCGCAGCTGAGACAATCTTTAATTATTTCCCTAGTTAGCTGTGCCACGGGGTTCTTCCAAACCGCGAGCCAGAATAAAGCGGGTCGAGCTATGATTTAATCTTCTATGTAAGGGATTTTCAATTAGGTGTGGCAAGCGTATTGTGATGTGGAAATAGGGGCACCCAATATTTTAAGACATAATCTGTTTACTTCCCTTTGTATACTGTCACACTGCCTAAAACCCCAAACATCTGCTCCATAAGTGGCAGTGGGGATTCATTGTAATTTAAAATTTTTAGAGATAGCAGAAACGACCTGGATCTTTCCAGGCTGGGGAAAGCCAAGTATGCTGTTAATCGCTCTAGAAAACTTTTTGCCGCAGTGTGCTACATGCTCCGCCCATAGGCCGTTCCCTGCAAAAACCAGCCCCAAATAAGGAGAAGTGCTGGTGCTCTGTAAACAATCTTAACCCAAAGCAATGGTATTATTTAGGTATTTATTCGATCCGCACGCCATTAAAAGCGATTTCTTAAAATTAGTGCAAAGGTCCAAGCTTGCCTTAAAATCTACGAAGCCCCGCACCAATAAGCGTAGGGCATTTGGGGTGCATGCCATTAAAACCGCATCATCGGCATAGAGAAGGGCCGGTAGCGTGTTGCCATTAATGATGAGAACAACAGGGGTGAGTGATACCAATGATCCGCTCAGATCATTGATGTAAAGAATCAATAGCAGAGGGGTCAGGACGCAGCCCTGCCTGACCCCTCGCCCAACCCTGATGGCCTTTGATACCTCACCACCCTTCCCGATCCGCACCCTGGCATGCAGGTCCTTATGCAAATAAGCTAAAAAGTATAATAAATCCTCATCCAGGCCATATTTTGAAGAGGATGGACCAAAGCCGAGACCTGTTAACAAAGTCAAAGGCCGAGGTCAGATCCATGAATGCCAACAAGATAGGAGATCTTTTAGCTATTGTATATTTTCCTATGATCAGGTTGAGGTTAAGGCACTGTTCAACGGTGCCAACTTTGCTCCTGAACCCCAACTGGCATGGATGGAGGATGTGACCCTCCTCAGCCCATACCCTGATCTTGTTAAACAGGATCCTCCCTAAGATTTTCAGTGCATTGTCGATCAGGGAGATTGACCTCTAACAACTTAGATTAGAACGGTCGCCCTTTTTAAAAATAGGCACGATGATGCTGGTAGACCACATTTCTGGGATTAGTGAAACTGATAAATTGTTAAAAACATTCAATAAAAGAGGCGCCCAAAATTCAGGCTGATGTTTAATGAGATCAATTGGCAAGCCATCTGGGCCTGGTGCCTTATTGCCCACGCTCTGATGTATTGCTTCCTCTACTTCTGTAAGGGTTATTTGGACCCTGGTAGCTACCGGATTCTCATTCAGAGCCGTGTGTTGGGTTGGAGCTAAGTAAATCTTTGAGAAATGATTCTCCCATGACTTTCTACTGATGTTACAGCTGATGGAAGACAGCGGGTGACCTATAGATCTCATGGCTTTAACAGCCTGCCAGAAGCCTTTCCCATCTTTTAATGTAGCAGCACATGCCAATTTATCCCAGTGTTCTTTAACTAAATCGAATTTTCTTTGTTTGATGATGACCCTATATCGCTGTCTGCACAGTTTAATGGCTGTCTGGTCCCTGGGGATTTTTGCGATTGTCCTTCTAAGATCTTTATTTGCAGCAGAGCAAACGCTATCAAACCATCTGGGACCTAAAAATGTTTGCTTAACGGGCCTTGAGAGCGTATGTCTAATGCCCTCACATAGTTGCGTAAAGGCACCGACTACATCTGTGTTATGTTCTTTAAAAGTCAAACAGATGTCTACAAGATCCGAATGCGCTTTAACCACCTTGCCCAGTAAAGCTGTGTTATCGATACCCCGCCAGACTAATCTAAGATTATCGGTAGAGGCGGACAGATCTCTTGCACCATACTCTTTACTAAAAGTTGGTCTAGGGGCGAGTCTCAAGGTTACATTTACTGGGTTATGATCTCCGTGAGTGGTAACGACCACCTCAGCTTTAAGGAGGCAGTCTTCCAGTAAGGGTGATATGAAAACATAGTTAATGGTAGGCACTACCCCTTCCTCTGTATGTGGCTATGGTATGTTTGACACATTCGGGGTCCGTAACAATCTCCATTACATCCACAAGGTTGTGTGTACATAGATAATTAACAAATTCAATACCCCTATTGCAGGTAAGCATGTTACTAGGTTGGTGAGTGGCAGTATGGCTACCGTTGTGAATTTTAGCAGTAAAATCTCCCCCTAAGCAGATTCCTGCCAAGTTGGGGAAGTTATTTGAGTTCTGTATAGTGCCTATAAATTTGAATAAATTAACAAAGTTAATATTTTGGTAGATTCTGAAAATCGTTATTATAAAAATAAATAAAACACATGGAAACCCCTCTTTTATAAATAATTGCCTGGAATGTATCATTATCAGTGTCCAAGGCCATTATACTTCCACCTGCAAGGATGTTTATCCAGATTGACAGGCCTCCTGAAGGGCGACCCAGGTTTTGAATGGAAGCGAGAGAATTAAGACACTCAAACCCCTCCAGAAATAAATCTCTGATTGCCCATGTCTCCTGAAGCATTAAGATGTCATGTTTTTGATCGAATTCTATCCAGTCTGGCAAGTTGATTTTGGAAGCCAGGCCGGCGACATTCCAACTTAGTATTTCTAAGTCGAGATCACGTGCAAGCGTGGGCACAGATGGAAGGCAAGGGCCCTGGGCTAAGGGTTCGGGATCATGGTCGAGGGTAGGCCCAATGGGGATGCAAAAGCCTCTATCTGGGGGTTCGTAGGATAAAAGAGATGTATTAGAGGAAACGGCAATGGGAGGTAGTCAATCCTGGTTGTCCAAGTCAAACAGTGACGAGAACCTATTAAAAGTGGGGACAGGGGCTACGGTGTTGGGGGTGCCCATATACGGTTTGTAAAAATAGCCCAAAGACAAAGCTCAGATCTGGGTTGGGACATTGGGGCGGACTCCTGGGCCATTACTATAGATTTCACCAAGGATGGGTTTCGGAAGTTAAGAACTACACAGTCCCCCTCTGTGTTTTTTGGGGACTGGCCCACCCATCCCACGCGTTAGGATAATGTTATTGGTAAGTGATGCCCTGAAACCCTTATGTTTTGACAGCCAGTCGACACTTTTGTTGTGTAATTGGTCCCATCTTTCAACCTGATTTTCTTTAAGGGTGGAACTCCTGCCAGGACCACTAAATACGGACAAGCCGCTGGTGGTAGGTCCAAAATCTTCTGGCTGCACTTCGGGTTTGGAATGGGCTTTGGGGCTAAACCACCCTCTCCCAATCTGATGCCTTTGCGAGTGTCAAGAGATAGGGCACCAATGAGACTGTTATTAAGGGGATCAGAAGTTGATTGCACATTTTTCTCTGATCGATTGTGGCCACGGCTAGCAGCACAACCAGTGTTGATGGTATTATTTATTGCCCTACTACGCTCTGGTACAAAGTAGTCTTTTACTTTGTTACAGGTTGCGTAAGTACCAGTCGTTGGGGCAGTTATTGGTGCGATAATCGCGATGTCACAATTAGGATTGGGTGCGTTTGTCAATGGCGCCATCGTGGAATCAACCAGCTCACTACACTGTGTGTTTACATTAGCACTAAGCAGGTTCAAGCGTTCCAATCCTTTACACAAAACATCAAATTTACTGTCCAGTAAGTCTCTGATGCGTCCATACACAGTGTCTATAACAAAGGTGGAGATTTGATCACCTTGATTTTTATGGCCATCTAAACAGGGGTTGTCTACGTCAGTCTGTGTTCCGATGGATTTGTCCTGCTCTTTAATTAAGGTTTGGGTAGGTGCTTCAGAAGACTTGGTCGAATTTGAGGTGTGTATCCAGGAGCTCAGAGTGGCGCGGGATGAGCTTACATGGGTTGGCTGTTTCCTCTTTGCAGTAACCGCTTTCACTGGCTTTCTCTTTTGTTTTGCCCCTGATGCTACGTCAGTCCCCGCCAGTAATCGGTTGGGGTTGGTGCCTGACTTTTCGGGGTGGGCTGCAGTATCTAAACCTTCAATAGTCTCGGTGTCAATATAAATAGGAGAATCGATGATGCAGCCGTTATGCGAACAAGCGCTAGAAATACAAGGACTGCAAGGGGATGGGATGATAACATGATCTCCTGGCGAGGGGCCTGTCAACAAAGGGACTCCAATGCCTTGCGAGAGCCTCCTCTCGGTTAGTTCAATCTCATTGCCTACAATGCTTACAGCCCTTTCCAGCATGCTGTCTATGCTGTCTATGCTGGAGATGACAGGTCGTAGTGGAGGTGCTCCCCCTCGCTTCCCCATATCATCTGGTGCACTGCAAGGAGTGTACGTTCACTCACCTTGAGGACAGATGATCGACTGATGAAGAAGACAAGATGTCAGAGGGTTTGCCCAGCCTAGTCTCTTCCGGGCGCTACCGGGCAAGGACGGGCCAGACATGCCGCGGGTGTGCTGCGGCGCTTTAGAAGCTGCAGGCGGCGCAGAGGTGACGCTCCTATCCGGCGCCAACCAGGTGGTTGCTGGGAGGGCGAGTTCAAAGCCGTTCCCCTCACGGCGTGGAAGGTGCTGTCAAGCCGTTCCCCTCACAGCAAGTGAAATGCTCCCTGAAGCACGTCCCGTATTGATATTACTCTTTCTTTTTCTTCTGGTCCTGGGATAATGCAGAAGTAACAAAGAGAGGCGAGGTTGCGGGGGGCCAGCGTGGGTTGAGTGGCCTGTTGTGATCTCGTGGTCCCAAGTTGCCTCTCTGATCACTGGCTCTCAGGACTCCGCTCCCTTCTGCTTCTGCCGTAGTACGCTCTGTGCACACAATGCAGGATTGCACTGGAGCTATTGGACTGTTGGCACAGCTCTGGCACAGCTCCCAAGGCTCAGGGGTGTTCAGGGTGCTCGGTGAGTAGCTCAGGTAGCTCAGGATGGGCCTTGGTAGCCTTTGGTTGCCCCCCGTCCCTCTGCTCACCTCTGTCAACCTTCTCCGGCTCTGGTTCAGTTTCCCGCTTCAATCTACGTCAAAGCCAGGTACTGTCAGAGCTTCCAGATCTTCCTTGATGACGGTTAGGCACGGTGCCTCAGTACTTTGCTCAGTACTTTGCTCTTCAACACCTTTCTGGCTGCCTACTGCCCTGGACATTCCTCTGCAGCGGCCTCGCCCACACACGCCGAGCTCCCCGAGCTCGAGACCAACCGCAGACCCGGCACGCTGCCGCCGGGGGTCCGCACCGGGACCGTCACGGAAATGAGAAAGGCAGCGGGCAGAGGGTAGCGGCAGCGGGCAGCGGAATGCGGGATGCAGGTATGTTGGCCTGGAGTTTTCCTCTGTTTCAGCTGCACGCAGGTCTCGGCACACACCGTGACACTCCGAACGCCGAACGCCACACTCCGCACTCAGAGCACCGCACAGCAGCCTCGCAGCCTCGCAGCCTCAGACTTCTGGCAACAGACCCTACCAATCGATTCCCTTTCCAACACAACCAAAGTATGAGGCGGGAAGCTGGTTCTATAGGATGGAATATTTTGGATCATGGTCTCATGAATTTTCTGGAGTACAGTGTTTGGGTAGTTTTTTCTCTTGGGTCTATGCACGTTTGATTTTGATGTTTTTCACTTTTATCTTAGTATTGTCACTTTTAATACATGCACTTTATTTGTCCATTATTTGCGTTCTGACCTGTTTGTGCTTTTTATTGTTTGTGCATGTCCTTTCACCTTATCGTTTTCCTTGATTTGTGGGTTTTGTTGGTGTCATCGTTTATCAGTATGCATATAAGTCTCTGGTCTGTCATATAATGTTATATTAAGATTGTGTTTTCATTGTGTATTACAAGTCACAAAATGTACTTTAGGTTGCTCGCTTGGTTTTACATTTTCTAAATTCTCTGCTCTTTTTAAAAAAAACTGAAGCGAGTTTTGTTGCTACAATGTTGTCTTTTTAATGCGCCAATGGCATATGGTGTATATATCCCAGCGTTTTTTACATGCTTTCAGCCTTGAAGAATCCCTGTGCTGTCGAAGCACGTTTTGGCTGTGTTTTACTCTCTACTTGTGAAGAATAAAGCATGAACAAATAAACACAAACAGAGGATTGATTTGTGTCGTTTATTTTGGTCTACTCTGTAATTATTCTTGATGCTTCCTTTCAGTTGTCTCCTGTACACCCTACAGTAACCCTAGGTTTACCATACTCTGCAATGTTAACTGCTGCAAAAGATATGAGAAGAAAACCTTACGCTGAGAAGCTGCAACCTGAATTATAAGACAGAGAGGACTGAGAGACCGAGAAAACCCCAGATGATGTAACACAAAGTTATGGTGCAAACATTTCCCCTGCCCTGAAGAACCAACGAAGTACTGATAGTGTTGTAAAACACGTATTGGCATAGTTGGCATGGCATATTTTGTAAACTTAGCATGACAAGTGTTGGACCTGTCAGCCCTAGGGTGGTCTCCCCATCTATTTTTTATCGTGCCTCATTTTTTCCACCCTCATTTTGATGTTGGACTTAGGTCTCCGGGTGCCTTTTCATTGCCAATCAGTGTTAAGGTGCAGGTGCTCCCTTCTCCCAAGATGGCTGCCACAGACACCTGCTACTGCAGAGTGGTCTTTCATAGTAGCACCCTAGCTGCCAGGAGCTGGCTGGAACCCCACAACAATGTTGCGACACCAGCCCGCCTTTTTTGTCCCATAGGTAGAATTGGGAAGCTCCTGGAATGTGCTGGAACCTTCTAGAAGGGAGGTGTGGTTTTACTTTTGCCGCCTTGGCTAGAGGTCACCTGACCTAGGGCTACTTAAGTGAGGGGGGGGGAACTTTTTCTAGTCAGTTGGCCAGTGGGGAAAAGCAGAGCTGGAGAATCCACACAGGAGTGTAGGCGGTAGGGCCTAGCCAGGGACTTATGCCTCTGAGAGTGACAGGATTTAGGTGCTGCTTCTTAAGTGAGTGAGGGATCCTGTGAAAACCACTGATCTTGCCCAGCTGTAGGAGGACCCAGGGAACCTCTGCCCAGCCTGACTAGGAAGGACCTAGTCGCCAACTCATTCCCTACCCCCCATGAACAGAACCCCCAAGGGCGCCAGAGACAACTGAATACTGAAACTGAAGGCTGTGACCTCGTGTCAAGACTGAACACTGAAACCAGATGCCAAGCTGATTGTGGAATTGCTGGGGATCGACCAGGTATTAGCGCTGTGACCCCTGCGCTCCATGTCCTGGCCTGGGATCCCCTGCAGCAAGCCCTGTTGAGCGCAGAACTCTCCGCTTAATTCGACCCCCCCCCTGTCGCGGGGGGCTAGAGCGCACTCACCGTCGCGGCCCGGAAGCCTGAAGTGTGCCCCCTCATCGTGGCGAGGCCCGCGGAGAAGCCCGGGGCCCCGTCGCTGCCGCTGAGAGAGGTGCGTGAGGCCGTGGCCTGCCCCCGTCGTGGAAGGATCAACTGCGGAGGCCGGAGCTGGGTTAGACGCCTCAAGACGTCGTGATCAAGGTAAGCCGGGAGGCTTGGGAAGGACCCCGGTGCGCCCCCTATCGATCAGGAGCAGCACCGCACCTTGAGACCCTGGTTCCCCCTCCGTGGGAGTCCCCCGTTAACCAAGAACTGTGACCCCTCCGAGGGATTGCCCCCTTTTCTGCAAGACTGTCAAGGAGCGTTGTGCCCCACGAACTGCACCGGAGTACGAGAGGCTCGCTCCGTAAGAATCATTGTGCTCCGTGAACTGCTCCGTTCTGAAGTATTCATTGCTATTGATTACGAGTAGCGCTATGTTCTAAATGCTCCGTTCTGAAGTATTCATTGCTATTGATTACGAGAAGCGCTATGTTCTAAATGCTCCGTTCTGAAGTATTCATTGCTATTGATTACGAGTAGCGCTATGTTCTAATGCTCTGCGCTGAAGTATTCACTGCTTACTGATTACGAGTAGCGTTATGTTCTAATGCTCTGCGCTGAAGTATTCACTGCTTACTGATTACGAGTAGCGTTATGTTCTAATGCTCTGCGCTGAAGTATTCACTGCTTACTGATTACGAGTAGCATTATGTTCTAATGCTCTGCGCTGAAGTATTCACTGCTTACTGATTACGAGTAGCGCTATGTTCTAATGCTCTGCTCTGAAGTATTCACTGCGTGCTGGTTACGAGTGGCGCTATGTTCTAATGCTCTGCTCTGAATGATGCACTGCGTGCTGGTTATGAGTGGTGCTATGTTCTAATGCTCTGCTCTGAAGGATTCCCTAATTAAAGGTTACGAGGAGCGTATGATCGTAGGCTCTCCTCAGAAGTCCAAGGCTCAGTTCTTACGAGTGGTGTTGTGTTCGTCAGATTGGTCCCGAGGTGTACCAGGCCCGCTTGGCGCGTATAGCGCGGTAACCGCCGCTGAGGCGCTATAGGTAACCGAAGTAGCGACAGGCCCGCGAGGTCTGCCCTGGGTCCCTGCACGCCCCCCAGGAGTGGCGCTACAATCCCCAAACCCTACCACGGGGAGTAAGATATACAAGGGTGGCCTAGAGCCTGCAGGAAACATACTGGTGAATATCATACTGGTGAATATGGTGCTGGCGGATCAAACGCTGACATAAATGAATTGCCATTGTCATCTCATGAATTGCATGTATATCTCATGAATTGCATTTATATCTCATGGAGTGCATTTATATCTAATGAATTGCATTTATATCTCATGGAGTGCATTTTTATCTCATGAATTGCATTTATATCTCATGAATTGCATTTACCTCGAACTGCTTGGATAAACTTGAGTTATTTGCATAACATTCTACAGTGTGGCGTCCCTTATTGTGTGCGTTCCTTGCTTCAGTGGATGTGCATGTTGTATGGTCGCTTTACACACAAGCCTTTGGGTGCCCAGCCGCTCGTGTCACGTTACCCCCTTAGGGCCTGGAGACCCCAGGTCTTACATTGTTGGCGAGCGGTGGGATATTAGGACCTGTGACCATACAGCACCCTTCCGTGAAGCGGAGGGCGCCACAATTAAATGCCTGTTGTTTCAAAGCTCTGCAACTATTATTTGCTGCATTTATTGATTCCACTGTCCAGGCTGAGAGTGTAAGAGAATCCTGGTTAGCTGGCAACTGTCACCCATATCCTAGGAATTTCTTCCTTAGTATCTAGGTCCCCACCTGTCAAGATGGAATTCCGGTTAGCTGACCTCGAGGGGTACTCGGTGAAGCAACTGAGAGAGTTCGGGCAGGGGATGGGGGTGCCTGGGGTGGGGCCAAAGGACCGGAACTCCGTACCGCCGTAAGGGCATGGGTAGAGGCCCACCCAGGAGGGAGAGAGGATGAGGGACAGGAGGCGCCAGATGCACCTCAGGAGGAGAGCGCCCAGGAAGTACTAGACATACTTAATGTGGATATGTCTGAAAATGTGCCCCCAGGGAGACGTTCTGGGGCCAGTAGTAGGACAGGGTCTAGGAGGAGCGTGTCTCCAGAGGAGTACGAGGACAGAAGGGAACAGAGGCAATTAAAGTGGGAGCTAGCGAAATTAGAACATGAAAGAGAAAGAGAAAGAGAGAACAAGAGATGGGCAATGGAGGAAAAGAAGCTGGCGAACGAGCTTCAGCTGAAAGAGTTGGAGCTGCGCGCCCTCCAATTGAATGCGTCCAATAAGGACAATGGTGGCAGCATACCTAAAGAGTCTCACGAGTCAAAATTCTACCTACCTAAGGAAGTCATTGCCAATTACACAGTGGGGGACGACATTGCTAAATGGTTGGAGGCATACGAGGTAGCCTTGACTGCCCATGGGGTACCCGAGAGTAATTGGGGAGGTGGTTTATATCGGTATATACCTCCCAATGTCAGGGACACCCTGCTATATTTGGCCAAGGCGGATCAGGTCAGGTATGCCCCCATGAAAGAGGCCTTACTCAAAAAATTTGGTCTTAACCCCGAGAGGTACAGGCAGAAGTTCCGTGGCAGCCATAAGCTGTCCACACAGACATGGGTGGATTTTTTTGATTATGCAAGAAAGGCACTAGATGGTTGGGTGCGTGGCAACGAGGTGCAGGACTACCAAGGGGTGTACAATCTTTTTTTACGGGATAAGTGTTTTCCGGAGCTGCGCCAACATCTGGTGGACCGCAAGTTGATGGATCCCCATGAGCTTGCAGAGGAGGCAGATATTTGGGTGAGCACCCGGGTGACTCACAAGGGCCCCGGGGGAGATGGCTCGAAAGGCGGACATCGTTTCCCCCAGAAGAAAGAGGGGGGAGATAAAAAGGTGGAGTTCTCTAAAGGCCCCCAAAATAAGTTTGGGAAGGGAGTAGGAATCCCACCCCCGTCCAATTCCACAAGACCCACTTACCCTGACAGGAGTCAGCAGCCAAGGATTGTGCGGTGCTACGAATGTGGGGAGATTGGACACTACAAGGGAGATCCCAAGTGTCGCAAGCGACCCCCAGCCCCAATGGGCGGGAAAAGTCCCGGGGTGAGTAGTATAGCGCTTGGGGTGGAGCTGCCCTTAGATAGGGAAGGGGAGTGGACAGGCCTGACCCTGGTTTCACTCGGGGATAGAGAGGTGGTCCCCGTAGTGTCCCTGCCCCCGAACACTGCTAAATATCAGCAGAGGGTGAGAATTAACGGGGAGGAGGTGGAGGCTCTGAGGGACACAGGTGCCAGCATGACCACCGTAGGGAGGCGGCTGGTGTCCCCAGACCAAGTAATCCCCGAGGAGTTCCATCCGGCCGTATTGGCTGACGGCAGTGTCAGTCACTACCCAGTGGCTCGGGTTCCATTTGAGTGGGGAGGAGTCAAAGGCCTACTAAGAGTTGCGGTGAGCCCTGCCTTGCCTGTGGGGTGCTTGCTAGGGAACGACCTGGAGCACACCCAGTGGAAAGATGTCGAGTTTCGAGCTCACACCGAGATGCTGGGATTACCAGGGTGGACTTGCGTAGTCATGCGGTCCATGGCTGCCCAGCATGGAACTCACCCTGAGTTGGAGCCTGGAATCATGGCCCAACCCAACACCAGAAGAGGAAAGAAAAAGGTGGTAGAGGACACGCCCCGTGAGATAGATGGGGAGGCCGCAGAGGTGCCCCCGGAGTCCGCGGATTTGGATGTCGTTCCCGTGGAGGACTTGCCGACCCTTGCTGACTGGCATGTGGGAGGAGGGCCTACCCGGGAGGAATTTTGTCAGGCACAAAGGGCGTGCCCCACGCTTGAAGGCATGCGGCGACAGGCCGAAGCCCAAGTGACCAGTCAGGAGATGGGAGGATATCATTTGTATTGGGAGGATGGTCTCCTATACAGTGAGCCCAGGGTGCCGGTACATGGATCTTCGAGGGCCATAGTGGTCCCCCAATGTTACCGGGCCTTCCTGCTGGAGTTAGCGCACGAGATACCCTTAGCCGGACATCTGGGTCAGGACAAAACCTTTGCACGGTTGGTACCTCATTTTTATTGGCCCAGGATGAGAATCGCCTCAGACACCTTTTGTAAGACCTGTAAGTCTTGTCAGGCAAGTGGCAAGACTGGGACTAAATTGAAAGTCCCATTGGAACCGCTCCCCGTGGTCGGGACCCCTTTCGAGAGGGTCGGTATCGATATTGTTGGGCCATTGGACCCTCCGACCGCAGCGGGACACCGGTTCATTCTGGTTTTGGTGGACCACGCCACAAGGTACCCAGAGGCTATTCCTCTGAGGACCATCACTGCACTGGTGGTGGCGCGGGCACTATTGGGGATTTTTACCCGAGTGGGATTCCCCAAGGTCGTGGTGTCGGACAGGGGCACGAATTTCATGTCGGCCTACATGCAGGCCATGTGGAAGGAGTGTGGAGAGACCTACCGGTTCTCCACTCCTTACCGCCCCCAGACTAACGGACTTGTAGAGCGCTTCAACAAAACCTTGAAGGGGATGATCCGGAGCCTGCCAGAGGGCTTGAGGCGTAAATGGGATGTCCTCCTCCCCTGCTTGTTATTCTCCTACCGGGAGGTACCGCAGAAGGGAGTCGGGTGCAGCCCGTTTGAGTTGCTCTATGGCCATCCCGTTAGGGGTCCCCTCAGTTTAGTGAAAGAGGGGTGGGAGAAGACTTCGCAGAAGCTTCCCCGTGACATTGTCAGCTACATGCTGGCGTTCCACAGCCAGATGGCCAAGCTGTGGAAGGCGGCCTCAGAAAACCTAGAGGCTAGCCAGACCGTGATGAAGGAGTGGTATGACCGCAACGCTCGGACGGTCAAGTTGGACGTTGGACAGAAGGTGTGGGTCATGGAACCTGGGGAGCTTTGTGCCCTCCAGGACCGGTGGACTGGTCCGTACAACATTGTGGAGCGACGAGGCCAGACCACATACGTAGTGGATTTGAAGACCCCCGACAGCCCCTCAGGGTGTTCCACGTCAACCGCCTGAAGCCGCACCATGAGCGATCAGAGCTTGCTCTCCTGACGGTGACGGATGGGAGCGAAGAGGAAGAGAGTGAAGCTCTTCCTGACCTTCTAGCGGCCCAAGAGAAGGATGGTTCGGTGGAAGGTGTAGTCCTCTCCCCATCCCTGACCCCAGAGCAACAGAGGGACTGTCGCCATGTCCTGGGACGGTTCGCCTCGTTGTTCTCCCTCACGCCTGGAATCACTCATCTGTGTACCCATGATGTGGACACAGGGGACAGCCCCCCGGTGAAGAACAGGTCTTACCGGCTCTCTGACCGAGTGAAAGATAGCATCCAGCGTGAGGTGGCAAAGATGCTGGAGCTGGGGGTGATAGAACCTTTCAGCAGCCCGTGGGCTAGTCCAGTGGTGTTGGTGCCGAAAGCGGCCCCACCGGGTACGACGCCGGAGCTTCGGTTCTGTGTGGACTACCGGGGGTTGAGCTCTGTCACGAAGACAGATGCTCACCCCATCCCACGTGCAGACGAGCTGGTGGACCGGCTGGGAGCAGCCCGGTACCTCAGCACCATTGATCTGACATCCGGATATTGGCAGATTGCCATGGCCGAAGGAGCAAGGGAGAAGACAGCGTTCTCCACCCCCGAGGGCCACTACCAGTTCCGAGTGATGCCCTTTGGGCTCAAAAATGCTCCGGCCACATTCCAGCGGTTAGTGAATCAGGTACTATCTGGTCTGGAGTCCTTCTCAGCGGCCTACCTAGATGACATAGCTGTCTTCAGTAGCACCTGGGAGGACCATCTGCAACACCTCCAGGAGGTATTGCAGGCACTGCAACGCGCTGGCCTAACCAATAAAGCCAGCAAGTGCCAGATTGGACAGGGATCTGTCGTGTACCTGGGACACCTGGTGGGCGGAGGTAAGGTGCAATCCCTCCAGGCCAAAATAGAGACCATCTTGGCTTGGGAGCCCCCCAAGACCCAAACAGAGGTCCGAGCTTTCCTCGGCCTCACTGGGTATTACCGCCGGTTTGTCAAGGGATATGGTACCATTGTAACCCCCTTGACGGAATTGACCTCGAAGAAGCAACCTCGCAAGGTCATATGGACAGCTGCTTGCCAAGAAGCCTTTGACACGCTGAAACATGCGATGTGTACCGCTCCAGTACTAGCAACACCGGATTTCAGCAAGGAATTCATTGTGCAGACAGACGCCTCAGAGCACGGCATAGGTGCGGTGCTCTCGCAACTCAACACCGAGGGCCAAGATCAACCAGTGGCCTTCATATCCAGGAGACTCCTCCCTCAGGAACGGCGATGGAGCACCATTGAGAGAGAAGCCTTCGCGGTGGTCTGGGCTCTGAAGAAGTTGAGGCCATATCTCTTTGGGACTCACTTCCTCATTCAGACCGACCACCGCCCCCTTCGCTGGCTCATGCAGATGAGAGGCGAGAACCCCAAGTTGTTGAGGTGGTCCATTTCCCTACAGGGGATGGATTTTCGGGTGGAACATCGGCCCAGAGTTGACCACGCCAATGCTGACGGTCTCTCCAGGTTTTTCCGCCTTAGCGATGAGAACTCCCTAGAGGTTGGGTAGCTCTCCCCTCTTTCGGCTGGGGGGGACGCGTGTTGGACCTGTCAGCCCTAGGGTGGTCTCCCCATCTATTTTTTATCGTGCCTCATTTTTTCCACCCTCATTTTGATGTTGGACTTAGGTCTCCGGGCGCCTTTTCATTGCCAATCAGTGTTAAGGTGCAGGTGCTCCCTTCTCCCAAGATGGCTGCCACAGACCCCTGCTACTGCAGAGTGGTCTTTCATAGTAGCACCCTAGCCGCCAGGAGCTGGCTGGAACCCCACAACAATGTTGCAACACCAGCCTGCCTTTTTTGTCCCATAGGTAGAATGGGGAAGCTCCTGGAATGTGCTGAAACCTTCTAGAAGGGAGGTGTGGTTTTACTTTTGCCGCCTTGGCTAGAGGTCACCTGACCTAGGGCTACTTAAGTGAGGGGGGGAACTTTTTCTAGTCAGTTGGCCAGTGGGGTAAAGCAGAGCTGGAGAATCCACGCAGGAGTGTAGGCGGCAGGGCCTAGCCAGGGACTTATGCCTCTGAGAGTGACAGGATTTAGGTGCTGCCTCTTAAGTGAGTGAGGGATCCTGTGAAACCCACTGATCTTGCCCAGCAGTAGGAGGACCCAGGGAACCTCTGCCCAGCCTGACTAGGAAGGACCTAGTCGCCAACTCATTCCCTACCCCCCAGGAACAGAACCCCCAAGGGCGCCAGAGACATCTGCGCCATTAAGACTTTATAAAACAACTGAATACTGAAACTGAATGCTGTGACCTCGTGTCAAGACTGAACCCTGAAACCAGATGCCAAGCTGATTGTGGAATTGCTGGGGATCGACCACGTATTAGCGCTGTGACCCCTGCGCTCCATGTCCTGGCCTGGTATCCCCTGCAGCAAGCCCCGTTGAGCGCGGAACTCTCCGCTTAATTTGACCCCCCCCCTGTCGCGGGGGCTAGAGCGCGCTCACCGTGGCGGCCCGGAAGCCTGAAGTGTGCCCCCTCATCGTGGCGAGGCCCGCGGAGAAGCCCGGGGCCCCGTCGCTGCCGTCGCAGCTGCTGAGAGAGGTGCGTGAGGCCGTGGCCTGCCCCCGTCGTGGAAGGATCAACTGCGGAGGCCGGAGCTGGGTTAGACGCCTCAAGACGTCGTGATCAAGGTAAGCCGGGAGGCTTGGGAAGGACCCCGGTGTGCCCCCTATCGACCGGGAGCAGCACCGCACCCTGAGACCCTGGTTCCCCCTCCGTGGGAGTCCCCCGTTAACCCAGAACTGTGACCCCTCCGAGGGATTGCCCCCTTTTCTGCAAGACTGTCAAGGAGCGTTGCGCCCCACGAACTGCACTGGAGTGCGAGAGGCTCGCTCCGTAAGAATCGTTGTGCTCCGTGAACTGCTCCGTTCTGAAGTATTCATTGCTATTGATTACGAGTAGCGCTATGTTCTAAATGCTTCGTTCTGAAGTATTCATTGCAATTGATTACGAGAAGCGCTATGTTCTAAATGCTCCGTTCTGAAGTATTCATTGCTATTGATTACGAGTAGCGCTATGTTCTAATGCTCTTCGCTGAAGTATTCACTGCTTACTGATTACGAGTAGCGTTATGTTCTAATGCTCTGCGCTGAAGTATTCACTGCTTACTGATTACGAGTAGCGTTATGTTCTAATGCTCTGCGCTGAAGTATTCACTGCTTACTGATTACGAGTAGCGTTATGTTCTAATGCTCTGCGCTGAAGTATTCACTGCTTACTGATTACGAGTAGCGCTATGTTCTAATGCTCTGCTCTGAAGTATTCACTGCGTGCTGGTTACGAGTGGCGCTATGTTCTAATGCTCTGCTCGAGAGGATTCCCTAATTAAAGGTTACGAGGAGCGTATGATCGTAGGCTCTCCTCAGAAGTCCAAGGCACAGTTCTTACGAGTGGTGTTGTGTTCGTCAGATTGGTCCCGAGGTGTACCAGGCCCGCTTGGCGCGTATAGCGCGGTAACCGCCACTGAGGCGCTACAAGTAACCGAAGTAGCGGCAGGCCCGCGAGGTCTGCCCTGGGTCCCTGCACGCCCCCCAGGAGTGGATCCCCAAACCCTACCACGGGGAGTAAGATATACAAGGGTGGCCTAGAGCCTGCAGGAAACATACTGGTGAATATCATACTGGTGAATATGGTGCTGGCAGATCAAAGGCTGACATAAGTGATTTGCCATTGTCATCTCATGAATTGCATGTATATCTCATGAATTGCATTTATATCTCATGGAGTGCATTTATATCTCATGAATAGCATTTATATCTCATGGAGTGCATTTTTATCTCATGAATTGCATTTATATCTCATGAATTGCATTTATATCTCATGAATTGCATTTACCTCGAACTGCTTGGATAAACTTGAGTTCTTTGCATAACATTCTACAGTGTGGCGTCCCTTATTGTGTGCGTTCCTTGCTTCAGTGGATGTGCGTGTTGTATGGCCGCTTTACACACAAGCCTTTGGGTGCCCAGCCGCTCGTGTCACGTTACCCCCTTAGGGCCTGGAGACCCCAGGTCTTACAACAAGCTTGTTAATCTCATCAATTTAGCTGAAAAAGTTGTTAGAACTTCTACTTAATTTAGTATCTAAAAACTAAACAAAGGACAACAGTAAATACAATTTGGGTCACATATCATGTGTCAATTACCATTTAACTAGGTGATGCTGGGGTAGGAGCATCCCACAACAGACAACATATTTCTTTCCGCTCGAACTTTGAGTCATCTCTCACTTTTTTTTATTATACCTCAAAAAATATGACTTGTCTCTTTTTATAGAGGATAGCATAAAGAATTTGCCCGTTACTAGTGATTAAAAATGGCAAGTATATAATGTGACCAATTTTTAAACGAAACTTTTCTATATCGTTTAAAAAAGAATGCCTTAACATGTATCTTTGCTGTTAATTTAGCATTAGACAGAAAAGAAGAAGTTTATTATAGGGACTTGAGCTTTATCTTGGATATTGCAACATTCATATGTGCTTTCCATGGTAATGTCATTTTGTTCTTCAGCATTTCTTGTCACAGCAGACACCTTACAGTATACCCAGTTGCCAGAAACAATGGGTAAGTAACAACAGATAAGAGACTGTATGTTGAGCACCTGAGCCTACTTATTAAATTCAAGTCTGATCTGGCATTGAGAGATGGACTGAGAAAGTCTACAATTATTCTGGTGGCTGTTCACTGTATTATGTCCAACCATGGACTCATGCTCACTTGACAAGAACATATGGAGGGAAAAAATCAACCTTAGATGCAAATGATGTCAACATTAGTTTGATGTTCAGAGACTGCAGGTTATTTTATACCCAGTGACAATTATTTGCACATTGTTCCTCCTTCCATACTCTCAAATTATTATATTTGCTTATCATGTCCGCCAAAACATTGCCAGTATGCCACCAGAATGTGTTAGTGAAAACAGTGACTCCTGAATGTTTCTCTGGCCACCAATTTTCAATACCATTACAGTGTTTTAATGTTGTTATGACTGCTACAGTCCTGCGGCCGTATGATCTAATATAACAGTGTTAATCTGTACCGCTATCACTGGATCGTATGTTAGGTGCGGTCTCCCACTCTCCTACCTCAGCGGCCGAATCTGCTGTATAGAGGTTAGATAACAGGGGACCGAGTACGCACCCCTGTTTCCAACCCAAAATGGGGGGATCTAATTAGAAATATGTTTGTTAGGGGTCGCTTATCTTGAACCTGAATATTGCAATACAGTGATTGAATTCGTTGCAGCAGAGGCTAAGAAACCACCCACTTGTCCCACAAAAATGTCCAACCAACACTATCAAAAGCCATACGATAGTGAGTGAAGCAGGCCCATAAACTGCAACTCTTCCCACAATAGCTTCGCTGACCGTCATTCATAATGTAAGCTTTACATCCTGCCTGATGGTTTAAAGTTAGAACAATTGAAATACATATCTCGGTGCCATCTTCTATAATTAGTCACTAGACCAGGGTCCACTGCCTTGAAAATGGGATACGAAGCTGATCCCTGCCACCGAAGCAGAATCGTTTGTGGGCATGAACGCATCTATGCCTGCTGCTAGTTCAACAAAGATTCTGTGGGAATCTTTCTTTTGGGCGGAGCTTTCACACGGTCAAGCATGTAAGTTCATGCCATTTATAACGTTCGAGTTTAGACTCTAGAATCTGATTTGGACCCTGGAACACTCAGAATGGTTAGGTTGGCTTTGCGATCTCACTAATGAGTTAAATCTCTGGAGATTGGGGCTGGATTTACAGTGCGAATGAGCAGTTGAGTATGATTGGCCATTAGCAAAGCACCTGACAGTCACATCTGCGTTGCACTAAAAATGTCTTGCTGTACTCCATAGCAATAGATGTTATGTGAATTTGCATAGCGCACAATTCCCTGGGGAGGGGATCAAGGCATTAAAACAGGAGCTAAATGGGCCGAGCCAGGGTTGGGGAGAGGTGAAGAGCCAGGTCTTTAGGGGCATATTTACAAGCAGGCGATAAAAAATTATCGCCGCTTTTGCGGCCGCTTTCGGCCGAAAAGCGGCGATAATTTTATCGCCTAATTAACAAGGCCACACTAACGTGTGAAACCTTCCTTTAGTGTCAGGATTCCTAACGCCCAGGTTTGCATCTCTAATGAGATGCAAAGTGGGCGTTCCTGACCTAACATGACAGGAGAAATGTCGCTAAGCGACATTTCTCCTGTCATCAAGCCCCACGCTATGAAGCATAGCGTCAGGAAAAGTAGCGATAACCCCTGTTATCGCTACTTTCCTTACGCCTGCTTCAGGACTAACTTAGCCATGATATCCTATGGAAGGTGGATATCATGGCTAAGTTTATGAGTCCCTATCAGCAAGCTAACGCGACATTGCGTGAGATTATCGCTGGGTTTCCAGCGATAATCTCACGTTAGGCAGTTAGCGTGAGGATTTTTATCGCTGAGGAGATAAGCGTTGCTAATAGCACGCTATCTCAGCGATAAAAATCCACGTTACCCGGCGATAATTATCCTCACGCTAAGAGCGCTGAGCGATAATTATCGCCGGGTGTTGCTGATATGCCCCTTAGTTTCTTGCAGAATTCAAGCACTGAGGGGGAGGTTCTGATGTGCAGGGGCTGGCAGTTCAAAGCTTTAGTAGCCACGCAGTGCTTAAGCAATAGGAAAGTCTGCTCACAGCCATTTTTGCAGGTTTCCTGCAAGTGTGAATTCCAATCTAGTCTGTTTCAGCCAATCTGTTTATATGTACTGTCACTTCCAAGTTTTACGCGTACATAGGTTTTCGAATTGACGCAGTGGGATGTTGTCAGCATCTGGTATTCTAATGAGCTGACTTAAGGGGCACTCTAGGCCTGACAAATTAAAATGGCTGTCCCTCCTGACACCCAGAGGCCAGTAGCCAGGGACACTTAGAGGTTAATGTCACTTGACATGCCATCCAGAATTCTGTCAAATTTTGATGGATCACGGGAGTTAACAGACCTGTAGGAAAATAACAGACATGGCATTTCATTATATTTTGCTGAAGTTAGGTCTTAATGCATAAAGTTGCCGCTGTGAGCAAGATTAGGGCATATATGAAGGCTGCAAATGAGTAGCAAAAAAGTAATTGTTAACGTTATCAGTGCAAGCGAATATTCAAAACACGAGCTACCTAGGTGCACGTTAGGGAAAAAGACTGTTCCTAATTCAAAAAAGATAGCTGTAAATGTCTATTGAAACAGAAATAATTCATTTTACTCTTGCTTTTGAAGACTTTAGAGTTAATCAGTTAGAAACTTGCACCTTGTTATAGAAATAAATAGAAAATCTGAATGCAAACTAAGAAACAAGTGTATCATGTGCAATGTCAATCCAAATGTCCTGACGCCTCTTAGCCTCAAATTTTACATCAACTGCCTTGGGCGTTTAAGAAAATGTCAAAAATAATGGAATTGTAAACCATGTGATTTTTATCACAGGGAAAATACTTCACTTGTATGCTGTGCATTATTTTTCGTATCTGAAATGTAATGAGTTGCGCAGCTGAACAGTGATTCATTATCATCTTAAGCTGCAATTGATTATGAAGGGTTTGTTAGACCTTGCAGTCTTGTCATTTAAAATTCCTGGAACACTGTATCTAAGAAAACAAATTTAATTTTTAACGTTTTCTCCAATACGTTTAGCAGGAGATAAATAAAAATACCTTTCTTCACAGAACGAAGGTAACATAAACTAAGTAACACCCTCTCAATATTGTGAGGCACACCTTGCTTCTGCAAAGAAATCCGTACGCAAGTAGGTCCAGTTCCCCTGTCAGAACAAACACGTTTTCATGACAAGGTACTCTTACAACTGTTCTCTTATGCCTAATGGTGAGACATAGGGCAAGGGCATATTGGAAAATAATGCTCCAAATGTATATGTTGTTTGTTTGCATTAAAACCATTTCCCATAGTTTTCACAGCACTCCCACCTCACTCTTTTATGTGTGAATAAATTGTACTAAAACGTGTGAGGAGGGTGTTCACTATATTTAAGCAAGACTTTCCCGTCCACTCCTTAGACACACCTCTGTGAATATCCACTAATATCAGAGAAGTTAAAACATGTGATTAGATAATTAGCTCAAGATCATTTGGTAACATAACGATTGAAATAACATCTGTTTCAGCGTATGTGACTTAGATATAAATTATGCAGGTGTAAGGTACACATTTTGTCATGAGTATATCAGGCTAACAACTCAAAAAATAATGTGGGAATTTGGCCTGCACTATGTGAGTCAAACATTGATATCAGAGAAATCATAAGGGGTGGAGCTATGCCCTGTGTGAGATGGCGGCTCGCTAGGCTTTCTCTGTTTAGCTCGACATGACTCCCGCAATGTCGGGACACACCGGCCACCAGCTCACACCACTACCTGTCACCTGGGTGTGGCCTGCAGTACGCCATTCATCCTCTGACACCGGGTCCCTGCCAAACAAAGCAACCTGCTTGAAGGCCACAGTGCTGCCGTGCAGCATGGCTGCTCCCCTCGGTGATGCCACAGACATTTTGGTAATGGGGTTGGCAAGTGCTGGAGCTGCTATCATAAGCAGCATCTTCACCTTAATTGCTGCTTAAACTCTGCTGGAGGACCACGCCTAGGGAGCCTCCTAATTCTTCTGGGAGACATTATTTTTTGAAGTGGGCAGCTGTTTCTATCTTCTGTTTCACCAGCTGATCACAGAGGCAGGGGCTTCCAGATGATGACGCAATTGACGGGTGATTCAGCCCCTGGAAACTCCCTGCCTGTTCCCGCCCCACCTTCTCCTTCCCTCTTGAGGGACCTCTGTCCGTCATGTAAGCGATCCTGGAATGGGAAGAGCACTCCCAATCACTGCTTTGCACTATCTGGGTTCCTACCACTGGACCCTCCACGGCGCACTTGTATTCTTAACCAGGTTTTCCCAGTGTTGCTTATACTGCCTTCGCCCACTGACTGCTATTATCCTGCTGTGGTTGACCTGCCCGTGCTTTAGAGGGATATGTCAAAGCCCCTAACAAAAGCTCTCACACAACTTCTTTTCTTTGGAGACAATCACTGGCTAATGCCTCTTGTCAACGCCCTCAAAACCTCTTAGTATGGACACGATCCTTGCCGAGCTAAAGCCCATGAAGGTCTCTGTGACATCCATGGAGCAGTCCACGGCGACAGTGGCGGTAGAATTAAAAAGTCTTTGTTGGGATTTCACCACTTTCCAGTCTCATCTGGCCTGCACCAACTCAAAGGTAATGGACCTGGAGAGAAAATTGGACTGAGCCCGGGACCTAGGCTCAGTATTCTGGAATCTGCAACGCAGAGTGACAAACCTGGAATATTGCAGATGAAGAGATATTATCTGCATTTTCGGGGTGCCAGAAAAAAGACATAAGGGCCCGATGCTAAGCAATTCCTCACTGCCTGGTTACCAACCTTCCTGAATGCCACTCTTGAACCAGCCTTGGAATTTCAGAGAGTACAATGACTAAAAACAAGACATGAACCCACAACAGATAAGCCCCATCTGCTAATAGCCTGCCTTCGGTGCCATAATCAAGCTTGTAACATTCTCCGATTGTTCTGCAGGTATGGCACTAATCTTCATGCTTGGATGGTGTTAGAAATTGGGTTTCTGGTTGGCAGAGGTATGTACCCTGTCCAAGTAGGAACCACAATCCTAGTCAGGGTAAGTCAGAAACACATTTTAAATTAACCTGTGCTCACCCTCTGTTAGCTTGGCACAGAGCAGCCAGGATTAACTTAAGAGGCAACATGTAATGTAGTTGTGCAATACTTCAAAGAGTCACACAGTGAAAACACCAGAAAAAGACTCCACACTAGTTTAGAAAAAAAGCTTATATTTTTATGAGTAAAACAAGACTCAAATGACAAAAATCCAACAGGTAGAAGCCACGAGATGGTTTTTTAAAAGGAATTAACTGTTTTGTAAGGCTTAGAAACAAATACTGCCAACTGAGACTATTTGGTCGCGCTTGACAGGGTCAAATCCAAAAGTTAAGTCTTTTTTTAAATGTATTTTTTTACCAAGTTTTATATAGCGCAAACATGACTGAAGGTATGGGATATCAGAGCGTATTACACAAGCACCAGTTGCGTTACATGAGTAAAGGCTTACTGCGATGGAGAGCGGGTCGGATACAGGGACCAGCATTGGCCCCCTGAACAGAACCTTGGATGTGCTGACATTGAGTGCGATGTGGAGAGAAAGGGAGGCGATGCAACGTCGTCGGTCCCGCACATGTAGGCGATGCATCAAGTCCAAGCTGAGCTCCATCAAGGATGCATCGAGAGTCAAGATGAAAAGAACCTTTGGGCGATTTGTCTTCGTCGAACCGCTGGTCTGAAAGCGTTGTGAGCAGCACTAAGCGATGCATTGGTGACGAGCCATGCAAAGTTGGAGATGTGTCGGATACTGGAGACGATGTGGGGTACGTGGAGCAGCAGCGATGCATCACAGTCAAGGGAAATGCGTTGGTTCTGATCAGCACAATGACATCAATGCATGAGTTTTATTGAGGCAGCACTTTCAACTCACTTCCAAGGGCCCTTTACTGGATTGTCACCACTTGGCCGAGCAAAACTCTCAACAGACAGAGTCCAGGTGCTGTTTGCCGGTTGAAGAGAGAAGTCTTTGATATTCCTGAGACTTCAGAAAACAGGAAGCAAGCCAAAATGCCCTTGGAGATACTTAGGTTCTGTGATGTACAGATGCAGGTCCAGTCCTTCTCACTCACAGGCAATAAGGCAGTAGGCAGCAGCACAACACAACACAGCAGTTCAGCAAACTGGCAGTCCCTCCAGCAGCACAGCAGTCCTGCTTCCTGGTAGAATGCCCCCAGTTCTAGAAGCATTCTGAGTTGGAGGTGTCAGACGTCCATCACATGCACCCATTTGTGCCTTTGAAGAGGGGAGATCTTCGATAGTTTCCGTACGACACCTTGGACCTTCTGTAATGCTGTTCTTGCCTTGCGGCTGTCTTTTGAGGTCTCTTCACGATGGGATGCAATGGCTTGTAAAACTGTTTCCATGACTTGTGACAATGTAGCCCCAGTTACACCGGAGACACCAGTTTGTTGACTATTTAAAGCTTGGTTTGAAGTTGATGCCTGTGGCGTAACAGTAAAGTTCTGATTTTGACTTGAATTCAAGACAGTCGGGGTGTAATCCCAGGTCAGTTCATTTGTTCCATGACAGCCTGCTTTCATCTTTTTAAATACTGTCCATTTTTTATCACGTAGATCCTTTGGAGGGTTAAAATCTGAGTCTGTACTGGTGTACGAGTCAGAATCGTTCTCAACTTCATCACCTTCATCCTCTGTGTCACCCGACAAGCTAAAGTCTTCTGATAATGAATAGAAGTCTGTGATATCTTTGTCTTTATCTTTGTCCGTCTCAATTGCCTCAATATGGTCAGTTTGGCGGTCATTTGTCTCGCTGTTTATTGTTTTAATTATTTTAAGTTCTCCATTCTGACTTAGACTTAGATCGGCGGTCTCTTCCCTCTCGGTTGTTGGCTGGGCCATATTATAAGGTGGTTGAGTGGCAGAATTTATTGAGACTCCCCTGGTCGGCTCTAATGTACAATTGCTGCAATTCTTACTGCCACTGTCGGTAGAGGGATTAGGACTAGGACTATCCGGCCCAACAATCATAGCGAGGGTAACTGGAGCCTTTGGCTGAGCCACTGAGAGATCTAAAGTCTCTAAAGTCTCGCAGGTAAGTACGGAAGTATCTCTAACACTGGTGATATTAGTAATATTAGAAGCAGAGGCGGGAAGAATCGCTTGACTTACCACGGTGTTCGCAGTGTCAGACCCCTCAGAGGTGGGCAGAGCGTCTTGTCCTCCACTGCATCTTTTGCTGTGATCGGGTGTATCCAAATCAGGAATCTTCTTCGTCTGCTTGATGACGGGCGCCGAGCCGTCAATATTCTCGATAACAATTCCAACAGCTACTGAGGCACAGTTGTCGGAATATCGTTAACAGTTAACTCCTTCGGCTGAACACGCCGGGTCGGCTTGTGTTGGAGTCTCTGGCTGGCAGCACGCATCATTGAGATGACAGTGGGGGCACTTGAAACAGAGGCGGCAGCAGATGGGGATGCAGTAGTATTTTTGCGAAGGATCTCAGTGCTGTGAATCGGAATTTTTTCAGCTGGACCCCCCGCAGGTTCCTCTCGGGAGGTTCCGCGTCTGTTACTCATTTCCTGGTCGCGGAGGGCCAGACGGGTTGCTCTTGTCTTAGCGGCTGCAGAGGCGAGAGCCGCCGCGTTCTTTGGAGGCATTGTATCACAAGCTGCGCCGTGTTCAGCCAGCAATTCGTGCACAGAGCCGCTGCCGCTACTCAGGTGTGGACGCCCAGGGAGAGGACAAATGCCGAGGGGGAGGCGGCTACAGACCAGTGAGCGCAGGACGGCGTATCCGATGATAGAAGCTAGCAGCGAAAGCGGCGTTCTCGAGATCGCGAATTGAGCAGGTAGAGTCAAGGATTCGACAGGCATCATATCTCAGTCCAAGTTTTTCTAGGACCCGCTTAAGCTATTGCGGTTCTTTCCAGTCGTGCCAAGGGAAGCATAATGTCTCTCTCAGAGAAATAACGTGGTAGTTATATCTAGCTGCATGTTTTGAGCCGGGCCGGTCAGGAGCTGCTACCGGCGTCTAGCCTGACGCCGCCATCTTGCCTCCTCCATGAAACGAGGTCCAAGGTGTCGTACGGAAACTATCAAAAACGATGGGCGCCTTTACAGAAAGGCTACACGACATAGAAGAACGGATCGTTCAGAATGAAACTGAAGCTGCCAGAGCAAATGATCGACTTGAAGCACATGAAGCAGAACTTAAAGATACTAGATGGAAACTGGAGGACTACGAAAATAGGCTTCGCAGAAACAACCTTCGCGTTCTTGGCGTCCCAGAGAAAGTCGAGGGGGAAGATTGTCGATCCTTCATCATACAATTGCTGCGCGACACCCTACCTGAACTTACTGCCTGGGACTGGAGCTACGAGGTACAGCGAGCACACAGAGTCCCCTTAACCCTAAAATCTAAAATCTACAGCACCAGTTGGGAAATACCCACGAGCGATTCTAGTTTATTTTGGAAACTTTACGCTTCGACAAGCCATATCTGATAAAGTTACGCCAGATAAACCTCGTAGTAAAGATTCCATTTCCTATTTTGTGCGCCCTGACTTTTGCCATTACACAGTTGAAAGGAGGTGGAGATTAAGACAGCTAATTAAGCCCTTTCAAGAAAAGAATGCAACGGTATATCTAAACAATCCGGCTAAACTAAAAGTGATTAATGGTGGACAAACTAAGTTTTTTACGTCCGAGATTAAGGCTAAAGAGTACCTAGACAGCTTAAAGTAAATTCTTAAACCACTATAATAAGCCTATATCTTCTCAGAATTACCGGTCTTCCTCACCTCAAATCGATATGTGGAATTTAGAGAGATGGCGATTCACGGCTATACAATTGTTGTACAATATTGCAGAGAAAAGGAAAAAATTTTCTGGTCACTCTTCTCTCCTCGATTTTTTTTTTGGCTTTGCTTTCTCTCTCCGTTTTCCCTTTTCTCTCTCTCCCCTTTTTTTTTCTCTCTCTTTTCTGTTTGTTCTTTTTCTGTTCCTTCATTCGGGGTTGTATGTTTCTTGCCGGTGTTGGTCAGCTATTGCTAACCCATCACCATAGACTCTTATGGAGTCTTGTTGCCTTCTTTTGGGGGTGCTGGGGTGGGCTAGTGGGGGTGTGCAGGGGAGGGTTCTGGGTGGGTTCTTGGTTGGGAGGGATGGGGGGGGAAAATGTGCTGTAAAATGAGCAGATCTGAGAATACTAAAAGAATATGGATGAACAATAAATCACTAAGTACGATTCATGTGCATTGTTCAAAAAATAAAACAATAAAATGGGGATGCTAAAATTAGGTTGTTGGAACGTGGCAGGACTTAACGACAAAGGAAAGAGGGCTCAATTTAATCAATTAGTGATTCAAAACTCATGGGATATTATATGTATACAGGAAACCCATATTCCGATACGAGAGATTGATAAGTTAATAATTCCGGGTTTCAACCTATTGGTTGCAACCACACAAACCTCTAAAACTAGGGGGGTCACTATTTTTGCAAGAACAGGACTCGGTACTCCAACACGTAAAAAGGCTGACACTTATGGTAGATGGGCCATTGTCCAACTTAATATAGGAATCGTCATATGTTCTATTTATGGTCCCAACCTCGATGACCCTACATTATTCATTGAGCTAGAGTTAGAATTAGCATCATGGACAGGCTCTCTAAATTTATGTGGCAACTTTAATCTAACAATAGACCAACCACAATATAATCAAAACCAACATACTTATATGGGTCGAAAACCAAGAGTGTTCAGGGCAGTACAAAATTTGACTCTTAGCCATAATCTTCAAGACATATGGTGCTTAAAGAATAGAAGGGATCCTGGATACACATATTTTTCCTATCCTCATAGAAAATATGTACGCATAGATTACATATACACAACCATTGATATTGCTTCCAATGCTTTTATTGTTAGAGCCCCAAAGACAATATCGGATCACAACGCACTTTGTTTAATATGTGAAGTCCCCAACTATAAGAGGGCCTGTCCACAATGGACATTCGACCGCAAACTTCTTGTTAATCAAGAATACATCACTCATATCAGGCAATAGACTCAAGAATTCTTTGATATTAATCAATATAGTGCCTCTCGGCTTAATGTTTGGGACTGCTTCAAGCCGCATTAAGGGGTGAGACCGCTACTTTTGTCGCCAGTCGTAAAAAAGAGCGGGAAAAATTACATATTCAACTGACAAATAGACTTATAGAATTAGAATATTTACATGCTAATCAGCTACATTTTGGGATTCAGGCCGAGGACACTCTTAGTAAGATCTTAGTGCTTAAAGCCGAGATTAACAATGACCTAACTCGTAAGGCGGCCGAAATTCTCCAAGCGAATCGGAGTAAAATCTATGAGACCGGAGAGAATGTAGGGAGATACCTTGCCCTTAGAACTCGGCAATCACAGTCTCGTAACTCCATCCAGAGCATCAAATATGGTGGGCTGGAATATACCACTTAAGAGGATATAGCTACATGCTTCCATGATTATTACCAAAAACTGTATCAAAATGAAGATCAGCGGTCAGCAGCTGATACTAAGGACTTCCTAGAGAACTGGCTTGAAGAGACTAATCTGACTAATAGCATTGATGATGATACAAAAGAAGAGCTCGATAAAGAAATATCCAGAACAGAAGTAGAACTCGCCTTAGCCGAATTAGCAGCAGGAAAGGCGGCGGGACCAGATAAAATACCTATTGATCTCTATAAAATATTGGGCAACTTAATCATCCCATTCCTGCATGATCTCTTTCTTGGGATACAATGGCATGGTAAACCTCCCCAATCCTGGAAGCAAACGAACATAGTTATCTTCAGGAAAAAAGATAAACCGCCAGAATTAACAACATCATACCGGCCAATATCCCTGATTAATTCAGACTCAAAAACATATGCTAAAATTTTTGCCAATCGCTTGAGCAGGATTGTCGAACGTCTGGTCTCTCCCTGGCAACATGGTTTCATACCTGGCAAGAGTACTACAGATCATACACGTAGAGTGATCTCCCTCTTTGACATCATGGGAGTAGGGGGGGCCGGATGTCGATGATCTTGCTTGATGCTGAGAAAGCCTTCGACCGGGTCTCTTGGCAGTTTCTTTGGGAAATACTAGCCATCAACAACATTGGCCCGGCCTTTATAAAATCTATTAAAGCCCTCTATGCTGACCCCGAGGCAAAAGTAATGACTGGCGGATGTGAGTCTGCAATTATTAATATCCAAAGAGGTACACGACAAGGCTGCCTGTGCTCTCCATTATTATTCGCATTATGTATCAACCCTCTAATTCTCAAACTATTAACATCAACAGTGATTAAACCTATCAACGTTGGCATTTATAGCACTAAAGTTCTTGCCTACGCCGATGACGTTGCGGTTCTAACAACTAATCCCACTGAGGCCTTAACTGATATTGAAGAAACTACCCGAACTTTTGGTCTATATTCTGGGTACTCACTGAACCAAGATAAAACAATGGTGCTATCTACTGCCAATACGCCCTTCATAAGTCCATACAGAGTCAATAAGGCAAAATACCTTGGAGTGAACATTTCGCCAAAAATTAGCGAAATTAATGAAATAAACTATGACCCTCTAATTAAAAAAATAAAAGCAGATTTACTCAGAGTAAATAACCTTCATCTTTCCATAATTGGCAGAGGAAATTATGTTAAAATGGTGGTATTCCCAAAGATTCTCTATTTATTTCGAGCTATTCCCCTTCTTGCTAGCAATGACACAATCAAAAAATTAGATCGGGCAATATCATCCTTTATCTGGAGCTACGGGAAGACAAGGAGAGCCCTAGCTAAGTTAACATTACCATCTTCTAGAGGTGGCTTAGCAATTCCAAATCTAACTTATTATCTATGGGCCGCTTTTCTACAACAAATGATGGTTCTGCTTACACCCGGCACCAACATTAACAACGATCATGGTCAACATATACCTTCAATTTATGAGCTAATGTTGGGCAGCAAAGCAAGAGGTCTGCTACTGAGACAAGTAGAACCTTCTTACTTTAAAAAAATTAAATTTAAGACCTTTATAGATGCCCGTAAAACCTGGAATAGAATTATTAAAATACTTTCAATTTCAAAATATACCAAATATACACCGTTATGGTATAGCGCAGTCATACCGCAATACCTCAATGATAATATAACAAGGTGGTGGGCGAAGCTAGGTATTATAACTATTGGGGATTTTCTGGATAGTGAGGGCAAAACAACATTTGACGAACTATACGCTAAATATCATATCCAACCCACAGACTATTTAAAATGTATTCAAATTTACACAAGTCTTACACAAATTAAATCTGACACAGAATTAAAACCCATACCACTCCTAGACCTTATAGGAAAACATTCTACCAGAATAAGTAATTTGTATGACATCTTCATAAGAAATCACCCCGATGACCTTGAATATATAGAAACTAGCTGGGCTTATAAACTGAATAATGTTAATGTTGATATAGATATGACTCTCTACCTGTCTTCTAAAGTTTTACTTGCCTGTAATTTAAAGGCCCAAATCTATAAAACTACATTCAATTTATATTACACACCCTTCAAACTGTTCTCCTGGGGTAAGATAGAACATGATAAGTGTCCCAGATGTACTCTAGGACCTGCTGACCTTATACACATGCTTTCGGATTGCCCTAAACTAGAACAGCTTAAAAATGCTATCATTAAGTATTGGGTCGAAATTTTCGGGCACAAGATAAAAACATCAACCACTCTGTTTTTGTTAGGATATGATGATTCTCTTGGCCTCACCAATCTAGAAATTCCTGCTATTTACATAGGCACTGCGGTCTATAGAATAACTTTAGCAACAAGATGGAAAGATCCCGAAGCACCAACTTTCCAGGGATGGCTAAATAGACTATTAGCAATATACAAGCAAGAAATAGCAATTTATTGAGCCAGAGGGAAAAAGTCTCGACTTTACGGGGAACAAGTTTGGTCACCAATAGCTAATTGGTATGAGCAGCTGAGGGACTAATTAGATCCTCTTGTTAACACACGTATATATAAAGGCTTCCTTCAGCTTAAATGCTCTATTGTATTTCAAGAGAACTTCGCTCTTTCAATGCTATTTTTATCTTTAAAACGACTTATTTATTTATTTATTTTTTTATTTTTTTCAAGAAATGTAATTGGAATCTTATTTATGTTGACCTTAATATTTATATGCCTAGTACTTGTTGTCTGTTCTGCCACCCTAAAGCTTTGATTATTATTGCTTTTTTCGTTTTTTGTGCTTTCCCCTGTTGTATAGCGCTATATTTCTCTTTTGTATCTCTCGAATCTGCTCAATAAAAATTAAAAACAAAAAAAAAAAAAAAAAAAAAAGAAGGGGGGAGATCTTCAATTAGATGCCATTGAGGTACACAAGTCCCTTTCTTTCCTGCCCTGGCTCCAGCTTTCAGGTGTCATCCCATCCCTCCCATCCCTCCCATCCTGCCCCGAATGGCCCATCTGTCACACCTATGCTCCCTTTGTGTGCGGCTGTCTACAGGGAATGCAGAAAGCCACCTGTCACCTACCCCCCAGATGTGTATTGAGAGACAGACAGAATGCACCTAATGGTCACAGTAAGAAAATGCCAACTTTCTAAAAGTGTAGCAAGATAATGGGCAACCCTAATGTTCCTTGTGAGCTTGGGTAATGACGTTAGAAGGTAAAGGTGCCTACAAGGGAATCATTCAAGAATTATTGCTCAAAATGACTTAGATATGATAACATCTTATGAGTCAGAGAGTTCAAATGTAGGCTTTGTCATCTCACAAATTGCTTCTTATTCTTTTCGCATGAAGATTGATGTTTTCTTTCTCTGACTCTTTGACTGCAACATGAAAAGGTTTTTGTAAAGTGAACTAATAACAATGTTGATGGGGACAGGAAGCATTAAAGTAAAGGCTGCCATTTTTTTTCTAATACACAACAAAACTTAAATATTTGTAAATGAAGTGTATAAATATTAAAAAAAATATATCAGCATTTGGGAAAGCAGAAATATCACACTTTCTATTGTAATTGAAAGGATAAAAAACAAATCAAGACACTTCATTTGCAATGCACAAATAACAAGTACTCACTGAACCCCAATTCCCACACATTATTCCTTGTGCACTGTATAGCTTTATAAGTAAAACTTCCTGTCTGGTCAAAAGTTGTGCCCATTTCAATGGAAAATGCGCTGTCTGTAAATGGCAGGGCTCTACTTTATCATGCTTTTTAATATATTTGTGACAATGTGCTCCAAAATGCACGACCGTCCACTTAGTACTCTCTTACAACTCTCCTGCTGAATGGGAGTAGCTCATTTGCTGCATTTGTTATTTGGGTGATGTTTTAATTGTCCTCATTCCCTATGACTTCAGTAGCGTAACATTTACGGCAGCAGCCATAGTAAAAATTACTAGAGCACTACGGAGGCCAACATCTCTTTGCACATAAGCGGCTAGTCCACAAAAACGTTTATGTGTATGGAATGTGGTAAGATACCATAAATCATGATATCACACCTTGGACAGAGTACGTTGCTACTAGGTATATAAATCAGATCTAAAACAAAGGCATATGCCTGAATACGTTTATAAGACAAAGAAAGGCAGTAGGGCTATAGGACATTTGCGCTAGTATTTATCCGCATTAGTTCATCATTTAGACCCAGACATTGAACTGTTTCTGATTCTACCGCCAACAAATCACTACACACAAATACTTAACACATACAGGACAGGAGTGTCTATTATCTACACAGGTGTTATCACTGATAATTTCAATGATCTGTTTTTTAGAAACTTCACATTTCCATCATTGATGATGCCCAGATATCATAATTAATATAGACCAAATATATAAATTATCCAACCCGTAATTACATGAGTAAACATTAGTAATACACAGGAGTCACAGAATCTTGATGAAAATATTGATTTATTTCTTTCTATTCTTTTTGTAGATGTAAACATGAATTCAGCCCAGCCAACGCATTTTGTCCTAAACAAACTTCATCAGGGCTGAAACGATTAAAACAGATACACAAACGTTTTGTGCAGCTTTTTCCTTTAAATATACATATGTTCACCTAAATCATTTTCATACATTAATCAACAAATAATCAATACAAATAGACTGTGACTCCACCTACACCAATAGATCATATGTACATTCATACAGAATCAGATGTCTATAATGAATATTTCGAAAATGCACTGATACATATTGGAGACACAATTTAGATAAGGAACAAAACAATGTGACGTTAGCTAGATTCCTACAAAACAGATCAGTTTACCATGATAGATTAAGACACTCCACATTTCTTACTGTTGGCAGAAAATCAATTTTTAGGACCCCAAATAATATAATCCTATTCCATAAAACTCACTTTTAAGTAAATGCTCAAAACCAGGTGTGATATAGAAAATGGACGACCCAATAAACCCTTGAGGGCTTGGGTAATGTTACATGAACTGGTAAAGGGATGCCTTCAAGGGATTAATTTGGATACTTAGTTATATATTTGGCAATTATTTGATATAGGATAATTATTTTCCTATAAAACTGAAGTCCATCAGTATTCACGTATTCTAAATTGTATCTTATACATCAGTCATATAGATCAATAAATGAAGCCAGAAAACAAAGTTCATTGAGAATCAATCAAACTAGAAAGAGCAGAAAAAGCAACGGGTGTGTAAAAACGAAACTTTATATCAATCAATGAAGTCAATGAAGTCAAGGGTACTGAAAATGGACAGTTATACAGATAGTGGAAGGAAATGGTACAATCAATTGTTCCTTCACATGAAATTAATCAAACACTTTTTCACAATAATAGTAAATAATTATAAGGAAAAAAGTGTGATAGTCGACGTTTCGGTCTTTTAAATCTCCATTCATAAGACCATCTTCAGGACAAGTCGATTAAAAGGTGACCCCTAGAGATAAAAATACAAATTAAACTTAACACACACCCGTATGAAATAGTCCGTAATCTCTATTACAGTAGAATGGACAAATCATTATCAATTGCACATTATATAGAGATACAATTCATAAAAAATGCATCAAAGATGCATCAAATTAAAGGAATGCAAAAGGTACAAATTTGTCAATACTAAATTATTTCCATAGAGCCTATAGATGGTCATAGATCCAAATGTGCATCCTAGATTGCAACAAATATTTGTAATGTACTGAATAGTTAACTATATTTAAATTAAAAAGCAGCTAGGTTGAATCAGCGCCGATTTGTTTTATCCAAAATGAAACAAACATTTATATTGATTATGACAATTAAATGTCAAATATCCCAGTGATATACTCGACTATACTGTGTTATTAGTCTAGCTTTCTGTATATAACGGTGAATCAAAAGTTGAAAATTGGTCTAATTTTCATAGGAAGTGCCTACTAGCGTCAATTCGAATCTGAGAAGTATAGCATTCAATAAGGCAACCTTGGAGAATCAAAGAGTCACCAAATGCTTAGTATAAACAACACACAGTGATCAATAAGTCATATTGGCAAATGTATATATCCCCATTCAGAGATTACGATACAGGATATAGTATGAAGCAGATAATGCAATCTTTTAAGGATGTTAATAAATTTAATTAGACAACAACAAATGGATTTTGTGGTACCTTATTTTTTGTGGGATTATCTCCCAAACAAGAAACCTGATGAAATTGGAGAGTATCGAGGTCTGGTGATATTTAGATCTCACTTTTGTGAAGCGCGTGTCTTCAATTTAATACTACTAAGAAAAGAGAATAGTGAGGCATTTAGGATATGTCAACAGACATTGCCACACGGTGAAAGACGCGCACAATTCTGAAATGCCTACCTGGCAATTCTCGGTAGTTATGGCCAAATCCAAACATCAAGTGGCTTAATTCAAATAGAGGGAGAATTGAATCTCACTTCAACCGGCACGTGTTCTCATTCGATTAAAACTAGTAGAGGAAACATTTAAACATTTTTTAAGAGATCGTATCTGACTATCATCAAGTCAGGCTATTTAAAGCATCTAAATGCTATGAACGTACCTCGCGGTTCACCAGCGGTTACACGGGCGGCATGCAATCAGGTAGCAACGACCGCACGCCATTGAACCACATTTAAAGTGTACGTAATAATCGAAGAGGGACTTAACCGAAGCCTCGGGGCATATAGTTTCTGTATGTCGCGGCCATCTTAACATGGCAAAGTATTATCCGATTTGGATATCTGATGAAAAATGACTCTAGCTTCTATTATGCCTGAATGATGGATTTTTATTGACTTACTCTATAAAGTTAATACTCGTAGAAAATGAAAAAAGTGGTGAAGTTAGTCAACATCTTTAGCGCGAAGGTAAACGATCGGCCATCTTGGTTTGGGATGGCGAATTTAGCAAATATAACGGCTCACATGGATTTATCCAAATCAGAAATATATTAAAACACATGTGAATAAGGTTTAAACGGTTTGGCCTCATATTTATACTGTATCTGTCATCACATTCAAAAATTAGAGCAAAATTGTTAAATCAACAGACATAAACATGGGATATTGTTCTCAACAGCTTATTCAAACGTGTCAACAATATTCACATAAAGATCTTCAATCAAAATTGTGAAACCTGATTTAAACAAATACAATCTAGTAATCATTATATGTGATGAGCAGTCTAATTTCGTACATATTGCGAGCATGTAGATGGAAATTGCAAGGCAAACAGATTGTTGACACAACAAACTTACACAAAGTACAAAACAAAGCTGCAGAGGTTGTTTCTATAACGTTCATTCTTAAACCGTACATAAATACATAAGTACATCGTGTCCCAGTTGATTATCAGTACAATAACATCCAATACAGAAAGTGTATTTTGAAAAAATAGCACAATTGGTTATCTGTCAGGTGAAAGGATGATATTCTAACATTTCCAGGGAGTGTCGCTATAATGTTGATATCACAATAAATTTGGAAAATATACAGATATCAGGGGAACCTAACAGTCTTATAAGCATGCTAAAGTATGCCATTCAGTTGATGAGTTGAGTCCTTGGTGAATCAAGTTGGTAAGGCATATCAATTTACCTTCTCGCATAGTTAAGACCTGATCAACATTGTTTTGTCTTTTAGTGGGTTTTATTACATCCAGTACCCACCATTTCATCTCATTTTCAGAATGACCATATTTTTGATAATGGTCAACAAGAGGTGCATTTTCCGTCAGGCATCTAATGCGGGATTGATGCTGTAAAATTCTTTTCTTCACAGGTTGAACCGTTTTGCCAATATAGTGAAGATTACACGGGCATTGTATGCAATATACCACATTTCGTGTATTGCAATTGGAAAAATTTTTAAGTGAGATTGTAATGTTATTAATGGTACAAGTCTTTGTGATTTGTGTGGTGTTGCACGCCAGACACATATTGCATTTGTAGTGTCCAATAATAGGAGACAGTTGTCTCATATTATCCACAGTATGTTTTGTATCATCTTCATAGGCCCTCACTAACCTATCTTTTAGGTTGGTACCCCTTTTGAAAGAGAAAAGAGGTTTTTCGATAAGTTCAGGTAGATTCCTCAGCAGATTCCAGTGTTTGTTTACGATCTTTTTGATTGCATTAGTATGTGTGCCAAATGTGGAAACACAGACCAATCGTGGCTCTTTAGGACGTTCTTTGACACTAAGTAATGTCTCTCTATTATTGAACCAGGCACGTTTCATGGATTTCTTAAGGAGTTTAGAAGGGTAGCCTCTGGCTTTAAGTTTTTCTCTCAGTTTATTTGCCTCTATGAAGTAATCATCTTTGAACGTGCAATTCCTACGTAAACGTAGGAACTGGCCAAACGGCAGGCCGTCTTTTAATGCCTGGGGGTGATGGCTTTGATATTCTAGAAGTGTATTTCTAGAGGTGGGTTTTGTATATAGAGAGGTATATAGATGGTTAGTTGTGTCATTCTGGATAGTGATATCCAGAAAATTCATCTTGTTTTTATCAAATTCTATAGTGAATTGTAGATGAGGACTTCTCAAGTTCAACCAACAATGGAACGCTTCAAGTTCGTCTTGTGTGCCATGCCAAACCATAAACACATCATCAATATATCTAAGCCACTTCCTGATGTTGGTGAAAAATGGATTAGATATATTGAGGACGTGATCATTTTCAAATGTGGATACATAGATATTAGCAATATCTGGGGCATAAACAGCTCCCATCGCCACTCCTTTCTGTTGTTGGTAAAAGGTGTTGTGGAATATGAAGAAGTTTTCACATAATGAAATACGCACACATTCAATTATGTACTCTGTAGGTACCCGATGAGGTCTTGGTCTAGTCTCAAGAAGTTTATCCAAAATCTGTAAGACTTCTTGTTGTGGAATATTTGTATATAAGCTCTCTATGTCCATAGAGACCAAATATTCAAATGTGGGGTCAAAATCATAATTTTCGACCGTGTTAATCACAGCCATAGTATCCCTGATATAGGAGGGTTGGTTAATGGCAAATGGTCTGATGAAATAATCCGCGTATTGAGCCAATGGTTTCAAAATAGAATTACAGCCTGAAACTATCGGGCGTCCTGGCGGGTTAAAAGGGTCTTTATGCACCTTTGGGAGCATATATATCGCGGGTACTGTAGGTGTTTTATTGATAAGGAAAGCCGCCTCCTTATCAGAAAGCCATCCACCCTCAGAACCTGATTTACTTAGTTTTGCTATTTCTTGCGTTAGTCTGCTTGTGGGGTTAGTCGCCAGTTTTTTATAATGGGATGTAACAGAGAGTTGTTTAGCCACCTCTAAATCATATTTCTCTCTGTCCCAAAGAACTATACCTCCTCCCTTGTCCGCCGGTTTTATAAGAACATTAGGGAGTGATTGTAAGTTCCGAAGGGCTGATTGTTTCTCTTTGGAGAAATTAGATTTGTATTTCATCCTTTCACTGAAAAGATTGTCAATTTCAATGAGTATGGCGTTCTCGAAGGTTACAATTTCTTTTCTGATCATTGAATCAGTAGGATAGAATGTTGACCGATTTCTTAGACCTGTCACTCCAGGGTTAGTTATTAAATCCCTGTTAGCACAGTAATTCTTAAGTCTTACCGTGCGGAAAAATTTGTACATTTCTAGTTTTGTCTGAAATAGATCATTCCTATAGGTGGGGATAAAACTCAAACCTGCTGAAAGGACTGCAGTCTCCTGTTCTGATAATATATGTGACGACAGATTAAAGATAGGTATCGTTTGATTGGGATCTACCATTCGTAGTATTGATTGCGAGTCTGGCGGAACCCTGGTGTGTATTGGTTGCGATACCATCCTCGTTTGGATGGCCGTTGTCTCCGAGGGGGACCCGTGCCTCGGCGATCCTGGCCTAAAAAATTCTGTCTAGAGGTAGATGGTTGTTGGTCGTATTGTCGGTAGGGTGTGTCTGTTGAATGATCACTACCCGTATCCGAATTTGTGTCAGAAAAAGTAATTCTTTTTTTATTAGTCTGGGCTGAATTTTGTGGATTATAAAAATCCTTTTGTAAATAGGGGTAAGTCTTTTCTTTATTATATCTTTTAATGTCGTTTTGAAGTTTCTCAGTTTTTTTGTGAGCGTTAAACTCTTCAAATTCTTTTATCGTTTGTTGAATTTTTTCCAAAAGAAATTTACCATTGGTTATGGCCGAATCTCCTAGTATCTTTTTTTCTAGGGTTTCTATTTCTTTTGTTAAGATTTTGAGTTGCCTGAGAGCTGTTTCTATGCTCAAAACCATCCAGGTGCGAGAGCACTTGTTTGCTGAAAAACTGAAGCCTGTTTTAAATTCTTCATCATCCGTAAAAATTATTGGAATGTTACGAATTTGTAGACCGGATGGAATAATGTTGGCATTGAGACAGTCGGTTAGGAACTTAGCATGCAGTTCTGTGCGCACAAGTTTCTTTTTAAGGCGCTCTAATTGATTTAGGTCTGATTCATACGGAAATTGGGCTGTTAGACCTTTGTTACCCAATAATGAGGGACCTCCTGCAATTTTAAGAATATATTCATCAGAGTAAGATAACGTCTCTGCTTCAGACATAGATAACGAGTTGCTAACACAAATCAACAAACAAAACCACTTAGAAGTGATCCACAACAGACAACTGTCTGCGCTTAAAACTGATATAGAAAATGGACGACCCAATAAACCCTTGAGGGCTTGGGTAATGTTACATGAACTGGTAAAGGGATGCCTTCAAGGGATTAATTTGGATACTTAGTTATATATTTGGCAATTATTTGATATAGGATAATTATTTTCCTATAAAACTGAAGTCCATCAGTATTCACGTATTCTAAATTGTATCTTATACATCAGTCATATAGATCAATAAATGAAGCCAGAAAACAAAGTTCATTGAGAATCAATCAAACTAGAAAAAGCAGAAAAAGCAACGGGTGTGTAAAAACGAAACTTTATATCAATCAATGAAGTCAATGAAGTCAAGGGTACTGAAAATGGACAGTTATACAGATAGTGGAAGGAAATGGTACAATCAATTGTTCCTTCACATGAAATTAATCAAACACTTTTTCACAATAATAGTAAATAATTATAAGGAAAAAAGTGTGATAGTCGACGTTTCGGTCTTTTAAATCTCCATTCATAAGACCATCTTCAGGACAAGTCGATTAAAAGGTGACCCCTAGAGATAAAAATACAAATTAAACTTAACACACACCCGTATGAAATAGTCCGTAATCTCTATTACAGTAGAATGGACAAATCATTATCAATTGCACATTATATAGAGATACAATTCATAAAAAATGCATCAAAGATGCATCAAATTAAAGGAATGCAAAAGGTACAAATTTGTCAATACTAAATTATTTCCATAGAGCCTATAGATGGTCATAGATCCAAATGTGCATCCTAGATTGCAACAAATATTTGTAATGTACTGAATAGTTAACTATATTTAAATTAAAAAGCAGCTAGGTTGAATCAGCGCCGATTTGTTTTATCCAAAATGAAACAAACATTTATATTGATTATGACAATTAAATGTCAAATATCCCAGTGATATACTCGACTATACTGTGTTATTAGTCTAGCTTTCTGTATATAACGGTGAATCAAAAGTTGAAAATTGGTCTAATTTTCATAGGAAGTGCCTACTAGCGTCAATTCGAATCTGAGAAGTATAGCATTCAATAAGGCAACCTTGGAGAATCAAAGAGTCACCAAATGCTTAGTATAAACAACACACAGTGATCAATAAGTCATATTGGCAAATGTATATATCCCCATTCAGAGATTACGATACAGGATATAGTATGAAGCAGATAATGCAATCTTTTAAGGATGTTAATAAATTTAATTAGACAACAACAAATGGATTTTGTGGTACCTTATTTTTTGTGGGATTATCTCCCAAACAAGAAACCTGATGAAATTGGAGAGTATCGAGGTCTGGTGATATTTAGATCTCACTTTTGTGAAGCGCGTGTCTTCAATTTAATACTACTAAGAAAAGAGAATAGTGAGGCATTTAGGATATGTCAACAGACATTGCCACACGGTGAAAGACGCGCACAATTCTGAAATGCCTACCTGGCAATTCTCGGTAGTTATGGCCAAATCCAAACATCAAGTGGCTTAATTCAAATAGAGGGAGAATTGAATCTCACTTCAACCGGCACGTGTTCTCATTCGATTAAAACTAGTAGAGGAAACATTTAAACATTTTTTAAGAGATCGTATCTGACTATCATCAAGTCAGGCTATTTAAAGCATCTAAATGCTATGAACGTACCTCGCGGTTCACCAGCGGTTACACGGGCGGCATGCAATCAGGTAGCAACGACCGCACGCCATTGAACCACATTTAAAGTGTACGTAATAATCGAAGAGGGACTTAACCGAAGCCTCGGGGCATATAGTTTCTGTATGTCGCGGCCATCTTAACATGGCAAAGTATTATCCGATTTGGATATCTGATGAAAAATGACTCTAGCTTCTATTATGCCTGAATGATGGATTTTTATTGACTTACTCTATAAAGTTAATACTCGTAGAAAATGAAAAAAGTGGTGAAGTTAGTCAACATCTTTAGCGCGAAGGTAAACGATCGGCCATCTTGGTTTGGGATGGCGAATTTAGCAAATATAACGGCTCACATGGATTTATCCAAATCAGAAATATATTAAAACACATGTGAATAAGGTTTAAACGGTTTGGCCTCATATTTATACTGTATCTGTCATCACATTCAAAAATTAGAGCAAAATTGTTAAATCAACAGACATAAACATGGGATATTGTTCTCAACAGCTTATTCAAACGTGTCAACAATATTCACATAAAGATCTTCAATCAAAATTGTGAAACCTGATTTAAACAAATACAATCTAGTAATCATTATATGTGATGAGCAGTCTAATTTCGTACATATTGCGAGCATGTAGATGGAAATTGCAAGGCAAACAGATTGTTGACACAACAAACTTACACAAAGTACAAAACAAAGCTGCAGAGGTTGTTTCTATAACGTTCATTCTTAAACCGTACATAAATACATAAGTACATCGTGTCCCAGTTGATTATCAGTACAATAACATCCAATACAGAAAGTGTATTTTGAAAAAATAGCACAAATTCAACAAACGATAAAAGAATTTGAAGAGTTTAACGCTCACAAAAAAACTGAGAAACTTCAAAACGACATTAAAAGATATAATAAAGAAAAGACTTACCCCTATTTACAAAAGGATTTTTATAATCCACAAAATTCAGCCCAGACTAATAAAAAAAGAATTACTTTTTCTGACACAAATTCGGATACGGGTAGTGATCATTCAACAGACACACCCTACCGACAATACGACCAACAACCATCTACCTCTAGACAGAATTTTTTAGGCCAGGATCGCCGAGGCACGGGTCCCCCTCGGAGACAACGGCCATCCAAACGAGGATGGTATCGCAACCAATACACACCAGGGTTCCGCCAGACTCGCAATCAATACTACGAATGGTAGATCCCAATCAAACGATACCTATCTTTAATCTGTCGTCACATATATTATCAGAACAGGAGACTGCAGTCCTTTCAGCAGGTTTGAGTTTTATCCCCACCTATAGGAATGATCTATTTCAGACAAAACTAGAAATGTACAAATTTTTCCGCACGGTAAGACTTAAGAATTACTGTGCTAACAGGGATTTAATAACTAACCCTGGAGTGACAGGTCTAAGAAATCGGTCAACATTCTATCCTACTGATTCAATGATCAGAAAAGAAATTGTAACCTTCGAGAACGCCATACTCATTGAAATTGACAATCTTTTCAGTGAAAGGATGAAATACAAATCTAATTTCTCCAAAGAGAAACAATCAGCCCTTCGGAACTTACAATCACTCCCTAATGTTCTTATAAAACCGGCGGACAAGGGAGGAGGTATAGTTCTTTGGGACAGAGAGAAATATGATTTAGAGGTGGCTAAACAACTCTCTGTTACATCCCATTATAAAAAACTGGCGACTAACCCCACAAGCAGACTAACGCAAGAAATAGCAAAACTAAGTAAATCAGGTTCTGAGGGTGGATGGCTTTCTGATAAGGAGGCGGCTTTCCTTATCAATAAAACACCTACAGTACCCGCGATATATATGCTCCCAAAGGTGCATAAAGACCCTTTTAACCCGCCAGGACGCCCGATAGTTTCAGGCTGTAATTCTATTTTGAAACCATTGGCTCAATACGCGGATTATTTCATCAGACCATTTGCCATTAACCAACCCTCCTATATCAGGGATACTATGGCTGTGATTAACACGGTCGAAAATTATGATTTTGACCCCACATTTGAATATTTGGTCTCTATGGACATAGAGAGCTTATATACAAATATTCCACAACAAGAAGTCTTACAGATTTTGGATAAACTTCTTGAGACTAGACCAAGACCTCATCGGGTACCTACAGAGTACATAATTGAATGTGTGCGTATTTCATTATGTGAAAACTTCTTCATATTCCACAACACCTTTTACCAACAACAGAAAGGAGTGGCGATGGGAGCTGTTTATGCCCCAGATATTGCTAATATCTATGTATCCACATTTGAAAATGATCACGTCCTCAATATATCTAATCCATTTTTCACCAACATCAGGAAGTGGCTTAGATATATTGATGATGTGTTTATGGTTTGGCATGGCACACAAGACGAACTTGAAGCGTTCCATTGTTGGTTGAACTTGAGAAGTCCTCATCTACAATTCACTATAGAATTTGATAAAAACAAGATGAATTTTCTGGATATCACTATCCAGAATGACACAACTAACCATCTATATACCTCTCTATATACAAAACCCACCTCTAGAAATACACTTCTAGAATATCAAAGCCATCACCCCCAGGCATTAAAAGACGGCCTGCCGTTTGGCCAGTTCCTACGTTTACGTAGGAATTGCACGTTCAAAGATGATTACTTCATAGAGGCAAATAAACTGAGAGAAAAACTTAAAGCCAGAGGCTACCCTTCTAAACTCCTTAAGAAATCCATGAAACGTGCCTGGTTCAATAATAGAGAGACATTACTTAGTGTCAAAGAACGTCCTAAAGAGCCACGATTGGTCTGTGTTTCCACATTTGGCACACATACTAATGCAATCAAAAAGATCGTAAACAAACACTGGAATCTGCTGAGGAATCTACCTGAACTTATCGAAAAACCTCTTTTCTCTTTCAAAAGGGGTACCAACCTAAAAGATAGGTTAGTGAGGGCCTATGAAGATGATACAAAACATACTGTGGATAATATGAGACAACTGTCTCCTATTATTGGACACTACAAATGCAATATGTGTCTGGCGTGCAACACCACACAAATCACGAAGACTTGTACCATTAATAACATTACAATCTCACTTAAAAATTTTTCCAATTGCAATACACGAAATGTGGTATATTGCATACAATGCCCGTGTAATCTTCACTATATTGGCAAAACGGTTCAACCTGTGAAGAAAAGAATTTTACAGCATCAATCCCGCATTAGATGCCTGACGGAAAATGCACCTCTTGTTGACCATTATCAAAAATATGGTCATTCTGAAAATGAGATGAAATGGTGGGTACTGGATGTAATAAAACCCACTAAAAGACAAAACAATGTTGATCAGGTCTTAACTATGCGAGAAGGTAAATTGATATGCCTTACCAACTTGATTCACCAAGGACTCAACTCATCAACTGAATGGCATACTTTAGCATGCTTATAAGACTGTTAGGTTCCCCTGATATCTGTATATTTTCCAAATTTATTGTGATATCAACATTATAGCGACACTCCCTGGAAATGTTAGAATATCATCCTTTCACCTGACAGATAACCAATTGTGCTATTTTTTCAAAATACACTTTCTGTATTGGATGTTATTGTACTGATAATCAACTGGGACACGATGTACTTATGTATTTATGTACGGTTTAAGAATGAACGTTATAGAAACAACCTCTGCAGCTTTGTTTTGTACTTTGTGTAAGTTTGTTGTGTCAACAATCTGTTTGCCTTGCAATTTCCATCTACATGCTCGCAATATGTACGAAATTAGACTGCTCATCACATATAATGATTACTAGATTGTATTTGTTTAAATCAGGTTTCACAATTTTGATTGAAGATCTTTATGTGAATATTGTTGACACGTTTGAATAAGCTGTTGAGAACAATATCCCATGTTTATGTCTGTTGATTTAACAATTTTGCTCTAATTTTTGAATGTGATGACAGATACAGTATAAATATGAGGCCAAACCGTTTAAACCTTATTCACATGTGTTTTAATATATTTCTGATTTGGATAAATCCATGTGAGCCGTTATATTTGCTAAATTCGCCATCCCAAACCAAGATGGCCGATCGTTTACCTTCGCGCTAAAGATGTTGACTAACTTCACCACTTTTTTCATTTTCTACGAGTATTAACTTTATAGAGTAAGTCAATAAAAATCCATCATTCAGGCATAATAGAAGCTAGAGTCATTTTTCATCAGATATCCAAATCGGATAATACTTTGCCATGTTAAGATGGCCGCGACATACAGAAACTATATGCCCCGAGGCTTCGGTTAAGTCCCTCTTCGATTATTACGTACACTTTAAATGTGGTTCAATGGCGTGCGGTCGTTGCTACCTGATTGCATGCCGCCCGTGTAACCGCTGGTGAACCGCGAGGTACGTTCATAGCATTTAGATGCTTTAAATAGCCTGACTTGATGATAGTCAGATACGATCTCTTAAAAAATGTTTAAATGTTTCCTCTACTAGTTTTAATCGAATGAGAACACGTGCCGGTTGAAGTGAGATTCAATTCTCCCTCTATTTGAATTAAGCCACTTGATGTTTGGATTTGGCCATAACTACCGAGAATTGCCAGGTAGGCATTTCAGAATTGTGCGCGTCTTTCACCGTGTGGCAATGTCTGTTGACATATCCTAAATGCCTCACTATTCTCTTTTCTTAGTAGAATTAAATTGAAGACACGCGCTTCACAAAAGTGAGATCTAAATATCACCAGACCTCGATACTCTCCAATTTCATCAGGTTTCTTGTTTGGGAGATAATCCCACAAAAAATAAGGTACCACAAAATCCATTTGTTGTTGTCTAATTAAATTTATTAACATCCTTAAAAGATTGCATTATCTGCTTCATACTATATCCTGTATCGTAATCTCTGAATGGGGATATATACATTTGCCAATATGACTTATTGATCACTGTGTGTTGTTTATACTAAGCATTTGGTGACTCTTTGATTCTCCAAGGTTGCCTTATTGAATGCTATACTTCTCAGATTCGAATTGACGCTAGTAGGCACTTCCTATGAAAATTAGACCAATTTTCAACTTTTGATTCACCGTTATATACAGAAAGCTAGACTAATAACACAGTATAGTCGAGTATATCACTGGGATATTTGACATTTAATTGTCATAATCAATATAAATGTTTGTTTCATTTTGGATAAAACAAATCGGCGCTGATTCAACCTAGCTGCTTTTTAATTTAAATATAGTTAACTATTCAGTACATTACAAATATTTGTTGCAATCTAGGATGCACATTTGGATCTATGACCATCTATAGGCTCTATGGAAATAATTTAGTATTGACAAATTTGTACCTTTTGCATTCCTTTAATTTGATGCATCTTTGATGCATTTTTTATGAATTGTATCTCTATATAATGTGCAATTGATAATGATTTGTCCATTCTACTGTAATAGAGATTACGGACTATTTCATACGGGTGTGTGTTAAGTTTAATTTGTATTTTTATCTCTAGGGGTCACCTTTTAATCGACTTGTCCTGAAGATGGTCTTATGAATGGAGATTTAAAAGACCGAAACGTCGACTATCACACTTTTTTCCTTATAATTATTTACTATTATTGTGAAAAAGTGTTTGATTAATTTCATGTGAAGGAACAATTGATTGTACCATTTCCTTCCACTATCTGTATAACTGTCCATTTTCAGTACCCTTGACTTCATTGACTTCATTGATTGATATAAAGTTTCGTTTTTACACACCCGTTGCTTTTTCTGCTTTTTCTAGTTTGATTGATTCTCAATGAACTTTGTTTTCTGGCTTCATTTATTGATCTATATGACTGATGTATAAGATACAATTTAGAATACGTGAATACTGATGGACTTCAGTTTTATAGGAAAATAATTATCCTATATCAAATAATTGCCAAATATATAACTAAGTATCCAAATTAATCCCTTGAAGGCATCCCTTTACCAGTTCATGTAACATTACCCAAGCCCTCAAGGGTTTATTGGGTCGTCCATTTTCTATATCAGTTTTAAGCGCAGACAGTTGTCTGTTGTGGATCACTTCTAAGTGGTTTTGTTTGTTGATTTGTGTTAGCAACTCGTTATCTATGTCTGAAGCAGAGACGTTATCTTACTCTGATGAATATATTCTTAAAATTGCAGGAGGTCCCTCATTATTGGGTAACAAAGGTCTAACAGCCCAATTTCCGTATGAATCAGACCTAAATCAATTAGAGCGCCTTAAAAAGAAACTTGTGCGCACAGAACTGCATGCTAAGTTCCTAACCGACTGTCTCAATGCCAACATTATTCCATCCGGTCTACAAATTCGTAACATTCCAATAATTTTTACGGATGATGAAGAATTTAAAACAGGCTTCAGTTTTTCAGCAAACAAGTGCTCTCGCACCTGGATGGTTTTGAGCATAGAAACAGCTCTCAGGCAACTCAAAATCTTAACAAAAGAAATAGAAACCCTAGAAAAAAAGATACTAGGAGATTCGGCCATAACCAATGGTAAATTTCTTTTGGAAAAAATTCAACAAACGATAAAAGAATTTGAAGAGTTTAACGCTCACAAAAAAACTGAGAAACTTCAAAACGACATTAAAAGATATAATAAAGAAAAGACTTACCCCTATTTACAAAAGGATTTTTATAATCCACAAAATTCAGCCCAGACTAATAAAAAAAGAATTACTTTTTCTGACACAAATTCGGATACGGGTAGTGATCATTCAACAGACACACCCTACCGACAATACGACCAACAACCATCTACCTCTAGACAGAATTTTTTAGGCCAGGATCGCCGAGGCACGGGTCCCCCTCGGAGACAACGGCCATCCAAACGAGGATGGTATCGCAACCAATACACACCAGGGTTCCGCCAGACTCGCAATCAATACTACGAATGGTAGATCCCAATCAAACGATACCTATCTTTAATCTGTCGTCACATATATTATCAGAACAGGAGACTGCAGTCCTTTCAGCAGGTTTGAGTTTTATCCCCACCTATAGGAATGATCTATTTCAGACAAAACTAGAAATGTACAAATTTTTCCGCACGGTAAGACTTAAGAATTACTGTGCTAACAGGGATTTAATAACTAACCCTGGAGTGACAGGTCTAAGAAATCGGTCAACATTCTATCCTACTGATTCAATGATCAGAAAAGAAATTGTAACCTTCGAGAACGCCATACTCATTGAAATTGACAATCTTTTCAGTGAAAGGATGAAATACAAATCTAATTTCTCCAAAGAGAAACAATCAGCCCTTCGGAACTTACAATCACTCCCTAATGTTCTTATAAAACCGGCGGACAAGGGAGGAGGTATAGTTCTTTGGGACAGAGAGAAATATGATTTAGAGGTGGCTAAACAACTCTCTGTTACATCCCATTATAAAAAACTGGCGACTAACCCCACAAGCAGACTAACGCAAGAAATAGCAAAACTAAGTAAATCAGGTTCTGAGGGTGGATGGCTTTCTGATAAGGAGGCGGCTTTCCTTATCAATAAAACACCTACAGTACCCGCGATATATATGCTCCCAAAGGTGCATAAAGACCCTTTTAACCCGCCAGGACGCCCGATAGTTTCAGGCTGTAATTCTATTTTGAAACCATTGGCTCAATACGCGGATTATTTCATCAGACCATTTGCCATTAACCAACCCTCCTATATCAGGGATACTATGGCTGTGATTAACACGGTCGAAAATTATGATTTTGACCCCACATTTGAATATTTGGTCTCTATGGACATAGAGAGCTTATATACAAATATTCCACAACAAGAAGTCTTACAGATTTTGGATAAACTTCTTGAGACTAGACCAAGACCTCATCGGGTACCTACAGAGTACATAATTGAATGTGTGCGTATTTCATTATGTGAAAACTTCTTCATATTCCACAACACCTTTTACCAACAACAGAAAGGAGTGGCGATGGGAGCTGTTTATGCCCCAGATATTGCTAATATCTATGTATCCACATTTGAAAATGATCACGTCCTCAATATATCTAATCCATTTTTCACCAACATCAGGAAGTGGCTTAGATATATTGATGATGTGTTTATGGTTTGGCATGGCACACAAGACGAACTTGAAGCGTTCCATTGTTGGTTGAACTTGAGAAGTCCTCATCTACAATTCACTATAGAATTTGATAAAAACAAGATGAATTTTCTGGATATCACTATCCAGAATGACACAACTAACCATCTATATACCTCTCTATATACAAAACCCACCTCTAGAAATACACTTCTAGAATATCAAAGCCATCACCCCCAGGCATTAAAAGACGGCCTGCCGTTTGGCCAGTTCCTACGTTTACGTAGGAATTGCACGTTCAAAGATGATTACTTCATAGAGGCAAATAAACTGAGAGAAAAACTTAAAGCCAGAGGCTACCCTTCTAAACTCCTTAAGAAATCCATGAAACGTGCCTGGTTCAATAATAGAGAGACATTACTTAGTGTCAAAGAACGTCCTAAAGAGCCACGATTGGTCTGTGTTTCCACATTTGGCACACATACTAATGCAATCAAAAAGATCGTAAACAAACACTGGAATCTGCTGAGGAATCTACCTGAACTTATCGAAAAACCTCTTTTCTCTTTCAAAAGGGGTACCAACCTAAAAGATAGGTTAGTGAGGGCCTATGAAGATGATACAAAACATACTGTGGATAATATGAGACAACTGTCTCCTATTATTGGACACTACAAATGCAATATGTGTCTGGCGTGCAACACCACACAAATCACGAAGACTTGTACCATTAATAACATTACAATCTCACTTAAAAATTTTTCCAATTGCAATACACGAAATGTGGTATATTGCATACAATGCCCGTGTAATCTTCACTATATTGGCAAAACGGTTCAACCTGTGAAGAAAAGAATTTTACAGCATCAATCCCGCATTAGATGCCTGACGGAAAATGCACCTCTTGTTGACCATTATCAAAAATATGGTCATTCTGAAAATGAGATGAAATGGTGGGTACTGGATGTAATAAAACCCACTAAAAGACAAAACAATGTTGATCAGGTCTTAACTATGCGAGAAGGTAAATTGATATGCCTTACCAACTTGATTCACCAAGGACTCAACTCATCAACTGAATGGCATACTTTAGCATGCTTATAAGACTGTTAGGTTCCCCTGATATCTGTATATTTTCCAAATTTATTGTGATATCAACATTATAGCGACACTCCCTGGAAATGTTAGAATATCATCCTTTCACCTGACAGATAACCAATTGTGCTATTTTTTCAAAATACACTTTCTGTATTGGATGTTATTGTACTGATAATCAACTGGGACACGATGTACTTATGTATTTATGTACGGTTTAAGAATGAACGTTATAGAAACAACCTCTGCAGCTTTGTTTTGTACTTTGTGTAAGTTTGTTGTGTCAACAATCTGTTTGCCTTGCAATTTCCATCTACATGCTCGCAATATGTACGAAATTAGACTGCTCATCACATATAATGATTACTAGATTGTATTTGTTTAAATCAGGTTTCACAATTTTGATTGAAGATCTTTATGTGAATATTGTTGACACGTTTGAATAAGCTGTTGAGAACAATATCCCATGTTTATGTCTGTTGATTTAACAATTTTGCTCTAATTTTTGAATGTGATGACAGATACAGTATAAATATGAGGCCAAACCGTTTAAACCTTATTCACATGTGTTTTAATATATTTCTGATTTGGATAAATCCATGTGAGCCGTTATATTTGCTAAATTCGCCATCCCAAACCAAGATGGCCGATCGTTTACCTTCGCGCTAAAGATGTTGACTAACTTCACCACTTTTTTCATTTTCTACGAGTATTAACTTTATAGAGTAAGTCAATAAAAATCCATCATTCAGGCATAATAGAAGCTAGAGTCATTTTTCATCAGATATCCAAATCGGATAATACTTTGCCATGTTAAGATGGCCGCGACATACAGAAACTATATGCCCCGAGGCTTCGGTTAAGTCCCTCTTCGATTATTACGTACACTTTAAATGTGGTTCAATGGCGTGCGGTCGTTGCTACCTGATTGCATGCCGCCCGTGTAACCGCTGGTGAACCGCGAGGTACGTTCATAGCATTTAGATGCTTTAAATAGCCTGACTTGATGATAGTCAGATACGATCTCTTAAAAAATGTTTAAATGTTTCCTCTACTAGTTTTAATCGAATGAGAACACGTGCCGGTTGAAGTGAGATTCAATTCTCCCTCTATTTGAATTAAGCCACTTGATGTTTGGATTTGGCCATAACTACCGAGAATTGCCAGGTAGGCATTTCAGAATTGTGCGCGTCTTTCACCGTGTGGCAATGTCTGTTGACATATCCTAAATGCCTCACTATTCTCTTTTCTTAGTAGTATTAAATTGAAGACACGCGCTTCACAAAAGTGAGATCTAAATATCACCAGACCTCGATACTCTCCAATTTCATCAGGTTTCTTGTTTGGGAGATAATCCCACAAAAAATAAGGTACCACAAAATCCATTTGTTGTTGTCTAATTAAATTTATTAACATCCTTAAAAGATTGCATTATCTGCTTCATACTATATCCTGTATCGTAATCTCTGAATGGGGATATATACATTTGCCAATATGACTTATTGATCACTGTGTGTTGTTTATACTAAGCATTTGGTGACTCTTTGATTCTCCAAGGTTGCCTTATTGAATGCTATACTTCTCAGATTCGAATTGACGCTAGTAGGCACTTCCTATGAAAATTAGACCAATTTTCAACTTTTGATTCACCGTTATATACAGAAAGCTAGACTAATAACACAGTATAGTCGAGTATATCACTGGGATATTTGACATTTAATTGTCATAATCAATATAAATGTTTGTTTCATTTTGGATAAAACAAATCGGCGCTGATTCAACCTAGCTGCTTTTTAATTTAAATATAGTTAACTATTCAGTACATTACAAATATTTGTTGCAATCTAGGATGCACATTTGGATCTATGACCATCTATAGGCTCTATGGAAATAATTTAGTATTGACAAATTTGTACCTTTTGCATTCCTTTAATTTGATGCATCTTTGATGCATTTTTTATGAATTGTATCTCTATATAATGTGCAATTGATAATGATTTGTCCATTCTACTGTAATAGAGATTACGGACTATTTCATACGGGTGTGTGTTAAGTTTAATTTGTATTTTTATCTCTAGGGGTCACCTTTTAATCGACTTGTCCTGAAGATGGTCTTATGAATGGAGATTTAAAAGACCGAAACGTCGACTATCACACTTTTTTCCTTATAATTATTTACTATTATTGTGAAAAAGTGTTTGATTAATTTCATGTGAAGGAACAATTGATTGTACCATTTCCTTCCACTATCTGTATAACTGTCCATTTTCAGTACCCTTGACTTCATTGACTTCATTGATTGATATAAAGTTTCGTTTTTACACACCCGTTGCTTTTTCTGCTTTTTCTAGTTTGATTGATTCTCAATGAACTTTGTTTTCTGGCTTCATTTATTGATCTATATGACTGATGTATAAGATACAATTTAGAATACGTGAATACTGATGGACTTCAGTTTTATAGGAAAATAATTATCCTATATCAAATAATTGCCAAATATATAACTAAGTATCCAAATTAATCCCTTGAAGGCATCCCTTTACCAGTTCACAAAACCAGGTGTATCATCTCTGGTTAGGCTTTGCGTTGTAATTGAGTGGATCCCAAACGATAGTCTGAATAAAATATAGAATGCAATGTTTCAGGATCCCTAAAATATTACTTCATTCGTATTATGATCAGATAAAGTTCTAATGTGTATAAAATACTTACATCAATGATGGGACATCAAATATTATATGTTCAACTTCAATTTATTTATTTTAAGCCTCCATCTTCCTCATCGGAAGTGAATTCATTATGATTAACAAATAAATATATTTATACAAGATAAGACATAACTTAGCTACAACACCCAGTCATTAATTATTATACAACCCACCCTACATACAAGACACTTTTAATGAGCTGTTATATACAGCTCACTTATGGAAAGAACCACATCAGATACAGATGGTCATCACTTTGCAAAAAGTATAAAGAATATATCTATTATTTACAAACAGTATTTGATACTGGCCCCTTGATAAACAATATTAGATGTTTCTAAATACTACACCAACATTCATTCCCATATTTATACAATATATTAGGAACAAAGTCTCAAACACAACCACCTTTTAAGGCTGTTGCCCAGTCAATACCATTCAAGTATGGTGGAAACACCATACATCATTATTTCATTACATGAAAGCCTATTGGTTAGTTTTTTATCTTTGAATGAAATTGGCCAGGTAACAAGCTTGTTTTCTTACGGACCTTAGTAGCAAGCATTTTATAGGAGGATTGGTTCAATATACCGGAGTGGAAACACAATACGTCATGATTTCTTTACAAGAAAGCCTATTGGTTATTTTCTATCCTTGAATGACATTAGCCAGGTAACAGGCTTGTTTTCTTACTGTGCTAGAGATTACGATGGGCCCATTTATTGACCAATTGGGTATGTTCACCTTAAATCGTGTCAAGAGAAACTCTGTTGACATTAGTGGCAAGCATTTGATAGGGGGATTGGTTCGATGGACCAGAGTGGAAACATCATCTGTTTTTATTTTGTTACTAGTCAGCCTATTGGTTCTTCTCTATATGTGAATGGTATTGGCTCGGCAACAGGCTTAAAAGAACGATTGTATGTCTTGGCTCAGTTACACTCTGAACCCGGTAGATGGTAGCTGTTGCTATGGATCCATGGAAGAACAATATAAGTAAGTGCTCAAAACCATTATTTTTCGTCAAATGATAGAATGGTGGTTGTGTTTGAGGCTTTGTTCTTAATAAATTGTATAAATAGGGGAATGCGTGTTGGTGTAGTGTTTAGAAACATTTAATATTGTTTATCAAGGGGCCAGTAGCAAATGGTGTTTGTAAATAATAGTTATATTTTTTATACTTGTTTGCGGAGTGATAACCAACTGTATCTGTTGTTATTCTTTCCACAAGTGACCTGTAGATAACAGCTTATTAAAAGTGCCTTGTAGGTTGTGTAGATTGTATAATAATTCATCACTGGGTGTTGTGCATAGGTTATGTCTTATCTTGTATACATATTTTTTTTAGTTGATCATAATGAATTCACTTTTGATGAGGAAGATGGAGGGTTGGAATAAATAAATTGGAGTTGAACATATAATATTTGATGACTCATCTTTGATGTAAGTATTTTATAGACATTAGAACGTTATCTGATCATAATATGATTGAATTAATATTTTAGGGAATCTGAAACATTGCATTCTATATTTTATTCAGACTGCCATCTGGGATCCACTCAATTACAACGCAAAGCCTAACAAGATGATACACCTGGTTTTGAGCATGTACTTACAAATGATTTTTATGGAATAGGATTATATTATTTGGGGCCATGAAAATTGATTTTTTGCCAACAGTAAGAAATGTTGAGTGTCTTAATCTATCACGGTAAACTGATCTGAATTATATGAATCTATTTAAAGTCACATTGTTTTGTTTCTTATCTCAAATGTGTCTTCAACATGTATCAGAGCAGTTTAGAAATATTCATTATAGATATGTGATCCTCCATGAATGTACATATGATCCATTGGTGTGGGTGGAGTCGCAGTCTATTTGAATTGATTATTTGCTGATTAATGTAAGAAAATGATTTAGGTAATTTAGATTGAAAATGTGTATATTTAGAGCAAACATCGGATCAAAACTTTTTGTATGTGTTTTAATCGTTTCAGCCCTGATGAAGTCCGTCTAGGACGATACGCATTGGCTGGGCTGAATTCATGTTTACGTCTACAAAAAGAATACAAATACATCAAGATTATTTTATCAAGATTCTTTGACCCCTGTGTATTACTAATGTACAAACCTGTAAATACAGGTTGGATAATCTATATATTTGATCTATATTAATTATGATGTCTGGGCATCATCACTGATGGAAATGTGAAGTTTCTAAAAAAGATTAATGATAATATCAATAACACATGTGTAGATAATGGACACTCCTGTCCTGTCCTGTATGTGCTACTTATGCCCGAATACGTGTAGACACGCATGCACAAATACAAACAAAGTCACATACATGATGACCAGTTCACAAACCACTTACCCCTCAAACCTATTGTTGTCTGTATCCTTGCTTTTGTACCGCTACTGTGCTCCTCTGCATTTTGCTACGTTTACACCATCCAAATGCCAAATACACATATGCATATACACTCTGATGTGACAATTGCATGTGATGTGTAGAAATATATTTTGCAAACAATGCTATATGAAAATCACTTTCAAATATCAAAATATACATCTGTCACTGTATTTCTCAAAACACGTGTGTCTGTAAATGCACAGTGAATTTTTAGGACTTCTAACTGGACAGATACATGCAGAAAATTCAACAGGTATTCATATTTTTAGTCATTAAAAAATTAAGGGCTAAAAATGGCTGGTTCATGTTTCAAATGAGGAGTTAGAGAGTGCTCATGTCTATTGTAAAATCTAGTAAACATCCAAAAAGTAAGAATTTGTGGGTATTCACTAACATTTTCATTTTCTTATTCAGTAAAACTTGTAACCCAGCTATTAACCCCTAACAGGTTAGAGTGATTATGTACAATGAGTTGGAAAAGTTATTGACAAGCTTACAGCGAGTAGAAGGGAAGGTCCTGGTTTAGTTTAGAGTTAGGTATATTCATATTAAAGTATATTAATAATTGATTCAGGTATGTGTGTTAGACTTACTCAACATTCAGAAGGAATGTCACAGGGAGATTTTCATCTTCTGAAAATATCTTAGTTACGGTGTGCCGGAGTTGGAAAATTTAGCCTATTCTCACCAAAAATGTTTAAGGAGCCCAGCAATCCTTACGGTGACTCTAACTGCCATTAGCCACAGTAGCAAAGACTTTAATTCTGTTATACACTTTCCTAAATAGCCAAACAAGAGCAACAACTGCATTTCTGCAAGGGACTTGAATCTCCAACAGCACTACTTTGCACGAGAAGCACTCACTTCATTATCAACATGTGGTCTGAGATCGCCAATTGGATCAGAATTAGAGACAGAATTGACTCAGTAGGTAAACCCCTATGACAGCAAATACATCAAGAGTTCCAGGGCCTAGAACATGGTCTATGGGCAGAGTCCTCCAAGTTGATCCAATTGATTAGCATACTGCTCTGACCATTGGCCCCACTTGCTTCATTCAACAGGGAATTTCTCTACATGCACCTGTTGGGCCAATCAAAGGATATCGATATTCAAAAGCCATCACTGGCAGCTAAACCATGAAGAGAAAACTTTGCCTTATAAAAAGACAATGTATGAAGACTTGCTACCAAGGTTTGCCCTTTAAAATAAACCTGTTGCTGCACAGCTATGGTAAACAAATATGGACTGGTTGAATATGAACATGTGTGTTTTAGGCTGAGCATGTGATATTACCATCTAGTTCAACTCAGTATCTGCACACAGTTAGCCTGATGCAGAAAGGAACCTTCAAGGATTGATGCTGACCTTCTGTAGGCCTTATAATGTGGGTGGGCATTCATAACATACATCTGTAGTGATTACAGAAAGTCTGCGTGCTCAACTGATTTATTGGAGGAATCTACGTCAAAGTACAGTTTTGACCAAACTTAGGCCTAGCAATACAGTTGAGGTACCAATCCTAGAGTAAGACTGTACCCATGTGCAGGTCCATTGTAGTATTTGTGATATCTGGATTCCTTGTGGCAGTAGGAATTAGTCACATTATTCTGACTCAGCTCATTATTAGATTCCAGGCTTTTGATCCTGGCAAGCAAGAGGTCAAAGTCCTCCCCATACAATAGATTCATTTACAGTGCTTAGGCTTGTTCCTGTGGAGGAGGGGGGAAGGAATCTGCATGTTCTAATTCCGTTTTCCACTGCACTTAACCTGAGCCTGACAGAATATATTTATACCACGATATTCTGGTCAACATCCTTACACACAGTAATCCAGAAGTCCTACAGGGTCTTTGTTTTGGTTCCGTTGGTAGCACATGGAAATAAAAACCGGGTCCGATTTCGGGCGTGGTGTTTCATTATGGCTACTCTTAGTACAAGGAAGGGCATGTTAGTACTCTGTTTCGTTGTGGCAATGGGGTGAAAGTAAAATACAGAATGGAACGGTAAGAGAAGGCTTAACTAACACAGATTATCGGTCAGTAATTTTAGCATTTAATCTCATCAAAAAATGAAGCTGGTCCTTCTGAATATATATTAATCTATTATTTGCATTTTTTAAAAATATTATTCAAAGCCTTACATTTGCTAATGGAGCACAGACGGAGAACTCCTTTAAATGCATTTACACATATTGATGTCATTGTTATAGAATGTTGTTTATGAAATTGGTCTACATTATGAGCTGTGTGATTCAAATAGACATATTAAATGAATGTTTTTTTAATGACAAGGATATACATTTAGTTATCTCCCGATCTCTAATTGAGATGGTAAGCAGGTGGCTGTACAGCTATATTGTTTAGTTGTGAAAGTGTTTTCTGCAGCTAAGCTGAGTCCTGTTTTAATCTTACGAAAGCAAGATCTTGAAATGGGAAATTAGCTAAAGCATTAATAAGAACCAAAGATGAATCAATTAGGCACACTTGGTTTATTAAAGCAAATAATAACAAATTTAGAAGCAGGTAATTTCCCACTGTGTAAGCTTTTTTCCTTATTGTGAACATTCAACTCGATTATTACATGTGTATACAATGGCTTCAGGGACAAATGTGCCCCCTGCAATCAAGACTGGGCAACTAAACAATTCTGAGACGGGTCTGTTTTTTGATGCATGAGTCATAATTTAAAGGGCCTAGTCCAAACCTTTCAACGAAACAATGCAGAAATACTACTAATTTCAGAGGTGAATCATGTTCTGTAGAAATCAAAAGAGGATGACGTTCACGTTTATCTTCGCTTCTTGTCTACATTGTTATTTAGAGTATGTCCTTAATGTCTCAGTAATACACAATTACAAGGCCATTAGTGCGGATGAATCGAAGAATACACTGCTGTAAATGGGTCAAGATATGTATATTTTTGTAAACTACACAATATTGTTGCCAGTGAAAATCTTTCAGTTTTTATGGCAATTGCATGATGAATTCTTTGTGCAAGATTACTTACAAAATAGTTCTAACATATGAAACAAGCATAAGTTTCAATCACATGTTACACAGTGGTTAATGCATAAATAAAGAAGTAATTCTGCTCAGTAGCAGTAAAAGAAGGTTCCCTGCTTGAGGTGATACCGCTTGACCACTCTGGAACTCTGTGTCAGGCAGACACAGTAGCAGCCCGTGGAGGGAGTGCCGCGGGCGGTGGGGTGGGGGAGGGCAGGTTGGGGGGTAGTAAACTCTGGGTCACCGCCGAGTAATGTAAACAAATAAATAAATAAAACAAATTTCATTGCGTGCGCTGAAACGCATTTGACGTTTCAGCGCATGCAACAAAATTTGTTGTATTTATTTATTTGTTTACATTAGTCCGGTCAGCCGTGAGCCAGAGTTTACTACCCCACCCCCTGCCCCTTCCCCGCCCCGCCCCACTGCTTCACCAACCGCCCCACGGCACTGCCTCCACTGGCCGCTACTGAGCAGACACCAGCCATGATTTCACGGCAGATCTTCTGAGTACACTGTGGAGCAAATAGGGAGGTTGGGATCCCACTTTTATACACATTTTCCAGCCTGCAAATGTGGATCCAATGTCCCAAGCTTCAGAACTGCTTTCAGTTGATTTTCCTTCAAGCGTCCTCCTCAAGCTGCGCTCCAGAAACAGCTGTTGTGTAAAGTGACGTTTTTCACAGCAGGTAGCACTGGAGCTGGCTCCAAGCTGGGGTACCCCAACATGGGTACAATAAAGTGTGAAATTTCCACACCTGGCTGTCAGTAGCCTTTCTGAAGCACGAAACAGAGACAGGCAAAATAGGCAAGCCTTGCCTGAACAATTCCTCACCTTGAACAAAAGAAACTGAATTCCTACCCCTCACCCCCACCATCTGCTAAAGGGCCATGATCAGGGAGAACTAATCAGCAGCACATGCTAACAAAGTTTTACTGAAATATCAAAAGCTAGACTTGTCTCTATCCTCTTCACTTTAATGTCTTGGTCTGCACCCATAGCCACAGAAATACATGTAATACTCTTACACTATCAGGGGAGCTCTTTTCACCCTCCATCTTGTGGCATGGTACATCCAGGAGTATCCCAAATGGATCCCACTGGCTTTAGTACTCAGAATCTCATGCACAAAGTCCTACTACCATATGTGTCACACGCTGACTGTTATATGCATATGTACTCAACAAGCACATGGGATATCACCACAAGATTCTGGCTTACACATATGATCAGACGTTAGCACAAAGTGGTTGAGTAAACAGCACTCTTACTGACACTGATAAAAACACATGGTATACTACAACCACCTTTTTGTAATATGCAACACCCCGAACAGGGACAGTAATCTACTGTCTGCTATCCGGGCATGCTTGGTGCACCCCTACTGGTCACAGGACAGTTATTAGATCTTGCTTTGTCAGTGACTGGCCTAGGTCTTTGGCCCATGGTAGATTAGAATCGCATGTGGACCAAAAGTAAATGTCAAGATAACAGTTCAAAATACCATGGGTCACTCCAGGCATAGGAAAACAAATTCTGTTTAGCATGCAGGGAACATTTCAAAAAGTTTTCTAAGAAAGTTTACAAAAAAATGCTACTGGACACATATTAAGAAAGTATTATCTACATAAAATAAACAAATCATAAAGCAAAATCAATCTTGAGAACTAAGTTTTCAAAAGTAAAATTAGAACCAATTAATGATGGGTAGATATAGAACACATGCTAAACTATGAAAATGCTGCACAGTTGGAGGAAGAGAGAGGAGACTTTGCCTGAAAGAAGTTGAATTTTTATTCAAAGAACATTAAAATATGAATGTACCCAAAGCAATCAACAACAGTTAAATATAACACAGATTGATAATTCATATTACCCTAATATATTTCAAATACAGATACCCGAAGTAATCTTCAAACTACCTAAAAAAACAAGGGAAACTACCTGAATCTTGCAAGTATGAATTGAGATTGTATATCATAAGAAGAAAATATTATATAAGTGTAAAATTATTTTTGTAATAAAAATCTTAAATAAAATAAATGGAAATTCTCATACCTTTTTAAATATAACTCCAAAATACATTTTCTAATATGTATTACATTCAAAGGTCCCAAAATGCCTATCCCATGGTAAACTCTGGCATACGGCCGAATGGAGTTAAGCAAAAAGCATAAGTAAATAAAACGAATGACATTGCACGCCCTGCATCGCCGATTGGTGTTGCAGTGCGCGCAATGCAATTCATTTTATTTTTTAATTTTTTTACTTAACTCCATTCGGCAGTGAGCCAGAGTATACTACCCCCGCCCCACCGCCCCGTAGCACTTCCACGAGAAGCCACCAATGCTCCAAGGGGTGCTGACGTCATGCCACATTAGTAAATGACAATGATGAAAATATACGAGAGCACACCCATCTGCCTTCAATGGGCGAAATAGAAATTAGAACCATTGGGCCACATTCATAAAGGTAAATTTGGTTTTAAATGTCAGCTTATGACTCTATTATGCTTGGCGAGAATTCACAAAGGCACTGACTAGGTTTGCGCCCTGTGCACCCATTTAAAGGTGTGCTGGAGGATAGGCCAGAGCTTTGCACACTATGCATAATAAAGCTCCTGTTGTACTCTTTCATATATTATTACATGTCTCTGTGAATTGGCCAAAAAACATATAAAATATAAACAAAACAGCAATATTGAGACAGGATTCATATCCTCAGTGGCTGAGTCACAAAAACAATTATGAGTACAGGAAATATTACTACAAGGGTACGCTATTATTTTATCTTAAATGCCTTTATGAATCAACACCAAAACTTTTACCTAGATATTAGTAAAAGTGCCAGGAGAGCACAGATCCTTCTTGTCTAAAATCAAATGGTGAATACACAAATAGGCTTAGGCACACAGAATGGGAAAGAGGAAAAATGCCCACTTTCTAAAAGTGACATTTTCAAACACACAATTTAAAAACCACCTTTACTAAAAGATGTATTATTAAATTCTGAGTTCAGAGAGCTTAAACTCCATTTCTCCATCTTGTCCTAATGGAAAGTTATACTTTTAAGATGTTACAAAGCAACTCCCATGTTAGCCTATGAAACAGATAGCCTTGCAATAGTGAAAAACGAAATTGCCATTATTTCACTATAAGGACATGTCACACACACCAGGACATGTCCTACCTTTCACATACACTACACCCTGCCAAGGAGCGGTACCTTTGACCTACCTGAGGGGTAGCTTATATGTAAGAAAAGCTAAGGTTAGGACCTGGCAAGTGGGCGCACTTGTCAGGTCGACATGGCAGTTGAAAACTGCATGCGGACATTGCAGTGGCAGCTCTAAAGCACCTTTCAAAGGCTACTTCTGTGGGAGGCGCAATCAGTGCTGCAGGCCCACTAGTAGCATTTGATTTACAGGCCCTAGGCCCACCAACGCACTGTACTAGAGACTTAGCAGAAAATAGGGGGATTGGTTTGATGGACCAGAGTGGAAACATCATCTGTTTTTATTTTGTTACTAGTCAGCCTATTGGTTCTTCTCTATATGTGAATGGTATTGGCTCGGCAACAGGCTTAAAAGAACGATTGTATGTCTTGGCTCAGTTACACTCTGAACCCGGTAGATGGTAGCTGTTGCTATGGATCCATGGAAGAACAATATAAGTAAGTGCTCAAAACCATTATTTTTCGTCAAATGATAGAATGGTGGTTGTGTTTGAGGCTTTGTTCTTAATAAATTGTATAAATAGGGGAATGCGTGTTGGTGTAGTGTTTAGAAACATTTTATATTGTTTATCAAGGGGCCAGTAGCAAATGGTGTTTGTAAATAATAGTTATATTTTTTATACTTGTTTGCGGAGTGATAACCAACTGTGTCTGTTGTTGTTCTTTCCACAAGTGACCTGTAGATAACAGCTTATTAAAAGTGCCTTGTAGGTTGTGTGGATTGTATAATAATTCATCACTGGGTGTTGTGCATAGGTTATGTCTTATCTTGTATACATATTTTTTTTAGTTGATCATAATGAATTCACTTTTGATGAGGAAGATGGAGGGTTGGAATAAATAAATTGGAGTTGAACATATAATATTTGATGACTCATCTTTGATGTAAGTATTTTATAGACATTAGAACGTTATCTGATCATATTATGATTGAAGTCATATTTTAGGGAATCTGAAACATTGCATTCTATATTTTATTCAGACTGCCATCTGGGATCCACTCAATTACAACGCAAAGCCTAACGAGATGATACACCTGGTTTTGAGCATGTACTTACAAATGATTTTTATGGAATAGGATTATATTATTTGGGGTCATGAAAATGGATTTTCTGCCAACAGTAAGAAATGTTGAGTGTCTTAATCTATCACGGTAAACTGATCTGAATTATATGAATCTATTTAAAGTCACATTGTTTTGTTTCTTATCTCAAATGTGTCTTCAACATGTATCAGAGCAGTTTAGAAATATTCATTATAGATATGTGATCCTCCATGAATGTACATATGATCCATTGGTGTGGGTGGAGTCGCAGTCTATTTGAATTGATTATTTGCTGATTAATGTAAGAAAATGATTTAGGTGATTTAGATTGAAAATGTGTATATTTAGAGCAAACATCGGATCAAAACTTTTTGTATGTGTTTTAATCGTTTCAGCCCTGATGAAGTCCGTCTAGGACGATACGCATTGGCTGGGCTGAATTCATGTTTACGTCTACAAAAAGAATACAAATACATCAAGATTATTTTATCAAGATTCTTTGACCCCTGCGTATTACTAATGTACAAACCTGTAATTACAGGTTGGATAATCTATATATTTGATCTATATTATTTATGATGTCTGGGCATCATCACTGATGGAAATGTGAAGCTTCTAAAAAAGATTAATGATAATATCAATAACACATGTGTAGATAATAGACACTCCTGTCCTGTCCTGTATGTGCTACTTATGCCCGAATAAGTGTAGACACGCATGCACGAATACAAACAAAGTCACACACATGATGACCAGTTCACAAACCACTTACCCCTCAAACCTATTGTTGTCTGTATCCTTGCTTTTGTACCGCTACTGTGCTCCTCTGCATTTTGCTACGTTTACACCATCCAAATGCCAAATACACATATGCATATACACTCTGATGTGATAATTGCATGTGATGTGTAGAAATATATTTTGCAAACAATGCTATATGAAAATCACTTTCAAATATCAAAATATACATCTGTCACTGTATTTCTCAAAACACGTGTGTCTGTAAATGCACAGTGAATTTTTAGGACTTCTAACTGGACAGATACATGCAGAAAATTCAACAGGTATTCATATTTTTAGTCATTAAAAAATTAAGGGCGAAGAATGGCTGGTGCATGTTTCAAATGAGGAGTTAGAGAGTGCTCATGTCTATTGTAAAATCTAGTAAAAATCCAAAAAGTAAGAATTTGTGGGTATTCACTAACATTTTCATTTTCTTATTCAGTCAAACTTGTAACCCAGCTATTAACCCCTAACAGGTTAGAGTGATTATGTACAATGAGTTTGAAAAGTTATTTACAAGCTTACAGCGAGTAGAAGGGAAGGTCCTGGTTTAGTTTAGAGTTAGGTATATTCATATTAAAGTATATTAATAATTGATTCAGGTATGTGTGTTAGCCTTACTCAACATTCAGAAGGAATGTCACAGTGAGATTTTCATCTTCTGAAAATACCTTAGTTACGGTGTGCCAGAGTTGGAAAATTTAGCCTATTCTCACCAAAAATGTTTAAGGAGCCCAGCAATCCTTACGGTGACTCTAACTGCCATTAGCCACAGTAGCAAAGACTTTAATTCTGTTATACACTTTCCTAAATAGCCAAACAAGAGCAACAACTGCATTTCTGCAAGGGACTTGACTCTCCAACAGCACTACTTTGCACGAGAAGCACTCACTTCATTATCAACATCTGGTCTGAAATCGCCAATTGGATCAGAATTAGAGACAGAATTGACTCAGTAGGTAAACCCCTATGACAGCAAATACATCAAAAGTTCCAGGGCCTAGAACATGGTCTATGGGCAGAGTCCTCCAAGTTGATCCAATTGATTAGCATACTGCTCTGACCATTGGCCCCACTTGCTTCATTCAACAGGGAATTTCTCTACATGCACCTGTTGGGCCAATCAAAGGATATAGATATTCAAAAGCCATCACTGGCAGCTAAACCATGAAGAGAAAACTTTGCCTTATAAAAAGACAATGTATGAAGACTTGCTACCAAGGTTTGCCCTTTAAAATAAACCTGTTGCTGCACAGCTATGGTAAACAAATATGGACTGGTTGCATATGAACATGTGTGTTTTAGGCTGAGCATGTGATATTACCATCTAGTTCAACTCAGTATCTGCACACAGTTAGCCTGATGCAGAAAGGAACCTTCAAGGATTGATGCTGACCTTCTGTAGGCCTTATAATGTGGGTGGGCATTCATAACATACATCTGTAGTGATTACAGAAAGTCTGCGTGCTCAACTGATTTATTGGAGGAATCTACGTCAAAGTACAGTTTTGACCAAACTTCGGCCTAGCAATACAGTTGAGGTACCAATCCTAGAGTAAGACTGTACCCATGTGCAGGTCCATTGTAGTATTTGTGATATCTGGATTCCTTGTGGCAGTTGGGATTAGTCACATTACTCTGACTCAGCTCATTATTAGATTCCAGGCTTTTGATCCTGGCAAGCAAGAGGTCAAAGTCCTCCCCATACAATAGATTCATTTACAGTGCTTAGGCTTGTTCCTGTGGAGGAGGGGGGAAGGAAGCTGCATGTTCTAATTCCGTTTTCCACTGCACTTAACCTGAGCCTGACAGAATATATTTATACCACGATATTCTGGTCAACATCCTTACACACAGTAATCCAGAAGTCCTACAGGGTCTTTGTTTTGGTTCCGTTGGTAGCACATGGAAATAAAAACCGGGTCCGATTTTGGGCGTGGTGTTTCATTATGGCTACTCTTAGTACAAGGAAGGGCATGTTAGTACTCTGTTTCGTTGTGGAAATGGGGTGAAAGTAAAATACAGAATGGAACGGTAAGAGAAGGCTTAACTAACACAGATTATCGGTCAGTAATTTTAGCATTTAATCTCATCAAAAAATGAAGCTGGTCCTTCTGAATATATATTAATCCATTATTTGCATTTTTTAAAAATATTATTCAAAGCCTTACATTTGCTAATGGAGCACAGATGGAGAACTCCTTTAAATGCATTTACACATATTGATGTCATTGTTATAGAATGTGTATTTATGAAATTGATCTACATTATGAGCTGTGTGGTTCAAATAGACATATTAAATGAATGTTTTTTTAATGACAAGGATATACATTTAGTTATCTCCCGATCTCTAATTGAGATGGTAAGCAGGTGGCTGTACAGCTATATTGTTTAGTTGTGAAAGGGTTTTCTGCAGCTAAGCTGAGTCCTGTTTTAATCTTACGAAAGCAAGATCTTGAAATGGGAAATTAGCTAAAGCATTAATAAGAACCAAAGATGAATCAATTAGGCACAATTGGTTTATTAAAGCAAATAATAACAAATTTAGAAGCAGGTAATTTCCCACTGTGTAAGCTTTTTTCCTTATTGTGAACATTCAACTCGATTATTACATGTGTATACAATGGCTTCAGGGACAAATGTGCCCCCTGCAATCAAGACTGGGCAACTAAACAATTCTGTGACGGGTCTGTTTTTTGATGCATGAGTCATAATTTAAAGGGCCTAGTCCAAACCTTTCAACGAAACAATGCAGAAATACTACTAATTTCAGAGGTGAATCATGTTCTGTAGAAATCAAAAGAGGATTACGTTCACGTTTATCTTCGCTTCTTGTCTACATTGTTATTTAGAGTATGTCCTTAATGTCTCAGTAATATACAATTACAATGCCATTAGTGCGGATGAATCGAAGAATACACTGCTGTAAATGGGTCAAGATATGTATATTTTTGTAAACTACACAATATTGTTGCCAGTGAAAATCTTTCAGTTTTTATGGCAATTGCATGATGAATTCTTTGTGCAAGATTACTTACAAAATAGTTCTAACATATGAAACAAGCATAAGTTTCAATCACATGTAACACAGTGGTTAATGCATAAATAAAGAAGTAATTCTGCTCAGTAGCAGTAAAAGAAGGTTCCCTGCTTGAGGTGATACCGCTTGACCACTCTGGAACTGTGTGTCAGGCAGACACAGTAGCGGCCCGTGGAGGGAGTGCCGTGGGCGGTGGGGTGGGGGAGGGCAGGTTGGGGGGTAGTAAACTCTGGGTCACCGCCGAGTAATGTAAACAAATAAATAAATAAAACAAATTTCATTGCGTGCGCTGAAACGCATTTGACGTTTCAGCGCATGCAACAAAATTTGTTATTTATTTATTTGTTTACATTATTCCGGTCAGCCGTGAGCCAGAGTTTACTACCCCACACCCTGCCCCTTCCCCGCCCCGCCCCACTGCCTCACCAACCGCCCCACGGCACTGTCTCCACGGGCCGCTACTGAGCAGACACCAGCCATGATTTCACGGCAGATCTTCTGAGTACACTGTGGAGCAAATAGGGAGGTTGGGATCCCACTTTTATACACATTTTCCAGCCTGCAAATGTGGATCCAATGTCCCAAGCTTCAGAACTGCTTTCAGTTGATTTTCCTTCAAGCGTCCTCCTCAAGCTGCGCTCCAGAAACAGCTGTTGTGTAAAGTGACGTTTTTCACAGCAGGTAGCACTGGAGCTGGCTCCAAGCTGGGGTACCCCAACATGGGTACAATAAAGTGTGAAATTTCCACACCTGGCTGTCAGTAGCCTTTCTGAAGCACGAAACAGAGACAGGCAAAAGAGGCAAGCCTTGCCTGAACAATTCCTCACCTTGAACAAAAGAAACTGAATTCCTACCCCTCACCCCCACCATCTGCTAAAGGGCCATGATCAGGGAGAACTAATCAGCAGCACATGCTAACAAAGTTTTACTGAAATATCAAAAGCTAGACTTGTGTCTATCCTCTTCACTTTAACGTCTTGGTCTGCACCCATAGCCACAGAAATACATGTAATACTCTTACCCTGTCAGGGGAGCTCTTTTCACCCTCCATCTTGTGGCATGGTACATCCAGGAGTATCCCAAATGGATCCCACTGGCTTTAGTACTCAGAATCTCATGCACAAAGTCCTACTACCATATGTGTCACACGCTGACTGTTATATGCATATGTACTCAACAAGCACATGGGATATCACCACAAGATTCTGGCTTACACATATGATCAGACGTTAGCACAAAGTGGTTGAGTAAACAGCACTCTTACTGACACTGATAAAAACACATGGTATACTACAACCACCTTTTTGTAATATGTAACACCCCGAACAGGGACAGTAATCTACTGTCTGCTATCCGGGCATGCTTGGTGCACCCCTACAGGTCACAGGACAGTTATTAGATCTTGCTTTGTCAGTGACTGGCCTAGGTCTTTGGCCCATGGTAGATTAGAATCGCATCTGGACCAAAAGTAAATGTCAAGATAACAGTTCGAAATACCATGGGTCACTCCAGGCATAGGAAAACAAATTCTGTTTAGCATGCAGGGAACATTCCAAAAAGTTTTCTAAGAAAGTTTACAAAAAAATGCTACTGGACACATATTAAGAAAGTATTATCTACATAAAATAAACAAATCATAAAGCAAAATCAATCTTGAGAACTAAGTTTTCAAAAGTAAAATTAGAACCAATTAATGATGGGTAGATATAGAACACATGCTAAACTATGAAAATGCTGCACAGTTGAAGGAAGAGAGAGGAGACTTTGCCTGAAAGAAGTTGAATTTTTATTCAAAGAACATTAAAATATGAATGTACCCAAAGCAATCAACAACAGTTAAATATAACACAGATTGATAATTCATATTACCCTAATATATTTCAAATACAGATACCCGAAGTAATCTTCAAACTACCTAAAAAAACAAGGGAAACTACCTGAATCTTGCAAGTATGAATTGAGATTTTATATCATAAGAAGAAAATATTATATAAGTGTAAAATTATTTTTGTAATAAATATCTTATATAAAATAAATGGAAATTCTCATACCTTTTTAAATATAACTCCAAAATAAAGTTTCTAATATGTATTACATTCAAAGGTCCCAAAATGCCTATCCCATGGTAAACTCCGGCATACGGCCGAATGGAGTTAAGCAAAAAGCATAAGTAAATAAAACGAATGACCTTGCACGCCCTGCATCTCCGATTGGTGTTGCAGTGCGCGCAATGCAATTCATTTTATTTTTTAATTTTTTTACTTAACTCCGTTCGGCAGTAAGCCAGAGTATACTACCCCCGCCCCACCGCCCCGCAGCACTTCCACGAGAAGCCACCAATGCTCCAAGGGGTGCTGACGTCATGCCACATTAGTAAATGACAATGATGGAAATATACGAGAGCACACCCATCTGCCTTCAATGGCCGAAATAGAAATTAGAACCATTGGGCCACATTCATAAAGGTAAATTTGGTTTTAAATGTCAGCTTATGACTCTATTATGCTTGGCGAGAATTCACAAAGGCACTGACCAGGTTTGCGCCCTGTGCACCCATTTAAAGGTGTGCTGGAGGATAGGCCAGAGCTTTGCACACTATGCATAATAAAGCTCCTGTTGTACTCTTTCATATATTATTACATGTCTCTGTGAATTGGCCAAAAAACATATAAAATATAAACAAAACAGCAATATTGAGACAGGATTCATATCCTCAGTGGCTGAGTCACAAAAACAATTATGAGTACAGGAAATATTACTACAAGGGTACGCTATTATTTTATCTTAAATGCCTTTATGAATCAACACCAAAACTTTTACCTAGTTATTAGTAAAAGTGCCAGGAGAGCACAGATCCTTCTTGTCTAAAATCAAATGGTGAATACACAAATAGGCTTAGGCATACAGAATGGTAAAGAGGAAAAATGCCCACTTTCTAAAAGTGACATTTTCAAACACACAATTTAAAAACCACCTTTACTAAAAGATGTATTATTAAATTCTGAGTTCAGAGAGCTTAAACTCCATTTCTCCATCTTGTCCTAATGGAAAGTTATACTTTTAAGATGTTACAAAGCAACTCCCATGTTAGCCTATGAAACAGATAGCCTTGCAATAGTGAAAAACGAAATTGCCATTATTTCACTATAAGGACATGTCACACACACCAGGACATGTCCTACCTTTCACATACACTACACCCTGCCAAGGAGCGGTACCTTTGACCTACCTGAGGGGTAGCTTATATGTAAGAAAAGCTAAGGTTAGGACCTGGCAAGTGGGCGCACTTGTCAGGTCGCCATGGCAGTTGAAAACTGCATGCGGACATTGCAGTGGCAGCTCTAAAGCACCTTTCAAAAGCTACTTCTGTGGGAGGCGCAATTAGTGCTGCAGGCCCACTAGTAGCATTTGATTTACAGGCCCTAGGCCCACCAACGCACTGTACTAGAGACTTAGCAGAAAATCAAATAAGCCAATTATGGAAACACCAATCTATAAACACAATTTACATGGAGAGCATGTGCACTTTAGCACTGAATAGCAGTGGTAAAGTGCCCAGAGTCCTAAATCCAACAAAAACAATCAAATCCAGGTGGCCAAAAGCAAAAAGTCCTGGGGCGAACCCGCTGAAAAGCCACGTCTAACAGATACTGATAGGATTGAAAGCAAAGCAAACTTTTGTAGATGGGAACTATTGAGGTGTTCATTATAAATCATCTTTGAGCACTAACAGTAGTACTAAATGTGGGCGGCAAACTCCGCTCCACCGACCGAGTTCCAGGAGTTTTTCAACTCCGCACTTCACTTAGAAATGTGAATTTTGACAAAAATACTGCGCCCAGGAGTTTACCTGAGCACCAGCCCTCACGCCTGGTTGTTTACTTGTTTTAGTGCGGACTGCGCTTCCTATCTGTGATATCTGCACAGCATTCACTTGTAGGCATTCTGCAGAGGAGAAGTTTGAGGCCATGTGGAAGATGGAGGAGGGCATACACTACTTAAAAAAGCCATTCTGCGGTTACAGGTTGTTGTGGGGATTCCACCTCCTCTCTATTTTTGCCTCTGCTATGCACCGTCTATTTCCATCTCAGAAATTTAATGGGACTGCTGCACTTTTTAATATCCTTACAATAGTTTGTTACCTCTGCGCGTCACATCCTTCCAATCAGCTTCATATCGGGACAGAGACAGGTGAGTGAGTATGGCCTGCAGGAACGAGCCAGACAAGCACTTGAGGGTAAACAGCAAGGTTTGTGGGCTCCATGTTTCCTTCAGCTACAATGCGTCCCCTCACCAGACGAGAGCCATCCGGCCCCCACATTGCGTGAATATGAGTCATCATGACTCAGGAGGAGTGCATCACTTCCTGATGTTGATTGCAGTGCTAGTGCTGAGAGACTGCGATCAGAGCAGACTCAGAGTCTGCAGAGGAGAAGTTTGAGGCCATGTGGAAGATGGATGAGGGCAGTTCCGGCTGGCAGAGGCTGCAGTTAGTGCACACCATTACATTAGTAAGTGTGTGACCAAACTCCGCCTGCTCGCGGAACTCTGCGTAGCACGGCGGAGTTTTTGGGTCACTTCACAGAGTTTAACAGATCTGACTCCGTCCACCCTTAGGTGGTACTACAGGAATGTACTTGTTTGTACCCTGCCTGTGAGAATCACCCCCTTAACATCCAACTCCCTATTAGTAAAAGTGCAAAAGAGGGCCAAAGTTCTCTTTGTTTATACTAATTCCCTGAATGCTACCATTTTTTCCATTTTAAATGTCGTCAGGCAAGTTCACAAAGGCATGTAAGAGTATGTAAAATTGTATTAGAGCAGCTATACTTCGCAAATTCTTTTGTGACTACATGCCACTCACTTGAGAATAGACAGATATTAGGGAAATCCAAATTACAAGATTAACATCAAACCACAAACATTGGTGACATTATAGGCATTCGAGGAGGTAGCAGATTTAACAATCTAACAGCAATCCAAGAAACGCTGGGCAAACTACTGTAACAAGGTGCATTATTATTTGTAAAATGTGGTCATCCGCCTCATGAAATAATATCTCTAACTTTTCCGGGTGATCCCCAAAGTCACTCAATTATCCTGAGCTCAACCCCTGGTAGTTATGGCAGGGAGCAGATAGGCTTAAGAGAGGGCAAACTGTAAAGTGGTTGTTGAGTATCAACACAGTGATAAAGTCCCAACACAATAAAAATCCCAAACTAAATTAGAACAATGAAGTAAAATTTAGTAATCAAAAGGGCACCAAAATGACAAGAATCCAATAAGAGGACCATGATATATGACTTTTTAAAGTTTTAAGTAAAAGTTTAAGTAAAAAGCACAAAACACCAATGATATTCTATGGAAATGGTAGACTGGACCTAGGTACAATTTCAGGCCAACTGTGATGAAGTGAAGGTTAGGTATAGCAAGCAAGTTCATCCCCTTCAAAGGTTTTGCCTTCTGACTTAATAACTGTTATAGAGGTGGATACCCTCCAGTGTGGCAAGCTTGAAGCTGTATTAGAAGAAGAGGCTTCAAAACCGGACTCCTTTGGTGTGAGGTTTCCCTGACTGGTCCGGAATTGAAAACATCTTTTATCCCACAGGCAGAACCATGTGCTGCCTTTACTCTGCAGTCACTACTACGACTGTGATGGTACCACATATTCTAGTACCACACAAGGCATTACAATGACGTGTTTTAGTGGGTTTGTTGTTGGATTCGTTTTGGATTTTAAGTCCAACAAATTCCCTATTGATACACTGACTGGACTTGGAATAGTAATTTCTACTATTCCAAAGTCTAGTGCCCCCCCCCTAAGGCAAGCTGTTGTAACATCTTTGTGGAACAGAGCATGTGGTAACATCGAAGTTGAGGTAGTGACTGCGGAGTAAAGGCATGTATGGGAAGTGCATGCAGGGATCCATCATACATCCCTCCAGAGGTCTTAGCAGTCCAAAAAATGTCTAAGAACCATCTTTTCAAGGTTCCTGGAAATGCTCCTCTGTGCCACTTTTAAGGCTCACGGGAACTTATGAATAGCATTTGTGGGACATGATTCACTCCAACAGAAGCCACCAGCAAGGTCCAGACCAGGTCCTGTTGGTACTGGTCAATTATTCACTTCGGGGAAAAGGTCTCTTGCAACTTGTTGTGTCCCTGTAGCCATACAGGAGGTCAGCCAACTGACCTTTGGATTCCACTATGTTGTTCTTGGTACAAAACAGAAAAGATTCAGGTCTTCAGGGCTCCTCTCAGCTTACAGGCAGCAGGTACAGTCCTCCTCTGATCTTCTACAGGTCCAGAAAATATTCCGAGAATTTCCCTTGAGGTGCAATTTTTATAGTTGCCACTAGCCAGTGCCCGTGGACACTTCCTAACCAATGGGAAAAAGTTCCTAGGGGCTCAAATGCCCATCCTCCAGTCCATCCTGTCATCAGGTCTAAACTATTATTCTTCTATGAGAGAAGTTGTCAAGCCTCATTAAGGCAAAGTATGGGCTGTGCAACTGCTGAAGAGCTTATGCAAACTGTTATTGAAGAGTTTAGGAAGGAAAAAGGTTACTTTCCAAAAGACCCTTTTCCTTAATATTCAATGGAAATCAGATTGGACCAATAAATTGGACTAATAATAATTATTAAAAATAGTCTTTGAAGTACTTTTGTAGCCATTCCCTGTCATAAGTTACAGATTAAAGTTTAGAATCTGTACTTTGACATTTTGTAGGATTCCTCTACAGCCCTGGGAGTGAACATAGCACTTGAGGTTAGGTCAGTGGATAAACATACACATGTTTAAATGGGGAGCACAGGCACTTTACTCCTGTTAGCAGAGGTAAGTAAACAGAGTTCCCAATTCAGCAACAGAGATAGGGCAAATCTTAGGGGTAAACCGCTGAAATTATGGGCCTTTCCCACAAATACATATATTTGTGGGATTCAGATTTACTGTTCTAACTCCATTCCCCAAAAGATTTTGAAAAGTTTAAATATTATTAGAAATGTGACCTATGCTTTTAACAATAACACCAGCCCATCAAATATATAAAAAAAATATTTTAAATAAAGTTAAATGGTTTAATATTGATCAACTATTGGTGGCTAATCATTCAATATTGATAATTACACATACTCATTCAGTTATCTTTTGTGTGTAACCCCAATAACCTTTTTAGGTTTCATTCTGTTTTAATAGAAGTTCACTTACATCTACTAACTAGCAAGGGAAATTAAGAATGAAAACCCAAATCTATTAAAACTAAAACGAATTAATCCCCCCACATAATGATTTATTGATGGTTTACTGTGATTGGTCACTCCTCCTTTTTTACTGTAGCTGTCTGAAGTTATGAAATGTAAATATATACCCCTTGGTTCAGTGTCTCATCATAGTTGCAATGACTGTGATATCTCTAGAGCAATGATGGTATAGACCCTCAAATATTAAGCTTTTGAAATTCAGTCAAGAGGTGTGTTAGAAATGGTGCCTAGTATTTCTCTTATTCACTCCCTCTTTGCTCTGTGGCCATACCTACCTTTTCCATTCCCAGAATTATCCAAAGGTGGGGTTATCATTCTCTTTTTTTGAGCAAGGCCTTCTTGACCCACTTAGCAATCAGACCTGTCTCGCTGCAGTAACTGCAGGTGGTATTTGCTTATCCTGGACAAAATGTGGCAGGATTAACTGCACGCTAGAAACACCTCCTAGATTGTGGACAAGAAATCTAGGTATTCCCATGAAGAACATGTCCACTTCATACTAGTAGGTCCATATGTCAATAGGTGCTGGCAGTCCCATATGATGTGTTCAAGGGTTCCTTTCTTGTCACAACTCCTTCAGCAATCTTCTAACTTGTGTTTGTCCTACTGGTCGAGCTGTACAAGTGATACTACAATATTTCTACTTCACTTGGAAATCCTTCGTTTCTGAGTTCCTAGCTATGGGAAATGCCCTTTTAAGGATGTCCTCTCATTCTCTGTTTGATGGAGTTTGCCCTGTTTCGCTTTGCCCTCATTGATTATCCAGTGTTTTTAGAGCTTCAAGTCTGGGCTCATCAATCAGAAATGTATAGAGTTCAAAGGTGGCTTGCTTCTCTCTCTCTACTTGGATTTCATCCTATTTTCAAACAGTGAAACTGGTCTGAAAACAAAGGATTTAACCGAGGGATGCAGTGACCATGCCACACAAGCACACACCAGTACCTCTCTGTTTTGGGGAGTTCAAGCTCTTTACAATGTGTGACTTGGCAGTGTCAGCACCGTAGGAGTGATTATAATAATACGAAATTAAGGTTTCATTCAGGTTTGTTTAGGGTAGCATACCTAGGCTGTAGTCGACATAATAAAGACACAGTCAGCTTACATTGACATCTACTCATATTTGCAGAAAGAACTGCGCACTATAATTTTATGTGAATAAGAATTTCCTTGTGCATTTCTCTGTGTGCTTTTCCATTTTAGAAAATAGCTCTAATAGAAGATCTCTCCAAGGAGTCTGTTGAGAAAATCCAATTGTATTAATTTGCCTTCTCTTGCACCAGGACATATGAAGCCTCAGACAGTCCAAATTCAAAGCATTAATCCTCTCAATTGTTTTAATTAGAGTGCCAACTGGTTTTTGGCATTAGCGTGGCAACATCTATAAGCTAATTGACCAAATTACACAATTATCATTAATTAGTTAACTTAATTAGTGAACAATTTCAATGGTGAAAAGTGGAGAATTCTAGAATCATGTGGTTTATTGCTTGAGTAACTGTAAATATTGTCAGGAGGTGAGTATTATTAGGGCTACATATAATGTGTTGCTATGCTGTGCTTTCAAGGGTTTTGGCTTGTCTAATACCCTGTTGTGAGTCTGGTATGAGGTGTGATTTGGTGATTTCCTTTATATTTTAGTATTTTCGAATTATCTCAATACTATTGTGTTATGCACAGCTGTACTGCATTGTATTGTGTAGCATGACTTTTTGGAAGTTTTGCAGATTGGATTTTGATGAAGAAGTATTGTGATGTGTATGTGAATTTTGTGGAAAGGTTTTCGATTAACGTGTAAAGGTTATGGATTAATGGTTTAAAGAAGAACTCAAGCTAAATATAAAGTTGTCTACTGAATAAGGGTGCTTGGTGTCATGCCAGGCTATACGTTGAAGTTTTTAAAATTCTTCATGTGTAAGGTAGAGAGTGTGATCTTAAAATTACCTAAAGGAGATCAAATTGTATTTGGAGACCCTTCGGTAAGGTTAAATACTAAGATGCGGTAGTGTGCACAAAGTTATGATACGCCACTACTCAGTGAGTGTGTTGTAGTGAACTATCGTGGTTTCACTATTCAGGTTGACATGTTTCACACTATGTTGGTCCAGTACTGTATCCCTAGCATTTCTTCAGGACCAAAAAATATGTTCCCTACCCCTGAATTACGGTGGGTTTTCTAGAGTCTTTTTATACTCAATCCTTGGTAGTGATACAGTAGATCCTAGGTATCTATGTCATGCTCACCCCAGTACCAATCCATAAATCAACCTCTGCTCTTAGAACATAATGTGCCCTAGGTCATTGCAGGAGACGGTCACCTACCACTTGTTCTGCCTGCCTGCAGATCTGTAGGGGCTGATTTATGAATTAGTACTGGGGTGAGCATGACATAGATACCTAGGATGTACTGTATCCCCACCAGGGATTGAGGATACTAAGATGTGTCAATTATAGTGAGGAGCACGGGTGCTGGACCTTAATCTGGCTCCTAGTCCACCTCTTTTTGATTCATGTCGAACAGGAAGGCAAACAATCAGGATAGAAAAAGTTGGAAAATCGACATAGCGCCCTCATGACTCTTCGGCCTCTAGGCCACTGAGCATGTGAACGTGAGAGCAGCAGCACTGCTTGTGATTAAAGTGTTAAATTAAATGCATGACACCAGCAACAATAAATAATACAAAAAAATTATGGCATCATCATGTAAGTAGTGTGGAAATTAACTCTTTCTGACACGGCTGATTAACACGTTCATTTATTTTGAAGTGAAGTTGGCGAAGATTCGCGGTGCACATAAAACACACATTTAATTCCACCCTGAAGTGCTGCTGAGCTGTGAAAGACACAGGCAAGCTAAATGGTTGCCATGGGAGGAAGCAGGAAGAAGGAACATGCACAGACAGCTTAAAAAAGACACAGACAAAGCAAGTTGTTTTTGCGTTTGAAGTTTTGCATAGTAAAGAGTGGGCCAATGATATCTTATACTCCTGAATGCAAACCATTTTTCAGGAGTGGAACCATAAACATGGACCGGGTGGCAGATGGTTTCTTGATGGGGCGGCTTTTGATGCAGCGAGTGGTGGGAATGAATGATCATGGCACACGTGGACTAAGGCTGCAAATTCTGGCGGAAAAATCCCAGCCTGCCTTATCTGTGATGCACTTGCTGACTGCTCGTGTGACCATTGTTTGGGCTTAGAAAATGTGTGCACTGAATACAGTTAGTTTGGTGGCAGAAAAGGTGGTTGGGTACTTGACAGTACGCCAACAGTGCACAAACCATGATTCAATACAACAGTGTAATGTATTCCTTTCCCCCCAGTGATGTACAGCAGCCAATGCAGGTTTTATCCTATGTTTTATTGGTTTTATACGTAATACACCTAAGAGCGCCAGGCAGCCGCCTCCGAACGCTTCGTTTCACCCTCGCGTTGTTCGCGCTCACTCGTGCATGCGCAGACGTGCCAAATCGGCCGTCTCGCGCATTCGCGTGATGACGTAGTGCCCGGTCAACTAGACTGCGACACTACATATCTCCCCTTTTTACACCACACACAAAACTATTTACATAACTGAGACTGGGTTACCGTCCATAGTCTATTACTCCAGTTCATAGTCCTTAAACCTGGCTGGTCTCACCACCGCTCTCCCCACTCGGGTGTATCTTACCGGGGTAGTGTGTCCTTCTCGACTCTCTGCTGCGACAGGGCTTCCCCTTCTTACTTCTGGGGTACCTTTCCCTTCTCTTCCTCCTTTCTCACCCTCTTCCCGGGTCCTTTCTTCCCTATGTAGTCTTTCTCGTTCATCCTCTTCGTTGATCTGATCTTCCTGCCTACTCTCTCCCTTTTCTCCGTTCGATGTTCCTTCTTCGTCCCTCATGTTCTCTGGGGCTGTCACTTCTTCATTGTCCTCTCGGGGCCACTGTAAGATTTTGTTGCACTTGGCCATGCGGTCTTGGGACCATACATTCCCGTCACTGAGTAGCGCCGCTCTGTCATACACCTCTTCCACTCTCAGGGGTGGGGAGTATTTGCTGTCTCCCTTCCTCTTGAGGATTGCCAGCTTTACTCTGACCCACTCCCCTTTTTCCAAAGCTGTCTCCTTCACGTTCTTTCTGTTGTTGTAATGGTCAGTATATATCCTCCGCGCTTTCTCCAGGTTATGTTGCACCACTGCAGGGGACCACTTGCTTGTGATTGTCTTCTCCTGCCACGCGACATTGTCTTTCGTGAAGGGTTGCCTTCCGCATAAAATTTGAAACGGGCTGTACCCTGTGCTAGTGGGGGTAATGCGGTATGCCCATAGAGTGCTTAGTACCTCCTTTTCCCAGTCCTTGCCTCCGGAGATAGCTGCCTGTATAGAGCCCATTATCACTCTATTGAACCTTTCCACTTGGCCGTTGCTGGCAGGGTGATATACTGCCGTGTGTTTAAGTTGTATGCCATTTCTTTCTGCGAATCAGTTCCATTTGTCCGAGGTGAACTGGGGTCCGTTGTCGCTTATAATGGCTCTGGGGATGCCTTCCCTGAGGAATACCATTGTAAGGAATCGAATGATCGTGCCTGTGTCCATTTCTTCTTGAATGTGAACCTCTGGCCACTTTGAGTATTTGTCCACTATCACACATATGTACTTCGGAATGCCCATGTTGTCGAGGACCGGCCCCAAGATGTCCACCGCCACTTCTTCCCAGGGATTACAAGGGTTCGTGAACTTCCCTAGAGCTGGTCTCACGGGTTTCAAAATTTTGTCAGCTCCTTGGCACTGTACACAGTCTCTGACATGCCTCTCCACCTGGAGGTCCATGCCCGGCCACCAATATGTTTGTTTAGTTAGAGGTTTCGTTTTCACGATTCCCAGGTGTCCCTCGTGTATTATTTTCAGAAGGTGTGGTATTATCTCTGCTGGTGGTACCACCCGGTTTCCTCGGTATACGAACACCCCATCATTTCCCACCGACTACTCGTCCCTGACTTCATAGAATTGTCGAATTTGGGGCTTCTGGTGTCTCCTATCGGGCCACCCTCTCATTATGTTTTTCTTGACTTCCTTCAGATCTCCATCTGCTCCGTAGGCGTCCTTCCATTCTCTCCTGCTTATCGCCCTTTCCGGATCCTCCGTCAAGGCTACCATCTCCTCATCTTCTTCTGTGCCCGTTGTGGCACTCTCCTTTGCTGCCGCCCGGCTGAGATAATCCGCTATCTTGTTCCTCGATCCTGGTATATATTCCACGTCATAGCGATATTCCAATAGTTTCAGTGTCATCTTCGCTATTCAGGGAGTCGCGCCGGCATGACCACTGGACGTTAATACCTTCACCAGGGGTTCAGCAGGAATCGCGTGCCCCACAAGAACTGGCGATATTTCCCCATGGCCCATACTGCTGCCAGCATCTCTTTCTCGATCACGCTGAACTTTTGTTCGGAATTCGTCAGTGATCTCAATGCAAAGCTGATCGTCTCCTTCTTGCCATCTTGCCTCTCTTGCATGAGCACTGCTCCCAACCCCTTTTCACTGGCGTCTGTCATCAGGATCGACTTCCATAGGGGATCGTACCCCTGTAGCGGGATAGCTTGGCTTATTTCTCGTTTGACTATGTCGAACTCTTCTTCCTCTACTTCCGTCCATGCGAATGCTGTTTTCTCCCTCGTGAGCTGCCTCATGTGGTGCGTTTTCGTGGCAAAATGTTGGACGAACTTACTATAGTATTCCGCCATCCCTAGGAAGGATCGTACTTCCTCCTTGGTGGCGGGTGGAGGAGCATCGCATATGGCTGTCACGTTCCCCTTCTTTGGTGTTATCCCACTCTCTCCAATTTCGTGCCCTAGGTAGGTGACCGACGACATGCCGAAATGGCACTTCTCCCATGCTGCCGTTAGTCCGTTGTCCTCCAGGATCCTGAGCACCACCTCCAGCTTTTCGTCGTGGTCTTCTTGTTCCTTCCCCATCACTAGGATATCATCCTGGAAGTATTGTACTCCCTCTATGTCCTTGAACAGTCGGGCCATTAGCTTTTGGAAGACCGCCGCTGCCGATGCCAGCCCAAAGGGCATGCGGCAGAACTGATAGCACCCGAAGGGAGTTATGAAGGATGTCAGTTTCTTACTCGTGTGGTGCAGGACTACCTGATGGTAAGCTGACTTTAGATCGATGGTAGAGAACCACTTCACTCCTCTTGTTCGTGCCAGCATCTCCTCTATACGTGGTAGCGGGTACTTCTCCACCACTATACATTTGTTGAGTTCTCTGAGGTCCACACATAAGCGCACCTTGCCTGACGGTTTCATGGCCACCACTAATGGCGCCAACCATTCCGCGCTATCAATGGGTTCAATGAACCCTTATTTTTCCAGTCGGTGTAACTCCTGTTGCACTGCCTCTCTCACGGCGATCGGTATGTTCCTCACTTTGTGTGTGACCGGTTGGACATTCTCCTTTAGCACAATTTTGTGAGTAAACTTTTCCAATTTCCCTATCTTGTCCCCAAATATCTTCGGGTGCGTGCTTCGCAGTCCCGCTGCCTTTGACCATCTTCCTTCCAACACTACTAACACTTGTGTGTCTCCTCCCGGATGCAGTTGTATGCCCAATTCCTCTTGGTCCATCCACCCTAGGACCGAGGGTCCCTTCTCTGCAACGTACAATTTGCACTGGGCGCTGCGTTCTTTGAACTGGAAGAGCAGTTTCCTAAATCCCACCATTGGGATAGGCTCCCCCGTGTAGGTGACAGGCCGTATGTCCGGTGGTTCCAGATGTGGACCCACTGTCGGTTCGAATTTCGCTTCCCACACCGACCTTTGGATGATCGTATAGGGGGACCCTGAATCCGCTACAATGGTGATTTCCACTCCTCCGATGTGGATGTCGCACTGGGGTTTTCGAGCTCTTCTGCCATCAGTACCTAGTACTTGGTCTTCCACGCACAGCACTTCGTCATCTTCTTCCTGGCCCTCTTCATCTTCTCCTGGGACTTGTGCTACATACTTCACCGCGCTCTGTTTCCATTTCCTGCGACACACCTTCTCATAATGACCGACCAGGCCGCAGAACGCGCACTTAGCTCTGAATGCAGGACAACGCTTGTCGTGCGCCGCGTGGCTCGGGCTACCGCACCTGTAGCACTTCGACGTTCCATCTTTGTACTGTTTCCACGTCTGTCCCGGCTTTCCTTTCCCTTTGTACGTTCCCTTATTTTCTCCTGGCGTCGGTTTTCCTCTACCATATTGGTTGGCGCCTTCCACCTTGTTTACTGTTGGTCTCGGGGTCTGGTCTCTCTTCGCTGCGTCTGCGCAGCGCTTGGTCAGTTCTGCTCTTTTCACGATGGCTATCACGTCTTTTAACGTTGCGTCTCTGCTTGCCCACAATTTGTCCTGCACCGTTTTGCTTGTCGTGTGCATGACAATTTGGTCCTTTATAAAGTCGTCGTGTAGAGCTCCGAACTTACACGTTATCGCCAGCTTCCTTAGTGCTGCCACGTAGTCGTCTATCGTTTCCCCCGCTTCTTGCTTCCTCTGCTGGAAATTGTAGCGGTCGATAGATGTGCAGACTGCAGGGCGATAATGGTTATCCAAGTCTTCAATAGCGTGTTTGAACACATCATTGTCCGCTGCTGGACGGGTGACCGGCGTTAGGTTTTGGAATACTCGTATGCCCTCTGGTCCCAGATTGTGCAAGAGTATCCTTTTCCTCCGGGTGCTGGAGAACGCCTCTTCATTCTCGTCTTCCAGTGCTTCGAGGTAATTTTTGAAATATTCTCTCCAATCCTCCCATTTCATTTGAGGCTACCCTGGTCTTGGTAGGAACGGGACCGGCGTCGTTAGCGCTGATGCCTGTGCGCACATCTTGGTTTCCGCCTGTTTCCTGGGACTACCTGGTGCCTCCGTCCCTTGTCCCTTTCTTTGGGTCTTCTGGGCCTCTTCGGTCCCTTTTGCGCCTTCCCTTCCTGATTCCGCCAGGGCCTCTTCTAACTTTCGCCCCTGTCTCGCTTACCACGCTTTCTTGCACTTGGCTGGCACTCCTGCGTGTTCTCTTGCCTCCCGCTGGCTTGCGTCTGCCACTGCCGTGCTCTCTCGGTGTCCTGGAGTCTTTCCTGTGACCCCCTGGTGTTCCTGCTCCTGTCGGGCGTCATCTCCTCCGGTTCTCCTGCTGTTGGGGGGCTTCCTCTGTCCTGGGTGACCTTCAGGGTCCTCTGTATCCCAGCCTCGTCGCCACTGTAATGTATTCCTTATCCCCCAGTGATATACAGTAGCCAATGCAGGTTTTATCCTATGTTTTATTGGTTTTATACGTAATACACCTAAGAGCGCCGGGCAGCCGCCTTCGAACGCTTCGTTTCACCCTCGCGTTGTTCGCGCTCACTCGCACATGCGCAGACGTGCCAAATCGGCCATTTCGCGCATTCGCGTGATGACGTAGTGCCCGGTCAACTAGACCGCGACACTACAAACAGAAGCACAACACGACAGTACAGCTTGTGCACGCTGGTTTGTTCGCTTACAGACAGAATTGAGCGGAACAATAGTGAAAATTAAGTCCTGGTTTTCCCCACTATAGTAATTGTTGAACATATTTAATGCAGTAAAATATGGGACAGTTTTTAATGTGTTTAAATATTTCAAGGCTACATGTTCACAATTGCTTTATAGTCCTTTTGCTTTATCAAATTTCCTTAAAAATGCACCATTTGCTACTCCTTTTAAAAAAATGATCCTATGGAGAGAAGCCTCCTCCCCCCTTTTTTCCATCAGGCTTGCTTGCTTCACTGGCTTGTGACATAACTCTAATCCACAGCTTTTACGCCTCGCCATTTTCAAATGGCACCAGCCACCACTGTCTATACATAATAAGTACACCGGTCATTCTAGCAATGTTATGTCTACAAGCTGTAACGCATTCTCAGACACCTAGTTCAAATTAGTCAGGTTTCCGCACATTTTCCAGGTGGCTTGCAATATAGCTATAGATAACTCCTTATCCAGGTTACAATTACTTTCACGCTGGTTCATTTTTGTCCGCCACTTTTTAATTTGATAACTGTTCTACCGTAAAAAACGAAACACTGTGAATATTGAAGTGTGGATACTTAACCACAAATAACACCTTTTATGAGCAGCAATGTCGTCATAAACAATGAAACAGAAAACAATGCCACTAGAAACTTTAGATTACAGCAACCTGTACTAATATGACTGTACTAAGGTTTGCATAATACGAGATTCAAGTATAAAAATAGAAAACAAGTGAAAATAATTTCAACTAATGCATGGTCCAAGGAGTGGTTCAAAGTACAACTTCTACTTCATCACAGCGTGGTAAATATGTTGTCAGGGTGAATTCCAACTAGCTCTGGTTTGATTAGTGGCAGGCAGATTTCAGGAGATTAGTGTGGAAAAGCACTCTGTGTACAGCTAAATCCCTGCATAAATGCTAACAACAGATCAATATGCGTGATGCTCTAGTGTTATACATTTTTTCTGCACGTCTAATATGTGTATGCCAGTGGCTGTAAATTAATGGGAGATAGCTAGTTGCGGTGGGAAATAAACAGCAATGCCTGATTTTCTTCCTTCACCAAAAAAGACTGTTTCCTCACGATGAGGATTGTCGTTTATATGGATTTAGGTTGTATGCACACTCCAGCTTTAAAAATTGAGAACATATATTGCTATCAAGGCATTTTCCATTATTAATTCGTGCAATGGGGCTGCTTTTCAGTGCAGGTTGGGCAGCAATGACCCAACCAGGCACCATGGCCCCATTCTAGTCCCAGCTGCCAGCTGCAGTGTGCCACTTGGCACCCACATAACTCAGGACACTGCAAAGTGCCACCCGGCCTCTACTATTCATTGTATGGCAATCCTCCACCCGAGGGATGAGTGTGGACCGAAGGGATAAATAAAGGGCAGAGTGGTCACTTGAGGCCACTCTGTGGCTGCACCACCATTCCCATGTGTTTTATTCCTGTCTTTAGCATTGCTGCAGGGGCCTCTGTGAGTCTGCAGGTGGCAGACATTACACTGGTGACGAGGACGATGTCAAACCGTTTGTGCTGTGTCCCAGGGCTTTAAGTGGCATGAAAAAACTGGGGGGTCTCTCAAAGGGGCATGGCCAATGTAATTAAGGGCATGGCTTAAAAGTGTGCCGCCCGACTTTTATTTTGCTGTTTCTGTTATTGCATCCAGATATGTGATACAAGAAGTCAGGACTATTGGCTTTATCAATGGTTGTTAGTTGCATAAGATAAATAAGCAGCAACTCTGGCTTGTATATAATATTGAACAAGCATTGGCATAGCCAATAGGTCTTGCTTTTGGGTTCCTTATAAGTATTTAGTTATGCAGCACAATATCCTCGGTGCAATAACATCAACTGTTGCATGGCTAAAAACGTATAAGGTCGTAAAGGCGAGACCTAGTGTGTATTTTGGGACCTTATAAGTATTTAGTTATGCAGCACAATATCCTTGGTGCAATAACATCAACTGTTGCATGGCTAAAATCTTATAAGGACCCAAAGGCGAGACCTATTGGCTATGCCAATGCTTGTTTTAGAGGTCTGGCATGCAGTTTTAAATGTAGGCTGGTAAGAAAGGTGTCAACCCGAGTGGCAAGATCTAGAGAGAAATAAGATAGGAAGAGAGGTGAGTTATAATGAGATAGCACAAATAGAAAGGTGAAGCACAAAATGACAGGTCAGGTAAACAAAGTAGCGAGGCAGAGAGGCAGGTTGAACCGGTGGGAGGAAAAATAGAAATATATGAGAAGTAGAGAGAAAAGAGGTGCAGATGAGGTAGAGAGATGAGGCTAATACAGAGGAAGGGAGAAGGAGAAGTATAGAATGGTGAAATAGGGAGAGAGACAGAGGTAAGACAGATGTATAAAACGAGCGAGACATTGGAAGCAGAGAGAGTGAACGGAAACAGTGAATGAGATAGAAAGAGAGATGAAGCAAAGGGAGTGATAGATGGAGTGGAAGAGGTAGAGAGAGCATTGTAGAGAGAAATAAATAAAATCATGGGAAAGGTGAGGGAAAGAGGACATCAATAAAAAGAGAGACATAGAAGGCCAATAGGTGAGGTGAATTGAGAGGCTAGATAGAGTATCAGAGGTGGGGAAGAGAGAGATGAGGCAGTGAGTTGTGAGGCAGAGAGAGAAATGAAAGATAATGGTGAGGTAGAAAGAGACATGCGAGAGGTAGAGAACGGTAAGTATTAGATGGCAAAAATGATTGAAAAGGTAAGATAAAGAGATTAAATTAAGAGGGAGGTGAAGTAAATGGAAGAGAAATGAAGAGGGATGAGATGCAAACAGAGCAGCAAGAGAGAGAGAGAGAGAGGTTTATTGAAAGAGAGGTGTGACGTACAGAGAGAGTTAAAGGTAGAGCAATAGTGTGGTAGGTACATAGCCATGTATAAATAGACAGGTAAAAAAGAAGTGTTTAGGTAAAGGAATGAGATATGGGACAGAAAGGTGCGACAGAGAAAGAAATGTATTGGGTGGTATAGAGAGGTGACAGCTAGTCACAGAGTGTGGTATGTAGAGAAGTAAGCTAGAGAGAAGGGCAGGGATTTAGTCTCTGGTCAGGTAAAGAGAGTTAACGTACAACAAGAGAGGAAGAGGGAGAGATGAAGGAGGCAAATGTGAGTAGAGGTGGGAGGTAGAGAGGCAAAACAAACAGAAGCTAAGAGTAAGTTAATGGGAGGCAGACAGAAAGTAGAGAGGTAAAGAAGGGTTAGCAAGACAGGGAAATGGATCCAAAGCTGCACCAAAGTACTACCACATCAGTTTCCTCTTTTAAAGCGGGACGTCTACCAAAACAGACATTCAACAAATGTAAGCGAAAGTGAGAACACACCAAAGACTTAAAGGAGATGCACTGGACACCTGTGGTTTTGCCAGAAAGCTGCCACTCTACACAACCCTCTGCACCAAATATGAATAGTGCACAGCTCCAGGGGCGGGGCTCCTATTCTCCCGCCGTGGCACCGGTCTGTGCATCACTATCTGAACGGCGACACTGCAGAGTTTTACACTGTTCGCGTTTCCAGTGATTAAAAGATGCCCCCTTGAAAAACCTAAAACAATACACTAAAAATAAATAACCAACAAAATTGACGCCAAATGTGTTGCTGCTTTAATAAAGAGAGCGAGAGGCTGGACAACATAATGCATTCTGGGTATTGTAGTCTTAATGTCAGTGGACCTAATTAAACTAACACGTGATATCCGTTATTTAAGTGTGAGAAGCACTAGAAACAGTGTCAGGAGTAACATGGTGTTGAGTGGCCACCGTAGTTATAGGACTTAATTTTCAAAAATGCAAGGAGCATACATACATGGTTGCAGCAGCAAAACTCCAGGCAGCTAACAAGAAAAGCAGGTGTCCCAAAAGTACACCGAAAAAGTGGCAAGAAATTGATCGAGCAGAGAGCAACCACCCATTGGGGCGTGCGAACCACCAGTCTCTTCTCCTGGGATCTCTGGTGGAAAACTGCTCTCCCTCACAGCCAAAAGAATTTATAAGCGGGTGAAATGCAGACTTACTGAGGTGAAGGAGGGAAAACAACAGGCCCCACACTGCTTCAGTTAAAAGAATGAACACACATTTGAAACGCTTTCTCCCGTTCTATCCTCATCAGCAAATGTACATAACACCAGAACTTAACATATGCTCGCTGAATGCCCTTTTTTATTTACCTGGCAGAGGTCTGCTGGTCCTGGTCACTCAGATGAGTGGCATGGCGAAACAGAGGTACTGCTGGGCTATCAGGGCAGTCTCCATAGTGCTTGCTTCGACAGCAATTACAGATAAAAGGCAGTCAGTGACAGCAAAATGGCAAACTATGCCCCCAGCAACACAGCATGAGTGCGCTGCACATTGTAGTATTCTGTCCATTGTGTCATGTCATGACGTGACACAGGCGTGGGGGTTGGAAAGGGCGGTTGGAACCGGCAGCAGAGGAATACGCAGAGGGGATTCTGTGTCAGTGTTTCTTCAGCAGCAACACAAAGAATCTGTGTTTTAAGGCGCCACCATCAGGCGGTACAACCAGCCCTGGCTGCGCTCCATGACAGCGGGCACGCGAGCGGAATGGCAGAGTGGCAATTGTGTAACGTAGCCGGTCTCATGTAAAGTGCTCCAATACCTTCGGGTCCAGTACGCGCTATATAAATCTGTAAAAATAAAAAACGCTACACAAAAGTGGCACCTACATGGCATAGTTTCACACACATGTGCGTTGACATACGTTGGATAATTAAAGTCCTCGCTATTACCTGAGATCTACGTTCTGAAAGTGGTTTCACAAATGGGAGCTTTAGGTCAAGGTTTAGGAATTTTCGCCGATGACTTTTTCAGTTTTCACAAAATTGTTTTTGGGTAGCGCTATCGAGAGTAAAATTATCGTTTGGTTTTATGAGCTCAAAGGTTACTAAAACTCAAATTATTCCCATTGCGATTTCGAAGATATGTTTCTTTGAAATTTTAATTTTTAAATGTGAACTTCTAGTCTTCGTTTGGACAAAGTAAAGTTAACTCGTTATGCAAAGGAGGTGCGGCCACCTAAATGCCGCACTGTTGTCTACATCCGCGGTCTACTTGTTTGTTTGAGCAGTCAGCTAATCAGAGCTAGGCAGCAGTAATCGCGCACCGAATCCTGGCATGCTGTATTTGGCGTGGGATGGCAGAGGTGGAATCTGTGCGACGGTGCCGCCTTAATCAGTACTGCATACTTCAAAACAAGAATCTTCACAAGGCTAACTCAGTCTGTCATTGTACCACGCTAAAACAAGCAACACTGGTTAATGTGAAAAAACATGCGTTTTTGGACGGAACACGAGCACGGAGACTTTGCTGCAGAACAACCCAAAAGATCGCCGTTTTCGGGTTCAAAACAGAGAGCCGACAAGGAGATCTGCAGGGGAGAAATGCTGTGTTGGTGGAGTGCAGGGTGAGAGGCAGCGCCGGTCTCTTCGTGAACTTTGTGCGCAACCAGGCATGCAACTACTCCAAATACAAGAAGGTGTGTTCCGTTCCAAAGCACATGTAACACGAGTGGTGCGCGCGCGATGGCAGAAGTAGGCTTGCAAGTGGTGTGCGATGCAGTGCGGGGCTGAAAGCTGGCAGATGCGCGTATGCATGCTTGCGTGAACACAAGCGCTAGGCCAGCCAGCAGCACTTTGAAAACTCACCTGCAAAATGTCTCTCCAAGCAGCGCATGTGCGCTGACTCAGCGAGACCTAAAAAGCTTCCATTTAAAGCTCTGGTGACACCACGACAATGTTACTGCTCCTGAGTTTCAAAAAGAGAAAGGAAATTCAAAGAGAAAATGACTCTCTTTGTTACAGGGAAGCCCCGCACACAAGGCGAGATACCACACTCCTGGAAAGCAGGCTATATTGCTTCCTCAAGGTGCAGTGAGCCCCAACCATTGTATGGAACTGCCGCATCCGCTCCCTGCACCACATCCGTAGCCCATGTGTGTGAATCCCACCGCTGCATGGGAGTGGAGAGGCAGTGCCACCTAGCGGCAGGTGAGAGCATCAGGCTCTGACTCATGACAGGCCTATGGTGTCGATGTGAGAAGCAACGAGGAGCCTCAGAGAGGGTTTCCCATGTGTCAGTAGACACTGGAGTACCCAAGAAGTTCCATTCCAGAGGGGCACCTTTGGAAGTAGAAAATGAAGGTGCTAGGCAAAGAAAATAAAAACGCAAAAGACAAGTTCGGTCTAGGTTACACCATAAAAGTGCATATTAGCATCATTACATACATCAATCAGTCAATAGAAATGGAATGCCTCAGTATTATTAAGATAAAACCAACAAAAAGACTGGAACAGGTAATACATCAAATAATAGATCACCAGGTACCACCTGGACTATACATAAAAAATAAAATGAACATGATAAAAAGATTTTCCAAAAATATAAGCCATCCAGGCAGTTCTGGCCAACAGAGTACATACTTAGTAGAGCCCCGAAAATACTAACATGGAAGCAACCAGCCACAATAAAATGCATTTAGAGCCAACTGGCCCAACAGGCGTGACATATCAAACAACAATAAAGTGCATACTGCATAATGGATCAGGCCAGCCCTAAACTCATATCAAGCGTCTTCCACAACCTCAGTGATGCAGCCAGGAAGCATGCAACACCATAAGTTGTATAAACATCTGGTAGTAGCTGAAGATGCATAATAACAGGCTTAACCTGGACAAAATTCAAAGATTTCTGCAGGGGTAATAAAATAGTTCTGCGAGGGACATCATAAAAACCACATAAAAACATCCTGGGTAGTAAAAGTGTCGGCCTAACCTAGCTGAAGGGAGTGGCCCTTAGGGGCCACTCAGATTATTTACACCACCTGCTATGCCTTCTCAAGTAATGAAGAGTCGGTCAGACAGAAGAGAATATAAGCAAGCATTTTCTTAGCAATACTCTGCAGAGGAGTCCAATCTGACCTGCACCCTAAGATGTCTGCCGAGGGACTGACCCCCCCAACAGCCCACAACACATAATCATTCCTCCCAGAAGCTCCAACCACACCCACAGTGGAAAGTTACCGTCTCAGGCCGAAAGTGAACAAAGCAGGCACAGAAGGATGGGCTACCACCTGCCAGATGGGTACATACTATCAGTGTCTCAAGGTTGCCGTGCTGAGGCTCAGTGTCTCCTAGCGTGGGAGCAAAGTTACACACAAGGATAGGAATGCAAGGGCAGAATGGCCTATTCATTAGTAAGTCAGAATCCAACCTTGATCAGGGAAGGAAATAATCGCTGAATACAGTGTTCTGCTGAGGCAAGCAATACGAATAATGAGGCCTACTTCAGACACAGCCTAATGGGGACTGCGAAATACAAAATGGAGTCATACTTGCTAACTGAGGCTTGCGCATTACAAAGATAACTCAGTGGGTTACATAACGTGAATGCAAATGGAACGTCATTTAGCCGCACACTGCTAACCTTCTATGGCATGGAATAAGTATATACTAAGAATTGAGTTTTTCAAACCTAACATAGCCAGCCATTTAATTGATCTCCACCCTTGAAGCTGCATTCAATCTATAAGTATCTCCGTGTGAAGGTGATTCACAGTTCTTACCCATATGGTGAGCCGCCTAATCAGGGGGTGCAGAGCAATGAATTCTGATATGTAGGGCAGTCCTGGCTCCTCATGTACTATGAAAGCGGGAGTTGCTACTGGCACTGCCCAAAAATGTCTACAGCATCAATTTGCCTCCACATGGAACCCCCTTGTATCTATGTATACCCAGAAATGTGATCACTGAGACCAATTTGACCTGGTAGATTTTAATCAAAGCACCCAGAGGTGTGCTGCTAATTCTGGAGGAAGAAAAAAAGCATACCTATAAATTGGGACAGGGAATATCTTTTAGATCAACGGGGCCCAGGTAGATCGATCAGCAAAAAACACACCTAAGTATTTGCAATTCTGAACCCTTGACATCTTGAGGGCCTTAACATGAAAGGATTTTGACTTGGTCCCCTTTAGGCCCACAAACTATCACCTGAGATTTACTTTAGTTGTTTGAGAGGTCAATGCTATTTGTATATGTGACAAAACAATCAAGCACTGTCTGAAAATCCAGGGCTGTTCCCACCAGCGAATACAAAAAGGACAGAATGCAGCTGACCAAGGTTCAGCACATCAATTCTAAAGTAAAGATAACCAATTAAATAGTCTGTGCAACAGCTTCCGGAGTTCGCCGCACTTCCACTCCACTGGAAACCAGATAAGCCAATTTGTATGAAAAGGAAGGTGCACCAGAATGAAGTCCGTAAGCTCCAAGTGTATCCAAAAATATATTTTATTATAGATCAAATTTGAAATTAGACATCAGCCAATGCGTTTCGTTCCACAGCTGGAACTTCATCAGGGCTGGAAAGACATATAGACAAAACGACACTAAATCACACTAGACATTTAGACCAACATATAAAAATTGCATACAGCATATACATATATGTGAACTCAACAAGGAAATTCAATCACATTCACAGAACGGCTCAAAAACAATGAAATAATAAAACCATATGACATATTCCTTATATACAACAATATATATATATCTCGAAAAAATATATGTATATATATAGAAAGCACCATAAATAATCAGTGTATATCAATAAGTATGTGCAAATCTGACCCCTGGACATCTTGTGGGCCTTAACTAGGCCTGGGCGTAGTTCGCAAAGTAGCACTTCGCGAAGCTACGCAAAGTGAAGTTCGCACTACGCGAGCTACGCGTAGCACTTCGCGAACTGCGTAGTACCTTGTTCGCACTGTGCCAGATGTCGTTTTCAATGATTGCACAGTGCGGACAAGCAACCGGCACTGTGCAATCATTGAAAATGGCATCTTGCACAGTGCAAGCTGTAGTTTTCTGCTGCTCGAGTAGATTTTTACTCGAGCTTCAGCTTTCTCAACGCGAACTGGTAGTTTCTCATCGCGAGCGGTCGCGAGCATACGCGACCACTCGCAATGAGAAACCTGACCTCCTTGCATTGGGAATCTCGCCGGGAGGTTTATTTTCCATGCTCGCGATCGCCAACTTGCAGTTGCTGATCGCGAACAAGGAAAAAGTCTCGCCGGGATGTCATTTTGCTTGCTCGCGGTCGCCAACTTGACGTTGAGGACCGCGAGCAAGCAAAAAATGACCGCAGCACTACGCAACACTACGCTACGCGTGTTCGCACTGTGCTACGTGCAGTTCGCGTAGTGCGAAGTAGCGCGAACTTCGCAAACTACGCGAGCGTAGTGTAGTGCTTTGCCCAGGCTTAGCCTTAACATGAAAGAATGTTGACTTGGTCCCCCTAAGGCCCACAACTATCACCTGAGATTTACTTTAGTTGGTTGAGAGGTCAAAGCTATTTGTGTATGTGACAAAACAATCAAGCACTGTCTGAAAATCCAGGGCAGTTCTCACCAACAAACAGTGTCGTCTACATATAACAATGCAGGGATTTGTCAAATCCAGCTGCCTAACAAACTGGCCTCCAAGCCATTCACATTCACAGTGAACAAAAAGGGGCGAGTATACATCCTTGTCTTACACCACTCTTTAAAGGGAAGGAACTAGCACAGGACTTATCTGAGTTATATCGGACAACTGCTGTCATATACCTGTGCAACTCAGTAAGAAAATAAATTATGTCTATGTCCATACCATATCCAGCAAGATGGGCAAAAACGTGGATCTGTTCACTCCATCAAAGGCAAATGTAAGATTAACTTGATGGAAAATTAACAAGAATGGCTTGTGATGAATACTACTGTTTAGAGAGTTATAGATACCCTCAAAATACTCAATCCACTTCTCTGGAAGAATATGTGCAGAAATGGTATGGGTCCCATCATAATTAAATAAACCCCAGCAGAAGTCCCCCCTACTAATGCACCATGCTATCAGACTACCGAGACAGTCCCTTTTGTTGAGACAATAACCATAGTTATTATTACCCAAAATATTGGGGCAACACTCCACTGGATCACAAGGTACTTCATTCTGTGGGGCACCTAGTTAATACCCTACTGACCCCAATCCAAGAGCTCTCCAAAGTGGAGTTCATCTCAAGGTTAGAATCTTCCAGTCAATCAAGTGTATCTGCCCCCAAAACCTCAAATCTATTTCGGGTGTGTATAACCAGGTCACTAACCCAGGGTGGTCTTATGGTCCCAATACAGGTGCCATTTGTGCTATCTCGTCTCCACCATTAAGTTTAAATCGCCAACAGGCGATAAAAGTATCCAAGAGGAAAAGCCCAGATGATAGAGGGATGCACAGGCTGTCTAGCAAGATTTAAAATCATTCAGACAACTTTGGGACTGTCAAAAATGATAACAATCCATCAAACGATTAGAGAGTTAGTCCAACCTACTCCACCCTGAGGTCATGATAAATCTATCGGAGAGAGATCGCCCTCTGTCACCCAGTTGGGATAGCTAGTAGCTAGTTTTATTTCTTAGGCTGGGATCATTTTCTGTAGCCCCTTGTTTTAAAGTGGGAACTCCAATGAGTTCCACAACATAGGGGGGCTGAGGCAGGAGGAAGGCTGAGAACTACTCAGGAGGATCCCAGACTGTTTTTGCTTCTTGCAACATCTGTCTCCCCCTGAGATAACTTATGTGATGGGTTGCTCCTGAGACTACCCAAATAGGCCAATGACTTTATGTGCCCTAAAACATCTGGCCACATGGGCTGGGTCGGCAAATTTCCCTGACAGTCTGATATAAATAGACATGGAGGAGGCAACTTTGGGAGCAATAATTCCATCGTTAGATAAACTGGCTACACCTGCAGAACCCTGAGCAAGTTGCCTCACAGTCTTTGACTCTCTCTGCCCTGTCACCCCAGATACATGGGTCTTGGAACGAAACACTGTACCTGGCATTGACATGATGGCTTTACAAGACAAGATTAGGTTATTTAAACTGCCTTCAATAGATTATAACTTCTCCAGACATTTACTAGCTGCTGCGTCTATCATGGAATGGATCTTTGGAGCAAAGTTGTCAAAATCAACATTAACAGTGTGATCACTAATCGATTTATGACCATTATTCTTTATGGATAATGAAAGTGTGAGTCTGCCTTGGCTTTAGGCACTATCTGTGCCGCAACTGCATCAGGCTTTCTATCTTTTTTTCCATTTAGATGCAGAGGGGCCACAATCAATGGGAGAATTCCTGATTACTGTCACAGTCTCAGACTCCGATCAGTGAACATCTGCAATAACAACAGCATCAGTGGCCCCATCTGACTGAGTCGCGCCACTCGCCCCGGTGTCAACATTTCTCATGGGTTCAGAATTGGTTAAAGAGGCATCTACAGACTCTGAGAGAATACCGAGCTTCCCCTCCACTGTGTGTGATTGCCCCCACAGCTGTTGTTAGGTATAAGGGAATTGATGACTTGGTAGGCCATTAGTGACTAGATCCTTCGGAACTGCACTGGACGTTGGGCCACCTGTGTCTATTGAGGTATTTTTATGTTTGCCCATCTTGATGCACATGAAAAATTACAGATTCTGGAATGGGAAGACGAGGCTGACCCCTCCTGCAAAATGAGCCAAAAAGTATGCAGGATGTCCACTACAAAGTCTAATGTTTGCCTGTTTTGGAGGGTGAAAGATCAGCAAAACTCTTCCGCTTCAGGAGGCGACAATCAATCGACGCATATTATTCCCATATTAAGTCCCATTGATTATATCAGAAAAATGTACAGTTGAACACCCAGATTACTTCTGGCCTTGCAGATGTCAAATGAGGCACTGTCAGGGGCTCCTCCCCCCTGCTGCTACACAAGGGCCTCCTACTGTTCGGAATTCTGGGGCAGAGAGTCCCCCGAGTAAGGCAAAGCACCTCCCACTCTGTGGGGAAGCATGAGTGCTTTTCTAGCACTGTCAGGGGCTTCTATCCCCTTCTGCTGCACAAGTGCCTCCTGGCATGCTAAATTTAAGTGCAGGGAACCCCAAAGTAAGGCAAAGTGCATCTCTGAGATGAGCCTCCCGGGCCCCACTCATTGTCCTGAAACCGAGGCAGCTGCTCCATGCACCATCGCAGCATGGGAGTGAAGAGGCAGTGTCACCTAGCGGCAGGTGAGAGCAGCGCACCGTCCCTCATGACAGGCTCATGGTGTAGATAAAAGATGTAGTGAGGAGCCTTTGAGAGTGTGGCCTTTGTGGCAGCAAATGCCAGAACACCGTGAAAGTACCATTCTAAAGGGGCACTGTTGGTTGTAGAAAGTGAAGTTGCTAAACACAAAAGATAGAAACACAAAAACAATGAGAAAGAAAATACATGTGATAAAGTCAGTAAGGGAGTGATGACCAACTGTGTGGGAAGCACACAGAGCATGTGGAGTAACTGATAACTGCACTGCATGAACAACAGACACAACTGAAAGGCATTGAAGGGAAGATACACGCAAAAGGAAGTGTAAGGACCATGCATTTGCAGGAAGACCCCTTGTTGAAAACTAAAACAGCGATATGATTAAGCATTCACTGAAGACATGAATTCTCTTTAGTCAAAACGTGTTTCTTGTCTTATGTTGACTAATGTCCGGACTCCATTTTGCATTGTCATGTCTCCGCGTGCTTTGCACGAGAAGAGTCCTACCTTTTTGCTAGTTGCCCTTGTAATCTGCCTAGTAACAGTCTATAAATAGCTCCTTTGTCCGTCTGGCGCATGCCCAGACTTGACCACATCTGTTATCAGTTAGTCCTTGTTTGACCATGTTTTCGCGGGCTTAGGAGATTGTTAACTCCGCCCACATATTGATCCTGTATTGAAAATGTCCATAAATGGTAATGAATTTTGCTCTATGTTGTATCCACCCACTTATGAGCCCCTCTGTTGTGTATAAAAGGGAACCGTGTACGCAAGTTCTTTGTGCTACTCTATGCAATACTGAAGAGTGTTGTGTAGGTTGTAGGACCACCCTTAAGGGTTAATAAACTCTGTCTTTGTATTTGCAGTTTCCGTGCCAACTTTCTTCTAGCTTTCGTTACAGAAGGCCGAACCCTTGTATTTGCGGGCCTAGCTGGGGCCTGTATTCCTCAATTGGCGACCGTCACGTGGGGCTCATCGGCGACTCGGATGCTCGAAGGCCTGGTCGTGATGAAGGTGAGGAATTTGGCCGGGGATGTGATCACTGCCAGTGGCGTCTTTTAGTCCTGGCATCCCGAGGTTTCTTCCTTCCCTTCCGAGCTGACCATCTGGGTGGCGCCGGTCCTCGACTGAGACCTCTTCTGTCGGTTTGCCGTGTGATAGCCGTTTGGGCGAATTTTGGAACTTGGCAGTTGGAATCTGGACGCTCTTGATTGGTAAGAACCGTTGTACGGTACTTGCTCCGAGTTTTTGAAGCCTGGGTTGGCTATTTGAGTTTGATTTGTGATGACCGGTCATATTTTGTATTGATTACTGTGGGAATATATGCGTTGCAACACATATAGGCAGGTAATGTGGAGATATTTCTCCGGAGTTGTTTAAATTTGAACGGTGCAACGTTTAAGTGCCATTTTTTATAATACTGCATATTTTGCCTTATTTTTGAGCATGCCTGCTTTTAGCGCACTCCGTAAGTGGTGCTGCTGCTTTGGAAACCGGTTAAATCTTGAGGAATCTGCTCCAGCCCCCCCAGAGGGGACTCCTAATAGGGATATGTATGTGAAGCATGGTCTTTCCTATATAATGTACAGCACAGTGTGGAGGAAATACACCAAAAAGGATCCTGAGTTACGATGGCCTTTGTATGGATCGTTTGATATGCGTAAGATTGAGTATGTGGAACAGTGTATGTGTAAACGGCGTGCTCGGCAAAACATGTTTGAATGTGTACGGTTATGGGTGAAGGAAGTGCGTGAGCGGGAGAAACGTGAGAAAGCGCTGATTGATAAAGAGCAACGGAAAAATGATCATATGAGAGCGCAGGAAGCGAAGCGTCGGGAGGAAAGAGAACTGGCGGAGAGACAAGAGAAAGAGCGTAGGCTGCAAGTATCGGGTCAATATGCTGTCCGCCACCCACTTTATCCTGTCCTTACTAATCTTGAAGATGATTTTTATTTATTAGATCGCTCTCCGCCCCCTTATGTCGGCGCGTCTGCCCCGAGGTCACAGGATTCTGGATCGGTTTCGGATAAGGTAGACACGCGGTCTATGTTATCAGCTGATCGTATGGGTGAGCTTCGGAAAATTTCTTTTTGTGCGCTTAAGGGCAAGCTATCTCTTACTGAATTATTGGCATTTTTGGACAGTTGGCAGAATAGGGAAAAGTTATATTTTGTTGAAACTTTTTCTGATGAAGTGGTTACTGCCTCTCGGAAATATTCTGATGTTTTTGAGCCTGATGATATAGTATTAGATTCTAAAGCATTACGTAACTGTGTTTTTTCTCCCTCTAAGGTACCCGATGCGGTCCGATGGCTGTTTACATTGCCGGACGCGATGCTTGAACTTAAAGAGAAAGCGCGCCAAAAGACAGGGGAGGAGGAGCAATTGAATCCACATGTCGGCGGGAAACAGTCGTCTACCTCCCATTCAGATAAGAGTGAACTAGTGCATGCTAAACCGATGCGAGAGGCGGCACCTTTGTATGTTCCTCCTAAAGGAGCGGGTACTAGTTCAGACATGTCTTCCCCCGATGCTAGGGGATACTTCGTGTATAATTGGGTTTATACTCCCTGGCATCGGACTGATGTTATGGCATTGAAGAATGCATTGCCTGACCCCCGCAAGAATCCAGCGGCCTTTTATGAAGAGGTCGAAGGGGCCTTGAATTCTTGTACTATGACTTTAGCAGATATAGATTTGTTCTTTGGGCTCATTTTACCGCCGGATATGTGGCGATCTGTGCGGAAGGTGGATGATGAAGCCGTTTTTAAGGCCAAATGGTCTGAGATTGAGGATGAGGATAGGGAGAGAAAGCCCGCGCAAAAAACCGCCCCAGCTTATTTTAGATCTTCCTGCTGCTATCTTGACTAAGTTGAAAATGATTATCCCCCCTAAAAAGATTGACTGGAATATGCTAGCCTCGTGTAAACAGAAGGCTGATGAATCCGTTTCAGACTTCTTTATGCGCTTTGAGGAAACATTTCATGATTTCAGTGGTCAGTCACTTACAGATGATACGGGTCGACACCTTTTTGTTGATAAATATGTGGCAAATTTATTACCGGGAATAGCAGCTCGATTAAAAGCGAGTGAAAGTTCTTGGTCCACCTCGTCTCCAGCATCCCTCCTGACTATGGCTCAGTATTATGAGCGGCAGGAACAAGAAGCGAAGGGGCATGAGGAGAAGAAATCGAAAGATTTGAAAACTAAGGTGATGTTAGCGCAAGTGTATGGTCCGCCTCGTCGGGGTGTTGAGAGAGGTAGAGGAGGATTTTATGGTCCCCCTTCGGGTCGGACGGATGTTAATAGAAATCAATGTGCGTATTGCAAACAGTTGGGTCATTGGGCCAGGGATTGTCCGGTATTATATGCACCCCGTCAGGGACGTGGTCAGGGACCGCCGAGAGGTAGAGGGGGCTTTTCGAATTTTAAAGGGAATTCCAATGATCGTGCTCGATTTGAGCCTAACGTGCAGCAATGTATTTGATCGGCAAAATCAGTATCAAATGTCTGGGAATGACCGCCCTGGGTACCACGATTCGCAGCATGCATAGGATTGCGTTGGGTGGGGGTTGGAATCAGTTGAAGTGCCAGTTGATCAGAGGGGTCCTTATGTTACAGCAAATGTTCTGGGTTCTACTGATCGGTTCCTAGTTGATACAGGAGCTACTCGCAGTGCGCTGTCCAAACAATTGGTTCAGAGGGCTCCCCCATCTGGCTTAATGGTTACATCGGTAGGATTTGATGGTACACTCTCTCGAAGCCCTCTATCCCAACCCCTTGCATTTCATGTTGACCAACTTTCTGCACCCTGTCCGTTTTTGCTTGCTCCAAACACGCCTGACAACATTATGGGACTTGATATGCTTAAGCACTTCAGAGCTACGATCCGCTGCTCCCCTACTGGAGTACGTGGGATATTAAATGACAATCACCCCATGACAGAACGGATGTGTGTGGTTGCAGAGGATACTGTATTAGCTTCTCTCCCGCGTACTTTGTGGGCCACTTCGGATGCTGATGTGGGACAGATGGTGATTCCGCCTGTACACATTAGTGTCAAGGAGGGTGCTGTGTTACCACGCCTCCCTCAATATCGTATTTCCCAGGAGGGGGAGGAGACACTCACACAGATAGTGCAGGATTTGATTAAAGTGGGAGTAGTGGAGGAAGTTCCATACAATGTCTGCAACAGTCCTATTTTACCCATTTTGAAGAAAGATACCGATACTAGGGTTTATCGTTTTATTATTGACTTAAGGGAGGTGAATAAGATAGTGATACCTCAGTATCCAGTGGTTTCTGATATCACGACGCTGCTTACTCTGGTCCCGCCAACGGCGACCACATTTTCGGTTATCGATTTGAAAAATGCTTTCTTTTCGATTCCTATTCATCCTGATAGCCGGTACCTTTTCGGCTTCACTTTCAATAATCGGTCCTACAGATTTTGTAGAGTCCCTCAGGGTTATACAGAGAGTCCTAGTATTTACAGTCAAGCATTGAAAAGACAGTTGGATTCCTTTGTTCTGCCTGATGGTGTAGCCCTTATACAATATGTCGACGACATCTTGTTGGCGGCCGACACTCCTGAGCTGTGTGAGAAGTGCACGTTATCCTTGCTTTCGTTTTTGGCATCTCACAATCATAAAGTGTCGAAGAAGAAATTGCAATTTTGTAGACCAAAGGTGACTTATTTGGGTCACCTTTTGTCTAAGGAGGGGCGTGCACTCACACCAGATCGTATTCAAGCAATTTTGGACACGCCAGTACCTTCCACACAGAAGGACGTGCGTGCATTTTTGGGTCTTGCTTCTTTTTGTAGGCAATGGATATTGGGGTTTTCACACATAGCTAAGCCATTGTTAGCACTTTTGACAAAAGATACCCCAATTCCTCTTCCCTGGTCAAATAGTTGTGAAATTGCCTTTCAGAAATTGCGACAAGCCCTTTGCTCAGCACCAGTGTTAGGTACCCCTGATTATATGAAGCCTTTTACATTGTATGTACATGAGAAAGATGCATGTGCATTATCAGTCTTAGTGCAGATGCACGGCGACAAGCAGCGCCCTTGTGCATATTTTTCGGCCGTACTTGATCCTGTTGCCCGAGCGTTGCCTGGCTGTTTTCGCTCGGTTGCGGCGACAGCTGTGTCAATACGCCAAAGCGAGGGAATTGTGTTATCTCATAAGCTGTTGGTATTAGTTCCCCATGCTGTTGATGCCCTGCTTAATCAGACAAAGACGCAGCACTTGACCAGTGCTCGTTTAACGGGATATGAATTGACGCTTTTGGCTCCTCATATTACGTTAAAGAGGTGTGCAACGTTAAATCCAGCCACATTGTTGCCGTTCTCGGAAACTCAGTCTGAAGCACGAAAAGCACATGACTGTATTCTTGTGACTGAGGAACAGACAAAGGGTCGTATTGATCTCCAGGATACGCCCTTTACAGATGTAGATGGAGAACTATGGGTGGACGGATCATGCCTGAAGCTACCAGATGGTACGACTTCAGCAGCGTATGCAATTACCACATTACAAACAATAGTGGAGACTGCACGCATACCGCAGAAATTAGCTCAAGCAGCGGAACTGATAGCATTAACACGAGCATGTGAGCTCAGTGCAGGATTGTGTGTGAATGTTTATACAGATAGCCGCTATGCCTTCGGAGTAGCGAACGACTTTGGCCTACTCTGGAAGGAGAGAGGGTTTCTAACGTCACATGGAGCACAGATAATGTATGGAGAGTTAGTTCACAACCTTTTGACTGCATTAACATATCCAAAGAAGATTGCTATAGTTAAATGTAGTGCCCATAAAAAGGTGGTTGATAAAGTTGGAGAAGGGATTGCTTTAGCAGACCGGGTGGCACGAGAGACTGCGATGCAGCCTGACTCTACTGCAATGTATGTTGTGAAGTCACAGGCAGAAAGATGGCACGATGCTAGAAGAGAAGTGCTGGAAATACAGAGGACCGCTTCCGATAAGGAACGGGAGCAATGGTCCAATGATGGAGAATTAGACGATGAAGGGTGTTGGAGAAATAAGCAGATGGATAAATGGAAGTTACCCACAGCTTTCGTACAACCTATGGTTCAGATGGCACATGGACTAGCGCATGTCGGAGCTTCCGCAATTGTAAAATTACTCACACAAGTTTGGGAGCATCCGGAGATTGCTAGTATGGCAAAGAGGGTAGTGCAGACTTGCATGATTTGCCTGAAGTATAACCCAGGAAAGGGTACACGAACTCCAGCAGGAGGATTTGCAACACCTACTGCACCCTTTGAGGTTTTGCAGATGGATTACATTCAGCTTGAGCGCTGTAACAATCTGAAGTATGTTCTAGTAGTGGTTTGGGCCTTCAGTAAATGGGTTGAGGCATACCCTACGAAAGACAATACTGCAATGACTACAGCCAAGATGTTATTAAAGGAGTTCTTCCCTCGATATGGTGTTTGTAGATTGTTGTGGAGTGATAAAGGACCTCATTTTATAGCAGACGTTATCAAGTATGTCCTGAAAGGACTGGGAATTACCCAGAAATTTCATGCAGTGTTTCACCCTCAGTCTGCGGCATTGGTTGAGAAATATAACGGTACTTTGAAGCTTAAGATCGCTAAGATCCAAGCTTCGACTTCTTTGACTTGGCCAGACGCTTTACCACTGGCATTATTGTCAATTAGATCGATACCGCATTCTCGGACCGGTCTCACGCCATATGAGATCGTGTTCGGACGCCCAATGAATATTTGGGGTCCACCGAAACCGAAGTCAGTGTATGATGTACCTTGTGTAATGATGAATGATTATCTGGCACAGTTAACGGATAATTTGGTTTCTATTCATCAACAGGTTCGAGAAGCGCTCCCTGATCGGTCCACAGGTGAAGGACATAACCTCCGGCCTGGAGACCATGTTATGATCAAGGTGTTTGAAAGGACGAACAGTCTGGAGCCGAGATGGGTTGGTCCTGAGCAAGTCTTGCTCGCAACGAGGACAACTGTGCGAGTCTCCAATCGGAAGAACTGGATCCACTCCCTGCACTGTCGTAAAGTGCCGCCTGGATTAGTGGAGCCTGTTGTATTAACTGACCATCGAGAAATCCTGACTGCAGAGAAAGGCCGTGCTGTGGAACCGAACAACACTGAGGAGCTCTTCCCGGACCAAGTGATTCCTGGAGGAAGAAGATATCATCTCAGACCGAGGAAGTGATTTCTTTCTGTATCAGAACACGTTGTCAGAACGGCCCTTAGGTTAGTGAAACGGAGAGCCAATGAGGCAAGGGGGGGGATCAGCCCTGCATTAGTGTAGCGACACCCGTCTTGGCCCGCTGGTGAAGAAATCAACGGCTGCCTAAGGGGAAGAGTTCTGACAACCTTTTAGTTTCAGGAAGATATTGACTTTTACTACAAAATGGAGAAGAAGAAGATTTTTTGTGCGACAAGTTTCATTATCATTATACCTATTGTTGGTATAACCACGTGGTTTGTTGAGGATGTGACTTCTGCCCGTGAGTTGCTTGTTTTGACTACTCCAGTGCCTGAGGAGCACTACTTTTACACTCTTCCGTATCAAGAATTGAAGCATCGCCAGTCTTATTTGAATAATACTTTTACCCAGATGTTGCATCATACCCATGTTGCTACAAATGCTACAAACTGTTGGATATGTGGTATGATGCCAGCTCATCAGAAGAAAGGAGGAACGCCGTTTATACCTCTTCCTTTCTCTCATAATGGCTCTTGTAGAGCATGGTACACTTTGCTTTTTGCCACACGAAAACCTACAGTGGGACGACTACTTTTTAGACTTAATAGGGAATGTCATCAAGATAAAGAAGGCTATCCACAAGTGAATGGGACAATATGGGAGTGGGAAGAATATCGACCAGATAATGAATCAATCCCCTACATCTTCACGAACACTAGAGACATTGTCGGAAATGAGAAATTTGTAATTCAAGTGGCACAAGCTCAAGCGGACCTGTGTGTCCAGAGTGTGGGTCATATTCCTGTTGGTGTTAGTGACTGTATTATTGTTTTGAATATAGATGGATTAAATATTAGTACTTTCTTAGCTTCCCATAATACGTACTTCGTATGTGGGAATAAAGGTTATTATCGCTTACCAGCCGGCTGGTCCGGAGTATGTTATGTAGCGTTCCTATTACCCCCTGTATTCTTAGCACCTGCATCCTATCATAAAGACTTGAAGTTATTGAATAATGTAACTGTAAATAGGTATAAACGTACTCTATCTATTGATGATGTTGACCAAACTGACACTAGCTTACAGCAGTATGTTGATTTTAACTTAGGATTGCTTTTCTTTGTTGGAGCTGCCCTAAATAGTAGGAAAGTTCGACGATTAACAAGAGTTGTAGAGGCTGTAACAAATCAAGCTGCTGCTGCTCTTGGGAATCTTACGGAAGAATTGCAAATCACTAGAATTGTTGCGTTACAAAATCGTATGGTATTAGATGTTATGTTAGCAGACAGAGGTGGAGCATGTAGGATTATCGGAAGTAGCTGTTGTGTATTCATTCCTGACCACACGCCGTCAGTCTATAACGCTATTAATAAATTGCATAAAATCGCAGCTGAGATTCATACAGAAAATGGCACTTGGACCTTTTCTGGATGGTTTTGGGCATTGATCACTACATGGGGATGGAAAGTTTTAACTAGTCTCTGTATTATTGTAGCAGTTCTGTTTTCCTGCTGCATCTGTGTTCAGTGTGGTCCTTTACTCTGTTCTTTGTGTGTGTCATTCTGTATTCCTGATAAGAAAGCTATTGCCAATGTCACCTATCAGAAAAACTTAAACAAGGAGGTGGAAGAGATGATGAAAATTGACATATATGATGATTATCCTAATAAGCCGAATGTCTTCAGTAAATGCTGAAAGGGTCGTCTGTTGAAAACTAAAACAGCGATATGATTAAGCATTCACTGAAGACATGAATTCTCTTGAGTCAAAACGTGTTTCTTGTCTTATGTTGACTAATGTCCGGACTCCATTTTGCATTGTCATGTCTCCACGTGCTTTGCACGAGAAGAGTCCTACCTTTTCGCTAGTTGCCCTTGTAATCTGCCTAGTAACAGTCTATAAATAGCTCCTTTGTCCGTCTGGCGCATGCCCAGACTTGACCACATCTGTTATCAGTTAGTCCTTGTTTGACCATGTTTTCGAGGGCTTAAGAGATTGTTAACACCGCCCACAAATTGATCCTGTATTGAAAATGTCCATAAATGGTAATGAATTTTGCTCTATGTTGTATCCACCCACTTATGAGCCCCTCTGTTGTGAATAAAAGGGAACCGTGTACGCAAGTTCTTTGTGCTACTCTATGCAATACTGAAGAGTGTTGTGTAGGTTGTAGGACCACCCTTAAGGGTTAATAAACTCTGTCTTTGTATTTGCAGTTTCCGTGCCAACTTTCTTCTAGCTTTCGTTACAGAAGGGCGAACCCTTGTATTTGCGGGCCTAGCTGGGGCCTGTATTCCTCACCCTGGAAACTGCCAGTAATGGGGCTAAGGTCGAAACCCCCCCAGTTTGCCTCAAAGAAAAAGGCCACACCACCACCTGGCACCCACACCTGATGCTACCCGTTAGGGAGACTCAGGGGTCCTGCACAATGTCCCTAAAGCAGCTGAATCCTGCCCCAATATCCCCCGTGCACTGCTTTCAATCATCAGTCACAGCAATGCCACTATTAAGCCACATGATAGACCCTGCCAAGGCTCCCCCAACTGGTACTCATTGATCAGGTGCCTGCAACATTATTTTGGTGCCACACACGAAATGGATGGAGCAGTAAAGAGGTCACTGATGCTCCAGTTCTGGGGTGCAGAACTGTATGACCGTTTGAACACCTCCCTGACACAGGTGGGGGTGATGCTTTTGATGCTGCAGTGGCATCCCTGAACTGTCTTTTTGACTCCCAGCTCAACCCTGACTATGAGAGGTTTAAGCTGGCTCAGGTCCGGCAAGCAGAGGATGAGTCAGTACATATCCTATGTGCGACTCCGAAAATTGGCAAGTGCCTACACTCACATCAACCACCCAGAAGAGATCAGGGCCAGCTGATTCAAGGCTGACGGTCAGCCATACTACGTAGGCTCATACTACGTCAGACAGGCATCTTGCTGGACAATATATTGATCTTGGCATGGTCGCATAAGCTGGCAGATAGTTGAACTGCCGACATGGAGGCAGCATTTGTGAGATGTGCAACCCCTGCAGGCACAGCCTGAGTGGTGAACGTAAAGAAAGAGCAGGTGGATGCCATCCAAAGATAGCCTGCTCTGCTCTGGGCTGCAAACATTCCCAAACTGCCTGAAAAGGGGTGCTGCAATGTAGTCCGACACACTGCATGCCAAATGTGTGCCCAGCACAAGGTAAAGCATGTTCCAGTTACGGGCACATGAACCACTTTGCCAAGGTGAGTAAAAGCAGTGGGCAAGTGCAGGATACAGAGGAAATGGGAGAATGACCCTATGATTACTATTACTAGCGGATGGATCACCCTGATAATTATGATAAAGAAGAAATATGCACCATCTCTTTCTCTGGTAGGGAAAGCAACCGTAAGCGACCACCACCGATGTGCACCTTTCAACATTAAGGGCACCAAAGTCAAGGCATTAATTGACACCGATGCCTCCGTTAACGTAATGGTCTCAGCCCAGTTCAGCAAGGTCATGGTACGCCCCAAACTAGCACCAACAAAGATAAGGATTTGCACTTATGGCGGCACAGTACCACTGTCATTGAAAGGAGTCATGGAGTGGTGAGCAAAGAGAAATCAACATGTGAAACTGGCACTCTCCTTGGATGCCAAAAATCAGGCAACCTAGGGCTAGTCTTCTTTGCAAGACAGATCTATGAATCTCATGCAGCAAGCGCTCTGCAAGAATTTCCCCCGCAGCTAGGGTGGCTAAATGGTTTCAAAGGAAACCTACACATTGATGACATGGTGATGCTCATGGCACTCTGCCACCTGAGAGTTTTATTCCACTTGTGTCTGCTGGTGGAGAAAGGACTGTGGCACCTAGAGCAACAGGGAGTGATCAAGAAAGTCCCAGGGCCCACTCCCTGGGTCTCTCCTTTGGTGAAAAAACCCAAGCTGAAACAGCCCGCAGCCATCAGACTATGTGTAGATATGTGGCTCCCAAACAAAGCTATCCGTAGGGAGAAACACATAACTCCTACAGTCAATGACATTGTGGCTGACCTAAATGGTGCCCAATTGTTTTTTAAGTTAAACCTCAGTGCAGGCTACTACCGACTGGAGCTTGACTCATCTAGCCGCTACATAACTACATTCACAATGCACATTGGGCTCTGCAGATACAAAAAGTTGAACTTTGGAATATTTCAGCAGCAGAAGTGTTTCAGAACACTATCCGTGAGACCTTCTCTGGACTAGTCAGAGTGCTTAACATTAGCGACAACATTTTAATATTCTCTGACACACTGGAAGAACACCATGTGGGGTTAAGGGCAACCCTGAAGCAGTTGGAAAACTGTGGGCTAACACTGCACAAACAGAAATGCTCATTTTATGATAACTCTACAGAGTTCTTTGGGTACCTATTTTGAAGAGACAGACTGCAGGTAGACCCAAGGAAGGCTGAGGCCATCAGGAATGCAGCTATCCCACAGAACACCTCAGAGGTGAGACGTTTCCTCGGAATAGTCACTGACTGGCTGCTTAATTTTGAATTTGATGGGGCCTCTTTGAGTCTGCACATGGCAGATGTACAAACATGCATTCATGCATCCTGATGCCATGCACAGCATCAAGGGAGGAATAAATAGATTCATGAGAGAGACAGGCGTCAGTTTGCCAGTTCAGTAGAATACTAATGTCCTTGTGGTTATTGTGGGTCTGAGTGAGTGAGTTCAAACCTTTCCCTACATAACTCTGCCTTACCTTACAGACTTACGGACAAGCTGATGAAAAATACATCCACCTGCATCTACATTGCCAGAATGTTGCTTTAGCAGCACTACACGCAGGCAATGCAGCACTGATATGGCTAGGATGCTGTGGTCCAGCAAGTTGTGCATGCTTTTGCAGACTGCACCTCCCTCTCAGCTTCACCCTCTCATATCCTGGCAAGCACTGGATGACTCTTCTGTGTGAAGAAGTTCAGTTGCAGCTAAAAACCACCAGAGGGCGCACCTCTAAAAGCATCCAAGCCCCTCACATCACTGATCCTTGAATGAGCAAGGACTTTAGCTACATTATGGCCTACATGAACTTGCATAAAGTGTAGCCACTTCTAGATGTAGAAAGCAATTCAAGACTCCTTCTTAGGTTGGCTCCATAATTTTCTGTATACAACCATTAAGTTCTAGTATCGGCCATGGTACTCTCACCTCCATTATTAAGTAAATATAGAAAATGTCATAATCATTTTCTGTTCTCTACCAGTCATTGGCAAGAAGCCCAATCCATCACCGGCAGAGGAGAGGGGACAGATAATGCAAGGGTCGAACAAATGAGGTCAGCGAATAGCAAACTGTCGGGAAAGGCAGAGTTGGAGGAGGCGGGAAATGTCAAAACAGAATCTGCACACAACATGAGACGAAGCAACTACTCTCAACAACCCCTCAGGAAACCCTTGAAAGAAACAAAAAGTCAAACAAGACTGCAGGTTTTGTTGACTTTACGTACATTCATGGTAGAGTGACTGGAACAATGGGAAATGTGTGTGACTTGTAATGGCCCCAACCACGAGTGCGTAGGGATGGCTCAATGCACCATGGCCCAGTTGCTCCAAAGGGTGCAGTGTCTGGTCACACAGCGAAAAGTGAGTACAGAGCCCCATCTGTTTGGCATGCCTGGCAGTGACACCCACTGACAGTGACCACCTTTTTGATGAGGCTGAAGATGATGGGATAATCCTAACCTTGTTCGCAGATCTTACTAACAAGAGAAGACCCCAAGAGACATGTCAAATAAAAATCCAAGACACTGTGGTCACAACCTTAAGAGACACTGAAGCATCAGTAACAATAAAGAGTAAAGACCGAGTCAACAAACTCTGCCATTGACTGGCTTGTACACTGACACTCAAAATAATCTTCTCCTTTGGAGGCATGGGATATTTGCTGCTGGTCAAAACTTTCCTCACCTAAGTCTTACACACCAATGACTATTGCATGGACAAGTTTGTTGTTGCTGTCAAAACCACAGAAACACTCCTCAGCTGCTCCAGTGCAGATGATTTGAACCTGCTGCAGGTCACATTAGCTGTGCAGCTACAAGGACCGGACAGCAACCTGAATGACATGCCACATAATTTTCAGGGCCTGGGTAACCTTAAGGGCCCCCAAGTGGTGCTTCTCGTTGACACCACAGAAAAACCCACTGGCATCCACCACAGGAGGGTACCCTTCGCCTTCAACCTGCATTGGAAGCAGAAATGTAAAAGCTCAAAGACTTAGGCAGAAAGTCTCTGGCCTGAAGCATTGGGTGTCTCCCAAACGTGTTTCCAGCAAGCCCAAGCATCTCAGCACAATTTGCCTCTTTGCTGTTATAATTGTTTTGCCGCTCTCAACAGAGCCAAATAGTTCTCCATGCAGGACATAAAGTCCAGTTACCACCAGTTAGAACTTTAAGAAGACTGTTGCTACACGACCACATTCTCAACTCAGGAAGGTCTTTGAATACCTCAATGGCTTTTCTTCAGCCACTGACATGTTTCAAAACACCATCAAGGAAGTTTTAACTTGTCTCAATCACATCATACATGTTAGTGATGATGTTCTAGTTCATTCAAGCACCATAACGGAAATCCACAAGCAACTAAGGACCATGCTGCACAGACTGTCTGATAAGGGTCTCACACTCCACAAAAATAGATAAATATGAGTTCTTCAAGCAAGATGTGTAATTTTATGGACACATGCCCTCTGGAGAAGGCATCAAAGTAGACCCTGACATAGGAGGCATCCCCTCCTCAGACAACAGCCGAGGTTCACAGCTTCCTGGGACTCACCACATAGTGCAGGCAATTTGTCTGTAACCTTGCACCCTCCCTGGCTCGCTGCAAGATATCACAAAATAACTTGGACATGGGGTCAATGAAAAATAAGGCATTCCAAGACATAAAAGATAATCTCCTTTAAGACGCCACAATGGGGTTCTTTGACCCTTCCAAGAACTCAAAGTTTGTTGGCTCCAGTCCTATAGGCCATTGAGCAGTCCTAATGCAACACTACAAGAGGAATGAATAGAAGCCACTTGCTTTTGCCAGTCAAGCACTCACGGACACTGATAATGATACTCCTACATCAAAAAGGAAGCTGAAGCCATTACATGGGGCCTGTGCATATTGTAATCTCTACATATATGGACATCCCTTCTGAGTAACAACTGCCCACAAATCTCTGCTCCTACCACTTTCAGGGACTGGTCCTCGTACTCCACCAGAATTGAAAAGTGAGTCCTCTAGCTACAGAGGTACCAATTCAAATGTGGGTACCGACTAAGGGTGCAATAGCCCAGCAGACTATCTGTCTTGCCACCCTAGCCTGACTCCAACTGACCAGCTTGACAAATCTGATAAATATTTGCAGTGGATATCTACCATCGCATTCTCTGAGCATCCTCCTTTGCGACTTTGCTGTAGCTACTTCAACTGATCATTGCCTTCAGGAAGTACTTCAGTATGCTAAGTCCACCTTCTTTTTCTGACCTCGTTCTTTTGGCTTTAGAACTCTGAGCACTTTACCACTGTTGTCCGGTGCTACAGTTCATGTGCTCTCTCTTCTAAACATGGTAACATTGGTTTATACCCATTTGCCATATTTAATTTACTTATTAGGCCCGAGTACATTACATGTGCCCAGGACCTGTAAATTAAATGCCAGTGGTGGTCCTGCAGCACTGATTGCGCCCCTTAGCCAATGCCTTAAGCCTTACACTGCAGAGTCAGTGTGGGGAGTTTTAGACTGCCATGTCAACCTGGCAAGTTAAACATCTTGCCATGCCTAAACCTTCCTTTTTAACACACATGAGTCACCTCTAAGGTACAGTGTACCTAAAACGTTGGACATGTACTTTTAAGGTGTACATGTCTTAGTAGTGAAAAACTTTTACATTTGTTTTTCATTAGTGCAAGACCTATCTCTCCTATAAGATAACATTGGGATTACCTAATTACACTTTATTAGTGTAATTTCCAATTGGAAAGCGATTAGACTTCCATATCTGGTGTCTCTGGCATGACAACTTAAAATCACAACTTATGATGAAGTCGGATTCCAATTTGCGATTCAGAAAATACCAGTATTTAATAAGCTGGCATTTTCTTACTTTAGCCAATTGGTGCTTGCTTCCTGCCTCTGTTCATTCTGGGTTGGGTGACAGCCGGGCTTTGTGTCTTTCCTCTAGACAGCCACACAAAAAGGGAGCTTAGATGTGACTTGATAGGCCATCCTGGGAGGATTAGAGGGAGGAGCTGGGCACAGCGCACACTTAGATATGAATTGGCTGTGTCCATTTCACACACAAAGGACTGCAACTCCCCTGTTTTGAGTCTAGAGCCAGGGCAGGAAGGATTGATCTCTGTGCACTTCAAAGCCTTCTTTGAAGTCTCCTCCATTTCAAAGACCCAACTGGGTATAAGGAAATATTCTTTATCTCTCTTATTTATGTTCTATGTGCCCACTTCTTTCATGCCCTTCTCACCCTGTCACATAACTCCTGTCTCTCCCTCTTATCTATGTATCAATGTTCCACCCTTCCGTTTCTCCCCTCTCCCTCTGACCTTCCTCCACCCTGTACTTTATGTATCAATATTTCTCTGTTCTCTGCCCTTGCAAATTTCATGTATCTCTCTCTCCACCGCCTATGCATGTTTCTCCATCCCTACTGTATGTTAATACCCTCCCGCCCCTTTATCACTGTCTTTCTCTCTTGTGTGCACCAGTTCTTCCCCTCCGTCGGTCCCCCTTTACCATAAATGTAAATATATGTATCTGAATATCTCTCCCTCCTCCTTCCCTGTTTTCCTCTCTTCTTGTCCTGGGAAAACGCCCTCTACCCCGGATCCAGAACACAGCGCCAGCGAGTGCGGCTTAAAGGAGCTGGAGCCCCATTGCAGAGGAGGGGGGCATTTGTTAAAGGGCCCCCACCAATGAGATCCTGCTGACACAACCTCGGGTCACAGACGTGAACTACCCTACCCCCTGCCCCCTCCCCTGTCTGAGAGCAGAGCACGAGGACCAGAGAGGAGAGACAGCAGCAGAATTTTCTCTTTATTACCAGGGTTTTTTTGAGCTCCTCTCATGGCATTTTTGCAGGCTTTCTTTAGGCATTGAATCACTGTCATAGGGGGAATGACTTAGTATGGATGAACATTTGGGCAATAGTTGCAGTTGATCATGGAAAATTTGCGAGAAGTCGAATGAGGTCAGTCCACACATCAATCAGGGAGATGTCACCTAAGTCTGCCCCTGCAGTGGATCGTGTATATCCAGCCATAATTTTGCAGCAGGTGTTGTCTCTCCATTCAAAGCGCCTAAGATTGTCGATGTAGATTCCCTTGCTCGTGACACAGGCTGAGGTGTGATTGAAGAGATTAGGCTTTATTCTCATAATCTAGGAGCGGCGATCACTCTTAGAACATGGAGCTATGCAGTAACTTTCCACTTAGGGGAATATTTCCACGTAACAATTAGAGTAGTCAAGATAAGAGTGTGTTATTCTGTCAGTTCTTGACCAATTGGGTGGAACATCCTGTGGGATCCACCCATTTAGAACTTTTAGGCCCATATTGTTGAGCTACAGTACCAGGAGTTCCCCCAACAAGCTTTATGGACAATCTATCTCCTGGTATATTCTGTGATGTTCCAGACACTCTCTGTGGAGGTCTCTGCAATTTGTTTGTGGTGATCTTGAAATTGGTTCACATTAAAGTCTCCTGTTATCATGCAGTCTGCTAGGGGATGATCCTTGGCCAACTGTGAGAACAGCAAAGTCCTCCCTCTCTATAGCTGACCAACGTTTCTCTCAGGGGGTCAACCTTCTGCTGATAAAAGCTACTGGTTGATCCAGACCCTCTGCATTAAGTTGTGACAACACAGCCCCTACCCCCAACTCAAAAGCTTCTGTTTGGACAATAAAATGCTTGGAGTAGTCAGGACTCTGCAGAATGGGAACAGTCCACATGGCCTGCTTGAGATCATCAAATGCCTTCTGACAGCTAACTGTCCACTGAACTTTCTTGGGCATTCTTTTTGATGTGAGATCATTTAAGGGAGTCACTATAGACCCATATATTTTCACAAATCTTCTGTAGTAGCCAGTCAGGCCGAAGAAAGCTCTGTCCTGAGTCTGGGTAGTTAGAGCAACCTAGTCTCTTATGGTCTGGATTTTGCTCTGTATTGGTTGAACCTGTCCTCCACCCACAAGGTGGCCCAGGTACACAAGCTTGCTCTCCCCTATCTGGGACTTAGTAGCCTTGATAGTGAGGCCTGCTTTCTGCAGACCCTCCAAAACATTCTTCAGGTGGACAAGATGATCCTCCCAGGTGGAGCTAAAGACAGCTATATCATCAAGATATGCTGCACTTTAGGCTGCCAGGCCGGTAAGGACTTTGTTCACCAGCCTTTGGAATGTGGCAGGTGCATTCTTCAAACCAAAGGGCATTACAATAAATTGATAATGCCCACTAGGGCTTGAAAATTCAGTTTTTGGTTTGGCATCCTCAGCTAGTCTGTTTTGTCAATAGCCAGCAGTAAAGTCAAATGTGCTCCAGAACTTGGCTGAGGCCAAAGTTTCAATAAGCTCATCTGCCCTTGGAATTGGATGAGCATCAGTCCTAGTGACTGCATTGAGCCCCCTGTAGTCCACACAAAACCTAATCTCTCTTTTACCACCCTGGGTGTGAGGTTTGGGTACCAGGACCACTGGACTAGCCCAAGGGCTATCTAAGGGTTCAATCACTCCCAACTCCAGCATATTTTGGACCTTTGTCTTGTTGCAATCTCTGACATGGCCAGGCTGCCAGCAAATCTTATTTTTAATAGGTAGACTCTCACCTGTGTCCACTTCATGGGTACACCAGGTGGTCTGACTAGGAGTCAGAGAGAACATGTGCCGATGTTGTTTGAGGAATTTCCTGCAATCAATCTGGTGTTGGTCAGTGAGGCTGACTGCCAAAGCTACACTATCTACTAACCCATCATCAGGTATCTGAGAGAGGAGATCAGGGATAGGGTCACTCTCCTCTTCCTGTTCCTCATCACTTGCCATGAGCAAGCCCATGTCAGCCCGGCCACAAAAGGGCTGAGCCTGTTCACATGGAGCACCATTTGGGGGCTCCTAGAAGTGCCAAGGCCCACCAAGTAGGTGACCTCACCTTTCTGCTGAATTATAGTATGGGGTCCACTCTACTTATCTTGGAGAGCTGCTGGGGCCACAGGCTGCCCTGGCTGATAAACGGCAGAACAGCCTTTTGGTCATGCCAAGTTTTCTGTAATTCTTGACTGGCTTCAATTGTTTTGCTGGCCTTCTTCATGTACTCAACCATTCTGGGTCAGAGACCAAGTACACAATGTCTTATTTAGGAGGTAACTCCCACCCCCCCTTTACCTAACAGAAGGGACCCCCAACTTGATACCCAAACAGAAGTTCAAAAGGGCTGTAGCCAACCTCCTTCTGTGGACCTCTCTGTAGGCTAAGAGAAAGCAGGGCAAGAGAACATCCCATTGTTGCCTAAGCTTTTCTGGCAGGCCGACGATCATGCCCTTGAGGGTTGGGTTTTGATGAAACTTTCAACTAACCCATTGCATTGTGGGTGATAGGGTGTGGTTCACTCCATACTCCTTCCACATTGCAGTTATAAAACTTGACATGAAGTTTGTACCTCTGTCAGTTAGGACCTCCTTAGAGAAACCCACTCTGAAAAGAATTCTCAGGAGGACCCTGGCCACCACAGGGGATGTGGTGGTTCTATGGGGTATTTCTTCTGGATACCTAGTGCATGGTCCACCACCACTAGTATGTAACTGTGTCCAGATGCTGTAGGAGGGTTCATAGGACCAATGATATAAATTCAAACCCTCTCAAAGGGAACCCCTACCACTGGTAGTGGTATGAGGGGTACCTTTGTGGTACTACCTGAATTACCACTGGCTTGGCAGGTGGTACAGGAGTGACACAACTCCTTGGTTTCCTCAGACATGTGAGGCCGGTGAAAGTGAGGGACATGTCCTACTTTGGCCTAGGTGTCCGGCAAATGGAATATCAGGTGCCAAGGTGAGTAGGAAGCCCCTAAACTTCAGAGGTATGACCAACCTCCTGGTGGCACCAGGTTTGGGATCTCTACCCTCTGAGTAAAATAGTCCCTCATCCCAATAGATCCTGTGGGATCAACTGACACTTCCAGCAGCCTCAGCAGCAGCTTGCTGTCTGAGGGGTTCAAGAGAGGGGCAGGTTTGCTGCTCCAAACTCAAGTCTGCCCTGGAAGGGCCCCCTGTCCCCAAGAACTCAACCTGATAAAGTTCAAGTTCATCTGAGACAGTTCCTTCACAGGGACTAATATCATCTCCCTCAAGAGACTTATCCTCACTCTTAGTCTTGGGGGAAGACACAGCCTCTTGCTCTTTCTCTTGGAAGGCCCTTGGTCCATTGTTCCAGGATCCAGGGCCTGTTCAGTGTTTGTCAGTTTGGCTTGCGACCTGCAGAGATGCCCAGCATTGCTGCATGAGTCCTAACTTCCACTTGAGCCCAGGCTAAAGACTCCAAATCATTGCCCAACAAACATTCTACTGGTAGGTCGGAGCTAACCACAACTTTCCAATTGCCAGTTACCCCTCCCCAGCTGAAGTAGTTAACAACTGCCAACAAATGGTCAGTCGTGACATTGTTTGCATTGGTCATTCGGTACATTTCTCCAAGCATGGTTTGGTCAGGGGCCACAAGATCCTCTGTCTCCATAGTGACACTTGCACCTGTGTGCCTGTATGCCATAGCCTCCTTACCTTTGATTAAAGGATGTTGCCTGTATTTGCCCAGATTACTGGGACTGACAAATAGGGTGGCAATATCCATGCCACCATCACAGACAAACACAGCCTGAGCTGGAGTTCTGACTAGGCCAGAACCCATCTCAATCAATCAATCAATCAATCAATCACGTGTTTTTTAAGCGCGACTACTCACCCGTAGGGGTCTCAAGGTGCTGGGGGGAGGGGTGCAGGTTCCAGTCCATCAAGGAGGTGGTCTGTCGAAGAGCCAAGTTTTGAGGTTTTTCGAGAAAATGGGGAGTGATGTTGTCTGTCTGAGGTGGAGCGGTAGGGTGTTCCAGGCTCTGGCCGCGAGGAAGGAGTAGGAGCAGCCTCCCGATCTGGTCTTTCTGGTGCAGGGGACCACGGCTTAGGAGAGCTGTGCTGATCGTAGGGTCCTTTGGGGTGCGTGGATTTTGAGTCGGCTGTTCAGGTAAGCTGATCCGGTGTTGTGGAGGGCTTTGTGTGCGTGGGTGAGTATCTTGAAGGTGATTCTAGCCTCTCTGGGGAGCCAGTGGAGTGTCCGCAGGTGCTGGGAGATCTGGCAGTCTTGGCAGGTTGAGGACCAGTCTTGCGGCAGCGTTCTGAATGTTTTGTAGCTTGCGGTGAGGTGTTTGTTTATTACGGCAAGGAGTGGTTTGCCGTAGTGAAGTCTGCTGGTGACGAGGGTGTGAATGACGGTCTTTCTGTGCTCGAGGGGGGATCCATAGGGGGCGCAGCTGCCTTAGGGGCTGTGGTGGTAGGAGTATTTTCCTTGGCTTTTGGATAATTAGCATCTTTTGTCCAATGGTCTTTACCTTACAAAAGTAACCAAGGTTTCTCTTTGCCTTTAACTTTGTTGGATTGTGACCCCCCCACCCCCCCCCCCCCCCCAGGTGCAGGTTTTTGGGCCCCTGATGAAGACTCTTTTTGATCTTTACCCTTGTTCCCACCCTCATCTGGAGTTTTCGAATCTTGCGTCTTTTAGTCACCACCATTATTCTGGTTTTTCAGCTACGCCCTGGTTCTGACCCACTTATCTGCCTTCTTTCCCAATTCTTGGGGAGAAGTCAGATCAGAGTCAACCAGGTATTGATGCAATAACTGATTTTGGCAATTATTAAGGATCTGCTCCCTCATAATCGAATTGTTTAATCCCTTGAAACTATTCACTTTGCTGCCAAGCAACTATTCCTTCCAGAGCCTTAATGGCACTATCCACAAAGCCTACCCAATCCTGCTTCTGTGCCTTCTGGGTGTCTCTGAACTTAATCTTAAATTGTTCAGTGGTTAAGCCAAAGCCATCAATGAGAGCACTCTTCAAGATTGAGTAGTTGTCAGCATCCTCTTCTCTAACAGGGAGGAGCTTATCACTACCTTTGTCAGCACAGGAGAGCCACAAGATAGCTGCCCACTGCTCTTGAGGGACGCTCTGATCTTTACAGGTCCTCTCTAAAGCAGTTATCCATTTGGGGATGCCATCACCAACATGGTAGGGAGGGACAATCTTGCTCAGGTTCCTATTATCCAAGGAATTTTTCTTAACTATAGGGACACTGTTGCTGCCACCATGGGACTCTAGTCCCAACTTTGTTCTAGCTCTTTGGTCTTCTAGGGACTACTTATCAATGGCCAATAGATCTCGCCTGAGCCTAAGCCAAGCTTTGTGAAGCTCAAGAAATTGGTATTCCCTATCATAAGAGTGGTCCCTCTTGCTAGATACAGAGGTCCCTACAGACTGTCCTGAGTGATTAGACTCTGCAGACGGAGCTCTAGATCTCCTTGGTAAACTCTACATTCTTCCAGGAGGAGTAAAGAGGGGAGTCTCATGGCCTCCTCCCTTCTCCTCTTGAAAGAGCTGGGTTATTCAGGTGGGAACCATGAGGTTCCTCCTGGTCAGGGTTAGAGTCTAGGTCATAAAAGGTGTTACCTCCTGACCTGTCTTCATTATTTATTTATTTATTCAGTGTCTTCTATAGCGTGGACAAGACCCAAAATGTGGCTGTCAGAGCACTTTACATTACAACCACCTTCAAAATCAGCGGTTATCCAATTCTTCAACATCAAGTACATGTATACATATTCCAATAACATTGGCATATGCGTACCCTTCCCCAAACCACACAAACTGAAGAATACAAAAAATCACTAGGTTACAGTAAAACATGCCATATCATAATTACATTTCACAATAAGACCACTACTGAAATCCTAGCTATCTACACTGGTTATAGTATTGCTAGTCTAATCAAATATACATGTGGATTGATTGAGGTACTTGACCATAAACAACATACCTGTTGACAGTCGAAGGGACTAACTGTATCTAACCTATCTGAGTATAGCCATTAGAGTTCAATCCAAGAAAGTAAACTGGTTCGTGCAATGACCAGTTTCTTTCTTCTGCGATTAGCAGGACTTTATCCTGCTTACCGAAGCCTACATGAATAGCTGAATGGAGATGATCAACGGGTTGTCTGCAGATCTCAGAACAGAGTTAGTGTTGCCTGATGTTTGTTATGAGAGGAATTTACCCGTTAGAAAGGTCTTAGTCTCCTTTTTGTATCGAGGAGCATAGGTGATTATTCTAATATTCGGTGGGAGCGAATTCCAAATCCTTGGAGTAGCTCCTGTAAACGCTCTATCGTATGTTCTCTTCTTACCGAAGAATGCTGGTTCCAGTAAAAAAAATTCCGATCCTCTGGAGGGTCTACTGCCTCCCAACAACGTAATTGTTTGGGCCAGGTAACATGGAGTTTTGTGGTGCATTGCCTTGTGTGTAATACATGCAATCTTTAGCTGTATTCCTGCCTCATACGATAGCCAGTTGAGTGCTTTCAGATGTGGTGTGATGTGGTCAAATTATTTTATCTCGTTATAAGTCTAGCTGCTGCATTGAGGCAAGCTTTTAGGGGAGCTGTTGAAATCTTAGGAAGCCCTGATAGAGTTGCGCATCCATTCTCAATTCTTGATAGGACCAGAGCCAGGACTGCCATTTTGAGATCACCTGAATCGATGAACTGCTTCAATTTTCTGAGGTAACTCAGATGGAAAAGGGCATTTTATGCCATTGTGTTGACGTGGGTGTGCATGTTTAACTCTTTATCCTGTGTGATTCCAAGAGACTTAGATAAATCTACTAGAATCGGGGTACTGTTTAGCGCAGTGCTCATCTTGGTTCATTCCTTAACCCTGGCGGAACGTTTAGGAGGGGAGATCAGAAGGAATTCGTATTTTTGTGAGTTAAGCTTAAGATGATTGCCACCATTCAACGGTTCTCTGTAGTGCTTGGTTCATCATGTTGATCTCTTCTGGTGATGAAATCTTCATATACAGCCGGGTGTCGTCTGCATACATGTGGAAGGAAATGTTAGCCTGTTGTAATACCACTGTAAATGGTTCGATCTACAGGTTGAATAGTGAAGGGGATACAGTTGATCCTTGTGGAACCCCAATTTGAATTGGAGATGGTTGTGATAGCTTATTGTTCACCAGGAATCTTTGAAATCTGTTCTCTAGGAAGGAATAAAGCAATTTCAAGACTGTTCCCGATAAGCCCATCCTATTCCCAAGGTGGTCTAATAACTTGGGATGGTTTACAGTGCCAAATGCGGATGATAGGTCAAGAAGCACCAGGAGACAGGTTTCATTGCGGTCGAGAGCAAGCAGAGCGTCATCCTCTATGTGCAGAATTGCTGCTTCCGTACTGTGATCTGATCTGAACCCTGATTGGCAGTCGTTTAGTAGCTTGAATGCATTAAGGTGTTGATTCAGTTGTTGTTGAGCACATTTTTCTAGTACTTTGGCTAGTAAGGGAATGGTTATTACCGGCCAAAAGTTGTTTGGGTCCGAAAGGTTCTCTGTAGGTTTTTTTAAGAGAGAGAGGACCTGTCCAGTTTTTAGACAGTCAGGAAAAGATCCTTGGGCTAGCAATTCATTAATTGTCTTAGTCAAATAGGGGATGACCATGTGGTTGAATGTGGGCCAGCATTTTGCAGGAAGAGGGTCATTGTAATGGTTATTCAGTTTCAAAGTTATTAAGATTTTGGAATTGTCATGCTGGTCATATAGTTTGAAGTGTCCAATGAGCAATTTTTTTGGGGCTTTCGAGAACTTTAGAAATGGTGATGTCTGATTTGTGGATACAGGCCACACCTCCACGAGTTTTGTTTAGCCTGTCTAGTCTTATAATATTGTAGTTTGGTGGTACAAGTAGGTCTAGGCATGGGGAGGATGATTCAGATAGCCACGATTCCGTTAGAATAGACACGTCAATGTCTTGGTTCAGGATTAGGTCGGCAATGTCAGCAGCATGTTTTATTGCTGAGTGGCAATTAATAAGTAGTCCTGCCCTGCGAGAATTAGCGTTATTTCTTTGAGGTTACTAGGGTTTAGCTTTCTGTGATTAGTTTGTGTTATTCTGTTTACTTTAACGGGACCACTTGAATTTTCTGTTCATTTATCTTAGCAGGGAGGCTGGATGTCGCCTCTTAAGATAGTAGTAAGGTTTGAGTTTTGATGTCCGTCAGTAATCTAAGGAAAATACGTGGATGGTAAATCCTATTAGACAGAGGCATTGGGGTAGTGTTAAGCTTATTGTGGAGAGGGTGTCCCGATTTTTGACTCTGGATAACTTTGGAGAGATAGCTTTCTGAGAGAAGTAGAATATTCTTCATGTTCCTAACAGCGTTTTGCATGTCCGTAGCTATCCTATCTGTTTGGGCATTGAGAATTTCTAATTCCCTGCTAGAAGGAGGAGAGAGATAATGTTTTTGAAATGCGACTGTTGGCCTGTGGAACGGTATACTGGATGGTTCAGCTTCAGAATGCTTGTGGCTACATATAGTTCCTTCTGTAGTTTTTTCTTTAATCTGAGGGGCAAACTCTGTATTATTATCGGTATTGTGATTTAACTTCCCGGGGTACTGATTGATGGGTGCTGTGCCAAAGAGATCAGCTATCTGTAAAGTAGTGGAGGTATTTGCCGCTGACGTGTGCAGATTGGACAGCTTGCTAGAATATTCCGGGTTTGCTTCTAGGGATTCATTGATAACTCCTTTGTGTATGTCCAGTCTTGGATTGTTGGCTATAATGCCTGTCTTTGTACTGTGGCTTGTACGGGGAGATCTAGGGTGCTGACTCTCCTCATCTATCCCATTATCACTCTTAGCCATTACCCTCACTACCCTTAATGTGGAAAAGTAGTCTTCAAACAGCTCAAGATCTTTGTTGGCTGCTTGGATGAGTACCGTGCCATTTTTGTAGTAAGTTTTATTTAGTGTGGCCCTTAAATTGTTCAAAGGTGTTATAAGAAACTAAGTTCTGTAAGGGATGCTTCTTGCCTCTTTGATGTTTAGCAATTTAGCCATCGTAGTGAGTCATTAGCCAGTGATCTAGTGAAGAAAATTAAATCGTTAATAATCACTTGTATTAAAAGGTTTTGAATGCATTTTTAGAAAGATTGAAAGGGAATCATATTTACTTCTTTTATTTTGTGGGTAGTGTTTATAATTCATGCTGAGGAGTATTCTCTGCTATTTAGTCAGTGTTTATGTTCTAAGGCCAGTAGTACAAGCATAAATACTACTAAGAGTGTCCTGCAATGAATGATATTATCTATGATGTGGATCAAAAGCTTTACATTAACCTATTATCATGGCAGACTATTTCCTATAAACATACTATCCTAGTTACTTTGGCGTTAGTACTCTTTGTGATCCAATATTCATTTATTTATTTGATCATATTTATCGTTTTATTGGTGAGGATTGTCATTCATAATTAATAAATATAATTATTCTGGGAATGCTGATCTTTCCTAAATATTTAATCAATTATTTATGCTATTATTTAATGTGGGAATACTGGTCTTTCCTAATGATTTAATTCATTATTTATATAATTATTTATACTGGTCACTTAGCAATTTTCATAAAATGGGAGACTTAATAACACTCATCTTTAATTCCTGGATCCCTTGATGATTTTCCTTTTTCAGTTTCATTGGTATAAGTCCTCTTTCTGCGATTGGTCAGAGGGTGTTAGTATTTCTATGGTGTTGCTGGTCCTATTTTTGTTTCTAGAGATTTTTTGACCACTTCTCCCCAGTCTCTTTTCGTGATTGTTGTTGGAGGGGTTAGCTCAGTACTCGGCCATTTTGCTGTTTCCAAGTAGATTGCAACAAAATATCAGGACATAGTGGCAGGATGTAGTGGTTGGGACTAATCTAGGGCAGCTCATATCGCTCAATGCCCATCATTCCTGATTGCCTGAATGTCCTTCACCGCTACGGGCCATCTGAGATGCCTAGAATTCCTCCAAACATGCCTCTTCAACCACCTCCTATACAGTACTGAGAGAGCGGGAGGCTCCCTCTTGCCAATGTTCCAAACACACCACTTGATTTCATCGTTAGCTGCCCCAAAGCACCACCGGATGACCTGCAGTCTTCCTCTGGCTGGACGCACCTCCCCACCTTATCATCAGTGCTCACCTCTAGAGTCTCTTGCTCCTAGACATGGCCCGACGCTCCCGATATGATTGGAAGCCTCGCCGAGCTCTGGTTTGCCTCGTAGGAACATAGCAGGAGCGGCAGTTGCTGCTCCCATGACTGGTGCCCTCTCCTCCATCATTCCCTCTCACACACACTCTCTCCTGTTCATCTGACCTAGGCGTTTTCCTTTAGTCATCTAGAAGTAACACCTCTACCAGGCGTTGAGTGTTGGTAGTTCTCCCTGTCTTTAACTTGCTAAAGGCACACAGGTGTCGTACTTTAGAATTTGGGACCGCGTAGGAGGCAAGGCCCTACCCCTGTCAATCCCGGTAATAGTGAACCGCGAATGGTTAATGCGGTATGTACAAGTGCTTTTTTGTAACGTTTTAGCTATGAATGCACTGTGTATACGTTATTATACATTGACTACGTGGGTTCCATTTTGTATCAGTGGCCATCTTATGGTTGCCCCCACATAGGCTATATAGCATGAAGCGAATACGGGCCTTTCAGAGCACATGTGCCTTTCTTTGACTTTTCTGTGACCTGGGCAGCTTGGCTCCGCTGCCCCGGGTCAAACTGGTCTCACGAGTTCCCCGTCCTCTGGCCACCTGTGATTAGCATCAGAGCTTGACACACCATAAAGTCTCTTTCATCCTACACGAGCCTCCAGCTAATCTATTTCACACCTGACTGTTCCTGCTTTATGGCTTGTTTCCCAAAACAGGAGATGCTCATGTTTATTGGGGCCTATCGATATCTGATGTGGGATCTGAACCTTGCTGTGTAAATAATTGCGGGCTGGCTTAACTGGAATGTGGGATGGTCATCATGACTCTGCTTTTTCGTTTGTAATGTATACTTTATATGACCATGCCATAAAACTAAGGAATGTATGCCTGAGGCAGGAAATTCTGTATTTAAGGAGAAGCTCGTTTCTGTGATTTTCAGCAGTCTCCTGAGAACATACACGCTGTTGTACTTCTAGGACACCTGTAATTGGTCTGCAGCCAATAAACTGATCTTTGACTTCACCCAGAAGACTCTGTGTTTCTGTAGGTCTGAAACAGGAAGAACCCCGAAGTCATAGGGTGTGTTCCCCTGCACCGCTGGGCTTAAAATACCCAGTACTTCACAGGGCTTTCAGTTCTTGTGACGAAAACTCACCGTATCGTGAAGGCAGAGAGCCACTGGCATCTCCTTTGCAGACATACTAAGTGTGGTGAGGTGTTGCAGCTACCTAACCTAGTCATGGAGCCCGGGCTGCCACCTCAGTGAGCGAACGATGTTGCAGCGATTTCACTGCGTTTCCGTCCATCTCAATCGCTGGTAGCAGCCATGGTCTTTATGCACCCACAACTTTTCTTCACTTTTGTGATCGTATAAGGCAGGACTTTAACGGATAATTACGCCGAGCTGCTGGAGCCCCACTGATGTGCGGCCATTTTGCTCGTGTGCATCCTAGCGCCCTCCAAAAATGTAGCGCTTGGTCCAGAAAGTGACCTTTTTGTTAAATGGCCTAACTCCTTTCAGTAGATGCTGACATATTTAAAGATTTCTCAAATATAAAACTGTGGCTGTGGTAGGTCTGCGACCCCTCTTGATTTTACACCTGAGATCTGACTGGCTGCCACCACTTCAAACCAGGAAGTGATGTCAGTTGAGATGTCATCAGTGATGTCACTGGCCATGTCATGAATTATGTAATATGTGACGTCATCAGCAGTGCATTGCGGGGGCTCGAGTTATAGTTACCAGGATAGAGATTTGGCACTGAAATTAGCCAGGGAAAACAGAAACCTTAATTTAGAAGGACGTGATTTCATGACCTACCCAGATTTCACACTGGCTGTGCAAGACACTCACAAGAAATTCATCCCGTTCAAACGGAAGTTAAGAGAGGCGCAAATAGACTATGCCCTAATGTACCCAGCAAGTCTGAGGGTTATGAATCAAGGAAAACAGCATTTCTTTGTTCATGTGCAACAAGTGGGGGAATTCTTAAAATGCAATACCCGCAGGGGCTCACACCAGCCGCCGGAGACGTCGCCTTCAAGAGAAACAGCACCTGCAACGGAATCAAATAAAAACCCAACAATAGTGGTTGAAATATGATGATTACATGTTAATAGTAAGGGTGGGCATAATGTGCGTAAGGGACCTACGCAGAGAGGCACGGAGATGAAACCAATCTCCGCACTCTCCACCTTAGTTCCCTTACGCACATCCCGCCTCCCGCCTGCCTCCCGCCCGCCTTCCGTCCGCAGTCTTAAATACATTAGAAAAACAATTGTTAAGTAACCTTACCTTATCGCCGGTGTCCCCGGGCTTCGATCCTTCTCCAGCACGTCTTCTTCTGGAAACTGTGCATGTGCGGGAGCCCGCGCATGTGCATTCCTTCCATTACCAGCACGAGTTAATGGCACTGGCAGGCCTGCACACTAACACCCCTCAGATGCGAGAAGCAGCCCAGACAGGCAGCCGCTGTTCACAAGGATGGGACTGACAATGATGCGAGTACATCAGCGGCCCTTAGGCGTGCTGCCACCGTCTTTAATGCAGTGGGAGATGACAGTCGCTGGGCCTTGCTCTGTGTGACCTCCTTGCAAGTACCGACATGCGGTCACACGGCAACTTTCCTTACTGCACAGCTTGAGTGTGGAATGCTAAACTAACGGCACCCAAAAGTATCCCTGATAACCGAAAATAAAATAAAAAATAAACAAATAAAGTACATTGCGTAAGTGAACTGATGGTCTCTGAAGAAAGAATACTTTTTGCCTGGTGCCTGAAGTACGACTTTATTTTTTTCACGTTGATGCAAATGTGCGTTTCTAATGCTCAATTTAATACTGCTCATTTTATCGACTCAAATAATGAAAAGCAAAGCCTGCCACTACTACACACAGAGATATATTGCCATAAGACTGGGAATGTTAAAAGTATGAGACGATTTTAGCCCCAAAAACTTTGTCTCCAAAGGCAGTCTGGTTTGGCCACTTTACTGCCATTTGTCGCTTGAGACAGAAAGCCTCTTCAAATTTTCACGTTTGTTTAATTTTTCATTTATTTATTTTCAAGCATGAATTAATTCAGGGACACTGAAATTAATCAGCAGTGAAGTGTACGATTATATGGCAGGATTGAGTAAAGTATGCGGCATGGTAAGGAAAAACGTGTGACATACATGCAGCAGAACAGCGCTGTGTTAAACAGTATAGCTCACTTCATATTTATTTATTTATTTATTTAGTGTCTTACTAGGAAGTGACTTGTAAATTTTGAGCGCTCTGTTGAATTAAAGGTACCGTGTCTGACAATATGTAGTAATAGTCAAATACAAAATTAGCATCACTCAGTGTCACCACAGCATCACTCAGCGCCACCTCACTGCTACCTCTGCATCACTCAGCGTTTCTCAGTATCAATCAGCACCACCTCAGCATCTCTCAGCGCCACCACAGCATCACTCAGCGTCACCACAGCATCACTCGGCTCCAACACAGCATCACTCGGCGCCACCACAGCATCACTCAGTGCCACCTCAGCATCACTCAGCACCAGCTCAGCATCACTCAGCGCCACCTCAGCATCACTAAGCACCACCACAGCATCACTCAGTGCCACCTCAATTCCAGAAAGCATCACTCAAGACCACCACAGCATCACTCAGCACCACAACAGCATCACTCAGGGCCACCACTGCATCACTCAGTGTCACCACAGCATCAGTCAGCACCACCTCAGCATCACTGGACACTACCAGAGCATCACTCAGTGCCACCTCAATGCCAAAAAGCATCACTCATGGCCACCACAGTATCACTCATGGCTACCACAGCATCACTCAGGGTCACTACATCATCACTCAGGGCCACCACAGCATCACTCAGCGCTACCACAGCATCACTCAGCGCCACCACAATGCCAGAAACATCACTCAGGGCCACCACAGCACCACTCTGCACCACTTAGCATAATCACTCAGTAGCACCACAAGATCACTCAGTGCCCCCACAGAATAACTAAGCACCACCACAGCCTCACTCCTCACCACCACAGCTTCACTCAGTGCCACCACAGCATAATTCAGCATCACCATAGCATCACTCAGCGTCACCACAGCATCACTCAGCACGACCACAGCATCACCGCACCACCACAGCATCACTCAGCACCACCACAGCATCACTAAGTGCCACCACAGCATCACTCAGTGCCTCCACAGCATTACTCAGTGCCTCCACAGCATCACCACGCACTCACCTCATCATCACTTGGAACCTTCACAGCATCACTCAGCACCCCCTCAGCACTAGCGCAGCATCCCCTCAGCATCACTCAACACCAACACAGCACCACCTTAGTATCAGCACAGCACCACTTCGGCATCAGTGCACCAGCGCAGACCAACTCAGCATCACCTGAGCTCCTGCTTCGCTCTGCATCACCTCGGCATCACTCAGCACCACATCAATATCACTCAGCACAGCACCATCACAGCACCATCTCAGCATCCGCACCACCTCCTCACCAGTGCACCACCACCACCAGTGCAGCACCACCTCAGCACCACCTCAGCATCAGTGCAATACTATCTCTGCATCAGCATAACACCACCTCCACATCAGTGCACCACCACCAAAGCAGCCCCCAGCAGCGATTCAGCACCAATGCAGCACCACTTCAGCATCAGCTCAGCACAGCACGAACTCAGCATCACTCAGTATCACCTGCGCAACACCTCTGCACCCCCTGAGCACCATTGCAGCACCACAACCTCGGCATCACTCAGCACCACATCAGTATCACTGAGCATCGCCTTTGCACTAGTACACCACCACCTCAGCATCACGCAGCAAGACCTGAGTATTATTAAGCATCAAATGAGCATCACCTCCACATCAGCCACCACTACCACTACCACCTCAGCATCACTCAGCACCACCTCAGCCTGCTCTCGGATTCTGGCATCTGTTGATTCTCCCCTAGCGTTTGTCCGCTGCTAGTGTTATAATACAGTGACTAATTCCAAACCTTCACCCTCCGATTATTTATGCCCCCTCAAAAAAAGCTATAACAACCCTTGGAACAAAGAGAAACAAGTTGCCAGCATTGCAAGGACGAAAGAAAACCGAGGACATTTTTATTGTAAATACTTTTTTTAATATGGTCGTTCAGTTGTACATAAAGCCTTCTGGTCATATATAAGGTACCAAAAATGTTTCTGCCACTTCTTTATTATAACTTTTCAGCAGCCACACTTCTCTACAGCACAGCTTAAAGACATTGGAAAAGTCAATAGCTCTGGCTAAACACTTATAATGCCCCAAAGGCGAGACCTTTTGGCTATGCCAATGCTTGTTTCATACAGTAGACACCACACCCATGGATATATTCTTTTATGTAAGACTGAGGCAGAGTATTAAAGCAAACACGCCATCTTTTCCCCTTAAACCACCGGCTTTGTCTCCACTACACATACTATTGCAGTCTGTTACACCTAAACATATGGTTTCCTTACTATACCATAACATCCAGACTACTCTTATGACAGATCACTGCACTGCACAAGTGCAATGGGAGAAGGAGCTTGGATTTGAAATGACAGATTAACAGTGGGAATATTACTGTGCACAAACAGGGCAAATTTCCGCAAGCAACCACCTATTTGTCATTCATTTTAAATTCATATACCGCATATACTATACACCGGTTTTATGCATAAATTCAAAATAAGAGACAATAATCGTTGCGACATATGTGGGGCAGAGGGGGCGGACTTTATGCACCTAGCTTGGGACTGTAGTAGCATAAACCAATACTGGCAACAAGTTTTTACAGCACTGACACAGATGACAACAAATCTAATACCCTCATCCCTGATATTAGCTCTGCTAGGGCACACTGACCAGATACCTGTAGGTTGCAGGAAGTATGTAGCACTTGGGCTGTTGTTGGATAAACAAAAAGTGGCCTGCAAATGGGGAAGGAGAAGAGCTTCTAAATGTAAGGACTGGACCCGCGATCTTATATTCTGGCATGAGCAAACTTTAACATATGCTGCACTGCTCCTGCCATCATCACACCCAAAAGATATATGGGACCCATTGAAAACGTATTTAATATCACATTCGTTAGATGTTGATTAAATCCTAAAATCAAGAAGAGATGGAACTTGTTTACAGAGAAGATAAGGCATTGGCCAAGAAATTTGTACAACAAGATCTACCTTGTTCGGAACGATTTCTCTTGATGTAGAACACTATAAGTGGACACCTTGGTACATGGTTGAATAATGGGGTAAAGTTGAGAGGAAGAGAACAGTCCGTTATATAATTGGAGCCATTTGATGCATATGTATGTGAACATACATGTAGCATATGACAAAGCCTTACTGCCATTAAATGAGGACATAAAAGATGCATGTAAGATATATTAACCAAGTGTACTGTTAATGTAACAATGTTTGAATATATGTTAAATATCAACAAAAGAGTTTTAAGAAAAAAGCGCTACCTTTTCGCCAAATTTGTCTAATTCCGTTCAGCAATTCAGGCTGTAGCCGTATCTAAAGAGTCCAATGTAAATTAACATGGAGTAAAAGCATTTTGGGATCCCTCTTTTTCTCAGCTTCTGCTTCACGGATCAACTCAAAATATACAAGACAGCAGCTGAAGTGAGCGCCAAATTAGGTTTGAAAGTCTTCCGAAGATTGGTTAAACGATGCCAAAGTTATTGAAAAATGAACAAAACGCTCTTCCTATGTAAACTGCATCCTAACTATAACTACCTACTGGTGACTGCTAGTAGGTAATATGTGTGTAAATTTGGTAGTTGGCAAAATTGATGTTATGCAGGAGTTATGGGAACTGGAAGGGACAGACTCTGGTACCTTAGAACAGAAATTGATAGCAGGGAGATTAGAAACTGAAGGCGTATGGGTCTCTCAGGAGGGCAGATCCACCTTAAGATCCAGATTGAAAACCTTACCTCTTACTACCAATGATGATATAGACAGATTTCCAGAAAGGATCACCAGTGAAATCAGAAGAATGAGGTACTCTAAAACTGAAAGAAGGTACAATTCTGATCCTAGTCTCAGGAAAACCATAAAGAAAATATCTATGAATAAAGATGTAGTTGGCAGGAGCTCGAACAAAGGGGGCAAAATTGCCCTTTGGTCCAAAAAAGCTTATATGACTGAAGCTTACACTCATTTGAGGGACCACTCATTCTACAAAAAAGTAAATCTATCCCATTGCAAGGAGGTGGAGAAAGGCTTCAGTAATCTCCTCTCTAAATGGAGTAATGAAGGGTTGATCAGCAGTGATGAGTACAGTTTTCTGAAAGTAGAGGAACCCAAACTTCCTGTTTTTTACCTCATCCCTAAAATATATAAAGACGCCTCCAAACCCCCAAGCAAACCTATTATTGCAACACAGGGAAGTTTGTTTGAAAATGTGTCTAAATATATCAAAACCTTTCTCAGACCATTTGTTGAGAGGTTACCATTGTATATTAAAGACACTACTGATTTTCCTAGGCACTTACAGGAAACACAACGGGAGAAGGTCTTTTGAAAAAAAAGGTTTTGAGTTTTATATTGCTCGAACTAGACCCAAAGATATCAGGTATCAGAGAGCTTTTACATGAGCACCAGTTGTGTTACAGACGAACACATTCATTTTTGTTGGGCACGAGGAGATTAAGTGATTTGACCAGAATCAGAGGAATTTGAGCGTTGTTGCCGAGACTCGAACCCAGTTCCTCAGCTTCGAGGTCAACCGCTCTAGCCATAAGGCTACATCCTCCTTACTACTTTTGACACTGGACATCCAATCTCTGTATACCAGTATTAATCATGATGATGGTATCAGAGGTACTGAATACTTTCTGAAAGAGAGGCATATAAGGTTCTATAGGCAAAACATGATGTTCACTGAAATGATGAGTTTATCTCTAGACACAATATTTTCTTCTTCAATAATATATTTTTTTTAACAACAACAAGGGGCAGCCATGGGTATGTGTTTTTCCCCTACTTTTGCGAACCTGCACATGGGGTGGTGGGAAGACCAGATTTTGAAGAACTGCCCACTGGAAAAAATGGAGTAACAGAATAATGACACAGCTTCAATTTATAGATGATAATTTTGCCATCTGGCAAGGGGACATCAATAATGCTGAGAACTTTGTAGCTGAAATAAATTAAAACAATTTGAACCTTAAGTTCACTAGTCAAATCAGCACTACTAAAGCTGAATTCCTTGATGTCAAGATTGAACCAACGGCAGGGAACAGCATAATATATATATATATATATATATATATATATATATATATATATATATATATATATATATATATATATATATATATATATATATATATATATTATCTACTGGCGGTCGCCAGTAGATAGTTATAGTTAGGATCGTGTTTCCATAGGAAATCCGCAACTTTCTATTTGGAATAACTTTGGCGCCGATTGACGAATCCTCGCATAAAATTTTCAAAATAGGTGGGGCGCTCTGCTCCGCTCCTTCCCTAAAAGTCTCGGGGGATTTGTCAAGCGGGGGCTGAGAAAAAGGGGGGGTCCCAAAACGCGTTTTCCCCATGCATTTTTCCATAGGACCTTTAGTCCAAGCTACAGCCCGAACGGCTGAACAGAATTACTTGAAATTTGGCAGAGAGGTAGTCCTCAGGTCAGGGATGTGCCTTTTGCAGGTATGGTGTAAATCTGTTCAGTATTTCCTGAGAAAATAGCATTTAAAAGCATGTATATATCTATAAGCGCGCACCGTGCGCGTACGGTAAAACTTACCGTACGCGCACGCTGCCGTGCGCGAGTGCGATTCTGATTGGTTGTTAGATCTTAGTAAACATTCCAATCGGTCGAAACCAGGAAGTGTCGGCCGCCATTTTGTCTCTCGCAGTCTGAGGGGGTGAAAAACAAAGGTGGAGAATGTGAAAAGGGGGCTGGGTGGACAGTTCCTGACCCCCTAGACTTTGTCAGGGGGTCCCAGAAGTACCCGCAAGGGCCAAAATTTCCGTACATTTTTTTGTGAAAAATCGCGGAGTACGCGTAGCGTGCGCGTATGGTAGAAACGGAAAAATTCTGCGAACTGCGTAACGTCGGTACGCGCACGGTCAAAAACCAAAAAAAAATAAAAATACATAACTTAGCATTTAAAAAACCGTACAAATTCACTTAAAAACCATAGGTTTCACACATGTTATAGTTAGCTGGACATTTCACTCGTGAAAAACCATTGACGTCAGATATTACATCACTGATGACATATGTGTCTTTCTGAAAAAAAAATATTTGTAATATATGTATAGCTAAAAATTAATGGAAGAAGACATGGGTAAATAAGTGTCTAAATACAGTGATGTAATATCTGACGTCATCAGCAGAGGATTGCGGTCGCGTGAGTTATAGTTGCCTACACTAACTATGACGGGGGAATTTCAATGGTTTTTCACGAGTGAAATGTCCAGCTAACTATAACATGCATCATCACAAATTCGCAATTTAAGTAATCTCTAAATTTGCGATTGCATTTAGGGAAGTGCAAATTGCGATTCCCTAAATGCAATGCAAACATTTGCGATTTCTCAAATAAGAATCACAAATTACCATCAATGCCAAATCTCCATGATGCACACATACATGTCTTTGGGGCATGTGTGTGTGCAGCATGTGGTCTCATGGCAATTCCAGGGGTCCTTTTGGCACCCTTGCACCCTTGAAATTGCGCATGCAGTTCCCATTCATTCCTATGGGCCTAAAATGAATGGGAAGCAATTCCTTAATTGTGAGTCGCAATTTGCGAGTTATAATTAAGGAATTTGTAGGAATCACAATTATTTTGCGATTCCTACATGCATAAGCAATTGACACGAGTAAGGTAATATGTGAGGTCATAAGCACTGCATTGCAGGGGTGTAGGTAATAGTTTATTTTTTATTTTTATTAACTTTATTTATTCGTTTTGAATAACACTTAATGCAGGTGTGCACTTCAAAGTAAGCATTCAAGGATAGCAGATAGATAAACACAGTAGTTGTAATCCCGGCCATTGGAGAATTCACAAACAATCCCCTGAGAGTCCCTCCCATTCCCACCGGCCAGCTAATCCCTTTCCCCTTCGAAGCTCATGTAATTTCTCCCATCAGAAGCACTTAGTGGGCTTGCCTGCGGTTCCTCGACCAGTAGGCCATGGCAGAGTTCCCTCCAGTTCCTTAGGTCATCCTCTAGTTTCTCGTCTCTACGACACCTTTTCATGTGCACCTCCTCAGCTAGTGTGAGCTCATGCACATCTCTCATCCATGCTGTGACCTGCACTCCCATGCAAACAATCGCAATTCTACGCCATGCTAGTGCCAATAGTAGTTGCTGAAGCTTGTATGCCGTCTTACATTGTTTTCATTTTTTCTATTTTTTTTTAGGTTTGCATATCGACCCCAGCAAACAGTGGGTCGGCTTTAATTGTACCCGACAGCTAACACTTCTTCTGACCCGCTCCACTACCTCCATCCAAAAGAGTCACACCTAGGGACACTCCCAGGCCAGGTGCAGGAAATTTACCCCTTCCTTATGTCACCCAGGGCAAGAGTTGGATCTATCTGGAGCCATGCGATGTAGTCTCGCAGGGGTCATGTATGTATGATGTACATAGTTATAGTGAACAAGCCGAAAGCGGTCATTACCAGAGATCGTGTGTGTGAGTGCGACCACCATCTTCCAGTCCCTGTCTCCCAGGGGCATCTCCAGGTCTACGTTCCATGTGGCGAAAGCCCTTGGGGGAGGGTCATTAGCATCTGCCCTCATGGCCTTCTACAGCAGAGATATGAGGTGCCAGCCTACTCCGCATGTGAGTATTATGTCTAGGGTCAGAGTGTGTTGCGGATCAAGGGATGCATGGGCCATATCTCTTTGAGTAGGTTAGTCAGTCCAGCATATTCAATGTATCACTCCTGTTCCAGTTCAAAATCCCCACAAGCCTGTTCAAACGTGATATAGCTCTCGTCTGGATACAGGTTTGAGGGGCACTCTACATCCCCCCTCCTTCCACGCCAGATAGGATATATAAGACATCACCCTCCTGACTGGCGCAAGGTCCCACACCAACAGTTCCCGGTGGAATTTAGCATGCTTCAGGATTCACTCCATAAAGGTTTGCCAGGTGCGTGTAGTCTGCCTACCCACCTATGGCACCATGTCCGAGGTACACGCTCCCGCCAGTAACAGCATTGACAGGTTGACAGATGTTACCCTATCATGCAGTAAACTTCTCCCCCAATTGTCCCCCTCGTCAAACCATTATGCAGTGTGCTGCAGCTGAGCTGCATAATAATAAAGCTCCAGTCTCGGGGCCTTAAGTCCACCGCCCTCATATGTACGATTCAGTGTGGCAAGTGTCACTCTGCTTCATCGGCCTGCCCAGTATAAGTCTATTAGTATGGAGTATGGAGTCCAGGAGAGAGGAAGAGTGTTCTGGAAGCCCACTGATCATTTTAATGCATCAATCGCCTTGTAGACGTTGAGCTGCAGTATCTGTGCATCCTCCTTTGCCACCTGAATGCCCAGGTACCAAAAATGCTCTTTCTCACACTATAAGCCCAGCTGAGGAGCAGCGTCCCTGGGAAGGCCCGCCAGCCGAGCCAGGGGGAAAATCAATGATTTGAGCTTATTTAGCCACAATCCTGAGCAACCACTAAATTCATCTAACACCTGAAGGAGCTTCGGGACCCCCTCCTGGGGTGAAGAGACGTAGAATAAAGTGTCATCTGCATATAAAAATGGGACATGCACGGTCCCACCCGTGCTGAATTCCCAGTGTCCTAGTTCTCCGCGCGCCCAGATCGCCAGTGGCTCTATTGCCAAGGCGAGCAATAGTGGGGAGAGTGGACATCCCTGGCATGTCCCCCTTCCTAGGTGTAAGTTATAGTTAACTCTGCTATTACTGCTGAATTTCAGTGGTTTTGGATGAGTGAATTCTGTGCCTAAATATAACTTCACTGTAACCTTTGGTTTTTATCAGTGAATTTCTAAGGTTTTCTTAATTCTATTGCCTAAATCTAACGTCCCTGTAACCTTTGTTTTTTTTCAGTGAATTTGTAAGGTTTTGTTGATTGTATTTCCTAACTATAGCAACCCTGTAACGTTTGTTTTTTTCTGTGAATTTCTACAGTTGTGTAAATGTTATTACATAATTATAATCTCGCTGTAACCTTTGTTTTTTTCACTAAAATGTTAAGATTTTTTTTAAAGTGTATTTCCTACTTTAACTTTAGAGCTATTTCCTATTACCTCCAAATATTTGTACAAGACAGAGATATGTCACTAAAGGGCTTACAAGCGTTCATTTCAAAGCGTATGGTGCATTTGTGTGTACTTGAGTGTTACAATCAAGAGAACAGCTTCTAACGGTATTTGTTAATACTCTCTTTCAGGTGTGAGGTGCTGACACATGGTGGAAGATGGGCTGGGACTGAGCTCAAAAGATGAATCAACTGGCACTGGTAGTTCATCACAGCAATATAAATACCCATCTAATTATAGAAAGATAGTGCCTTTGTTTTGTACTAACATGGGCACCAAAATGGAGGGAGTATGGTAAGAGGCAAAATGCAACGTTTGACAAACATATTCTGGTTTAAGCTGTATATCTTGGCCTAAACCCTGCTATATCCTTGATTTACTTTGGATAGGCTAGGTGGAAAGTAAGTAGGGGAAACTAGAGAAAATATTCAGGACTCAAAGACCCTGATTTTCAGTCTTTGAGTTGCTGCTTTTATGATCTCTGAATTCAAAGACAACAAAGGATTAGCATAAGTATGAAAGGGCAAGCGAGGGGGATCAGCTGCCACCCTTAATTGAAGTCTATTTACACTAACCCTCTGAATGGTAGGCTGGTGATGAGACGCTTTTGGTTCATTTTCTGTAGTAGCCCAGCAGACTGCAGGCTGGATTGAAGGGTTACTGTTAGAGCTGCAGATATGAGTTTTATACTCTATCCCATGGTAGTGCAAGGAGAAACTGGGGTGCACTGAAAGAGATGCAGATTTGTTGCAAGAGTAACTGCAATAGGCATATGGTTACATACAGTAAGGCTCCTAGATAATCATTTAACCCCGTAATCACTTTCTGGAGGTGTATTGGATTAGAGATGAGGAGAGGGAAGCAGGGGAGAAAGTTACTTAACAGCAATGTTATATTATTTCCTTGGTGGACTGTATAATCTCCAGTGTTCTCCCTATCTTTCTCCTTGATATAATGTCACACTGTGGATTGGGTAGTATTCTTTCTGACTACATCTCTTTGCTTTTCCTATACTTTGCCTCCTTGACAATCTTGTTGCATTCAAACAAGGGGTGTCCCCTGGTCTTGATTAAAAACCTCCACATTGCACCAAATAAAATGGAAGGCTGTGTAAAGGGGTTGAGAATTTTTAAATTAAAATAAATCAAATGCATTAATATATAAATATATATTTTTGATTCTAAATACAGAGAAAAAAATATAAATCAATTACTGTGGAATATAAAGACGGCTACGAAATCAAGTGATGGCAAGATGGGCCATGGTTCATATTAGCTTTCCTTAGGTTATCTTTTTGTTTAGTTCATTTCTGCTTTGAGGTCAGTGTTAGGTGTAGGCCAATAATCGACACTGGAAGACAGGGTAGAGATGACATTTTCACAAATACCAGAGCGGAATTCACATCCAACTCATGTAAAAATGCTAATCTATCCCCACTCTGCAGGAGACAATTAGAATGGGTCCAGTATGGTATGAGTGAGTCCTGATAACCTGTACTGCTCCAAGGCAACCTTCAACCAGGGAAAACTAGCTCACCAGGCAAACCTAGAGTGGGAGAATGGCTGGGCGTGGTGTACAGTGAGTGGGCCAGGTCCCGGGAGTGCATTCAATATTATAATGATATCTAAAATGTTAATGAATATAATGGGATCACCACCCTCTGGGGCCTGGCTGAATCAATCAAGCGGGAGGGGACCCCTTTCCAGGGCTGTTTTCGTCCCCAGGGACCACCACCTCCACGGGTCCAGTACCGATTTGTATAAGGGGAGAAGGGCCCCCTCCTGGGCAGTATTCAGGCCCTGGAACCACCACCTCCCTGGGGCCTGGCTGATTTCAGCAATGGGGAGGGGGGGCTTGCGTCCCCTTCAAAGGCCATATTTAGCCCTTGTGACCACCATCTCCCCGGGGCCAGGCCATGCCGTTGAATGGGAGTGGGGCCTTGTAGGCCCTTTCACAGAGCCATCGGGCCTTCCCCTGCAGCCCCCAGCAAAGAGGCATTGTGTGCCCTGGGTGGGCTTTAGGGTACCCACCATTGACTGGCAGGGGGTGAGGTCCCAGGGGCTAAACCCTGCTTGGGAAGCCCTCCCTAATTTTTATTTGGCCTGGTCCAGATGAATGGGGTCCCTGGGGGCAACATTGGCCCAGGTAGGAAGGCAGGGGGCACCCTTTCTCCTCTAAATACTAGCCAGGCCCTGGAAAATGGGGTATTGGCCCAGGGAAGAGGGCTGTGTACCCCTTCCCATTTATATGCTGGCCAGGCCCTGGGGATGGGGTCTCAGGGGCTAATATTCACCCAAAGAGTGGGGATGCATGCCCCAACCACTTTAAGAAAAAAGCCTGGGCCAGGGGAATGGGAATGGGTTCAAATAAGGACTGGGGAGGGCGGTCACATGCCCCATCACTATAAAAAGGTGGCAGGCCATAGAGGATGGTTCTCTGGGGCCAAAATTGGCCTAGGGAATGGGGCTGAATGCCCCCATCCATGCTGTCTGCCTTTGGGTTGTTAACAACAGGGCCTGCCTGCAGGCCAGGTCCTGCGGCCAACCCCCTGACATGCATTGCTAAAGGGCATGCATGGTGTGGGGTTGGCTGCATGCGGGCATGCAGGGGGTGGCTGCTGGCCCTGTGGCCATCCCCCTACTGTGCACAACCAAAGGCAGTGTGTGGCGTGGAATTGGCTGCATGGGGACCTGGCCACAGGGTATGCCCTTGCGTGACATGAGTTTGGATGCATGCGAGCATGTGGGTATGCAGGCAGATGGCCGCAGAGCCTGGCCACAGGCCGGTCCCTTGGCCAACCCCCCTGCCATGCATTGCCAGAGACTGTATGCTGTGTAGGGTTGGCTGCATACAGGAGGTTGTCCGCAGATTGGATTAACATATGAAAATTAAATATTTCGTTAAGTTAAAGAAAACATAGAAAGCTACAGGGACATTGTAGTTAGGTTCACATTTCACACACACAAAGCCATAGAAATTCAACAGTACAGTTAGAGTTATCTCAAGAAACTATGGGGCATATTATCAAGAACGGCGTTAAAAATTATCGCCGGTTTAGCGGCAGAAAACTGCTGCTTAAGCGGCGATAATGGGCTTGATAATATGCCCTTGAGAATTCCAATAGAAGTCCCTGTTCTGGTGTGAACATGGGCTTCTATTTGGCATATTATCAAGCCCATTATCACCGCTTTGGCGGCAGTTTTCTGCCACTAAACCGGCGATAATTTTAACGCCGTCCTTGATAATATGCCCCTATAACTCATGCTCTAAGGTAACTATATGAGGAGCATTGATTGTTTGCAGCTGCCCCTTCTGTCCTGCCGGACGGTGCCTCACCCACCGGTCATCCTGACTGGAGTCCTAATAGGCGAAACTCTTGGATCTAACCGTTTGGTCTGAAGAGTCGACAGTGGAGAATTAGTTCGCTTGACCTGCACATACACCAGGTGAGTTTGTTTTGGTTCTTTGTGGATATGGTACCATTTGGTTTGCATTTGGTACGGTCTGAGAACCGTCTTTGAGATAAAAGCATTTGCAATTTCTTTGCCAGGCATAAATAGTGAGCCTGTTTTATTTTGAAAATGCCTGGGATCATAAAACTGTTTTCTTTGTGCTGTCGCAGTTTTTCTGCAGATGCTTGATTAGAGGAAGCTCAGCCGGTGTCTCCAGAAGGCACTCCAAATTTTGATATGTATGTGAAGCATGGTCTAGGCCCTATTATGTTTAGTACATTCTGCCACAAATATACGAGGGACAATGCTGAGTTGCAGTGGCCGTTGACGGGCACTTTGATGAACAAAAGATTGGGTATTAACAGGAATAGTTATTCAAGAGACGAAGTAGACAGTCTATGTTTGATTCCCTCAGAACCAGGGCCGGACTGGCCGTAGCGGGCACCGGGCAATCCCCCGGTGCACCGCACAGGTGGGGTCCGGTTTTGGGCCCCTGGGGGACGTTTTTGTTACAGGACCGTTCTTGCAGCATAGCTGCAAAATCGGCCCTGTAACAAAATCGGCCAAAAACCGGCCCTGGCACAGAACTCTGCGGCACCCGAGGGGGCCGGCCGAGCACTTTGTGGTTCCCAGTCTGGCCCTGCTCAGAACGTGGCAGAAAGCAGCTAGACAGAGACGATTGAAGACAGAGAAAGAGGCACAGAAAGGGAAAGTACAGACGCTAACTCAAAAAGCTGTAGCATATGATAGAGAAAAACAGGAAAAGGCAGTCAAATGGGAGAATAGGAGATTTTGATTGCATGTTGATGAATTGTATTTGGCTCAGGAGGAAACTGATACTTTTGTGGAAGAATTGTTAGACACCCGACCCCAGCCCCCATATGCCCTGCACAGGATACATCCGACTGTCCCTGTGCCCTCATGGCCGCCTGTTACAGCTGTTCTCAGTGTTCCTGTATCTACTGCTGTTGTTTTGAGGGCCGTGGCTTTGGCTCCCCCTCCTCCTCCTGTGTCTTTGCCGTCTGTGGCAACTGTGACTGTTAGCACCCCTACCACACCTTTTGTCTCAGCATCCCTGTCTCCAGCGCTCTCTCCTGTGACTCATCCGCTTGCGGCGATGCTGCCAGGTGTTTATGTTGCTTCTCCATCTTTAATAGTTCCTTTCCCAGCAGTATTGGGTTTTGAGAAGCCGACACGTGGATTTGAGGATAGAGATTTGAGAAAATTTATTGAGCGTATGGGCCCTTTGGTACGGTCAGCGGTGGGGGGTGAGGAGGAGAAGGTAGTAGCTAATCAGGCTGCGCAGTGAGGTCGTAAACCCATTTACAGTGTGGAGGATGTTTGGGATGTGATGAAAGAGATTATCAGCCTTTCATACAGCAGCATGCTCTTAAACATATGTCCTCTACGTTGATTCGTCTTTGGCAGCAACATTTTAGGGATGATGCGCCACAAATTTTATTTGATATTAAAGATCAGGTATATGTCAGTGGTGTGGACCCAGGTCACGTTTTTGGGAATATTACTATGCTGGTTGCCTATTGTGGCAGGTTGCATGAGAAGAGTCCTACTACGGTGTCTCAGTTTCCGATGCGAAGGGTCCATCCTATATATCACCCAGAGATACCAGCATTAACGGACCAGCTTGGTAATGTTACTCGAGGGGGTGTAGCAGCCCGTTTTCAAGAACAGTGGGTTTCTACTCCGTGGAAAAGGAGTGAGGTTATGTCCCTTAAAGCTCTTTTGCCTGATCCTAGGAAAAATCCTACTGCTTATTATGAAGAACTGACTAAGGCTACTTCTTCTACTGTAATGACTCTTGCTGATATTGAACTGTTCTTTGGTCTTCTCGTTCTGGTTGATATTTGGAGACAGGTTCACACTCAGGACCATGTTGCGGAATTGGGAGGTACATGGCATGTGATTAAGGAATGGGATCAGGAAAGAAAGCCAGGTGACAAGCCCCAAGCGGAGATTCTAGCTTTGCCAGGCTGCATTATTACATATATGCATTCTCTTATTCTGCCGAGGAAAGTAGATTGGGATAAGTTGACGGCTTGTTGACAAAAGAAAGATGAGAGTGTGTCTGATTTCTTCACTCGGTTAGAGGATATATTTTTGGATTAAAGCAGGCAGGATCTATCTATTGAGGGAGGTATTCGGTTGCTTGATAACAGATTTGTTTCTAATTCACTTCCCAAAATTGCGACTCGTTTACAGGCATCTGAAAGTACCTGGTACACCTCTTTCCCTTCTGTTATTTTGAATATGGCTCAATAATATGAGCATCGGGACAATGATGAGAAGGAGAGGACAGAGAAAAAGCATAAGGATTTAAAGACAAAGGTGTTGTTGCAACAGGCATTCAGAGGAAATGGTAGAGGATGTGGTGGTCCTGCCCGACAGGTTCCAAGCACTAGTAGGCAGCCGAACACGACGCCTTTGGGGCCAAATCAGTGTGCGTATTGTAAGGAAGAGGGACATTGGCGTAGCGAGTGCCCCATGCTTCTGCAGAAGGTGGTGGTCTGTAGAGGACGAGGTTCTGGTGGATGGGATCTTGGAGCCTGTGGGGCCGATAGGATTCAGAACGCTGCAGCCTCACAGGGTTGTTCTGATAACAATTACTTTGATGACCCTCGCGATGGACAGTATCATCATGATAATTACAATATGGATGAGGTGACAGGGATGTTTTCCAGCTAGGACAGCCAGGGACAGAGTGAGGGACAAGTTCTGATACCTGTAGACCAGTGTGGTCCTTTCGTAACAGCGGAACTGCAAGGTTCGACTAAGAAACTTTTGGTGGACACAGGTGCGACAAAAAGTTCTGTTTCTCTCAACATGGTACCTGGGGCGTCTCTGTTTGGCCATAATTAATTTTTTGGTAGGTTTTTCAGGTGTACTGGTTGTGAGCCCCATTTCAAGACCCCTTGCATTGACTATTGGTTCATTCACTGTGGATTCACCATTTTTGCCGACAACTAATTGGGTGTGGATTTGTTGAAGAAATTGCATGCAACAATTTATTGTTCTCCGGCAGGTGTCTATATGACAATGGGGCCAGATGTAGTAGGTGTTAAACAGTGTTTGTCAAACGATGCACCGCTTCCTGTTGAATTTGTTGATGTGCCGCCCACAGGTGATACAGACGTAGGGCTGCTGCATATACCACCGGTTTCGATACAGGTCAAAGACAATGCTATTCTTCCTCGTCTTCCTCAGTACAAAACCCCGCAGGCAGGAGAGCAAGCTTTATTGCAAATTATCCAGGATTTGATTAAGAAAGGAGTGGTTGAAGAGATGTCTGCTAATATTTGTAATAGTCCCATTCTTTCAATTCCTAAACAGACACCCTCAGGTTCCCCTAATGATCATGAAGATGTTTATCGTTTTGTGATTGATTTGTGCAAGGTTAACTAAATAGTGGTTCCCCAATTTCCAGTGATCCCAGACATTACCACATTTTTGACATGATTCCTTCCCCTGCTAAATTCTTTTCTGTCATTGATATGAAAAATGCATTTTTCAGTATTCCTATTCAGCCAGATAGCAGGTACTTGTTTGGGTTAACACTGGCTGGCAGAAGCTTTAGATTCTGTCGAGCTCCTCAGGGCTATACTGAGAGTCCAAGTATATACAGTCAGGTTTTAAAGGGTCAGTTGGATACCCTTTCGCTCCCTGCAGGTAATGTATTGGTTCAGTGTTTTGTCAACCTCCTTATTGCTTCTGATACTGAGCAGGGTTGTAAAGATAGTATTGTTACATTGTTGTTCCATTTGGCTCATCATGGACATAAGGTTTCTCTTTCTAAATTTCTATATTGTTGACAGAAGGTCACCTATTTAGATCAACTACTGTCAAAGGAGGGTGGGAGGTTGACCTCTGAGCGCATCAGTACCATTGTTAAAATACCCGTTCCACAAGACTCAGAAAGATGTGTGCACTTTTAAGGGTATCACTTCCTACTGTCCACAGTGGATACCTAATTATTCCTTATTTATCAAACCCTTGCTTGCACTAATAATGATAGATGTCCATGAGCCTTTGCCTTGGACGCCTGAATGTCAGCAGTCTTTTGAGCAATTGAAAACTGCCCTTTGTTCGGCTCCAGTACTTGGCACCCCTAATTATAACAAACCGTTTGTGTTGTACATCCATGAGATGGCTGGTTGCATGCTTTCTGTCCTAACACAAAAGTCCATCATCCTGTCACAAGAGCCCTCCCGTGTTGTCTAAGAGCGATTGCAGCTGTGGCCACTTCGATCAGACAATCGGCTGGACTCGTACTCGATACTGACCTCATAGTCATGGTACCCCATGCTGTGGATACACTTCTGAATAAAACAAAGACACATCACCTTACCAGTGCATGTCTTACTGGCTATGAATTGACATTGTTTGCTAAACATATTACAATCAAAAGATGTGCTACTCTGAATCCACCACATTACTACCACTCCCTCCGAGAGTGATTAAGTCAACAAACATGACTGTATCTTCCGGACAGAAGAAGAGACGCAATGACGGGTAGATTTGACTGATGTTCCCTTATCTGACCCACAAGGGGAACCATATGTCGATGGCTCTTGTTTCCAATTACCCGATCGCACTACAACTGCGGCTTATGCTGTTACCACACTACGCACAGTAGTAGAGACATCACGAGTCCCTTATCAGTCGGCTAAAGCTGCTGACCTTGCTGCCCTTATTCAAGCTTGCAAATTAAGTGAGCGACTGGTTATCAATATTCATACTGACAGCCAGTATGCCCTTGGGGTCACGCATAATCCAGCATGGGCACCTTATATTGATGCTTTTGTCTGCTTTGACACTCCCCACAAAATTGGCCATAGTGAAGTGCAGTGCCCACCAGAAGATCACCAACGATGTGGGCAGGGGAAAGGCTTTTCCAGATCAGACAGCTAAGTAAACAGTCCGAACAAAGAAGAAAAGAATGTTTGTAGCAGGCCCAGATAGGTGGGTGCCTGATGTTGTCATTTTTGAGGACACACTTGAAAATGTTATAGAGATACAAAGTGAAGCCACAGTAGAAGAGTTAGCAGTGTGGCAGGAAAGTACAGCCCAATTGAACGCTGAGGGATGTTTGATTGACAAGTCCAGAAAGCACAGATGGATGTTGCCCAATGCATATGTTCTTCCTGTAGTCACGATGGCCCATGGCCCAGCCCATATTAGCGCTAAGGGAGTTGCAAGTTGCTAGACCTTGTACGACAGAATGACAATGTTCCGAAGACAGCTGCACATTTATTGAAGTACTGTATGGTGTGCATGATGCACAATCCTGGAAAGGGTGCCCCTACATCATCTGGTGATTTTGCACCACCCACTTTTCCTTTTGATGTCCTTCAGATCGATTACATTGAGTTAGAGAGATGCAATAATTTGAAGTATGTTTTGGTGGTTGTCTGTGCATTTAGTAAATGGGTTGAGGCTTATTCTCACTAAAGACAATACAGCCATAATGACTGCAAAGGTACTCCTGAAGGTGTTCTTACCTCTTTTTGGCTTGCCCTGTTTGATCTGGAGCTTTAATGGAAGCCATTTTGAATGCCAAAGTGATTCAATTGATTTGTGATGGTTTACACATAAAGCAAATGTTTCATGCTGTCAATCATCCACAGTCAGCAGGTTTGGTTGGCAGTCAATGGTACTCTCAAGCTCAAACTGGCAAACATTCAGGAGACCACATGATTGAAGTAGCCACATGTTTTACCATTAGCTCTTTTGTCAGACCAGAATGACAGCACATGCTAGGACAGGATTGTCACTGTATGAGGTCGTGTTTGGACACCCGGCAAATGTCTGGGGCGTCCCGTGACCATGGAGGTTCTCTGATATTGAGTACCCGTTATTGATTGACTATCTTGGCCAGTTAACCAAACGTTTAGGTTCTATTGACCAACAGGTTTGGGATTCCCTTCCTCCCACGCAAGAGGGACCTGGCCATGAGATTCAGCCTGGTGACTACATTTTAATCAAAAACTTTCAGCGGAAGAAAAGTTTGGAGCCACGGTGGAGGGGGCCGGAGCAGGTTCTGCTAGCAACTCGCACAACAGTGAAGGTCGCTGGCCACAAGAACTGGATTCATGCTACTCATTATCACAGGATTCCTTTGCCCCTGCCTTACAACCAGTGGGTGAAGGATGGAATAGGGGACTCTGAGTGCGAGAAGGTGCATCGGTTTGTCCTCTTTAGCAATGCCAAACTGACCTGGATGCAAACGAAAAGGAAAATGATAATGTGTTGAATGCAACAGTTCCTCCGGAAACAGGAGCTATCCAGGAATACCTGTTTGCTGACCTTTCTGTGCCTGGAGCCACTAGATACAATTTGCACCCTAGGCAGAGGGACAGTGTCCCAAAAGAGAAGAAATATTAGTTAGGGATGGACTGGGTAAGTCAGGGTGTACTTTGCCATAGTACCAACGGAGATAGTTTAGGTTGATGAGAGTTTTGTGCACTGCTTGAACATTGGACAGGATAGATCAAAGTATCCCTTGGGGGTATATTTTGCTGATCAGTGTGAGATATGAGCTTAGCACAGAGCAACCTCCACTGCCGGTGCTCAAGGGCGCCAACATTTTTGATGGACAATAAGAGCCTGTAACAGTGAGGCTCTGACAGACACTGGGAACTCGTATATTTATCTTGTTTGCATTTTACTACCCCCCATTTTATCATTTGTTACGCACCCCTTTGGTAGAATGGTTGCTGAAGAAGAGCAGCCAGTGTTTCTTGCTACCCAACACAATGCAGTGTGGACTCGCCAACAAAAGTTAACATCTATTGCTCTTGTGATTTTACTGCTAATAATATTATGTGGTGTGTCATCGGTTTTGGAAAATGATCAAAGTGTACCTTTACGTAGTAAGGGTAAGATTAACTTCCCAACAAGAAATAGAAGAGCAGCCCGAGCAATGTATTCTTGGAGACACATATGAGGTTCTTTGGGGAAAGAACAGCTTGCTACACCACTCAATCTGTCACTAGCCTATGGACTGCGTACCCTTTATCACATATGAATTATACGTATACTTGCCCACCTGTCTTTGTGGGAGAGTTTGGGTTTAGTTACTCAGGGCCATGCCTTTATTATAGAAAGCCATTGGGGAGGATTATCCCGGTTGCAATGATAGTACGTACAGTGGAAATTTTTATATGGAGAAACAGAATATAACTTTGGTGGGTTGGCATTACAAGGAATTGACAGTTCCCCGAGAGGCTGGTTATTATCCAGCTTGTTGTCCAATTGTCAACAGTACAGATACTTCATTGTACGTAAATTGTTCAGGGATTGTGTTGCATGAGACAACATTCCCTTTAGTAAATTCAGAGGACCCTAATTCCTTTGGGTGGAATTCCCGATATTCTGCAGTGGATTATGATAGACTGATTTATGCACACCCAGGGTTTTTCTTTTTGTCGAATGGGACTTATTCCAATGTCCATAATGGTACAAATGATGTGGCACTTGGGATAGTACTGCCTTTGGGTGTACCTTGTAAAAGTGCAAAGCCTACAGTAAAATGGATTAAAAGAACTCAGACCAAAGAACTCTGTGAGGGAGTGACAGCCATAGAGGTTAACATTTATAGTAGTGGCATCACCTTTGGATATATCCTTTCCTCTATTTTCACTTTGGGTGGTACTTCTATGGCCCGAGGTGAGAAAGCCAGAAAATACTTTTGGTGCAAGCTCCAAATTTTGTCTAACTCGACAGTAGCACCTTTGCGTAATATCACCACACAATTGGAAAGTATGCGAATATATTCTGAGCAGACTTGATATGCAATTGATTTCATCCTGGCAAAGAGTGGTGGTGTGTGCGCTGTAGTCGGGGACAAGTGTGTAGTCAGGATCACAAATATGAAAAAGAATATTACTCAACACATTTTAGACATCCTAGAATATGTTAAAGGAATGGAAAGTGGGAACTTGAGTTGGTCTCTCTTTCTGGCGGCTAAGGTTGGATCCTTGAAAAGGTGATTTATTTCATTGAGATCTTGATCTCTTGCTGTGTCCTTGTTCAATGCCTTCCCTTCTGTTGTTCTTATGGCACCACTCTTCTCACTCCTAAGAGGTAAATATTGATTCATGACACCAATGCTGCAATTATGGTCCAGAACGTAATTGATGACCTCATGCAGACAGATGAGGGCATCTTTGCGACTTCTTCCCTCCTTATGGTGTCTCTTCCTGAAAGTATGGAGTGTTCCTAAAAAGGTCACTTATGATCTTATTGATTTATATGTTCTTTGCTGTTATTATTAGAAAATGTTTAGCTCATGCTAAAAGGAGGGTCTGTTAGAATGGAAAAATTCATGTTTGCGTATTGTTCTATGCATGTTAGCATTCGCGGCGCCATTTTCTATGTCGGCGCCATTTTGTGTTATAATCGAAACTTATACTCAGTAATTTCCGACAAAAACCCATTCTATACTGTCTGATGACTCTTCATTTAGTATGGAAGGCTGGGAGGTGCTCGTGAGTGACCCGGGTTACCCAAATCGGCCACTTACTTTAAAGTAGATGGGGTTTGGTTCTTCAGGGGTGAAAGCCGCTTGAGCGGCCAGCATGTGTTTTCAATATCACTGGTGCTTTTCACTTGGAATCTTTTTTTAAACAACTTGTTATTGGTTTTAGTTTTGCAAAAACACAAATTGCATCAACATTTCAGTCAGTCAGTCAAACATATGTTTATTCTAGACCAGGTCTTTAAAACATTAGGACAATAAAACTCATATACAAACACGTAAAAGTATTGACTATTGACTATAAATGGACCTACCCACAGTTAAAACATGTTACCACAAACCAACATATAATAAATGATAATATTTTACATAAAACCTCATCCACAGACAAAGAAAATTGCCCCATGGTACGAGTTACAACCACACATTCCTTATCCAGGAGTAAATTAATTGCTCAACCCCTTCTATTAATGGCATATTTCTGTAAAACTGGTTTTACTAAATGCTTTCTTTCAGCTAAAAACCACAAATAATCCACTGAAATATGTGTTAGATCTTCCCTTGTATTAAGGCCACATTTGCAGGTTTTATCTTTGTGTGACAGGGCACTGTGAGCATCAGAGGATAAGACCTTGTTTACCCTGCATCCAAATTTCAATTAGCCGTGTCGCAGTCGTACATTGGGAAATTTCGCTAAATAAGGAAATGTCTCCTCCTCGATCCACAATTTCATCAGGAGGGATACTGATTTCTTCTTCCTTACACAATTTAAGTCTTCCTCTCTAGACACCTGTTTAGTTGTTTTTCCGAGTTCAGAATTACTCACTTAAGCCTGACACTGGCGTAATGAAAATTGAGGGGGCCTCCCTGCACGGTACAGAAAGGGGCCCCCTCCAGGCTCAATCAGGAGCTCTCTGGCCAGAGTGCAGTGCCAAGAGGGACCCCTGGAGCTTGGTGCCCCCAGCAACGAGGGGGTTGTGGGGGCCTGTGTTACACCCCTGAAGCCTGATCTATCTTACACTCTATTTTTAAATTCTGGCAGCATTTGAGGATCCTCCCTCTAACCAATCTTTCCAGAGTTAGTTTGCTTCTCATAATCTCTTTTTTCATAGCTATTACATTTTGGGGAGCTCCTCACTATCTTCTTGTCCAGAATTACATACAATCTGCATATCCTAAGTAAACCCATCCTGTTAGACCATGCCCTCTAACAGTGTAGACCATGGAAGATGGAGGAATAGAGAGTAATCTTTTTAAGCACCTACGCTTTTCAAGGTCCAGTTTGATTTCCCACTGATACAGAGCACCTCAGCACCATACTGGAACTGCTGCCGTATCATTCCCTGATAAGCTGCCAGCATCAGTCTTAGGGAGGGGCCCACAAACTGGTTATCAAATTTCTTAAGACCCCCTATGAATGATAGTGTATTGCTCTTCAAAGATGCAATACGTTATTTCCACAACAAGTTGTTTGAGAACCACTTCCCCAAATATGTATATTTGCTTAGTGTCTCGAGTTTAGCTTTATTTATAGTCCAAACCAACTTTATCCTCTTTTTCCCGATTGGGAGCACTTTAGTCTTTTTCATATGTATTGTACATTTTTTCTTTGTACAATAATCTGAGAAGACGTCTAGCTTCATCTGGAGGCCAATTTCTGTCAGATCTAGAATTACTAGATCATCTGCATATAAGAGGCTGCTTAAACACGTACCATTTGTTTTGGGACTGAAGCTATTTGAGTGGTGGAGAGTTTATTGGTAAATCTGCCAAGAATAGAGAAAACAAAATAGGGGCTAACACACACCCTTGTCTCAAGCCATTTCTTATGCCTATCCTATTTGGGAGAGATCCCTAGAGATTTAATTCCACCTGGGCCCAATTATCTCTGCAGTTCTTGTAAAATCCAGAGTAGATTTCATATCTTCTTAGTGCCTCCCATAGCAAGGCTGATCAACCGAGTCAAATGTGGAGTGGAAATCCACAAAACAAGAGTATAATCCACCACATTGCTCTATTTATTTCCTGGCTAATGCCCATAAACTTAACCAATGGTATGTTGTCGAGTGCCCTCTCTTGGACACCTCATTGCTCTAGGGGGATTACTGAGTTTGCTCTTGCCTATTCTTTCAGCATCCCCAGGAGGATTTTTGAGAAACATTTCCCACTAGCAAAACGAGTTTATTAGCCAATAGCTTCCAGGTAGGTAATGCTCACCTTTTTTATACATAGGTGTAATCATCGCTATCTTCAAACTGTCCGGGAAATGTCCTGTCTGGAGGATTTTCTTAAAAAGGGATAGATCAAGCTCGGCCACCAAGCAATATTTGTTTTGATTATTACTGCAGGTAGATTGTATAGCCCAGCTACCCTTGTAAGTTTTAGCGACTCGATTTTCTTCTTAATTATTGATGAATAAAACCTCTCCTTTATTTACGCATTAATATGAAGGTTTACTGGGCCTTAAGCGACTACAGAATCTTTATTGTAAACTTTTTCAAGGAATTCTACCCAAGCATCCTCTCCCACCGAACATGTCAATTTCCCCTGGGCTTTTTCCATCTCATTTTGGATATTATTAGACTCTATTGTCTCAAGCATGACTTTCCAACCTTTCTCCGTAACTGCCCGTTTATTACTTATCAAATTTTTAAATGCCTTTTTTAAAGCATTGAGTCTTGTGTTCCCTCTCTGTTTCTTGAGATCCTTACGTATCTATTTAGCTTCCTTATTCTTCTTTTTATAATTCTACTTTCATTGTCAAACCAGATGTTCCTTTCATATTTCTGGACCTAATTTTTTTCTTGCATTTTATTGAATACCATCAGTTCAACCTTTACAAATGCTGTTCCTCAATTTGGTCCTCATACTACAGAATGAAGTCTGAGGGTATCTCTTCTGCTGTAATGTCTCTATAATTATATTGGAGAGCCTTTAGTTGAATATAATGCTTCTCTGACATTCTTGTCCTTAACCATTTCGTATACAGAACTTTCACAGGGAGTACCTTCTTCTTATCTAAAGAAATGCACTACAGAAGTGTTGCACTTGATGGGTAATGGTATCTCCCCTTCATCTGCAATACCTCACAATTCCTGATATAACTGAAGCCCATGTCTATTCGACGATTCTGGTTGCCATAAAGGAACGTTTTCCTTGTTGGGATATCAATGGGTAAGCAAACATTAAGACTCACAAATCCATTCATTGCCCAAAAATCTAGCAAGGCTACATCCCTTCCTGATTGATCATTTACCGGGAAGCGAGCACATTTTATACTAAAAGTCGATAATAAATCATCATACCTATGTATCTATATGTGTAGGAGTTATTGCATCTCAATAAATCATGAAGGAAATCATCTTGTGGCTTCCAATTCTTTGACTGAGCTCCAAATCCCAATGTGTTCAAATTGGGGGTCTCCTCCCCCAAGGGCATATTGTGATTCTCAGACTGACTTTGTGCTGTTGTTGAGCACTTTACTTCATATTTGGGACTTATTTGTGCCCAATGCATTGGCTGTTGTTGCTGATCTGCAGGTCTGTGGAAACTGTCTTGTATTGGTGTTTGCAGATAGGTGGCTATGATTGACTATTTGTATTGGTGCTTTATATTGTGTGTGATCTGCGTGTGTGTCTGTGTGCATCCATGTGTCTGAGAGACAAGCACCATCTTTGTGAGGACTAGTGCATTTTGAGGACACGTCCCCATAGTGTGCTTATGTACTTTAGAGTGAGTGTATCAAAAAACTAAAATTGCCTCTGTCGGCCTTATGACCTACACCTGTATTAAAGTGTTCAGTGAGGTAAAATAGTAAATACACATCTCATTACGGTCAATGGCCGGTCCAAGTAATGATAGGTATGAAATGTATTTTGTGTGTGTGTGTGTATGTGTGTGTTTGCTTGTGTGTATATATATATATATATTCACTGAAAAAACCATAGGTTTCAGGGGCGTTATAGTTAGGAATTGGCATTTAAAAAACCAGGGGCGCGAGTTATAGTTAGCTGAACTAACTATAACAGGGGAATTTCTAGGGTTTTGTACGAGGGAAATGTCCAGCTAACTATAACGCCCCTGAAACCTATGTTTTTTTCAGTGAATATATATATATATATATATATATATATATATATATATATATATATATATCACTGAAAAAACCATAGGTTTCACACATGTTATAGTTAGTGGAAATTTTACTGATAAAAAACCAATGAAATTGCCCCGTTATAGTTAGCGCAGGCAACTATAACTCACGCGACCACAATTCTCTGCTGATGCTAATACTGTATTTAGACACTTATTTGCCCATGTCTTCTTCCATACATTTTTAGCTATACATATATTACAAATATTTTTTTTTCATAAAGACACATATGTCATCAGCAGAGGATTGCGGTCGCGTGAGTTATAGTTGCCTGCGCTAACTATAACGGGGCAATTTCATTGGTTTTTTATCAGTAAAATTTCCACTAACTATAACATGTGTGAAACCTATGGTTTTTTCAGTGAATTTGCAAGGTTTTTTAAATGCTAATTCCTAACTATAACGTGTGTGAAACCTATGGTTTTTTCAGTGAATTAGTACGGTTTTTTAAATGCTAAGTTTTTTTCCCTTATAATAAGCCCTGTACATTTGGTGGCCTACGGCCACCAAAAGCACAGGGGGTGGGGTAAGTGTGGATAGTGTTTTTTTCCATTGTAATAAGCCCAGCACATTTGGTGGCCTTCGGCCACCAAAAGCACAGGGGGTGGGGTAAGTGTGGATAGTGTTTTTTTTATTTTTATTTTTTTACCGTACGCTTACCGTAAGCGTACGGTAAGCGTACCCCGCGAAATTGCCGAAAAAAAAATAAAACCGTTTTTGCACTTGGGGGATGTTTGGGGACTCCCTCAACATGACTATGTGGGAGGGAGTTGTCAAATCAGCCCCTTTACATGTTTTTGGGCTTCCGATTTTAAAAATCTCTCTCAGTGCGAGAGACAAAATGGCGGCCGCCGCTTCCTGGTTTCGGCCGATTCGAATGTTTACTAAGATCTAAGAGCCAATCAGAATCGCGCTCGCGCACGCCACCGTACGCTTACCGTAAGCGTACGGTAAGCGTACCGTAAGCTGGCTCAGATATATATATTGATTTAAAGGCTATTTTCTCAGAATCTACTGAACAGATTTACACCAAACCTACAAAAGGCACTTCCTTGACCTAGGGACTACCTCTCTGCCAAATTTTGAGTAATTCTGTTCAGCCATTCGGGCTGTAGCTCGTTCTAAAGGTCCTATGGAAAAATGCATGGGAAAAACGCGTTTTGGGACCCCCCTTTTATCTCAGCCCCCGCTTGACGAATCCCCCCGAGACTTTCAGGGTAGGAGCGGAGCGTAGCGCCCCACCTATTTTGAGAAATTCGCGAGGATTCGTCGACCGGCGCCAAAGTTATTCAAAATAGAATGTTGAGGTTTTCCTATGGAAACGTGGTCCTAACTATAACTACCTACTGGCTATCGCCAGTAGGTAATATATATATTCACTGAAAAAACCATAGGTTTCACACACGTTATAGTTAGGAATTAGCATTTTAAAAACCTTGCAAATTCACTGAAAAAACCAGAGGTTTCACACATGTTATAGTTAGCTGGACATTTCACTCGTACAAAACCATTGAAATTTCCCCGTTATAGTTAGTTCAGCTAACTATAACTCGCGCGCCCGCAATCCACTGCTGATGACGTCACATATTACATCACTCATGACATGGTGAGTGACATCACTCATGACATCACTGATGACATCTCAAATGACATGAACAATTTTAATATGTTTAATATATATAGGGAAAGGCCTGTTGAAGAATGAGTGGGTGTACAAGTGTATAAATGGATGATTTTCTGTGGTGCATAACATGATTCTATAAGTGAGTCATTAAATGTATCTTACTGCAGACTAGTAACTAAACTGTGTAAATGTCTGTATGTGTCTGTATGTTGGTGTATAAGTCGCTGCATGGTTTTGTGAATAGCTATATGAGTGTCTATATAAGTTATTGATTGCTTGTCTCAGTATCTGTATGGGTTCCTGAGTGTTTGTGTGGGTAGGGTGTGTGTGACTCTATGCATAGATGTGTGAGTGGGTGATTCTATGGGTGCATGGTTTTAAGAGTGCATCTGTGATGGACTGTATGGTTGAGTGAGTGTATGTATGGGTGTGTTAGGGATTGAACGTATATCTCAGTGGTACATTTGTGACTAACTACATATGTACTTTTACTGTGCGCATACGGTAAGCGTACGGAGTGCGCACGGGAGGTCATGTGATCCAGAAACAACACTTTTCATTGGTTTAAACTTGTTTCATATCCAGAAACTTCCAACACCACACCCATTCCCCTCATTACTGCTTGTGATTCCCTTGGAGAAGGAGCTGAATTGTCTTTGGGATACAATGGCAGAGCAGCAGTCCTCTTCTGGGAGTGAGCAGGGCAGCAGCATCATCAGACAGAGAAGGAGGAAACAGAAGAATTCTTTTGTCTGGGAATATTTCACATTTCCAGAGGGGCAGAAAAAGGTCAATGCTCCATTAGTCATCTGCTCACTTTGTGAGCGTGTCTTATCTAGAGGTAATCCAAGGAAGAAGGATTCCTTTGGAAATTACTCTATGTTTAGACACATTAGGGATGTACATCCCAGGACTTTTGCTCGACATACTGAAGCAAACCCTCCAGTAAGTCACCCGAGCACATCCGCAGAAGCTCAGCCGAGTACATCTTCGGCAGCTCAGCCGAGCACTTCCTCTACGGTGGGAGCATCACCCTCTTCTGCTCCTCTGGACATGTACCCTCGGTTTCAGAGAATACATATAAGGTGCAACACTTGTTACTCTCTTATTGCTATGGGGGAATCTAGTATTCCTCTAATAGACAATAAGATTGAGCAGCACAAGTGCGGTCCCTTCTAATATTCCCATTCTTTCTTTCCTCTGTCCCTGTATTAACACAAGGGCTCTTTTAAGAGCCACCCTACCTCACATTTTTTTAAAATTTATTTTATCAGTTTTTAAAAAAAAAATGTTTTACCGTGCGCACTTTAAAAAAAAAAATATATATATATATATTTGTTTCACCCTTCAATGTACTTGAGGGACCACAAGGGAAATGACAAAAGCAGAGTGAGGAGAAGTGAAAACAAGGGACTACGAAAGTAAATGTGTGATAAATACAGATATTTGAAACTTACCTGACCAACTTAATTATCATTAAATGGTTTTTTTAATTGCTAGAAAAAAGGATTAATTTTCCTAAAATTTCTTTCTCAATCTGTAACAAAAGGAAAAAAGTATTAATATTTAACTATACATTTTAGAATACAGTACACATATTTTCATATTTAACAAAGACATGTTTTGCCCTTTTTTTGCTGTTTTCAGAATATATTGAATTTCACTGCAAATTGTGAAACCAATTGCATTCATCACTTAACAGCGGGCAAAAAAATTAACAATCTGAAAGATTGTTTAAAAAAAGCCCTGAATCTCTTCTCAGTAAAACATACCTTGATAGAAATATAATCAATATAATAAAAATATCAATAACTATTTGCAATAAATAACGTCTGTAAATCTTGTTGCTTAAGCTCATACACCCAAATAATATCTGTCAAAGAAGTCCACAAGAGAAATTTTTACCTTTCCATGAGGCCAAATGGTAATTTTCAAATTCTTTTTGGATGAAATATCCAAAGGTAATCCAATAAAATCGCAAAAAATGATTTGTTCAGATGTTGCAATTTGTATCTAAAATTTTGGTTTTAGAAAAAATAAATAGGAATTTGGTAATTCTGCAGGCAAACGTTGCTTGAAAATCAATTGAGAATCATTACACAGTGTCCAGCCTTTTTCACATTTAAGATAAACTGTGTAATGACCAGAAGTTATCGAAGGTCCATCATGGAAAATTATTGCAACTGCAACAAAAGTTTTTCCTGATATTGATAATTGTTTTCCTACAAACTTCTTTATAGAAGTGTCCAATTTTGTTCCATCAGCTCTACAACGTTGCATCATTAAAATTACATACTGTCCATATTTCTTTAAAAATAACGTTGAAAACATGTCTGATTTACATTTAGAACATTCCATGCTGTGATTGGCATCTTTAACTAATTTACTAAAAGAGACTGATTGACTCTCTGGTAATGTTAAATATATGAACCTTTCAGAATCAACATTAGAGCTGCATGTGTTGAAACAGTTTTCACAACTATGTTCCCATTTATAAGAGAGACCAAACATATTTTCTATTTCTACCCCTTCTTCTTCCAGTACCATAAGAATATACATCAAGAATTCCTGTGCATCTTGCTGGACATTTTGAGTAAACTGTGTACTTCCTGAACATACATGTAAAAGTTTTCTAACATCAGAAGCACTTTCTATTTTAGTTTTATCATTACTCAGCTTCTCAAAAAGAAAACTCAGCAGAGAACAGAATCTTTTTTCATGATTTAGTATTATCTGCTCTTGCAAAACTTTCAAGATAAAATACAACATTCAGCACTACATTAGCATAGCAGTTGACACCAGAGCTATTTTCAAAATGACAACCAACAACCTCTTCAGCATTGTCCTTTTTCTTTTTGCTTGCAATCACATCACTCTCCTTTTGTTTTCTCTTCTGTACATCCTCATTACAGATATTCTCAATTCTCCTTTTCCGACAAACAACACATTTTTCAAACACAGGATACTGACCTAAATGAGGAGCATAGCTTCTTCTTAATCTATTATATTCCTTTACGCAGTTTGCATCAGCACTAATTTTTGAGTCATCAAAGTCTATCATGAATAGGCAAGATAATGTTTTCACTCGTGACAAAGCAACATATGCCATACCTTCTTTGAACACAGTTGAACCAATGTTTACAAAAGCACTATCTACAGTTAATCCTTGAGATTTGTGAATAGTTAAAGCATATGCTAGAGAAAACGGAAACTGCTTCCTACGTACATATAAGTCTTTCACAAGCAAGAAACGAACTGAACAACGACAAATGTCTTTAACCTCTTCAATCTGATCAAATTTTATTTTTAAAAATTCAATTCCATCTTTTTTCTGGTATTTCACAAAACCCACAACTTTACCCATAGCTCCATTCACTAAACCTTTTTCTACATCCAAATTTCTTCTTAAAAATACTCGACTCGTTCATACAAACATAAAGATTTTTTTCTAATCCAACTGTTTTCGAAATGTTCTTCTCTAGAGAATCCAATTAATTTTTCAGTTTGCCTGTTAATGTAATAGTAATTCCTTCATGCTGAATTGTGTCCACTGCTTCCATTTTCTTAATCTCTTCCTTTTCCAATTTCAAAAGTTCCTCATTGAATATCGAGCATTCACGTAGTGTTGGCATTAAGCAGATTACAGTATTTGTTTCTGCAATGTTCTGGTATATTTTCTTTGCAACTATTTCTTCATTTGGAATAACTGTTAAAACCTCCTGAGGCACAGCCGGGAGTAGCTAGACAGATCGAGCACTTCACTGTTTTTAAAACTGTAAAACTTAGCATTTTTAAAAACTCACTCACCCCTCCTGACACACGATTGCAGTGTGCAGGCACCCCTTCACGCAGCAAAACGAGCGCTGGTAAGGGCGAAATCGCCGATCTTCCTCAACCGCCATTCCCCACGCCCTGACTGGGACACGCCCATTCCGAGGCCACGCCCCCTGCAAAGTGTTATAAAAGGCGCGCTGACTCGCAAGTGCGCAGATAACTCTTGAAACCTCCTGAGGCACAGCCGGGAGTAGCTAGACAGATCGAGCACTTAACTGTTTTTAAAATTGTAAAACTTAGCATTTTTAAAACTCACTCACCCCTCCTGCCACACGATTGCAGTGTGCAGGCACCCCTTCACGCAGCAAAACGAGCACTGGTAAGGGCGAAATCGCCGATCTTTCTCAACCGCCATTCCCCACGCCCTGACTGGGACACGCCCACTCCGAGGCCACGCCCCCTGCAAAGTGTTATAAAAGGCGCGCTGACTCGCAAGTGCGCAGATAACTCTTGAAACCTCCTGAGGCACAGCCGGGAGTAGCTAGACAGATCGAGCACTTCATTGTTTTTAAAACTGTAAAACTTAGCATTTTTAAAAACTCACTCACCCCTCCTGACACACGATTGCAGTGTGCAGGCACCCCTTCACACAGCAAAACGAGCGCTGGTAAGGGCGAAATCGCCGATCTTCCTCAACCGCCATTCCCCACGCCCTGACTGGGACACGCCCACTCCGAGGCCACGCCCCCTGCAAAGTGTTATAAAAGGCACGCTGACTCGCAAGTGCGCAGATAACTCTTGAAACCTCCTGAGGCACAGCCGGGAGTAGCTAGACAGATCGAGCACTTCACTGTTTTTAAAATTGTAAAACTTAGCATTTTTAAAACTCACTCACCCCTCCTGACACACGATTGCAGTGTGCAGGCACCCCTTCACGCAGCAAAACGAGCGCTGGTAAGGGCGAAATCGCCGATCTTTCTCAACCGCCATTCCCCACGCCCTGACTGGGACACGCCCACTCCGAGGCCACGCCCCCTCCCTCCGTCAGATCTCCATAAAAATGTGCATGTACCGGAAGCGCAGCGGACGAGCGCAGCGGGAGCGACGAGTGCGCGCCGAAGGCACGCTTAAGGCAAGCTCGTCTGCGCTCGTCCGCGATCTGGACGCGACCGGGGCCGGTCCCCCTCCCTGACCAACTAGCCATAACACCGCGACATACACTCGGACTGAGTTGATGTCTTTGAGACCCCCCCTTTGCGTGACCTGCCCTTGTCCCACCTCTGACGCTCGGAGCCAGGTCTATGCCTGCACAGTCTGCAATTTCTCCCTTCCTGCTTCAGATCACACTATCAGTACGGCGTACGCTTTGAACCCTGCCTCCACCCGCGGAGCTCAGTCCTCCCTGACCCTCAGAGCTGCGCTGATCAACTGTAGATCACTGAGCAAACATGCCATTGACATCTGGCAGTCCCTTCGGGACAACAACTGGGATCTGCTCTTCCTAACTGAAACGTGGCTGAACGACACCACGAACCCCGCTATCACCCTTGCCTTACCGGAGGGTTACAGTATTATCTGTGCCAACAGACCCAATGGTAAACCGGGAGGTGGTGTCGCCTTAATCCACAATTCCAAATGGACGGTTACCCTCCCTCCATTTGACCAAATTGAATGTATAGAAGGCCTGCCTTTCAGTGTTCAAATCTCCCCGTCCTCCTCTTGCTCGGGAATTCTTATCTACCGCCCCCCTCATTCCAATACTTCTCACTTACCGGCTCTGGCAGATTATGTTATTCAGCTTAGCACACGTTACGCTAACTTCACCGCTTTAGGAGACTTCAACCTCCATGTTAACTAAGCCTGGGCGTTGAACTACACTCCGTTCGCGGAGCTTGCGAAGTTTTGGTAACTTCGCGCTTCGCGCAGAGCGCGAAGTTGCAGATTGCTACGCAATCTAGCGCGTAGCGTAGTAAATTTGCTTCCTCGCGCGCTCAATATTCATTCTCGCGCGCGCGGTAATGTCTTACCTTGATTCTGCGATCGCCAACTTGCTTTTCTGTCTGTTTGCGAGCGCCACGAGATTTGTACTATGGCTGCCCAAGCCCGCGAGAGTGTGCGACCCCGAACACGTCATTGGTGCGCGCGAACTGACTTCCGGCGGCTGTTTTGGTAAGATCGCGATCCCGAACATGGAAAAACTGCAATCTGGCAAAGAATATCTCGCGAGCTTCATAAAACCTTCTCTAAAATGATCATTTTGCTCAGAAAACTCCTCAGATTGTGATCTTGCTGTAGTCTTTGTGTAAGAAAGAGTCCTTTAATTTTTTTAACACTTTTTTTTCAAGAGGAAGGAAGTGCCCCTGACACTACAACTTCCTGTTCCTGTCCAGCAGGCTCCTCCCACGTGCTTTGTGCATGCGTTGTTCACTTTCATTTGGATTTGGAGCTGGAAGGATCACTTTTTGTGTCTGTCTGCTGCATCATACCATTTTTTTGGATTTATTTGAGGAATTTTTGATTTGAGATTTAATTTACAACAAGTAAGTTGGAGAATTGGTGTGTTTGTTTCATTGGGGCTTGTTTGTACCTACATTTTTCTGGGATTTTTATTGTTTTTAAAAATTATTGTTGTGGTGGGTGGCCTGTACTACTTTCAATATGGGCCTAGTTGTTTTTCTCTGCAATTTCAGCCAGTAGGGTACCCATGGGTCCATGTTTTGTGGTGTCTGTAGAATTTCTATATCATGTAGGGCATGGATGGCATAGGATTGAAATGCTAAACGTGGCTGTGGTGTATTTCACTGTTGGTGTGTGTGTGTGATTTACCTTTGTTGGATGTGTGTGCTTGTGGCCTAGTAGTCTTCCACTAGGCCCAGAGGTAGTCAGCCTCCAAGCTGTGGTGCGTGATTTTACATGTACAGTTGGTGTTGTCTGGTGATTTTCCTTTACTCCATGGATGGCTTTGGATTTTGTTGCAAAAGGTGTGTTTGGGGTGCAATAGCATTTTTTGGGTGTGTGCTAAACAAATTGGGCTATTTTGGCCTGCATGTAAGGCAAGGGATTCAGCTCGCGAACTTTCGGTAACTCTGCACAGCGCGACAACGCGGACTTACAGTTTTCGTCATTTTTGCGCTCGCAATATGCGTGTTCGCGCACGCGAGAAAGCCTTTTTGTGCAGTTCGCGATCCCGAACACGCAGCTTTTGCAATCTGGCAAACAATATCTCGCGAGCAACATAGACCCTTCTCGAAAACGCTTTTTTGTGCATTTCTGCACAAAAAACTCCTCAGGCTGTCATTGAGCTGTAGGTTTGGAGCAGGGAGAAGCTGTTATTTGTCTGGAAAACATTTTTATGAGAGGGATTAAGTTCCACAGACACTACAACTTCCTCTTCCTGTCCTTTCCAATCACTTTTTGTGTGTTATTGTGGTGGGGGGGCTGAGCATGTGTGTGGCGGCCATTTTAGGAAGGCATGCATTGTGCCTTTGCCATAGGCGTCCATTGACTGTCTCCCATTTCTTGTGGTTGTTGTGGGTGTGTGGTGGCCATTTTGTGAAGCCATCCAAGCAGTGTGCTTGCTTTTGCCATCCAGTTCCAAGCTTGTGGCCTAGTAGTCTTCCACTAGGCCCAGAGGTAGTCAGCCTCCAAGCTGTGGTGCGTGATTTTACATGTACAGTTGGTGTTGTCTGGTGATTTTCCTTTACTCCATGGATGGCTTTGGATTTTGTTGCAAAAGGTGTGTTTGGGGTGCAATAGCATTTTTTGGGTGTGTGCTAAACAAATTGGGCTATTTTGGCCTGCATGTAAGGCAAGGGATTCAGCTCGCGAACGGCCATTTTAGGAAGGCATGCATTGTGCCTTTGCCATAGGCGTCCATTGACTGTCTCCCATTTCTTGTGGTTGTTGTGGGTGTGTGGCGGCCATTTTGTGAAGCCATCCAAGCAGTGTGCTTGCTTTTGCCATCCGGTTCCAAGCTTGTGGCCTAGTAGTCTTCCACTAGGCCCAGAGGTAGTCAGCCTCCAAGCTGTGGTGCGTGATTTTACATGTACAGTTGGTGTTGTCTGGTGATTTTCCTTTACTCCATGGATGGCTTTGGATTTTGTTGCAAAAGGTGTGTTTGGGGTGCAATAGCATTTTTTGGGTGTGTGCTAAACAAATTGGGCTATTTTGGCCTGCATGTAAGGCAAGGGATTCAGCTCGCGAACTTTCGGTAACTCTGCACAGCGCGACAACGCGGACTTACAGTTTTCGTCATTTTTGCGCTCGCAATATGCGTGTTCGCGCACGCGAGAAAGCCTTTTTGTGCAGTTCGCGATCCCGAACACGCAGCTTTTGCAATCTGGCAAACAATATCTCGCGAGCAACATAGACCCTTCTCGAAAACGCTTTTTTGTGCATTTCTGCACAAAAAACTCCTCAGGCTGTCATTGAGCTGTAGGTTTGGAGCAGGGAGAAGCTGTTATTTGTCTGGAAAACATTTTTATGAGAGGGATTAAGTTCCACAGACACTACAACTTCCTCTTCCTGTCCTTTCCAATCACTTTTTGTGTGTTATTGTGGTGGGGGGGCTGAGCATGTGTGTGGCGGCCATTTTAGGAAGGCATGCATTGTGCCTTTGCCATAGGCGTCCATTGACTGCCTCCCATTTCTTGTGGTTGTTGTGGGTGTGTGGCGGCCATTTTGTGAAGCCATCCAAGCAGTGTGCTTGCTTTTGCCATCCGGTTCCAAGCTTGTGGCCTAGTAGTCTTCCACTAGGCCCAGAGGTAGTCAGCCTCCAAGCTGTGGTGCGTGATTTTACATGTACAGTTGGTGTTGTCTGGTGATTTTCCTTTACTCCATGGATGGCTTTGGATTTTGTTGCAAAAGGTGTGTTTGGGGTGCAATAGCATTTTTTGGGTGTGTGCTAAACAAATTGGGCTATTTTGGCCTGCATGTAAGGCAAGGGATTCAGCTCGCGAACGGCCATTTTAGGAAGGCATGCATTGTGCCTTTGCCATAGGCGTCCATTGACTGTCTCCCATTTCTTGTGGTTGTTGTGGGTGTGTGGCGGCCATTTTGTGAAGCCATCCAAGCAGTGTGCTTGCTTTTGCCATCCGGTTCCAAGCTTGTGGCCTAGTAGTCTTCCACTAGGCCCAGAGGTAGTCAGCCTCCAAGCTGTGGTGCGTGATTTTACATGTACAGTTGGTGTTGTCTGGTGATTTTCCTTTACTCCATGGATGGCTTTGGATTTTGTTGCAAAAGGTGTGTTTGGGGTGCAATAGCATTTTTTGGGTGTGTGCTAAACAAATTGGGCTATTTTGGCCTGCATGTAAGGCAAGGGATTCAGCTCGCGAACTTTCGGTAACTCTGCACAGCGCGACAACGCGGACTTACAGTTTTCGTCATTTTTGCGCTCGCAATATGCGTGTTCGCGCACGCGAGAAAGCCTTTTTGTACAGTTCGCGATCCCGAACACGCAGCTTTTGCAATCTGGCAAACAATATCTCGCGAGCAACATAGACCCTTCTCGAAAACGCTTTTTTGTGCATTTCTGCACAAAAAACTCCTCAGGCTGTCATTGAGCTGTAGGTTTGGAGCAGGGAGAAGCTGTTATTTGTCTGGAAAACATTTTTATGAGAGGGATTAAGTTCCACAGACACTACAACTTCCTCTTCCTGTCCTTTCCAATCACTTTTTGTGTGTTATTGTGGTGGGGGGGCTGAGCATGTGTGTGGCGGCCATTTTAGGAAGGCATGCATTGTGCCTTTGCCATAGGCGTCCATTGACTGTCTCCCATTTCTTGTGGTTGTTGTGGGTGTGTGGCGGCCATTTTGTGAAGCCATCCAAGCAGTGTGCTTGCTTTTGCCATCCGGTTCCAAGCTTGTGGCCTAGTAGTCTTCCACTAGGCCCAGAGGTAGTCAGCCTCCAAGCTGTGGTGCGTGATTTTACATGTACAGTTGGTGTTGTCTGGTGATTTTCCTTTACTCCATGGATGGCTTTGGATTTTGTTGCAAAAGGTGTGTTTGGGGTGCAATAGCATTTTTTGGGTGTGTGCTAAACAAATTGGGCTATTTTGGCCTGCATGTAAGGCAAGGGATTCAGCTCGCGAACGGCCATTTTAGGAAGGCATGCATTGTGCCTTTGCCATAGGCGTCCATTGACTGTCTCCCATTTCTTGTGGTTGTTGTGGGTGTGTGGCGGCCATTTTGTGAAGCCATCCAAGCAGTGTGCTTGCTTTTGCCATCCGGTTCCAAGCTTGTGGCCTAGTAGTCTTCCACTAGGCCCAGAGGTAGTCAGCCTCCAAGCTGTGGTGCGTGATTTTACATGTACAGTTGGTGTTGTCTGGTGATTTTCCTTTACTCCATGGATGGCTTTGGATTTTGTTGCAAAAGGTGTGTTTGGGGTGCAATAGCATTTTTTGGGTGTGTGCTAAACAAATTGGGCTATTTTGGCCTGCATGTAAGGCAAGGGATTCAGCTCGCGAACTTTCGGTAACTCTGCACAGCGCGACAACGCGGACTTACAGTTTTCGTCATTTTTGCGCTCGCAATATGCGTGTTCGCGCACGCGAGAAAGCCTTTTTGTACAGTTCGCGATCCCGAACACGCAGCTTTTGCAATCTGGCAAACAATATCTCGCGAGCAACATAGACCCTTCTCGAAAACGCTTTTTTGTGCATTTCTGCACAAAAAACTCCTCAGGCTGTCATTGAGCTGTAGGTTTGGAGGGGAGAAGCTGTTATTTGTCTGGAAAACATTTTTATGAGAGGGATTAAGTTCCACAGACACTACAACTTCCTCTTCCTGTCCTTTCCAATCACTTTTTGTGTGTTATTGTGGTGGGGGGGCTGAGCATGTGTGTGGCGGCCATTTTAGGAAGGCATGCATTGTGCCTTTGCCATAGGCGTCCATTGACTGTCTCCCATTTCTTGTGGTTGTTGTGGGTGTGTGGCGGCCATTTTGTGAAGCCATCCAAGCAGTGTGCTTGCTTTTGCCATCCGGTTCCAAGCTTGTGGCCTAGTAGTCTTCCACTAGGCCCAGAGGTAGTCAGCCTCCAAGCTGTGGTGCGTGATTTTACATGTACAGTTGGTGTTGTCTGGTGATTTTCCTTTACTCCATGGATGGCTTTGGATTTTGTTGCAAAAGGTGTGTTTGGGGTGAAATAGCATTTTTTGGGTGTGTGCTAAACAAATTGGGCTATTTTGGCCTGCATGTAAGGCAAGGGATTCAGCTCGCGAACGGCCATTTTAGGAAGGCATGCATTGTGCCTTTGCCATAGGCGTCCATTGACTGTCTCCCATTTCTTGTGGTTGTTGTGGGTGTGTGGCGGCCATTTTGTGAAGCCATCCAAGCAGTGTGCTTGCTTTTGCCATCCGGTTCCAAGCTTGTGGCCTAGTAGTCTTCCACTAGGCCCAGAGGTAGTCAGCCTCCAAGCTGTGGTGCGTGATTTTACATGTACAGTTGGTGTTGTCTGGTGATTTTCCTTTACTCCATGGATGGCTTTGGATTTTGTTGCAAAAGGTGTGTTTGGGGTGCAATAGCATTTTTTGGGTGTGTGCTAAACAAATTGGGCTATTTTGGCCTGCATGTAAGGCAAGGGATTCAGCTCGCGAACTTTCGGTAACTCTGCACAGCGCGACAACGCGGACTTACAGTTTTCATCATTTTTGCGCTCGCAATATGCGTGTTCGCGCACGCGAGAAAGCCTTTTTGTACAGTTCGCGATCCCGAACACGCAGCTTTTGCAATCTGGCAAACAATATCTCGCGAGCAACATAGACCCTTCTCGAAAACGCTTTTTTGTGCATTTCTGCACAAAAAACTCCTCAGGCTGTCATTGAGCTGTAGGTTTGGAGCAGGGAGAAGCTGTTATTTGTCTGGAAAACATTTTTATGAGAGGGATTAAGTTCCACAGACACTACAACTTCCTCTTCCTGTCCTTTCCAATCACTTTTTGTGTGTTATTGTGGTGGGTGGGCTGGGCATGTGTGTGGCGGCCTTTTTAGGAAGGCATGCATTGTGCCTTTGCCATAGGCGTCCAAACTTGTGGCCTAGTCGTACAGTAGGCCCAGGGGTACAACTCAGCAATCATCACGGCGGGTTTTTTTCCCTTGCTATTCTTCTTCCTAAGTGTACACTACACAGTACAAATACAAAAGGATCCCTGGCCTTGTCAGTCTCTTAATGGCTGGCTATACTGTTGATGTTGTTCACTGACTGCATGAAATTTAATAATTGTGATGACCACCCACGAGACACTAATAAATTATATATTATATTATGGATCTTTTGACTGATGTTCTTCTGGCTTTTTGCTTTTAGGTGCACAAAAGACAGAGGTGTGTCATCATCATCCACTGTTGTGGTGCCAGACCGACGTCCTGCTGCTGTAGTGTACACAACGTGACGTGTCAGTGACCTGACCAGGCATCTCTGCAACTTGTGCAACTGAGTGCTGTTTTGACATCTGTTGAAGATGCCCCCAAAGAAAGCAGGTAGCAGGTCCTCCGGTACCAAGAAAGTTGCCATGGAGAAGAAGGAACAGAAGAAGAAGGAAGTGTCACTTAAGTCTGGTGTGCCTCCCAAAACCTTTTTTGGTTCACCAAAAATGAGGCCTGCAGCAGCGGTGTCGGGGGGGCAAGCTGGGGGCAGCACCTCCACATCAGTGGGCCCAACCCACCAACCCATGCCCAAGCAGATGAGTGTGGAAGAGGTAGCCAGCCTTATGGTAGAAAGCAGTGATGCTGAGCCTGAACTAAACTTATCGCTATCTCAAAGTAGTACACAATCCACGCAGGAGGGAACATCATCAACACAGCAGATAAGTGGTCAACAGCCGCAGCTACCGCCCGCAATAGTAGCTGTTCCTCCTGAAGTAGGGGCAGTTCAGGAAATTGAGCCTCATGCAGAGGAAGAAGAGGAAGCCACTCCTTTAGAAGTTGCATTGGCTTTTAAATCCCCAGCAAGGAAAAGGAGGGTTAGTACATCAAATTCTTCACCAAGCCCCCCTTCTGATGATCTAGATGTCACTTGGAAGCCACAAACTGAGTCTGAGAGGGAAACACATCACAAGAGCAGGCATGGCAAAAGGAAGGTTCCAGAAAGCCTTACACTTATGGATGTTGATGTAGAAGAGCAGGTTGATGATGATGATGAGCCAGTCATCACAAACATCACTCCCGGGCCTGAGGAGATGGAGAGCAACATTTTTACATTATCCAAAATGGATGCGAGGGATGTAGCTCCAACACAGGTAACACCAACACGACCTCCAGCTTCCATATTTACATTAGCAAAGGGCCGGCAGCGTCCTACATCCAGCACAACAAGCACCACCTCAGCAGAAGTAGGTAGTGGTCCTGCACAGAGTCAAATTCAACACACACCCTCCAGTTCATCCGGCATTGGAAGTGGGAGTGGCACCTCCAGCAGGAGACAAAAGTTAAGCTCCCCAGTGTGGGACTACTTTACGGTTAGCCCAAAGGAGGAGAACATTGCTGTATGCTCCGTTTGTCATTCCTCTGTTAGCCGTGGAAAGCTTGGTACAAACTATGGTACCGGAGGCCAAATGACCCATCTGAAAAAACACCACGCAATCCAGTGGGAGGAGCACCTTAGGCTCATCAAAACTGGAACCATTGCTGTTGGGCATAAACGAGTAGAAAGTCCGCTCACGGTGGAACAGGAAGAAGAGGGAGACATTCTCTGTGCTAGTGGTAGACAAAGTAGCCCTGTCCCCAGCACTGCAGTGGTAACGCCCACATCCTCAGCCACATCTCATTGGCACAAGAGTAAGAGCCAGCCTGAGACACCAAGGAGTACTGCTGGGCCAAAAAGTGCGAAGTCGACCACAGGAAGGAATACCTTGCAGCCTACCATTCTTAGCATGTTTAGTAGGCCGGAGGGGCAGTACGAACGCAATCACCCAATAGCACGTTTGTACAATGCTAAGCTGGCAAAAATGTTAGCACTGGACCTTCTCCCTTTTTCTTTTGTTGAAGGGGTGGGTTTTCTTGAGTTTGTGACCACCATCTGCCCAAAATGGAAAGTTCCCAGCCGCTACTATTTTGCAAGAGTTGCTGTTCCAGCACTACATCACGACGTGCTGGAATTGCTTGGAAAAGCCTTAAAACAGAGTGCTGTTCAGAGTATACACCTGACAACAGACATGTGGACCAGTTGCCAAGCCACTGATTACATGTGCATCACTGCACACTGGGTCTCTTTTTCGGGTGTTAAAGATAAGATATCTGACAGCGCTGTTGACACCGCTGAGATTTTTAAAGACACTCGCAAACATGCAACTGTAGCCATGTTTGCAATGGAGAAATCCCATACTGCTGCTAACATTTTGGAAGAGTTTAACAGTAAGGTGTTGGAGTGGCTGCGACCAAGAGGTCTTACCATTGGTTTTGTTGCCACGGACAATGGCAGTAATGTAGTTCGGGCCATGAAAGATGGTGGGTATTTCAGGGTGCCATGTTTGGCACACTGCATTAACATTGTTGTGCAAGACTTTCTGAAAAATGAAAGCAAAGTCAGCAGCTTACTGACCACCTGCAGAAGAATATGCACACATTTCAACCATTCTTTTAAAGCCCGGAAGGAGCTGAGGGTGATTCAACGTGAGCATAAAATGCCAGTCAAAGCACTCATCCAAGAGGTGCCAACACGTTGGAACTCAACGTATTACATGCTTGAGCGTCTGTTTGAGCAGTACATACCACTTAATGCTTATGTCATGAAAAGGTCAGGGGATCCTACAGTGAAAGGCATGAGAGTTGAGATGACCCAATGGGACCTTGTCAAAAGCCTGACAGAGATGCTACTTCCTTTTGAGGTCTTCACCCGTGAAGTGAGCCGGGAGGACTGTACTATGGGCCAAGCTATCCCATTGTTGTACATGCTAGAGCAACAGCTGAAGGATGTGGCAGAAATGTACGCAGGTGTGGATGACAAAGTAGAAGCACATTCTTTGGCAGACACCTTATCCGCTCGCTTATCTCACAATACAAGGATTCAAAATAACATTCTGTCAGATCCACATTACATTAATGCCTCAATTTTGGATCCACGTTACAAATTATTGCTGCGCAGTAATGAAGTCATTCCTTTTTCAGAAGTGAATGTTGCCCAGTACAAAACTTTGATAGCTGAGGAAGCCACTGAGTTTGAAAACGAAAGGATCTTCATTAAAGGCCCGCCCCTCCAGGGCAGAAAAAGTACTGCAGGGCACCCAGAACGAAGTTCTACTTCAGAAGCCAAGAGCAGTGCGTTTGCCTCCCAGCAGTCAACACTGCCAGCAGCAATAACATCAACAGCACCAACAGGATCATCAGGCACATTTCCAAAAACGGCAGGTTATTGGTTTCTACGGAAAGGGTATTGCACATCAATGACTGATGCAAAGGCAAAAGAGGCCCAGGAAATCGGAGCACCCCTGAACATTGAGCGGATGGTTCAGGCCTATCTAGATGACACAACAGAGGTCTACATGGAGCAAAGCCCATTGGTGTATTGGTATGGGAAAAGAAGCCAATGGCCAGTGCTCAGCAGGCTGGCGATAAAGTATGTGGCTTGCCCTGTTGCAAGTGTCTCTTCAGAGCGTGTTTTCAGTGCTGCTGGTGCCATTGTTACTGTCAAAAGGACCAGTCTCTCGCCCAAAAGTGTTGAGAGGTTAACCATGATCAAAATGAATCAACACTTTATACCACCGGAGTACAAAATACGTGAATCACAGGAGGAAGAGGAGAGTGACTTTGATGACATAAGTAGTGGATTGTTAGACGTACTGCTGTCCGAACCACCAGAGTTTGAGGACGAGCTCCTCTTCCCTGACAACTAGGCTTTCAAATTGTTCTCCCTTCCTTTATTTGTGTGTGACTGTGTGTATCTGTTTTTCTGGTTCAAAATCTACATTCACAACAAAGCCATCAACAGTCTCCTTTTTTTATTTCCCTATTGGAGTTGCACGTCTGTGCATAACTGTCCACTCCACTCCTCAGGGTCCTGCTCCATGTTCCTTACTCTCCCTAACTACATTTCAAGCAAGTCAGACATTGGATGGAGATGGAGAATAGTACAATACATGTTGCCTCTAACAGTCCCTCCATAAGAAGTGAAACGTGACTCCACCTATATTCCATTTTGTTTCCAATCCGAAAGAAACTCATCACTGACTGGCAGAAGGCTAGGCAGGCATCAGATCAGACAGCCAAAGAGAACACCAAGACATGTAATGAGTGATTATTGTGAATGATGGTGGCATGCATTGCATTGGATGCTGGCTGACTACGAAGAATTGTGCATGCCATGAAGTAGAACTATACTAGTTTATCGACAAAGTACAAGTGACTCAGGTGTGGTGACAGTTAATGTTTCCTTGCTGTTTAATAATGACCACATTGTACTCCTACCACTGCAGGTGCCGGCCAATATCCGTTGCAATTTGGTAATATGGAATATATTATAAACTTAATCAGTCACTACAGACTGAGTTGGTGTTGGAGAATACGTACCACACGGTCACCATCATTGAGGATGCTGAGCATACTATCTTTGCACACAGTCAGTTGGATTGGAGAAAATTTATGGAATAACGGCGTTTCATGGGCTGACATGGTAAAAAGTTTGAACAAGAACCACAGCAGACCTAGGCTAGATGTCCGTGTAGTGGTGTGGACTGGAGTAGAGTGTAGTGGTATGACGGACAGTGGCGCATTGATTTAGTCACTTCATTGGGAAAATTCTAGGTTGCTGCAGTGCATTTGACATTTCTCTGGCTCGGTCAAAATGTAAGTAAGGGGTAGGGTGCCTGGCCTGTGCCGCGGTTCTCCTGTTCTGTGGCTGTGCTGGCTCCTGAATCCTGTCCCGTTGTTGTTGTACCTTAATGCTTGCTGTAGAGTAGACACACTATGTAGCCTATCCAAGCTGCCTCAGTCTGAAAGTGTTCTCTCCAGAGTGTTGTCTTGCACTCCACTGTAATTGAGTTTATTGTTGTAAAAGCTGTAATTTTTCAATACCCCGTTTGTTTTTCCATCTACACTTACAGGCCGGCCTTTACCCTGTGCTACAGTGGGAGAAACGACTCACACGTACCTTACCAATACGCATCAGGCTTTTCATGGGCTGACATAAAAGGTAAAAAGTTTGAACAAGAACCACAGCAGACCTAGGCTAGATGTCCGTGTAGTGGTGTGGACTGGAGTAGAGTGTAGTGGTATGACGGACAGTGGCGCATTGATTTAGTCACTTCATTGGGAAAATTCTAGGTTGCTGCAGTGCATTTGACATTTCTCTGGCTCGGTCAAAATGTAAGTAAGGGGTAGGGTGCCTGGCCTGTGCCGCGGTTCTCCTGTTCTGTGGCTGTGCTGGCTCCTGAATCCTGTCCCGTTGTTGTTGTACCTTAATGCTTGCTGTAGAGTAGACACACTATGTAGCCTATCCAAGCTGCCTCAGTCTGAAAGTGTTCTCTCCGGAGTGTTGTCTTGCACTCCACTGTAATTGAGTTTATTGTTGTAAAAGCTGTAATTTTTCAATACCCCGTTTGTTTTTCCATCTACACTTACAGGCCGGCCTTTACCCTGTGCTACAGTGGGAGAAACGACTCACACGTACCTTACCAATACGCATCAGGCTTTTCATGGGCTGACATAAAAGGTAAAAAGTTTGAACAAGAACCACAGCAGACCTAGGCTAGATGTCCGTGTAGTGGTGTGGACTGGAGTAGAGTGTAGTGGTATGACGGACAGTGGCGCATTGATTTAGTCACTTCATTGGGAAAATTCTAGGTTGCTGCAGTGCATTTGACATTTCTCTGGCTCAGTCAAAATGTAAGTAAGGGGTAGGGTGCCTGGCCTGTGCCGCGGTTCTCCTGTTCTGTGGCTGTGCTGGCTCCTGAATCCTGTCCCGTTGTTGTTGTACCTTAATGCTTGCTGTAGAGTAGACACACTATGTAGCCTATCCAAGCTGCCTCAGTCTGAAAGTGTTCTCTCCAGAGTGTTGTCTTGCACTCCACTGTAATTGAGTTTATTGTTGTAAAGGCTGTAATTTTTCAATACCCCGTTTGTTTTTCCATCTACACTTACAGGCCGGCCGGCCCTTTACCCTGTGCTACAGTGGGAGAAACGACTCACACGTACCTTACCAATACGCATCAGGCAGGCAGTGATACCCAAGATTGATGTGCGGAGTGTCCATGGAAGGGAGGACCAAGAAGAATGACGAGAATGATGCAACTCCTCATTTGGACCAGGATAATACAGTAACTTTAGTATCATCATTCGTCTTTACATTTATTTGCTTGCTTTTTTCTCTTTAATCATTACAACTGTGTGTTGTGGTTTGTTTGTTAATTGATCCAACTTTTTTTTAGTTTCCTTAGCTAGCTTGAAAAATGAAAGTAAGCCCGGTAGAGCAGGTAATTGGGTTCGGTCTGAGCTCTGAGGGCGTCAGACAGGCAAGGCAAATTTCAATTTCGTCCCTGACTGTACTGTCTCATTGGGTCATAGTAGTTATAGTACAACTCATTATCTCATTAACCATCAAGTTATCCTCCTCAGCATGCATGCATTTGCTTTCTCTCACTTCATACTTTGATTTCTTTGATAATGGATCATGGTCGTCTTACAAGATTGTGTTTTACTTTTGTTGTGTCCATGCATATTGTCTGTTTTTCTTTCTCAAACCTTTCCCAAAACCCCACTTCCCATCCAATCATCAATCCCTAACCCTCTTCCCCCGGGCTGTGTGATTTATATTGAGGTGTGATGTGATGACTATGTACACCAATTGATCACACGCTTGCTGGGGCAGATGTGGTGAAAGCAACACTAATTGAATTTCAACTAAGGCAGGGCAAGGATCTTCTTCTGCTTGACCACCCATGCTGTAGTTTACTTTGTGTTCTGTTCCACTCCTCCTCCCTGAGATTCAGTCAAGTGACTTTCTCTTTCTTTTTTCAAACGCTATTGCCAGTGTCTACTACTACCACCACTATAATGGCATCTACTCCGTCAATTTGGGAAACCAACAATGCAGCCATCAGTGTGCCGAACTTCATCATCAATCACAGGTAAGATAAGTTTGGTGGGAGGTATGGACTAGGAGGAGAGACTGACAGTACTATGACAATTAAAAATAACTCAGTGAGGGGTACTGCATCTATCGGTTTGTGTGTTACAAAATCGGCAGATCTTTTAAATCAAACACTGGCTGTGGGCATGCAGCAGCACGGAAACAAAGTAAACAACCATGTAACTTACATTGAATTCGGAAAACTGTAACCCACCACAAAAAACATTAACATCATATAAATAAATAGTAAGTATATTTTTAATATCCCCTAACAAAAATAAACTATCCCGCTCTGACCTAACCCACCCCCCTCCCTAACCCCAACGAAATGAAAGTCCAAAGTCCCAATGTCCGTTGAAATCCCCAACGCCCACAAACCCACCCACCAACAAAAGGAATTAAAAAAGGGGAAAACGACGAGGTCCTCTATTGTCGGCGGGCCTTAAGGTGTTTGTCCACCAGGATCTTGACCCGCTCCTCCATGTTCTCCTCCCAGCGGGCCATCCGGCGGAGCAGCTGGCGGCGAAATGCCCTAAAGTTGCTTCCAGGGTGGGGGGCAGCAGTGCTGGAAATCAAGGCGCGGCGGCGGGCAAATGCCGGACCACGGCGCCGTGAAAGTGGAGGCCGGGCATGACTGGGGCCCGGGGCATTGGAGGAGGCTGCAGCTTCAGCCGCCTCCTCCTCCTCCTCCTCCTGAGCCACCAGCCGGCGATAATGCTCGCAGATGGCCTCCAGTTTCCGGCGCCGGGCCCTAGCGGCCAACTCCTTCCTTGATGGTTTATTGGAAGGAGTATCATCTATATCAAAAAAGAAAAAGAACATGTTGGAGCCAATACTCTTAGCAAAACAGGAACACTAAAATCATTCAACACATAGTGTCACAGTATCACTAGCAAGCACAGTTCATAACATTTGGGATTTGGTGCTGGGGTAAGTATCTCTAATCCTACTTCCTTGGACTCTAACATTTGTGACCGTTTCAGACATTATTTATAAATATAATCGTACTATGTATGTACTGCGGTACACCAGTCGTGCTGTTCTTATCTGTAGTTTAGCCCAATTACATAACCTTGTTGTAGGCGGCATGCCAGGTCCATCAGCTAAGCTTGCACCCAAGAGAAACAGATATGAGCCACATGATGATGCAGACTCACGTTACTTTTATTTACTACTACTGTCTGCAGGTGGGGAAGCTCATCTTTTTGTCTGACGCCTTACGGCCGTTGGCACTGGTCATACTCTGCTACATGAGGGCAAATGGCATGCACAATTTCACTTACACCCTACCATGGGTACTACAAAAAGGCTGATTATTTATTTATCGGATCCAACGATCATTGCTTATATTCATATTATAGATGCTGCTAGTGCTAATACGATATACGAGATCAGGTCGGTAGCGGTCGGTGGTGGGAGTGCTGCCGGTCGGTGACGTGGGAAGGTGCAGGGTGGGGATAGTAAACGATGGATTAAGGACATTCACAGGTAATTAAAGAATACATAAAAAAAAACATTGCTGCACACAGTAGCACACACTGCATCGCATTCGGCGGTGCAGTGCGCACCTTGAAAATAGTTTTATTTATTTTTATGTTGATTACCTGTATTTGGCCGTAACAGTAATACACAGTTTACTCGCCAGTGCCACCCACCCGTCCCCTCCCCATGTCGCTGCCCGCCAACAATCCCACCACCAACCGCTACTGCAGAGGGTACTTTGCTTTCATTGCTTGTGTAACCAATATACATAAACATTAAACAACAGATAGGCCACCTTTTGCAGGCTGGCTGCCCCAATCGAAAATACATTAATAATAATAGGTAGGGAGTGGTCCCCAGAGTGGGAGGAAGGGGTTTCCACTTGATAATATATGACGTGTTTGCAAACTACTGCAAGTGTACTGTATGCTCATAATACTACCTTGATTCCTCTAGGCTTTGCTACTGTCGCGCAGTTTCTGTTACATTTTCTTCAAAGTAAGAATCTCCAGTGACACTTTCCACCTATACTGTCTCTTGGTGATAGTACATCCAGGCATACATCCATTAAAGTAAACGTCTATCCTTTTGTATATATCTCTTAACAAACCTTAGTTGGTTTCACCAACAAACACCCATGCTTCTGCTCCTTCCTTCCTTGCCTTGGCTTTGAGTTTGAACCAAAAACACCGCTGATTCTTGCTATCTAGTACTATCCACCCATACTGTGTCGCCCACCCAGGCAGGCATTCTTTCACCTTCCACCCATCCTTCAACAACCCATGCATCTGATCTTATTACTATCAGACTCCTATACATGCTTCCAACAACATATCCTTCTCTGCCGGTCAGTCATATTGTTTATCTCGCCCGTCCTTCCACCCTTAGTGCTTTCCCTCTATGTTCAACACATCCATGAAGGTCATCTGATCTGAGTTTGTCTTCTCCATAAAACATTCACAGCTGATTTTGGAGTCAAATAGAAGAGGCCATTGGTTACTCTACTCACGCTGGTAATGCTACGTAAAGGGTGTCTTCTTCAACCGTTGTATAATGTCGCACAGTACAGTGAAATAGTGAACACAGTTCCATCTAGCTGTAATGTCAAGAAGTAATGAATATAACTTACCGCCGCCGGCCACTGCTGCTGGATCCCCCCTGGGCCCTGTGTCTCCTGCAGGTGCCGCCAGTTCGCCTGCCCCCTCCAGAATGGCCGCATCGCTGGCCCCGACGGCACTGGTGGATGGTAGTGTGCCTAGAAAAAAGCATCAAAAATTTTTTAGATGCCTGTAAACCTCCCCCTATTTTAAGTGTTCACTTGGAACATTGAACAAAAAGTTAATGCGATGCAACATACATCAGCACTAGACAGTAAGTACAGTCAGTAGACAGACACTAGTAGGATATGGTTCCACTTCCTAGGGTCATCTAGTCCTACTCTACTCTTTTGAAAGTTAGCCTGAGCCATGAGTAACCCTTTTAGATTCATCATGTCGACTACTACTCTTTTGGTGCATATTATACCTGCCAGCGTATTGACATGTGCAGTAGATGCCTTTAAGGCCGCTTGACTGTTGCGTACAAGTGAAGAGGTCGAAAAAAAAACAACATATTGACTTTGTTTAGTTTATATTGCTTAGCCATCACACATACATGTTACACTTTTTGGCATGACTGCAAAATGCTAGCATCATTCACCAGTATACTATCTAACGGCTAACTCGCAGCGTTTTTCTCATATATCATAGGCGAAAGATTCCCTTCTACAAACCAGAGATTTACAGAGCATAGTGGATGCAAGATGATGTAACCAGTATTTCTACGTTCTACGGTGAGGGATCTTCCAGAATTATAAAGATCTTGGCTCTTGTTCTTGTTGTCAATCATGCACTTGTAAATGTTTACTGTTTTAATGTTAGGCTTTTTGCTGGCTTATTGACTATGGCTGTCGTAAATTAAATTTCATATTAACGATGTACAGAGTTTGATACTTGTTTCAAATAAACCTTTTGAACTTACACATAGACTCTGTGGTATTTGGTGTGGTGGAGTGGACTTACACAAGTGTGTGAGCAAAATGGTGTTTGTTATTATGTTCTGGATTGTCTCTGTCTCCGTCATCATCAACATTGTGTATCGTCTTCGTGGGGGGGTCGGGAGTGGGACCCTAATGTGAGACACTATAGCTAGTCTGTTAGGGGATCCTGGGTTCTTCGGACTGAGGTGTGATCAGTAAGATCCAACCTCCCATCAGCACCATCCTATTTTGTTGTGCATAGTTCTGTATGTGGCTGTGCAGAATCCTAGACAATAGTAGTATCATGTACTATCCGATCAAAAATACTAGTCAAATATCTGGTTGGGCATTTTGTTTGTGGTAATTGTCAAAGCCTCAACATTGAGAAGACTTGAAGAGGACAACCCAAAGGACAGGACCCAGTGGCTAGAGCTATTGGTCAATCAGAGTTTTATTGTTGCAAAGAAAACCTTCTATTAAAGAGTGGGCAACTGTGCAAGCTTCGCTACACACAGAGTAATAATAGTAAGAGTAGTATTAGTAGCACAGAGAGTCATAGCAGAGGGAGTTAGAAGCAACTTTGAGGCAGGGATAAACAGAATTAGTAAACAGATAGTCAAGGTCAAAGAAGTAAGCTTTTGTAAAAAAGAGATTCAGAAAGTGGAACCATAATTTAGAGTTTGGGAAAAAAAAGATGCAGTAACATAACATTTAGGGAAATATAAATGTCAATCTAACCAATGGAGGACTTACTGGGGCCAGCTGCAGGAGCCTCAGTAGAGGAGAGGTCCTGGGGTTCCCCCGCCGACTCCGACCCCGTCTTCTTGCCCCTGGGTGGTGCTGATGATCATGTAAAATATAATAAAGAAAGAGACCAACATTAAGGAGTGCTGTGAGAAAAATAATAAATCATTTGGAAAAACAATAAGTCAAAGAACATTTTAGGAAACAACAAGTGCAATAAAATTGACCTATCTAATCAGATGGATCGACTACTGGCTGCTTCCTAGTGCATTTACGGATCGTCTACTTATTTATGAACACTCCAGTGTTCCTTGATCATTCTGATTCCAAATACTAACAAAGCCTAGTAAGTACCACCTGACCTACACCACCTATTCCAGACGGGCCAATTGTTCACTAAGTCTGCACTTCAATTTTTTTCAGCCATCAAATGCATAGATGATGAGATGGAGGACACATGCATAGTTGCATACATTAGTGCATATGTGAAAATATGGATTTTTATGGTCAGTTATGTCCCCTATCTTGGACCCCAACGGTTTCATGTATAAATCATAAGTACATGTATGTTCCCTCCAGTTCCAGTTATGAAGACGCAAACACATGTGTGTCCACTGTCAACATGTCCTCTTTCAGATCCGCCATGTATGGGTCGGATATTCCATTCCTAAGTATGAAAGGCCACCGGCTTTATATGGTTCATTTATGCCATTTTACAGTCCAGGCGAGTAGGCCCTGATTCTGCCATCAAGCCTTTTTTTGCCTTCTGCCTCTGAAAGCTCCAGTCTGAGCTCGCATCTGTACCCATGAACTTTGTCCTACTCCCTGCGCGGCTAACGGTGCCTGACTCGATTTGTCTGCTTGCCAAAAACTGTATTTCACCTTCAAGATTATCTGCTCCGCTCCGCTCCTCATCCAATGCATTCCTGTCTAGTAGTTTAAGTAAACATTCTTTCAGCTACCGAGCAAAAAGGCCCGGCTTCTCTGTCTTTATGCAAGTAATTCATAGCCCTGTTACTATGGAAGATTTCTGCCCTCGCATCTAGTGTAGACACTTAGACGCTTGTACACGCACTAACAGTCAGTATAGTCAGTATAGAATAAGATTCTATCCTAAGAGACCTTTCTTTTTGGATAACACAGTTCTTTAAACATAGGATATTAGATATGATTTGGGATTAGGTTGACATAACCCCAGACTTCTGTCTCCACATATAGAGCTAAATGTCAAGTCCCCTTCACCCCCTAGTTGCACGTCAATCACACGTCATGCTGCTGCGCGCGCATCTATGCCAAGTATTTCTGCTGACATTGCGAAATTCTTCCGTGGAACCACCCATTTATGACATCATATCCAATGACGTTTTTTAAGTTACGCCCAGTTACACCCACTTTAGTTACGCATGTATGTTCTTATCTTTGTTATCAACTGTTACGCCTCCTGCATCTGTTTCACTGTAATGCCTATTGTATAAAAATGATTACTTATCAATAAAGTTTGTTCTTCACTTCCTGAACCTTCGTGGTGATGGAATATGGAGTCCTCAATTCGAATTGATTTTGAAATAAAGCCCGTTCCGAACCTCTAATACCACGGATTCTGCCTCTTATTTTACTGAGCTATTATTATAGATATTCCGCATCAAATTAAGTTCCGGTAATTAAATTATTTACCACATAAATGGCGCCCGAATAGGGACACTTTCTCATCTCACGCGCCGGAGGTGCGTTGCAGGCCCGGTCTCCTGTCACAGCTGGACGGACAACAACGCGTACCCACAGGATTTCCTGTATCTCCCTCCTGCCGAGCGGGGGTAACTGAGGCTGCGATCAACACCCAGACGAGGCGGTGAGAAGTGCGAAGTATCCCGACCAGAGCCTAGCTGAGAGAGCAAGATCCGAGGTATACAGAGGCCCACCAGTTCCGAAGTTCCGAAGTTTCGAGTCGAGTCCAGTCCGGTCCGGTCCGAGTCCAGTTCAGCTCAGTTCCGAGGCCTTCCGTTCCGAGCTACCCGGTGAGTACCATTGTCGGGGAGGCGTTCTGACGTGCACATAGGTTGTGCCGGTCAAGACGGGTTTGGGTACAGAAATCCGGTCTGCACTGTTTCAGCAGTGTATCTGTACTGTTTAGCAGTATATCAAGTATGTCTAGTATATAATCCAGAATTACCTAGTTAGTGCCGAGTATCATGTTTAGTGACTAGTTCCCTAAATGGCCATCATTGTTGTTCATTAAATGTTAAATGTTAAAATGTTTTAAATACGTTCTCCATATTGTGGTGTGAATGACTGTTCATTATTGTGTTTTGTTGTATTAAACGTGTTCAGAAATAGGTATCAGATCAGATCAGTTCTCAAAATGCCGCTCTTTTCCAAATTAAGACAGATAAAAACAAGAAAAGGGGTACTCGAAGAAGCCGTTCCCATTCCTCCTAGGGACACTCCAGGGTACTTCATGTATCATAAACATGGCCTAGACGCCATATTATTTCTTGATTTATGGGTAGACTACACCAAGGAATTACCAGAAAGTCAGAGGTGGCCCGCAGCTGGGACCTGGGATGCAGATTGCATCGTGAAAGTAGAGGAAGAATTATGGAAAAAGAAAGCTAGACAATCACAGAAAGATGCCATTGAGTTATGGCGTAAAGAATCGTATAGACGTACAGAAAAAGCACGTAGACAAGAAGAGAAGAGTAAGGAGAATTCAAATAAAGTTCGAGAAAATCTATTAATTGAAGAAGGTACTCGAGTAAAATCAGAACAAGTAGACAGACAACGAAATGCCCTTATGAATGGTATGTATCCTCTTCTGGCCGAAGGGTTTCCTAAGGCTACTCCGGAGATACCAAAAGACTTGCCACCCCCATTGTTCCCGATAAAAGTACATCCCAAAGGGCATCCCAGAACCGCAGCAGATGTTTTTCTTTCCTCTTATTTAGACGACGCAGCTCCCGAGTATGCTAATGCTGCGCCACATAGACCGCCCGCCGAGGGGGTTCAACGCCAAGACCCTCCTCCGTCTGTACCACCGCAACAACAAACTCCGACACAAGTTCCGGCAAGCACATCTGCTTCGACATCTGTATCCACACCTATAGTTGCTATATCACGTTCAACGAATCCTTTCACATCCAGCACCCCAGGTGGGGCTACCGGAGGTACATCAAACATTTTTTCCACGCCACCCAGAGTAAATAAACTTTCCTTTCAAGAATTAACACACCAACGTACGCCCAAACTAGTAACTCCCAACACGCTCAAGGAACTTCTAATAGATTGTAGATATGACCCTGTGCCCGGAAAAGGGGACGAAATGATGCTGGCATCATTACGTATCCGACGAGCTGCAATATATTTAGGGAAGTTACCAGGAATGACTACACATTTAGAAAATATATATCACTTTGTCCAGTCAGGGCGAGATTCTGAGAGTATTAACAGAGCCATGGAGTACCAAAAAGTGGAAATACAGGGGGAACTGTTACGTTTCCTCATAAACTGTGTGATCAGAAATCAAGACCAACCAGGGGTAAATCCGGAAGAAATGCAAATTCTTACCACATGGAGTCAGAATATATCAGAGGGGAGACATGATAAACGATCATGTATAGTAGCTATGTGCCGAAAGATCCGCAAAGAAATAGAACGAATACACGAAGAAAGATTAGCAGTAGACGAACCTGAACAAACCGAGGACGAGGGAGAATTAGAACTGCCCACAGGACAGTTAGAAACCATGGCCTATGTAGGTAGAGGAAGATCTTGTAATAACACTAGAGGCTTTACTGATCCGATACGTCCGATACGTCCAGATAATAACAGAAACTTCCAAAACCCAATAATAAATATAAGGTCCCCCGAACATGCGTTCCAAGCTGCTGACAAATTACTCCGAGAACGAAGGGGTTATCATCTACTCGATTCTATGGACGAACAAGAATTAGCTAGATCAGCCGTTCATTGGGTTGATAGTCCCGGAAAATATAGTGATGATACATTAGCGCACACGTTTTTGAACCTCGCCCCAGATGAACAGCGTTTAGCTGGTATCTATATGATTCAACAACTCCTTATATTGTATAAAAGCCAACACTCCGATCCTGGTCCCTTACCTGATATATTGACCAAATTACTAACGAACAAATGGAGAGGTTCAGGTACTGAGCTAATTAGAGAAATACTAGAACCCAGAAAGCAGTACATTCTTTTTGTATGTCCCGAACATGTCTCGCTGCCCGTAAAAGAAAGAACGACGTATTATATGGATAGACAGAATCCCTTACGCGAAGTGCACCCGATAAAAGGTGAGGACAATCAGTTTAAACGTGTGTTTGTATACACACCCATATCCAAAATAGAACTATTAGAAATGAAGAAAGTGGTACCCAGTCATGACAAAGACCCAGCGGGTTTCCACCGAGAAATTAAAGACATGTTGCTTATGGGAGAATATACCTACCCCGACATTATGACAATATTGAAGGTATTAATGCCTGCGGGCATTTACGAAAAACTCAAGGAAAAGGATTGGGAGGTGGGAGACCAAAAGATAGATTGGACAGCATTAGAAAACGAAGAAAAAGCTCGAGGTCCAGGTGCAGGGCTTGGGGAAAAGACCAAAACACTACCAGGTTTGCTAGTACAGGTACTGCCACGTTTATTAACTACGAAAAAGGAAGACTGGGGTGCAATCTCAGCCTGTAAACAAAAACCAGATGAGGACACTAGTGATTTCTATGCCCGATTCGAAAAATGTTTTGGTATAAACAGTGGAATAAAAGCAAGTAGCGAATCGTATCCACATCTGTTTGTGACAAAGTTAGTTGAAAATTCTTTGCCCCAAGTTAAGAATAGAGTATTGAAATTCGAGAGTACCTGGCAAGGTAACACTCCGTCACAAATGTTACAAATGTTACAGTACCATCACAATAGAATTAGAGAGGAACAAGAACATGAACAAAGACGCATGAAAGACACGAAAATGAAAATACTAGTTTCCCAGACAGTTCCAGCTGACGGTCATAAAAAGGGTATGACACAGTCCAGTGTTGCAACAGGTCCTGTAAAAGGGACATGCAACTATTGTAAACAGCCAGGCCATTATGTACACGATTGTCCAGTTTTAAAACATAACATCGCCACAGGTAATACAAAAGAAAGACCACGGCCACTTAGACAGGATCAGAACCAACAAGGAGCTCCGCAGCATGCACAGTCCATGCCAGCTCCGCAACAGTCTCTACCAGCTCCACCACCGCAGCCTATTGCTGCCACACAAACAACGACACGACAGATGTACCAGACCGCACAGTATGACTATCCTGATTATCAACGATACTCATGAAACAGCCTAGAGAGGGAAGTTGACTTACCCCTTATCGAGGTCCCTGTAGATCAAGAAGGACCTTATGTACACAGTGAACTATTAGGCCAAGATAGAAAATTTTTACTTGATACAGGGGCAAGCCGAACAACTATAAAACGTAGTGAAGTTCCAGGGGCACCTCTCTCAGGCTCGCAGAATATTTCCCTTGGTTTTTCAGGAAAACCTATCATTAACGAAGTATCACAGCCTCTTCCTCTTACGATTGGTCCTTTGACACGAACTACAGATTTATTGCTTACTAAATCATGTCCAGAAAACCTGTTAGGCATAAAAACATTGAAAGCTCTAGGAGCTATAATATGTTGTTCTCCGGAAGGAGTAAGATTGTTTTTACGTGATTTCAAAGGACACTATGTGTCCCGAGACATGGATGACCGACTGCAGACTTTACCCACACATTTATGGGCACAAGGCCCTACAGATGTTGGTTGCATGAACATTACACCATATCGAGTCACACTAAAGACAGGAGTGGTACTACCACGAATGCGACAATACAAGTTACCCCCAGATGCTGTAGTGGCTTTACTGCAAATCATTGACGAGCTCATTGGCCAAGGAGTGGTTGTGGAAACCGACTCCAATGTATGTAATTCCCCGATAATCCTGATTCTTAAACGAACTGATCCAAAAGCCCCGCCAGTATATCGATTGGTTATTGATCTGCGCGAATTAAATAAATGTATTGTACCACAATACCCCGTAGTTCCAGACATTTCTTCATTACTGACAGCCATTGATTCCGAAGCAACATTCTTTACTGTAATTGATCTCAAAAATGCCTTTTTCAGCGTCCCAATAGATCCGGAAAGCCAATACTTGTTCGGATTTAGTTTAAATGGACGAAGCTTTAAATTCACACGCGCACCTCAAGGATTCACAGAAAGCCCCAGCATCTATAGCCAAGCACTGAAACGAGAACTTGACAGTATCCACATGCCAGTCAACACTACCCTGCTTCAATATGTCGATGATCTGCTGATCACCGCTAGAAGCGAACCTGAATGTGAAAAAGCCTCACTGACGGTTTTACAATTCTTGGCCGAAAAGGGGCACAAGGTGTCCCCTTCTAAGCTGCAATTCTGTGTCCAGCGAGGTGTTTACCTTGGTCACTCGCTGTCCAAGGAGGGAAGGCAGCTTACACCAGATCGCATCCAGTTAATTGCTAACATGCTAATACCCAAGACACAAAAGGAGGTGCGGGCTTTTATAGGCCTCACTTCATATTGTAGGCAGTGGATCCCTCAGTATGCATTTCTAGCAAAACCACTCATTCAGTTGACAACACAGGAGGCAGCCACATCGACTGTTCTCCCTTGGACTCAGGAACATACACAAGCTTTTGAAAGCCTAAAGAAAGCTTTATGTCAAGCGCCTGTTTTAGCAACACCATGTTACAATAAACATTTTACACTCTTTGTTACAGAACGCGAAGGTACTGCCTTGTCAGTACTCACACAGGAACAAGCAGGATCACACAAACCGTGTGCTTATTTTTCTAGTACATTAGATCCCGTAGCTCAGGCTCTTCCTGCGTGCCTGAAATCAGTGGCAGCGACAGCTTTAGCAATACGACAAAGCGATGCCATAGTGTTAGGACACCAATTGACAGTACAAGTACCACATGCAGTAGAGGTTCTCTTGAACCGCACACAAACACAACACTTGACTATAGCACGACTCACTGGTTACGAATTAACATTGTTTCAGCCACATATAGAAATCAGACGTTGTAGTACATTGAATCCTGCCACACTGTTACCAGTAAACGGAACAGACCCACTTGCACATGATTGTATTGAAGTTATCACTAGCACGACGAAACCCAGACAAGACTTGACAGACGTCCCATTGTCAGACCCAGACCTGACGTTGTATGTAGATGGGTCATGTATGAGAACAAGTACAGGAGAGCTAGTGGCCGCGTATGCAGTCACAACAGACACTGAAGTCATTGAAACAAATCGTATTAATACCTTGTCAGCTCAAGCAGCAGAGCTCATCGCTCTGACACAAGCCTGTATTCAAGCCACAAATAAGAAAGTCAACATATACACTGATTCACGTTATGCATTCGGAGTTGTACATGACTTCGGCGTGCTGTGGCGAGAGAGAGGTTATTTAACTTCTCACGGTGCCCACATTCAGCACGGACCCCTCATTCATGCCTTATTGGATGCAATACATCTACCCGCTGCAATATCAATTATGAAATGTAAAGCTCATACGAAAGTTACTGATATCATTTCCCAAGGCAATGATCTAGCTGACAGAACAGCTAAACAGACTGCTCAAACTCACACATCTGACATGACAAAGACAATAGTTCCGACACCAACACAGTGCATGATGGTTAAGGATCCCGCTCTTGACGTAATTGACATACAGACACATGCTACACCAGACGAAATAAAGAAATGGACTGAATTAGGAGGGATCCAAACGGATCAAGGATGGATGACGAAGGAAAAATCTGTGTGGTTCCTTCCTGATTCAATGGTCCAAGTTATCATTAATACTGTACATAGTCCCGCGCACCTAGGAGAAAAAGCTATGCTAGACAGCATTCAACACATTTGGTTCAACAAACATTTACGAGCAGCAGCTAAACAAAAAGTTCGTACCTGTATGATCTGTTGTCAGTTTAACCCAGGTAAAAGCATTCCCGTAGAACAAGGTGGATTTCAGCCTCCTGATCACCCTTTTGAAGTCCTCCAGATGGATTATATCCAGATGGAACGATGTCGAGGATTCAAATATGTTCTCGTAGTTGTCTGTGCTCTTTCCCGTTGGACAGAGGCATACCTGGTTTCAGATTACACTGCCCCGACTACTGCCAAACAGTTGGTTCGAGAATTCTTCCCACGGTACGGTTTACCACGTGCTGTCTACTCAGATAACGGCCAGCCGTTCTCATCCGAACTAATGAAACACGTTTCACTTTTGTTAGGCTATCAGTGGAGATTTCACTGTGTCCGACACCCCGAGGCAGCAGGTCTCGTGGAACGACATAATCAAACTCTGAAAATTAGATTGTCCAAAATATGTAGAGAGAAAGGTGTCGACTGGGTAGTAGCCTTACCAGTTGCACTCTTTTACATGAGAATGGTAGCGCACTCTCGAACAGGGCTATCCCCTTATGAGGTGGTCTTTGGTAGACCACCAAATATGTGGGGGACGCCTATACCACGCAAAATAACTGATGTAGACTGTAATATGCTGACAGATTACCTAGCTTCCTTGATGTCTGCACTACAATCTTGTCGTTCACAGGTAGCTGCAGCCTTTCCCGACAACACCGAGGTGAAACCCCATGACGTAATTCCAGGAGACTTGGTGTTAGTGAGGAACTTTGACCGGAAGTCTCAGCTGGATCCTAGGTGGAAATTGCCGCAACTCGTACTGTTAACCACGAGGACAGCCGTGAAGATCGAAGGTCGAAAAGGCTGGATACATTCAAGTCATATCAAGAAATTTCATGGACTACCTTCCGATGTAAACGACACACCTCGCGTGTCTTCACCGATTGACTCAAAGCTTCCTTTGGTTGAACTGAATGACAAGGAACAATATAAACTAAAACTATGGTCCAATAAGTCGGACAATTTGATTGTTTAAGTCCTCTCCAAGGTGAATCGGTTGAATTTGTCTCTGACATGTATCCTCTGGACCGGAATAGAGAAGGAGATAATCAAATCCAGTTGAAAAAACATGCGTACTGTAAATCACTGCGTAGTCATTGTACAGTGACGTTATTAATTCTGTTTTTCTTATGTCTTTTAATAATCGCTGCAAGTATATTGTTGCACATATATTATCCTATTTCTAAACATGTTTACAATGTTACTGCTGAACATTCTTTTAGTGAATTTCCCCCGCATGAGTTATCATACAGATTTGCGCTGCGCAATAACACTTTTATTAGTATGTTACATCATTCTCATCAGGCTAGCAATGCTACAAATTGTTGGATATGTGGCCGACTCCCTCCCTATCAGAACTATAAGGGAATTCTGCCTCTCTTTCCATATCCGTTTACACACAATGGCTCCTGCGGAGCATGGTTTAGTTTAATTAATTCCCTAGATTCGAATTCCGCAGTTTATCAAGACAACTGGGTATGGGGAAACCTGAACTTAGTCTTGCTTAAAGTCTGTTACCCTAACAAGGAGGGACTTCCCAAAAGAACAGGAACTGATCTAGAAAATGAAGTATATGGATTAGGTAATTTCACGCTTAATCTCATGATCCTGAATATCGAATCCGAAACTGCACCAATTTTGCCCGCTATGTCAGTATTTCCGGTTAAAGGTGAATTATGTGTAAGAAAGAATGGTTCGATACACATGGGCCACAGTAAATGCACCACTGTAATAGAATTCAGTGATCAAGGCAAGTCTACATTTAGAGCTTCTCGCCATTCCTACTTCGTATGTGGTCAGACTGCATATACACGTTTGCCTCTAGATTGGGATGGTACCTGCTACATCGGATTTCTTTTGCCACCTGTTTTCCTAGCTCCTCCTGATTATCATAGAAATACTCATTTAGTACACAATAGAGAACGGAGAGATCTCCCAATAGTCGATTACACTGAGACAGCATGGGAAAAATACACAGATTTCAATAAAGGTCTCTTTCCCTATATAGGTACAGTTACCAATAGTAAATTGATACGTAGATTAACCAGAACCCTTGAAGCAGTAGTGAACGAAACTATTTCCGCCTTAGGCAATTTAACAGAAGAGCAGTCTGCTATGCGGATTGTTGTGCTTCAAAATCGTCTTGTCCTTGACGTCATCCTGGCCGATAGGGGCGGAGCTTGTAGGGTCATCGGATCAAGCTGTTGCATTTTCATACCAGAAAATTCGCCATCTGTATATAAAGCCATAACTCGCCTTCATAAGATTGTAAGCCAGATACACCAGAATCCAGGCACCTGGACTTGGTCCGGTTGGTTTTGGAGTGTATTATCTACCTTTGGATGGAGGGTCCTATCCTTCCTAGGTATTGGCTTTCTCATACTATTCAGTTGCTGCTTATGCCTACAATGTGGACCAGCGATTTGTGGTCTGTGTGCCACATCGTGTATTCCACCACCAAGATTTCATTCATCCCGGAAGAAGAAAGAAGAACAAATGATGCTATATGAACAGATCAACGGATTGATGAAGATTGATATCTGTTAAGGGCAAGTAGGGGACAAGGAGGGAATGTGGAAATATGGATTTTTATGGTCAGTTATGTCCCCTATCTTGGACCCCAACGGTTTCATGTATAAATCATAAGTACATGTATGTTCCCTCCAGTTCCAGTTATGAAGACGCAAACACATGTGTGTCCACTGTCAACATGTCCTCTTTCAGATCCGCCATGTAGGGGTCGGATATTCCATTCCTAAGTATGAAAGGCCACCGGCTTTATATGGTTCATTTATGCCATTTTACAGTCCAGGCGAGTAGGCCCTGATTCTGCCATCAAGCCTTTTTTTGCCTTCTGCCTCTGAAAGCTCCAGTCTGAGCTCGCATCTGTACCCATGAACTTTGTCCTACTCCCTGCGCGGCTAACGGTGCCTGACTCGATTTGTCTGCTTGCCAAAAACTGTATTTCACCTTCAAGATTATCTGCTCCGCTCCGCTCCTCATCCAATGCATTCCTGTCTAGTAGTTTAAGTAAACATTCTTTCAGCTACCGAGCAAAAAGGCCCGGCTTCTCTGTCTTTATGCAAGTAATTCATAGCCCTGTTACTATGGAAGATTTCTGCCCTCGCATCTAGTGTAGACACTTAGACGCTTGTACACGCACTAACAGTCAGTATAGTCAGTATAGAATAAGATTCTATCCTAAGAGACCTTTCTTTTTGGATAACACAGTTCTTTAAACATAGGATATTAGATATGATTTGGGATTAGGTTGACATAACCCCAGACTTCTGTCTCCACATATAGAGCTAAATGTCAAGTCCCCTTCACCCCCTAGTTGCACGTCAATCACACGTCATGCTGCTGCGCGTGCATCTATGCCAAGTATTTCTGCTGACATTGCGAAATTCTTCCGTGGAACCACCCATTTATGACATCATATCCAATGACGTTTTTTAAGTTACGCCCAGTTACACCCACTTTAGTTACGCATGTATGTTCTTATCTTTGTTATCAACTGTTACGCCTCCTGCATCTGTTTCACTGTAATGCCTATTGTATAAAAATGATTACTTATCAATAAAGTTTGTTCTTCACTTCCTGAACCTTCGTGGTGATGGAATATGGAGTCCTCAATTCGAATTGATTTTGGAATAAAGCCCGTTCCGAACCTCTAATACCACGGATTCTGCCTCTTATTTTACTGAGCTATTATTATAGATATTCCGCATCAAATTAAGTTCCGGTAATTAAATTATTTACCACACATACATACAACAAATTGTGGGTTGGTTGCATAATGGTGATCTAGTTCTGCTACTGACTGACCATGCTAAGCCTACCACTCACTAAACAAAGTACAAAAGGTTCGACGGAGGACTGGGGTAAGCAGCACTCAGTGACAGAGGATGCGTCACGCAGACCGCATAAAACAATTAGTAACTACTACTAACAAACTAAACCTAGTATCCAATATCCATCCACCACTATTTCACAGTAGGACAATGGAAGGACTAGAGTCTCTCTAGCAAATCGCATTACCTAACTTCAGTTCTGTAAAGTAAACTCTTACATAATCAGCATCAGCACAAGCTAGCGCAAACTACGTTGCAAACAAGTAAGAGTACCACCGTGCACCTGGGTCCTTAAATCAAAGAACATTTTGCTTTTTGGAACGTAATACCAGCAACGCTTGGCACGCAGCAGTAATCTTGTTGTTCATCTAATTTAATATACACAATCAGTTACTCACCAAGCCCGATGACCTCGACACCTAGCAGGTCCAACAGGTCCTGCTCCCGGTCCAGGATGTCGGACCACCGGTGAGCTAGCTGGTTGTGGGTGCGCCGGATCCCAGTGCACCGGAACACGGCCCGGCGCACCTTCGGCCACCGACGGTGCCGCTCCTGGGTAGCGTACCCGGAGCCGGGCCTGCCGCCTGCTGCCAAGGTCAAGGGGAGGAGGCGCTGGATGAAAAAAACAAGAGCCTCCACCTCCTCCTCCCCAAACAGTTGCCGGGCCTGCACCCCTGCAGGACGCATTCTGCCGCAAGGCAGGCGGCGCTTCTCTGCGCCTGCAGGTCCCTTGCCCTTGGGACTTGGTGTGCCCTTGGCCATGGTTCTGGGGTGGGTGGGAGGCGGAAAAGAAAAGTCCGAAGGGGAAAAAAAGTTAGGGGGAAGAAGATAGAAAGAACTTTATAAAAGTAACAAAAACACAGTAAAAGTAGAAATAAAATGCTAAATATAAACTGAGGCAAACAGAGAGATAGATAATAACTAAAAAAAGTCAGGAAAAAGGGTTTAAAGACAAAGGATTGCTGTGATAAAGGGAGGATACAAAAGTAGGCCCAGAAACATGGCATAGAGTGAAAAACAAGATGGCCGCGCCCATTCGCGACCGCGTGGGTAAGTTCGCGCGATATTTCTCGCGAACATGTACAATTTATCGCGAACAAGTAAAATGCGCTCCCGAACACGTCAATGCACATCGCGAACACGCTATCCGCGACCCGGAACAGGAAATAAGGCATCGCGAGCGGGCGGGACTATAGAAAAACAAGATGGCCGCGCCCATTGGCGACCGCATGGGTAAGATCGCGAGATATATCCCCCGAGCATGCAAACAGTTCCCCGAACATGCTTACCGCGCTCGCGAACAAGAAAAAGCCATCGCGAACAGGTTGCCACAAGCAACTACGCAAGCTCGCGAAGCTTCGCGAAGGTCGCGTAGTGCAATGACATCTTCGCGAAGCTTCGCGAAGCGCGACTACGCGAACTATGCCCAGGGTTAATGTTAATAATGATTCCTGTTCACACAGCAACTACTTCATCTCTACGCTAGCGGCCTGCAACCTAGCCCAAATAATAACCCTACCCACGCATAAAGCGGGTCACACACTGGATCTGATCTGTTCCAACTTACCATCTATTCGGGCGACTCCCCCTACCCCGGTTATTTGGTCGGACCATTTCCTCATCCCTTTTGAGATTGGCATTTCCTGCCACATTAGACCCGTTATCACCCCCAAATCCTCAGGCAGAAACTGGAGTCGCATCACCCCTGAAACGCTCCCGGAATACCTAAAAAAGACCCAACCTTGCCTGTCGTCTGATCCTGACCTACAGATTGACCACTTGGACTCATGGATCGGTCAGGCCTTAGATGCTTTGGCCCCTCTTAAACCCATCAAAACCCACAGGGCTGTACCTTCAGCACCTTGGTACTCTAACGAGCTCCGGCAGAAAAAGGCCTCCTGTAAATCTCTTGAACGCCTCTGGAGACAGAATTATTCCCCGGATAGCAAAATCACCTACAAAACAGCCCTCAAAGAATACCGGAGAATGATCGAGGAGCACAAACAGGATTTTCTGGCCTCCAGAATCAAACTCGCCAGCAATGGCGTCAGGGAGATTTTCAATATAGTTAGATCCTTCACAGACCCCAACGCGTTGACTCGAACTCAGCCCGCCTCACAGTCGCTATGCGATAAACTCTCACAATTTTTCGAGGACAAAATCGAGACTATCTATTACTCCTTCCCCACCCCCAACACAGAAGGACGGGAAGAGGAACCCACTATTCTCTCACCACCGCTGTCCACCCTATTCGAATTTGCAGCCGTCTCAGAAGCAGACTCCATGGCTGAACTACTTAAATGCAAATCAGGCTCTCCAAATGACCCTTGGCCAGCCAAGCAATATAAAAAATTTGCACCCCTACTTAATCCCTACCTGAACCACATTTGGAATGACTCCCTCAGAACGGGCAGTTTCCCTGCTAAATGGAAACATGCTTCTCTGGTCCCCATCCTTAAGAAGCCCAATCTGGATCCGGACCACCCCAGCATCTATAGGCCTATTTCTCTCCTGCCTGCCCCAGCTAAGATCCTGGAAAAGCTGGTACACTCTCAGTTGGCGAATTACATCGAATCCAATGGGCTTCTCCATGACTCCCAGCACGGCTTCAGGTCGGGCCACAGCACGGAGTCAGCCCTTATTGAAATGGCTGACTCTGTGAGGTGGACGCTTGACCGGGGGTCGAGGGCGGTGTTAGTGCTGCTGGATCTTTCAGCGGCATTCGACACCGTCTTTCATAAGATCTTGCTGAGAAGGCTGGAGGACTTAGGTTTGGGCGGCGCTGTGTTGAAATGGTTCTCATCTTATCTTTCGGACCGCACACAGCAGGTTTTCACCCCTCCCTACACTTCCCCCGCCAGACCACTCAAATGGGGAGTCCCACAGGGTTCTTCCCTGAGCCCGCTCCTATTTAATGTTTATTTCACCCCTTGGCCAAGCTGATCGCCCAGACTGGGATTAAATCCACCTCCTATGCTGACGACATTCAGCTACTCTTCATCTTCGATACCCCCTCCGTTTCAGCCTTTGATCCGCTGAAATCCTGCCTTAGGGACATTTCTAGTTGGATGGATGCCAACTCCCTCCGACTTAATGCAGGAAAAACTGAGATCTTGTTTTTCAACTCACCATCCCCTCTGGATTCTTGTCTGTGGTGACCAGATGATCTGAGCCAAGTCCCTACCCCTAAAGACTCGGTGAGAAACCTAGGAGTACGTTGGGATAACCACCTCAGTTTCAACACTCAGGTACAAACAGTAGCAGCCTCCTGCTTCGCAAAGATCAGGACTATTAAACGGCTTATTAATTACTTTCCGGCGGACTGCCGTAAGACTGTGATCCAGGCATTGATAACACCCCATCTTGACTATGACAATGCCCTTTACCTTGGTATCACAGCAGGCCTTTGTCATAAACTTCAGACGGTCCGAAACGCCGCCGCCCGGCTGGTGGAGAGAATCCCTGCTAGACATCATATTTCTCCACACCTTCGTAAACAGCACTGGCTACCCATTGCTAAAAGATGCGTTTTCAAAGCCATGACGCTGGCCTTCCGAGCGTCAAAAGGCAATGGGTCGGCCCATTTGAAAAACACCTTGCGACCGTATGTCAACTCCAGGACATTACGCTCCAATTCCCTATTTTTCCTGGAAACTCCACGATTTAAACGATCTCGTGCAGGTGGAAAAACCTTTGAGGTCTGTGCCACTCAGCGTTGGAACAAGCTCCCGCTAGCCTTACGTACCTGCCAAACAGAATCAGCATTCCGTAAATCCCTGAAGACCCATCTCTTCTCTTCTTAAACAGGCTTTCTGATCCTATGCTCTCTGTTTCCAGAGTTCTCAGCGCCGGGACGCCCCGTTGGGGCAGCTGTGCGCTTTACAAAATACACAAAATAGAAAAAAAAAAAAATAGAAATAGCATCCGACTCTGTAATGCTTCTCTGCCAACTTCTGTAAGTACTCCAATTCTGATATCTTTCAGAAGACTTGCATAATCTTCATCGTTTGCTTGCCTCATATTGGTAGTGAGTTCTTTGTACTCAGAGAATGACCAAATATTCGCATTTCCAATACTTCCTAATGACTTCTTTGTGTCTTCATGTGTCACAGTATTAAACACTGGTTGTCCTTTAACTGGAGTGAGCTGCAGAAGATCCCCAAAAACTATAACATGTTTTCCTCCAAATAACCCGTCACAGTCTCTCTTTAGGATTTGCTGCATTCTTAAATGCACAAAGGCAAGCATTAAGTTTGATACCATGCTTACCTCATCAATATTGAGAACTTGCATCTTCTTCAACACTCTTGAAACTTCGAAACTTCGAAGCATGCTTCTCCTGTTAACTTTTGATATTCTATTTTGTTCTCATGCTCCACTGGTAACATTAGCAAGCGATGTAAGGTAATTCCTTTTATGTTATATGCTGCTAACCCAGTTGGAGCAGTAACAACACAAGACAAAGTTGAATCTGTTTTTTGCTGTAGGTAGCTTTGGATGACTTTAATTAAGAAACTTTTTCCAGTTCCAGCTTGTCCACTCACATACATCCTGATTGGTTCAAATGATGCACATGAGCACTCTTTCTTTTCATGTAGTAATCCATGATAAATTTTTTGTGTGACTTCTTCATAAATTTGTTTTTGTTCTACATTCAGTCTACTAAATCTTCCTGAGCTTGATTCATAGCTGTTTCCACTTCAGTCATTGCTATTGCAGCTTCATTTTCTACGATTGGTTGTCCTAGGGGATCTTGACTGAGTGTTCCAGAACTTTGGCTGTCTTGAGAACTGTCTCTAGCTACTTCAGCTGCAATTGTAGCTTCCTGTTCAATTTCTTCATTTAACATTTACACATAATTTGTGAAAGTACTGCATTCAATCGTATCTTTACATGCATTAAAGGAATCTTCATAGCTGTGAAAATCTCCAAGTAATTCATCCTCTGAATGCCATGGTTTAAACAGCTGTAAAAGTGCTAAGTAGTAAAATTCCTTTTTGTCAGGAGTGTCGCAACTCAGCTTCCTGTGATTAATCAAGCTTCCTTTTATTTGCTTCACCAAACATCCTTCCTCACCAATGACTTTATATTTTCCATTGTTGACGTCTTCTGTGGCTTTCCATGTAAAAATGTAGTTCTGCAGCACTTCATAGAGACACATGTTCTCAAGATGACGACTTCTTTTTGGGTAATATGTGTCCAACATGTTTGATTTCAAAATATCTGTACTTTCCGGGTCATTCTCTGCCAAATATTCAATTTCTCCAACAGATTTCAGTACCCGATTTCGCATTCCTGCAAGGCCTAAACTTACCCAAATTATTCTTCTGGATTTGGAGTACAGACTTGCAGATGATAACCTATCTGAGCATTCGTAGGATCCAATTTCTCGATGCGATAACATCTTTAAACTGAAACTGTATAGCTTTTTACTGACAGTCTTCTTGTGAGAAATCTCTTCCCACATTTCCTTCAATTCCGTTTTCTCAGATTTAGTGATGTAAGATGTGACATACCGAGCAACAGCAATAGAATTGTCAGCTACATACTGAATATCCATGTTAGCATTCCACATGGATAAAATGACTGGGTTGTAGTCATTTATATATTTTGACTCTTCTTTTCTTCTTAGGTTGCAGGTATTTTTAGGCGATTTTCTTGTAATAGTATGTCGCACAGCTGACATAAAACTGTTGACTCTTCCTTTTGAAAGAAGAGGTCGTGGAAATCCAAATCGACATTTTGTGTAGAATTTTTCTTTACTCTTGTACTTTCGTCGACAGTATTTTCCACACCGATGACTTTGGAAACGTAAAACTTGCTCTTTTAAGTGTTTCTCTTCTGTGCTTTTAGGTATAGCACATGTTGCATATTCTTCAATGAAAGATAAAACTGCTTCATCAGCATCTGTTCCAAATTTTGGGGCATCCTTGATCCACAACAGCATATGAATATGAGGAGCACCTCTTGCTTGGTACTCTTTTCTCCAAAAGAAATCCACAACTTCTCCAAGAGGTGGATTTTTTTTATTGCAGATGAAGGACATCATAGCCTCAAATATATGACTGAAATATCTGCAAACATTAACCGGATCCAATGAGCACAATTCTCCTGCTGTCTTGTATTGGATGTTTTCAATATTAGAATTTGCCTCTCGAAGAAAATCCAGAAGATCATCCCAAGCGTACTCAGCACAGCTTAGGGTGAGAAACTATGTAGGAGTTCCTAAATTCCCTAACATACACTTCAATTCTCCATGGCGTCGGTACCAATATTCATTTGTCCCACGCTGACAAGCCATTAGATTAATCAATTGAGATTCCAAATGATCATCTCGCTGTTGCACTTTGTTCATAAAATCCTTTGCAGACACATTACGTAGATGTACTCCAGTTTTCAAAATGTGATTTACTGCATAAGATAGTGCTGACAAGTCACTTTCAAATAAAATATGGAACAAATAAGGAATACTTTGACGAAATCTGGGATCTTCTGCATATAATCTTGTAGTCCGATGCTCAGAAGCAGGAATCTGTACTGGACGTTCATCATATCATCCACCTTTTCCTGTAGGAAACAGCTGGGGAAAACAACGAGCTTCCAAGCTCTCCTCCCATACACTCACGGGAGTTCCTTGTGCTTTTTTCATCTGAAACAGATCAATAGTGTTTGCCATAACTTCTTTTGAATGAAGAGGATGTATGCTGAAATGTTCATAAATTTCTTCTTCTTTTGACTTATCCACTTTTTCAATTTGCCCAGCTGGTATTCCTGAGTCTGGTAGTAAAACTTCTTCATCTTCATCCATATAAATTGTTTCATACCATTTATTATTTCTTTTCAAATATAAATTTGCTCTTTGTACTTTTCGTACATCTACCAGCTACTGCCAAATTTTCTTGTTCTTTGTTGGTACTCCATTAACCAAAATAACTAATGGTTCAGTTTCCAATCTATCTGCATCAATAGGTTCCATATTTTTTTTCAAATCCAATTGCAAATAGACAACTCTTCCTTTTAAACCTCTTTGTAAATCAGAAGGAGGTAGTTTTCCTGTTTTGGGCTCCATACGAACTATAGTCTGAAAAGGATGGACACATTGAATGAGTATAGACTCATACGTATTTAAATCACTAAGTTCTGCAGGAATTTCAACCAATTCTAAATTATTATGTACAGCTCTTGCTGGCATTTTATTTTCTTCTAACTTGTTATAACAGTATTTACAAATACGGTGATATTCACCCAAATCAAAACAATTTTCCAGAAATAAATATGTAGCAAAATCCAACCACTTAGTATTATTTTCTTTTTCACTTTTTTTATAGAGATCAACAACCTTGTTTGATTTTTATAATGGCTTCTCCGGCAACAAATACAAGTAATATTTGGTCTTTCATTAGAGATGATAGTAAATTTTCTCATTTGATCTTCAAAATTTTTACTAATAGTAGGTTCTACATTCTCTTCCACATTTTCTTCAATTACAGTGTCATTATCTGCACTTTCTTGTTCCGGACCAAAGTAACAAAACTGAATTTCATCAGTAACCTTCTCTACATCTGATACAGATCCACGGAACAGAGCCCTATTCAACTCATTTAACTTTAGTGCTGGACTTTTAGCAAAATACAATCTTCTCACAAACTTTCTCATTTCAGTATGATGGACTGCCAGCATCCTAAAATGGTGAAAAACACTTTGGCAAACTTTCCTAGAAAGACAAGCCAGAGAATGTCCTTGCAAACCAGTATTCTCTCTCACTCTACATGGATCTAGTCTTTGAAGCACCTTAATCTTCTGTTTAACACTTTTTTTTACTATATTCTCTTAGAAATTCACGTAATTTATCAATAGATTCCTGTCGTACAGTACAAATACTACTACAATTCCAAGTGTACACTGGGGCTTTAGGACGTCTCCCCATAACCTCATCAGCTATCACTTCTTCCTCATTTCTTGGAACCATTTTCTCCTTTTCCATTATACAACCATCTTTCACTTCATAAGCACGACCTCTGGTGTCAACTGCATGCAGCAAACTATTACTTTGAAGATAACTCTCTTCATTAAAAAATGGTTCAGTACTTGAACTATGCATCCATTCTCCTAAAAACACTTTACAAAAGTTATTTCTTTTCACTACTCTTTTCGTTTTGCTTTGTGACTTCATTACATTGACCATTTTATCTGATGTATGGATCCTGTTCAAAATTAAAATGAATAGTTTTCTTTTTAAATCTAAAGCCTTAGCTACAATTGATTCAATATCTTTTTTTCGCTTATAAAATTTCGCTTTCTTCTTATATTTTTTCACATCCTTTAGCAAATTGGACATCACTCTTCTCTGAAACATTTTTCTACGAATGTCTTTAAATGCTGTTTTTCTTTTTAAGTCAATCTTTATTGCTTCTAATTGTACATTAGCATTTTGTAATTTCTCACTTTTGTCCTGTTGTTTTCTACTTGAAACTCTATTTGCAGTGGGGACATTTTTCAAATTTGTTCTTTTTTTGAAGATATTTTTTTTTAAATCCTTGATTTGCTTACCAGAAGACTTTTTCTTTTTTCCAACATGAGGATCTTCAACTAATTTGGGTCCTGCAGTTGTCTTCAAATATAAATGTTTTTTCTGTTCTTTTCTCTTCCTTGATTTTATAGGCATCTTTAACTTATTTCACTGTTGTTCAGCAATACCTGAAAGAAACTAAAAAAAAAATACCTTTATGTAATTTAAATTTATTACTATATTTTTTTGTGCTTTTCAAATCTTATAAAACTATCTACCCATTTCCTACAAGTGAAAAACACAATAAAACCATCACGAATTAAAGCTTCCCCTTTCCTACGAATGTAATTCTAAAAGAACCAGAATACCACAAATTAAAACTCAGACAACAATTCCTGTGTGCGCACAGACTCATGTTGTGATTCTAGGCAGAAAATGAAATTTGATTTGCAATTTGAAAGCACACTTACTATTGTGGTCGAGCAAGTGATAATTACTGTAACAGTCTGACACATTTTCATTATTTCTTTCAGAAACAGATAACAGCACTGGCCCAAACAGCTATTTGAGACCATGAACATGTGCAACCTGAATGACATACTACACTCTACCAAAGGAAATGTGCCTTGGTGATGTTCAATGTATTAGCGTTACTCACTGCTATCTGAAACATTACACAGCGCTGAATAGTAAGCATGACTGTACATGAGAAACAGCTTGCTCTCTGCTAAGATTGTCCTTCTGGAGACTGTCTACTGTCAGGTGCAAAAGAGATCTGCATGGACGCTTGCACAACTGCATAAACATTGGAGACATGTATGTAACACTACATGTATGGTAAAAGTTAATTGGACTTTTGAACATGTACAAACTACATGACCCATTGCAGGAGTGGAAGGAAAATCTACCATGTTGATGTCAAATGTGTTTTCATTGTTCTCTCATTTGTGACATATTAATTTGGGCTCAATGGTAGCCATCACAGTTCAATAAAACAAGCTTCCCCTTTCCTACGAATACAATTCTGAAAGAACCAGAGTAACACGACTTGAATCTCTGAGAACAAATCCTGTGTGCGCACAGACTCATGGTGTGATTCTAGGCAGGAAACGAAATTTGATTTCCAATTTGAAAGCACACTTACGACTGTGGTAGAGCAAGTGATAATTACTGTAACAGTCTGACACATTTTCATTATATTTTTCAGAAACAGAAAACAGCACATGCCCAAACTGCTATTGGAGACCATGAACATGTGCAACCTGAATGACATACTACACTCTAGCAAAGGAAATGAGCCTTGGTGAGGTTCAATGTATTAGCGTTACTCACTGCTATCTAAAACACCACACAGCACTGAATAGTAAGCTTGACTGTACATGAGAAACAGCTTGCTCTCTGCTAAGAGTGTGCTTCTGGAGACTGTCTACTGTCAAGTGCAAAAGAGATCTGCATTGATCCTTGCGCAACTGCATAAACATTGGAGACATGTATGTAACCCTACATGTGTGGTAAGGGTTAATTGGACTTTTGAACATGTACAAACTACATGACCCATTGCAGGAGTGGAAGGAAAATCTACCATGTTGATGTCAAATGTGTTTGCATTGCCCTCTCATGTGTGACATATTAATTTGGGCTCAATGCTAGCCATCACAGTTCAATAAAAACAAGCTGCGCCTTTCCTACGAATGCAATTCTGAAAGAACCAGAGTAACACGAATTGAATCTCTGAGAACAATTCCTGTGTACGCACAGACTCATGGTGTGATTCTAGGCAGAAAACAAAATTTAATTTGCAATTTGAAAGCACACTTACTACTGTGGTAGAGCAAGTGATAATTACTCTAACAGTCTGACACATTTTCATTTTATTTTTCAGAAACAGAAAATACCACATGCCCAAACAGCTTTTTTATGCTGAATACAAACCATCACAGTTCCAAAAAACAAGCTGCCCCTTTCCTGTGAGTGCAAGGCTAACAGAGCAAGAGCAACACAAATTAAATCTCTGATAACAATTCCTGTGTGCATACTGTCTCATGGTGTGATTCTAGGCAGAAAACAGTATTCCTGGGTGACACCACTACACCTTAACTTATGGTGAAGACATACTCCATAATATCTAACATGTTCAAGGCACTTAAATATCTTCCTTAACATAAAATGTAAAACACAACTTTTAAAGTGGTAGAAAAATGTACCATGCTATTTTCAAATGTGTTTGCATTTGCCTCTCATTTGTGAGAAAATGATTTCTACTGAATGCTAACCATCACACTTCAAGAAAACAAACTGCCCCTTTCCTGCGAGTGCAAGGCTAACAGAGCAAGAGCAACACGGATTAAATCTCTGAGAAGAATTCCTGTGTGCACACAGACTCATGGTGTGATTCTAGGCAGAAAACATTATCCCTGGGTGATACCAGTACACCTTAACTTATGGTGAAGACATACTCAATAATATCTCACAACTTCAAGACAGTTGAATATCTCGCAAAACACAAAATGTGAAAAACAACTTTAAAAGAAGAATCACATTTCTATTATTTATATCAAAATGCTCCACATACATTCCCTCTCAAATTCATAACTCACCTTTAAAAGTAGTTAGTTCAGAAATAAATGTGGCACTCAAACAGCAGATTATCAGAGCCAAAATCTCTGAGCTGTACACCTCTCTCCTCTCACCAGAACCAGTTAATGGCAATGTTTCCCTCTCTTTTTCCACACATATACATGTTAACTCCAAATCACAGTGCTTCCCACAATTTTTTCAAATGGAAACACACATTTCTATTGGTTGCAAATTTCAACCCTTTCCAAATGATCCCTTCCCCCAACATGACTACTGACTGCTACCATAGCAACAGATCATGGAACACTGGTGTGAGCAGAGAGGTCAGAAGTTCAGCACACAATGTTTCTAATCCAAAGAGCAAGATTGCTTGACTTTTCAAACCTAACAGCAAATCCAAAGTAATGTTCTGTGGGTACACATTTTTCTGAGCCAATACAAAACATGCTTGTATAAATCTAAACATACAGCCTAGTTTTAACTGTAAAATGGTTTGAATCAGCGAATCAGTTCTTTAAAAAAAAAAAAAAGTATGTTAGTCTCCATTTTACAACTATCTTTCTTTTCATATTGCCCTTCTACTGAAAGACACCTTCTGAGTGCATCCAGATCTCCTTGAAAGATGTTCACAGTGTGGATTGTAAGTCACAGCTATGTCTTCTGGAGTGAAAAGTTTGCAGAAAAAAGAGGTATTGTGAAAGACCTTGCTTTGCCAAATGTAGACATTAAATGGATTGGTCAGAGAGGGTTAAAGTGGCACCAATTAATGCCTTTGGTGAAAACCTTTCTACATCTCCCACAGCCTAACCTTATTATTGTGCACTGTGGTGGAAATGACCTAGTCACTTTAACTGGGGTAGGTCTGGAAATGCTTATTAAGGACACCTTTGTGCAATTGATGTCACTTTTTCCACACACTGCCTTTGTATATTCTAATATATGCCAAAGGCAAAAGTGGAACTGGTCCAACCAATTTTTTCCGCAGATTGACAAAGCAAGAAAGCACGTCAATAAGTCTGTTTCTGCTCTCCTCAGAGACTATGGTATGGGTTCTATATACCACAACAACTTGCGTTACAACATGCAAGACATTTATAGAGGAGACGTGTACATTTCAATGATGAAGGGAACAGAGTCTTCCTCTTGAACTTTAGACTCTGCATCGGTACTTACTTGTAGGTACAAAAAAACACTTCATAAACACAACGGCTCTTTTTAGAGCCAACCAACATCCAAACATTTCATTTTGATTTTTTATTCAATTTGTTTTATTTTTTTTTACCGCCGTACGCATACCGTACGCGCACGGTACGCGTACGCCGCGATTTAAAAAAAAAAAAAATGTATTTTTCACACTTCTGGGTCCTTTTTGGACCCCCTGACAAAGGCTAGGGGGTCTGCAACTCTCTACCTTGCCCCCTTTTCACGTTCTCCACCCTTGTTTTTTAGTGTGAGACAGACAAAATGGCTGCCGACACTTCCTGATTTCGACCGACTGGAATGTTTACTGTCATGTAAACACCAATCAGAATTACGCTCGCGCACGGCAGGGTGCGCGTACGGTATGCTTACCGTACGCGCACGGTGCGCGCCTATAGATATATATGTACTTTTAACTGACATTTTCTCAGGAACTACTGAACAGATTGACTCCAGATATTCAAAAGGCACATCCCTGACCTGAGGACTACCTCTTTCCCAAATTTCAAATAATTCTGTTCAGCCGTTCGGGCTGTACCTTGGACTAAAGGTCCCTATGGAAAAATGCATGGGGAAAACGCGTTTTGGGACCACCCTTTTTTCTCGGCCCCCGCTTGACTAATCACCCCAAGACTTTCAGGGTAGGAGAGGAGCGGAGTGCCCCACCTATTCTGAAAAATTCGCGAAGATTCGTCAACCGGCGCCAAAGTTATTCAAAATAGAATTTTCAGATTTCCTATGGAAACACGGTCCTAACTATAACTATCTACTGGCGGCCGCCAGTAGATAATATATATATATATATATATATATATATATATATATATATATATATATATATATATATATATATATATATATATGCGAAAACACCTTCTCCTCCGAAAAAGATAAGGGGACACGGCAGGGCTTCAGGAAAACATTTGTTAAGTTTATTCGGCATGACGCGTTTCGGCGGTAGCCTCTTCAGATGCCTCCGATGTTGTGATTTTAAGGTTTCCTCCTGTTGATTTAGCCCCTCCTTCATGGGGCACACCTGTACCATATCTCGGCTGTGAGCACTCGACCAGTTCAAGATTACGGACTGCAAGTCCCATCATGCAGTTGGTTCACACAAAGACGAGTGTCGCATACAGCCAGATTTTTCCTCCTCAAGGTGAGTGGCTAGCGAATGGTAGGTTTAGGATCACAGCACTGTGCTTAGCAGATTGTATTTCCTGGACCCTGCGCTTCCAACCTCATCATTCCGATGTCGACAAACGCTTAGGAGACGACGATAAAGTAACTTCGTCTCTCCGTGTAGTTCACGGACTGTCAGCTGGCAGCAAGGGCCTCTGCCTCCATCAGGTGTGAGGTGGTCCGGGTATTGCCACTGGGCACTTCTGGAAGGGTCCCCTTTGCGTGTTGCATATAGGTATGTGTATAGGTATTGTTTTCACTGTTTGCTTTAGCAGCTCACTGTGACCATCTGTTAGAGATTGTATATTGTTTTTTTGATTTTGTAGCTCCTCATCAGTTGAACAACCTTTTATCTCCAAGGAATTATGCTGGCGCAACAGGGTCTATGAATGGTGAGAGTTGTGTTCTCCTGTGAATCATTTGACAGAAGTGTTTGCATTGTTTTCAAACTTCCTTAAATATCAGTTCCTTAAAGTATGTCAAAGTAGCTATATCCTATGAGAGATTATCAATATGATGGCAACAAAGGAAGGAGTTGATGATATTTGAAACAAAATATTAGCTGTGCATGATGGCACTTCGTTATATGCCAGTATTACCTTTCACTTATATGGAGCCTGCTGACTGAGATTCCTTCTAAGACGTTCATAATATTGTGTAGATGAACAATAGATTCTTACCAGTTCTAAACGTGGATTTTTATCCAGGCATGACAATATAGGGTCTGAATAATGATCGATAAAAACAATCGTAAGAAGGCAAAACAGCCGCATACATATGCATTCCTTCTTTTCTATATCCAATCCTTTATGTATTGTCAAGGAATGGAGTTGTATAAATACTTATACAATAAACCTTAGGTAGCAATAATAATGTGTAAATAGACATTCAGACATCAACCACTGAAGAATGTATTCCTTTAGTGCACTTTACAGTTACGCTTTCTATGGTGCTATTTGAAAAACCGAGTATATGACCGGGACAGAAAATACATATATTAAAATAGCTTTCAATCTGACCAAGTAGAGTTAAATGCTATCACTGACCCGACGGGTTGCTTCTAAAGTTTTAGAATGCATAAAACAGTAATATAGAGCAGCTACTATTATAATCAAGTTAATGTTAAACTGTAAGTGGTCCCAAGTGGCCACTGTAATTATTTCGTTCTATGCGACATTTCCAAAGGTCGCAAATGTAATGACTTCTCATTATGTATAAGCTGGTATTTCTTTTTATTGCACTGTTTATCCCTCTGAGGCCTACTGTACCTTCTTCTCCGTATATCAGTCTGGGAAGTGTTCCAATATCTAGTGACTCCGGTGTCTTTGTGCAAACCCTGGGCTTTATGTCTCAGCTCGTAAACCTAGTAAGAAGTGATCGGAATGGAGTTCTCAATATATGCATATGCGTGGTATTTGCGTGGTGAGAATGCACAACTGAGACCTGTGCAGGGGCAAATCCAAAGGCACAGTCAATGAGTGATTGGAGAGAATGTTGGGTTTTGAGAATGGAGGTGGACGGTTACTACATTGTGATGGGTTCTATGGTGGAACAATGCAGAGAAATAGATTACATGCCTTAACCACGCATTTTTAACCCGCATTATTTTAAAATGGCATATGCTTTTACAACATATTCCATTACCGCGCATTGTTTATATATAAAAAAACAATGTATGTGTGGGGGGAGACCCCCAAACCTCCAATTTACCTTAAATGCGTGGTAAAGGCATGCGTTGTAAAAACATGCATGTGGTAAAAACATGCTTGCTAAAAAATGGGCGGAAAATATACATCGTGGTAAAAACCTTGTTGGAAAGGCTGTTTCCCATTTTGATATTGCCTTCATTAAAGAGTTGAGTTGTCATCTCTCTCTTAAATCAGAGTAGGTGTAGAGACAGTGGCAGCCCGTGCAGGTAAAGTGCTGTGGGGCGGGGGTGGGGGGGGGGTGTGGGTGACAGATGACGGAACAGTGAAAAAAAACACTAACCTTGTGCTCGCCGCATCGCCAAGCACAAGCTAAGTGGTTTTATTTATTTTATTTTCACAATTTCGTCGTTTGTCACTTACACTCCCCCATCCTCGCCCTGCCCAACTGCCTCACCACGCTTAGCTGCACAGGCCGTCACTGGCAGTCCTGATGGATAGAGGGATGTGGTCCAGGAATCATGTGATTGCCTGCTGCCTTGAACCTTCTCCCATAGGAGTGATAAGTATATTACAGGCACTAATTTTCTGTCCTAGAATATTATGTTTGAATCCCATAGTAAATTTGCAGCCGTTGCAGTCTAGATATCAATTGATCAGTAACATACAGTTATTCTAACGCTGGATGCCTGAGTATGTTGAGGTATACTGCGGTCTCTTTACTCACTAATTCCTAGATAGTCATTGCTTGTACTTTAAAAATGATCAAAGCCACGATCTCAAAGATCAGTGACTCTTCCTGTCCAAGAGCAACAGTATTGTTATATTCTAGAAAAAGCACAAACAAGTGTACCCCTCTGCAAGTTAAACGTTTGCATGAAATAGTGGGGATTATTGCCTATTCCAGTTAAATGATATTTAGGATTATGAAGCACTGCCTTTAGTTTTAGTTCACTAATTTAGCTGTATTACTGATAGAAAGATAAAGAAAGGAAATAAAGCCAGTAAGGTAAAGAAAGTACTCTATGAAAACAAAATGAGCATCTAATTAACCCCTGGAAAATTAAACAAGAACATATTTTTATGTTTAAAAGAAAGTGTTAACTAATACAATCATATAATATTATTTATTAAAAAGAACTTTTCTATGGATTGTTTTCAACCAATTACAAAGGGACTAAGAAGGCTTATAAAGCAATAAAAAGATTGTGCTCTGAGCATGGCAATACAAAGTATGTTGTTTATCAGAAAAGGTGTACATAGAGTTCATGTTAACATGAAGGAGCAACAATTACCACAAAGCCCCCTTGCGTAAATTAATAATTGAGAGGCCCACCACCGATTGTTCATAGTAAAGGAAAGAAAGAGAACAGATGTTATTAATTTTTTTTGGCGTCCAATCTCACAATGTCCACACATTGGACTTTGTGTAAAATCTGATGTAGTCATTTTTTTGTTCTCCCTTGATGGTAACATAATCACCTATTTCCTGTGTTGCATTAATACTGTGCTGAAAATACAACACATTTTAACTATGAGGGTTGACTATCCAACACAGATACTCTTAATTTATCCTCTCCGAATCACTCCAACCTAGGTACAGATATTGACCCTCAGAGTCGCTTTAAAGGATCCGTGTCCATTTATGCAAACAATGCAAAAACACAAACATTACGAAATATTTCCAACCAACTCCTGCACTAACTAGCTGAGTCGTCAATGCAATGACATGGATACATAATGAGTGCATTTACTTAGGAAAGATAATAACAGGGAGTGAAATATCTGAGCAATTGGGATAGACTTACCCCTAGATTTTAGAAAGTTTAGGTAACAGATATGTCTACAAACCAACCCAAATGGAATCCATATGTACAAGTTGGATAGGGGACTTTTGTTTAAACCTACTGCTCTGCAAATTCCTCGGGGCAAAAGAGGCAAAGGTGCACTATTGGATATCCAATGAGCCTGTTACCCCATTCCATCTACAAGTCAAGAAAGCTAGATTGAGAAAACGTTCATACATATTTTGCATAGGGCTAGGCCTTAGGATTCCTGTGTGTCTTGCACTTTTGGAAGTTTTCTTTGAAAGAACATTGGACTTGGAAAATAAAGTCCACCTTATTATGTATCAAACGTCACCAGGCCACAAAAGCATTCAGGACACAGTTTTTAGCTCATGCAAGTCAGGTGTAGCATGAGGCCTGATGTAAGAGAGCTACTTGTTTTGTCATAAAAGATCAAAGGTCTGTAAGTTCTTCTGGATCCTCCTTGTGTGACCTGCATTTTTCCCTGTTCAAATTAAGGAGGGGACTGTATTGAGGGTTCTGTGAAAATCCAATTAATATTCTCCAAGATTAATGGGGTGAATCTCTGAGAACTAAGAGCAGGCCTGAAGAATTGTTAATATGCACTGAACATATAACCTCATACTTTAGCCATGTAAAGAGAAATAAACTGGAGTTTGCACTGATAAAATTAATTAGCAGTTACTTTATTTTCCGATTCTAATTTTCAAGGTATTCTAACAACTGCTCATTTGCAGAGCAGAGTCATTTTACTTTTTTTTCTAAACTCCTACTAAAACAGATAAAAAGGTTATAAAATAATTGAAAAATAATCAACTGAAATGTTATCTAATATAACATTTTAGACTTGCAATTGTTTTCACTCATTAACTATACTCTTACAGACAGTGTATGTGTTGCCAACTTCCTAAAATGATTCCCTATGCCGCCCAGTAATCCTGTCATTTTGTAAATTGTATGTCTATTTTCTATTGACTATAAAAAAAAAGAAAATGGGTGTACTTTTAGAAGTGGGGTTTCTTGTTGGCTAAGGTATGCGCCCCATCCAGGCAGAATTCATCACACTAATCAGAGGAAGACAGATACACACAACGATAACTTGTGCTCACCCTCTGGTAGCTTGGCACGGAGCAGGCAGGCTTATCTACAGAGGCAATGTATAAAGCATTTGTGCAACACACTTTCACAGTAATCCAATCAATACACCACAAACAAGACTCCACACAGGGTTATATAAAAAATATTTTAATATTTTATAAGCACATTTGGACCAAAGCGATCAAAATAAAAGATACACTTGGCAAGATATGACACTTACAAACAGTACTCCTTGTTCTGAAGAGAGCAAGATCAAAATGATTACAAACTCATAAATACTTTTTAAGTTATGATTGTTTCTCTTAGAGACAAGCATATAAATTACAACATGTAACCACAGTGCACAGAAGCACCTGAGCTCCTATTAGACTGGTTATGGTAACTTCTATGGAGTTTCATGATAAAAGGCACAAAAGGGTGTGTAGTTTCTGGAGGCGGTCCCACGCCTTTTTCAGGGGCCTCCACGGAGGCCCCACCCCTCAAATGTGGAAGGAGAAATGCCCTCAAAGATCTGGTGACCACTTATACTCACTACCTCTGTCCCACAAAAAGGGCGCCCTAATGCTTCTTTCACAAAAGAAGCGGAGCCACCCACGATGGAGCGTGGGAAGAAGTTACTGCTTCCCCGAGCCCCACAGTACCTTTCATGGGGGGGGGGCTCCACAGGCCACTTGTCACTCCTCAGAGCAGTGCTGCACACGCACCGGCAGACCTCAGAAGCGGGGCCTGTGTCGTTCAAAACCAACCATTCCTGGGGGCAGTGTGGAACAGCTCTGATGTCAGCGATTTCTCCCGCATTGCCAATGCAACATGTCTTCAAAGGAGCCACACTAGATGGCCCTGCAGCGGCTATCTTTCACGATGGTGATCCGATGCAGGCTGGAAACCCATGACAGTGGCAAGAAACTAATGCGGCTGCACAGTGTTGATTTTCCACTTCCTTGGGCCAAGAAGGGAAGGTACAACCATCTCTCTGACAATGATCCAATTTCAAAAGGTGGCTCTGATGTCGCTGGTGGCTTCCATGTTGCTCCAGCAACACGTCTGGTTGAGAGCGTGGCGCGTTGGTTTGGTCTCTCTCCTCTGTGCAGTGTAAATAGGGACAGCTGCCGAGTCAGTGGGAATGCCCAACCACGCTACCACCTAAAGGGATCAATATTTAAAAACAAAGAGGAGCAAAGCAAAATTGCTCATTCCCAGATGACCACCAATCATCTCTGCACTGATAGTAGTCAGAGCCCCCCTGCCCAACTCACGAGGAGTAGAGTCCCACAGTGGGGGCACAGAATGGGGAATCTTTTCTGCCTCTGACATACCTAAAGAACAGAGAGCAAGACAACAAGCTCTTGGAGAGCACTTGTAGTGGACACAGAGGAAGGTGACAGGCAGGAGGTCAGCGCAAAATGGGTGAGTTGCACAGTGGCAACCTCTCCTGCAGCGCAGAAGACAACAGGCCAACACAGCAAAGCAGTTAGTCAAAATGGCAGTCCCTCCTGGAAATTTGTCGATGTAGATCCAGCAGTGTCTGATCACAAGTCCCACACAGTGTATATAAATATATGGGGTCAGATCCCCAGTACTTATACCTAAAAATGCCTTTGATGTAGGGGTGCATTCAAAGAACTCTTAGAAGTCCACAAAGATCCCTTTAAGCCCATCCCTTGCTCTAGACGATCAGTAGTGGGCAAATCGGCCCTTTATGCAAGGGCAGGACACAACCTATTGAAATGTTAGTGTGAACCACCTCTCCCTGCCCAAGAAGACTATCAGTATGCCGATGATTGGCAATGTATCTCCTGCCACACCCAGCCCTTCCTGTGTTGTGGCTGCCAGGAGAGAATGTACAAAGTGTAGCTGTTGCCCAGCCCAAACCTGTATTGGAGACAGGCTGCAAAGCACAAAGAGTCATAAGCACAGAGAAATGCCCACTTTCTAAAAGTGGCATTTCTAAAATAGTAATGTAAAATCCAACTTCACTAGTAAGCAGGATATATCACTACCATTCTAAACATACAAAACATAACAACGCCACTCCATTCTGATCAGGGATTATCACTTAAAAAGTACATGATGGAATTCCCAATGCTAACCTATGAGAAGAACAAGCCTCAGAGCAGTAACACATGTTTGTCACCAGGACATTCAAAACATAAATGTACTGGTAACACCTGTTACTTACACAGTGTGTAATAAAAGGGTGGTTCAAGGCTTGGCAAGTAGTCTTAAATGCCAAGTTAATGTGACAGTACACTGCGCACACAGGTCCTGTGGGTGGCAGGCCTGAGACAGGTTTAAAAGGATACTTCTGTGGATGGCACAATCTGTGCTGCAGGCCCACTAATAACATTTCATTTACAGGCCCTGGGTATATGGTATACCACTTTATAAGGGATTTATAAGAAGATCAAATATGTCAAACAGGCGTAAACCAATCATACCATGTTTAGGGGAGAAAGCACATGCACTTTAGCACTGATTAGCTGTGGTAAAGAGCACATGGTCCTAAAGCCAAGAAAAACAAGGTCATAAAATAGGCAGAGTAAACAAAACGTTTGGGGATAACCCTACCGAAAAGGCCAAGTCCAACATTTACTCATATCAAAATCCTTCAGAAAGCGTTTTAGTACTGTCTGAACTTGGTGGCCAGATCCTTCCTTGACTATTCCTATCCTCATTAACAATAACATACATAATATTAAGAGATTGCATAGACTACAAATAAAACCTAAAGCAGAGCTTTTACATTTCTCAGGTCCATGCATAGGTAGCTCACCCAAGCCATTTTTTCTTTTCATTCTGGGATTTGTAGTTCTGTTTATCACATTATAAAACCCACAACTACAAGTCCCAGTATGCAAATTATAAACTCGGTTTAGATGAGGTATTTGCATTATGTTTTATTTCTAGTCTAGTCAGTCTCTTAGATTTATGGATGTGAAATTGCCAAGTTCACTGAGGCACTCATAAGGTTATAGTTGTATATGAACATTTACAGCATAAACTTGGCTACAATGCTATTCTGGACTCTCTATTAGGGAAAGTGGAGTACCAAGAAATGGTAAGGAGCATTAGGCAATGTGGAAAGGTGGGATACTTCAAGAGAGGAAGGGTAGGGTTTCCAAAACTGGGGATGCTTGTCATGATACCCTAGAGAAAGGGCACTAAGTTTGTGGAAGGGAGATAAGCAGGTGTGGGTGGTTGATTTAGCACATCCTGTAAGAGCTTGCACTCCAATAAAATGTTGCTTGAAGAACAGGAGTTTGAGTTACTTTCCGAAGCAGAAGATGGTGATGCCTGGTAGATTTAACTTGGAGTGAAGTTCCAAAACCTTGTGGTATAGCACAGGACTGCAAGGAAGCTGGTCTTTTTCTTGCTGGACTTTCTAGTGTGACAATGTTGTTTCCAGTGGTGCTAGAATAATTTTCAGACTGGGGGTGCTGCCATCAATGATATATCGCTGATTTTTTAGGGATTGTGAAAAATCTACACATCACAATAAGAACATGTGTAGCAAATGAGCTATACACATTCTACAGAGAATAGAAAGGGTGTAGTATGTAACTGGTGGTGCATATTGGAGCAGACTGTCTCAAATATATTACTAAGGCATTGTGTGTTAGTGTATTGTCATTTACCGATGGAATATTCTCCATTAACATGCCTGCAAATTTTTCAAAGGTGGACAGTTTTACTCAGAAAACTCTATCGTGCACAAAAAAAAGTGTGTGAAAAACGGATTTCTGTGAAAATATGTCAATTTCTCATCACCAAGTAAATTGTCTTAAATTGTTTTGATCCTTTTAAAATCTTTGTTTCCATCACACCTCAGAATTGCAAAAAAGTGCTTCATTTGTGCTTTCTTAACAATGAATATATTTTTAAATATTTGTACAGCTCATTTATAGGATGTTGGACCTTTCGGCACGGTCACTCCAAATGTGTTGCCTTTATCTTTCCTGTTTTATGAACCCATTTTTATTGGCTTTTAGGACTCTGCACACTTTACCACTACTAACCAGGGAGTCAGCTCTGCCCTTTAAACATAGTAAATGTGGCTTATACCCCAATTGGATCATTTTCTTACTTTTATATCCCTAGTAAAGTGGGAATACATGTACCTAGGGCCTGTAAATTAAATGCTACTAGTGGACCTGCACCACCTATTCTGCTACCCACATAGTCAGCTCTTTCAAACACATATCAGGCATGCCATTGCCACCTGTGGGTGCAGTTTTCAACTGACATTTCAACTTGGCAAAATAATCTTTTTGCCAGGCCTAAACCTTTCATTTTATTACTTATAAGTCACCCATATGATATGCTCTAAACAGCCCTGCGGAAGGGTGCATTGAATTTAAAGAGTTGACCATGTACATCTAAGTTTTAAACAACTTGGTAGTGAAAAACTCTCAAAATATTTATTTTTCTCTTTTGAAAGGCCTTTCTCTCACATAGGATAACATTGGGTTACCTTATTATTTTTAATGAGTAATACTATATGATTGGGAGCAGGTTGATATGTCATGTTTAGGAAAGCAAAAGGGGAAGGTGCACCAGTAAGAAGTCCAGGTCCAAACAATATCTTGGATATTTCCTTTTAATTTTCTCGTAAAAGACTCACAGCCAACGCGTTTCATTCCACACTGGAACTTCTTCAAGGCTGAAAACATGCAACGTAACAACATATAAATGACACCAATAATAAAAAAGAACGTCACATAACACAAAAATACATTCTTTCCAATAATCAAAATTGACAGACCTACCAAATGCACAAAATACATAAATAATAAAAAATTATTATTATAACCAACATATATCAACTCCCAATGATTACAAATGTAATAAAAGATAAGAAAAGACAAACATTTATATCACATATATATTGCACAATACAAAACCACAAACAATGTTGTATATACATATATAGAATAAATATATAACATATACATATATAAAAGAAGCATATATAATCCCTGTCCAGGGTATATGGCTATGTGGAGATAATTTTTTAAGGCAAGAGAGATTCTCCATCTAAAAACCACAAGCTCCTACAAAGAAGGTGAAAAAAGGGGCAAAGAGAGGGGGGAAAAAAAGGGGAAAGAAAAAGGGGGGGAAGGAAGGAGGGATGGGGAGGGGGGTGGGAGTGGAGAAGGCGGGAAGAGGGTGAGTAAGGGGAGGGATAGGACACGTTCAACCAATCGACAATATAACATTTTGCAAAAACTCACCAAAACAGCAATACGGGGTGCAATATAATGATATCCCGCGTACATGAATAATTATCCACTGTCAATATTCTGATGAAAGGAATATCTGCGTAGATATTTAAAATACTTGAATACCACAATATCCTGATATAACAGGCCAATAGATCTGATAAATGCTAAGGAAACGTGGTGATAATATCGGCAGTCGTAAGTACTAAATATGGACTTACCAAAGGTTAATTGGTTTAGCTTGTGATATTCAAAACAACAGGGTCACCAAGACAGGATAAATAGCTTAAAATTACGGGCGACCACGGTGTCGGCTCCTTGGTACGAGCACAAAAGGAATTCCAATATTCTACAGGAAAAAGCGCAAAGAATACACAGTGATACTGGGTGCAATATGATGATATCCCACGTACATGAATAATTATCCACAATCGATATTCTGATGAAAGGAATATCTGCGTAAATATTTAAAATACTTAAGTACCACAACATCCTGATACCACAAGAAATGCTAAGGAAACGTAGTGATAGTACCGGCAGTCGCAAGTACTAAAAATGGACTCGCCAAAAGGTCATTGGTTTAGCTTGTAAAATTCATAACAAGAAGGTCACCAAAACAGGATAAATGGCTTTGAATTACGGGCGACCAGGGTGTCGGCTCCTTGATACGAGCACCAACGGGATTCCAATATTCTACAGGGAAAAGCGCAAAGAATAAATAAATAATGTGCTAAATTGCACCCCAGAGTTAAAAACAGTTCCCTAATATGATAAAAAATGAGAATATATACTATTTTATGGACAATAATAACCCAAGAACGACAACCAAACCACAAATAACACATAAAAGTATTGGGAAATAAAACAAGGTATAGCCATTCACACCAAAGCTGGACATAGACTACCAAGATATCCCGGGCGGTAAAGCGGTAATTAGTGGTTATAAGTTTACCAAATAAATTTATAATGGCCAATACCCTGACATGAAAGTATATGCTATTTAGTTAAAGGATCCCTCTTAAGTGGTAAGTTATGTCATTTACTAGAAGGGTCATATATAACTAAAGGAAATCAGCACGCTGTTATCAACAAGCATATCAGAATGGAGGAAAACAAACAGAGGAAAATTACATTGTACGACTATTCCCTAAGCTAAAGCAGACGTATTCTCATATATACGTAGCGGAAACTACTCGTACGAAATACTAATACGAAAAAGAAAAAGCTAACCAAAATGAGTTCTGCGACTCATACCTTGGAAATCCTGTGACCCCGAAGTATCCTGGGGAAGCGTAGCAGCAAGGGACAGAAAGCAAACAAACCCACACCGGGCCATGTTGGATTTAAAGTATCTACAATCCATGGAAAGCGTACATCATCTTGCATATCACATGGTATTACAATGGGGAGAAGGTATGAACGTCGACGCCATGATGGAATGGTGTATTGACCCATCTGAAAAATCATTAAGAAGTCAGAGGGCAAGTAAACCTACATAGATACAAGCCCCCTGGTGAGTGCTGCGAAGGAGTGTACTCCCAAAAGAAATGAGGGTGTACAACAAATTATTAATAAACATAATCTCAACCACATATATGCAAAACACACACGAGGTGCAAACCGCCATGATGGAATGGTGTGTGGTCATATTTGAAGTGAAGTAAAGACGCCGAACAATGTGTGGATCTACATAAATAAAGACTATATAATAGGTAAATTAAAATTCCGAAAGAGTAAGAATCACGAAAAAATAATAAAAATAATAAGTATGGCAAAAATATATTTGCCAAACTAGACACTCCATGCCGAAATACAACCTGGAAGCTGTGAGATTGCAGATACAGAAGCGGAAAGAAAAGGCAAAATGAGGAGTGCCCTATAGAACAGCACAATGTCTCGGAACCCCTGCATGCCATATTACATCGGCAAAAGACACACAAGGGATGAAAAAGTAAAAAATATATAAAATACGACAAAACAAAATAAAATAAAATAAAGCAAAGGGCCCCGTGGTTTCCTAGCTTAGGGGGATCTGGTATATACTAATGGTTGCCCCCCTACGGTAATGTATCCATAAGTAAAGTAATCATTTTTCATAGTACGTAAAGGAAGTAAGGTATCAGTCACAACAAATGTACTGAAGAGAGCAATTAAACCTAATGGAAATTAATCCTAAAGGAAATAATGCATCTCTGAATCTGAATTATGTCCCAATGTAGTAGCACGCAATCGACAAATCCATTTGGATTCTAATTGTCTTAGGGCCAGTCCTCGATCAAAACCCCTCTTACCTATAGGTACATAGTCAATACCATAAAACCAAAAGGTGTTAACCCCATTGTGTTTGACATTGTAATGCTCAGTGATGGGATATCTTGTGTCCCTATTCAGGAGGGCCCTCCTGTGTTCTTGTATACGAGTTTTCAAACATCTTATGTTACTGCCCACATATATGGTATTACAATCACATCCCAGAATATACACCACATGAGTTGTGTTGCAATTAATAAAATGGCTGATGTTATAAATCCGTGAGCTATTATGGGAAAAGGACTTGGTTTTATTTTTTCCACTCCCACAAATATTGCAGGACCCACACGTGAAAAAAACCAGTCGGTTTTTTCGGTATCCAACTAGTATTGTTTGGAGGGGTCACAACATAACTGGGGCATAGTTGCTTCCTCAAAGAGGTACCTCTTTTGTATGTAATAGCAGGCATTTTGGAAATGCAGTCCTTAAGTCCTACAACAGAGGACAGGAGATACCAATTTTTTTGTAGTGCATTAAAAATGCCATTACTATGGGTGGTATATTTTGTAACAAATCTCAATCTGTTATCGTTTTTTGTTGTTTTCCCTCGTGTGTTCGACCTGTCAAGTAATGTAGAGTCCCTGTTTATACCAAGGATTCTATGTTCAGCTTTATCTAATACTTTGGTATTGTAGCCTCTGTTTTCAAATCTTTTCCTTGTTGTCTTGATATTATACAAGAAATCCTCCTCAGTGCTGCAGTTCCTCCTGATGCGAGTCATTTCGCCATAGGGGATGTTGTTTATAACAGAGTTAGCGTGGGCACTTGATGCGTGCAACAGTGCATTGCATGCCGTTTCCTTTCTAAACAATTTACTCTGTATCACCCCATCCTTGATATAGAAGTTTATGTCTAGAAAATTAATATTCTCCTTGTGGTAAGACATGGTAAATCTAACATTAAACACATTGTCGTTTAAATAATTGAAATATTGCTGCAACATTTCAACGGATCCTGACCATAGGCAGATGACATCATCGATGTACCTCCCCCAGAACACAATAAATTCAGTCCAGGGGGAGGCACTCCGGGCCCAGGCATGCTCCTTCTCGTACCACCCCATAAAGAGGCAAGCGTACGAGGGAGCAACCCCGGAACCCATCGCAACGCCCTTGGTCTGTTGATACCAGCTGGAGTCATGTAAGAAGAAATTGTTCATCAAAATAATGTCAACCATTTCGACGATCATTTCATTGTGTTCGTAAAAATCAGCGCCTTCCCTATCCAGAAAAGAGCGCATCGCCATGATTCCAAAATGTTTATCAATGCAAGTATATAAACTGGTGACATTTAAAGTAACAAACAAAAGGTCGTCCGACCATTGAAAGTTCCTAAATGTCACCAGGATATCCTTACTGTCCTTAATGTACGATGGAAGGTCCATAACATATTTTTGTAATTTTGTATCCACAAATTTGGAAAGGTTCTCAGTCCATGAGCCCACCCCGGAGATAATAGGTCTCCCAGGGGGAAAAGAGCCCCCTTTGTGTATTTTAGGTAAAACATAGATACAAGGGTATGATGGACAGTCAACTCTAAGGTATCTATATTCATCCTCTGAAATGAGACAAACATCTTTCCATTCACTAAGTCTAGCATTAATAGCGACGATCAGTTTTGGAATGGGATTGTATGCAATGGACTTATAACACGAGGTATCACTAAGTTGGCGATTGATTTCATTCAGATAGTCAAGGCGGTTCATGATGACTATGTTCTCGCCTTTGTCTGCCTCGCGTATCACAATCGTAGTATCCTCCCTCAGATGTTGTAGGGCCAGTCTTTCAGATTTCGAGATGTTCTGTATTGGTTTGAGCTTATATTTGTTAGGTAGTTCCAATGCATACAATTCCTCTGATAGCTTCTTGTAGAAGACATCAATGTTTGAGTCATAGCCAAAAGTAGGCATAAACTTGGATTTAGGACGGAGGCCACTTTCTGCATGACCATCCTGTCTGATTTCAAACTCATTCAGTAGGGTTGTCATGTCATATTCATCTTCATCACAAATAGACAAAAGGCATTTTATGTTCCTAACGTCAGCAACGGTATACAGGCTCGTGAATAGATACATTTTTGCTAGGTTCATGTGGTCTGTTTGAAAAAAAGTCACGTAATTTTAACATTCTTACGAACTTAAACAGATCAATATGGACATCGACTAAGTCACCACTTTGTGTAGGACAAAAATTTAAGCCTTTACTAAGAACAGATGTTTCGTCTTCATTAAGCAATTTATTCGAAAGGTTGACAATCTTTAAATGACAAACATCATTGGTATCCACAATATTTATATCATTATCTGACACTATTTGGCAATTAAAAGGAAATATCCAAGATATTGTTTGGACCTGGACTTCTTACTGGTGCACCTTCCCCTTTTGCTTTTCTTTCACTGAACTGGTCTACAGTAGAGTCGACCTACGGCGTACTCTGGAAGATTTGTGCACAGGAATTGAACTTTTATCTCAAACATTAGGATTTGAAGTGCATAACTTGTGGTCAGCCGTAGTTTATGCTTTCTCTTTAATGATATGTCATGTTTGGTGGCTGAGGAATTGTATTTTAAAACCCTCCTTAATATTAAAGTTGGACTTTAAGTCACAATTCTGAAAATGACACTTTTAGGAAGTTTGTATTTTCTTGTCCTAACCATTTGGTGCCCGCAGCCTATATTCTGGGTAACTGACTAGGTGTTGTCGGCAGGCGGTCTTTGTTTATTCCTCCTAGACAGTGTCATAATAGAGGATGGGTGTTGCAAGGGTTGGCCATCCTAACTTGATGAGGAGGCTGGCCTGTTACCTGTCACATTTGCACTATAACAGACACTGTACAGCTCATAAACAAAATGCCATCCCCCTAGCCTATTGTGCCTGCGACAGGTTGGGACCAGGGAAGGGAGGCAAGAAATTCCAGACACTAGGGGTAAAACTCAATAAATTTCTTTCACTTCAAGGGGGGACACCAGGAATAAAAATAGGACCTGCAAACTTACTCTTCAGTGCATTCCTGGACCTGTGGATATTACAGAAGAAGGGCTGACCTGGTGCCAGAGGACTGCCCTTTTGCCTGAGGTCTGCCCTGCTCTCTGAGAAGGAAAACTGGCCCTGCACCCTTCATCCCAGGCTAAAGTGACTCTGAGCGTCAGCTGACTGGCCTCCTGTTCTAAAAGAAAGTGACACAGCAAGCTCCAGAGGTCTCCCTACAACTGCACAGCTGTCCTGCTGCACTGGACCAGCCTGAACCTGCCTGATGTATCTCTCATGTCCTGGCGTTTGATTTGGCATTGGTTGTGCTCCACCTTGAAAAATAATAATCCTGAAGTTTTGGGCTCTTCGTCACGGAGAATGGGCCAGTTCAAGATCTTGCCACCCATGCTGACCGGCAATGCAAAGCTCTGGTAAACCCAAGTGTTTGTGCTACAGTGACCTGCAGTGACAACAAGCAACACGAGATCTGCACTTCGCTCCACAGCATCGACTGTTCGCTGTGACAGCCAGTGCAAAGCTCCAGTAACGATTTTTCTTGATGCCCGATAGGATCTTTGCCGTATAATGATGGCCATCTGCGACATCTAGGTAGCTCTTAGCACTACAGCGAGGACCATCTGCGAGACTCTCCCTGCTACCCGGGGCTTCCTTCATAATGAAGGGAACTCTTCGCGCTAGACTTTAGAAGGTAACTTATGCAGTGGGACAAATCTGGTCCGCATATTCGGCCAGCGCTCCATCACGGTTGGCCTGAATGTGTGACTTTCACCTGGTTTCGCACAAGCAGGTAACCGCGAGTGGCCCTTTGTTCTTTAGGCACTATGATTATCTGAAATCTTTGCACATTTCCTGTGCTACTGATTGGATTTTGATATTTTTGTGTCAAATAAGTTATTATATATATTTCTCTACTTTTCTAAATAGGTGTGGGATTTTTCTGGTGTTGTGTTTTTACTTTATTACTGCATTAATACCTTGCCCATTCCTCCAAGTTAAGCTTGACTGCTCTTGTGCCAAGCTACAGGAGGGTTAAGCACAGGTTAATTTAGGTGGTTCACCTTGGCAAGGATTGGGACTGTTGTTGGAGAAAGGGCTCACATCCCCCTCAAGCAACAACCCAATTTCTCACTTAGGTATTTACATTTTGTTGTGTTTTAGAAATAAATGAAATGACGTCCTATACCCTTTCCTTTCAGGTCAGCAAGACTGTATACAGTTCATTTTACAAAATCCTCTCACTTTGCAGTCCGAGAAAGAAAATTATACAAAAATTTCCATGTAAAAGGTATAAGCACCAATTTTTCATAAGACAGCCAACATTTGCCCTCTGCGTCTGTATGCACAGTAAATGTGACAAGTTCACAACAAAATTAACAGACATCTTTATTGCTCATTCACCTTTGTAACTCCAGCATGGTTATTTTGGGGTGCTGCAGCAGCCAACGCACCCCTACGTCCACCTCCTATGTGGTGTTGCTGTGAATCTTTCAAAGCCTTCTGAATGTCTTGATCTTGTTCACCTGGTACATTGAAGTTCTCTGCTTCACAGTACAATGAAAACGGAGCAGCAATAACGGAGGTTTAGCCGGACAAGCAACATGAGCAAGTGGAGGGTTGTCTCTATATGTCATAGCCTGTAAAATGTCGAAAATCTTTGATGAGGAAGGCCACTGCACGAAAAACAAAAAGAACATAGGGGCATATTATCAAGAAACGGCGTTAAAATTATCGCCGCTTTTTCGGCAGAAAACTTCCGCTAAAGCGGCGATAATGGGCTTGATAATATGCCCTTCAGAATTCCCATAGAAGCCCATGTTGTGGTGTCAACATGGGCTTCTATGGGAATTCTCTGTGGCATATTATCAAGCCCATTATCGCCGCTTTAGCAGCAGTTTTCTGCCGCTAAAGCGGCAATAATTTTAACGCCGTGCTTGATAATATGCCACATATTTCTAAAAGGAAATATGGAATTATTTCCCTTTTACGTACAATGCATTAAATACCACATACAAAGTAAAAAAGGAGGAAAACAATATGTAAGTTAAACCTTGGCCTGTTTCACAAAATTAAAGTGAGTGGAGACTGAGAGTCAATCAATCAAAGGCTTTATTTCGATAAAAACTTATCATAAAAGCATCACAATAACAAATTTCAGTTCATTTTAGCTTAAAAACCATTTTTTACAATAAAAAGAGGAACACATCATAAATAAATTTTAAAAACAGATTAAACAATTATTTTTAAGCCTATTGGTTCTGATGCGCCATGCCCAAGATAAAAATTTAGAGAGGGCACAAGCATACAATGGACGAGAGTCGGACCTTAAAATGCGTAACGCCTCAACATGCTGTCTGGTACCTAGTGAACGGCACAGATGTTTAAGCCATCTTCTTCTTGGGAGTACATACTCTTGGCATTCGAATAGAAAGTGTGCCACAGACTCATGCCTAGATATACAAAAAGGGCAAAATTCTGTCGTCTGTGCAGGGGGTTTCCACCCAGATGTGAAAGCATGGAGTGGAAGAGTCCCGGTCCTAAATTTAAAATAAAGGGTCCTATCAAATGGTCTCTCTATGATGTCTAGATATAATTCCCGGATGGGCAGGTCCTTGAAGCTCAGAAAGTCCTCCGTAAGTCTGCCCAATATACAGTTAGAGTTCTGTTGGGATGCAATCCAATTCCAATATAAGGTTATAAGTGTAGCTTTCGGTGGGGAGGACCTGCTTTCCCATGCTAAACTTAGACCCAGATTGCAAAGGAGGGCTTTCATGTCTCTCAACCATTTAATCTTGTGCCACCCGGGAAGTGACATAACTTCAGAGAGGCCTTTAGCATATTTAGCTAATTCCGGGACTCGCCACAACCGAGCCCATAACAGTAAAGGGCGAAATTTCGCCAGCTCATCAATGGGACGACAACCTAAATCAAGCATCAATGGGGTCGTGGGGGTACCTTGAGGGAGTGACATGATAGCCCTACAAAACTTTCTCTCTGATCTTGACAACTCGCTAGAGTTGCATGAGCCCCACAGCTCAGCCCCATAAAGAGCGGAGCTGACTCCCCTTGCTGTATAAATTTCCATAACAAGGGCTATGGGTCTAATTGCGCAAGAGCGCTGCTCCTTCAGGAGAGCCCCTGTAACCCTTTTATGGGCTAACAACATTTTGCATAAATGTGGGGCCCAGAGCATGTTATGTGATAAACGAATCCCAAGATAATCAAACACATCCACCCTCTCCAAAGGTATGGCATTCAACCTCGGGGGACGCACAGGTTTCTTAGGTGGGTTCATCACAAGGTATTTTGTTTTGTCAGCGTTAATTACTAGGCCCCGTTCTACGCAAAAAGACTGAAAGTTGTTTAACAGTTTTTGGAGGCCCTTTGGGGATTTGGAAAGTAAAAGTGTATCATCCGTGAAGAGCAGGGTGGGGATACGATCCCCCGCCAGGGGAGTCTAACTTTGCGACTTTCGGTATTCACAAAGGGCATTTACGAATAGTAAATGATTTTTGTGAATACCGAAAGTCGTAAAGTTAGACTTTCGTCGCACTTTACCTTTGTGAATCGAGTCCATTGTGTATAGATCTCCCTCACTTCTTGGTCATTTTGCCTCATTAAACCTTTACTAATAGAGGGGCATATTATCTAGACACAGCATTAAAATTATCGCCTCTTTAGCGGCAGAAAACTGCCGCTAAAGCAGTGATAATGGGCTTGATAATATGCCCTTGAGAATTCCCATAGAAGCCCATGTTCTGGTGTCTACATGGGCTTCTATTGGAATTCTCTGTGGCATATTGTCAAGCCCATTATCGCCGCTTTAGCTGCAGTTTTCTGCCACTAAAGCAGCGATAATTTTAACGCCGTGCTTGATAATATGCCCCCAAATGCCTTCCATATTGCTCACCAGCAAGGAAGGAACACTGGCATGTCTCTCCAAGCTATTCAACTGTGGTCTTGAAACCTTTTTCGTACACATACCACCATCTTGTTTTTCTTCGTTTATAGTCAGTTGTTTTGTTGCAAACTGTCTCCATTTTTTAGGAGGATATAAAGCAATGAGCTGTGCTGGATCGCAGGGCTTGCCATCTGCAAACAAGGGTACCTGTATATTCACCACGCAGGGGACCAGGAACGCAACAGCAAAGATTAAAACACATTTATATAGAGGTTAAACAGGAATGATGGATGAACACTTAAACAGGAATGATGAATAGACTCTTGTCTTTACTGCTCAAAACGTTCCTGGATATAATTTCAATCAAGGAGCTTTCTAATGGAAATTAATAAACTCACGGGCTTCCTCGTTACTGCAAAGACGTTTCATATTGTATCACTGTCTACTCCATCAAATTCAGTTTTAATGTCTATACGTTCATCAAACACTGGCCAGGTCTTAATGTATATCTACAGTTGCATGAAAATGCGTCGAGGACACTGCTGCAGCATACCATGAAACCTCTACCATATAGTAGGTGAAAATATTTGTAATACCTCGTAGCCCTTCAGCCATGGGATACGGACATGGATTCAAGCGTCAATTTCGCATCACAGGCTATTCCCAAGAGGTTAAGTCTGCATGTGAAGATTTCACGTGCAGAAAAACATCCGTTATTACTCGATTTCACATGAGAAGGTTAGATAAGCGGCAATTACAAGTTACATGCTAACCACTTCTGCATGAGGAATTATAATCAAAGTCCTCCTCCTCCTCCTCCACCACCTCATAGTGGATGAAATCATTGCGTAGCATGACAAATGAACTATTTCTGTACACATTTCTCTCAGAATTAACTAGTAAAACTATAACACAATGATGTAAACACATAAGGGAAATAAAAAAAAATATATATAGTATAAAATATCTCATAAGCCACAACAACAGAGCAGAAAACAACAAGGAAGAGAAAGGTGACTGCAAATACCCACAAAAGCATAAGGTAGCCAGGAAATATGATGACTTTGTTTCAGTATCAGGCAATCCTTCATGTTCGATCTATTTAGATCCAGATCTTTTTTATCCACACAGTATGAAGCAAACTCTAATTAGATCCAATATGAAATCTGGCCCAAACTCTGCATAGGCACACTCTATAGCAACCTTAGGAGCCTTCTCAAAAATGTGTTTTCTGCTACCTGGATAGAATGGCATGACTTGAATCCCCATACGTCTGACCCGAAAGAAACTGACGGAACACACAGTGCTCTGTAAAGATCTAAGATGGATTTTACATGAACATGGCCCAGGTGTCTTCAAAGTCCTCAATACTATGGGAAACCCTATTAAAAGACTGGACATGAGAGATCAATAGATAGTTCCAGTTCAATTTATTATCCAGCCAGATGCCAAAATAACAAAATGTATTTGTATTTTCTATGAGAGGGCCATCAATCATAAAGGTCTTCGTTTTGGCATGTTTAGGTCGTATCACCATTGCATAAGATTTCGAGGAATTTGTTTTAAGGCCCATTTTATCTATAAAATCATAAAAACAATCTAAAAAAAGTTCTGGTCCAGTCAGTGTACGTGCCATCAGTACAGTAGTGCTGGAACCGACCTGTTGTTTAATCGGTCTAATTGATTGATGTACAGGATAAAAAGCATCCCGGCGGACTCCTCCACTCCAAATAAAGGGCTTTGTACATTCCCCCAAGGGACTATATCGAAATGAGACTTCCAGGCCTGCATATAGATTATGAAGGAAAGATACAAGAGGGATCTCCACACTCCACTCCCATGTCCCACAGCCCAGCACATAGATTCGATCTATCAAGTGTGTCTAAGGCTGTGCTGAGGTTCATGAATGGCAGATGAACTGACTCCTTCTTAGCCAGAGTATATTTGGAGATCAATAGGTTATGTCAAATTTAGCCTGATTTACTTAAAGAATGATTTCAGCATTATGGGGCATATTATCAAGAAGCGGCGTTAAAATTATCGCAGGTTTAGCGGCAGAAAACTGCCGCTAAAGCGGCAATAATGGGCTTGATAATATGCCCTGGGGAATTCCCATAGAAGCCAATGTTCTGGTGTCAACATGGGCTTCTATGGGAATTCTCTGCGGCATATTATCAAGCCCATTATCGCTGCTTTAGTGACAGTTTTCTGCCGCCAAAGCGGCGATAATTTTAACGCCCTGCTTGATAATATGCCCCTAAATCTTCTGCAAACGACATTCCCAGCATTCTACTCCGATAGCCTCACTTATCACTCGCAACTTGAACTATTCAGTAATGACATATTTACATTTTTTACATGAAATTCAAATTATGATATGGAAGGTCCTCATGCAGGTGAAAGAAGAGGAAGCAGCACAGTGACAAAAAGGTCCAGCAGCTTCAAGGCCTTGGAGAGAATCTAGTATTCCCAGTAAGTGACTGACATCACTAAAAATGACATTATCCTACATACTGAAAACCTATAGGTGGTATAGGCATACCATCCAACAAAGCGATATTAGGCCCATTTCTAATGGGGACACTCAAGAGCTAAACATTGCCATTAGGACTAACATCTCGCCATGATAGAACTGGCAGTGTTATATTCTTCCCCCTATGGTTAAAACCAGAGCTGTGTAGGACATCTCCATACAGTATCATAGCCAACTTTCTGAAAAGCGCTGAGGCAGTTAATGGGTACACTCCTTTCCTTAATATCTAAAACACCATGGGGGATATTCACAAAGAAGTGGCGTTTAGCCTCCTTGGCTTAACGCCTCTCACCGCCACTTCGGAATTGCCAGGCTGCACCTTATTCAAAAGAATGTGGTGCAGCCTGGCGTTTCCCCCATCGACTTGCCAGAACAGGCACCCTTGCACCAGAGCGCAAGGGTGTCTGCGAGAAGGGAGGTTTGTTAATGCACAGGAAGGTGTCCCTTCCTGTACATTAACAATCCAAAAATGCCACTTTGCTTTTTCCATGTGTGCTGCATGGAAAAATCAAAAATGAGGAGAAATAAAGGGTTTCTCCTCGTTTAGCCACATTAAGACCTGATTTTTCTAGGTCTTAAGTTTGGCGCTGCCACCTATTATCGCCGCCCTTGATAATAGGCAGTAGCGTCAAGCTCAATGGGTGTTGCGGTAGTACGCCCACCGCAACACCCACTTCACGCCCCTTTTAACGCTAAGTTAAGCATTAAAGGAACCCTACTCTCAAGGCAGCGTTAAGCCACTTAAAGTGGAAGAAGCATCAAATTCAACAAAAGAACTATTCGCGACAGTCCAGAACCTTTCTGCGAGACTCCAGTAACTGCTTTTAGGGAGAAACTTGAGGGGGTTTTTAATAACTTTTTCTCTTCTCTGTTGTCTATGTTGTCTGATACAGAGCCTCTTCCTAGCTCTCAGCTGAACAATACTTTTAGTCTCTTTGTTTCGCCCTCTACTGAGAGAGTTGGAAGCTACTGGACTCGTTCCTTAAGGGACGCGTTCAGTCAGTTCGTCTGGGTGATTTTTCATCTAAGGAATTCTCACTGCCCTGTGGTGTACTCCAGGGATCAGAAATTGGCCCCACACTTTTTAACATCTATGTCACCCCTTTAGCATACCTCATTAGATTCTTTGGTTTCACCCTTACCTCCTATGCTGGCGACACTCAGATTGTTGTCTCATTAGATAGTGGAGCTGTAATAGATGGCTCAAGATTTCGTGATTGTATGCAAGCAGTGAGTTTGTGGATGGCTAAGAACTGTCTGAAACTAAACTCAGGAAAGACGGAGGTGTTCATCTTTGGTCCTTCGCCATCCTTCTGGTTTCCGAAATGGTTTCCGAAATGGTGGCCAGAAGAGTTAGGCCCTCTCCCCTGCCGGTTAAGAAAACCAAAAATTTGGGAGTAATCATTAACGGCTCTCTTTCCTTCATAGATCAGGCAAAATCAGTCACTTCAGCTGCTTTCTACACATTAATTAAAAAGATCCTTCCTTTTATACCCCTTCAGCTACAGAAAACAGTAGTCTCTTCTTTGGTTATGTCCAGAATTGACTATGCGACTAGCCTATACCTAAATGCCCACCAGCAGGTGTTAAATAAATTGCAGACACTACAGAATGTGGCGGCTCAGACCCTATTGAAAATTCATAGATTTCATTCTGCAGTAGTTTCCATCAAGAAGCTACACTGTTTCCCAGTGAGGCAGAGAGTGTTTTTTAAGGCCCTCTGCGTTGTTTACAAGGCTTTGCATGATCAAGGTCCGAATTCCTCAAAAACAGCTTCAGATGGTACCTACCTTCCAGATGTTTATGATCCACCTCGACAAAGCTGGTTTCTATTCGCAGATACAGGCATGCCTCCGGGGGCAGGAGAGGCTTTATTGAGAGTGCCTCCAAAGCTTAGAACAAACTCCCTCTTTCTTTTTGAGTTTTAAAAGAAAGTTTATTGAAATTTAAATACAACAGAATTGTGATAAAACAAACATATGTAGAATCAAACTAAAATGCTATTATTATCATAAGCAAGGGGAAGAAAATAAATAAAGAAGGAAGGAAAAAGAAAGGGAAGGGAGTAAGGATGATCAATTAACAGAGCAAAATATATATGATAAGAACGTAATCATTGGTATATAGAAATATGTAAAAAGAGTATACAGATATATTAAAAGTACAAGAACTTCTCCAATAACAATGCATAAATAAATTATAAAACACTCTATATGTATATATACTTGAAACCATTAGGGGTATTTCACGGAGGTTTGGGAACTTCTTCCGCAGAAGGAGTATGGGAGGGTAGAGATCGTGCAATTACATTTAAAAAATTTGTGATTGGCACCCATAGTAAGTCACGTTTAATAGCCAGTGTAATGGGGTAAACATAGGCCCTGTCTAACCTATGGTGATAACAGACCCCATACCGCCAAGCCTGAAACGAGACTTTTGAGGCCTCCTTCCAAGATTTGGTGATCTGTTGAAACGCTACAGCTATAAGTAGATCAATAATGGAAGTGTTAGAAGTGGAAGAGGACCATATGTCTGAGATACTGCCTAAGAAAATATGTGAAAAATTAAAGGGAAAATGTGTCGAAAAAATTTTGTTAATCTGTTGCCACACATCATTTCAAAATTTATAAATCACGGGACATGTAAATAACATATGTTTAAGATCTGCCATTGAAGCTGAACAAGACCAGCAAGTGGAGGGAATAGAGGGGTCAATCATATTTAGTTTAGCAGGAGTAATCAAAAGTCTATTGTATATAAAAAATAAAGTTTGAGTTGTATTGGCTGCTCTAGACGACTTCCGTATCTTAATCCAAATTTTTTGCCATGTGAAGACAGAAAAAGAGTCCTCTAAATCTGATTCCCAGTCGTTTTCTACTTTAGATTTATCTCGGGTGTTAGAAGTATCCCGTAACTTCTTGTAAACTTGGGAAGCAGAAGAAGAAGCAAGTAAATAAGGGAGAGGAAGAGGAGAAGAGTTGGTATGAGTGATGGAATCAGAAAGGGAATCATAACTAGTTTGTGCAGCTGTACTCAGTAAGTTATATTTAAATTCAAAGGAAGTTGGTAAAGAAAAACGGGATTGAAGAATAGCAAAGGAAACACAAGTACCCTCGTGAAAGAGTTGGTGAGTCCAACTAAGACCAAGATCCTTCCAGTCCTTCCAAAAAAGCATCCTATTTCTTATTTTAATAAGGGGGTTATACCACAAGGAAGATTGCAAAAAACGGGAGCGATCATCTAAACCGTCCAGGAAAAGAGGAGAAAACATTTTCCGAGAGTTTTTAAGAATAGGAAGAGAGAATTTTTTGGGAATATGAGACAGTGACACAAATTCTTCAAAATTGAAGGGGTGAAAGAAAGAAGATTCAACTTCTACCCACAAAGGCTGAGAAGCGGTATCAGACACCTGGGCAGATAATAAGGAAACAGAATGTTTAAGGAAGAATGAGATATGATAAGAAGCAAAATCCGGAAAATTAACTCCACCCAACTGCTTAGGACATGTAAGTTTTGCAAAAGACATCCTAGCTTTCTTCTGGTGCCATAAGAATTTCGATAAGATGGAGTAAATATTTTTATAGCAAGATTTCGGGATATTAATTGGAAGATTGGAGAGATAGAACAAGATTATTGGAACTAACATCATTTTAATAGAGTCCAATCTGCCCCACCAGGATAAAAACAAAGGATGCCACCGAGTTGTAGAGTCTTTTAGAGTTGTTAATAGATTTTTAAGATTTAGTGCTACAGTGTCCTTAACTGAGGATTGAAACCACAATCCTAAATATTTGATCTTAGAAGGGCTCCAATGAAAAGAGGAGGCCAAGAAATCTACATGAAGACAAAATGTATTTAGAGGGAGGATTTCACACTTATCAACATTAAGTTTATAACCTGATACTTTCGCAAATTCAGAAACTTCAGATAAAAATGATGGAATAGAGGATTGGGGGTTAGAGATAAATAAAAGTATATCGTCCGCATAGGCAGAAAGTTTCAAATGTTTATCCCCATAAGGAAAACCGGTGATATCTTTATTCTCTCGGATTTTTGTCAAGAAGGGTTCTAGTGCTAAAATAAAAAGAAGAGGAGAGAGGGGACACCCCTGTCGTACACCTCTAAAAAGGGGAAACGAAGAGGAGACAAGACCATTCGCTAATATAAAGGACCTAGGAAAGGAGTACAGTAAAGAGATGTAGGCAAGGAATTTCGGGCCAAAACCAAACCAAACAAGGACTGCAAACATAAATTGCCAGTTAACCCTATCAAATGCCTTCTCGGCGTCTAATGCAATAGCAGCTAAAGAAGATTGGTAGGAGTGAGACTTACTTAGTACATTAAAAAAGAGTCTAGTATTGTCAGAGAGGTGACGACCCTTAATGAAACCACATTGTTCCCTACCAATTAATTTAGGTAAAATCTTGTCGAGACGAAGCGCTAGAATTTTTGCAAATATTTTATAGTCCAGATTGATTAGAGAAATAGGCCTATAGTTTTTACATAAGGTATGGTCTTTATTTTCTTTAGGAAGGAGACAAATTAAGGCTTCCTGAAAGGAGCTCCCAGATTGTTCGGACGATACAAAGAATGAAAATAACTGATGGAGTTTAGGAACGAGCAGATTGGAGAAATGTAAATAGAATTCTATCGTGAACCCATCTGGTCCAGGAGCCTTGCCTTTTTTAAGCACCTGAATAGATTCCAAAATGTCTTTAGGATCAACAGGTGCTTCCAAAGGGGCAAAATTGATATCTGGAAAGGAAGGGGAAGGGATAGATGATAAATAGTGATCAATGTCAGTTGACAGAGGAGGAGACTCCGGAGTATAGAGATTTTGATAAAAATTAGTGAATTCCAGTAGAATATCCTCATCCTTATGAAGAGTGATATTAGATGAAGAGACAATAGATTTGATTCTAGTACGTTCTCTTTTAACTTTAAGATATTTGGCAAGAAGATTACCTGCCTTATTTTGTGCAGAATAATACTTGCCACTGGATTTGAGTAAAAATAAACTTGCAGATTCCGTGGAAAGCTTATTAAAGGAGAATTTGGCTTTGAGAAGCTTATCCAAATCAGAACGAGACTTAGTTAAATAATAAGAGTGTTCCAATTGTTTAATTTGCAAGTTAATCGATTGTAAGGAGTGAGAGGCGGCGCGTTTTTTACGAGAAACAAATGAAATAATGAAGTCTCTAGAAGGAGCTTTAAAAGTGTCCCATAACACCTGAGGGGAAATTGTAGGAGATTCATTTTCTGTAAAAAATAGGGATGAAAATTCGAGGAAGGCTGGGGTAAACTTGGGATCCAAAAGGAGAGAGTTATTGAACCTCCACCTTCTGGTACCTTTTATGGGGGGAAGTAAATCCAGGCGTAAAGAAACTGGGGCATGATCAGAAATTAAAATAGAACCTATTTCAGAGTGGCGAATATGTTGAGTCAAGGCCTTAGAAATAAAAATGTAGTCAATCCGGGATTGGGAAGAATGAGCCGGTGAGTAGTATGTATATTCTCTAAGTGTAGGATGGCAGAGTCTCCAGGAGTCAACAAGAGAACGTTGGGAAATATGTGCATGGAAGAGGGCGAAAAGTGGCAATTGGATCTTCGATCTATAATAGGGTCCACAATTGTGTTACAATCCCCTCCCAAAATCAGATAATCATCAGAAGATTGCATCAAAGATGTAAGCATCTGGGGCCAAAATAATTTATCCTGTATGGTAGGAGCATATACATTAAAGATAGTTATAGGGATAATATCAATCAACAAAGATACAGTCACCCACCTACCATCAGAATCATTGGATTGACTTATAACTTTGATATTTAACCGTTTATGACAGAGAATAGCAACACCATTACGTTTCCCCGAACCAGGGGATGCGAAAACGTGACCCACCCAATTACGCCGTAATTTGGTGATTTCGGCTTCTTTTATATGAATTTCCTGTAATAACACAATATCCCCCTGTAAACTTGCTAAATGGGATAAAACACGTTGCCGCTTAATGGGGGAACCCAAACCTTTAACATTCCAAGTAAGTATAGTTATCGACATCTAACAAATATAACGGATATCAAAAAGTTGTGTGAGAATCAAATATGTACAAAAGGCAATAAAGTACAAAGCATCTTATAAAAACTTGAGAGAAAATAACATTGTTCTTAGAGGAGTAATAATAGAGTAAGGAAGAGAAATATGACATAAGAGAAATTCTTGGAGAAAAGAAATTATAAGCAGAGAGGCATGAAAGGAATAAGTTGAGAGTTAGAAATAGGGAAGGAGAGAAACAACAGAGATAGAAAAAAGACCAAAGAAAAGAGCAAAAAGAGTAAGTAATAAGTGATAAGGGAAAGAAGAGACACGTGGTGCAAAAAATAAAGGTACAAAACGACAGACACGAGGGATGAAGAAATAAGCTAACAAGTAGACATACCACAAAAAGGAATGAAGAACGGGGTTGGTGAAGCCACATAAGGAAGACGGGACACTGAAAACGGGAAACTCCAGGACGACGGTAAGGAAGGGACATCCGCTAGGCAAGTTGAGGAGAACAGGGAACGACGAAGGACCACAAAAAATCGCTACCTAATGGGGGAAAGAAGAAGGAAAAGTTAATCCGACAAAATGGTACAAAAGACATTAGGGGAGAAACTAAACAACACTAAAGTTGAAAACAAACAGATACTACTACAATACATAAAACCATCATGACTGAGGCACTTCCATGGACTCTGTTCTGCAGCTGTTCAGAAATTGCTGGAGTAACATTGGATCTTCATAACTGGTAGTTTTATTATTATGAGTCACTTTAAAAAGGCAGGGATGGAATAAGCCGTAGCGCGCATTTATGCTGCGTAGTGCAGGTCTCATCTCCAAGAACTTTTTCCGACGGTCCGCAGTCACTTTAGCATAATCTTGGGCGAAGAAAAGAGTAGAACCATTCCAAGCAATTTTCCCACGCTGTTTGGCAGCCTGAAGAACTCTAAGTAGATCCGTATACTCCAAAAAGTACAAAATGACTCCTCTTGGCTTAGTAGATGATGAGGGAGAAGAACGGGATAATGTACCTAAGCGATGTGCTCTTTGAATATTTAATGAGGGTGTTTCAGGAAGACCCAAAAGAGTTGGTAAAAAGGATTTGAAAAAAGAAATCGGATTAGCACCTTCAAGGCCTTCAACTAATCCGTAAAAGCGCAGATTATTGCGCCTATTTCGATTTTCCAAATTCTCAATTTGTTGCCTAAGTTGAACAACCTCCTTAGAAAGAAGAGGAACTTGAGCCGTGAGATTTTGAACAGAGTCAATCCGTACTTCTAGGTCTCCAACTCTCTTTTCAGTGAGAGACCAGTTGGCTTCCAGATTCTGAAGTCTGACGTTAGTTTCTTCCAAATGCGGCTTGAGAGCGCGAATCTCGTCAAGAAGGAGTTCCATAGATATCGGGGATGAAGAATTGGTGGGAGAGGGTGGGTTAGTTTTTACCCGCTTGCCAGAAGTAGATGGTGACGCAGAAGGTATGTTGGAGCTTTGTTTAGCGCTTAAGCGAGGAGTAAGCGGTGCAGTAGATTTGGCGCCACCAGAGTCTTTGGTGCTATCTTCAGTGTGCTCCTGTAGAATATCAAAAGGATTATTGACCTCTAAACTCGCCTCGGTGGAAGGACGAGCACCACTAGAGTTGCCGCGAGGCATGGTGATATATAGAAAAACACACAGAGTCCTTTGAAAATAAACCAAGTGAAGACTTGGGAAAAAATGCAAAGAGAATGAAAAAAAACACCAGTCCAGTCCAGGCAAAAGTCAAAAATAATGTTCCATAGTAACTGCAGGCAGAGAGGAAATGGCAACGATGGAAGGGACACCAGAAGGTCAAATAGAATAAGCGTTGCCCAAAAGAACTGAAAAGATAATGACAAAAAAGGGTAGCCAACTGTTAACCTGCATCGTCATGCTGAGGTCGATGAAAAAACAAAATGGCGGCCGCGACGGTGAGGTAACAGAAAAAACATTAAATTAGGCTTGTTAGGCTCACCCTTTGAAAAAATAGCGGCAGCATTCCAACGAGCGGCAGTTCCGATTGCCGGAACCAGCAAGTCCGACGTTTTTCAGTAGTGCAACATTGCCAGCAGAAGTCGCGGATCCTCACGTCTCGGCGGAGCTCCCGAGAACAGCGGCCATCTTCTGAGGCTCCGAAGCCACGCCCCTCTCCCTCTTTCTTTTAAATCAATGCCAAATCTGTTGGCTTTCTGGAAAGCATTAAAAGCCTGGCTTTTCAGATCCTGCTAATTTTCTCTTAAGGCTCAACTCATTGTGGTCCTTTCAGCCAGCGTCAAGATGCCGGTTGGGCATTCAAGCGCTTCGTATAAACCCTTAACATAACTAAACATAACATAACATAACATAACCAATGTGTTTGGCAGAGTGACCTGTGCTTGTGCCATTGTAACAATATATTGAGAAACAAAGCACTTGCCATTTTATCCTGGTTTGCCCTATATACTCATCCCCTAGATCCTCCTCTTTAAATCTGGTGTCGCGCAAAACAAATATCAGACATTTCAGGTTAGGCCTGGAATTTTAGAAAAATTGTCCTTGTTTGATATCTGTTTTGCAGTGCTGAATTTTATCAAGCGTGCACAAATCATTAGAAAACGTTATGAACTTTTACATATACAGTGATAGCACTGTATGAAAATGATATAACGTGTTTAAAGTTGAGACATATGCTATATATGGCTTAAGCCACAGGGAATATGCAAGTTGTGAGGAACCTCCTAATCTTTTGCTGCTTTTAGATCCCCTGCACTTATATTTCATGCCTTGTGATTTGCTGATCAGCATGCTTTTTTAACTTTTTATCATGGTTATTGCACTTTTATATAAGTTAATATCTTTTATGATTATTGTATACGGAAATGTCTTTTTAAAAATGACATATCATGCCGAATAATGACTGATTGAGCTGACTTCACACATTTCTGTAGCACCACCTAATGCCCCTGAAACAAATTTACAGAAACCATAAATGCAATATACTATCAATTTTCAGACTGCATCAATAAATCTAACTGAATTTGTAGAGCACAATTAATCACTCTTGAGGGTATCCTGGTGCTAAGAACCTTCTGCTGAAAAGTGTTCAGTTGAACAGCCAGGTCTTGTGTCCTTTCCTGAATTTCTGCAGAGAGGATGAGGTGCAGAGGTTATGGGGAAGTAATTCCAGGACTTAGACGCGAGGCAAGAGAAGGAGCGTCCTCCACTGTTGCTTTGGCGGGTTGTGGCCAAGGGAAAGGAATGTAGAGTGCAGGTGTCTGGAGGGTAGGTGAACATTCAAGCGGTGGTTGATGTATGGTCTTAGGTCATGTAGGGCTTTGTAGGTATGGATCAGCATCTTGAATTGACATCTCTTCTGAATAGAGAGCTAGTGGATGTTCTTGAGGTGAGAGGTGATGTGGGTCTATTTAGGGAGGTTGAGGATGAGTCTGGCTGCTGAGTTCTGTACAGTCTGCAGTATTTTGAGGAGGGGCGTAGTGATCTCAACATGTAGAGCTTTGCTGTAATCCATATGGCTGTTGACCAGGGTTTGAGTGACGGTCTGTCTGGTGCTAACAGGAAGCCATTTGAAAGATATTATGGAGCATGCAGAGAGTGAAAAAGCATGCAGAGGAGACTGCATTTATCTGGCTTTTCATGGTGAGTTTTCTATCCAGGATGATGCCATGGTTTCGGGCATGGTCTGTGGGGAAGGTTGAGGGTCCTAGTTCAGAAGACCACCAGGAGTTGTCCCATGGGGAAATGTTGTTCCCAAAGATCAGTACTTCTGTTTTGTCTGAGTTGAGTTTTAGGCAGTTATTTTTACTCCCATCAGCTATGCTCATCATGTGCCTGTGGAAGTTGGTTTTCAAGGCAGTGGCATCTTTTGATGGGGCTCCGACGATGTTGACCACGGGGTCATGTAGGCGTTGAACAGTGTGGGGCTGAATGAGGAGCCTTGACAGATGCCACAGATGATGTTCTTTAGTTCCTAGGTGAAAGGTGGTAGTTGGATTCTCTGGTTTCTTCCCACCAGGAAGGATTCGGCCCATTTGAGGACATTTCCTTGGATTCCAATGTGGTGAATTCTCTTGGTAAGGGTGTGGTGGGATATGGTGTTGAAGGCTGCTGAGAGATCAAGGAGGATCAGGGTCTTTGTTTATCCCGGTCATGGAGGGTTCTGATTTCATCAGTGGCTGTGATCAGGGCAGTTTTGGTGCTGTGGTTGGTGCAGAATCCAGATTGGAAGGTGTCCAGAACATTGTTCTTTTGCAGGTGTTCCGTGAGTTGATGGTTGCTAGCTTTTTCTAGGACTTTGGCGGGAAATGGGAGAAGATAGTTGGGACAGTGGACTTGAAGTTGCTGGGATGGGTGGACAGTTTCTTGAGGAGGGGTTTGAAGTCTGCTTGTGTCTATTCTTCAGGGAAGGTGGCAGCTGTGATGAATGCATTGAGTATGGCGGTGACCTCTTTGCAGATCACCTTGCTCTAGAGGTGGAAAATGTGGTAGAGACAGGGGTCCATGTGTGCTCCTGAATGGATGGTGTTCATGAGATCTGTGCGGTCTAGAGTAGTGAGCTGGTGCAGGTGGTGAGCAGGTGTTCAGGGTTACCATCTGTCGGAGCGAGGAGGCTGTGGATCTTGGCAACGGTGAGTTGGGGTTAGAAGTATTTGTATATGTTGCATATTTGGTGTAAGAGGCAGTAATTATAAGCGGCAAGGCAGTCAGTCCAGGCGTGGAACAAACAGCTGGGGGAGCTGATGTAAGGACCTGTATAGAACTGCTATTCCCTTATGATGCATCCACTTTCCTGGAGAAACACATACTTATATGATCCAGATAAACAGTTGAACATTTTTTACCATGGAATCCTACTACCCAATAAAGACATGGCTAGTGTGTTGAACCCTCACACCAACATCTGGAACCATGACCCTTTCTTATTTGCTGCATCATTGAAATGCTCAAAGCATGAATGTGTTCCCTTTCACCTACCACACAGGTTACTCACTAGCAACAACTACTATGTGTTATGGAAGTTGTAAGACTCTTTTGATGGCAATCTACTTTTCAGTGACATTTACTTTCAATTGAAAGACCAAAGGAATGTTGTCATGTAGTATCCAATACCAATCATAAGACATATTACGGGTTGAGGTTTGCAACCTAGAACAAGGTATCACATGTCTCCATAATACCAGGACATGATAGGTATCCAACTACAGAGGCAATTGCTACAAATGGGAACGCAGATCTGTATGCAGTTCAAACATGCTAATAGAATATGGGTACAGTGTGTGTATGGCCCATGAAAGTGACATCACCTGCATTCTCAGAAGAGCTAGTGAACGACAAGTTGTTGAAAGACAAGGTGTCACTGAAGACAGAAAAAGCTCAGAGCAGGAGAAGTCCAGATTTTGTGGCCAGGAAGTCCTCTATGACGACTGGATGCTGCTCTATGTGTTGCCCAGTGAAGCTTTCTACCTCCGGAGGCAGTCAGATTTCCTCAGTGGGGCAAAGCTGCAGGCTGTAGCTGTGTAAGGTTTGACGCCGTTGGATGTTGTTAGGTTTCACTCCCATTGAAACAGATTTTCTTCCGCAGAGAAGAATGTAATGGGCGCTGTGGCAAAGTCAGGCCCACTGATAATGCAGCCGTGGCATATCGCTCTCTTAATGGTTCTGCAGGCAAAATATTAGCAAAAGGTGACTAAGGCCCAAGTTTTAGGGATAGGCAGGGGGAAAGTATTTTATTTTGTAATCTACGGAAAATTAGTGAACTTAATCAAAAATATAAATGACTCACAAATTTAAGTTACCCTTGTGAATCAGGCCCTCTATCCTTTAAACAAGACATCAAAATCTTCAGCTCACTAAAGTACCCAGGCATTTAAATATTTGACAATACCCAGGAAAAGACCTGCAATTAGCATTACCGCAATCACCAGGTTTAGATTCAGAAACTCTGCTCTTGGGAAACTCAAAACAAGAATGGAAATGCACGCACAGCTCAGAATGTTGCAGGCTATGTCATTATTCAGCAGAAATCCTAGCTAATGTTGTATGGTGCTGCAACAGCCTCTCAATTGATCCACCAATTCTCTTACTCCCATTCTTTTGATGAGTAGGAATCAGATCTTGGACTATGGCAATCAAAGACTGTGAAGAAGATGAGATTTTAAAATTACAAACTAATTAACAAATCAAAAAACATGCTGTAAAACGACACAAAGTAAAAATGTGTAAAATGCACCGGGCAGCCATATTCACTGGTTGGATGATGTTAGACTTCCTTGTAACAAATAGAAGCTTTAGAAAATGCTGAACCCTGCACAAATGTATTTGAGAACTTGACCTTAATGTGGCATGCTTAGCATTGTCATCAGAACCGCAGATTGATTTCGTTTATAATAGATTATCTTTCTTAAGCAACATGTTCTTGTTTGCACTAGGGGCCCGATTCACAGAACTAATTTAAGACGAAATCCTAAACTTACTACCATTTTGGTATTCACAGAAGGCACTTATTCATTTTGGTATTCACAGAAGGCACTCACCCATTTTGGTATTAACAAAAGGCACTTACTCATTGATGAGTAAGTGCCTTCTGTGAATACCAAAATGAGTAACTTACTCATTTTGAGTAACTTACTCATTTTGAGTAACTTAGTCATTTTGGTATTCACAGAAGGCACTTACTCATTGATGAGTAAGTGCCTTCTGTGAATACCAAAATGGTAGTAAGTTTAGGATTTTGTCTTAAATAAGTACTGTGAATCGGGCCTGCTGTTTGAACTTTCAATCTATTCCGTGTTCATATAATGCTAAATGGAAAATCGCAAAATTGAATAATAATTCTTACTTACATGAAATACGAAAAACATTACCTAATTAGAAAACTGCAAGTAAATGTGTCTGTCTTTAGTATAGTTCATTGTCATGCAGTGAAACATTGAATAAATGACAGAATAGGCTCTACATTAAGCCTCCCTGGGAACCAAGGTTAACGCTTCCAGAAACACAGCTGTTTGGTGACGTCTGTTACATTTTTAATAGTAGAATGTTGACTTTGTTTTATTTCCATGGGAAAGGAAGAATCAAGCCTGCTCACCATTGAAAGATGTATTTTCATTGGACCACAGTGATCTCACCTGCAACAATGTGTTTACATGTGGTCATGTATTTTATATTAGTGCATGTTTCTAGTTAGACAGCTCTGTTCTGTGGCTATTCTTCTACTGCTACTACTGCTTATAGTACTGCTGCCTGCCACTTTGGAGGTGATTCTCCTAGACTCTCAATTTTCTATTCCCATCCTTGACGGTTGTAGCAACTGCTGCACCTGTTGCCCCATCATTTCCCTTTAGAGCCTTCATTTGTTCAGATTGCTACTGCAACTGTATGATGATGCTCTTTGGATATCGAGACTCAGATGAGATTCAGGAGCTGCTCTTTATTTGGAGATCGACTACCTAATTTGATTATTAAAATGTATGCTCCTTTTATCTCACTCTTTTCTTAAACTTTTTATGAGTTCTAATAACTTTTGATTTTGGTCCTCTATTTAGAATAGTGATCAAGGGCCAGATGTACGATGAGCAAAATTGCGCCTTGCAAATTGCGACTCATTTGCGAGTTGCATTTTGCGAGGTTCAATATACCATGTACAACAGTGTGGAACACACTGTTTGCGATTCCCAATGGGGTCGCAAATTGCAAGGCTCATTAATATTAATGAGCCTCTTGCAATATTCAAGCCCATTGGGAATGACAGGCCCCCCCAGGTACTGGGGTCTGCTGGGCTCAGCAGACCACCATTTCTGGGACTGCTTTAAAATAAAGCAGTTTATTTCTTATCAAATGCAGCCCGTTTTCCTTAAAGGTAAACGGGCTGCTTTAAAAAAAAAAAATGAAACGTTTTCGTGTAATTTTTTTAAGGGTAGGTAAGGTCCCTGGGACCACTGCCTGCCCTTAAAAAATAATTTCAGAGACAGTCACAAAGTGGAAGGGGGCCCCAGGGGACCCCTTCCAAATTGCGACTGCATTACCACCCTTTTGAAGAGAGTGGTAATTTGCAAGAGTTTTGCCACTCTAATTGCGGTCACAAAACATTCATACGTTGGATTGCGGACGGTATTAGGAAGGGAATGCCCCTTCCTAATAGTGACTTGCAATTCCCAAATTGCACTTCGCAAATAAATTGCGACTTGCTATTTAGGAATTGTACATGGCACAGGGCCATTTTGTACGTGCAAATAGGTTGCAAACCCATTTGCGCATGCAATTTAGGGTCTTACATCTGGCCCCAAGTCCTTTATGGAACAGGCTTGTCATTTTGCATTATTATTGATTCTAACAATATTTTTCTTGATACATTTCTGTAAACTGATTTATCTGATTTACTAATTGAATAAAACCAAAAATAATTGTATTAATCCCTTTATGAGAATAAAGGTTTTCAAAACTAATCCCTACTTTCATTATTCACTGAACTTAAGAAATGATAAATTTAAAATCAATTGATATGATTTGATTTAGCTTCCATTCTAAAATGTTGGCAAAGATCTGTCGCTTAGAGGAAGATATTGGCACAGAGGTGGAGCCCATTCCTGTAAGTTACTGGTTGAATTGGTACTGGAAACTTAACTTTGGAATATTTTTGCACTATCAACTGTATCAATCCTACAGACATGCAGCTTGTAAGCGACTTCGTAAAGTTTTTAAAAATTGTATCAGCTAAGCGTTAAGCCTTTTATATAGTTTCATTCTAAATGAAGGAACACTCTAGAACACCACTGTGTTGACAGAACTTAAGTGTGCAAACCACTTAGTAAATCTCACTCCTGAAAGCGATCAGAACTTACAGAGACTTTTTGGGCCATTACTGTGAGAAAGGAATCCCAGGCTTATAGTGTTTTAAATCTTTAATTGGATTGTTTTAATTTACAAACTTAATATTATATTAACGATTTTCATATATTAATGTGTTTTTGTAATGTGCTTAAGAACCATGCAATAAAGGTACTATTATAATTATAATTATAATAATTATTATAATAATAAGAATTATTATTATTATTATTATTATGAATCTATCTCCTCATCCGCAAGTCGTTGTTCCAACTTGCGGAGTAATGGTATGCGGAATCACAACGCGGTCGTTCTAAAGACCGCGTTGTGATTCCCTGCGGGGACAAAGATTTGCGGTAAACGTTGTATACCTATTATTATTATTATTATTATTATTATAATTATTATTATTATTATTACCAGAGAAAACATCATTACATTAGCAGCTGTCACACTGGAGAGGGTGAGGAAAGTAGAGTGAGGAATCTCTTCATCACATTAAGATGCCTAATGGGCTCTTTAAATTGATCCAAGAAGCAGTTGGGTTCTGAGCCAAAGACAGTGGAACACCTATGAGAGTGGCGAGTGCTGCATACCTTGACACTGGAACAGGGGACTTCTGAGTCCCACACTAAGCCTAAGAACTAGCTGAAGATGCACGTCAGAGCACCTCCGATTGAAAGCACACTGACAAGCTTTAAGCAGACCCCTCCGTTTTGTCTATGTAAATATTTTGTACCATCACAGGTATGCCAATCCTTTCAATTGTAGGGACCCTGCACATTGGGCATGATGAGGCCTCTAGCAAGCCCCCTAACCGGCCATTCAGAATTAAACAGACCCATCACCTAACAATACAGACTTTGCTGAGATTAGGGACAGTACCTGTTATGCTGCACCAGGGCTCCCTCGATGTCACAGAAGGAAGCATAGGACAGAGTTTGTCCTCAGTTGTTGGACATTTTGTAGTCTGATACTGTTGCTTCTTGGCACAATATTGACTCACAATTCAATGGCAGCAGAACTAAGCACCCAATGTCAAACAACTGAAGTGCAGCACCTGCCTTCCCTAGTCTCTGAAAATGACACAGATTAGATTAATCTCCTGTCTCAGCCAATGGCTAATTTTTGCTACAACATCTCCCCTGCTACCTCAGGGAGGCTGGTTTGTCATTTATCTATTATAGAGCCCGGCGATACCACTGTGGTGGCCTGCAATAAAGCCATGCTACCAGTAAAGCATTTGTAAGTAAGGCTGTCATCCACAAACTCAGCTTATTGGATACACTAGAGCCAACCACTATGCATTTGCTATGCCAAGCAGAACCTCATTACGTGAATTCGTCATTTGTGAGACCAACTAGGCAACTTCTGATCCAGGAGGTAGAAGGCTCCAAAGTACCACAAACCCAGTTAAACACAGATGCATTTGCATCACACTTGAAACAATAATAAAGGAACCCACAAACATTGGCTCCAAGGTAGGAGCAATGGACTCCACTATATCATTTGAAATCATATCTGAAATCAAGTCAGAGAGTGGAAAAAGCTTGTTATAATACTAGACTCACAACATCAGAAAAATCCATTGAAGACATGGAATAACTCTTAAAAAACTGCCTAGATTGGGGGAAGCACATGCGGAAAAAATTTAGGGAACATTTGGACCTTAAGTACTGCTTGAGGTTGACAAAGTATGCTTGCATCTGTGACACCTGCAGAAAGCAGAAATAGATAATATGATGGGCTTCTTATGTGCCCAAACTAATGTTTCATACCACCTTAAGAGTTTCAACGGGCATACAGAATTAGACCAAGAAATGTAATAAAATCCTCACAACCACACCCAATAATTGTCTGCTACTTAAGAAATTAACAATCCCAGCGGGTCAGACAAACGACCTTCAAACATGGATCTTTCTCCCTGGGTGGCTACACATTTACTGTCTCAACAGATTTCTTATTTGAGACCAATATGAAAATGAAGGCCTTTCTGTTGCTATGACCAAGGCTTTGCAAATAGGTTGTAAAATAGGATTGCTGGAACCCTCAACTAGGAGGATTACAGGAAGGGGCAAATCGTTTGAATTCATGGATCCTAGAAACCAAGACCAAGAACGCTTCCTCAACAGTCTCAAAACTACAGACATTGCAATCTCAGTAGAAACAAAACAGATGCAGAGCCAGTGCTCTTACAGAATTGCAAAGCAAGACCTGACACACAACACAGAGACACAGACACTGCTGAGTTCTCTGTGTTTGGTAAAGAGAACATAAGGGACTCACCCAAGAGCATCTCACACCAATTATGGTACAATCGCTCTTCAGCAGAGACCACCACCCACCATGGGAGCACTCATTCTTGATCTACTACCCACACATTGCTGCACATATATCTGACCACTCATACTACCTTAGACTCCAGTCGATTAATCACTGTGTGTTTCCTTGTGACGGAAAACACCAGCAGCTCGCCTCGAAACACTGCACAGTCATATCAATGGCTGATAGCAAGCCAATCTCACCTCTACTTACCATTCTTTTGATCAGTGGAAATGGGGTTTTCCACTGTATCAAGTGAAAGTGGATTCCACCTACTTTTCTTCCTAAAGGGCTGATGTGCCACTTCTACAAGAGACCCACCTGTCCATTGAAAGGTCAAGGAAGTAGAAGCAAGACTGGGTCAGCAGAGCTGTATTCAGGAGCCAGAATCCAATGACAGCTGGGTCGTCCACCATCAAGTCTAACACATGTGCAGTTGTGATACTCTTAGAGGAAGTACCTGCTGCACAAACCTGGAGTAATCTAGAGAGAGAAACGTTTTGCAAAGTTTCTGAGATCATTGTCTTTGTCTGTTACTCTAATTTATTTTAAAAGGGGATCCTTTCTTATCTCTCCAGGATTCTTGCAGAGATTAGCTCCCCTAACGCAGTGATAAGTGAAGACTGGAACTTAGTAATAGACCTAATTCTGGACAGTACCAGTCCAACAGACCACAACCATTCAAATGAAAGAGTGCTACTTGGTGATGTTATCCAGAGTCATGTCCTGGTTGATGTCTGGAAAACTACCAAACCTGAACAACATGAATTTCACCTTCCTGTCAAGTGTGCATGGTACCCTCTCAAGAACAGATGGTATCCTCATCTCTGGCTCCCTACTACTGAATGTGGTAACGAGTGGGATCTTAGAGTGTGCAGACTCAAATCGCTCATCAACACAACTGTGCCTTGCTTTTAGGCTCTGCTCTTAGCCAAATCATGAAAATTAATAGATCTAAGAAATCTGCTGGAAAGCTCCTATTACAGTACTATATTTGCATATAATTAGTAGAAAATGTGGGCTCGGTAGAACTTGCACAAATCTCAGGCCGATGAAAAATACTTTTTCAAGCTAGAATTTAATTAATAATATTTTTATCCCTCTATGAGTCTTTATGTGACAGGGTTAACTCAATGCATATCATTTTTAAAAGTTGATGGAATTCAGTTCAAAGGGTATACCCGGAAGCCATGTGGCAAACACTCTGACCATACTTTTTGTGTGCCTGGTAACTTAAAGTGGTATGAAGTATCCAAACATGGATCCCTGTGCTTGCTATAAACAGATTACTAAGGGCCCTATTACAGGTCTGGCAGTCCGAGGATCGCCAGACTTGTGGTGGCGCAGTGGATCCAGCCACCGCCGCACCAGTGGTCCAACCCCCCCCCCATTAGTAGTTGGCCAATCAGACCGCCATTGAACCACCGTTCCCTGGCTTTGGAGCGGTGGTCAGTTGCCTTAATATGCTTGGCTTGAGCCCCACGGTCCCGCCAAGCATATTACAAGTTTCCTCTCCACCAGGGTTTACATGGAGGTTCTTTCTCCATGTAAACGTTGGAGGAGAAGAAATAACAGGGCCCCCTGTACGTCAACCACATGTGGATGCACACAGGGGGCATAAAATGTTCCCCCAGCGTGCCTGCACATAGGTTGCTGCACGGCATGGGCATTCGATTCTATGCCGCGCAGGAACCTTGTAGTGCTGTCCCATTGCAATGTCTTTTTGAAAGCCACTGCGTCCTTTGAAAGAGGCACCATCATGAAACCACAATACCACCCGCCTGCCAGACTACTGAAAAGTTGTAATCTGGTGGGTTGGTGGCAGCCACTTTCTGCGGAGCGGTGGCACAGCGGTTTGCAGCGCTGTGTCACCGCTCTGTAAAAAGTCAGATTCGGGCCCTTAAGGTGGTATGACCACTGAATCTCAAAAATGCAGAACTATAAATTACTTGTATATGTCTGATGTTCTATGAAGATACAGAGTGAAGCACTGCAACTAATGGAATTGAGCTCCGAGGGAGTATTGTTGTCAGTAGAGTACAAGGCTAAGTTTCAGGAATTATGAGGATTTATTTAATCGTATGTAAAAGCACTATATTGCCCTAAACTCATGGAATCCGACCCTCATGTGGACCTTTCTGCAATAATGTATGATCCTGAAGTCATAGCATGGTCCTAGGAAATTCTGACTTCAAATAGTAGTATCTGTTGGGATGAGAACATCACCTGCACTGTATATAGTTTTGTCCTTAGCCTTGCATGTCCAACTTCAAAAAACAGGTATACAGATTTCTTTATTTTGGACATCAGGCTAATCTAGCATGTGTGTAAATATCTAGGCCAGGCCTTGGCATGAGAATGTTCCTAGACCTAGGGGAGAGGGCGCAACAAGCAAACCCTCAGTAGTGACAGACAACAATTGTCACAGGATCATGTGTGAAGTACAGTATTGGAAACATACCGTGTTTTAAAGTGATCCTAGTGTGAAGGTTTGTCCAAGCCTTTTTACCTTTGTTGCAGAAATGGGAGTCTATTGCCCTCACATACATTTCTGCTGGTAGCAGTGTTCCTGGAATTCTACCGCCCAGATCCAGAGTGCGTGAATAAATATGCATTGTGTGTGACAAGCATATTACACCCTGCATGAATGCTTGAGTGAACCACTGTGACATAGGCCTGTAGGTTTCATTCTAGAAGCGTCTAGCCTGTTCATGTGCACATGAAGGAGGTGAGGTTGCTTTCCCAGACAGTGGAGGTGTATTGTTGACATTCCTGAAGCATGAGGAGGGAACTCAGATACTGAAGCAGCAAAAGAGGAGACCGACTTCAGCTCAGAAATTCAATTAGGTTCTAATGCAGAAGGCTGCTGATTAGTCTTTTCAGCTCTGTCATTGGTGAATGATAGGGGTGAAGAGTGTGACTACAATTTCTGCTGCTATATTGTGAAAGGTTCTTTTAGATGGATGGTCAGCCTTTTATCTCTCTTTTTCTATACTGTCAGGTGGAGACTGCTCACAGCTGTAGGAAAGTGGGTTTCTGCAGCTGTAACCACCCCCACTTTTTGCCAGATTTTTGATGCACCTTGACTGAGTGTGCCCTGGGTCCCTGCTAATCAGGTTCCCAGGGCCTGTGTTCTTTCCCAAAACTGTGCCTTTGTTTTCATAATTGGCCCACCTCTGGCCCACCTATAAGTCCCTTGTAAAAGGTCCCACTGGTACCAAGGGCTATGTGATCAGAGAAGCCTCTGAGGGCTGCAGCATGTATTGTGTCACCTTCAGAGATCCTCACCCAATACACACTCACACACTGCCTTTGCAGACTGTGTGTGCTGATGCAGAAAAAACTTGAAAGCCGACATGAACACATCCCTGTGTGTCATGCCTACCTACCACTGCCTCTGGCCTAGGTAAGCCATCCTCTAGCAGGTCTCACAGTCCAAAGGCCGGGTGTACTATACCACAGTTGAGGGCATAGCTGCATGAGCAATATGGCCCTACAGTGTCGCCGCCCATTCACAAACTTTGTAAGTACAGTGTAGCTATGTTGAGTACATGGGCTGGGGGATGGTCATTACGAACTCCACAGCTCCATGATTGCTTTACTGAATGCTAAGAAGTTTGGTATCAAACTCCTCAACATAATAAACCCACACTGATGCCAATGTTGGATTTATTACAAAATGCACTCAGAGGGCATCTTGGAGATGTCCCTTGAAAAACAACCAACTCTCTCATGTGAAACTGATTGGTCTGCACCAGCCTGCCACACACAGACATGTTTCTGACCCCCTGGGGTGGGAGCCCTGTGCTCTTATGGGTCAGGGACAAAGGCTGCTTATGGTGGAGGTGCTTCACTCCTACCGCTTAGCCGGAACAGCATTCAGGGCAGTGAGCCTCAAAGGATACTTGTGCCTTGAAATGCTAGCAAGGGTCTCTCCAGATAGTGGTGGTGCCCGCCACCGTGACCAGGCCCCACTTTTGGTGGCAAGGTCAGCTGGAAAATTAGTAGTCTGGAGAGGTGTGTCCCCTCTCAGACAGAACCAACGCTAAGGTGCCCTGGTCTGAAGGGACCCCCTCCTCAGAAAATCCTTCATCTTGAATGGAAGGATTCGACCCAATCAGATTAGGGGAATGCCCCCTTCTCAAAGGGAGGGGACATTCTAAGGGTGTAGTCACCCTAAAAGCAAGTAGCCCATTGGCTACCATCTGCCAGTACCTGTAATGCCCCTAAATTCAGTATTTAGGGGCACCCCTGAACCTTGATCCTCCGATTCCTGTGACCCAAGAAGAAAAGGATTTAGAAGACGCCATGCAGCCGAGCCTGGAAGACGACTACTGATTTGGCCCCAGCCCTACCGATCTGTCTCCTGCGAAGAAGACCCTGCGAAGAAGACAGCGACCTCTAAGAACCCCAGGAAGACTGTCACTCTTCAACCAAACACAGATCTCCTGAGGACCGAGGCCCTGTGCAAAAGGAAACTACACCAAGGATTCTGGATCCAAGCGTATCTGCGACCCCTGTCCACTCTGCACCTGATGCCCACTGCCGGAATCTGAGTGGCTCACCTGTCCTGTGAAGTATCCCCAGTGATCCTGAACTCATCTCCATCAGTGGCTGACCTCTCCGGGACCCCACGGAGTTGCCTCCAGCCTCTACACAAATGGTCCCCCTGACTGTGACCGTCTCTGACCCAGAAGATTCAACACCAAAAGGTACCCCAACTTCCCCAGCCCTCCGGCCCTGGGGAACTCAACTGACAGTGCCTCGATCTCCCCAGCCCTCCAACTTACTGTCCCAGCCAGTGGTCACCTTCAGCCAGCCTCATGCTCCGAGCCTGCATCCTCTTTTTGCAAACGTGATTCCTCATTGAAACGTATTGGGCTCCAGAAGCTGATTTTTCACACTGCATCCGGCCGCCCTGTGCCCCTGGTAGTGTAGCTTTGGTGCTGCCTTGTGGCCCCACTGTGCTGATCTTAGCCCCCGGGGCCGGTGCCATGAAGCCACGGGTACTCACCTGCAAACCATGCCTCTTTAGGTTGAAATCTTTTTAATTGATTTGAAAAAACAATGAGTTGCAGCAAGCACTGAAGCCCAAATTGTGGAAACCATGCCTCATTGAGGTGCCCCCAGTCTCCATTGATTTACATTGGGCCTAGTGACCTCTGCATTCTGCACCCGGCCGCCCCAGTGCCGCTGGTAGTGCAGTACCTACCTGAAACTGAACCTTGCCCAGTGATGGTCAAAACCCCCGAACACTGGGATTGTAAGTCGAGTAACACTGTTTTCTTCCCATAGGATTTGCATTGTGCTTTACCTATTGAACACAACTGTCTATCTTTCACATTTCTAAGTGCTACTGTTTCTGATTGACGAATACAAAAGCATTTCTAAGACTGTAAATCATTTCTTCTGCCTTGCAAAATCAGGCTGCATTTTCTGAAATATTACTGCTTTGAAAACTGTTACTTTCCTGCAACTGAGTATTTCTTGGTTTGAGAAATAAAATAATGAAATAATAATGTTTTGTCAGTCTGTGAGTGTGTGCAATCATGTCGTGCCTGAGTGTGTGCAATAGATGCTTAACAATACCCTCTGTTATGCCTAACTGATCGATCACACTACCACAAATACTGCTTTTAGTAATATCTATTTGAGCCTCTGTAAGCCTCTGGTGAGTCACTGACTTTGTGCACAATATACCTTACATTGATATAGTATATACAGAGCTATTGTGGGTGCTCCAGGCTGGAGACTACCCTGATGCGAGGAGCATCAATTAAGACAAAGACTGACCCTGGAAGACAGTCTGAGAAGGGCAGAAGAAAAGAGAACTGACATACTGAATTTACATCACTTGACTGCTTGTATGAGCTTGGGGTCTGTTGAACCACTTGTTGTTCCAGTTCCAACTTCTCTCTGACCAAAGAAAGGGTGCTCCATAGATTACTCAGAGGAATGTTGCACAACCAGAGCTGGTGTCTACATGGCATTCAGCCTCCCAGAGGTAAGAATACATCACCTAGAGTATGATCAGAATACCTGAAGTATGATCCCTATGAAGAAGTATCTACCTATACTGGAATGCCTGGAAGTGAGCTGCCTGAGAAGAGAGGAAAGGGAAGGAGCAAGCCAACTCTGCAGGAGATTCCCAAGAGTGTGACTAGTGTGATCCTGGTTCAGAGCCGGTCTTCCTAGCTGCAAAGCCTGAAAACTGAGAGGAAGTCTGCAACACTTGCTCACTGTGAATCTGAGCAGACAGTGCTTACCGGAAGTACACTGAGAGTACGATCCAGCAATTGAAGTGTCAAGCACCGAGAAGCAGCCCAAATGTTGGAACCTTGACCCAAGAAAACTAGAAAGGAACTGTATCACCGCCAGAGCCCCAAGCAAGGTCAGCCCTGCAGAGCCACTGGCTCACTAACCAGCCTGAATAGAGGAGGGCCCAGTCACAACCACAGATCTCAACCTCCAGCTGACTCACTGGGTGCCGGGAAGAGGGTCCCTGTTCCAAAGACTGCCACACTCTTGAGTGTTTTGGTCTTTGAGCTCACTGCATGGTCCCACATCTGCTCCCGGGATCAGAGCTGAGGGCTGGCGCACCTGGAGCTAGCGTGTCATTCCAGCACAAGGAGGAAGAAACAGAAAGAAGAACATGGAGGTCTGGCTAAGCCCTACTTTGGAGTCACGCATTTGGTGAAAAAAATAAGACTGAGAAACTGAGTGCATAACTTTGTCTGTGCCAAAGATCCACACCAGAGCTAACCTAACAGGGAGTTAGGGGAGATATGGGCTATTAGGCTACAGCTGTGAGCACTGGGCTGTATGCCTCTACTGTTCCAGGGTCAATCCTTTCCAAGGCTGGGCAAAACTGGGCCAAGTACCATCTCTGCAATTTGTGCACCCAGCTGATCACAAATTCTTTACTGTTCATATTAGAAAGAAAATCTGGAGATTTGTGATTCTCCACACATAAAACAGTAAACATTAAAATTCTCTTTGTGGTTACAAACATATGGCAAACATTGGATACCTGCATTTGAAGGAGGGCTTATCTTGGGCTTAAAGGATCCTCAAACCGTTTCATAAAGGAAAAGATACAGGGAAATCTCCTAGGTAAAGAACAAATTATGGTTATAAACAATCTACATAAATAGACTGTGATTGTCATTCTTGCTGTTGTGAGGTTGGGTCTTAAAGCATAGTTTGTCTCCAATAGGACGCTTACGATGGCTCTGTGCCTGATATTAACAGTAGCTTTTTATAGTACAGATATGGAAAAGTGTATTGTTTGGATTTTACCATGGAATATGTTTGCCATGCTGTTTGTGACGTTGCTTCTATATTCATTCTCATTGTGATTTCATCAGAAATTTCATTTTAAGTCAGAGCATAATCTTTTGCGACAGAAGCAATATTACAAACCTCCACTACATCAAGATGTACCATGCTGTAAAATGATACATGTGGAAGTACACTAGGATTATTACAGTTCACTCCCAACTCACACTCTCGGCCTCAGAGCAAATGCTTATTGTGACTGAAGTCCTTCGCTATCTAGGATTTGCACTGACACATTGCATATTGGGCATGTTTGCAGTAGAGCAAACAGGAACAACTGCAAAAGTTGGAAGGTCAAGGCCTGGAAACATTTACACTATTGTTCAGAGAGGAACTATGGTTCCCCAATCCACAGACTGGTGAACTCTAAAAAGCTGGACCCCCCACCTAGCCTTCTTCAGAGTGCTCCTATGGTTGTTTGGGCACCAAAAGAAGTTGGGAATCTTTTTCAAAACTTTTGCTCTAGAGCTTTAAGGGGACTCACCAGGAAAAGTTTCTAACTGGTGTCAGACTGAATTTCAAATTTGTCTAGTGTGGAGAAAAGTTTTTTTCTCAGAAAAGCAGCAAAGTCCTTTTCAGATTTGGACTTAGAAACTATTTCGAACTTCCATACCTCCAGGCCCTAGCTGGTCCAACCACTTAGATCACGGTCAGCCTTGAATCATGCCCAGGCTCAGGTCTACTGTGACCATTAACTACCATTGACACTTTGCAGTTTTTGGTGGTATATTCACATAAATCTTGGAAAAAGTCACATCTCAATATTTTCCTTTTGGGATATTTTTAAGTTTTGGTTTAAGTTTGCTTATTACTTTTTTTCTCTATTTTTATGATTTGAAGTGGGGGTGTTTATTGTGATGTGCTCTTCAATTTGTTAACTTTTTTGTTACGTCTAAATGTTTACACATTTTCGTTAAGTTAAGCCTGCCTGCTCCATGCCATAACAACCAGATGTTGAACTCAGGTTTAAATTATTGAAACCTTGGACTGGACCTAATCGGATAGTGACTTTATTTCTTGTGGTGAACACTAATCATGTCCAACTAATAAACCACTTTCTCACACATTTCTCACATCCATTGCACCTGTTATGGAGTTCACTCCTCTTCCTACCTGGCCCCGAAAGCATGGAACAAGCTTCCTCTAGCCATCCACTCTGCCCGTTATCTCCTTGACATAAGAAAAAAAAGTACAACTTGTAAGGTTTAATCCACCGACTTGACCCCAAGCTTTCCCAGCTATTACTTTCTTTCAGTTCTCTGCAAGAATAGACTTCATGGATGATATGTGCATGCTACAAATACACATAACATAACATAAAATAACAATGGAACCCTAATTTTGAGATTATTCAGGTTGGAATTGAGAATAATGAACATATTACTTATGAGTAATCTTCGTTATCGTATTTCAAGTTCTCCTCATTGCAGTCACGAACTAATTGAGGAAAGCCCCGCATCTGGAAAGGTCATCCTATCCATGCCGGATATGGCTAAAAATTCTGAATATATTTTATTTCTGCCCAGCTTGTCTCCACAACCCTTATTGATGTCCCTTTCACATTATCTGGGATTTCCTGATCCTCTAATTGATATGATTGAGTTATAGACTGCCTTACCCACCTGCTTAGTGTAGCAGTAAATGCTTTCATGCCTTTGTTTTCTGTCCCATAAGATACACAAAGGGAATGTGAGACCTTGAAGATCTTTAGTCTTACCTAAGTAGATCAAGAGAGCTCTTTTGCCAGCCACCAAATGTGGGCTTGAGGAATCTTGGGACTTATTAAGGACTGATGAAACAATCGTTTGAGAATAATCCAGATTCTACTTTGGGCTTGCATTTTGGAAAACAACTCAAGCAGTGTTAAATTATTAAGAACGCTCCCAATTATCCCCGCCTCTACTTAGGTTAGAGCCACAAGGAAGGCCTCTTTTAGCCATCGCCATTCAATATTTGCCTCCTCCAAAGGTTTAAATGGAATTCCTTGAAGCCTTTGTAAGATGGTGGGCAGGTGTCAAGGAGAAACAGTACGGATTCACGACCATGACCCTAGTCTTGAAAGATCTGGTTTCCATCCTGAACCCCTTCTGAGATTTATTATGTAGAAAAATACCTGAAAGATTGTAACATCTTTTTTCTACAACGATTTCTGAATGCCCCCCCTCCCCCAGGGATGGTAATTTATGAATTAGCACTCTTGGTGGAGTGCCAAGTTTCCGTAGCTTCGGAAATCTTTTTCCTAGTACAACTGTGATGCCGAGGGTGATGATGACTATAACATATCAAAAGAAACATCAGAAAGCAATGGGGATAAAAGCACTATATTATCTAAAATCCCTGTAGGATCCTTCCCCTTATAAAGGTAGTCAAACAGTAACTGAAACAGGGCTTGGGTCACATACACCACATAGGTTGCAGCCCTCAAGGAAAAATTAGACTGCAGAAGCTCTTTAGAAAGACCCTTCCACCTTCCTATCGACTGCTTTAAGCAATGTTGAGTCCTCAGATGATAAAAAGGAGTATGAAACCATATTGGTGAGAATTGAAAATTCCCACAATTCTCCAAAGGATACCTTTTTGATAGAGTATGTGGCGAAATGAATTTATCTGTGTACTTCTACTTCTTCAGGACCCTGTTACATTTACAAAAAGGCGCATGATCTGGGATAGCCGCATTAGGCTGAGCAGCAGTCATCTTGTACCACCTCCTTAGGAGGAAAACAAACACTTCTCTGACATGCTTCAGAATTTCCTGCAAATGGGGCCCTTGTACATATTCTCCTGTGTGCATTTTTCATGATGATGATCGTCACCATGATTTTGTCTTTTTGTTGGTAATTCTGGCATGGTTGCACTGACTGCATCTGAGATCATGGGGGCATATCAGCAAGGGCCGGCGATAATTATCGCTTAGCGCACTTAGCGCTAGGATAATTATCGCTGGCTATCGTGGAATTTTATCGCTGAGATAGCGTGCTATCAGCAAACGCTTATCTCAAAAGCGATAAAATTCCTCGCGCTAACATCCAAAAGTGAGATTATCGCTGGAAATCCAGAGATAATCTCACACATTTTGGCGTTAGCTTGCTGATAAGGCAGGGCATACTTAGCCATTATATCCACCTTACATTGGATATAATGGCTAAGTCAGGGTGAAAGCAGGCCTAAGGAAAGTAGCGTTAACTGTGGTTAGCGCTACTTTTCGTATCGCTATACCTGTTAGCGATTCCCTTGATAATTGGAGAGATGTCGGTTAGCGACATTTCTCCAGTTATTTTGGGACGGAATGCCCACTTTGCATCTCATTAGAGATGCAAAGGTGGGCGTTATGGGAAAGGGAGCTAAAGCAAGGAATCATGCGTTAGCGTGACCTTGCTGAGTAGGCAATAAAATTATCGCCGCTTTTAGTCCGAAAACGGACGCTAAAGCGGCGATAATTTTTTATCGCCAGCTTGCTGCTATGCCTCATGGTAGGTAAATGAGATCTGCTAATTGTGAGAATTTCATCCTCCTTCTGCTCACCCTCTGAAGATATATGGTGGTGTTTCTCTATGGCTCTCTTGCCCTCTATTTTGTCAGCAAAGATCGCACTAAGGCAGCGGTTCCTCTTAATATATGTTATTGTAGTAACAGAGATCTCTACTCGTTAGATCCACTGATACTTAAAAAGATTTGGTGCCTGCCTTCTTTTGTGTGTGCTCCTGAGCGGCAACTCCATAGGAGTGGAGAACCATTGATGTGGGATGCTCACAAGCCGTGCCCCTGTCGCCACAGCATACATCCAACCCTAGCTAGGGCACAGTGGTGGGAAGTGTGAATCAGAGTGCGTGAATCAGAGTGCAGCACCTCATAAATCTGCCCGCCACAGCTGACAGCTTACATGAATCGTACCTGTGCTTTCAGGGTGTACATCCAGGAGAGGAAAAAGCAGAAAGTTGTGACAGAAGAGAGAAGTCTTATGCATGAACTACGTAAGAACCACAGGAACTAAAGAAATACTGAGGGCAGATTTACTAAGATTACATGGTGTGTTTGCGTCACAAAAGTGATACAAATCAGCGCAAAATGTTTTTGTCTGATTTTCTTTCCAGCGCTAAACTTTTTTAGCGCTGGAATAACGTGAAAGTAACGTGAAGCAGCGCATAGCACTGCTTTGAATTACTTATCACCAAGGGAGCGTACCAAGGGTGGTGCAAGCGTGTTTCCATGCAACCACCCAAGGTTTCTCACACTAAACCCAATTTACTAAATAAAGTAGACAGGTTTTAGCATCGGAAATTAGCACAACCTTCACATAGGCGTTATGAAGGAGAATTTTATTTTTTTTCTCTTTTATGTTCTGACTTGGCAAGTGTTCTGCACTGTGCAGCACACATACAAAGTGGGAAAATGTTTAAAATTAGACTAAGCATAGTAGTTTGTACAAGAAGAGTATCCTTCCAGTACAAAACCTGTGCTTGACTCATGGAAACATCCTTTCAGTATGGCGCAAATGTGTCTCCCTGGCACACGGCAGCTGATTTCAGCTCTTGCGCTCGTTATAGGGAAGGAGAGTGCCATATTTCAGTAAATTTGGCGCTCTCCTGCTCTCTCCTTCTCACGCAGCGCAACGCAGCATTTGAGGCTGCTGCATTATGCTGTGTGAGAAATGAGTAAACCTGGCCCCGAGTTTCGAGAGCTATCTGGCATTGATAGCGTGATGTGTCCGGGGGTGAGAGCTGTTTTAATTAGTAAGTAACTCTGACGAGGACATAATCAATATTTTTTCTGCATAAGTAATCTGTTATCACCGCCCAAATGCCTCAGGTTTTTACCTCGCAAAATTAGTGCAGTGCAATACACCACTGGGGGGTAATTTAACATGTTCCATGATAAAGTTATTGCATCGTATGCTACATTTCTTTGCATTTGGTCGCCAGCAGCCATTTGCTGCCAAATTCATTACGTTATGTCTGTGTACAATGAAGTATTATTGCATCATTAGGAATGTACAGAATTAGCACATGATAATCTGGTTACTGCACATATGGCCCTCATTAGGAACAACAAGCAGAAAGAGAATCAGAAAAGAATATTATGAGTTACTTAAAACCATTACACTAATCGGATACAGGCAGAAAAAACAGAGTTCCAATATTTTAAAAGATATGAAAATAATACTAAAGACAGATTTTCCAGAAAGGGTTCTATAGCACAATCCTATCAGAATGTTGTTCTTGTACAATTGTCTAATTTTCAAACCTGCAAGTAGAATGCAATCGAAATTCCAAATATGTTTGGTAACTGGAATTGTTGGTTCCATTGGAAATACGTGTTGCATGATTACTGCTCCAGGTTTTCCTTTTAGCAGACACCCCCCCTTCAAGATTTCACAATTTTGTAAAAATTTCACAGAAGTGCCTAGAGAAACAGAAATTTTCTTTTTTTTTAATAAACTGAGACTGACCATCCTAATATTTGGTCTGCGCTGCCACTATGCCAATAAAACGAGAGTGAGCAACAGGCCTGCACTTGCCTGAAGAAAGGCCTTCCTCCTTTGCAAGCAGCCAAAAGCCAGCCTCAGATTTGAATTAAACACTAGCTGCGGGAGGCCGGGATCGGCATGCATCTCCTTGGTCCCTTCTCCTTTAGCAGAACCGTTGCAGTTTGCCCCATTCCTCTGCTGCAGCCAGCCTCCTGTCCTGTGGGCCCTGCTGCACACTATGAACCAGACCCCCTCATGTTAGTGCACAGTATCACTTCTGATCCCCCTGTATCCCTGTGTCTCCTCTCCCCCTTCCTCTGTTTGTCCCTCTTCTAAGGTGACTAGATCTTGACTTGAGAAACAAAAATCAGGACATTTTGCAAAATCAGAAAAAGGACAGCAATTTTACATCAACGGAGCGGCGCAGAATGACAGCTCTCATCAACATACGAACACAAAAGAGGCATTAAGAAAATAAGTAAAATGTAATTTCTAACACCAGCATCATACCTGTTAATGAAATTGATTATTTATGACAGTTGCTAACTAGCATAGCTTTAGAACACTTAAAAAAGTGCCTCTCTCACTGTTTTCAGTCGAACCCCTCTTAAAATCATGACGAGCTAAAAATTGGCGAAATCTACCGGGCCAACTGGTGAAAAACTAGGACTGTCCCGGCAATTATGTGATGCCTGGTCACCCTAATCTCTTTCTCTCACCCAGTGACTCCTTTCGATCGTCTCCTCATGTTGACTCGCTCCCCAATACCTCCACTTGTCCACTGCTGCTCTGAGACTTCCCTGCCCCACATGTAACTTTTGTGACCCACCTTCCCTTTATCTCTCTGTCACACTCCCCACCTGCTGTCCTGTGACTCCTTCCGCCCCCATGCAATGACTCCTGTGCACCTTCCTCCTAGTATCTGTCTGACCAGGCACTCCACCATTGAGAGCCCCGTCATAGCTCCTGTCCCCCCACCCTGCCCGTACTCCTGCTCCCCTGTGTGTGGTGTCCTGTTGGACACAGTCTAGTGCTTTGCCAGCCACTCTCTCGAGGGCTGGCCCATACACCCATCCCACACCCATCCAACACAGGTGTTACCGGTCAGGTGACCCTGCCAATAAAAAAGCCCGAGTGCGCCTGCTTTTGGCCAGTTTTGAGTATCCTACTGAGGTGTCTGTGTCAATACTTTACCACCATGCGGGCCTAGGGCCCACAATACTACATTGGCGATGAGTGGGACCTGTCCTGTGTGTGGCCGGAGTGCAAGGCTCACCCCCTGCGCCTTTACCCGCCATCTGTGAAGCATCAAGGAGAGCCCTGTATGTTCTGAATACAGGAAGGAAGTCATGTACACCCTAACTGCACTAGCACTGCCCGTAGTGGGCCACAGACTATTCAGGGAGTGCCCCAATACTGCCTTAAGACAGTTACAGGCAAGAAGAGAGTCGCAAGTCCCCTAGTGGGAAGCTGCCACAACTGCAAAAAGAGAGGAGATTTTCACCTCCCACAGCGATCCTGAGTTGCAGCCAGAATACCTTGTCGAGGAAAAGAATGGTATGGAAGGCACTGCAAACGGATCCATCAAAACACACCTACCTCCACTGCTGTCCATGAAATGGCTGACTCACCTGAGAAAGCACCCCATCCTACTGACAGGACCGGACCTGCAAGTGGGCCGTGGTGGGAGAAGATGCGTAGTCCAAAGGACACGGCGGAGTGAGCAGGAGGACCCTGTGAGAACACGTGGCCTGTCGCCACTTCAGAGCATGTGCAGAAAAGACATGCAATACGTGGCCTGTTGCCACTTTGCAACCTTTACAAAGAAGACATGTGGCCAGACACCACATTACACAGGAAGCAAGAACCAAGGAAGAAGAGAGCGTGGCATGTTGCCACATTTGCAAAGAGGAAAAGCAGTGGAGAGATAGGCGGGGACAATCCTATCACAGAAGAACAGATGACCACAGGTGTGCGGGAGAAGTCAACAAGGGGACAAGAACAAGTATTCGTTCCATAACCTGAGTGTACCTATGAATAAAAGCCAGCCACCGGGCTGCGTTGACGTCACGGGAGACAGTTCAGCGAGAATACCAAATGTAAGTCGCCTACATGCGCGAACTGTGTATCTGCCCCACGCTCCACGGTGTGACTATCCAGCCACCTATCACTGGCTGCTTAAAGTACATGGCATCCCTGTTTGCTAACACACTCGCCGAATACGAAGAGCTGCACCAAGTTATCCGACAAGCTACATGACTGCAAAGATCCTCCAGTCACCCTTACACCATGCAAATCATCACCATCCGTCGTACAAGTGGTCTTATGGCAGCCACTCCATCATTTAACATGTGCATCACTACCATTGCTGGAGCATCAAGTAACACGACTGGAGTCCTGCACCATTGAAATACAGAGTGACAATCTGAAGAACCAGTGACCATTTGTTTAACTGGCATACATCCTGGTCCCAGTAGCTAGAGCATGTTCTGACCAGGACACATCCACCCCTGACGTTGCACGATTGACAAGGATGTCAGTCTGAGGTGGTCTTGCGGCTGTTCAGATGCAGACACTTGCAGACCTAGTGCAGCCCATAGGCAGTCCTGTGGCAACTCATCCAAGGGGCCTCCCCCATGCTTGAGAGGTGGACTTTACTTTGCCCCACCAATGGATTCCAGGACAGAGCAAGGCTATGCAACAGAAACTTCAACAGGTCACAGAATGCTAAGACTGTCTTCAAGAGATCAAGCCACATCATTGTCAGGTGTTTACAATGGACCCCACCCACGCTCCTGATGCACCTATGTTTGAACTATAAGACACCAATTCCCTCACAGCAAGAGTTTGCTGGACTGACTAACATCACATAGGTGGACTGTCACTCAACTGATGCACAGCTGAAAGGTCTGGACTTCATCAGCACTGTGTTTGTGTCCAGATGTACCTGGTTAAAGTATTGATACATGCCAGGATGCCCAGGTGTTCCCAGCTGCACCTGTCCCCCGCTGTCCTGCGAACTGCATCTCAGAACTGTGAGACTTCAGTTATTTTTAGTTCTCTTCTCATTCCTTCCCACAGGTTGGACTAATGTTTGTTGTTTTTTTTTGTTTTTAATAAAATTTGGGAGGAATCTGCTGGACACAGTCTAGTGTTTTGCCAGGCACTCCCTCGAGGGCTGGCCCATACACCCACCCCACACCCATCCAACACAGGCGTCAGCATTCTGGTGACCCTGCCAATAAAAGATCCTGAGTGCACGTGCTTGTGGCCAGTTTTGAGTACCCTACTGAGGTGTCTGTGTCAATCCTTTACCACCACACGGGCCTAGGGCCCACAATACTACACTGTGCACTGCTGGAAATCATTTTGGCCGGTGCCATAGACATCAAAGCATTCAGATTGAATTCTACACACCCTAGAACCGGACATCATGTGTTCACATGCGCGTCACTTCTGGGGGTTCTGAAAGGTCACAGACTGTCGCGACCTGTGATTGGAACAGTCTCCAGCAGTAACAGATCACAAGCCAAGTGGTATTTTGGTAACGGGGACATTTTCTGACGACTGGCAAAATACCACACGTTTTGTGGTTTGGGGATGCAAATATTGCTTTTATTAATGCTAAATTTGCAAGCCCTGGTGCGTCTGTTTAAGAGAAAAACTCATCAGTCCTCCAACCTAAAGGAGTTTTTAACAAGGAAAGATAATAAGATTACCAGATTGCGAGTGTAAATGTAGAAATGAGCGCATTAACACTGATTTCCACGTTATTCACAATTGCACAGGCATGTGTACGGGAACCACTACTGATCCCCTGGTAAAACTCATAATATGAGAATGGTATTCCCTGCCCTTTTTACCAGCACCGACGAAAGCTTTTGAGCGCTACAGGAGCCTGGACCCGTTTGCATTTGAGTTTTATGCACCGTTGGCTTCTTTGTTGCTATCTTTTAATTGTTTCTGCGATTGTTTAACGCCTGGATTTTGACTCTGAAGCTACGAACACATGCAATGATGAGAATGCATAGATAAAGACATAAAAACGATATGCAGAAGGTGCACACATTTTGCAATAAAGATCGGTAAGTGAGATGCTTTTTTAGATTTCATCCACCAATGTTTCATTAAATGCCACTCTCAACTACAAATGATACACCCAACCCGCAAAGATAGAAGTTCAAACTCTGGGCCTTATTTACGAGCCCCTTGCGCCACCATGTTAAAAATGACGCAAAAGTGGTGCAAGCGGCGTGTAAATAAGCCCCTCTGTCTTTCAACGAATTTTCAGTAACTCACCCAGTAATGTATTTATTTGAGAACACTATGTGAATACAACATTCTGAAGTGTGGTCATTCAGCTCTTCATAAAACTCAGAATACATTTAAAAATGCACCTAAATAGATCAGACATTTGTTCTGATTCTTTTTTCAAGGTTGCTATGCAGTTTTGAAGTTTGCTTTACCTTCTATGTGCCTTGGAAACCGACGTTACAAGATTTATGGATTATGTTCCATGCTTCAACTTTGGTTTATGAGACAAATACTTGAAATATGATTTGTATTTTGTCCCTTTCGGATTTTTCTAATGTATGCGAAACTTTTTCATTAAGGAACAGACAATTTGAAGAAGATGTAAACCTGATTTTTTTATTCAGCAGAGAAAGTGAATTGTTGACAGCAGGCACTCGTGAATTCCTTCCTACAAAGAGTTTATGAAGGTTATACAGGCTGCAACTGCAACGCTAATGACTGAGATTCTGTAATTATCTGTGGGCTCACTAGGACTTCTAATTATAGAATGCAAATCGACAAAACACAGATTCTCCCCACGGGCTATTCACATAAACATTTAACATTGAAATTCAGGGGAATAGGAAAACAATGATTTAGTTAATTGTGTGGTCAACAAACCAAAGTTCAGTTTAATTTAGCCTAGTTTCTCTAAAGTGAATAGAGACATCGCAGCTATTCATTTGTATAGATTACTTTCTCACATTAACATAGTTAATGAGAAAAGTGAACCTTTCGTTGTATACGCCCACTGCCGTCTTATGGAGGCTCATGGACGATGTAGTTCTGGACATCTTTCGTTTCTTCTTTTCAGAAATGTATTCCTTAATCCAGGACGGTATAGCTCCAGTCTTTGACTTATTCCTGAGTGTGTGTGCTTTCCAGTAGGCCGATGCTGATTGGTCAAAAAGGTGTGAGAAGAAGGGGGTCCAATGAAAGGCGAGCTGCACAGAACGGTTGTTGGAAGTTGACTTTGGGGGACCTCACCAGGGCCCCCATGGGTGCAAGGCCTCCGGATGGCGGTTGTGCTCCCCTGTTGATCCCTGCACTCCTTGGCAGGCACCTTGAGGTGCCTGCCACGGGGTGCAGTGATGAACTGCACCTCGTCTCTTTACTGTTGAGAGCATGCATTCAGGTCGGAATGCATGCTCCCATTGTAAAGAATTGGAGTGCGTCTAAACAGTTTTCGGTCACATCCTAATTGGTGAGTTGGGACTGCCGACAGGAGGACGGTTGGTCCCAGTACTGAATCGATGTTGGACAGACTCAGGTCCATCCAACATTGAAAAGGGGCCCTAAGTTATTAAGAGGGACAAAACAATTGCTTGTTACAACACTATATAAGGACTGATTAATTCTTCCCTTAATAGAACTGGAGGCAAGGTCCCTAGACATTTGGGAATTCATAGGATGCAACCTATAATAAAAATGTGAGGGATGGGCCACTATCCTACAAGGAACATTTGCCAAATAAGCCAAACATTGGAAAACGTTTCCTATAACCAGTGGAGTTTTAAAATGTATTATCACGAAGTCCCCTTCTGATCATTTAGGAGAGTAACCACTCATCGGATAGAATTTTAGCAAACAGGTTGCCTGAAAACCCTGAATATTATTCAAACATAATGGTTTAAGTCTAACCCGTCTTCCTCTTTCCATTAGCAGGCTTGGGGGATACCGTCTAAAACAATAACATATGGAGTACACTTTGGGGAAATTGGAGAGTAAAATAATCCCTCGCAAGAACCCTTCTATCCACATAAGATATCGGTTGAGAGTGCTTCATCAAATCATTGATTTCCATCCTAAAGGGCCCAGTTTTTTATAAGATGGAGCAGACTGTAGAGATATCATATCGAGATGAGCATCATTCAAAGTACTTATCTCACTAGGATCACCTTCCATAGGTACATGGGTTCCTGTCTTAGGCACATAGGAATAAGAGCCATGCTGTTGAATGGGTACTAGATGACAAGAAGTTTTGTACCCTAGGGTTTTGAACTTATCTAAAATCTCAGTATTGAATCCTATTAATTATTTCTCAATTTTCACAAAAAGTTTACTGACAAAATCCTTCAAATCCACATGCTGAAGGTTCTGATCAAATAATGACCTTGCTCGTGCCTTTGTCTTGCTCAGAAATTCAAGGTGAAGGATGACAATCCTTGTCCTATTTAGTCTTAGATTCCCTGTGACCTTCAGAGATTTTTGTATTCACTACTTTTTTTTTCTTATTAGAGGGGGAGAGCAGGAGGCTGTCGAAGTATCCTCTATGGTGTCTGTTCGATCAACCAGGATGACACATGTGTTGGCCAAAAGAAAAAGACACAGGGCCCTTTTGAGAATATTCATTTGCATTTGCAGATGGATCTCCAAATGCCTCCTACCCCCACCACAATACTTGCCCATTACTGATTATGCCTTGCTGGGGCTTGGAAACGGCTACCACTAATAGAGAATGACATCAATCTTTGCTCTACTAAACACATTTTGTTATTTTAAACACCTATACCTGAAGTTAAGTAATTAGCAATTGATGAAGTGGCAACACCCACATTGACAGAACCACCTTTTAAGGTGTGGGCTCTTACCCATTATCCCATTTAAGTGAATCAAATTTCAACAACACCCACAAACCGAATCACTAGGCCAAGATTAACAGCTCATCCTACTCTCGGCTCTGATGGGTGCAGATGAGCCTGCTTTTGGCTCGGTCATCACCCGGCCACAGCTGGGAAAGGCCTGTGCTGTGGGACCACTGAAAACTCTTTGAAGCTCTCTTGCTACTCCTCCATCTGAGCAGGACTATGGGGCTTGGAGTCCTCCCCTGCAAAGCCAAAAAACATCTTGCAGTTTTCTGCAGACTGGGACCGCAATACACTCTTTGAATCACTCTCACTTCTCCTGTAGCTGAGTGGTACCATGTGGCCTGGAGTTCTCCCCAACAAAGACTCAAGACAGTCCTGCGATTCAATATCTTTATTGGGCTGCAGCACCCATTTTGTCACCCACTAGAGTGACAGTGCAAAGACGAGTGCAGGTCTATCAACGTAGCCTGGCTGCTGCAGTTTTAAACTCCAAATTCAACATGTAAAAATACAATTTCGACAGGCCTAAACCTTCCTTTTAAGTATTAATGTCACCCATAAGTAGGCCTTTCTTCCCATAAGGTAGGGTACATGGCATTTGAAAGTATGAATGTAAATGTAAACATGGCCTCACAATGAAATTTCAAAAGCTATTTTCACTGCAACAAGGCTTGCTGTTCCCTAGGCAAACATTGGGATACATTATTACATTTAATAATGATAACTTTGGTTCAGAAACTTCTAGAAATATAATTTAAAGAGTTTTTTAATAGTTATTCAAAATCAAATTTAATGATAAAAATAAATTTTACTAAATTTTACCGCAAAGGTTTTTTTGGAAAGATGACTTTTTTCTGCATAAAGCCTCTAAGGCCCATTTATGTGAGTTACAGCTGTCATCTTGCTGCTGAATTGCCCCATTAAGGAGTCAGTGATACGTGCTCCCAGAGCAGGACAAAATGCCTTGGGTGTGGGATGGTATTTCAGTTTCTCTTGGCAGAATGATCATCCGTGCTATTTCCAGGAACTTCATTACCTTCAAAGAGACCACCCTGTTTCAGGCGCATGTTAGCTGATACCTCGGCAGGTCCCTTCTTTGTCCCCCTGGTCAGACTGGCACCAATCCCAGTGAGAGAGGAGCTGTCCCCAGAACTGGTTTATAGTGACTACAGAGGAGTGGATGTTAATTTCCCTGGCTGCACCTCTGAAGTGGGTAACAGGCTCTAAACAATAAAGTAAAGTATTGCTACCTTGGATTTAGGCAAAGAGAGGCACATTGGGATTGTTTGCTGTAGGGCACACAGGAAGTGCTGCAAAAGTGGGTAGGTTTACTCCAGGGAATTTGTACCCTTTTGGCTAGGGAAGGGCCAGGAGTTGCCCACACCCAAAAGCTGGTGTCAGACATATGTGGGGCACCCTCCACTGGACTTGTGGAAGTTCAGAAGAGGACTGCACCTACTGACCGAGACCTGAAAAGAGCCTAGAGGACTGGACCTGCTCTCCCTCTTGTATCCAAGCCAAATAAGAGAAATCCAACAGTCATAAGCCTCCTCACCTGTCCAAGTTACAGGGATACAACATGCTACAAGAGGACAATCCTGCAACTGCCGAGCTGACCAGTTCAAACTTGACCAGACCTGGACCCCGCTAGTGGCTTCTGCTGGAGTGTATCTTGACTCCCAAGTGCTGTTCTCAAGGCTCTGGGACTCTTAGCTGAGTCAATGTGTGCTAATCCTAACATAACATTGGAATTGGAAATGTTCTGGCTTCAAAGACCTCCGGAGAATGGGACCAACCTGAAAAGCCAAACCAAGGAAGATGCGTTGCCACTTGGTGGAAGATTCAGGTTGCTCCCGCTCAGAACTTTTCCACAGCAGCAAATGCGTTTCTGCGGGACTTTATGGAGATGGTATGTGGCCTCCTAAAGGGTTCCTTGACTACAGCCTGCAACCTTGACCTGCTGTAAGAATTCAAGCTCTAAAAAAGGTATTAATACCAGGAGTAGAAATCGTCACTGCAAGAAGGCACCAAAAGTATCTGGCTGTCGAGAGACTTTCTGGACACAGAAATCACATTTAACCAGCTTGAAGCGTTCCCGTCAAAAGTCAGCAGCTTCACCAGGACCTCGTCCAGCTGCTATCTGATGTTGTGGAGCCTTCCTTGGCCATAGCCTGCAGCCTTACGCAGCGGCGTCACTAGGGTTGGTGTTACCCAGTGCGGTAACTCACGGTGACGTGCGGTCCGCACCCCCCGCACCAACTTAGTGACGCCACTGGTCTAGAGCTGGTGACGGGGCGCTCCCCACTTCCTTTGACTCTTATTTCTGATGGGAAACATTTGTCTTCTATTGCGAAAGAAAGAAGTAAGATATAGCAAAGCAGAACAAAATAAGTGGGTTAAAAATGCAGAAAGGAAACGTGCTTCCTGTTTGTCCAACAGAGTCAATCTTGCTCCATCGCAGTCGGTCCTAATTCGCTCTTAGGTACCGTCAAGTGCGAACAGATAGATGAGGTTGGCGCTTAACGATTTTTGGTGCTATTTTTAACCTTAAAGATAAAAAAATATTTATATCTGGTTCCCATTGTTAGATTTTTGTTGTTTTGATGTCTTATTATTTAATAAAATTTACTCTTTTTTCCTAAATTGGTTTCAGATTTTTCATGTGTTACGTTTTGACTGTAATACTGTTTTAGTACTGCATACATACCTTACACATTGGCCTCTCTGCTCTGTGCCATAGCTACCAGGAGTTTAAGTTCAGGTTAATCAATATTTTAGTGACTTTAGTAAGTCGCCCTTACAAGGACTGCGATATTACTTGGGAAGAGTATGACGTTTGCAAATTAGATGATGAACAATCCATACTCGAACAGGCAGGTATGGGGAATAACATGAAAACAGTGAGTGTTATTCCAATATCCTGCATACACAAGCAGCACATTTGTGCAATATGCAGGTGCAATTTCCATAACATATTCCCTGTAGCAATTCACGAATGCAAACATGCAGGTAGTAGTCATGTTTTGAGTGTGGAAGGGAGTTTGTTACCAAAATGGGATTAACACGCCAGTGGAGATTGAGGACTAAACGTCTATTTGTTCATTATTGATTTGTAATATGCAGTGGGCGTTTCCCCCGTACTCAAATGCATTTTTTTTATATTAGTATTTTTTTGTAAATTCCAATCGTATATATAGGAAGAAAGCTATGAAGTCCAGGACTCCTAGGCTGATTTCCATAACTAAATGGAAGATGCTGTAAAAATCTCAAAACACATTAACATTCGATATAAGAGCCATAGTCTGCAAAGCTAGAAAATGCGACTTTAAAAATCAATTTAGGTGCCTTCAAAATGGCTCCTGAGGTTAATAGAAAGACCAGAAACCAGACTTCAAGTGGAAAGAGAAAATGATATAAGTCCTGAAGATCAGGCATGACGGGAGTAAGCATTGGTTGTGATGCAGGAGGAAATTACATTTTTAAATTGAATTCGAAAATCTTATTGCTGTACATTAAAGAACATTTAGACCAAAATAAATGGTACTGGTACGTAAGGTAAGAAACATGACGAACAGTCTACATATTTGAAATTTAAAATAGATATTGTTAAAAAAGTAATTTTTCCAGCTTTAAAAGGTCTAACGAGAGTGGTCCTTTAGCCGGAAGATAATCGATGATTCCAGGCAGTTCACAGACAGCAGACGGGGACAGTCGATTACCTCTGTGTGATCACCGCGTTTCAGAAGGGTTGAAGAGGACACTATGCCAAGCTTCCATTCAGTGTGTGTTTCTGATTCTCAACAAGGAATCTTTGAAGAAACAAACGCCACGTCCCTATGATAGTTAGAAGAGCAGAAGTCAGAACGGTCTCATGGCAGAAACCTGTGGATTTTCAGGGAGAGCACTTCTTGGTTAAAAGATGAGTCGTGAAAGGAACAAAACTGTACAATCAGGATACACGTTTGCATATTAGGGCAATTGTGATGCTCTAGGGTGAGTCTGCCTGAATTGTTTAAATTATGACACACTGTAAGCGGTTCAGGTGAGAAACTGTGGTTACAGGAATTATAGCACTGGTTTTTATTGAACTGAACATAGAAAGCATAGGTACTGGACACACAGCTACGTTTAAAAAACATATATTTAACTTTCTTGCATTCCAAACTTCTCAGAGCAGATTATATATGGATTACCAGAATCATTAGAAGCTTGAACAGATTGGGAGCAGTGTGGACAAGTCTAAATGCCTTACCGGAAGCTTCATTAGGACACTAACAGAAGCGTATGCAGGCCAGGCCGGGAAAATCTTGCAGCTGCTGGTAGAACCTATTTCTTGCTGCAATGATGCTCCAAGGAGTGATGAAATATATGACTACTGGTAATAACCAATAGGAAATAGCCTGTGTGCTATGAGATGAGAGGAGAGGGACCAGGTCGGCACAGATCTAGAACTCATGTGAACATGTGAAATTAGGAACTGTAATTGGAGAAAGGATGAAACCTCGGCATTCCAAAACATTTCTCAATCGAACCACTGAAAAAATTAATTAATTTAGTTAAGCTTCTAGATAGCACCCTTACTCAGAGGTCCTAGTGCTGTGATTTGATGTATGAAAATGTGCAGCATAAGAATTAAGAAATGTATACAATAGTTTAGAGAGTTCTCTAAAAGCCAGGTTATTAAAAGTCTGCCATTGGAGAAGGAACAGGGTGAGAATTCCAAGCAGTTGCTCACAGAAAGCAAAACAAGTGCCAGGCAGATCACCAGTGGTGAATGGTAGGAATATTAATTATAACAAAAGTAACAAATCAAAGAGACTGTTTCGGATTAGGAAAGGCGAACTTTCTTCAGTGGTAGGGAGAACTTTTTCCTTTTTATTTATTCAGAAAACAGAGATGGAGACTTGAATGAAATGAGTTTTTCCACGTGCAACTAGTGAAGGATAGGTAGAAGTTGCCTAAAAGGATCCTGTTTCCTGAGTTATAAAAGGTACAAGCTGATGTGTTATGAAATAGTTTAGAATTTGTTGTTTAGATATTTGAGTGGTCATGAAAAAGGGCATCGCCACAGTCCAGAGGGCTAATTCACCATAGCACATCCTTCTGAAAGCAGAAAAAAGAAACATCAAAGAGATTTCAGAATGAGAAAAAAGGCAGAGGCCTCTTTATTTATGTGGTACAAAACTAAGGGCTTGATTTAGGGTTCGGCAGACAGGTTACTCCATCCCAAATGTGGCGGATAGCCTGTCTGCCATATTACAAGTGCAACTGAATATATTGCACTTGCAATAGAGTAGATAGGATAGCCATCACGTTTGTGATGGAGTAATCTATCTGCCGAACTCTAAATGAGACCCTAACATTGGTGTAAAAAATAATCCCGTATATAACTTGAGGTGAAAGGATTTAGCAGGGCTCTTGCCTACCATCCATTTTATGTCTCACCCTCACATCTTCCAAAAACTGGACTTTATTCACAAGATGGCTGCCTTTCTCCTCCGGCAGTAATTCTAACATAGGGCTGTTTCCCCACAATATGAGAAACTGTCATATGACTACCGACATGATGTTCACTGAAAGTAAAAAAAGGGCGCAATACTCAAAAGCATTCACAAGAAGTACTTTGAAAGTAAAAAGTGGACTCACTGCTCTATGAGCAATCACAAGATGGGTACCAGAGTCCCAAGGAGCGGCCATCTTGTGACGGTATTACTCTGATCCCCACTGTATCCTTACCAACTATGCTAGCATTCAATGCAGTTTTTGTCACGGTCGCTCATGCACATACCCTGTCATAAGTAATCCAATTCTTAAGCTACATTTCCTCACCCCCTTCACAGCTCCTCTCAAATCTTTCTCACTGACTTCAATCCCCGTGCGTGGGATGCAGGCCTGCATGGGTTCTCAGCAGGTCAACTGTGTACCCTCTTGTGTCGCCCCCATCACGGTTGCCAAGAAATGATCAAGGACACAATGCTCAATACTAAGACTTGAACCCCTAATTTACTGATTGAGCCCATTCGTTTTCTGGCTTTGACTGCTCTTTCAGTCATGGATCCTAATTCCCTAAGAGCACTTGACACAAAACTGGAGCCGGCGTGCCACAATGCTTAGAAAATGATGTACCCTCCTGATCTAACAAAAATAGCTTCCAAGAGACTAAAATACAGACTCCTCAAATCTCACCAAGAAACCCTAATCTCTGACCCCCATTTCTGCTTGAAAAAAGGAGATACAATAAGTGATGCTATCCTCTACATGAAAAGACAAGTGTAGTAAAGGAAAGCCCTGTAATCATTGCTAGTGATTACCACATCTAGGAAAGCCCCTCAATGTCCAAGACTCTGGATAGCTCCCTCTCCTGCTTACAGGGTAGATGCAATTGTCTCCGTATATAACAATGGGATTAACCTCATCCAGTCCTCAGACTACAGTTTAGAATTATTTGACACAATTTTCTCTAGCATCAAAAACACGTTGACTAGCAATGATTTCACCTTGTCACAAGGTCATCCTAGTCCTTCAGGTAACCCACAGGAAACCCAAGTAGTGTCCTCACATTTTGTAACCACATCCAGCGCTCCCCACTTCTCTCTCCTCTATGGTGACTAACATTCATAACACAAAACCGTCACCTCCTGTGTAGGGTTCGACTTCCCCTCTGGGATTAGCCAAACTGCTGTTCACCCATACTTCCCATATAGAGCAACGCACACAGTAAGAACATATTTGCCCAGATTCTTCCTTTCTCCTCCAAACATACCAGTGCTGATACTACTATCCTCCCTACAACACTCCCCATGGCCCAATCTAGGATAACCTCAGAGTGAAAACTCACAAATCCTACTAGCAATATGGCCTATACAACTACAACTCTCTTCCTTAGCCAGCCCTCAAGAGATTCACCTCCCCAGTCAAGCTCTACCCCATCTCCAACCAGTCATCCCCTCCTCTGGCTCTACATGACCAGTGGTATGCAAACACTACAGTCCTCGGCACCCCCCTCCTGGTCCCTCGATCCAATCCACGACCACCCTATCCCACTCTGCACTAGAATCCAACTTTGGTAACATTTCACTGGACCTACAACAACTTAAGGTAGACTTACAATGCCTTAAATGCATCACCTTGGAGCTGTCAAACAATCTATAGTCCAAAGGGGCTCCTGGGAAGAACAGTCACAGCCATGTCCAATCCATTTCATACCAGTCCAGACTTCTGTCTCCCCCCAGCCAAATTGATCTTTATAATCCTAACTTCTCCCCACCTTAGATGGAGAACCATACCCTACACCAATGACCCCACTCAGCCCTTAAGGTGCTCTTTCTGGCAGAGGCATTCACTCAGTCCTCTCATATAATTCCACAACCTCTGACAACACAGACATTCTGGAACAAATCCAAACGATTCCTGCGAACCCACACAGAAAACCTAGGTCCAACTCTAGAACTGTAAGTAACTTCAACCTCATGTGATTCACCATCACAGAAACTACCTCAGCGGACACCATATCTCACCCAAAATGCATGCTACTCAATTGCAGATCTGCAACAAGGCACACAGCGGATATCGCTGATCTTATCCTTACACATGATCTTGCCCTCCTAATTCTGACTGAGACATGGCTAAATGATTCCTCCGTATCTATCCTTGACTTACTAGTTCCTCCTAATCATTACATCATAAGATTAGATAGATCCCACAGACCAGGGGGGCGGTATCGCCTGAATACATCGTACCTCTGACCTCATGTGAATACCTATGCATTGATATTACCAGCTACAACAGTCCATTATGCAAACTGCGAGGGCTCTACCATCCACCAGGAGATAACATCACCTTCTTAGAACAAATTATGGAAATCATCTCAACCAATGCATGACAGCATGGTACCCACATCTTCCTTGGAGATTTTAACCTCCACTGGAATGACAAGAATGATTCTACACTGAGCATCCTTAAAAACCTTCCTAGATGACCTCAACCTGGTCCAAATTTGCAACTGTCCTACACATGACAAAGGTGTGACCTTAGATCTAATCATAGCTAAGGCCAATGCCATCATACTCAGATCTATAGTCCCCTGTGATTGGACTAACCACCACCGCATCACCTTCATAATCACTGAACTGGTGATAAATAACAGGGCTCAACTAAAGAAACCTAAACACTGGAAAAGGAGGTTAAGAAACGTAAACCCGAATGATCTTAGAGCCATAAGCAACAACTTCTAGCCCCCTCCGGTTTATATGTCAGATGTCCATGAGCTCCCTGACCATTACAACAATACCATGACAAACATCCTAGACTCAAATGCTCCCCTACAGTTAGAAATAATGTCCACAAAATACTCTAAACCATGGTACAATGCGAACCTTAATTCAGAAAAATGCAATTAGAGACTGGCTGAACATAAGCGGAGACTCGCGCAGTCCCTCGATCGCTTGAAGATTCTGAGATCACTTAGGCACACATATAACAAACACATCAGACACTGGAAAGCAAACTTCTTCAGAAATCAGCTAAATAATGAGAGAAATCAACCCAAAAAACTATACGAGCTGGTCAAACTACACTCGAATAGACCATCCAACCTTTCCCCTACTGGATCAATCCTACAACCAAACTGTGAGGAGATTTTCTCCTTCTTCCTGGAAAATACAAAAAAATAATTGAAATTGATCTGAGAACAACAATTGGGCACCTTCCGGGCTCACCACATCACAAAATGAGAATTTCAGTCTTGTTAGAATTGAGTTTATAGGAATGAAAGGACATCTGGTGGGCAATAACCACCAGGCAGAAGTGGAAATTTGCAGTAACTACAGAACAATATCCTAACAAGAAACTGAGTGTTATCAGCACATGCATGAAGATCAAGGGCAAGAAAGCCTCTCACAGCTGTAAGAGCTACCCTCTAGGCATCAAATAGTGTTGGGCTGAGTGAGGCTCTCCAAGAGATCCTGAACACAAGAGGGCCTTAAGTTGGATGTAAAGTGGGTGATCAAAAGAAAGGATTGTAGCAAGCACAGAGTCAGCACAGAGATGATCTCCATCTAAGCGAAACCCTAATTCTGGGTAGGGCTATTGAACCAAGTAAAATAAAGGCTACGGGCCCGATTCACAGAACTAACTTAAGACAAAATCCTAAACTTACTACCATTTTGGTATTCACAGAAGGCACTTACTCATTTCGGTATTCACAGAAGGCACTTACTCATTTCGATATTCACAGAAGTTAGGAGTCCTAACTTTAGGACTCCTAAATGCCTTCTGTGAATACCGAAAGTCTTAAAATTAGGATTTTTCTCCGTTTAGTAGTAGTATAGTTAGGACTCCTAACTTTAGGACTCCTAAATGCCTTCTGGGAATACCGAAAGTCTTAAAATAAGGATTTTTCTCAATTTAGTAGTAGTAAAGTTAGGAGTCCTAACTTTAGGACTCCTAAATGCCTTCTGTGAATACCGAAAGCCTTATAATTAGGATTTTTCTCAGTTTAGTAGTAGTATAGTTAGGACTCCTAAGTTTAGGACTCCTAAATGCCTTCTGTGAATACCGAAAGTCTTAAAATTAGGATTTTTCTCAATTTAGTAGTAGTAAAGTTAGGAGTCCTAACTTTAGGACTCCTAAATGCCTTCTGTGAATACCGAAAGCCTTAAAATTAGGATTTTTCTCAGTTTAGTAGTAGTAAAGTTAGGAGTCCTAACTTTAGGACTCCTAAACTGAGAAAAATCCTAATTTTAAGACTTTCGGTATTCACAGAAGGCATTTAGGAGTCCTAAACTTAGGACTCCTAACTTCTGTGAATACCGAAATGAATAAGTGTCTTCTGTGAATACCAAAATGAGTAAGTACCTTCTGTGAATACGAAAATGGTAGTAAGTTTAGGATTTTGTCTTAAGTTAGTTCTGTGAATCGGGCCCTATGACACTAGCTCTATCCAGCAAGAGTCAGATACCATCCAAAGCTGAGATTGAGGACTGTCACATTTCCATGAGTGGACAGAATTCCAATTGAACAGAATCAAGAGCATCAGACTTTTTCAAGTAAGAGGAGAGTTGAAATTGGTTACGTTTATTACGTTAATTCAATGTTTTTACTTGGCTATGTGAAAGTGGGAAAGGGATGACATTTGTCAGGTCCATGGGATCATCGGAGGCATTCTAAAGAAGGGGCAGCACTGCAGTTTTTGTATGGCCGAGGGAACTGATGAATTAGGGCTATGGTAAATAGCCTCACCAGTCGTGGTTTCAGATTTCCTCAGATGATCCGTGTTGCATGGCTCCATGAGAGAAACAGTTGTAAGAGTCATAAGACTACTAATACCATCTGGTTCAGTTGGCAGCATCAAATATAGTTCTGAGGGGAAGAGGGCAAATGGTCCTGGATGAATTATGGACTTTCTAGTAGTAAGGACTTTAATATTGATTCCCCCCTCGGGCAAACTCTTGGGGTTGAAAATGTGCACTGTGGAAATCCTTGTTAGAGACTACTAGGAGGGCCTGAACATTTCTTTCCTAAATGTAATTTCATACAAATTTGTACTTTTATGACTTATACAAAACGATTGTCATGTGGGAAAGCTTTTGTTCAATGTAAGTGGCCTGTGTTGATTAGCGTGTCAATGCACTGGTAAACATAATAATTGTGATTGGTACAATGATAGAAACTTGGTTATATGCCGTAAGTCTGATGTATTTATTATGAGACGTTATATCAAAAGCAGCTGGCCTGCCCTTTTTATTCTGACAAGCATACATTAAAGGCAACAGGCCATTAAGTGTGAATTGTTATCACACTGTGTTAAAGCTTGTGGAGAGGTTGTTCTTTATAGGGAATCTCACAAATTACCTCAGCAGGTAATGTCTTTGCTGTAAATTACCCCCTTTCACACAGCCTTGGGGGAGAAGATGCACACTGTAAGAACACTTGCCAAACCTTATTAGGAGGACCTTACAGGTGTGGTTGGCTTCTAGGATCTTGTGATAAGAAACTGTTTAAAAATGCATACATACATACATACATAAATAAATACACAGAGGGCCCTACAACAATCTCTGCTTCACCTTTGATCTGACTGAGTATCATCTCTACTATTATTCTATGGCAGTAAATTGCATGGGGCAATTGATTAGCCCACATCAACCACTGGCTCTATTGTCACTTCAGTAATGGTGTGATGCCTGGGCTGGTGGACCAGTTCTTTCATTTTCCATGTTCACCTTTTATTGATCTCTTTGAATGTTTTCCTTTGTTTTATTTTGTTTTCTTCTAGCATACTTCAGCTCCTCAGACAATGCTACCAAGCCTCTTGCTTGCTGCTCATTCTATCTAGAGCGCACTGCTTCTAAATAAGGTGGCCACAGAGTACCTTTCTTTCACCAGTCCAACATGGCCAACACATTGCTACTAAGCACGACAATCCTCTTGGAATGTTAAAATGATGATACAATATGTAAAATGCAATTGAAATTCTATTGTCCGCTGCTATGCTTAAATGTATTTTTACTGCAAGCCTACACTTGCTATGTTTATTTGGCTGCAGGATTTCTTTTATCTACTTTTATGATTTTAATGTATTTTTCAGCTTTTATTTTTGAATGTTTCTTGACTATGATTGTCCATTTTCCGTGTTTGAATGGGTGAAAGAGGAATGCAAGAATGAGGCAGTGCATGGATAAATGGATGTGTGAGTGCAGGGATGAGTGACAAAATATATGCATAAGGACTAATTGAGTGCCTAGGCTCATCAGTGACTGAAGAGCTATTTTCATTTACAATCCAGACCCTTTGGCATTGCAATGATTTTTATTATCAATGTCTTAAATTACAACAAGTCTACTGTAAAGATAATTCATTTGCAGAGACGTAAATGCTTACGTCACTAGCTTTATTCAGTATCACATAATTATGCACCAATTAAGTGGCATATGATCTTTACATTGGAAGTAATGGTTCCAGTATAATTTTCTTGATCCATGCTTCCTTGTTTACATGTATATGAACAAGTGACTTACTAGCCTCTTGAAATATACATAGCATACATAAATACCGAAGCAAAGTTGTATATTTGGTTTATCTTCTACATATCTGATGTCAAATGACAATTCACATATACCCAATAGGAAACAGCACAGCCGCACATTTTCCATTGAAATGGGCATTACATTTGCAGAGACATGCAGTTTTACTGATAAAGCTATATAGTACATAAACGATAATGTGTAGAAATTGGGTTGCAGCACGTTGTTATAATTTGCGCTTCACCAAGTAAACTCTATTGATTTGTTTTGATCCTATTAAAAATCAATCGCATATTAAAATGAACGAAAAAGGTGCTTTGTTTGAAATATTTGTGCAGTCTATTTACAGGTATTTAGATCATACAGTCTTTCCTTTCACACCTCCTATATACCCTCAAGACTGTCACATAGCTCATTTTACTAAACCCCCTCACTTCCAATTAGAGAAGGAAAAGTGCATATCAGTCTCCATATTAAAAGAATAAGCAGCATCTGTTAAAAGACATAGCCAGACATTTGACTTCTGTCTTTGAAGCACAAAAATATGACCTGATAAAAACAAAATTTAGACAGCTTTTTAGTTGCTCATTCATCATGTGAGCTGAAGCACTCCCAGCACCCATGCTTCTAGCGCCTATGGCAGGAGCACAGGAGCAATGTTAGAACTGTGGGTCTCTAATTGGCAGAGGCATGTACCTTTGTCCAAGTAGGGACCCTTGTTTGTAGTCAGGTTACAGGGAAACACACTTTAAATAATCCCTGCCCACCCCCTTGGTAGCTTGGCACAAGCAGACAGACATATCCCAAAAGCAATCTGTAAAGTATTTGTACTCAAAACACACAGTAATAAAGTGATAACACCACAAATGAACAACACACCAGTTTAGAAAAATAAAGTATCTTTATCTAAACTCAACATTACCAAAACGACAAAAATCCAACACACATGTAGTAAAATAGAAGTTAAAAACAGTTATTTCCAAAATAAAGCTTGTAGAAAACAAATAGCTCCACCTGGGGCTATTACGACGTTGTGACGGCAATAAGTCCAAAGTAAGGCGCGGTGCCTGGCATGGAATCACTTGGACCCCCAAACAAACATTACCATGGAACTAACAATATGATGTGGGAGCACACCGCTGACCTCTCAGGCAAGGTTCGCCCCTGGAATTCTGGGAAATGCAGTTTCTTCCAATGTTTTCGAGTGTTTCGCCAAGGTTGGCGCAGATAGTGCTGATCTCTAGACACGTGTTTCTGGTTTATTAACCGTCATCAGTAGAGAATACAGCCAATATTTGGGGTTTGCTGAGTAGGCTGCGAAATATTACATCAGGTCCAGTACCTCTCACTGGCGCGCATGTGCTTCATCCACGAGCTCGTCAGCTCAATGACTCACGGGAGTACTTTAAATAGACAATATGATATGGGAGCACACCACTGACCTCTCAGGCAAGGTTCGCCCCTGGCATTCTGGGAAATGCAGTTTCTTCCGATGTTTTCGAGTGTTTCGCCAAGGTTGGCTCAGATAGTGCTGATCTCTAGACATGTGTTTCTGGTTTATTAACCATCATCAGTAGAGAATACAGCCAATATTTGGGGTTTGCTGAGTAGGCTGCCAAACATTACATCAGGTCCAGTACCTCTCACTGGCACGCAGGTGCTTCATCCATGAGCTCGTCAGCAGTGTGCTGCCACATCATATTGTCTACTTAAAGTACTCCCATGAGTCATTGAGCTGACGAGCTCGTAGATGAAGCACCTGCGCACCAGTGACAGGTACTGGACCTGATGTAATGTTTGGCAGCCTACTCAGCAAACCCCACATATTGGCTGCATTCTTACTGATGACGGTTAATAAACCAAAAACACGTGTCTAGAGATCAGCACTATCTGCGCCAACCTTGGCGAAATACTCGAAAACATCGGAAGAAACTGCATTTCCCAGAATGCCAGGGGCGAACCTTGCCTGAGAGGTCAGCGGTGTGCTCCCACATCATATCTATTTAAAGTACTCCTGTGAGTCATTGAGCTGACGAGCTCGTGGATGAAGCACCTGCGCGCCAGTGAGAGGTACTGGACCTGATGTAATGTTTCGCAGCCTACTCAGCAAACCCCAAAAATTGGCTGTATTCTCTCCTGATGTTGGTTAATAAACCAGAAACACGTGTCTAGAGATCAGCACTATCTGTGCCAACCTTTGTGAAACACTCGAAAAACATCAGAAGAAACTGCATTTCCCAGAATGCCAGGGGCGAACCTTGCCTGAGGGGTCAGCGGTGTGCTCCCACATCATATTGTCTATTTAAAGTACTCCCGTGAGTCATTGAGCTGACGAGCTCGTGGATGAAGCACATGCGTGCCAGTGAGAACTACTGGACCTGATGTAATGTTTGGCAGCTTACTCAGCAAACCCCAAATATTGGCTGTATTCTCTACAGATGACGGTTAGTAAACCAGAAACATGTGTCTAGAGATCAGCACGATCTGCGCCAACCTTGGCGAAACTCTTGAAAACATCAGAAGAAACTGCATTTCCCAGAATGCCTGGGGCGAACCTTGCCTGAGAGGTCAGCGGTGTGCTCCCACATCATATTGTCTATTTAAAGTACTCCCGTGAGTCATTGAGCTGACGAGCTCGTGGATGAAGCACCTGCGCTCCAGTGAGAGGTACTGGACCTGATGTAATGTTTCGCAGCTTACTCAGCAAACCCCAAATATTGGCTGTATTCTCTAATGATGACAGTTAATAAACCAGAAACACGTGTCTGGAGATCAGCACTATCTGCGCCAACCTTGGCGAAACACTCGAAAACATCGAAAGAAACTGTATTTCCCAGAATGCCAGGGGCGAACCTTGCCTGAGAGTTCAGCGGTGTGATCCCACATCATATTGTCTATTTAAGGTACTCCCGTGAGTCATTGAGCTGATGAGCTCGTGGATGAAGCACCTGCGCGCCAGTGAGTGGTACTGAACCTGATGTAATGTTTGGCAGCCTACTCAGCAAACCCCAAATAATGGCTGTATTCTCTACTGACAACGGTTAATAAACCAGAAATACGTGTCTAGAGATCAGCACTATTTGCGCCAACCTTGGCGAAACAATCGAAAAGATCGGAAGAAACTGTATTTCCCAGAATGCCAGGGGCGAACCTTGCCTGAGAGGTCAGCGGTGTTCTCCCACATCACATTGTCTAGTACCTTGGAACGAAATCTATGAAAACGCACAGCATTGTGGAGGCGTGCCTTTGTGTCCGCAAGGATGCGACGTGTCAAATCCAGGACAGGGAAAGTCAGTTGCCGTGGCAACAAGGCGTCGATTCCAGTGAGGTAATACGAAATCAGCGAGTTCACAGCCTCACCATCAGCAGTAATTGGAGCAGCGATAAGAGAATGCAGGCGCTGACAATGAAGGAGTCGGTGCGAGCGCTGGCATTGGGAATGTCAATAACTACAGGCATCGGAGGGCGTAGAAGGATGTCAGAGCTGCGTTTCAGGTGCAATTTGTACTTCATGAGCAGTGCCTCTGGCCTGGGGGTAGGTCGCAGTGTTACTGCAACTTCACTGACAGCGTCAGAGATTGCTTTTCCTGCTTCTTTCAAGTGACTTCCAGATCCCAACAGCAGGAACAACCTCAAGAGGCCTAAATCTGGAATAGGCACCTCCTGGCAGGCCAGAGCTCTCAGCAATAGAGTTCAGGAGAGCTGGGGGTGATGTCTTTGTGTCCCTGAGACTTCAAAACAGGAGGCCAGCACACAGAGGCCATTGGAGATTTTTCTGCAAGCAGGTTTCTCAGCAAAATAACAGTCTTTGTCCTTTCCTTGAGAGAAGCAGCAACAGCAGGCCAACCACATACAGCACACAGCAAAGGGAAAGTACACCTCCTCACAGCTCTCCATCTCTTCTCCTCGGCAAAGGTTCCTCTTGAGTCCAGAAGAGATCTAAGGTTCTGGGGTTTAATGTCCACTACTTATATCCCATTTTGTCTTTGTTCTTCTTTGTCCAAGGGTCTTTAACCCTAGTCCAAACCAGTTCTGTCCTCACTGTTGCAGTATGACAACAGGGGTTGGAGACAGTATTGTGCAAGGGAGACAGGCCCTATTCAGGTGCAGGGAAAACTCGTTCTACTACTCCAAATGCAGCCAAGGTCTGTTCAGCCCAGCTCTGAGTCATTAAGAAAGGGCCAGGCACACCTCAACCCACCCCCCCCAGTGGCTGTCTACAGTGAATGCACATCCCCATCCCCTGTCACTCGAAAACCAGACAGTCAATTCACAAACTGGCAGATGCACCCAGAGTGATTAAACAAGAAAATTCCTACTTTTTAAAATTGGCATTTTTAAGCACATAATTTAAAAACCATCTTTACTCAAAGAATTGTTATTACATTCTAAGTTCAGAGAGCCTAAACATAAACCTATAGCTTGTCCCAATGGGAAGTTATACTTGTAAAATGTTACAAAGTCTCTCCCATGCTATCCTATAGGCCGGATAGCCTTTCAATAGTGAAAAACTAAATTTGTAGTATTTCACTATCAGGACATGTCACGCACACACCAGTACATGTCCTACGTTTCACATACACTGCATCCTGCCCATGGGGGTACCTCGGGCCTACATAGGTGTGCCTTACATATAAGAAAAGGGAATGTTAGGGTCTGGCAAGTGGGTGCAATTGCCAGGTTGACATGGCAATTTAAAACTGTGCACAGACACTGTTGTGGCAGGTCTGAGATACTTTTCGAGGCTACTCCTGGGGGTGGCACAATGAGTGCTGCAGTTCCAATAGTGGCATTTGATTTACAGCCCCTGGCACCCTAAGTGCTCTTTGCTAGGGACTTTCCAGTATATGAAATATGCCAATCAGGGAGAACTAATTGTAATAACAATTTACACAGGATGCACTTGCACTTTGACACTGATCAGCAGTGGCAAAGTTCCCAAAGCATCTAAGCCAGGAAAAATGAAATCCAGCACAGCATCAAAAATACAGGAGGTAGAAGCAAAAAGTCTGGGGAAACCACGGCAAAGATGTCAAGTCTAGCAACCAACGAACTAAGAGAGAGCGAGTGCCTGCTATCTACTACTGTTAGTGTAAATGGTAGATTACTCTTTCCCCCTAATAATGGAAAATTACAAGAAATTTAGAGGTAAAGTTAAGTAATTATGCTGCAGAAATCTACTCCAGTTATGCTCACTTCTAATTTGATATCAAACTGTCATTGTGTACATGGACAGGTGGATGGAGTCAAACATTAAGAGCATCTCCTTCAAAGTGGCTGTACCAAGGGTAATATCAAGGAGGGCAATACAAATACACAAATACATCTTCAGAATTGTAAGTCTGGCTCAATTCCCCAAAGTTACATCCAAGCCTAATCAAGTAGTACTCCTTTGAAACCAGGCTCAACATTAAACTAAACTATCCCTGCAGTAATTCTCTAAATAAACCCAGGCCCCTCATAGGAACAGCACTGAAATCACACAGAAGGCTATTTAGTATAGAATTAACAATATCAACATAAAATAAATACCTTCAAATAAAAGGTTAATGGAGGTTAATGAGACAAACAAATAATAAGAAGTGATAAATAACATAATATATTAAGTGCAAATGTATTCGATGTATCATGAATTCTAAAAGAAACTGGCAGTGGTCCTCATAAAGACACAAAAAGAAAGAAATCAAAGTACCAAATTTTTTAGCACTGGAAAACATATATGGCCTGATTCAAAAAGATAAACATACACTTTTGTGTAACTTTACTTTTTTTTTGGCATTCACAAACTACCAGTGAATAGTAAGTTGGTCTTGGGAATGTAACTCAAGAATAGAACACCTCTGTCCTAAATGCTTTGTGTGCCTCTACCATGAAGGTAACATCTCAACCCCTGGCCGGAGACCATGGGGTAATAGTTTCTGAGTAATTGCATGTCTGCAGTCCTCCGCAATGTTTAATGCCCCGGTATTTTCATCTCCAGGCACTATAGGGAATGAATTACAGAGTGGGTTTACACATTTGTAAGTATACCCTTTAAAGTTTCAAGCTTGAACATCCTACAGCCAATACATAAGGGTTACCTACTCAGCTAAGGAGGATGTTCCCTACCACCACGGATGTCTCCAGTTTTCAGGGGTCTCAGAGAAGGCACGATTGAACTACTCAGTCTATCTATTAAATAAGAATCTAACCAATGCTGGCGGTGCCATGTCGCGTAGTTTCCACCTTATGGTAGCAACTGCGAGTTTGCGGACAGCAGGAATGTTGGGATGGTGCCAGACTGAGGGCCTGATTAAGACTTAGCGGACGGTGCAACACGTCATTCACTGTGGGATCGCCAAACCTGTGGTGCAACCGCCTACGAGACTAGGAGGCAAATCCTGGTCTGGCAGGTGGTACTGTAGCATTCTGACAGCAGCGGTCTGTCAGGCTCATTGAAGAGCCTGACATGCAGACCACTGCTCTCAGAGCGCTGACTGCACCTTCATGCAGGGTGTGGCATAGATGCTACACCGTCCAGGAACTGGGGGTGCAAATACAGAGGTGCACTTCATGTGCAACCAGCATGCAACCCCAGGGCCCAGAAGCGGATCAGGGTCCTATCAGGGCCCCCTTAGTTGCCTCACCATCACCCTCACCATCACCCTTTTCATGGCGGGCTCACTGCCATGTAAAGGGTGGTGGTGAGGTGACTTGCAATATTCTCAGTGGTGCCACAACGGAGCCGCCTGTACATTGCTGCCTCAACCTGGACAATCTCTGCAGCACAGGATCCTTGATCTCAGCTGTGCCAGCGGTCCCACGGTGGTCCGAACACAGCATTTGAAATACTGCGGGTGGTCCCACAGATCTGGCCCTGATTCCATTAACCCCCTTTAGGATATGTTGTCTGATAGACCACTAGCTCACAGTGCCACCATAAGCCCCCTTTACCTAGTCTGGCAGCGAGTGGTTCCGGCAACCACTGAGCATTACAACCCCGGTGCCCCAGGAATCATGGTAACAAATCTAAATCCCTTTTGCACTAGTAATCTCAGAGAAAAATAAATAGAGGGACATTTTCTATATTTGTTGAACCAGTGTGATTCTTGTATAAACTATATGTGCTTCAACGATCATTAGACAGAAGCAAATGAAAGGTATTAGAAACATCAGAATGGTAACAGAATAAAAATCTCAACAATGGTGGAAAATGTGTAATGTGGGGATAAAAAAGAATTATAGAAAATTGGTTGCACTCCTACTATGCAGTCTCTAACCTAAATGTGTAGGGTGTGTGTGTACCTGTTCTGCCAAGAATCTCCATGTTGGATTTTCCAATCCTCATTACCCGAAGGAAAAGAATTTAAGCCTCCATCATGGCCACAAGCTGAACACCTATGCAGAGAAATCAGCAGGCTCCTGGGCTGAAGCTTCAGCGTGTAGAGACCTTGTCAATATCAGCAAAGCGCTCCTCTAACTAAAACTCAAAAATGTTTGTTTATTAATAATGAAAAGCATGCTTGAGAGTTCTGTGCAAGCCAGCAGTGTTCTGGTCTATAGATAGCTTTGTCACCCCGTTTATGAAAGATAGACCAACATTTGCACAATGTGTGTTGAGGCATTGTACATGGTGTTTCAAAGAATTGCGTTAATGTTAAGCGAAGCAAAATCTGTACACAAAGCAGTTTCAGAGAAACAAATCCAACATTGTCACACATGTAATTCTCAGTAAAATGGTATTGTGTGAAAGGGAAGGCAACTTAAAAAACCAATCACACTGAAAGATGACATTGTTTTATGTGGGCCTAACTAGGACACATGACATTGGGGCAGAGAACTTTGCACATACGAAGATAGCCCTGTCCTATCATTTTTGTGCGTAGTTCTCTGCCTCTACTGGAGGCTCCACGGTTTTAAACTTACTATTAACTTGTAGTTTGTAAATACTAAAAAAAATAAAACTTACACAGAAGTGTAAGCTTACCTTTGTGAATTTGACACATAGACAGCGAACAGTAATGCTGTGAAAATAGGCGGGGAGGTGTGGTGAGACTATTGACAACAACTGCACCAGACTCATCCCAAGCTGCATTCTAACAATCTACCAATAAATCAACAAATCATACAGAGATCAATCCTACAAGTAAGCACAATACTTGTTCCACAAATCCAGCGTATGTATTTGCTGCATTAGTCCTCATCGTGAGAGAAAAATACTGTTTTGGATGCCTGAGAAAGGTATGGGAGATGTAATTCTTCCCTCCATCCAGATGTGAACTTAGGCACAGTTGAAGAATGGAAACATAAGGTAACTTCACCAATAGCCCTCACCCACATCACCTCTGCCCTTTGTCAAGGTACTTTCTGCACTGCACTTCATGGCCACTGGATCTTTCCAAATGAGTAGCTAGGTCATAAATTACATCTCATGGACAAGCTAATCTCAGTGGTTGTACCAGGTACATTTTACAGTTTTCAAAAGACCAAGGTTTTTGTATAAGATGTACAAGTCACTTGGTAAAGAAGAGTTCCAAAGTCTCACAGCCTGAAGTATGAATGCTCTGCCATTAAACAAAAGATCTAAATGTTTGGGGAGTGGGTTGAAGAATTTACTGTCAGTAAAAAGTCTAAGTATTTGCTATGGTTAATAGATTATAATGTAAGTTGATAGGGAGAGCACTGTCTAGTATATCAGCACATCATTTAACCTGAAAGATTGCTGTTAATGAATTGCCTGATACCGCTCACTTTAGTATAAAGTCTTTGGCATAAATCTGGACAGTAATTTTTGAGAAATCTGGGTTAAAAATGTGTGGATATATTGACAGCTGCTCCTGCTGGAGTCCCTTGAGTGCAACCTGGTACAGTGAATTAAAAACATTAAGGGCCTCATTTATGAAAAGTGACGCATCACTGTGTGAAAACAGTGATGCGTCACTTTTCACTGCGCCCTCCCTGCGACTCCAATGATGCGTAATATTTACAGTATGACGCATCATGTCGCAAGGAGTCACAGATACGTCAGTATTTCTGACGTATCTGTAGGCGCAAAAGTGACGCATTGCTGGAGTGTGTCACAAAAGTGACGCAACTCCAGCAATGTGTCCTTTCACATGGGGCAAGCCCCATGTGAAAGGGCCTGCGTCAGTCTTACGCCTGCTGTGAGGCAGGCGCAAGATATTGACGCATTTGCACCCTAGAAGTGGCGCAGTGAAATCTCGTAGATTTCACTGTGTCACTTCTACGATGCTTACTTACGTGGGAACGCCCACCCTGCATACATTATACCTGACGCAGGTATAATGTAGCGCAGGGGTTTACAAAGTGACGCATCTAGGTAGATGCGTCACTTTGTAAATATGGCGCATGTTTGTGACGCACCTGTGGCGCACCGGTGGCGCAAAAGTGACGCAGGGGCTCATAAATGAGCCCCCAAGTTTTCAAGTTGACCGAGAGGGCTTTGTTCTTGTTGGCTGTGTTGCTCCTGCAGGAGCTTTTCACACTGTGATTGGCTGACTGCAATCTGGAAAGAAATGCTGCAAACACCATTACAAGACTCGGGACTAAGTCACCATGCCCTGTAACTAAACTAAAACAAAATAAAAACGGATTAAGGGGGAAGAGTATGGGTACCCTGACCCACTGGTCTTTATGATGGGACACAGATACACCACCCCTAGGGTCAAATTAATGTTTATTTTTGGGGAGCTGAAATCCAGCAGGAGTCCTGCTGTAGCCAGAGCAGCCCCATGTGCTCCATGCAGCCAATACTGCACTGCACACTGGCGAAGGTCATGCAGAGTGGGTGTGGTTTGTCTCCCTGCAGCCATCTACCAGTCACATAAGCCTGGGGTTGGCTGCAAAGTATTGTACTAAGATATGACTTTATGTTAAAAAAAACTTAGAAATTCACTTTAAAAGGTTAAAGAGGAGCTATACATGAGGAAGGCAATATGATTTCAAATTCTTTTTTAAAAAATGAATGAAAAAGCACAACCATTCAAATAAAAAAACTCAGAAATTAGTCTAGTTATACATCACTGACATAAGTATAACTTGCAGTGCTGTGATTCACTGCTTAAAATTTCACGTTACTTCACTGATGACAATTGAAATGTATGACACTGCAAGTTGTAATGTAATGTCTGTTATGTATTACTAGTGAATTTCAGTGGGATTTTTTGTTTTTAAATGACAGAGCTTTTTAAGTGAATTTGAAAGATATGTTTTAAAGTAATTTAAAATCTTACTACCTTCCTCATTTATGACTCCACTTTGTCCTTTTATTTTTTCAGTGAATATGTATGTGTGTGTGAAACAAGGTTAAATGGATTATATAAGTAGCTATGGTAATAGGGTTGTAACTTGCAGAAAAAAAATACAGATGGTCTTACAGTTAAGTGTTGAAATGAGTTTAAGAACTAGCATGTATAACATGAATAAACCACTGAAATCCACAAGTTATAGTTTCAGGCAAAATAATTATAACCTACACCGCTGTCATGCACTGCTCATGACCACACATATTGCATCACACTTGACATGTTAAAGGACATCATTGTTGACATAAAGGAGCAGAGTTTGAAATTATTGAATGAAATAATGAACTACAAAAGACTGATGAAAGATCAAAGCCCAGATATTTCAGAGGAAATTGTATTCCTAATGGTAAAAGGGACTGATAATAACTCGGTCAAGAAACGTGAGGCAGAGTTTTTGCTTCAGAAACAACTCCAAGTAAGAGGCAGAGAGTATGAAGATATCTTGAACAAGTGTGATCGGAAACATATTGTTAAAGGAGACATGTCCTGCATTAGGCACAAAACTAACCACAACAATTTTAGGCTTCAGTGAGAACTAGAACCGCAGAGGTTACTATCCTGATAAGAAACATGGTGGCAGGTACACTTATACAAGAGACCCAACTGGGAGAATCCATGTTCTTTATGTACACTTAGGTGGGAAGCTGCATAACTTTATTATTATTTACCACCCAAACTCACAGCAAGAGGAGAGGACTTTCTGTTAACTATACCTGAAAATCATGTGGGTCAGGTGAGTTAAGTACAGGTAATGGGTGACGATTTAAATTTAGCATGGTATTCTTCCCTTTATAGATCAGCACAGACAAGGAGTCACACTTAGGCATTTCCAAGGAAATGTAAAGACAGGGGATATGGGACGCTGGGAGATTTACTAACCCAGGGGTTAAGGACAAGTCTTCCAGAATTGTGGGATCGCTATATTAGACCACTCCTCTATAAGTCTGTGAATGGAGGAGACTTCCCCTACAAAACAACCCACATGGAGGATGCACGCAGGCCTTTTTAAAAGCAAAAATAACCAAGAACAGATTATGGGATGCATCCACAACTTCCTGGCAAAAACTAACTCAGCTGTCATAATGCTTCACAACCACTGTGATGCCTTTTGGCGACACCTAGAGGGATAATACTTACAATCAAACATAGAATGTGCAGGGATGACCAGTTAACAGAGCACAAACTCTAAGAACAACTCATTGATGTAGAGCAGAAGCACAAACAAATTCCACTCATGAAAGTGCACAAAGATTTGTACTTCTTCTAAGCTCACTTACATGCACTTAGAACTAAAACAGCAGAGTTGTCCTTGCTTTGTTTAAAACAATATTTGTATGAGAAAGGGAGCATAGTGGACAGACTCCTTAAACTGCACCTGCAAGCCAATAAAACCAAAGCACATTTAGTGCAGATCGCAAATATGCAGGGGGTATTCACTTCAGACAAAACAGACAACAGAATAGCACTTACTCAATTCTAAACAAAGCTGTATGAGGCTGAACTGGAAGCGTGAGGGGAGAGAACTCAGGTATGAGCTTGTGATGTATGGTACGATAGAGTCACCATAGCTGGAGGGACTGGATAAAGCTATAGAAAATTTGGAGATTTAAATGGCCATAAAATCTATGAAGCCAAATAAAGCCCCTGGCCCAGATGGCATTCCACTGGCATTTTATAAAGACAACTTAGACCAATTGCTGCAATCTTTGGAGCAACGGTTTAATTCTTTACAAAACATTAGAGAATTGCTCCCACAATGTGTGGAGCAGAAATAATATGGATATCGAAGGCAGGGAAAACCTCACGGTATTGAGCATCTTATTGCCCCATCCTGCTCCTAAATTCTGATGTTAAAATCTTTACTAAAATCCTCACTAAAAGACTGGACAAGTTGGTTCCATCCTTCGTTGGAGCCGGTCAGATTCATACAGGACAAGCAGGGCTCTGGTAACATTTGAAGATTGGGTCATCTGATTGAGAAGGTGTAACTGAAAGGGGTTGTGACTTTATTGGTGACACTAGACGCTGAAAACGCATTGGATGGTGTGAGTTAGACTTCCTGATAGATGTCCTATCGATCGCTGATTAAGATGGGTCTCAGAATGAGAAAATGGGTGCCTGGGAACTGTTGAGCTCCTGCTGCCAGGGTAAGGGTCAATAATATATGATCTGTTACAAAAGAACCAACTGAGCCGCAAATGAACAGCACCTTCCCTTTATCCCAAAATGAGTAATTTCAAGAATACAGAGTACGCTCACTACAAACACCTGATGCTCAGGGATGCGACCTTATGGCCATAAGGTAGAAAAACACTAAATAGTGGTGCACCAGCAACAGATAACCATGCAAATGAGTCCAAATCAAAGTATAAAATGTTCCATATCTTCTTTATTTTGCTTGTGTGAGAATCATAAAAATCCAAACACTACAGCCAACAACAAAGCCAACGTGTTTCGTTCACCACCGTGAACTTCTTCAGGGTATCCTTGCTATATCTACCCAACATATCATAGCCTAATTTCTTGACTCTAAATTCCACCAGTAGATTTTCATATGTGTACGAGGTCCCTGTTTTATTTTAAACTGTACATGCTTTATTGTTCCACTAGTCCGCTCCTGTAGGTGACACCTTAGTTTGTGTCAAGTAGAGCATACTAGCCGCAACTCACACTGTGTGAGTCATTAAATATGGGGGAGCTAAGAGGTGGGATTGTCCCTATCCTGTTCGTCTTAGCAATAGAGCCCCCATACTGTCTATTAGAGAGGTCTTGAGTGTAACATAAGATTAGTCTATTTGCAGACAAGGTTCTGCTCATCTTTGCAGTCTCTAGACTAGCCTTCAAGCCCTGATGTCAATACTAGCTGAATTTGAACCAGCTTCTAGTTTTTAAATCAACATGAAGGAATCCGAAATTCTAAATATTAATATACCTGCAAACCACCTATGGGCATTGAGAGCACTAACACCATTAGAAAGGGCAAAGATGTCAATGAAATATCTGTGTCTAACTATTTCTAATTCTATTTCAGAATGGATGGGACTTAATTTGCCTCTTCTGGAATCTTAGATCCTCTAAGATTTGTTGTGATGAAAGGGCCTGTTTAAGTCATGATTGAACAAAATTTATGTTTTCAAAATGAATATCCTTCCCCGTCTCATCCATCTATACCTAGCCCTTCTCATTGCAATCCCCGTGCCAGAGTTATTTTCTCTGAAGGAACACATTCTTTAATTTGTTTGGGCAAATGATAAAGACAGGGTGAGTAAGGAATTGCTTATAGACATCCCTGATAAGGACCACATAGGGAGATCATGCTAGATGGGCCCAGCTGCCATTCTTACTCATGGGCCAAGTAGCTTTGATCAAATTGGTGACCTTCTCTAAGTTACTATATACGATACAAAACTATCCTTACTACACCCCCAAAATGACCATAACAATATTTCAATTGACCCTAAATTTGGTAATCTCAGAAGGGGACCACAACAAGTAGCATTTAACAAATATTGTAAATCCACCTTTGGGAGGGCTAGCGGTGGTCAACCTGCTTTCTTACTACCGGGCCTCACACCTACTCACACTAAATGAATGGATCTATGGCACTAAAGATGACCAAGCCTACTGCATTTACTGTTGGGACATGGGCACTCACCCCCCACTGCACTACATAAACAGGGTATGCTGCTGGTACTGGTCTCCCCACTGACAAAAGTGACAGTAAAATTTGGAGGGCTTCTCTACAAGAAAAGGGATGGGAGGACAAATTGAAACAGGAAATCCCCTCATGGCATGGTACATCACTACCAGATGGCTCATACCTACCGGGCTTCCGCAGGTGGGACACCCTTGGGGTGACCACCATGAGTCGCGAGGTACATGGCGCAGACATCAGACCAAACACAGATTTCAAATAGGAATTGGCCTTGAACACACGCAATCCTTCTAGTACTTGCATCTCTAACATGAACTGAGACACTAACTTACCACACTCACGGGCCTTCTACAGTTCAGCCCCCTAGAGGCGAAGCTCATGATGGGCTCATCCCCCCATTATCTACAAATATCCTAGTACTAAACACACCTGACTCCTTTCCACTGCTATGAGAACAAGGGTAAACTAAGCTGTGCACTACAGAGGACATGGATTGGGGACTTGCCCTGATGAGCGCGAGGGAGGCAGTATTGACGACACATTTTCACCTCATACAATTCAAATACCTTCACTGCATCTACCTGACTACCCAGAACCTGTGTTGCATCCATGGGACCTCTGACACTGCCTCTCGTACAGGAATGGTAGGTGTTTTCGTCCACATGGTGTGGGACAGTACAGTCCTTCGACCCTTCTGGAAAGCAATGGGAGTCACACTAGGAGCTTTCCTGGGATGCCCTATCAACATCAACCCCAACTTAACCCTTCTTCTACTGGTAGATGATGAAGAATACAAACACACTAAAAGGGCATACCCCAAACTGGGATTGGTAATATTAAAAATGGATATCACATGCTTCTGGCGGCAGACGAGAGCCCCATCAGTGAGTGTTTGGAGGTCAGAAATAGACCTATATTGCACACATGTGAATGAATCCTCTGGGATGTCTGAAAAAATATTAAAGGGTATTGGGAGAACTGGAACAATACTGAGAAGGGGAGGATTAATTCAAAAGAAAACAAGATATGTAAATCCTGAGTCTGGGGCTGAACGGACTTCGACATACTGGGGGGCAGGAGACCCTTGTCCATGACCAAATGGTGTTTAACTTCTATATGTCAATGTTGTAAGGTGATTGTGATAATACTGTTTTTTCATAAAATGTAATAAAAATATAATTTAAAAAAACAGTTGATAATGGCACCTAGTAAGAGGAGGGAGGGACCATGCTTGCCCCAATATTGTTCACTACCTTTAGGCAATCCATTTCTAGCTAGTGATTGAATGGTCAATGAGAACCTCAGAAAAACATGGCATACATATGGAAAGAGCCCTAGCCGGGCGACTCCTGTGGCTATTATGCTATTTAGATAATATGACAATGCAACCTATATATATCTTAGAGATTACCAAAAAATGGCACTAGGGATTTGAGACAGACTATCAGTAAAGGCAAGACTGACGACTCTTCCCTCACTCTATACTCCCATACATTGTAAAGCTTGATTTTTTAGAGTTATCTAACAATATTTGAATCCATGATGGGTTTAATCTCTAATCTGTATTCCATTATCATCACAGGAGTTTACATGCAAGAGAAATGGAAAATCAAGACACAGTGGTAGCAGGAACTGGTAGCAGAGTTTTGAGGAGAAGAAGTGGGCTGGGAGTTTCTTCCCTGCATTGAAGACATGTTGTTACTTGTTGCTTGCTCCCCAATGAATTGGAATTCTAAATTTGTAGGAGGTTGTACTTGGCAGCAGATAGGGCAAGACACACGTTTCCCAAATTCCCTTTTTTGAATGAAGCTCGAAAATGCGTCTGTCATACAACCCATTGTTAGCCATTCTTCAAAAAATACATAGGGGCTTATATTTCAACACAGGTGCAATGCTGCGCAACACAGCATCGTGTCTCAAAAATCTGTGCTGTGTTGCGACATTTCCCTGCACCATGAATGCGCCGTATTTATGGAGCTGCACACTATGGAGGAAGGACCAACGATGCCTCAGGAATTCTGATGCAACAATGTCAGAAATGGCACACAGTAACATAACACAAGTGCTTTCTACATGACAAAAAGTTGATATGCATATTGTAAAGCAGATATACATGCCTCAAATAGGCATTGCATCATGCAGTAGTGCTTTATGCTGCTGGATCATTTGAAAAAGTGACTCAGTCAACACAGAAATACTTCTCAAAACAGAGAAGCATGGAAGGAGTCTCGGGGAGACTGGAGGGTAACAAACCCAACCAGGAGAACTTGCCATCACCCCAGAAGAAGAAGAAGAGGAAGTCTAACTTCAATGAGGAGGAGAATCAGATATCAATTATTGAGGTGTGAAAAGATTTACGTCTCCTGTTTACCACCTCAAAAATGCCATTAGGGAGGAAGGATACCATTTGGCAATCCATAGTGAACAAAATAAATTTTGTATCACAAACAAAAAGGAACATCCTGCAGTGCAAGAAGAGGTGGCATGACTACAAATGCAGGATCAAAGGAAAACTTTCCCGCAACCTAAATACAGCCATGAGGACCAGAGGAGGACCTTATTTCCAGAAGGAGTTGGATCCATTGGAGGAGCAGGTGGCATCCCTTATTCCATTTGTATTGGTAGCTGGAGTGGAAAGGCAGGACAGTGCTGAAGTAAAGACCAGCAAGAGCTGCAGGGTGAGTGAAAACAAGGTACCATATATTAGCAACCTGTCATGCAGACCAATTCAGCAACACACTTTGCTGCACTGTGCTGCATGAAAGGGAAAAGGAAAGGGCAGGAATGCCCCACCTGTTAATTCATCCTTCAAATAACTGTCCTTCCCTTGGACAGTACCAATTTTGCCAGCCCTGTCCAGCCCTCCCAAGTTTCTCAGGTCCATGCTTGATGTGCTGCCCCAACCAAGATAGTTCCTTTCAGCACTGGGTATTGTAGTGTCATTCATCCTGTCACAAAAAAAGGCTACAAGTTACAGAATACAAAGTAGAAAACCTGGACTTGAGCAGCATCTCACGCATGGACCTTAGAAACATGGCAGATATGCCAGTGCTAATGCTGACCCCCTTGCACCATGACACTAGCGTGCTTGTGTTGAGGCCAGGTAGCCAAAAGTGTACTGTAATGTAATTTCTGTCAATGTTGCTTTGTAGAGGATCAATGTATCACCTAAGAGGGTCTCCAGGTACTGAGTAGGTACATGCACTGCAATTAATAACACAATCTAAGCATATTAGAGCCAGGTATACAGTTTCGAGTACAAATCCATATTTGATGCAGTTGATGTGATGTGATGGGGGAGATTATGCCAGGTGTAATCTGACATGTATGAGAACACCCTACCTCCTGTCTTGCTCATATGGATATTTAGCTGTGGGTGAGTGCAAGTGATGCAGAGCAGAGATTTATGCTTGGATAGTGGAAGCATAGATTGTGTGTGAGCTAAGTGTGTCCCTGGTAGTGTAGTGCCTTGTAGGTGTAATTGAGCATCTTGAACTGGCAGTGTGTCTGAATAGGTAGGCAATGTATTTTTCTGAGATGACGATTGATGTGCATGCTGCAAGGTAGGCCGAGTAATAGTCTGGCAGTCGTGTGTTGGATAGTTTTTTGTCTTTGTAGCATGTGTGCAGAAATGATGTAGAAGAGGGCATCGGTGTACTACAGACTACATGTGATGAGGGTCTGGGGGATGATCTTCGAGGTGTCAGAAGGGAACCATATGAAGAAATGTCTGAGCATGCAAATAATGTGAAAGCAGGTGCAGGTGATTGTGGCAGTTTGAAGTGGCATGGTGAGGTAGGTTTCCAGGATGATGGACAGGTGTCTGGAGTGGTTGGAGGGTGAGGGTTGCTTGCCTAGTCATGTGGGCAACCAGGGTAAGTACATGTTGCTGAATGTCATCATTTCTACCTTGTCAGGTTGAGTATGAACAACTAATCTCACATACAGTTAGCCATGTTGGTCACTGGCATAATGTAACAACTGTTGGTGGTGTTCTTTTTTCCTGGGAGTTATTTATGATCAGGGTGTCATCGCTGTAAGAGATGATATTGAGTCCTTGGGTCAGAATGATGATTGCCAGAGGTGTCATTTACAAGTTCAATCCATTGGGGCTAAGTGAGGGGATTTGCTGGACTCTGCAGATGAGCTCCTTGGGAGGATGGAGTAAGCTTGAGCTGCTGCATTACTCTAATTATGAAGGAGGCTATCCACTTCATAGATGCTCCATAGTTATTAGTGTTGTGGAATCTGGAGTTCGCTGTGTGTGTGCTAGAAAACTACAAGAGTCCCCAGAAAAATTGAAATGATAGAATTTACATTTCATTCCCTTTTCATGCTGTGCAGCAAGGTGGCTTGCCATGTAGTGTTGTGTTGTTGTTTTTGAAATATGAACCACAGAGTGCAATAAGGCACATATTGCATGCCAGACAGTACAGCAAGGCACCTTGGTGTGTAGTGCTTTGTGAAAGGCAGAGTGCAGGATAGTGTGAGGTATACCAATATGTGATATCTCTTGGCTAGTGCTGGGCCACAAACTGATGGCCAGGGCAAATGCAGGCACCCTTGCTACATGGTGCAATGGTCTCTACAGTGGTGCTAATAAACCACGTTTGTATCTGTGCAGGCAGACAGCACAAAATTACCGTGACATGTAAAATGTGGCCCATTCCTACAGTCTTTCAGGAAGGGCAGGGCAGCAAGCTAATAGCTGGGTGGTGCGAAATTTACACAACTAGGCCCCGTAGTGAATACTGAGATTGTGTGAACAATGTACATGTATTGCCATGTGAAACGCAACAATAGTACAACATGGCCATATACACTTGTAGAAGCATATGTTCTACATATCCCTGTGTACTTTAAATTGAGAATACATACTGTCTAAATCTTACAGAAATTACTTATGTCATATTCTATCATTAAACCTTCATAATATTTCTATTTCTTTCCAGCAAAATAAACAACACCTCCTGGAGATTAGCCTGTCCATGATGCCCAACCTGTTGAGGAGCCCATCCTAACTTCCATGAATGAAGATTTCTTCCAGCAGCTCCTGGACACTTTTGAAACTTCTCTTCAGGTACTGGCAAGGGAATATGATGTTGTTGGGTCTCCAGATGAACCAACACACACTGGACATGGACCATCAACCTAAGACATCGCAGCTGCGGACTCTGAGGACCCCCAAGTTGCTTTCAACAGCAAGTGGTAGGAGTCTAGCAGCAAATGGCTGATAAGATCCAGCTGGCGATGGAGACAATAGCAGGTACTCTTGAAGGAGTCCATAGGTGTCTCAGCCCTAATTAGCGGTTGACAAAGACTATCACAGACACCTACTCTTGGCTCCATAGGATTGTTGATACCCTAGATAGCTTCGCTGGTGTCTGGTGGCTTAGTGAACTAATACATCCAATGTAGGGGCCTGTGTTTTACCTCATGGTCACAGATGAAAAATACCAGCACATCCACTCAGCCTTTCATCCTTCTGAGGATGATAAAATGAGTACTATTTGGTTGGGTAATAATAAACATCTGTTATTCAGCGCCAAGATAATGTGCACTTTACACATGTTATGGTATGTTATGTTATGATGCAGAAGGAAGAACAACACTCGTCTTCTACATCTGACACAAGTGAAGTTGTCAGGCACCTGGAGGCCACTAATACATCCATCCAGCCCCTGAAGGCAAAGCTTGACTACTCCCTCATAGCATCAAGTGTCCTCAATAGCAATGTTGTTGCTATGTTGGCTAACTAGCAAACTCTTACCAGTGACTTCCATGCTGCCTTACTGGTGCCAACAAATGTTGTTGGGAACATGGGAGTTACATCTTGTGTCTCTGATGTGTGTCTATCTGAGGCTAATAACATCAGTGAGCTGCCTCCCATTCCAACTCAACAACTTCCAGGGAAGGCAGAACACTCATCAGAGGAGGAAGATCTAGAGTTCCCCACTTTCCGATGAAGTACTTCCCGATAAACATTTGCGAGTGCCCCCTGGTCAGGTTTTCTGACTGTCCTGTGTAGAACATCATGTCACCTTCTTTGGAACCCAGTACCATACTTTTTGTTTGTGCAGTTTATCTCGTTCACCTGTGGTCCAAATCAAAATGCTTCACTTGCTAAAGGCAACTTGTTCCTCTTCACTGATCCTAATATTCACATGTAAATGTGAACTCACGCGTGTAAACAAATTAATTGTATAGGCAAAATACATCATTATTTTGGATGCATGTTGATAGCAATAACAAATCAACTACTCACATGTTGCAATGTGAGAATCTGAATGTCTGGAATTTAAAAATATTTTGTTTAAAGTCATTGTGAGTTTTGTATGGTTATTACTTAAAAGTCAACATAATGATATGTAACTCTAAAACACTAAACTACTGTTTTAGAAGCTGAAGAATAGTGAGCTAAAGTCAATTTCACATTTTGTATTTGTATTTGTACCTACACCAATTACAATGGCATGATGAGCAGTGCGTAGTTTGCCAATGTAATGTCAGAGGGCTCAACAAGCTGCATTTTCTTCACAGACACACAGTAAGATTTTATGCAAAGGACACAGATACTTACCGCCTATAAATGAAATGTGTAAGGCATGTGAGGCCAAAACACTTTTCCACTCATCTATATATATATATATATAGTCAAGTTAATATGACATCATCATTAACTGATGTGAAAACATCATTGCTCACACAAAACATAATCAGCAGTAAATCAATCTGGATGTTTGTACCAACACTAGCCAGATACTCAGGCCCATATTCTCCATGGATTTGCAGTGTACTTGTGACACACAAGGGCAAGCCATTACCTTGACTCACAGTCACCAAGACATGCAACGGCAGCTTGCCTGGCCCTATGTATACTGATAAATGTTGAGTAATGCAGCACCAGTTAAAATTGCTACATTTTGCAACTCTGGCCCACAGAGGCCTAGCACATGTTGAGTGCAAATGTATCCACACATGACATAATTTGTGCATATGATTTTGCTTAACTGGCAGACCAGGGAATAATGATACACATCCCCAGGGGACAGGAAAATGGGAGAAATGTGGACAAAAATCCTTGCTGTTAGTTATTTTCTAAGTACGCTGCATGATGTGCCACCATTAACAAGTAGTAAATTTAAAAACATGACGGATTTAGTTCAGGCAGTGTAACTTCCTGCACATGTATCAACCAGCCAACAACACAGCCCCCTTTTCACAAAGATGCCAGCCACACCCATTGCATCATTTCCTGGGTGTAACCAGCATGTTCTCGACATTTGCGTCAATTTTTCGGATGCATTGCTACACAAATGTACATTAAATGATGCACTGCTCAGATGCACTTATGCAGCAACGCAATGGGCCAAGCAATGGCGGCTATGCACCAGTTTTGACCTGCACAACAGAGTCAATGCACCAGTTCTGACCCACGCAACAGAGGTGATGCGCCGGTTCTGACCTGCGCACAGAGAATGTATGGCTTTTGCCGGTGGAAACACCTTAGGCCGACTGCAATGAGTTCAGGACTGGGTTGGCACCACTTGGCGGGCCAGACAGACAGTTGCTAGAGTCCAGGTGCTAAAGCAGGGTGTTTGGATGCCTTTTATGACCCTGAGATGTCATAACAGGAGGCCATCCAAATTGCCCTTGGAGTCATTCAGGGGTCAAGGGATGCATTTGCAGTCCTTATCACCCAGTCAGGGGAAGAGCAGGCGTCAGGGCAGCACAGCAAGGCAGGACTCCATAGCTAATTGCTCTCACATCAAGGTTCATCTGAGTTACCAAGGAACCCACCTGGATGTCAGCCACAGTCATATGTGCATTGAAAGGTTGATCCTGGGCCCTCAGCCCCCCTCTTTAAGATTCCCTATAAAGCCTAATCTCCCTTCCTGAGATGTGCCCAGGCCCCTGCCTAATTATCTATCTCTGATTCAGCACACACCTAGGGAAGCGCAGAGACAGGCTGGCTCTCCCATACTCCGAGGTGTGTCACATCTAGATTGCAGCTTTGTTGGACTATCAAACTCAGGGGCATATTATGAAGCACGGCGATAAAATTATCGCCGCTTTAGCGGCAGAAAACTGACGCTAAAGCAGCGATAATGGGCTTGATAATATGCCTTTGAGAATTCCAATAGAAGCCCATGTTAACACCAGAACATGGGCTTCTATTGGAATTCCCAAGGGCATATTATCAAGCCCATTATCGCCGCTTTAGCGGCAGTTTACTGCCGCTAAAGAGGCGATAATTTTAACGCCGCTTGTTGATAATATGCCCCTTATTCTGGTGGGATCCTATACTACTCATGTTTCACCCAGTCAGCCATGCCCTTACACACAAAGGTCCTCTATGTTATGTAGCAATGCAGGTACTTCTGCTCTCAGTGTACAGTTGCAGCGCATTCTGGGCCCAGTACTGTAAGCCACCTGTATTATACTGCCACCAGCATACTGACATGCAGCACACACACTCAGTATGTACATACTGTTTAATACTACAGTCCCTTTGTACTGTACTAGTGTGTCACTTTAAACACACACTACCAGCACACATACATGAACCATGTGCACACTGTTCAACATTTCACCCTATGTGTAGTATATGTCTTGCACTGGCACATGCATTCAGCATCAAGCTGACACTTCCTGATCAACCTGCTGTTGGGCGGGGGGAGAAGAACACACTGCAGCAGAACATTAGAAGCAATGAGTGAGACGGTAGGCCTCACTCCAGTGACCCAGGGTTGAATGGTCATGTTCACTACTACTGATCACTACACGGTATGCTGGTACCCCCACGCTTGCTCTGTTTTACTCCTGGCAAAGGCAGTAGCATACCTCAACTTTGAGGGTAGGTCTTTAGGTGGAGCTTCCGGTCAAACAAGACTGCAATCTATGGCATAGGCCTATGTCACGGCACACATGCATATCCTGTGTTCCATTATGGGTTTATACCAGCATCAGTGATCCAGACAATACAGTTGGGCACTCAGGGCAAGGGTACACAACTCGTGCCATGCAGGGGAAATTCCCTAACCAGCACCACCACTGCACCATACTTCACATATTTGTGTATGTCTACAAACATTTGTGCTTGAATTACGACTTTCATACTTCACACATTACACATCTCTGTATTCAGGAAGTGGTTTGATGGTTGTCTTTCTTTTCACTTAAATGCCAAGCATTGCTACTTCAGAGGTTAAGTATGTTTTGTTACGGGCCTCTGAGCCTCCTTGCATTGCTCTGCAAATCATAGTAAATGTGTACTGTATCAAGTGTGGGCAAATGTAGACCTCACTTTAAGCAGCCCTGGAAAGGTGTTACATATGTGCTGTTTTGTGGATCCCCACACATGCATGAATGCAATCTTCACAAATGTAAATTTGACATCTACTCCTCAGGTTATGCCCTTGGCCATGACAGGTGTTTCCCATGACCTGTAATGTAGGCCTGGGTGGTGAACTCTGATCCGTTCGTGGAGTTTGAGGAATTTTCTGCACTTCGTGCTCCGCGAAGTTCACGGAGTTCACAAAACTTCACTTCCCATAGTGCAGCAGATTTTTTTCCTTGCTCGTAATCGCGAACGATAAGTTTGTGAGGGCGAGCTGCCGCTCGGGTAGAATTTCTACCGGAGCAACAGGAAGACCAACGTGAACGGCAGTTTGCACTGCAATCCACCACTTGCGGAGATCTGCGGAGTTTTTTGTAACTTCACGGAGTTCCACGTAGCAAAAGTCTGCAAACTATGCCCAGGCCTGCTGTAATGGTATCTGCTGCAACATTTATTCCAGCAAAGTGCTGCCACTCTACATGCTAGTCCATATATGAAACACACATCAATTTGAAGATTGTCTCAGGAAATTACTTATTGGGAAAATTGTGATCCGTCAGACACTGAGTGCTACATCTAATGCACTTTGATGCAGCAGAACACAACAAAAGAGCTTACTGTGCTGCACTGCACTGCTTAAGTGAGGGAGTACAGAAATGCCCCAAATGTATCTAGATATGGGACAATCAAGCCTCTCCCTTTCATGCAGTGTACTGCATCACATTGGCTTGCTGTGCTGATTTGCTCTTGGTTGGAGATATGCCACCATGTTTATGAACGGCTCAGAAATCATAAATTATTTTGTTGAAGCCTTCATCTAGTTGAGTAGATGTGCGTGACTATATATGTACTTTGCAACATCACAAAAAGAAATGATGGCCAGAGTGTTGAAACTGGGTTTAATCCATTGTTATCTTCCTTGCAACATCACCCCAGGTTGGACCCAGCCATATGCAAATTAGTCTAGACCCTGCTCCCCATGGGAAAAGTCCAGCCCGAACTGCCAGGCTAGGTCCTCCCTGGACTGGAAACAAGCATCCTGGGACCTTTTTCAGGGTATCACCCATCATCAGCCAGGCTAGTTTGAATCCAGTTGCTCAGTGTGCAAGAGACCCAAGGCTGGGCATACCCATAGCCTCCTAGGGCGCACATAGCAACATAACAAATTAAAATGATGAACGGAGTGTTGAAACGTTTCAAACACTCACTCCCAGTTACAGATCTGGGTGTAATCCATTGTTACTTTGCTCGCCACGTCACCCAGGTTGGACCTAGCCATATGCAAATCAGTTTTGACCCTGGTCCCCATGGGAACTCTTCAGCTTGAACTGCCAAGCCAGGTCCTCCCGAAACTGGAAACAAGCATCCTAGGACCAATTTTGGGGTATCACCCCTCATCAGCCAGGCTAGCTTGAATCCAGTGGCGCAGCGAGCCAGGGACCCATGTCAGGGCATACCCTCAGTCACCTAGTGCGCACATAACATCATAAAATAAAATGAGTGTTGAAACTTTTAAAACACTCACCCCAGTCACAAATCTGGATTTCATCTATTGTTATATGAACCATGACAATGACACACAGACCACACACTGGATGGGACCCTGACTGGTGGCCTGAAGAAATGGGAATGCCCACGGCCCCTACTAGGAATGACAAGAACTTAGGGGTGATCATGGATAATAAACTCACTTTTGGTGAACAGGTTAGCAGAGTAGTTTCAACAAGCTTTTATCTCCACAGAGTTTTGAGGAAAATAAAATTCTTTCTACCTGAGGATAGTTTTAGGACAGCATTTACAGCGCTCATTTTGTCTCGGCTGGACTATTGTAATAATCTGTATCTGAACATTCAAAAGAGACATCTTAACAGACTCCAGTTGGTGCAAAATGCGGCAGCCAGGTTGTTAACCGGCACACCTAGGTTTGTCTCTGTTAGGCAGGAACTTAGGCAGCTCCACTGGCTCCCAGTGAAACAGCGTGCGAAATTCAAAGCACTTTGCGCGGTTTTTAAGTCTCTGACAGGCACGGGCCCTGAATATCTGAGGAAACGCTTCAATGGTATGTCCCCGGGAGAACACTGCAATCCGCGGAGGCAAGTGGCCGTCTCCGGAGTTAAAAAAAAGCCAATTGGGGTGGCAGAAGTTTCATCGCTTGTGCTGCTAAAGCCTGGAAAACTCTACCAGTACATCTCAGGAATCCTACCGAGCTCCTTTCCTTCAGGAGGGGGCTGAAAACTTGGCTGTTTTCTGAATAGCCATATTCATTTCTGGTAACCAGCTGGGCACGGCTCAGTGCCAGGACACCTTTGGGTAGAAGTGCGCTTTAAAAGCTTATTCACATAACATAACATGATTTCAACAAAAATATTTATTGGATGATAGGTCGAAATAGTTTCTGTTTTTATTTGCATCTTTTTCAATTGATCAAGAAATAAAATGTGCAATATTTTGGTCCCGTCTCACATGACCTGCCACTGTGTGCTCTGTCTGCATCACTTTCATCCTCTTCTACTGGGTCATGTGGGATTTCCATCTTATTATCCCACAGCAAATTGGTTTTCAGACATATGTTGTGTAATATTGCACATGCCAAGATGATCTTGGAGACTATAGGAGGCAAGTAGAGGAGTCTTCCGCAAGATTTGTCCAGGCAGAAGCAATTGGACTTTGAGACCCCAAACATTTTCTCCATCACATTTCTAGTTTTGCAAAGAGCAGAGTTGTATGTTTTTTTGGCCCTCCGTTTTTCAGTTTTTGAATGGCATCATAACCCATCCTTGCTCACCTAAAAAGTGCAAAATACCAACAATCAATAATTTGATATATTGTTACTTAGACATAACTAACTATTTGTGTTATGTATGCAGGGAAACTCATGCACATTCTTTCAACTTTTAACAAATATGTCTTAGGTACTATTGACCACTGATCTACACATATATGTTAAACTTATATGCGTCTTTGAACATATTGTCTATGGTGTAAAAGATACACCACATCAACATGCTAACTTTCATGTTTGCATATGGCCATGTCTGAACTGGGGTGGCGTGGTGAGCAAAATAACGATGGATTAAACCCAGATCTGTGACTGGGGGTGAATGTTTTGCCAATGTGCAACATTCCGTCCATCATCTTGTGTGTTTAACTTTCATGTTTAGCCAGGAGATTACTATGATAAGTACTTTAAAATGACTTTATAAGCTATATGAAATGTGCACTCAATATGTATGTGAAGTATGACACGTATGATCAGATAATCTTGTATACACTTAGTCCTATGTAAGTAGTGACAGGCCAACATGGCTGACAGCATGAGAGGGTTCAAATTTGGGTATGTGTACAATGCGAAACTTTACCTTGTTTGCATTTTATTTAAGGTATTTTCTAGTGTATGACATATTTGACAGCCTATTTATTTACTGTGTTAGTTTTTACATTGATGGACTGAGATGCAAGAAATGTAGGCAAATTGAGGCACTATATTGTTTATCTATCACATTGAGAAGGTCTGCCATCTATGTCTAAGTGTGGACCTAGAATGATAGAATGCTTGAAAAAAGGTGTACTTTGTACTTTTGGTATCACATATGTACTTAGAGCTGACATTTACAGAAGATTTGATGCTACACCTTTATTGCATGAAATACATAGAATTTAGGAGTTGTTTTTCCATTTGTGCTTCTTATACTTTGATCAGCCTACAGATATGCTGCCATGTGTGACACATATGCTTAGGGTCACATGATTTGTTCAATGACTAGTATTATAGTAGAGCAATGACAATTGATCCAAACTTGCATCACATACACATATCTCAAACGTTGCTAAGATTTGTCCTTTCTACTCATACTGTACTCAATTGTGGACCACATGATTTGTCTTTTGATTTGTTCAACATTGCAGAACTTAGGGTTCTGTCCACTCACACTGTGACATGACACAATGCTTCTCATTGGGAACATAATTGAATACATGTTGGAGTAAGTTACTCCCACTTTGTGCACATGATACAAGATCCAGACACAAACACAGAGATAGCTATTGAGTCAGACATTACAAATTCTTTGTTGGTATAATGTATATTTCTACTTCCCTTACCAATGAGTAGGCCATTCCCATATCTGCCATTCTTAAAATGCTCATTGATGGTACTGTAGTGGACGATGTACGCATCATGTGCACCTCCACGAAACGTTGCCTGGACATTGATGAACATTCCCAGATGGACCACTGTCACCGGTACACTGATGGAATAGGTGTGCTTGCGGGTTCTATGCAGGTGCAAAATTTCTGCACTAGGCAGAAATTGGACATGTGTGCAATCTATGGCACAACGCACATGTGGAAATCCAGCAATGATGTAGAAGCCTTGCTTAGTATCCAGTTGTTGTTGGCTAGTTTTTGGGAAAAGATGGTGTTGGGGTGTTAATTTACTGTGGCATCCAACACAGATGGGAGAAAAACAGAAAATACTCCCCATGAACTGCCTGCCAATCTGGCCACTGTGGTTTGGAAGGATCCCAAGCCCAACATGTGGAGCACAGTCATCATTTTACAGGTCGTTTGATGGCATTAGTCCCTCTAGTTGCTGTGTGGAGGCCTGGTGGTATTGTCTCTAGCAATGCCATGATGGACTCCCCCTTCAGTCTGTAGAACTGAATGACCTCCTCTTCCCTGAGGTGAATGAGGGACATGCGCTGAAGGAAAACACGCTCCCTCCTCCTTTGCTGCCTACGTGGTTGCATCCGAGCTACTCCTAGTTGCAGTATAACAAACTCCATGGCTTAGTTGAGCTTGCCAGAATGTACTGTTACAAAGAGGAATTTGTTAACTACAGCCACTGCATCCTTTCCTATGCCTGTGTTGCCGATGTGCAGCAATTTTAGCCCATTTCTAGCTTTACATTGCGATTGCACATGATGCATGATGCAGTGTTACATAGATAAATACTATTGAGTCACGGTTGAGATGGATTCTGCGCAGGAACCCCTATATGGTATATATTACTTTCTGCACGACACAGCAGCATTCTGCGCAGTTTTTTGCACCACACAATCCTAAAAAACATTATGCGTTTGTGTAGATGTGTTTTTTTTTTTAAATATGACATACTGCTTACGCAGGCCTTGTGCGACACTACATGATGCAAGGCTGGTGCAAATCCTTGATAAACATGCCCTATAGAGTGGGCATAAGGTTTCACCAAAGTCGTTTTTCTCTCTCCACATTAAGTTGGCTCTTATTTGTATCATTCATTCCTTCTTCTATGCTTTCCTTGCGCTGAGAAGCATGAGGGACAATTTTACATCTAAACACATTACATTATTTTTCCCATACATGCAATGTATATGGGAAACAATACTTTTTTCTTTTTTTTCACTGCAGCAGGTTTTTTAACACATTAGTCAGTACCTTTGTGTCTGCTTTACTATTTCTGTCTTCTCCATAAATATTTTCCAGCTATGTCTTTCGTATTGAGTATCCTTACCTGTGTTTAAGTCCCACTGTTTTCCCTAGTATTATTTTTGTTTTCTCCTTTGGTGTCTCATTCCTTGTTTCTCCTCGTTTATGTTTTCTTTAAAAACGACTTTGTCAAAGCTTGTAAATCTGCCCCTAACGAGCTAGCAAATGCCAACACAGGCATGCAGAAATGCTGCTTCCATCTGGCAGTAAATTAAAGCCAGACCTATTAACTTTGCAGTGCTTCCGTAAACAGGTGATGATCTGTGTATTTTCATGGAACGTTCGCCAGTTTTATAGAAAACTTGGTTTATGCAATAACACATTCAAAATGCATTTCCACAGTCAGGATCTGCAGTCAGTTTGTAAATTTCTTCCCCTGACTCTCTTCACGGAAGGCAGAATAAAGGATTATAGTACGGATTCTGATTGCACTCCAATGTCAGATCTTAAATATTAAATTATTTTATTTTGTATTAAGTAGTGCTATCCGACCGATGCAATATAAAAAAAATCTTGGTAATGAGTAATGACACGATTAACATCCGAGATTAATCCTGTTTCTCCATTTTCCTATTTAGCTTGCATAGAAAACTTTCAAAACAACGATTGCATAATGCTGCTTGTGAGATTTTGAAGAACGCTCTTCTTTTTGGATGAAAGTATTTAGTATGTAAAGATTTCTATTATTTGAAAAAAGCCTTTAAGAAAATGTACGTCTCTGCTTTTTCGGGCCTCGTCTCTCTATTCTGATAAAGTAGGGAAGGGTTCAGCCCACATTTTGTAGGATGCTGCATATGGACGCTGGAGGTTGCTATGGTAAATCCTTGCATTGCATTCATATTTCATTGTTTCAGCCACAAGCCAAGATAGCACGAATTCTAGCCTGGCGCTTTCTTTTCAGAGTCACACAATGACGGCAAAGGATGCGAGTTTGGCAAATGAAATGATTAAAATCCTTGAAAAAAGAATAGGAAGTGCATTTCTCGGCAGTTGGATTATTCAGTATAGCATGCCCTCCCTAAAGCAATCAAAACTACTATTTACAACAAATGCACTGCTTCTAGAAATGTAATAAACGACACAAATCACTGACAATTGGCGTCAACATTATCCTATTGTACCACAGACTTCGCAGGCAGTCCCAGCGGAACCTTTTTCTTCTTGTAAAGTATCATAACTAAAAGCGCCACTGCAAGGAGTCTACATTCGGTGGGAAATACATCCGTCCCTGATGAACAAGGAATACGTTGTCAAGCAGTTAGTTTTCAATTGGCAAATTGTAGTGTGCAGTAAGCTTGTTCACGAAATGATAATTTCAGTAAGCAAGGCTGGGCCTCCATCACGTAAATTGCATCGGTGACAGTACATTGTGCACTGCTGTCACTCAGTGAAGCAGTGATGCTGCCAATTTCTGCTCTGGTACAGGACAGTTCTGCACCAGTTGAAGGGAAAAGTTTGCACTCTATGTCCATAAAAACGATGATTTTTCTCGGTCGTTGGCGCAAATATCACTGCACAATTGTCCCAAATTTCTAGAGAAACAGGTTCTAGTTAGTCACATGTCAATGCCGTTCCTCCAACTCAGAAGACCTAATCATGTGCTGTGTTTTTTTTGTTGGTGACACAGCACTGGCATGGTTTGCTGTGGACTGCAAAGCCCAGGATCCTACTGTGCAGAAGGAGGCAGGAAGAGGAGGGGCCACTGCGCACATAGCACTCTTCAATCAGGGGCGGCGGGTAACATATGAAAGTGGTGGGACGACTGAAGTGTCCCACCGCTTACCACAACAGACAATAAAATAAACATGCAAAAAAAAAACACACTGGCATGCAATACAATACAATTACAAATAAATGAAATGTACTTACCTGCGCTGCCTCCTCCATGTCCTGCCTGGCTCCAAGCATGATTCAAACTACAAACTTCCCTAAGCAATCCTAATGCTGCTTATGAGAGCAGCTCTAGGATTGGATGGAGTGGGCTGACTAGATACCCCATCAGGCCCTGGAGGCCTGTGCTTGGTTTCCACCCAGTACTCTAAGACAGCTGGGTGGCGACCTGCTAAGTGTGCATGTCAGGCTGGCCGGCATAAGACAGCTGGCCAAACTGACATGCACACTATGCAGTGTTTGGCTGGCCTTCCTCGAGTCCGCCATGTAGCCAATCAGCAGCAGCGGACAGAACACATCCCCATTTCTCTGACTCCCTCAGAGGCAGGCTGAGTGACGGCTGCAACGCCCCTTGTGAATAATAAACTGGCAATGAAATGATTTAATTGCCTTTTTATTGTTCACATTTACCGCAGCTCTCTGCGGGCGGGGGTGATGCTCCACCTGCCCTCACAAAGAAACCACCGCTGGATGTAGTAGACCACAGACCGGGAGGAGCGGAGCATTGCCGGGCATAGCCCGAGTAATGACCGGGTGCTCGGCTCGTCACAGCCCAGAGGAGGCTGGGCAGGGCACCCCTCTTGGCTTGTGCTATGGCATTTTTATCATCCAACATGAATTTTATCATCAGCCCCAGGGGCAGGCATGGCTAACAAGAAGTGATCAGCTACCCCGAGTAAGGATCAACTTACATTATATCAAAGCTGAGTTTCACATGAGCCCAGTGATACAGATTGATTCTTATGTGGAGTGCCCTTCGATTACCAAAACGTCTCCCTGTGGGAAACCTTCTAACTGCACGGGTACATCTAATTTTAATTCCATTCCTGAATTCAGTGGCATTCTCTGTCCCTCTATGGTGGTAGCTGAGGGTAACTCTTGCATGGCTGTTTTTCCATTGGCCTCGTGAGGGTGGAGGACCAAACGATGGGCACTTACTATATTTGTTTTTCACCTCCAGCCAAAACGAAAAAGGGTGCCAGACATGCTCCACACAGCAAAGGGAAACATGGTCCAAATATGGCATCATCAAAAACAGTCACATTACTGATGTCAACAGAGATGAAGGTTCGATCAGCGATATCGCCTCTCTTTTTTCCAAAATTTGGGACCATGGAGATCCATGTTGCACCTTTGATGGACTACGTCAACAGTGGACTTGGAGAGGGGAAGACATATCTGATTTGAAAGATAAACACCCTAGCCACGTCACTGCACCAAAGGTGGACGCCTCCACTTTAAACTCTAGAGACAGACCCATGCAGCAACTGTGGTGCTGTTACTACTGTTCAAGAGGATAGTATGTTACCAAGTCAGAGTGCTTCTCACACGCCATCCTCCAGCCTGCTAGAAATGCACCAACACGTGCATCAGAAGGAAACACCTCATATATAACGTTAATAGGCTTATTTATGGGGAATTGGCATAGGACGAAGTCTTCCTGTGGCGCCGCCCTGTGCCTATGTTTGTGGTGCTGCCCTACGCCAATGTGAAAGGGCGTGAATGCACGGTATTCATGCAATACAGTGGATTTCTATACCTTCTCCCTCCACTAGCGCACAATTGGCTGCCTAACACCAATGTATACTCCCTTGCACACACCAAGAAGGGGTATCTTCCTGCACAAAAATTAATCCTGAGTAGCGTTTCTTCTTTCTATGGGTGCTGCAGGATGCAGCACACATGGAAAGAGGACAAAACGAGGAGAAATACAATTATAAGGTTTTGGCACTTCCCCAGGTTTATGTGATTAAGAGGCAGAGTCAAACTCCATGGGTGTTGTGTGGGAAAAACCACTGCAACGCCCATGGCACGCCTCCCTGGTGCAAAGTAAGGCAGCACAGTAACTTGCACTGCTTTGATTTACTCCATATCTATGAGGCCATTCAAAGACAAGCAAAGTGGCTTTGTGTGGCCTCATAGATATGGTTGAAAGGTTTGCAATACCGGACTCTCAGAAAAAGTGATGCTTCGGCGGTGCAAACCTCTCACAAATAAACCCCTTAGCTCATTCCCTGCTAAAATGCAACCAGTGCAGCACCACAGGCAACTTGTTCCACTGTCTTCTTAAAAAGAGTCCCACCACTTGGACCTGGGCTACGCTTAAGTCATAATCAGTAAGTCAACGAAGTCACTCACAGACTCAACTGGCACTCCAGGGAAATGTACTCACTACACAATGAGATTAACATGCTGCTGATAGATTAGCGGATATGTAACACACTGAGGGGCATATTCACATGGAGTTAACTCCGATTCATCTCCACCTTAACGCAGCAAAAGTAGAGATAGATTTAACACCCCATTCACAAGCTGGTGCAAACAGCAGAAAACACCAGTATTCCCGCGATAACTGCCCCCAAATTTATCTCCACGGTGGACACCACCAACTAACACTAATGAGATGCAGAGTAGGCATTCCCTTGCAAAAAAAACACGAGAAAACCACAACACCACATTCACAACGAACTGCCAGATCTGTGAAGCAAAGCAAAAACAGGGGATAAATCGCAGTAGCACCAGGGATTTTACACCTGCCTTTAGCTGGTGCTAAGCAGGACGACTACCCACAGCACGGAAGGGAGCCCAGCCAAGAGCCACACCTGAAGACCCACAGATGCCAATCGAGGAAAGGATCATGCAGTTCCGATACCCATGAGGATCACAACACCCACCGCCACCACCCCCAGCTCCCCCGCCATATTATTTAATCACCTGCCAACCCCTCAGCATTCACCCATGAATGCATTTCCATCTATCACTTGTAGGTGCTGGCTGGCAGGGTCTTTCAATAGAGCGGGGGTACAGAGGTCGGGGAAAGGGCCTCTGTTGACACAGCAGTCTTTCAGGCAGCATGCCAAAAGTTAAAATAACCAGACAATGTCTCCTGCATTTGTTATTCACTTGACATCCTGACCCTCACATCCTAATATGTGTTGGGCCATGTTCACAATGCGATATCGCCTGGGTTGAGAAAGGTGAGTTATCTGGCGGTGATGTGCTGATCCACAGCTATCGCCTGCTAACGCAGGAATAACTATCGCCATTGCGATGTTGGTCTCACCTGTTTTCTCTGTTGTTCACTGTAATTATCGCCATGTAGCGCGGGCTTGTGAATTCCACGCTGTCTCGGCGAAAAAAAGTCGGGGTTAGGCAGTGCTAACTTGTTGCCGATAATTTACTCTGGTTATAGTTATCGCACGTTCTTGTGAATATGGCCCTGAATGCGTAACTTTCTTCCCAGGCTAAATCGCCCTTTTTTGGCCCACAGCAGAATAGAGACATTCATTCCCTTTTAGTTTGTTTTTTAATGACATTGTCCTAGGAACACGAAATCTGATTCTGTTTATGCTCATGATGCAGGGCGGGGTAAAACTTTATTACCATGTTCATCCATCCCAATCAGGAATCGATTCTCAGTCGCAACCGGGCTCGAGTCTTTTGAACGACAATCATGATGTGAGGTTGTGCTTCTTGCTACTTATTAGGGTACATCTAATGAAAGCCCATTAGAGCCATGTCTGTCTAGCTCAAATGTATCTTTAACTCTGGGCAACAGTGATTTCACGCCATCTTTCGACCAATAATAACAATGTGCACCGTAGGGAGCCAAACTCCAAAATCCTGATTGGTTGGCTCTGGTGAAAAACTTTGATATTTTCTGTTGCCAGGAAACATACGCCCTCAATCAGCAAGAAACAGATGGTTTTACTAATTGCGTCTTCCTTGCAAATCCTGACAGTTCTGGGTGGGTGAAGTAACAACTTGCCACCTATGTCTCTTTTATTTCCAGGGAGAGTAATTTGGCCTTTTCCAGCACGCCTAATTTTCAACTTCCATGGCTAGAATGCAGCCCAATGAAATTTTTGTTTATCAATTTGAATTAAATCATTTAAATCCTAGTAATAAAGATGTAATTCATTTTCTTAGCAGAGACGAGACAAAGTTTGTGCTGGATGGGGGATTTTAATTTAAGAATCTGCATTCTGTTTTATTCTCCTGCATGCGGAATAGTCGTCTAGAATGGTGTCCCCTCGGCCCTCTTCTCCCATCCTCTATGTGGTTTATCCTTAAATATCATCTGCACTTCGCCTCCTTTTCTAGAACTCCACTGCTGAGGACAATGTTTAATGGGCTGGATGGTTCTAGTTTGATTGGTTTAATGTTGCTCCTATCTGGTATGGCAGCGATTTTTTCAGATGAGAGAGTGCACAAAAATGCACATATTGGTCACAACCTCCTGTCTGTTTTATAAAGTGGCAACAAGGCAGGCACACATTGACCTTTGATTCCTCTTCAATCTGTGTTGATAAAAATAAGAGGGGTTTGTAAAAATGGAATAGAGCTGACAAGGACAGAGTGTTGAATAATTGGATCATCAATAATTCTATTTAGTTTCTCACATGCTTAGATTCAAGTGCTAGCCTGGCAGAGACAGCCTCCTATTGTTCAATGCTTTGTGAATTAACTACCTGCACTTCAAGGACTGTCGTGCACAGGGCTGGATACTGTAATTCCACCTGACAGATGGACCACAAACTATACAGGGGTCTCCTGCGTCCCATATTCAAGGCGCAGCTTGTAGTAAATACCACAAACAAAGAGGATATCTGGACCCCTTGGTAATTGGTCTTCAATATGTACTACTAGACCTAGATAAGTACTCTAGTTTCAAGGCACCTGGCCCTGATGAAGTTTCAAAGGATAGTTTTAAAGATAATCCCTCTCTGTGGACTCCTATAGGAACAAATGTTTTGAAGGCTGTAGCTAGCTCAGGCCCCCCTGGTTTATGGTCACATGTAATTATTAAACCCATCTTTAAGAAACCTCTCACAAATCGTTGAAGAACACAATTGATGTCTTAGTGCACTTTACAGGGAATTATGGGTATTAATAATTTCTAATAGAAGTTTTTTATTCAGTTGTAAAATACAGGCGCGGCCGCTCGTACTGTGAAGTGGTGAGGCGGAGGGAGGGAAGAACACAAAAAAAAGACATTTAAAAAATAAAGAAAATTGCACTTACCGAGCTCCGAAGGCCGCCACCTTGCTCCGGATCTTCACGTCCGTGGGAACTGCTGCACAATGCACAGGCTCCCAGCTCCCAATCCCAGCACTGCTTACATGTTGGGAATTTCATTCCCAGCATGTGAGCAGTGCTGGGATTCTTCTAAGCGCCTCGGTTTGGTGCTCAGACATAGACTGGGAGTCTGTGTTGGTTTCTAGACCCAGCTGTACAACACAGCTAGGAGGAGAAAGGCTATGTGCGCATTACGGTTTGGCCGGTGCTCTGGGGCCGGCCAAAACATCATGCGCATTTAGCAGTGCCCACCACTCCCCCCTCCTCCCTGGTGCTGCAGCTGCACTTTACTGTTGTTCTCCCCACCCCTCCCTTGGCTCGACTGGCAGGCACCCTGCAGGACATAAAATAGACTGATATTAAAAATGTTTTATTATAATTTTATTTATGCCCTTGCCTCAGCTGGCTTTCAGCAGGGGGGTGACGCTCCTCTGCCTTAACGGAGGAGCCATCACTGGTGAATTATCTTCAACAGATAATAGTCTGATTGCTTGAAAAATAAGAAATCACGTAAACGTGATTCTTCACTGCGCAGCTTTTTAAAATCACTTATAAAGCACAAATGTTTGACTTAAAGTGCAATATTTAAAGCAATTGTTTTAAGATGGTCAGAAATGAATTTCAACCTGCCCCTTTGATTTTCAACTTTGGAAAAGATGGTTGTAAGCATAAATTGGGTAAAGGACCATTCTCACATATTGTGATAGTAGTTCAGTGATTTGCATATGGCTGCGTCTAAACTGAAATGGCATGGATTTAGGCCCAGCTCTCTATACTGGGGTGAATGCATGAAATTGTTCAGCATTCTGTCCATCAATTGCTCTTTTTTCATTAGTCACCCCGAATGGGACAGGTATACCCAGATGTGGGTCCTGTGCTCTCCATGCCACTGGAGTCAAGCTAGCCTGGCTGATGAGGGGTGATGAGGGGTGACACCCCGAAACCGGTCCTAGAATGCTTATTTCCAGTCCAGGAAGGACCTGGCCTGGCAGTTCAGGCTGGACTGTTCCCATGGGGAACAGGGTCAAGGCTGATTTGCATATGGCTGGGTCTAAACTGGAATGGCATGGGGAGCAAAAATCAATGGGCTTATTCCCAGATCTCTGTACTAAAGGGGGACTGCATGACATTGTTCAGCATTCTGTTCATCAATTGTTCTTTGTGCTACCTAATTAGGCATTTTCTGCTCGATATATATTTTTCAACACTGAACTAACCAAAACTTGATTAAGAGAACTAATAGAAGAGAGGAGAATACTTTTTATTTGGGAAGATAATATATATTCAGAGTGTTTTTATGGTAATAATTACTGTTTGATAATAATTGAGGGCATGTGGTAGCTGAAAATGATGTCATTGTTTCATCAAGGGATGCTTGTTGGGAGCAGGTCATGCTGCCGAGGTGAAACCAGACACTCTTTATGTCTTAATAAAGGCTAAAAGTGAAAGCAGATATATTCAATGCATACACTGGTGATAACACAGCCAGATAATCACAGTCTTATAGGAGTCTCAGGACTGTTGCTGAAGTCAATGAGTGTAGGCCATCACTGCCTCTCATCTTCCTAAAAGGCCAAACAGCCTTCACCATGGGCTTAGCACAGTTTGACTGCAGGGTCGCTCCTAGTGTCATGCAGTAACATAGTTAACCAGAAAAAAACAGTCTCTGGGCCACAATGGTCTCTATATCACCATTCTTTTTGGATAAATTGTTTAAAACTTGTGTGATGTTTCACACATAAGGCCACTGGGCATTGAATATATTACTTATACACATATATATTTTTATATATATTTTTTATGTACTTACAATGAATAATCAAATTGTATTTGCATATTTATACTCTTTGATATTTATTTCTTGAAATTTTGTGAATGATGCACTGGCATTATGCAGTTTGAAGTGCATTTTATCTCTCATTTTTGCTAAAAGAAAGTCTTTTGTTTATTTCTATGCTCGGGTTACGAGCAATTTTGGTCCGTTATTGATGTTTCGCTAAACAATTTGAATAAGAAGAAGAAGCTTCCTCTGTTCCCTGATGTGGCCTCTGCTCTTTCTTTCAGGAGGAGGTTTTTGGAGATGTTAAACGCGTCAACCAGCGACGCGGTACAGAGGTCCCCGTTTCCTAAGCAGGCCTGGATGTCACTGGCTCCTGCTTCGGCATCGTTTTTCTCTTCAAGGTATTGAAGGATCCAGGCCCGCCTTCAAGTTTGGGAGAATATGCGGCGGTACAGCGAGGTTATGAACCTCGGCCTGGGCGGGATGCACTGCCATATCTGCCCCCGCCTATTGGAATCCTGAACAAGAGGACTGAATCGGTCAATGGGGACCTGAGGCGGCATCTTGAATTTTAATTAGCAGGGGAATTTGAACGCTATGTGGAATATCCTGCCTTCTGCCAAGTACTCGGACTATTCCGAGCACAACTCCATGCACCCCTTACCTGGGAGCCAAAAGATGCATCCTGGGAAACGCAGTCCTTAAGCAATCTGGGGAACTGTGATAGGTGAGCACATCATTAGAGGGGTGCACCAATCACAGTGCGGCAAGATATATTTAAATACACAGCGCAAAAAGCCTCCTGATACATCATGGCGCTGCCGAAGGCCGGATAAGGCCGAAATGCATTCGCTAAACAATTTGAATCAGGAAGCTTCCTCTGTTCCCCGATGCGACCTCTGCTCTTTTTTTCAGGAGGAGGTTTTTGGATATATATATATATATATATATATATATATATATATATATATTACCTACTGGCGGTCGCCAGTAGGTAGTTATAGTTAGGACCCCTTTTCCATAGGAAATCCGCAACATTCTATTTTGAATAACTTTGGCGCCGGTCGATGAATCCTCGCGAATTTCTCAAAATAGGTGGGGCGCTACGCTCCGCTCCTACCCTGAAAGTCTCGGGGGGATACGTCAAGCGGGGGCTGAGATAAAAGGGGGGTCCCAAAACGCGTTTTTCCCATGCATTTTTCCATAGGACCTTTAGAACGAGCTACAGCCCGAACGGCTGAACAGAATTACTAGAAATTTGGCAGAGAGGTAGTCCCTATGTCAAGGAAGTGCCTTTTGTAGGTTTGGTGTAAATCTGTTCAGTAGATTCTGAGGAAATAGCCTTTAAATCAATATATATATCTGAGCCCGCTTACGGTACGCTTACCGTACGCTTACGGTAAGCTTACGGTACGCGTACGGTGGCGTGCGCGAGCGCGATCCTGATTGGCTGTTAGATCTTAGTAAACATTCGAATCGGCCGAAGCCAGGAAGCGGCGGCCGCCATTTTGTGTGTTTCACTCAGAAAAAAAGAGTGAAAACAAGAAAAGGGGGCAATGAGGAGAGTTACAGACCCCCTTACATTTGTGAGGGGGTCAAAGAAGGACTGTAAAGTACAAAGAAAACATTTATTGATTTTTAAAAAAATCACGGGGTACGCGTACGGTAAGCTTACGTTAAGCGTACGGTTGAAAAAAAAAAAAAAAAAAAATGAAATTCAGATTTAAGTGTTTAGATATTAGGGGGCTCTAAAAAGAGCCGTTGTGTTTATGAAATGATTTTTTAGTGGTACCTACAAGTAAGTACCGATGCAGAGTCTAAGGTTCAAGAGGAAGACTCTGTTCCCTTCATCATTGAAGTGCACACCATCTCCTCTATAAATGTCTTGCATGTCATAACGCAAGTTGTTGTGGTAAATGGCACCCATACCATAGTCACGGAGGAAAGCACAAACAGATTTGTTGACGTGCTTTCTTGCTTTGTCAATCTGCGGACAGAAATGATTGGACCAGTTCCATTTTTGCCTTTGGCATATGTTGGAAAACACAAAGGCAGTTTTAGGGAAAAGTGAAAACAGTTGTGCAAAGGTGTCCTTCATAAGCATTTCCAGACCTACCCCAGTCAAAGTGCCTAGGTCATTGCCACCACAGTGCACTATTATGAGGTCAGGGTGTTGGATTTGCATGAAGGATTTCACCAATGGCATCAATTGGTGCTACTTTAACCCTCTCTGACCAATCCATTTAATGTCTACATTTGGCAAAGCAAGGTCTCTCACCATATCTGTTTTCTCTGCAAACTTTTCACTCCAGAAGACATAGCTGTGCCCTACAATCCACACTGTGAACATCTTCAAAGGAGAACTGGATGCACTCAGGAGGTGTCTTTCAGTAGAATGGCAATATGAAAAGAAAGACAGTTTGGAAATGGAGGCATACATATTTTTTTCAAAACAAAAATAACTGATTGGCTGTTTCATACCATTCTAGAATAAAAACTAGGCTGTATGTGTAAATTAATAGAAGCATGTTTTGTATTGGTACAAAAAAATGTGTTACCAAAGAACAGTACTATGGATTTGCTGTTAGGTTTGAAAAGTCAAGCACTCTTGCTCTGTGGAATTGAAACATTGTGTGGCGAACTTCTGACCTAACTCCACACAGCAGTGTTCCATGAGCTGTTGCTATGGTAGCAGGCAGAAGTCAAGTTGGGGGAAGGGTACTAGGCAGAAGTCAAGTTGGGGGCAGGGTACTTTTGGAAAAGGGTTGGTTTTCAACCAATAGAAATGTGTGATTACATTTGAAAAAAAGGGGGAAGCACTGAGATTTGAAACTTACATGTATATGTGTGGAAAAATAGAGGGAAAGTTTGCCATTATCTGGTTCTGCTGAGAGGAGAGAGGTGAACAGAACAGAGATCCTGGCTCTGATAATCTGCTGTTTGAGTGCCACATTTCTTTCACAACTAACTAATTTTAAAGGTGAGGTTAGAGTTTGAGAGGAGATGTATATGGTAAATTAAGAAATGAATAATAGAAATGGAAATTCTTTTTGTTGAAGTTGCGTTTATCATTTTCTGTTTTGGGAGAAATTTAAATGTGAGGAACATGTAAAATAATATGGACTATGTTTTCACGATAAATTAAGGTGTACTGGAAAAAAAAAGAATAGTTTAAGGGTTTGAGGTTGGACTCAGTAATGCAAATACATTCAGCATCACTAAGGCTGGTTGCCCTTGCTGGAATGTAGGCAGCCACCCAGGTTACACATGGTGGTGGTCTGAAAAAGCAGTTTGGACATGTGCATTTAAAAAAATCAAAAAAGTGGTTTCATAATGTGTCAGTCTGTAAAAGTGATTTTCACTTGCCAAAAAAAAGAGCAGTAAGTGTGCATTTAAATTGGCAAAGAAATTTCGTTTTGGGACTAATGTGAAAACATGACTCTGTGTGGAAATAGGAATTACAGGCAGAGATTTATTGCGTTTTTTTCTGGTGATTTCACAGTTGCATTAGTAGGAAAAAGGGGGAGCGATTTTTTGGGGGAAGAAGCAGACTCTTAGCACACACCCATCTGCTTGCCATGTATAATCATGCACAGTATTTACAAGCGAGTGGGGTTTTCAGGTTTCAGTCTGTAATGCAAATACATTCAGCATCACTAAGGCTGGTTGCCCTTGCTGGAATGTAGACAGCCACCCAGGTTACACATGGTGGTGGTCTGAAAAAGCAGTTTGGACATGTGCATTTAAAAAAATCAAAAAAGTGGTTTCATAATGTGTCAGTCTGTAAAAGTGATTTTCACTTGCCAAAAAAAAAGAGCAGTAAGTGTGCATTTAAATTGGCAAAGAAATTTCGTTTTGGGACTAATGTGAAAACATGACTCTGTGTGGAAATAGGAATTACAGGCAGAGATTTATTGCGTTTTTTTCTGGTGATTTCACAGTTGCATTAGTAGGAAAAAGGGGGAGCGATTTTTTGGGGGAAGAAGCAGACTCTTAGCACACACCCATCTGCTTGCCATGTATAATCATGCACAGTATTTACAAGCGAGTGGGGTTTTCAGGTTTCAGTCTGTAATGCAAATACATTCAGCATCACTAAGGCTGGTTGCCCTTGCTGGAATGTAGGCAGCCACCCAGGTTACACATGGTGGTGGTCTGAAAAAGCAGTTTGGACATGTGCATTTAAAAAAATCAAAAAAGTGGTTTCATAATGTGTCAGTCTGTAAAAGTGATTTTCACTTGCCAAAAAAAAAGAGCAGTAAGTGTGCATTTAAATTGGCAAAGAAATTTCGTTTTGGGACTAATGTGAAAACATGACTCTGTGTGGAAATAGGAATTACAGGCAGAGATTTATTGCGTTTTTTTCTGGTGATTTCACAGTTGCATTAGTAGGAAAAAGGGGGAGCGATTTTTTGGGGGAAGAAGCAGACTCTTAGCACACACCCATCTGCTTGCCATGTATAATCATGCACAGTATTTACAAGCGAGTGGGGTTTTCAGGTTTCAGTCTGTAATGCAAATACATTCAGCATCACTAAGGCTGGTTGCCCTTGCTGGAATGTAGGCAGCCACCCAGGTTACACATGGTGGTGGTCTGAAAAAGCAGTTTGGACATGTGCATTTAAAAAAATCAAAAAAGTGGTTTCATAATGTGTCAGTCTGTAAAAGTGATTTTCACTTGCCAAAAAAAAAGAGCAGTAAGTGTGCTTTCAAATTGGCAAAGAAATTTCGTTTTGGGACTAATGTGAAAACATGACTCTGTGTGGAAATAGGAATTACAGGCAGAGATTTATTGCGTTTTTTTCTGGTGATTTCACAGTTGCATTAGTAGGAAAAAGGGGGAGCGATTTTTTGGGGGAAGAAGCAGACTCTTAGCACACACCCATCTGCTTGCCATGTATAATCATGCACAGTATTTACAAGCGAGTGGGGTTTTCAGGTTTCAGTCTGTAATGCAAATACATTCAGCATCACTAAGGCTGGTTGCCCTTGCTGGAATGTAGGCAGCCACCCAGGTTACACATGGTGGTGGTCTGAAAAAGCAGTTAGGACATGTGCATTTAAAAAAATCAAAAAAGTGGTTTCATAATGTGTCAGTCTGTAAAAGTGATTTTAACTTGCCAAAAAAAAAGAGCAGTAAGTGTGCTTTCAAATTGGCAAAGAAATTTCGTTTTGGGACTAATGTGAAAACATGACTCTGTGTGGAAATAGGAATTACAGGCAGAGATTTATTGCGTTTTTTTCTGGTGATTTCACAGTTGCATTAGTAGGAAAAAGGGGGAGCGATTTTTTGGGGGAAGAAGCAGACTCTTAGCACACACCCATCTGCTTGCCATGTATAATCATGCACAGTATTTACAAGCGAGTGGGGTTTTCAGGTTTCAGTCTGTAATGCAAATACATTCAGCATCACTAAGGCTGGTTGCCCTTGCTGCAATGTAGGCAGCCACCCAGGTTACACATGGTGGTGGTCTGAAAAAGCAGTTTGGACATGGGCTTTTTAAAAAAACTGAAAAGTGGTTTCATAATGTGTCAGTCTGTAAAAGTGATTTTCACTTGCCAAAAAAAAGAGCAGTAAGTGTGCATTCAAATTGGCAAAGAAATTTCGTTTTGGGACTAATGTGAAAACATGACTCTGTGTGGAAATAGGAATTACAGGCAGAGATTTATTGCGTTTTGCTCTGGTGATTTCACAGTTGCATTAGTAGGAAAAAGGGGGAGCGATTTTTTTGGTGCAGAAGCAGACTCTTAGCACACACCCAGCTGCTTGCCATGTATAATCATGCACAGTATTTACAAGCGAGTGGGGTTTTCAGGTTTCAGTCTGTAATGCAAATACATTCAGCATCACTAAGGCTGGTTGCCCTTGCTGGAGTGTAGCAGTCTGGACATGGGCTTTTTAAAAAATCTGAAAAGTGGTTTCATAATGTGTCAGTCTGTAAAAGTGATTTTCACTTGCCAAAAAAAAAGAGCAGTAAGTGTGCATTCAAATTGGCAAAGAAACTTCGTTTTGTGACTATTGTGAAAAGAAATGTAGTAATATATTTAAATAAAATAAAGGAATTTTTTTTTTAGTTTTTTTCAGGTATTGCTGAAGAGCAGTGAACAAAATTTAAGATGCCTACAAAATCCAGAGTTCAAAAAACGCTAAAAAAAAACCTATATTTGAAGACAACTAGAGGACCAAAGTTAGTAGAAGATGCTGATGTTGGGAAAAAGAAAAAATCTTCTGGTAAGCACAAAAAACAATTTCTTAAAAATATATTCAAAAGAATGAAAAATGTACAAAATGTCTGTACTCGAAAGGATGTTTTTAAAAAAAAAGGAGAGGAAAAAATTGACAATTTAGTTAATGCAAATATACCTTCAGCAACTGAAAAGATTTATATAAATAGAAAAACAGCGTTTAAAGAGATACGTAGAAAAATGTTTCAGAGAAGAGTTATGTCTAATTTGATGAAGGATGTGAAGAAATATAAGAAAAAGACAAAGTTTTATAAAAGAAAAAAAGAAATAGAAGCCATTGCAGCAAAGGCATTAGAATTAAAAAGGAAACTATTCATATTAATTTTGAATAGGATGCGTACATTAGACAAAATGGTTAATGTACTGAAATCACATAGCAAAAGGAAAAGAGTAGTGAACAGAACAAACTTTTGTAAAGTGTTTTTAGGCAAGTGGATGCATAGTTCAAGTAGTGAACCTTTTTTTAATGAAGAAAGCTATTTTCAAAGTGATAGTTTGCTGCATGCAGTTGACACCAGAGGTCGTTCATACGAAGTAAAAAATTGTTGCATAATGGAGAAGGAGATAATGGTTCCAAGAGATGAGGTACAAGTGATGACAGATGAGGCAATGGGGAGACGTCCTAAAGCCCCAGTGTACACTTGGAATTGTAGTAGTATTTGCACTGTGCGTCAGGAATCTATTGACAAATTTCGAGAGTTTCTAAGAGAATATAGTAAAAAAAGTATAAAACAGAAGATTAAGGTGCTTCAAAGTCTGGATCCATGCAGAGTGAGAGAGAATACTGGTTTGCAGGGTCATTCTCTGGCTTGTCTATCTAGAAAAGTGTGCAATAGTGTTTTCCATCATTTTAGGATGCTGGCTGTTCATCATACTGAAATGAGAAAGTTTGTGAGACGGTTGTATTTTGCTAAAAGTCCAGCAATAAAGTTAGATGAATTGAATAGGGCTCTGTTCCGAGGAACGGTATCAGATGTAGAGAAGGTTGTTGATGAAATTCAGTTTTGTTACTTTGGTCCTGAACAAAACAGTGCAGAGAAGGACACACTAAATGAGGAAGAAGTGGAAGAGAATGTACAACCATTTGTAAGTAAGACATTTAATGATCACATAACAAAATTTGAAAAAATCTCTAATGAAAGACCAAATATTACTTGTATTTGTTGCCGCAGAACTCATTATAGAAAACAAACCAGGTATGTTGATCTGTACAGAAAGAGTGAAAATGAAGATAATTATAAGTGGAAGGATTTTGCCACATATATATTTCTTGAAAATTGTTTTGAATTGGGTGAAGTTCAGCGTATTTGTAAATACTGTTACAACAAGTTAGAGGAAAATAGAATGCCGACCAGAGCTGTACATAATAATTTAGAATTGGATGCTATTCCTGCTGAACTTTCTGAATTAAATACTTATGAGTCTATACTCATTCAATGTGTTCATCCGTTCCAGACCATAGTACGTATGGAGCCCAAAACTGGTAAATTACCTCCTTCTGATTTACTGAGAGGTTTAAAAGGTAGAGTGGTGTATTTGCCCTTGGATTTGAAAAAAAATATGGAAACTATTGATGCGGATACTTTGGAAACTGAACCATTAGTTATTCTGGTTAATGGTGTACCTACAAAGAATAAGAAGATTTGGCAGGAGCTGGTAGATGTACGGAAAGTACAAAGAGCAAATTTGTATTTGAAAAGGAATAACAAATGGTATGAATCAATTTATATAGAAGAAGAAGAAGAAGAAGATTTACAAGAAGACACAGAAACACCAACTGGACAAATTGAAAAAGTGGACAAGTCAAAGGAAGAAGAAATTTATGAACATTTTAGCATACATCCTCTTCATTCAAAAGAAGTTATGGGAGACAATATTGATCTCTTTCAGATGAAGAAAGCAAAAGGAACTCCCGTGAGTGTATGGGAGGAGAGCTTGGAAGCTCGATGTTTTCCCCAGCTGTTTCCTAAAGGAAAAGGAGGACGATACGATGAACGTCCAGAACAGATTCCAGCTTCTGAGTATCGGACTACAAGACTATATGCTGAAGATCCCAGATTTCGACAAAGTATTCCTTATTTGTTCCATCTTTTATTTGAAAGCGACTTGTCTGCACTGTCTTATGCAGTAAATCACATTTTAAAAAGTGGAGTACATTTACAAAATGTGTCTGCTAAGGATTTTATGGAGAAAGTGCAGCACCGAGATGATCATTTGGAAACACAACTGATCAATCTGATGGCTTGTCAGCGTGGGACAAATGAATATTGGTACCGACGCCATGGTGAATTAAAATGCATGTTACGGAATTTAGGAACTCCAACATGGTTCCTTACCCTAAGCTGTGCCGAGTACGCTTGGGATGATTTACTGGATTTTCTACGAGAGGCAAATTCAAACATTAAAAACATCGAATACAAGACAGCAGGAGAACTGTGCTCATTGGCTCCGGTTAATGTTTGCAGATATTTCAATCATAGATTTGAGGCTATGATGTCCTTCATCTGCAATAAAAAAAATCCACCTCTTGGAGAAGTAGTGGATTTCTTTTGGAGAAAAGAGTACCAGGCAAGAGGTGCTCCTCATATTCATATGCTGTTGTGGATCAAGGATGCCCCAAAGTTTGGAACAGATACTGATGAAGCAGTGTTATCTTACATTGAAGAATATGCAACATGTGCTATACCAAAAAGCACAGAAGAGAAAAAGTTAAAGGAGCAAGTTTTACGTTTCCAAAGTCATCGGTGTGGAAAATACTGTCGACGGAAATACAAGAGCAAAGAAAAATACGACACTAAATGTCGATTTGGATTTCCTAGACCTGTTCTTTCAAATGGAAGAGTTAACAGTTTTATGTCAGCTGTGAGACATACTATCACAAGAAAATCACCTAAGAATACCTACAACCTTAAAAGAAAAGAAGAATCAAAAAATATAAATGACTACAACCCAGTCATTTTATCCATGTGGAACGCTAACATGGATATACAGTATGTAGCTGACAATTCCATTGCTGTTGCTCGATATGTAACGTCTTACATTACGAAATCAGAAAAAACAGAATTGAAGGAAATGTGGGAAGAGATTTCTCACGAGAAGACTGTCAGTAAGAAGCTGTACAGTTTCAGTTTGAAGATGTTATCGCATCGAGAAATTGGATCCTACGAATGTTCAGATAGGTTATCTTCTGCAAGTCTCTACTCGAAGTCAAGAAGAATAATTTGGGCAAGTTTAGGCCTTGCAGCAATGAGAAATCGGGTACTGAAATCTGTAGGAGAAATTGAATATTTGGCCGAGAATGACCCAGAAAGTACAGATATTTTGAAATCAAACATGTTGGACACTTATTATCCCAAGAGAAGTCATCATCTGGAGAACATGTGTCTCTATGAAGTGCTGCAGAACTACATTTATTCACGGAAAGCCGCAGAAGACATCAACAATGGAAAATATAAAGTCGTTGGTGAAGAAGGATGTTTGGTGAAGCAAACAAAAGGAAGTTTGATAAATCACCGGAAGCTGAGTTGTGACACTACTGACAAGAAGGAATTTTACTACTTGGCTCTTTTACAGTTGTTTAAACCATGGCGTACAGAGGATGAACTACTGGGAGAATTTCAAAGCTATGAAGATTCTTTTAATGCTTGCAAAGACAGCATACAATGCAGTACATTCTCAACTTATCTGCAAATGTTAAATGAAGAAATTGAACAGGAAACTACAATTGCAGCAGAAATAGCTAGAGACAGTTCTCAGGACAGCCAAAGTTCAGGAACACTCAGTCAAGATCCCCTAGGACAACCAATCGTTGAAAATGAAGCATCAATAGCCATGAATGAAGTGGAAACGGCTATGAATCAAGCTCAAGAAGAATTTATAGACTTAGAAAATTTGGAAAGACAACTGAATCAAGAGCAGCAACAAATTTATGAAGAGATCAAAAACAAAATTGATCACGGATTTCTACATGGAAAAAAAGAGTGCTCATGCACATCATTTCATCCAATCAGGATGTATGTAAGCGGACAAGCTGGAACTGGAAAAAGTTTCCTAATAAAAGTCATCAGAAGCTACCTACAGCAAAAAACGGATTCTACTTTGTCTTGTGTGGTTACTGCTCCAACTGGGTTAGCAGCATATAACATAAAAGGAATCACTTTACATCGTTTGCTAATGTTACCAGTGGAGCATGAGAACAAAATACAATACAACAAGCTAACTGGAGAAGCATCCTTGGAAGTTTCAAGAGTATTGAAGAAGATGCAAGTTCTCATTATTGATGAGGTGAGCATGGTATCAAACTTAATGCTTGCCTTTGTGCATTTAAGAATGCAGCAAATTTTGAAGACAGACTATGACATGTTATTTGGTGGAAAACACGTCATAGTTTTTGGAGATCTTCTGCAGCTTACTCCAGTTAAAGGACAACCAGTATTTAATACTGTCACACATGAAGACACGAAGAAGTCATTGGGAAGCATCGGAAATACAAATATTTGGTCCTTCTTTGAGTACAAGGAACTTACTACTAATATGAGGCAAGCAAGCGATGAAGAATATGGAAGTATTCTGAAAGATATCAGAATTGGACTACTCACAGAAGTTGGCAAAAAAGCATTACAGAGTCGGCTGCTACATAATTTATTTCCAAAGGAAGAAATAGTTGCAGAGAAAATATACAAGAATATTGCAGAAAACAAAAGTGTCATCTGCTTAATGCCAACTCTACGTGAATGCTCAATATTTAATGAGGAGCTTTTGAAATTGGAAAAGGAAGAGATCAGGAAATTGGAAGCAGTGGACAAAATTGAGGATGGAAGAATTACTGTCACAGTAACAGGCAAACTGAAAAATAAATTGGACTCACTAGAGAAGAACATCTCCAAAACAGCTGGATTAGAAAAAAATCTATATGTTTGCATGAACTGTAGAGTATTTTTAAGAAGAAATTTGGATGTTGAAAAAGGTTTAGTTAATGGAGCTATGGGAAGAGTTGTGGGTTTTATTAATTATCAGAAAAAAGAAGGAATTGAATGTTTAAAAATAAAATTTGATCAGATAGAAGAAGTTAAAGATATTTGTCGTTGTACAGTTCGTTTCATGCTTGTGAAAGACTTATATGTACGTAGGAAGCAGTTTCCGTTTTCTCTAGCATATGCTGTAACTATTCACAAGTCTCAAGGATTGACTGTAGATTGTGCTTTTGTGAACAGTGGTTCAACTGTGTTCAAAGAAGGTATGGCATATGTTGCTTTGTCACGAGTGAAAACATTATCAGGTTTATTCATGATAGACTTTGATGATTCAAAAGTTAGTGCTGATACAAACTGTGTAAAGGAGTATAATAGATTAAGAAGAAGCTATGCTCCTCATTTAGGTCAGTATCCTATGTTGGAGAAACGTGTAGTTTCTCGTAAAAGAAAAAATGAGAATATCTGTAATGAAGATGTAGAGAAGAGGAAAAAAAAGAGGAGTGATGTAATTGCAAGCAAAAAGAAAAAGGAAAATGAAGAACAGGTTGTAGGATGTCATTTTGAAAATAGCTCTGGTGTCAACTGCTACGCAAATGTAGTGCTGAATGTTGCATTTTATCTGGAAAGTTTGCAAGAGCAGATAATAGTAAATCAGGGAAAAAGATTCTGTTCAGAGCTGAGTCTCCTTTTTCAAAAGCTGAGTAAAGATAAAACTCAAATAGAAAGTGCTACTGAAATTAGAAAACTTTTAGATATATGTTCCGGACGAACACAGTTTTCTCAAAATGAACAGCAAGATGCACACAAATTTTTGATGTATTTTCTTCAGGTAGTGGAAGAAGAAGGAGTTCCCATTGAAATTTTTTTTGGTCTCTCTTATAAATGGGAACATAGTTGTGAAAATTGTTATAATATATGTGGCTCTAATGTTGATAATGAAAGGTTTATTTATTTGACATTGCCAGAGAGTAAAACAGTCACTTTTGCAAAATTAGTTAAAGATGCTAATCATAGCATGAAATGTGGTGAGTGTAAATCTGACATGTTTTCAACATTAATTTTAAAGGAATACGGACAGTATGTAATTTTAATGATGCAACGATGTAGAGCTGATGGTTCAAAATTGGATACTTTAATAAAGAAGTTTACAGGACAGCAATTATCAATTTCAGGAAAAACTTTTGTAACTGTTGCAATAATTTTCCATGATGGACCTACTGTTACTTCTGGACATTACACAGTTTATCTTAAATGTGAAAAAGGCTGGACACTGTGTAATGATTCCCAATTGATTTTCAAACAACGTTTGCCTTTTGATTTAGCAAATTCCTATCTAATCTTCCTGAAACCTAAATTTTAGAGAGATTTGGCAAGATCTGGACAAAATAATTTTACCATTTTACTGGATTACCATTGCAATTTTGTAAAAAAAAGATTTTTTAAATTATCATTTGGCCTAATGGAAAGATAACCAATTGTAATGTGGACTTTTTTAATTTTTAATGAAACTTACAAAAACCAATAATTTAGAGATAATCGGTAACATCTGCACAATTTAAATTTTGGAATGTTATTGGACTGCCATTGGAAATTTTTTCAAAAATGATTTAAAAAATTACTATTTGGCCATGTGGAAAAGTAACCAATTCTATTGTGGACTTAATAAATTATTCAAAAAATTTTCGTGAACCAAAATGTTACAGAGAATCGGTGAGATCTGGACAAATTAAACTTTAGAATTTTATTGGATTACCGTTGGAAATTTATTCCAAAAATTTTTTTAAAATTACTATTTGGCCTAAAGGAAATGGAATCAGATGTATTGTGGAGTTATTTGAGATATAATATTGTGATTATACTTCTGAAACAAACATATCAGACGGTATTTTAAAGAAATAAGTATTGGTATTAGATGATATTTTTTTAGATAATTATGCATTTCTATAATGTTAAGTTTAAGTAAAAAGAGATTCTGGGCTTTTTTAATACAATCTTTGTGATTGTTATTTTTTTTTGCCCGCTGTAAAATGATGAATGCAATTGCTTTCACAATTTATAGTGAAATGCAATATATTCTGAAAACAGCAAAAATAAGGCAAAAATATTTTTTGAAAAATATGTAAATATGTGTACTGTATTATAAAATGTTTTAAAAATATTAATACTTTTTTCTTTTTTTTCAGATTGATATAGAAAAATTTCGAAAACTAGAACCATTTTTAAAGCTATTTTTTTAAAAAACAAATGAATAAATATTTTTTTGAGTGGGTATGGTAAGTCAATAATAATAATTGTAGTCTCTCAAGGACCTTGTAATGTGATAATTGATTTTTAGTGTTTTTAAAAAAAAAAAAAAAAAAAGTACGCGCACGGTAAAAAAAAAAAAAAAGTTTTTAAAAACATATGTAAAAAAAAGATGAAAGATAAGGTTGGCTCTTAAAAGAACCGTTGTGTTCATGCAGGGACAGAGGAAAGAAAGAATGGGAAAATTATTCAAAGCGACAAGTGTGCTGATCTATTTTGTTGTTCACTAGGGAAACACTGGTCTCCCTATGGCAAATTAGATCTTGACAAAAGGCGCATCGAATATCAACCCTCCGAAATCGAGGGTTCATTTCCAGAGGGCCAGCAAAAGGAGATGCTCCCCCCACAGATGAAGGGCTCACCTGACCTGCAGAAGAAGGAGTCAGCTCTGCAGATGATGGTCCAGGCTGAGCAGCTGTGGATGTACTTGCTTGTCTTTCTGAAGAGTTACCTCCAAAAAGATGACCATGTGTCCTTCTGTGTACATCCTTGAGGTGTCTCTTCATGGTATGATTCCCAAAGGAATACTTCCTGTCAGGATTACCTCTTGAAAGTACACGCTGACACAGCTTGCAAGTTACTAAGGGTGCATTCACCTTTTGCTGGCCTTCAGGAAAAGTAAAATAATCCCATACATAAGAGGGCTTTTGTTTCCTCGCTCTCTGCCTCAAAACAGTGCTGCTAGTGCTAGCCTCACTCTCAGAAGAGCTCTGCTGTTCTGCCATCGTATCACAAAGACAACCCAGCTCCTTCTCCTAAGGGATCACAAGCAGAAATGAGAGGAATGGGTGTGGTGTAGGAGAGTTCTAGAACTGAAAGTAGTTTCAACCAATCAAAAGTTGTGTTTCATGATCACATGACCTACCGTACGCTTACGGTGCGCTTACGGTACGCTTACGGCAAAAGTGCGCATGCGCGTAAAAAAGACACGCGCTTGCGCGCATGCGCATAACAGACACTACCCGACACTTCCGCGTAACGTGCGCGTGTAGCGTACGCGCGCACGCGTCCCACGTGGAGTACGCGCGGCTACGCAAATTGCGTAACTATACGCAAGCAGCGTAGAAAAATTACGGGCGTTGCGTAAACCGTACGCTTACCGTAAGCTTACGGTACGCGTACTAAAAAAATAATAAAAAAAAATAAAAAAAGTACTGCAAATAAATTTTACATGTTTATTTTAAAAAATATATTAAAAAAAAACATATTAAAGAATTTAAAAAATTTAACCATAGTCTTTATAAAAGGTAAGAAAAATAAAATAAAAATATGTTAAAAAAAATAGAAGAAAAAAAAAACAATTAGCATTTAAAAAACCTTGCAAATTCACTGAAAAAACCATGGGTTTCACACACGTTATAGTTAGGAATTAGCATTTAAAAAACCTTAGAAATTCAGTGAAAAAACCATAGGTTTCACACACGTTATAGTTAGGAATTAGCATTTAAAAAACCTTAGAAATTCAGTGAAAAAACCATAGGTTTCACACATGTTATAGTTAGCTGGACATTTTACTCGTAAAAAACCAATGAAATTCCCCCGTTATAGTTAGTTCAGCTAACTATAACTCGCGCGCCCGCAATGCACTGCTGATGACCTCACATATTACATCACTCATGACATGGTCAGTGACATCACTCATGACATCACTGATGACATCTCAAATGACATCACTGATGACCTCACTGATGACATCATCCTTGTGATAGAGTGGCAGACCTCCTCTTCCCCTAATAAAACCTTTGATACACACAATCAAAAATAGAGTCTAAAATTTACAAAACAATGGACATACCAATAACAGTTACAACAACCTCTTCAGTAATTCTAAGATCCACATACACATCCACTCATTCACCAACAGTCCAATACAGTCACTCATACATGTACTCACTTATCATATGTACTCATACACCTATACATCCTATTACACAACGCCACTCATCCATAGAGCTACTCACACACATAGTCACTCATGCCAATAAAGAATCAAACATCCATTTACTTGCATATACAGTTAAACACACACCACCACACTTACTTCTACGGAAACTTACACATACTTAGTCATTTTAACAATCACTTATAGAAACACATACTTATTCATACAGGAACTCTTTCAATCTCTCACTCTCACATATACTCACATATATAAACCAATAGTCACATATACTAGTTTTAAACATATGTAGTTACTCATAAAGACACTATTGAGACAGTCATTCACTCACTAACACACCCATACACACACTCATCCACCCATGCAGTCCTGCACACATGCTCTGTTCAACACATACAAACAGTGAGTCACTCATTCATGCACCTATGCACTACGTCATACCCCCCACCGAACCATGCAGACACTCATACTGATACTCAAAAAACCAACTAATAACCTATATAGACACCCATGTAGCTACTCTCCAACCCATGCAGCCACTTATACACAAAGTGAGAGACTGATACAGATATTTATATATTTAAACATTACTCACTAAGCCATGTATTCACTATGATACACTTAATCAGTCAGTTACACAATCAATTTTTCAAAAAGAAATCATCCATTTAGACAGTGATATACCCATTTATTCTTCCATCGACCTTGAGATATACATATATAAAACATATTTAATTTTCAGAAAAACACACATTCACTGGATGATGTCATCAGTGAGGTCATCAGTGATGTCATTTGAGATGTCATCAGTGATGTCATGAGTGATGTCACTGACCATGTAATGAGTGATGTAATATGTGACGTCATCAGCAGTGCATTGCGGGCGCGCGAGTTATAGTTAGCTGAACTAACTATAACGGGGGAATTTCATTGGTTTTTTACGAGTAAAATGTCCAGCTAACTATAACATGTGTGAAACCTATGGTTTTTTCACTGAATTTCTAAGGTTTTTTGAATGCTAATTCCTAACTATAACGTGTGTGAAACCTATGGTTTTTTCACTGAATATATATATATATATATATCATGCTCGTGCTTGTTCCGGTAATTGAAAGGCACTCGAACACACACAAGGCTTCAAGCATAAGCCTTTAATGACTGGTACAGAAACGTCTAACTGCCCGCCTTTCACAGTCAGATTCCCACTGCCTGACGCGTTTCAAATACATTCTTCCTCAGAGGCTTGTGTGGAAAATGAAAGAGCACCGGCCTGTTGCAATCACACCCTATTTACTGATGGCACGCCCCCTGATGGGCTGCTCTGGATGAGCGCTGTGCATTAGGGTTGTAGTAGTCCCATTACTTTTGTCGGCGTTCATTGTAAATGTTCTGTTGGCAAAAAAGACCTGCAGATAGGTCTCGGCAGCAGGCTCTTCTTAAATCCAAGGAATGTGCCCCACATGTGAGGACCGGCAGATGACAACCCTCGTGGCCCCCAGGTTCTTGGGGTGGTGCAGCTTTCGACGGCACGGCAGCCGCCCATAAATCATGCTCGTGCTTGTTCCGGTAATTGAAAGGCACTCGAACACACACAAGGCTTCAAGCATAAGCCTTTAATGACTGGTACAGAAACGTCTAACTGCCCGCCTTTCACAGTCAGATTCCCACTGCCTGACGCGTTTCAAATACATTCTTCCTCAGAGGCTTGTGTGGAAAATGAAAGAGCACCGGCCTGTTGCAATCACACCCTATTTACTGATGGCACGCCCCCTGATGGGCTGCTCTGGATGAGCGCTGTGCATTAGGGTTGTAGTAGTCCCATTACTTTTGTCGGCGTTTATTGTAAATGTTCTGTTGGCAAAAAAGACCTGCAGATAGGTCTCGGCAGCAGGCGCTTCTTAAATCCAAGGAATGTGCCCCACATGTGAGGACCGGCAGATGACGACCCTCGTGGCCCCCAGGTTCTTGGGGTGGTGCAGCTTTCGACGGCACGGCAGCCGCCCATAAATCATGCTTGTGCTTGTTCCGGTAATTGAAAGGCACTCGAACACACACAAGGCTTCAAGCATAAGCCTTTAATGACTGGTACAGAAACGTCTAACTGCTCGCCTTTCACAGTCAGATTCCCACTGCCTGACGCGTTTCAAATACATTCTTCCTCAGAGGCTTGTGTGGAAAATGAAAGAGCACCGGCCTGTTGCAATCACACCCTATTTACTGATGGCACGCCCCCTGATGGGCTGCTCTGGATGAGCGCTGTGCATTAGGGTTGTAGTAGTCCCATTACTTTTGTCGGCGTTCATTGTAGATGTTCTGTTGGCAAAAAAGACCTGCAGATAGGTCTCGGCAGCAGGCGCTTCTTAAATCCAAGGAATGTGCCCCACATGTGAGGACCGGCAGATGACGACCCTCGTGGCCCCCAGTTTCTTGGGGTGGTGCAGCTTTCGACGGCACGGGTTAGCAGCATATAACATAAAAGGAATCACTTTACATCGTTTGCTAATGTTACCAGTGGAGCATGAGAACAAAATACAATACAACAAGCTAACTGGAGAAGCATCCTTGGAAGTTTCAAGAGTATTGAAGAAGATGCAAGTTCTCATTATTGATGAGGTGAGCATGGTATCAAACTTAATGCTTGCCTTTGTGCATTTAAGAATGCAGCAAATTTTGAAGACAGACTATGACATGTTATTTGGTGGAAAACACGTCATAGTTTTTGGAGATCTTCTGCAGCTTACTCCAGTTAAAGGACAACCAGTATTTAATACTGTCACACATGAAGACACGAAGAAGTCATTGGGAAGCATCGGAAATACAAATATTTGGTCCTTCTTTGAGTACAAGGAACTTACTACTAATATGAGGCAAGCAAGCGATGAAGAATATGGAAGTATTCTGAAAGATATCAGAATTGGACTACTCACAGAAGTTGGCAAAAAAGCATTACAGAGTCGGCTGCTACATAATTTATTTCCAAAGGAAGAAATAGTTGCAGAGAAAATATACAAGAATATTGCAGAAAACAAAAGTGTCATCTGCTTAATGCCAACTCTACGTGAATGCTCAATATTTAATGAGGAGCTTTTGAAATTGGAAAAGGAAGAGATCAGGAAATTGGAAGCAGTGGACAAAATTGAGGATGGAAGAATTACTGTCACAGTAACAGGCAAACTGAAAAATAAATTGGACTCACTAGAGAAGAACATCTCCAAAACAGCTGGATTAGAAAAAAATCTATATGTTTGCATGAACTGTAGAGTATTTTTAAGAAGAAATTTGGATGTTGAAAAAGGTTTAGTTAATGGAGCTATGGGAAGAGTTGTGGGTTTTATTAATTATCAGAAAAAAGAAGGAATTGAATGTTTAAAAATAAAATTTGATCAGATAGAAGAAGTTAAAGATATTTGTCGTTGTACAGTTCGTTTCATGCTTGTGAAAGACTTATATGTACGTAGGAAGCAGTTTCCGTTTTCTCTAGCATATGCTGTAACTATTCACAAGTCTCAAGGATTGACTGTAGATTGTGCTTTTGTGAACAGTGGTTCAACTGTGTTCAAAGAAGGTATGGCATATGTTGCTTTGTCACGAGTGAAAACATTATCAGGTTTATTCATGATAGACTTTGATGATTCAAAAGTTAGTGCTGATACAAACTGTGTAAAGGAGTATAATAGATTAAGAAGAAGCTATGCTCCTCATTTAGGTCAGTATCCTATGTTGGAGAAACGTGTAGTTTCTCGTAAAAGAAAAAATGAGAATATCTGTAATGAAGATGTAGAGAAGAGGAAAAACGTGTGTGAAACCTATGGTTTTTTCACTGAATATATATATATATATATATCATGCTCGTGCTTGTTCCGGTAATTGAAAGGCACTCGAACACACACAAGGCTTCAAGCATAAGCCTTTAATGACTGGTACAGAAACGTCTAACTGCCCGCCTTTCACAGTCAGATTCCCACTGCCTGACGCGTTTCAAATACATTCTTCCTCAGAGGCTTGTGTGGAAAATGAAAGAGCACCGGCCTGTTGCAATCACACCCTATTTACTGATGGCACGCCCCCTGATGGGCTGCTCTGGATGAGCGCTGTGCATTAGGGTTGTAGTAGTCCCATTACTTTTGTCGGCGTTCATTGTAAATGTTCTGTTGGCAAAAAAGACCTGCAGATAGGTCTCGGCAGCAGGCTCTTCTTAAATCCAAGGAATGTGCCCCACATGTGAGGACCGGCAGATGACAACCCTCGTGGCCCCCAGGTTCTTGGGGTGGTGCAGCTTTCGACGGCACGGCAGCCGCCCATAAATCATGCTCGTGCTTGTTCCGGTAATTGAAAGGCACTCGAACACACACAAGGCTTCAAGCATAAGCCTTTAATGACTGGTACAGAAACGTCTAACTGCCCGCCTTTCACAGTCAGATTCCCACTGCCTGACGCGTTTCAAATACATTCTTCCTCAGAGGCTTGTGTGGAAAATGAAAGAGCACCGGCCTGTTGCAATCACACCCTATTTACTGATGGCACGCCCCCTGATGGGCTGCTCTGGATGAGCGCTGTGCATTAGGGTTGTAGTAGTCCCATTACTTTTGTCGGCGTTTATTGTAAATGTTCTGTTGGCAAAAAAGACCTGCAGATAGGTCTCGGCAGCAGGCGCTTCTTAAATCCAAGGAATGTGCCCCACATGTGAGGACCGGCAGATGACGACCCTCGTGGCCCCCAGGTTCTTGGGGTGGTGCAGCTTTCGACGGCACGGCAGCCGCCCATAAATCATGCTTGTGCTTGTTCCGGTAATTGAAAGGCACTCGAACACACACAAGGCTTCAAGCATAAGCCTTTAATGACTGGTACAGAAACGTCTAACTGCTCGCCTTTCACAGTCAGATTCCCACTGCCTGACGCGTTTCAAATACATTCTTCCTCAGAGGCTTGTGTGGAAAATGAAAGAGCACCGGCCTGTTGCAATCACACCCTATTTACTGATGGCACGCCCCCTGATGGGCTGCTCTGGATGAGCGCTGTGCATTAGGGTTGTAGTAGTCCCATTACTTTTGTCGGCGTTCATTGTAGATGTTCTGTTGGCAAAAAAGACCTGCAGATAGGTCTCGGCAGCAGGCGCTTCTTAAATCCAAGGAATGTGCCCCACATGTGAGGACCGGCAGATGACGACCCTCGTGGCCCCCAGGTTCTTGGGGTGGTGCAGCTTTCGACGGCACGGCAGCCGCCCATAAATCATGCTCGTGCTTGTTCCGGTAATTGAAAGGCACTCGAACACACACAAGGCTTCAAGCATAAGCCTTTAATGACTGGTACAGAAACGTCTAACTGCCCGCCTTTCACAGTCAGATTCCCACTGCCTGACGCGTTTCAAATACATTCTTCCTCAGAGGCTATATATATATATTACCTACTGGCGGTCGCCAGTAGGTAGTTATAGTTAGGACCCTCTTACCATAGGAAATCCGCAACATTCTATTTTGAATAACTTTGGCGCCGGTCGACGAATCCTCGCCAAATTTTCAAAATAGGTGGGGCGCTGCGCTCCGCTCCTACTCTGAAAGTCTCGGGGGGATTCGTCAAGCGGGGGCTGAGATAAAAGGGGGGTCCCAAAACGCGTTTTTCCCATGCATTTTTCCATAGGACCTTTAGACACAGCTACAGCCCGAACGGCTGAACAGAGTTAAATGAAATTTGGCAGAGAGGTAGTCCTCAGGTCAAGGAAGTGCCTTTTGTAGGTTTGGTGTAAATCTGTTCAGTAGATTCTGAGAAAATAGCCTTTAAATCAATATATATATCTGAGCCAGCTTACGGTGCGCTTACGGTGCGCTTACCGTACGCGTACGGTGACGTGCGCGAGCGCGATTCTGATTGGCCGTTAGATCTTAGTAAACATTCGAATCGGTTGAACTTGAAACCAGGAAGCGGCGGCCGCCATTTTCTCTCTCGCACTCTGACAGGGGGTTGAAAAACAAAGGCCAAAAACATGTAAAGGGGCTGTTTAGACAGCTCCCAAGCACCTAGCCATGTTGAGGGAGTCCCCAACGATCCCCCAAGTGAAAAAAGGCAATTTTAATTTTTTCGAAAATTTCGCCGATTACGCTTACCGTACGCGTACGGTAAAAAAAATCAAAAAAAAAATAAAAATATCCACACTCTCCCCACCCCATGTGCAAATGGTGCCCGATGGGCACCATTTGTGCATGGCATATCAAAGCAATACAAAACATATATTTTACCTGTCACAATGATGCTCATCAAGGGCCTCATGTAGGTAGCGAAATACCGGTCGGTAACGGCCGATTTTCGGTAAATATGCCGTTACCGACCGGTATTCAGACAAGTGAGATGTAGGAGTCCAAAAACCACTTTTCGGTAAATATGAGGCGGTAAATACCGATTCATAGTTACCGAATTCCAAAATACCGATTCATGTTTACCGAATACATAATTAACGAATCGGTAAATATGAAGTGGTAAATATGAAGTGGTAAAAATTTAAAATGACATGTAGGAGCAGGCGGTAATTAAGAAATCCAGGAAAATCGGTAAATAAGAGTCGGTAATTAACACGGATTGAAAGCAGGTGGTAACCATCAACAATGCACATAAGCAATCCCAAAATGCAACAGCGTGGACAACATGGCCGCCATGTACGTCATTGCAAGGCGCCTACGTCTACAGGCAGCAGGACTGAGGGTGTGGCGACGGGAGGAACAAATCTACAGACAGCGCATCACACTATTACAGCTGACTGATGCAGAGATACATGAGAGGTACAGGCTACACCCCGAAACCATCATGGACCTGATAAGGGACCTGCACCCACTCCTGGACCAGCCAACAAGAAGGGCGCACGCCATACCACCACATGTGCAGGTGCTCTGCAGCCTACATCTAATGGCATCCGGCAGTTATCAGGTGGTGATAGCTGCGGTGGGTGGTGTATCCCAGAGTTGCCTGTCCCGTTTCTTCAGGAAGTTCCTGGATGCCATGATGCAGAGAATGCACCACTACATAAGCTTCCCAAACACACAGGCTGCACTGCAGAAAACAAAAACAGACTTTTATCACATGGCACAGTTCCCCCATGTCATCGGCTGTATTGATGGTACACACATCCCAATCTGTCCACCAGCTGATACAGAGCACATCTACAGGAACAGGAAGTCCACCCACTCCATCAATGTGCAGGTGATCTGTGATGCAGGGAACATCATCACAGATATTGTTGCAAAGTTTCCTGGGAGCACCCACGACTCTTACATCTTCCAGAATAGTGGGATCTACACACGACTGAGTGCCGGCGAATTCGGAGAGGGATACCTGCTGGGTAAGTAACAGTGACGCCCCTTGAAACCTGCAAATCAGAGTGTATAGAGGCATGTAACTGATGGTTCCCTCTTACTCATCCAGGCGACAGTGCATATGCATGCCGTTCATTCATCCTCACTCCCTACCTACACCCAGCAACCCAGAGTGAGAGACGATACAACGTGGCCCACAAAACAACACGCAATGTGGTGGAGCGCACGTTTGGACTACTGAAGAGCAGGTTCCGCTGCCTCCACAAGAGCGGAGGCGCACGCCAGTACAAACCCATCACCTGCTGCAAGATTATTGCCACTTGTGCAATGCTGCACAACCTTGCCACGAAAAAAGGTACAGATGTGGAACTAACATATTTTGAGGACAACGAGGATGAGTCAGGCCAGCCAGAGGGCAGCGCAGCTAGAGTGCCAACTGCAATCGATGGGAGAGAGAGACGGGCAGAGATCACATGCAACTATTTCTGAGTAAGTGAGGGGACACAGCGAGTTGTGAGAAGTCATGACGTAGTTTAATGTGGCACCACGCCATGAACACATGAACAGGCCAATCTGGCAATATACCATCTATACAAGGAGTATGTCCAGGGTTACGTCACCCAATGGGAAGTGGCTAAGCAGGGCCACATCAATGTTTGCGCATACGCGCTGCAGTGGTGGATTGCACGGCCTGTGCATCCTCACTAGAGCCAACCCCAAGCCGCCTGCTGCTCCTGCGTGCTTCTGGGACGGGGGGTGTGATGCTGCTGCTGGTGTCGATGCGCTCCGCAGCATCCCCTGCAGCAGTTGTCGACGCCTGACTAGTCAATAGCACCCCTAGTGCACTTGTCACCTGCACCATCCCCCGAGACAGGTCGCTGCAGCACTGTGTTAGGCCCTCCTGCATCGTCACAGAGCGCCGGCAAAGTAGGGAAGTCGCAGTTGCCAGACGGTTGAGTGCCCTGCTGGTAGTGTCCCTTCTCTGGCGTTCCCGGCGCCGTGCTTCGATGTCAGCATCTAATTTGCTGCACAACTGCTGGATTGACTGGGACATGTCCCGAATGCCCGCAGCCATGCCGCCAATGTTTGTGTCCATGTTGACTAAGCTTGTCTTCATCACCCGCATGTGCCTCTGGACTGACATAACTGCCTTTGATTGCAGGCGCTGTTGCTTCAACATTTGGCCCTCGAGCCCCAAGAAGACACCATGGCCGTCAGTGGGTGCTGGTGGACTCTGGACACGCGACCTGCGGCGCCCTCTTGCTCCCGTCTGTGCTGCCTGTGAGGTGTGGGGCACAGTGGGATGGCTCCCTTCCTGGTGCCCGGTGTGGTCTTCTGGGCCCATGCTGTCGTCTGACGAGGTGTCGAAGGCTCGAAGCCTGGCTGCTGGACGCCTCCTCATTCTCACACCTGCAAGCGGAGATATGGCCGGTGATTCGAACATGAGTGGCGATGCTGGCTGTGGTTGTGGTGATGCTGGCTCTCGGTGAGGTGATGCTGGCTCTGTGTGCGGCGAGGCTGGCTGTGTTGGTGGTGCGGCTGCCAGTGGGCCTGCTCCCTGGTCTGAACTCGTGCTGGCTAGAGGTGATTTTTGTGGCAGGTGTGCCGTTTCCCCTGCAGCATGCCCTGTACTGCATGATGTCACATCTGTGGACAGAAAAACAACATTGGCTCAGTGTCCCCGAAGGGCTGCATTGCAAGCGTCACAATAAATCATTTCACATTCCAATCTGTCCTCTGTCTCCTTGTGCCTCGAGTGCGTGACATGCCCTGTTGCCCTGTGACATTTACGTCATGGTTAGTGTTGCCCTGACTTCATCTCCCGGAATGCATTGCCTGTCTGCACTGACACGTGTGGACTGCAGTGTGATTCTCGTTTCACAATGGGGGATGTGGGATAGGGGTAGGGGGGGCTACATTGCTGTGCTTTCGTCTTACCTTGGTGTGTTGCGGCTCTGGCAGAGCTGTCGGCGTCCCCAAGACCCACGACGCTCTCTTGCTCGATTGTGGCCGCCACCAGCTCCTCCAGTTCGGTGAGGGCAGGTGCCCTGTTGGTTCCACCTCCGGTCTGGCTGGCCTCCTTCTGGATGTCGCCCATCTTCCTCTTGGTCACAATCCTCAGGTCATACCAGCGCTTTTTGAGGACCTCAATGTCCCTGTGGGTCACTCCCACAGCATTGACCTGCGCCTGGATGGCCAGCCATATGTTGCGCTTTTCGGCCTCAGGCACTTGCAGGGATTGCCTCCCAAACAGCTTCTGGTGCTGCTTCACCACCTCCTCCACCAGCACCTGGAGTTCCTTGGGGCTGAATTTGAGCTTCCTCCTCCTTTCCCCTCCGTCTTTCTGTGTTCTCTGGCTGGACATGCTGTTCGTTTCCCGCTCGCACATGCAACTGCTCCCTGCCTCTCCTCTGCACTCCAAGCCTCTCCAGGGTCGGCTAATTATGTACACCTGCCTGGGTGTGGCCACGTCGGCTAATTGTGTACACCTGCCTGGGTGTGGGCAGTTCCTGGTTGGGTGGGCTGTCGTTGCACAGGATTAGCTGTTTCGTCAAGTCATGTGATGTTATTTACCGAATCCGTACATACCGATTCGGTATTTTCCGATTCGGTGGATACCACCTCGGTCTTTTCCGAATCGGTAGATACCACCTCGGTATTTTCCGATTCGGTAATTATCACCTCGGTATTTACCGATTCGGTGAATTCCGATTCGTATTTACCGAATGTTACCGAATCGGTAACTGTTACCGAATTTTTACCTACATATAACTTACCGATTCTAATTTACCGATTCGGTACGGCTCGGTATTTAAGAACCGGTAACATTTATTTACCTACATGAGGCCCTTAGTGTTTTTAAAAAAAAAAAAAAAAAAAATACGCGCACCGTACGCGTACGGTAAAAAAAAAAAAAATGTTTTTTAAAAAATATATAAAAAAAAGATGAAAGATAAGGTTGGCTCTTAAAAGAGCCGTTGTGTTCATGCAGGGAGAGAGGAAAGAAAGAATGGGAAAATTAGTCTCTGTGACAAGTGTGCTGATCTATTTTGAGGTTCACTAGGGAAACACTGGTCTCCCTATGACAAATTAGATCATGACAAGAGGCACATCGAATATCAACCCTCAGAAATCGAGGGTTAATTTCCAGAGGGCCAGCAAAAGGAGATGCTCCCCCCACAGATGAAGGGCTCACCTTCATCAGTGATGTCATTTGAGATGTCATCAGTGATGTCATGAGTGATGTCACTGACCATGTCATGAGTGATGTAATATGTGACGTCATCAGCAGTGCATTGCGGGCGCGCGAGTTATAGTTAGCTTAACTAACTATAACGGGGGAATTTCAATGGTTTTTTACGAGTAAAATGTCCAGCTAACTATAACGTGTGTGAAACCTTTGGTTTTTTCATTGAATTTCTAAGGTTTTTTAAATGCTAATTCCTAACTATAACGTGTGTGAAACCTATGGTTTTTTCATTGAATTAGCAAGGTTTTTTAAATGCTAATTCCTAACTATAACGTGTGTGAAACCCATGGTTTTTTCAGTGAATATATATATATATATATATATATTCACTGAAAAAACCATAGGTTTCACACACGTTATAGTTAGGAATTAGCATTTAAAAAACCTTGCAAATTCACTGAAAAAACCATAGGTTTCACACATGTTATAGTTAGCTGGACATTTTACTGATAAAAAACCAATGAAATTCCCCCGTTATAGTTACTGTGGGCAACTATAACTCACGCGACCGTAATCCTCTGCTGATGCTAATACTGTATTTAGACACTTATTTGCCCATGTCTTCTTCCATTAAATTTTAGCTATACATATATTACAAATATTTTTTTTTCATAAAGACACATATGTCATCAGCAGAGGATTACGGTCGCGTGAGTTATAGTTGCCTACAGTAACTATAACGGGGGAATTTCATTGGTTTTTTATCAGTAAAATGTCCAGCTAACTATAACATGTGTGAAACTCATGGTTTTTTCAGTGAATTTGCAAGGTTTTTTAAATGCTAATTTTTTTTTTTTCTTCTATTTTTTTAAACATATTTTTAATTTAATGTTCTAACCTTTTAAAAAGACTATGATTAAATTTTTAAAATTCTTTAATATGTTTTTTTAAATATATTTCATAAAATAAACATGTTATAATTTTTTCCAGTACATTTTTTCCTTTTTTTTTTAGTACGCGTACCGTAAGCTTACGGTAAGCGTACGGTTTACGCAACGCCCGCAATTTATCTACGCTGTTTGCGTATAGTTACGCAATTTGCGTAGCCGCGCGTACTCCGCGTGGGACGCGTACGCGTGTACGCTACACGCGCACGTTACGCGGAAGTGTCGGGTAGTGACTGTTATGCGCATGCGCGCAAGCGCGTGTCTTTTTTACGTGCATGCGCACTTTTGCCGTAAGCGTACCGTAAGCGTACCGTAAGCGTACGGTAGGTCATGTGATCATGAAACACAACTTTTGATTGGTTGAAACTACTTTCAGTTCTAGAACTCTCCTACACCACACCCATTCCCCTCATTTCTGCTTGTGATCCCTTAGGAGAAGGAGCTGGGTTGTCTTTGTGATACGATGGCAGAACAGCAGAGCTCTTCTGAGAGTGAGGCTAGCACTAGCAGCACTACCTTGAGGCAGAGAGCGAGGAAACAAAAGACCTCTTATGTATGGGATTATTTTACTTTTCCTGAAGGCCAGCTAAAGGTAAATGCACCCTTAGTGACTTGCAAGCTGTGTCAGCGTGTACTTTCAAGAGGTAATCCTGACAGGAAGTATTCCTTTGGGAATCATACCATGATGAGGCACCTCAGGGATGTACACAAAAGGACACATGCTCGACTTTTTGGAGGTAACCCTTCAGAAAGTCAACCAAGCACATCCACAGCAGCTCAGCCTGGACCATCATCTGCAGGGCTGACTCCTTCTTCTGCAGGTCAGGTGAGCCCTTCATCTGTGGGGGGAGCATCTCCTTTTGCTGGCCCTCTGGAAATTAACCCTCGATTTCTGAGGGTTGATATTTGATGTGCCTCTTGTCATGATCTAATTTGTCATAGGGAGACCAGTGTTTCCCTAGTGAACCTCAAAATAGATCAGCACACTTGTCACAGAGACTAATTTTCCCATTCTTTCTTTCCTCTCTCCCTGCATGAACACAACGGCTCTTTTAAGAGCCAACCTTATCTTTCATCTTTTTTTTATATATTTTTTAAAAAACATTTTTTTTTTTTTACCGTACGCGTACGGTGCGCGTATTTTTTTTTTTTTTTTTTTTAAAAACACTAAGGGCCTCATGTAGGTAAATAAATTTTACCGGTTCTTAAATACCGAGCCGTACCGAATCGGTAAATTAGAATCGGTAAGTTATATGTAGGTAAAAATTCGGTAACAGTTACCGATTCGGTAACATTCGGTAAATACGAATCGGAATTCACCGAATCGGTAAATACCGAGGTGATAATTACCGAATCGGAAAATACCGAGGTGGTATCTACCGATTCGGAAAAGACCGAGGTGGTATCCACCGAATCGGAAAATACCGAATCGGTATGTACGGATTCGGTAAATAACATCACATGACTTGACGAAACAGCTAATCCTGTGCAACGACAGCCCACCCAACCAGGAACTGCCCACACCCAGGCAGGTGTACACAATTAGCCGACGTGGCCACACCCAGGCAGGTGTACATAATTAGCCGACCCTGGAGAGGCTTGGAGTGCAGAGGAGAGGCAGGGAGCAGTTGCATGTGCGAGCGGGAAACGAACAGCATGTCCAGCCAGAGAACACAGAAAGACGGAGGGGAAAGGAGGAGGAAGCTCAAATTCAGCCCCAAGGAACTCCAGGTGCTGGTGGAGGAGGTGGTGAAGCAGCACCAGAAGCTGTTTGGGAGGCAATCCCTGCAAGTGCCTGAGGCCGAAAAGCGCAACATATGGCTGGCCATCCAGGCGCAGGTCAATGCTGTGGGAGTGACCCACAGGGACATTGAGGTCCTCAAAAAGCGCTGGTATGACCTGAGGATTGTGACCAAGAGGAAGATGGGCGACATCCAGAAGGAGGCCAGCCAGACCGGAGGTGGAACCAACAGGGCACCTGCCCTCACCGAACTGGAGGAGCTGGTGGCGGCCACAATCGAGCAAGAGAGCGTCGTGGGTCTTGGGGACGCCGACAGCTCTGCCAGAGCCGCAACACACCAAGGTAAGACGAAAGCCCAGCAATGTAGCCCCCCCTACCCCTATCCCACATCCCCCATTGTGAAACGAGAATCACACTGCAGTCCACACGTGTCAGTGCAGACAGGCAATGCATTCCGGGAGATGAAGTCAGGGCAACACTAACCATGACGTAAATGTCACAGGGCAACAGGGCATGTCACGCACTCGAGGCACAAGGAGACAGAGGACAGATTGGAATGTGAAATGATTTATTGTGACGCTTGCAATGCAGCCCTTCGGGGACACTGAGCCAATGTTGTTTTTCTGTCCACAGATGTGACATCATGCAGTACAGGGCATGCTGCAGGGGAGACGGCACACCTGCCACAAAAATCACCTCTAGCCAGCACGAGTTCAGACCAGGGAGCAGGCCCACTGGCAGCCGCACCACCAACACAGCCAGCCTCGCCGCACACAGAGCCAGCATCACCTCACCGAGAGCCAGCATCACCACAACCACAGCCAGCATCGCCACTCATGTTCGAATCACCGGCCACATCTCCGCTTGCAGGTGTGAGAATGAGGAGGCGTCCAGCAGCCAGGCTACGAGCCTTCGACACCTCGTCAGACGACAGCATGGGCCCAGAAGACCGCACCGGGCACCAGGAAGGGAGCCATCCCACTGTGCCCCACACCTCACAGGCAGCACAGACGGGAGCAAGAGGGCGCCGCAGGTCGCGTGTCCAGAGTCCACCAGCACCCACTGACGGCCATGGTGTCTTCTTGGGGCTCGAGGGCCAAATGTTGAAGCAACAGCGCCTGCAATCAAAGGCAGTTATGTCAGTCCAGAGGCACATGCGGGTGATGAAGACAAGCTTAGTCAACATGGACACAAACATTGGCGGCATGGCTGCGGGCATTCGGGACATGTCCCAGTCAATCCAGCAGTTGTGCAGCAAATTAGATGCTGACATCGAAGCACGGCGCCGGGAACGCCAGAGAAGGGACACTACCAGCAGGGCACTCAACCGTCTGGCAACTGCGACTTCCCTACTTTGCCGGCGCTCTGTGACGATGCAGGAGGGCCTAACACAGTGCTGCAGCGACCTGTCTCGGGGGATGGTGCAGGTGACAAGTGCACTAGGGGTGCTATTGACTAGTCAGGCGTCGACAACTGCTGCAGGGGATGCTGCGGAGCGCATCGACACCAGCAGCAGCATCACACCCCCCGTCCCAGAAGCACGCAGGAGCAGCAGGCGGCTTGGGGTTGGCTCTAGTGAGGATGCACAGGCCGTGCAATCCACCACTGCAGCGCGTATGCGCAAACATTGATGTGGCCCTGCTTAGCCACTTCCCATTGGGTGACGTAACCCTGGACATACTCCTTGTATAGATGGTATATTGCCAGATTGGCCTGTTCATGTGTTCATGGCGTGGTGCCACATTAAACTACGTCATGACTTCTCACAACTCGCTGTGTCCCCTCACTTACTCAGAAATAGTTGCATGTGATCTCTGCCCGTCTCTCTCTCCCATCGATTGCAGTTGGCACTCTAGCTGCGCTGCCCTCTGGCTGGCCTGACTCATCCTCGTTGTCCTCAAAATATGTTAGTTCCACATCTGTACCTTTTTTCGTGGCAAGGTTGTGCAGCATTGCACAAGTGGCAATAATCTTGCAGCAGGTGATGGGTTTGTACTGGCGTGCGCCTCCGCTCTTGTGGAGGCAGCGGAACCTGCTCTTCAGTAGTCCAAACGTGCGCTCCACCACATTGCGTGTTGTTTTGTGGGCCACGTTGTATCGTCTCTCACTCTGGGTTGCTGGGTGTAGGTAGGGAGTGAGGATGAATGAACGGCATGCATATGCACTGTCGCCTGGATGAGTAAGAGGGAACCATCAGTTACATGCCTCTATACACTCTGATTTGCAGGTTTCAAGGGGCGTCACTGTTACTTACCCAGCAGGTATCCCTCTCCGAATTCGCCGGCACTCAGTCGTGTGTAGATCCCACTATTCTGGAAGATGTAAGAGTCGTGGGTGCTCCCAGGAAACTTTGCAACAATATCTGTGATGATGTTCCCTGCATCACAGATCACCTGCACATTGATGGAGTGGGTGGACTTCCTGTTCCTGTAGATGTGCTCTGTATCAGCTGGTGGACAGATTGGGATGTGTGTACCATCAATACAGCCGATGACATGGGGGAACTGTGCCATGTGATAAAAGTCTGTTTTTGTTTTCTGCAGTGCAGCCTGTGTGTTTGGGAAGCTTATGTAGTGGTGCATTCTCTGCATCATGGCATCCAGGAACTTCCTGAAGAAACGGGACAGGCAACTCTGGGATACACCACCCACCGCAGCTATCACCACCTGATAACTGCCGGATGCCATTAGATGTAGGCTGCAGAGCACCTGCACATGTGGTGGTATGGCGTGCGCCCTTCTTGTTGGCTGGTCCAGGAGTGGGTGCAGGTCCCTTATCAGGTCCATGATGGTTTCGGGGTGTAGCCTGTACCTCTCATGTATCTCTGCATCAGTCAGCTGTAATAGTGTGATGCGCTGTCTGTAGATTTGTTCCTCCCGTCGCCACACCCTCAGTCCTGCTGCCTGTAGACGTAGGCGCCTTGCAATGACGTACATGGCGGCCATGTTGTCCACGCTGTTGCATTTTGGGATTGCTTATGTGCATTGTTGATGGTTACCACCTGCTTTCAATCCGTGTTAATTACCGACTCTTATTTACCGATTTTCCTGGATTTCTTAATTACCGCCTGCTCCTACATGTCATTTTAAATTTTTACCACTTCATATTTACCACTTCATATTTACCGATTCGTTAATTATGTATTCGGTAAACATGAATCGGTATTTTGGAATTCGGTAACTATGAATCGGTATTTACCGCCTCATATTTACCGAAAAGTGGTTTTTGGACTCCTACATCTCACTTGTCTGAATACCGGTCGGTAACGGCATATTTACCGAAAATCGGCCGTTACCGACCGGTATTTCGCTACCTACATGAGGCCCCTAAAATCAATAATCACATTACAAGGACTTTGAAACACTACAATTATTATTATTGACTTACCATACCCACTCAAAAAAATATTTATTCATTTGTTTTTTTTAAAAAAAATTGCTTTAAAAATGGTTCTAGTTTTCGAAAATTTTCTATATCAATCTGAAAAAAAAGAAAAAAGTATTAATATTTTTTAAACATTTTAAAATACAGTACACGTATTTACATATTTACCAAAAAATATTTTTGCCTTATTTTTGCTGTTTTCAGAATATATTGCATTTCACTTTAAATTGTGAAAGCAATTGCATTCATCATTTAACAGCGGGCAAAAAAAAAATAACAATCTCAAAGATTGTATTAAAAAAGCCCAGAATCTCTTCTCTTTTAAACTTAACATTACAGAAATGCATAATATTCTAAAAAAATATCATCAAAAAACAATACTTATTTCTTTAAAATACCGTCTGATATTTTTGTTTCAGAAGTATAATCACAATATTATATCTCAAATAACTCCACAATACATCTGATTCCATTTTTTTGGGGATTAAATTTCCAATGGTAATCCAATAAAATTCTAAAGTTTAATTTGTCCAGATCTCACCGATTCTCTGTAACATTTTGGTTCACGAAATTTTTTTAAATAATTTATTAAGTCCACAATAGAATTGGTTACTTTTCCGCATGGCCAAATAGTAATTTTTAAAATCTTTTTTGAAAAAATTTCCAATGGCACTCCAATAACATTCCAAAATTTAAATTGTGCAGATGTTACCGATTATCTCTAAATTATTGGTTTTTGAAAGTTTCATTAAAAATTAAAAAAGTCCACATTACAATTGGTTATCTTTCCATTAGGCCAAATGATAATTTAAAAAATCTTTTTTTTAGAAAATTCCAATGGTAATCCAGTAAAATGGTAAAATTATTTTGTCCAGATCTTGCCAAGTCTCTCTAAAATTTAGGTTTCAGGAAGATTAGATAGGAATTTGCTAAATCAAAAGGCAAACATTGTTTAAAAATCAATTGGGAATCATTACACAGTGTCCAGCCTTTTTCACATTTAAGATAAACTGTGTAATGTCCAGTAGGTCCATCATGGAAAATTATTGCAACAGTTACAAAAGTTTTTCCTGAAATTGATAATTGCTGTCCTGTAAACTTCTTTATTAAAGTATCCAATTTTGAACCATCAGCTCTACATCGTTGCATCATTAAAATTACATACTGTCCGTATTCCTTTAAAATTAATGTAGAAAACATGTCAGATTTACACTCACCGCATTTCATGCTATGATTAGCATCTTTAACTAATTTTGCAAAAGTGACTGTTTTACTCTCTGGCAATGTCAAATAAATAAACCTTTCATTATCAACATTAGAGCCACATATATTATAACAGTTTTCACAACTATGTTCCCATTTATAAGAGAGACCAAATAAAATATCAATTGCAACTTCTTCTACTTCCAGTACTTGAAGAAAATACATCAAAAATTCGTGTGCATCTTGCTGTTCATTTTGAGAAAACTGTGTTCGTCCTGAACATATATCTAAAAGTTTTCTAATTTCAGTAGCACTTTCTATTTGAGTTTTATCTTTACTCAGCTTTTGAAAAAGGAGACTCAGCTCAGAACAGAATCTTTTTCCCTGATTTACTATTATCTGCTCTTGCAAACTTTCCAGATAAAATGCAACATTCAGCACTACATTTGCGTAGCAGTTGACACCAGAGCTATTTTCAAAATGACATCCTACAACCTGTTCTTCATTTTCCTTTTTCTTTTTGCTTGCAATTACATCACTCCTCTTTTTTTTCCTCTTCTCTACATCTTCATTACAGATATTCTCATTTTTTCTTTTACGAGAAGCTACACGTTTCTCCAACACAGGATACTGACCTAAATGAGGAGCATAGCTTCTTCTTAATCTATTATACTCCTTTACACAGTTTGTATCAGCACTAACTTTTGAATCATCAAAGTCTATCATGAATAAACCTGATAATGTTTTCACTCGTGACAAAGCAACATATGCCATACCTTCTTTGAACACAGTTGAACCAATGTTCACAAATGCACAATCTACAGTCAATCCTTGAGACTTGTGAATAGTTACAGCATATGCTAGAGAAAACGGAAACTGCTTCCTACGTACATATAAGTCTTTCACAAGCATGAAACGAACTGTACAACGACAAATATCTTTAACTTCTTCTATCTGATCAAATTTTATTTTTTAAACATTCAATTCCATCTTTTTTCTGATAATTAATAAAACCCACAACTCTTCCCATAGCTCCATTAACTAAACCTTTTTCAACATCCAAATTTCTTCTTAAAAATACTCTACAGTTCATGCAAACATATAGATTTTTTTCTAATCCAGCTGTTTTGGAGATGTTTTTCTCTAGTGAATCCAATTTATTTTTCAGTTTGCCTGTTACTGTGACAGTAATTCTTCCATCCTCAATTTTGTCCGCTGCTTCCTATTTCCTGATCTCTTCTTTTTCCAATTTCAAAAGCTCCTCATTAAATATTGGGCATTCACGTAAAGATTGGCATTAAGTAGATGACACTTTTGTTTTCTGCAATGTTCTTGTATATTTTCTCTGCAACTATTTCTTCCTTTGGAAATAAATTATGTAGCAGCCGACTCTGTAATGCTTTTTTGCCAACTTCTGTGAGTAGTCCAATTCTGATATCTTTCAAAATACTTCCATGTTCTTCATCGCTTGCTTGCCTCATATTAGTAGAAAGTTCCTTGTACTCAAAGAAGGACCAAATATTTGTATTTCCGATGCTTCCCAATGACTTCTTCGTGTCTTCATGTGTGACAGTATTAAACACTGGTTGTCCTTTAACTGGAGTAAGTTGCAAAAGATCTCCAAAAACTATGACGTGTTTTCCACCAAATAACATGTCATAGTCTGTCTTCAAAATTTGCTGCATTCTTAAATGCACAAAGGCAAGCATTAAGTTTGATACCATGCTCACCTCATCAATAATGAGAACTTGCATCTTCTTCAATACTCTTGAAACTTCCAAGGATGCTTCTCCAGTTAGCTTGTTGTATTGTATTTTGTTCTCATGCTCCACTGGTAACATTAGCAAACGATGTAAAGTGATTCCTTTTATGTTATATGCTGCTAACCCAGTTGGAGCAGTAACCACACAAGACAAAGTAGAATCTGTTTTTTGCTGTAGGTAGCTTCCGATGACTTTTATAAGGAAACTTTTTCCAGTTCCAGCTTGTCCGCTTACATACATCCTGATTGGATGAAATGATGTGCATGAGCACTCTTTTTTTTCATGTAGAAATCCGTGATCAATTTTGTTTCTGATCTCTTCATAAATTTGTTGCTGCTCTTGATTCAGTTGTCTTTCCAAATTTTCTAAGTCTATAAATTCTTCTTGAGCTTGATTCATAGCCGTTTCCACTTCATTCATGGCTATTGATGCTTCATTTTCAACGATTGGTTGTCCTAGGGGATCTTGACTGAGTGTTCCTGAACTTTGGCTGTCCTGAGAACTGTCTCTAGCTATTTCTGCTGCAATTGTAGTTTCCTGTTCAATTTCTTCATTTAACATTTGCAGATAACTTGAGAATGTACTGCATTCTTCATAGCTTTGAAATTCTCCCAGTAGTTCATCCTCTGTACGCCATGGTTTAAACAACTGTAAAAGAGCCAAGTAGTAAAATTCCTTCTTGTCAGTAGTGTCGCAACTCAGCTTCCTGTGATTTATCAAACTTCCTTTTGTTTGCTTCACCAAACATCCTTCCTCACCAACGACTTTATATTTTCCATTGTTGATGTCTTCTGCGGCTTTCCGTGAATAAATGTAGTTCTGCAGCACTTCATAGAGACACATGTTCTCCAGATGTTGACTTCTCCTGGGATAATATGTGTCCAACATGTTTGATTTCAAAATGTCTGTACTTTCTGGGTCATTCTCGGCCAAATATTCAATTTCTCCAACAGATTTCAGTACCCGATTTCTCATTGCTGCAAGGCCTAAAGTTGCCCAAATTATTCTTCTTGACTTCGAGTAGAGACTTGCAGAAGATAACCTATCTGAACATTCGTAGGATCCAATTTCTCGATGCGATAACATCTTCAAACTGAAACTGTACAGCTTCTTACTGACAGTCTTCTCGTGAGAAATCTCTTCCCACATTTCCTTCAATTCTGTTTTTTCTGATTTCGTAATGTAAGACGTTACATATCGAGCAACAGCAATGGAATTGTCAGCTACATACTGTATATCCATGTTAGCGTTCCACATGGATAAAATGACTGGGTTGTAGTCATTTATATTTTTTGATTCTTCTTTTCTTTTTAGGTTGTAGGTATTCTTAGGTGATTTTCTTGTGATAGTATGTCTCACAGCTGACATAAAACTGTTGACTCTTCCATTTGAAAGAACAGGTCTAGGAAATCCAAATCGACATTTAGTGTAGTATTTATCTTTGCTCTTGTATTTCCGTCGACAGTATTTTCCACACCGATGACTTTGGAAACGTAAAACTTGCTCCTTTAACTTTTTCTCTTCTGTGCTTTTTGGTATAGCACATGTTGCATATTCTTCAATGAAAGATAACACTGCTTCATCAGTATCTGTTCCAAACTTTGGGGCATCCTTGATCCACAACAGCATATGAATATGAGGAGCACCTCTTGCCTGGTACTCTTTTCTCCAAAAGAAATCCACTACTTCTCCTAGAGGTGGATTTTTTTTTATTGCAGATGAAGGACATCATAGCCTCAAATCTATGATTGAAATATCTGCAAACATTAACCGGATCCAATGAGCACAGTTCTCCTGCTGTCTTGTATTCGATGTTTTTAATGTTTGAATTTGCCTCTCGTAGAAAATCCAGTAAATCATCCCAAGCGTACTCCGCACAGCTTAGGGTAACGAACCATGTTGGTGTTCCTAAATTCCGTAACATGCATTTTAATTCACCATGGCGTCGGTACCAATATTCATTTGTCCCACGCTGACAAGCCATCAGATTGATCAGTTGTGTTTCCAAATGATCATCTCGGTGCTGCACTTTCTCCATAAAATCCTTAGCAGACACATTTTGTAAATGTACTCCACTTTTTAAAATGTGATTTACTGCATAAGACAGTGCAGACAAGTCGCTTTCAAATAAAAGATGGAACAAATAAGGAATACTTTGTCGAAATCTGGGATCTTCAGCATATAGTCTTGTAGTCCGATACTCAGAAGCTGGAATCTGTTCTGGACGTTCATCGTATCGTCCTCCTTTTCCTTTAGGAAACAGCTGGGGAAAACATCGAGCTTCCAAGCTCTCCTCCCATACACTCACGGAAGCTCCTTTTGCTTTCTTCATCTGAAAGAGATCAATATTATCTCCCATAACTTCTTTTGAATGAAGAGGATGTATGCTAAAATGTTCATAAATTTCTTCTTCCTTTGACTTGTCCACTTTTTCAATTTGTCCAGTTGGTGTTTCTGTGTCTTCTTGTAAATCTTCTTCTTCTTCTATATAAATTGATTCATACCATTTGTTATTCCTTTTCAAATACAAATTTGCTCTTTGTACTTTCCGCACATCTACCAGCTCCTGACATATCTTCTTATTCTTTGTAGGTACACCATTAACCAGAATAACTAATGGTTCAGTTTCCAAAGTATCCGCATCAATAGTTTCCATATTTTTTTTCAAATCCAAGGGCAAATACACCACTCTTCCTTTTAAACCTCTCAGTAAATCAGAAGGAGGTAATTTACCAGTTTTGGGCTCCATACGTACTATGGTCTGGAACGGATGAACACATTGAATGAGTATACACTCATATGTATTTAATTCAGAAAGTTCAGCAGGAATAGCATCCAATTCTAAATTATTATGTACAGCTCTGGTCGGCATTCTATTTTCCTCTAACTTATTGTAACAGTATTTACAAATACGCTGATCTTCACCCAAATCAAAACAATTTTCTAGAAATATATATGTGGCAAAATCCTTCCACTTATAATTATCTTCATTTTCACTCTTTCTGTAGAGATCAACATTCCTAGTTTGTTTTCTATAATGAGTTCTGCGGCAACAAATACAAGTAAAATTTGGTCTTTCATTAGAGACTATTGCAAATGTTGTTATGTGATCATTAAATGTGTTACTTACAGAGGGTTCTACATTCCCTTCCACTTCTTCCTCATTTACTGTGTCCTTCTCTGCACTGTTTTGTTCAGGACCAAAGTAACAAAACTGAATTTCATCAACAACCTTCTCTACATCTGATACCGTTCCTCGGAACAGAGCCCTATTCAAATCATTTAACTTTATTGCTGGACTTTTGGCAAAATACAACCGTCTCACAAACTTTCTCATTTCAGTGTGATGAACAGCCAGCATCCTAAAATGATGGAAAACACTATTGCACACTTTTCTAGATAGACAAGCCAGAGAATGACCCTGCAAACCAGTATTCTCTCTCACTCTGCATGGATCCAGACTTTGAAGCACCTTAATCTTCTGTTTTATACTTTTTTTACTATATTCTCTTAGAAACTCTCGAAATTTGTCAATAGATTCCTGACGCACAGTGCAAATACTACTACAATTCCAAGTGTACACTGGGGCTTTAGGACGTCTCCCCATAGCCTCATCTGCCATCACTTGTACCTCATCTCTTGGAACCATTATCTCCTTCTCCATTATGCAACCATTTTTTACTTCGTAAGAACGACCTCTGGTGTCAACTGCATGCAGCAAACTATTACTTTGAAAATAGCTCTCTTCATTAAAAAAAGGTTCACTACTTGAACTATGCATCCACTTTCCTAAAAACACTTTACAAAAGTTTGTTCTGTTCACTACTCTTTTCCTTTTGCTATGTGATTTCAGTACATTAACCATTTTGTCTAATGTACGCATCCTATTCAAAATTAAAATGAATAGTTTCCTTTTTAATTCTAATGCCTTTGCTGCAATGGCTTCTATTTCTTTTTTTCTTTTATAAAACTTTGTCTTTTTCTTATATTTCTTCACATCCTTCATCAAATTGGACATAACTCTTCTCTGAAACATTTTTCTACGTATCTTTATATAAATCTTTTCAGTTGCTGAAGGTATATTTGCATTAACTAAATTGTCAATTTTTTCCTCTCCTTTTTTGTTCAAAACATCCTTTCGAGTACAGACATTTTGTACATTTTTCATTCTTTTGAATCTATTTTTTAGAAATTGTTTTTTCTGCTTACCAGAAGATTTTTTCTTTTTCCCAACATGAGCATCTTCTACTAACTTTGGTCCTCTAGTTGTCTTCAAATATAGGTTTTTTTTGTGCGTTTTTTGAACTCTGGATTTTGTAGGCATCTTAAATTTTGTCCACTGCTCTTCAGCAATACCTGAAAAAAACTAAAACAAAATTCCTTTATTTTATTTAAATATATTACTACATTTCTTTTCTCAATAGTCACAAAACGTAATTTCTTTGCCAATTTGAATGCACACTTACTGCTCTTTTTTTTTGGCAAGTTAAAATCACTTTTACAGACTGACACATTATGAAACCACTTTTCAGTTTTTTTAAAAAGCCCATGTCCAGACTGCTTTTTCAGACCACCACCATGTGTATCCTCGGTGACTGCCTACACTCCAGCAAGGGCAACCAGCCTTAGTGATGCTGAATGTATTTGCATTACAGACTGAAACCTCAAAACCCCACTCGCTTCTAAATACTGTGCATGATTATACATGGAAAGGAGCTGGGTGTGTGCTAAGAGTCTGCTTCTTCCCCCAAAAAATCGCTCCCCCTTTTTCCTACTAATGCAACTGTGAAATCACCAGAGCAAAACGCAATAAATCTCTGCCTGTAATTCCTATTTCCACACAGAGTCATGTTTTCACATTAGTCCCAAAACGAAATTTCTTTGCCAATTTGAAAGCACACTTACTGCTCTTTTTTTTGGGCAAGTGAAAATCACTTTTACAGACTGACACATTATGAAACCACTTTTCAGTTTTTTTAAAAAGCCCATGTCCAGACTGCTTTTTCAGACCACCACCATGTGTATCCTCGGTGACTGCCTACACTCCAGCAAGGGCAACCAGCCTTAGTGATGCTGAATGTATTTGCATTACAGACTGAAACCTCAAAACCCCACTTGCTTGTAAATACTGTGCATGATTATACATGGAAAGGAGCTGGGTGTGTGCTAAGAGTCTGCTTCTTCCCCCAAAAAATCGCTCCCCCTTTTTCCTACTAATGCAACTGTGAAATCACCACAGCAAAACGCAATAAATCTCTGCCTGTAAATCCTATTTGCACACAGAGTCATGTTTTCACATTAGTCACAAAACGAAATTTCTTTGCCAATTTGAATGCACACTTACTGCTCTTTTTTTTTGGCAAGTGAAAATCACTTTTACAGACTGACACATTATGAAACCACTTTTCAGATTTTTTTAAAAAAGCCCATGTCCAGACTGCTTTTTCAGACCACCACCATGTGTATCCTCGGTGACTGCCTACACTCCAGCAAGGGCAACCAGCCTTAGTGATGCTGAATGTATTTGCATTACAGACTGAAACCTCAAAACCCCACTCGCTTCTAAATACTGTGCATAATTCCACATGGTAAGCAGCTGGGTGTGTGCTAAGAGTCTGCTTCTTCCCCCAAAAAATCGCTCCCCCTTTTTCCTACTAATGCAACTGTGAAATCACCAGAGCAAAACGCAATAAATCTCTGCCTGTAATTCCTATTTGCACACAGAGTCATGTTTTCACATTAGTCCCAAAACGAAATTTCTTTGCCAATTTAAATGCACACTTACTGCTCTTTTTTTTTGGCAAGTGAAAATCACTTTTACAGACTGACACATTATGAAACCACTTTTCTGATTTTTTTTAAAAAGCCCATGTCCAGACTGCTTTTTCAGACCACCACCATGTGTATCCTCGGTGACTGCCTTCACTCCAGCAAGGGCAACCAGCCTTAGTGATGCTGAATGTATTTGCATTACAGACTGAAACCTGAAAACCCCACTCGCTTGTAAATACTGTGCATGATTATACATAGAAAGGAGCTGGGTGTGTGCTAAGAGTCTGCTTCTTCCCCCCAAAAATCGCTCCCCCTTTTTCCTACTAATGCAACTGTGAAATCACCAGAGCAAAACGCAATAAATCTCTGCCTGTAAATCCTATTTGCACACAGAGTCATGTTTTCACATTAGTCACAAAATAAAATTTCTTTGCCAATTTGAATGCACACTTACTGCTCTTTTTTTTTGGCAAGTGAAAATCACTTTTACAGACTGACACATTATGAAACCACTTTTCAGTTTTTTTAAAAAGCCCATGTCCAGACTGCTTTTTCAGACCACCACCATGTGTATCCTCGGTGACTGCCTACACTCCAGCAAGGGCAACCAGCCTTAGTGATGCTGAATGTATTTGCATTACAGACTGAAACCTCAAAACCCCACTCGCTTCTAAATACTGTGCATGATTCCACATGGTAAGCAGCTGGGTGTGTGCTAAGAGTCTGCTTCTTCCCCCAAAAAATCGCTCCCCCTTTTTCCTACTAATGCAACTGTGAAATCACCAGAGCAAAATGCAATAAATCTCTGCCTGTAATTCCTATTTGCACACAGAGTCATGTTTTCACATTAGTCACAAAACGAAATTTCTTTGCCAATTTGAATGCACACTTACTGCTCTTTTTTTTTGGCAAGTGAAAATCACTTTTACAGACTGACACATTATGAAACCACTTTTCAGATTTTTTTAAAAAAGCCCATGTCCAGACTGCTTTTTCAGACCACCACCATGTGTATCCTCGGTGACTGCCTACACTCCAGCAAGGGCAACCAGCCTTAGTGATGCTGAATGTATTTGCATTACAGACTGAAACCTCAAAACCCCACTCGCTTCTAAATACTGTGCATAATTCCACATGGTAAGCAGCTGGGTGTGTGCTAAGAGTCTGCTTCTTCCCCCAAAAAATCGCTCCCCCTTTTTCCTACTAATGCAACTGTGAAATCACCAGAGCAAAACGCAATAAATCTCTGCCTGTAATTCCTATTTGCACACAGAGTCATGTTTTCACATTAGTCCCAAAACGAAATTTCTTTGCCAATTTAAATGCACACTTACTGCTCTTTTTTTTTGGCAAGTGAAAATCACTTTTACAGACTGACACATTATGAAACCACTTTTCTGATTTTTTTTAAAAAGCCCATGTCCAGACTGCTTTTTCAGACCACCACCATGTGTATCCTCGGTGACTGCCTTCACTCCAGCAAGGGCAACCAGCCTTAGTGATGCTGAATGTATTTGCATTACAGACTGAAACCTGAAAACCCCACTCGCTTGTAAATACTGTGCATGATTATACATAGAAAGGAGCTGGGTGTGTGCTAAGAGTCTGCTTCTTCCCCCAAAAAATCGCTCCCCCTTTTTCCTACTAATGCAACTGTGAAATCACCAGAGCAAAACGCAATAAATCTCTGCCTGTAAATCCTATTTGCACACAGAGTCATGTTTTCACATTAGTCACAAAATAAAATTTCTTTGCCAATTTGAATGCACACTTACTGCTCTTTTTTTTTGGCAAGTGAAAATCACTTTTACAGACTGACACATTATGAAACCACTTTTCAGTTTTTTTAAAAAGCCCATGTCCAGACTGCTTTTTCAGACCACCACCATGTGTATCCTCGGTGACTGCCTACACTCCAGCAAGGGCAACCAGCCTTAGTGATGCTGAATGTATTTGCATTACAGACTGAAACCTCAAAACCCCACTCGCTTCTAAATACTGTGCATGATTCCACATGGTAAGCAGCTGGGTGTGTGCTAAGAGTCTGCTTCTTCCCCCAAAAAATCGCTCCCCCTTTTTCCTACTAATGCAACTGTGAAATCACCAGAGCAAAACGCAATAAATCTCTGCCTGTAATTCCTATTTGCACACAGAGTCATGTTTTCACATTAGTCACAAAACGAAATTTCTTTGCCAATTTGAATGCACACTTACTGCTCTTTTTTTTTGGCAAGTGAAAATCACTTTTACAGACTGACACATTATGAATCCACTTTTTAGATTTTTTTAAAAAGCCCATGTCCAGACTGCTTTTTCAGACCACCACCATGTGTATCCTCGGTGACTGCCTACACTCCAGCAAGGGCAACCAGCCTTAGTGATGCTGAATGTATTTGCATTACAGACTGAAACCTCAAAACCCCACTCGCTTCTAAATACTGTGCATGATTCCACATGGTAAGCAGCTGGGTGTGTGCTAAGAGTCTGCTTCTTCCCCCAAAAAATCGCTCCCCCTTTTACCTACTAATGCAACTGTGAAATCACCAGAGCAAAACGCAATAAATCTCTGCCTGTAATTCCTATTTGCACACAGAGTCATGTTTTCACATTAGTCCCAAAACGAAATTTCTTTGCCAATTTAAATGCACACTTACTGCTCTTTTTTTTGGCAAGTGAAAATCACTTTTACAGACTGACACATTATGAAACCACTTTTCAGATTTTTTTAAAAAAGCCCATGTCCAGACTGCTTTTTCAGACCACCACCATGTGTATCCTCGGTGACTGCCTTCACTCCAGCAAGGGCAACCAGACTTAGTGATGCTGAATGTATTTGCATTACAGACTGAAACCTCAAAACCCCACTCGCTTCTAAATACTGTGCATGATTATACATAGAAAGGAGCTGGGTGTGTGCTAAGAGTCTGCTTCTTCCCCCAAAAAATCGCTCCCCCTTTTTCCTACTAATGCAACTGTGAAATCACCAGAGCAAAACGCAATAAATCTCTGCCTGTAATTCCTATTTGCACACAGAGTCATGTTTTCACATTAGTCCCAAAACGAAATTTCTTTGCCAATTTAAATGCACACTTACTGCTCTTTTTTTTTGGCAAGTGAAAATCACTTTTACAGACTGACACATTATGAATCCACTTTTTAGATTTTTTTAATTGCACATGTCCAGACTGCTTTTTCAGACCACCACCATGTGTATCCTCGGTGACTGCCTACACTCCAGCAAGGGCAACCAGCCTTAGTGATGCTGAATGTATTTGCATTACAGACTGAAACCTCAAAACCCCACTCGCTTCTAAATACTGTGCATGATTATACATGGAAAGGAGCTGGGTGTGTGTTAAGAGTCTGCTTCTGCACCAAAAAATCGCTCCCCCTTTTTCCTACTAATGCAACTGTGAAATCACCAGAGCAAAACGCAATAAATCTCTGCCTGTAATTCCTATTTGCACACAGAGTCATGTTTTCACATTAGTCACAAAACAAAATTTCTTTGCCAATTTAAATGCACACTTACTGCTCTTTTTTTTTGGCAAGTGAAAATCACTTTTACAGACTGACACATTATGAATCCACTTTTTAGATTTTTTTAAAAAGCCCATGTCCAAATTGCTTTTTCAGACCACCACCATGTGTATCCTCGGTGACTGCCTACACTCCAGCAAGGGCAACCAGCCTTAGTGATGCTGAATGTATTTGCATTACTGACTGCAACCTCAAACCCTTAAAGTATTCCTTATTTTTACCAGTACACCTTAATTTATCATGAAAAAATAGTCCATATTATTTTACATGTTCCTCACATTTAAATTTCTCCCAAAACAGAAAATAATAAACACAACTTCTACAAAAGGAATTCCAATTCTATTATTCATTTCTTAATTTACCATATACATCCCCTCTCAAACTCATAACTCACCTTTAAAATTAGTTAGTTGTGAAAGAAATGTGGCACTCAAACAGCAGATTATCAGAGCCAGGATCTCTGTTCTCTACACCTCTCTCCTCTCAGCAGAACCAGAAAATGGCAAAGTTTCCCTCTATTTTTCCACACATATACATGTAAGTTTCAAATCTCAGTGCTTCCCCCTTTTTTTCAAATGTAATCACACATTTCTATTGGTTGAAAACCAACCCTTTTCTTAAAGTACCCTTCCCCCAACTTGACTTCTGCCTGCTACCATAGCAACACCTCATGGAACACTGCTGTGTGGAGTTAGGTCAGAAGTTCGCCCAACAATGTTTCAATTCCACAGAGCAAGAGTGCTTGACTTTTCAAACCTTACAGCAAATCCATAGTACTGTTCTATGGTAACACATTTTTCTGTACCAATACAAAACATGCTTCTATCAATTTACACATACAGCCTAGTTTTTAGTGTAGAATGGTATGAAACAGCCAATCAGTTCTTTTTTTTAAAAAAAAAATATGTATGCCTCCATTTCCAAACTGTTTTTCATTTCTTTTTCCCATTCTACTGAATTACACCTCCTGAGTGCATCCAGATCTCCTTTGAAGATGTTCACAGTGTGGATTGTAGGGCACAGCTATGTCTTCTGGAGTGAAAAGTTTTCAGAGAAAACAGGTATGGTGAGAGACCTTGCTTTGCCAAATGTAGACATTAAATGGATTGGTCAGAGAGGGTTAAAGTGGCACCAATTGATGCCATTGGTGAAATCCTTCATGCAAATCCAACACCCTGACCTCATAATAGTGCACTGTGGTGGCAATGACCTAGGCACTTTGACTGGGGTAGGTCTGGAAATGCTTATGAAGGACACCTTTGCACAACTGTTTTCTCTTTTCCCTAAAACTGCCTTTGTGTTTTCCAACATATGCCAAAGGCAAAAATGGAACTGGTCCAATCATTTCTGTCCGCAAATTGACAAAGCAAGGAAGCACGTCAACAAATCTGTTTCTGCTTTCCTCCGTGACTATGGTATGGGTGCCATTTACCACAACAACTTGCGTTATGACATGCAAGACATTTATAGAGGAGATGGTGTGCACTTCAATGATGAAGGGAACAGAGTCTTCCTCTTGAACCTTAGACTCTGCATCGGTACTTACTTGTAGGTACCACTTAAAAAATCACTTCATAAACACAACGGCTCTTTTTAGAGCCCCCTAATATCTAAACTCTTAAATCTGCATTTCATTTCTTTTTTTATTTTTTTTTTCTTCCGTACGCTTACCGTAAGCTTACCGTACGCGTACCCCGTGATTTTTTTAAAAATCAATAAATGTTTTCTTTGTACTTTTCTGTCCTTCTTTGACCCCCTCACAAATGTAAGGGGGTCTGTAACTCTCCTCCTTGCCCCCTTTTCTTGTTTTCACTCTTTTTTTTCTGAGTGAAACACACAAAATGGCGGCCGCCGCTTCCTGGTTTCGGCCGATTCGAATGTTTACTAAGATCTAACAACCAATCAGAATCGCGCTCGCGCACGCCACCGTACGCGTACGGTAAGCTTACGGTAAGCGTACCGTAAGCTGGCTCAGATATATATATTGATTTAAAGGCTATTTTCTCAGAATCTACTGAACAGATTTACACCAAACCTACAAAAGGCACTTCCTTGACCTAGGGACTACCTCTCTGCCAAATTTCTAGTAATTCTGTTCAGCCGTTCGGGCTGTAGCCCTGTCTAAAGGTCCTATGGAAAAATGCATGGGAAAAACGCGTTTTGGGACCCCCCTTTTATCTCAGCCCCCGCTTGACGAATACCCCCGAGACTTTCAGGGTAGGAGCGGAGCGTAGCGCCCCACCTATTTTGAGAAATTCGCGAGGATTCGTCGACCGGCGCCAAAGTTATTCAAATTAAATGTTGCGGATTTCCTATGGAAAAGGGGTCCTAACTATAACTACCTACTGGCGACCGCCAGTAGGTAATACATATATATATATATATATATATATATATATATATATATATAGGTATGTTATATGTTGTGTTAAGTTTGACAATTTATAGAGCTCAGCGTTTACCCGGAGGTGTCTTGGTGCTAGTCCTGCAAACAACTGTAAGCCAGCTTGAAAACGAGAGCCTACTGGTTAAAAAGACATGTCTTTAAATTTTTTCTGAATTGGAGAAGGGATGGGGCTGCCCTTAGGGGTAGCGTAAGAAGGTCCCAAGCTCTTGATGCTCTCATCACAAAACTGCTTCCTCCCCATTTTGCTTTTTTAAATCTGATAAAATTGTCTTTAAAAGCACCTAATGATCTTAATTTCTAGTAGGTGTATACCAGGTTAGTGCTCTTTTAAAAACAAGGTTCCTGAGTTATGAAGATCTCTGTAAGTAAGGTAAAGTGCTTTAAACATGATTCTGTGTTTGACCTTCAACCAGTGACCCTCTTTCAGTGCCTGGGAGGCTGATTGGTATCTGGGAAGTCCCAATAATGACCTTGCTGCAAAATGTTGTAAGACATGCAGTTTGTTCAAATATTGGGCCTGTAGGCCATTGTAGAGACCACTGCAATAATTGATTCTCGATAGAACTAGTGTGGAAATAACTGATTTCCTAACTGCAATGGGGAGGAATGTCAGTATTTTCTTTTGAATTCTTAGCACATTATATGATGACGAGATTACTGCATTGACTTAGTTTTGGTGATCGTCCAAAATAACTCCCAAACTCCCAAACTCTTAGCTTTGCTAGGTGGAATAGGGAGGGGACCCATTTCGACCGGCCAGCAGGAAGCTGATCAGAAATTTGGATTGTTGCCAACCAAAATCACCTCTGTTTTCCCTGCATTAAGCTTGAGACAGTGTTTATCCATCCAAATGTTGATATGTCTCATGCATTGCTGAATGCGATGACTCGTCTCATTGGAAGTGTTACTCGTCAAGAACACAATTTGTGTGTCGTACACATAAGAGGTCAAAGCAAAGCCGAACTATTGAACCAATGGGGCCAGTTCCGCAACATAAACATTAGGAAGGGTAGGGCTCAGCGAAGATTCCTGGGGAACTCCACAGGGAAAACTAAAAGGATTAGATGTATAGGCATCAATATTGATGGTGTTCTGCCTGTTTGAGAGAAAAGAGGGGAGTAGTTTTAAGGCAACATTTTGAATAACAATATCGTCCAGATGACAGATCAGGATGGAATGATCCACTGTATCGAAGGCCACAGATATATCCAGTAGAATCAAAGCCACTGAGACACCACCAACCAGAGTGAACTTGAGTTCATCTGTGGCCTTGATCAGAGCCGTGTCAGTACTATGCTCCGATCTGAATCCAAACTGAGTGGGATCCAAGCAGCTACTGTCTTTAATAAATTAATTCAATTAAGAGGTCATGATCTTTCTGCTATTTTAGCGGGAAATGGGAGTCTCGAGATGGGTCGATAGTTGGCTGGGTCCTCTTGGTCGGGATTAGATTTCTTAAGTAAGGGCAGGATGGAAGCTTTTTTCCAACAAGAAGGAAAAATGCCCATTCTGAACATGTTATGATATCAGGGACCTGTTTAAGAACTGACGGAGGACACAGATTGTCCGGAGAACCTGACTTAGTGGTGATAATAAGCTCTTTAGTTTGGGCAGCTGTAATAGGACAGAATGTATTAAAAGGCTCCACCATGTTGTCACTGATAGATTGATCTGATCTAATAATAAGATTGCCTGAGTGGTGGCGTGGTACTTTGAAATTTAGGACCGCGTGGGAGGCAGGGCCCTACCCCTGTCTATCCCGGTATTAGCGAACCGCGAATGGTCAATGCGGTATGTACAAGTGCTTTATATAACGTTTCATTGATAAATGCACTATGTATACGATATTATACATTGACTTCGTGGGTTCCATCTTAGAGCGGTGACCATCTTGTGGTTGCCCTCACATAGGCTACACATTACGAACAAGTACGGGCCTTTAGAATACATGTACTTTCTGTTTGACTTCTCTGTGACCTGTGCAGCTTGGCTCCGCTGCCCCAGGTCAGTCCGATCTCACGAGCTCCCCGTCCTACGGCCACCTGTGATTAGCATCAGGGTTTGACACACCATAAAGCCTTTTCATCCCACACGAGCCTCCGGCTAATCTCTTTCACACCTGACTCTTCCTGCTATATGGCTTGTTTTCCAAACAGGAGATGCTCGTGTTTATTGGGGCCTGTTGATATCTGATGTGGGATCTGAGCCTTGCTGGGTAAATAATTGTGGGCTGGCTGAACTGAAATGTGGGATGGCCATCATGACTCTGCCTTTTCGTTTGTAATGAATACATGTAAATGACCATATCGTAAAACAAGGAATGTGTGCCTGAAGCATGATATTTTGTATTTAAGGAGAAGCCCGTTTCTGTAACTTTAAGCAGTCTCCTGAGAACATACATTGTGTTGTACTTCTCGGACACCTGTAATTGGTCTGCAGCCAATAAATGGATTTTTGACTTCACCCAGAAGACTCTGTGTTTCTGTAGGTCTGAAACAGGAAGAACCCGAAGTCTTAGGGTGTGTTCCCCTGCACCGCTGGGCTTTAAATTCCCAGTACTTCAGTTGGCGTCCAACGTGGGGCGATTTCAGCGGTACCAGTCCAAGCCAGAGGTTCGTGAGGAGCTTCGTGTGGAAATTCCGGAGGAAGGCCGCCACTTCATCGACCCCTGCATGTCGACGTGGTCCAAAAGTCTTTTCTGCGAGGTTCTCCGCCTCCCGGCGGCTACGAAGGACTGCTGCCCTGATTAATCGCCCTGTTTTGGACCCTTGACGATTTTGGTAGAGCAAAACAATTGAGAGAGTCTTCTGGTGACGCCATCGATCATCGATATTCAGTTAAGTATAAGTGGAGCGTCTCCCAGTTTGTTTGGTATCCTTCGGGATTTTTGGTATCCTTCGGGATCATTTCGATTTGGAGCTTGCAAGTCCCAAAGCCAGAGGACTCGTGTATTCACGAGACTATCGTATTCGATAATCCTTTGAAGTTTGAAACTAGACTAGTGAGCGAAGATGCCTGGTTCTAGTGTATTTGGAAAATTGTTTTGTTTGGGTTGTAGAAGGGATTCCCAGTTAGAGGATTCATGTCCGGTTCCTCCAATTGGAACTCCAACTTATGAGCTTTATGTGAAACATGGCGTGGGCCCCATTGCATATAATGAAGTATGGATCCGATACACCAGAAAGGACGGTGTTTTAAAATGGCCCCAAAATGGTAGTTTCTATACAGATATCTTAGATAATTTGGAAGTTAAATTGTTTAAAAAGAAAGCCCGGCCGGCGATGTTTGAATCTTTCCGCCTATGGTGAAAGGAAGCCAAACAGAAGGAAATTAAGCTAGCGAAAAGGAATAAGAGAGAAAGAGGTATGTCAATGATGCAAGCAGCTGTGCAATTTAAAGATAATGAGGAGGAACAAATGAATGAGCAGTTACATGGACAGCGCAAACTAGGGATCGATAAATGTTACCCTGTTTTGTCACCCCTTGTGCAAGATGAAACAAAAGATAAAGAGAAAGATTCCCTAATGTCCCATATGCTAAATTCGCCACCCCGTATGCGCAAAATGCCACAGCACCTCCACAGCTTGTAAATGTGCAGCCTCCAGTTAATGTGCCGCAAGCCGTCCCACAGCCGCCAGCTCCTCCTCAGCTGGCTCCTATCCCTACAGTACAGCCCTCTCAAGGGCCGCCAGTTTTGTTACCTGTTGCCCCCGCGCTTCCTGCGACTTTGCCTAGCACATCAGCTGCCTCCCCTGGCGCTCCTTCTTGCACTGCCCCGGTGCCTGTATCTGAATCCGCTTTTCTTCCCTCTGTCTATCCCCCCGTTTTTGCCTCAACTTCTCCTTCAGCACGCCAACGACTAGCTAATGTAGTTACTAGTTTAATGTCGCCTCTCTTTGGGTCATCTAGTGTGACCCCTGGGTTACAACGTAAGCAATTGCGTAGTCAGCTGCCTGGTCCTGACGAGAAAGAGGTGTTAGATCATCTGGCGCGTAGGTGGATTGGTTTCCCTTCACTCTATAATGTGGAATCAGTTGTTAACGTTTTTCACCAATGGGATGCCCCAAAACAGAGGTATGTCTTTGACAAAATGTGTGAATTCCTCTTTGAGGAATTGGAGGATAATGGTTCAAACCCAAACCCACAGGAATTGTGTCGCGTGCGATTTGATTTTGGAACAGGTACAATTGTGGGTCCCGATGTAGATAAAGCAGTTGCGACTTTACTGTCCTTCAGAAATGGCGATTGTCAACAATCATTGTTCGAACAGGAATTCCCTGTGGGGAAAAAGGTAAAAGCGCGCCAATATCCGATGCGTGAGGTTCCCCCAGTTTGGAGACCTGCTGAGCCAAATTCTGTTCCACCTGTCTTAGCACATTTTCAGCGTGTTTGGGTGCATGTCCCTTGGAAGCGTTCTGAGGTGTTAGCGCTTAAGCAGACATTGCCTGACCCCCGTAAAAACCCTACAGGATATTATAAGGAGTTATCACAAACTGCAGAATCATGTGTCATGAATCTGGCTGACATAGATATGTTGTTTGGGAATGTGGTTCCACAGCCTTTATGGGGATCCATTCGTAATGTAGATCACGCTGCAGAATTGGGTAACACATGGGCTAATATCATTGCTGCAGACGCTGGCCAAGTTGGTGGCGCAAAGCCTGATCCTTTGGTAGCAGAACTCCCTGGTAGAATTATTACCTACATGAAAACTTTAATGCCCGCGATGCGCGTGAATTGGGATAAACTGTCCGCATGTAAGCAAAAGAAAGATGAGACAGTGTCCGATTTCTTTACAAGGTTTGAAGAAACGTTTATCGACCACAGTGGTCAAGACATGAGTACTGAAGGTGGCCAGCGGTTATTTGTGGATACATTTGTGCAGAATCTACTTCCCGAGTTGTGTAAGAAATTAAAAGATTCAGAAAGTTCTTGGGCTGTTTCCTCTTCAGCGCAAATACTGGCTACTGCACAGTACTATGAAAATAGAGATAAAAACGAGAAAGATAGAACAGATAAGAAAACGAAAGAACTGAAAACGAAGGTCCTTTTACAGCAGGCTTATCCGCCACGTGGAGGACAGAGTAATTATAGGCAAACCCAAGGTATCTATCAGCAACCCCAACAGTTTCAGAATAACCTGCAAATGAATGGGTATTATCAACCACGTATTCCTCTCGGTACCAATCAATGTTCATACTGCAGAGAGGAAGGTCATTTCAAGTATAGTTGTCCTAAATTGTTGCAGCGTACTAATAATGCGTATGGCGCAAGAGGTAGAGGTGGTCAACAAGCTCCTAGAGGTAGAGGGCGTGGAAATGTTCCCCAGAACGCGCGTCCTCTTCCGCCTCAAAATACCATAAATAGCTTTGATCAGCAAGCCAATGCTACTGGCAATACAGCTCAATACTATAATAATGATTATTATGCAGAAGACGACAATGTGGAAGGTAATGATTATTAGGACAGCCATAGACAGAGAGAGGGAGTTGTTTCAGTACCAGTGGATCAGAGTGGACCATATGGTAAAGTGACTACAGCGGGTGTAACAGAGCCCTTTCTGCTGGACACTGGTGCTGCAAAGAGTTCAATTATGCATTCAAAACTCCCTGGCACGCCTTTGTCTGGCGAAATGAATGTTTCAGTAGGTTTTTCTGGTGCCCCAGTTAGGAACCCTATTTCTAGTCCTATGTCACTTTCTGTTGGACCTTGTGAGCTAAAAGCACCCCTCATCCTAACGACAGGTTGTGGTGAGAATTTGCTGGGATTAGATTTGTTAAAAAGATTGCATGCAACGCTAGATTGTTCCCCCTCAGGAGTACAACTTACATTAGGTAAGGAAGTGATTTCCCCTATGTATTTGTCTAAGAATGCAATGCCACCCGAATTGTCATCCCTTCCGGTTGTCCTTTGGGCTACTGGTCCCAATGATGTGGGTCTTTTGGAAATACCGCCATATGTGGTCACTTTAAAAGCCAATGTCATATTGCCACGCATTCCCCAGTACAAGATCTCCAATGAAGGTCAGAAAGCGTTGTTGGCAATTGTCAGTGATTTGATTAAAAAGGGTGTAATTGAAGAAACAAGAGGCAATGTTTGCAATAGTCCTGTTTTACCTGTTTTAAAACGAACGGACCCTTCACAGCCACCTGTTTACAGATTTGTGATTGGTCTTAGAGAGGTAAATAAGATTGTTGTGCCACAGTTTCCAGTTGTCCCTGATATAACTGCCTTGTTAACTATGATTCCAGCCTCCGCTGCATGGTTCTCAGTGATCGATCTAAAGAATGCTTTCTTTAGCATCCCAATTGCAGAGGAGAGCAGGGACATTTTTGGCTTCAGTTTAGGAGGTCGAAGCTTCCGCTTTAAACGCGCTCCCCAGGGCTACTGTGAAAGTCCATCAATATACAGTCAGGCTTTGAAAGCGCAGCTTGATGCACTGGTTTTACCCAGTGGCGCTATCCTCATTCAGTACGTTGACGATTTACTAATCGCCGCGGATACTGAAACGATTTGCAAAGAAGCTACATTGTCATTATTGTGCCATTTGTCTGCCTTTCATCATAAAGTGTCTCTCTCAAAACTGCAATATTGTCGACAAGAAGTGACCTACTTAGGTCATCTCTTATCGAAGGAGGGAAGGAAACTGACCCCAGAAAGAATTTAAGCCATTACACAATTGAGCGTGCCAAGAACACAGAGAGAAGTGTGTGCTTTCTTGGGCATTACTTCATACTGTAGGCACTGGATACCAAATTTTTCTTTGCTGGCAAAACCTTTGTTAGCACTAACATGCAAAGACACACCGAATCCTATCCCATGGTCTGAAGAGTGTCAGAAAAGTTTTTTGGAATTGCGTGATGCATTATGTTCAGCTCCTGTGTTGGGTACCCCTGACTACAGCAAGCCTTTTACATTGTATGTTCATGAAAAAGATGGTTGCGCATTATCAGTGTTAACACAGCCTTTTGGCGACAGACCGCGTCCATGCGCATATTTTTTGTCAACCTTGGACCCGGTAGCTAGGGCATTGCCAAGTTGTCTGAGAGCTACAGCTGCAGCAGCTATGTCTATTGGACAGTCTGCCGGACTAGTAATGGATAATACATTGATTGTTATGGTTCCACATGCTGTGGACACATTGTTAAACAGGACCAAGACACAGCACTTAACTAGTGCTCGATTGTCAGGGTATGAATTGACGCTGTTAGCAAACCATATACACATAAAGAGATACAACACGTTGAATCCAGCTACATTATTGCCGATTCCAGCAGACCTAGATGAGCTTGAGCAACATGATTGGCTGTTCAGAACAGAAGAAGAGACAAAAGGGAGAATAGATCTTAAAGATACTCCCCTGACTGAGTGTGATGGTACCTTATGGGTGGATGGTTCGTGCTTCAAACTTCCGAATGGTGATACAACTGCTGCATATGCTATCACGACTTTGCACACGATTGTTGAAACTGCACGGGTGCTACATAATTCGGCTCAAGCAGCAGAATTAATTGCCCTTACAAGAGCATGCGTGTTGTCTGAAGGAATGAAAGTGAACATATATACGGATAGCCAGTACGCCTTTGGCGTGGCTCATAGTTTTGGGCGATTGTGGAAAGAACGTGGGTTCCTGACTTCGCATGGAGCTAAAATTCAGAATGGCAAGTTGGTGAATGATCTCCTTGAGTCACTGACCCTACCGTTACAAGTTGCGATTATGAAATGCAGTGCGCACAAGAAAGTCACTGATGATGTTGGTCGTGGTAATGCGTTTGCTGATGAAATCGCGAAAGAAACAGCAAAAGATGTGAAGACTCGAATGTATGTTGCAGGCCCAGCAAGATGGGTTAATGATGTTGGAATGTGTGAAGACACGATAGAGTGTGTGAAGTCCCTTCAAGCTGAAGCCACAGAGAAAGAGTTGAGCAAGTGGAGAGAAAGTACGGGTAAATTGGATGAGAATGGTTGTTGGGTTGATTTGTCAGAACATCGGCGATGGTTGCTACCTGATGCATATGTGCTTCCAGTGGTTACTATGGCACATGGAATGGCTCATATCAGTATGAAAGGAATCTGTAAGTTGTTGGCTCCAGTATGGCAGAATGCTGGAATTCCCAAGTGTGCAGAGAATGTGGTCTAGAATTGTATGGTATGTTTGAAGTATAACCCTGGTAGAGGAACCCCAACTCCAGCTGGTCATTTTGCGCCTCCATCATATCCATTTGAAGTTTTGCAGCTAGATTTTATCCACATGGAAAGGTGCAACAACTTGAAATATGTACTGGTTGTTGTTTGCGCTTTTTCAAAATGGATAGAAGCATATCCCCTAAAAGACAACACTGCTTTATCCACAGCCAAAGCCCTTGTGAAAGAATTCTTCCCTAGGTTTGGAATGCCAAGAATGGTGTGGAGTGATAATGGGAGTGAATTTGTGGGTCGAGTGATGCAGAATGTGTGTGAGGGATTAGGGATAAAGCAGAAGTTTCATGCTGCAAATCACCCCCAATCAGCTGGATTAGTAGAGTGCTACAATGGCACTCTGAAGCTGAAACTAGCCAAAATCCAGGCGAGCTCCGGTCTTAAATGGCCTGACGCTCTGCCTCTTGCACTCCTATCCACCAGAATGACTGTGCATTCACGAGTGGGACTTAGTCCATATGAGGTGGTTTTTGGCCGCCCGGCCAATGTATGGGGTGTGCCAAGACCGACAAAATTCAGCGAAATCGAACATCCAGTACTGCTTGACTATCTGTACGAATTGACAGCTAAATTGCGTGTTTTACACCAACAGGTGCATGATACTCTCCCTCAGGCCTCTGAAGCTCCAGGACACCCTATCGACCCTCGCTCGTGGGTCCTCGTGAAGAATTTCCAGCGGAAGAGCAATGATGAGCCCAGTTGGATCGGCCCTCACCTCGTACTTCTGTCGACAAGGTCAGCGGTTCGAGTAAAAGGGAAGAAGAATTGGATTCACGGCGCCCACTGCAAGAGGATCCCTTTGCCTCTACCATATGACCAGTGGGTCCAGGAGGGTATCGCCGATTCTGAAACAGACACTGTACCTCGTTTTGTACCATTCAGTGATGCACGCGTGAGAGGCACAACTTCAGCACAAGAAAGTGACGATATTTTGCAAGAAGCTGTGCCACCGTCAATTCGATTGGACACCACAGAGCCTGAACTCTTGTTTCAAGACCAGACAGTAGCTGGTAGAAACCACTACAACCTGAGACCAAGGCCTATGGACAAATAAAAATTCCCTTCCCTTACTATTTTTTGATATTATAGCTCTCCCATCTGAAGGACTTTCTTGATTTTTGTTTTTCGAACCACCATCCGGGTTCAGCCGCAGGGTCGCGGTGCTAAGACTTTGGGGTACAGGCCGAAGACGTTAGGTCAACGGTTCTGGTTGGTCTAGGGCGTTCCCTGGACTGACAGGCGTACTCCTTAGCAGAAGATACTCACCCGCCGCGAGCGGCACGATTAGAGGATGGAGTTTTTCAAGATGGAGAGACCCGCTGAGGAAATGAACTTTAAAATGAGAATATGTCGAATAATGAAGAGCAAACGTTTTGTATTATTATGTCTGTTTGTATTATGTAGTATGATTGTGTTTACTGTAGGATTTGTATTCTTCTCCTCTCAAGAGCCCATTGCACCCACTGTACAGCCTATACCTCCTCCTACTGTCTCCTCACACTCTTTCCACCCTCTGCCTGAACACGAACAAGCTAGACGATCAGAGTTGGTAAACAACTCGTTTATTCAGCTCCTGCACCAGCACCAACTAGTCATGAATACAACCAATTGCTGGGTGTGTGGTTTAATGCCACACACCATTAATAAGGGTATTCCTTATCTAGTGCTGCCGTTTAGTTACAATGGATCGTCATGGGCATTCCAGACCATGTTTCTCTTTGCACTAGATGCCTACTCCCCGCGACAACCGCGCTCCATCAGACCTAGCACAAATAATCAAGCCTTAATGAAAGGAGTTGCCGATATGAGCAGAGATATCGACGCATACTCATCTATTCCCAAGGATGAATTGAGAGCTTATGTAGGGTGGAACGCAACGGGGTATAGTATTAGTCTGGGTGAAAGGCAGTGGAAAATTTCATCCCCAATTTGGGTCGTACCCCACATAGGTCGATTCTGTTTACAAGGTAATGGTCAGAATCCAAGAGCTCAACTAGGGAAAAGTGACTGTACTGAAACGTACACTTTCCCATCACAGTTTTCCCCTGAGTTTTTGGCTGCCAAGAGTACATATTTTGTCTGCAGTGACCGAGCATATACATGGTTGCCCCCTGATTTCTCTGGCACATGTTATATTGCAAATCTGCTACCGCCAACATTTACTGCTGCCTCTGACTATCACAAGACCAGAGTTGTAAGAGGCGTGATTAGTAAGGAGGATACTGCCGGTCAGGAAGCGGGAGACTTCTTTTTGGGTTTCCTGCTGTTTTGGGGACCTATGGTTAATAGTAGGAACCTGAGACAACTGACTCGTGTGGTTGAATCCACTGTTAATGTTACGGCTGGTGCCCTTGGTAATATGACAGCTGAGCTCCAAGCGGATCGCCTCATGACTTTGCAGAAACGCATGGTTCTAGACGTCATACTTGCAGACCGCGGTGGGGTATGTAAGGTTATTCAATCTAGTTGTTGCATTTTAATACCAGATAACGCTTCAACAGTTTATCAAGCCATCTCCAAACTGCATAAAATATCTGAGTCTATACACATGGATAAAGGAGATCGGTCACTGGTGGGGTGGTTCTGGGAACTGATATCTGCCTGGGGTTGGAAGATTCTGATGGTCATTGGAATGATCTTAGCCATCCTTTTCCTGTTCTGTCTGTGCATACAGTGTGCTCCTGCGATATGTGGCCTCTGTGCTACATTATGTGTATCGAGGGACGAGCTAAGTAATAGGATGATGCTACAGCAACATCTCCATGACTTCGTGAATATTGACCTAGACTCGGATTGATGTGAGCATAGTTATTGCCTACGTAAGGGCAAAAGAAGGGTCTGTGGTACTTTGAAATTTAGGACTGCGTGGGAGGCAGGGCCCTACCCCTGTCTATCCCGGTATTAGCGAACCGCGAATGGTCAATGCGGTATGTACAAGTGCTTTATATAACGTTTCGTTGATAAATGCACTATGTATACGATATTATACATTGACTTCGTGGGTTCCATCTTAGAGCGGTGGCCATCTTGTGGTTGCCCTCACATAGGCTACACATTACGAACAAGTACGGGCCTTTAGAATACATGTACTTTCTGTTTGACTTCTCTGTGACCTGTGCAGCTTGGCTCCGCTGCCCCAGGTCAGTCCGGTCTCACGAGCTCCCTGTCCTACGGCCATCTGTGATTAGCATCAGGGTTTGACACACCATAAAGCCTTTTCATCCCACACGAGCCTCCGGCTAATCTCTTTCACACCTGACTCTTCCTGCTTTATGGCTTGTTTTCCAAACAGGAGATGCTCGTGTTTATTGGGACCTGTTGATATCTGATGTGGGATCTGAGCCTTGCTGGGTAAATAATTGTGGGCTGGCTGAACTGGAATGTGGGATGGTCATCATGACTCTGCCTTTTCGTTTGTAATAAATACATGTAAATGACCATATCGTAAAACAAGGAATGTGTGCCTGAAGCATGATATTTTGTATTTAAGGAGAAGCCCGTTTCTGTAACTTTAAGCAGTCTCCTGAGAACATACATTGTGTTGTACTTCTCGGACACCTGTAATTGGTCTGCAGCCAATAAATGGATCTTTGACTTCACCCAGAAGACTCTGTGTTTCTGTAGGTCTGAAACAGGAAGAACCCGAAGTAATGTACTGCAATCTTATCACAGAAAGACTGGTTTACCCAGTCACTCTTATACTCAGGTTGTTTGGTTAGTTTATTGATCACCCTAAAAAGTTCTTTCACCGATTTCTTGGCCGATTCAATCTGCGATGTAAAGTATGTCGCCTTTTCTTTTACAAGGAGTGATTTATATTTGGTTAATGAAAGCTTATAATTTTCTTTCTCCAAGGAGTCCTATTGCACCCTCCATTTTCTCTCTAAGCATCTGCATCCTTGGCGTTCAAGCCTAAGAGCTTCTGAAAACCAAGGAGCAGAAGGGCGAGTCCCACCTTGGCGAGCCTTTTTTATGGGCACCACTTCAGAGAAGGCTAAATGAAGCCAGTTAGAGTGGTTCTCTGTCGCTTCATCCGGGTTTTCCGCTGATAAGGGGAAGGAAGAAGATAGTAGTTGCTGTAATTGATTCTGATTCATATTAGTCCATGCTTGATATTGGCCTGCAGAAGGTCGCTTCTTAAGAACTGGGTCGGCTGCAGGGCAGTTACTTGTAAAAATGATCGTTGAATGATCAGACCAGGTGAGAGGAAGTGATTTGATGTTAGAAATATTTCTATTGTTAGAGAAGAACGTGTCAAGTGTATGTCCCACAATATGCGTTGGCTTATTTATAAATTGTGGAAGCTCAAGAGTCTTCATTATTTCTTTTAAGGCGATGATATCTCTGTCATCCTTCTGATCTAAATGAAAGTTCAGGTCTCCAAGAGCCTTTAAGTTGGAATTACAATTGTCTGCCTCGAGAAGAGAGCTACTACAGCTTAAAAAAACAGACTTCGGGCAAGGAGGGCGGTATATAATTTATACCTTATTTGGAATACCAATGGCAGAAACACAAGTAACAGAACTCCATTTGTGGTTGACTATCATCCATCAGCTCCCAACTACAGAAATATCATGCAAAAAACATTTCCCTTACTGTCCACTTGTGAAAAATTGCTAAAGGTTTTTCCAAAACCGCCAGTCATTGTTTACCGCAGAGCTCCTAATTTACGATCCCTTTTGTGAGAGCTGAACTCAAGCAGGTTGTAACAAATGCAGGAGTTCATTGCTGTGACTCTAAAAGGTGCCTCACATGTGAATACCTTTTGCAAACATCATCAGTAACTAGTTCTGTTACGAGAAGGACCTATGGAATAAGACAGCATCTTGCATGTCGCCCAAAATGCATTATTTATGTGATTCAGTGCCAACGGCAAAGCTGTAAAAAACAATATGTAGGCCAAACAGTGAATGACCTCAGTACACGATTCAGGAACCACAAATCGGCAATAATTAATAAGAAAATTGACCAGCCTGTAGCCAATCATTTTAACCTTGTGGATCATTTACTATCAGATTTGAAGATTTTCCCAGTGGAACATGTCTCAAAGGAAGAACTACTGGACTCCAGAGAAAACTTCTGGATGTACCGTTTAAAATCACTGCATCCAGATGGACTGAACATTGCTGACAATACAACCTGATTACTGCATATTTCAAGAGCTCTCAGGACTGCATTGATTCCACATTCCAAAAGGAATCTCCACTCATGATGGTTTTTTGAAAATTCAGCTGTGTCATCTGTGCAGCCACTGAGCAAACCATCTTGTACTACCTGAGGGAGGCGGAAGATGAAATATATATATAATATATATATATATATATATATATATATATATATATTACCTACTGGCGGTCGCCAGTAGGTAGTTATAGTTAGGACCACGTTTCCATAGGAAAACCTCAACATTCTATTTTGAATAACTTTGGCGCCGGTCGACGAATCCTCGCGAATTTCTCAAAATAGGTGGGGCGCTACGCTCCGCTACTACCCTGAAAGGCTCGGGGGGATTCGTCAAACGGGGGCTGAGATAAAAGGGGGGTCCCAAAACGCGTTTTTCCCATGCATTTTTCCATAGGACCTTTAGAACGAGCTACAGCCCGAACGGCTGAACAGAATTACTAGAAATTTGGCAGAGAGGTAGTCCCTAGGTCAAGGAAGTGCCTTTTGTAGGTTTGGTGTAAATCTGTTCAGTAGATTCTGAGAAAATAGCCTTTAAATCAATATATATATCTGAGCCCGCTTACGGTACGCTTACGGTACGCTTACCGTACGCTTACCGTAAGCTTACGGTGGCGTGCGCGATTCTGATTGGCTCTTAGATCTTAGTAAACATTCGAATCGGCCGAAACCAGGAAGCGGCGTCCGCCATTTTGTCTCTCGCACTGAGTGTTGTTTATCAAACATGATGGCCAAAAACATGTTACGGGGCTGTTTTGACAACTCCCTCCCACATAGTCATGTTGAGGGAGTCCCCAAACATCCCCCAAGAGCAAAAACGGTTTTATTTTTTTTTCGGCAATTTCGCGGGGTACGCTTACCGTACGCTTACCGTACGCTTACGGTAAAAAAATAAAAATAAAAAAAACACTATCCACACTTACCCCACCCCCTGTGCTTTTGGTGGGCGCAGGCCACCAAATGTGCAGGGCTTATTAATAGAGAAAAAAAACGTAATTTTGGCAACATGAAATTATAAAATCGAAATAAAAAAAACACTATCCACATTGACCTCACCCCCTGTGCTTTTGGTGGCCGAAGGCCACCAAATGTACAGGGCTTATTAAAGTTGATAAAAACCGTGCACGGAACGAACTGCGTTAAGTGGGCGCGCACGCCACAAATGGCGTAAAGTAACTTAGCATTTAAAAAACCGTACAAATTCACTGAAAAAACCATAGGTTTCACACACGTTATAGTTAGGAAATAGCATTTAAAAAACCTTGCTAATTCACTGAAAAAACCATAGGTTTCACACATGTTATAGTTACCTGGACATTTTACTGATAAAAAACCAATGAAATTCCCCCGTTATAGTTACTGTAGGCAACTATAACTCACGCGACCGTAATCCTCTGCTGATGACATATGTGTCTTTATGAAAACAAAATATTTGTAATATATGTATAGCTAAAATTTAATGGAAGAAGATATGGGCAAATAAGTGTCTAAATACAGTATTAGCATCAGCAGAGGATTGCGGTCGCGTGAGTTATAGTTGCCTACAGTAACTATAACGGGGGAATTTCATTGGTTTTTTATCAGTAAAATGTCCAGCTAACTATAACATGTGTGAAACCTATGGTTTTTTCAGTGAATATATATATATATATATATATATATATATATATATATATATATATTACCTACTGGCGGTCGCCAGTAGGTAGTTATAGTTAGGACCCTGTTTCCATAGGAAATCCGCAACATTCTATTTGGAATAACTTTGGCGCAGGTCGACGAATCCTCGCGAAATTTTCAAAATAGGTGGGGCGCTACGCTCCGCTCCTACCCTGAAAGTCTCAGAGGGATTCGTCAAGCGGGGGCTGAGATAAAAGGGGGGTCCCAAAACGCGTTTTTCCCATGCATTTTTCCATAGGACCTTTAGACACAGCTACAGCCCGAACGGCTGAACAGAATTACTTGAAATTTGGCAGAGAGGTAGTCCTCAGGTCAAGGAAGTGCCTTTTGTAGTTCTGGTGTAAATCTGTTTAGTAGTTCCTGAGAAAATAGCATTTAAATCAATATATATATCTGTGGCAGCTTACGGTGCGCTTACCGTGCGCTTACGGTGAGCTTACCATACGCGTACGGTGACGTGCGCGAGCGCGATTCTGATTGGCTGTTAGATCTTAGTAAACATTCGAATCGGTCAAAACCAGGAAGCGGCGGCCGCCATTTTGTGTGTTTCACTCAGAAAAAAAAGGGTGATAACTTAAACAGGGGGCAAGGAAGAGAGATACAGACCCCCTAACATTTGAAAGGGGGTCAAAGAAGGACAGAAAAGTACAAAAAAAACATTTATTAATTTAAAAAAAAAATCGCGGGGTACGCGTACGGTAAGCTTACGGTGAGCTTACCGTACGCGTACGGTGACGTGCGCAAGCGCGCTTCTGATTGGCTGTTAGATCTTAGTAAACATTCGAATCGGTCGAAACCAGGAAGCGGCGGCCACCATTTCGTGTGTTTCACTCAGAAAAAAAAGGGTGATAACTTAAACAGGGGGCAAGGAAGAGAGATACAGACCCCCTAACATTTGAAAGGGGGTCAAAGAAGGACAGAAAAGTACAAAAAAAACATTTATTAATTTTAAAAAAAAATCGCGGGGTACGCGTACGGTAAGCTTACGGTGAGCTTACCGTATGCGTACGGTAGAAAAAAAAAATAAAAAAAGAAATAAAATTCAGATTTAAGTGTTTAGATATTAGGGGGCTCTAAAAAGAGCCGTTGTGTTTATGAAGTGATTTGATTTTTTAGTGGTACCTACAAGTAAGTACCGATGCAGAGTCTAAGGTTCAAGAGGAAGACTCTGTTCCCTTCATCAGTGAAGTGTACACCATCTCCTCTATAAATGTCTTGCATGTCGTAACGCAAGTTGTTGTGGTAAATGGAACCCATACCATAGTCTCGGAGAAAAGCAGAAACAGATTTGTTGACGTGCTTTCTTGCTTTGTCAATCTGCGGACAAAAATGATTGGACCAGTTCTATTTTTGCCTTTGGCATATGTTAGAATACGCAAAGGCAGTTTTAGGGAAAAGTGAAAACAGTTGTGCAAAGGTCTCCTTCATAAGCATTTCCAGACCTACCCCAGTCAAAGTGCCTAGGTCATTGCCACCACAGTGCACTATTATGAGGTCAGGGTGTTGGATTTGCATGAAGGATTTCACCAAAGGCATCAATTGGTGCCACTTTAACCCTCTCTGACCAATCCATTTAATGTCTACATTTGGCAAAGCAAGGTCTCTCACCATACCTGTTTTCTCTGCATACTTTTCACTCCAGAAGACATAGCTGTGCCCTACAATCCACACTGTGAACATCTTCCAAGGAGATCTGGATGCACTCAGGAGGTGTCTTTCAGTAGAATGGGAAAAAAAATGAAAGACAGTTTGGAAATGGAGGCATACATATTTTGTTTTTAAAAAAAGAACTGATTGGCTGTTTCATACCATTCTACACTAAAAACTAGGCTGTATGTGTAAAATTATAGAAGCATGTTTTGTATTGGTACAGAAAAATGTGTTACCAAAGAACAGTACTATGGATTTGCTGTTAGGTTTGAAAAGTCAAGCACTCTTGCTCTTTGGAAATGAAACATTGTGTGGTGAACTTCTGACCTAACTCTACACAGCAGTGTTTCAAGAGCTGTTGCTATGGTAGCAGGCAGAAGTCAAGTTGGGGGAAGGGTACTTTTGGAAAAGGGTTGGTTTACAACCAATAGAAATGTGTGATTACATTTGAAAAAAAGGGAGAAGCACTGAGATTTGAAACTAACATGTATATGTGTGGAAAAAGAGAGGGAAACATTGCCATTATCTGGTTCTGCTGAGAGGAGAGAGGTGTACAGAACAGAGATCCTGGCTCTGATAATCTGCTGTTTGAGTGCCACATTTCTTTCACAACTAACTAATTTTAAAGGTGAGTTAAGAGTTTAAGAGGGGATGTATATGGTAAATTAAGAAATTAATAATAGAATTGGAATTCCTTTTGTTGAAGTTGTGTTTATCGTTTTGTGTTTTGGGAGAAATTTAAATGTGAGGAACATGTAAAATAATATGGACTATGTTTTCACCATAAATTAAGGTGTACTAGTATAAATGAGGAATACTTTTAGGGTTTGAGGTTCCAGTCAGTAATGCAAATACATTTAGCATCACTAAGGCTGGTTGCCCTTGCTGGAGTGTAGTCAGTCACCCAGGTTACACATGTTGCTGGTCTCAGAAAGCTGTTTGGTATTGCTCTGGTGATTTTACATTTGCATTAGATGGAAAGGGGGAGCTATTTTTTTCTGCAGAAGCAGACTCTTAGCACACACCCAGCTGCTTATCCTGTGGAATCATGCATAGTATTCACAACCGAGTGGGGTTTGAGGTTGCAGTCAGTAATGCAAATACATTCAGCATCACTAAGGCTGGTTGCCCTTGCTGGAGTGTAGTCAGTCACCCAGGTTACACATGTTTCTGGTCTGAAAAAGCTGTTTGGACATGTGCTTTTTTCAGAATCTGAAAAGTGGATTCAAAATGTGTCAGATTGTAAAAGTACTTATCACTTGCAAAACAAAAAAAAAGAGTAGTAAGTGTGCTTTCAAATTGGCAAAGAAATTTCGTTTTCTGACTAATATGAAAACATGACTCTGTGTGCGAAGAGGAATTATAGACAGAGATTTATTGCGTATTATTCTGGTAATTTTACAGTTGCATTAGTAGGAAAGGGGGAGCTATTTTTTGTGCAGAAGCAGACTCTTAGCACACAGCCAGCTGCTTATCCTGTGGAATCATGTACAGTATTCACAACCGAGTGGGGTTTGAGGTTGCAGTCAGTAATGCAAATACATTCAGCATCACTAAGGCTGGTAGCCCTTGCTGGAGTGTAGTCAGTCACCCAGGTTACACATGTTGCTGGTCTCAAAAAGCTGTTTGGACATGTGCTTTTTTAAGAATCTGAAAAGTGGATTCAAAATGTGTCACACTGTAAAAGTACTTATCACTTGCCAAAAAAAAGAGTAGTAAGTGTGCTTTCAAATTGGCAAAGAAATTTCGTTTTGTGACTAATATGAAAACATGACTCTGTGTGCAAAGAGGAATTACAGGCAGAGATTTATTGCGTATTGCTCTGGTAATTTTACAGTTGCATTAGATGGAAAGGGGGAGCTATTTTTCTGCAGAAGCAGACTCTTAGCACACAGCCAGCTGCTTATCCTGTGGAATCATGCACAGTATTCACAACCGAGTGGGGTTTGAGGTTGCAGTCAGTAATGCAAATACATTCAGCATCACTAAGGCTGGTTGCCCTTGCTGGAGTGTAGTCAGTCACCCAGGTTACACATGTTTCTGGTCTCAAAAAGCTGTTTGGACATGTGCTTTTTTAAGAATCTGAAAAGTGGATTCAAAATGTGTCACACTGTAAAAGTACTTATCACTTGCCAAAAAAAAGAGTAGTAAGTGTGCTTTCAAATTGGCAAAGAAATTTCGTTTTCTGACTAATATGAAACCATGACTCTGTGTGCAAAGAGGAATTACAGACAGAGATTTATTGCGTATTACTCTGGTAATTTTACAGTTGCATTAGATGGAAAGGGGGAGCTATTTTTTGTGCAGAAGCAGACTCTTAGCACACACCCAGCTGCTTATCCTGTGGAATCATGCACAGTATTCACAACCGAGTGGGGTTTGAGGTAGCAGTCAGTAATGCAAATACATTCAGCATCACTAAGGCTGGTTGCCCTTGCTGGAGTGTAGTCAGTCACCCAGGTTACACATGTTTCTGGTCTCATAAAGCTGTGTGGACATGTGCTTTTTTTCAGAATCTGAATAGTGGATTCTAAATGTGTCAGACTGTAAAAGTACTTATCACTTGCCAAAAAAGCAGTAGGAAGTGTGCTTTCCAATTGGCAAAGAAATTTCGTTTTCTGCCTAATTTCAAATCATGACTCTGTGTGCACACAGGAATTGTTTTTAGATATTTAATTTGTGAAGGTGTTATTCTGATTTTCACTTGTAGGAAAGGGGTACTTAGTATTTTAAGATTTGAAAAGATCATAAAAAATGTAGTAATATATTTAAATAAAATAAAGGAATTTTTTTTTAGTTTTTTTCAGGTATTGCTGAAGAGCAGTGAACAAAATTTAAGATGCCTACAAAAACCAGACTAAGGAAAAACCACAAAAAAAACTATATTTGAAGACAACTGGAGGACCTAAGTTAGTTGGAGATGCTCATGTTGGGAAAAAGAGAAAGTCTTCTGGTAAGCAGACAAAAGATTTTTTAAAGAACATCTTCAAAAAAAGGAAAAATGTACAAAATGTCTGTACTGGAAAGAATGTTTTAAATAAAAAACAACAGGAAAAAATTGAGCATTTAGTTAATGCAAATATACCTTCAGAAACAATAAAGATTAACTTAAACAGAAAAACAGCGTTTAAAGAGATACGTAGAAAAATGTTTCAGAGAAGAGTAATGTCCAATTTGATAAAGGATGTCAAGAAATATAAGCAAAAGGGTAAATTTTATAAGAGAAAAAAAGAAATTGAAGCCATTGCAGCAAAGGCATTAGAATTAAAAAGGAAACTATTCATTTTAATTTTGAATAGGATGCGTACATTAGATAAAATGGTTAATGTACTGAAATCACAAAGCAAAAGGAAAAGAGAAGTGAAAAGAACAAACTTTTGTAAAGTGTTTTTAGGAGAATGGATGCATAGTTCAAGTAGTGAACCTTTATTTAATGAAGAGAGTTATTTTCAAAGTAATAGTTTGCTGCATGCAGTTGACACCAGAGGTCGTGCTTATGAAGTGAAAAATGGTTGTATAATGGAGAAGGAGAAAATGGTTCCAAGAGATGAGGTACAAGTGATGGCGGATGAGGCTATGGGGAGACGTCCTAAAGCCCCAGTGTACACTTGGAATTGTAGTAGTATTTGCACTGTGCGTCAGGAATCTATTGATAAATTTCGTGAGTTTCTAAGAGAATATAGTAAAAAAAGTGTAAAACAGAAGATTAAGGTGCTTCAAAGTCTGGATCCATGCAGAGTGAGAGAGAATACTGGTTTGCAGTGTCATTCTCTGGCTTGTCTATCTAGAAAAGTGTGTAAAAGTCTTTTTCATCATTTTAGGATGCTGGCTGTTCATCATACTGAAATGAGAAAGTTTGTGAGACGGTTGTATTTTGCTAAAAGTCCAGCAATAAAGTTAGATGAATTGAATAGGGCTCTGTTCAGTGGATCGGTATCAGATGTAGAGAAGGTTACTGATGAAATTCAGTTTTGTTACTTTGGTCCTGAACAAGACAGTGCAGAAAAGGACACAGTAAATGAGGAAGAAGTGGAAGAGAATGTAGAACCCTCTGTAAGTAAGACATTTAATGATCACATAACAAAATTTGCAATAATCTCTAATGAAAGACCAAATATTACTTGTATTTGTTGCCGCAGAACTCATTATAGAAAACAAACCAGAAATGTTGATCTCTACAGAAAAAGTGAAAATGAAGATAATTATAAGTGGAAGGATTTTGCCACATATATATTTCTTGAAAATTGTTTTGAATTGGGTGAAGATCAGCGTATTTGTAAATACTGTTACAACAAGTTAGAGGAAAATAGAATGCCGACCAGAGCTGTACATGATAATTTAGAATTGGATGTTATTCCTGCCGAACTTTCTGAATTAAATACATATGAGTCTATACTTATTCAATGTGTTCATCCGTTCCAGACCATAGTACGTATGGAGCCCAAAACTGGTAAATTACCTCCTTCAGATTTACTGAGAGGTTTAAAAGGAAGAGTGGTGTATTTGCCCTTGGATTTGAAAAAAAATATGGAAACTATTGATGCAGATACTTTGGAAACTGAACCATTAGTTATTCTGGTTAATGGTGTACCAACAAAGAATAAGAAGATTTGGCAGGAGCTGGTAGATGTACGGAAAGTACAAAGAGCAAATTTGTATTTGAAAAGGAATAACAAATGAATCAATTTATATAGAAGAAGAAGAAGAAGCTTTACAAGAAGATACAGAAACACCAACTGGACAAATTGAAAAAGTGGACAAGTCAAAGGGAGAAGAAATTTATGAACATTTTAGCATACATCCTCTTCATTCAAAAGAAGTTATGGGAGACAATATTGATCTGTTTCAGATGAAGAAAGCAAAAGGAACTCCTGTGAGTGTATGGGAGGAGAGCTTGGAAGCTCGATGTTTTCCCCAGCTGTTTCCTACAGGAAAAGGAGGACGATACGATGAACGTCCAGAACAGATTCCAGCTTCTGAGTATCGAACTACAAGACTATATGCAGAAGATCCCTGATTTTGACAAAGTATTCCTTATTTGTTCCATCTTTTATTTGAAAGCGACTTGTCTGCATTATCATATGCAGTAAATCACATTTTAAAAAGTGGAGTACATTTACAAAATGTGTCTGCTAAGGATTTTATGGAGAAAGTGCAGCACCGAGATGATCATTTGGAAACACAACTGATCAATCTGATGGCTTGTCAGCGTGGGACAAATGAATATTGGTACCGACGCCATGGTGAATTAAAATGCATGTTACGGAATTTAGGAACACCTACATGGTTCCTTACTCTAAGCTGTGCTGAGTACGCTTGGGATGATTTACTGGATTTTCTACGAGAGGCCAATTCAAACATTAAAAACATCGAATACAAGACAGCAGGAGAACTATGCTCATTGGATCCGGTTAATGTTTGCAGATATTTCAATCATAGATTTGAGGCTATGATGTCCTTCATCTGCAATAAAAAAAATCCACCTCTTGGACAAGTAGAGGATTTCTTTTGGAGAAAAGAGTACCAGGGAAGAGGTGCTCCTCATATTCATATGCTGTTGTGGATCAAGGATGCCCCAAAGTTTGGAACAGATACAGATGAAGCAGTGTTATCTTTCATTGAAGAATATGCAACATGTGCTATACCAAAAAGCACAGAAGAGAAAAAGTTAAAGGAGCAAGTTTTACGTTTCCAAAGTCATCGGTGTGGAAAATACTGTCGACGGAAATACAAGAGCAAAGATAAATACTACACTAAATGTCGATTTGGATTTCCTAGACCTGTTCTTTCAGATGGAAGAGTAAACAGTTTTATGTCATCTGTGAGACATACTATTACAAGAAAATCACCTAAGAATACCTACAACCTTAAAAGAAAAGAAGAATCAAAAAATATAAATGACTACAACCCAGTCATTTTATCCATGTGGAATGCTAACATGGATATACAGTATGTAGCTGACAATTCCATTGCTGTTGCTCGATATGTAACATCTTACATTACTAAATCTGAAAAAACTGAATTGAAAGAAATGTGGGAAGAGATTTCTCACGAGAAGACTGTCAGTAAGAAGCTGTACAGTTTCAGTTTAAAGATGTTATCGCATCGAGAAATTGGATCCTACGAATGTTCAGATAGGTTATCTTCTGCAAGTCTCTACTCGAAATCAAGAAGAATAATTTGGGCAAGTTTAGGCCTTGCAGCAATGAGAAATCGGGTACTGAAATCTGTTGGAGAAATTGAATATTTGGCCGAGAATGACCCAGAAAGTACAGATATTTTGAAATCAAACATGTTGGACACATATTATCCCAAGAGAAGTCATCATCTGGAGAACATGTGTCTCTATGAAGTGCTGCAGAACTACATTTATTCACGGAAAGCCGCAGAAGACATCAACAATGGAAAATATAAAGTCATTGGTGAGGAAGGATGTTTGGTGAAGCAAACAAAAGGAAGTTTGATAAATCACAGGAAGCTGAGTTGCGACACTACTGACAAAAAGGAATTTTACCACTTGGCACTTTTGCAGCTGTTTAAACCATGGCGTACAGAGGATGAACTACTGGGAGAATTTCAAAGCTATGAAGATTCATTTAATGCTTGCAAAGACAGCATACAATGCAGTACATTCACAACTTATGTACAAATGTTAAATGAAGAAATTGAACAGGAAACTACAGTTGCAGCTGAAGTAGCTAGAGACAGTTCTCAAGACAGCCAAAGTTCAGGAACACTCAGTCAAGATCCCCTAGGACAACCAATCGTTGAAAATGAAGCTGCAATAGCCATGAATGAAGTGGAAACGGCTATGAATCAAGCTCAAGAAGAATTTATAGACTTACCAAATTTGGAAAGACAACTGAATCAAGAGCAGCAACAAATTTATGAAGAGATCAGAAACAAAATTGATCACGGATTACTACATGAAAAAAAAGAGTGCTCATGCACATCATTTCATCCAATCAGGATGTATGTAAGCGGACAAGCTGGAACTGGAAAAAGTTTCATAATAAAAGTCATCAGAAGCTACCTACAGCAAAAAATGGATTCTACTTTGTCTTGTGTGGTTACTGCTCCAACTGGGTTAGCAGCATATAACATAAAAGGAATCACCTTACATTGTTTGCTAATGTTACCAGTGGAGCATGAGAACAAAATACAATACACAAGCTAACATGAGAAGCATGCTTGGAAGTTTCAAGAGTATTGAAGAAGATGCAAGTTCTCATTATTGATGAGGTGAGCATGGTATCAAACTTAATGCTTGCCTTTGTGCATTTAAGAATGCAGCAAATTCTAAGGACAGACTATGACGTATTATTTGGTGGAAAACATGTCATAGTTTTTGGGGATCTTCTACAGCTTACTCCAGTTAAAGGACAACCAGTGTTTAATATTGTGACACATGAAGACACAAAGAAGTCATTGGGAAGCATTGGTAATGCAAATATTTGGTCCTTCTTTGAGTACAAGGAACTTACTACTAATATGAGGCAAGCAAACGATGAAGAATATGGAAGTATTCTGAAAGATATCAGGATTGGACTACTGACTGAAGCTGGCACAAAAGCATTACAGAGTCGGTTGCTACATAATTTATTTCCAAAGGAAGAAATAGTTGCAGAGAAGATATACAAGAACATTGCAGAAAAGAAAAGTGTCATCTGCTTAATGCCAACTCTACGTGAATGCTCAATATTCAATGAGGAGCTTTTGAAATTGGAAAAGGAAGATATCAGGAAATTGGAAGCAGTGGACAAAATTCAGGATGGAAGAATTACTATCACATTAACAGGCAAACTGAAAAATAAATTGGATTCACTAGAGAAGAGCATTTCCAAAACTGCTGGATTAGAAAAAAATCTATGTTTGCATGAACTGTAGAGTATTTTTAAGGAGAAATTTGGATGTTGAAAAAGGTTTAGTGAATGGAGCTATGGGAAGAGTTGTGGGTTTTATTAATTATCAGAAAAAAGATGGAATAGAATGTTTAAAAATAAAATTTGATCAGATAGAAGAAGTTATAGACATTTGTCGTTGTACAATTCGTTTCATGCTTGTGAAAGACTTATATGTACAAAGGAAACAGTTTCCGTTTTCTCTAGCATATGCTGTAACTATTCACAAGTCTCAAGGATTGACTGTAGATTGTGCATTTGTAAACATTGGTTCAACTGTGTTCAAAGAAGGTATGGCTTATGTAGCTTTGTCACGAGTGAAAACATTATCTGGTCTATTCATGATAGACTTTGATGATTCAAAAGTTAGTGCTGATACAAACTGTGTAAAGGAGTATAATAGATTAAGAAGAACCTATGCTCCTCATTTAGGTCAGTATCCTGTGTTGGAAAAACGTGTTGTTTCTCGGAAAAGGAGAATTGAGAATATCTGTAATGAGGATGTAGAGAAGAGAAAACAAAAGAAGAGTGATGTAATTGCAAGCAAAAAGAAAAAGGACAATGTTGAAGAGGTTATTGGTTGTCATTTTGAAAATAGCTCTGGTGTCAACTGCTACGCTAATGTAGTGCTGAATGTTGCATTTTATCTGGAAAGTTTGCAAGAGCAGATAATAGTAAATCAGAGAAAAAGATTCTGTTCTGAGTTGAGTCTCCTTTTTCAAAAGCTGAGTAATGATAAAACTCAAATAGAAAGTGCTACTGAAATTAGAAAACTTTTAGATGTATGTTCAGGACGAACACAGTTTTCTCAAAATGTACAGCAAGACGCACAGGAATTCTTGATGTATTTTTTTCAGGTACTGGAAGAAGAAGGGGTTCCCATTGAAAATATGTTTGGTGTCTCTTATAAATGGGAACATAGTTGTGAAAACTGTTACAATACATGTGGCTCTTATATTGATTCTGAAAGGTTTATTTATTTAACATTGCCAGATAGTAAAACAGTCACTTTTGCTAAATTAGTTAAAGATGCTAATCATAGCATGGAATGCGGTGAGTGTAAATCTGACATGTTTTCAACGTTAATTTTAAAGGAATACGGACAGTATGTAATTTTAATGATGCAACGATGTAAAGCTGATGGTTCAAAATTGGACACTTTAATAAAGAAATTCACAGGACAGCAATTATCAATTTCAGGAAAAACTTTTGTAACAGTTGCAATAATTTTCCATGAAGGACCTACTGTTACTTCTGGTCATTACACAGTTTATCTTAAATGTGAAAAAGGCTGGACACTGTGTAATGATTCCCAATTGATTTTCAAGCAACGTTTGCCTTTTGATTTAGCAAATTCCTATCTAATCTTCCTGAAACCAAAATTTTAGAGAGACTTGGCAAGATCTGTACAAATCAATTTTACCATTTTATTGGATTACCATTGGAATTTTCTAAAAAAAAGATTTTTCAAATTACCATTTGGCCTAATGGAAAGGTAACCAATTGTAATGTGGACTTATTTAATTTTTAATGAATCTTTCGAAAACCAAAAATTTAGAGAAAATCGGTAACATCTGCACAATTTAAATATTGGAATTTTATTGGATTACCATTGGAAATTTTTTCAAAAAATATTTTTTAAATTACTATTTGGCCATAAGGAAAGGTAACCAATTATATTGTGGACTTATTTAATTATTAATTAATCTTTTGGAAACCAAAGTGTTAGAGAGAATCGGTAAGATCTGTACAATTTAAATTTTGGAATTTTATTAGATTACCATTGGAAATTTAATCAAAAAAGAATTTTAAAATTACTATTTGGCCAAAAGGAAATAGAACCAGATATATTGTGGAGTTACTTGAAATATATTATTTTTGTGATTATGCTTCTGAAAAAAAATTGTCAGACGGTATTTTAAAGAAATAATTATTGTTATTAGATGATATTTTTATAGAATATTATGCATTTCTATAATGTTATGTTTAAGTAAAAAGAGATTCTGGGTTTTTTTAAAACAATCTTTGAGATTGTTATTTTTTTTTTTGCCCGCTGTTAAGTGATGAATGCAATTGCTTTCACAATTTATAGTGAAATGCAATATATTCTGAAAACAGCCAAAAAAAGGCAACATTTTTTTTAAAAAAAATATGTAAATACGTGTAGTGTGTTATATGATGATTTATTAAATATTAATACTTTTTTCTTTTTTTTCAGATTGTGAAAGATAATTTTCGAAAAAAACCAACCATTTTTTCAAGTAATTTCAATTACATTTTAATTTAAAATTAAATTGTTGGGTGGGTCAGGTAAGTCAGAAATTACATGGTCCCTTTCTTCCACTTTATCTCAAACAGATTTTTAAAATTTAGTTATTAATTCCTCAAGGATCTTGAGATGTGGTAATTGATTTTTAGTGTTTCTAAAAAAAAAAAAAAAAAATACGCTTACGGTAAAAAAAAAAAAGTTTTAAAGAAAAAATAAAAAAAAGTTGAGAGGTAAGGTTGGCTCTTAAAAGAGCCGTTGTGTTCATGCAGGGACAGAGGAAAGGAAGAATGGGAACATTAGCTGGTAGGACAAATGTGCTGGTCTATTTTGTTGTTAATGAGGGGAAGACTGGTCTCCCTATGAACAATTAGACCATAGCAAAATGAACACCGCATAGTAACCCTCGCAAACCGATGGTTCTTTTCCACAGGATCAGAAAAAGGTGAATCTGCCCCCACAGATGAAGGGCTCTGCTGAGCTTCCGAAGAAGGACTCGGCTGAGCTGCTGTGGATGTGCTTGGTTGACTTACTGAAGGGTTTCCTCCAGTATGTCGAGCATTTGTCCTAGGATGTACATCCTCAAGGTGTCTCAACATAGTGTGATTCCCGAAGGAATACTTCTTGTTGGGATTACCTCGTGAAAGTACACGCTTGCACAGCTTGCAAGTCACCAAGGCAGCATTGACTTTTTTGTCACCCTCAGGAAAAGTAAAATACTCCCATATAAAAGAGCTCTTCTGTTTCCTCTTTCTCTGCCTGATAGTGGTGCTGCTAGCCTCACTCTCAGCAGAAGAGTGCTGGTCTGCCATCGTATCACAAAGACAAGTCAGCTCCTTCACCTAAGGGATCACAAGCAGAAATGAGGGGAATGGGTGTGGTGTAGGAAGATTCTGGAACTGAAACTACTTTGAACCAATCAAAAGTTTTGTTTCATGATCACATGACCCACCGTGCGCGTACGTTACGCTTACGTTACGCTTACAGTGCGCTTACGGTAAAAGTACGCATGCGCGTAAATAAGACACGCGCTCGCACGCATGCGCATAACGGGCACGCCCCAACACTTCCGCGTAACGTGCGCGTGTAGCGTACACGCTTACGCGCCCCATACGCAGTACGCACGGCTACGCAAATTGCGTAACTATACGCAAAAAGAGTAGATAAATTACGAACATTACGTAAACCGTACGCTTAAGCGCACTTAAAAAAAAATTTAAAAAAATAAAAAAAAGAGAAAAAAAGGTTTTCTATGTTATACTAATATATCTTACCTGTTTGGAAAAAAAAAAAGAAAATTAATATATTGCAGAATTATTTTTTTTTTTTAAAATAGTGTTTTAAGAGAATATAAATTTTAAAAAAAAACTTGCTTTTTTTTTAAAAAAAAACACATTTAATATAAGAATTTATAATAAAAAAATCATAAAAAAACAAAAAAAACCATGGGAATCACATATGTTATAGGTAAGAATTAGCATTTAAAAAAACCATACAAATTCACTGAAAAAACCATGGGTTTCACACACGTTATAGTTAGTAATTAGCATTTAAAAAACCTTGCAAATTCACTGAAAAAACCATAGGTTTCACACACGTTATAGTTAGGATTTAGCATTTAAAAAACCTTGCAAATTCAGTAAGAAAAACATAGGTTTCACACACGTTATAGTTAGCTGGACATTTTACTGATAAAAAACCAATGAAATTCCCCCGTTATAGTTACTTAAGCTAACTATAACTCGCGCACCCGCAATCCACTGCTGATGACGTAACATATTACATCACTCATGACATGGTCAGTGACATCACTCATGACATCACAGATGACATCTCAAATGACATCACTGATGACATCATCCTTGTGACACAGTGGTAGACCTCCTCTCACCCTAATATAACCTTTGAAACACACATTCAAAAATAGAGACTAAAATTTTCAAAAAAATGGACATACCAATACCAGTAACAAAAACCTCTTCAGTAATTCTAAGATCCACATACACATCCACTCATTCACCAACAGTCCTGTAAAGTCACTCATACGTGTACTCAATCATCATATGTACTTATACACCTATACATCCTGTTACACATTGTCACTCATCCATAGAGTTACTCACACACATAGTCACTCATGCTAAAAAAGAATCAAACATACATTTACTTGCATATACAGTTATACACACACCACCACACTTACTTCTACGGAAACTTACACATACTTACTCTTTTAAATAATCCCTTATAAAAACACATACTTATTCAAACAGGAACTGTTTCAATCTCTCACTCTCGCATATTCTCACTTATATACACCAATAGTCAAATATACCAGTTTACAACATATTTAGTAACTCATAAAGACACTATTGAGACAGTCATTCACTCACTAACACACCCATACACACACTCATCCACTCATACAGACATGCACACATGCTGTCTTCAACACATACAACCAGAGAGACAATCTTTGATGCACCTCTGCACTACGTAATACCCCCCACCGAACCATGCAGACACTCAGACTGATACTCAAAAAACAACGTAATATCTTATATAAACACCCATGTAGCTACTCACCAACCCATGCAGCCACTTATACACAAAGTGAGAGACTGATACAGATAATTAAATATTTAAACATTACTCATTAAGCCATGTATTCACTAAGATACACTTAATCAGTCAGTAACACAATCAATTTTTCAAAAACAAATCATCCTTTTAGACACTTATATACCCATTTATTCTTCCATCGACCTTGAGATATACATATATAAAACATATTTAATTTTCAGAAAAACACACATTCACTGGATGATGTCATCAGTGATGTCATTTGAGATGTCATCTGTGATGTCATGAGTGATGTCACTGACCATGTCATGAGTGATGTAATATGTTACGTCATCAGCAGTGGATTGCGGGTGCGCGAGTTATAGTTAGCTTAAGTAACTATAACAGGGGAATTTCATTGGTTTTTTATCAGTAAAATGTCCAGCTAACTATAACGTGTGTGAAACCTATGGTTTTTTCACTGAATTTGCAAGGATTTTTAAATGCTAAATCCTAACTATAACGTGTGTGAAACCTATGTTTTTTTCAGTGAATTTGCAAGGTTTTTTAAATGCTAATTACTAACTATAACGTGTGTGAAACCCATGGTTTTTTCAGTGAATATATATATATATACATTCAAGGAAAAGTAATCACCCACTCTCAGGGATCCAAATATTCAAACCATATGTTGTATTTTCAACCGCTACGCGTTTCGACACTCCTGGTGTCTTGATCACACGATAGAGCTGCTACAAACCAACGTGCCTTAGTACACAGAATATAATAAACACAAAAGTAGGACTCACGTTAAACATCCTTTAACTGTCGTAGTTAACATGGTGGCCATTTTGTAACATGAAAGTAAACATGTGATTTAAACGTTTCTTTATGCATTCTCTATACATATTATATTGATGATATATTATATCGGTTTTGCATCATTGGTTTTGTTTTACAAAACTTAGGTAGTGTTTACATGCCACACTCCTCTGATTAATTCTAAATATGCAATGCTTTTCGTGGACTAGTGCCTTATATCCTTTCAACGATTTCAGTTAACACATAAAAGTGTACAGAAGATTTTAAACGTTTCATATGTATACATTCTCTATACATGTCTCATTAATGATTTGTTCTATCAGTATTGCTCCCTTGATTTGGTTTACAAAATCAGGTCCTATTAACATGTCATAATCCCCGGTTTATTATAGATGTGCAAAACATTACATGGACTAGTGCCAGGATTCATAACATGCCTGCTGCCATATACTGCACAACATTGCTGACAAAAGATTCCCATTGCGACAATCACTATATAAATTGTAGATGGCAACTAAACAGTGCTCGTATTTTCTATAATAAAGCCTGACTTACCACATCTGCTATCAATTAAGCTGATTTGTTATGAGGCTGGATACCTGAATTGAGACTAACCGTGAGTAACAGACAAGCGCCCGTGTTTGGTAAGTTGAGCAAGCAGAGTATGTAACAAAGGGGGATAAGGTTAGTGAAAACTACAAATTGCAGGATTTCAACACCAAGTGGTAGTAAGTCTAATGAGTCGCTACTTGTCCTGTGCTTCTAATGAAGAAAAGTGAAAGAAACGAAAAAAGCAAAAGAAAAGGAATAATAAATGGTATGAATCAATTTATATAGATGAAGATGAAGAAGATTTACAAGAAGACACAGAAACACCAACTGGGCAAATTGAAAAAGTGGACAAGTCAAAAGAAGAAGAAATTTATGAACATTTTAGCATACATCCTCTTCATTCTAAAGAAGTTATGGGAGACACTATTGATCTGTTTCAGATGAAGAAAGCAAAAGGAACTCCCGTTAGTGTATGGGAGAAGAGCTTGGAAGCTCAATGTTTTCCCCAGCTGTTTCCTACAGGAAAAGGTGGACGATACGATGATCGCCCAGAACAGATTCCAGCTTCTGAGTATCGGACTACAAGATTATATGCAGAAGATTCAAGATTTCGTCAAAGTATTCCTTATTTGTTTCATCTTTTATTTGAAAGCGACTTGTCTGCACTATCTTATGCAGTAAATCACATTTTAAAAAGTGGAGTACATCTACATAATGTGTCTGCTAAGGATTTTATGGACAAAGTGCAGCACCGAGATGATCATTTGGAAACACAATTGATCAATCTGATGGCTTGTCAGCGTGGGACGAATGAATATTGGTACCGACGCCATGGAGAATTAAAATGCATGTTACGGAATTTAGGAACTCCAACATGGTTTCTTACCCTAAGCTGTGCCGAGTATGCTTGGGATGATTTACTGGATTTTCTTCGAGAGGCAAATTCTAACATTAAAAACATCCAATACAAGACAGCAGGAGAATTGTGCTCATTGGATCCGGTTAATGTTTGCAGATATTTCAATCACAGATTTGAGGCTATGATGTCCTTCATCTGCAATAAAAAAAATCCACCTCTTGGAGAAGTTATGGATTTCTTTTGGAGAAAAGAGTACCAAGCAAGAGGTGCTCCTCATATTCATATGCTGTTGTGGATCAAAAATGCCCCAAAATTTGGAACAGATGCAGATGAAGCAGTTTTAAGTTTTATTGACGAATATGCAACATGTGCTATACCTAAAAGCACACATGAGAAAAAGTTAAAAGAGCAAGTTCTACGTTTTCAAAATCATCGGTGTGGAAAATACTGTCGAAGAAAGTAAAAGAGCAAAGAAAAATTCTACACAAAATGTTGATTTGGATTTCCAAGACCTGTCCTTTCAAAAGGAAGGGTAAACAGTTTTATGTCAGCTGTGCGACATACTATTACAAGAAAATCACCAAAAAATACCTATAACCTAAGAAGAAAAGAAGAGTCGAAATACATAAATGACTACAACTCAGTCATTTTATCCATGTGGAATGCTAACATGGATATTCAGTATGTGGCAGACAATTCTTATTGCTGTTGCTCGGTATGTCACATCATACATCACTAAATCTGAGAAAACAAAATTGAAGGAAATGTGGGAAGAGATTTCTCATGAGAAGACTGTCAGTAAGAAGCTATACAGTTTCAGTTTAAAGATGTTATCGCATCGAGAAATTGGATCCTACGAATGTTCAGATAGGTTATCATCTGCAAGTCTTTACTCGAAATCCAGAAGAATAATTTGGGCAAGTTTAGGTCTTGCAGGAATGCGAAATCGGGTACTGAAATCTATTCGAGAAATTGAATATTTAGCAGAGTTCGAACCAGAAAGTACAGACATTTTAAGAACAAACATGTTGGACACATATTACCCACAAAGACGTCATCACCTTGAGAACATGTGTCTCTATGAAGTGCTGCAGAACTTTATGTTTAAACGGAATGTCACAGAAGATATCAACAATGGAAAATATAAAGTCATTGGTGAGGATGGATGTTTGGTGAAGCAAACTAAAGGAAGTTTGATAAATCACCGGAAGCTGAGTTGCGACACTCCTTATAAAAAGGAATTTTACTACTTGGCACTTTGCAGCTGTTTAAACCATGGCGTTCAGAGGACGAACTTCTTGGAGAATTTCAGAGCTATGAAGATTCCTTCAATGCTAGGAAAGACAGCATCGAATGTAGTACTTTCACAACTTATGTTCAAATGTTAAATGAAGAAATTGAACAAGAAGCAACAATTGCAGCTGAAGTAGCTAGAGACAGTTCTCAAGACAGCCAAAGTTCTGGGACATTCAGTCAAGATCCTCTAGGACAACCGATCATCGAAAATGAAGCAGCAATAGCTATGAACGAAGTGGAAACAGCTATGAATCAAGCTCAAGAAGATTTAGTAGACTTAACATATTTGGAGGAGCAACTGAATGAAGAACAAAAACAAATTTATGAAGAAGTCAGACAAAAAATTTATCACGGATTACTACATGAAAATAAAGAGTGTTCATGTACATCTTTTGAACCAATGAGAATGTATGTAAGTGGACAAGCAGGAACTGGAAAAAGTTTCTTAATTAATGTAATTAGAAGCTACCTACAGAAGAAAATGGAATCCATTTTGTCTTGTGTTGTTACTGCTCCAACTGGGTTAGCAGCGTATAACATCAAAGGAGTAACCTTACATCGTTTGCTAATGTTACCAGTAGTGTTACCAGTAGAGCATGAGAACAAAATACAGTACCACAAACTAGCAGGAGAAGCATGCTTGGAAGTTTCAAGAGTATTGAAGAAAATGAAAGTACTCATTATTGATGAGGTAAGCATGGTATCAAACTTAATGCTTGCCTTTGTGCATTTAAGAATGCAGCAAATTCTGAAGACAGACTTTGACGTCCTATTTGGAGGAAAACACGTCATTGTTTTTGGAGATCTTTTGCAACTTACTCCAGTTAAAGGACAACCGGTATTCCATACTCTTACACATGAAGACACGAAAAAGTCATTAGGAAGTATAGGCAATGTAAATATTTGGACATATTTTGAGTATAAGGAACTCATTACCAATATGAGGCAAGCCAATGATGAGGACTATGCAAGTATTCTGAAAGATATAAGAATTGGACTACTCACAGAACATGGCAGAAAAGCATTACAGAGTCGATTGCTGAGTAATTTGTTTCCAACAGAACAAATAGTTCCAGAGAAAATATACAAGGAAATTGCGGAAAAAAATACTGTAATCTGCTTAATGCCAACACTACATGAATGCTCTGTATTCAATGAAGAACTTTTGAAATTGGAAAATGAAGAGATCATAAAACTGGAAGCTGTGGATAAAATAGAACATGAACGAATAACTGTTATATTGACAGGCAAATTGGGTACTAAATTGGATTCTCTGGAGAAAAACATTTCAAAAACAGCTGGTTTGGAAAAGAATCTTTATGTGTGTATGAACTGTAGAGTAATTTTAAGACGTAATTTGGATGTAGAGAAAGGTTTAGTGAATGGAGCTATGGGAAGAGTTGTGGGTTTTATTAATTACCAGAAAAAAGTTGGAATTGAATGTTTAAAAATAAAATTTGATCAGATACAAGAGGTTAAAGACATTTGTCGTTGTTCAGTTCGTTTCTTGCTTGTGAAAGACTTATATGTGCGTAGGAAGCAGTTTCCGTTTTCTCTAGCATATGCTGTAACTATTCACAAATCTCAAGGATTAACTGTTGACAGTGCTTTTGTAAACATTGAATCTACTGTGTTTAAAGAAGGTATGGCATATGTTGCTTTGTCACGCGTGAAAAAAGTATCTGGGTTATTCATGATAGACTTTGATGATTCAAAAGTAAGTGCTGATGCAAACTGTGTAAAGGAGTATAATAGATTAAGAAGGAGCTATGCTCCTCATTTAGGTCAGTATCCTGTGTTTGAAAAACGTGTTGTTTGTCGGAAAAGGAGATGTGAGAATATCTGTAATGAGGATGTACAGAAGAGAAAACAAAAAGAGAGTGATGAGACTGCAAGCAAAAAGAAAAAGGACAGTGTGGAAGAGGTTGTTGGTTGTCATTTTGAAAATAGCTCTGGTGTCAACTGCTACGCAAATGTAGTGCTGAATGTTGTATTTTATCTTGATTTTTTGCAAGAGCAGATAATACTAAATCATGAAAAAAGATTCTGTTCTTTGCTGAGTCTCCTCTATGAGAAGCTGAGTAATGATAAAACTAAAATAGAAAGTGCTTCTGATGTTAGAAATCTTTTAGATGTATGTTCAGGAAGTACACAGTTTAATCAAAATGTCCAGCAAGATGCACAAGAATTCTTAATATATATGCTGATGGTACTTGAAGATGAAGGAGTAGAAGTAGAAAACTTATTTGGTGTCTCTTATAAATGGGAACATTGCTGTGAAAACTGTATGAACACATGCAGTAGTAATGTTGATTCTGAAAGGTTCATATATTTACCATTACCACAAAGTAAATCAGTGACTTTTAGTAAATTAGTTAAAGATGCCAATCATAACATGGAATGTTCTAAATGTAAATCTGACATGTTTTTCACGTTATTTTTACAGAAATACGGTCAGTATGTTATTTTAATGATGCAACGTTGTAGAGCTGATGGTTCTAAATTGGATACTTTAATAAAGAAGTTTATAGGACAACAATTATCAATTTCTGGAAAAACTTTTGTTACAGTTGCAATAATTTTTCATGAAGGACCTACTGTAACTTCGGGACATTACACAGTTTATCTTAAATGTGAAAAAGGCTGGACATTGTGTAATGATTCCCAATTGATTTTCAAGCAACGTTTGCCTTATGATTTACCCAATTCTTACTTAATTTTTCTGAAACCTAAATTTCAAAAAATAAAAACTGCTTCTGAAGAAAGCATTTTTTGAAATTTTAAAGGATTATAATTGAAGATATCACTTAAAAAGTATTTTGAAATTAATATTTGGACTAAAGGAAAAGTAATAAAAAAAATTGTGGACTTCTTTGATAGATATTATTTTGGCATATGTGCTTTTGCAACAAGGTTTAAAGACGGAATATCTAAAAAAAATTTATTCATCTAGAAAGGTATTTGTAATATATATGTAATATTTGTAACAAGGTATCTTTTAGTGTGGATAGTTTTGGGGCTTTTTTAAACAATCTTTCTGATTGTTTTTTTTTTGCCCGCTGTTAAATGATGAATAAAATTGTTTTCTCTATTTTAAGTGAAAATTCAAAAATTGTGAAAACAGCAAAAAAAGGGCAAAAAATTGCTTTGTAAAATATGTAAAAACATGTACTGCTTTATAAAATGTATGATTGAATATTAATATTTTTTTTCCTTTTTTTCAGAACTTTTAAGAAAAATTAAAAAATGAAATTCTGTTTCCTTGCAAATTAATAAAAATGTTTTTTTATCAAAATAAGTTTTTTTAAAAATAAGATAAGTAAAAAATATTTGTATTTCTTAATCCTTCCTTTTCATGATTCCTTTTCTTCACCTCTCTTTGTTCATTAAAATTTAAAAAAAAATTTAAAATTTTAAAATTTAAAAAACCTCCTTTGTTGCGCGCAGCGTGCGCGCACCCCAAAAAAGAAAATTAAAAAAAAATCCCCCAAAAATATTTTTGGGCTTAGATTTTAGGTGGCTCTGAAAAGAGCCCTTGAGTTAATGTAGGGAAACAAGAAGAGAAAAACAAAAAAAAGAAAAAACATCTATGGCCTAATGCAGTGATGCGCATCAAATTTTCGTTGAAGGAGATCAAGACTGGTCTCCCCCACAGAAATAAGACTACCGCAATCAGTGCACCGTGTAGACAACCTCGCCAAACAAGGTGGACCAACAAGAGGAGTAGAAAAAGGTGAAGGCACCATCGCAGTAGAAGTGCTTGCCTGAGCTGCCGAAGAAGTGCTCGGCTGAGCTGCTGCAGATGTCGTCGGCTGAGCAGGTGAGGGTTTGCTCCAGAAGCTCGACAAAAAGATACTGAATGCATTGCCTCAACATGCCTCGTCATTGTGTGCATGCTAAAAGAATACTTCTTGTTAGCATTCCCACGTGATAAGACTTTTTGACACAATACACAAGTAACTTTTGGTGCATTCACTTTTTTTTGTCCCTCAGGGAAAGTAAAAAACTGCCATATAAAGCTGTCTTTCTGCTTCCTGTTCCTCTGTCTCTCAAGAGTGTCCTGTTCACTCTCTGAAGATGGTTGCTGCTCAGCCATTGTCTCTCAACAACAGATTAGCTCCTTCTCCAAGGGAATCAGAACTAATAATGAAGAAAGTGGGAGTGGTGTTGGAAGAATCTGGAACTGAAAGTACTTCAAACCAATCAAAAGTCATTATTGTGGCTCACATGACTTGCAATGAGGGGATTGGGTGTGGTGATGAAACAATCAGAAACTGAAAGTAATGAAAACCAATTAGAAGTGTTGTTTTATTCTGAACATAACCCGAGGTGCGCGCACGGAGCAAGCTCGGAGCGCGCACCCGGCAATTACGAATGCGCATACGTGGTATGCGCGTACGTAACGCGCATACGTAGCACACGCATATACGCGAACGACAGCGCGCGTACTCTACGCGTATACGGAAGTGTACTGCGTGGAGCACGTACGACGCACGCATGCATGCGTACGTACGCATACGTACGCACGCATGCGTACGGTCGCATGCGTACGTACGCGTATGTACGCATGCGTACTGGGTGCGCGCTCCGAGCGCGAAACAAAATGTATGTATGCGTACGTAACTAACGTAAAACGGAATTCTTAATAAACTTACGCAAACGTACTAGGTGCGCGCTCTGAGCGCGCACCCTAAGAATTAATAAAAAAAAAAAAAAAAGGACATAACCTAATAGAAAATATTAACTATGCTGTTCAACTTTATCCTGATTGCAAATTTTTTAAAAAATGAGCCAAACAAAATTAAAGGATAAAGATAATATATAAATGAATACATAGGAATTTTTTTTAAAAACAAATATTTTAAAAATATAAATAAAAAATACATAACTTAGCATTTAAAAAACTTTGCAAATTCACTGAAAAAACCATAGGTTTCACACACGTTATAGTTAGGAATTAGCATTTAAAAAACCTTGCAAATTCACTGAAAAAACCATAGGTTTCACACATGTTATAGTTAGCTGGACATTTCACTCGTACAAAACCAATGAAATTCCCCCGTTATAGTTAGTTCAGCTAACTATAACTCGCGCGCCCGCAATGCACTGCTGATGACGTCACATATTACATCACACATGACATGGTCAGTGACATCACTCATGACATCACTGATGACATCTCAAATGACATCACTGATGACATCATCCTTGTGATAGAGTGGCAGACCTCCTCTCCCCCTAATATAACTTTTGATACACACATTCAAAAATAGAAACTAAAATTTTCAAAACAATGAACATACTAATATCAGTTACAACAACCTATTCATTATTCTAAGATCCACATCCACTCATTCACCAACAGTCCTATAGAGTCACTCATACATGTACTCAGTCATCATATGTACTCATACACCTATACATCCTGTTACAAAATGCCACTCATCCATAGAGTTACTCACACACATAGTCACTCATGCAAATAAAGAATCAAACATCCATTTACTTGCATATACAGTTATACACACACCACCACACTTACTTTTACAGAAACTTACACATACTTAGTCTTTTAAACAATCACTTATAGAAACACATACTTATTCATACAGGAACTCTTTCAATCTCTCACTCTCACATATACTCACTTATATACACCAATAGTCACATATACTAGTTTAAAACATATGTAGTTACTCATAAAGACACTATTGATACTGTCATTCACTCACTAACACACCCATGCACACACTCATCCACCCATACAGTCCTGCACACATGCTGTCTTCAACACATACAAAGAGTGAGTCACTCATTCATGCACCTATGCACTACGTAATCCCCCCACCGAACCATACAGACACTCAGACACTCGTACTGATACTCAAAAAAACAACTCATAACCTATATAGACACTCATGTAGCTACTCACCAACCCATGCAGCCACTTATACACAAAGTGAGAGACTGATACAGATATTTACATATTTAAACATTACTCACTAAGCCATGTATTCACTAAGATACACTTAATCAGTCAGATATACAATCAATTTTTCAAAAACAAATCATCCATTTAGACACTTATATAGCCATTTATTCTTTCATCGACCGTTAGATAAACATATATAAAACATATGTAATTTTCAGAAAAACACACATTCACTGGTTGATGTCATCAGTGATGTCATTTTGAGATGTCATCAGTGATGTCATGAGTGAAGTCACTGACCATGTCATGAGTGATGTAATATGTGACGTCATCAGCAGTGCATTGCGGGCGCGCGAGTTATAGTTAGCTGAACTAACTATAACGGGGGAATTTCATTGGTTTTGTAAGAGTGAAATGTCCAGCTAACTATAACATGTGTGAAACCTATGGTTTTTTCAGTGAATTTGCAAGGTTTTTTAAATGCTAATTCCTAACTATAACGTGTGTGAAACCTATGGTTTTTTCAGTGAATATATATATATATATATATATATATATATATATATATATATATATATCACACAATCCCTTCACCAACAGTTGAACAAGCCTGCAGGACAGGCGAAACGCGTTCAACCGGCTGACTGACAAATAAATAAGTTTGAGCCAGGACAAGGCGTCGTCATCCTTGGGATCTTTTCAAGGGATTGTGTGTTATGATGCGGACTTTGCTAGGGTAGTCCGCGGCCGACGACGCACCCTCTGATTTGGAGCAGCGGCGGCAGTTACTCGAGCGTGGAGGAGCAATATATATATATATATATATATATATACACATTCCACTAGTCCCCGTGATAACAGGAAACACTCGGACACCCAGGTTGGATGCAGTTAATTTATTCAGCAAGTAAAAAACGACGCGTTTCACCTTTACGGCTTGATCACTCTCGTACAAATACGAATCCACCATGTTTAAATACATCTTTTCATCATATTCAAAGACGGACTTACCCACACAAGGGTACAAAATGTTCTCGCAACTATCGTGGCCATCTTGGAATATCCGGAAAACTCTTAAATATCCCATAGGTTATCACACATTGAATAACATTTAATATTGTAGCTTATCAATAACGATATTTGCAGTGTGTTATTCTTCGATGGTGAAAAATATCAATTCCATATTATGCCTGTTTACGGAATTCATGTGGCAAATAATAACATAAGCATAACATTCCGGATAACGTATGTATAGATCTAAAAGGAGTTTCGGAAAATAATACCGTTGAGACATATATTATTATACTGATAAGGCATTGTTGCCCGGCTCCTTCTATCTCGCGCATTATCCACAACATATTAAAGTATAGAAGCCGGTAATACAAATAAATTCAGCAAATTCATTGGTTGGCTGTAGCTGTGTTTGTCAACATTAATAAAGATGTAATATCCAAACCTGCATTGTTTCCACCCAAGTGGGTGTTGACAAATAATTACCAGCACCTTAAAGTGCAAAATAACAAATCTGTGGCTCAAAATTACACCCAAATGGGCTAACTAACAAATCATACTCCCCAAAATCGATTGATCATATCTGCATCTAATATATGATTTCATCATCATGATACAATTCAAATTCTAATACAAATCCATATGAAATTCATTGATGCCATAGAATAGTCCAATGTTTCTTCCTTAAATTACAGATATTCCAACAGTTGCAAAAGAAGTGACCCCATCTGTAATAAAACAAATTTTAAAATTCTTAAAACCAGACTGATATGCAGACCTACTATAAAATTTAATTAGTCATACAAATTTATTGCTAATTCTTCACCCAAATTTAACCCTTTAGGGGCCAGACTCTCCAAATCCACAATATATCGGGACTCCAGTTTTCTCAATGACAATTCTCTGTTGCCGCCTCTCAAACCCAGGTTAACAGTGTCAATCACTACCATACAAACTAATGTGTCGTCCTGTTTCTCATGGAAATGGCGGGCTATGGGGTACAGTTTGCTGTTATTACGTATGGCATGGAGATGTTCCAATATTCGTTCCTTGGCCGTGTGTTTGGTACTGCCAATATACCACTTGTTACATGGACAGATCAAGACATACACGCAATATGCGGTGTTACACATAAGTTTCTTCCTAATTACAAATTCCCTTTTGGAATTAGGTACTAACAGTTTGTTGCAATCAATGCTATTTCTACATGCTTTACATTTTCGGCAACATCTGAAACCAGGTGTGCCCGATAATGCATTAGTGTCTCGATCTGTAATGTGGTATGACTGAGTTCATCTCTCAAAGATCTCCCTTTCCTGAAGGTGATCTGTGGGTTACTTCCAAAATCACTTTTAAGATGTTCGTCAGTGAGTAATACATGCCAGTGTCTTTTAAATATTTTACGTACCTCACTTGCTTGTCCTGAGAAAGTGGTGATGAATCTGATATTCTCATTCTTTTCTCCCTCTTTTTGTTTGGGATATATCAGTTCATTTCTCATTTTCATCTCTACTCTGGAAATTGCATCATTGATAGTTCTCTTGCTATACCCCCTCTCTCTGAACCTTTGGCACATAGTCGCTTCCTCACACTTATGAGCAGCATCAGTGCTACAGTTCCTCTTAGCTCGCAACAGCTCTCCATATGGGATGCTATGTACCAGATTCTGTGGATGACTGCTGTTAGCATTAAGGATACTGTTAACTGCAGTTTCTTTCTGAAATAATTTGGACGTCAGCTTGTTATCTTTGACTTCCAAAAGAACATCTAGAAACCCCATTGAGTTCCTACTGATGTTTTCTGTAAACTGCAGGTTAAGTCTATTTCTGTTCAATTTGTCAATGAAAATTCTGGCTGACCCTTCATCCCCACACCAGATGAAGAAAATGTAATCGATGTAACGCAGCCACAGGGCCACGTTGTTAAACTCTGCCATTTCAGCGACAACCTGCTCCTCCCAACAGCCCATGAATACATTTGCAGAGCTGTGGGCAAAGCAGGTTCCCATTGCTGTGCCCTGTGACCGTTTATATATGGTATCATCAAAGATGAAAAAATTGTTCTTAAGACAAATCTCAATCATCATCATTAGCATCTGAGAGTGATGGAAAAGTGAAATAGACCTGGTTTTACAAAAGTGTTGGATGGCAGAGAGACCTAAATCGTGTTGGATACGTATATAGAGACTACTTACATCATGGGAAACTAAGGTGAAATTGCTTTCCCAATGTATGCCATCAACGATGGTTAAAAAAAGAGTTGTGTCTCTAAGGTATGAGGGTAAAGCCACTACATAGGATCTGAGATAGTAGTCAATAAATCTTGATCTATTCTCTAATAGCGAACCTATAGAAGAAACTATAGGTCGTCCTGGCAGATTGCAGGTATCCTTGTGAATTTTGGGGAGTAAATAAAGGATCGGTATTCTGGGATGTGCACAACACAAATAATTAAATTCATCCCATTCCAATAGCCCTCTTTCTCTCCATTCCACTAATGTAGTGATGGACCAAGTTTCCATAGGAAGAGCAATTATTGTTTTGCTTATAACTTTGGCGTTGTTTGATGAATCTTCACGAAATTTCACCAACTAATTCTTTGTTCATATCAGCTCCTATGTTGAAAGTTTGGAGGTGATTCGTCTAAGGGGGGCCGAGAAAAAAGGGGGGTCCCAAAACGTGTTCTCTCCATGTTAATTTCCATAGGAAGCTTTAGACAAGGCTACAGGTCGAACGGGTAAACGGAATTACCCCAAATTTGGCAGGGAGAATGGTCTTGGTCTAGAAAGCACACTTTTGTTTATTTGGTGTAAATCCATTGAGTAGTTTTGGAGAAATATTGAAATTTACAGATATCGTAATTTGGGAATTTTGCCTTCTGATTGGCTGCGGGGTTACGAGCACGAGTTTGCCGCTTATTGGCTGCGAGCGGTGCGAGCGGTTGCAACTAGGAAATGTTGGCAGCCATTTTCTGATTCCGTTGAAGTGAGTAAGGGTAAAAAATTGTGAAAAGAGTAGGAAAGAGGAGAGTAGGAGGTCTATGAGGTCTGTGGGGTGGTTAGGGTGTGCTACACAGGGAGTGTGAAGCGATGTATTCACCCCTACCGGTGTGAAAGCGATGTTTTTCCCAGAGTGAGATGGTGCTGAGGTGAGGTGCCGGTACACTTGGGGATGAAACCGTGAACTGCTTGCTGTAAACTGATGTGCCCCTGGTGCTGTAACATACTGGCCGCTGTAGCATAGCTGTGCAAGTGGTGTTAGTATGGGTTTAGACTATAGCGCTGTGAGCTCTGTGGGGTGGTTAGGGTGTGCTACCCAGGGAGTGTGAAGCGAAGTATTCACCTCTAGCGGTGTGAAAGTGCTGTTTTGCCCAGAGTTAGATGGTGCTGAGGTGAGGTGCCAGTACACTCGGGGATGAAACCGTGAGCTGACTGCTGTAAACTGATGTGCTCTGGGCGCTGTAGCATACTGGCCGCTGTAGCATTGCTGTGCAAGTGGTGTTAGTATGGGTTTAGACTATAGCAGGAGTGGGAAGCAAACTACTCACCCTACCGGTCTGAAGACTCGAATGGAGTGTTTAGCAAGCTGGAATAAAGAAATAATCATGAAGAATATAATGCAGAAGGTTGCAATGCCACAGAAGACAAATGGTGAAATCCAGTGTGTTTAAGAAAGTGGCCGTGTGGGATAAAGCGATGGAGTCTGCAAGTTATATAAAAAGTGTTTTTATTTAAGTGCCATAAATGGAACCACTGGTGCAGGAGCTAAGGCATCCAGCTGAGGCAAACTCCAACCGCTTCTGCTATATTCAAACCTAAGCTCCTGCATCAGTCAATTCCACATTACATGTTACAGTTCCATGTGGCATAAACAATACCTATTAGACATGAATGGCTGTAAATTGTAGAATGAAAATAAAGGTAGGATACGATTACCACACTGTGCCAACTAAACCATGCCATGTTTTTTTATCTTGACGCCAGCTCGTGAGCAGAGGCTGAGGATGAGCTAATTTGTGTGAAAGGGCTTCATGGATAACAGGCAGGCAGAGAGACGTGTGTACAAAGAATAGATATGGTTTCAAAATGGATGTTGGATTTAGGCTAATTTAGCAAGTAAATGAGTATTTGCATAGGCCATACATCATCCATCCCTAGTTAGTGTGGAGACATAAGGGCCAATAATGAAAACACAGTTCAAATGCCTAAGCATACTTAGAAAGTTATTATATGAAAATAGTTCAATTGAATTGTATTAATAAAAATGTATAGGAAAAAGTAAAAAAAGTTAGAAAAAATCAATCCAAGAATAAAGTGAATTTCTTACAAGTCTTGGAGATTGCAGTCCGGAAGTTCTTCAGTGGCTTGAGATGCGTAATGTTCCAAGAGGCGATTGTTGCCATCGTGTGAGAAAAGCGAAGCAATCCAATTCATATCCTCGAAGGGACAGTAATGTTCCTCGAATGTTGGAGCGGCAATTTGAATTGGCAGACAATCAGCGATGTTGTCAAAGGTCGCACGTTGCAGGAGATCTTTCACGGCTGCGCAAGAATCCCATTCCACCAGGATACCTTTGTTCGTTTGTTGAGGTGCATCAGACTCTGTGCTTCCGTAGCTAAGTGCTGCACATGATTATTGGGGTTGGCTGACTGCAGTCGGTGGAGTACAGCGTGGTACAGCAGGTCCGAACAGTTAAACGGGGTCTTGATCCCACAATGGACGATGTTAGAACTGTATGTGAGAGTGGAGATGAAGGTACTCCCTTCAACCAGGGGCAACCGACTCTAGGTCCCAACAGTGGACCGGTGTCTTGATCCCAAAATGGACGATGTCCGATATTAGCTTGTTGTTTTTTACAGAACTCCCTCCGTTGAGGTGCATCGGACTCTGTGCTTCCGTAGCTAACTGCTGCACATGATTATTGGGCTTGGCTGACTGCAGTGGGTGGAGTACACCGTGGTACAGCAGGTCGAAACAGTGAAACGGGGTCTTGATTCTGTGATTGAGGATGTCAGAAGTTAAAGTTTGTAATGATTTGTGTGTACCCCCTCCGATCAGGTGCAACCAACTCTGTGCGTCCGAATCCAACGGCACGTGGCTGTGAGGCATTAATGACCACTGCCTCTGGCCTATACTGTGGTCAGCAGGGCTTACAATTCAGATCGAGTGGTGATTGTTTAATTACAGAATCCAGTAGGCAACTAACTACAACGTCTATTGAAATATACACAATAGCCTTTTAGTATACTTGCTTGAAGAAGTTTTTTAAGATGACTTATAGGTCTAGTACAATGACCAAATTCTTCTTGGTAGTGGTAAAGAACACTGAATAACAGTGTATACAGTGGACAGCAGAGATCGCAATTCGAATTGTTTTGATTTATTTATTGCAGAGTTTTGTGTAATTTATGTTGTTGTATTTTGTGAAGAGAAAGTGAGAAAAAGTATTCATGGAAGACTGTGCTCACCACGGCCTTCAATTTACACTGCAGACAGCAGTGTTCACAATTCAGATCAAGTCGCTATTGTAGATGATGCAGTCCTATAGGCAAAAGACATTGCTCCAGTGCGCTCTGTACGCACCACGCTTACTGATCATTGCAGGGTCCGCACAAGGTTTTTCTTGCTTCGCGCACTGCAAACAGGACAGCTCAAGTCAACGCCACGTGACTGTGGTCCCTTGCTGACCGCTCTCTGGCCTACACTGCAGACAGCAGTGTTTACAATTCAGATCGAGTCGCTATTGCAGATGATGTAGTGTTGTAGGCAACAGACATTGCTCCTCGTACGGCCCACCCGCAGCACACATCATCGCTGGCTGTGCACATGCTGAATGCTTTTGATGTGGCTATCTGAGTGCACTAGACCTGATGGACCCTTTATGATACAATCTTTTTGTGTATTATTTCAGATCTACTGCCTGTATCTCAGTATACCACAAGTTATGGTTCTTTTACGATAGAATCTTTTCTGTATTATTTCACATCTAGTGTCCCTACCTTACTGCAGCACAAACTATTTACCCTTTTATTATTGAATCTCTGTGTGTGATCCAATGATTACTGTTGTAGTTGATGCTAGCAGCAACCATTCCCTGAGGGCTGGTTTACACTCACCCCACACGCATTCAGCACAGACGTCACTGGATATGTGACCCTGGTAATAAAAAGGAGTCGAGCGCACGTGCCCGGATCCCACTTCCACTATCTATCTGTGTCCATGTTTTCATTATCTATGCATGATACTGCCCCTGGGCCGTACCACATTACATTGTGCAGTGGACAGCGTATGCAACCATGTTACCTCTGGCAGTGGGGAAAAGTTCTGTTATGTAGCTTTTCGCTGCATGGCAATCACAGGTGGAAGGCATGAATATTGAAGAAGATGGTGGTTGCATGTTGTGTGTAGTGTCAGATATGTGTACATAGCAAAAGGTGTTCAAAAAAGCTCTGTAAGCAGAAGAGGAGTCTCTCATCAAACGCTGTAGAGAGATTGACTAAAATAGGTGGGGTCCTCCAACTGTTACAATTGGAAATGTTATGAACCAATCACAAGCTTTTCTTTAAGGTCACATGGCAATCACGCACCGAGCACGCAAGGAGGCCGCACCCGACGCAATTTTGAGAAAATATATTTACCATAATATAAGTTTATTACAGTTAGAAATATATAAATGTTTAAAATATTTTAGATTATCGCTTGTTTTCATATACACTTTAAACTTATATAGATATAGTTTTGAGAAAAAACAAAATGAGGGACTGGCGTTCCCGGCGCAACACCATACATCTATGATGTAACACAGGGCCAGGGCCTCGTCGCATACGCAACGTGCAGTGGGCGTGACCCCATATGTACATGACGTAAGGCGCGGCTTGGTACTGCGTACCCTTCGCACACCAAAGTAGCAGCTGGCGCGACCACATATGTATATGATGTTACGCGGGACGCGGTGCCACGAACCCGTTAGATACGAAATGCGCATCCTTTACAAGTTTAGCAATATGGCGGATAGGATTTGCGTGCTGATGGAGCTTGGTACACTACCGGTACGGAACTTCAGTTTTCTCAAAAAAAACTAAAAAACAATATACATACTTTTTTTGGAAGACATTACATTTTTTTTTTTTTTTTTTTTAAAAGTATAATAGAGCTCCAAAATCTTACAAAAAACATTAGAAAAAATATAGGTTTTATAAATATTAAAATATGAAATTAACATTTAAAAAACCTTTGAAATTCATTGAAAAAACCATAGGTTTTACAGATGTTATAGTTAGGAATTAGCATTTTAAAAACCTTAGAAATTCACTGAAAAAACCATAGGTTTCAGGGATGTTATAGTTAGTTGGACATTTGACTCATATAAATCCAGAAACATTCGCCCATTATAGTTAGTTGCACTGGAGATGACGTCACATATTACATCACTCATGACATGGTCAGTGATATCACTGATGACATCACAGATGACATCACTGATGACATCATCCACCTGATAATCTGATGCACATACTGATGGCCTAATATAAACTTTGATACACACACTCTAAAATACAGACTACTATTTTTAAAACCATACACACAACGATGCCAGATACTACATACCACCCACTATTTCCTAGGTCTATACTTACATCCACTCACATATACATGCAGTTACTCATCAATACAGTACTATAATATGCACTCATACACCTATACATACAGTCACAGTCTGCCACTCATCCACAGAGTTACTCACACACCTAGTCAGTCATGCAAAGAATCAATCACATACCCATTTACTCATGTATACAGTTATACACACCAACTGCGTTATTTATACACACACCACATCACTTATATATGCAGATACTAGCACATACTTACTGTCTTATACAATCACTGATACAAGCAGACACTCTTTTATACATCCACTCTTCAAATAACTTACTCTCACGTATAGTCTTTTATATACTCCAAAACTCACAGATACTGCCTTAAAACATATGTAGTTACTCACACATATACCAGTGAGACATTCATTCACTCACCAACACACCCATACACACACTAACTCACCCATACAGCCCTTCCCAGATGTACTTTTGAATCCCTACAACCAGTGAATTATCCACTCAGACATGTATGCACAGAGTCACACACACCCCCACCCACCCACACAGACACTCAGGCCCTCATACAGATACTCAGACAACAAATCAATAACCCATATAGACACTCATGTAGCAACTCACCAACCCATGCAGCCGCTTATACACCAACTGAGACACTAATACAGACTTTCACACAGTTTAGTCACTAACCCATACATTCAGTAACACATGTTCAAGCACTCACTTATACAGTCAGTCACACACCTACTAAATAATCCATTCAGGGACTTGTAAATTCACTCTTTCTTCAATACACCTTGGCATAGATATATATGAAAAATATTTACCCTTTACAGAAACACACATTCACTGGATGATGTCATCAGTGATATCATCACTGATGTCATTTGATATGTCATCAGTGATGACATCAGTGATGTCACTGACCATGTCATGAGTAATGTAATATGTGACGTCATCACCAGTGCTTTGCGGGCCCGCGAGTTATAGTTAGCTCAACTAACTATGGGGCATATCAGCAACAACCGGCGATAATTATCGCTAAGCGCACTTAGCGCTAGGATAATTATCGCCGGCTAGCGTGGATTTTCATCGCTGAGATAGCATGCTATTAGCAACGCTTATCTCAAAAGCGATAAAAATCCTAGTGCTAACTGCCTAATGTGAGATTATCGCTGGAAACCCAGCAATAATCGCACAAAATGTGGTGTTAGCTTGTTGATAGGGCTCCACAAACTTAGCCATGATATCCACCTTCCATAGGATATCATGGCTAAGTCAGTCCTGAAGCAGGCGTAAGGAAAGAAGCGATAACAGGGGTTATGGCTACTTTTCTTGCCGCTATGCTTCATAGCGTGGGGCTTGATGATAGGAGAAATGTCGCTTAGCGACATTTCTCCTGTCATGTCAGGTCAGGAACGCCCGCTTTGCATCTCATTAGAGATGCAAAGCTGGACGTTAAGAATTCGTGCGCTAATGCAAGGTTTCACGCGTTAGCGTGACCTTGCTAATTAGGCGATAAAATTATCCGCTTTTTGGCCAAAAACAGCAGCAAAAGCGGCGATAATTTTCTATCGCCGCCTTGTAAATATGCCCCCATAGCGGGCGAATTTATCTGGTTTTATATGAGTCAAGTGTCCAACTAACTATAATGCCCCTGAAACCTATGTTTTTTTAAGTGAATTTCTAACGGTTTTTAAATGCTAATTCCTAACTATAACTACTGTAAAACTTATGTTTATTTCAGTGAATATATATATACAATAAAATCACTTCAATTAATCTTTTTGGTGTTTTAATTGTTCGACGAACTGGGAACTGTCACCATCACTGTCCAGGATCTGTGTTGATGGTGCTGAGGCAACAATTCTCCCTGATGCTTCAGAACCAGTTTTCCTTCCACCATGTAGATCTAATAAACGATGAATTAAATGGCAAAAATTAGAAGAGTCTCTGGTAGTAGACTTTCCAGGGTACTGGGCAGTCACCATGTGTCCCTTATTAGATGCTACTTGAAATGTTTCTTCATCAAATGGCTCATCAGATTTTCTTTTCCGCATTTTGCTAGCGAACACTTGATCTCCTTTCATAAAATCGATGTTCTTCACATGACATCTTTTGTCAGCATATGTTTTCATCTTTTGTTTATGAAACGAGTCCTTCCCACGAGTTGCATTCTCATCTTTCTCTTTCTGATTGGTCCATTGAGACAACTTGGTTGTCATTCCTCCTGAAAATCTATGTCGCAGGACTTTCACCTGTGGTCGAGGGAGGTGTTGAACAATAAGCTCTTAGAGTAGAGTTTAATACAGTTTTTAACTCGAGCTTCTCAAGAATACCATGCTGCATTGCTTTCCTGCCTACTCATAAAGCGCTCAAGATGTCAGATGGCTTGTTGCCACAGTGGTGTGCTTTATATTCAGATGCTCTAAGAAATCTCTAAACTCTCGACTGTTGGGCCATTGTTAGATTTCACTATGGTTGGAACACCCTATGTCGCAAAGATGCCATCTAGTCTCTCAATGACTCGATCTTGAGTGGTAAATGAGAGATTTTCAAGTTCATTAGTATTTGTCCACAATCACTATCAGGTGATCTCCATTGTCAAGTGGACTGAAAAAGTCAATGGCTACACTCTCCCATGAATGCTTCAGGAATTCTGTCATGTTTAAGGTGTGTTGAGTAATTTTGTAGAAAGACAGTTGGATAGATGACAGGCCTTTAATTCTGTTTAATTTTGTTTCAATGCTCTCATCGATATAATGAAACGAGACTTGGTCTTGGAGGCTTCTTTTGTGGCAACAATTTCATGATATCCTTCATGGGTTACTTCCATTATGTTCTTTCTCAGACTCTCTGGAACAAGGATTCCGGAATCTTGCAGTATAACTGCTTCCTGAGTTATGGACAGTTCATATGTGACATTTGTGATATTCACCATCACTGATGGGAGGTTGAGTGTGTTAGTTCCATGACTGATCTTTCAACTTTGGCATGTCACTATCATGGTTTGTGCCAGTGATAATCTGAGTAAACAAAATGGGAGCTGGTGTGTTTGATTTTACAATGAAGTTGATATAGGCTTCAGCCATTTTGGATGGATTACTGTGACCTTGTATAGGCACTCTGGAAGTGTAGTGACCAGGGTTCTGATCCTTCCCTGGAGGATGCACAATGTTATAATTGCACTCTTGTAATCGTAGTCCCCATCGATCAACGCGAGGAGTCATCTTCGCCTTTGGAATGCCAAATATAGTTAGTAAAGCTTCATGATTACCAGCATAAAAGTCTTTCCCTTTAGGAATACATGGAAATGTTCACAAGTCCATGCCACATCTAAACTTTCTTTTTCAGATTTTGAATTAGCACGTTCTGCTTGGGTCAAACTCCTACTCATATATGCCACAATATGCCTTTGAACATTCAGGTGTCCCCCGTGCTGTATAAGGATATCACCTAAGCCAACTGGGCTAGCGTCAACTACAACCTCTATAAATCTTCAGATTGAAGTATGTCATTTCAGTAGCATTGTAAAAGTCTTGTTAATTTTCGTAAACCTTTTCTCACATTCGTGTGACCAAAAAAATGAAACATTCTTTTTCATCACTTCTCTCAATAGAGCACTTACAGTGGCAAAGTGTTTTATATATCTGGAACAATAACTGTCATGCCAAGAAATTGTTGCACCACAGAAACATCTTGTGGGGGATCAGCATTTGACAACACTTGTACTAAGAATTTTAGCTTTGTGTTATGTAATTTATACTTACCAACATTCAAAGACAAACTTGCATCAGCAAGTAAATGACATACTTGGGTGAGATCTTTATCATGCTCTTTTTTATATAGGTCCGCAAACCAATGTGTAATCGCTGTAATTGAACACATTTATGACAAGCTGTATGATACGTCGAATGATGTCTTGAAAACGTTCTGCAGCCGATGACACAAAAACATGGTCTTTTGTATTTCTTCCAGTTCCAACTGATGATAACTTGTATTCAAATTAAGGCGAGAGAAGACCTGTGCACAATTTAATTGCGCTATCATATCAGCAATGTTTGGACCTGCGTTTTTGTTCACATGCCTTGTTTACCTGACGCATGTCAAGACATATGCGTACAGCTCCTTCACTGTCCTTTTTGAGCACTACTACTTTCGGAGTAACCCATGGTATTGCACCAGTAGAACGCTCAATGATATCCTACTCAAGTAACGATTTAAGTTATTTTTCAACAATGAAAAGCAATTCATCTATACCTTTGGGCAACAGGACAGACATCCTCATTAATATGCAACTTTACCTTCCTAGTCTTAAGTTTTCCCATACCTTGAAACAATAAACAGAATTGACTTAATATTTCATGGTGAGCCTTCATGTTGTAGTTCATGGAAAGCAGTCCCATATCAACGCCTGTGCTGAAACACCATTACAAAACAATGGGGACACCCAGAATACCATAGGACCTGGGTGAGAATTGGTACAAAACACGCTTGGTTCCAAAAGGAATTATTCAAATCCTGTAATAAGTTGTACCCGAATATCACAGATCACAGATACCTTAATTAATTAAGTTCAAGATTATTTATATAGAATCTCAAGTAAATACATTAAATGCATTCAATCATTTGACATAGTTGCTCCACAGCGAGTGGAACGTAAGTGCTGATTGGAGTGCTTTTGGGTAGATGAGGAGAGAATAGGAGATTCAAGTGAGAATATATATACAGTGAATACAAACAATTCAAATGGAGCTTGTCTAAAGATTCTTATTATGAAATGGTTTTCCACAGTTGTATACATTCTGTGTCATCTAGATGTGGACGGTATTCCTGGTCCAGGTAGATATAGTTGAAAAATGTCGATGTTTTGACTCCTAAAAGGCAGAGAGGCCAATTAATCCTTGTGAGGGGATCTTCATCAGGACGAGAAAGGAGCAATTTAAATGGTGGGTCGAAGGAAACCAATCAGTAACTGCATAGATCCATCAGTAAATTCATAATATAGTGGGTGGAATGGGGTACAAAACATTGTGGTGCCGTAGCTCCCCTTAGACCCACCATTAGTTAACAAGTGGGGAGACCTCGAAATTGGGCTGGCATTTCCAATCAAGAAAAAAAGAGGAACCTCTTCATGTTCCAGGGATAACACAAGGTGTGGATGTGCTGTAAATCTAATTGCACATCCGCTGATTAGAATAGGGTGCAAATGGGGTCACACAATGTCAAAATGAACCAAAAGTATCAGCGTCAGACACTTACCCAAAAAGTCTGTTCAATTCCAAATTAGGCAATGACTACGAGCAGTATTTAGTTTATTTGCTTATTTTCAGAATCTGCCTCAACTGGGTGATTTAATCTGAAAGATACAAGTCATCCATTAATAGGATCATAGTCAGGGTGTGATGAATTATAGTTGTCTGCCCAGGAGAGAAATTAAAATAAATACCTCAGGTCAAGCAGAGTCTCCAGATGGACAGCCTTGTCACCAATAGGTCTTGTTTGGGTGACAGCTACACCTTGCACATTCTCTCTAGAGAGCCACAAACACAGAAAGGTGAGGCTCATCTGCATGAGAGCACTCATCAGCATTCATCTGCATTCTGATGGGTCTTCCTGGGCAGGGAGGAATGGGAGTGGCTGACACTTACACTTCAAAAGGTAGTGTCCTTTCTACACACAAAATACTGATTTACCCCTCAGGGTCATCATGGCTGACAGAACAGGGCTACAAGTGATTGTGTGGACTTCCGAGGCCAGCCTTCAATGTCATCGCCACTTCAAAGGCAATTTTGCGTATAAGTACTGGGTCCCTGACCCGGACAAATCCGATACTTCTAGATATTCAACTGAACCCCTGTCAGAAGGACTGCTATGCTGCTAAAAGGACTCAACTGGTCTGCTTTTCTGGAAGGACTGCTTTTCTGCTTGTTGTCCTGATTCCTGCTGCTCTCTGACTCTGCTGAAGGAGAGCTGGACTCCGCCTTCCCTTCAGGTGATCTCCAAGAGCTTGCTGGCTTGCTTCCTGTTTTCTGAATTCTCAGAGATACAAAAGCTTCCTGCAATCCTGCAGGTGCTGCTGGACTCTGCCTTCTGTGAGTCCTACCCTTGCCTTAGGTGCCCCCTCAACGTTCTGGGCATCAAAAGTGGGTTCTGCAGCTTCTTTGCTACAAAATTGATGCATCGTCACCACTGTCCTGATCAGGATCAACACAGAGCCCTTCGATGCCAATGCAGTGCCAATCTGGAGACTGCCATGCGCGGCTCAATGCGGATGTGGAATCTGACTTGCAGGCCCGACTTTGGCTCATCGATCGAACTGTGAGGTTCGATGATGATGCAGCTCCGATCCAAGGTCCTGACCGCAAGGCTCATCTGCAACATGTCGAACCATCTGCATGAGTAGGAACCGATGCATTGCTCTCACTGCATGGGAAAGATCAACGCATTTGTTGCTTGCAACCAGGAAAGGTACTATGTTCGCCCAGGCCTGCATGAATCCTGTAGCTGGCCCGCACCTCCATTAAGCTTAGCCCGAACTTTGACTTTGCCCCGGTCCAGTGCTACCTAAAGTAACCTTTTTAGTGCTACTTACTTCTAAGTGCTTTACTGCATGTTTGTTGTTTCGGTCTTATTTTACTCAGATAAATATTCTCTATTTTTCTGACTGTTAAGTTGAGTCTTTTTGTGGTGTTTTTACTGTGTGGTTGTATTAGTTATTGCACAAATACTTTACACAATGTCTTCTAAGTGGAGCTGGTCTGCTCTGTGCCAAGGTACCAGACAGTGAGCATGGGATAATTTAGGATTGCGTCGTGTCTTACCCTGGATAGAATGATGGCACCTTTTAGGACAGGGTGTATACCTCTGCAAATTAGAGACCCATTGTCTAACAGCACTCATGCTCCCAACTGTTTTATGATGTGATTACACCTTAAGCATTTTTTATCGTAATTCTTTGAATCCTAACTGCTTCAGCGCATATCATGGGTTCCCTATAGCCCGGTATGACTCATCCTTCTGGTGCATGAAACTTCTGGAACATCATTTTTAGAAAATCCTTCTGTAAATAAGTAAAACCAAAGGTTCTAAAGTGCAATGGATCCGTGGGACAACCCACGCACCAAAACATGGTGACATTGTGACAGAGCTCTAAGGGTATTCTGTCTTTTAACCATATACAAGTTAATTCATGTGTCACGATCGATCTATGGAACAAACAGATGCAGGGGACACACATCCCTCTAAACGTGAGAGTAGCACACAGGGCTCCAGCCATTAGTTAGGCAGTGTAAAGTTATCCTAAGTATGTATTCTCAAGGTAGGAATGGTGGTGAAGTAAGGTTAAGTCTACTGCTTAAGGGTTCCAGGAGAATGTGGAGGTACAAAATATTGAGTAAGGAATATTGAGTTACCAGAAGAGCCAAAATGTCAATGACCAAAATATTGACAAGTAAGTAAATCCATCGAGGTATAGGTTTATTATACTGTACTCCATATATGCATACCTTGATGATATGTATATCTTCAAGGTGCAGAGCTGTGGAGTTTACAATTGTAAATATACTGCCCTAAACATAACTACCTCATCGATATTGTTTGTGGCCCTGGATATTTTGGCTATGATATCCTAGTAACGCGATATTCCCTACTCGACATTCCAGACTACAGCCCAGGAGAAGGTTCTGCTGCTGCTTCCGTTGTGTCTGCCGCATTCATTGAATCTTATAAGCTGCGGAAAGAAAACCACCCCCGACCTGGCTGCAGTTGGTTGGTGTGACTGTTTTAGCATCCAGTAACGTTTGTGTGTGCTTCTATTTCAAACCGAGTTTCTGGAATGTATCTGCTCATTTTAAAGGCCTCCTGTCATAATAATGTATTGCCACAAGTATTGAAAAACAGAAATGTGTGTTAAATATAAATTACATCTCAGGACTGTGATTTCACCGATCTATACGGATAGGTAAAATTGAACTAAAATAAAAAAAAAAATTCCTACAAAATAATTGTTATTGCTCAACTATATGTACTAAAGTTAAAGAACGTAATATAAAAGAATCATTTAAATGCAGGTGCTCAATTTTTTTATGCAGCAGAAGAAAATAACGACATGCATCATATCATAATTGGTGAGTAAACAATAATTGTGAAATAATAAAGAAAACAAGCTGCAAGTTTAGTCCATGGTGGGTGCAGCCCCGTTGTTGCCATGAATGTGTGCCCATGTACATGGCACACTGGTTTTGCTTATGCAGTAACGTGATACTATGCAATGCTGGCTGTTTTGGGAACTTGTCTGTGTATTTTGAAATGTGCCTACCAATGTCCACGCTCCAAGGCCAGAGTAGGCTCTTCTGTAGCCCCATTTTCCTAATTATACTTAATGGCGCGTGAGCAGCTGAAGGTGGAAATAGCTATGGCTTGTGGACGCATACATAATGGTGAACATGACCCTTCTCATTATGCTAAAGGTGATTTGTTGTCCTCATACAACATGCTAATTCTAAGGCAATCATACCAAACAGCGCTCTCTGCATCTGTACTTGTCTTCGGAGACATATGTGCCTGCCCAGCAGAGACCATGTGCTGTGTATCGATCCTGTCATGAAGCTGATGCTTGAGGTCGTTTGGATAATTGGGTGAGCGGAATTGTCTTATTCTGGAGTATGTGGAGTGGAACGGATGTTTATGCAAAATCCTGAATTCCATCGTGCCAGGAAAAGTCACAGAATAATGATGTAAAAATCAATCATAATATACAGATGACCTCGTGCGAAGTGGTGCATCACTATTTTTGCCTCCTCCCTCTTTCAAAATCCATAGCTGATGAGAGAATTTAATGAGGTCATTAGTTACCGAGCAGCAGCGTCCTATTCCTAAAGGATGCTCATTAGAGGCCCCTCGCATTTGTTTTTGTTATTTGGAATATAGTGACCATTACCCTAAGTGGCGCGAGCAAGGGAATGCTACGGGGTCATACTAAAGATGTTCACAAAGCTCAAAACATTTTCCCATTGAGTTTCAGCCATAACTTAGGACAAATGTGAATGGACTTTGAAAATACTCCACTATGACTGCAGAGCAGCTGACCAGAATATAATTTTTGTTTAATTTGTAACTCTCAGTGCTTGTAAGAATCTTTCCCGCACCAGACCACTTTACAACCTCATATATGTGTTCATTAATACAGACATTATTACAGATTTTTATGCATGTTTATGAATAGGCAAGGGAGATCAGATTTGGCCAGGTGAGATGGACTGAAGCATTTAGCTGCAGGCTTGAGAAGGGGAGGGCGCCGACCAGCCGACATGTACCTGCATGGGTCGGAGGAGCAGCCATGCCCTGCTGGTTGGGCTTTGGGCATGCGGGCAGCTGGAGGACATTGGCTGACAGGAGACTTTGGATCTTTTTGTGCCCCCCCCCCGGCTTGCACCATTGGGGGTGAGGTTGGAACCTGGAATACATATGCCTGAGGACACCCCATGCGACCGCCCTCTTAGTTGTATTGGCCCCACAGCCCCTCCCCCCGGTAAACTAAGCACAGCATCTCCCCAGAGGAGGGGCCTGCAGGTGTGGTGATATTTCTGCTGGCTGCACTGGCTGGCTTGGCTTTGCGACCTCTGCAAGGCTTCCGTCTCTGCCCATTCACACTTCACAAATGGGTGCCACCCAATGGGGACGACTGCTCTAAAGACAGGATTATCTTGTTACACCCACTGCTGGCTTTGGTGCACGGTGGCGGATAGAGTGTGGTCACCTGCAATACTCCTACATAATCCTTGTGGTACTACATCAAACCCTCACTGGGCAGATGGAATGGGAAGAGTGGTTTGGTCCAGAGGGCCATGACCACAATAGGGGCCCCAGCATCTGTTTGTGTGGAGCTAACCCTGCAGGATGAGAAATGCTGATAACTGGCATACTAAACTGTCTTCTGAGCCCCGTCATTGCTCAAGAATGACTGTCAGGTCCCCAACAAAGAGGTCACATGTCAAGAAAGGTATCCAGTATAAGAAGAAAGGAATGATGGTGGCAGTGTTGTCAAAACTGTGTAAACAGCATTTGGTGCTAGGTCGAATGCAACATGGCGGCAGAGCGTTCCTTAATCAGAAACGGGTTAGCGCTCTGGTTGATTTGGCAGATTTGCGTGATACAGGTGAGGCGCGCGGAGAGCTGCGCACTTCACCTGAACTGTGAGAGGAGTAGGAGGTTACTTCAACGCGTCGCGTTAGTCAGGGAAAAGAATCTACGCGTCGCGAGAATTCTGAGGAGAATTTTTGAGTTCGAAGACAGCCAGCAAACCCAAGTAAGACTGTTCCAATTTCTACCAGAGAAAACGTTCCGAACTTAGCAACAGCGGAAGTTTGGCAGAAGCACCGGTTCTAGTGAACGAGTGCACAGCGTTCAAAGAAGTCAGCACAAGTACAAGAGTAGCGCCAGCTATTAGTACGAGTTAGAGTCAGCTCAAGTCTAGAATATAAAAGGTATAAGGTACACTAAAGCAGTTCCGAGTGAATTCCGATTCCTGACAATAAGATACCTTAGGGAGCGGAAACTCTTGAGGGCAGAATACAAATGACACAGAATAGTATGGACTAAAACTACAGTGAAGCAACAGTAGTTAGAGAATAAGAAATACTTATAAAAGGTGAAGAAGAATAAGAAAATTAACCAAGGCTTCCGTTCTCTGTCCTGTAAGTGAGTCTAGAGGAAAAGACAAAAGAGAGGTCAGGAAGGGAGAAAGAAATATAATAACACAAGTTATTTATCTTACAGTGAAAAAACATTAAGAACAGAAGAACGAGTAGCTTAGAAGAGAAGCAAAGGCACACAGCACCAGGGTGGGTACAATAGAGAATAAGGAAAGGTCAAGGTAGGAAGAGAAGGGAAGTAGAAAGTGATTTACATGTAATTGTTTATATACAGCTCACGAGCAACAGCAAGAGCCAGAGAAAAGATAGACTTCATAAGAAGAAGAAGAAAGGAAGACCACCAATGTGTGCATTCTCTTCTCTGTCCAATTCCCCTTTCCCCCTTGGGGCTCTTCTGGCTACGCATTTAGATTGTGTGGAGGCCGGGGAGTTCGGAGGAGGAATTGGGAGCTTGCGTCATACTGCTCCTGTGTCAACGGCCAGCAAGAGAAGAGCTGGTTCTGACAGAGTGAAGTGCCCACGAGGTATAAGGCACCTGAGCAGAATGGCAGAAGGTTTGGATTTAAAGAAGCTGGGGAACATTTTGGATGAGATACAAAGAGAATTAATTACCGTTAGAGAAGAAAACAGGGAACTCAAAAAGGACACCACAGAATTGGCGCAAAGAATAGGGAGTTTGGTTGCGGGAGATGAGTATAAGATATCTTCCCCAGTTTTGGGTTCATTTGAGGAAGCAGCTCCGTCCCAGTCAAGGGTAAACACACAAGTAATACATTCTTTATCCCCGGTGATTCCCCTAGCACCTCCAGAACGCTTTAGTGGAGACCCCCAGAAGGCCCAAGTCTTTTTAACACAATGTTCCTTGCACTTTATGTGCAGACCAGCATTGTTTCCAGATGCGCAGTCTCGAGTGGCATTTATCCTATCCTACCTAAGTGGGGATGCCTCAGCTTGGTCAATGCCTTTGGTCACCAGAAACGACCCTGTGCTATTCAATTTAGAAGACTTCAAGAAAGAGTTCATGCGAATTTTTGACCGTCGGAAGGTGTCTCAAGCTACCGACAATGAACTTTTAGAGATCCGACAAGGAAACAGAGAGTTAGTTGCATACTTGGCACAATTCAACAAGTTGGTGTTAGAGACGGAATGGCCAGAGAACAAACGAGCCGCAGTATTTTATCGGGGGCTAAAGGATGAATTAAAAGATGCCTTAGCGCAAGTTCCCAATCGTCCAACAGACATCTCTGCTTTGGTGGATCTAGTGTTGGAGATTGATTTTCACCAGAGCGAGAGAAGAGGCGAGAAGAAACGAGATTATCGACCCAGTGTACCGCGTTTTAATAGAGCCAGATATGAGCCTCACAAGGAGCATGATACAAATCGCGGAATTGAGCCCATGCAAATAGGAACTATCCGCGGACCTCTTACAAAGGAGGAGAAGGAGAAAAGGCGGAACAATAAATTGTGTCTCTATTGTGGAGGAAGTGGGCATTTTGTTCGAGATTGCCCCAAAAGGCCCAAGACGCAGTCGGCGGAAAACGCCACGCGCCACCAGTAGCTGAAGTTGGACTGGTGGTTGCAGAAACAAATTCAGCTCCAAAGAATCATGCTTTGGCAAATACTTTACAAGCAGCCGCTCCTCATTTGGTGATATCTGTCACTCTGAGCTATCGAGAACAAAAGAGGAATCAGATAGCTGTGATGATAGACTCGGGAGCGACAGGTAATTTCTGCGAGTTACAATTCGCAGGGAGAATTGGATTACTAGCAATCCAAAAGGAGAAGAGTGAGCCCGTCAGAGCAGTAGACGGTACCAATCTGTCATCAGGCCCCATAGTGAGTCACACAGAACCAGTGCATCTAGAAACCACAGAAGGTCATCATGAAATATTACAATTCAATCTAATAGACGCCCCACAGTTCCAATTGATCTTAGGGTTACCTTGGCTCACGGAGCATAACCCCACCATAGATTGGGCCGCAAGAACGATAACCTTGAACTCGGATTACTGCAAGGAAAATTGTTTCAAAGACTGCAAAATTGGAATAAAAAAATCTCCTGCTTATCATTTAAGTGAAAACGAAAATTCAGTTTGTTTGATAGACACGGTAACCTTACCCAAAAAATATAGAGAATATCAGGATGTCTTTAATGAAGTTGAAGCAAAGAAATTACCTCCTCACAGGGAGTATGATTGTAAAATAGACTTGGAACCTGGAGTGAACTTACCCTGCAGTAGAATTTATGCTTTGACCGAACAAGAAGATAAACATTTAAAGAAGTATCTGGCGGAATACCTAGAGAATGGATTCATTCGACGTTCGCAGTCTCCAGTATCTTCCCCTTTGTTTTTCATTCCAAAGAAAAATGGAGAATTACGCACGTGCATAGACTACAGGGCAATAAATCGAATAACAATCAAGAACCGTTACCCTTTACCTCTGATTTCCACTCTTCTGGACCAGGTGAAAGAAGCTAAAATCTATATCAAGCTTGATCTGAGAGGAGCTTATCACCTGGTCCGAATCAGAGAAGGTGATGAGTGGAAGACAGCATTTAGAACTAAGCAAGGTTTATTCGAATACCAGGTGATGCCATATGGGCTATGCAACGCGCCAGCTGCATTTCAACATTTTATAAATGATGTATTGAAGGATTGCATAGATCAAATAGCAATCGTGTATATTGACGACATACTGATTTACTCGACAGAAGTAGAGACACATGAAGAACATGTCAAGAAGGTACTACAAAGACTTCGTGAGAATGGGTTATTTGTCAAATTGGACAAATGTGCATTTGATGTAACCACAGTCGAGTTCTTGGGATTTGTACTTGCTCCTGGAGAAATCACCATGGATGAACATAAGATAAAGGCTGTGACTGAGTGGAAATCCCCTACCTCAGTTAAAGAAATCCAAAGTTTCATAGGATTTGCCAACTTCTATAGAAGATTTATTCAGGATTTCTCAAAAAAGTTAATCCCAATCACTCGTTTATTGAAGAAGGGAGTTCCTTTCCAGTGGGATGCTGAAGCAGAGGCAGCATTTGTACAATTAAAGAAGGATTTCACCACAGCACCTATTTTGTTGCATCCAGATCCTGCAGAACCATTCTTTGTTGAAACAGATGCGTCGAATCTGGCCTTGGGAGGAGTGTTATCGCAGATACACAAGACTACGGGCCAGCTCCATCCAGTGGACTTCCGCTCTTGAAAATTAACACCTCCAGAAATTAATTATACAATCACTGAAAAAGAATTACTGGCCATTAAGGATGCTTTCAAGGAGTGGAGGCATTATTTGATGGGAGCTCGGCATGTAGTAACAGTGTATACTGATCACCGAAATTTGAAGTTTTTAAAATCAGCCCGAACTTTAACTCCCAGACAGCTACGCTGGTCCTTGTATTTCTCTGAATATGATTTTGTAATTACTTTTCGACCTGGAACCCAGAATGGAAAGGCGGATGCCCTATCTAGATTAGAGACGGAAGGAGTCACGGAAAAGGTTTTGGATCAGGCAATAATTCCAGCGGAAAAAGTGATCAATGCCGTTTTGCAAGAAACCGTTGAGAATCAAGTGAAAGAAGATCCTTTGAGTTGCGAAGAGATGCGGGGTTGGTTAAAAGAAGATTCCAAAAGAGAAATTCGAGAAGGACTACCCTATCACCATGGAGCATTATACTTGCCCACTCCAGAGATGCAATTAAAGGCTTTAAAAGAATGTCATGATAGCATCTTATCAGGACACAAGGGAATTAACAAGACTAAAGAATTGGTGCGCAGACGATTCTGGTGGCCAAACATGATCAAGGATATACATCAGTATGTAGCGACTTGTGAGACTTGTGCAAGAGGAAAATCAGAAAGGAAACGTCCACAAGGCCTGTTACAGCCCTTGCCCACCCCTCCTTTTCCCTGGCACACTGTGACCTTAGATCTCATAGTAGATTTACCCTCTAGTCATTGTTATGATTCCATTCTAGTGTGTGTGGACGCCTTTACAAAAATGGCACATTTTGTGCCCTTGAAGGGGGTACCATCTGCCAAGGTTTTAGCGGATGCTTTCAGCCAGCATGTAGTTCGTGCACATGGCATACCTAAGGTTTTGGTGTCAGATAGGGGCTCTTAGTTTCTGTCTCATTTCTGGAAGGCATTCACCAAGCGTTTAAACATAGAGAATCGATACACCACTAGTTTCCACCCAGAGTCAGATGGGCAAACAGAACGCACGAATCAGGAACTGGAGCAATATCTGAGATTGTGTCTTTTAGAACAGGAGGGAGATTGGCCCGATTATTTATGGGCAGCAGAATTTGCACATAATAACACTACAAATGCTTCGACTGGTTACACTCCATTCTTTCTGAATACTGGTAGACATCCACAACATTTCTTAAACTTCCAAGAAGTGGGTGTTCCAGCAGTATCCAATTGGGTAGAACAACTGACACAAGTCCATAGTAGAGCTATCAAAAATCTAACAGAAGCGAAGGCAAAATACAAACACTACGCAGACAAAAAGAGAAGAAAGGAACCAGAATTGTTAGTGGGAGACAAGGTTTGGTTAAATACAAAAAATATCAGATTAAAAGGGGTTAGGAAGTTCCAACCACGATATATTGGACCTTATCCAATTACGAAAAAACTCAGCACCTTAAATTATCAGCTAAAATTACCTAAGAGGTTGCGTATACACCCAGTCTTTCATGTTTCTTTATTAAAGAAGGCAGAACCAGAAGTTAGATTGAGTAAGACCCCAAAGCCAATTCAAACTGAGAAGGGAGATGAGTTTGAAGTTCAACAGATTTTAGACTCTAAACTGCAAAATGGAAAGTTGTATTACTTACTAGATTGGAAGGGTTATGGTCCGGAGGAAAGATCCTGGGAGCCAGAGTCTGAAGTTAATGCTCCACGACTAGTAGCAGAATTCCACAGAAGATTTCCAAACAAGATCCAGAAGGAAGGAAGATCTTTGAGGGAGGGTACTGTCAGGTCCCCAACAAAGAGGTCACATGTCAAGAAAGGTATCCAGTATAAGAAGAAAGGAATGATGGTGGCCGTGTTGTCAAAACTGTGAAAACAGCATTTGGTGCTAGGTCGAATGCAACATGGCGGCAGAGCGTTCCTTAATCAGAAACGGGTTGGCGCTCTAGTTGATTTGGCAGATTTGCGTGATACAGGTGAGGCGCGCGGAGAGCTGCGCACTTCACCTGAACTGTGAGAGGAGTAGGAGGTTACTTCAACGCGTCGCGTTAGTCAGGGAAAAGAAGCTACGCGTCGCGAGAATTCTGAGGAGAATTTTTGAGTTCGAAGACAGCCAGCAAACCCAAGTAAGACTGTTCCAATTTCTACCAGAGAAAACGTTCCGAACTTAGCAACAGCGGAAGTTTGGCAGAAGCACCGGTTCTAGTGAACGAGTGCACAGCGTTCAAAGAAGTCAGCACAAGTACAAGAGTAGCGCCAGCTATTAGTACGAGTTAGAGTCAGCTCAAGTCTAGAATATAAAAGGTATAAGGTACACTAAAGCAGTTCCGAGTGAATTCCGATTCCTGACAATAAGATACCTTAAGGAGTGGAAACACTTGAGGGAAGAATACAAATGACACAGAATAGTATGGACTAAAACTACAGTGAAGCAACAGTAGTTAGAGAATACGAAATACTTATAAAAGGTGAAGAAGAATAAGAAAATTAACCAAGGCTTCCGTTCTCTGTCCTGTAAGTGAGTCTAGAGGAAAAGACAAAAGAGAGGTCAGGAAGGGAGAAAGAAATATAATAACACAAGTTATTTATCTTACAGTGAAAAAACATTAAGAACAGAAGAACGAGTAGCTTAGAAGAGAAGCAAAGGCACACAGCACCAGGGTGGGTACAATAGAGAATAAGGAAAGATCAAGGTAGGAAAAGAAGGGAAGTAGAAAGTGATTTACATGTAATTGTTTATTTACAGCTCACGAGCAACAGCAAGAGCCAGAGAAAAGATAGACTTCATAAGAAGAAGAAGAAAGGAAGACCACCAGTGTGTGCATTCTCTTCTCTGTCCAATTCCACTTTCCCCCTTGGGGCTCTTCTGGCTACGCATTTAGAATGTGTGGAGGCCGGGGAGTTCGGAGGAGGAATTGGGAGCTTGCGTCATACTGCTCCTGTGTCAACGGCCAGCAAGAGAAGAGCTGGTTCTGACAATGACATTCTAGGAGCCGCCAAGCACATATCAGACTGAGGTGACCCCCACGTTGGGGGCAGATGGAAACAAAATTAAGTCAATGTTGAAAGCTATGCAAGAAAGCCTGATCTCCATTGACTCTGAAATTAATGCCCTGACATCCCACATTGACTCCAACTCCAGGAAGCTGGATAAGCATGAAGACCGACTCACAGAGGCAGAATGACAAATAACCACAAGAAAGAACTAGCTTACCATGAAGAATGTGAATCTCCAAAACATGGAAAATATCTTCTGTGTCAGTGCTGCTGAAGATTTGGATTTAGAGGTACGATCCTGCCGCAGCAACATTCACATCCTGGGCATACCAGAGCTGACCAACACAGGCTGAATGGAAGACTATGTGGAAAAATTGCTTTTGGAATCAGTTGGCATGGATATTGTTTCCAAGCTACTGGGGGTGAAAATGGGGCATAGGCCCCTGGCTGTGAGGCCTGTCCCAGGTGCCCCGGCCTGGCCAGTTTTAGCTTGCCTGGTGAGCCTCAGTGATAGGGACATAGCGCTCCACCTGGCTCGGGAGAAGAGAAAATTGTCATTTGATGGCTATGACATATTGCCATACCCAGAATTCAAAGCTGCTGTCAAGGAAGTTCCTGCCCATCATGCAACAGTTGCTCAAGGCCATCCTTCATATGCCTTGTTGTACTAGGTCCGGCTGATGGGAACACTGGAAGGAAGACAACACCTTTTTCATACTCCCCAGAGTGCAGCTGATTTCATAGAAAACCTCACTTGCAGATCACAGTGGGACAGAGTGATTTGAGACTGTGAGAATTCACTATTATGGCAGAATGGCTGAGAATAACCTGGTGGCACCACATCCCGACGATCGCTTTTGGTGACATGTTCCATCTTCTTATATCTTACTTTCCCTCCCCGGTTTAAGCATGTCATTCCTTCCTATTACTAATATCAGTGAGTGGAGACAAGGCTTATATGATCCCTATACCTGCTGTTCAGCTGGATACTTCACAGGCATGACCGATATCACAACCTTAGCACCTGCTAAATAAGTGAGTTGGGGAACCCTTTTCACCTCTCTGGTGATTTCCAGGGGTAATAACTGTATTGTTCTGTTGATTACTTATTCCTTCTACTGTATCCTTTACGTGTTAAATAAGGAGAGGTTTGTATGGGAAAGAAGATGGTAAGTGCCCTGAGGGGGTTGGGCCATCAGTGTGGGAGAGCTTGCGTGGTTTGGGTTCTTGTAATAGACACACAAACACTACATGGCATACTTGTTACCAGCAATGGCAGAATCGGAAACATGCTGTAGACACTAAATATGACAGCATCGGAGGTCCTAATCTTTAGACTGATCCCCCCACTATGTCAGCTCCTGACAATGCAAATGCAGCAATGGTGAAGTCTGTGTCCTGGAATGTACTGGGTCTGGGAAACCGCTGAAAAAAGCAACAGGTGCCAGCTTTTCTGGATAGGCACAATGTCTGTGTAGTTCTTCTACAGGAGACCCATTTTGATTTGCGCTCTGTCCATGCATTTGCAAATGATGCAGATCACGCATTTGCTTGTTCTCTTACTCTGCGTAAGGCCCGGGGAGTAGCAATCTTATTTAAGAAGGGCTCCCCCTTTACTGCTGTAATGGCCCACACAATTGGCCAAAGTTGGTACATAGTATAATTAGTAAAATGGGGAACACTCCCAATGAAGTACTGGGTTTTTAAAGCCCAGCGGTGCAGGGGAACACACCCTAAGACTTCGGGTTCTTCCTGTTTCAGACCTACAGAAACACAGAGTCTTCTGGGTGAAGTCAAAGATCAGTTTATTGGCTGCAGACCAATTACAGGTATCCGAGAAGTACAACACAATGTATGTTCTCAGGAGACTGCTTAAACTTACAGAAACGGCCTTCTCCTTATATACAAAATATCATGCTTCAGGCACACATTCCTAGTTTTACGATATGGTCATCCACATGTATTCATTACAAACGAAAAGGCAGAGTCATGATGACCATCCCACATTCCAGTTAAGCCAGCCCACAATTATTTACCCAGCGAGGCTCAGATCCCACATCAGATATCAACAGGCCCCAATAAACACGGGCATCTCCTGTTTGTAAAACAAGCCATAAAGCAGGAAGAGTCAGGTGTGAAAGAGATTAGCTGGAGGCTTGTGTGGGATGAAAAGGCTTTATGGTGTGTCAAACCCTGATGCTAATCACAGGTGGCCGTAGGACGGGGAGCTCGTGGGACCGGACTGACCTGGGGCAGCGGAGCCAAGCTGCACAGGTCACAGAGAAGTCAAATAGAGAGCACATGTAATCTGAAGGCCTGTGCTTGTTCGTAATGTGTAGCCTATGTGAGGGCAACCATAAGATGGCCACCGCTCCAAGATGGATCCCACGAAGTCAATGTATAATATCGTATACACAGTGCATTTATCGATAAAACGTTATGCAAGGCACTTGTATATACTGCATTGGCCATTCGCGGTTTGCTAATACCGGAATAGACAGGGGTAGGGCCCTGCCTCCTACGCGGTCCCAAATTTTAAAGTACCACAGACCCTCCTTTTGCCCTTACATAGGCAATAACTATGCTCATATTAATCCGTGTCCAGGTCTATGTTCATGAAGCCATGGAGATGTTGCTGTAGCATCATCCTATTACTTAGCTCGTCCCTCGATACAGGTTTCCTTACACATAATGTAGCACAGAGGCCACATATCGCAGGAGCACACTGTATGCACAGACAGAACAGGAAAAGGATGGCTAAGATCATTCCAATGACCATCAGAATCTTCCAACCCCAGGCAGATATCAGTTCCCAGAACCACCCCACCAGTGACCAATCTCCTTTATCCACGTGTATAGATTCGGATATTTTATGCAGTTTGGAGATGGCTTGATACACTGTTGGAGCGTTATCTGGTATGAAAATGCAACAACTAGATTGGATGACCTTACATACCCCACCGCGGTCTGCAAGTATGACGTCTAGAACCATGCGGTTCTGCAAAGTCATGAGGCGATCCGCTTGGAGCTCAGCTGTCAAATTACCAAGGGCACCAGCCATTACATTAACAGTGGATTCAACCACACGAGTCAGTTGTCTCAGGTTCCTACTATTGACCATAGGTCCCCAAAACGGCAGGAAACCCAAAAAGAAGTCCCCTGCTTCCTGACCGGCAGTATCCTCCTTACTAACCACGCCTCTTACAACTCTGGTCTTGTGATAATCGGAGGCAGCAGTAAATGTCGGCGGTAGCAGATTTGCAATATAACATGTGCCCGAGAAATCAGGGGGCAACCATGTATATGCTCGGTCATTGCAGACAAAATATGTACCCTTGGCAGCCAAAAACGCAGGGGAAAACTGTGATGGAAAAGTGTACGTTTCAGTACAGTCACTTTTCCCCAGTTGAGCTCTTGGATTCTGACCATTACCTTGTAAACAGAACCGACCTATGTGGGGTACAACCCAAATTGGGGATGAGATTTTTCGCTGCCTTTCACCCAGACTAATACTATACCCCGTCGCGTTCTACCCTACATAAGCTCGCAATTCATCCTTGGGAATAGATGAGTATGTGTCGATATCTCTGCTCATATCGGCGACTCCTTTCATTAAGGCTTTATTATTGGTGCTAGGTCTGATGGAACGCGGTTGCCGCGGGGAGTAGGCATCTAATGCAAAAAGGAACATGGTCTGGAATGCCCATGATGATCCATTGTAGCTAAACGGCAGCACTAGATATGGGATACCCTTATTAATGGTATGTGGCATTAAACCACACACCCAGCAATTGGTTGTATTCATGACTAGTTGGTGCTGGTGCAGGAGCTGAATAAACGAGTTGTTTACGAACTCTGATCGTCTAGCTTGTTCGTGTTCAGGCAGAGGGTGGAAAGAGTGTAAGGAGACAGTAGGAGGAGATATAGGCTGTTCAGTGGGTGCAGATGGCACTTGAGAGGAGAAGAATACATAGCCTACAGTAAACACCATCATACTACATAGTATAAACAAACATAATAATATAAAACGTTTGCTCTTCATTATTCTACATATTTTCGTTTTAAAGTTCATTTCCTCAGCGGGTCTCTCCATCTTGAAAAACTCCATCCTCTAATCGTGCCGCTTGCGGCGGGTGAGTATCTTCTGCTAAGGAGTACGCCTGCCAGTCCAGGGAACGCCCTAGACCAACCAGAACCGTTGACCTAACGTCTTCGGCCTGTACCCCAAAGTCTTGGCACCGCGACCCTGCGGCTGAACCCGGATGGTGGTTCGAAAAACAAAAAATCAAAAAGTCCTTCAGATGGGAGAGCTATAATATCAAAAAATAGTAAGGGAAAGGAATTTGTATTTGTCCATAGGCCTTGGTCTCAGGTTGTATCGGTTTCTGCCAGGTACTGTCTGGAATTGAAACAAGAGTTCAGGCTCTGTGGTGTCCAATCGAATTGACGGTGGCACAGCTTCTTGCGAAATATCGTCACTCTCTTGTTCTGAAGTTGTGCCTCTTACGCGTGCATCACTAAATGGTACAAAACGAGGTACAGTGTCTGTTTCAGAATCAGCGATACCCTCCTGGACCCACTGGTCATATGGTAGAGGCAAAGGGATCCGTTTACAGTGGGCGCCGTGAATCCAATTCTTTTTCCCTTTTACTCGAACCGCTGATCTTGTCGACAGAAGTTCGAGGTGAGGGCCGATCCAACGGGGCTCATCGTTGCTCTTTCGCTGGAAATTCTTCACGAGAACCCACGTGCCAGGGTCGATAGGGTGTCCTGGAGCTTCAGAGGCCTGGGGGAGAGTATCATGCACCTGCTGGTGTAAAACACGCAATTTAGCCGTCAATTCGTACAAATAGTCAAGCAGTACTGGATGTTCGATTTCGCTGAATTTTGTCGGTCTTGGAACACCCCATACATTGGCCAGGCGGCCAAAAATGACCTCATATGGACTAAGTCCCACTCGTGAATGCACAGTCATTCTGGTGGATAGGAGTGCTAAAGGCAGAGCGTCAGGCCATTTAAGACCGGAGCTTGCCTGGATTTTGGCCAGCTTGAGCTTCAGGGTGCCGTTGTAGCACTCTACTAATCCAGCTGATTGGGGGTGATTTGCAGCGTGAAATTTTTGCTTTATCCCTAATCCCTCACATACATTCTTCATCACTCGACCCACAAATTCACTCCCATTATCACTCCATACCATTCTTGGCATTCCAAACCTAGGAAAAAATTCTTTCACAAGGGCTTTGGCTGTGGATAAAGCAGTGTTGTCTTTTAGGGCAGTGGTTCCCAAACTTTTGACTCCTGAGGACCCCCATTGAGTCACTACTGGGAGCCGGGGACCCCCAAGCAATTTGTATGATTTAAATGTTTCGAATATTAAAACAGTAATAAAAAAAAAAAACACACATGTGCACACAAAACAAATACTCAAATTACTAAGGATTTTAGCATTTTACATTGAAAGAATTTTCAAAAAATTAAAACTTTTAATGGGAAGGTTGGTGCTGCATCTCCATGACTAACTTTTTAATGGTTGGTTTTATTTTGCAGTACTAGTCTCCTGCTCCTGCCAAGGCCAGACTGGAAACCCAAAGCAGCCGTGGTAAATGTTTTCAGACCAGTCTCCATACGGTGCACACCAAGTGCAGTGAGTGAGTCTGATCACTACAAAGGGGACTTTGGGAAGTTCTCCCCCCAAGAAAATTTAGGAAACAATGGTGCATTCTACAACACATTTATCATTATATACTGAATTGTATTAGCTTTTAAAGAATAGTAAATGATGACCTTACTATGCACCAGGATACAACAATCTTTGTAGGGCTTATTCAATGATTACCTTATTATCACCCTCCAACAGTGCCTCTCATCTCTCCATAGCCCCTCTGTCACATGAATTTCATTTGTTTTATAGCATCTCTCATACCATTGTAGGATGTCAGAGCACCTTACATCACACACATAGAGAGACAATGAATCATACGTGTAAATCATGTATAGAAAATGTTACATAAGGCAAAGGGGACTACAAGGTGTAGGATTCACATGTCATTCATACTGTTTGGCATTTTTGAAGAGTGCTTGGTCTGGAGAAGCAGAATCCCAGGATTCAGAACACAACACAATGGTTAGCATTGACTTTAACAATAAAAATGTATTTCCACCCAAATAAACCTTTTTAGCAGCATCAGGCTAATGAAAGACTGTGAAAAACATAAGTTACTAACTTGTACCATGCAGTTTGCAAGCATCTCTTTGATGATAGTTTATAAATCACTGTGCTAGATTACGGTTGTCACTTATGAACTGCGCAGTAACAAAAGAATCTATGTGACAAAAGCAGTAACCCACTGACCTATACACATAAAATACTGTTTTTTAAAATGCATGGTACACATTCTTTGCTGTAGGCATATTAACCTCTTGTGCTACGTTAGATAAGTCAAAGCTGCCACTGGACAAAACTCTCATCTCTCTCCAGCAGGTACATTAATCACTAGCGTTATCTTGACACTTTTATTGTTGCTCGAAAACTGCTAATTATACAGGGAACTTTGCAGTGCTTTTAAAACTGCTGCCTGAGGACCCCCTAGGAATGTGTCAGGGACCCCTGGGGGTCCGCGGACCACAGTTTGGGAAACACTGTTTTAGGGGATATGCTTCTATCCATTTTGAAAAAGCGCAAACAACAACCAGTACATATTTCAAGTTGTTGCACCTTTCCATGTGGATAAAATCTAGCTGCAAAACCTCAAATGGATATGATGGAGGCGCAAAATGACCAGCTGGAGTTGGGGTCCCTCTACCAGGGTTATATTTCAAACATACCATACAATTCTTGACCACATTCTCTGCACACTTGGGAATTCCAGCATTCTGCCATACTGGGGCCAACAACTTACAGATTTCTTTCACACTGATATGTGCCATTCCATGTGCTATAGTAACCACTGGAAGCACATATGCATCAGGTAGCAACCATCGCCGATGTTCTGACAAATCAACCCAACAACCATTCTCATCCAATTTACCCGTACTTTCTCTCCACTTGCTCAACTCTTTCTCTGTGGCTTCAGCTTGAAGGGACTTCACACTCTCTATCGTGTCTTCACACATTCCAACATCACCAACCCATCTTGCAGGGCCTGCAACATACATTCGAGTCTTCACATCTTTTGCTGTTTCTTTCGCGATTTTGTCAGCAAACGCATTACCACGACCAACATCATCAGTGATTTTCTTGTGCGCACTGCATTTCATAATCGCAACTTGTAACAGTAGGGTCAGTGACTCAAGGAGATCATTCACCAACTTGCCATTCTGAATTTTAGCTCCATGCGAAGTCAGGAACCCACGTTCTTTCCACAATCGCCCAAAACTATGCGCCACGCCAAAGGCGTACTGACTGTCAGTATATATGTTCACTTTCATTCCTTCAGACAACACGCATGCTCTTGTAAGGGCAATTAATTCTGCTGCTTGAGCCAAATTATGTGGCACACGTGCAGTTTCAACAATCATGTGCAAAGTCGTGATAGCATATGCAGCAGTCGTATCACCATTCGAAAGCTTAAAGCACGAACCATCCACCCATAAGGTACCATCACACTCAGTCAGGGGAGTATCTTTAAGATCTATTCTCCCTTTCGTCTCTTCTTCTGTTCTGAACAGACAGTCATGTTGCTCAATCTCATCTATGTCTGCTGGAATCGGCAATAATGTAGCTGGGTTCAACGTGTTGCATCTCTTTATGTGTATATGATTTGCCAATAGTGTCAATTCATATCCTGACAATCGAGCACTAGTTAAGTGCTGTGTCTTGGTCCTGTTTAACAATGTGTCCACAGCATGTGGAACCATTACAATCAATGTATTATCCATTACTAGTCCGGCAGACTGTCGAATAGACATAGCTGCTGCAGCTGTAGCCGCCAGGCAACTTGGTAATGCCCTAGCTACCGGGTCCAAGGTTGACGAAAAATATGCGCATGGACGCGGTCTGTCGCCAAAAGGCTGTGTTAACACTGATAATGCGCAACTGTCCTTTTCATGAACATACAATGTAAAAGGCTTGCTGTAGTCGGGGGTACCCAACACAGGAGCTGAACATAATGCATTACGCAATTCCCAAAAACTTTTCTGACACTCCTCAGACCATGGGACAGGATTCGGTGTATTTTTACATGTTAATGCTAACAAAGGTTTTGCCAGCAAAGAAAAGTTTGGTATCCAGTGCCTACAATATGAAGTAATGCCCAAGAAAGCCCGCCCTTCTCTCTGTGTTCTTGGCACACTCAATTGTGCAATGGCTTGAATTCTTTCTGGGGTCAGTTTCCTTCCCTCCTTCGATAAGAGATGACCTAAGTAGGTCACTTCTTGTCGACAATATTGCAATTTGGAGAGAGACACTTTATGATGAGAGGCAGACAAATGGCGCAATAATGATAATGTAGCTTCTTTACAGATCTTTTCAGTATCTGCGGCGATTAGTAAATCGTCAACGTACTGAATGAGGATAGCGCCACTAGGTAAAACAAGTGCATCAAGCTGCGCTTTTAAAGCCTGACTGTATATCGATGGACTTTCACAGTAGCCCTGTGGAGCGCGTTTAAAGCGGAAGCTTCGACCTCCTAAACTAAAGCCAAAAATGTCCCTGCTCTCCTCTGCAATTGGGATGCTAAAGAAAGCATTCTTTAAATCGATCACTGAGAACCATGCAGCGGAGGCTGGAATCATAGTTAACAAGGCAGTTATATCAGGGACAACTGGAAACTGTGGCACAACAATCTTGTTTACCTCTCTAAGATCAATCACAAATCTGTAAACAGGTGGCTGTGAAGGGTCCGTACGTTTTAAAACAGGTAAAACAGGACTATTGCATACGTTGCCTCTTGTCTCTTCAATCACACCCTTTTTAAACAAATCACTCACAATTGCTAACAACGCTCTCTGACCTTCATTGGAGATCTTATACTGGGGAATGCGTGGCAATCTGACATTGGCTTTTAAAGTGACCACATATGGCGGTATTTCCAAGAGACCCACATCATTGGGACCAGTAGCCCAAAGGACATCCGGAAGGGATGATAATTCAGGCGGCAATGCATTCTTTGACAAATACACCGGGGAAATCACTTCCTTACCTAATGTAAGTTGTACTCCTGAGGGAGAACAATATAGCGTTGCATGCAATCTTTTTAACAAATCCAATCCTAACAGATTTTCGCCACAACCTGTCGTTAGGATGAGGGGTGCTTTTAGCTCGCAAGGTCCAACAGAAAGGGGCATAGGACTAGAAATCGGGTTCCTAACTGGGGCGCCAGAAAAACCTACTGAAACATTCATTTCTCTAGACAAAGGCGCGCCAGGGAGTTTTTAATGCATAATTGAACTCTTTGCAGCACCAGTGTCCAGCAGAAAGGGCTCTGTTACACCCGCTGTAGTCACCTTAACATATGGTCCACTCCGATCCACTGGTACTGAAACAACTCCCTCTCTCTGTCTATGGCTGTCCTAGTAATCATTACCTTCCACATTGTCGTCTTCTGCATAATAATCATTATTGTAGTACTGAGCTGTATTACCAGTTGCATTGGCTTGCTGATCAAAGCTATTTATCGTATTTTGAGGCGGAAGAGGACGCGCGTTCTGGGGAACATTTCCACGCCCTCTACCTCTAGGAGCTTGCTGGCCACCTCTACCTCTTGCGCCATACGCATTATTAGTACGCTGCAACAATTTAGGACAACTATACTTAAAATGACCTTCCTCTCTGCAATATGAACATTGGTTGGGACCCACAGGGATACGTGGTTGATAATACCCATTCATTTGCTGGTTATTCTGAAACTGTTGGGGTTGCTAATGAATACCTTGGGTTTGCCTATAATTATTCTGTCCTCCACGTGGCGGATAAGCCTGCTGTAAAAGGACCTTCGTTTTCAGTTCTTTCGTTTTCTTGTCTGTTCTATCCTTCTCGTCTTTATCCCTTTTTTTATAATATTGTGCAGTAGCCAGTATTTGCGCTGAAGAGGAAACAGCCCAAGAACTCTCTGAATCTTTTAATTTCTTACACAACTTGGGAAGTAGATTCTGCACAAATTTATCCACAAATAACCGTTGGCTACCTTCAGTACTCATGTCTTGACCACTGTGGTCGATAAACGTTTCTTCAAATCTTGTAAAGAAATCGGACACTGTCTCATCTTTCTTCTGCTTGCATGCGGATAGTTTATCCCAATTTACGCGTGTTAGACCTGACATCCTTGGCGTGGGTTTTTCCCCTATCTTTTGCCTCTGCTACCTGGATTTTTGATGCTGTTATGGATTTCGTTTTTGCTGGTTTAGATGCTTTGGACACTCTGCCACTGCTAATCAGTGCCAGAGTGTAAGTGCTCCCTGTGTAAAATATCATATTGATTGGATATACCTGATTGGCATATCTGTATCACCATGAAGTCCCTAGTAAAGTGCACTGTGTGTGCCAGGGCTGGTGATGACAGATGCTACTAGTGGGTCTGCAGCGCTGATTGCGCCACCCACCTGTGTAGCCCTAAAATGGTGTCTCAGGCCTGCCACCGCAGGCCTGCCTGCAGTCCCCGGACTGCCATGTCCTCCTGGCCAGTGTCCACACTGACCGGGCCTAACCCTTCCCTTTTTATACACGTCAGTCATCCCTATGGAAGGCCGAAGGTACCCCCCTGGGCAGGGTGCAGTGTATGTAAAAGGTAGAGCATGTACTAGTGCAGGTAACATGTTCTGGTAGTGAACAACGGCCATTTTGTGTGTTCACTGCTGCAAGGTTATCTTGCTCCATAGGCTAACATGGGGGAGGCTGGTGCCAATGGCTATCCGCCTATCTTCTCATAGGAACAAGATAAGACATGAGTGTTTGATATCCCTGAGCTCAGCATTTAATAACACATCTTTTAGGAGAGGTTGTTTTTAAATCCTGAGTTGGAGAATAGTACTTTTTAGAGAGTAGCTGTTCTCTTGTCTGACCCTTCTGTGTGCCTGGGCATGCTTGTGGATTGACTGTCTGGCTTGAGAGTGACAGGGGCTGGGGATCCCCCAGGAGGTTGGCTGAGTCAGCCCTCTGCTGAATGGCGACATTTGCAAGGAGAGTGGAGGGAGGAGATAGCACCTGGGAGTGAATAGGGCTGTGCCTGCCTGCCACACTGCTGGCTCCACCTCCTGCTGGGCGGCTGACGACTCTGCCCCTCACTCTGAAAAGAAAGCAGAAGCCAGGAAAACAAAGTGCTCCAGCAACACCCAGAACTGGATCAGACCGGGCTCAGGACCCACTTGCACAAAGACTTCAAAGACTTTTAGGGGTATAAGCACAAGACCCCTGACAACAGATTTTTAGATTCTACAATCAAGAGGAACCTCTGCCAGAAGAAGGACCGCTGAGGAACTAAAGGAAGATTGCCTTGCTGTGTGCTCTAAGGGCTGACCTGTGTTTGGTAAAGCAACGGGGCCCCTACTGACTTGATATATAGCCCAAGTAGGGAATAAACTTGTGTGGGAAAAGGGTGAACACCGGGCACAGTGTCGGATAAATACTACTTGCAAATTGACTCCCAATAAACATGCATATCTCTCATTCTACTAACAATCATCAAATAATGTCTAGCAAATGCAAGTCGTAAAATAGATAGGCATACAGGCTAATGGAAATATGATATATTTCTTTTATTGTAACAAAATATAAATATCTATTTTTTTAGTTTTTTGGTTTTTCAATTTCTTTTTTTCACAATGAATTCTTTTTTTTCCATCAACACATATGGACAATAATATATCTGCAAATCATCATCTGTACAAATTAATTCCTATGTACACAATGTGGACTATGATAGATTCATAACTGATTGATCATAAGAGGTGTCCTTAGCCTGCTAATGTTAATCATGTTGATAATTCATTACTTTTGCTATAATTATTTTTCCTCACTCACACTATATACAGAAACTAAAATCAGAAATCAGTGAAAAACTTGTTTATCTCAACTTTATACTCAATTGTAAACAATGAGCACATAGGCGGTCGATTGACACAACGCGTTTCGGCTAGGCCTTCGTCAGGAATCCGCTCTGAGTATAACACTCTATATAGGAAATAATAACAACAGAAAAAACACATGTATCAATTAAAACCCATTTTGTAAATTGTTTGAGGGAGTCAATGTAGCAATGATCATTCATTAACATAAACAATTATGCGTAAATTCATTTGAATTATAAGATCCACTCCAACGTCTCTCAGCTCTGCACTGACCTTAACACTCATGATAAAGAAATTGAATTCCCCAGAACTTTAGTATTACTAAGAGGGGGAAAAAACACTTCCATTTTGCTTTAGCTATACTGGCAATGGCCAATCTGGTAATAGCCTGGGATATGCTGGAATAGAGTACTAACAAGTCCTCTTTTTTATTGCACAGGACGAGTTTCTCTACTCTTAAATAGGAAGTTACTTGGAGGCGTTTTTCTAGGTGTATACCGGTTGAATTTGAAGTTACGATTACTGAGTCTCTAATCTTACTTTTATATGATAATAAAAAGTGATGAAACCATACTAACCCTTGTAGTTCCAATTGCCTATTTTCGTGTGTAACTCGAGATAGTCGGTAGAACCCAGATTATGTCCTTATTGTGGGGGACGAATGGTATACGATGGTTCTAAGGAAAGATAGAGGTATGTCACTTAGACTGAGGGATGGTAAATGGCTGGTTATACTCTATTTATTGCAATATATGGTGTAGTCTATGGTGCGCTTAACTCGAGTACTTACTTGTTCGAAAAGTGTTACACCAGTTAACCATCTGATTTCCAACGAGACATGGGTGTCGAGGGTGCGCACCTTTGTTTTCCTGTCTTCGCAAATAAGAGCAGACCTAAAGATTTGGATATATAAGCGAGTATGCTATTGATGTTCACTTTTATCTACTATTTATTGTATGAACAGAAGGGCTCTGATGCGATAACTACTTTGTGTTATTTTTTTGATAAGATCTATAATTTAACAAGTTGTGATTTGTCTAATTAGCCCAATCGCTTCGAGGATGCCATTATAATTCATTCATGTGTATAGAATACACATACCTTGATTTTTCTATTCTGTTCTCTAGGTCGTTGTCGTCTGTCTTGGTTACGTCTGTTATTTCCCTTTCGTTTCGCGCTCTATATCATCGTCCTGTTGAATAGCATAAGTGATTGTCTATCATTTTTAAGAAATTTCACCACAACAAGTAAGAACTCTCTTTAGAAAAACTCTCCATAGTTTAAAAAAACCTGCAACTAGTGCTGATTAACTTCCCTATCTGTAATAGATATACGACTAGCGGAGAGCGTGTATCGTTATGGTTAGCACTGCTATTGTGGTACGATCAACAGAATTCGTATCCGCGAGTGAAAAAATCCGCATGCCTGTTAGTTTAAGTCTAACTCTAGATGAACTGATAGCACTATCGTTCCTTACCCGTTCGGAACACGAATTGGTAGATATCTCCTCTCTGTTTGGCTCCGCGTCTTCTTCTGGTTCGACAGTGTTTGTATTGGCCGCCATGTTGGGTGTATTTACATACGCCGGATTTACGTGCGTTACTCAGACGTCCTCGGCCATGCGCATAAAGATAGGACTGGTGGTTCGGTCGAGATTGCACGACCTGCGCCATGTTTAAATAGTTATTTTATAACTTTATTATTCCTATCTTATTTGTTGTTAAAAGTCTCACTATCACTGTGATCTATTCAGTTTGAAGGGTTACAAAAATACAACAATTATTTATTTGTTTCGAAAAATTATAAATGGGGTTATATTTTATATACCCTATGATATTAGGGGATATGTATTGCATGCAGAGATAAGGGTTTGTCTTTTTCATTAGGACCTACGACGTTAAAGAGAGAGACCATTCTTTCCATAACTGAGAGATGATAATACCAGGATCTCGTGAGTTGAAGTAGTTAATCATTTCTCAACTTCAATCCTGTATAAACTGATCTCTTTTTTCTGCTTGTGAACCACTATGAGGTCTTAATTTTGTTGCTTCTTCTTTTCAGTTTCTTAACCCTGACTTGAGGACAGGTTTAAGTTTGACTAAATTGACTGTCCCCATGAATATAAATTATCCATTATTTTTAATTGCTTGATCCCAAGGTATTTCTTGGTTCAAACCTGATGTAGCTGTGTTAAGGATAAACATCCAATAAACCTCTCTCATTTTTCTAATCTTATCCATCTGTTCTCCTACGCGGGGCCAAATCTTTTCCAGAATATACCACTTAATGTCTTCTGGTGTATGTCCTAGATCTAAGAAGTGTTGCACCATGGGTGCCGATGTTTTCTGAGTTCTAATTGCTGATTTGTGCTCGGTAAGTCTGACATTAAACGCTCTCCCTGTTTCTCCCACATATCCCTTGTGGCATGGACAAATGATCAAATAAATGACATTTGTTGATTTGCAGTTGTTTAATGTTTTGGGTGAAATATTGACACCATTGAATGTGAATGTAACTGCTTCGATGGCCATAGAGCAAGATTTGCACATAGTGCATTTGAAATTCCCCACTACTTTTTTAGAGCCTTCCAAATTGATTTGGGAGAAGTTTGTTTCATTTTTCATTCTTGAATGTACTATATGGTCTCTCAGGCTTTTGTTACGCTTGTATGCAAATAGCGGTTTAGATATTATTTCCTCTCTCCTAGATTTCTCTACATTTAGTATATGCCAACTAGAGCATATTGCTTGTCGAATTCTAGAGTTCAGCATGGAATGGCGTGTAGCAAAAACTAGAGGTGGATTTGATGTAGTTTTAATATTTGTAAGTAGGTGTTGCCTGTCATAGTAACGTGCCCGTTTGTAGGCCTCCCGTACAATTTTGTTCGGATATCCTCTAGTGTGAAATTTTTTCTTCATGACCTCTGATTTTTCATCAAAGTCAGTGATGTTCGTACAGTTTCGCCTAAGGCGTAAAAACTCCCCGAACGGGATGTTGTCCTTTTGGCTCTTGGGGTGATAACTGTCGTAATGCAATAGTGTATTCCTTGCTGTGGTCTTAGTGTAAAGCACGACCGTTAATACTCCTTGTTGATGTTTGATGAGGATATCTAGATATTCTACTTGTTCTGAGCTAATGTTGTGAGTAAAGCTGATATTCTCATCGCATAGATTGATCCACTCGATGAATTCAAGTAATTTTTCATATGTGTCCGACCAAATAAAAAAAACATCATCAATAAATCGCGACCATTTGGTCACTGATTCGTAAAAAGGTGCTATTTCATTATAGATGTAGTTTTTTTCAAAAAGGGTCATGTAGATATTAGCGACCGTTGGGGCACAAGACGCCCCCATACTGACGCCTTGATTCTGTCTGTAGAGTTGTTGAGGGCTGACCTGTTCTGCTGTTCAACTGAAGGAGAGAAGAAGGGCTTGCTGTGTGCTGTGCCCCTGCCTGCTTGTACTACCAAGACTTTGCTGTGTGCTGTGTCTGAAACTGAATCTCCAAGGGCCTGAGAAGAGCTGGCCTCCTGTCCTGGAACCCAGGGTCAAAAGGTTCCCAAGAAACTGAACTAAGCTATCAAGATTGTGCTGCACCGGCCTGGAGTGGGAAGTTGCCCGCAGCTGCTAAAATCCCTGTTGCCGTGAGGGTTTTGCACTGCCAGAGGGCCGCACATCGCCCCGCAATCTCGCCGTACCTTGCCGAGGCTCCCTAAGCGAAGATCGAGTCCGCTGTCCTCTCATTGGTTGAGAGGATCGAGCCCCCTCACTAACGCCGCGCTGGGATTGGTCAGTGACCTCAGGACGTCCCGAGAAGCCAGCGGAGTGGTGCCCGAGTCATCTGCGTGACCAGTCTTCATTGAAGGAGCAGCGAGTGTATCCAGCGTGCCCCCAGCCTGTTAACCCAAGAAGAGAAGGGCTGCACTGCCTTCCCGCCGCTCGTTGGATTGTCGAGAGCGGGCGGAAGGGCGGACGTGACCGGCCGGGGCTGTCAAAGGAAGATCTGCCCACGCTGAGGCTGCAGCATAACACGCACGGTGAGACGAGCTGACTGGATATTACAGCCCTGCGAGTAGAGACTTGAGACTGCTCTTAACCTAGAAGAAACTTCCTAGTAACCTAGTGCAACCATTAAGTTCGTGTGCAACATATCCTGTAAGTGATCATATTTTCCCCTGCTACACTATATAAAGATATATTTTTGATATATACCTGTGTGGTCTACCTTTGTGGTGTACGAGGGGGGGGTCATTGTGGGGATTGAGTGCAAATACGTAACACATTGCCTTGGGGATAAGCCTGACTGCTCGAGCCAAGCTACCTAGAGGGTGAGCAGGGGTTATCTACCATGTGTGTCCCTGTAGCCTGACTAGAAGCAAGGGTCCCTATTTGGTCTAGGGTACTTACCTCTGCCAACTAGAGACCCCCAGATCTAACATTGGTGGTCAGCGGTGCGGATTAGAACCAGTATTTGCACTTGACCTACAGTGATTCTTTGTACATCACTAGTCTAGTTAGCAGTTGCATTGCACAGAGTTTTTAAAACCTATTTTTGGAAGGCCTAGGAAGCATCATGTCTCTGAACGGAGTGGGCGAGGAGGTGGAATTGCAATTTGAAGTAGAAAAGTTGCTCACATAGAAGAAGGATCAACTAATGCAATTCTGCAAACAGCTTGGATGCCCAGTGAAGGGCAGCGATAACAAGGCAGAGTTACAGAAAGCTCTAAGGGCCTGGTGGGAGGCCAAAAATGGTGTGACAGAAGAAGCTACTGGAGAGGATGGTACACCGGAGCACGGATTTGGATTCGATGATTTGCCAGTGAATAGGCCAGCGTCTAGGGCTGGCAGCACCCATTCGAGTAGGGGCCTTTCTCCAGAGGAACTGGAGGAAAATCAGAGGATTAGGGCCCATGAGATTGAACTTTTTAAGCTCAAAGCTCAAGCAGAAGAGAGGAAACTGCGCCTTGACAGTGAAAAGAAGGCAGAGGAGAGGAGGAATGCTTTCGCTTTGGAAGAGAGAAAACTCCAGTTGGCTCATGAGTTGAGCATGAGGGAGCTGGACATTAAAGCTAAACAGGTGGAGTCCAGTCCGAATGGTGGCAGCGCACAACCAGTACAGGCGGGTAAAGTATACATACTGAAAGATTTGGTGCAGAATTATCAGAGGGGTGAGGATATCTATGCATGGTTTAGATCCTATGAGCTTGCCTTGAAGATGAATGAAGTGCCTGAGAAGAGTTGGGGGGCAGGTTTGTGGAAGCATTTTGAGGCCTCTGGGAGGGATGTCTTAGCACCCTTAGAAGCAGCAGGTACCTTAACCTACCCCACTATGAAGGAGGCCTTATGCCTCAGGTATGGGCTTACACCAGAACAGTACCGCCAGAAGTTTAGGAACTTCAAGAAACTTGATTCAAGTACTTGGGTGGAGTGTGTGAGTATGTACACGCGTGCACTGGAAGGTTGGATAAAGGGCAGCAAAGTTACTGATTATGTGGGGTTGTGTCACTTGATTAGTTGGGAGCACTTGAGTAGTCTATGTGTTCCTGAGCTGCGCCAGCTTCTTTTAGACAGCAAGTTAACTGATCCCAGTGAGCTTGCTAAAGAGGCAGACTGCTGGACTAGCACCAGGGTCAACAAAGGGGTCGTAAGTATCCCAGCCAAGGGTGGACAGGGTCCCCAGCAGAAAGGTGGGGAGGACAAGGGTAACAGTAAGGAGTTCTCTAAAGGGCCCCAAAACAGTTTCCAGGAGAAGGAGTCCCAAGCCCCCAAGCCTAAGAAGTCTTGGCCCCATAAGGGCAGACAGGATAACAGACCACCGCCTACTTGCTATGCTTGTAGGGAAGTGGGGCACATCGCCCCTAAGTGTCCCAAGAAACCCCCAGCACCAGCTGCTGCTCCAGTCCCAGGGTTAACTAGTGTAGCTTTGGGAGGGGATTTGATTTCCAGTGGGGAAGAGGGATTAGCTATGATGACCCTTGTCTCTTTAGGAGACCAAGAGATGGTCCAGGATACCTTGATACCCGCTAACACTAAGAAATACGGGCAAAAGGTGACCATCAATGGGAGGGAGATAGAGGCTCTGAGAGACACCGGGGCTAGTGTGACATCTGTCAGGTGTCAGTGGGTGTCTGAAGAGCAAGTCATTCCCAATGTGCTCTGCCCAGTAGTGGCAGCTGACACTTCAGTGCGCCTCTGCAAGATGGCGCGTGTTCCCTTTACATGGGGGGAGTCTCTGGTACCTTGGAAGTCTGTGTCAGTGATGCCTTGCCAGTAGATTGTCTGTTGTGTAACGACCTGGAGAGTTCTCCATGGAAGGACGTAGAGCACAGAACTCACTTGGAGATGTTAGGACTGCCAGCGTGGATCTGTGTATCCACAAGTGCCATGTCAGCCAGTAAGGGTGGATTAGTAGAACCGGAGCCTGGAACAATGGCCCAGGAACCTGTCAGGAGAGGAAGGGGCAGAGGGCGCGGGAAACCGGCCCCCACTCTTCCCACGGTCCAGGAGGAAGCAGAACCTGAGGGGGATGCCCTGGAACCTACAGGGGAACAGGTGGCCGAACTGGGGGAATTGCCTGAGCTGACCCATTGGCAGCAAGAGGGTGGTCCCTCCAGGGAGGAATTCTGCCAGGCTCAGAAGGAGTGCCCTTCCCTCATTGGTGTGCGGCAGCAGGCTGCAGACCAGGCAGCGGGCCTAGGGTCCAAGGAACATTTGATTTACTGGGAGGATGACTTACTTTATAGTGAGCCTAAGTTTGCTGAGCCCGGTGCAGCCCGTGTGCTGGTGGTACCCGAGCGCTTCAGGAACTTCTTACTGGGTCTGGCTCATGACGTGCCTCTCGCAGGACATCTGGGACAAGACAAGACCTATCACAGGCTTGTCACCCACTTCTACTGGCCCCAGATGAAGAAGCACGTCAGTACCTTTTGTAAGTCTTGCCAAACATGCCAAGCCAGTGGTAAGAGCGGAGGAAAGTGCTTGGCACCCCTCCAACCTTTTCCTGTGGTGAGCACCCCTTTTGAGCGGGTGGGCATTGATATCGTAGGGCCCCTGGACCCCAAGACTGCCTTAGGCAACAGGTTCATCCTGGTCTTGGTGGTCCACGCCACCCGGTACCCGGAAGCAGTCCCTCTCAGGACAATCACAGCACCCGTGGTGGGCCGTGCATTGATGGGGATCTTTTCCCGTGTGGGGTTCCCCCGAGAGGTGGTCTCCGACCGGGGTACCAACTTCATCTCTAGGTACATGAAGTCTCTGTGGGAGGAGTGTGGGGTAACTTATAAGTTCACCACTCCTTACCACCCTCAAGGAAATGGGTTGGTTGAAAGGTTCAACCGCACCCTGAAAGGTATGATTATGGGCCTAGCAGCGCCCATGAGACAGAAGTGGGACGTCTTGTTACCATGCCTGTTGTTTGCCTACATGGAGGTGCCTCAGAAGTCCTTAGGGTTCAGCCCCTTTGAACTGCTGTATGGCCACCCTGTTAGAGAACCTCTCACACTGGTGAAGGAGGGGTGGGAGAAATCCCGTGGGAAAACCCCCCAGGACGTTTTCAGCTATGTGCTGGCCATCCGCAACCAGACGCAGCGCTTCAGGAAGCTCGCTCAGGAGAACCTAGAAGCCAGCCAGGAGGAGATGAAAAGATGGTACGACCAGAATAACACTCTGGTTGAATTTCATCCTGGGCAGAAAGTGTGGGTAATGGTGCCGGTGGAGCCTTGTACGCTCCGTGACAAGTGGACCGGGCCATATGAGGTGGTAGAGCGCAAGAGTGAGGTGACCTACCTGATCAACATGAAGACTCCTAGGCAGCCCCTGAGAGTCTTGCATGTGAACCGCCTCAAGCCCCACTTTGAGAGGTCTGAAGTGACAATGCTCATGGCTACAGATGATGGTGGGGAAGAGGATAGTGATCCTCTCCCTGACCTCCTGGCAACCAAGGAGCAAGACGGGTCAGTGGATGGGGTGGTCCTCTCGCCCACCCTGACCCCAGAACAGCAGAGAGACTGTTGCCAGGTGTTGGGTCAGTTTGCCTCCCTGTTCTCCCTGACCCCAGGTGTCACCAATTGGTGCGTCCATGATGTGGACACTGGAGATAGTCTACCGGTGAAACAGAAGTTTTACAGAGTAGCTGACAAGGTCAGGGCCAGCATCAAGGAAGAAGTTTCCAAGATGTTGGCGTTAGGGGTAATTGAGCCCTCCAGCAGTCCCTGGGCTAGCCCAGTGGTCCTCGTTCCCAAGAAAGCTGCTACACCCGGTGGCCCGCCAGAACTTCGGTTTTGCGTGGACTACCGTGGGCTCAATGCGGTCACCGAGACAGATGCGCACCCCATCCCCAGAGCTGATGAGCTTGTGGATCGGTTGGGAGCTGCCAGATATCTCAGCACCTTTGATTTGACTTCAGGGTACTGGCAGATTGCCTTAACTGAGGGGGCGAAGGAGAGGTCGGCATTTTCAACACCAGAGGGGCACTTCCAGTTTCGCGTCATGCCCTTTGGATTGAAAAATGCCCCTGCCACCTTCCAGAGACTGGTCAACCGGGTACTGACTGGGCAGGAGCAATTCAGCGCCGCATACTTGGATGAAATTGCTGTGTTCAGCTCCACTTGGGAGGAACACTTGCAACACCTCCGTGAAGTGTTGAGGGCTCTGCAAAAGGCAGGCCTCACTATCAAGGCCAGTAAGTGCCAGATAGGGCAGGGATCAGTGGTGTATTTGGGACACCAGGTAGGGAGCGGCCAGGTGGCGCCCCTACAGGCGAAGATTGATACCATTCTGGCTTGGGAGCCCCCCAAGACCCAGACAGAGGTGAGAGCCTTTCTAGGACTCACCGGGTATTACAGACGGTTCATCAAGGGATACGGCACCATTGTTGCCCCCTTGACAGAACTAACCTCTAGAAATAAGCCCAGGAAAGTGAATTGGACCGAGGCCTGTCAAACTGCTTTTGATGCCCTAAAAACTGCAATGTGCACAGCGCCAGTGCTGAAGGCACCTGACTTTTCGAGTGAGTTTGTTGTGCAAACAGACGCTTCAGAGCAAGGTGTGGGAGCAGTACTTTCACAGATGGACGACGAGGGCGGGAACCAACCTGTAGCTTTCATTAGTAGGAGGCTACTCCCCAGGGAACAGAGGTGGAGCGCTATTGAAAGGGAAGCATTTGCTGTGGTCTGGGCCCTGAAGAAGCTGAGGCCCTACCTGTTTGGGACTCACTTCCGTGTTCAGACCGACCACAGGCCCCTCAGATGGTTAATGCAGATGAGGGGTGAGAATCCAAAACTGTTGAGGTGGTCCATCTCCCTACAGGGAATGGAATTCACGGTGGAACACCGTCCCGGTACAGAACACGCCAATGCTGATGGTCTGTCCAGGTTTTTCCGCCTTAGTGATGAGAACTCCCAAGAGGGTGGGTAGTTCTCCCCACTTTCAGCTGGAGGGGACACGTGTTAGACCTGACATTCTTGGCGTGGGTTTTTCCCCTATCTTTTGCCTCTGCTACCTGGATTTTTGATGCTGTTATGGATTTCGTTTTTGCTGGTTTAGATGCTTTGGACACTCTGCCACTGCTAATCAGTGCCAGAGTGTAAGTGCTCCCTGTGTAAAATATCATATTGATTGTATATACCTGATTGGCATATCTGTATCACCATGAAGTCCCTAGTAAAGTGCACTGTGTGTGCCAGGGCTGGTGATGACAGATGCTACTAGTGGGTCTGCAGCGCTGATTGCACCACCCACCTGTGTAGCCCTAAAATGGTGTCTCAGGCCTGCCACCGCAGGCCTGCCTGCAGTCCCCGGACTGCCATGTCCTCCTGGCCAGTGTCCACACTGACCGGGCCTAACCCTTCCCTTTTTATACACGTCAGTCATCCCTATGGAAGGCCGAAGGTACCCCCCTGGGCAGGGTGCAGTGTATGTAAAAGGTAGAGCATGTACTAGTGCAGGTAACATGTTCTGGTAGTGAACAACGGCCATTTTGTGTGTTCACTGCTGCAAGGTTATCTTGCTCCATAGGCTAACATGGGGAGGCTGGTGCCAATGGCTATCCGCCTATCTTCTCATAGGAACAAGATAAGACATGAGTGCTTGATATCCCTGAGCTCAGCATTTAATAACACATCTTTTAGGAGAGGTTTTTTTAAATCCTGAGTTGGAGAATAGTACTTTTTAGAGAGTAGCTGTTCTCTTGTCTGACCCTTCTGTGTGCCTGGGCATGCTTGTGGATTGACTGTCTGGCTTGAGAGTGACAGGGGCTGGGGATCCCCCAGGAGGTTGGCTGAGTCAGCCCTCTGCTGAATGGCGACATTTGCAAGGAGAGTGGAGGGAGGAGATAGCACCTGGGAGTGAATAGGACTGTGCCTGCCTGCCACACTGCTGGCTCCACCTCCTGCTGGGTGGCTGACGACTCTGCCCCTCACTCTGAAAAGAAAGCAGAAGCCAGGAAAACAAAGTGCTCCAGCAACACCCAGAACTGGATCAGACCGGGCTCAGGACCCACTTGCACAAAGACTTCAAAGACTTTTAGGGGTATAAGTACAAGACCCCTGACAACAGATTTTTAGATTCTACAATCAAGAGGAACCTCTGCCAGAAGAAGGACCGCTGAGGAACTAAAGGAAGATTGCCTTGCTGTGTGCTCTAAGGGCTGACATGTTCTGCTGTTCAACTGAAGGAGAGAAGAAGGGCTTGCTGTGTGCTGTGCCCCTGCCTGCTTGTACTACCAAGACTTTGCTGTGTGCTGTGTCTGAAACTGAATCTCCAAGGGCCTGAGAAGAGCTGGCCTCCTGTCCTGGAACCCAGGGTCAAAAGGTTCCCAAGAAACTGAACTAAGCTATCAAGATTGTGCTGCACCGGCCTGGAGTGGGAAGTTGCCCGCAGCTGCTAAAATCCCTGTTGCCGTGAGGGTTTTGCACTGCCAGAGGGCCGCACATCGCCCCGCAATCTCGCCGTACCTTGCCGAGGCTCCCTAAGCGAAGATCGAGTCCACTGTCCTCTCATTGGTTGAGAGGATCGAGCCCCCTCACTAACGCCGCGCTGGGATTGGTCAGTGACCTCAGGACGTCCCGAGAAGCCAGCGGAGTGGTGCCCGAGTCATCTGCGTGACCAGTCTTCATTGAAGGAGCAGCGAGTGTATCCAGCGTGCCCCCAGCCTGTTAACCCAAGAAGAGAAGGGCCGCACTGCCTTCCCGCCGCTCGTTGGATTGTCGAGAGCGGGCGGAAGGGCGGACGTGACCGGCCGGGGCTGTCAAAGGAAGATCTGCCCACGCTGAGGCTGCAGCATAACGCGCACGGTGAGACGAGCTGACTGGATATTACAGCCCTGCTGTAATACCCCCTACGATAGCGAGTAGAGACTTGAGACTGCTCTTAACCTAGAAGAAACTTCCTAGTAACCTAGTGCAACCATTAAGTTTGTGTGCAACATATCCTGTAAGTGATCATATTTTCCCCTGCTACACTATATAAAGATATATTTTTGATATATACCTGTGTGGTCTACCTTTGTGGTGTACGAGGGGGGGTCATTGTGGGGATTGAGTGCAAATACGTAACACATTGCCTTGGGGATAAGCCTGACTGCTCGAGCCAAGCTACCTAGAGGGTGAGCAGGGGTTATCTACCGTGTGTGTCCCTGTACCCTGACTAGAAGCAAGGGTCCCTATTTGGTCTAGGGTACTTACCTCTGCCAACTAGAGACCCCCAGATCTAACAACGCGCATCGCAGGCATTATAGTTTTCATGTAGGTAATAATTCTACCAGGGAGTTCTGCTACCAAAGGGTCAGGCTTCGCGCCACCAACTTGTCTAGTGTCTGCAGCAATGATATTAGCCCATGTGCCCACTAGTTCTGCAGCATGATCTACATTACGAATGGATCCCCATAAAGGCTGTGGAACCACATTCCCAAACAGCATATCTATGTCAGCCAGATTCATGACACATGAGTCTGCAGTTTGTGATAACTCCTTATAATATCCTGCAGGGTTTTTACGGGGGTCAGGCAATGTCTGTTTAAGCGCTAGCACCTCAGAACGCTTCCATGGGACATGTACTCAAACACGCTGAAAATGTGCTAAGACAGGTGGAACAGCATTTGGATCAGCAGGTCTCCAAACTGGGGGAACCTCACGCATCGGAAATTGGCGCACTTTTACCTTTTTCCCCACAGGGAATTCCTGTTCAAACAATGATTGTTGACAATCGCTATTCCTGAAGGACAATAAAGTCGCAACTGCTTTATCTACGTCGGGACCCACAATTGTACCTGTTCCAAAATCAAATCGCACTTGACACAATTCCTGCGGGATTGTGTTTGAACCATGATCTTCCAATTCCTCACAGAGGCATTCACACATTTTGTCAAACACATACCTTTGTTTCGGGGCATCCCATTGGTGAAACACGTTAACAACTGATTCCACCTCATAGAGTGAAGGGAAAACAATCCACCTACGCGCCATATGATCTAGTACCTCTTTCTCTTCAGGATTAGGTAGCTGACTGCGCAACTGCTTACGTTGTAAACCAGGGGTCATACTGATGACCCAAAGAGAGGCGACATTAAACTAGTAACCACATTAGCTATTCGTTGTCGTGCTGAAGGAGAAAATGAGGCGAAAACGGGGGGAAAGACAGAGGGAAGAAAAGCGGATGCAGACACAGGTGCCTGGGTAGTGTAAGGAAAAGCGCCAGGGGAGGCAGCTGACGTACTAGGCAAAGTCGCAGGAAGCGCAGGGGCAACAGGTAACAAAACTGGCGGCCCTTGAGAGGGCTGCGCTGTAGGGATAGGAGCCAGCTGAGGAGGAGCTGGCGGCTGGGGAAGACTCGCGGCATATTTACTGGAGGCTGCACATTTACAAGCTGTTGAGGCGCTGTGGCATTTTGCGCATACGGGGGTGGCGAACTTAGCAAATGGGACATTAGGGAATCCTTCTCTATCTCTTTTGTCTCATCTTGTGGTAGGGGTGACAAAACTGGGTAACATTTATCGATCCCTAGTTTGCGCTGTCTATGTAACTGCTCATTCGTTTGTTCCTCCTCATTATCTTTAAATTGCACAGCTGCTTGCATCATTGACATACCTTTTTCTCTCTTATTCCTTTTCGCTAGCTTAATTTCCTTCTGTTTGGCTTCCTTTCGCCATAGGCGGAAAGAATCAAACATCGCCGGCCGGGCTTTCTTTTTAAACAACTTAACTTCCAAATTATCTAAGATATCTGTATCGAAACTACCATTTTGGGGCCATTTTAAAACACCCTCCTTTCTGGTGTATCGGATCCATACTTCATTATATGCAATGGGGCCCACGCCATGTTTTACATAAAGCTCATAAGTTGGAGTTCCAATTGGAGGAACCGGACATGAATCCTCTAACTGGGAATCCCTTCTACAACCCAAACAAAACAATCTTCCAAATACACTAGAACCAGGCATCTTCGCTCACTAGTCTAGTTTCAAACTTCAAAGGATTATCAATTATGATAGTCTCGTGAATACACGAGTCCTCTGGCTTTGGCACTTACAAGCTCCAAATCAAAACGATCCCGAAGGATACCAAATTCCCCAAGGATACCAAACAATTTGGGAGACGCTCCACTTATACTTAACTGAATATCGATGATCGATGGCGTCACCAGAAGACTCTCTTGATTGTTTCGCTCTACAAAATCGTCAAGGGTCCAAAACAGGGCGATTAATCAGGGCAGCAGTCCTTCGTAGCCGTCGGGACGCGGAGAACCTCGCAGAAAAGACTTTCGGACCACGTCGACATGCAGGGGTCGATGAAGTGGCGGCCTTCCTCCGGAATTTCCACACGAAGCTCCTCACGAACCTCTGGCTTGGACCGGTACCGCTGAAATCGCCCCGAGTTGGGCGCCAACTGAAGTACTGGGTTTTTAAAGCCCAGCGGTGCAGGGGAACACACCCTAAGACTTCGGGTTCTTCCTGTTTCAAACCTACAGAAACACAGAGTCTTCTGGGTGAAGTCAAAGATCAGTTTATTGGCTGCAGACCAATTACAGGTATCCGAGAAGTACAACACAATGTATGTTCTCAGGAGACTGCTTAAACTTACAGAAACGGCCTTCTCCTTATATACAAAATATCATGCTTCAGGCACACATTCCTAGTTTTACGATATGGTCATCCACATGTATTCATTACAAACGAAAAGGCAGAGTCATGATGACCATCCCACATTCCAGCTAAGCCAGCCCACAATTATTTACCCAGCGATGCTCAGATCCCACATCAGATATCAACAGGCCCCAATAAACACGGGCATCTCCTGTTTGCAAAACAAGCCATAAAGCAGGAAGAGTCAGGTGTGAAAGAGATTAGCTGGAGGCTTGTGTGGGATGAAAAGGCTTTATGGTGTGTCAAACCCTGATGCTAATCACAGGTGGCCGTAGGACGGGGAGCTCGTGGGACCGGACTGACCTGGGGCAGCGGAGCCAAGCTGCACAGGTCACAGAGAAGTCAAATAGAGAGCACATGTAATCTGAAGGCCTGTGCTTGTTCGTAATGTGTAGCCTATGTGAGGGCAACCATAAGATGGCCACTGCTCCAAGATGGATCCCACGAAGTCAATGTATAATATCGTATACACAGTGCATTTATCGATAAAACGTTATGCAAGGCACTTGTATATACTGCATTGGCCATTCGCGGTTTGCTAATACCGGAATAGACAGGGGTAGGGCCCTGCCTCCTACGCGGTCCCAAATTTTAAAGTACCACACCAATCACACTAGGCAACTGCTCTGACCATTATACAGATTAACCTAGTTTATGTATATATTGTGGGGGAAGGTAATGTACAATAATCCCAGTTCACCACTAAGGGGGGAGACTTTAATTGCACTCTATATAATCTCATGGATATGTCTTAGGTGATCCCCAGAGGGGGGTCGCAGACCGCCTAACAACTGAGGGCTATAATAGAAAAACAAACTCTAAGGTACCACCGTATGGGGCACTTGGAGAGCAACTGTACATTTGAAATGTCTTGAAAGGAAGCTAAAAACTCAAATTTTAAACAAGGTTTCAATGAAATTTAAACGATGTACCATTCCTTTTATGTGTTTATTATGCTGCTACTGACTATCGTAGTGTCTTTTTTCTGATGTGGGTGTTAGGTACAATTGTCACGTTTAAATTTGCAAACATGACCATGTTCATATCTCCCTTTCCCACTGTATTTGGAAGATTATGCTGTGAGTTCCCTTTGCAATGAGAGTGCATGGGCAATGACTGCATTCTAAAATGTCGAGGGTCTAGTTGATTTCCAAGAGCATCCTGCAGTAATCCTGTAGTATAGCTTTCAAATACCCTCACCCCGATAATTTATGGCACTGGCTGATATAAATTTGGAATTATTGGTTCAGCTTTTGTCATTTCTGTTTGGCTGTTAGGGCAATATGATTGTAGTGAAGTACATCAAGGCCCAATCTGAGTCTCCATTTTACTTTCACATTTTAGCTTGACATCTTTTTCTAAATTGAGTTTTTACATGTTTTACATTTACATGATAATATATACATGCAGTTAAATTTTTAGTATGTATTATTACTATGTTGTTTGAACACTCTGTTCATGGCTAGGCACATATAATGTGATTCCCTTGTATTTGGTTGTCCATATGGAGACAGCTCTAAGGCTCCATCACATCAGCTCTGACACAGTGTGATTTGAATGGTGCATTTATTATATTAAGAGCCTGTGTGCCACATTTGTCAGAGGAGCACTTCTTCTGGGATTGTCTTGGAGCACTGTGAACTGTGACAAAGATGCAGCCCTGCTAACTCTGACCTGTGGCCTGCGAATGACGGTAGCTTGCTCTACATCAGACCGGCTTCCTGGTGCATCACACTCAGGTGTGGAGGTTAGGCTATCCCAGTGGATCTGGCAGAGGGGACTCCCACTATGCTCTCAATAGTATAGGTAGTATTAGATTGTAGTATAATCTAGGCCTGGGTGTAGTTCGCGAAGTAGCACTTCGCGAAGCTACGCAAAGTGCAGTTCGCACTACGCGAGCTACGCGTAGCACTTTGCGAACTGCGTAGTACCTTGTTCGCACTGTGCCAGATGTCGTTTTCAATGATTGCACAGTGCGGAAAAGCAACCGGCACTGTGCAATCATTGAAAATGGCATCTTGCACAGTGCAAGCTGTAGTTTTCTGCTGCTCGAGTAGATTTTTACTCGAGCGGCAGCTTTCCCAACGCGAACTGGTAGTTTCTCATCGCGAGCGGTCGCGAGCATACGCGACCACTCGCAATGAGAAACCTGACCTCCTCGCGTTGGGAATCTCGCCGGGTGGTTTATTTTCCATGCTCGCGATCGCCAACTTGATGTTGCTGATCGCGAACAAGGAAAAAGTCTCGCCGGGATGTCATTTTGCTTGCTCGCGGTCGCCAACTTGACGTTGAGGACCGTGAGCAAGCAAAAAATGACCGCAGCACTACGCATCACTACGCTACGCGTGTTTGCACTGTGATACGTGCAGTTCGCGTAGTGCGAAGTAGCGCGAACTTCGCAAACTACGCGAGCGTAGCGGAGTGCTTCGCCCAGGCTTAGTATAATCACATAATTAATGTTATCATGGTAGAACTATTTATCTTTTTCACCATTCTTGTAATGCCGACTGCAATGCTTTTTTTCATCTGCCTAATAATTTCAGCTCACGCTTTCTATTCAAGAATATGATTGTTTCAATAAATATTTGAAAAGCCACATTCATACCTTTCTTATACTAACATTGGGTATGCAAATGTAACAATAAAAGGGTGAATCTACATCCACAATTTCCTTAGGGAATACAAGTGGTCATTTTCAAGGTTGCAAATACCATTCGGTACCCATGTAAGGGTAGGGTTTCAGATGGGGCAATGTGAGCTAGCCAGGAATTGGGCCAACATTGTCTCATGATATTTGTGAATGGAGTGCCCATATTTTGAAGTTTATGTTGCCCAGGTACACAGTCCTATTTAATTCTTAGGAACCGTATGACAATGAGAGTGGATGTGGAGGCTATCCTTGCCTAAGAGGTAGGAGATATGCCATGGGAATGCAGCAACCGTGAGAGAAGAGATAAGTGTTACGGGAACCACCATGGTGCAGCAAGCTGGTGTCAAACCCTGTGTAGGACACTGGACTATAGCAATGCACTAATTCACCTTAGAAGCTTCTATGTAGATGATTACTGCACTAGTGATTACTTCACCCACATCAGGCATCAGGTCTGTAGACAACCAAAGGGGAAGTCTTCAAATAAAGTAAATTTAGATTAATTGTTGTAGCTAAATTGAAAAATAACAAGACTGTATCTTATTATTCTGCTTCAAGTATGTCAGACTTGAAATCTGTCAATCACTGTTTCTTGAAATAGGTTTGACCAGTGTGTTTCCTCAAAGTGACAGCTGATCTGTAGATAAAAATTCAAAAGTCCAACATACCGCAAATAAATTGATTTGCTACAAAAATATTTTATCAAATAAATCACTTGACAAATTCACATACCCCACATAAACAATACTTTGTTCAAAATTCATGCACTCCTCTGAACCACGACAAATATGATACATAATGTACAAATGTAAAGCAATCCCTGATTCATGGTCGTGGTGAAGGAGAGATTAATTCTTTAAACATTTCCACCCACATCCCAGTATAAATACTGAATACGAGAGGTTGATGCAACATTTAATTGAATATTAACAATACCACCATCTTCAGGGGATTGAACTATTGAATGTTTCTGTTTAACCATCTAGTTACAAACAAAGAAAGGGGAAAGAAGAGGTAGAGGCTAAGTTTATCCTCCTGACTGTTATGTAACAAACAAAATCGAGTAATTCGAAGAGAACCTGCCCAAGGGAATTATGATAGGATACAGCGAGAATCCGCTGCAATAACTTATCTAGAAAAATACTTTTTTCTAGAGACCCTTCACCCACCAGGGTTTCCCCTAGGTGGCATGCTTCATCATTGGGGTTCATCTCAATCCTCTATGGATTGAGGCATACTGCGACTTGTGAATACGCAGGAGCATTTACTGGTGTAGACTAAGTGAAGTGAACGGGAGTGGAAAAAGGAAAAATTGAAAATACCTAAATAGTGGGACACTCTTTTATTCCCGCCCCTAGTTGGTAGGGTTAAAATCGGGGGTTATTACTGAGAGAAAATGGGACCATAATGATTCTGTTTGTCTCAGTAATGTAGTAACAATCCTATAATAAGGACTCAATCGTGCACACTTAATGCACCTATGGTTTGTTAATGAGATAATCCATATCTGTAATAAAAAAGGAAAAAACCTTAAAACAGCGACCTGTCAGCTGGGCTGGCAGGTCACAATTGCTCAACTTGAACCATGCATATGTAACATCAGTATGTGGTGGGTGCTCATAAGTTCTAACCAGTGTTGACTCATTTGCGTGTCAAATTGTTGCCACACAACGTTGATTGTGAAATGAAGTCACTCGTGGGACAAGACAAAACGTGACAAAACACGACACAACATTTAACATATAAAAAGTAATATACTTTGTATCATATGAATTAGGGTTTGACTACAGACCCCTCGAGCCCTGGTTTTTGACCATGAGGCAAAAGCATGGTCTTTTAGAAGTACGTTACGAAGTATATTACTTCTTATATGTTAAATGGCGTGTTGTGTTTTATCACGTTGTGTCTTGTCTCAACAATTGTGACCTGCCAGCCTGGCTGACAGGTCGTTGTTTTAATGTTTTTTTCCTTTTTAATTACAGATACTGATTATCTCATTAACAAACCTTATGTATAAATAGTGCATGCGCATTCAGTGTGCATGTTTGCTTCCTTATTATAGGACTGTTTAGAAGTGGTACACACGGGGCTGGACCCCGTGGAGTCCTGATGAAGAGCCAATAGGGGGACAGCTCGAAACATGTTGTCTATCCATTACTGAGAGAACCAGACTCATTATGGTCCTGTTTTCTCTCAGTAATAACCCCTGATTTTAACCTTACCAACTAGGGTCTACACCAGTAAGTGCTCCTGCATATTTGCAAGTCGCAGCACACCTCAATCCGTAGAGGAATGAGATGAACCCCAATGATGAAGCATGCCACTTAGGGGAAACCCTGGTGGGTAAGGGGTCTCTAAAAAAAAGTATTTTTTCTAGATAAGTGATTGCTTCTAATTCTCGCTGTAGCCAATCATGATACCCTTGGGCAGGTTCTGTTTAAACATCATCATCATTGTGTGGAACCAGGACCTCTTTACAGTTCCCCCCGATGTTTGCCCACATTTTGACTACAAGATCCTGGACTTATGACTGATTGTGCCCTAGGCTCTGCTAACCAGACCAAGGGCCAGTGCTCTGATGAAAAGTACATGGTAATTAGATATATTTACAATTGGTACTGACAACCTACCTGCAAGTCCCTAGTATATGGTAGGGCATGTATGTCTAGAGGCCCAGTAGATTTAGGGTTACAACAAACAAATGATGGACGGAATGCTGACAATGCATACATTCTCCCCCAGTCAAGAGATCTGGGTTAAATCCATCGTTCTTTTGCCCACTACACCACCCCAGTTTAGACATGGCCATATGCAAATCAGTCTTGACCCTGTGCCTCATGGGAACAGTCCAGCCCGAACTGCCAAGCCATGTCTTCCCTGGACCGGAATCAAGCATCCTAGGACCGGTTTCTGGCTATCAGCCGTCATCAGCCAGGATAGCTTGACTCCAGTGGCGTAGTGAGCACGGGTCCCACGTCTGGGAATACCCATCCCACTTAGGGCGAAAAGCGTTACAACAAACATTGTAGGCCATATTTACAAGCCCCTATCACCACTACAATGTCACTTTCAGTGAAGTTGTGATGGCGATAGGGGTCTAGCCTTATTTACAAGGGAGCGTTAAGTCACTTAACATGGCTTAACGCTGCCTTGTAAATAAGGCAACCTTTCATGCTGTATTTAGAGTGAAATGGGTGTCGTGGTAGGCGTTCCACCACAACACCTATTGATTTTGATGCTGCCATTATTTACAAGGGCTGCGTAAATAGGAGGCAGCACCAAAATTAAGACCAGGGAAAACCTGGTTTCAAACAGGCGAAATGTGGAGAAATGCTTCATTTCTCCCTGTTTTGGCTGTTTCCATGAGCGCCATCTACTGCAAGTCAATGTAATGACTTGCGTAGTAATGGCATTGAGTGGTAAAAATGCGGTCATTGTAACGACCGCGTTGTAATGCCATGCGATGTTTTGACTCGCTTACTAACGAGTCATTCTCGATTGCCCACTGCCACTGGCATCATCACTATTACAAACACACACAGGCTCACAGTCGCTGATACTTACTGTCTTGGGCCACGGCCCGGCCACAGATAAGTCTGAGTCAGTCAGGACTGTGGCACAGGTGGATGGCACTTGCAGGCAGCGACTCTGGTCTGCCAGGGCTGACTGCAAGCAGGCTGAGCTCAGACAGGCAAGGCCGCAAAACACCGCACAGTGATCAGGCTTTCCCGGCTGACCCTAGTTCTTGGGTGGGGCCGTCCAGGGAGACTGTCTTGACGGCCTCTCAGTGTTACAAACAGGGTCACTGACTTAGTTGGTCTCCTTCAAGTTGGCTAATATTTCAGAGGCTGCGGGTGGCGGGTAAAAATAGTTGAGTTAGCTACTCTGCTGAGCTGCCACCTTCCTCATACTGAACTCCCCGCTCTGGGCAGCATGATGTGACGTCTCCTGCAGCGCCGGGTATGTGACTGGACCGGCTGTCTCAGTACTACCTAATGATGATGTCACCATAAGGCTGATCACAATTATGAATGATACACTTGTTGCACTGGTCTGCAGTTGAGTGTGAGCCTGCCAGCACTTCCTTAATTCACAGTGGGATCCCAAAAGCCTGTGGGAGCACAGAAAACGCAGTGCACACCATGGGTGGCGCACTGCCAGCTGCTGACTTGAGCTGCTTTCAATCAGTGACAGAGACACAACAGAAATGCGTGACAATGCAGTTCAGTGCGGAAATGCAGAGTACCACACTGAAAAGTGTTAGTCTAATGCCTGATGCGTGGTACTTGGCAGGACTGAGTCTGATGAGTGGCGGTTGGGATTGAGGACATGGAGGAGCACGGCACAGAAGCGGCTGGTAGCAGAAGGACCATAGTATTTGGTGCTGGGCATGGTCTATGCATGGACGGGCTCAGACGGGCTTAACTTTGGCATGCCTTCAGTGCACCACAGTGTGCCCCCTGCATGTCTGTGCTGCAGACACCAATAAGTAGGTCCTGTGAGGGGGAGGTGCACAGGAGGTGGTGGTCAGTGTGTAGATGGATGAAGGGACATTTTGTAAATATAAGTTTGCAAGTATATAGCAGCCCTGTCCTGCACAACCACCAGAAGTAAGTACATGTGGAAATAGTGCTCAACTAACCACTTCAAGGCACCTACCTCCCTCTCTTCAAAATTGATCTGTACCACCCTACCTGACATCCAAACCAATAAAACTAACCCCAAGTAAGCAAACTAACCTCAAAACTATCTACACAAATATTAGACAAACAAACAGAAAACTCACAAAACAGTTCCAACAATATATAACTGACAGAAAGACAAATTACTGACAATACTTAATACTTACACGTTCAGAGCCTTAATAACAAGACACACTCCCAAAACCTTTCCATGTTCTAAATATGATTGTGCCCTTTGCACTATTTCCAGGTAGCATTATAACATTTTGCGACATATTGTATGACTTTTTATATGCAAACCTGTGGAAAACGTTGAGGTGTTGTAATGAGCTGTAAAATTTGCTGCATCTTCATGCAAACATAAGTAAAACTAATACCATCCAAGATTTCTGAAATTACCAAGCTATTAATACATCTATACATGCATATACTACATATGTAATCATAAACGTAAGTGAACTGCATTTCTAAAATATGTTTTAGCTATAAACATTTGAAATCTAAAATGTAAGAACATAATGTAAATGTTTTTTATTATAAGAATGCTTTAAAGAATGTATTTCAAGAAGATTAAAGTAACAATATGCATGAAATATCTATTTCACCTTAAAAAATATTTTGATTGATTTTGCAAAGTAATGCCTGGTTACTCACCGGTAATATTTATTACTCCGAGTCCTGGTCTTCCCATCCCATTCCTTAACAGTGAGCAGCTAGTCTGCTCCACAGAAACCTACTACCTAGCAGAGCTTTTTGCACTTCCCCCAACATGGCGTCACCATCAGGAGACGATAAAGGGGGAAGTGCATCAGAGAACATCCTGAGAATACCAAAGAAAACCCAGAAAGGGAAACAATCACCTAACAGAAAAACCAGGGAGGGCGGGAAGAGCTCAGGAATGGGATGGGAAGACCAGGACTCGGAGTAATGAATATTACCAGTGAGTAACCGGGCAGTACCTCCTCGTCCAGTCTTACCGTCACATTCCTTAACAGTGAGCCCATACCCAAGCACACGGTTATTGTAAGAAAACAGACCAGAAAATGCGGGAAACAGGTCCATTTAATAAACAAAACAAAACGTGAGTGCCAAAGGCAGCTGAGGCTGCCATCCCCAACTGAAGACGATAATGGGAAACAAACGTATGGGGAGAAGCCCAAGTGGCAGCATTACAAATGTCCCACAAGGAAGCACCCTTGAACATGGCCCAGGAGGGGGAGACACCTCTGGTCGACCGACCCTGAACCGAAGAAGGGAGAGGACAGCGGGCAGACCCGTAGGCCAAAACAACAGCACCCTTGACCCAACGAGTTAAGGTGGACAATGAAGGACGAAGACCCCTCCCAGAGAGGCCATAGGTGACAAATAAGGAATCAACTTTCCGGAAACCACAGGTCCGATCCAAATAGATGCAGAGAGCCCTCAGCACATCCAAAGAATGGAGGACCAACTCCTCCGGGGAGGCAGGGTCCGGGAAAAAAACAGGGAGAACAATATTCTCCTGACAGTGGAAAGAGGACAAAACCTTGGGCAGAAAAAATTGACTGGGACGGAGAATGACCCTGTCAGTGCAGAAACGCAAATAAGGGGGCAAAGCCATCAAAGCACCAAGCTCACCAACCCTCTGCCCAGAAGTAATGGCCACCAGGAAAAGAACCTTAGCTGACAGGAACTTAAGGTCCACTCAAACCAAAGGCTCAAAAGGGGACCCCATAAAGGACTGGAGAACCAGAGGAAGATCCCAGGCCGGCACAGGAGAGTGAGAGACAGGATGCTGAATCAAGAAACTCAGCAAAAGGCAAGCCACCAAAGGGGTACAGAAGACACAGAGGAACCCCGAAAGGCAAGAATGGCAGCCCACTGCGCACAGAGGGAAGAGACAGCAAGCCCCAGGACGAACCCATCCCGCAAGAAGTCCAGCACCCTCACAGCCTCACAGGAGGAGGAAGAGAGACCCCTCCCAAGATACCAGGAGGAGAAGTTGTTCCAATGAAGACCATAAGACTTCAAGGTGGAAGGCCGCCGAGACAACTGGAGGCACTGGGCAACCTCAACCGAGCAACCCTGACCCAACAAACTCAACCTCTCAAGTGCCAAACCCCCAGCCGGAGGCGGCGCAGGGAGGCAATCCTGAGAAGAGGAGCCCGCAGAGGGGAGGGACAATGGGGGCACACAGACAAGGTCAGAAGCAGGGGAAACCAAGGCTGACGGGACTACTCAGGCACAACCAGAAGAACCTCCGCCCAGTCCAACCGAATTTCTGGGACTGGGACAGAACCCAAGAAAGGTGACAGAACAAAGCCAACTGTTATTCCTGGGAGAAGAACACAATTCCCAGATCCATGCGGAACAGAGCCCCCAGGAACTTCAGAGTCCAGGAGGGCATCAGGGAGGACTTCCGGTGATTGATGAGGAACCCATAGGACCCCAGAAGATGACACACCTGGTCCACATCCGACAGAGCCTGAGAAAAAGAAGGAGAAACAATCAATCAATCATCGAGATAGGGAGAAACCTGCAGGCCTCTGTAATGGAGAATACCCACTAGAGGGGCAAAGAGCTTCGTGAAAACTCTTGGTGCCGATGAAAGGCCGAATGGAAGCACCCGCAATTGGAAGTGCCGGGAACCAATAGCAAACCGGAGAAACATCTGATCCACAGGATGGATCGGGACGTGCAGATAAGCATCCATCAGGTTCAGGGACGCCAGTAAGCTCCCAGGAAGCACCAGATGCAGAATGGATAACAAAGTCACCATCTTGAACGGACGACGGGGGATGAAGAGATTGACCCTCTTGAGATCTAAAACAGGGTGCAGATCCGACGTATCCTTCTTTGAGACCAGGAAGAGGATTGAATAACAACCCTTCCCCCTTTTCAGAGGAGGAACCTCCAGGATAGCCGCCTTCTCCAACAGAAGGCGCACACCGTCCAGCAAGGCTACCCGGCGTAGAGGATGACGGGGCAGGGGGGTCACACGGAAGACCGGGGGAGGATAGGAGAACTCGATCCGATAACCCTCGGACACTGTCTGCACTGCCCAGGCATCTGGAACCGCCAACCACTGGGGCAGGAAAAAATGAAGGTGACCGGCAAAGGCAGACAGTCATTGAGTAGAGGAAGGAGCGGGGGCAGCACCACCGGCAGGGGCACGGGACTTGGCACCTGGAGGCACCTCCTGGCCACAACCCCTGCCACGTAAGGGCTGAGAAGATCCCTGAGCAGAAGGCCCAAAAGCACAGCGGTAGCCAAACCCACGCCCCCGAGAAGGAAGGCGGACAGGAGCCACAAGCTTGCAGTTCTCCGCCGAAAGCTTGATCATGTCCTCCAGCTGAGGCCAAAAACCTTGACCCCACAAAGGGCAACTTAAGCAGGACCGCCTCCTGAGAAGACTCAGGTTTTCAGGAACGCATCCAGATATGATGCCTCGCAGCAATCGAAGCACTAGAAGCAACTGCAGTGGCACTCAAATTGTCAAAAGAAATGTCAGACAAATAGCGCACCTGCAACTCCATGAGGGCCAAGAGAGAGGAAGCATCCTCTTCATCCTGCAAAAGAAGAGCCAGGGCCTGGAAATACTTGAGGAGGGACTGGACCATGTCATTTGAATAGGCAGTCACCCTGACAGAAAAGTTGGAAGCAGTGTAGGAACGCTTCACCGCCCCATCAACACATTTATCCACAATGTCAGAAGGAAGGACGTCATCAGACAGAACCAAACCCTGTGAGGAAAGACCAGCAATCAAATTGTCCACCTTGATGGCTTGTGGAAATTCAGCAGCAAATCCCTCCAAAGGATAACGCTTAGACAAAAAGCAAGGGAAGGCAGACTTATCCACCTCCATCCACTTATGATCCAGCACCTTGCGCACAGCACCATGCAAGGGGAAGGACTGAGGAGCCGGCTGGTGATGCTGAGTAAAAAAGTCATCCTCCAGGACATCAGACACAGGAGGAGCGAACCCCAAATTATCCCGCACATGGGTGAACAAGTCAGAGAGCTTCACACCCTGAACAAAGCGCCCACATACACATTCCTCCTCGTCAGGGCTCAAATCGTCAGCAGGAGCATCAGACGGATCGACAGACCCATGAGGCACCTTGGCAGGAGGGCCAGCAGCCTCCCGACCATGGAAAGCAGCAGCAACCGCCTCATTAATAAGCAGGCGCAGGGCATCCAGAGGAGGGGTGGAAGAAGAGGCACCCAGGTCCATGGCAGCAACTCAACAAACACTGTAACACAGAGTGAAAGAGCCACAGAGGACGGGAACAAACAAAAATGACCCGCCTTTAAAGGCACGAAGTCCCGAGGCCCCGTCCTCACACGGGAGCAGGAAAAAGGGGGCGGACGCTGAAAAAGTGGCCGGCCGCCCAGAAAATTCCCCAGTGAAGCGGTGAGATGTAGAGGAGCCGCCACGCAGCAGGGAACACCACCGCAAGAGCAGGGCGCAATGGGACCGGCATGGAGGGAGACAGCCGCTAAGGCAGGCCGACTACCACAGGTGAGCCAGGTGTTGAACATGTAACCGGAGGATTAGGAAGTCCACAGTGACACATAGGCATAATAAACACAATCGGCCACAAGAGCGAACCGCGACAGTGCGGGCTAAATATGGCAACGTAGCACCACAACAATTGAAACACCAGCATTTCAATACAGAGCCCTTGCATAAAAAACAAGAAAATGCAGCCAATAAAGCAGGCCGCATAGACAAGAAAAAGTAAGAGAAAAACGTACCCCAACAGCTACGCTAGGATTCGTGTAGACTGCGAAGGCAGAAAAAAAAGAACAGGATGTTCTCTGACGCCCTTCCCCCTTTATCGTCTCCTGTTGGTGACGTCATGTTGGGGGAAGTGCAAAAAGCTCTGCTAGGTAGTAGGTTTCTGTGGAGCAGACAAGCTGCTCACTGTTAAGGAATGGGACGGGAAGACTAGACGAGGAGGTAATTTAAACATTAAACATAATATGTAAAAATAAGGTCATGCAAATGCATTTTGTAGTGCAGCTTTTTGTTCTCCAGTAGTACATGTTTTTGTCCTTGGTACAAGTGGGAGCATGTGCAGCCATTGAACTCTCATAAATATGTGTGGCACAGTAAGTGCTGTTGGTTTTCTGTTGCTGCACAACTCATGATTGCTCACAAAAATGTGTGTAAGGGTGCCACTTTTACGCCTGACACAGACTTGTGGGAGAGGGTTACTCATGGCCCATACAAAATGATTATGCTCCAAATTCCAAATGGTAAGCAGATTCTCTTTATGAACAAAACACGTGTACCCTTCTGTTAGCAATACCACAGTGGCACACATTTAATAAATGACATACGTAGAAACCCTTCACCCTTGTGATGAGTCTGTGTATTCACATAAAGATGTGGGTAGGGTAATGAGCCCACCCTCCTCTGAGATCAGTCCAAAACAATAAGGGATAACAGCTTTGAAGCAACCGTTTTTTTGGGATACATGAGTGTGATTTTAAAGGAAGGTCCCGGCTCAGGTGTCATTGGACATCTGCTTGTGACAAAGGAGCCCCTTTGTAGAAAAATAAGGGCCTACCCACAGCCAAATTGGTCTTCCTGAAAGATAAAATAAAACAACACACCAGACGCTTGTCATTGTTTGAGGTCTGTGAGCATTAATTACACATAATCAGCAGGAATCACCAGGTGGATCACTGTTTGAAGAGTAATATTAATTATTCTCCATGAAAGTTTGCTAGTCCAATTTATTCATTTTGTAAAATAAAGTAAAGGTCCATATATATTAAAAAATTGAGCTCTACATTAACCCCTTGTGTGCCACGCCCTTTCCCCGCCCTGTGCCGGCCGTTACATTAGCGGGCGGGGTTCATGACGAGCTGGACTCGTCATGGGCACAGCACAACCGCGGCCCATGACGAGTCCAGCTCGTCATGGGCACACAAGGGGTTAAGCTGTGCTTGCAATACATATTTACACTAATTACAAAAATTACAATGTATTAAGCATGCCCTCATTATAAATAGATTACTTGGAGCTTCCAAGTGTTTAACAATGCGTCGGCCACACTTTATATATTTATACCTCTTTTTGCGTGCTAATCAATGTGATGACATTTTTCTGTGAAATGTCTACATGTCCGACTTCTAAATATCATGCACCCTTTCTTGTGGGCTATATGGCTACATACTGGTATTTATTCATTAATGATTGTAAGGATGCTACATGTCAACAAGGGCAATTTTTTTAAGGATACCTATATATTTCATGAAAAAAGCCAGCCAGCAGAGTTAGATCGGGAGTAATGTTTATTTTGGCACGCTAGCGGATGGCAAATTAGCCTTGTATCCATATAGGTAATGTAACATGAGATGATATGTTTGTTTTTCAGAATGTCATACACCATGCCCTATAGCAACATTAAGTATAGCAATTACAGATGAGAGAAGGCAGATTTGTTTTCCGGGCTCACACCTGCACTGTTGCTTGGATGGTAACATACCACTGCATAGAGTGTAATTAAGCCACTTCCTCACAGGTAAATAATTGCATGCTGTAAATGTTTTCGGCCAATAATCAGATGTTAACTCTTTCTCAATCAAATACCCATCGACCTCTCTCAGATTAGGGCCGATTTTTTTAACACAGATTACTCAACTATCTACCACAGACTCTTATCTATGACCTCTACTACAGATAATGTAAGGCTTTCTGAAAAATACACTTCTACTCCAACCTCACTCCCTAATGAAGGGAACTTCTACTAACCAATCTAAGTGTAACAAAAACAACCAGCATACTCTGTTGAACCAAACTAAAGGCCTCACCCTCAATGAACCTCAATGGGGAGGTCACTAGAAACATCTACACTAGTGTCATCACTTTGTCCCAAGCAACATCTTAAGCTATTTGACCATCATTTTACTACATGACTTAATACTCTAAAGTCAAAGCACACCAAGGACCCACCAAGGTCCCAACTCATACCCCTGTCTCAGTCGGGCCTGCCAAACACCAGCCTGTATGAACCAGAAAACAGAATGAGGTGTTCTGCCCCTCGTAACAGGACACTGAAATGATGTCTGAATCTGGAGATGAGGATTGACTTCGAACTGAAGTCTTCTCCAAACTGTTAACTCGCAACACATAGAAAAAACAGAAGACCTACAAATAAAAAACAAAAAACGCTCTGGAGGACTGGGAATCGTGCACTTTCCTTCAAAGCCCTCTGGGAAAATTATTCAAACTCACACGAGATTTAGAGATCTTGTGAGAGCAGTCAACTATATTGACCATGGACAATATATAAGGCCATGCCTGCCTTCCAGAAGATTCTTGCTGTATTGGAACACTGACCAGTTGGATCATGTCTTCCTTTTCCTCTCTCACTTGCGATCTCTTCCTCCACAGAAAACCTTGAGACACCAGACACCTGCAAAGAAAGTGCAAAAGAGAATATTTAATTCTTACTACAGATAAAGCAGAAAGGCACCAGTGAATTAACGCATAAATAGTTTAGACTTAGCCGAGCTACGAGAGAGGTCACGCTGAGGGACAACACTAAGGACAGAAAGAAAGGAGGCATATGATTCCTAGGTGTAAGTGAAAGTTAACACAAGTGCAGTGCCACATGTTGTTAATGTTTCCTCGAATTTTAATGTAAAGGGTCACTGTTCTTCTATTGTGCAATTTTAATTGTTATGCATAATATGATTTCTTGAAAATAACCTGAAATTGAATAATATGAAAAAGCTGATATTGTATAACTTCTTTTTTTGAGAATAACCAGAATGACCAGAGCTATAAAATCTGATTGATTATAGCGAACTTGTCGTCGTATGTGTACTAGTGGATTTGTTGGCTAACAATTTCTTCCACAGAACTTTCTGCAATATGGAGTAAAAGAACTCTGGTATGTACTAAGCGAGTGTGGTAGTAAATCAATCAAGTATTACATAAGATTCAAAACGCTTATCTCTAGCCTTTTCCCCAACGTGATCAGCAGAACTATATATAAGGCAGAAAGTGAGTGCAACTAAAGCAGGAAAGAGGGATTTTAGAAGTATGTGTTCGGTATCATGGGGAAATTAGGAATGGCCTTAAACCATAGGAAGGATAAAAGTTGAAGTCATTTCTTGACCGCTGCAGGACACCCCACTGGGGGACCTGAAATCAGGAGCTAGGCATCTGACTTGGAGAGGAACAAGAAGCCACCATCCTGCACACTCTCTTTCTCATCCCACTCTCCTTTCCCCCTTAACACTAGTCCTGTCGCTGTAGAACACAAACTTACGGGTTGGACCTCCAACTGATCCCGGCAGGATAAACAGACTAGTGCTTGACAGTCTCCCTCCTCCCTCCTTGGACCGTCTGCAGCCATTATGTGTGTCTCTGTCTCTACTGCTCTTCACCATACTACCTCCCCTCCCAAAATCCCCAATAGCACCCACACTATGCACCTCAATATGTCAGACTCACCTACATTCCTTTCCACCGCACACTCCACTATCCCATATCGAACATCCTACATAGAACCTCCCACTAGACACTACTCAACCCATCAAACACTACCACCCTGCACTGCAGGCACAACCACAACTATTTCTCCCAGCACCACTTAAATCTTAAATCACTTACATGGACAGGACCACACTGACAAAGTAACCAGACACACACCAACTTTCCACGAGCAAAAATAAATTAAAAACATCACAGAGAGCATATACCCGGCCGTGAATAGCCCACCCTGGATTTCTTAATCCACACTTCACCATACTCAATGATAGCAACTGGCACATGCCTTCCAGACACCCACCATACCTCTACCCCCTTCCTTTTCAGAACATTTACCTTTTGCTCTCCCTACCACACAAAAGCACCAATACACTAACAAATCATACTTCACTCTGATTCATCTCCCCCACTTTAGACAGCTATGTGCACCCACACAATTAACCCCACTCACCACAACTTATCTCATCTAGTTTCACACATCCAAAATTCAAACCTCAAACTAGAATCCTTGATTGAAAAGCTAACCACAGTCTCAACCCAATTTTCAACTGCAAGTCACGCAAGCCTCCAACACCAAGCAAACACCACACACAAATACTTGGACCCACAACATCAATCAATGGACCACTATACAACTTCAATACATGCTCCCAATCCTGCCAGGATTAAGAGCTGGCCAATAGAAAAAGAAACAGACTCCTTACTGTCACCTACAACTCAAATACGGAAGAGAAACACGTCTATCCACAATATCAATGTCATATTACACATGACAATTGTTAGAAATTGGGGTTGTAGGTTGACTGACGTATGAGCCTTAGTCAAGTAGCAACCACAATCCTAGTCAGGGTAAGAAGCAAACAAACACTAAATTAAACTGTGCCCACCCTCTGGTAGCTTGGTACAGAGCAGTCAGGCTTAACTTAGAGACGATGTGTAAAGTATTTTTGCAACACTTAGAACAGAAAAACTGTGAAAACACCACACAAAAAGATTCCACACCAGGTTACAATAAAATAACTTAATTTAATAAATAAAACTAAACCAAAACTACAAAAATCGAAATAGTAGAACGTGAGATATGAATTGTTAAAGAATAAACTGTAAAATAGTGCTTAGAAGCAATAAGTGCTTACTTGGAATATCTGGTCATGCCAAACCAGGACAAAGAGAAACGTTCAGGCAGACCGTGATGGAGCACGGGCCAAAAATAGGGACCCATTGAGGACCACTGAACAAAATAACCTTGACCCTGGCTGCGACAACGTCGAAGATGAGGGGTGCAGCCAAAGTAATGAGACAGTGTCAATCCCCACAGTAGCCATGATGCGCAGGTCCTGATCCACACAGCACCGGTGATGTGTTGGCGCTGATGAGCGAAGAGATGCGATGCGGAGATTCATCGTCGTCATCAAGGATACTGTCAACAGGGATGCAAAGACCTTGCGCCGAAAAGGGCATCACACAGTGGTGGTTTAGAAGGCAAGGCCTCTGGGCCACACAGCAGAGGTGATGCACCGGTTCTGGTCCACAGAACAGGAGCGATGAACCAGTTGGGATCCATGCAATGGTGGCGATGTGCCAGTTTGACAGAGGATGCATTGGTTTAGTTGAAACAATCACTTAGGTCTACTTCCAAGAGTCTAGGACTGGGGTGTCACCACTTGGCAGGGCAGACTCACAGATGGCAAAGTCTGGGCACAGAAGCAGATAGTTTGGAAGCCTTTCATGTTCCTGAGACTTCAGATCAGGAGGGCAGCAAACTAGTCCTTGGAGTCACTCTGGATTCAAGTGATGCATGTTCAGTCCTTCTCACCCAGGGAACAGCGGGCAGCATGGGCAGCACAGGAAGGCAGGAGTCCAGCAGAGCAGCAGTCAAGCAGAGTGGTAGTCCTTTAGCAGCACAACTGCACAACATCATAGCAGTCCTTCTTACTGGCAGTATTCACAAGTCCAGAGGTGTACTTAAGTGGTGTATCAGAGGTCTAGAACTTATACACAGTTGTGCCTTTGAAGTGCACAGAGGTATTTCCTTCCTGGCCTGGCTTCAGACTCACTACAGGAGGGTATAAAGCCCTTTGTGTGGGGATGGGGCACAACCTAGTCAGGTGTAAATGAGGCTGGGTCCCGCTCCCCCCTCCAATCCTGCCAGGATGGCCCATTAAGTCACACCTAAGCTCTCATTGTGTGTGGCTGTCTAAGAGGAATATACAAAGCTCAGCAGTCACCCTCCCCAGACATGAACCAGAGGCAGGCAGCAGGCACCGAATGGCTAAAGTAAGAAAATGCCAAATTTCTAAAACTACAATTTTCAGAATTGGAATTAAAACATCCGAATTAATCATAAGTTGGGGTTTGAAATTGTGATTCCAGAGTCACCAAACTTGAAAAGTATATCTCTTGACAATTGGGAATCACACTTAGAAAATGTAATAAGGTAATCCCAATGTTATCCTATGGGAGGGATAGGCCGTGCAGTAGTGAAAATCTAAGTTGAGAGTTTTTCACTTCCAAGACAAGTAAAACTTTAAAGTGCATGACCTGCCTTTTAAGTACATTGCACCCTGCCCTCTGGGATGTCCAGGAACTACCTTAGGAATGACCTACTTGTATAAAAAGGAAATGGCAGTGTAAAATTGAACACACAGACTCTGTAATGGCAGGCCTGAGACATGGTTAAAGGGCTACTTCAGTGGTTGGCATTATCAGTGCTACAGTACAGACCCACTATTAGAATTTAATTTACAGGACCTGGGTACAGGGGCTACCACATTACTAGGGACTTATGAGTAAGTTAAATAAGGCAAAGGACGAACTAATGTTAACATGTTTAGGGGAGAGATCACCAGCACTTTAGCGCTCATTAGTAGTGGTAAAGTGCAGAGGGTCTTAAAGTCAGCAAGAACGAGGTCAGAAAAGTAGAGGTAGAGGAGGTAAGCAAAAATTTTGGGAGAAGACCACCCTAAGGCTGTCAGGTATAACAACAATACACAAACCCACACTCAAGTGTATGCTACATAATTGCAGGTTAGTAGCAAAGCACAAAACAGCAATAGCCACAATGATATTGCTTTACTCACAGAAAGTTGGCCAGATGACTTCTCTTCCCCTATAATCAACATCTTAGTCCCACCCAATTTCTCCATAAAACAACTAGGTCGTGGGTGCAGGACAGGTAGAGGAGTCTCTGTCATACACTGAATCTCACTAACAATCCCCATGCTCCAAACAGAGTAATACTCCACATTTAAACATCTACGAATAAAACGTGCCTCAGACAGCAAGAACTCAACTAACTTTCATACCATCTGCATCCTCTCCCACCAGGGGAAAACCATCTTTTATGACAATAACTAATTGATCTCTTCATGCAAAATACTCTCCTATCCTTCTTCAACAACATATTCCTTGGAGATTTCAGCCTAAGCTGGCATCATTACAACTCCCTGATGACAAAATAAATATCTTCCTGGATTTCAAAAAGCTTTCACAACACTGCAAAAAACCTACACACATAAAAGGGGCAACATTAGATGTGATCATGGCTTCAGAAAATGCTAATGAAAACCTCCTAGGCATAGACTCCTTAGTTTCTGTAGGCTGTTCTGATCACCACATCATCTTCTTCCATCTCAACCAAGAAAACTCAGCACCCAAGGATCAGATAAAGTGACGAAACCTTTGGGTCAGGGATCTTAAACAAATCAACACAGAAGAACAAGCAACCAAAATCACTTCTCGCCTCCAAACTTCCATAATCTTCTCCACAGTGGAAGAACTAATTACATACTACAATGATTACACGACAGACAAAGAAACCAAGCAGCCCCCCCTTAAGCTCAAGTGGCAAAGAAACATCCCATCATCCGTTCTGGTTCAACAAGGAGCTTAACAAAGCAATAAGACAACTAATACTAACGTGAAGAGGAGACCCTACAACTGCACTACTTATTCTTTTCAGATATCAAAGAAACAGATACAAAAATCACATCCTCGGAGTAAAAACTATCTTCATCTGCACACAAGTAGACAAAGTCTAAAACTGACCAAACATACAATTTAACATAAAGAATCAAATATTACCAGTCAGCACTCCAATTGCAAGCCCTACCAAGAAGAGATACAAAACCTTCTCATACTTCTTTGTATGTAAATTTGCAAAACTTTATGGTGATATGGCTAGAACCTCAAATACCAAAACACCTGGATTTTCTCTAATATGATGTTACCAACTCCAAGGCCACGGCTCACCACCAAGCATCACCAAACACAATTAACAACACCTCATCTTCAAAGGAATTTAGGATCGTCACAGAAGAGGATCTATGTAATCATCAGCCCCACAGCTCACATATCAGACCCCTTCCCATATTACTTGATCAAGGAGCACAGTTACCTCTTCCTACCCTTCTAGATGTATATTACAAAATTCATTGCTGACACAAGGTACAGTGCTAAATGTCTAAATGTTGGACAGGTCACACCTCTGAGCAAAAGAACAGGTACAAGCCTCAAATCTTGATCAAATTTTAACTACTCCCCAACCTCCACATTATAGCAAAGTCCTTGGAGAGTGTGTGCTGAAGAACGTCAAGGAACACACTAAAAAATGCACACTGCTACACACCTTCCAATCAGGCTTCAGGGCAGGCTGAAACAGCCTTCCTTAATGTCACAGATGATATTCACAGAATGCTGGACAAAGTTGACACCTCATCCTACTCAACCTATCATCAGCATTCAGCACTGTTAACCAAGTCATGCTGATAAATATCCTGAAATATTGCCTGGGGATCAAAGGCAGAGTTCTAAAATGGTTATTTTTGTTCCTCAGCAACTGCTCCCAACTAATTTAAAAGAATGGTGCCAGATCCAAGCCAGTCCCTATCAACCAATGAGTTCCACAAGGGTCATCCTAGCTTCTAACCTCCTTAATCTAAACATGGAAACCTTGACACAATCTTCTCCAACAAAGCAACTTCACAGTCTTACAGCTGGATACCTTCTTTCCCAAACATTACCTTGACCAATCATTATCTAGGCCTACTCATACAAAAGTCCAATATTATTGACCTGATTATCACTAAGCAATAAGACTAACTCTCCCATCCCTGTTGATGGTTGTGAACACTTTCCAATTCTTTCAAACTCCCATATTAACATAGATGGGGAAACCTAAGCATCCATAGGCATGAGTCAGAAATTTCAACATAAACCATATACCCCAGAAAATAAGACACCCCTGAAATTCCACAGGATTCCACATTATCCAAACCCAAAGTCTGTGTTATTCTGCTGAAATACAGCCACTCGAGTGACAGAAGATGAAATGGCCCCTCTGAATTTAAAAAAGGATAAGTCCAAAAGAATAGTTTGTTTTCTGAAACACTTTTCATAGAAAGAAATCTTCCAAGACAAACAGGGCACTTCCTCCCAAACTAAATCTAATGACTCCTCGAAGATAGTATTAAAACATGGAAGCCAAAGCCAACTATGTCAGATCAGAAATGATGCTTCTGAAAATCGATTGATTTTAATAATAACATACCCAGCCTGAGAGCTGCACCAGGAATCTCTAACACCACAGAAGAATGCAAGAAATTCTCAAAATGTTTGGAAAAACAAGATAAAATTGATTAAGCTGACTTGAATTTAAGTTGGTCATGGTCTGAATAGACGTCTTTACTGCAAAACACCATTGAAATGGGTGTCCTCCAAGGAAGTTTCACACTCTGGTGTCCTAGCTATAATTGCCAATCTCAAGCTGTCCAATCACTTTGCAGTCTCCCTTACCACCCAGAATACTCAAAGATAAAAGGAGTTCTGTCTCTCCTTCCCTAACAAGATGGTCAATGAGCCCTCTCCTCAAGAAACCCAATGCTGACCTGAATAGCTTCCAGTCTCCACTTGTCCCTTCAAAAGTATTGAAAGCTCCATCGAGAAGCAACTGAAAGAGAATAACCTGCTTGACCCCCATTAATTCAGATTCATAACTGACTGTAATACAGTGTCAAACATGATGCACATAATTGATGATCTGCTCACCTTATTCGACAACTTACCTTTTAGATTTTCTAGAGCTTGCAAGAGTGATTGACATGTTCTAATATGCCTCTCTGTTAAATATCCTCAAAGAATGTAGGGACCAGAAAGATCTGTTGTATCACGTTTCAAATAATTCCTTTCTAATCGCTCACAACTAATAAAACTTATCAACCATTACCCCCCTTCACTAAGGCAAACCACAAGACTCCATCCTCTCATTCACACTATCTTATACATGGAACTTCTGATCCTCTGCCTGAAGAATTTAAATTGTTTTTCTGACCATATGCTGATGACACTCAACTATACTTAAGAGTCTCATGTCTTGAAGACATCAATATGCTTCAAAGAATACTCAAGAAATTTCAATCCTGGATGACTCACGCTCACCTGGAAATGTTTCACAGAAGACAGGACTTCTGCTGATCTTGCTTCAAATCAGCAACCCGCTTATACAAACATGGTTAGACAACTGTCATACTTGACTGCAAACCCACAAATTGCTAAAACAATGATATCCCTATGTTTCACGCTGGATAGGAATCTAAGTCTTCACAGTCACATTACTTCTCTAGCAATAAGCACACAGCAACAAATCAGACTCTTTTATACAAACCAAACCCCTTATCCGAACAGATTATTTCAGAACCTTGATAAAATCGTTTTTTTTTTCGTTAAGCTCGACGATGGTAATCGCCTAGTAACCTGCATAACCAGACCTCATCTTGTACCTCTAAAACAGAACTCATCTCTGCTGCCTACTGGGTCTCTGGACTCAAAAGGTATGATCATGTTTCCCCATTCTGTTCTTCCACTAGTTTCTCCTCCTAGAGGCAAGATGCCAGTTTAAACTATTCTGTGTCATCCGCAAGAATCCCTTAACTACTTGGAAGACAAACTCATAATTTTGGGTGGATCCCACAAATCCCAGCTCTTAGATTCTCAGACTTGAAGCTCCATTCTTCAAAAAGTTCAAAAACATTCCGGTCCATGAAATAATACTTCTCAGATCGATCTGGATCTCCCTTCGACCAGCCATAAGATTGACTCTCTCATATGACAACTTCAAGAAAGAACTTAAATCCTCATGCCAGGCTTCTTTCAGAATTGATCAACCTCCCTGTGCCACCTCAAAGTGATCAACTTTGAGGCAGAGAAAGGATTACAAACATAATGAACATTATGAACTCAACAAACATTATCAATAATTTGACAGTCAGGATAACTAAGTGAAAAGATCTTCATCATGAACAAGAGCCTCCAGTCTTGATCTTGAACAATGTTGAACACCTCTGCAAGTGTTGAGGCCACAAATTCAAAAAACACACTTGAGCTTTAACCACTAATAATTAAGATCATGTTGCAGAGCTCAGTTCCGGATGGGTCGGGAAGACTATTTAGTGAGGTGGGAAGATATGATGTTCTCATTCCAACAACTGGAAGTATCTTTCAAGGGTACAGCTGCAGTGGGCAGAGCGTACTGTTTAACTACTGGGATCAATCTACCAGAAGAAGTTGTTACATGTATAATAGATTTCCATCTATGTTCCATGCCAGAAAACTGAAACATTAAGAAAATTTCCATTGCTACAAAACTGCATACCTACCTGTGTTAAGAGTTTTTTGTCAGACATTGTGCTGGAGTTCCAGGAGCTTCCATGTCATTCAAGTGAATACAATTATGCTCTCAAGAACAATCTCCTTACAAATTTTATTTAAGGTTAGGGCATTGACAGTTTTGATGGCGAAATGCCGGCACGCCCTCGACACTCGGATTAGAAGGATCCATGACAGCCAAGTCACTGTGATCTTGGCAGAGGCAGAATGAAGAGAAATATTCACATAGTATTCTGATCTCTGCTCTTCAACCCCACTTTGCTTAATTTGTAAATGGCACACGCATAACCCATGTAGTTTTTTAAGAGCAACTAGAGGTGTAGGGTGGGGGACGAGGAGTAAACGGTTGACCGAAGAAAAAATGGACTTCAATCAGGTTTTTCTTTTTTTCCGATCACCGTGGAGTGAATGGAAAAGGTCAGACGGATGATGGAATGGTTGTGTTTTCATTCTGAGGAGAGTAGCATACCTCCAGGTATGTCAATGAGTCTGCTGGAGATGTAGGCCCTGCAGGGTATGAACTTATATTACAGGTCAGTGATTGAGAACCTTATTTTACCTAGGTAACCTCACAGGTTGTGCAGATCGATAAACTGTGCCAGGTTACTCCCTTAGAGGTTGTTAGTGCAGAAATACCTTAAAAAGGGTATTCCCCTTTAGGTCCAAGTGTGGAAATATTTTAGGAGGCATGGTTCCCCTCCAGGTGTATGAGTGGTAGGTTCTGTACTCGATGTCATAGATAAGTCTAATAGTACAAGCAGGTTAGGCAAAGCACAGCTGCTCCCCTTCCCCCATGTGAATGCTGGTCATTGCAATATTGATAAATGTTGGTATGCATACTTGTTCGTGAGTAAAAGAAGGGCATGACCTCGTTAAGAAAGGCCCCCAATTGCAATTTCCAGAGAATGGTTTGTATGAAATGAAATGTCTGCAGTACTTGTGAAGGTGCATTAATAAATGGAAGAAGCCCCGTTGACCAGCAATGGTGACTGATTAGACCAGTGAGAGCAAGGTAAAGTGACAGGTGTTCAAGATGTTGGCTTGTATGAAAAAAGAGACTTTGCAGAAGTGGGAATAGTGTTGGTGTGAGAGTGTAAGGAAGGACACTAGGTTATACCCCTCTTTGGTGGTGCCTTCAGCTCCTGAGGGACCGGAGGAAGACAATGAAGGTCTTGTTGAAGATATGTTGAATGTCTGTCTGCCACAACCACCTCCTAACCAAAAGGGTGCAAGAGAAACATCTGAATAGCCAGAGAAATTATTGGAATAATATTTAAGTGGACAAATATAGGGCAAGCATGGGAAGGATTAAGTGAAGATGATTTTTTCATTTGATAGTACAGTATAGTAGTCAAGCAAGAGAGGCACATCTTCAACCTGCTACAATAGCTGGGCAGCTAGGAGCATATTTGCAGAAAAAGAGGATATTTCTATCACACATGTTAAATTTGATTGAGGTTGAGGCGAGAAATTGGTGACATTGAGGCATTGGGTTAAGGAAATGATAGGAAGGTGGAAGGATGTGGAAGGTTTGAAGAGGAAGTGGAGTAAGGAGTCACCAAGATAACTGGTGGCAGAGATTGAGGATGACATTCCTATTCCTGAAATGCATTTACTTGAATGATATATCCATTGAGAGAGGTGCTGAGTCACACAGACAACTGGTTCACATTCATATACCTAGGATCAGGCATGATTTGTGGTTATTTACTAAGGAGTTTCTGAGTTAGCATGAAGCCCCAAAACATGGTACACAGAAGTGAAATGAATACTGAAGTTGTCAAAATTATTGTGGACGGATTTGTTTTCTATTGTAGTGCCCAATGACTTGTGGGACAGTTTGGGAAGTGGCCCAATGCAGATTCTCAGCATTTGGGTCCAAAGACAACCACATTGTTAGTGAGATAACAGTACAAAGAGGTGATGCAATATTTGAAGGAAAGGTTACCATTGCAACATGTAACCTAGTAAAAAATCATGTAAACTGAGGCGTGGCCTCGTACTGAGACAAGATGGCGGTTTCAGGCTGAGCTCCGCTCGGACGAGGAGCTAATTTCAATATTCTCAGCCCTTCTTGCCTGCGTCGGAGGAATGAAACCTCCGTTTTGATACTCCTGATTGTCGGAGCAGCAATTGGAGCTGCTCTTACTTCTTCTATGCTTCCTGTATGACCCGTGGCAGCAGCGGCAAATTTCTTCACACAGTCGCGAGTGGCCGCCATTTTGAGCCTGCCACTCGCAAATACAGACCTCCTGCTGAGGTAAAACCGGCATTTTGTCCTCATAACGCTTGGCAACACATTTTTTTTTGCTTTTTACTCTCTCTTATTGCTATTTTTATGGTGACTGCTACTATTTTTACAAATATGAGCATGTATATAGTCAGCAATGCCACCTTTCACTGGCTCATTTCGATTTGGCTGAGCTCCTGCTTTCCTTTTCTATAATATTGCTCATGTGGGTGCCTCACATCAGTTGTTTCTCTTTACTCTATTTTATTTTAAAGTGACTTTACTTAATTTACCTGCACACATTTTCGAAAAGCAGCTATTTTTTTTTCTCAGAGAGTGTGTTTTCATTGCTCATGGGCAGACTGAGACCTCCATTAAACATGACATATCTTCCTTCTCAACGTTCCAAGAGGGCGAGAGACATTTCCACTTCTGTCAGAGCTTCATCCTCTGGTACAAAGCCCAAGAGAGTTAAAAATGCCCCCCTCACCCATTTTGTCATCTCACAATCCTGTCTTTGATACTATTCTTGAGGAGGTGAGGGGTTTGAACTCTTTTATGTCCTCTACTAAGGAGAAGCTTCAACAAATTGAAGATAGGTGGATTACTATGGAGGCGAAGGTGTTTGATATGGAGCAACGCATCAGTGATTTAAATGATGTTTCTACTAAGATTCCTGGACTGGAACAGGAAATTCAACGTCTTAAGCTCCACACTGTTGATCTTGAAAATCGTAATAGATGTAATAATCTTCATCTATATGTCCTGCCAGAAAATTTGGAGGGTCCAGACCTCCTTCTTTTTCTTAAGAGGTTCCTGCCTGAGCTCCTTGACCTTCCTCTGGAGCCTTCAATAAAAATGTTATTGACACAATGTGATACTGATGGACGTTGGGTAATGGCTAAGATTGTATTCACAATAAAGAACTTGTTTTATTGAATATTTATGGGTCAGTTAAACCAGATACTGACTTTTGGAATAATACTAAGATCTTACTTTCCTCCATTGATAATCAGAATATTATTCTTGCTGGTGATTTCAATCAATGGTTAGACCCATTTTTGGATAGGTACTCCAAATGCAAATTTAATTCTGTTAAATCCCACAGATCATTTCAATCTGCCATTGCCTCACGTCCATTATTTGATGTTTGGAAAACGTGTAACTCTGATTCCTTTGAATTACATTTTTTTTCTAATGTCCATCATACTCCTTCTAGAATTGATTATATTTTGGTTAGTAAACCCTTACTCCCTCCTCCTGTCATTTCTGTATTTGACCTCTCCCTAAGTACTCCAAAATTTGGTCATTGGAAACTTACTAATTTTCTGTTGTCAGATACTGTTTTCATCTCTAAAGCCACTGCTTTTATCAATGAGTTTTTTTTAATAATCCTTTAGACACTTCCTTTCCTAATACTTGGGATGCCTTTAAAGCCTCTTTTCGTGCCTTTACCATTGCATACTCAGCAAGAAAGAAAAAAAAACACTAAGGCCAAGTATATAACTCTATTACAACAGCTTAAATCACTGGAACATACTTACTTTACTTTTAGAACCCCCTTGACTCTTCATCAATTAATTAAGGTCAAATTTGCTCCTAACAAACTTGCCACAGTTGATGCTCGCAATGTCCTTCCAAAAATTAAGTTCAAATACTGTGGAGGCCAAAATAAAGCTGGCAAAATGCTTGCCAATTTTTTAAAAATATAATCTGAACGTTAAAATATTGGTCCTATCCTAAATGAATTACTACCAATCACTCTATTCTGATGATACAAACCCTTCCTGTCAAAATATTCACACCTTTTTTGCAAGTCTCCCTAAACCTCCATCCCTGTCAGATGAATTTGATATATTAGAAGCTGATATTTCCCTTCAAGAAATAGCGGATTATTTCAAATCGCTAAAAGAAGTCTAAGGCTCCTGGTCCTGATGGCCTTTCTGCTGAATCTTTTTCTTCTTTTTCTTCTAGTTTTGCTCCTAAACTTCTTGCTCTTTTTAACTCCTTCCTCGAAGATTCTAGAGCATCTGGTTCCTTTATGGAAGCTTTGATTGTCCTTATCCCTAAACCCGATAAAGAACACACCCTTTGTAAAAATTTTCATCCTATCTTGTGAATTAATTATGATTGCAAGATATTTGCTAAAATCCTTGCCTCTCGACTTGAGACTATTATTCCACTATTGGTCAAAACTGATCAATCTGGTTTTGTTAAGGGCAGATTGTCTGCGGACAATGCTCGAATGTTTTCTAATGTCATTTCCGTTGGGGAAAAACATCAGTCTCCTCTTGCAGCGTTGTCCTTCGATGCCGAAAAGGCTTTTGATCCTATTAACTGGCAATTTATGTTTAGGACTCTTCAATGGTATGATTTTGGGCCGAATTTTATGTCATATATTAAACTGTTATACTCTGCCCCTTCTGTCAGTATTTTTGTGAATAACCATTTTTCTAGATATTTTCCTCTGCATAGAGGTACCCGTCAGGGATGTCCTCTTTCAACCTTGTTGTTTGTTTTGTGTTTAGAACCTTTCCTTGAGCGCATCCGTGTTAATTCACTTATTTCAGGATTTATACATAACTCCACTGAAACCAAATTGTCAGGGTACGCTGATGGCATTCTGGTGTATATGTCTAATCCTAATAACCTCTCTTCCTCCCTTTTTGTATGAAGTTCAGCTGTATGCTAGTATTTCTGGATATAAGTTGAACTTCTCCAAAACAGAGGTATTACCTTTGAACTCCCTTTGCAATCAATATATGTTTACTAATACTAACTTTACTTGGTGTCCTGAAAAATTAAAATATCTTGGTATTTGGTTCTCTTCTACTCTATCTACCACAATCAGTTACACATTTAGGTGCCAATTCCGATCCGGTAAAAAAATTCCCCGTCCGACCCGTATCCGGATTTTTTTCCGTCCGAATCGTCAAAGTAGCGTACAAACTGCCAAGTACGATTCGAACGGAAAAAAGTCCATACGAATCGCATTGGGAAGATTTCCCCACACGTCCTCGGGTCGGGAAAAGTCACCGACACGTCCCCGGTCGAAAAACCCACCGTGTGGAAAAATAAAGTCCGACTGCGCAAGTACGATCCCTCCCGTCCTCCCCATTTCACAACCGTACGCAAAAAACACCGTCCGAACCGAACTCCCATAGCAACCATGGAGACATGTGCCCGCATACGCGCCGAACACCCCACCACCCCCCCCGCCCGCGTATGTACGCACCGAACCCCCACCCCAGCAGTGCATGTACGCCCCGAACCCCCACCCGTGTATGTACGCCCGAACCACCACCCGTGTATGTACGCACCGAACCCCCACCCCAGCAGTGTATGTACGCCCGAACCCCCACCCGTGTATGTACGGACCGTACCCACACCCGTGGAAGTACGGCCCGTACCCACACCCCACCAGGGAATGTACGCCCCAAACCCCCACCCCAGCAGTGTATGTACGCCCCGAACCCCCACCCGTGTATGTACGCACCGAACCACCACCCGTGTATGTACGCCCCGAACCCCCACCCGTGTATGTACGCCCCGAACCCCCACCCATGTATGTACGCACCGAACCCCCACCCCAGCAGTGTATGTACGCCCCGAACCCCCACCCGTGTATGTACGCACTGAACCACCACCCGTGTATGTACGCCCCGAACCCCCACCCGTGTATGTACGCACCGAACCCCCACCCGTGGAAGTACGCACCAAACCCCCACCCCAGCAGTGTATGTACGTCCCGAACCCCCACCCGTGTATGTACGCACCGAACCACCACCCGTGTATGTACGGACCGTACCCACACCCGTGGAAGTACGGCCCGTACCCCCACCACAGCAGTGTATGTACGCCCCGAACCCCCAACCGTGTATGTACGCACCGAACCACCACCCATGTATGTACGCACCGAACCCCCACCCCAGCAGTGTATGTACGCCCCGAACCCCCACCCGTGTATGTACGCCCCGAACCCCCACCCGTGTATGTACGCCCCGAACCCCCACCCATGTATGTACGCCCCGAACCCCCACCCCAGCAGTGTATGTACGCCCCGAACCCCCACCCGTGTATGTACGGACCGTACCCACACCCGTGGAAGTACGGCCCGTACCCACACCCCACCAGGGAATGTACGCCCCGAACCCCCACCCCAGCAATGTATGTACGCCCCGAACCCCCACCCGTGTATGTACGCACCGAACCACCACCCGTGTATGTATGCCCCGAACCCCCAACCGTGTATGTACACCCCGAACCCCCACCCGGGTATGTACGCACCGAACCCCCACCCCAGCAGTGTATGTACGCCCCGAACCCCCACCCGTGTATGTACGCACCGAACCCCCACCCGTGTATGTACGCCCCGAACCCCCACCCGTGTATGTACGCACCGAACCCCCACCCGTGGAAGTACGGCCCGTACCCACACCCCACCAGGGAATGTACGGACCGTACCCCCACCAGTGCATGTACGGACCGTACTGACGCCAAAAACACACGTACTGAACCAGGACAAACCATATTTACACAAGGAGAGTCAATTAGAGTTTTCCCACACCACCAAACATGCCCAACAACCCCACAAACATCACATACACTGACCTGCAACTGCCAAACTGCCAAACAGAGGCCCAAAACACGACCACTCCTCATAACACACCCACACAAAATTCAAACACAGCCACACCCACAAATGGACCAATAAAAATGGACCACACACACAAACCATGAGCCTTTGCAACAGACCCACTGCTGCCAGAGCCCACAGACGACCCACACCACCATACTTGAACCTCACACTTGCATACCTTCACACAACCACCTACACAAACACCCCCTCATCACATTCACACACACACCTCCACTACCACACTCACACACCCACAACCATCCACACCCACACCCCCACAACCATCCACACCCACACCCCACGCCATGTCCACAACCAAGAATCCAAAGTTCACAAAGGAGGAGCTGGAGATCCTTGTCGACGAAATCCTCAGAGTCGAGCCACAGCTCTTTGGAACATTGGTCAGTCAGACCAGCATATCCGAAAAATCGGCCATGTGGCAGAGGATTGTCGATTCTGTGAATGCTGTTGGGTCCACCAGAAGGACCAGGCACGAGTGCCAATCCAGGTGGTACGATCTGCGGAGGACGGTCAAGAGGAAGATGACTGACAATCACAACCAGGGGAACATCACTGGAGGAGGGCCGCCCCCCCAGACCGGTACAATACCATCCCTGGGAGGAGAAGGTGATGTCCACGCTGGCGGTGGAGGGACTACACGGACTACCAGGACTCCCAGACCCTGGTGAGTACACAAACAACTCACCTCACATGGGGGGGATGCCATACACAATCAATCATGCACGCCACCCCCCCCAAGCCACCACCGGACACAACCACACTCCACAAACACACACATGCCACTAGCGCCTCCATGCCCCATGCACCAATCAGGGCCATGCCAAGTCACAGGCCACACAAAACACCAACACAACACAGGATGTGGCCGATGCTGGGAGTGGGGGCATCAAAACTGACATTGAGCAACTCACAAGCACACAACAATGCCCTCAGCCCATATGGCCCAGGGCACAGCCATACAAACTGTGTGTACCCACACAGTACTGTCTTGCCTGCAAATGGTGGCCGCCTTGCAGGATGACATGGGTCTGACGGCACAATTTGCACATAACAGCAGACAATGAAGATGCATCGCTCTGATAGAGTCTCAGCACACACCGCCACAGCAGCAGCCTACACTCAGACACACTGCCCAATGGGTGCCCGGAGAACAGGAACTAACTCACATGAACAAGCCAATGGCCATTCAAAGACCGGCTAACTGTGTGTGCCCAGGAAGCTGGCCTGAGGTGACAGAGGGTGACAAATAGAGGGAGGGAGAGGGGGAATGAGAGGGAAGGAGACAGAGGGGGACACAGGGAGACAGACAGAGGGAGGGAGTAGGGTGACAGAGGGAGACCGACAGAGGGAGGAGGGTGACAGAGGGAGGGAGGAAGGGAGACACAGGGAGACTAAATCACCCTTGGGTGGTGTGGCCATGTCCACTCGTCAGCCGGTGGACTGTGTGCATGCAGAAAAGGTCTGGCAGTGCCTCAACCCCCCCTACCGTAGACGAAGACCGGTCCATGTGTCAATCTGTGCACGAGTCCATCCGTGCTGCAGGCACAGACCTAACCACACACCCAGTATACCCACCCACTGTGTCGGTAAGAACCCTGTCACAAATGCTTCAGTCACCTACCTGCATCATCAAATTGCCTTGGCAAAACACCATTTGGCCACGTACAGTGCAACACGTAAGGCGCCTCTGCATGGCTCGCTACGCCCGCACACCACACTGCTGACTGTGTACCCAAATAGATGCATCAACTAAGATTGTGTCACACATGCGTAAAGCCCTGACAGCTGTGGCCAAGGGACATACCCATGCACAAGTGCACTGTGAGAGGAATGCAAGACAGATCCAACTACCCAGAGGAAGAGTGCCAAATCAGAAATGCATGAAACATGGATGCCACATGTAACACTGTTAACATTGTCTCTCTCACACACAGGTCAATGTCGTCGATCACCCCCCAACACTGGGGGGGAAGTCTCACAGGACCAGGCTCTGCGGGATGAGGACCCCACCGCCAGCGACGACTCTCACCACTCCGTGGATGACCCAGACCAACCTGGCCCCTCTGGTGTCCAACCACCTGCAGCACCTGCGTCAGGTACAACTGTGCCAACCACCACCCCCATTCCTGCCACATCCCAGGAGACGTCCAGGAGCCCTGTCCGCACACGACCACCCAGCCAGTCTGCCCAGGAGGGACACGTTCCTCCGGGCACCCAGGAGGAGGCAGGCGGCAATGCAGATGCCATCCCTCAGGGGTCCCGGAGACCCGATGCGCCCACAACGGCAGGCCAGGTGCACGTGGGCAGGGGTGGCGGGAGTGGAGGACAGCGGAGGCACGAACCTGACCAGGGAGCTCAGGACCCGGTAGTGTCCCAGGTCAGCAACATCCTGGATACATACCGGCGTGACACCAGGGGCATGGACCAGATTGCGTCCACCCTCAATGACATCAAGGGGACCCTCGAGGAGATGAAGACCCTGCAGGCCCAGCAACATGCCTGTCAACTGCAACACCAAGGAAGGATGGAGGATAGACAGGCTGAGCTCGTGGCGGTGCAAACCCAAATGACCGGTGTACTCCGTCGGATTGCTGACAACATGGGCAACCCTCCCTGTGGCACCAGGCGAAGGCCATTACCAGACACAGGGAGGGATCAGGAGGAGGAGGATTCATCCGACGGAGCGTCACAGACATCGTCACGGCCTGCTTCCGAGGGTCCCCGCAGGAAGGTGGGTCGTCCACGAAAAAGACTGTGAGAGTCAGCAGAACATCACCATCTCCCAGGTCACCTGGCCTGGCACCTGGCCCTCTGGCCCAATAGCAGCACATGACATTCTCTGCCACATGGACTTGCTGGTCACTGTCTGACCTATGTTGACGAAGACTGTGGCATGGGCTCTGATAATTTGCTACGGCAAGGATACCAACTCCCCCAGTGAACTTTGGATTCTACACTCCCGCAGTGCACCTCTTGTCATCCCCACAAACCCGTACCCCACCACAAATAAATTAATCACAATTACAAGATGATGCCGTGATTCTGCATTATTACAATACATGTGTGTGTCGTAAAGTCAAAGCATGCCTGATCTCAGAATTAACTCCAACCATCCAAACCGTGGGGTCTCAGTCTTGCCCAGAACACACATGGGTCCCAATGTATCATCTGATACAGACATGGAGTACCATACTCACCTGTGCTGGGCCCAACCAGCTGAGTGGTTCCCGCACAACTGTGGCTACAGACACATTTAGGGGAGCAACAGTCATGCGCAGAGGTCAGGGATCATGTGGAGTGACCTGGCTTGCCGCTCCCAGGTATGTCTAGACATGTGTCCCTACCATGTCCTGCATGCTTGCGTCAGGCGGATGTTGAGAATGGTGGCTAGGCCAAGGTTGGATGCATGGAGATGCCAGAATGCAGTTTTGGATCACAGTGCCACATGGTTGTGTTGGGGTTGTGGGCTGCATCATGAGTGTGGGCGTGGATCGAGAAGGTCATCCTGCAGCTGGCTGTGAATCATTCCCCCCATCCCGTTTGGACGTTGATGTGGCCTGGTTGCCCGATGCAGTAGCAGAGCTGTGCAGATGCACTCTGGATATGGACAAGTATCATGGGAGTTGTAAGGCACATGTCCGTAGACTGCAGGGTAGGATTAGACACGGATGTTGTAGTTGCCCTGGGGGATGGTCTCTCTTGCCTTGAGGTGGATGGAACTGTGCATCTTGTGCATCATACAGATTCCAATCCCTGACAAACCGCTAGCATCTTGCTACTCTACACATAGACACATATGCACCACCTCTGAAAACTATGCCAGACATGCCGCATGCACAGTGGCAACAGGCCACCATTGACAGAGAAGAGGCACCTTGGAGACAGAGGGAGAAATGTATTAGTCATGTGTGTTGGAATGACAATGATACTCTGTCAACACATACACAGGTCATGTGGATGAACATGTGGGAGCAACACTGGCACCCCCCATTGCAACACAGATGCTGGTATTCCATTGAACTGGCACACAAGTGACGGATAACAGCTAAACACCCCCTGCTGCCACGGAGAGGCTGCTATACACCATTGAGGCCCTGATGGGGCAATCACACACCATGTCAACCCGGTGCAACCTGTATGTTTCCGAGGCCAGTGTTACACACATTGATGGCCTCATCACAATCCCCAATCCCCTGACACATGACAGTCACCAAGTCTGACCATGGCTCCAGGTGAAGCCTGCCCCATGTCATGTTCCCCATGTAGGATCCACATGTATGCAAATTGACCACACATGAACCGGAGAAGTGCACACAGACTACAAACAATTTACACACCCAAAACGCCGTGAGGCATCCCTTACCCTAAGGAGATTTCCAAACTTGCCCGTGCATGTGACGCAGAATCAGCACATGTTGCTGTGTTCATGAGGAGTAGCAGGAGCACAACAATGCAACCAGCAGACAGCATGCCCATGGACCTGTGGAAGAGAGACACACAAGGAGTCAGCCCAAAGGAGCACATCCGCAAGCATGTACTCAACACGTATCATGTTGTCAACATGACAGGTGACAATGATGACTCTCGGACAACATCCTTCCATTGCGCCATCACTCTAATGACACTTCAATACACACCACTGACTCACTTGGCAGACATGCAGATGGACACACACATTGCAACACATCCCACACACGGCCCAATGCGTGCACACTCAGACACTGGAACTCACCACTAAGCAAAGAAGTCGCGTATGAGCCGACTCCGCATGTCCTCCACAGCCTCCTGCTCCTCCACATCACTTGCCCCGTCACCAAGCCCTTCATCCTCCACGGGTGGATGGTCCTGGTCATCTTGATCCAGTATGAGTGGAACAGCTTCCTCCACTGCCATGTTGTGCAGCATGCAGCAGACGATGATGATCTTGCACACCTTCACCGGGGCATATGGGAGTGCTCCGCCGGTCTTGTGGAGGCACCGGAATCGGCTCTTCAGAAGTCCAAACGTCCTCTCAATGACTCTCCTGGTCCGCCCATGGGCATTGTTGTAGCGGTGCTCGGCAGCCGTGCTGGGGTTGCAGACAGGCGTCATCAGCCATGGCATGTTGGGATAGCCAGCGTCCCCTACAAGGAAACATCATGGACAGAAGTGTGTCAGCACAGGCAGTGAGATTGGAAGATGACGCCAAACACTGAACTGCCAGAGTCTACACACCAACAATACATGCTCGCTCGTTCCGCAGCTGCAGCATCATTTCAGGCAGCCTGCTACGCCTCATGATGAAGGCATCGTGTGCTGATCCTGGAAAGCGAACACAGACATGTGAAATCACCATGTTGGACAGACACACCACAAGGGCATTAATGGAGTGATAATGTTTGCGATTCCTATACACCACCTCCTGTGCCTGTGGTGGTACCAACGCAACATGTGTCCCATCTATGGACCCAATGACATGGGGCATCCCTCCCAGGGCATAGAACTCACGCTTGACACCTGTCAACTGCTCACGAATTGGGAATTTAATGTACTCATCCAGGTGAACCAACATAGCCTCTAAGAAATCATGCAGAACACGGCTGAACATCGTCTGGGACATGCCCCCGACGTCAGCAATGGTATGTTGGAACGTACCCGTGGCAAGGAAATGTAGGGCTGCCATCACCTTCAACTTGGGTGTCAGTGCACTGGGATACCTGTGGCGCGGGAGGAGGTGTGCTTCCAGCCGGCCAGTCAACTCATCAATCAACCGTTGGCTGAATCTGTAGTGGCGTATACAGTCCCGTTCATGCAGGGCAGCCAGGTCTGGCATACGTCGAGGGAGAGGCGGAGCCCTGCAGTGAAATGGAAGGAACACCGAAGAGTGAGCACTGTACGACGACATTGTCAATGCACTGAGCACATGTTAAACAGCCAATACACAAATGCCACATTCTGAGTCAGGTCTGTGCCACATTTCCGGGACACGTACGCCAGGCAGGTGACACTCCTACCAAGGGACAGCCACTAACGGAGTGGGGCAAGCTCACGATGACATGGCATGAGACTAGCTGTGGGCCAGTGTAAGTGAACATGCACACGCATCACAGGATTCACAGACATCCACACATGTGCAGAAGTAGGATGCGTATGGTAAAGACAGGTTGGTGTATGCGATATGCACTGGTCACATGTTATAGGAAAAGGACAGGCCACACACATTGCCTTGGAGGAGTACATGTCGAGACAGAACATACATACATTGAGAGCATGTGGATATGTACTTGTTTTGATACTCCGTGTAGTTGCATACATACACACCTCATGGCAGATCACATATGTATGCTGGTGTGCGGAACAGTGTGCCATGGCCATCTACACACAGACACATGTTGGTAGCAGCAACTGCTGATGCATTGGACCACACACCTACAGCAAAATCATGGAAACACATGCCACACACATGACATGGTTGCAGCGTGCAACGCAGCTATTCACATGTCATGTGTAATATTCCGTGTACCTGGCATCAGGGGACAGGTGCGGGTGTCCGTGACTGGGACATGCAAGTGACTCATGGCTCTACTAGTGTGTACGACATGCACACATGTCAAAGGAGTGGAGGGGATGTGTGGCACAATGCGCACCATCACACACGACATGTGTACACAGCTCATCGTACATATGCTTTGCCCACACCTCAGGGGTAATGTGCCACATCACATCCTGACACACCTGTGTCACACACATGTGGTATTGCACAGACAATGCATTGGTGTCCACCCTTGGCAAAATCTGACGCTCCATTCCTGTCTGTGTGCCGCCTGTCACCACTGACAGGTGTGGAACGCACCGTACATATGCTCTGAGGGCGTGTATAGGGTCCCTGGGCCAACATGGGCGCTGGCGTATGCGTACGCCACAGTAGTACGGACCGGACAAGCGCTTGTACGGTCCGGATCACAACATGGGCACTGGCGTATGCGTACGCCACAGTAGTACGGACCGGACAAGCGCTTGTACGGTCCGGATCACAACATGGGCGCTGGCGTATGCGTACGCCACAGTAGTACGGACCGGACAAGCGCTTGTACGGTCCGGATCACAACATGGGCGCTGGCGTATGCGTACGCCACAGTAGTACGGACCGGACAAGCGCTTGTACGGTCCGGATCACAACATGGGCGCTGGCGTATGAGTACGCCACAGTAGTACGGACCGGACAAGCGCTTGTACGGTCCGTACTACTGTGGCGTACGCATACGCCAGCGCCCATGTTGTGATCCGGACCGTACAAGCGCTTGTCCGGTCCGTATCACTGCTTTTGGGGTGCCCTAGGGCGTGGAACACACCGTACCTGTGTGTACATGTATGAAAACACATAGGGGACACATGAGGGACAAGTATAAGGGCCTAAATGCATGATGGTTGCCATGGAGACCGAGTTTGATTTTTGAATTTGAGCACCAGGTGCCCAGCAGAAGTCAGTTTGCAAGAATCTACATTGTTGCAAAGTGGATGTTGACTTGACATCATCATCAAAACTGAAACCATGCAAAGCCACACACTGGGGTAGGTTTGAAGGGATTGGATGAAACGTAGGATGCAAATGTGACTGATCAATCAATCTGTACTCCTGTATATGAACAGGCCAGCCAGGCAGATATAAGCCAGCCAGGTCCCATGAGAGAGCACTTGCCTGCACATCCATTCATCCATGACCACTGCTGCTGATAGTGATTCCTCTGGCACCATGTCCAGGACTGTGGAGAGGTCACAGCCATTCACCCAGGAGGAGAACCTTGCCCTGATAGATGTGATCCTCCCACAGTACCAGAGCCTGTATGGTCGACCAGGGGTTCAGGTGAGTGCAGACTCCACTAGCTTAGACTGTGCCCCTTTTGTGTGACAGTGACTTCTGGCATTGTGTCCATGTGTGACAGACATGCACTGGTGTTTAGAGTGGGTCCCAGGGTGTGGAAGGCCTCATGTCACCCATGCAGTGCATGCTGTGTTTCCTGTGTGCACTCCTCACTTGCATAGTGCCTACTGTGACAATGAATGCATGGTGCATGCCACATACTGCTGGGCTACTCCTCCTGGGGATGTTGTTTCCACAGTCCTGATGTGATCCTGTGTTCTCCCCAGTGTGACATGTGACAGTACCCATGGATGTGTGTTTGTTCAGTGTACCTGTGCTGTGAGTGTCCAAAGGCCGTGTTCGTCCCCTGCACATTGGTGTGTGTGTAAGTCCCCTGTCATGTGGGTGAGTGCATATGGGGAGTGTTGCACACAAGCTGCATGAGGGATGGATATAGCCTGCCCATCCAATGTGAGCAGGGAGCAGTGCTGTGTGCATGCCGTGCTGAGCCAGCCCCACACCTGTGACACCCCCCGTCTACTGGCACATGGGCAGAGTGAGGTGTGTACCCGCAGTTGGCAATGCCATGTGATTGTCCTGTGCCTGTGTGTGTCTGTGTACTCTGCTGAGGTAGCATCAGTGTGCTGGGGCAGGTGACTGCTTTGAGGTGCTGTACATAATCCTGGTGTAGCCTGTGAGGCACAGTGTGATCCCTGGTCAGTGAGTGTGTGGTACCCCTCATGCCACCCGTGTACTTTCAATGGCACGTAGTGCATTTGGCCTTCCACAGTGGATTATGTCCCTATGACAAAGGTGCAATGAGTTGCATGCATACCATGGCCTGTTCATGAAGAGGATTGTTCTATATGTGTGTCTCTGTGTCTTTGCTCATGTGGATTAATGTATTCTCACTTTTGCATCCTCACAGGTAGGCGCCATTGCCAAGGGGGAGATCTGGAGGACAGCCGTCAGTGCCGTGAGGGGTACAGAGGGTCGGATGCGGGGCCTGTCTCAGGTGAGGAAAAGCTGGCAGGACATCCGGTGCTGGACGAGGAGGATTGCACGGGTCCTGCTGGGGGACTCACCTGAGAGCCGTAAGAACCGTGGGCGCCGTCGTCTGACCCACATCCAGAAGCGTGTGCTGGCGGTGGTCTTCCCCGATATGGACAGGCGCCTACAGGAGAAGCAGCAGCAGGAAGGGGGTAGGTACATGTGTGTCAGTTGTGTGTCCCCAGCCAATGTAAGTGCGCAGTTGCATGGATACACTGCCAGGGTTTGATTGTGCAGTGCGTCAACTTCTCCCCAAAGTAGCCCAGTGCTGTTCTCACTCCCTCCCTTCCCCTCCTTGCCATGTGTTCCCTGGTCTGTCTGTAGCCACTCTTGCACAAGGTTATTTAGGCAGGCAGTTTATGCAGGTGCCCAATGCTAGCAGCATCATGTGTGGGGGTGATGTGTCACAGGTCTGGGGACCTTGCGTGTGCCCTGGCCAATTTCAGTCACTGTGGTGTCCATGTCACTTGGCACTGATTGTGAATCACGACATAGGGGTGTGTCTCCAAAATGTACAGCCTTCCAGCATGCATGTCCAATTGTGTGCCCTCTGACATGATGTGCCTGAGTGGGAGGCCTGCTAAGTGCAGGGACGGTTGCTTAATTTGCAGTAATGTCCATCCTGGAACATGGAGGAGTGTGGGCACTACTGTGCCCTGGGGCACCTCTTCCTAGGTATCATGTGCGTCATCCAACAATATGGCCATTCACTGTGTCTTCGCCATGGGTTGGGTAGGGTGGCATTGTACCCTGGGCTCAACTGTTAGGACCTACAGGTTGCTACATGTGTCCACTGTACAGGGGGACCCATTTTGCTTGTGCATACTCACAGTGGGCATTACCTGTGTGTGTTGTTAAGACAATCTGATGATGTTTGCCTGTCAATGATGTGTGGACAGGCGCACCAGGGGCAGTGTGTGTACAGTCATGAATTAGTGGAGGCCATGTGTTTTCATCCCAGAGTAAGAGGTGTACATACTTTCTCCGTCTCAATGAGATTGTCTCAGGTGTGGGTGGTTTGTGCGTACAAGGCCTACATGTCAGAAGCTTCATCCTCCTTGCTGGGTGTGGCCTGTGTGTGATGTTTGACTGGACATATGCTCAAGGTGCAGTGACCCAGTCATGTTTGGCATGGTTTCATGTATTGCCTTTGCAGCATGTGGCAAGAGTAAATGGATATGATTCCTGCTCATCCCTTTTTGACGACGCAGTGTGGTGCAGATGCTGTGCACATTTGTCCCCAGAGGCTGGCTCCTCTGTAAAAATTTAGGTGCAGTGATTTGCTGTTGTGTCATGCTCTCCATTGTGTCTCAGTGGCATGGTGGGTCGACAAACTGTGTGTTCCATGGCCTACATGTGTACATTGTTTTGTAGGTGTTACTCCTGTTGCTTTTCAGGCTATGCAATGTGACCTATGTATATTTGACTCATGTGACATATGTGTACAGGTGTCTGATTATCTCCTGTCTCTTCACCTTGCCCACAGCATCGCCGGGGGACACGGAAGGAGACACTAGCACGGACCGGGAGGAGGGATTGAGCACCAGTGCCAGCAGTGCTGTCCTGTCTGGCACATGGAGTGGCACGGAGGCCGAAGGGAGTGAGGCAGAGGACCTGTCGACTGCCAACACAGACTATGACGCAGACGGGTCCGAGGCTGAGCTCCCAGAGGTGGCGGAGTCTGCCCCCCCAGCTGATGGCAGCCCTCCACATCCCCCCGCCACCTCAGTTTCCATCACCGGCCTCCCACCTGCTCGTGGCCCTTCCCTCCGTGCTCGGTCCCCACATGTCTCCTTCCTGACAGGCACCGCACCCCCTGCCCCTGTCACCACTGCTGCGGTGAGTGTGGAGTCTGTGGACATCCTGAGGCAGTCGCAGGTTGGTCAGACTGCGCTGCTAAATGTCCTCCATGCCCACACCCAGGTGCTGACCCAGATGGAGGCATACATGGAGGGCATGTCGGCTGCACAGTCTGACCAACGGCAGTTGCTGAGGTCCATAGACTCCACACTGACTGCAGCACTGGATCTCCTGCAGCGCTGCCTACCCACCCTACCCCTGCCCCATCCACAATTCCCACTCCCGTGCCTGTCCCACGCACATCCAGACGTCAGCGTGCATGCACCCCACCAGACACAGGCACCACACTACCAGGGAAGTCGAAGCGCACACCTCCTGTCACGCACACACAGGGTGAGGAAGGCACACCCACTGGGTCGGGGGGAAATGTACAACACGCAGCCACAGTGGAAGTCCGCAGTCCACACAACCCACTCCCTCCAAATCCACTCCCCTTAGCTCTCCTGGCCAACAGTCGGTGACAGCATCATCCACTGCAAGTGTGCCCCCCCACCCCAGGAGGACACCACCCCGCAAGCGGTGGAGGCAGGACCCGGCCAGGGGAGCTGAGTCCCCCACCCTGTCCACACCCTCCCCCAGTGGCGCTGCGACCCATCCCTCTGCCCCCCCCCTCTTTGGGGTCTGTGGTTCGATTGGGTGCGGGGGAGTCACTGGGGGACCTTGCCAACGTGTGCAGCGCCATTCTGTCCTCCACCTTTGGCGCTGGCACCCCCCCTGTGGCGGAATCATCCCTCCCTGCACCCACAACACCTACCCTTGCCCCTCCTGTCCCTGCGGTGCCTGTTTCCACCCTCCCCCCTGATGCCCCCTCTTCTGTGGATGAAATGGACATGTGAACTGTGCAGGCAAGCTAGGGGACACACGTCCCGATGTGTACCCCCCCAGACTTTGCTGCTGGCCTGGCCCATGGCCCTTGTACATAGTGGACATTTTCTCAGAGATATTTTCCTGCTGAATAAAGCATTTTCTTTTGGTTTTGCACACTGATGCTTTCCTGGACTTGCTGTTGGTGCTGGTGCTCCCCGAGTTGGGGTGGTGATAATGTGTTAGGGGTCTGTGAAATGTTGGAGTGTGCTGCTCATGGGGTGTACCCTGCCATCTGCGTGCCATCACAGAGGTCTCTGCCAATGGTATTTGGTCATGTTTGCTCTCACTGTATGGTGACATTGTCCCAAGGTGTGTTCCATCCTCTGTGGAGCCGGCCATTTTCCCTGCAGGGTGTCTCCCATATGCTGTGCTGTGCTGTGTTGTGCTGTGTCTACATTTCCTGGATGTGTGAGGGTTGCCTTTCAATATGGCCATGCTGGCTCAGCGATGGCTCCACCTGCATCTGGGGTATCACCCTTGTTGGTCACTGAACTTGTTGATGGGGTATATTGTCCTATGTCTGGGCACTGCTGGGGGACTCTGCACCCACCCCTCCTGTCTCTGGGCACTGCTGGGAGGACCCTGCACCCTCCCCTCCGGTCTCTGGGCACTGCTGGGAGGACTCTGCACCCAACCCTCCTGTTTCTGGGCACTGCTGGGAGGACTCTGCACCCACCCCTCCTGTGTCTGGGCACTGCTGGGAGTGATAGGCACCCACCCCTCCTGTCTCTGGGCACTGCTGGGAGTGTCAGGCACCCACCACTCCTGTGTCTGGGCACTGCTGGGAGGACTCTGCACACACCCCTCCCGTGTCTGGGCACTGCTGGGAGGACTCTGCACCCACCTCTCCTATTTCACAATATGTACGCTCATGACATACACGGGTGTGGGTTCGCTCCATGCATACGCGGGTGGGGGCACGTGTCGTACTTACACTGTTGGCGTGGGGGGTACGCTCCTTGCATACGCGGGTGGGGGTAAGTGTCGTACATACACTGCTGGGGTGGGGGTTCGGTGCGTACATACACGGGTGGTGGTTCGGTGCGTACATACACGGGTGGGGGTTCGGGGCGTACATACAATGCTGGGGTGGGGGTTCGGTGCGTACATACACGGGTGGGGGTTCGGTGCGTACATACACGGGTGGTGGTTCGGTGCGTACATACACGGGTGGGGGTTCGGGGCGTACATACAATGCTGGGGTGGGGGTTCGGGGCGTACATACACGGGTGGGGGTTCGGGGCATACATACAATGCTGGGGTGGGGGTTCGGTGCGTACATACACGGGTGGTGGTTCGGTGCGTACATACACGGGTGGGGGTTCGGTGCGTACATACACGGGTGGTGGTTCGGGGCGTACATACAATGCTGGGGTGGGGGTTCGGGGCGTACATACACGGGTGGGGGTTCGGGCGTACATACAATGCTGGGGTGGGGGTTCGGGGCGTACATACACGGGTGGGGGTTCGGGGCGTACATACACGGGTGGTGGTTCGGTGCGTACATACACGGGTGGGGGTTCGGGGCATACATACAATGCTGGGGTGGGGGTTCGGGGCGTACATACACGGGTGGGGGTTCGGGGCGTACATACAATGCTGGGGTGGGGGTTCGGTGCGTACATACACGGGTGGTGGTTCGGTGCGTACATACACAGGTGGGGGTTCGGTGCGTACATACACGGGTGGTGGTTCGGGACGTACATACAATGCTGGGGTGGGGGTTCGGGGTGTACATACACGGGTGGGGGTTCGGGGCATACATACAATGCTGGGGTGGGGGTTCGGTGCGTACATACACGGGTGGTGGTTGGGTGCGTACATACATGGGTGGGGGTTCGGTGCGTACATACACGGGTGGTGGTTCGGTGCGTACATACACGGGTGGGGGTACGGGGCGTACATACCATGCTGGGGTGGTGGTTCAGTGCGTACATACACGGGTGGGGGTTCGGGGCGTACATACACGGGTGGGGGTTCGGGGCGTACATACACTGCTGGTGTGGGGGTACGGTCCGTACATACCCGTACCCACGCTCTGCATGCCTGGGTACGGCCCGTACCCATGCCTTTGGTGGGTGGGTACGGTGCGTCCCCCTATTGTTACGGTGCCGTGGGGTCCGCACCGTACACAGTCCTTGGGGGCGTGGCTACGGGTCGTACCACGCATACCCCTACATGACCCCAGCAATGCTGGTACAAGCCGTACCCAGGCCTTTCTGACGTAGGTACGGGCCGTACCGCCATTGTTGTAGTGAAGTAGGGGGACGCGTGGTACGTTCCGTACCCACGCTCTTGCGGCCTGGGTAGGGTACGTACCGGTTCGCGTGACCATCCACTTCCGCTGTGGCAGACGCATGCGTTGCTGGCCACGCCCCCACCCCCTGGAGGTGACCAGGCCCTGATGGTCAGGTATGTCCAGGCCATGAATGATTTGGTACCATGTGTTGGGGTTGTGTGTCCTGCCCCTGCCCCCCCCTTTGCCCCTGGTTGTTGTGCTGACCTTCTGTGGCGTCTGCGTCGGTTCCTGTACGCCAGATGGACTGCTAGGAGGGCAGGGATGGCACGTAGGTTCGGGTCCATGTCTGTTCGTCGCGTCCAGCTGCTCCTTGCGTGTGTCGTCCTGATTTCCCGGCAGTTTTTGGCAGCCGGTAAATATATTCCGTGCAAGATGACGTCGGTTCGAATCGTACTTCCTGGTTCGTGAAACATAGGCTGGATGCGTACCGACGTCAGGTCGGCGCTTTTCCGGATCGGAATTGTGTTTCGATTCTGTTCGGTCGGTGTTTTGTTCGATTCGAACGGAAATGGTGTTTCCGTCCGAATCGTACTTGCATTTTCGGATGGATTTCGCACCGGGTACGAGTCGGACGGAGAAAAGGCTCCGTCCGACGGTTCGTACCCGCTTTTTACTGGATCGGAATTGGCACCTTAATGCGCTAATTGACAAACTACAAGCGCTACTTCTCTCTTGGTCACCTCTCCATTTGTCATGGTGGGGTAGACTGGATACTACTAAAATGAAGATTGTTCCCCATGTCCTTTATACATTATTCATGTTACCGTTTTGGATTCCCGTTTCATATTTTTCCCCAAATGTATTTTTATTTGTACCAAATTTCTATGGAATAATAAACACCCCCGTATTGCCCTTGTGAAACTTAAGCGTCTTAAAACTGAAGAAGGTGTACGTTTTCCTGATTTTAAATTATATCACTCTGCATTTCTAATTCGTCAGTTTTTTGCCTTAACTCATGATTTTGCTGATAACCCTATCCCCCATTGGATTGTATTTGAACGCTCCCTATCGAAGGATTTTTCCTTCCAAAATGTACTCTATATGTCTAACTGTACATTTATATCAGGTAATCCTATTTTAAAATATTCCCAACAATTATTATATAATATCTTGTCAGATGGTCTTGACCCATACAAATGTGTTTTGTCCTCCACTATCTGGTATAATAAATGCATTACATTTACACATAAATCATTTTATTACAAACACTGGAAGTAGATGGGAATTACATTTATTTATCAGTTGGTCCTTCATAATTCTGTTATTCCCTTCTCCCAATTGCAATCTCAATATAATTTGCCTGACTCATTTCTACATGAGTACCTCTTAATATCAGATGCTTTTCAGTTCTATTTATCAGCTCATAATTTTCCTTTAGCTTCTCCCTTTCTTATTCCTACCACACCGATATACGGTATTTCTCATGAACTTAGACCTAAGGCTGCTTCTATTTATAAGATGTTGTTATTGCCTGTTGTTAAACTTTCTAAATCTCATACCGAATTACTTTGGGAAGCGGATTTATCTTTATCGCTTCCTATTCCTTTATGGGATAAATTCTGGCTCAAGTTATTTAAAACTTCTGGTGCCGCCTGCATTACTCAATCCTTATACTTTATTTATAGTAGAGCTCTTATTATTCCTGCATGTATATCCAAGTTTTCCCCTTCCTCCTCTTTCCTTTGTTGGTCCTGTTCTACATCCACCGGGACTTTAATTCATCAATTATATGAATGTTCAAATGTATTGAAGTTTTGGCAATCTATTTTGTCTAAATGTATGAAAATATTTCAATGCAATATTCCATTATCAATGCAAAACGTTTTTTGGGGTTCTGCCTCACCTTCTTTTGATGTTTCTTCTTCTATTTATTTGTTGTTTGATCTTTTTATTGCTCTTGCATTCAAAGTGATTTTGTCTTGCTGGAAAGATAACTCTAAATTATCATCGTTAATTTGGTGGAACTATAACTGTGATGAACACAGAATTGCTAATGTCTCTTCTCTTTCCTTATCTCAAAAAATAAAATCTGATCTATTGTGTTTATCCTTTACTTCTTATCTTTCTATATCTGCACCTGCGTCTTAGTTTTCTTTCTTTTTTACCTTATATTTCTTCTTTCCCTTTTATATATTCATTTTTTATATTATACTATTCTTTTCTTTTTCTTTCTCTTTTTCTCTCTGTTCTTTTCTTTTCTTATCTCTTTCCTCTTAAATTATTTGCCTAGGTTCTCTTCCTAAACATTAGTTGTTGTATCATATTTGCAATGTGTTCACTTGCTTGATAACATTTTTTTGTTGTTCTTCTTTCTCTGAAAACTTCATAAAAAATTATTAACAAAAATAAATCATGCAAACTACCTAGAATAAAAGTGAGAGTGTACATACTTATAATGAAAGAGTACTGCAAATGTATAAGCAGCATAGTAGATACTAGCCCTGGTACTGTCTTTTGTGATGGGTCTGGGGCCCGATATTAGCACTCAGGTGAAACAGTCTGGCAAACTAAAACAATAGAGGAATGTTGGCATGTACATGGTATTGTAGTGATTCACTTAATTGGAAATGGAAAAAAGATAACGATAAGTTGATGGTAGTACAAACAGTGTATTTCCAACAGACGCCGCCTGCACCACAAGCAATGGGGATGCATGTGCAACAAAGCAGACTGGAGGGGAGAAAGAGACTAAGGTGGCTGAGGAAGGGGAGGAGAGACAGGTCACAGGGATGGTGGAAGACAAAGTAAATCTTGTTTCAGGTGTGGGGAGTCAGAGCACTGGAGCAGCGAATGCCAGGAATGAAAAGGGGTAAGGCCCCAGGGATAGTCCAGCAGAGCCAACTCAATTCACAAGTTATGCCAACTGCTTCTGCCCCACTGGCTGCTCCCATTCTTCTGACTGTAGCACTAGTTCAATTTTATCTGGCAGTTGTTCTTCCTTCTCCCTCTGTCTTAAAAAGTTTAGTCCAGCTAATGCCTGTGCTGAAAATGTGTTTTTCCCATCTTGTTGCTACATCACTCCCAGAGGGGCGTAGACTGCTTGTAGGCTGCTATGCTCCCACTAGATAAGAACGCCCTCAATATGAAAGAGTGAATGGACATCTATTGGATTTCTTGGTTGATACTGTAACTGTGTGTTCAACTATGAGATCTACAGACGTACCCCAACTACTCCTCTCTGGAAATTTAGTGCAAACGCTCAGCATTTCCAATGCTGGTATCACTCATCCCATTTCAAACCCCATCCAAGTAACATTATGAGTTTTTAGTTAATTATACCTGCCAAGTCAATTTGTTAGGAAGGGATTTATTGTGTGAGATTCATTGTATTCTGCACTCTACTCCTGAGGTTGTGTTCATACTAATTAGGGCTCCTAAGGCACATTGTAAAGGAATGGCTTTAAAGAAGTGTGCCTTCTCCAGAATTAAATGAAATACCTGAAGATTTTCACAACACAGTACCGACTAGACTCTGGGTGGGGAAAGTTGGAAAAATAGGGAAGATGCAAAGTGCCAACCAGTATATTTAAAGTTGAAGGAGGGTGAAAGATTACCACACGTTCACCAATATAATTGCCGCAGGAGACAGGTGCAGGAATTGAGCCTGCAATACAAAATTTGTTGAGCCAGAATGTTATCAGAAGAGTTGAATCAATCAATCAATCAAGATATTTGTAAAGCGCGCTACTCACCCGGAGGGTCTCAAGGCGCTAGGGGAAGGGGGGTCCGCTACTGCTCGAACAGCCAGGTCTTGAGATGCTTCCTGAAGGAGAGGTGGTCTTGGGTAATACGGAGGTGGATGGGGAGGGAGTTCCATGTCTTGGCTGCCAGGTAGGAGAAGGATCTTCCTCCCATGGTGGCTCTTCGAATGTGTGGAATGGCGGCGAGTGCGTGGCTGGACGATCGTAGCTGGTGGGTGGGAGTGTAGAAGGTCAGGCGGTTGTTGAGGTACCTGTGGCCCAGGTCGTGGAGGGCTTTGTGTGCGTGGGTGAGGAGTCGGAACGTGATTCTCTTGCTGACGGGGAGCCAGTGAAGGTCTTTCAGGTGTCCGGAGATGTGGCTGTGTCGGGGGATGTCCAGGATGAGTCGTGCGGAGTCTTTCTGGATGCGTTGGAGTCTTTTCTGTAGTTTGGCTGTGGTTCCGGTATAGAGGGTGTTACCGTAGTCCAAACGGCTGGTGACGAGTGCCTGGGTGACCGTCTTCCTGGTTTTGATGGGGATCCATCGGAAGATCTTACGGAGCATGTGTAGGATGTTGAAGCATGATGATGAGACGGTGTTGACTTGTCAGGTCATCGAGAGGGAGGAGTCCAGGATGAAGCCCAGGTTGCGTGCGTGGTCCGTTGGTTTGGGTGCGCTGCCCAGGGCAGGGGGCCACCAGGAATCATCCCAGGCAGAGGGTGATGGTCCAAGGATGAGGACTTCCGTCTTATCTGAGTTCAGTTTCAGGCGGCTGTTCGTCATCCACTCGGCTACGTCTTTCATCCCTTCGTGTAGGTTGGTTCTGGCGGTGGCTGGGTCGTTGGTGAGGGAGAGGATCAGCTGGGTGTCGTCGGCGTAGGAGATGATGTTGAGGTTGTGTTGGCGTGCGATGGCTGCGAGGGGGCTCATATAGACGTTGAAGAGGGTGGGGCTGAGTGATGATCCTTGTGGTACGCCGCAGATGACTTCGGTGGCCTCGGATCTGAACGGGGGAGGCGGACTCTCTGGGATCAAGCCCATGCAAATTCCTCTTTCTTCCTGTACACAAAGCTGATGTGGAATCTTGGAGGATGATCCAAGATTTGAGATTGAGTAATGAAATAGGGGTTCAAGTTTCCCCAAAGACTTGTTGTGATTATGTAGCAGAATGTTTTACTGTTATAGATCTTTGGTCCATGTTTTTCTCTATGCAATTACATAAAGACAGTGAATATTTATTTGGGAAGCAAACAAGGGAGACATGTAAATTGGATTCTATTGCTTGGATGAATAATTTGGCTGATGGAGGTCTAAGGCAAAATTCCAGTCTTGTCAGTCTAATGAAATTTATTTAGGACACAAGTTAGAGAAAGGCATGAAGAAGGTGTATACATGGAGAGAATTGCACAGATGTCCCTGCTCCGTATGCAGAAAGAGGTAATGTGGTTTGCTGGTATGGGGGAGACCACAGACAGTGGATTCCCAACGTGTTCCTCTTAGCAAAATTCCTTCAACAAAAGGATATCTCTGATCAAGAGCCCTGTTTGGAGGAGTGTCAAAAGTCATTCGTAGAGCTTAAACATGCTTTGTGTTTATTCTCAGCCCTGGGTATGATGATCATGGTAACATATTTTCCTTATACAGTACTGAGAGGCAGGGGTGCTATTTGTCACTGCTGATGAAATGCCATGGTGATCAACAGTGCACAGTCATTCATTTTTCAGCTTCCTTGTTTCCTTTAGTAGCAACACTCTCAGGGTGTTTGAGAGCCATTGCAGCAGAGACAGTGGCTGTGGAACAGTCTGATAATATTGTGTTGTGACATGCTGTGATGTTGTATGTACCCCATCCAATTGACATTTTGTTAAAGTGTGGTAAAATACAGGCCTTGACAGTTGCCGGACATATAGATATCCATTAACCATCCTTGCCATTCTTGCCATATCTGTATAAAAGTGCCAAGATTAGAATGTTGCCTGTGTCTTCTCAACAGGATGATGAATAAGATCACAACTGCGTCCAGGTGGATGTATTGTGCACACAACCCTGTCCAGACATCACAGATTAACTTCTGAATCATTGTTTCAATGTATTGTTAACTTATGTTGAAGAGATAATGCAGGAAACTTGAGAGAAATATATGCTGTGCGCTCCATCCAAAAAGTAATTGATGCCTCTGCTTTAGCAAATGTACAGTTAGAACAAGTTGCTGTATTGATCGCTCGCACAAAGAGCATGTTACTGAGCGATAAATGTAAATCTGACAATTTAAACTGATTCTCGCTATGTGTTTGGTGTTGTGCATAATATGGGGCAGCTTTGGTCACAGAGGGGGTTTATGGTGTCCTGTGGTAATCTAATACACAATGGACCCTGGATTCTTGATCTGTTGCCAGCTCTGCAAATGCCATCACAGATAGATTGTGAAAAGTGTAGCATTTTGAGGAAGGTCAGATGAAGTATCAAGAGGAAATAATTTTGCAGATGCAGTGGCCAGGTTTCACACACTAAATGCCCCTGCTGACTATACTGCTTTATTTGCATCAGTGGCTGTCCACAATGTGCCTGCACTTACAATGGATAAAGTCAGGAGTTTTTCAGAAGATGCATGACAGGAGAAGAAGCAGGTATGATAGTGTAAATACTTCAAGGAAAATAAAGTGAGTGGGTGGATTCAGAGAGAAGAGCTGTGTTGCCAAGTACTGTATTATTACAGATAGTGATTTTATTCCATGGGTCCACATATCAGGGAGAGATGCAATGATAATCAGGCTTCAAAATACATGATGGAACAAACACTTTAAAAAATGTGCTCAAGACTGTTGCTCATTGTTCAAAGAAACAAAGTGGGAAAATGTACTGTGGTTACAAAGAGTTATTCCACTTTAGTTAATGGACCATTTTTGAGGTTACAGATTGACTTTATAGAAATGCCACATGGCAGAGGATACAGATATGTACCAAACATAATCTGCATCTTCTCAGGATGGGTGGTGTGATGTTATGACTGTGGTAAAACTCTTCCTCAAACAACTGATTCCACAGTACAGTGTACCGATGTACACGCAAAGTGATCAAGAAGGATACGTCAATAACAAAATCTTGAAGCTAATATGTGAGACCGTGGACATCACAAAGAGATTGCATTACTGCCTAATAATTATCACCCACAATCCTCGGCAATAGTGAAGTGCTTGAATGGTGTCATAATGAACAAGCTAGCAAAGTTGTGTACATCCAGCACTTTGAAATAACCTGGTGCTCTGTCTCTGGTGCTAATGAACATCCTTTGTACAGCAAACAAACACAGGTCCGTCACCTCTTGAAACCTTAATGGGACAGCTGCCAGCAACTGTACTGCTGTCAATAACTGATGATTTGATCATGAACTAATATAAAGGGCTCACGGGTGTGGTGTGCTCTGTGCCTTGCCATGTTCAACAAGCACCCCAATACATCCAACTGCTCTCTGTCATAGTCTACAACACAGAGACTGGTTCCTAGTGAAGAAACTAGTCTGGAAAAGCTGTCTATAACTCTATCCGAAGGGGCCTACAAGGTCTTACAAAACACCACTGAGAAATGTAAAAAGGTGTCAGATTGGGTACATGCATCCCGTACTAAAAAAGTGAAAACATCAGAGAAGGGTGACAAAGACCCTTGGATCCCAAAGGTGATCTACCACAGTAAGTAGTCTCTGCCAGAAACAGCAAGCCAGGCAGGTGGTGAGAAGTTAACAGAAGAGGGACACTGCAACAGGCCAATGATGGAATCAATGAGGGGTCAGGGGCAGAAAATAGTGCTGATCACAGTTGGAGCAGCAATCGCTACCTGCAAAAACAGACTGTCCTTGGCATTGCTGATGCATGTGACCCATTGAGTGAGAAACTAACTCCCTCCACCATAGTAATGCTTTAAAAGATTGAAGAACATTTTAAAAAAGAAAGTTGCTCTCATTGCCTAAATGCTCATCTGGTCCAGATTTATTACACAATTATGAATGTGTCCAGCTGTTGGGGGTGCACTCACTTGGCTGCTTCATTTTGCTCACGCACAGATTCCTGGGACATTTCACACACAACCAAGATTTTGAAGTGCTACATGAAAAACTGAGGAAAATGAAATTATAGTGTCTAAAGATGTCCAACACATGATGCCTGAAGGGGAAAAATATTTTTTAGCTGTGTATGGAAAAGGATACTAGGCTTTCTTTGCATATACGAGAAGTGTTATGGTTAACTGATGAACCTACTTTGCTCCTAATGCACCCACCTTTGGATCTAGGGTGTGAAAGACCAGAGATGCTTTGTACGCCAGCAAGAGAACCTTAAATGTGGCAGAAAGGAAATGTATTCACATTTTTAACATGCCATAGCAATTTATGCACTACAATGAGATAAGGACTAAGCAAGATATTTATCACGTTTGTGGAAAGAAGGCTTACTTCTAATTACCACCTGGATGGGGAGCCTCCTATTATCTAGTTTTAGTAAAATCGCATATATATCACATCAAACATTTGAGGAACATCCAACTTTACCACCAAAGGCAGAATGCAGGAGAAGACACTCTAGACATTTTCTCAGCAGCATTAAATGTAATATGAATAAGGAAACAGTCTCAATTAACAGAGAGACTGGCTAATGACACTGCTCCTGCTATATCGAATATTACTAAATAAATAATTGCAATGTGCAGCATGAATTTGTGGAACAGAATGGCTTTGGCTCTAATTTTATCAAAGGAGGGTGGTGCCAGCAAAGTATTCAAGACACAGTGTTTCAATTTTATCAATGACAATACACAGATTATACAGGATATTATATTTGACATCTCAAAGATTCAAAGATGGAGCATAAGATGGGTAAAGTGTATTTTAGGACTTCTAGGACTGGTGATTGTTGTAGTTTTACTCTTGCTTCTACTAAGAAGCGTAGGGTCTGGCTTGTGTTCAATGTGTTTAAATGTGAGCAGAAAACAGAGATTTCAGTGGATACAAGCAGGGATTAGGCGATAAGGAGAGACAGAGCGACAGAGACAGAGAAAGAGATAGACAAAATATGAATTACAGAAAGAGTACAGGTGTTTTAATGACTCATAGTGCCAAAAAAAGGGAGATGTGAACACCTGTGCCACTAATGCACAAACGAAACCTACTCCATTCTACGTGAGTCACATGGATACATTGCGACAGCATTAATTCACACTCGAACTTCAATGACTAATAATTAAGGATATTTTGCTGAGCTCAGCTCTGGAAGACAAAGAAAGGCTAGGGAGTGAGATAAGATGTTCTTGCTCTGGCATTTGCAAGTATCTTTCAAGGTTGCAACTGCACTGGGAAGAGCACTGTTTAACAATTGCTATCAGTGTACCAGAAATAAGTTGTTACATGTAAAAGTAATGTCTATCTCTTTGCCATGTCTGAGAACTTAATCACTAAGTAAATTTCCTTTCCTGGACAGGAGAATAAGTAACCTGTGTTTAAAGCTTTTTGTCAGACATTTTTCAGGAGCTTTGGAAGCTCCCATATCATTCAGCTGAATTCAATTTTGCCCCCAAAGATTGATTCTGTTGTAAATTTTACGTAATGTTTGGGCATTGACACTTCTTCCTGCACTGATTAGTGATATACTTCGATGTTCATGCCTTGGCTGGTCTTTATGCTGTTAACTCCAACTGCATAAAGCACCCTGACACCTCTTGGGTCTGGCCCGTACAATGTGAAAGCCCCAATAAATAAATACATACATAGAGGCACTTGTCTTCAGAGTTCTTGGAGTATGGCATCCAAGTGTCAGTAGGCTGGGCAGATCACAGAAGCCCATATGTGGACTGCAAAGTAGTGCATTTCACAGCAGCTCATAAATGAATATCCTTTGTTAAGGAGTGATGTCAATTTTTACTATTTAGCTATTTTGAAGTTTGCAAGTGGTAGCATCAAATCAATAAATGTACTTGTCTGTTTGGTGTTCATTGAATGTTACAATATAGGAGACACACCTCCAGGTAGAACACATTTGCCATATCATTTAATGCTGTCACTGTGTCCATAACTTGCTCTGAGAACTGTTTCACAATAGTGAGTAGAGCTTAATCTCTGTTGGAAGGATGTGCTTGCATATCAAAATACCTAGTAAGGTGGGAAATCTGGTATCGATTTTAGGAAAGATTTTTAAGATAAAAAAATATCATGACACAAAAATATTGCAGAAATAATATCGAGGACAAAAAAACTAAACACTGCATACTTACTATGTAAAGTGCAAAAATGTTGAATAAAAAAGTGTAGTCGACAAAACATATTGACATTTCATAGGTAACTATATAGAGTTAAAATATTTTACATTAATATATATACCTTAACTTAAAAAAATAATTAACAAAATATAATAAAGAAAATGTAAATACAAATTTAAACAATAAAATAACAATATACAAAATGGATATAAAAATGTAGAGCAATATTGCTTAAGAGATAATACTGAAATTCAAATAAACTAATAGTAATTTAAATTTAAATGTTATAAAAATATTTTATATATATATAAAGCTATATATATCTATGTGTATGTGTGTGTGTGTATACATATATGTGTATGTATATATATAAAGCACACATGGGATCACATAATCATCATTTATTCTGCCAGTGATGTGTTTTGGCGCTTGACTTCCTCAAACTTGCTACATACTGCGTGTCACAGCCCCCGTAGCTTTTAAAGTCAAAACTTATCTCTAAACGTATGTTCCATCGGACAAATGTTAGTAATTGAAAACAGAAACTAGAGAGAGGACTATTCTTTTTTTCGTACTTTAGTATCTGCTGCTGCCATATCAGTGTTTGTAATATGTGCATTGCGGTGGGTAAGTTATAGTTTGCTCAGGTAACTATAACTACTCAATTTCACTGGTCTGTATGAGTGAAATCTGAGCCTAACTATAACAATCCTGTAAAGTTCATCTTTTACAATGAATTTCAAAGTCCTTTTAATTGTATTTCATTCCTATAACCTCCCTGTAACCTCTGTTTTTTTATGTGAGTTTCTAAGGTTTTTCTAATTCTATTTCCAAACTATAACATTCCTGTAACCTTTCGTTTTTTAAGTGCATTTCTATGTTTTTTTAACTAGTAGTTGATTTTGCAGAATGGTAGAGAATGGGTGTGGGACATCTGACCAGCTCTTAGGAATCCCTCTGTTTGTGACTTACTTGAGGTAACAGGAGGGCTTCTTGGCACCCATGGTCCCTCAGCATCCAAGAGTACTTCATCCCTCAACCAGTAATGCACCAAGAGGTGCAATTGCAGATTGGTGGAAAAAGAGGGTGAGGCCTCCAATGAACTCACAGCAATCCCACTGTGTCAGACTTATTGGAGGTAAAAAGAGGAGTTCCTGATCCCCAAGGGCACTCTGCATCCAGGGGGACATCTTTCCCCAACCAGCAGTGTGCCAGGAGGTGTGTTTGCAGAGTGGTGGAGAAAGTGGGCTTGGCTTTGGCAGACCTTTCAGCAATCCCTCTATGTGGGACTTACTGAAGGTAACAGGAGGGGTTCCAGGCCCCCAAGGACACTTAGCAGCCAAGGGGACTTCATCCCCCCACCAGTTGTTCGCCAGAAGGTGGGTTTGCAGAGTTGTGGAGAAAGGGTGCGGGCCTCCGATGACCACTCAGCAATCCCACTGTTTGGGACTTCCTGGACATAATAAGAGGGGTAGTTAGCCCCCAAGGACTCTCAGGAGCCAGAGGGACTTCATCCCTGAACCAGTAGCACACCAGAGGATGCGTTAGCAGAGTGGTGCAGAAAGGGGCAGGGACTCTAGTGACTGCCCGGTCCAGGAAGGTGTTCTTTTTTTTTTAAATCTTAAATTAGGGGAGGGATGGCTGCATGGCCACACTTACCAGGGACAATTTAAGCCCCGGGAACCCCATCCCCCAGGGCAAGGACTTTTCAAAATGGGAAGGGAGTGCACAGCCCCCCTCCCTGATCCGATTTCGGCCCTGGGATCCCCATTCCCAGGACCTGACCTTTTTCTTAAATATTTTGTTATATAGGCAAAGGGAGCTGTGGGGCCCCTCCCAGGGCCTGGCCTTTAAAAAAAAATTAAAACTTTTAGGGTATTCGGGCCACACAGCTCCCCTCCATGGTCCAATTTAGGCTCTCGGGACCCCATCCCTCAGGGCCAGGCCATGTCTGCTGAGTATCCCCAATGCACCAAGTCTCCACTAGGACCGCGGGTGGAGCATCTCCACCTGTCGTGGGAGCAGGCATTGATTTCACACACTGGGAGCTGCTGGAAACGCAGCTCTGTCTAAGAGAAAGTGAAAAAAGGTAAAATATGTTAAGAGACAAAAAAAGACCTCCCAGGGCCACAAAAAGCATTTTTTGTTGGTTCACTGACACAACATCGACTCCTATAATATCCACATACAAATCTATTGAGTCACTAATATTGTATACAAAAATATCGACACCCAATACATGAAACTAAAATAACACAAATATCAATAAAAACATATCGTCAAAAAAATGATTGACTACAAAAATATCATCAACAAAAAAATGGAACACAAAAGTATCGATATGCATAATATCGACAACACAACATCGATAAAATACATATTAACTATTCAAAAAACTAACATTTAAACATAAAAATAAATTATTTTCAATACTATAAACAAATAACATATTTCAAACATAAAAACAAACACTAAGAAAAAAATACAATATTAATAAAACTAAAACACAAACTAATATCCTTAAAAAAATCAAAATCAAGTAAATACACAACACTACAGCATAAAAAATATCACCACTATCAAAAATAAACAGACATCTATATAACATATTTAAAAAAATATATATAATTTATTAACACATACATTTTAATTAATTTACTAAACAAATAAAACAAACATTAAATAAACACAATTAAAATTAAACAAATTAAATTATAACTACCCAAAAAGTTTTTAAATAGCTTTATCAACCAATGAATTTGAAGTACACCAACCTCAAACCAATAGAAAACTCCAACTAATAAATAAACACTATAAAAGCAATCAATTAATTAACACAAAATATACCGTGAAACAGACAACCAATGCGAAACTTTGCAAGACAGAAAACAAAACAAAAACGATTTTCACATTCAGCTAAACAAAACAACTCTCATTAAAGGTAAAAACAAAACATTAAAACAAAGCATGTAGCGTCACTTAAAATATAACATGTTTTTCTCTATATTTCATAGATTAAACTTGACTAAAACTCTACCTAGAAAATTCAAAACAACGATTTCCTTCCAAAACAACTAGAAAATCAACATTGCCGAAAAATATAAAACAAAGTAAGTATGTATCTTAACTAACTAACAGACTTAATTGATTAAGCCTAAAAAAATTGTTAAAAAAGCAAAACATAACTAGCAAATACTTTTATTTTACTTCCTTCAACGGTCTACAACAAAAAAACAACGAAGAAATAAATTACATCAAATAAAAATAGTAAGTATTTTTTTCTGAATAAAAAATAACTAAATAAAAATAGGGACTAACTAAACGAAACTAACAAACTAAATGTAACAATTCAATAAAATTAAAATGACATTATTTAACCAACAGAAAAAATAGAAACCAGGGAATAACCTACAACCTTCAAAAAAGTATCCAATTAGAAAAGAAACACAAGATATATGTAAGTATATTTTAAATGCAATATTTACATATACATGTTTACTTTTCACAAATTAATAATTAACATATATATATGAAGAAAAAGCATGAAGCTTTGAAACGCGTCAGGCTGGGGGATGAAAGAATTTGGAATGAAAAGGCCTGTTCTGAAATAATAAAAAGGTTTGTGATAAATCACCGGCTGGAGGAGTGCGTCTCTATTGCAAGGGCACCTTTGAGATGACATATATATATATATATATATATATATATATATATATATATATATATATATATATATATATATATATATTACCTACCCTGAAAGTCTCGGGGGGATTCGTCAAGCGGGGGCTGAGATAAAAGGGGGGTCCCAAAACGCGTTTTTCCCATGCATTTTTCCATAGGACCTTTAGACAGGACTACAGCCCGAACGGCTGAACAGAATTACTAGAAATTTGGCAGAGAGGTAGTCCTCAGGTCAAGGAAGTGCCTTTTGTAGGTTTGGTGTAAATCTGTTCAGTAGATTCTGAGAAAATAGCCTTTAAATCAATATATATATCTGAGCCAGCTTACGGTGCGCTTACGGTGCGCTTACCGTATGCGTACGGTGGCGTGCGCGAGCGCGATTCTGATTGGCTCTTAGATCTAAGTAAACATTCGAATCGGCCGAAACCAGGAAGCGGCGGCCGCCATTTTCTCTCTCGCACTGAGAGTGATTTTTAAAATATAAAGCCCAAAAACATGTAAAGGGGCTGTTTAGACAGCTCCCACACACATAGCCATGTTGAGGGAGTCCCCAAAGATCCCCCAAGGCCAAAAACGGAATTTTTATTTTTTCGGTAATTTCGCCGATTACGCTTACCGTACTATTACACAATAGATAAACTAAAATATTAAAAAAAAAAAAATTAAAAAAAAAATTATCCACACTCTCTCCACCCCGTGTGCAAATGGTGCCCGAAGGGCACCATTTGTGCATGGCTTATAAAATATACGAAAAATTACAATATTACCTTTCAAAACGAAGTGCATCATATGTCCTCCATGTGCGCACGGTGCGCGAAGCGCATCGTGCGTACATGGCCCATCTAGCGTAACGTGGGCACGCGGTGTGCGTAGCGCACCGCGTGCCCACCGTGCGTGCACGGCACTAACTGCGTAAAGTGGGCGCGAGGTGCGCGAAGCGCACCGCGTGCTCACTGTGCGCGCACGGTGCGCGAAGCGCACCGTGCGCGCACGGAACGAACTGCGTTAAGTGGGCGCGCACGCCACGAATGGCGTAAAGTACCTTAGCATTTAAAAAAACGTACAAATTCACTGAAAAAACCATAGGTTTCACACACGTTATAGTTAGGAATTAGCATTTAAAAAACCTTGCAAATTCACTGAAAAAACCATAGGTTTCACACATGTTATAGTTAGCGGAAATTTTACTGATAAAAAACCAATGAAATTCCCCCGTTATAGTTAGTGCAGGCAACTATAACTCACGCGACCGCAATCTTCTGCTGATGACATATGTGTCTTTATGAAAAAAAAATATTTGTAATATATGTATAGCTAAAAATGTATGGAAGAAGACATCGGCAAATAAGTGTCTAAATACAGTATTAGCATCAGCAGAGGATTGCGGTCGCGAGAGTTATAGTTGCCTGCACTAACTATAATGGGGGAATTTCATTGGTTTTTTATCAGTAAAATTTCCGCTAACTATAACATGTGTGAAACCTATGGTTTTTTCAGTGAATATATATATATATATATATATATATATATATATATATATATATATATATATATATTTATATATATATATATTCACATATATGTGAATACATTCACAGATATATGAAGAAAATGAGAGAGGGGGCAAAGTTAATTTCCTCACAAAAAGGAACACTACTTTTGTGCTACATGGGCTATACTTGTACACAAGAGAAAATGACCAAAAATAAAACCCATTGGAAATGTAGTAAATACCACTCCAATTCTTGCTATTGGAGAGCAACGACAATAGAAACAAGTGTAATTAATGTTAAAGAACACAACCACCCCCCAACGCCACAGAAATTGAGGTGGGAGATTTTTTAGAAAACATCAAAGAAGCAAGCACCACCTCACAACAAACCGGTACCCAAATATTTAAAAAATGAACTAACTTGTGTTCCTGAACCTGTAACAGGACAATTACCTTCTACTCCAACTCTAAAACACCTCGGGCCCGATTCACAGAACTAACTTAAGACAAAATCCTAAACTTACTACTTTTGGTATTCACAGAAGTTAGGATTTTGTCTTAAGTCTGTCTTAAGACAGACTTAAGACAGACTTAAGACAGACTTAAGACAAACTTAAGACAGACTTAAGACAGACTTAAGTTAGTTCTGTGAATCGGCCCCATAATAGCCAGAACTAAGAGATCTACTACTCAAACCTCTGCAGAAATCGAAATTTTACAAGAATACACATTCACACACAAAGATAAAAAATGTATCCTTTATGACAACAATAGTCATGAAAAATGAATTAGCATCTTCGCCACCAACATTCAAAAGTTAAAACAATTTGAAACATGGATGATGGATAGGACATTGCCCTAAACCTTTTTATCAACTCTGCACCATCCATGGCGAATATGAAGAAACTAACATCCCATTCCCATACGCCCTACTCCCCAAGAAACAAAATACTACCTACATAGAACACCTTACAATAATTAAACACCAAACAGAAAACTACTTTCCACAAAAAATAATAATAGATTTTGAGCGAGCAATGATTCAGGCAATTCTAAAAATATATCCACATACTGCAATGCAAGGTTGCTATTATCATTTCAACCAAAATATATGTAGACATCTCCAAAAATCTACCCTAAGTATAGAATATGACACAAACAGCAACTTCGCTTACCAAATAAAAAAAGGAATAGCTCTGGCCTATGTATCAACAACAGAAGTAGTCAACCACTATAATATACTCATCGAAAGTCCTTTCTACCAAGCCAATGAAGCAAAACTAATACCCATACCCAGGCCTGAAGAGCGTGGGTACGGGCCGTACCACCATTGTTGGGGTGACGTAGGGGTACGCGTGGTGTGACCCGTACCTTCGCTCTTCAGGCCTGGGTACGGGCCGTACCACCATTGTTGGGGTGACGTAGGGGTACGTGTGGTGCGACCCGTACCCACGCTCTTTAGGCCTGGGTATGGGCCGTACCCCTACGGCACCCCAACAATGGTGGTACGGCCCGTACCCAGGGCTTCAGAGCGTGTGGGCGGGTGGGTGGGTGTCGTGCTACGATCCACATCAGTGGACAGAGACATAGAGGTGTGTGCCTATCACTCCCAGCAGTGCCCAGACATATGAGGGGTGGGTGCAGAGGACTCCCAGCAGTGCCCAGACATATGAGGGGTGGGTGCCTATCACTCCCAGCAGTGCCCAGACATATGAGGGGTGGGTGCAGAGGACTCCCAGCAGTGCCCTGACATATGAGGGGTGGGTGCCTATCACTCCCAGCAGTGCCCAGACATATGAGGGGTGGGTGCCTATCACTCCCAGCAGTGCCCAGACATATGAGGGGTGGGTGCAGAGGAACCCCAGCAGTGCCCAGACATATGAGGGGTAGGTGCCTATCACTCCCAGCAGTGCCCAGACATATGAGGGGTGGGTGCAGAGGACTCCCAGCAGTGCCCAGACATATGAGGGGTGGGTGCCTATCACTCCCAGCAGTGCCCAGACATATGAGGGGTGGGTGCAGAGGACTCCCAGCAGTGCCCAGACATATGAGGGGTGGGTGCAGAGGACCCCCAGCAGTGCCTAGACATATGAGGGGTGGGTGCCTATCACTCCCAGCAGTGCCCAGACATACGAGGGGTGGGTGCAGAGGACTCCCAGCAGTGCCCAGACATATGAGGGGTGGGTGCAGAGGACCCCCAGCAGTGCCCAGACATATGAGGGGTGGGTGCCTATCACTCCCAGCAGTGCCTAGACATATGAGAGGTGGGTGCAGAGGACCCCCAGCAGTGCCCAGACATATGAGGGGTGGGTGCCTATCACTCCCAGCAGTGCCCAGACATATGAGGGGTGGGTGCAGAGGACTCCCAGCAGTGCCCAGACATATGAGGGGTGGGTGCCTATCACTCCCAGCAGTGCCCAGACATATATGGGGTGGGTGCCTATCACTCCCAGCAGTGCCCAGACATATGAGAGGTGGGTGCAGAGGACTCCCAGCAGTGCCCAGACATATGAGGGGTGGGTGCCTATCACTCCCAGCAGTGCCCAGACATATGAGGGGTGGGTGCAGAGGACTCCCAGCAGTGCCCAGACATATGAGGGGTGGGTGCCTATAACTCCCAGCAGTGCCCAGACATATGAGGGGTGGGTGCAGAGGACCCCCAGTAGTGCCCAGACATATGAGGGGTGGGTGCCTATCACTCTCATCAGTGCCATACATATGAGGGGTGTGTGCCTATCACTCCCAGCAGTGCCCAGACATATGAGGGGTGGGTGCAGAGGACTCCCAGCAGTGCCCAGACATATGAGGGGTGGGTGCAGAGGACCCCCAGCAGTGCCCAGACATATGAGGGGTGGGTGCCTATCACTCCCAGCAGTGCCTAGACATATGAGGGGTGGGTGCAGAGGACCCCCAGCAGTGCCCAGACATATGAGGGGTGGGTGCCTATCACTCCCAGCAGTGCCCAGACATATGAGGGGTGGGTGCAGAGGACTCCCAGCAGTGCCCAGACATATGAGGGGTGGGTGCCTATCACTCCCAGCAGTGCCCAGACATATATGGGGTGGGTGCCTATCACTCCCAGCAGTGCCCAGACATATGAGAGGTGGGTGCAGAGGACTCCCAGCAGTGCCCAGACATATGAGGGGTGGGTGCCTATCACTCCCAGCAGTGCCCAGACATATGAGGGGTGGGTGCAGAGGACTCCCAGCAGTGCCCAGACATATGAGGGGTGGGTGCAGAGGACCCCCAGCAGTGCCCAGACATATGAGGGGTGGGTGCCTATCACTCCCAGCAGTGCCCAGACATATGAGGGGTTTGGTTCAGAGGACCCCCCCGGCAGTGCCCAGACATATGAGGGGTGGGTGCCTATCACTCCCAGCAGTGCCCAGACATATGAGGGGTGGGTGCATAGGACTCCCAGCAGTGCCCAGACATATGAGGGGTGGGTGCCTTTCACTCCCAGCAGTGCCCTGACATATGAGGGGTGGGTGCAGAGGACCCCCAGTAGTGCCCAGACATATGAGGGGTGGGTGCCTATCACTCTCATCAGTGCCAGACATATGAGGGGTGTGTGCCTATCACTCCCAGCAGTGCCCAGACATATGAGGGGTGGGTGCAGAGGACCCCCAGCAGTGCCCAGACATATGAGGGGTGGGTGCCTATCACTCCCAGCAGTGCCCAGACATATGAGGGGTGGGTGCAGAGGACTTCCAGCAGTGCCCAGTCATATGAGGGGTGGGTGCAGAGGACCCCCAGCAGTGCCCAGACATATGAGGGGTGGGTGCCTATCACTCCCAGCAGTGCCCAGACATATGAGGGGTGGGTGCAGAGGACCCCCAGCAGTGCCCAGACATATGAGGGGTGGGTGCAGAGGACCTCCAGCAGTGCCCAGACATATGAGGGGTGGGTGCAGAGGCCTCCCAGCAGTGGACAGAGACATGGGGGTGTGTACATCATCCTCCCATTAGCAAAACTCCATGGGTGCATGAAGGCATCCACAATGTGCGACTATGTTGATAGTGCCATGACAACACATCACTGACAGCAGTGTCCCCCTCCCATGAGGATGGATGTCCTTCCCCCACTGCATGACACACCACATGTGGGTGTGATGACAAATTACACATGCATACCCACCCCTGGCGGTGGCAGCACAATCCACACACTGAGATCATGCAACAAGACTGTATCCTCATGTGAAACCCCACTAAACTAAGAGAGCCTAAGGGAACACACACTGTCACCCACATTCCAGGACTGATAGGAATGTACAGGTGCTGGGGCAGCCAACAAGTTGTTGCCTCCCATGGAAGGAAAAGGGTGGAGTACCCACAGATACAATGCCCACAATTGTCTGTCAGGTGCCCAAATACCCTGCAGAACAAGTAACACATGCGTGCTAGGCTGGGAGTGCACACATGCATAGAGCGGAAAAGGGGCCATGTCCACATTAAGCCATGGCAACATACTCCATACACAAGTACAGTGACTACCAAGGATTTGGCACAGACGATGCAGGCGGAGACATTGCTGAGCAGGCATGGGCAAAGTTGAAGGGATCCCTCACACAGCAAGGAACTGTAGACACAGGTCAGCACAACAATTGGGAAACACCCTGCAGGGATGAAGTCAGGTGCCACAGAGGAAGGAACACTCCTTGGGACAATGTCACCATACAGTAAGAGCTTACATGACCAAAGATTATTTGCAGAGACCTTGTGATGGCACGCAGATACCAGGGCCTTCCCCATGAGCAGCACACTACAACATTTCCCAGACACCTAACACATTATCACCACCCCAACTCAGGGAGCAGCAGCACCAACAGCAATACTGAGGTTCTGTAGCGATCCGAACCCGTGAATTCGGTATCATAGTACTGACACGATTTTGGTATCAATGAACCGCAAATGATCCATTATATACATGACAGTGTTTTCGCTGCGCAACTGGCATGAATTCACTGGAAAATAGGGTATTCTGTCAATAAAGTCATGGCACCCATTTTAGTTACGGCATCCATTTTGTTTCTTGCCCTCACATAGCCAATGAACGGACGATGACCCTGGCAGGATCACCTTGTTAAGGACACGTAAGCTCGAGCCCCGAGAAAGGCTGACGCTACATGACTAGGCAGAACCAAGCTGCCTCCCTTGCCTGAGGCCAGTCCTGCTATACTGGTTCTCGTGTCCGTTGTCCTGACTGAAGGCCGAAGACGATTGCCCTGCCCGTTTATGATCCATAAACACCTCTTATCCTACATTTCAATCCTTTGCACCTGGCTCTGCTCCTTTCTTTCTGGGCTTTTACAATGGGGAGGTTACGATTTTTATGATGGGGAGGATCAAGTAGAGAATGAAGAACTGACAAGAGAGCCTGATCGAATACCGAAAACCTACAACTAATCATTGTTTGATGTTTATTTATTATCTGTTTGGGATACCGGGTTGGGCATGAGAAATATTCGTGTAATGTTGCCCCAAGACATTTTTCTTGTATTTAAGAAACAACCCACTTAATGCAATTCGAACAGTCTCCTAGATTCTGCCTCTGTGTGGTTCCTATGATTTCTGTATCCCTGTATCCCTGCAGTAAATAAACCTTGGTCTTTGACGCCGCCATCGAGAAGCCCGTGTCTCTGTTTGTTTGTGCACCGGGACAGGGGGAACTCAGGGGTCTTCGGGTGTTGTTTCCCTGACACCTCTGGACTCTTAAAAGTCCAGAACCTCAATACCAGAAAAGCATTTGTGTGCAAATGAAAAACGAAATGCTTTATTCAGCATAACAAAATAATTGGATTAGAAATGTACACTATATACAAGGCCCATAGGCCAGTCCATATGCGAATTCTGGGGAGGGGGCCCAACGTAGGGCGACGTCATCCGGTACCGGTCCAAAGCCTGAAAAGTTCGAGAAGTTTCGTGTGAAGATTCCGGAGGGAGGTACCCCGCTTCATCGATCCCTGCATGTCGTAAAAGTGGCCCGACGATCTCTTCCACGAGGGTTCCCGTTCCCAGACGGCTACAGAGGACCGCTGCCTTGACTGTCGCCCTGTCGCCCTGTCTTGGACCCGAGGTGCAGACCTTAGTACGGCGAGACGAAGACGGGTTCTCCTTGGTGACGTCTTCCACATTTCAGTTAAGTATTAAGTGGGTTGTGCTCAGTTTGGTTATTCGGATACGTTTTGGATTTGTAGATTATCATTGGTTGCTCTTGTTAAGATAATCTTGGTATTTGGTATTGGTTCATTTTGGTAGGCCTAAGTTCTCTGCGCATTTTGGTTGAAATTTGTCTTTGTAGTCATGACTAAGGGTAACAATTGTTTTTTGTCCTGGTTACGTTGCAACGGGGATTCACGGTTGGAGGACTCGTGTTTGGTTCCTCCGATTGGGACTCCTACATATGAGCTCTATTGTAAACATGGTGTGGGTCCTATTACGTATAATGAAGTATGGGTCCGTTATACCAAGAAAGATGGTGTCCTTAGTTGGCCACCGCATGGTAGTTTCGAAACGGAAATTCTAGATAATTTAGAAATGAAGTTGTTTAAGAGAAAAGCCCGGCCGGCGAAGTTTGATTCTTTTCGCGTATGGCGCAAAGAAGCCAAACAGAGAGAAATTAGGAAAACAAAGAAAGAACAGAAAGAGAAAGGGTTGACTTTAATGGAGTGTGCTAGGCAGCTGCATGTCAACGAGACCGAGAAAGCAATGGAGATGGCGAGTAGAAAACATAATTTGGCAATTGATAAATGTTACCCTGTATTGCCATCTTGTCCTGCTAAGCCGATAGAGGACCCTGAAAAGGATCCCCTGTTGTCTTACCTGTTGAGTTCACCTCCACCGTATGCACAGGGTATTACAGTACCACAGTTACTACCTGTTGTACAGCCAGCTGTTGGTCAGCCTGGGATAGGTGCTCCACTCCCTTTGAATCCAGCCCCTGTCTTTCCCGTGGTCAATGATCCTACGGCACCCCCTCTTCCTGGGTCGCCTATTCCGCCTTTTCCTATCGTTTCGCAAACTGCTTTACCTACTACTCCTACCCTTACTACTTCATCTGCTTCAGCTGCCCTGTCCCCAAGCCCTGTCATTCTGACTCTGCTTTCCGTTCGTCGGAAAATAACCGACTCTGTAACTAATATATTAACCCCTCTTTACAGGTCCTTAATTGGGACCCCCGTTTCTGACTCTATACAGAGACGTAGCTAGCTTCCTGGTCCCGAGGAACGAGAGACGTTAGATTCGACAGCTCTTAGGTGGATGTCGAAAGCTGTGAAGTATGATGCACGAAGAGTATTAGACACATTTATGCAGTGGAATGAATCAACTCAACGTTATGTTTTTGACGTGATGTGTTCTCTTGTGCGTGAGGAATGGGAAGATGATGACTTAGATTCCGTCCCTTCTGATTTAATAAATATTCAGCAGAAATTTGCCGCAGGAATGGTGATAGGTTCAGAAGTAGGGAGAGCGATAGAATTAATTTTAGCTTATAGGGATGAGTCCCCTTTTCGGGCGACAAGAGACCCTGATGGTACACCGATAACTAGGAAAAGACGAGGTCAGTATCCGATGAGAGAAGTTCCGCCCATATGGCGCGAAGCAGTTGCCGCTGATGCGAACTTGGGTATTGCAGCTGCTCCAGCACAATTCCAGAGAGTGTGGATACACATTCCTTGGAAACGGGCTGAAGTATTAGCAGTAAAACAAGCATTACCAGACCCTCGTAAGAATCCTGCTGGTTATTACAAAGAATTAACACAGACAGTCCAAGCGTGTATCATGAATTTGGCAGACATTGAAATGCTGTTTGGTAATGTAGTACCACAACCTATATGGGCCAAGATTCGGCAAGAGAACCACCCAGTCGCCTTAGGAGGTGATTGGCCAGCTATCGTAGCGGCAGACGCACAGCAGGTTGGTGGAGCTAAACCTGAACCTCTGATTGCGGACTTACCTGGCAGAATAATTAACCTGATGAAAACGCTGATGCCAGCGTTACGAGTAAATTGGGATAAACTTTCAGCATGCAAGCAAAAGAAGGACGAAAGCGTCTCTGACTTCTTCACTAGATTTGAAGAGACCTTCGTAGATCACAGTGGGCACGATATGAGTACCGAGGGAGGTCAGAGACTGTTTGTTGATAAGTTCGTGTTTAATTTACTACCTGAGCTTAGTAACAAGTTAAAGGATTCTGAAAGTGCATGGGCAGTGTCGACGACAGCACAGATACTTGCAACTGCTCAGTATTACGAGAATAGAGAGAAAGAAGAGAAGGAAAAGTCAGAAAAGAAAACGAAAGATTTAAAAACCAAAGTTCTTTTGCAACAGGCATATCCGCCTCGTTCGAATCAGTCAGACTCGCAGCAGCGACCCCAGTTTCAGCAGCAGCCACAATTCCAGCAAGGGACGGCCCAGAGATTTAATTATAGTTTTCCCCGACAACAGTTAGCATGGAATCAGTGTGCCTATTGTAAAAAGGAGGGTCATTATAAGAATGAGTGTCCAGTACTACACCCACAAACTAGTGGTGTCCCAGCTCAGAGAGGTAATGTTGGATTTATGCAAGCTCCTAGAGGTAGAGGGCGTGGTACGATGACACCACAGGCTGATCGCCAATCGAATTATTTCGACCAGCGAAATGTACAACCTACGCAGCCAGGTAGATCTCCACAGTATCATGTTGAAGATTACTATGATCATAATGAAGAGATTCAAAGAAACGAACAATAGGACAGCCGCAGGCAGAGAGAGGGAGTAGTATCAGTTCCAGTTGATCAGAGTGGACCTTATGTCACAGTAGTTACCTCAGGCGTGGTCGAACCGTTTCTGTTGGATACTGGTGCGGCAAAAAGTTCAATCATGCGTGCGAAACTCCCTGGCGCACCTTTGTCCGGCTTAACGAACACTTCAGTAGGTTTCTCAGGCGCCCCTGTTCACAATCCTGTGTCCAGTCCTTTATCTATCACTGTTGGGCCATGCAAGCTAGAAGCACCCCTCATTTTAACAACCGGTTGTAATGAGAATCTGCTTGGTTTAGACCTGTTGAAACGCCTGCATGCGACGTTGTACTGTTCTCCTTCGGGAGTACAGCTCACATTAGGTAAAGGAGTCATCTCCCCGATGTACATGTCGATGGACAAGCTCCCACCGGAGTTGCGTTCTCTCCCTGATACTCTTTGGGCAACTGGTCCCAACGATGTAGGCCTCTTGGAAATTCCCCCTTACGTGGTAAGTCTAAAAGCGAATGTTAAATTTCCACGAATCCCACAGTATCGGATTTCAAACGAAGGTGAACAAGCACACTTACTAATTGTAAAAGACTTGATACAGAAAGATGTGATAGAGGAAACTAGAGGAAACGTCTGCAATAGTCCTGTTCTGCCAATTCTGAAACGTACTGACCCTTCTAAACCACCAATTTACAGATTTGTGATTGACCTCAGAGAAGTTAACAAAATAGTGATTCCACAGTTTCCTGTAGTCCCAGATATCACTGCATTATTGACGTTGATTCCTGCATCGGCATCATGGTTTACGGTGATCGACTTGAAAAATGCATTTTTTAGCATTCCCATAGCAGAAGAAAGTAGAGACATTTTTGGTTTCTCATTAGGAGGACGCAGTTTCAGATTCAAACGCGCTCCACAAGGTTATTGTGAAAGCCCTTCAATTTATAGCCAAGCATTAAAAAGTCAATTAGACGCTCTTGTACTTCCTCATGGTGTTGCTCTGATCCAATACGTAGACGATCTTTTACTGGCTGCTGATGACAAGGAAACTTGCAAAGCAGCTACAATTTCTTTATTGCGTCATTTGTCAGACTTACATCACAAGGTGTCACCTTCTAAACTGCAATATTGTTGCCAAGAAGTGACCTACTTAGGTCATCTTTTGTCAAAGGAGGGAAGAAGGTTGACCCCAGAGAGAATCAAAGCAATTTCACAGATGACTGTACCAAGCACACAAAGAGAAGTGCGTGCGTTTTTGGGTATTACGTCATACTGTAGGCAATGGATCCCAAATTTTTCTCTCATGGCAAAACCGTTGGTAGCCCTGACTGGAAAAGGTGTTCCGAGCCCTTTGCCATGGTCTGATGAATGTCAACAGAGCTTCTCTGACTTACGTGATGCGCTGTGTTCAGCTCCTGTGTTGGGTACTCCTGACTACAGTAAGCCGTTTACACTATATGTCCATGAAAGAGAAGGTTGTGCATTGAGTGTATTAACACAACAATTCAGCGACAAACAACGGCCTTGTGCATATTTTTCATCCACATTAGATCCGGTAGCCAGAGCATTGCCAAGTTGTTTAAGAGCCACGGCAGCAGCCGCAGTGTCTATTCGACAGTCTGCTGGACTAGTCATGAACAACATGTTAGTAGTCATGGTTCCACATGCTGTGGATACACTCATGAATAGAACGAAAACTCAACACCTCACCAGTGCTAGATTATCAGGTTATGAGTTGACGCTTTTGGCAAGTCACATTCAGATCAAGCGATGCAACATATTGAATCCAGCAACGCTGTTGCCGACTACTCAGGAGTCGAGTGATTCAGAGCCCCATGATTGTTGTTTCAGAACTGAGGAAGAGACAAAAGGTAGAATTGATTTGAAAGATACTCCGTTTTCAGACCCAGACGGCACGTTATATGTCGATGGGTCCTGTTTTAAACTACAGAATGGTGATGTGACGGCCGCGTATGCAGTTACGACTTTGAGTACGATTGTTGAGACTGCAAGAGTGAGTCAGAATTCTGCCCAAGCAGCAGAATTAATTGCATTGACAAGAGCGTGTGTTTTAGCTGAGGGAAAGAGAGTGAATGTGTTTACTGATAGCCAGTACGCCTTTGGCGTCGCACACAATTTTGGGCGTCTCTGGAGAGAAAGAGGTTTTCTCACGTCCCACGGAACTAAGATCCAACATGGACAATTAGTCAACGATCTATTAGAATCCCTGACCCTACCGAATGAAGTTGCGATTGTGAAGTGCAGTGCACATCGAAAGATTACGGATAATGTTGGCCGAGGGAATGCGTTTGCTGATGAGGTCGCTAAAGAAACGGCCAAGAACATGACAAGCCGAATGTATGTTGCAACGTCTGCAAGATGGATTGCTGAATCAGGAATGTGTGAGAATACGATTGACAGTGTGAAAGCAATCCAAAATGAGGCAACTGAAAATGAGAAGAATGAATGGAAGGAGAAAACGGGTAAAATGGATCCAAGTGAATGTTGGATTGATCTGTCTGAGCAGCAACGTTGGATGTTACCTGACGCGTATGTACTTGCGGTAGTCACGATGGCGCATGGAGCAGCGCACATCAGTTCGAAAGGGATCTGTAAAATGTTAGCTCCAGTATGGAAGAACGATGGAATTACTAAGTGTGCGGAAAGAGTGGTGAAAAACTGCATGGTATGCCTGATGCATAATCCTGGCAAGGGAACCCCAACCCCAACTGGTCATTTTGCTCCCCCTTCTTGTCCCTTTGAAGTGATTCAATTGGATTATATCCACATGGACAGGTGTAACAATCTTAAGTATGTCCTAGTGGTAGTATGTGCCTTTTCAAGATGGATTGAGGCATACCCATTAAAGGATAACACTGCCATGTCCACTGCCAAAATCCTCCTCAAAGAATACTTCCCTAGGTATGGTATGCCACGGATTGTTTGGTCAGACAACAGAAGTGAATTTGTAGGGAAAGTTATGAAGAGTGTGTGTGCAGGTCTAGGAATTGTACAAAAATTCCACAGTGCGAACCATCCACAGTCAGCAGGTTTGGTGGAAGGGTACAATGGCACCCTGAAGCTGAAGCTTGCGAAAATTCAAGCTTCCACTGGTCTCTCTTGGCCAGACGCACTGCCTCTAGCTTTACTGTCCACCAGAGCGACTGCACATTCTCGAGTAGGGCTTAGCCCATATGAGATTGTGTTCGGCCGCCCTGCTAATGTTTGGGGAGTCCCTAGGCCAAAGGAATTCAGACAGATAGAATACCCAATGTTGATTGATTACCTTCATGATCTGACTGTTAAACTGAGCCTTATTCATCAACAGGTATTCGAATCCTTGCCTAAACTGCCGGAGAGTCCAGGTCATACGTTGAAACCCGGCGACCAGGTTGTAGTGCGGAACTTTGAACGCACTCGAAACCTTCAGCCAAGATTCGTGGGCCCGTTCCAGGTCCTCCTCGTAACCAGAACTGCAGTACGCCTAGCTGGTAGGAAAAATTGGGTGCACGCCAGCCACACGAAGCGTGTCCCTCTCCCACTCCCCTATGACAGTTGGGTTAGACAGGGAATTGGTGTATCCGAGACAGAACCTGTTCCTAGGCACATCCCTTTCAGCGATGCAGAGTACCTAACGAACCATCCACGAACTAAAACGCAGAACTTTGGCACCTCAGCAGAAACCACTCCTTTGAATCCTGAACCGAGCATTGTACAAAGTGAACACTTGTCGCCTGTGGAATTGAACATTTCTGCACCTGTGGACCAGCTATTTCAAGACCAAACAAGACCTGGAAAATACAGATATAATCTACGTTCTCATGTGATGAACTGATGACATTGCATTATTACATTTCCGTTTGATAACTGTAAAACTGTTTTGATCGTATTTGCATCCCGTACAGTCAGGAAGTTTGCTTTTATTTTTTGCTATCCTCTTGCCTTGCCGTCTGGGTTACCGGAGGGTCGTAACGTGTGCCTTGTTTTAATTTACAGGGAATCAGACATTAGGTCGGTTTCTTCTCTTTGTCTTGGGAACTCCCAGGATAAACAGAGGTAAGTTTTTAACAGGTACAAACCATCCGTTGCGAACGGTTGTAGAAGATGGAGCTTCCTGAATCACGACGGGTTAAAGTCATAAAGGTGCACAAGACAAAATTATATGACATATTGTATAGTAAATGTTTCCTAATGCAATGTGCCCTGACACTTCTGATTGTTTTTATAACTCTGATAGGCGGAATTATTTTTGGTATTCAATTGATCTTTGCACCTGTTACGTCTACAGTATCTCCCCATATCTCTGTTTCCCCGACTATTGGTTCTATTCATTCTTTTCATCCTTTTCCTGCCCACGAGCAAGCTCGACGCTCTGAGTTTATAAATAACACTTTCATTCAGCTCTTGCACCAACATCAACTAGCGGTTAACACAACAAACTGCTGGGTATGTGGCCTGATACCACATACCATGGACAAGGGCATCCCTTATTTGGTTCTGCCTTTCAGTTATAATGGATCATTCTGGGCATTTCAAACCATGTTCGCCTATGCTCTAGAGACCTACCCTCCACGACCTCCACGTTCCACCCGGTATAACTCTGCTAATAGAGCCTTGGTAAAAGGAATCACTGATATGGTAAGAGATGTCACTAATACTCCGTACATTCCCAAGGATGAGTTGCGAGTTTACATGGGGTGGAACATTACAGAATATGGCATCACTCTGGGTGAGAACAAACGTAAGATCTCAACTCCGATCTGGGTCGTACCCCACCAAGGTCAGGTCTGTTTGCAAGGAAATGGGAGGAATCCGAAAGCTCGACTAGGGAAGAGTGACTGTATTGAAACGTACGTGTTCCCGTCACAATCTTCCCCTGCATTTTTAGCAGCTAAGGGTACCTATTTTGTTTGTCAAGACAGAGCATATACATGGCTGCCCGCTGACTTCTCAGGCTCATGTTATATTGCTCAACTGTTACCTCCGACATACACTGCTGCACCGGATTATCACAAAACGAGAGTTGTGAGAGGTGTATTCAGTAAAGAGGATACTGCTGGCCAAGAAGCAGGAGACTTTTTCAAAGGTTTCCTCCCGTTCTGGGGGCCTATGGTCAACAGTAGAAACCTGCGTCAACTAACACGAGTAGTTGAATCCACCAATACATACAATCCGACACCCAATACATGAAACTAAAATAACACAAATATCAATAAAAACATATCGTCAAAAAAATTATTGACTACAAAAATATCATCAACAAAAAAATGGAACACAAAAGTATCGATATGCATAATATCGACAACACAACATCGATAAAATACATATTAACTATTCAAAAAACTAACATTTAAACATAAAAATAAATTATTTTCAATACTATAAACAAATAACATATTTCAAACATAAAAACAAACACTAAGAAAAAAATACAATATTAATAAAACTAAAACACAAACTAATTTCCTTAAAAAAATCAAAATCAAGTAAATACACAACACTACAGCATAAAAAATATCACCACTATCAAAAATAAACAGACATCTATATAACATATTTAAAAAAATATATAATTTATTAACACATACATTTTAATTAATTTACTAAACAAATAAAACAAACATTAAAGAAACACAATTAAAATTAAACAAATTAAATTATAACTACCCAAAAAGTTTTTAAATAGCTTTATCAACCAATGAATTTGAAGTACACCAACCTCAAACCAATAGAAAACTCCAACTAATAAATAAACACTATAAAAGCAATCAATTAATTAACACAAAATATACCGTGAAACAGACAACCAATGCGAAACTTTGCAAGACAGAAAACAAAACAAAAACGATTTTCACATTCAGCTAAACAAAACAACTCTCATTAAAGGTAAAAACAAAACATTAAAACAAAGCATGTAGCGTCACTTAAAATATAACATGTTTTTCTCTATATTTCATAGATTAAACTTGACTAAAACTCTACCTAGAAAATTCAAAACAACGATTTCCTTCCAAAACAACTAGAAAATCAACATTGCCGAAAAATATAAAACAAAGTACGTATGTATCTTAACTAACTAACAGACTTAATTGATTAAGCCTAAAAAAATTATTAAAAAAGCAAAACATAACTAGCAAATACTTTTATTTTACTTCCTTCAACGGTCTACAACAAAAAAACAACGAAGAAATAAATTACATCAAATAAAAATAGTAAGTATTTTTTTCTGAATAAAAAATTAACTAAATAAAAATAGGGACTAACTAAACGAAACTAACAAACTAAATGTAACAATTCAATAAAATTAAAATGACATTATTTAACCAACAGAAAAAATAGAAACCAGGGAATAACCTACAACCTTCAAAAAAGTATCCAATTAGAAAAGAAACACAAGATATATGTAAGTATATTTTAAATGCAATATTTACATGTACATGTTTACTTTTCACAAATTAATAATTAACATATATATATGAAGAAAAAGCATGAAGCTTTGAAACGCGTCAGGCTGGGGGATGAAAGAATTTGGAATGAAAAGGCCTGTTCTGAAATAATAAAAAGGTTTGTGATAAATCACCGGCTGGAGGAGTGCGTCTCTATTGCAAGGGCACCTTTGAGATGACATATATATATATATATATATATATATATATATATATATATATATATATATATATATATATATATATATATATATATATATATATATATATATATATATATATATATATATATATATATTACCTACTGGCGGTCGCCAGTAGGTAGTTATAGTTAGGACCACGTTTCCATAGGAAATCCGCAACATTCTATTTTGAATAACTTTGGCGCCGGTCGACGAATCCTCGCGAATTTTTCAAAATAGGTGGGGCGCTATGCTCCGCTCCTACCCTGAAAGTCTCGGGGGGATTCGTCAAGGGGGGGCTGAGATAAAAGGGGGGTCCCAAAACGCGTTTTTCCCATGCATTTTTCCATAGGACCTTTAGACAGGACTACAGCCCGAACGGCTGAACAGAATTACTAGAAATTTGGCAGAGAGGTAGTCCTCAGGTCAAGGAAGTGCCTTTTGTAGGTTTGGTGTAAATCTGTTCAGTAGATTCTGAGAAAATAGCCTTTAAATCAATATATATATCTGAGCCAGCTTACGGTGCGCTTACGGTGCGCTTACCGTACGCGTACGGTGGCGTGCGCGAGCGCAATTCTGATTGGCTCTTAGATCTAAGTAAACATTCGAATCGGCCGAAACCAGGAAGCGGCGGCCGCCATTTTCTCTCTCGCACTGAGAGTGATTTTTAAAATATAAAGCCCAAAAACATGTAAAGGGGCTGTTTAGACAGCTCCCACACACATAGCCATGTTGAGGGAGTCCCCAAAGATCCCCCAAGGCCAAAAACGGAATTTTTATTTTTTCGGTAATTTCGCCGATTACGCTTACCGTACGCGTACGGTAAAAAATTTAAAAAAAAAAAATTATCCACACTGTCTCCACCCCGTGTGCAATTGGTGCCCGAAGGGCACCAATTGAGCATGGCTTATTACACAATAGATAAACTAAAATATTTAAAAAAAAATAATAAAAAAAAAAATTATCCACACTCTCTCCACCCCGTGTGCAAATGGTGCCCGAAGGGCACCATTTGTGCATGGCTTATAAAATATACGAAAAATTACAATATTACCTTTCAAAACGAAGTGCATCATATGTCCTCCATGTGCGCACGGTGCGCGAAGCGCATCGTGCGTACATGGCCCATCTAGCGTAACGTGGGCACGCGGTGCACGTAGCGCACCGCGTACCCACCGTGCATGCACGGCACTAACTGCGTAAAGTGGGCGCGCGGTACATGGCCCATCTAGCGTAACGTGGGCACGCGGTGCACGTAGCGCACCGCGTACCCACCCTGCATGCACGGCACTAACTGCGTTAAGTGGGCGCGCACGCCACGAATGGCGTAAAGTAACTTAGCATTTAAAAAACCGTACAAATTCACTGAAAAAACCATAGGTTTCACACACGTTATAGTTAGGAATTAGCATTTAAAAAACCTTGCAAATTCACTGAAAAAACCATAGGTTTCACACATGTTATAGTTAGCGGAAATTTTACTGATAAAAAACCAATGAAATTCCCCCGTTATAGTTAGTGCAGGCAACTATAACTCACGCGACCGCAATCTTCTGCTGATGACATATGTGTCTTTATGAAAAAAAAATATTTGTAATATATGTATAGCTAAAAATGTATGGAAGAAGACATGGGCAAATAAGTGTCTAAATACAGTATTAGCATCAGCAGAGGATTGCGGTCGCGTGAGTTATAGTTGCCTGCACTAACTATAACGGGGGAATTTCATTGGTTTTTTATCAGTAAAATTTCCGCTAACTATAACATGTGTGAAACCTATGGTTTTTTCAGTGAATATATATATATATATATATATTCAGTGAAAAAACGATAGGTTTCACACATGTTATAGTTAGCTGGACATTTTACTTGTAAAAAACCAATGAAATTCCCCCGTTATAGTTAGTTCAGCTAACTATAACTCGCGCGCCCGCAATGCACTGCTGATGACGTCACATATTACATCACTCATGACATGGTCAGTGACATCACTCATGACATCACTGATGACATCTCAAATGACATCACTGATGACCTCACTGATGACATCATCCAGTGAATGTGTGTTTTTCTGAAAATTAAATATGTTTTATATATGTATATCTCAAGGTCGATGGAAGAATAAATGGGTATATTACTGTCTAAATGGATGATTTCTTTTTGAAAAATTGATTGTGTAACTGACTGATTAAGTGTATCATAGTAAATACATGGCTTAGTGAGTAATGTTTAAATATATAAATATCTGTATCAATCTCTCACTTTGTGTATAAGTGGCTGCATGGGTTGGAGAGTAGCTACATGGGTGTCTATATAGGTTATTAGTTGGTTTTTTGAGTATCAGTATGAGTGTCTGCATGGTTCGGTGGGGGGTATGACGTAGTGCATAGGTGCATGAATGAGTGACTCACTGTTTGTATGTGTTGAACAGAGCATGTGTGCAGGACTGCATGGGTGGAGGAGTGTGTGTATGGGTGTGTTAGTGAGTGAATGACTGTCTCAATAGTGTCTTTATGAGTAACTACATATGTTTAAAACTAGTATATGTGACTATTGGTTTATATATGTGAGTATATGTGAGAGTGAGAGATTGAAAGAGTTCCTGTATGAATAAGTATGTATTTCTATAAGTAATTGTTTAAAAGACTAAGTATGTGTAAGTTTCCGTAGAAGTAAGTGTGGTGGTGTGTGTATAACTGTATATGCAAGTAAATGTATGTTTGATTCTTTATTGGCATGAGTGACTATGTGTGTGAGTAGCTCTATGGATGAGTGGCATTGTGTAACAGGATGTATAGGTGTATGAGTACATATGATAAGTGAGTACATGTATGAGTGACTGTATTGGACTGTTGGTGAATGAGTGGATGTGTATGTGGATCTTAGAATTACTGAAGAGGTTGTTGTAACTGTTATTGGTATGTCCATTGTTTTGTAAATTTTAGTCTCTATTTTTGAATGTGTGTATCAAAGGTTTTATTAGGGGAAGAGGAGGTCTGCCACTCTATCACAAGGATGATGTCATCAGTGAGGTCATCAGTGATGTCATTTGAGATGTCATCAGTGATGTCATGAGTGATGTCACTGACCATGTCATGAGTGATGTAATATGTGACGTCATCAACAGTGCATTGCGGGCGCGCGAGTTATAGTTAGCTGAACTAACTATAACGGGGGAATTTCATTGGTTTTTTACGAGTAAAATGTCCAGCTAACTATAACATGTGTGAAACCTATGGTTTTTTCACTGAATTTCTAAGGTTTTTTAAATGCTAATTCCTAACTATAACGTGTGTGAAACCTATGGTTTTTTCACTGAATTCCTAAGGTTTTTTAAATGCTAATTCCTAACTATAACGTGTGTGAAACCCATGGTTTTTTCAGTGAATTTGCAAGGTTTTTTAAATGCTAATTGTTTTTTTTTTCTTCTATTTTTTTTAACATTTTTTTATTTTAATTTTCTTACCTTTTATAAAGACTATGCTTAAATTTTTAAAATTCTTTAATATGTTTTTTTTTAATATATTTTTTAAAATAAACATGTAAAATTTATTTGCATTACTTTTTTTTTTTATTTTATTATTTTTTTAGTACGCGTACCGTAAGCTTACGGTAAGCGTACGGTTTACGCAACGCCCGTAATTTTTCTACGCCGCTTGCGTATAGTTACGCAATTTGCGTAGCCGCGCGTACTCCGCGTGGGACGCGTGCGCGCGTACGCTACACGCGCACATTACGCGGAAGTGTCGGGTAGTGTCTGTTATGCGCATGCGCGCAAGCGCGTGTCTTTTTTACGCGCATGCGCACTTTTGACGTAAGCGTACCGTAAGCGTACCGTAAGCGTACGGTAGGTCATGTGATCATGAAACACAACTTTTGATTGGTTGAAACTACTTTCAGTTCTAGAACTCTCCTACACCACACCCATTCCTCTCATTTCTGCTTGTGATCCCTTAGGAGAAGGAGCTGGGTTGTCTTTGTGATACGATGGCAGAACAGCAGAGCTCTTCTGAGAGTGAGGCTAGCACTAGCAGCACTGTTTTGAGGCAGAGAGCGAGGAAACAAAAGCCCTCTTATGTATGGGATTATTTTACTTTTCCTGAAGGCCAGCAAAAGGTGAATGCACCCTTAGTAACTTGCAAGCTGTGTCAGCGTGTACTTTCAAGAGGTAATCCTGACAGGAAGTATTCCTTTGGGAATCATACCATGAAGAGACACCTCAAGGATGTACACAGAAGGACACATGGTCATCTTTTTGGAGGTAACTCTTCAGAAAGACAAGCAAGTACATCCACAGCAGCTCAGCCTGGACCATCATCTGCAGAGCTGACTCCTTCTTCTGCAGGTCAGGTGAGCCCTTCATCTGTGGGGGGAGCATCTCCTTTTGCTGGCCCTCTGGAAATGAACCCTCGATTTCGGAGGGTTGATATTCGATGCGCCTTTTGTCAAGATCTAATTTGCCATAGGGAGACCAGTGTTTCCCTAGTGAACAACAAAATAGATCAGCACACTTGTCGCTTTGAATAATTTTCCCATTCTTTCTTTCCTCTGTCCCTGCATGAACACAACGGTTCTTTTAAGAGCCAACCTTATCTTTCATCTTTTTTTTACATATGTTTTTAAAAACTTTTTTTTTTTTTTTTTTACCGTACGCGTACGGTGCGCGTACTTTTTTTTTTTTTTTTTTTTTTAAAAACTAAAAATCAATTATCACATTACAAGGTCCTTGAGAGACTACAATTATTATTATTGACTTACCATACCCACTCAAAAAATGAAATTTCTTTGCCAATTTGAATGCACACTTACTGCTCTTTTTTTTTGGCAAGTGAAAATCACTTTTACAGACTGAAACATTATGAAACCACTTTTCAGTTTTTTTAAAAAGCCCATGTCCAAACAGCTTTTTCAGACCACCACCATGTGTAACCTGGGTGGCTGCCTACATTCCAGCAATGGCAACCATGCTGAATGTATTTGCATTACAGACTGAAACCTGAAAACCCCACTCGCTTGTAAATACTGTGCATGATTATACATGGCAAGCAGATGGGTGTGTGCTAAGAGTCTGCTTCTTCCCCCAAAAAATTGCTCCCCCTTTTTCCTACTAATGCAACTGTGAAATCACCAGAAAAAAACGCAATAAATCTCTGCCTGTAATTCCTATTTCCACACAGAGTCATGTTTTCACATTAGTCCCAAAACGAAATTTCTTTGCCAATTTGAATACACACTTACTGCTCTTTTTTTTTGGCAAGTGAAAATCACTTTTACAGACTGACACATTATGAAACCACTTTTCAGTTTTTTTTAAATGCACTTGTCCAAACTGCTTTTTCAGACCACCACCATGTGTAACCTGGGTGGCTGCCTACATTCCAGCAAGGGCAACCAGCCTTAGTGATGCTGAATGTATTTGCATTACTGAGTCCAACCTCAAACCCTTAAACTATTCTTTTTTTTTCCAGTACACCTTAATTTATCGTGAAAACATAGTCCATATTATTTTACATGTTCCTCACATTTAAATTTCTCCCAAAACAGCAAATGATAAACGCAACTTCAACAAAAAGAATTTCCATTTCTATTATTCATTTCTTAATTTACCATATACATCTCCTCGCAAACTCTAACCTCACCTTTAAAATTAGTTAGTTGTGAAAGAAATGTGGCACTCAAACAGCAGATTATCAGAGCCAGGATCTCTGTTCTCTACACCTCTCTCCTCTCAGCAGAACCAGATAATGGCAAACTTTCCCTCTATTTTTCCACACATATACATGTAAGTTTCAAATCTCAGTGCTTCCCCCTTTTTTTCAAATGTAATCACACATTTCTATTGGTTGAAAACCAACCCTTTTCCAAAAGTACCCTGCCCCCAACTTGACTTCTGCCTAGTACCCTTCCCCCAACTTGACTTCTGCCTGCTACCATAGCAACAGCTCATGGAACACTGCTGTGTGGAGTTAGGTCAGAAGTTCGCCACACAATGTTTCAATTCCACAGAGCAAGAGTGCTTGACTTTTCAAACCTAACAGCAAATCCATACTACTGTTCTTTGGTAACACATTTTTTTGTACCAATACAAAACATGCTTCTATTAATTTACACATACAGCCTAGTTTTTATTCTAGAATGGTATGAAACAGCCAATCAGTTCTTTTTGTTTTGAAAAAAATATGTATGCCTCCATTTCCAAACTGTCTTTCTTTTCATATTGCCATTCTACTGAAAGACACCTCCTGAGTGCATCCAGTTCTCCTTTGAAGATGTTCACAGTGTGGATTGTAGGGCACAGCTATGTCTTCTGGAGTGAAAAGTTTGCAGAGAAAACAGATATGGTGAGAGACCTTGCTTTGCCAAATGTAGACATTAAATGGATTGGTCAGAGAGGGTTAAAGTGGCACCAATTGATGCCATTGGTGAAATCCTTCATGCAAATCCAACACCCTGACCTCATAATAGTGCACTGTGGTGGCAATGACCTAGGCACTTTGACTGGGGTAGGTCTGGAAATGCTTATGAAGGACACCTTTGCACAACTGTTTTCACTTTTCCCTAAAACTGCCTTTGTGTTTTCCAACATATGCCAAAGGCAAAAATGGAACTGGTCCAATCATTTCTGTCCGCAGATTGACAAAGCAAGAAAGCACGTCAACAAATCTGTTTCTGCTTTCCTCCGTGACTATGGTATGGGTGCCATTTACCACAACAACTTGCGTTATGACATGCAAGACATTTATAGAGGAGATGGTGTGCACTTCAATGATGAAGGGAACAGAGTCTTCCTCTTGAACCTTAGACTCTGCATCGGTACTTACTTGTAGGTACCACTAAAAAATCATTTCATAAACACAACGGCTCTTTTTAGAGCCCCCTAATATCTAAACACTTAAATCTGAATTTCATTTATTTATTTATTTTTTTTTTCTACCGTACGCTTACCGTAAGCTTACCGTACGCGTACCCCGTGTTTTTTTTAAAAATCAATAAATGTTTTCTTTGTACTTTACAGTCCTTCTTTGACCCCCTCACACATGTAAGGGGGTCTGTAACTCTCCTCATTGCCCCCTTTTCTTGTTTTCACTCTTTTTTTTCTGAGTGAAACACACAAAATGGCGGCCGCCGTTTCCTGGTTTCGGCCGATTCGAATGTTTACTAAGATCTAACAGCCAATCAGAATCGCGCTCGCGCACGCCACCGTACGCGTACCGTAAGCTTACCGTAAGCGTACGGTAAGCGTACCGTAAGCGGGCTCAGATATATATATTGATTTAAAGGCTATTTTCTCAGAATCTACTGAACAGATTTACACCAAACCTACAAAAGGCACTTCCTTGACATAGGGACTACCTCTCTGCCAAATTTCTAGTAATTCTGTTCAGCCGTTCGGGCTGTAGCTCGTTCTAAAGGTCCTATGGAAAAATGCATGGGAAAAACGCGTTTTGGGACCCCCCTTTTATCTCAGCCCCCGCTTGACGTATCCCCCCGAGACTTTCAGGGTAGGAGCGGAGCGTAGCGCCCCACCTATTTTGAGAAATTCGCGAGGATTCATCGACCGGCGCCAAAGTTATTCAAAATAGAATGTTGCGGATTTCCTATGGAAAAGGGGTCCTAACTATAACTACCTACTGGCGACCGCCAGTAGGTAATATATATATATATATATATATATATATATATATATATATATTTATATATATATATATATTCACATATATGTGAATACATTCACAGATATATGAAGAAAATGAGAGAGGGGGCAAAGTTAATTTCCTCACAAAAAGGAACACTACTTTTGTGCTACATGGGCTATACTTGTACACAAGAGAAAATGACCAAAAATAAAACCCATTGGAAATGTAGTAAATACCACTCCAATTCTTGCTATTGGAGAGCAACGACAATAGAAACAAGTGTAATTAATGTTAAAGAACACAACCACCCCCCAACGCCACAGAAATTGAGGTGGGAGATTTTTTAGAAAACATCAAAGAAGCAAGCACCACCTCACAACAAACCAGTACCCAAATATTTAAAAAATGAACTAACTTGTGTTCCTGAACCTGTAACAGGACAATTACCTTCTACTCCAACTCTAAAACACCTCGGGCCCGATTCACAGAACTAACTTAAGACAAAATCCTAAACTTACTACTTTTGGTATTCACAGAAGTTAGGATTTTGTCTTAAGTCTGTCTTAAGACAAACTTAAGACAGACTTAAGACAGACTTAAGACAAACTTAAGACAGACTTAAGACAGACTTAAGTTAGTTCTGTGAATCGGCCCCATAATAGCCAGAACTAAGAGATCTACTACTCAAACCTCTGCAGAAATCGAAATTTTACAAGAATACACATTCACACACAAAGATAAAAAATGTATCCTTTATGACAACAATAGTCATGAAAAATGAATTAGCATCTTCGCCACCAACATTCAAAAGTTAAAACAATTTGAAACATGGATGATGGATAGGACATTGCCCTAAACCTTTTTATCAACTCTGCACCATCCATGGCGGATATGAAGAAACTAACATCCCATTCCCATACGCCCTACTCCCCAAGAAACAAAATACTACCTACATAGAACACCTTACAATAATTAAACACCAAACAGAAAACTACTTTCCACAAAAAATAATAATAGATTTTGAGCGAGCAACGATTCAGGCAATTCTAAAAATATATCCACATACTGCAATGCAAGGTTGCTATTATCATTTCAACCAAAATATATGTAGACATCTCCAAAAATCTACCCTAAGTATAGAATATGACACAAACAGCAACTTCGCTTACCAAATAAAAAAAGGAATAGCCCTGGCCTATGTATCAACAACAGAAGTAGTCAACCACTATAATATACTCATCGAAAGTCCTTTCTACCAAGCCAATGAAGCAAAACTAATACCCATACCCAGGCCTGAAGAGCGTGGGTACGGGCCGTACCACCATTGTTGGGGTGACGTAGGGGTACGCGTGGTGCGACCCGTACCCTCGCTCTTCAGGCCTGGGTACGGGCCGTACCACCATTGTTGGGGTGACGTAGGGGTACGTGTGGTGCGACCCGTACCCACGCTCTTTAGGCCTGGGTATGGGCCGTACCCCTACGGCACCCCAACAATGGTGGTACGGCCCGTACCCAGGGCTTCAGAGCGTGTGGGCGGGTGGGTGGGTGTCGTGCTACGATCCACATCAGTGGACAGAGACATAGAGGTGTGTGCCTATCACTCCCAGCAGTGCCCAGACATATGAGGGGTGGGTGCAGAGGACTGCCAGCAGTGCCCAGACATATGAGGGGTGGGTGCCTATCACTCCCAGCAGTGCCCAGACATATGAGGGGTGGGTGCAGAGGACTCCCAGCAGTGCTCTGACATATGAGGGGTGGGTGCCTATCACTCCCAGCAGTGCCCAGACATATGAGGGGTGGGTGCCTATCACTCCCAGCAGTGCCCAGACATATGAGGGGTGGGTGCAGAGGAACCCCAGCAGTGCCCAGACATATTAGGGGTAGGTGCCTATCACTCCCAGCAGTGCCCAGACATATGAGGGGTGGGTGCAGAGGACTCCCAGCAGTGCCCAGACATATGAGGGGTGGGTGCCTATCACTCCCAGCAGTGCCCAGACATATGAGGGGTGGGTGCAGAGGACTCCCAGCAGTGCCCAGACATATGAGGGGTGGGTGCAGAGGACCCCCAGCAGTGCCCAGACATATGAGGGGTGGGTGCCTATCACTCCCAGCAGTGCCCAGACATACGAGGGGTGGGTGCAGAGGACCCCCAGCAGTGCCCAGACATATGAGGGGTGGGTGCCTATCACTCCCAGCAGTGCCGAGACATATGAGGGGTGGGTGCAGAGGACTCCCAGCAGTGCCCAGACATATGAGGGGTGGGTGCCTATCACTCCCAGCAGTGCCCAGACATATATGGGGTGGGTGCCTATCACTCCCAGCAGTGCCCAGACATATGAGAGGTGGGTGCAGAGGACTCCCAGCAGTGCCCAGACATATGAGGGGTGGGTGCCTATCACTCCCAGCAGTGACCAGACATATGAGGGGTGGGTGCAGAGGACCCCCAGCAGTGCCCAGACATATGAGGGGTGGGTGCCTATCACTCCCAGCAGTGCCCAGACATATGAGGGGTGGGTTCAGAGGACCCCCAGCAGTGCCCAGACATATGAGGGGTGGGTGCCTATCACTCCCAGCAGTGCCCAGACATATGAGGGGTGGGTGCATAGGACTCCCAGCAGTGCCCAGACATATGAGGGGTGGGTGCCTTTCACTCCCAGCAGTGCCCTGACATATGAGGGGTGGGTGCAGAGGACCCCCAGTAGTGCCCAGACATATGAGGGGTGGGTGCCTATCACTCTCATCAGTGCCAGACATATGAGGGGTGTGTGCCTATCACTCCCAGCAGTGCCCAGACATATGAGGGGTGGGTGCAGAGGACCCCCAGCAGTGCCCAGACATATGAGGGGTTGGTGCCTATCACTCCCAGCAGTCCCCAGACATATGAGGGGTGGGTGCAGAGGACTTCCAGCAGTGCCCAGTCATATGAGGGGTGGGTGCAGAGGACCCCCAGCAGTGCCCAGACATGTGAGGGGTGGGTGCCTATCACTCCCAGCAGTGCCCAGACATATGAGGGGTGGGTGCAGAGGACCCCCAGCAGTGCCCAGACATATGAGGGGTGGGTGCAGAGGACCTCCAGCAGTGCCCAGACATATGAGGGGTGGGTGCAGAGGCCTCCCAGCAGTGGACAGAGACATGGGGGTGTGTACATCATCCTCCCATTAGCAAAACTCCATGGGTGCATGAAGGCATCCACAATGTGCGACTATGTTGATAGTGCCATGACAACACATCACTGACAGCAGTGTCCCCCTCCCATGAGGATGGATGTCCTTCCCCCACTGCATGACACACCACATGTGGGTGTGATGACAAATTACACATGCATACCCACCCCTGGCGGTGGCAGCACAATCCACACACTGAGATCATGCAACAAGACTGTATCCTCATGTGAAACCCCACTAAACTAAGAGAGCCTAAGGGAACACACACTGTCACCCACATTCCAGGACTGATAGGAATGTACAGGTGCTGGGGCAGCCAACAAGTTGTTGCCTCCCATGGAAGGAAAAGGGTGGAGTACCCACAGATACAATGCCCACAATTGTCTGTCGGGTGCCCAAATACCCTGCAGAACAAGTAACACATGCGTGCTAGGCTGGGAGTGCACACATGCATAGAGCGGAAAAGGGGCCATGTCCACATTAAGCCATGGCAACATACTCCATACACAAGTACAGTGACTACCAAGGATTTGGCACAGACGATGCAGGCGGAGACATTGCTGAGCAGGCATGGGCAAAGTTGAAGGGATCCCTCACACAGCAAGGAACTGTAGACACAGGTCAGCACAACAATTGGGAAACACCCTGCAGGGATGAAGTCAGGTGCCACAGAGGAAGGAACACTCCTTGGGACAATGTCACCATACAGTAAGAGCTTACATGACCAAAGATTATTTGCAGAGACCTTGTGATGGCACGCAGATACCAGGGCCTTCCCCATGAGCAGCACACTACAACATTTCCCAGACACCTAACACATTATCACCACCCCAACTCAGGGAGCAGCAGCACCAACAGCAATACTGAGGTTCTGTAGCGATCCGAACCCGTGAATTCGGTATCATAGTACTGACACGATTTTGGTATCAATGAACCGCAAATGATCCATTATATACATGACAGTGTTTTCGCTGCGCAACTGGCATGAATTCACTGGAAAATAGGGTATTCTGTCAATAAAGTCATGGCACCCATTTTAGTTACGGCATCCATTTTGTTTCTTGCCCTCACATAGCCAATGAACGGACGATGACCCTGGCAGGATCACCTTGTTAAGGACACGTAAGCTCGAGCCCCGAGAAAGGCTGACGCTACATGACTAGGCAGAACCAAGCTGCCTCCCTTGCCTGAGGCCAGTCCTGCTATACTGGTTCTCGTGTCCGTTGTCCTGACTGAAGGCCGAAGACGATTGCCCTGCCCGTTTATGATCCATAAACACCTCTTATCCTACATTTCAATCCTTTGCACCTGGCTCTGCTCCTTTCTTTCTGGGCTTTTACAATGGGGAGGTTACGATTTTTATGATGGGGAGGATCAAGTAGAGAATGAAGAACTGACAAGAGAGCCTGATCGAATACCGAAAACCTACAACTAATCATTGTTTGATGTTTATTTATTATCTGTTTGGGATACCGGGTTGGGCATGAGAAATATTCGTGTAATGTTGCCCCAAGACATTTTTCTTGTATTTAAGAAACAACCCACTTAATGCAATTCGAACAGTCTCCTAGATTCTGCCTCTGTGTGGTTCCTATGATTTCTGTATCCCTGCAGTAAATAAACCTTGGTCTTTGACGCCGCCATCGAGAAGCCCGTGTCTCTGTTTGTTTGTGCACCGGGACAGGGGGAACTCAGGGGTCTTCGGGTGTTGTTTCCCTGACACCTCTGGACTCTTAAAAGTCCAGAACCTCAAATTGGCGCCCAACGTAGGGCGACGTCATCCGGTACCGGTCCAAAGCCTGAAAAGTTCGAGAAGTTTCGTGTGAAGATTCCGGAGGGAGGTACCCCGCTTCATCGATCCCTGCATGTCGTAAAAGTGGCCCGACGATCTCTTCCACGAGGGTTCCCGTTCCCAGACGGCTACAGAGGACCGCTGCCTTGACTGTCGCCCTGTCTTGGACCCGAGGTGCAGACCTTAGTACGGCGAGACGAAGACGGGTTCTCCTTGGTGACGTCTTCCACATTTCAGTTAAGTATTAAGTGGGTTGTGCTCAGTTTGGTTATTCGGATACGTTTTGGATTTGTAGATTATCATTGGTTGCTCTTGTTAAGATAATCTTGGTATTTGGTATTGGTTCATTTTGCTAGGCCTAAGTTCTCTGCGCATTTTGGTTGAAATTTGTCTTTGTAGTCATGACTAAGGGTAACAATTGTTTTTTGTCCTGGTTACGTTGCAACGGGGATTCACGGTTGGAGGACTCGTGTTTGGTTCCTCCGATTGGGACTCCTACATATGAGCTCTATTGTAAACATGGTGTGGGTCCTATTACGTATAATGAAGTATGGGTCCGTTATACCAAGAAAGATGGTGTCCTTAGTTGGCCACCGCATGGTAGTTTCGAAACGGAAATTCTAGATAATTTAGAAATGAAGTTGTTTAAGAGAAAAGCCCGGCCGGCGATGTTTGATTCTTTTCGCGTATGGCGCAAAGAAGCCAAACAGAGAGAAATTAGGAAAACAAAGAAAGAACAGAAAGAGAAAGGGTTGACTTTAATGGAGTGTGCTAGGCAGCTGCATGTCAACGAGACCGAGAAAGCAATGGAGATGGCGAGTAGAAAACATAATTTGGCAATTGATAAATGTTACCCTGTATTGCCATCTTGTCCTGCTAAGCCGATAGAGGACCCTGAAAAGGATCCCCTGTTGTCTTACCTGTTGAGTTCACCTCCACCGTATGCACAGGGTATTACAGTACCACAGTTACTACCTGTTGTACAGCCAGCTGTTGGTCAGCCTGGGATAGGTGCTCCACTCCCTTTGAATCCAGCTCCTGTCTTTCCCGTGGTCAATGATCCTACGGCACCCCCTCTTCCTGGGTCGCCTATTCCGCCTTTTCCTATCGTTTCGCAAACTGCTTTACCTACTATTCCTACCCTTACTACTTCATCTGCTTCAGCTGCCCTGTCCCCAAGCCCTGTCATTCTGACTCCGCTTTCCGTTCGTCGGAAAATAACCGACTCTGTAACTAATATATTAACCCCTCTTTACAGGTCCTTAATTGGGACCCCCGTTTCTGACTCTATACAGAGACGTAGCCAGCTTCCTGGTCCCGAGGAACGAGAGACGTTAGATTCGACAGCTCTTAGGTGGATGTCGAAAGCTGTGAAGTATGATGCACGAAGAGTATTAGACACATTTATGCAGTGGAATGAACCAACTCAACGTTATGTTTTTGACGTGATGTGTTCTCTTGTGCGTGAGGAATGGGAAGATGATGACTTAGATTCCGTCCCTTCTGATTTAATAAATATTCAGCAGAAATTTGCCGCAGGAATGGTGATAGGTTCAGAAGTAGGGAGAGCGATAGAATTAATTTTAGCTTATAGGGATGAGTCCCCTTTTCGGGCGACAAGAGACCCTGATGGTACACCGATAACTAGGAAAAGACGAGGTCAGTATCCGATGAGAGAAGTTCCGCCCATATGGCGCGAAGCAGTTGCCGCTGATGCGAACTTGGGTATTGAAGCTGCTCCAGCACAATTCCAGAGAGTGTGGATACACATTCCTTGGAAACGGGCTGAAGTATTAGCAGTAAAACAAGCATTACCAGACCCTCGTAAGAATCCTGCTGGTTATTACAAAGAATTAACACAGACAGTCCAAGCGTGTATCATGAATTTGGCAGACATTGAAATGCTGTTTGGTAATGTAGTACCACAACCTATATGGGCCAAGATTCGGCAAGAGAACCACGCAGTCGCCTTAGGAGGTGATTGGCCAGCTATCGTAGCGGCAGACGCACAGCAGGTTGGTGGAGCTAAACCTGAACCTCTGATTGCTGACTTACCTGGCAGAATAATTAACCTGATGAAAACGCTGATGCCAGCGTTACAAGTAAATTGGGATAAACTTTCAGCATGCAAGCAAAAGAAGGACGAAAGCGTCTCTGACTTCTTCACTAGATTTGAAGAGACCTTCGTAGATCACAGTGGGCAAGATATGAGTACCGAGGGAGGTCAGAGACTGTTTGTTGATAAGTTCGTGTTTAATTTACTACCTGAGCTTAGTAACAAGTTAAAGGATTCTGAAAGTGCATGGGCAGTGTCGACGACAGCACAGATACTTGCAACTGCTCAGTATTACGAGAATAGAGAGAAAGAAGAGAAGGAAAAGTCAGAAAAGAAAACGAAAGATTTAAAAACCAAAGTTCTTTTGCAACAGGCATATCCGCCTCGTTCGAATCAGTCAGACTCGCAGCAGCGACCCCAGTTTCAGCAGCAGCCACAATTCCAGCAAGGGACGGCCCAGAGATTTAATTATAGTTTTCCCCGACAACAGTTAGCATGGAATCAGTGTGCCTATTGTAAAAAGGAGGGTCATTATAAGAATGAGTGTCCAGTACTACACCCACAAACTAGTGGTGTCCCAGCTCAGAGAGGTAATGTTGGATTTATGCAAGCTCCTAGAGGTAGAGGGCGTGGTACGATGACACCACAGGCTGATCGCCAATCGAATTATTTCGACCAGCGAAATGTACAACCTACGCAGCCAGGTAGATCTCCACAGTATCATGTTGAAGATTACTATGATCATAATGAAGAGATTCAAAGAAACGAACAATAGGACAGCCGCAGGCAGAGAGAGGGAGTAGTATCAGTTCCAGTTGATCAGAGTGGACCTTATGTCACAGTAGTTACCTCAGGCGTGGTCGAACCGTTTCTGTTGGATACTGGTGCGGCAAAAAGTTCAATCATGCGTGCAAAACTCCCTGGCGCACCTTTGTCCGGCTTAACGAACACTTCAGTAGGTTTCTCAGGCGCCCCTGTTCACAATCCTGTGTCCAGTCCTTTATCTATCACTGTTGGGCCATGCGAGCTAGAAGCACCCCTCATTTTAACAACCGGTTGTAATGAGAATCTGCTTGGTTTAGACCTGTTGAAACGCCTGCATGCGACGTTGTACTGTTCTCCTTCGGGAGTACAGCTCACATTAGGTAAAGGAGTCATCTCCCCGATGTACATGTCGATGGACAAGCTCCCACCGGAGTTGCGTTCTCTCCCTGATACTCTTTGGGCAACTGGTCCCAACGATGTAGGCCTCTTGGAAATTCCCCCTTACGTGGTAAGTCTAAAAGCGAATGTTAAATTTCCACGAATCCCACAGTATCGGATTTCAAACGAAGGTGAACAAGCACTCTTACTAATTGTAAAAGACTTGATACAGAAAGATGTGATAGAGGAAACTAGAGGAAACGTCTGCAATAGTCCTGTTCTGCCAATTCTGAAACGTACTGACCCTTCTAAACCACCAATTTACAGATTTGTGATTGACCTCAGAGAAGTTAACAAAATAGTGATTCCACAGTTTCCTGTAGTCCCAGATATCACTGCATTATTGACGTTGATTCCTGCATCGGCATCATGGTTTACGGTGATCGACTTGAAAAATGCATTTTTTAGCATTCCCATAGCAGAAGAAAGTAGAGACATTTTTGGTTTCTCATTAGGAGGACGCAGTTTCAGATTCAAACGCGCTCCACAAGGTTATTGTGAAAGCCCTTCAATTTATAGCCAAGCATTAAAAAGTCAATTAGACGCTCTTGTACTTCCTCATGGTGTTGCTCTGATCCAATACGTAGACGATCTTTTACTGGCTGCTGATGACAAGGAAACTTGCAAAGCAGCTACAATTTCTTTATTGCGTCATTTGTCAGACTTACATCACAAGGTGTCACCTTCTAAACTGCAATATTGTTGCCAAGAAGTGACCTACTTAGGTCATCTTTTGTCAAAGGAGGGAAGAAGGTTGACCCCAGAGAGAATCAAAGCAATTTCACAGATGACTGTACCAAGCACACAAAGAGAAGTGCGTGCGTTTTTGGGTATTACGTCATACTGTAGGCAATGGATCCCAAATTTTTCTCTCATGGCAAAACCGTTGGTAGCCCTGACTGGAAAAGGTGTTCCGAGCCCTTTGCCATGGTCTGATGAATGTCAACAGAGCTTCTCTGACTTACGTGATGCGCTGTGTTCAGCTCCTGTGTTGGGTACTCCTGACTACAGTAAGCCGTTTACACTATATGTCCATGAAAGAGAAGGTTGTGCATTGAGTGTATTAACACAACAATTCAGCGACAAACAATGGCCTTGTGCATATTTTTCATCCACATTAGATCCGGTAGCCAGAGCATTGCCAAGTTGTTTAAGAGCCACGGCAGCAGCCGCAGTGTCTATTCGACAGTCTGCTGGACTAGTCATGAACAACATGTTAGTAGTCATGGTTCCACATGCTGTGGATACACTCATGAATAGAACGAAAACTCAACACCTCACCAGTGCTAGATTATCAGGCTATGAGCTGACGCTTTTGGCAAGTCACATTCAGATCAAGCGATGCAACATATTGAATCCAGCAACGCTGTTGCCGACTACTCAGGAGTCGAGTGATTCAGAGCCCCATGATTGTTGTTTCAGAACTGAGACAAAAGGTAGAATTGATTTGAAAGATACTCCGTTATCAGACCCAGACGGCACGTTATATGTCGATGGGTCCTGTTTTAAACTACAGAATGGTGATGTGACGGCCGCGTATGCAGTTACGACTTTGAGTACGATTGTTGAGACTGCCAGAGTGAGTCAGAATTCTGCCCAAGCAGCAGAATTAATTGCATTGACAAGAGCGTGTGTTTTAGCTGAGGGAAAGAGAGTGAATGTGTTTACTGATAGCCAGTACGCCTTTGGCGTCGCACACAATTTTGGGCGTCTCTGGAGAGAAAGAGGTTTTCTCACGTCCCACGGAACTAAGATCCAACATGGACAATTAGTCAACGATCTATTAGAATCCCTGACCCTACCGAATGAAGTTGCGATTGTGAAGTGCAGTGCACATCGAAAGATTACGGATAATGTTGGCCGAGGGAATGCGTTTGCTGATGAGGTCGCTAAAGAAACGGCCAATAACATGACAAGCCGAATGTATGTTGCAACGTCTGCAAGATGGATTGCTGAATCAGGAATGTGTGAGAATACGATTGACAGTGTGAAAGCAATCCAAAATGAGGCAACTGAAAATGAGAATAATGAATGGAAGGAGAAAAAGGGTAAAATGGATCCAAGTGGATGTTGGATTGATCTGTCTGAGCAGCAACGTTGGATGTTACCTGACGCGTATGTACTTGCGGTAGTCACGATGGCGCATGGAGCAGCGCACATCAGTTCGAAAGGGATCTGTAAAATGTTAGCTCCAGTATGGAAGAACGATGGAATTACTAAGTGTGCGGAAAGAGTGGTGAAAAACTGCATGGTATGCCTGATGCATAATCCTGGCAAGGGAACCCCAACCCCAACTGGTCATTTTGCTCCCCCTTCTTGTCCCTTTGAAGTGATTCAATTGGATTATATCCACATGGACAGGTGTAACAATCTTAAGTATGTCCTAGTGGTAGTATGTGCCTTTTCAAGATGGATTGAGGCATACCCATTAAAGGATAACACTGCCATGTCCACTGCCAAAATCCTCCTCAAAGAATACTTCCCTAGGTATGGTATGCCACGGATTGTTTGGTCAGACAACGGAAGTGAATTTGTAGGGAAAGTTATGAAGAGTGTGTGTGCAGGTCTAGGAATTGTACAAAAATTCCACAGTGCGAACCATCCACAGTCAGCAGGTTTGGTGGAAGGGTACAATGGCACCCTGAAGCTGAAGCTTGCGAAAATTCAAGCTTCCACTGGTCTCTCTTGGCCAGACGCACTGCCTCTAGCTTTACTGTCCACCAGAGCGACTGTACATTCTCGAGTAGGGCTTAGCCCATATGAGATTGTGTTCGGCCGCCCTGCTAATGTTTGGGGAGTCCCTAGGCCAAAGGAATTCAGACAGATAGAATACCCAATGTTGATTGATTACCTTCATGATCTGACTGCTAAACTGAGCCTTATTCATCAACAGGTATTCGAATCCTTGCCTAAACTGCCGGAGAGTCCAGGTCATACGTTGAAACCCGGCGACCAGGTTGTAGTGCGGAACTTTGAACGCACTCGAAACCTTCAGCCAAGATTCGTGGGCCCGTTCCAGGTCCTCCTCGTAACCAGAACTGCAGTACGCCTAGCTGGTAGGAAAAATTGGGTGCACGCCAGCCAAACGAAGCGTGTCCCTCTCCCACTCCCCTATGACAGTTGGGTTAGACAGGGAATTGGTGTATCCGAGACAGAACCTGTTCCTAGGCACATCCCTTTCAGCGATGCAGAGTACCTAACGGACCATCCACGAACTAAAACGCAGAACTTTGGCACCTCAGCAGAAACCACTCCTTTGAATCCTGAACCGAGCATTGTACAAAGTGAACACTTGTCGCCTGTGGAATCGAACATTTCTGCACCTGTGGACCAGCTATTTCAAGACCAAACAAGACCTGGAAAATACAGATATAATCTACGTTCTCATGTGATGAACTGATGACATTGCATTATTACATTTCCGTTTGATAACTGTAAAACTGTTTTGATCGTATTTGCATCCCGTACAGTCAGGAAGTTTGCTTTTATTTTTTGCTATCATCTTGCCTTGCCGTCTGGGTTACCGGAGGGTCGTAACGTGTGCCTTGTTTTAATTTACAGGGAATCAGACATTAGGTCGGTTTCTTCTGTTTGTCTTGGGAACTCCCAGGATAAACAGAGGTAAGTTTTTAACAGGTACAAACCATCCGTTGCGAACGGTTGTAGAAGATGGAGCTTCCTGAATCATGACGGGTTAAAGTCATAAAGGTGCACAAGACAAAATTATATGACATATTGTATAGTAAATGTTTCCTAATGCAATGTGCCCTGACACTTCTGATTGTTTTTATAACTCTGATAGGCGGAATTATTTTTGGTATTCAATTGATCTTTGCACCTGTTACGTCTACAGTATCTCCCCATATCTCTGTTTCCCCGACTATTGGTTCTATTCATTCTTTTCATCCTTTTCCTGCCCACGAGCAAGCTCGACGCTCTGAGTTTATAAATAACACTTTCATTCAGCTCTTGCACCAACATCAACTAGCGGTTAACACAACAAACTGCTGGGTATGTGGCCTGATACCACATACCATGGACAAGGGCATCCCTTATTTGGTTCTGCCTTTCAGTTATAATGGATCATTCTGGGCATTTCAAACCATGTTCGCCTATGCTCTAGAGACCTACCCTCCACGACCTCCGCGTTCCACCCGGTATAACTCTGCTAATAGAGCCTTGGTAAAAGGAATCACTGATATGGTAAGAGATGTCACTAATACTCCGTACATTCCCAAGGATGAGTTGCGAGTTCACATGGGGTGGAACATTACAGAATATGGCATCACTCTGGGTGAGAACAAACGTAAGATCTCAACTCCGATCTGGGTCGTACCCCACCAAGGTCAGGTCTGTTTGCAAGGAAATGGGAGGAATCCGAAAGCTCGACTAGGGAAGAGTGACTGTATTGAAACGTACGTGTTCCCGTCACAATCTTCCCCTGCATTTTTAGCCGCTAAGGGTACCTATTTTGTTTGTCAAGACAGAGCATATACATGGCTGCCCGCTGACTTCTCAGGCTCATGTTATATTGCTCAACTGTTACCTCCGACATACACTGCTGCACCGGATTATCACAAAACGAGAGTTGTGAGAGGTGTATTCAGTAAAGAGGATACTGCTGGCCAAGAAGCAGGAGACTTTTTCAAAGGTTTCCTCCCGTTCTGGGGGCCTATGGTCAACAGTAGAAACCTGCGTCAACTAACACGAGTAGTTGAATCCACCATTATCGAAACTACAGGTGCCCTTAGAAACCTGACAGCTGAGCTTCAAGCGGATCGCCTCATGACGTTACAGAACCGTATGGTTCTTGACGTGTTACTTGCAGATCGAGGTGGGGTATGCAAAATGATCCAATCAAGTTGCTGCGTTTTTATCCCAGATAATGCGCCAACAGTATACAAGGCCATCTCTAAGTTACACAAAATCTCTGACTCCATTCACGTAGAGGAAGGTGACTGGTCACTAATGGGATGGTTCTGGAATCTGTTATCTGCATGGGGGTGGAAGGTTCTAATGGTCATCGGTGTTACGTTAGTATTTTTATTTTCGTGCTGTCTCATTATTCAGTGTGGCCCTGCCTTATGTAGCGTTTGTGTTTCATCGTGCGTAAGGAGACCACCTGTTTTCCGAGATGCATCACGAGATAAAGTAATGCTACAACAACATATCAGTGACCTAATGAACATAGAAATGGACTCTGACATAGAGTGAGTTATTGCCTATGTAAGGGCAAAAGGACGGTCTGAGGTTCTGTAGCGATCCGAACCCGTGAATTCGGTATCATAGTACTGACAAGATTTTGGTATCAATGAACCGCAAATGATCCATTATATACATGACAGTGTTTTCGCTGCGCAACTGGCATGAATTCACTGGAAAATAGGGTATTCTGTCAATAAAGTCATGGCACCCATTTTAGTTACGGCATCCATTTTGTTTCTTGCCCTCACATAGCCAATGAACGGACGATGACCCCGGCAGGATCACCTTGTTAAGGACACGTAAGCTCGAGCCCCGAGAAAGGCTGACGCTACATGACTAGGCAGAACCAAGCTGCCTCCCTTGCCTGAGGCCAGTCCTGCTATACTGGTTCTCGTGTCCGTTGTCCTGACTGAAGGCCGAAGACGATTGCCCTGCCCATTTATGATCCATAAACACCTCTTATCCTACATTTCAATCCTTTGCACCTGGCTCTGCTCCTTTCTTTCTGGGCTTTTACAATGGGGAGGTTACGATTTTTATGATGGGGAGGATCAAGTAGAGAATGAAGAACTGACAAGAGAGCCTGATCGAATACCGAAAACCTACAACTAATCATTGTTTGATGTTTATTTATTATCTGTTTGGGATACCGGGTTGGGCATGAGAAATATTCGTGTAATGTTGCCCCAAGACATTTTTCTTGTATTTAAGAAACAACCCACTTAATGCAATTCGAACAGTCTCCTAGATTCTGCCTCTGTGTGGTTCCTATGATTTCTGTATCCCTGCAGTAAATAAACCTTGGTCTTTGACACCGCCATCGAGAAGCCCGTGTCTCTGTTTGTTTGTGCACCGGGACAGGGGGAACTCAGGGGTCTTCGGGTGTTGTTTCCCTGACACCTCTGGACTCTTAAAAGTCCAGAACCTCAATACCAGAAAAGCATTTGTGTGCAAATGAAAAACGAAATGCTTTATTCAGCATAACAAAATAATTGGATTAGAAATGTACACTATATACAAGGCCCATAGGCCAGTCCATATGCGAATTCTGGGGAGGGGGGGGGGGACACATTGGGACGCGTCTCCCCTAGCTTGCCTGCACAGTTCACAGTTCCTTTCCATCCACGGGGGGGCATCATGTGGGGGGGAAGGACCAGGCACCGCAGGGACAGGAGGGGCAAGGGTAGGTGTTGTGGGTGCAGGGATGGACGACTCCACCACAGGGGGTGGGGCAGCACCAAAGGTGGTGGTTAGGATGGCGCTGCACACGGTCGCAAGGTCTGCCAGCGTCTCCCCTGCACCCGAAGGAACCACAGGCCCCAAGGAGGGGGGGAGTCGAAAGGATGGGTTGCAGCGCTACTGGGAGAGGGTGTGGACAGGGGGGGGACTCAACTCCCCTGCCTGGGGACTTCCTCGACCGCTTGCGGGGTGGTGTCACACTGGGGCTGAGGGTCAGACTGGCCATGAAGAACTCTTTGTCCGACTTTTGGGCAGGGGAGCCAAGGGGAGTGGTTTTGGAGGAAGTGGGTCGTGAGGACTGTGGACTCCCACTGTGGCTGCCTGGCTGCCGTTTGCCCCCTGACCCAGTGGGTGTGCCTACTTCCCCCTGTGTGTGCGTGACTGGAGGAGTGCGCTTGGCCTTCCCTGTTGGTGTGCTGCCTGTGTCTGGTGGGGTGCGTGCATGGGGATGTCTGGGTGTGCTTGGGACAGGCATCGGAGTGGGAAGTGTGGATGGGGCAGGGGTAGGGGGGGTCGGAGCGCTGCAGGAGAACCACTGCTGCCGTCAGTGACGAGTCCATGGACCTCAGCAACATCCGTTGGTCAGACATCGCTGATGACATGCCCTCCATGTACGACACCATCTGTGTCAGCAGTCTGGTGTGGCCAGGGAGGACATTAAGCAGCGATGTCTGACCAACCTGCAACTGCCGCAGGATGTCCACAGGCTCGGCATTGATGGCAGCAGGGGAGACAGGGGCAGGGGGTGCAGTGCCTGGCCCGAAGGAGACATGTGGTCGCCTAGCACGGACAGAAGGGACCCGAGCAAGTGGGAGGGCGGTGATGGGAATGGAGGGGGCGGCGAGAGATGTACTGCTGCTTTCAGCTGTGGGAGCAGCCTCTGCCCCCTCTGGGAGCTCAGCCTTGAACCCGTCAGCATCATAGTCGGTGTTGGGACTGGACAGGTCCTCCGCCTGACTCCCCTCGCCCTCCGTGCCACTTGCTGTGCCAGACTCCCCAGCACTGGTGGCACCGGTGCTGGATCCCTCCTCCACGTCCATGCCGGTGTCTCCCTCGGTGTCCCCCAACGATGCTGTGGGCAAGGTGAAGAGACAGGAAATAATCAGACACCTGTATACATATGACACATGAGTCCAAACTACATAGGTCACAGTGCATAGCATGAAAAGCATCATGAGTAACATCTACAATACTAAGCACATATGTAGGCCATGCACTACACAGTTGGATGAGCCACCATGCCACTTTGAAACAATGGAGAGCATGGCACAACAGCAAAGAACTTGATATCGAATTATACAGAGAAGCTAGTGTCTGTGGACAGTCGAGCACAGCATCTGGACCACACACCGTTGGCAAAAATGGATGAGCAGGAACCATGTCTTTTAACTTTTGACACATGCTGCAAAGCACAAACATTAAACCCTGCACAACATGACAGGGTCAATACTTGTTGAGTGTCTATTCCGACTATCATCACACACAGGCCAGACCTGGCAAGGAGACATATGCTTTGGACATGTAGGCCTTGCCCGCACAAACCCCCCCCCCCTACCTGAGACAATGTGATTGAGACAGAGGAAGGACTTACACCTCTTAATCAGGGATCACATTAATGGGCTCCATTAAAGCCTAATTGCACTCTAACTACCCCTCTTGGGGCTGACCTCACATATTATTGACTAACAACCATCATCAGATAGTTGTACACAGACACATCGGCACTGGCCAGTGTGAGGATGCACAAGCCACATTGGGTCACCCTGTACAGTGTACACATGTAGCACACTTTACGTAAATACAAATGAGGCCAGGGTTCAATGCCACAGAGGCCAACCTATGCTGAAGACACTGAGAATGTCCACAGTGTTGGATGACACACATGATTCCTAGGAAAAGGTATCTCAGGGGACTGTAGTGGCCACACTGCTCCATGGTCCTGGATAGATCTGACTGCAACAGGAGCAACCGTCCCCGCACTATGCATATCTCCCCCTCACGCACATCATGTCTAAGGCCACAACATCGGTCATGTATGCTGCAAGGCAGTTCATTTTAAGCCTCACACTCCTATGTTGAGACTCTGCATCAGTGCCAACAATCATGGACCCCCAAATGACTGAACTGGACAGGGCACAGGCAAGGTGCCAACACATGTCACAGACCACCCCCACACATGATGCTGCAAGCATTGGGCACTTGGATTAACTGCCAGCCTAGATTACCTTGTGCAAGAGTGACTACACACAGACCAGGGAACACATGTCAAGGAGGGAAGGGAGGAAGAACAGGACCGGTTGACTTTGGGGAACAAGATATGCACTGCACATATAAACCCTGGCAGTGTATCCAGGCGACTGAGCACTTCCAAAAGCTGGTGACACACAACAAACACACATGTACCTACCCCCTTCCTGCTGCTGCTTCTCCTGTAGCCGCCTATCCATGTCAGGGAAGACCACTGCCAGGACACGCTTCATTTGGTGGGTCAGGCGCCCGCAGTTCTTGCCCTCTGGTGAGTCCCCCAGCAGGACCCGGGCGATCCTCCTGGTCCAGCACCGGATATCCTGCCAGCGTTTCCTCACCTGGGCCAGGCGCCGACTGCGACCCTCCACTGACCTCACGGCCCTGACGGCCCGCTTCCAAATCTCCCCCTTGGCGTAGGTGGCTATCTGTGAGGATGACAAAGTGAGACAACATCAATACACCTGCTCCATGTCACAGAGACACACATTAGAACAATTGGGCTTGTTTGAACAGGGCAGAGTATGCAGCCAACTCATTGCACCTTTGTCATAGGGACATTATCCTCTGGGGAAGGCCAAATGCACTACGTGGCATTTAAAGTACACAGGTGGCATGAGGGGTGCGAGAGAATCAATGATCATGGCTCACACTGTGCATCACAAGCAACACCAGGAGAATGGACACCACCTCAAAGCAGTCACATGCCCCAGGCCACTGACGCAACCTCAGCGGAATACACAGACACACACAGGCACAGGACAATCACCTGCCATTGGCAACTGCGGGTACAAACATCACTCTGCACATGTGCCACTTGACGGGGGGGAGTCAAAGGTGTGGGCCTAGCTCAGCACGTCAGACACACAGCACAGCTCCCTGCTCACATCAGATGGGTAGGGCATATGCATCCTCCATGCAGCTGGGGTACAACACTCCACATAGACACTCACCCACATGACAGGGGACTTACACACACACACCAATGTCCAGGGGCCGTACACATCATTTGGACACTATCACCACAGGTACGCTCAACTCACACACATCTGTGGGTACAGTCACCTGTCACACTGGGGGGGACCACAGAATCACATCAGGACTATGGAAACAACATTCCCAAGGGGATTAGCCAGGCTGAATGTGGCATGCACCATGCAGTGATTGTCACAGTAAGCACAATGCAAGTGAGGAGTGCAGATATGAACCACATCAGGCTCTGCATGGGAGACATAAGGCATTCCCCCCCCTGGGACCCACCATGAACAACATTGCATGTCTGTCACACCTGGACACAATGCCAGAAGTGACAGACACAAAAAAGGGGCACAGTCACAGCTAGTGGACTCAGCACTCACCTGCTCCCCTGGTCTCCCATATAGGCAGGGCAGGGGTACTGTGGGAGGATGACGTCCAGCAACGCCTCATTCTCCTCTTGGGTGAATGGCTGGGCCCTCTCCACAGACCTGGACATGGTGCCAGAGGAATGACGAGCAGCAGCAGTGGTGTGGAATGAAAGGTTGTGCAGGCAAGTGCTCTCTCATGGGTCCTGGCTGCCTTATATCTCCCTTGCTGGGCTGTTTCATTTACAGGAGTACAGAGTGATTGCTCAATCTCATTTGCATCCTACGTTTCCTCCAATCCCTTTAAACCTACCCCAGTGAGGGCCTTTGCTGGTTCAAAATTTGAGCATGATGGCTTTGGTACCACCACAGGCACAGGAGGTAGCCTTCCGTAACATTACCACTCCATTAATGCCCTTGTGGTGTGTCTTGCTAACATGCTGATTTCCCATGTCTGTGCACGTTTTCCAGGGTCAGCACACGATGCCTACATCATGAGGCGTAGCAGGGTGCCAGAAATGATGCTGCAGCTGCACAACGAACGAGCATGTCTTGTTGGTGAGTAGACTCTGTTTGTCCAGTATTCAGCGTTATCTTAGTATGTGACGGCATCTCCTGATCCACTTTTTTACATGATGTTTCCATGTAGGGGACTCTGGCTATCCCAACATGCCATGGCTGGTGACGCCTCTCCGCAACCCGAGAACAGCTGCAGATCACCGTTTCAACAACGCCCAGGCGAGTGATTGAGAGGACGTTTGGCCTCCTGAAGAGCCGATTCCGGTGCCTCCACAAGACCGGCAGGTCCCTCCCATATGCACCGGTGAAGGTCTGCAAAATCTTCCTCGTGTGCTGTATGCTGCACAACATGGCAGTGGAGAAAGCTGTGCCACTCATCCTGGATCCCGATGAGCAGGAACATCCACCCGTGGAGGATGACGGCCTTGGTCACGAGGCAAGTGGGGAGGAGGAGGAGGAGGACATCCGGAGTCAGCTCATACGCAACTTCTTCTCATAATGGTGAGTCCCTGGGCCTGAGTGTGCACGCTTTGAGCCTTGTGTGGCATGTGTTGCAATGTGTGTGTCCAGCTGACTGTATGCTAAGTGACTTTGAGGTGTGTACTGATGTGTCACTCGAGTGCTGATGTCATTCCACACATTTTAGCTGACACACTCAATTGACAACTGGCATGGTGTCAACCTCATTCATGTGGAGTACATGACCATGCATGCGGATGACTATGTTTTTCCTGACTTCTTGTGTGTCTCTCATCCCCAGGTATTTGCGCATGCTGTCTGCTTGTGGCATCGTTGTGCTCCTGCTATTCCTCATGGGTAATGCAATGTGTGCTGAATCAGCGTTACATGCACGGACATGGTGAAAATTATACTTTGGGTAAGGATTGCAGCAAGGCTTTTTGGGTGTGGTAGTTGTTTGTAATGTGTGGGCACTGCTCCTGTGCAGGTTATGTTACTATGCATATATGTCGACTCACCATGGGGCACATGATATGTGGCATGAATCACATGAATTGATAGTCACACTTCGTGTTATGGGATAGTGGTTTGTGATGAAGGCATCAATGTGTGTACAACTTCCCTCAGAAACATACGGGAGGCTACGGGTGGACATTAGGGGTGGGCGGAATTTGCGAAATCCACTTTCGCAAATTATCGCAAAAATGTTAAAAATTATCGCAAACACGCGGAAATATCGCGAAGATGCGGAAGTTTTTTTCCCGCGTGTTCGTGAGATTTTCTGCATGGTTGCGGCTCGCCAACTTACCCATGTGGTTGCTCGCGGGCGCGGCCATCTTGTTTTCAGTTGTCTCGCGGTGCATGATCGCGAGAAGAAAGACGTGATCGCGCGACGCATGACGTCACTGCGGGTGAGAACTGTCGCGAGACAGCACAAATGGCTAAAAACAATACAACATCTCACGGAGAACGCGACCGGATCAAGAAAACTTGTCGGCGAACACAGGGATTCAGGTAAGGTGATCGCGTGCGCGCAAGAATGTATTATTTTACAGCGCGAGCAAGAAACAAATTATCGCCCAGCTGCGGAATGCGGAAATTTTTCCATTTTCGCGCTTTCCGCGGAACGCGAAGATGTCAAATTAACGCAAGTTCCGCGAACAGAACGAAATTTTAGCCCAGGCCTAGTGGACATATTGCGGGACATCCCCATATGATGCTCAATGGGGAATTGCCGCCTCTCCATGTGCAGCAGGGGCTGTTTGGCTCAACACCTTCACTTGTGTGCCAGTACAATGGATTTTCAGCATCTGTGGTGCAAAGGGGGTGTCCGGTGTAGGTCCCACATGTTAATCCAATAGACCTGTGAGTCTGTTACTGTTGATGCTTTTGCATAGGTGTGAGCCTGAGTAATAAAGGTGTTCCTCAGCCTCCAAGGTGCCTCATCTCTGTCAATGCAGGTCTCTTGCCACTGTGCATGCGGCATCTCGGGCATGGTTGTCAAGAATTGTGCATATGAGTCTATGTGTAGATTAGCAACCTACATGCTGTTCTTCATGTATTTGATTCTCTATTGTGCATGATGTCCATGGCTGTGTATGTGTTTTGGCATGTTAGTCCCCCCCACGGGCCGTCAACACCTTCTGGGGTGTGTTTCCTGTGCGCAGCTCGGCCTTCAGTTTCATGATCCGGTGGTAGTCATCTTTGGTGATTGTGCATCCTTTGTCTCTGGGTGTGCCATTGCAAACCGGTTACTCCTTCCTTGACATACACCTGTTGCAGTAGTCCTTTCTGACATCCTAGTCTTTGTGTGGATATTGTGGCATAATTCCCAGGACATGCCGCCTGCTTTTGCAGCCACTGCAGCAAGGGCACACGTAGTTTCCAGAGTTGGCAACACACACACACATCCTCCCTTCCTCCCTCAACACATTAATTTGGCTGTCTTCGGCTTGTTTGTGCCACAGTTGCGGCCACGCGGTACCAAAGGCTGGCCCGTCTGCACATGCAACGTGCACATTGCACGACCCGCATGTCCTTGCATGACCCACATCACACTACAGTGTGATGTTGCAGCCACCCTCCAAGCAAGGTTCATCCACACATCTCCCGCCTGCTCTCAGGCATGCACTGATCGCACACACAACACCTTTGCATGATGAGTGTGCAACTCCGACTGCCTACACAGCGCTGCCACGCCTTCAAGGACCTGTCACACCCACCAGGTCATGTCCCTCCTACTCCCCACCGGATCTGTACCCCTGCAAGGCCATGGGAGTGGGACTCAAGGCTTCTGCATGTAGTATGCTTTCGTCGTGAGGCACATGGCACAGGTATCATCTTTCAGCGTGTCAATCTACAATGTGTCCAGGACCCCCCTATCCACCATCACATGCGCACACGCCCTCATCATCAACTCGTATGCCATTGACAGCCAGGCGCTCCTCACCCTCACCAAGGACGCATACATTTCCAGTTCCAATATTCAAGATTGCATGGGATCCATAGATGAATGGCAGAACAGCAGCCACCTGAGGCTGGACTTCTACAGGACTGAGGTCAACATCTGAGGATTGTCCCCTTACAGAGGCCACGCACAGGCACCCAGTGTCCACGCACACAAGATGTTGTGCTTCATGGATTGCTTGCTCTAATTTGCCATGGTAATCACTAGCATCTGTACCTCACACTGCAACACCCTCAGCATTATGCACATGATCCCCAGATAGATCCACTCCAAGGTAAGACGGACCATCCCCCAGGTCCACGACAACATCTGTGTCAAATACTGCCCTGCCCTCTACGGAGCAGCCACATCCAAAACCCAGGGACACTTGTCGACATCCAGGCTGCATCTGCACACCTCAGCGTCAACATCCCGCGCCCCAGCCACATCACCGTCCAGCAGAAATAGCTGCAATGGATCACTGTGTGCTGCAGGATGACCTTCAGACTCCTCACCCACACTCAGGAGGCAGGCCACAACCCTGACCCAAAACCAACCTTGTACCACTGTCATCCGAGACCCCGTTGTGCCATCTCCGTGCATCCAACCTTGACCTGTCCACCATTCTTCTGATCCACCGTACTCCTGCATGCAGGACATAGTTCTCCCACCTGGGTACACATACCTGGGACTCCCTCCCCAGGAACCTCCAAATGAGGCATGACCTCAACGCCTTAATGTTACTCTTCCAAATAGGTGTGTCCTCACAGTTTCCCTAGCACGCCCTCAGCAGCTTGAGGCCATCACAGGTGAGTATTGTGCTCCATGTCTGCATTGAATGATACATTGTGACCCATGTGTGTCCTGTACCAGACTCCGTTCCCAGGGTATGGATGTGTGGAGTTAGTTCAACACTCAGGCATAGTTTGACATTTACACACACATATGTTGGTGAATAATGCCAAATGACAGCAACATCTCATGACCAACTTAAGTATTTATTTTTGGTGGGGTAAGTCTTTTGGTGGATGAAGTAAGGTGCTCTACCGGGTGCATAGAATCCAAAGTTCACAGGGGGAGATGGCATCCATGTCAGTGGGAGTCATCAGAGTCCAGACCACAGTGCTGGTCATCATTGGTCAGACTGTGACCAGCAAGTCCATGTGGCAGAGAATGTCATTGGGTGAGGTGGTGCTGCTGCGCCAGAGGGCCAGGTGCCAGGCCAGGTGACCTGGGAGATGTGGATGGTCTGCTGACTCTCACGGTCTTTTCCGTGGACGACCCACCTTCCTTCGGGGACTCTCAGATGCAGGCCTTGACGATGTCTGTGATGCTCCGTCGGAGGAATCCTCCTCCTCCTCCTCCCTCCCTGTGGCTGGTGCTGGTCTTCGCCCGGTGTCACAGGGAGGGTTGCCCATGTTGTCGGCAATCCGACAGAGTGAATGGCTCAGGAGCTCAGCCAGTCTTGCCTCCATCCGTCCTTGGTGTTGTTGTTGACTGGCATGTTGCTCGGCCTGCAGGTTCTTAATCTCGTTGAGGGTCGCCACTACCTGGCTGATGCCCCTGGTGTCACGCCGGTATGTGTCCAGGATGTGGCGCATGTGTGCTATTACGGTTCCCTCAGCTGGCTGGTCAGGTTCTCGCCTCCGCCTACCTCCACTCCCACCACCCCTGCCCACGCGAGCCGGGACTGCCGTTGTGGGCACATCGGGTCTATGGGACCCCTGAGGGATGGCATTAGCGTGGTCGTCTGCCTCCTCCTGGGTGCCCGGAGAACCTTGTCCCTCCTGGTCAGACTGGCTGTGTTCGGTGCGAGCAGGGCTGCTGGGTGTCTCCTGGGATGTGGCAGGAATGGGGGTGGTGGTTGGCACAGATGTACCTGATGCAGGTGCTGCAGGGGCTTGGGCACCAGAGGGGCCAGGTTGGTCGGGGTCATCCACGGAGTGGTGAGTCGTCGCTGCCGGTGGGGTCATCTTCACGTTGAGCCTGGGACTGTGATTGTTCCCCGCCATTGTTGGGGGGAGGTCGATGACGTTGCCCTGTGTGTGAGAGAGAGACAATGTTAATGCTGTTTCATGCTGCATCCATGTTTCATACATATTCAAGTAGTCACAGTTCCTCCAGGTGGTTGGATGTGCCTAGCATTCCTCTCAATGTCCACTTGGGGATGGGTTTGTTGCGGGGGACAGATTGGTATGTTCTCCTGAGTGTTTGCCAGTAGTTTTTTTGCTGGGATGCTTATTTGGCTATGGATTGGTCTTGTTGTGTCACATGTCAATTGTGAGAGTGGGTAAATCCGTTGCCTGCCCCGGGGTTGTGTGCTTGTGTGAGGGGGTGTGTGTGACCAGGCCTGTTGTTGTGTGTAGTGTGATTTGTCATTGGGTCTCCCAGCTGATGTGTCTGTCCCCTCATGGTGCATGCTGGCATGACAGTGTGTGTGAGTTCCTGTGCTGGGTATGTGAGCTAGTGGAGTTGTTGTTTGAGTGTACAGTGGTCACAGGAGGGCCTTGTGCTGCCTACAGCTGGGCCAAGTGTCAGCTACCTTGTCATTACTTTGCCAGTCCCTGTGCATTGGGCATGGTGCATGGTTATGTACCTAGGCCATATGAGCTGTGGGCATTGGTGTCTGGTTCTGAGTTGCACAATGTGTTGTGTGGGCCCCACCCTCCCAGCATCCCGGACATCCAGTCTTGGGTTTGTGGTTGGTGTGGCCTGAGACATGGCATTGCCTTTATTTGTGAATGGGGCATGGAGACGTTAGTGGCATGAGCATGGTTTTTAGGGTGTGGTTGTGTGCGGTGAGGGCTTGGGGGTAGGTGCGTGCATTTGTTGTAGTTGGGCTGTGGATGCCATTCCCCCCATGTTACGTGAGTTGTTTGTGTACTTACCAGGCTCTGCGACTCCTTCGACTCCGTGTACTCCCACCGGCGGAAGCGTGGCCATCACCTTCTCCTGCCAGGGATGGTAATGTACGGGTCTGCGGGGCAGCCCGCCTCCAGTGATGTTACTCTGGGCGTATTCCTCATTCATCTTCCTCTTGACTGCCCTGCGCAGATCGTACCACCTGGCTTGGCATTCATGCCTGGTCCTTCGGATGGGCGCAACAGCATTCATCTTATCGACGATCCTCTGCCACAGGCTGGTTTTTTAGGCTATGCTGGTCTGTCTGACCAATGTTCCAAACAGCTGTGGCTCGACTCTGATGACTTAGTTGACAAGGAGCTCCAGCTCCCCCGTAGTAAACTTTGGATTCTTGTCAGTGGGCATGGTGTGGGGTGTGGGTGTGGATGGTTGTGGGTGTGTGGGTGTGAATGTGAGGGTGTGTGTGTGAAGGTGAAGAGGGGGTGTTTGTGAAGGAGGTTGTGTGAAGGTGTGTAACTGAAGGTGTAGTTTAGGTGTGAGTAAGGTGCGAGTAAGGTGCAGTTGTTTGTCTGTGGTGTCTGTGAACAGTGGGTCTGTTGCAATGGCTCATGGGTTGTGTGTGTGGGCCCTTTTTATTGGTCCAATTTTTGGATGTGGCTGTGTTTGAATTTGTGGTGGGTGTGTTATAAGAGGTGGTTGTGATTTGGTCCTCTGTTTGGCAGTTTGGATGTGGCAGGTCAGTCATAGAGATGTATTTTGTCATGTTGACGTGTTTTGTGGTGTTGTGCTAGTCGAATTGACCCTCATTGTGCTGTTTTACTGTGTCCTGGTTCTGTACGAGTCTTTTTCGTGTATGTATGGTCCGTACATACGTGATGCTGGGTGAGGGTGCTGGGGTACGGTGTTGGGGTGCGGCGCGTACAGGTGCGGGCTGTGCTACGGTGTTGGGTATGGTGCGTACAGGTGCGGGCTGGGCTACGGTGTTGGGGTACGGTGCGTACAGGTGCGGACTGTGCTACGGTGTTGGGGTACGGTGCGTACAGGTGCGGGCTGTGCTAGGGTGTTGGGATATGGTGCGTACAGGTGCAGGCTGTGCTACGGTGTTGGGGTGCAGCGTGTACAGGTGCGGGGCTGTGCTACGGTGTTGGGGTACAGTGCGTACAGGTGGCGGGCTGTGCTAGGGTGTTGGGGTACGGTGCGTACAGGTGCAGGCTGTGCTACGGTGTTGGGGTGCGGTGCGTATAGGTGCGGGGCTGTGCTACGGTGTTGGGGTGCGGCACGTACAGGTGCGGGCTGTGCTACGGTGTTGGGGTACGGTGTGTACAGGTGCGGGCTGTGCTATGGTGTTGGGGTGTGGCGCATACAGGTGCAGGGCTGTGCTACGGTGTTGGGGTGCGGCGCGTACTGGTGCGGGCTGTGCTACGGTGTTGGGGTACGGTGCGTACAGGGGCGGGCTGTGCTACGGTGTTGGGGTGTGGCATGTACAGGTGCAGGGCTGTGCTACGGTGTTGGGGTGCGGCACGTACAGGTGCGGGGCTGTGCTACTGTGTTGGGGTGCAGCGCGTCCTGGTGCGGGCTGGGCTATGGTGTTGGGGTGCGGCGCGTACTGGTGCGGGCTGTGCTACGGTGTTGGGGTACGGTGCGTACAGGTGCGGGCTGTGCTACGGTGTTTGGGTGAGGTGCGTACTGGTGTGGGCTGGGCTACGGTGTTGGGGTGCGGCGTGTACTGGTGCGGGCTGTGCTACAGTGTTGGGGTACGGTGCATACAGGTGCGGGCTCTGCTACGGTGTTGGGGTGCGGCGCGTACAGGTGTGGGGCTGTGCTACGGTGATGGAGTGTGGCGCGTACAGGTGCGGGCTGTGGTAGGGTTTTGGGGTACGGTGCATACAGGTGCAGGCTGTGCTACGGTGTTGGCGTGCAGCGCATACAGGTGCGGGCTGTGCTAGGGTGTTGGGGTATGGTGCGTACAGGTGCAGGCTGTGCTATGGTGTTGGGGTGCAGCGCATACAGGTGTGGGGCTGTGCTACGGTGTTGGGGTACAGTGCGTACAGGTGGCGGGCTGTGCTAGGGTGGTGGGGTATGGTGCATACAGGTGCAGGCTGTGCTACGGTGTTGGGGTGCGGCGCGTATATGTGCGGGGCTGTGCTACAGTGTTGGGGTGCGGCGCGTACAGGTGCGGGCTGTTCTACGGTGTTGGGGTACGGTGTGTACAGGTGCGGGCTGTGCTACGGTGTTGGGGTGCGGCGCGTACAGGTGCGGGGCTGTGCTACGGTGTTGGGGTGCGGCGCGTACTGGTGCGGGCTGTGCTACGGTGTTGGGGTATGGTGCATACAGGTGCGGGCTGTGCTACGGTGTTGGGGTGGGGCGCTTACAGGTGCGGGGCTGTGCTACGGTGTTGGGGTGCGGCGTGTACAGGTGCGGGGCTGTGCTACAGTGTTGGGGTGCGGCGTGTACTTGTGCGGGCTGGGCTATGATGTTGGGGTGCGGCGCGTACTGGTGCGGGCTGTGCTACGGTGTTGGGGTACGGTGCGTACAGGTGCGGGCTGTGCTACGGTGTTTGGGTGCGGCGCGTACTGGTGCGTGCTGGGCTACGGTGTTGGGGTGCGGCGCTTACTGGTGCGGGTTGTGCTACGGTGTTGGGGTACAGTGCGTACAGGTGCGGGCTGTGCTACGGTGTTGGGGTGCGGCGCGTACAGGTGCGGGGTTGTGCTACGGTGATGGGGTGCGGCGCGTACTGCTGTGGGCTGGGCTACGGTGTTAGGGTGCGGCGCGTACTGGTGCGGGTTGTGCTACAGTGTTGGGGTACGGTGCATACAGGTGCGGGCTGTGCTACGGTGTTGGGGTGTGGCGCGTACTGGTGCGGGCTGGGCTATGGTGTTGGAGTGCGGCGCATACTGGTGCGGGCTATGCTACGGTGTTGGGGTACGGTGCGTACAGGTGCGGGCTGTGCTACGGTGTTGAGGTGCAGCGCGTACAGGTGCGGGCTGTGCTAGGGTGTTGGGGTACGGTGCGTACAGGTGCAGGCTGTGCTACGGTGTTGGGGTGCGGCGCGTACAGGTGCGGGGCTGTGCTACGGTGTTGGGGTACAGTGCGTACAGGTGGCGGGCAGTGCTAGGGTGTTGGGGTACGGTGCGTACAGGTGCAGGCTGTGCTACGGTGTTGGGGTGCGGCGCAAATAGGTGCGGGGCTGTGCTACGGTGTTGGGGAGCGGTGCGTACAGGTGCGGGCTGTGCTACGGTGTTGGGGTATGGTGTGAACAGGTGCGGGCTGTGCTACGGTGTTGGGGTGCGGCGCATACAGGTGCGGGGCTGTGCTACGGTGTTGGGGTGCGTCGCGTACTGGTGCGGGCTGTGCTACGGTGTTGGGGTACGGTGCGTACAGGTGCGGGCTGTGCTACGGTGTTGGGATGTGGCGCATACAGGTGCAGGGCTGTGCTACAGTGTTGGGGTGCGGCGTGTACAGGTGCGGGGCTGTGCTACGGTGTTGGGGTGCAGCGCGTCCTGGTGCGGGCTGGGCTATGGTGTTGGGGTGCGGCGCGTACTGGTGCGGGCTGTGCTACGGTGTTGGGGTACGGTGCGTACAGGTGCAGGCTGTGCTACGGTGTTTGGGTGCGGCGCGTACTGGTGTGGGCTGGGCTACGGTGTTGGGGTGCGGCGTGTACTGTTGCGGGCTGTGCTACGGTGTTGGGGTACGGTGCGTACAGGTGAGGGCTGTGCTACGGTGTTGGGGTGCGGCGCGTACAAGTGTGGGGCTGTGCTACGGTGATGTGGTGCGGCGCGTACAGGTGCGGGCTGTGGTAAGGTTTCTGGTACGGTGCATACAGGTGCAGGCTGTGCTACGGTGTTGGGGTGCGGCGCGTACAGGTGCGGGCTGTGCTAGCGTGTTGGTGTACAGTGCGTACAGGTACAGACTGTGCTACGGTGTTGGGGTGCGGCGCGTACAGGTGCGGAGCTGTGCTACGGTGTTGGGGTACGGTGCGTACAGGTGCGGGCTGTGCTACAGTGTTGGGGTGCGGCGCGTACAGGTGCGGGGCTGTGCTACGGTGATGGGGTGCGGTGCGTACTGGTGCGGGCTGGGCTACGGTGTTGGGGTGCGGCACGTACTGGTGCGGGCTGTGCTACAGTGTTGGGGTACGGTGCGTACAGGTGCGGGCTGTGCTACGGTGTTGGGGTGCGGCGCGTACTGGTGCGGGCTGGGCTACGGTGTTGGGGTGCGGCGCATACTGGTGCGGGCTGTGCTACGGTGTTGGGGTGCGGTGCGTACAGGTGCGGGGCTGTGCTATGGTGTTGGGGTACAGTGCGTACAGGTGGCGGGCTGTGCTAGGGTATTGGGGTACGGTGCGTACAGGTGCAGGCTGTGCTACGGTGTTGGGGTGCAGCACGTATAGGTGCGGGGCTGTGCTACGGTGTTGGGGTGCGGCACGTACAGGTGTGGGCTGTGCTACGGTGTTGGGGTACGGTGTGTACAGGTGCGGGCTGTGCTACGGTGTTGGGGTGCGGCGCGTACAGGTGCGGGGCTGTGCTATGGTGTTGGGGTGCGGCGCGTACTGGTGCGGGCTGTGCTATGGTGTTGGGGTACGGTGCGTACAGGTGCGGGCTGTGCTACGGTGTTGGGGTGTGGCGCGTACAGGTGCAGGGCTGTGCTACGGTGTTGGGGTGCGGCGCGTACAGGTGTGGGGCTGTGCTACGGTGTTGGGGTGCAGTGCGTCCTGGTGCGGGCTGGGCCATGGTGTTGGGGTGCGGCGCGTACTGGTGCGGGCTGTGCTACGGTGTTGGGGTACGGTGCGTACAGGTGCGGGCTGTGCTACGGTGTTTGGGTGCGACGCGTACTGGTGTGGGCTGGGCTACGGTGTTGGGGTGCGGCATGTACTGGTGCGGGCTGTGCTACGGTGTTGGGGTACTGTGCGTACAGGTGCGGGCTGTGCTACGGTGTTGGGGTGCGGCGCGTACAGGTGTGGGGCTGTGCTACGGTGATGGGGTGCGGCGTGTATAGGTGCGGGCTGTGGTAGGGTTTTGGGGTATGGTGCATACAGGTGCAGGCTGTGCTACGGTGTTGGGGTGCGGCACGTACAGGTGCGGGCTGTGCTAGGGTGTTGGGGTACGGTGCGTACAGGTGCAGGCTGTGCTACGGTGTTGGGGTACGGTGCATACAGGTGCAGGCTGTGCTACGGTGTTGGGGTGCGGCGCGTACATGTGCGGGGCTGTGTTACGGTGTTGGGGTGCGGCGCGTACAGGTGCGGGCTGTGCTACGGTGTTGGGGTATGGTGTGTACAGGTGCGGGCTGTGCTACGGTGTTGGGGTGCGGCTCGTACAGGTGTGGGGCTGTGCTACGGTGTTGGGGTGTGGCGCGTACTGGTGTGGGCTGTGCTACGGTGTTGGGGTGTGGCGCGTTCAGGTGCGGGGCTGTGCTACGGTGTTGGGGTGCGGCGCGTACAGGTGCGGGGCTGTGCTACGTTGTTGGGGTGCGGCGCGTACTTGTGCGGGCTGGGCTATGATGTTGGGGTGCGGCGCGTACTGGTGCGGGCTGTGCTACGGTGTTGGGGTACGGTGCGTACAGGTGTGGGCTGTGCTACGGTGTTTGGGTGCGGCGCGTACTGGTGCGGGCTGGGCTACGGTGTTGGGGTGCGGCGCGTACTGGTGCGGGTTGTGCTACGGTGTTGGGGTACGGTGCGTACAGGTGCGGGCTGTGCTACGGTGTTGGGGTGCGGCATGTACAGGTGCGGGGCTGTGCTACGGTGATGGGGTGCGGCGCGTACTGGTGTGGGCTGGGCTACGGTGTTGGGGTCTGGCGCGTACTGGTGCGGGCTGTGCTACAGTGTTGGGGTACGGTGCGTACAGGTGCGGGCTGTGCTACGGTGTTGGGGTGCGGCGCGTACTGGTGCGGGCTGGGCTACGGTGTTGGGGGTGCGGCGCATACTGGTGCGGGCTGCGCTACAGTGTTGGGGTATGGTGCGTACAGGTGCGGGCTGTGCTACGGTGTTGGGGTGCAGCGCGTACTGCTGTGGGCTGGGCTACGGTGTTGGGGTACGGTGCAGAGGGGGGGTACGGTGCTGACGTACGGGGGTACGGTGTTGACATGTGCAGGGTGAGGGTGGCTGTACGACTCGTATTCGGGCACAAGTTTACCCATGTACATATAGGCTACAGCCTTCGCTCCATACGGGGCCTTTTACATGCAGTCGTGTATTCGGACGGGCGGTACGGATCGTACTAGCGCGCTCGGACTTCTGTTTTACGATTTGCGCGTAAAAATGTCCGGCTCCCTATCGGACACTTTTCCCGACGCTATTCAGACATAAAATTTTATGGCTCCCTCCCGGACCATTTTCCCGACGCAATTCGTATGTATTTCTCACGTACGAATCGTACTTCGCAGTTTGTACGGTACTTGTACGATTCGTACGTAAAAAAAATACGGATACATGTCGGACGGTAAATTATTTTAATGGATCGGAATCGGCACCGTTGGTAATTAGTGCTAATTAAATTTTAAACATTGTTAAATTATAACTCTAACAGGCTACTGTTGCAGTTAGTTTTTCACTACAAAAAGTATGCACATCTTTTTAAAATTTACTTAAAAACAATATAGGTTTCAGGGACATTGTAGTTAGAAATTAGCCTTTATAAAAACCTTCGAAATTCACTGAAAAAACCATAGGTTTTACAGACATTATAGTTAGAAATTAGCCTTTAAAAAACCTTACAAAATTCACTGAAAAAACCATAAGTTTCAGGGATGTTATAGTTAGTTGGACATTTCACTCGTACAAAACCATAGAAATTCTCCAGTTATAGTTAGTTCAGCTAACTATAACTTGTGCCCCCGCAATGCACTGCTGATGATGTCATACATTACATCATTCATGACATGGTCAGTGACATCACTGATGACATCTCAAATGACATCACTGATGACATCACTGAAGACATCATCCACGTCAAAATCTGATGCACTTTCTCACACTCTAATATAACCTTTGATACACCCACTGTAAAATCCTGACTACCATTGTCGAAACCATCGACACACCAATACCAGTTACATACGCACTCACTAATTCCTAGGTCTACACACACATCCACTCATTCACCCATACAACCACTCATGCATACAGTCACTCATCAATACAACACTATCATATGCACTCATACACCTATACAGACACTCACACACCGCCACTCATCCATGAAGTTACTCACACACCTAATAAGTCATGCAAAGAATCAATCACACTCCCATTTCCTCACCTATACAGTTATACACACACCACCTCACTTATTCAAATATATACTAACACATACTTACTGTCTTATACTATCACTCATACAAGTACTCACTCATCCATACAGGCACTCTCACAATCATGTATAGTCATTTATATACTCCAACTCTCACATACACTTCCTTTCACATATGTAGTTACTTGGACATGTACCACTGAGAAATCCGATCTCTCACCAACACACACATACATGCACTCACCCGCCCATACAGCTGTTTCCACATGCACTCTTGAACCCATACACCCAGTAAATCAACCACTCACACATCTATGCACAGAGTCACACACCTCCCACCCACCCACACACACACTTAGTCTCCCATACAAATACTCAGGCAACCAATCAATAACCCATATAGACACTCATGTAGCTACTGACCAACACATGTAGTAGCTTACACAACAACAGACATACCAATACACATATTCAGACAGTTTAGTCACTAACCCATGCATTCAGCAAGACACATTTGATCACTCACTTATAGTCAGTCACGCACCTACTACATCCTTCATCCACACACTTATACACCCACTCATTCTTCAATACACCTTGGCATATATGTAAAACAAATGTAAACTTTATAGAAACACAGTGCGTGGGATCGTGAAAAGAAAATGTGAGATGGTTTCATTTTCTTTTCACGATCCCACGCACTACACATACTCACCAATCACTGAATAAAGTGCTGCTGCGTCTACATAACTCGTAGCACGCCCTGTCCTGTAGAGGGGCGGGAAGACCCCAATGATGAAGCATGACACTGAATCAGGTTTCAGTGTGTGAGGGGTATTTTACAATGTTTTTTAAACATTGCCCTTCCCACAAATTGAGAGAAGGAGCTCTGATCCTTTTGCACCATTTTTCACGTATGACTAAACACTTCAAATAAAAATAAAAATAGCAGCACACACATGGGTGCATAGATATTCACATAATACATGGTAGAATGCCTATGCTGGATAACAGTATCAAGAGGAGGGCGATTCTACCTTTTTCCTCTTCACTTCCTCCTTTGATTTTTCGATTATATATATATATATATATATATATATATATATATATATATATATATATATAGATATATGTATATATATATATATATATATATTTATATATATATATATATACACACAGACATATTTATAGGCAGTATACTTTCATTTATTAATTTATGAGTATTCACATGGTATCATGTTAGCCCATGAATAGTATACCTTTGCCCACATGGGCTTCATTGAATACAAATACCGATGGACAATATTCAAATAAATAATTTGATATTGCACCATAAATAGTGTAAAATGCTTAGCAGTGTCTACAAATATCTAACATGATCTATCAGTTCTAATTTGATCATGACTTTTAGCAATATTTTATTTGTGATTTGTTGCATTTTCTCGACCCTGCAGTCTGAAGTAGAAAAACCATATGTATGTATTTTTTCCATGACTACTATTACGCGCTTGTGCATGTGACTATAAGTATGCTTAAAAAATGGTGGTATATTGTCTATAAAGGCAGTGAGCTGGAAGGCATCCAAAGAAACCATTGCTGAAGCCACAATACATTAAATAAAACATATTATCCACTACTGGAGTGCGAAAATTTCTTTCATACCCATAAGGACAAGTGTTCATTTTACGGGCGTCGTCGGCGAGATGCCCCCTACTGCACCGTCCATGGTCAGGCGCCGACTGGCAAAGCCGCCTCGGGATTGAAACAGAGAGCTGCCGGATGGCTCCCATACTCAAAACTTAAGGCCCAGAGGGGAGGAAGCACCCGAGGGCTAAAGGGCCGGCGGGGAGTCGGAGGACTTACCACGAGGAAGCACCACCACCCAGAGGTTAGTGATCCATGTTTTTGTGTTGAGGGAATAATATGGTGTGGGATGCAGCATTAGGGCATGGACCAGTTCACACGAGCAGTGAGGAGGTGGGCCCAATCACTAAATTTAAGATCATGGCTAACATGGCAGCATCAGTATTTGCTGCAAGACAACAGGGGTCGGCAAAGATATTTAGCAATACAGGGACACAGAGTGATAAAAACATGGGAGCAGACATATCTAATGAGGAAAATATTTACTTCAACTTCAAAACTCTTGAAAAACTGAAAAAAACAGAAGTAACCAAGTGGCGGGAGCGTGATTCCTCCGAAGGTACTTATAAATTGGCAGAGCACTGAAAGGATTTCGCATCTTGACTATGCCCAGCTATGAAAATCCACATCCCGAAATGTTGAAAGAGTGGGCAGAACACAATGCCAACAGTTCAACTGGGATGATGTGAATCCTGATAAAGAATGCACAAATTGATAGAGAGAAAAGTATGACAGAAATCAAAGAAATAGGAGAAATTATTGAAAGACTGGTGCAATCATTGAGTAAAACAATAACTGAAAGATTGAGTGCAGTGGGGGAAAATATCATCCAGAAGAAAGCATGTAAATTCAATCATGACAACATTTATTATAAATAGAGCCAAATATGCACCTTTACCAAAAGGTTTAATAGTTTAAGAAAACAAAGAGTGGGGGACAATAGGAAGATCTAACAGAAACGTATACTGAGTGCTACAAGCACAGAAGGCAGTTCTTATAATGACTATGATGATGGAAGGATTAACAAACTGGCCCTTGCCTATCATAGTCTGTGGAGATCTAAATATAAATGGTATACATGGACTGTGGAAAAATGACCCATCTAGGTTCACAGGCCGAAAGAAAAAAACTCACAGGGCACTAATGCAGATGATGCAGGATAATGGATTGACGGATATATGGGAACAACAAAAGAATGGGGGAATGAGAGGGGGGAGCACTTATTATTCTGCACCACATAAATCCTTGGCCAGACTGGACTATTTTCTAGTATCATCTGTATTGTTGTCGATCTCTAAGGTTAAAAAATTACCGCGGGTGGTTTCAGATCACAGTCCTTTGATACTTGATATAGATATCCCAAACCAGCAAAAAGAGAGATCTAGTTGGACTTTCGAGAGAGCCTTACTTTATGATCCTAATTATATAAATTGGATGGACAGCTGGTTAAGGGAATATCTAAGTATAAATAGAGGATCTGCGCCCCCTAGAATTGTATGGGATGCCATGAAGGCTGGTATAAGGGGAGAGACAATCAGCTATACGTCTAAACGAAATAAACTAGAGAAGGAAGAAATGGAGGGTAGGCAAAGAAAAGTTGCCGCTATTGAAGAGGAATTTATAAAAGCAATTGAAGCTAAACAAGAGATTTCAGGAATCTCACAACGTCTCGCCATGGCAAAGGCAGCTGTGGGCGAGCTATTAGTAAACAAAGCGGCAGGAAAATGCCTGGCATGGAAACAGGGCCAATATGAATATAGTGAGCAAATAGGGCGCACTTTAGCAGGCAGCCACAAAGGGGGACATTGTACAGATAAATTCTGCAACAGGAGTAATCGCCAGAACGCCGAAGGATATCTGCGCTATTTTTCAAGAGTTTTATCAAAATCTGTATAATCCTGAAAAAGACGCCGTAGGCGGTGAAATTGAGAGCTATTTGGAGAGGGCTCAAGTAGAGAAATTAATAAGTGCGGATAGAGTATCAACGGATTCCAACTTCTCGCTAGAAGAATTGAGAGGAGCAATTAAAGATCTACCAACTGGGAAAGCGGTGGGTCCTGACTCTATACCACTTGAATTTTATAAAAAATTTCTCTCTAGTATAGAAGTCGATCTTTATCGATTAGTGGTTGATACGCAACGAGGGGCGATCCCTCCCGAGTCCTGGCAAGAGGCGACTATGGTGGTATTTCTCAGAAAGAACAAAATTCCAACTGACCCCGGGTCATACAGGCCCATAAGCTTGATGAATAGCGATACCAAGATCTATTCTAAGATGCTAGCTAATCGCCTCAGCGTGTTTATTGGGAAGATTGTCTCCCCTCGCCAGCATGGGTTTATCCCAGGCAGGGGTACAGCGGATCATATTCGCAGAGTATGTGCACTGTTCGATGGGAAAGCAGCCTCACGAGACCCTATGGCTCTAATTTTATTAGATGCAGAAAAAGCATTTGATAGGGTCTCGTGGGGCTTCCTCTGGGCGGCCTTAGGGAAAGTAAACATAGGGGATGTTTGTATCCGGGCGCTGAGGGCTCTATATTTGAACCCCACGATAAGATTGAGGATCATGGGGGAGCAGAGCGGGGTTATAAAAATTGGACGGGGAACCAGACAAGGGTGCCCATGCTCCCCATTACTCTTTGCACTATATATGGACGCATTTATAAGAAAGATAGAGCTAAACAGAAACATTTTACCCGTTGTCCTGAATGGACACGAAACAAACATTTTAGGGTATGCAGATGATTTGGCTGTAATATCTGTGGACCCGGCAACAGCCTTGCCAGAGATAGAAAGGGAGGCAGCAGTTTATGGGGCACTTTCAGGGTATAAATTAAACGAGAGCAAAACCCAAATAGTAATTAATAAAATGGTAAGGATGGTGGATAAAAGAATAACAGACTCAACCACTTATTTAGGAATAACAATAACTTCTGACCTCTCAAAGATAGTGGAAATGAACTTGAGACCGTTAATCAAAAAGGCTAAGGGGGACTTAGATAGACTAAATAATCTGTATTTAACCACAATTGGCAGATGCAATTTAATAAAAATGATTTTCCTTCCAAAAATATTATATTTGTTTCGAACAATTCCGCTGAGATTTAATAACAACTGGCTCAGTGAAATAGAAGGATTTACAAATCATTTTATTTGGGCCAAAGGTAAAACGCGGCGAGCATTGAAATTCCTGTCACTACCGAGAGAGCGTGGGGGTCTAGCGGCACCAGACTATAGGGCATATTATTGGGCAGCTGTCTTACAATATACCCGTGGGTTAGTGGGCGGAAATATGGAGGATCAATGGAGAGTAGGGGAGAGTTATTGATCGTGGGTTCTAACAAATGGCTTCTTACATTTAATGAAGGCAGTTATTACAAGAAGGTCAAGTTCAAGACTCTGGGCGCAGCAATGGCAATATGGTCAGCTGTAAGGAAGAGAATGAAAATCGGGATGAATTATTATACTCCGCTATTTAACAATCAGTCGTTATCAACAATATTCCATGATCCAGTTATGAAGCGCTGGGATATGCAGGGGATAAAAATAATAGGAGATTTGGTAGGCACAATGGGTCTTATAACATTCGACCAAGCACGGCAGTTATATAATCTAGATCGTAGAGATTTTTTTAAATATCTACAGATAAGATCGGCTCTGTCAAAGAAACAGGGAGGGGATATTAATTATAAAAGAGTAGAAATTATAGATATCCTTAGGGATAACAAAGGCTGCTCAATCTCTCAGGTTTATGGATAATTGATCAGGTTTAAAGAGGATGACCGTGGGAAACTCATTGACAAATGGAATAACAAGCTGAACTTAGCTGGTAATGAGGTTGAAAAAGCGATTAAACTATCGAATTTAGTGCTTAGAGCCGCCACTTTACAAACCCAAAAGTATAAGACTATCTATGAGCTATATTATACACCATACAGAATTGCTCAATGAGGGGGAACAACGGGAGTGGTCTGCCCTAGATGCCGGGCGGCACAGGCGGATACCATCCATATGTTCTCCGCTTGCCCCGCCCTGGATCTATTTAAGAATACAATAGAGCTATTTCTGGATCATGAACTTGGGATTAAATTAAATATAACTAATGAAGTTATGATATTGGGTGTAACCAGGGATGGTATAGAACAATCTCAAGAGGAGTTCATTTATATAGCAATGACTCTATGTCGATTATGTGTTGCAGCGATGTGGAAAGACCCCAACCCGCCAACATTCCAACAATGGAGGGCACGATTACTAGCGATATTTGTATTAGAAAAAGCTCTGTATGACAAAAAAGGATGGAAGACACAGCAAATGGGGAAACGGATATGGACTCCTATTATTGATTGGAAAGATAGACTCGAAAATGACTGAAATAGCAAAGACTCTTCCCTTTTTTTTTTTTTTTCCTTCTCTACTATTCAGAGGCCTAATCATGTCTTAACTATGTCTATTTGTATATATTGCACTGTTATCCTTGCTGAATTTGTTGTAAAATTTGATGAATGGAATCTGTATAATGAAATACATGGATTGGTTTTCTTATGTGATAATGAATAAAAAAAAAAATTAAAAAAAAAAAAAAAAAGGAAGGCGAGTAGGAGACCATACATCATTGCAGGATGAATTTAATTTTTTCAGAATGGACAGAAGATCAAACCACAAACCTTGGAGAGGAGGTACAAGGTGAAGAGGAAGAGGCAAGGGATGCAAGGAAGAGGCAGTCAAGAAAAAAGAAAAAAGGAAACTTAGGAGAGAACAATGGGTAAATGACCAGGAGCAGCAAGAGATATTGAAAACCAACACTAAGACAGTAATCAACTTGACTGATTTGGAACTCATTCGAGAAGATTACAGAAACCTGAGTCTAAGACTTTCATACTGCCAAATTAAGAACTTTGGCTATACTAAGAGCAAATATATCAGTTCAAATTTACAAGAAGATTAAAAGTTTTAAATTTGCATAGACTGAAACAACATAGACGTCTGAGATATGTCAACCCCAACATTGCAGATACGGTCAGAATCTAGTAATAATATTCTGTTAAGTATATGAATCATGGAAATGCATCAATTTACGATGAATTTTGGCACAAAGTATAAATAAGTAGAATCACTAAGATCAAGGCAGTTTTGAAAAATACGTATGAACTACGAGTCTGTCTTCACTATTGTTTTGTTGGTAGTTGTCACATGATTATGCATGAGGAAAAGCTTTAAATGGTGATTATTGTTATGCCTTGGCATTGGTGAGCAAGGCTGCTGCGCTGCCGAAACACGTCCAATGGTGGCTGATTAAAAGCTTTCACAAATAACTACACGCGTCGTCGTTATCCTTGTTGAAGGGAATGCTGTAATTTGATGGACCTTCTCTCGTGGGGTATCTTGAGGCGACACGCCCTTTGATCTGGAGGCAGCGGATGGTCATGGGAGAGACTGCAGAGGAGAATATATATATATATATATATATATATATATATATATATATATATATATATATATATATATATATTACTTCCACTCGCCTCACTCTTCCCTCGCTGGAAACAAACGAGCGTAGACCCAGTATTATTCGTGCAATTCGTTATTTATTTAGCCATTCTCCGCCATTACGCGTTTCGGGCGATCCCGCCCTTGATCACATGACAACACTTTGGCTGATGACCGCTCTTTTTAAAGTGCAAGTGCTGGTGCTTCAATCAATGGACATAGAAAACATACATTTCTATCAACATTTCTATGTATAAATCACGGCGAACACGATAACCGCATAAGGCCATTATGTTATCCTAATACTGATTTTCACATCGTATGACACTTGATAATTGCGTAAATGCATGATATGTACTTTATATTATGTCCATTAAAAATAATTATTTTACCAAACAGTGACAGTGCCCTCACCTCGACATTTAAGTGCTAATTCATCTAAAATTAAAAATAAGTATAAACGACTAAATTCATACAAGGAAGACTAGATGATGATCTCGGAAGGTTACCGTATTCCATTCTGACCCAAGTCTGGCACAATATTAAATCAGAGCCAGATCTGAACATAGGACATAATTACATAGACAAATAAAAAGTGCATTGAGGTAGTAGATGAAATGTACCTATTATTAAATTGAGCTATTTCTAGGAGATCCAACAGGAATCATAAATCGTTTCATAGATGCATATAATATGCTATCTATTTAATTAAAAACATTCCTAAAACCTCATTTCATATTCAATAAATAACCCTATACAACATCTTAAAATGTCACCTAAAATATTCATGTCCATAAACAAATTGTGGTGATGGAGACTTCCGTCTAACCCTCCAAGGAGACCGAGGTAAAACAAAGAGGCACAGCCTCTAACATACAATTAAATCGTCCATATGGACTGTCATACAGAGCGTGAGACTAAAATAGACATTAACATTCCATTATACATACTATTTGGCAACACACCTCATATTGTAAACAATTTTTCAGATTTTACAAAAACGTATACAGGTCTTCACTGTTGTTAAGCCCCATCGGGTGTTTAGAATCCAAGCGTAAAATGTATGATGTTTCTAATTTCCTTAACCTGGATTCCCTATCCCCTCCTCTTTTTTGTGGGGTGACCGTGTCAATAACATAATATTGCAGGAATTTAGGATCACTATTGTGAGTACTTTTGAAATGCCTGGCGACCGGGTAATTCTCATCATTATTATTGATCGCTCTTAGATGTTGCAGGATTCTTTTATGGACCGGTAATTTTGTGCTCCCTACATATCTCAAATTGCACCTGCAGGTGAGCACATAAACAGCAAATTCGGTCTTGCATGTGAGATGATGTTGAATCTCACATGTTTTGAAACCAAATGCTGGAACGTAGTTCTTGGTATTAATGGCATATTTACATGCTTTACAAGATGCACATTTAAAGAATCCCTTTCTCATGGATAACCAGGAACCCTTGCTGCCTATTTCCAAATTGTTTCTGACTAAAGCCATGCCCATGCTATTAGTCTTTCTAAAGGCAACTGAGGGACTGTTTGGTAGCAATTCTCCCAATATAGGGTCATCTTTTACAATAGGCCAATTTTTCCTTACAATATTTCTGATCTGTTTCTCCTGTCGTGAAAATCCTAAAATCAAGCGAATAGGTTCCTGCTCTTTTTTCGAGTCTAATACAGTCTCTTTCTTTTTTAGCAGGTCCTGTCTTGCCCATGATCTAGATTTAATAATGGCAGACTCTATGATTTCAGTATTGTAGCCTCTATTAAGGAATCTCGCCCGGCTTTCGCCTTGTTTGATTGAGCATTCCTTATCCTCACTACATATACGTCTGATTCTGAGCATCTCCCCGTAGGGGATGCTCTTAATTAGATGAGGAGGATGGGAACTCGAGGCGTGCAATAATGTATTACCCGCTGTGGGTTTCCTATAGAGGGTAGTAGAGATCTTATTATTCATTATCATGATTTCCACGTCAAGAAAAGTGACCTTTTCCTTGCTGATGTGTGAAGTAAATTTTAAGTTGAGTGTGTTGTCATTCAACAATGCAATGAACTCAGTGGCGCTGTCAACATCACCCTCCCACACTATAAAAAGGTCATCAATATAGCGGAGCCAGGAGATTACTTTTTCATTAAATATCTGTTCATGTTGCTGCATGAGGACCAGCTCCTCCCACCAGCCCATAAATAGACAGGCATAACTGGGAGAGAAGCTGGCCCCCATGGCCACTCCCTGTATCTGTTGGTACATAACACCATTGAATAAAAACAGATTGTTTTCAAGACAAAAAAGAAGCATTTTAACCAACATCTTATTGTGCAGAAAGAATTCAATTGGTCTATTCATCAAGAAAAATTCTATGGCTCTGATACCATCATTATTTCTGATGCAGGTATAAAGTGAAGACACATCTAGTGCAATCATTAAATACGAAGGTTTCCATGTAATATGTTGCACTTTCCTTAGGAAGTCACTTGTGTCCTGTACAAATGATTTCAAACTCTTTACAAAATCCTGCAAAAAGAAATCTATGTATCTTGATAAATTTTCCAAAAGTCCATCACACGCAGAAATAATTGGACGTCCCGGGGGTTTCTTCATATCTTTATGCAATTTTGGTATAAAGTAGATGACTGGGATGGTAGCATTCTCTTTCTTGAGATATTTAAATTCATCCCAACTGAGTAAACCCGTGCTTCTCCAAGCTACAAGCTGGGAAAAGAGCGTCTCTTGTGTTGTTCTAAATTTGGTCGGTGCTACTTTTCTATAGCACTCTATGTTGTTTAATTGGCTGTGAGCCTCTTCAAGATATTCCTTTAGTGGCCACAGCACCAAATTACCTCCTTTATCTGAGTTGCGTATGATGATCTCCTGATTTTCTTTTAATTTTTTGATGAGTTGCCAATACTTTCTCTCTTGGTTGGAAAACTTCTTTTTGCTTGTTTCATTAGTTGCAATGTTGAGCCTCTTGATTTGCGCCACTATCTGTTCATTGAAAACGTCTATGGAATCTCTCGCCATGACAGGTACAAATTTAGACTTTGGGCGGAACGGAGTCCAGGGTTTCATATCCGTTCCTGGGATCTGTGACGTTTGCGTGTTGGTTGTGATATTGTCCCATTGAGCTTGATCATTGACTGGGTTGTCACCTCTTTCCAAACTCCGCGTGGTTTCAAATAGTTCATAATCAGAGCTTATCAGCCCGTGCATTTCTGGCATCTTGACCGGGCCCCCCAATTCTTCTGGTCTTTCCTTGTTTCCTCGCTGATGATGATATTTCTTTAACTGCAGCTTGCGAATGAACTTATAAACATCTGCGCGGGTTTGGGTATAGTTGAAGTTAGATTCAGGGCAATAGGAAAGTCCTAATGAAAGGAGCTGTCGTTCCGCAGCTGAGAGATCAATACCTGCCAGATTAACAATGGTATTGGATTGCTCAGAGGATGAAGGGTCAGTGCATAGGTTTGACGACAGTTGATCCCTTACCGTCGTGCTCTGCCCCTCCCACGCCTTCTGACGTTTTCGTTTTGCTTGCCTACGCTCCCTTCTTCGTTTGTTTGCCCTGCTTTTTCGATTACCTGGGTGCGTGGCCGCAATGTTTCCCTCCTGCTTCGTTTTAAAATGTCCAACTCTTCCCCCAAGGTTAATCTAATGCTCCTTGCCTCGGCCCTCACTGCCGGATTGTCGGACTCTGATCCGCTCTCCATGGCCGAGCTGAGCTCCGATGCTGATGGGGAAGCGTTGGTTGCTTCTTGGTGATTTCTTCTGTCCTCCCTATTGCCCATGCGCTTTTTGGCTGTATCAACACGCATAGAATCATACCTCCTTGCAAATGTGAATATTTGCCCGTTTGCATAATCGTCACGATCACGCCTAAATTTGAAGGTTTTGCGGCTCTTTATCTTTTCCTCCTCCTTTTTGAGTCTTGCGTTCATCTCCTCCACCAATTTTTGCTTAGCCTGTGGGTCACCTAGTGGTTCTATTTCTTTTTCCATGAGCTCAATCTTTTCTTGTAGAGCTGCCCTGTCAATCTCCGCGTACTTTACCAATATTGTAACAAGTCGCCTCGATGATTCGAGATTGCATTCTCCCCATTCAGCCATCAAGAGAGGATTCGGGGATTCGTAGCTGGGGGCGATCATTATTCTAAGGCCTCTTGGAATTCTCCCCACATCGAGATATCTCTGTAATGAACGCGCCTCCCACCACTTGGCCTGCTCTTGCTTTTTCAATTTTTCCAAAGCTCGGAAATTATCTCGCAGCCCCATGCTCTTACGGGGTTCTTCCGTGGTCACTTTTCCAGTTCCTTGAGCGTCCTCGGGGGAATTCGAAAACATCCCTTCAGCTGCTAACTCGCGGTCCCTGAGTGTGTCTGCGGACATTTTCTGGCCTTTTTGTATAAATCGAATTGCGAGATAGAACACCTATTGCGTGATGCTCACAGGGGCTCGTACTCGCGTTGCACACCTTTCAACCTGCCCTTCGCCAAAATGCGCCGTACCTTATTAGAAATGTCCACCAATTTAGCCGTGGATGCCTCTTCGCCGCCGCCGCCGATCCTCCAGGGAAACACCGGAAGCGGACGGAAACTCCACAGCTGCTCGGCAGGCCAATCTTCGTACTTGCGTTAAACTGTAGGCTGGCAGGGGGCTTCACTTTTTCCCGATTGGAAAAAACCTTTTGAGTGCCCCGGGGGTCCCCGCCAAGACGCACCACGGGCCCGTGGTGCTGACTGCAGACGGATACTCCAGGACAAGACTTGCCGTAAGTGAAGCCACAGTCAGAGAGGGGGTCCACGAACCGGAGACAGTCAATCCGGTAAAATATTACTTCCACTCGCCTCACTCTTCCCTCGCTGGAAACAAACGAGCGTAGACCCAGTATTATTCGTGCAATTCGTTATTTATTTAGCCATTCTCCGCCATTACGCGTTTCGGGCGATCCCGCCCTTGATCACATGACAACACTTTGGCTGATGACCGCTCTTTTTAAAGTGCAAGTGCTGGTGCTTCAATCAATGGACATAGAAAACATACATTTCTATCAACATTTCTATGTATAAATCACGGCGAACACGATAACCGCATAATGCCATTATGTTATCCTAATACTGATTTTCACATCGTATGACACTTGATAATTGCACCCTTTGATCTGGAGGCAGCGGATGGTCATGGGAGAGACTGCAGAGGAGAATATATATATATATATATATATATATATATATATATATATATATATATATATATATATATATATATATATATATATATATATATATAAATAGAGCAACCACGGCGGCGGATTATGGGAGCCTTACTTCACTCTCTGTTTCCATTTCTTCAATACATATGTGCACAACAATTCCTGTATCTGCCGTCATTCGGAACAACTGCAAGCAGTATAGGAATTTGGAATGGTGCACCAATAAACTCCTTATCTGAAAATGAAGAAAGAAGACGTAGAATAGGTGTTCCTTTTTCTATTTTCTGTTCTGATCTTTTAAATCCATACAAAACATCCAGCAAATGTGTTTCGTTCAATTGGATAGCTTAAAATTCATCAGGGCTGCAGACAATATATATATATATATATATATATATATATATATACACATACATATACACACATGACACCAAATAGACATACAGCATAATATAGATAAAGACTCTCAATGGACATTCTATAACAAAAAGAGAAAAGTTTACTTAGAAAAATAACTTTTATGCACATATAACTGGCACAAACTCTTTTCACAATTTGACGATATCACACATATATTTACAAGACATAAACATTCTCCAAGATAGTGCCATAAGAACCTATTCCACCATTAAATCACTAATAGCAACTCACAAATCCTTGGACATATATAGTACAAAAAACTCTAGCACTAAGCAAAAGTTGTGAGGAATAGACATGAAAAGTCAAAAGCAAAGAATCATGCTTCTTATGGCACTACCTTGGAGAATTTGTATGTCTTGTAAATATATGTGTGATATTGTCAAACTGCGAAAAGAGTTTGTGTGAGAGTCTTTATCTATATGCAGTATGTCTATTTGGTGTTATGTGTGTATATTTATATATATATATACAGCATTCTGGGAGCTGTAGTAGTGGCAGAACTACAGTGGAGTTGCACACATGTGACCGTGGGTCAGCGGATTTCCGCCAATGGCAGTGACTTTGGACAATGAAAGGTGGGGGTGGAGTTACCGCTTGCAAAGCAGCAGCATCTGAGGAAGGCCGTATGGCCGAAATGCATTATGCACAAGCTGTAAACAATTAAAGATCTTCCAACGTTACCCCTGGTGTGGCCTCTACCTGTTCTCGAGGGAGTAGGAGTTTCTTTGATGTTTTCGCGTCAGCCAGAGACGCGTGAGAGGCCCCGTTCCGAGAAGAGGCTGGAGACATTACTGGCATCCGCTGCTTGCAGTTTGTGTTTTGTTTTCAAGGGATTGAATTGACTCCGGCCCGCCCCGAAGTACATGCCTGAACCCTGGACTTCTGCGAGATGCAGCTTGTCATTGACACGGAGACGGGTTCATTATAATTCCGATTCATGGTCCGGACGGCAAACGTGCAACGAGGCTGGAGCGCTAAAGGGGACCAGAGGAGGATCGGCAATTCTGTTTTATTTGCAAGACTCATGATTTGAACATTCCGCACCGATTCAAGATTAAACCTACATTCATGGGGTTAATTTATTCGGCCACTGCCCAGCAACACTCACCAGAGCCTACAGCATTCTGGGAGCTGTAGTTGTGGCAGAACTACAGTGGAGTTGCACACATGTGACCGTGGGTCAGCGGATTTCCGCCAATGGCAGTGACTTTGGACAATGAAAGGTGGGGGTGGAGTTACCGCTTGCAAAGCAGCAGCATCTGAGGAAGGCCGTATGGCCGAAATGCATTATGCACAAGCTGTAAACAATTAAAGATCTTCCAACGTTACCCCTGGTGTGGCCTCTACCTGTTCTCTAGGGAGTAGGAGTTTCTTTGATGTTTTCGCGTCAGCCAGAGACGCGTGAGAGGCCCCGTTCCGACAAGAGGCTGGAGACATTACTGGCATCCGCTGCTTGCAGTTTGTGTTTTGTTTTCAAGGGATTGAATTGACTCCGGCCCGCCCCGAAGTACATGCCTGAACCCTGGACTTCTGCGAGATGCAGCTTGTCATTGACACGGAGACGGGTTCATTATAATTCCGATTCATGGTCCGGACGGCAAACGTGCAACGAGGCTGGAGCGCTAAAGGGGACCAGAGGAGGATCGGCAATTCTGTTTTATTTGCAAGACTCATGATTTGAACATTCCGCACCGATTCAAGATTAAACCTAAATTCATGGGGTTAATTATTCGGCCACTGCCCAGCAACACTCACCAGAGCCTACAGCATTCTGGGAGCTGTAGTTGTGGCAGAACTACAGTGGAGTTGCACACATGTGACCGTGGGTCAGCGGATTTCCGCCAATGGTAGTGACTTTGGACAATGAAAGGTGGGGGTGGAGTTACCGCTTGCAAAGCAGCAGCATCTGAGGAAGGCCGTATGGCCGAAATGCATTATGCACAAGCTGTAAACAATTAAAGATCTTCCAACGTTACCCCTGGTGTGGCCTCTACCTGTTCTCGAGGGAGTAGGAGTTTCTTTGATGTTTTCGCGTCAGCCAGAGACGCGTGAGAGGCCCCGTTCCGACAAGAGGCTGGAGACATTACTGGCATCCGCTGCTTGCAGTTTGTGTTTTGTTTTCAAGGGATTGAATTGACTCCGGCCCGCCCCGAAGTACATGCCTGAACCCTGGACTTCTGCGAGATGCAGCTTGTCATTGACACGGAGACGGGTTCATTATAATTCAGATTCATGGTCCGGACGGCAAACGTGCAACGAGGCTGGAGCGCTAAAGGGGACCAGAGGAGGATCGGCAATTCTGTTTTATTTGCAAGACTCATGATTTGAACATTCCGCACCGATTCAAGATTAAACCTACATTCATGGGGTTAATTTATTCGGCCACTGCCCAGCAACACTCACCAGAGCCTACAGCATTCTGGGAGCTGTAGTTGTGGCAGAACTACAGTGGAGTTGCACACATGTGACCGTGGGTCAGCGGATTTCCGCCAATGGCAGTGACTTTGGACAATGAAAGGTGGGGGTGGAGTTACCGCTTGCAAAGCAGCAGCATCTGAGGAAGGCCGTATGGCCGAAATGCATTATGCACAAGCAGTAAACAATTAAAGATCTTCCAACGTTACCCCTGGTGTGGCCTCTACCTGTTCTCGAGGGAGTAGGAGTTTCTTTGATGTTTTCGCGTCAGCCAGAGACGCGTGAGAGGCCCCGTTCCGACAAGAGGCTGGAGACATTACTGGCATCCGCTGCTTGCAGTTTGTGTTTTGTTTTCAAGGGATTGAATTGACTCCGGCCCGCCCCGAAGTACATGCCTGAACCCTGGACTTCTGCGAGATGCAGCTTGTCATTGACACGGAGACGGGTTCATTATAATTCCGATTCATGGTCCGGACGGCAAACGTGCAACGAGGCTGGAGCGCTAAAGGGGACCAGAGGAGGATCGGCAATTCTGTTTTATTTGCAAGACTCATGATTTGAACATTCCGCACCGATTCAAGATTAAACCTACATTCATGGGGTTAATTTATTCGGCCACTGCCCAGCAACACTCACCAGAGCCTACAGCATTCTGGGAGCTGTAGTTGTGGCAGAACTACAGTGGAGTTGCACACATGTGACCGTGGGTCAGCGGATTTCCGCCAATGGCAGTGACTTTGGACAATGAAAGGTGGGGTGGAGTTACCGCTTGCAAAGCAGCAGCATCTGAGGAAGGCCGTATGGCCGAAATGCATTATGCACAAGCTGTAAACAATTAAAGATCTTCCAACGTTACCCCTGGTGTGGCCTCTACCTGTTCTCGAGGGAGTAGGAGTTTCTTTGATGTTTTCGCGTCAGCCAGAGACGCGTGAGAGGCCCCGTTCCGACAAGAGGCTGGAGACATTACTGGCATCCGCTGCTTGCAGTTCGTGTTTTGTTTTCAAGGGATTGAATTGACTCCGGCCCGCCCCGAAGTACATGCCTGAACCCTGGACTTCTGCGAGATGCAGCTTGTCATTGACACGGAGACGGGTTCATTATAATTCCGATTCATAGTCCGGACGGCAAACGTGCAACGAGGCTGGAGCGCTAAAGGGGACCAGAGGAGGATCGGCAATTCTGTTTTATTTGCAAGACTCATGATTTGAACATTCCGCACCGATTCAAGATTAAACCTACATTCATGGGGTTAATTTATTCGGCCACTGCCCAGCAACACTCACCAGAGCCTACAGCATTCTGGGAGCTGTAGTTGTGGCAGAACTACAGTGGAGTTGCACACATGTGACCGTGGGTCAGCGGATTTCCGCCAATGGCAGTGACTTTGGACAATGAAAGGTGGGGGTGGAGTTACCGCTTGCAAAGCAGCAGCATCTGAGGAAGGCCGTATGGCCGAAATGCATTATGCACAAGCTGTAAACAATTAAAGATCTTCCAACGTTACCCCTGGTGTGGCCTCTACCTGTTCTCGAGGGAGTAGGAGTTTCTTTGATGTTTTCGCGTCAGCCAGAGACGCGTGAGAGGCCCCGTTCCGACAAGAGGCTGGAGACATTACTGGCATCCGCTGCTTGCAGTTTGTGTTTTGTTTTCAAGGGATTGAATTGACTCCGGCCCGCCCCGAAGTACATGCCTGAACCCTGGACTTCTGCGAGATGCAGCTTGTCATTGACACGGAGACGGGTTCATTATAATTCCGACTCATGGTCCGGACGGCAAACGTGCAACGAGGCTGGAGCGCTAAAGGGGACCAGAGGAGGATCGGCAATTCTGTTTTATTTGCAAGACTCATGATTTGAACATTCCGCACCGATTCAAGATTAAACCTACATTCATGGGGTTAATTTATTCGGCCACTGCCCAGCAACACTCACCAGAGCCTACAGCATTCTGGGAGCTGAAGTTGTGGCAGAACTACAGTGGAGTTGCACACATGTGACCGTGGGTCAGCGGATTTCCGCCAATGGCAGTGACTTTGGACAATGAAAGGTGGGGGTGGAGTTACCGCTTGCAAAGCAGCAGCATCTGAGGAAGGCCGTATGGCCGAAATGCATTATGCACAAGCTGTAAACAATTAAAGATCTTCCAACGTTACCCCTGGTGTGGCCTCTACCTGTTCTCGAGGGAGTAGGAGTTTCTTTGATGTTTTCGCGTCAGCCAGAGACGCGTGAGAGGCCCCGTTCCGACAAGAGGCTGGAGACATTACTGGCATCCGCTGCTTGCAGTTTGTGTTTTGTTTTCAAGGGATTGAATTGACTCCGGCCCGCCCCGAAGTACATGCCTGAACCCTGGACTTCTGCGAGATGCAGCTTGTCATTGACACGGAGACGGGTTCATTATAATTCAGATTCATGGTCCGGACGGCAAACGTGCAACGAGGCTGGAGTGCTAAAGGGGACCAGAGGAGGATCGGCAATTCTGTTTTATTTGCAAGACTCATGATTTGAACATTCCGCACCGATTCAAGATTAAACCTACATTCATGGGGTTAATTTATTCGGCCACTGCCCAGCAACACTCACCAGAGCCTACAGCATTCTGGGAGCTGTAGTTGTGGCAGAACTACAGTGGAGTTGCACACATGTGACCGTGGGTCAGCGGATTTCCGCCAATGGCAGTGACTTTGGACAATGAAAGGTGGGGGTGGAGTTACCGCTTGCAAAGCAGCAGCATCTGAGGAAGGCCGTATGGCCGAAATGCATTATGCACAAGCTGTAAACAATTAAAGATCTTCCAACGTTACCCCTGGTGTGGCCTCTACCTGTTCTCGAGGGAGTAGGAGTTTCTTTGATGTTTTCGCGTCAGCCAGAGACGCGTGAGAGGCCCCGTTCCGACAAGAGGCTGGAGACATTACTGGCATCCGCTGCTTGCAGTTTGTGTTTTGTTTTCAAGGGATTGAATTGACTCCGGCCCGCCCCGAAGTACATGCCTGAACCCTGGACTTCTGCGAGATGCAGCTTGTCATTGACACGGAGACGGGTTCATTATAATTCCGATTCATGGTCCGGACGGCAAACGTGCAACGAGGCTGGAGCGCTAAAGGGGACCAGAGGAGGATCGGCAATTCTGTTTTATTTGCAAGACTCATGATTTGAACATTCCGCACCGATTCAAGATTAAACCTACATTCATGGGGTTAATTTATTCGGCCACTGCCCAGCAACACTCACCAGAGCCTACAGCATTCTGGGAGCTGTAGTTGTGGCAGAACTACAGTGGAGTTGCACACATGTGACCGTGGGTCAGCGGATTTCCGCCAATGGCAGTGACTTTGGACAATGAAAGGTGGGGGTGGAGTTACCGCTTGCAAAGCAGCAGCATCTGAGGAAGGCCGTATGGCCGAAATGCATTATGCACAAGCTGTAAACAATTAAAGATCTTCCAACGTTACCCCTGGTGTGGCCTCTACCTGTTCTCGAGGGAGTAGGAGTTTCTTTGATGTTTTCGCGTCAGCCAGAGACGCGTGAGAGGCCCCGTTCCGACAAGAGGCTGGAGACATTACTGGCATCCGCTGCTTGCAGTTTGTGTTTTGTTTTCAAGGGATTGAATTGACTCCGGCCCGCCCCGAAGTACATGCCTGAACCCTGGACTTCTGCGAGATGCAGCTTGTCATTGACACGGAGACGGGTTCATTATAATTCCGATTCATGGTCCGGACGGCAAACGTGCAACGAGGCTGGAGCGCTAAAGGGGACCAGAGGAGGATCGGCAATTCTGTTTTATTTGCAAGACTCATGATTTGAACATTCCGCACCGATTCAAGATTAAACCTACATTCATGGGGTTAATTTATTCGGCCACTGCCCAGCAACACTCACCAGAGCCTACAGCATTCTGGGAGCTGTAGTTGTGGCAGAACCACAGTGGAGTTGCACACATGTGACCGTGGGTCAGCGGATTTCCGCCAATGGTAGTGACTTTGGACAATGAAAGGTGGGGGTGGAGTTACCGCTTGCAAAGCAGCAGCATCTGAGGAAGGCCGTATGGCCGAAATGCATTATGCACAAGCTGTAAACAATTAAAGATCTTCCAACGTTACCCCTGGTGTGGCCTCTACCTGTTCTCGAGGGAGTAGGAGTTTCTTTGATATATATATATATATATATGTATATTACCTACTGGCGGTCGCCAGTAGGTAGTTATAGTTAGGACCCCTTTTCCATAGGAAATCCGCAACATTCTATTTTGAATAACTTTGGCGCCGGTCGACGAATCCTCGCGAATTTCTCAAAATAGGTGGGGCGCTACGCTCCGCTCCTACCCTGAAAGTCTCGGGGGGATACGTGAAGCGGGGGCTGAGATAAAAGGGGGGTCCCAAAACGCGTTTTTCCGATGCATTTTTCCATAGGACCTTTAGACAGGGCTACAGCCCGAACGGCTGAACAGAATTACTTGAAATTTGGCAGAGAGGTAGTCCTCAGGTCAAGGAAGTGCCTTTTGTAGGTTTGGTGTAAATCTGTTCAGTAGATTCTGAGAAAATAGCCTTTAAATCAATATATATATCTGAGCCAGCTTACGGTACGCTTACGGTACGCTTACCGTACGCGTACGGTGGCGTGCGCGAGCGCGATTCTGATTGGCTCTTAGATCTTAGTAAACATTCGAATCGGCCGAAACCAGGAAGCGGCGGCCGCCATTTTGTGTGTTTCACTCAGAAAAAAAAGAGTGATAACAAGAAAAGGGGGCAAGGAGGAGAGTTACAGACCCCCTTACATTTGTGAGGGGGTCAAAGAAGGACAGAAAAGTACAAAGAAAACATTAATTGATTTTAAAAAAAATCACGGGGTACGCGTACGGTAAGCTCACCGTACGCGTACGGTAAAAAAAAAAAAAAAAAAAATGAAATGCAGATTTAAGTGTTTAGATATTAGGGGTCTCTAAAAAGAGCCGTTGTGTTTATGAAGTGATTTTTTATTGGTACCTACAAGTAAGTACCGATGCAGAGTCTAAGGTTCAAGAGGAAGACTCTGTTCCCTTCATCATTGAAGTGCACACCATCTCCTCTATAAATGTCTTGCATGTCGTAACGCAAGTTGTTGTGGTAAATGGCACCCATACCATAGTCACGGAGGAAAGCAGAAACAGATTTGTTGACGTGCTTTCTTGCTTTGTCAATTTGCGGACAGAAATGATTGGACCAGTTCCATTTTTGCCTTTGGCATATGTTGGAAAACACAAAGGCAGTTTTAGGGAAAAGAGAAAACAGTTGTGCAAAGGTGTCCTTCATAAGCATTTCCAGACCTACCCCAGTCAAAGTGCCTAGGTCATTGCCACCACAGTGCACTATTATGAGGTCAGGGTGTTGGATTTGCATGAAGGATTTCACCAATGGCGTCAATTGGTGCCACTTTAACCCTCTCTGACCAATCCATTTAATGTCTACATTTGGTAAAGCAAGGTCTCTCACCATATCTGTTTTCTCTGCAAACTTTTCACTCCAGAAGACATAGCTGTGCCCTACAATCCACACTGTGAACATCTTCCAAGGAGATCTGGATGCACTCAGGAGGTGTAATTCAGTAGAATGGTAAAAAGAAATGAAAAACAGTTTGGAAATGGAGGCATACATATTTTTTTATAAAAAAAAAGAACTGATTGGCTGTTTCATACCATTCTACACTAAAAACTAGGCTGTATGTGTAAATTTATAGAAGCATGTTTTGTATTGGTACAGAAAAATGTGTTACCAAAGAACAGTACTATGGATTTGCTGTAAGGTTTGAAAAGTCAAGCACTCTTGCTCTGTGGAATTGAAACATTGTTTGGCGAACTTCTGACCTAACTCCACACAGCAGTGTTCCATGAGCTGTTGCTATGGTAGCAGGCAGAAGTCAAGTTGGGGGAAGGGTACTAGGCAGAAGTCAAGTTGGGGGAAGGGAACTTTAAGAAAAGGGTTGGTTTTCAACCAATAGAAATGTGTGATTACATTTGAAAAAAAGGGGGAAGCACTGAGATTTGAAACTTACATGTATATGTGTGGAAAAATAGAGGGAAACTTTGCCATTATCTGGTTCTGCTGAGAGGAGAGAGGTGTAGAGAACAGAGATCCTGGCTCTGATAATCTGCTGTTTGAGTGCCACATTTCTTTCACAACTAACTAATTTTAAAGGTGAGGTTAGAGTTTGAGAGGAGATGTATATGGTAAATTAAGAAATGAATAATAGAAATGTAATTCTTTTTGTTGAAGTTGCGTTTATTATTTTCTGTTTTGGGAGAAATTTAAATGTGAGGAACATGTAAAATAATATGGACTATGTTTTCACGATAAATTAAGGTGTATTGGTATAAAAAAAGAATAGTTTAAGGGTTTGAGGTTGGACTCAGTAATGCAAATACATTCAGCATCACTAAGGCTGGTTGCCCTTGGTGGAATGTAGGCAGTCACCCAGGTTACACATGTTGGGGAATATAGGGAGAGATTTATTGTGTACAACTCTGGTAATTTTATATTTGCATTAGTAGGAAAAAGGGGGAGCGATTTTTTTGGTGCAGAAGCAGACTCTTAGCACACACCCAGCTCCTTTCCATGTATAATCATGCACAGTATTTACAAGCGAGTGGGGTTTTGAGGTTTCAGTCTGTAATGCAAATACATTCAGCATCCCTAAGGCTGGTTGCCCTTGCTGGAGTGTAGGCAGTCACCGAGGATACACATGGTGGTGGTCTGAAAAAGCAGTCTGGACATGGGCTTTTAAAAAAATCTGAAAAGTGGATTCATAATGTGTCAGTCTGTAAAAGTGATTTTCACTTGCCAAAAAAAAAGAGCAGTAAGTGTGCATTCAAATTGGCAAAGAAATTTCGTTTTGTGACTAATGTGAAAACATGACTCTGTGTGCAAATAGGAATTACAGGCAGAGATTTATTGCGTTTTGCTCTGGTGATTTCACAGTTGCATTAGTAGGAAAAAGGGGGAGCGATTTTTTTGGTGCAGAAGCAGACTCTTAGCACACACCCAGCTCCTTTCCATGTATAATCATGCACAGTATTTACAAGCGAGTGGGGTTTTGAGGTTTCAGTCTGTAATGCAAATACATTCAGCATCACTAAGGCTGGTTGCCCTTGCTGGAGTGTAGGCAGTCACCGAGGATACACATGGTGGTGGTCTGAAAAAGCAGTCTGGACATGGGCTTTTAAAAAAATCTGAAAAGTGGATTCATAATGTGTCAGTCTGTAAAAGTGATTTTCACTTGCCAAAAAAAAAGAGCAGTAAGTGTGCATTCAAATTGGTAAAGAAATTTCGTTTTGTGACTAATGTGAAAACATGACTCTGTGTGCAAATAGGAATTACAGGCAGAGATTTATTGCGTTTTGCTCTGGTGATTTCACAGTTGCATTAGTAGGAAAAAGGGGGAGCGATTTTTTTGGTGCAGAAGCAGACTCTTAGCACACACCCAGCTCCTTTCAATGTATAATCATGCACAGTATTTACAAGCGAGTGGGGTTTTGAGGTTTCAGTCTGTAATGCAAATACATTCAGCATCACTAAGGCTGGTTGCCCTTGCTGGAGTGTAGGCAGTCACCGAGAATACACATGGTGGTGGTCTGAAAAAGCAGTCTGGACATGGGCTTTTAAAAAAATCTGAAAAGTGGATTCATAATGTGTCAGTCTGTAAAAGTGATTTTCACTTGCCAAAAAAAAAGAGCAGTAAGTGTGCATTCAAATTGGCAAAGAAATTTCGTTTTGTGACTAATGTGAAAACATGACTCTGTGTGCAAATAGGAATTACAGGCAGAGATTTATTGCGTTTTGCTCTGGTGATTTCACAGTTGCATTAGTAGGAAAAAGGGGGAGCGATTTTTTTGATGCAGAAGCAGACTCTTAGCACACACCCAGCTCCTTTCCATGTATAATCATGCACAGTATTTACAAGCGAGTGGGGTTTTGAGGTTTCAGTCTGTAATGCAAATACATTCAGCATCACTAAGGCTGGTTGCCCTTGCTGGAGTGTAGGCAGTCTCCGAGGATACACATGGTGGTGGTCTGAAAAAGCAGTCTGGACATGGGCTTTTAAAAAAATCTGAAAAGTGGATTCATAATGTGTCAGTCTGTAAAAGTGATTTTCACTTGCCAAAAAAAAAGAGCAGTAAGTGTGCATTCAAATTGGCAAAGAAATTACGTTTTGTGACTATTGTGAAAAGAAATGTAGTAATATATTTAAATAAAATAAAGGAATTTTTTTTTAGTTTTTTTCAGGTATTGCTGAAGAGCAGTGAACAAAATGTAAGATGCCTACAAAATCCAGAGTTCAAAAAACGCACAAAAAAAACCTATATTTGAAGACAACTAGAGGACCAAAGTTAGTAGAAGATGCTCATGTTGGGAAAAAGAAAAAATCTTCTGGTAAGCAGAAAAAACAATTTCTAAAAAATATATTCAAAAGAATGAAAAATGTACAAAATGTCTGTACTGGAAAGGATGTTTTGAAAAGAAAAGGAGAGGAAAAAATTGAGAATTTAGTTAATGCAAATATACCTTCTGCAACTGAAAAGATTTATATAAATAGAAAAACAGCGTTTAAAGAGATACGTAGAAAAATGTTTCAGAGAAGAGTTATGTCCAATTTGATGAAGGATGTGAAGAAATATAAGAAAAAGACAAAGTTTTATAAAAGAAAAAAAGAAATTGAAGCCATTGCAGCAAAGGCATTAGAATTAAAAAGGAAACTATTCATTTTAATTTTGAATAGGATGCGTACATTAGACAAAATGGTTAATGTACTGAAATCACATAGCAAAAGGAAAAGAGTAGTGAACAGAACAAACTTTTGTAAAGTGTTTTTAGGAAAGTGGATGCATAGTTCAAGTAGTGAACCTTTTTTTAATGAAGAGAGCTATTTTCAAAGTAATAGTTTGCTGCATGCAGTTGACACCAGAGGTCGTTCTTACGAAGTAAAAAATGGTTGCATAATGGAGAAGGAGATAATGGTTCCAAGAGATGAGGTACAAGTGATGGCAGATGAGGCTATGGGGAGACGTCCTAAAGCCCCAGTGTACACTTGGAATTGTAGTAGTATTTGCACTGTGCGTCAGGAATCTATTGACAAATTTCGAGAGTTTCTAAGAGAATATAGTAAAAAAAGTATAAAACAGAAGATTAAGGTGCTTCAAAGTCTGGATCCATGCAGAGTGAGAGAGAATACTGGTTTGCAGGGTCATTCTCTGGCTTGTCTATCTAGAAAAGTGTGTAATAGTGTTTTCCATCATTTTAGGATGCTGGCTGTTCATCATACTGAAATGAGAAAGTTTGTGAGACGGTTGTATTTTGCCAAAAGTCCAGCAATAAAGTTAAATGAATTGAATAGGGCTCTGTTCCGAGGAACGGTATCAGATGTAGAGAAGGTTGTTGATGAAATTCAGTTTTGTTACTTTGGTCCTGAACAAAACAGTGCAGAGAAGGACACAGTAAATGAGGAAGAAGTGGAAGAGAATGTAGAACCCTCTGTAAGTAACACAGTTAATGATCACATAACAAAATTTGCAATAATCTCTAATGAAAGACCAAATTTTACTTGTATTTGTTGCCGCAGAACTCATTATAGAAAACAAACTAGGAATGTTGATCTCTACAGAAAGAGTGAAAATGAAGATAATTATAAGTGGAAGGATTTTGCCACATATATATTTCTTGAAAATTGTTTTGATTTGGGTGAAGATCAGCGTATTTGTAAATACTGTTACAACAAGTTAGAGGAAAATAGAATGCCGACCAGAGCTGTACATAATAATTTAGAATTGGATGCTATTCCTGCTGAACTTTCTGAATTAAATACATATGAGTCTATACTCATTCAATGTGTTCATCCGTTCCAGACCATAGTACGTATGGAGCCCAAAACTGGTAAATTACCTCCTTCAGATTTACTGAGAGGTTTAAAAGGTAGAGTGGTGTATTTGCCCTTGGATTTGAAAAAAAATATGGAAACTATTGATGCGGATACTTTGGAAACTGAACCATTAGTTATTCTGGTTAATGGTGTACCTACAAAAAATAAGAAGATTTGGCAGGAGCTGGTAGATGTGCGGAAAGTACAAAGAGCAAATTTGTATTTGAAAAGAAATAACAAATAGTATGAATCAATTTATATAGAAGAAGAAGAAGAAGAAGATTTACAAGAAGACACAGAAACAGCAACTGGACAAATTGAAAAAGTGGACAAGTCAAAGGAAGAAGAAATTTATGAACATTTTAGCATACATCCTCTTCATTCAAAAGAAGTTATGGGAGACAATATTGATCTCTTTCAGATGAAGAAAGCAAAAGGAACTCCCGTGAGTGTATGGGAGGAGAGCTTGGAAGCTCGATGTTTTCCCCAGCTGTTTCCTAAAGGAAAAGGAGGACGATACGATGAACGTCCGGAACAGATTCCAGCTTCTGAGTATCGGACTACAAGACTATATGCTGAAGATCCCAGATTTCGACAAAGTATTCCTTATTTGTTCCATCTTTTATTTGAAAGCGACTTGTCTGCACTGTCTTATGCAGTAAATCACATTTTAAAAAGTGGAGTACATTTACAAAATGTGTCTGCTAAGGATTTTATGGAGAAAGTGCAGCACCGAGATGATCATTTGGAAACTCAACTGATCAATCTGATGGCTTGTCAGCGTGGGACAAATGAATATTGGTACCGACGCCATGGTGAATTAAAATGCATGTTACGGAATTTAGGAACACCAACATGGTTCCTTACCCTAAGCTGTGCCGAGTACGCTTGGGATGATTTACTGGATTTTCTACGAGAGGCAAATTCAAACATTAAAAACATCGAATACAAGACAGCAGGAGAACTGTGCTCATTGGATCCGGTTAATGTTTGCAGATATTTCAATCATAGATTTGAGGCTATGATGTCCTTCATCTGCAATAAAAAAAATCCACCTCTTGGAGAAGTAGTAGATTTCTTTTGGAGAAAAGAGTACCAGGCAAGAGGTGCTCCTCATATTCATATGCTGTTGTGGATCAAGGATGCCCCAAAGTTTGGAACAGATACTGATGAAGCAGTGTTATCTTACATTGAAGAATATGCAACATGTGCTATACCAAAAAGCACAGAAGAGAAAAAGTTAAAGGAGCAAGTTTTACGTTTCCAAAGTCATCGGTGTGGAAAATACTGTCGACGGAAATACAAGAGAAAAGATAAATACTACACTAAATGTCGATTTGGATTTCCTAGACCTGTTCTTTCAAATGGAAGAGTCAACAGTTTTATGTCAGCTGTGAGACATACTATCACAAGAAAATCACCTAAGAATACCTACAACCTAAAAAGAAAAGAAGAATCAAAAAATATAAATGACTACAACCCAGTCATTTTATCCATGTGGAACGCTAACATGGATATACAGTATGTAGCTGACAATTCCATTGCTGTTGCTCGATATGTAACGTCTTACATTACGAAATCAGAAAAAACAGAATTGAAGGAAATGTGGGAAGAGATTTCTCACGAGAAGACTGTCAGTAAGAAGCTGTACAGTTTCAGTTTGAAGATGTTATCGCATCGAGAAATTGGATCCAACGAATGTTCAGATAGGTTATCTTCTGCAAGTCTCTACTCGAAGTCAAGAAGAATAATTTGGGCAAGTTTAGGCCTTGCAGCAATGAGAAATCGGGTACTAAAATCTGTTGGAGAAATTGAATATTTGGCCGAGAATGAACCAGAAAGTACAGATATTTTGAAATCAAACATGTTGGACACATATTATCCCAAGAGAAGTCAACATCTGGAGAACATGTGTCTCTATGAAGTGCTGCAGAACTACATTTATTCACGGAAAGCCGCAGAAGACATCAACAATGGAAAATATAAAGTCGTTGGTGAGGAAGGATGTTTGGTGAAGCAAACAAAAGGAAGTTTGATAAATCACAGGAAGCTGAGTTGCGACACTACTGACAAGAAGGAATTTTACTACTTGGCTCTTTTACAGTTGTTTAAACCATGGCGTACAGAGGATGAACTACTGGGAGAATTTCAAAGCTATGAAGATTCTTTTAATGCTTGCAAAGACAGCATACAATGCAGTACATTCTCAAGTTATCTGCAAATGTTAAATGAAGAAATTGAACAGGAAACTACAATTGCAGCAGAAATAGCTAGAGACAGTTCTCAAGACAGCCAAAGTTCAGGAACACTCAGTCAAGATCCCCTAGGACAACCAATCGTTGAAAATGAAGCATCAATAGCCATGAATGAAGTGGAAACGGCTATGAATCAAGCTCAAGAAGAATTTATAGACTTACAAAATTTGGAAAGACAACTGAATCAAGAGCAGCAACAAATTTATGAAGAGATCAGAAACAAAATTGATCACGGATTTCTACATGAAAAAAAAGAGTGCTCATGCACATCATTTCATCCAATCAGGATGTATGTAAGCGGACAAGCTGGAACTGGAAAAAGTTTCCTTATAAAAGTCATCAGAAGCTACCTACAGCAAAAAACGGATTCTACTTTGTCTTGTGTGGTTACTGCTCCAACTGGGTTAGCAGCATATAACATAAAAGGAATCACTTTACATCGTTTGCTAATGTTACCAGTGGAGCATGAGAACAAAATACAATACAACAAGCTAACTGGAGAAGCATCCTTGGAAGTTTCAAGAGTATTGAAGAAGATGCAAGTTCTCATTATTGATGAGGTGAGCATGGTATCAAACTTAATGCTTGCCTTTGTGCATTTAAGAATGCAGCAAATTTTGAAGACAGACTATGACATGTTATTTGGTGGAAAACACGTCATAGTTTTTGGAGATCTTTTGCAACTTACTCCAGTTAAAGGACAACCAGTGTTTAATACTGTCCCACACATGAAGACACGAAGAAGTCATTGGGAAGCATCGGAAATACAAATATTTGGTCCTTCTTTGAGTACAAGGAACTTACTACTAATATGAGGCAAGCAAGCGATGAAGAATATGGAAGTATTCTGAAAGATATCAGAATTGGATACTCACAGAAGTTGGCAAAAAAGCATTACAGAGTCGGCTGCTACATAATTTACTTCCAAAGGAAGAAATAGTTGCAGAGAAGATATACAAGAACATTGCAGAAAACAAAAGTGTCATCTGCTTAATGCCAACTCTACGTGAATGCTCAATATTTAATGAGGAGCTTTCGAAATTGGAAAAGGAAGAGATCAGGAAATTGGAAGCAGTGGACAAAATTGAGGATGGAAGAATTACTGTCACAGTAACAGGCACACTGAAAAATAAATTGGATTCACTAGAGAAGAACATCTCCAAAACAGCTGGATTAGAAAAAAATCTATACGTTTGCATGAACTGTAGAGTATTTTTAAGGAGAAATTTGGATGTTGAAAAAGGTTTAGTTAATGGAGCTATGGGAAGAGTTGTGGGTTTTAATAATTATCAGAAAAAAGATGGAATTGAATGTTTAAAAATAAAATTTGATCAGATAGAAGAAGTTAAAGACATTTGTCGTTGTACAGTTCGTTTCATGCTTGTGAAAGACTTATATGTACGTAGGAAGCAGTTTCCGTTTTCGCTAGCATATGCTGTAACTATTCACAAGTCTCAAGGATTGACTGTAGATTGTGCATTTGTGAACATTGGTTCAACTGTGTTCAAAGAAGGTATGGCATATGTTGCTTTGTCACGAGTGAAAACATTATCAGGTTTATTCATGATAGACTTTGATGACTCAAAAGTTAGTGCTGATGCAAATTGTGTAAAGGAGTATAATAGATTAAGAAGAAGCTATGCTCCTCATTTAGGTCAGTATCCTGTGTTGGAGAAACGTGTAGTTTCTCGTAAAAGGAGAAATGAGAATATCTGTGATGACGATGTAGAGAGGAGGAAAAAAAAGAGGAGTGATGTAATTGCAAGCAAAAAGAGTAAGGAAAAAGAAGAACACGTTGTAGGATGTCATTTTGAAAATAGCTCTGGTGTCAACTGCTACGCAAATGTAGTGCTGAATGTTGCATTTTATCTGGAAAGTTTGCAAGAGCAGATAATAGTAAATCAGGGAAAAAGATTCTGTTCTGAGCTGAGTCTCCTTTTTCAAAAGCTGAGTAATGATAAAACTCAAATAGAAAGTGCTACTGAAATTAGAAAACTTTTAGATGTATGTTCAGGACGAACACAGTTTTCTCAAAATGAACAGCAAGATGCACACAAATTTTTGATGTATTTTCTTCAGGTACTGGAAGAAGAAGAAGTTGCAATTGATATTTTATTTGGTCTCTCTTATAAATGGGAACATAGTTGTGAAAACTGTTATAATATATGTGGCTCTAATGTTGATAATGAAAGGTTTATTTATTTGACATTGCCAGAGAGTAAAACAGTCACTTTTGCAAAATTAGTTAAAGATGCTAATCATAGCATGCAATGCGGTGAGTGTCAATCTGACATGTTTTCAACATTAATTTTAAAGGAATACGGACAGTATGTAATTTTAATGATGCAACGATGTAGAGCTGATGGTTCAAAATTGGATACTTTAATAAAGAAGTTTACAGGACAGCAATTATCAATTTCAGGAAAAACTTTTGTAACTGTTGCAATAATTTTCCATGAAGGACCTACTGTTACTTCTGGACATTACACAGTTTATCTTAAATGTGAAAAAGGCTGGACACTGTGTAATGATTCCCAATTGATTTTCAAGCAACGTTTGCCTTTTGATTTAGCAAATTCCTATCTAATCTTCCTGAAACCTAAATTTTAGAGAGACTTGGCAAGATCTGGACAAAACAATTTTACCATTTTATTGGATTACCATTTGAATTTTCAAAAAAAAAGATTTTTTAAATTATCATTTGGCCTAATGGAAAGATAACCAATTGTAATGTGGACTTTTTTAATTTTTTAAGAAACTTTCAAAAACCAAAAATTTAGAGAAAATCGGTAACATCTGCACAATTTAAATTTTGGAATGTTATTGGAGTGCCATTGGAAATTTTTTCAAAAAAGATTTTTAAAATTACTATTTGGCCATGCGGAAAAGTAACCAATTCTATTGTGGACTTAATAAATTATTAATAAATCTTTTGGGAACCAAAATGTTACAGAGAATCGGTGAGATCTGTACAAATTAAACTTTAGAATTTTATTGGATTACCATTGGAAATTTAATCAAAAAAGAATTTTAAAATTACTATTTGGCCTAAAGGAAATGGAATCAGATGTATTGTGGAGTTATTTGAGATATAATATTGTGATTATACTTCTGAAACAAAAATATCAGACGGTATTTTAAAGAAATAAGTATTATTTTTTGATGATATTTTTTTAGAATATTATGCATTTCTGTAATGTTAAGTTTAAGTGAGAAGAGATTCTGGGCTTAATACAATCTTTGAGATTGTTATTTTTTTTTTGCCCGCTGTTAAATGATGAATGCAATTGCTTTCACAATTTATAGTGAAATGCAATATATTCTGAAAACAGCAAAAATAAGGCAAAAATATTTTTGGGTAAATATGTTAATATGTGTACTGTATTTTAAAATGTTTAAAAAATATTAATATTTTTTTCTTTTTTTTCAGATTGATATAGAAAATTTTCGAAAACTAGAACCATTTTTAAAGCAATTTAAAAAAAAAAAAAAAGAATAAATATTTTTTTGAGTGGGTATGGTAAGTCAATAATAATAATTGTAGTCTCTCAAAGACCTTGTAATGTGATAATTGATTTTTAGTGTTTTTAAAAAATAAAAATAAAATTACGCGCACCGTACGCGTACGGTAAAAAAAAAATTTAAAAAGTTTTTAAAAACATATATAAAAAAAAGATGAAAGATAAGGTTGGCTCTTAAAAGAGCCGTTGTGTTCATGCAGGGAGAAAGGAAAGAAAGAATGGGAAAATTAGTCTCTGCGACAAGTGTGCTGATCTATTTTGAGGTTCACTAGGGAAACACTGGTCTCCCTATGACAAATTAGATCATGACAAGAGGCGCATCGAATATCAACCCTCAGTAATAGAGGGTTAATTTCCAGAGGGCCAGCAAAAGGAGATGCTCCCCCCACAGATGAAGGGCTCACCTGACCTGCAGAAGAAGGACTCGGCCCTGCAGATGATGGTCCAGGCTGAGCTGCTGTGGATGTGCTTGGTTGACTTACTGAAGGGTTACCTCCAGTAAGTCGAGCATGTGTCCTTCTGTGTACATCCCTGAGGTGCCTCATCATGGTATGATTCCCAAAGGAATACTTCCTGTCAGGATTACCTCTTGAAAGTACACGCTTACACAGCTTGCAAGTCACTAAGGGTGCATTTACCTTTTGCTGGCCTTCAGGAAAAGTAAAATAATCCCATACATAAGAGGTCTTTTGTTTCCTCGCTCTCTGCCTCAAGGTAGTGCTGCTAGTGCTAGCCTCACTCTCAGAAGAGCTCTGCTGTTCTGCCATCGTATCACAAAGACAACCCAGCTCCTTCTCCTAAGGGATCACAAGCAGAAATGAGGGGAATGGGTGTGGTGTAGGAGAGTTCTAGAACTGAAAGTAGTTTCAACCAATCAAAAGTTGTGTTTCATGATCACATGACCTACCGTACGCTTACGGTACGCTTACGGTACGCTTACGGCAAAAGTACGCATGCGCGTAAAAAAGACACACGCTTGCGCGCATGCGCTTAACAGTCACTCCCCGACACTTCCGCGTAACGTGCGCGTGTAGCGTATACGCGTACACGACCCACGCATAGTACGCGCGGCTACGCAAATTGCATAAATATACGCAAACGGCGTAGATAAATTACGGACGTTGCGTAAACCGTACGCTTACCGTAAGCTTACGGTACGCGTACTAAAAAAAAAAAAAAAAAAGGAAAAAATGTACTGCAAATAAATTTTACATGTTTATTTTATGAAATATATTTAAAAAAACATATTAAAGAATTTTAACAATTTAACCATAGTCTTTATAAAAGGTTAGAACATTAAATTAAAAATATGTTTAAAAAAATAGAAGAAAAAAAAAAAATTAGCATTTAAAAAACCTTGCAAATTCACTGAAAAAACCATGGGTTTCACACACGTTATAGTTAGGAATTAGCATTTAAAAAACCTTGCAAATTCACTGAAAAAAACATGGGTTTCACACACGTTATAGTTAGGAATTAGCATTTAAAAAACCTTAGAAATTCAATGAAAAAACCAAAGGTTTCACACACGTTATAGTTAGGAATTAGCATTTAAAAAACCTTAGAAATTCAGTGAAAAAACCATAGGTTTCACACATGTTATAGTTAGCTGGACATTTTACTCGTAAAAAACCAATGAAATTCCCCCGTTATAGTTAGTTCAGCTAACTATAACTCGCGCGCCCGCAATGCACTGCTGATGACGTCACATATTACATCACTCATGACATGGTCAGTGACATCACTCATGACATCACTGATGACATCTCAAATGACATCACTGATGACATCACTGATGACATCATCCTTGTGATAGAGTGGCAGACCTCCTCTTCCCCTAATATAACCTTTGATACACACATTCAAAAATAGAAATTAAAATTTTAAAAACAATGGACATACCTTTACCAGTTACAACAACCTATATAGTAATTCTTTGATCCAAATACACATCCACTCATTCACCAACAGTCCTATACAATCACTCATACATGTACTCACTCATCATATGTACTCATACACCTATACATCCTGTTACACAATGCCACTCATCCATAGAGGTACTCACACACATAGTCACTCATGCTAATAAAGAATCAAACATACATTTACTTGCATATACAGTTATACACACACCACCACACTTACTTCTACGGAAACTTACACATACTTAGTCTTTAAAACAATCACTTATAGAAACACGTACTTATTCATACAGGAACTCTTTCAATCTCTCACTCTCACATATACTCGCTTATATACATCAATAGTCACATATACTAGTTTAAAACATATGTAGTTACTCATAAAGACACTATTGAGACAGTCATTCACTCACTAACACACCCATACACTCACTCATCCACCCATAGAGTCCTGCACACATGCTGTCTTCAACACATACAAAGAGTGAGTCATTCATTCATGCACCTATGCACTACGTAATACCCCCACCGAACCATGCAGACACTCAGACTGATACTCATAAAACCAACTAATAACCTATATAGACACCCATGTAGCTACTCACCAACCCATGCAGCCACTTATACACAAAGTGAGAGACTGATACAGATATTTACATATTTAAACATTACTCACTAAGCCATGTATTCACTATGATACACTTAATCAGTCAGTTACACAATCAATTTTTCAAAAACAAATCATCCATTTAGACACTTATATACCCATTTATTCTTCCATCGACCTTGAGATATACATATATAAAACATATTTAATTTTCAGAAACACACACATTCACTGGATGATGTCATCAGTGATGTCATCAGTGATGTCATTTGAGATGTCATCAGTGATGTCATGAGTGATGTCACTGACCATGTCATGAGTGATGTAATATGTGACGTCATCAGCAGTGCATTGCGGGCGCGCGAGTTATAGTTAGCTGAACTAACTATAACGGGGGAATTTCATTGGTTTTTTACGAGTAAAATGTCCAGCTAACTATAACATGTGTGAAACCTATGGTTTTTTCACTGAATTTCTAAGGTTTTTTAAATGCTAATTCCTAACTATAACGTGTGTGAAACCCATGGTTTTTTCAGTGAATTTGCAAGGTTTTTTAAATGCTAATTCCTAACTATAACGTGTGTGAAACCCATGGTTTTTTCAGTGAATATATATATATATACATATATATATATATATATATATATATATATATATATATATATATATATATATATATATATATATTGTTTACAGCTCTGATGAACTTCAAGCAATCAAATTGAATGTAAATGTGTTTGCTGGATGTTTTGTATGGATTTAAAAGATCAGAACAGTAAAAATAAAACAAAAAAAGGACACCTATTCTTATAGCTAGTTTCTTAATTTTGGGTTAAGAAGTTTATTGGTGCACCATTCCAAATTAAATCCAAATATATATATATATTTTTTTTTCAAACCTCCAAACAGGAGCGCCCTGCACTCTCTGGGCTTTCAATGTTTTTTTATTCACCAGTCACCAACAGAAAAATTACTGACAGTAATTTGTCTGTTGGTAACTGGTGAATGAAAAAGCATTGAAAGTGCCGAGAGTGCATGGCACTCCTGTTTGGAGGTTTGAAAAATTGGTATACAAATTTCTGCCCTTGTGAGCCATTGCACCAGCTACATTGAGAGGGCAGCTTAGATGGCAAACTGGAGTAAACACACACACACACATATACATATATATATATATATAGTTTTTTTTTGTTTGTTTGTTTGTATTATATTTATTTTAGTAGAAATAACAAACTATAAGATGGCCGCCATGGATTATGCACTCATTGTGGCATAAGTCCGTCTTTTATGTCTATTTTAAACATGAGATGTATGGTGACTTTAAATACTTGCTTGTTTGCACAAACAAATTGACACTGACGAAGCCGTGAGGCGAAAAGTGTATGTTGGAAAATAAGGGGGGGGGGTCTGCACAATAAAGCATCAGCTTCAGGATTTTTGTGTGTGCTTTCCATTTTGGCATCTATCTAGCTGCTGTGTTGAACGAATATATATATATATATATATAATGCTTCACTGCCTCCTCAAAACAGTAAGGACCAGCACTCTCATTGGTTTGAAATCCCAATCCGGATTTATTTGTGCAGAAAATAAACAAACGCGTTTCAGCCTAAGCCTTCATCAGTGTCGACGGTAACCCTGGGTGGAAAACTACGCTACGCTCGCGGAGTGTGCTTAGCGAGCGCAACTATGCACTACACGAATTGCACGTAGCACAGTGCAAAAACGCGTAGCGGGCATTTTTTGCTCGCTCGCAGACCTCAACGTCAAGTTGGCGACCACGAGCGAGCAAATCAACATCCCGGCGAGACTTTTTCCTCGTTTGCGATTGCCAACAACAAGTTGCCGATCGCAAGCGTGGAAAATAAACCTCCCAGCGAGATTCTCAATGCGGGGAGGTCAGGTTTCTCATTGCGAGTGGTCGCATCCCTCTCAAACTTTTGTTGTTTTCTTTGTTGGATTTTTTTTCATACATGTTCAGGCGTTTTTTGATGGCTTCTTTCTCGTCATCAAGTATATATATATAAAAAAAATGTGCTTCCAAACAGCGTAGCTAAGACGCCGCCACTGGCCTCACAATGCCGGTGCCATCGATGGAGGCAGCAACCATCCATACAAAAGTCAAAGTTCATTGAGTATGCGAAATGAAAAGACGGCATACCAAGTAGTTTTGCACTAAGATTTTATGTGCAAAAAAGAACGACGCGTTTCAGCAATAAGCATATGTCAAGATTACATTGTGTGCTCAACCCACTTCAGAAATACGTAAGGAACCTTCAGAAAATGGAAGAAAGACTTCCATTCCATAAAGTTACAGAGGAAAGACAAGAGAAATTCATAAACATTTCCCAATAATTCATGTATGTATAGCAATATAGATTATTATACAAAATCATAGAAACCTGAGAATGTATTTCGCTGTGCAAATAATAATCATTGTCACATATGTACATAAAGACGGTTACCACACTTTCAAGTGAAAATCCCCCAACAGTGAATACTGACGTCCAAATATAAATTTAAATTTATAAAGGCTCTATATGACATAGCAGAAACACATGTTATCTGTGATGATAAGGGGGTCAAAACTTCATGCTGGTTGCTTCATACGCATACCAACCATGCATACTGGTGAGACTCACCAAAAACCAAGCCGGATGAATAACACAGACTTGAAAAAAGATCCCTATATGGGGCAAATGCCCATAAGGATGACAATACTGGCAATATAGATACAATCACCAGTAGTCCCTCTTGATCCAGGATAATGACCAAAAAATGAGAGAATGGTGAGTCTAACAATGCCCTCCATAAAATCTAGCATTATCAATCATAGGCAAGTGCCAAATTCAAAACTATGTGAAACTGCACGTTAACAAATGCCTTAATAAGTGACACAAGTGAGATACAAACAAACAAATAAATTTGTAATGCAAAGATGGCATATGAATGCAAAAAAGATCAAAATTATGCGTACATCATTCAATGATATTCAACCAATATGAGTTGTCAGTTCCTCTCTGCTGTTCATTCCAAATGGAATTCTAGTATTTAAATCAATAATGTATTTTGACTCTAAAATCCGCAGCAATTTCTCTCTGTCACCACCTCTGGTGTGTTTTATAATATAATACAGTCAATCCCAAGCCCCCCTAGGTGACTGCTATCGCTGTTATGTTTGACCCTGAAATGACTGCCTACGGATAATTCAAGTCGTTATTTGTAATAGCACAAAGATGTTGCAGAATTCTCATTTTTAATCGTAATTTGGTGCGCCGCCCACAGGGACATTCCATCAGGTAGATGGTGAACTCTGTATTGCAGGTGATAAATTTGCATGTTCTTCTAACTGTACCATTTCCGGTGGTGTAGCTTTTGCAGATTTTACTATTTTTACAGGCTTTGCAAGAACCACATGGGTAGAAGCCTTCCATTTTCCTGTCAAGCCAACTAGATGGCACTCTTTGTTCCTGGTAGCTATGTACTAGGGATTCCCTCAGTGATTTAGATCGTCTATATGTCACCTGTGGTGCAACTCCTATAGAGTTGCCAATGATGGGATCAGTAATCAGTAGACTCCAATGTTTCTACAGAAGACTTCTGAATAACACGGATCTTTTGTTGTAAGTAGTCTAGGTTTATTACTATCATTACTTTTCCCATAGGACCTGTTGATGCAGCTACAGCCCGAAGTACTGAACGGAATTACACCAAATTTGGCAAGGAGGTAGTCCTCAGTTCAGACTTGTGCCTTTTGCTTAAATGGTGTAAATCCGTTCAGTAGTTCCTGAGAAAATCAAAAGTAAAATCACATATATATCTGGGCGGAGCCTAACCACACATCTCATCGTGAGATCTGATTGGCTGTCAGCACTTCATCCAAGAAGTGTTGGGAGCCATCTTGGGACCAATATACATGATAGCACCTCATTAAAAAGCATTGCAGTTAATAGAAGGTTTTAAGACTTTAGTTACATTATAAATCATTTGTTGATGGTACCATACTCATTTTAGGAATTGTGGTGTGTTCTAAGGTGATTTTACCATGTGAAAAAGCCTTCTGCTGTGATATAATGAATCATGTTTGAGAGAAAACTATTTTCTCATGCTTTTCCCACAGAGGTTTGGAAGGTGATCTATAAGTTAAACTGAGAGCATATTTTCTGTAAATTCACATTATCTTTCTCAGTCATGTGAGAATGAAGTCTGACATTCTCAGTAAAACATGTACATCCAACAAGGGCAGAGACTGTCAGTTGATTCCTTTGTGTTCTACTGCAGCTTCCCAGGGTGTTCTAAAGAACAACTAGAGCGCTAACAGTCATACTTATGACAAATGTATGGCACACCTGAAGCCATCTTGGTTGGAATAAAGTGGTAACACTTAAAACATTTAATTTACAAAGGAACAAAAAGAGGGGGTTCATTTTGCCATAGAAATTATGATTAGTATTGCAGAAAGAAAAATTAGGGCACATTTAGACCTCTCAAATCCTCTTCTATTTCATAAAACAATTCTGACATGCACACTGAAACATGCACTTTCAATACCAGCAGCAGACTTCCCTGGTGAGCAGCAGCTTTACTACAGTGATCTAATAAGCAACTAGAGTGCTAACATTCTGAATTTATGGCAAATGTGTGACACATCTGAATGCCTTCTTGATGGAATCAAAGTAAAAAACTGAAAGTATTTCCTACTGAGGAGACTGTAGTAAATGAGGAAATTAGGAAACATCATAACAAATAAGTCTCCCAAAATGGCCACCAGAGATCAAAGAGCCCAAATGTAGCCCAAATATCACCCAGATGTAGCCCAAGAATAGCCCAATGACAGAATGTCCCAGAGTGTTCTTAAGAACAACTAGAACACAAATTAAGAACTCCAAAAATGGTAAAGCCTCCGGTATTGACGCCCTCCCAAACGAAGTGTATAAATCCCTCTTTGAGGAAGTAATTCCAGTCTTGGGATCCCTGTTCCATTCAATCTATAGTCCAACAGGTCATGTCCCTGACTCGTGGAGGGAGGCAATCTTTGTCCTGATCCTTAAGCCAGGGAAGGACCCAGTTAAAGCGGACTCTTACCGCCCAATCTCCCTGCTAAACGCAGATTATAAGATCTTTATGGGTATTTTGGCAGGGAGATTGGGCAAATTAGCTCCCGGACTGGTCAATGCCGACCAGAAAGGGTTCATCAAAGAGAGACACATTCAGGAACAAACCCAGCTACTTATTGGGAATATCGATCTGGCGACCTCTAGACTTGAACCCCTGGCAGTGGTCGCGTTGGACGCCGCCAAGGCCTTTGATAGGGTGTGCTGGGCCTACCTTTGGGAGGTGTTGGAGGAGATGGGATTTGGTCCCATTTTTATCCATACTCTGAGAGGGTGCTATCAGGATGCTTCAGCTTAGATCCTCATTAATGGCGTACTTTCTCCCAGTTTTAATATTCAAAGAGGCACCAGGCAGGGTTGCCCCATTTCTCCCTTACTGTTCGATCTGTACATTGAGCCTCTTGCCCAGGCTATAAGGCTAGATGAGACCATACCCCCGTTTAAGACTCAGCAATACCGCTCTAAAATCGCATTATATGCGGACGACATAATCATCTATACAGATAACCCCGAGATAACACTGCCAAATGTCGGGGCTCTGTTGGATGATTTTGGGTCAATTTCCGGGTATTTGGCAAACTCCACGAAGACGGAGATTATGTGCTGGAATATAGATCAGTGGAGTGCGGCTTCCAGCAATAAATTTAAATATCTTGGCATTATCATTGTGAAAGATCTCGAAAAAATTCCATCAATTAATGTTGAAAAAATAATAAAAGAAATTGATCAGTTGTTCGCAAGGTGGAGGAATCTCCCCCTGACCATCTTTGGGAGGGTGAATCTAGTGAAAATGACCATCCTCCCGAAATTAACGTATCTGTTCAACGCGGTTCCTCTAGGTTTTCCTAAACACTCTATCTCAAAGGCACAAAGTAAAATTGGGAGTTTCATCTGGGGTGAGAAGGGTGTTAGGGTATCTTGGAAAAAACTGAGGCGCCGCTTAGCTAAAGGGGGATTGGCCCTCCCAGATATTCGTTGCTATCTGGTCGCCTTTCAATTTAAGGCTATTAGGATGCTTTTAGGTGAACCAACTGCTTGTGCCTGGGGTAAGTTGCTGGGGGAGTCGGTCACCACTGAAGGCGGGGGGGGTTTCTCTCTAAGTTTGGTTCACCAAAATTCTTTAAACGAGTAAGGTTGAAGGTGATTAAAAATGCCTTGGAGGTCTGGTATTTCATCCGCTCCAGATGTGGGATAGGCTACTACTCCGATCAGGCACCGATCTGGGACTCCCCTGGGACCCCCCCTGCCTCCAGGACAGTATGGCACTTCCAATTAAAAGAGCTGGGGTCGTGACTTGGTCTGAGTTGTGGAATGAAAATGGCATACACCCTTGGGAGGTATTAAAAGCAAGAATAGGCCTGGGGTTTTCGAGATTTAAGTTCATCCAATTAAAATCTTGGTTCGAAACAGAGAAGGAGAATCTAAGGGGTAATGGAGAGGTGGAAATGGTTCTTAAAAACACTCAACATTTGAAGAAGGAAATCTCCACTTGGTACAGGCTCCTGATTAACGCAGATGATGTAGGTATTCCACATCAGGTGTCAGCTTGGAATGACTCTCCCTTCGAAGCGGAAATCGGGAATCTCTTGGAACCCTCCATGATCCTGCTTTATAAATACACAAATTCCGCCAGTTTGAAGAAAAATCATTCCTTCGTCACTAATCGAATCTACTACTCTCCGGAGAAGATCTTGAAATTTGCCCCAAACCACGAGCCGAGATGCCCCAGGTGTTTGCTCTCTAAAGCCAACGATATACACACATTTTATGAATGTTTCAAATTAGGAACATATTGGGAAGGGGTGTGCAGATACCTACGTATGACCTTTGGAATTGAGATTGTGTTGAATGGTTCTCTGATTTTTTTTGCTAACGATCAGGTGTCTACTGCTTATATGGATCAACCACATGGAGGGCTGTTATTATGTCTGATTTTGTTGGCCCGAAGGGAAATCTGTCTTAAGTGGAAAGATCCCCACCCCCAGAAAGTCGAAGATTGGTTAAAGTGTGCACTGGCTATGGCCCGGCTAGAAATCATGAGATCCAGCCCTAGCCTTCCTACATTCTGGGCACCTTTTATACGTTTGGGTCAGGAACTGAGACTTTGTTGACTCCATTACGTAGATATTAAGGGTCGATGAAATTCTTGGTCCTATGATTAACACCTAAATCTCGGACGACAAAAGGGGATTGGTTGGATAACCTAAACAAGCGCAGGCGGTCTGAGGGCGCCCATCATTAACGTGGACCGGATATGTCCTGCTAGCAGTTTATAGGTGAGATGAGGACAAACATTTTTTTTTTTAAAAAGAACAACTAGAGCGCTTACTGTCTTACTTATGACAAAAGTATGGCACACCTGAAGCCATCTTGATTGGAATAAACTGGTAACACTTAAAACATTTAATTTAAAAAGGAACACAATGAGGGGGTTCATTTTGCCATAGAAATTATGATTAGTGCTGAAGAAAGAAAAATTAGGGCACATTTTGAGTGACTTCTCAAATCCTCTTCTATTTCATTAAAAAATTCTGATATGCAGACTGAAACATGCACTTTTAATACCAGCAGCAGACTTCCGTGGTGAGCAGTAGCTTTACTACAGTGATCTAACGAGCAACTAGAGTGCTAACATTCAGAATTTATGGCAAATGTGTGACATATATGAATACCTTCTTGATGGAATCAAAGTAAAAAACTGAAAGCATTTCCTACTGAGGAGACTGCAGTAAATGAGGAAATTAGGAAACTTCATAACAAATAAATCTCCCAAGATGGCCACCAGAGACAAAAGAGCCCAAATGCAGCACAAATATCACCCAGATGTAGCCCACATGTAGCCTAATGACAGAAGTGTGCAAAACACTTATATTTTGTGTATTAGCAGTTTTATATAGTGCAGACTTGTCAGGTATTGAAGTGCTTTACATGAGCATTGGTTACATCACACAAGATCAAATTCATTTTGGTTGTAGACATGGGGAGATTAAGTGATTTGACCAGAATCACAGAATGTTGAGCTGAAGTAGAAACTCCAAACTGGTTCCCCATTTGCAAAGTCTGCAGCTCTGGAAGTAACACCACATCCTCTCCCCTAGGTGCAACATTTAATCAAGTGGTCAATTGGATAAAAAAACATAAAGATTACAAATAATTTAAAAGTTCTTTGTCGCTATTTGAAAACTCAGAAAATATGTCCTCATTTTAGTTTTTTAAAGCACTAACCATAATTTTGATGCAGATAAGACCCTCTCATATATGTAATTTCTAAAGGAAATACTCTAGGAATTACAGTTTTGATTACATCAAGATGACTTCAGGCGTTCCACACTTTTGTAATAAATATAGAATGTTAGCAATCTAGTTGTTCATTGGGATACTGTTGAGAAGCAGAGGCCAGGGGCATGGACTCTGAAAATTGAAGCCAGGTAGGAGAGTGGAGATGCAACAATTTGACCACACTGGGCAGGCAGGAAGGGCAGTGGCAGCACAACTGACTATGGAGGGCAGTGGTAAGGGGAGCAGGGGCAACAAACCAACAATACAGGACTGGCAAGAGAGGCTGTGGCAATATAATAGACCATTGTGGGCAGAAGGAAGAGGCAGTGGTAGTACAACCATACATGCCAACAGACCCGTTTCAGCCAGGAAATATCCAATGTTTTTAAGCTCAAATGGGCTTTATTTGATCTGTCTCCTATCTACAATCTCCTCTTTTTCAATGTAATTCAAAGGGGAAAATCAATACCCCAGTTTTTTTTCAAAATCTCCCTCTTACCAAGTTCAAAATGTTCGCAAGTATGGTACATTGGATCATGGTAGGCAGGAGGAATTGGGGTAGGGACATGGACTCGGATAACAGAGGACAGGAGGGACATGGAGAGGTGCACCAAACTGGCCCTACAGGTCAGGCATCAGGGTTTGCAGCAGCACAATACACCACACAGCGCATGCGGGACGGGAGGGCAGCACAACAATCCATAGAAAGCAATAGGGAGGGGAAAGGACCATGCACATGGACAACAGAGAACAGAGGGGAAAGAGGCAATGGTAGCTAGCTGACCATAATGGACAGACAGGAGAGAAAGCTGCAGCATAACAGACCATAAAGGGCAGGAGGGATGGATCAGGGGCATTACAATGGAACAGACAAGCCAGGAGGGAGGGAATAGGGGTCTGCACATGGAAACAGAGGGCTGGGGGCAAGGGGGCAGGGCAGGAGCAGCAAGATGACCATGGAGGTCAGGCAGGATGGGCATTAGAAACAAGACACACCATGGAGAGCAACAATGAGACTATGATGGCATACACACAGACCATGGAGGGAAGGTGGGAGGGGGTCAGGGGCAGCTAGCTGACCACACAGGGAAGGTGGGAGGGGCCATGGCAGCACAGAAGACCATGCATGGCAAGCAGGAGGGTTAGTGGCAGCACAATGGCTATGATGGGCAAGAAGGAGGGTGCAGGGGCATGCACAAAGGACCATGGGGGATAGAAGGGAGGGTCAGGCCCTGGGCACAGACAAGAGAGTTCAGGGAAAGAGGCCTGACAACAGACCACGCGGGGCAGGCTGGAGGAGCAGTTGCAGCACAAAAGACCAGGGAGGGCAGAAGGGTGTGGCAGTAAAATGGACCATGGAGGACAGGAGGGAGGGGATAGGGGCATGGCATGTGGACAGGTTACAGTCATCTGACAATTCTAGGCATGTGGGAGGGGAGTGGCAGCTCAACAGAACACTCAGAGTAGATAGGAGTGGCAGGTCCATGAAACATGGTGGGCAAAAAGGATGGAGCGGGGGCATGCACAAAGACATCAGAGGGCAGGGGGAAGGAGAATAGGGGCAGCAAGCTAAGCACAGAGGCTAAGCAGGAGGTCAATGATGGGCCATAGAATTGGGCAATGGAGGGCAGGAGGAGTGGACTGGTACATCATGCTAAATGGAGGGCAGTGGCAGCACATCAGACCATGCATGGCAGGAGGGAGGAGGCTAGTCCATGGATTCAGACAACAGAGGATAGGGAGGAGGTGGATGGGGCAGCAAGCTAACTGTTCAGAGAAGGTGGGTATTAGGAACTTTATTGTTTTTAAAATGTGTGTCTGTGCGAACTACTTAAAATATGAACAAGTATGCAGCATAATCTCACTTTTATTCAGGAAGAAGAGGACGTTTGTGACTGTGACTCCGGGCTCACTTGGCAGAAACACCCCCTGACCCTCCACCCCCCATCGCAAAATGTAATGCCTGTGAAAAGGGTAGGTGGACGCAGTGTTATATAGAACATAGTCCTGAGAGCACGATTGAAAATGAAAACTAGATATAGTATTTGGTATAAGCTATGCACCAAAAAGTGTGATATAAGATGAACCGGGCGTGAAATATAATATGCAATCCATTGTGCACAATGACAGATTCATTGGAGAGCGCGAGATAGCACAGGCACTAGCGCGTGCTATGCGATATGCGCCTTGGAGTGTGGGTGGGTGGTGTTACAGTGCACATGGGCTAGAGAGTGTCATAGCATATGCACTAGCTGGTGGAATACAACACAGAGGTGTGAGGCACTCGGCGGGCACTGGTGGGTGTAACACAGCATTGGGCTCAGCCAGGAGCACGCTGTGACTCTCAAGTGAGGTTCGTCTCCTTTCCAGAGAGTAAAATAAAAAGTATTACACATCCGGCGGTGGATGTGTGTTTTATTAACCGTGAGGGGGGTTTCTTGCATAGTTTGGTCGAATTTTTATCGAATCCCCTTTGAATGGCTTGGTGTGCGTGTATATTAAATATGCCCGTCAATAGCTACCCATGTTTGTATAAATAAACGACAAGGGTGTCTACTTGGAGAGTACCCACCGGCAAGCGCCGGGATTAGGCACGGTAGGGCATCTGACACGTCAGAGCTTCACTAGCGGTGTAAATACATTCCATGTAGATTCATTCTATGCAAAGTCGCCTTTTAATGAATATCACGCAAATCGTCATGGTGATAGGGACATACGGTTTGTCCAGCATGTCCTAGGTTTTTCTATAAATATATATTTTTTTTAAGTAATAAAAAACAAAGGCCGACCCCGGCGGAGGGGGTCCCCGGGGCCATAAGTGGCTTAAGGAGGAGGGCAATGCTTCCCCCTCCTAAAGAATTTTTTTTAAAAAGGCCATGACCCGGGGGTTGGGGTCCCCGGGGCCGATTAAGGCCTTGGGAGGGCCAAATGTATTTTTTTCAACAAAAATATTAGGGTGCAGGCCCTGGGGGATGGGCTCCCCAGGGCCAGAAAAAGAAGGGGGGCCACACAGCCCTCCTTTTTAAAAAAATAAAATAAATAAAAGACCAGCCTCGCGCGGAGGCCACTCCCCCTCCTTGCAGCACTCTGCAAACGCGCCCCCTGGCCAGTTGTAAGTTGGGGAATTAATTCCCCTTCAATACTGAGGGTCCCTGAGGGCCAACTAGCCCAACAGGTATCTCCAGTATGCGCCAGGGAGCTGCGTTGCAGACAGGTGTTCTGAGGCCACGCCCTTTTTTACACCTCTATGCAACGCAGCTCTGTGGTGCTTACTGGAGGTACCTAGTGGGCTAGTTTGATCCTAGGGACCCTTAGGATTCAAGGGGACTTAATCTCTCAACTTAGAACGGCCACAGGGCGCGTTTACACAGTGGTGAAGAGAGGGGACGGGGCCTGAGGTGACGTGTTTTAAGCTAGGGAAATAATTCCCCTTCAATCCTGAGGGCCCCTGGGGGCTAACTAGCCCACCAGGTGCTTCCAGTAAGCGCCAATGAGCTGCGTTGCAGAGAGGTGGTCCAGGCCGTGCCACTTTTTACACCTCTCTGCAACGCAGCTCTGTGGCGCTTACTGGAGGTTCCTAGTGGGCTAGTTGGACCCTAGCGACCCTCAGGATTCAAATGAACTTAATCTCCCAACTAAAAACGGCCACAGGGCATGTTTACACAGTGGTGAAGGGAGGGGACGGGGCCTGAGTTAACGTGTGCAAACAAGCCCTGTGGCGCGTTTTAAGTTGGGGAAAAAATTCCCCTTCAATCCTGAGGGACCCTGGAGGCCAACTAGCCCACCAGGTGCTTCCAGTAAGCGCCACTGCGCTGCGTTTCAGAGAGGTGGTCTAGGCCGTGCCCCTTTTTACATCTCTCTGCAACGCAGCTCTGTGGCGTTTACTGGAGGTACCTAGTGGTCTAGTTGGGCCTTAGGGACCCTCAGGATTCAAGGGGACTTAATCTCCCAACTTAAAACGGCCACAGGGCGTGTTTACACAGTGGTGAAGTGAGGGGATGGGGCCTGAGGTGACGTGTGCAAACACGCCCTGTGGCGCGTTTTAAGAGGTAGTTTTAATCCCCTGCTCTATTATATACTAGGGGCTTACAGAGGATGTCATGCTGATCACAAGGGGACCCCAATGCATAGTGTTCCCTAGTGTATGTAGGTGTTTTCACTGTATTCTGAGTGTCTTTTAACATAGCACTGGCTCTAGGACTGGTTAGTCAGACTCAGTTACCACCAGTATCCGTCTGAAAAAGTTGAGGGTACAGGATGATTTTGGACCAAGGCTTCTTTCTGCTCTTCTGTTTGATCTTTCTGCACGTCATCCTTCTTCCTGCACTTTTCTACATCTTTGAGGACTTCTGTTGCATCTTTCTGCATTTCTTTTTTTTCTTTCTGTGCGTTTTTTCTTCTTTCTTCACATGTCCTATCTCTGTAGGCATAGTTAGAAATTAGCATTTAAAAAACCTTTGAAATTCACTGAAAAAACCATAGGTTTCAGGCACGTTATAGTTAGGAATTAGCATTTAAAAAACCTTAGAAATTCACTGAAAAAACCATAGGTTTCAGGGGCGTTATAGTTAGCTGGACTTTTCACTCGTACAAAACCATTGAAATTCCCCCGTTATAGTTAGTTCAGCTATCTATAACTCGCGCGCCCGCAATGCACTACTGATGACGTCACATATTACATCACTCATGACATGGTCAGTGACATCACTCATGACATCACTGATGACATCTCAAATGACATCACTGATGACATCATCCAGTGAATGTGTGTTTTTCTGAAAATTACATATGTTTTATCTATGTATATATCAAGGTCGATGGAAGAATAAATGGGTATATAAGTGTCTAAATGGATGATTTGTTTTTGAAAAATTGATTGTATAACTGACTATAACGGGGGAATTTCAATGGTTTTGTACGAGTGAAAAGTCCAGCTAACTATAACGCCCCTGAAACCTATGGTTTTTTCAGTGAATATATATATATATACACATATATATATATATATATATATATATATATATATATATATATATATTCACTGAAAAAACCATAGGTTTCACACATGTTATAGTTAGCTGGACATTTTACTGATAAAAAACCAATGAAATTCCCCCGTTATAGTTACTGTAGGCAACTATAACTCACGCGACCGCAATCCTCTGCTGATGCTAATACTGTATTTAAACACTTATTTGCCCATGTCTTCTTCCATTAAATTTTAGCTATACATATATTACAAATATTTTTTTTTCATAAAGACACATATGTCATCAGCAGAGGATTACGGTCGCGTGAGTTATAGTTGCCTACAGTAACTATAACGGGGGAATTTCATTGGTTTTTTATCAGTAAAATGTCCAGCTAACTATAACATGTGTGAAACCTATGGTTTTTTCAGTGAATTTGTACGGTTTTTTAAATGCTAAGTTACTTTACGCCATTTGTGGCGTGCGCGCCCACTTAACGCATTTCGTTCCATGCGCGCACGGTGCGCTTCGCGCACCGTGCGCGCACAGTGAGCACGCGGTGCGCTTCGCGCACCGCGTGCCCACATTACGCTAGATGGGCCATGAACGCACGATGCGCTTCGCGCACCGTGCGCACATGGAGGACATATGAAGAGCAAACTCTTAAATCTGCTTTTCATTTTGTTTTTTTTTTTTTTTTTACCGTACGCTTACCGTAAGCTTACGGTACGCGTACCCCGTGATTTTTTTTAAAATCAATAAATGTTTTTTTTGTACTTTTCTGTCCTTCTTTGACCCCCTTACAAATGTTAGGGGGTCTGTAACTCTCCTCATTGCCCCCTTTCCTTGTTTTCTCTGTTTTTTTTCTGAGTGAAACACACAAAATGGCGGCCGCCGCTTCCTGGTTTCGGCCGATTCGAATGTTTACTAAGATCTATGGGCCAATCAGAATCTCCTTCGCGCACGCCATGTTTCTTCCGTACGCTTACCGTAAGCTTACCGTACGCGTACCCCGTGATTTTTTTTAAAAATCAATAAATGTTTGTTTTGTACTTTACAGTCCTTCTTTGACCCCCTCACAAATGTAAGGGGGTCTGTAACTCTCCTCATTGCCCCCTTTTCTTGTTTTCACTCTTTTTTTTTCAGAGTGAAACACAGAAAATGGCGGCCGCCGCTTCCTGGTTTCGGCCGATTCGAATGTTTACTAAGATCTAAGAGCCAATCAGAATCGCGCTCGCGCACGCCACCGTACGCTTACCGTAAGCGTACGGTAAGCGTACCGTAAGCGGGCTCAGATATATATATTGATTTAAAGGCTATTTTCTCAGAATCTACTGAACAGATTTACACCAAACCTACAAAAGGCACTTCCTTGACCTAGGGACTACCTCTCTGCCAAATTTTGAGTAATTCTGTTCAGCCGTTCGGGCTGTAGCTCGTTCTAAAGGTCCTATGGAAAAATGCATGGGAAAAACGCGTTTTGGGACCCCCCTTTTATCTCAGCCCCCGCTTGACGGATCCCCCCGAGACTTTCAGGGTAGGAGCGGAGCGTAGCGCCCCACCTATTTTGAGAAATTCGCGAGGATTCGTCGACCGGCGCCAAAGTTATTCAAAATAGAATGTTGAGGTTTTCCTATGGAAACGTGGTCCTAACTATAACTACCTACTGGCGACCGCCAGTAGGTAATATATTTATATATATATATATATATATATATGCTTTCCAAGCGAGCAAGATTACTGAAGTACGTGGCCTGTGGACAGGTGGGGAGTCAAGCCGGGCAGGTCTCCCGATATTTAAATCACACACAAAAATCTTCTTCAAAGAAGGACTCGCACTCAGGACAAAACCAGAAGTTTAAACTTCTGGTTTTGTCCTGAGTGCGAGTCCTTCCTTGAAGAAGATTTTTGTGCGTGATATATATATATATATATATATATATATATATATATATATATATATATATATATATATATATATATATATATATATATATATATATAAAAACAAAGTCCTGACCTCCCAAGTGCAACGCGGGGGGTTAAGTACAGGTACGGACCTCTAATCCATGCGCAATGCTGTCGTCCAAGTAAATACACCAGGCTGCTTCACTAATTCAAATCTGACGTTTTTATTTTCATTTCATTACTGCCAGACAAGTGTCCGCCTCAGACGCGTTTCGATCGCCTCCGCGATCTTGATCACCTGACGCGCTGATGCCGGACCTTCCATTTAAAATCAATTTCATCCAATCACATTGCTCATTGGTAATGGACATAAACAAAATGCTCATAAGTTCGAGTGTGTCGTCCCAAAAAAACATTATTAATGAATACCAGGCTGGAATATCAGTATCGATATAATTAATAACAAATAATGAGCATAACATAGCAAACAGAATATCTGGCAAGTGCTATATATATATTATCTACTGGCGGTCGCCAGTAGATAGTTATAGTTAGGACCGTGTTTCCATAGGAAATCCGCAACATTCTATTTGGAATAACTTTGGCGCCTGTTGACGAATCCTCGCGAATTTTTCAAAATAGGTGGGGCGCTACGCTCCGCTCCTACCCTGAAAGTCTCGGGGGGATTCGTCAAGCGGGGGCTGAGAAAAAAGGGGGGTCCCAAAACGCGTTTTCCCCATGCATTTTCCCATAGGACCTTTAGTCCGAGCTACAGCCCGAACGGCTGAACAGAATTACTTGAAATTGGGCAGAGAGGTAGTCCTCAGGTCAGGGATGTGCCTTTTGCAGGTCTGGTGTAAATCTGTTCAGTAGGTCCTGAGAAAATAGCATTTAAATCAATATTTATATCTGTAAACCAGAATTTTTTTTTTTAAATAAATACATAACTTAGCATTTAAAAAACCGTACAAATTCACTGAAAAAACCATAGGTTTCACACACGTTATAGTTAGGAATTAGCATTTAAAAAACCTTGCAAATTCACTTAAAAAACCATAGGTTTCACACAAGTTATAGTAGCTGTACATTTCACTCGTAAAAAACCAATGAAATTCCACGTTATAGTTAGATCAGGTAACTATAACTTGCGCGACCGCAATCCACAATGTGTCATTTCAGATGTCATCATTGATGTCATGAGTGATGTCACTGACCATGTCATGAGTGATGTAATATGTGACGTCATCAGCAGTTTATTGTGGGCGCGCAAGCTATAGTTACCTGATCTAACTATAACGTGGAATTTCATTGGTTTTTTACGAGTGAAATGTACAGCTAACTATAACTTGTGTGAAACCTATGGTTTTTTAAGTGAATATATATATATATATATATATATCCAAAACACTTTTCCCAGCTCTTCCCGCTTCCCATCCGGCAAGACAGCGAAGAGAGAGTCACGGACACCCGTTTTCTTTGTGGCAAAATCAGGTCTTTATTCAAGTTGCAGCTTTCGACGCGTTTCGGATAACACAGTATTCTTGTTCACATGCGGAAGTGCAGTCCGCCAACAGTTTTTATGTCCAAGTAACTTTTTTTTGTGTGAGTGCATTTTTTTACTACTGAGTCACGTGATAATAGACATAAACAAAACCTTCATTTAGCGCTGGTTTGCTTCCATTTAGTTGGCAAATTCACAATCATAGACATAAATGTAGTTGGAATCACAATCGACAAATTGAGTCATCTACATATATAAATATTGCATATATTGTCAAAATAGATGCGTAAATGCCTGAAATATAATACAACATGTATGAACATTAATTTTATACATATATTTTGTTTCCGTATAAAATTCCGGTAATGTATGAGATGTTAAGTTAGTGTGGCATAATTAGGGTATATATATATGTGTGTGTGTATATACATATATATATTCACTGAAAAAACCATAGGTTTCACACATGTTATAGTTAGCTGGACATTTTACTGATAAAAAACCAATGAAATTCCCCCGTTATAGTTACTGTAGGCAACTATAACTCACGCGACCGTAATCCTCTGCTGATGCTAATACTGTATTTAGACACTTATTTGCCCATATCTTCTTCCATTAAATTTTAGCTATACATATATTACAAATATTTTTTTTTCATAAAGACACATATGTCATCAGCAGAGGATTACGGTCGCGTGAGTTATAGTTGCCTACAGTAACTATAACGGGGGAATTTCATTGGTTTTTTATCAGTAAAATGTCCAGCTAACTATAACATGTGTGAAACCTATGGTTTTTTCAGTGAATTAGCAAGGTTTTTTAAATGCTATTTCCTAACTATAACGTGTGTGAAACCTATGGTTTTTTCAGTGAATTTGTACGTTTTTTTAAATGCTAAGTTACTTTACGCCATTTGTGGCGTGCGCGCCCACTTAACGCAGTTCGTTCCGTGCACGGTTTTTATCAACTTTAATAAGCCCTGTACATTTGGTGGCCTTCGGCCACCAAAAGCACAGGGGGTGAGGTCAATGTGGATAGTGTTTTTTTTATTTCGATTTTATAATTTCATGTTGCCAAAATTACGTTTTTTTTCTCTATTAATAGGCCCTGCACATTTGGTGGCCTGCGGCCACCAAAAGCACAGGGGGTGGGGTAAGTGTGGATAGTGTTTTTTTTATTTTTATTTTTTTACCGTAAGCGTACGGTAAGCTTACGGTAAGCGTACGGTAAGCGTACGGTAAGCGTACCCCGCGAAATTGCCGAAAAAAAAATAAAACCGTTTTTGCTCTTGGGGGATGTTTGGGGACTCCCTCAACATGACTATGTGGGAGGGAGTTGTCAAAACAGCCCCGTAACATGTTTTTGGCCATCATGTTTGATAAACAACACTCAGTGCGAGAGACAAAATGGCGGACGCCGCTTCCTGGTTTCGGCCGATTCGAATGTTTACTAAGATCTAAGAGCCAATCAGAATCGCGCTCGCGCACGCCACCGTAAGCTTACGGTAAGCGTACGGTAAGCGTACGGTAAGCGTACCGTAAGCGGGCTCAGATATATATATTGATTTAAAGGCTATTTTCTCAGAATCTACTGAACAGATTTACACCAAACCTACAAAAGGCACTTCCTTGACCTAGGGACTACCTCTCTGCCAAATTTCTAGTAATTCTGTTCAGCCGTTCGGGCTGTAGCTCGTTCTAAAGGTCCTATGGAAAAATGCATGGGAAAAACGCGTTTTGGGACCCCCCTTTTATCTCAGCCCCCGCTTGACGAATCCCCCCGAGACTTTCAGGGTAGGAGCGGAGTGTAGCGCCCCACCTATTTTGAGAAATTCGCGAGGATTCGTCGACCGGCGCCAAAGTTATTCAAAATAGAATGTTGAGGTTTTCCTATGGAAACGTGGTCCTAACTATAACTACCTACTGGCGACCGCCAGTAGGTAATATATATATATATCAACCCAGTCAAAAAGGATAAAAAGCATTTTTTATGCAAGACATGTTATCTTTTGATGTATGAAGTGGGCACAAACATTACTAACAAAAATACAAATCAATAGAACATTTTAAAACCGAATACATGGGCAAACAAGTGTACACCAATGTATTTGTTAATGGATTAATTCACATAATTAATCTAATTAAGCAGTGCAAGTAAAGAAAGACAATTAAAACAATGTATTAAACATGAAACACTTCCCACCCTCCTTTCCTACTAATCAAATAGCGCTCCAACAAATCAAACAACTGTAAACATAAATAAAATATAATTCTGTACATATATCACCAAACCCCCAAAAAATAAACCATACTAAAAATATTCGAAAATACCTAACAAAAAATAATATTAATGTATACCACTAAAAATGAATTAAACATTCAAAAGAAACCAAACATGATTTATACAACGAAATTAAATAAAATATTATTCACTTCTTTTTAGTTTACAGCATAAAAAATGGTGGCATATTCCTACCAGCGACAGTGCATCCTACGATATTGTAAGCATTGATAATAAAGACTGATAATATTTTTGAAACAATATTTAGGTCACCCACCCTGATCTCACATGACCATAGGTCAGGATTTGGCCAAAATAGACATCATGTTTCAGTTGAAAATCAGCAATGAGCACAACTGGACAGGTAGGCTACCACCATGACACCAACGTGAGTCCACATAATGTCGTGTGCCTTTCAATATTTTGGTGAAGTGGGGCAAGCTGCAGAGCAACAGTAGATGCATACAATGGGTTACATTCAGGTTTTTACCAGGCACATCTTCCAACAATACCGGGCAACTGTCATCAGCTTGGAGAGGGGTCAGAATGCTGCCTCCAGAGAGCATGAATCGAAAGCGGGCTGACTCTAATCGTCAGGAGCTGTTTCTCACTTGATATGCCATGGAAATGCCTCCAGGCCGAAAACTGCGGAGCTGCGCAGCCAAGTAACACGCCCGGCAAAGGCCCGTCTCGTGACCTTTATTCAGTCGAAGCTGCAGCCTGTAGAGTACAACACTTTTTTTTCCCCATTTCCAAATCGCATCAAGGAATAGCGTTCCGCTCCTTCAAACCCACCTACTTAGGACATCTTGCGTACTCGGAAACAAATACATATTCCAGGAAAGGTCCAGTGCCCCCTGCTCTACAAGGAAAACATTTAAAATCACTTTTTAGGACATTTTTCCAATAATAGTCAAGAGAATCGTTAAGATGTAAAAAAAATACATATTAAGGACAAGTTTAAATATTTCAAGCTAAAGTCTTTCAAGTTTACTTGCAAATGCCCTTAGCTCTTTTTAGAAGTTCACACAACTTAAATAGGTTAATGCTATTTAAGCCTCCTAACGTGCTGAGTTTCCATTTTTATTTAAATTTTCCCTGGTGGGATTTTGCTCAGTAGTTTCATGCTTCTAGCTTTTCAAAACTGCCTTTGGTGGTAAAATTGTAATTAGTTGCCATACCTCGACCTCTCTTAAAACCTCGATGTACAATTGTAATTAGTGTTAATACTTCTGTTGATCCCTAAACCTCTGTAATTAGTGTCATTGCTTCTGTCGATCCCTGGACCTCTAATCTCTCCTTATTATTCAACTAACTTATTTACACTGCCCCTTCCCACCAGCCCCACCACATTGCATCTATAGAGCATTTGCAGAAGACTGCTCTTAAAATTAATTTGAAAGTCACACACACAGATGCACACCAAAAAGGACACACCCTAAAGGTTAGGTGCACCTTCACAAAGAACATCAAGTTGTATTTGCCACAAGACTAGGGCCCTTATTCAAAACCTCACACAATTCTGTCTACAACAGTGAGAAGTAAAATTGGGACAACCCTCAGCCTCACTTACTCAAAGAACATCACACTGTTTTTATCCCAGCTAAATGAGCTTATTAAACAAGAATTGGGACCCTGAATGATTTTTTAGCTTGCGCTCAGGTTTTAGCAAGAGCTCTGCTTACAAACCACATTGAGCCCACCCACTCACACTAGGTGCAGTGGGTGAGGATCCAATGATGAAGCATGCCACTGGTGGTACTAGTGGGTGAGGATCCTACTAATATAGTCATGTGATGCAAGGGTTGTGCTGCTTCACCTGGATGCAGATCCCCTTCCACTTTGATGTATATTGAGACCAGTTAATTTTACATCTTGAATTGTGAGGAGTTCATCAGTTGTAAGGCTTTCCCTCTTCTGTGTACTGATTACAACTGGAGATACCAATTTAGCAGGGTGGGGTATTTACTAAGACCGTCATTTTACAAGAACTGACTCATCGCTGCATTGCATGAGAAATGCGTCAAAATGATTTGCGATTCATGGTCATTAGGTCTCGCCTGACCCAGCGCATGCGCTGGTCTGGCGAGACTTATTGAGAGGGCTCCAAAAAGTGCTACCAGGCCAGCCTAGAGCTACAGTGCATGTGTGCAGGCGCGCGCGCGCGCCGCGATTACTTTCACTTTCGCTTTGATGTTTGATCGTGATCCCGTTCACGATCACTTTAACTTTCGCGGCCGCAGGGCTGCTTTGCATAGCCAATAGGTCTCGCTTTTGGGACCTTCTAAGTATTTAGTTATGCAACTGTTGCATGGCTAAACACTTATGAGGTCCCAAAGGCGGGATCTATTGGCTATGCCAAAGCTTGTTTTTAAATGCAACAGATGCGCCATATTTACAGTATGGTGTACTGACACATAAGGATTAGGCACCGTAAAAAAAAATAGCCACGGTGCCTGTGTGATGTCGTAGCAGAAATTGACACAGAGGCAGCAAAACTGAAATAAGGCTACCACCCTAGCATCATTTTTCAATGTGTCACGTGTAAAAAAAGTTTAAAAAAATTAAGTTGTGGAAAAAACATCGGCACACTTCACAGAAGGCAGCCATTGAGCAGGGAGAACTGGGCAGCAACCAGGACAGCAACCCCAATAACCCCAACCCCAGCTTGAATGTACAGGCAGACTCACAGGGAAGAGGACGTGCAACTTCAGTGAGGAGGAGAATGAAATCTTGATCACTAAGGTGACAGAGCACCAACATCAGCTCTTTGTCACCTCAAAATGTCCATTAGGAAAGAAAGAGGTCATGCAGTCCATAGTGGACAAGATCAACAGCGTGGGGCAAGCCAAAAGGACAGTGACCAACTGCAAGAAACGCTGGCATGACTGTAAGCGCAGGACGAAACTGGCCTACCAAATATATATTTTTCTGTGCAGGATCTGCTTCATATTGTAATATGATAGAAGATTACTTCAGCGAAACACAACATTTTCTATCTATTAATAGTGGGCCAGCAACATTGTAATAGTCTTATGTGCACTGTCTTGTGTTTTCTCCCTTTTTAAATTGATTTGTGTTCCTGTACATAATTTTGTATTATTATATTATTTTTTGTGCTGCATTGAAGAGTGGGGTTTGGTTTTTCTAAAATCGATATTTTGCACTGTGATGCCTCCATTTTTTAATATGGCATATTTTTAAATGTGTGGAAATAGCTTCACATTATTCCACGTGAGTTGTTCTTAACAAAGAGTTGCTGTACGTTACCCTTTGCTAATAAAAAATCTGCGCAAATTGAATGTGGATGTAGTTACGATTTATGAGCGTAGACCTCTGGGGTGAGAGAAGAGTGTTGCTAGGTGGTGGAAGGACCCATGTATGAGTGATTGGTTTTCTCAAGGGGAGATTGTTTTTAATGTTAACAACCTGAAGGGAGCCATGTAGACCAGAGGTGGAACCCTGACACAACAGGAGGAGCTGTATGCCTTGGAGGAGCGGGTGGCAGCTGTCATCCCAGAGAAGCTTGTGGGAGGATCCCTGTGACACGACATGGCAGCCCACGAGGAACATGTTGGGCAGTACTGCTAGCTAGGTCTCAGTACTCCACTGTGCTGTGTACAGAACAAAGGGCAGGAATCTGGGTCATGTTCTGCTAAACATCACATACGTGTAAGTCACTCTGCCCAGTCACATGTGGCACAACTCAGTCCACCTCTCTCATGTTTATCCCTTCCATGTGTGTGTTTAGCAGCACCAGTCCAGGTTCACTTTTGTATACTGGAACATGTAATGCTATGTATAACATGAGTCACTAGAGGTACAAGTCTCACAATACAAAGCAAAGCACATGGTGCCTCATGTACAAGAGGGCTGCGCTGCTGGAGAATCACGTTTTATAATGCTCTGGTGGTGCAGGCCTTCCAATCCTATCTATGAGGTGACACAAAGCACCCGGTGTGGCTTTGCATGGTTTCATCGATATGAAGTAAGGCAAGCTAGCGCAAAGTGCTGCCTTGCCTTATCTCCATGTCAAGGAAGCATTCCATGGGCGCTGTGGTGGAATTTCTCAAGCAACACTCATGGGCTTTGACACATTCCTGATTCAGATTCAGATTCAGAAAAACTTTATTCGATTGTAAGAAACAATCATAAAAGTATACAGAGAAAAACATGAAAACATTAAATCATAAAACTTCAATTAAAAATTACATAGTACCCAAGGATTTGCAGGAAAATACATTATAAAATCATACTTTTCCTGATGAGTATCACTTTTTTCAGATACAGGGTAAGTGTTGCAACACAAAGATGGTTATCCAGGCGTTGAATATCATACATTGCACGGCGACATTGCCGATGCCCAATCTCCCTTAAAAACGACAATAAAATGGTACGCCTAACTTGATAATAAAATATACAAAACAATACAACATGCATAGTACTTTGGGGAGAGATTTCATCACAAGGGCAGGGAGACAATTCATGAGACCAATCATTGATTGTTGGGAAACTGAGCAATCTATGAAAAAGTCCAAATCTGAAACGGGATAATAAAAATCTATCATAATTACCCGGGACATGGATCAAGTAAGGTTGAATATTAAAAGATGTTAAAATTAATTGATGTTGTAAAACAGTGGGTTTTAAGACCTCCACAGCACATCTTGTTGATTCTAAAAATACCAAGCCCTCTTTTTTAAGATCTTTCCGTGAAATTGCTGAGATAGTAAGAGGATTTAGAAAATAATCCAACTTGCCCATATCGGTCAAAAACTTTCGTACATAACTCAGCCATGGTATCCTCATATGTCCATCTAACCTTAAGACATCTGACAATATATCTCTATTAAGCTTAGGTTCTTCTTTTGACCACACCCTGTGCCATAATAGCACAGGTTCTAGCTTAATAAGGTCCGATATAAAAGAGAGTCCCAATTCTGTATGACAATTATAGTTACAGGAACTCTTAGGGACCACAAGGATAAACTTCAGGAAAGAGTTCTCAACTACCTGGAGCGGGATAGGATCCACAAACCCCCATATCCCGCTACCATACATAGCACCAGATACGCATTTAGCTTTATAAATTTTAATTAACTCTGCGGGTGGTCTGGTGCCTAATTTCCTCGAGAAGGACCTAAGGGCAGCGGTCGAGCGAATCATCGCCTGTTTTTTTGCTACCATTGCCTCACCCCATACGTCCTCCTGGGTAAACAGAATGCCTAGGTAGGAGAATTGTTTCGTTAGAACCAACCGCTGGCCTTCAATAAAAATGGGCTTCTTAATTTTTACATTTCTGCCACAGTGCATGATGAAAGTTTTTGCAATGTTAACTTTTAAGCCCAATTCTTTCATAAAGAGGGCAAAACTAGCGACCACGCGCTGTAGTCCCATTTGAGTACGGGACATCAATACTGCATCGTTCGCGTACATTAATAACGGAATTGGGCGGCCAGCTACATGTGGGGGATCAAAACTGTTATTGCACAAGGCTTTCTCCAGACCATTTATGTACAAATTAAAAAGGAATGGGGCCAGGACACAACCTTGCCTAACCCCACTCCTGATTGGGATTTTACCAGTGCATTCCCCCTTATGACCATAGCGTACGCACGCAAATGCTTCACTATAAAAACATTTAAGAAAATAAATAATATTTTCATCAACCCCAATTTGTTCCAGTAACATCCATAGTTTGGAATGAATCACACAATCAAAAGCGGCTGAGAGGTCAACAAAAGCCACAAACAAATTCTCCCTCTTAGCCCTAGTGTATTTCCCAGTCAGCATCAGAAAGTTTAGGCCTTGTTCCACTTTTCCTAGGCCAGTGCGGAAGCCATATTGTAAGTCGGATAAAATAGAGTTATCCTCAGCCCACAAGAGTAGTCGGTCCAGGATTATTCGTCCAGCTACTTTTGTAAACAAATCTAAAAGGGAAATGGGTCTATAACAGCCCGGGTCATGTCTATCCCCTTTTTTGTATATTGGGACAATTATGGACTCCACCCAAGTGGGCAAGAATTTTGACGCACAACTGGCGTTTAGCACCTGGACCAGAAGGGGGGCCCACAGAGGCATAATTGCCTTAAATACATCTATGGGTACACCGTCTGGGCGGGGGGCCTTCCCACCCTTACGTGCATGTATCGCCTTTTCAACCTCTGGCAAGGAAAACTGCATATTTCTCAGAGATGAGTAGTCAGAGGGATTGCAAGAGGGGGAAGGCGTTCTGTCTCCCTCGTACACTTTAGAAAAGTGGTCAATCCACTCGGCCACATTCCTGATTTAAAATGATCTGTACACCTGGGAATGAATAAAAAATATTGGCCTCTCCAGGAGAGACGTAAAGAGGAGAAATAACTTTATATCTCCTATTTTTGTCCTCGTTCTGTGTGCTGCATTCTGCAGCACACAAAGAAATAGGAAACGCCTCCATGGATTGTTTTTATGTGGGAAAGTGCCCTTTCCAGCACAAAAACAATTCTGCCAACAATGCAGACACCCTTGCACCATGGCACCAGAGTACCTGTGTTGGCACAAGGCACCAATTTGTGTGGCGCTGAAGGCAGAAAGGACAGAAATGCACTGTATATCATCAATACTGCACAGTCTGCCCTTTCCTTTTGACTCAGGGCAGTACAGCTAAGTGACTTGCTGCACTGCCCTGCATCCAAAACATTTAAAGGAGGCCTGGAACGGAACAGCATATTATGATTAAACATCAACCCCTATCTAGTGAATGAGGGCAGTTTTTAACAAACCTCATGTTTTTCTCATAATGTTCTGAATAAACAGGTGATACCCTTGGTCACCTATCTCACCCTCCTTTTCCCCGTTTTGTGATTGGCCCCTCACCCACTTAACCCTTAATACACATTTGCACCCATTAGAAACATAAACTACACCGACACACAAATTACCTAAACATTAAAACCTTAACAAGTGTATGTTTGTGTGTATTTTGTTCCTGTTTTTTTATAGAACATACTAAACATTAACGCCCCACCCACTTAACAACATATCCCACCCATATCCCCAAATAACAACACAGAAATATTAAAATTTATAAAAACACTGAAACTAACCTACCCTATCATTAAGCTAAAACCTACCGTAACCTTTGGTAAAACTATATACACTATAAAAAATATGTAAAATTACTTGGAAGGGGCAGAACATTGGAGGGAGGGCCTACATCTGCTCAGCAATTTTGTCCACTGAATGATGTAGTGTTCTCACCATCCGCATCAATTTTGCCACCGGAGGTTCAAGCCCTGCCAGCCTCAATGTAATGTCTGAATTGTTCTTCAGGGCTTTCCTCTCAAAGTCCGTAGGCTGAGCAGTAGTGGTGGTGCTGTGGTGGGTCCTGCTACTGCACCAGGATCAGACGCATGGGAGAGATCGACTTCAGGCCTGGTGCTTGCCCTCTCCTGTGCTTTCTGGGCCTGAAATGATGACTTCTAGGCCACTTCTGCCCTTGACTTTTTGTACTGTCTCCCTATTCTCTTGAAGGTATTGGCCACGTGCCTGATGTGGTGGTACATCTCCAATCTGAGGGAGTACTGGTGTTTCTGCTCAGGGACCATGTTGTCTGTTGGAGTGGAAGCACATATGTATCAGACCAAGCTGAAATTGTTGAGGTTTTCATCAATTTCTTGCACATATGTATCAGACCAAGCTGAAATTGTTGAGGTTTTCATCAATTTCTTGCATGAATTACAAGTAGCTGTACGAATGGAATGTCCAGCCAAATATAAGACATCTATGGAATAAATAATGACCAAACGTCACAAGAAGCATGTACTTCTCCTAACGTTAAAATACAAAACTACTCAGGTCTTGCCCTTAAAGGTGCAGGAAATGGCAGCGTCTAGCCTAATAAACATTGACCCATATGCATATTAAGACAGATTCTGCACAATGATGTTGTGTACACATGGAATGGTACACATGGTCCATCTAGGTACTCCCTGGGGATAGTCAAGCAGCATGCAAGAGATTAAAATCAATGGTATAACACCTATGTGAAATTAGTAATGTTCAGCACATACACGTATTGTGCCTTAGTAGTGCATCACTTTTATGGCAGATTCACAAGGCCACACAGATTGCAGCATACATTGACACTGTGCCAAGTAGTTGAGACATAGAGTGTGGCTAGCTACCTCCAAATCAGCAAACCTGTTGGACATTTCTCCAAGGATGACACATGGATATACCCAGAACTCTTTAGCCGAGTCTACATAATTGAAACCTACCAATGACATGTGAGCATTCACATATCCAAGAGTGTGTCCATAAATTTCTTTACGGATTGTTGCCTTGATGCACATCAACTCATACTTAATCCATGTTATGATTGTGTGCCTGCATGCTCTAGATCTCACATGTATGAGTATAATGTGCTGGATCTTGGAGGTAACTGGTGAAATTGGTTCAATGGTGACATTCCATGGGGGAGACATTATGGATAATAGCACCAGTAGGTGGACTGTGAAATGGCCTGTATGATGACGACACAGCGCATATGCCTGTGGTTCTTAACTCATTGGTCTTATTTCTCACAAAACTCTAGAAAGGTTTAGACAGGTGTCGATTACAGGGCATTGGATATATGGGGTAGTAGTCAGGCATGTAACAGCATTGGCATGTGTGGACTGGTGACATGTCCCACATCCACTCATACCTAGTCAGTCCACACTGGTGTGGGATTCATTACAGCCTGTATGGACCTGCCATATAAAAAGTACCAGACATTTCTGTTTGTACACCTGCAGCAGCAATGTGCAGCAGATAGGCAGACAGAAGTTCATCCCTCCTATTCCATGTTCACATTGAGTTTCATCACAACTTTCTTTGTACCACAATGCCATTTTGGCAATATCTCCTCTGTCATTCATCTCACATGTCACTGTTATACACCACTCTGAGGGATGTGATGGTACCCTTGATGCGGGATGACAGTGACCACATATATGATCAATGTGGGCTAATGAGTGAACTCAAGTAAGTCGTTGTCATTGACAATGGACGTATGCACTCACTGCAACAAATGGGTATGTGTAACTTTCCCACTGGTTATGCTCTCATGAATGACACATGTTATCTATGCCACCTCACAAATACATACGCAGCATCTATACTGGGATGGAATCATGTTTGGATGTGCCAAGCCTGCTCACATGCTCACTCAAGTACATTGGAGTCCAAATTGTGGCTAGATTCTGTACTACAGGTGCATGTATTGATCACAAAACAATTTGCTGTTTGAGTGGCATGAATGTCTGACATGCCTTAAGTCATTTAGACTGTATCAATGTTGGTAGGGTGAAGACAGTAATCTGCATGCATGTGCATGGTATGACATGAAAATACAATAGGAGGATACATATGTGGTAAAATGTCCACTGTCCCCGTCAACATTAGTTGTGCTGTTGACAATTTGAAATATGGTCTGGGATATGTTCCAGCCAACCACACCTGTGTCCTGCTCAAATTTGGACTCAGGCAAACATACTGTGTCAGGGAAACCAAAGCCTATCCCATGCAACATTTGTGTAACATATTTGAGGTAATATGTTGGCACTTTTTGTCCATTGCATAGGTGAGAGACATTAGAACTAATGACCATCAGTTGGTTTTGTGGCAGATGATGGTACATGTGTCATAAGCATCCACACCATAACTGCCACAACAGTAGCACAGCATATTATGAGTTATAAAACATGTGGGCCTGCATACATTGGAAGTAGATTGAAAATGGATCCACATAGCAATCTGGCCCTGACAATTGCAAATGCAACTTTGTCCTACTTCTATTTTGAATACATGTTGGACTTGGCCTTTTTTGCCGGGTCATCCCTGAACTTTTTGCCTTCCTCCTATATTTTTTCTGACCTGTTGTTGGCTGTTTTATGACTCTGGGCACTTTACCACTGCTGACCAGTGCTAAAGTGCATATGGTCTCCCTATTGTAAATTGATGTATGGATTAGTGAGTCCATGATTGGCTGATTTGGTTTACTTGTCAGACCCAAGTACCATGCACCAGGAGTGCCCAGGGCTTGTAAATCCAAATGCTGCTGGTGGGCTTACAGCACTGGTTGTGCCACCCATAAAAGCAGCCTGTAAAAGTGTGTCTAAGGCCTGCCATTGCAGAGCCTGCGTGCAGTCTGGTACTGTCATGCTGCCTGGGCAAGTGCACCCACTTGCCAGTCCCTAAACCTTCCCTTTTCTTCATATTAGACACCCCTATGGTAGGCCCAATGGCAGGGTGCATTGTAAGTATAAGGTAGGACATGCTCTGGTGTGTGGCATGTTCTAATAGTGAATTACAGCCATTTTCGTTTTTCACTATTGCAAGACTATCTGTTCTCCATAGGCCAGAATGGGCAGTTTGATTATTACATCATATAATCCTAACTGATTCAGGGAACATGGTAGAAATTCGAATTTAGCATGCCTGAACTCAGAATGATAAAATACATCTTTTAGTGAAGTTGGTTTTAACGTTCCTTGTTTGAAAATACCACTTTTAGAAAGTAGATATTTTCTTGTCTAACCATCCAAACCTGCCTCTGCTAGGTTGTGTATTCCTTGTCTGGAGTTTGAGTGACAGGGGCTGGGGAATACCAGGGGGCTGGGGAATTCCCGGAGGCAGGGTGAGTTAGCACAGGGCTGAATAGAGCTATCTGCATGTGGATGGGTGGGAGGAGTTGCACCTGGGACCTGAATAGGGCTGTGCTTTCCCTCCACAATGCTGGCGCCACCTCCTGTGGTGCGTCTGATCGCCCTGGCTCACACTGTCAAAGGAAAGAAGGAGTCTTGTCAACAAAGTGCTCCAGGACTGACCAGAACTGGTTTGAACTAAGCAAAGGCCTCTCTGCCTTCAGAGAACAAAGAGAAACTGTGTATAAAAAGGGTGACCCAGACCCCAAATCTTTAGTTCACTTTGGGAAACAAGACGAAACATTTGCTGAGGAGTGGAACCACAAGAAACTGAGGAGAGACTATCCCTAAGCTGAAGTGCTGCTTGGGGGATTGGCCTGCAGTGGTTGCCTGACTGCCAAAGAAAGGAGAAAGGACTTTGTGTGCACTTTATTCAACTTGTGAAGGATCTCCAAGGGCTTAGAAAAGTGCTTGCCTCTTGCTGAAGTCTCAGGTCCAACAGACTTCACCCACCAGCTCCCCAAGAGTTCTTTTTAAGTGCCTGCAGTTGTGCTGGACTTTTTGAGGACTTGCGTGTCTCAAGGAGCTGGAAGCACGACTCAAGAACAGGAGAGATGTGGTACAGATTGCCTGTACGATCTGAACAATGTTATACCGGGAGAGAATAATGATGCCAACAACACCCTTAAAGTGCACAATTATCGTTCAAGATGGAATCCCAGTTTGGTAGCAGATAGCAGTTGTCAAATGAAACGGAATTAGCAAAAGTGTCATAATGAGGTCTTGGGTGCCTATATGAATTACTTACAGGGATTGATTGTCAAAGTATTTCCCCTTAAATGCAAATCACTGTCATTGCTCGGGGAGGTTGGATATGGGTCTTCTATTGTCCAAAATTTGCTATATTAACAGATTTGCAGTACGGCAATTCCAGCGCTTCCGGTTGTTTTGCAAGACAGTGTCAAAGTTTGACATTTATGAAAATGTGAAGGAGAGCTATTATTTTTCCGTGTACAGGAGAAGTATTCCTCCTTTTCTAAATAGATAAACCAGGCCCTCTGTAAAAGGGATCATATTAGGATGGTATAAAAGACAGTGGTATCGAATCTGCTGAATTTTCAAGCAGCACATTCTGCAGGCAAGGTATTGATTTTGATTAAGGCTTCAGTTCAAATGTATTAATTGGAACAGTACATGTTGTCACAGCTTTTGAAATGTTTGTCTTGGCACAAACATCAATAGCGCATGATGTTTTGACAGAATTTACTAACATGAGAGACACCAGTTTGAGCATATTAACTCTGACAGATGGACTTGTTTTTCCAAAGAACATGCTGCTGATTTTAGATGTTTCAATGTAATACCACCGGCATTTCTTTTTATTTCTTTTATGTGTGACCTTTACTCAAATAGTATTCAATTTGGCATTGTGGAATGTTTTTCAGGTTTATATTTTGTGCTTCACTATTGACAATTGATATGCCTTTAACACACAAGGTTTTAAACATATAGACTGAATTAACATAATTGCATTTGGAACAAATTTCCTATGATGTGTAGAACTGTGTTTTTTAATATGATTTAATTATGCCACATTTTCATGTAAAACGCTATTTTAGACAAGATGGATCCTATCTTGATCACTCACTCCTGCTTACCCCCTTGCACACATCTTCGCCCAACAGGCTTACTGTAATGCTCAGTGTCCAAAGGGATCTGAGAATTGCACTGGCTGCCCGTCCAGGCAAGGGTACAATTCAAGTCCTTATGCATCATCCACAAGACCCTTTACAGGACTGGACCTGTATATTTCAACAATCGAATCAGATGGCACATTACTCAGTGCTGCCTTAGATCATCGACTGCCTTGTTGTTGGTCATTACCAGGGTGAAGACTGTAAAGTGGGGTGGAAGAAGTTTCTTCCACCTGGCCCCTACACTTTGGAATACTCTGCCTTTGAACCTAAGATGCCAAACAAACAGACAACTGTTCAGAAAGGCGCTCAAAACCTGGCTGTTCGCACCCAACTCCTAATCTCATGTTACCCCCTCTGTCTAGGATATAACAGCTCTCGCGCTAAGATGCCTTGGCATACACGCACTTTATAAAAAACCCTATTTCATTTCATTTAATTCAAGGTGCAGTTTTTGCCATGCTAGTGTAGAACTTTCTATGGTGCAAATGAAATATTGTAACACGCATTTATCTAATTTGTTCTTTCACAGGATCTGTTCACTGAAAGAAAGATTTATTGTTAAGTGTTTCATATTTGTTCAAACATCTCCTAAGGACATTAACATAGAGGATGCTGAATAACTTTAGGAGAATTGCAACAGTGCTTAAGTGGTAAGACAGTGGTTCTTAAAATGTGGTCCGAGTACCCTGGAGTTCCACGAAGCCTACTTAGGGGGTCTGCAACTGCTTAGAAAATTTGTTTTGTAATTGTGAAGGTATTTGAAATTGGAAGCTAAATTGAGGTTTGTATCCTCTGATTGATTTTTGGGAGCAGTGCAAGAGCATCAAACAGAAAATAGTATGGAAGTTGAGTGGACTCAATTAAAGTTAGGAAAGCTCCAAATTCCCAATTAAAATTAAAATTTAGATTTTATAAAATGTGTTTGTAAATTAAATTCAACTTTTTATCATTTGTATTTGTTTGATGAATGCTTATTTCTGTTTTTTGTGTGTATTGTTTTGTGTTTCAAATAATAGAAAATGCTTAGGCCGGGGTCCCTGGCTTACAGGAATGACTCACTGTGGTCCCCAAATTCCAATATTAATTCAGTGGGGATCCCTGGGTTCCAGTAATGATTATAAGTGGGGGTCCACAGAAGTCAAAAAGTTAGCAACCACTGTGTTAAGGCAACGGCCTCCATTATTTTTGTGTTCTGATTTGCTAAAGAATTTATTCTTTTGCTCACACCAGACTGAGCTTTCAGAATTACTAATTTTCTATACAAGAATTGTGTATAAGAAGCCCTTGATTTTGGGGGGACCAATAAGACTTTCCTCTTCTACTAGGGATGCTGTCCAACCATTTTCTGAGTTTTCTGCCCATTTTTGACTTAGAACAGCTTCTTATTTTACATACTCTGTATAACTTTGTATCTGAGAACCTTCATGACGTTTAACTCTGTGCTACTTTTATTTTTAAACATTTTACTTTTCATTGATCTAGAACTCAGATATTAAGTAAATCCCTTTACCTAACAAGCTGCTTTACTCTGCTAATTAGATTTTCTGGGAGGAGCCTTAATGCAGGGACACATTGCCTTACCTCATTGAGGTTTAACATTGTCTTTGATCCGGTAAACTGTGGGAGAACTGAATGAGGTACATTTTGGGATGTCCAGATTTTTTGGTACAGTTCTTGCTGCCAAAATATTTAGTAGAAGAAGATAGTTACATGTTATAGAGCACCTCATTTTTCCAAGATGTTCCTTCTATGTTTCCTTCTACCCCTTATGCTTGGTCCTGGGAGATAGTGGATTTTCCAGTGGCGTTCCCTTTGTCAAGGTTTTCATGGGAGGTCTGACTTGCACCACTGTTCCGGAATGATTTGGATTGAGAATATGAATAAGGCAGAATGATTTTGTGAGGTGTTTAGGTTTTGAGGTGTCTATGGTGTGTGTAGAAGTTTCAGTTTGTGAAATGGATGTCTATGGATTTGTGATTCAAATTATACATGGATTATATGTCAATTATTTGATTATGCCATGATGATTTTAGGCTCAATTGGTGGCTTGATCACTGTTGCTTTGATGCATTATTCATGTTTGGATTTCTTGTTCTATAAAGATTTGTTTTATTACTGATCGGTTTGCTCATCGGATTCATCAAAATCCAACATCTCAAGATATTGTGGTTTATCTCTCTGGATAAGGCAGTGTGTAGTGTGAGACGCCACATGCACACCGATAGAGGTTTATGAAATAACACGTTTTCCTTTTCAGTGTTGCATGCACTGTTGCCTCTATAATGCACACCTAGGCGGCCACGCAAATGGCTATTTATTGGTGTGCAGGGTGCCCTCCAGAGCAGGCATTACAAAGGGCCCTTCTGCTTATCAACAGGAGTGCTCTTTATGGGCATCATCATCTGAAAAATAACAAAAGACACAGGCACAAGCCATAAAAAGAACAACATAAGGTAGGGGTAGCAGGCTCTCTTTAGTTAAAGCACAGCAGAATGGATCAAATTTGACCTTTGAATGAAGTTTACTGTGGGTTGTGACTGTTGTGGTATAAGCGAATAAGCACAGCACTTCATCTCAAAAGTATAAACACATTACAAAGACGGAGAGTTTTTGTTTTTCACCATAGACTATATTCTGTTTCTGCCTTTCTACATTTTATAGTTTACATAAATTCCTTTCATTTTAGCCAAACCAGTGCTTCCCAAACTTTTGATTTATGGTGGCATGTCCAAGCTATAAATAGAGATACCTTTAAATTCTGTATTTATTTTATCAAGTTTGCTGCCTGCTTCAAACACATAGGTCAAATGTCAGGCTATGTCTTCTGCTGCTCATGTTTTTATTTTTTTAACACAACTGGTGGTTGTAAACTCCTCTCAGTTAGCAGTTGGAGAAAGAAAAGTAAATCAAATTGTGGGCCAATCTTGCTCAGTTATATGAACTGTGAACAAAGGCAAGGCTATAGGATATCAGTGGTTCATAGCACATACCAAAACGTAAATACCTGTAAATAAACTGCATAAATTCAACAGTTAGAAAAGCGAAAATGAATCACTTTTCTGTGTAATTCTGAAGTGTGATTGAAATAAAGATTTTAATAGAATAAGAACAACTCATGACCATTAACTTGATGCTGCACAAAAATTAAATATTTACTGAAACACAATTTTTACACATAATCATTTGGGGTTTAAAACTGTACGTCTGTGTAAATTTAGTGACCGTCTCAATAGAAATGTGCTCTTTGTAAATGACAGTGCACTAACACACCATGATTTAGTTACATTAAAAAATTACCCGCCTCATTTTCATTAAAGCCAGATGAGCCACAAGCGTTTGTCATACTAAAAAGTGGGTTGTGGTTCTAAAAATGTTGGGAAACACTGCACTAGACACAAGTGATGGCAATAAAATTACATCAAAAAGTACATTTGCTAAAGATCTTGGTACGGATGTATGTAGCACTGGTTGCAAAGTGCTGGTTGTTCTTTGTGACCAGTATTTTTGCAACCAGTGTGGTATTTTGGTAGTCCACCTATGTACTAATAGGTCTGTTTGCAAAATACCAAATTGGAGTGGGTCGCAATTCGACATACCTCAACAATACAAATAAGGTTGGTCACAAAATATGACCTACTATGATTCTCAGCCATCACAGTGATAGTGGCCTGCTGAGCTTAGCAAAATATCAGTCTGTGGTTGATTGTAAATTAAGCAACCATTTAAAAAAAAAGAAAAAAGACACAATCGATTTTCCTTAACAGAAAGTGGGATTTGTTTAAAAAAAAGAAAAGAAAAGTTTACGTAATATTTTTTCAGTAGTAGGGATAGGACCACTGCGTGCTCTAAAAAAAAAGGTTTGGTCAACAAAGGGCAAGGGGTTATTGCGACATTTGTGTAGCCAGCAAAATATTAATGTTTGGCAACCTGATTTTGGTCACAAAACATTATTGCACCCAATTCCAAATTAGTATTTGAAGGAATGTCCTAAACACACCACTTACCAATACCCATTTCGTATTTTGTGGCAAACACAAATTGCGATTCAGAACCATGTTACTGTTTTGCAGTTTGGGTTTGTAACATACCAAAAGGCATTTTTAAGGTTTCAAACAGCCGGATATTGTGAATCATACATTTTGTGAACACAAATTGTTTTTACATACTTGGTCCTTTTTCTTGTTAGCTCTTCCTGGCTTCAATGACCACTGTTTTCAATTCCTGTAGATCCCATTAATATACTGAATGCTGGATTTTCATAAGAAATACTGTGAAGTCTAGAAGTTGTGGTGTTGGTTTACTTGGGGAGAGCCATTTGAGCTAAGACTCCTAGAAAAAAATTTCTTTCATCAATTTTATGTAAGGAAAAACCTGGCCCAAGGGCCTTGGAGCGCATTATATGAGCACCAAATAGTTTCCCCCTTTTTTAGGTCTTGCCTAAGACAGCTCGTGCAAGATCTTTTGTTTTATACACAGTGGGCATGGAGGCCACCTATTTCTCGCTATTGGTTGGCTTCACTCTCACACTCATTTGCTTACATCTTATTGGTCAGCTGCCGTAGGGTTCCTTTCTCTTAGAGTTATCGTCCCCCCTCTGGAGAGTATTGATGCATTGCTTGTTCCTTACACTGCTCATTTTTATTAGGTGCTACTTTTTTCTTTATGTTTAAACACACTACACACTACCATAGAGTTTCTTTATTATCTGCTCTCTCATGTACTTCACCCCTCTCCTGCTGTCTGTGTTGTTGCTTGCCCTCTCCTGTCTATTGTACATATTATAGCTTCCTCTCTCCCACCTTCCTCCGACTGTCTTTGTTGTTGCTTGCTCCCTCCCACTTTCTGTGCTGTTAATTCCCCCTCTGAATTTTTCCCCCCTGTCTGTGTTGTAGCCCCACCTGGATTCCGTATTGTTCCTTGCTACTCCTGCTGTCTATGTTGTTGCTTCCCCCAACTGCTGTCTGTGTTTTGGCCTGCCCCCATCCACTGTCAGTGTTCTTGCTAGTTAAATCTTATCTCTCTATCAATGTTGCCTGCTCCACCTGCTGCACCAAAAGGGATATGATGCTGCCAACGGTGGCTGCGTCATGGCACTTATTTAAGAAAACATTTAAGCCGTGCACCCTCTTTCCCATTTTGTCTAAAAATTAAAGAGAGGAATTGCCTTTGATCCTTTTTAGAGGTAGCATGCTATGCTCACTCACATAGTGATTCTTGCAATGACTCAGTTGCACACACAGCTCAGAAAAGTGTGTACACAGACACTGCATTGCCGCACAGCAAAAAACAAAATCAGAAGGAACATTGGCTGCATGTCTTATTCGGGTTGGGGCATTTTGAGCCAAAAAACACAGGAGTAATTGTATTAGCCAGGGTAGCCACTGGACAGGGGTCTGCCTAGTGTGAATTGTAGTGATACAGTGAAAGATGCCGTTCTTGTCATTCTTATTACTATGTTTTGCAAGACCTATATTACCTTAACTTGCTGATTTCCTTCCTATTTAGGTTGAGGAGACAAGGTTTCTTTTGTTTTATTTAGCAGATTTGTTGAGAAAGGTTTTGAAATGTTTTGCTCATTCAAGGAGAAGTCTCAATATGATTGGCTAGTCAGCCAGGGAGCCAAGCTGAGATTTGTGACATGTCACCACAAAGCTTTTCTTAAATTGGTTGGGCGCTGAACTGTGATGGGTTGTCCTTTGAGAAAGCCGCACTGGAATAGTTGCTGTTCCCTAGTTTGCTTCATGGGATTTGTAGATCGTTTTAAGCAAAAATAATGGCACAAATATTGGCTGTTAAAGCTTAAGGTGTCTAGTTTACCTTATACTGAGTGCCAGAAATTACCTACTGAGGGAATTCCTACATCTGAAATGATGACAAACATCCTGTTCTATACGTGCATCTGGATTTCTGAATGGCATGACTATACTGTTTCTGATAAATGCTTACAATTTCCTTTAGAAGGTTTGTTTACCATTAGAAAATTAGATTTCCTGAGACAAATCATGAATGACAGAAAGTCGTTACCAGCCAGGCCAAAAAAGAGCCTCCACAATATGTCTGCTGGCCGGTATATCAATCCATCTTTAATCTGCTTATTCTGCCAGCGTGGCATCTGTCTTACTGGAGGAGATGTGTCCCTGAGGGGCAGGACTATTGGAGTGCCGTTTTCTGGGCCCTGCTGGAGAAAATGGCAAGAGGTGCACCTGAGACTTGCGGCATGGCCTAGCAAAAAATATCGAAGGCCCGATTTGCAGGAGAAACTAGCTGCGATGGCCCCCGAGTATGTTGACTCTCAACCATGACAGATTTACTCCTACGCCTGCAAGATGAGGCACTGCAGGTGGCTGAAGGCAAAGACAGGGTTCAAGACACTTCCTGGAAGGGGCAGGCTTTTTTCCTTGGGTCTGGAAGAGCCCAAAGCGGCTGGGGCCGGTGACCAACGGGTGGTGGATGGGCTTGGAGCCTAGCCCTATGAATTTGCTGTTCAGAAGACATAAGCGGGCACTAGGTTGGGGGGAGATGGCCCAGACCGGCACTTGCAGAGTAAGGTCCTCCTGCCTCTCGGGGAGTGCGGCCAATCAGCAGAACTGTAGCCCATAGGAGGTGTGCTGGCAGGTGGAGATTGAGTGGAGGTGTGGTCTACTCAGGCCCCCAGGTGACCCGGGGGCGAGGGCGGACTGCTCGAGAATAACTGGTTCATCCCCGCTTATTGTAAGGGAGAAGCCAAGGAAATAGGGGACCCACTCATATAGCCCTGAGAGGCGGATGCATGACATCTCTGAGCTGGACCTGAGATCCTGGCTTCTCTCCTTATTTGCATGAAGATAGTGCCTGTAACCCGTGTGTCTGTTAGTGGAGTGTGACATACGTTGAGTTTGACTTTCAGGCCCTACTACCAACTGCTTGTTGCGGTTGCACTGGTGCACATACGTCCTGTCGGCAGCTCGTGTTACTGGTTGGACCAGTAGGCCTGAGGGTGCTCTATGGCATCAGTCTCTTGGGGTCTGGCTGTCAGATCCATCATGGGCAAACACAACAAAGCCAGGCAAAACATTTCAAAAGAAGGAACCTTTGCGGTTGGCTGTCATTGATCAAGAAGCCTCCCAACTTCATGGGGGACCCTGGCATGGTCAATGCTGATGCTGATATAAAAGCCATGATGTAGCACTCTGAAATCGGCTCCCTCACCAACAGGCTGAAGCGGATGAACGACAAACTCAACAAACATTAGAATCACTTTGACCATCTTGAAAGGAGATTGTCCAAAGCTGAGGATGATGGTGCAGCATGCAGTGAACAAATGCTGTGCATGGATAAGGTCCTGGAAGTGATTAAGCCCAAAATTTACGAACTGGAGGCCTGCTCCAAATAAAACAATATCAGAATCCTGGGACTTCCAGAATCAACTGCCATGCGTAAAATGGAGACCTACTTTGGTGAGCAGCTTACCAGCCAGTTCTCAGTTGTAACAAGCCCATTGATCACTGGACCCTCATCCCCTGCCAGAGGTCCTGATGCGACCGATCATTGCACTGCATCTATATTATAGAGATCAGGATACAATGATGAGGCTCTCATGGAGATGGGAGACATTAAGCACCCTCCAGGGCGCACCTTGGGAATTTTTGATGGCAAAAAGACTGTGAATGAAAGTTGGGATGCCCTACCCTCTGCTATACCCAGCTAAGCTGCCGGTCACCGCTCAGTGGAAAATAAAAAATGTTATCAATCCCAAACTGGTGATAAAACAGTTACAAATTGGGATGCCTAGTATACAACCTGTCCAAGTAGGGACTCTTACTTCTAGTCAGAGTAAGGGGATTACACACCCAAGATCACCCCTGCTCACTCCCTTGGTAGCTTGGCACGAGAAGTCAGGCCTATCTAAGAGGCAACGTGTAAAGTATTTGTACATATCACACACAGTAACATAGTGCAAACACTACAAATGGACACCACACAGTCTATAAAAATAAAGTATCTTTATCTAAACCGAACAAGGCCAAAAAGACAAAACTCTAACATACAGCACTCAAAATATGACTTTTTTAAGGTTTCAAGCAATTCTGTCTATAGAACTCTATGGATATTGTGATTCTACACAAAGTACCTTATATGCATCAAAGAAAAGCATTGATTTATGAGTCCCTGGGGAGGCAATGCATCAAGTTCTGATTCACACTAGAGAAGCATTTTGTCTAATCCAGACTGTAACTGTGGGTGATGCGGTGGAAAAACATTGCGCATCAGTGAGATGCATGGAATTCCGGACACGCTGGTGATTGATGCCGCGGCAAACAGGCGCTCTGTCAGTTTCTTCAGCTGTGCTGCCACGACGCATCAATTATTTCAGCCACACAGCAGGGCCTGCATTGGAGTCAGTACGAGGGTCTTACAACTTTGGAGACAAGGTGCGCTGAACTCGGGCTGAGGCGGTTTCTTCGGCCATGGGCAGGTGCTCCTTCAATTTTGTTGGCCGCACGATGGTGGTGTGTGAGAGGCTGGCATGGTATATGCTGTCCACTAATTAAAGTGGGCACCCTGCACCAGTCCATACAACCCTTATGGTTATTTAAGATGTTTCAGACAACCTTAGAAAGCTATCCAACTGGTAGCTGTGGAGAGCAGCCTTCAGGCTAAGTCTTGAAGGAGTGTAAAGCAGCTTGTTTTACCAGAATACAATCTTATAGTATAGATTAAATGAAAAGAGAAGCACAGAATAGTTCTAAAAAATATGTATTTATTATATAACACTGATCTAATACATGGAGAAAGACACAAAGCACACAATACTTAAGCAAAGAAATGAAAGTAAATAGCACTAATACACAGTGTGCCCCAGATGGGGACCAAACCATATACTAAGAAAGTGGTATAAGAACCCACGACTTCAGTCAGGATGATGTCAAGAGGATGTAGAATCACTGAGACGACAAAGAACCACCCAAGGTGAGTAGATAGGGGCCCCACAGAGGACGGGTGCAGTGTGACAACATGACCGCGTGCTCCGTACAACTCTATGTGAAAGCTGCAATTGGAGTTAAAAAAATTAAGGACCTTTCCTAGTGGGCGACAAAGAAACCCCATGGAAGACAGAAGGTTGGAGAGCCACCTCACCCGTGGATACTGAAGTACCCAAGTTACCTAACCAGGAGAGACGGGTGCATAGGTGTGAAGTGGCATCAGAAAACGCTGTCGAACCCAATGGAGGACTTCGAAGAAGAGCCGCGCTGGGAGGGAGAAGAATGTCTGTTGGAATCCAAATGTGGATTCTAGTCGAAGAGTACCTGAAAGCAGAGAGAACAGAGTCTCGGTCACTTGGTAGTGATCAGGGACTCGGTAGATAAATGCCCACCGATGTCGGGTGCTTCATGATAGTTGACAGTGACATTGACTCTGCAGCTGCTGGGACCAGGCGACGTCGAGGACGACCAGGAGCTGGATGCAAGCTGTCTCACAAAGGATCTTTCTCTGGAGGAGGTTGGTGCAGCCATAAGGATGCTTAACAGGTCCAAAGCGCCGGAAGGTGGTGGATTCCCATAAGAATTCTATCATGCCTATGCTCCTGTCCTAAAAGAAAAATTGCTTGAGGTTTATGAGGAGGCAAGGGAGAAACATCTTCTGCCATAGACTATGATAGAGGGGATAGTGTGTCTGATGTTGAAGACTGGGGGAGAACCTGTGGACCCTGCTGCATATAGACCACTCACCATGCTTAACACCGACCTCAAAATGTGATGTAAAAATTGGCAACAAGGCTGGCTGGGGTGGTTAGAGATTTGGTTCATGATGACCAATGCTGGTTTATGCCGGCATGTAGTATCATGCACAGCCTCTGCAGACTGGCACATGTTCTGCATGATATGTTTGATGGGGAAGGTGAGAAGGCCTTTGTTTCCTTTGCCCTTGAAAAGGCATTCAAACCCCTTAGAGTGGGCCTATTTAATGGCAGCATTGTGGGGCATGCGGTTTGGACCCAATTTCTGTGATTGGATACAACTGTTGTATACAGCCCCTTCTATATGAATCAGGGGGAGGGATGACCTTTCAGATTCTTGGTTGGTGTGAGAGAGAACTCATCATGGGTGCCCCTTTTAACCCCTACTGTTTGCCCTGGCAATTGAACCCCTTGCGTTGTTACTGCGTGCAGAGCTGGAACCCTGGGAGATCAAGGTGGGGGATACTGTCCATGTTGTCTCGTTACATGTGGTTGATGGATTGATTTATGGGCGTTCGCATAGGAATTCCTTTCTCATCCTCATGAAGCTCTTGGAAGATTTTGGTGAGGTTTTGGGTCTCAAGATCAATACTCGCAAGTAATTGCTATTCTCTTTAGGTGAATTAGTTGGGAAGCATAGAGATCAGCTGTCAGATGTGGGCCTGAGATGGGAATTGGAGGGATTTTGATATTTGGGGATCTGGGTCACGCACACTGCGAGACAACATCAGTGACAGAATTCAGATAGAGTGCTAACGGGGCTGGTGAATTCTGTTTGTTTCTGGAACAGGTTTCCTTTATCTGTGATTGGGAGGGCAGCCAAGGGCAACATTATTTTACTCTCTTGCTGCCTATATCTTGTGTAAAACTCCATGTTTCAATTGGAGGATAGGTTTTTCATTAGGCTGGATAATTTGATAGTGTCTGTTTTGAAGGCGGGTAGAAGAAGCCAGGTGGCGCTTTCAACACTGCAGAAAGGACTTGAAAAACAGGGGTTTGGTGGTCCCATATGTGCAGTTATACTACTATGCTGCTCATTTAAAGCATGTAGCCAAGTGGCTTACAATGTCATACAATTGGGAGAACTGGCTTATAGATGCTGAGTTTGGAGGTAACACTTTGCCCCAATTGTAATGCGAGGAGGCAGGTCCGAGCTCCCTGTCCCATACTTGGTCACACCTGGTTGGCCTTGTTGTTGGCAACGAGGAGGGGGGTTATTTGTTGGATGTGTTCGAGAGTCCCATTGTTAACATATTGGTTTTGTGATTTGTTGGGATGTGGGGCGGCACAGGAACAACATATGAGACAATCACGCAAGGATGAGGGGCGGCTGAGGCCATACTGATCCGGTCCAAGTTGCAAGGTATGTTCCAGGTTGATGATGATGCATCTACTGGGGATGGATCTAAGGCAGAGGATTGATGCCTCCCAGTGTGATTGGTCTTTGTTCATTTCGCAATGACCAAGTGTGTAATTTTGCTCCTCAATGTGCTGATAGGCTCATGGCCTTGTTTTTGTGTATACTTGTCTTACTGAGTCACTGGAGGCATGGTGGATTTCACTTGCTGATTCTATGTACATTGTTTATTGACTATGCCAGCCTCTGTTGTATGATTGACATTACAATATGTATGATACTGTTGCCACGCACTATTTGATTTGTTGGTTGGAACCAATAAAAACACTTTTTTTTTAAACTGTACATTTTGTGCTTTACAGGTGGACTGTCCCAGGATCCACATTGTGGGTACAACAGTGGGTGACTCCAAGGGCCAAGGAAAACAGAGGGGAAAACTACCCCAGCAAATGGTGACAGTCTCTCTGCTGTTCCAGGGGGAAGAGGTTCACATACTCCACAGACCCATCCTGCTCCATGGCAGACATGAGGTCAGAGGGAGAGGCTCACTTTCCTCCTCCATTCCATAATCGGTCTTCATGAGCATAGTCACTTCAGACTGCTCAAAGTGAGGTTTGAGGCCATTCACATGTAGGACCCTCAAAGGGTTCCTGGTAGTCTGCAAGTTCACAAGACAGGTGACATCACTCTTGTGCTCGCCACCTCAAAAGGCCTAGTCCACTTGTCCTGGAGAGCACGTGCTCCATTGGGGCCATGACCCACACCCAGGCTGAAAACTCAACCAGAGTGGCATTCTGGTAATACCAGCATTTCATATCTTACTGGCAGGCATCTAGATAAACCTGAACGTGCTTCCTGAAGCAAGCAATCTGGTTTCTGAAAGCCGGCATCTTGCTAAATACATCCTGGGGGGGCTTACTGGAAGCTTTCTCCCAGCCTTCTTTCAGCAGACTAAGAGGTCTTATCACTGGATGCCCTTACAGCAACTGAAAGGGGCTGAATCCCAGTCCCCTCTGCTGTACCTTTCTGTATGCAAAAAAAGAACTGGCAAGAGGATGTCCCACTTAAACCTCATGGAGTCTGCCAGACCCATAATCATGCCCTTCAGGGTCCAGTTGAATATCTCAACCGACCCATTCGGGGTGGTAAGGACTGGATAACTTTTAGGTTACACCACACTCCTCCCACAGAGACTTCATATATGTGGATATGAAATTGCCCCCCCCCCCCGGTAAAGTTTCTCCTCTTTGGGGAAACCCACACGGGAAAATATCCCCATTAATGCCTGGCCCACCACAGGTGCAGTGGTTGTTCTTAGAGGTATAGCCTCCGGGTACCGGGTGGCATGGTCTACCAACACCTGGATATACCTGTTGCCCATGGCTGATTTGGGGTCCAGAGGTTCCCCAATGTTGATCCCCACCTGCTCAAAAGGGTTGCTCACAACAGGGGAAGGCTGGAGTGGAACCTTACACATTTTTCCACTCTTGCCACTTGCCTGGCAAGTTTGGCAGGACCTGCATTGTGCATCAGAGTGCCTATGCATTTGGGACCAAAAGAAGTGAGTGAAAAGCCTCTCAAAGTTCTTACACTGCCCCAAATGTCCTGCCAATGGAAAATCATGAGTCAGGCCCAGTAGGAAGGCTTTGAAGTGATGGGGTACAACCAGCACATGGGCTACCCCATGCTCAGCAGCCTTGGACTCACTATACAGGAGACCATTCTCCCAGTAAATCTAATGTGATCAAGACTCCTTGCCAGTTGCCTGGTCTGCAGCCTGCTGCTGCAGATCCACAAGAGCAGGGCATTCTTCCTGCTCCCTGAAAAATTCCTCCCTGGAGGGACCCCCTTCTTACTGCCAATGGGTCAGCTCAGGCAAGTCTCCCAGTTCAGCTACTTGCTGCCCTGTAGGTTCCGGGGTGTCCCCCTCAGGGTCAGCCTCCTCCTGGACCATGGGAACTTGTAGGTGGGTTTTCCACCCCCGCCCGCCACTTCCTGGCAGGGATCTGGACCACTGTTTCAGGCTCCAGGTCCTTTTGATCACCCTAACTGACTGCCATAGACCGAGTGGTCATGCATGCCCACTCAGGTAACCCCACCATCTCCAAGTATGACCGGCATTCCACCTCACCCCAAAGGGGATCCTCCAGGTCATTTCCCAGCAGACAATTAACAGTCATGGAGTAGCTCATGGCTACCCTCAAGGAACCAGAGAACCCTCCGATTCAAAGGGAACCTGCACCACCCTGTACTGCCACTCAGAGTTGTCCACTGCAACTACTTGGTGGCATACATTGGGGCCAACCTGCTCTTCAGACACCAAATGATACCTTATTATAGTCACACTGACTCTTGTGCCTCTTAGAGCCTCCACCCTCTGTCCACTGATGGTCACCTACTGCCTGTACTACTTAGTGTTCTCAGGCATGAGAGTCCTATTGACCATCTCACTGTCCTCCAGTGCAACAAGTATCATCTCAGCTGGCTCCCACCCTTCACCTGGAACCAACTCCTCCCCAAGCACTACACTGACCAACCCCTGTGACTGTGCATCAGTGGGTGCAGGTGTCCACCTAGGACACTTGGGATCCTCCCTCATGTGACCCTCCTGACCACATGCATAATACTTGCTGGGACTCCTCTCTGCAGGCTTCCCTGTAGAGATTCAAGGCTTTTTCTTACCTAGAGTACATGAATACTTACCATAGGAATTTGATTGGGGCCGTTTAGAGAACTCCCTCTGTTTACCCTTGCCCCCCCACTCTTCTGCTTGGGACCCTGCTCACCCTTGGTGGAATCTTCTACATACCCCTTGTGGACCCTGGTACTCATTCAGCAGTCTTCCTCCTGAGCAAGCTTTCTGGGGTCTGTCAGCTTGCTGTCAATCAGATGCTGGTGCAGCTCTGGAACACAAAGACTATACAAATCCTCCCAAGCAATCAAATTATCCATCCCATGATAGTCAGTTACCTGGCTGCCCTTTATCCAGCCATCCAGTGCTCTGCAAAAATGATCAACAGATTCCGACGAAGTATGAGAATAATTTTTCTTAAAAGATCCAAACTTTTCCTTATACTGCTCTGGGTGAGACCATACCAGGTGACCAGGGCATCCTTCACGGCAGAGTAGGTGAGATTCTGTGCTGGCTCTAGGGTTGTCAAAGTGTACCTCCCCTCTATCTTAAAGTGCTTCCACAGACCCGTGCCCCAGTGTGTGTCAGGGACCTCATTCATGTGGAGTGCTGCCTCAGGTGCCAAATACCAAGCATGTGTGTCATCTCCCCTCCTGTAATCATTTATCAATTCCTTAGGAATGTGCTCCTTCCACCCAAACTGCAATTGCTAAATGCTGTCACCATTGGAACCTGATGCCTTGATGTCCAGCTCCTTCAAACTTAACTCATGAGCTAAAAGTAATTGCTTTTCCTCCAGTGCAAGGATTTTCTCCTTCTCTTTCTCTAGTTGCTTGTGCTCCATTTCAAAGTTTTTGCTTTTTCATTTGAGCTTCTGAAGCTTCCTCTCATGCCCTCTGGCCTGTTGCCTGTCCTCCAACTCCTCTGTCGATAGGTTCCTGGATGACACACTGTTGCCACCCCTGGAAGATCCTCCTACAGCCAGATCCTGAACTCCAAAACCCCTAGCTGGCTAAATACCTCCAGTTCGACATTCTCACCCTCAGCCTCCCCAGCTTCATTTGTTGCCCACCAGGACCTCAGCGCCTTTTGGAGCTCCTCCTTCCTAGTGGAACTTCTAATGGGACATTCAAAATCTCTGCAGAACTGCTTAATCTTAGTCACTGTGTAAGACTGCAACTTCTAAATCTCAAACACCAAATCTGCAACCTCACTTTTTGTTATCAAAAAACTGGTAAAATCAAAGAGCAGTATGGGGTCGCGTAGTGATCTGCAATCAGTAGTAGTGTACACTAATCACTGTATGTTAAAGTACGAACAAGTCCTATCCTCATTGCTGACCACCAATGTTAAAAATGAGGGTCTCCAGTTTGCAGTTGTATACACCTTGTCCAAGTAGGGACCCTCCCTTCTAGTATGAGTAAGGGGATTACACACCAAAGATAACCCCTGCTCACCCCCTTGGTAGCTTGGCACAAGCAGTCAGGACTAGCTCAGAGACAAGGTGTAAAGTATTGGAACATAATCACACACAGTAACACAGAGAAAACACTGCAAATGGACACCAAACCAGTTTAGAAAACTGAAGGTTCTTTATCTAAACCAAACAAGACCAAAACTAGAAAAAGCTAACATACAGAACTCAAAATATAACTGTTTAAAGATTTCAAGCAATTCTGTCCATAGAACGCTATGGATGAGGTGATTTTACACAAAGTACCTTTGAGGCATCAAAATCCACATAGAAAAACAGCTGCAGAGGAGGGAAGGGTTTGGAAAACACCATGATGCATCAATTCCCTAAATCCTGGGGAGGCGAAGCATCAGTTCTGCTGCACACAGTAGAAGTGTTGCATCAAATCCAGACTGTAAGGAGAAGCAATGCATCGAATTCAAAGATGGTTTTTGTCTGCGGGTGATGAGGTGAAAAAACTTGGTGCACCAGTTCGATGTGTGGAGACACTGGAGGTTGATGCAGCAAACAGGTGCTGTGTCGATTCAATCAGCTATGGTCCCATGATGCATTCATTCTTTCAACCACACAGCAGGGCCTGCGTCGAAGTCAGTGCAGGGGTCTCTGACTTTCGAGACACTGTGCACTGAATTCGGGGTGCATGGTTTCTTCGGCCGTGGGCAGGTACTGCATCGATTTTTGCGGCCGCAGCAGTGCATGGTCATTTTTCACGTAGAGTGGTGCTGCATCAGAAAAACAGGCACTGGAAGGGAGAAGCATTGATTTTGAGTACTTTTCTGTCTTTTTGCAACAGGAACAACCTCCAAGGGCCCAGAACTGGAATTGAAAACACTTGTCAGGTCAGAACTCCAAGCAGTGAAGTTCAGGGAGGCTGCAGGTGAAGTCTTTGATGGCCCTGAGACTTCTTAACAGGAGGCAAGCACACACAAGCCGTACTAGAAACTTTACAAGCAGCAAACAGCAAAGTACAGTTGTTTTCCTCTCCAAAACAGAATCAGGAAATGCAGGCCAACCCAGCAAAGCAACACACAGCAAAGGGGCAGTACTACTCCTTACAGCTCTTCAGCTCTTCTCCTTGACAGAGTCTCCTCTTGATCCAGTAGTGTCCTAAAAGTCTGGGGCTTTAGGTCCAATACTTATACCCCTTTTGGCTGTTAAAGTAGGCATCTTTCAAAGAATTATCTTTGTAGTGCACAAGTTCTTGTCCTGCTTGGTCTTGGCTCCAGACACTCTCAGGGGGGGGGGAAGGGGGAGACAGCATTGTGAGAGGCCAGGCACAGCTCTATTCAGGTGTATGGGACAACTCCTCCCACCACTCTAGCTCAGGAAGACCCAGCAGCCTGATAATGGGCCATCAGGATATGCAGGGCACACCTCAACTCCCTTTGTGTGACTCTCTAGAGTGAATGCATAAACAGGCCCCTGTCAGTCTAAACTAGACGTTGATTCCACAGGACGGCAAAGGCACAGAATGGTTAAACAAGAAAATGCCCACTTAAAAAAAGTAAAAGTTATACAATTCTTTCTGCATTTGTCAACCTAAGTGGGAAGGTTATGCTCAGATGTGGGTCTTGTGCTCGCTAAGCCACCAGATTCAAGCTAGCACGGCTGATGAGCGGTGATACCCAAAAACTGGTCCCAGGGTGCTTGGTTTTTGGTCTGGAAAGGAGCTAGCCTAGCAATGTAGACTGGACTGTTCCAATAGGGAGTGGGGTCAAGACTAATTTGCATATCGCTGGGTCTAAACTGGAATGATGTGGCATGCAAAAAGAATGATGGATTTAACCCTGATCTGTGACGGAGGGTAAATGTTTGATTTGTTCAGCATTTTGTCCATCATCTATTCTTTTTGCATTTGTGACCCTAAGTAGGAAGGACATGCTCGGACATATGTCCCGTGCTTGCTACACTCCCTGATTCAAGCAAGCCTGACTGATGAGGGATGATCCCCCGAAACTGTTTCCAGGATGCTTGTTTTTGGTCCAGAAAGGACCTGGCCTGGCAGTTCGGTCTGGACTGTTTCCATGGAGAGCTGAGACAAGACTGATTAACATATAGCTCGGTCTAAACTGGAATGGCGTGGCATGCAAAAAAAAGATGGAATGGACCCAGATCTGTTACTGGGGGTGAATGTTTGATTTGTTCAGCAATTCAACCATCTTCTGTTCTTTTTGCACTTTCTAAAAGTGGCATTTTCAAACATAAATTTAAAAACCATCTATACTAAAATGTCTTTTTGAATTCTTTCCCCAAGGAGCCCAAATTCCAAATCTCTAGTTGTTCCCAATTAAAAGTTACACCTGTAAATTGTTACAGGACAGCTCCAATGATAGCCTATGGGAGAGCTAGTCCTTGCAAGTGTAATACAAAATTGGCAGTATTTCCCTATCAGGACATGTAATTTCACCAGTATATGCACTACCTTTCAAATACACAGCACCCCGCCCATGGGAGGACTTGGGCCTACCTTAGGGGTGCCTGATATGTAGTAAAAGGGAAGGTTATGGCCTGCAAGTGGGTGCGCTTGACAGGTCGACAATACAGTTTAAAACTGCACTCATAGACACTGCAATGGCAGGCCTGATTCAAGTTTACAGGGCTACCCATGTGGGTGGCACAATCAGGTCTGCAGGCCCACTTGTAGAATTTGATGTACAGGCCCTGGGCACACATTGCAGTTTACTAGGAACTTACCAGTAAATCAAATATGCCAATCAATGAGAAACAATCAGAAATACAATTTACACATTGAACTCTTGCATTTAAGCACTAATCACCTGAGTATATAAACCAGCAAAAACAAAGTCCAGCATACCATCAAAAATACAGGAGGTAGAGGCAAAAAGACAGGGGAAACCACACCAAGGATGCCATGTCTAACAGAAACTTTGCCACAAAAGTTTGCAAAAACCTGCATATAAAGGCGAAATGGTTACCAGCAGTCCTGGGAACCACCTTGGTGATAATGACTGAGCAGAAGAGAGTAGTCTTTACAAGTTTATTGCTAGATCAGTGGTGTAACGAAACTTGAGGAGGCTCACCCCAGCCATAAAAAAAGGATTCTGGTTCCTCTATTGGTCACATCCGCCCTCTCATCGAGCGATTTACGTACATCAGTAAATGCTGCTGCGCCCTCCAGCAAAGTTACATAACACTGCCTCCAGCCGGCCCACCAAACACATCCTCCTACTTGATGAGCCACCTTCAAGCGAAGCCTTCTCAGTTAACCACCTCCAAACTCAGATCACTTCCGTCGTGCCTGCTACTAACTCATCCATTACACTCTACCCTCACCCCTATGAAACCCGCAATTATGCTTTTCTGCCCGCCTTTAAAACCACCCCTCGGATGTCACTGCAAACCTGTGACCGCCGCCTACTGCTCCCCTGTCCATCACCCACAGAAAGACTGATGACCGGTCACCATCTAACCACTGCCTACCAGTAGAGACAGAGCCTTTCAGCTGCTGGCCCCCCCAATGCCACTGTGGAAGTTTTAAAAATGTTGAACAATCTCTGCAACTGACCACCTCAAAACATTTCTTCCTGCTAGCCTATACGGCATCAAAGCCGTTCCTGCTACTTTTCATCCTCTGCATGATGCACACAATAATATCAAATGTACAAAGGGTCAGATTTTTGTTTCCTTACGCCAACATTAATTTACACTATGTACCCCACTAAACCATACCTGCTGTCAAAGGCAAACCAGATCCCATATGTAGCACCAGTCAACAAGTACCCCAAGGACAAACACCAGAGAGAATGAGCGATTCATGAATTAAACCTACAATGACAACGTAGCATTTCCCCACCAACTGTCAGCCCAGCGAAGTCTGCAACCGCACAGTAGCCATCAATACCAGCAACGTCTAAAGCGCATTTCCACTTCCTTTCTTTGGCAGCTCCTGATACATATACGTATGCCTTCTGGGCGCCATCTACCACAGACCACAGCATTCTTTGTGTCGCTAAGACTAACCGAATGCTGTCGGTGAACGCTTCTCTTCCCCCTTCCTTACTAATAACTAATGGAGGATAACGAAAAAAATATATAGTATTTTCTTATGCAAATAGCGTATCAAGCACTTGCTGCCCGCAGTCCTCGCCAGATCCACCCAAATCAATATTCTGCTATCGCACCATCCTGTCACCCCTATTATTATCTGAAGATATTTTTTTATCCCTTCCTTGAACTGGGAAAAGCAATACTTTGCACAAAAACAAGTCCCTTTAAAACCTTTGCTACTTACAGACTCGCAAAGCACTTCCTTGTTTTACTAACTGTTGTAAAGCAAACGGATAACTCATTCTAGGATTGGGATTATTGTTTAGAGGTGTGGAAGTTAATACTGAGACATAGGATGATTTTTTGCATACACTCGTTCTTCCCTGCATGCGCACACAAAGCAACATTACAATTTAGCTAAACAAATTGTTCAGAAATGTACCGGAAGGTAAAGAAACAGCCCAAATTATTTTTACAAAGAAAAATAGACAATCGTCAACTTTATACCCCATGACATAAAAGCCTTAGCGTGCACAGCTTGCTCAAATCCATGCTACCTAATTCTACCAAATTCAGCACATTTGAACATCTCATAATTCCATGCCACACAATTCAACTATAAATAATTTAACCCTACATTCCATACCACATAATTACAATCCTAAAAATGAAAAAACATATATTTCTACTTCACTCCATACCACATAAGTCCACATCACATAATAACATTCCACACAACTTATTAGCACTCCAAACCACATAATTACACTCCACACAACACAATTTAAGTATACATAATTCCACTTCAACCTATATAATTATACGCCACACAACATATTTACACTCAACTTTAAAACACAGAATTACCCTCCACAAAATACAACTCTGCAACATGCTACATAATTCCACTCCGCACAATTATACACCACACCATGCCACATAATTCCACACGTCTCACAATTCCACAATTCATCCCCACACAATTCATCACACATATTTACTCCACATATTACCACTCAGCACCACATAATTAACCTCCACATAATTATGCTCTCATCCATATTGCATAAATACACTCCACATAAATCTAGTCTATGCCACGTAGCAACATTCCACATACACTCGTTCTTTCCTGCATACGCACAAAAAGAAACATTACAATTTAGCTTAACAAATTGTTCAGAAATGTACCGGAAGGTAAAGAAACAGCCCAAATTATTTTTACAAAGAAAAATAGACAATCGTCAACTTTATACCCCATGACATAAAAGCCTTAGCGTGCACAGCTTGCTCAAATCCACGCTACCTAATTCTACCAAACTCAGCACATTTGAACCTCTCATAATTCCATGCCACACTATTCAACTATAAATAATTTAACCCTACATTCCATACCACATAATAACATTCCACACAACTTAATAGCACTCCAAACCACATAATTACACTCCACACTCCACACTTCAAGTACACATAATTCCACTTCAACCTATATAATTATACGTCACACAACATATTTACACGCAACTCCAAAACACAGAATTACCCTCCACAAAATACAACTCTGCAAAATGCTACATAATTCCACTCCGCACAATTATACACCACACCATGCCACATAATTCCACACGTCACAATTCCACAATTCATCCCCACACAATTCATCACACATAATTACTCCACATAATACCACTCAGCACCACATAATTAACCTCCACATAATTATGCTCTCATCCATATTGCATAAATACACTCCACATAAATCCAGTCTGTCACGTAGCAACATTCCACATAACTACACTTCACACCATGCCTCATAATACCACTCAACATAATTTTCACCCAGCAGCGAACACTTCCACGTCACACATTTCAACTCTACACATTTCCATTCCACACCACATAATTCAACAACAAACTACATAATTCAAACCAACAACAGAATTACATAACTTACCACATACATCCAATCTACACCACAAAATTCCACATCATGCTATAATATTTAACAGCACACCACATAAGTAAACTCCACTACATACCACTCCACAACGCAAAATACCATTCCAGATAATCTCACTCCAAGACACACAATCCCACTCCATGACACACAATCCCACTCCACATAATTCCAGTACACTCAATACCACACAATTACTATCCACATAATTACATTATTTCGCTACACAGATCCAATCCACACAATACAATTCCACAACTAACAATTCCAATCCAAACCACATATGTCCACTTGACACCACACACATTCACTCCACTCCAAGCAGAAAACACATAGGTAAAATACACTGTCCTTTACAATGTCAATAGCTCTAACTCTCACAAATGCGAGACCAATTGCATTGCAAATGCTTGTTTACCTTCCAATGCGACTGAGCAGATCCTGTTCATTTTTTTTATTTTTATTTATTTTATGGAGTTTTATATAGTTCGAACTTGACCCGTATCGGGTATCATAGCGCTTTACATGAGCACCAGTTGCGTTACATGAGGACACATTCATATTTGTTAGGCACAGGTAGATTAAGTGATTTGCCCAGAATCACAGGATGTTCAGCGTCCTTGTTGAAACTCGAACCCAGTTCCCCAGATTCGAGGTCGACTGCCCTAGCCGTTAGGCCAACTCCTCTCCCAAGTATGAGTAAGAATAGGCATAAGAAGGGCTAAGCGGAAGAGCTGAAGTATTTAGATGTAAAAGTAGTGGAAGGTAGGTTCAAGTAGGAGTATGCAGGAGTAAGAGTGCAAGTAGGAGTAGGTAGGACTAAGTTAATGGTAATAAGGGCATTGGTAAATACGGTAGCAAAAGTAAGAATAGCAGTTAGAAGACGTAATAGGAGTAAGAGGAGAAATGAGTAAGAGCAGGAGGAAATAGGCGTAATAAATTGTAAGTGGAAGCAAGAGTATGTTAGAATAATAAAACGTAAGAGTGGGAACAAATATGAGGCGTAAGATAAAGATAAAATTAAGAGGTTACGTAGCACAGTAAGAGGAAGTATGCAACATATGAGTAGAAACAAAAATCAGCAGTAGGCATAAGTAGGAAAAGTTAGTAAATTAAGTGCAAGATTAATGAAAGTAAGACTGAAAGAGACCAAGATGAGAAAAGAAAGACGAAGACAGCAAATCCTTCCATATTCTTCTACAACTCCAGTGCTAACAAAGCGTGACATGCTTTTCATTTTATGTACACATCAGATGAAGAGCAAGGACCTTCCATTAAGCGCTATTGTAACACGCTTCAGTTGGTAACTTGCGTGCAGCTGAAATAGGTACAATTTATGTGTTTTATAGCGCTCACAAACAGCATAAGCGTGTTTCTTGGCACTATTTCAACAAAAGTTAACACTATGCCACTGGCAGAGGTGCAATTTGTTTTATTAATGGGTTGCACACAGACCGGTCTCTGTGACGTGCTGTTCGACGAAAAAGTGCAAGAAAATACTTCTTAATACCACGTGAGCAGCACTTCAGAACTGTTTGGATAATGCTTAGCCGATGCCCGGGAGCCGAATAGTGATTTTTGTGTGTCTCTGGCGCCCAGTAGCAGTGCGTTTACACCGAGGGCCACATTTGGCATGTTCTGATTTGAACTCACCATTATAGAGAGAATGTAATACTAGGTCATTTATTGTCACATGCAATAAGGGTTGTCAATCCCGGCCCCCTTTCTCTGTAGTCCCCGGCACCTGTTTGGAGGTGGACAGGAAGGAGCCCTCTCTCCTTCCAGCACAGCAAGCAATACCACAGAACAGCGCCAAGACCAACACAAACGGCTCCCGGTAGCTCAGCTCATGTGCCCCGGTAGATGTGAGGCTGTGAGCTGATGAGTAAGAGGTTTAGGAGCAGGGTGAGGAGCTGGCAGCCTACACCAGGGTAGAGCAACAGCACCGAGGCGTCTACAGCAACAGGGGACGGGTCTCCTCAGCTCCGAAGTGTGAGGCCAGCACGTGGGAGCCATGCAGCGGCAGCCAATGCTTGTGAAGCAAGTAATCATGCATTGGCAAAGGTAAAATAAAATCAAGCTTGTGCCAACTAACACGAAGGGTGGGACGGGGAATGGTAAAATTGGGGGCAGGAGGCAGGCCCGGCTCCAGGAATTTTTATTTGGGTTGGCCAAAGGTACATTCGGGTGGGCCACTGCTGGCCCGATTTATCGCTTATATATCTAGCCAGGCCTGCTTCTGGGCCCTCCTTTATCTCTCCTTACTCTTACAAGGCACAGTAAAACGCACTCTTTTCAAAGTCTCTTTCTAAATGTTATCACTCTCAAAAAGTGCTTTTCTTCCATGCAATGTCCCTTTGATGGGAAGAGGAAGTTTCTAAGGTGGGAGTATCAAGCAAGTGACACTACCCAGGCTTCCTCTGTGCGAGCCTTCAGGGAGAAACCCTCTTCATTGCTACCTCCACCTGACCTCTGACTCTGCAGTGCACTCTCTTACAGGCTTGATTATCCACTTTTCTACCACCCTTCTCCATCACACCTTATCTCACACCTGACCTTGGGCCCTAGCCCCATATCAGCCACCATTCAGTTCCACTTTCACTATTCCCAGTAAAAAACAATAGTAAAATCACCTTCAAACTTGAAACATTGAATATAGCAGTAAAAATAATTAGCATGCATGATAAAGTATGCTCCACAGTTGTCCTAATCACTTGACTGTTAATTAAATAAATGAAAACAGAAAGGCCATGACAGGGCCGGCTTTATTGCTGGTGCAAACGTCTTTTTGACCTCTTTTTTGACGTCTTTCTCTGTAGATAGCTTAACTACCACCCTCCAACAGTACCCTTCATCTCGCCATAGCCACTCCCCCTCATGGCCTCCTCCTCAGACTCCCTAACTACCACCCTCCACCAGTGTCCCCCATTTTTCTGTAGCTCCCCCACACCCCATGACCTCCTCCTCAGATTCCCTCACTGCCACCCTCCACCAGCGCCCCTCATAGCTTCGTATTTCCCCCCACTCCATGACCTCCTCCTCGGATTCCCTGCCACCCTCCACCAGTGCCCCTCATCTCTCTGTAGTTCCCCCCCATGACCCCCTAATCAGATTCATTCACTGCCACCCTCCACTAGTGCCCCTCATCTCTCTATAGTTCCCCCACCCCATGACCTCCTCCTTGGCTTCCCTCACTGCCATCCTTCACTAGTGCCTCTCATTTCTCTGTAGCCCCCCCACCCCATGACCTCCTCCTCAGATTCCCTCACTGCTCCCTCAACCAGCGCCCCTCATCTCTCTGTAATTCCCCCCGAGCCCCATGACCTCCTCCTCAGATTACCTCACTGCCACCCTCCACCAGTGCCCCTCATCTCTCTGTAGTTCCCCCCCACCCCTGACCTCCTCCTCAGATTCCCTCACTGCCACCCTCCACCAGTGCCCCTCATTTCTCCATAATTCCCCCCACCCCCATAACCTCCTCCTCAGATTCCTTCACTGCCACCCTCCACCAGCACCCCTCATCTCTCCGTAGATCTCCCCACCCGTGACCTCTTTGGATTCCCTCACTGCCACCCCCCACTAGTGCCCCTCAGCTCTCTGTAGTTCCCCCACCTCATGACCTCCTCCTCCGCTTCCCTCACTGCCAACCTCCACTAGTGCCCCTCAATTCTACATAGCCCCCCCACCCCATGACCTCCTCCTCAGATTCCCTCACTGCTCCCTCCACCAGCGCCCCTCATCTCTCTGTAGTTCCCCCCCACCCCATGACCTCCTCCTCAGATTTCTTCACTGCCGCCCTCCACCAGTACCCCTCATCTCTCTGTAGTTCCCCTCCACCCTGTGACCTCCTCCTCGGATTCCCTCACTGCCACCCTTCACTAGTGCCCCTCATCTCTCTGCTGTTCCCCCCACCCCGTGACCACCTCCTCTGACTCCCTCACTGCCACCCTCCACCAGTGCTCCTCATCTCACTGTAGCTCCCCACCCCATTACCTCTTCCTCGTTTTCCCTCAATGCCACCCTCCACTAGTGCCCCTCATCTTTCCGCAGCTCCACCCCCACTCCAGGACCTCCTCCTCGGCTTCCCTCACTGCCACTCTCCACTAGTGCCCCTCATCTCTCTGTAGTTCCACCCACCCCGTGACCTCCTCCTCTGACTCCCTCACTGCCACCCTGCACCAGCGCCCCTCATCTCTCCGTAGCTCCCCACCCCATGACCTCTTCCTCGGATTCCCTCACTGCCACCCTCCACTTGTGCCCCTCATCTCTCCGTTGCCCCTCTCTCATATCCATTCCATTTGTTGTACAGCGCTACTCATATGAGTGTAGGGTGTCACAGTACTTTACATAACAGCACGCATTATACAGAGACAATAAATCAGTCTATGGGGAATGTCACATAAGCCAATGAGGATTACAAGGTGTAGAAATCACGTCATCCATACTGGTGGGCAATATATTTTACGGGGGTTTGGACTGGAGAAGCACAAACTCAGGATTTAAAGAGTACTCCAGTGGTTGGGGGTTGGCTTTACTGATAAAAATGTATAACTGCCCAAACAAACTCTTTTTGGCAACATTAGAATAATGAAGGAATGGAGAAGTTCTAACTATATCACAATACAAAAAAGCGAAGTTTGTATGCAGCTCTTTAAAGACAGTTCATAGGTCACTGTCCTATGTTAGGATAGTAACTTCTGAACTGCAAGTAACACAAGGATATCTGTGACAGAGGTAGTAACCCACTGAGCTATTCCCATAAAATTCAGTTTATCAGCATTTAAAAACTACCAACAGACAAATGGTTACTCTGCAGCAGGATCGTAAATCACCAGTTATCTGCACAGTTTTTATTGTAGTTGTACATCGGTGGCAGATTCACTGCGAGGGCCAAGGCTCATGTTTGGGTGGGCCAGGCTCATGTTTGGGTGGGCCTGGCCCACCCGGCCCACCCCACCCTCTAGAACCGGGCCTGGCAGGAGGTAACATATCCTGCACTTGTTAGTGGTGTGAGACAAAGAAAAGGGTCAGCGACAGGAGGATATTTACAGCTGGGACTAATTAAAGTCCCAGATAACCTATTTGTAGAAATTTAAATGCTGCATTTTAAAACATATCAGGCATTTGTTATCAACCCACAACATAGCATGTTTTTTGAAGGAGCTCACAATGAAAACTCACAATTAAAACTGCTAGACTTACCGACAACGCTGCAGAATGTTATCTATCTTGCTCTTTACAAGTCTAACCTCTCTCCCTGAAAGCCCCGGTGTTTCTGAAGAGTGGAGGGCCCCATCCTTTTTCCGGACGGGTTCTGACTGAAGAGAAACAATGTAACTTGTTACTTTGTTTCTCTTCAGTCCTGCCCTGGGTCTACGGGAGGAGCGCAGAGCAGGCTGCAGACTGCACCTGCTTTCTACAGCAAGCCTTTCACTCACAGCTCTTTACTGAAAGAGCTGAGGGGGCCCCCTTCACCTACCAAAGACTGGGGGCCCCCCCGCACCGCGGGGGCTGCGGGGGCGTTTGTTACGCCCCTGTGCTAGATCTCTGCTGCCAATGAAACATCCTGTCTATGTTCCTCTCAGCTAGTTTCTGATACTCCTGAAGGTCCACTCCCAAAGGGATACTCTGTTCTGTGGACCTTTCTTTGTATTGTTGGTGGTCACTATGATTGGTGTCTGTGGCTCTCTGTCTGCTCATCTGGGCTGACTAACTGGGTTGGTGGCTTCTCATGCATAAAGGGTGTAACATAGTCCCTGGTTGCTCCACACCTTCAACGTGGTTATTCTCCTCATCTGATCCATATGTTGACAATGCCCAGTTGTCCCTGCCACCCATCCTTAACATGAAATGGGATGACAGCCTGATTTTCTGAGCCACCCCAGGATGGTTCAAAGGCGTCACTTATTTGAACTCACCTGGGTTATTGTTGTTTGTTTTTACTGGGTGTATTTGCTGGGTTTCTTCTTCAACTGATTGCAGGTATTAAAGTGGGAGGGGTTTGGGTTGAGTTGTTGGCGTTGTGGTTGACTTACATATACATGAGTTGGTTGGAAACATTTGCTCGATTGTACACTGGTAGAGTGACCCTGAATCCTTGGTTGAGACTGACTATACTGGCCAGCTCCCCTTCTGATTGGGGCACGCTTACCCCAGCTTCACCTGAGTGGATGGCTGAGGTTAGACTGATTACATAGAATATGCATGGCATCAGTGATCTGGACAAGGCCTGGCAGGTATTAACTTATTTCAGGTGACGCATGGTAGATATTGGACTGCTTCAGGAGCTCCACTTCACTGAGCACTATTGGGCCAGAGTCCAAGCTGGCTCTACCAGGGAGTTGTATGTTGCTCCACATTGATCAGGGATTGTTATTGTGAGGGAAGTGCAAAGGCATACTCTTAAGGAACTCAGTGACAGCAAGGGGAGGTATCTTATCTTGCATGACATCCTCGAGGGCAAGAAGGTCACACTAGTGTGTGTCTATGGCCCCAACATGGAATACACCAAATTCTTCTGTTCCCTCTGTCATAAGATCCTAAGGTTGAGATGCTCCACCATCATATGGGATGGACAGTTTAAAGTAGTGTCGCACCCTGAGTTTGACAAATCGTATGCCGAGTGCATACCGAATCCCCAAACAACTATGCAACATTATGCCTGATCATCTTTTGGTCAACATCTGACAGGAACAACTGTGAGACAACTGAGGAAACGAGTTATAATGCCCTTTAATGCATGGTCACAGATAGATTGCTGTCTGATTTCAAAGCTTGTTGGACCCTGTGCCCTGTCAGTGGGCCACCTACCCCAAATGCTCTTGGATCATGTACCCATTGTACTGGAGTTGGAGCTGGTCAAGACGAGTGAGCACACATTCACCTAGAAGCTTCTGCCAAATGCACTCTGAGATCCAGTCTCCAAATCAGAAATCAAGACTGAAATTGTTGAGTTCCTCAAAATTAATGCCACATCTGTCTAGTCCCAGGGGTGCTGTGGGAGGCCTTCAAGTCCTGCATTTGTGAAGGATGCATGTTGAAACAGCTGAGGGTGCTGAGGAATTTGCAGTCCCGCTTCACCTGTCTGGAGTGAGAGTTGTGGGAGAGAAAGGCCCAATATTTCCTCTTCAACAATGCAAAAGTACTAGCCCAGTTGTTTTGCAAAGTACCATGAGGACAGGGAGAAGGAAACCCATTACCAGCACAGGGAGGCTGCCACCCAAAGATATAGGAAGGGGGACAGGGTGGAACTGTGCTCATTAAAATCAGTGCAGGTCCTACAACACTGGCCTTGTGAATGTGGAGGACCAGCACTGTTGCTCCACGACTGACATCACGCAAGTGATGGTGACCTTTTACAGCACACTGTATTAATTCAGCTCCTAGTACCTCCAGATGAGTTGACGGAATATTTTGACACTATCCAATTGTTGTGCCTAGATGTCACCCACAGACAGTCCCTCAATGTGCTGTTTGGTGTGGAGGACATTGTGCATGTCATCTCAAGCCTGCCTAGCAACAAGGCCCAAGAATTAGAAGGCCTCACCACTCAGTTTTATAAAAACTATTCCTAAATCCTAGCCCCGATCCTAACTGTCATGTTTGAGGAAGCCAGGGGCATTGGAGAGCTTCCCCTGTCTGTAAGGGAGATGCTAAGGGTCACTGTACTAAAATCTGATAAACCTGCCAACCACTGAGACTCAAATTGGCCTTTGTCAATGATCAGTGTTGACTATAAAATCCTGGCCAGACATATTGTGTATAAATTACTCCCTCTACTCTCAAATATCATTTGGCTGGACCAGTCCCGGTTTGTGCCAGGCACATTCACTACAAATAATCAACAAACCCTCTTGCCTGACCGATCAGCAGGGGCACACGACAGGGGTGCCCATTATCACTGTTGCTATATGTCAGAGCTATGGAGCCCCTGGTGGCTAGACTGTGACAAAACCATGCAGAGAGCAGGCTAAGTTTCACCTCACGGAGACTTGTAGTCTCGATATTCACTGATGGCATCACTGTTTATGTCAGATAGCCAGAGGCCAACTGAAGTCACCCATTTTGCATGAATTTATTAAGTTTGGTGTCCTGACTGGGATTACAATCAACTGGGTTAAATCCATCATCTTCCCTCTAATGTCTGCCATATTGCAGTTTTACACAGACTATTCCATCTGATGGGCTGGATCTGGGAATTTAGGTCAGATGGGGAGAAACTCTGGTAGGAGAATCATGGCAGAGTGGTCACCTGGCTGAAGGAGTAGATCCCAGGCTAAAGTAGTCTGCCCTTATCCGTTATTATCTGTTACTGAGAAGGTACAGATTGCAGGGATGGTACTCTTGCCCACATTCCTGTACCATTTTGCTAATGTTCCTCTGCCATTGATTCAGTCTTTCTGGTCCATCTTTGATCCCTCCTGATTACTCTCACTTGTGGGGTAAGACAAATGCAGCTAGAATGGGAGGTGTTGACTGTGCCTTCTGAACACGGAGGCTGTTGTGCTTCAGCTATGGAAGCCTATTATTAATGTACCCTGGTGGAACTCGCACACCACTGGTTTCATTCAACACTGTTCACTCCGCACAATGTGGGGGAGACAGATAATGCTGCTCCCTGCCCATTGAGGACTGCAGTCTGTGCCACCCTTCCAAGCTCAAGGGATGAAGTTGGCACGGTGGAATGCATTTCTGGGATAGACTCTATGGCAGGGTTGTCTACACTTCCTCTATTCACCGAACTTTCAGCTGGTTTGAAATTCAACCCTGCCCCCCACGATTGATGAGTGAGGTAGCCGACAGATAGAACACCTGAAATTAAAGGTAGTGGGGTATCTTTACCCTAATGAAGTCTTTATTGAGCTATGAGCCTGGAAAACTGATTTTGACTGCACACCACTGGACATATTGTTGTAGTATGCAAACAGATATGGAATACCTCCCCTCAGGAGCCTACTAATGTCCTGGCACTAGACACCCTCTTGACATCTCTTTGCCCTAGGAGTTTAATAATTCAGCTCTACATCACTATGCAGATCATGGCTCCTGTCGCCAAGTCAAGGGAGTCCCTGGAGTGGCAGAGGGAGCTTGGCATTGCTATCCCTGACCCAATGTGTCATCACTGCTATGCACAGAATAGCTCATTATCCCCCAACTACAGGCTACACCATATACATTCTAAATTAGTGCACAAACTTTAGCACAAACAGCTTAAACATTGCTAATAATATGCACTGTGTGCAATGTAATGTGGGATGAACTGGGTTCCTGCACTTGGTGTGAAGTGCCAGAAAATAGCGGCCTACTAAGTTCGTGCATTTGACCGTATTGATGAGGTAATATTTGCTGTGATATCTAGATTGCCTATGGTTGTTTTTGTTTGGGTATGTCGTGAACTCCCACCAAGTATGCACAAATTCACTGCCTTTATGCTAGTGCTAAAACAACAGTTGATGGACAGAAAGAAGAACCATGTCATACATTCACCCCAGTACAGAGATCTGGGCTTAAATCCATCGTTTTTTTGCTCACCATGCCATTCCATTTTGAACCCAGCCATATCCAAACCAGTCTTGACTCTGTGCCTCATGGGAACACTCCATCCCGAACTGCCAAGCCAGGTCCTCCCTGGACTGGAAAAAAGCATCCTAGGACCGGTTTCAGGGTTTCACCCCTCTTCAGCCAGGATTGCTTGATTCCAGTGGCATGGAGAGCACGGGACCCACGTCTGGGCATACCCATCCCACTCGGGGTGAGAAATGCAAAAACAACAGTTGATGGACAGAATGCAGAACAATGTCATACATTGAACCCAGTACAGAGATCTGGGCCTAAATCCATCGTTGTTTTGCTCACCATGCCATTCCAGTTTGAACCCAGCCATATGCAAATCAGTCTTGACCCTGTGCCTCATGGGAACAGTCCAACTGCTCACTGTGCCACTGAATTCAAACTAGCCTGGCTGAAGAAGGATGACATACCCTGAAACCGGTCCCAGGATGCTTGTTTCCAGTCCAGGTAGGACCTGGCCTGGCAGTTTGGTCTGGACTGTTCCCATAGGGCACAGGGTGAAGACTGATTTGCATATGGCTGGGTCCAAACCGGGGTGGCATAGTGGGAAAAAGAACGATGGATTTAACCCAGATCTTTTGACTGGGGGAGGATGTTTGCCTTGTCAGCATTCCGTCCATCATTTATTTGCTGTAACACTTTTCGCCCTAAGTGGGATGGGTATGCCCAGATGTGAGTCCCTTGCTCACTTTGCCACTGGATTCAAGCTAGCCTGGCTGAAGAAGGGTGACATACCCTGAAACTGGTCCCAGGATGCTTGTTTCCGGCCCAGGAAAGACCTGGCCTGGCAGTTCGGTCTGGACTGTTCCCATGGGGCACAGGGTGAAGACTGATTTGCATATGGCTGGGTCCAAACTGGGGTGGCGTAGTGGGCAAAAGAACAATGGATTTAATCCAGATCTTTTGACTGGGGGAGAATGTTTGCATTGTCAGCATTCCGTCCATCATTTGTTTGCTGTAACACTTTTTGCTCTAAGTGGAATGGGTATGCCCAGACGTGGGTCCCTTGCTCACTGTGCCACTGGATTCAAGCTAGCCTGGTTGAAGAAGGGTGACATACCCCGAAACCGGTCCCAGGATGCTTGTTTCCGGTCCAGGGAGGACCTTGCCTTGCAGTTCGGTCTGGACTGTTGCCATGGGCACAGGGTCAAGACTGATTTACATATGGCTGGGTCCAAACTCGGGTGGCGTATTGGGCAAAACAACGATGGATTCAACCCAGATCTTTAGACTGGGGGAGAATGGTTGCATTGTCAGCATTCCATCCATCATTTTTATGCTGTAACACTTTTCGCCCTAAGTGGGATGGGTATGCCCCGACATGGGTCCCTTGCTCACTGTGCCACTGGAGTCAAGCTAGCCTGGTTGAAGAAGGGTGACATACCTTGAAACCGGTCCCAGGATGCTTGTTTCCGGTCCAGGGAGGACCTGGCCTGGCAATTCAGTCTGGACTGATCCCATGGGGCACAGGGTCAAGACTGATTTGCATATGGCTGGGTCCAAACTGGGGTGGCATAGTGGGCAAAAGAACAATGGATTTAACCCAGATCTTTTGAATGGGGGAGAATGTTTGCATTGTCAACATTCCGTCCATCATTTGTATGCTGTAACACTTTTCATCCTAAGTGGGATGGGTATGCCCAGATGTGGGTCCCTTGCTCACTGTGCCACTGGATTCAAGCTAGCCTGGCTGAAGAAGGGTGACATACCCTGAAACCGGTCAAAGGATGCTTGTTTCCAGTCGAGGGAGGACCTGGCCTGGCAGTTCAGTCTGGACTGTTCCCATGGGGCACAGGGTCAAGACTGATTTGCATATGGCTGGGTCCAAACTGGGGTGGCGTAGTGGGCATTTAACCCAGATCTTTTGACTGGGGGAGAATGTTTGCATTGTCAGCATTCCTTCCATCATTTGTTTGCTGTATGATAGTGCTGGCGAAGAGGCATATAGCTGTCCACTCAGGATCCACTGATGTACCTCATTTTGAATGCTGGATTAAAGACATTACGTACTGCCAGAAACAGCTGGCAGAGGTTTGACTGCTAAGGAAATTTAGGCCCCATTTTTGGCTTGTTTGGCTACTTGTCTGGGTCAGCTGAAAGAGGCAAACCTGCTGCTACATGTCTTTGGGCGATACTCCCAGCACAGTCCGTAATGGCACAGATCTAGCTGCTGAACGGTCCATATTTGAATGTTAGACTATGCCTTGATATCAGAACGCTGACCACAACCGCTGAGTGAACTTCCATTTACAGCAGTCCCCAGGATGCTTGTATATGTTACTAGTCTACTGTAAATCTGTCCATTGTGATGACTTAGAAATGTGATTGCTGTGTGGTTAAACCAAAACATGTAATTAATAAATAATTTAAAAAAATCAAATGGGATCAAATGGGGACAGAGAATGAAAGAAAGAAAATGACAATGCATATGAAGGTATCATTTATGCAGTGGTTGGAAAACATGGGATCTACAAGACAAATGTTGAAGGGAGGATACGATGCAGAGTGTGAGAGTTTTTCCTGCAATAGACAAAGAACCAGATAATAACAAGAAATCTAATGAGGAAGGAAAACAGAATTGTGACTCATAGGAGGAGGATCATTTTTGAAATGGTCAATACAGAGCCCATCTACAGCTGTAGTTGTGAGCATGATAGCGAGTGCAGCACCTGAGATTGCAACAACAGTATTGCCGTGAACTAGCTGAGAAATCCCAGGTGTTTCTCAAATTTAAATCGATCCACCTGTCACTATCGTGGTGGTTGAAGAAACTCCTCAAGAGAGAACTATTAACTTTGGCCTTTTAAAATTGAACTTGGAGAAATGTTACAATGGACAATTGATCTAAATAGACTATTATCATACAATGTTGATGAGATGAGGTATCTGATCAAAGAAACAGCTGTATGTGTGAATGAAGCACATGATAAGTTAGAGGAAATTGCCGATGAATGGTAGGTTGACATCAGTAGTATTAAGATTGTGAGAAAGAAATAAAGACTGGATTTGACTTGTCATGAAAAATGAAGGATTAAGGTTTAAGGAGTTTAAAGATTTATTTGAACATACAAGAGAATGGAGTGATCTGAAGAAATATAATGAAAGGTGGAAGAGAGGAAAAGCAAGTAAAAAGAAAATTAATGAGTCAGAGAGCAAGGCAAAGGGAGTAGCTAGTGATTCAGAAGAAGGAGCAGGACTTATTTTGGAGTTTCTATTCACAGAAGTACATGGAGAGAATTTAGTGCATGTGCCATGAGGGAGAGCTGATCTTTATGCTTTTACCACAAATTTTCCAAAATTACCAGAGGAGCCTAAAAGTTGGTACAAGGTGGTTCATCGGTTGACAACCATTCCACAAATGCTGTGGTCAGATATGAATCAATTATTTGATATTGTAATCTCTAGTGACTTGTAGTCTGAATGTATTTTGCTGTTGCTTGGCCACCTGAAGAACCAGCAAGTGTTGCTCCTAAAATGCTCCTTCAGGGGAGGTAGCAAACAAATATAGACAGGCGATTGCATATTTGAAAAAGAAAGTGCATGAAAGAGATATTGATTGAGCAAAGATTTTGAGAACTTCACAGGAGATGAATGAGTCAGTGCATGCTTATTATGAGATGCTCATGCAGACTTTCAAGAGACACAGCAGAGTTGATGATCCCAAGTAAGATGATGTCAATTATTTTGTTTCTGTTTTCATTATGGGTTTGTGTCCAGAACTGAGTAATCATATACAACAAAGTGAAATGTGCTGGCAGACAAAATGTTTAAAAGAGATTTTAAAGCTGGCAAAATATAGTAGTGGTTGATTTCAGCCGGGGTCGGTAGTAGGAGTAACTGCAGGGCGGTGACGTGGGGAGGGGGAGGGGCAGGGTGGGGGGTAGTAAACTATGGATTACGGAGATTCACAGGTAAATTAACATATAAATTAATAAAACAAATTTCATTGCGTGCACTGCATCTCCAAATGCGATGCAGTGCAAGCAAAAAAATTCGTTTTATTAATTTATATGTTAATTTACCTGTAAACCTCCATAATCCATAGTTTACTACCCCCCACCCTGCCCCTCCCCCTCCCCACGTCACCGCCCTGCAGTTACTCCTACTACCGACCGCGGCTGGTTGATTTACTGCAAAGCAGAAGAGAATCAAGGAGAGGATGATGTTTTCTCAGACAAAGCAATTAGGGCCTCATGTAGGTAGCCAAATACCGGTCGGTAACGGCTGATTTTCGGTAAATATGCCATTACCGACCGGTATTTAGACAAGTGAGATGTAGGAGTCCAAAAACAACTTTTCGGTAAATATGAGGCGGTAAATACCGAATCATAATTACCGAATCCTAAAATACCGATTCATTTTTACCGAATACATATTTAACGAATCGGTAAATATGAAGTGGTAAAACTGAAAATGACATGTAGGAACAATCGGTAATTAAGAAATCCATGAAAATCGGCAATTAAGAGTCGGTAATTAACACGGATTGAAAGCAGGTGGTAACCATCAACAGTGCATATAATCAATCCCAAAATGCAACAGCGTGGACAACATGGCCGCTCTGTATGTCATTGCAAGGCGCCTATGTCTACAGGCAGCAGGTCTGAGGATTTGGAGACGGGAGGAACGCATCTACAGACAGCGCATCACACTCTTCCAGCTGACTGATGCAGAGATACATGAAAGGTACAGGCTACACCCCCAAACCATCATGGACCTGATAAGGGACCTGCACCCACTCCTGGACCAGCCAACAAGAAGGGCGCATGCCATACCACCACATGTGCAGGTGCTCTGCAGCCTACATCTACTGGCATCCGGCAGTTATCAGGTGGTGATAGCTGCGGTGGGTGGTGTATCCCAGAGTTGCCTGTCCCGTTTCTTCAGGAAGTTCCTGGATGCCATGATGCAGAGAATGCACCACTACATCAGCTTCCCAAACACACAGGCTGCACTGCAGAAAACCAAAACAGACTTTTATCACATGGCACAGTTCCCCCATGTCATTGGCTGTATTGATGGCACACACATCCCAATCTGCCCACCAGCTGACACTGAGCACATCTACAGGAACAGAAAGTCCACCCACTCCATCAATGTGCAGGTGATCTGTGATGCAGGGAACATCCTCACTGATATTGTAGCGAAGTTTCCTGGGAGCACCCACGACTCTTACATCTTCCAGAACAGTGGGATCTACACACGACTGAGTGCCGGAGAATTTGGAGAGGGATACCTGCTAGGTAAGTAACAGTGACGCCCCTTGAAACCTGCAAATCATAGTGTATAGAGGCATGTGACTGATGTTTCCCTTTTACTCACCTAGGCGACAGTGCATATGCCTGCCGGTCATTCATCCTCACTCCCTACCTACACCCATCAACCCAGAGTGAGAGACGATACAACGTGGCACATAAAACAACACGCAATGTGGTGGAGCGCACGTTTGGACTACTGAAGAGCAGGTTCCGCTGCCTCCACAAGAGCGGAGGCGCCCGCCAGTACACACCCATCAACTGCTGCAAGATCATCGCCACTTGTGCAATGCTGCACAACCTTGCCACGAAGAAAGGTACAGATGTGGAACTAACATATTTTGAGGACAACGAGGATGAGTCAGGCCAGCCAGAGGGCAACGCAGCTAGAGTGCCAACTGCAATAGACGGGAGAGAGAGACGGGCAGAGATCACATGCAACTATTTCTGAGTAAGTAAGGGGACACAGCCAGTTGTGGTATGTCATGACGTAGTTTTAATGCGGCACCACGCCATGAACACAAGATCAAGCCAATCTGGCAACATAGCATATATACAAGGAGTAAGTCCAGGGTTACGTCACCCATTGGGAAGTGGCTAAGCAGGGCTGCATCAATGTTTGCGCATACGCGCTGCAGTGTTGGATGGCACGGCTTGTGCATCCTCACTAGAGCCAACCCCAAGCCGCCTGCTGCTCCTGCGTCCTTCTGGAACAGGGGGTGTGATGCTGCTCCTGCTGCTGGTGTCGATGCTCTCCGCAGCATCCCCTGCAGCAGTTGTCGACGCCTGACTGGTTAATAGCACCTCAAGTGCACTTGTCACCTGCACCATCCCCCGAGACAGGTCGCTGCAGCAGTGTGTCAGGCCCTCCTGCATCGACACAGAGCGCCGGCAGAGTAGAGAAGTGGCAGTTGCCAGACGGTTGAGTGCCCTGGTGGTAGTGTCCCTCCTCTGCCGTTCCCGGCGCCGTGCATCTATGTCAGCATCTAATTTGCTGCACAACTGCTGGATTGACTGGGACATGTCCCGAATGCCCGCTGCCATAGCGCTGATGTTATTGTCCATGTTGACTAATGTAGTTTTCATGAACCGCATGTGCCTCTGGACTGACATGACTGCCTTTGTTTGCAGGCGCTGTTGTTTTAACATTTGGCCCTCGAGCCCCGAGAAGACACCATGGCTGTCAATGGTTGCTGGTGGACTCTGGACACGCGACCTGCGGCGCCCTCTTGCTCCCGTCTGTGCTGCCTGTGAGGTGTAGGGCACAGTGGCATGGCTCCCATCCTGGGGCCTGGTGAGTTCTTCAGGGCCCCTGCTGTCGTCAGACGAGGTGTCTAAGGCTCACAGCCTGGCTGCTGGTCGCCTCCTCATTCCCACACCTGCAAGCGGAGATGTGGCCGGTGACTCAAACATGAGTGGCGATGCTGGCTCTGGGTGAGGTGATGCTTGCTCTGGGTGAGGTGATGCTGGCTCTGGGTGAGGTGATGCTGGCTCTGGGTGAGGTGATGCTGGCTTTGGGTGAGGCGAGGCTGCCTGTGTTGGTGGTGCGGCTGCCTGTGGCCCTGCTCCCTGGGCTGAACTTGTGCTGGCCAGAGGTGATCTTTGTGGCCGGTGTGCCCTCTCTCCTGCAGCATGCCCTGTCCTGCGTGATGTCACATCTGGGGACAGAAATGCAACATCGGCTCAGTGTCCCCGAAGGGCTGCATTGCAAGCATCACAATAAATCATTTCACATTCCAAAATGTCCTCTGCCTCCTTGTGCCTCATGTGTGTGACATGCCTTGTTGCCCTGTGCCATTTACTTCATGGTTGGTGTTTCCCTGACTACATCTCCCAGAATGCATTGCCTGTCTGCACTAACACATGTGGACTGGAGTGGGATTCTCGTTTCACAATGGGGGATGTGGGATAGGGGTAGGGGGGGCTACATTGCTGTGCTTTCGTCTTACCTTGTTGTGTGGCGGCTCTGGCAGAGCTGTCGGCATCCCCAAGACCCACGACGCTCTCTTGCTCGATTGTGGCCCCCACCAGCTCCTCCAGTTCGGTGAGGGCAGGTGCCCTGTTGGTTCCACCTCCAGTCTGGCTGGCCTCCTTCTGGATGTCGCCCATCTTCCTCTTGGTTACAATCCTCAGGTCATACCAGCGCTTTTTGAGGACCTCTATGTCCCTGTGGGTCACTCCCACAGCATTGACCAGCGCCTGGATGGCCAGCCAAATGTTGCGCTTTTCAGCCTCAGGCACTTGCAGGGATTGCCTCCCAAACAGCTTCTGGTGCTGCTTCACCACCTCCTCCGCCAGCACCTGGAGTTCCTTGGGGCTGAATTTCAGCTTCCTCCTCCTTTCCCCTCCATCTCTCTGTGTCCTCTGGCTGGACATGATGTTAGTTTTTCTGCTCGCACAGGCACTGGCTCCCTGCCTCTCCTCTGCACTCCAAGCCTCACCAGGGTCTGCTAATTATGTACACCTGCCTGGGTGTGGCCACTTCCTGGTTGAGTGAGGTGTGGTTGCACAGGATTAGCTATTTCATCAAGTCATGTGATTTTATTTACCGATTCCGTTAATACCGAATCGGTATTTACCGAATCGGTAAATACCACCTCGGTATTTACCGATTCGGTGAATTCCGATTCTTGATTACCGAATGTTACCGATTCGGTAATTGTTACCGACTTTTTACCTACATGTAACTTACCGATTCTTAAATACCGATTCGGTACGGCTCGGTATTTAAGAAGCGGTAATATTTATTTACCTACATGAGGCCCTTAGAGAGGAATGCTCAAAATCAATTGATGGGTTCGGATTTGGATTATCTTCAATCTGAAAATTATGGAGTGAATGGAATGACCTAAATGCAAGATGTGAGAATAGGAAATGGATCAATGGAAATGAAAAGGTGGGAAAAGAGACGGTGAACAATTCTGTAATGAATGCATATGTTGAAATAATAAAGAGGAACACTGATTGTTAAAAAGTGCTGAACCAGTTAAAATTAGAGTGAAGCCTGATTCAGCTTTCCCCAGAACGAAACAGTATAAACTTTCAAAAGAGGCAGAAGAAGGAAATAAATATGTTTTTAAGAAAATTATTGAGCATAAAATCCGTTGGCAAGTGCTTGGTAGTCCTTGTTACTCTCCTGTGATGGGGATAAAGAACCCTAGTGGGATCTAGCGCATTATGCAGCTCCTAAGAAAAATGTATAACATTTTCATCCCATGTTGTCCAGAGGTATTGAATCTAGCAGTGATTTTGCACCAAACTCCTTCAGAGGCAAAAGGGTACACAGTCATTGAATTATGCCAAGCAGTCTTTTCTATTCCTCTTCATTAGGAGAGACAATTTCTGTTTGCATTTCAATTCCAAAATAAAGTTCTCATTTTGTGTAAAATCCCCCAGGGGTATATGGAAAGCCCTTCTATCTTTAGTCAAATTCTGAAGAAAAATCTAAAGAATTTGAGGGTTCCCTGTACTCAGTCTTGGTGCAATATATTAATAACCTACAGGTTGCATAAAAGACAAAAAAGGATTGAAAGATCAATATATAATTGCTTTGCTGAATCACTTAGGGGACAAGAGTCACAAGGTTTCCACAACGAAATGCAATATTGTAAAAAGGAAGTAATTTATCCTGGTCACCATTTTGAATATATATGAATATGAATGACAAATCATAAGGCCCATTTACAAGACACCAAGCAGACTTTGGGGAGTTGCTTGTTTGCAATGGCTTGGAGTATATCTTGTTTATTGTCTGCTTGATTTCTAATGAGTTGAGGCTTATCCCACCCAGACATCAGTTAGCCTTACAGTTGCAAAACCTTTCTTGAGAGAGTTAATTCTATGTTTCAGCTAATCAAGTTTCGTTGAAACAGATCATGGCACACACTTCAAAGTTACATTTTACAAATAATTTGTGCCACCTTCCAAATTAATCAGAGGTCTCATTGTAGTTATCGTTCTCAATATTCCAGAGTGGTAGAGAGGATGAATAGACTCTCAAGATCAAACTGACCAATGTCAGTGCTTCTTCTCGTTTAAAGTAGCTAGATGCTCATTCCCTTGTTTTGATGAGGATCAGATGTGCTCCAAATAAAAAGACTGGTCTATCACCCTATTGTGCTAGATTACTGGAAAAGTCTGACTGATATGGCAAAATCTCTCTCTCAGCAGGGGAAGTTGGCAAAAGAAGCAACAAAAGAAATACAGTGCCGTGTATTAGACCCTGGACACTAAATAGTAGTCTGAAAACAAATGAGGAAAAAATGTGTGTAGGAGCATTGGCGTGGACCACACCAGGTAATCCTGATGACAACACTGTAGTGCTATGTGCCGGAATCCTGCAGTTGACCCACGCCGCTCATATGAAAAAGGTGAAAGTAGCAGATGGAGATACATGTAAATTGAGGTCGGTAGTGGCTGCCCCCATGTTCTGCTACTGACGACTGTGGGACTGGCTCTCCCGGCCCTGCTCCCTCTTCCTCTGGCAGACGCCAGCGTTCTCCTTCATGGATCTACCGTCGCAGCATGGCTGCTTAGCTTGCAATGCGGACTGTAATGGAAGTTGAGCCAGTTGCGCTGCTAAAGAAAGCTGCCGCCTAGGTTTGTGGAGGTTTTTGGGGATAGAAGCCGATGGTCCAGAAGAAACGGATGGAGTTTCAGGCGCCGTAACTCAGCTTCTGCTGAGGCTTAGTCTTTGCCCTCATCCCTGCCTGTGGTTTGTCACCAGAGGGCGGTCCAGCAGCAGCAGACTCTCAATTGTTCTGCTGGCTGTTGGAGGCTCCTGGGATTTTTTAGGATGGAGGAGGAAGGATGTAAAGGAAGAGGAGGTAGAGGCAAGGAAAAAGTGTGAGAAAGGAGCTCCTGTTGAGGGGCTGTAAGGTAACCCCTGCAGATAGGCAAGTTTCATAGATTTCTGTTGTAGAGGGACCTTGACTGTCATTAACGAATATGTGACGTCACATCCCGGTCTTCACACCGCAATACCTTTACAACATAGGCATTTCAACGCAAGTCGTTACAACGACTTGTGCTGGGGGCGCTGCACTTAGGAATAGTATGATTTACTATTCCAACTCCAGCCTACGTTACAGTAGGGAAGGTGTTGGAATTGTAATTCATACTATTCCTTAGCTTAGAGTGCCATCCAGCGCATGTCGTTGTAATGACTTGCATTGTAATGCCTGCGTTGTAAAGGTATTGCGGTGTGAAGACCGCGATGTAACAAATGTCTCCTGTCATTAACCTTCAAAACTTATGGCCCGCTAAATAGCGGGTCAAAACAGGTTGCACAGCCGTATCCACATTGGTATCTCGAAGTAATACACATCCACCAAAGTAATCCATTCTTATCCATTTTATTTTCTTCATTATTTATCATTATTTATCCACTTGTTTATCCACCACGTCAAAAGCTATGAAATTCATTGAGGAACTTTAAGACTGTAACTTGTTCTATGGATTGCCCATCCAGGCCTATGCATGAACGTGTTCCGAATTTCCTCCATGACATTCAATTCACATCGTACTCAATGCATTTCGGTTAAAAACCTTCTTCAGGAGTATCTACAAATGATAAAAATATGTGTGTAAGTCGCTTTACATTTCTGTCCCACAAAATGAAAAATAACTAATAAATTATTTCCACACTTTCCATGTCTCTTTGTTACCAACCAATTTTGTTGAAGAATACCCGTATCCCAATTACCTAACACTGTAATGTGACTCACCCCTCACTCAACCCCTACAGAGCGTCATTAACCAGCATTGTTGGTGTTTTACTTCTACAATTACTTATTATATCCACTGCCAGTATATTATCTTTTTTCCTACTCACTAACATTATATGCAACCTCCTGCCGTGCAACAGCTTAGCACTAAAATTGCTTCACCAGTCCCCCCAGTCCTCCCTAAACAATGCAAGAAAGCCTCTAAATAGAGTAACTGGCTGGCAAGATCAACAGATGGAGCCCTTGGAAGCTGTTTCCGTTTTCTCTTTTTAGCACTTCCAGCCACTGGATGAGGAGGGTAAGGGTGAAGCCGGTGGTTTATCTCTGCATAAGCTGAGCATGGTGGAGACCAAAACAAAAACAATACGTACCTCCACTGCAATCTCTAGTGTCTCAGAGAACTCAACTCCTTCTCCAGCTGCAGCTATAGCTTTAGCTTTGCAGATGTCAGATCGGGAACTTGATAAAAGTGAAGAGAGCTGGCCTCCTCAAACAGTTAAAACTTTTCCTCTATTTCAAATCTTCGGAATCAAGCCCGCCAGAGAGGTGGGCCATGATGAGGCTGGTATGGGGTTACTACAGGGCAATTTGCAAACAGCTGGGTCAACGTTGCTGACATCTTTAGGAGGCGACTCTAATGAGCAGGAGAAGCTACACTCCAGTGCTCCAACTGTTCCCGAAATCCTAGATGAATCTTCCTCTGGACTCTTCATTGTTCAAAGCTCCTCCCATTGCTCCAGTTTTAAGTGATTGATATTTTCAAACCTAATGCTCCTTCACAAGCTTCTGACAGAATCTGTTAAAAAGATGCATGATGAAATACTGGTGGAGGTCGCCGGCCTAAAGGCCCAGCAAGCTTTAGACACGGAGTTAATTAACCAAAGACTTAGTAAGATGGAAGAGACTGCTGGCACTTCCAAAACATATAGAGGCTGCAGAGCACAGAATCTCAGATATCGAAGACAAACTGATGCTTATGCAATCTCGTTCCACACTGGAATTTGCAAAAATCAGAGAGTTGCAGCTAAAATTAGAATCATTGGAGAACCACGCACATTACTGTAATCTTTGATTCACGGGAATTCTGGAAGGGAGCGAATCCCAGGGTCAAATACAGTCAGTTCCTCAGCTCATCAATAAATTGATCAAAGATCACATCTTACCATCTGCTCCTGAGGAGTTGGCAATTATGCAAGCACTTAGAGTTCCTTTTCATTGGACACCTGGGGCTAAATATCCGTGAACTGTCCTGGTAGATTTTTCGCACTTTTGGATCAAGGAGCAAGTTCTCACAGGAGAAATTCAGCAGAAGATGTTTACAGTCCTGTAAGACACCTCCTTGAAGATTTTTTCTGATGTTTCCATGACATCAGCTAGGCGTAGAAAGGCGTTCCAACCACTAGTCTTTAAGTTTAGATCTGTGGCACTCAAGCCTCCTTAGTTCAATCCACAAAACTCAAAGTTCTTGGGAAAGGACAATTCAAGTTCGTTAATGTTCTTTCTGAAGCCCAAGATATTTTAAAGTTAATTAGAACCTAAACATGTATTTGGGATTGCTAGTAGTCTTTTTTTCTTTCCTTTTGTTTTTGTGGTCAGCAGGGCCCATGCAGGGGAATGGGAGGTGTTGAGGGGAGGCGATTTTGACAGGATAGGAAAAAATTCCATGGCATCCTTCAGATAGGGATTCCATGTAGCATAGTGCAAGAGGGTCACCCATCACGTGGATGTGTAGGGTGGGCTGGGTAGGGGTTGGGTCGGGATAGCAGCAAAAACCGAGTGGATCAAACTCATTTTGTTTTTTACATAGGTGGTTTCTTTTGTTTTTGTTTTCAATATTTAAGCTTATGTGTTTTTTGTGGGATGAAAGTTGTTATTTTGATAACAAATGGATAGTATCAAAATAATTTTGCGCAATGCGAATGTGCTGCTCAACTCAAGAAAAGTAAGTGCAATGTTGAATTAGTGCTTTCCTTTTCCCCACAGGTGTTGTTTCTGCAGGGCACTTATTTAAAGCCAAATTCACCTAAATTAGTTCTTCCTAAGGGGTATAATCAAGCCTACTTTGCTTCTGCAAATGTGTCTGCTCGTGGTTTGGTAATTTTATTTTCTAATAATTGTAACTGTGAAGTACTAAAAATTAGTTGAGATGTTCAAGGCAGATGGATTTATTTAAAAATTAATTTTAGAAGTGTAGTGTTCGATCTTTTGTATTGCTATGGTCCTATATTTGATGATGCGTCAGCTTTGCTCCATATTTATGACTTATTGGTTGGTTCTGAGGGTTCAATAATTTGGGGGGGGATTTCTATTTTTTTTCAATATATCCTCTTAGACACTTCAAATCCAGCTAAGAAGCAACTAAAACCTAAATCAACTAAAATGATAAATAGGATGAAAAAAGATTTTGCTTTGTTGGACCCCAGGCGTCAAAGTCATCCAGGGCAGGCATACTATACTTCTTATTCTTCTAGGTACTAGACCGCCTCCCAAATAGATTGAGGGGAGTCGGATATTATTTACAACTCTTTTTCTGATCACTCAGATATTTCCATTAGAATCCAGATGAATCCAACACAGTCTAGAATTAGCAAGTGGTGCTATTTTGATAAATCCCTTCTGGAAGATGTGGAGTGGATTGCGGTAATGCATTCCTTTATTAAGCATTTTTTCGAAGTTAATGAGTATACGGCTCAGGTGTTTTCTGTGTGGGAGACTTTCAAAGCTACCTTCAGAGGTCAGGTAATAGCATAGACATCCGCAGAGAACAAGCTACGATCCCAAGAGATATTGGTGTTACAGTTGGCAGTGGAAAAAGCTACTGCTAACTTAAAGATGGGCAGGTCTGAATCTCAAAAAGTAGCTTCCCTTCAAGACTTAGCAGCAGCTAAGGTGAGACAATGTTTTAATTTACAGGCAATTAAGGTGAGTAAGGCTTATAAGTAAAAACTATATGAGGAAAGTAAAAATATTGCACAACATCTGGCCTGGGCTACAGAAATCCAGAATAGTCAAAATATTTTCACCTCACTGGCACAGTTGTAGGTTCAAAGGATGAAATTGATGGGGTCTTTTTGCGACATTTCAGAAATATTTATGAGGTGACGCAGGAAATTACTTCAGCTTCACTTACACAATATTTTGAATCTATATAATTGCTCTCTATTTCAAAGAATATGAGTGGCTCCCTCGATAAACCTATCTCACAAATCGAAGCCAGTAAAATATTGAAATCTATAGCTAATGCAAAGCTACAGGTAACTATGGCATCCCTGTTGAAGTTTTTAAGACTTTTGAGCCCTTACTTCTGCCTTTCCTTACTAAGCTTTATAATTTGGTAAAAAACGGTGAGCTTGCATCTAAAAACTTTAAAGAAACGGTGGTTGTGTGTTTTCTTAAGAAAGATAATGATCTAAGTGTTACTGGTTCATATCGGTCCATAAGCTTTCTAAACATAGATTATAAAATATTCATGAAAATATGGGCATTAAGGCTGGCCTCGCTCGCACAAGAGGTAGTCCATCCGGATCAGGTAGTTTTTATACCTCATAGATCTATGGCCTCTAATACATATTTTTTGACCCAAGTAATCGAATCGATTACCTGTCAGCCAACAAGGTCAAAGCAGCGATCTTAATGCTTGATGCAGAAAAAGCATTTGACCTTGTTGACGGGCAGGCTTAGTTTTTTTGTTTGTTAAAGTTTAGCTTCCCTGAACAGTTGGTCAAAATGCTAAAAGAGCTTTATATGAGTTCAGAGGCAAACATTTTGATATATAAGCTAGAGGCAGGTGTAGTTAAGATTCGGCGTGGAACTAGACAGGGATGCCCGCTGTCCCCTCTTTTATTTTTGCTTTTTATTGAACCTTAGGCAATAAAAATTCTTAACAATCTCCAGATACTGCCTCCGTTAGCGGCCACACCAAAGATTAAATTATTTGCAGATTACATCATTCTTTATCTATCAATGAATCCAGCCAATATCCTCAACGCATTTGATTAAATACTTCCTTTTACACAAATAGGGGGGTACAGGTTGAAGCAAGCAAAGACTGAGGAACTTTGGTTTAATACTCCTTCTGCATCACTTCCTTTTCTTGTCCCACTGGCAGTTTCGAAACCTATTATATACTTAGTTGTGACTAACCAGTATGATAAACTATTTACATTAAATAATGGAAAGACACTTAAAAATAGCTAAGAGCTTATTAGATGATGGTCTCTTCTTCCCTTAACTTTAATTTGCCGTGTATCTTTGGTTAAAATATCTATTCTACCATTATTTTTATATTTGTTTAGTCACATCCCAATTAAAATTCCTGAATCATATTTTATGGAGTTGCATGAATTACTTCAGAGTTTTATCTGGGCAAATAAACAGCCTAGAAATTTTGTAATTAGATCCAACTCAGGGAGGGCTCGCCCTCCCTACTTTTGATCTGTATTATCAGGCAGCATTATTTTATTTTTTTTTGGTTCAGCTACCAATTATAGCATCTAAATTTGTAAATGTTATGCTAAATACTATGGGCCTCATTTATGAAAATGACGTATCACTGTGTGAAAACAGCAATGCGTCACTTTTTATTGCGCCCTCCTTGCGACAATGCTGGATGCGTCATATTTACAGTATGACGCATAATGTGGAAAGGAGTTACAGATACGTCAGTATGTTTGACGGATCTGTAGGTGCAAAAATGACGCATTGCTGGAGTTTGTCAAAAAAGTGACGCAACTCCAGCAGTGGCTCATTTCACATGGGCAAGTCCCATTTCAATTGTGCCTGCATCAGTCTTACACCTGCTGTGAGGCAGGTATAAGATATTGACGCATTTGCGTCCTAGAATTGGGGAAGTGAAATCTCATAGATTTCACTGCATCACTTCTATGAGGCTTACTTGCGTCAGAACGCCCACCCTGCATACATTATACCTGGTGCAGGTATAATGTGGCGCGGGGGTTTACAAAGTGATGCATCTACCTAGATGCGTCACTTTGTAAATATGACACAGCATGATGCATTTTTCACGCCGCTGGTGCGTCACAAAAAGTGATGCACCGGCGGCGCAAAAGTGATGCATGGGCTCATAAATAAGCCCCTATGTTGTCCGAAAGTGCAGTTCAATTACCCGTGTTTCTTCATTCCCTAAAATGCTTAAAAAATGAGATACAAGACAATAACTGAATTAGCCTGTTGTGTACAAATATTTTTCAAAATATATAAAATTCGTAGATATCATTCTGTGAATGTCTGGCTTTTAGTTTCTCACGGAGGTCTCTCCAAGTATGGAAAGAGGCAGGTTTCGGATTCTTGGGGGATTTTTTTTAACGTCTCAAATATGATTACTCACAAGACACTTTCCCAGTCGCTGGGCCCTAGGGGCCAGATGCATCAAAGGGTTTCGCCCATTCTGTGTCTATGGGGAAATGTGTTCATGCATATGGCCCTAGGTTCTTAGCCCTTTCATTTAGCTTTAATCAAAATCAAGCTTTTTAAAAACGAATGATGTAACGACCAATAACCCAGCTTCTCTGATTTTAAGCCAAATATATGTTCAGGGCCTAAGGGGAGGCTGTAATTGGTATTCTTATTTAGTGCAGCTCAGTTAACATAAAGTGATTGATAACTTTTTTGCTAAACTATTTAAAGAAATCCGGTGCAATGTTATCAAAAACAGATGGCAGTCTTTATGTGAAGTAGGCCAGCTATAAAAGAGTGGCCTTGTCAAGATGGCTAACCTAGTATACACCCAAAAGACTGTATAAGCTGTTCCCGACTTCCTCAAAGTATTGTTTTAGATGTGAGGATCTAGAGATAGGGTCTTGGAACCACATCTTTTATAATTGTCGCAAACTATACCAATTTTGGTCAGATGTATTTCAAAGGATTAGTCAATCATTAGCACTGGCAGTTCATATTATCCCCTCTCTTAAATTAGTTTTATTTGGTTGTTCTTTAGAGGCTCAGCATTTGTCAAAGTATCAGCAACATTTGGAGAAGTGTAGCTCACTGGTTAGAGGAGGCATACCCTGAAGCAGAGATCAGACCCGGGACCTGGGTTCGATTCCCGACGCGGCAGGGTCCAGAGCCCAATCGTCCACGGACTCGATAATTCTCGCTTCGGTGCCCACTCTAAGCACGAGTTCACACTATGCAGCTCTGGGCAACAAGCCTGCTTAATCTCCACAACGGCCCCCCGCGGCGGGATGCCTGGCTTTCACCTTGGGGATGCCCAGTACGGGTTATCTTACAGGGAAAAACCAGGACGGGTTCCCAATGCAAGCGCCAAGATGCCCGTAGGGTGATAGCTGCGCTCTATAAGTACATCAATCAATCAATCAACATTTCTGCTTTTCTGCTATTGCAGTGGCCAGGTCTCTAATTCTCCAGAATTGGAAGTCCAATCAGATACCTTCGATTCAGAACTGGCAAGAAAAGATGGCTAAGACATATATCTGGGAAGAAGCATATGCTAAACGCAGAAGGTCCCTTTGTAAGGTTTACAACGACCTGATAAGGGTTCTCTAATGAAATATATTTTAGAAATGCTTTTAGGCTGTATCTTGTATAGATGGGAACTAACCTCTTTTATTAATTGCACCTTATTGCTGGATTTAAATATGATGTAAAGTAACTCGCTGCTATCGATGTAATCAATATAGGCTGCTGCTTTTTCCAACGTTGGTGATATTTGCACTATATTTGTGATTTCATTATCGGTACTGTATTTTCATCGCACTAGCACTTTTGTCTTATATATTTATGAATGGATGGTTATATTGGACAAGAGCTGTTTTATGCAACTGTGTAGGTTTCCTTCTTTTTATTCTGTATTAATTGCAAGGCTAAAAGTCCAATCAATAAAAAAAAAGAATTAAATGTATATTTTGAAATGAGTAAAGAAAATGAAGTCATAAGAGTCCAGATCAGTGAAAGTTCTGCTGAAGATCATGGTAACTCTACCAGGATCTGGCAGATATTATTCATACCTTGCCAGTTGGGTTGAAGCTCTCCTGGTCTGGGTCTCTGTGGCCAGGGAGGTACTGTTCCAGCCTGCTCGCCAAGATCTACATAAAGATCTTGGTGTCCATATTAAGGAGGGCTATAGGATGGTAGGAGAAGCATAGTGTGGGCCCTTGCCCCGTTTGGGGATGAGGGTGATCTAGGCAGCCATGATAATGAGGGTAAGTCACATGCCAGACCTAACTGAGTTGAATAGTGTCAGCAGGCGTTCTTGGAGGGAGGGGAGAAATACTCTGCAGAAAGTGACAGGATGCCCAACCCAGCCGGACGTCTTTCCCATCTGGAGCTCCCACAGAGCTTGGCACAGCTCTGCTAGGGTGATAGGGCCATTTAAGACCTCTGTGGGCCGTGGGCCAAAAGGGTCCCAGTTGCAGGAGCATAAGTAGAAATCTATTAGATCCAGAGGGGTGTTGTCTTGGGTGTAGAGGGTTTGGTAATAGATGTGGAATGCGTATTGCTTTGTTTGTTCAGTAGATGCCCAAGTCTTCTCACCTGTCTGGATCTAGGCTAAGTGGGCCCTGGCATCCTGTTCACACAAGGAGAGGACTGACTTTGTCCCCCCGTCATAGAACTTCTACTTCAGAGCCAGGGGAGATGGCTCAGCCTTGTTGGTCCTACAGGCCCTCAACTGACCCTGCAGTATCACTAGCTGTTGCTTATTGCTCCTGGTGCAAACAGACTAAACAAGGCGCTCAGGACTGGGGTCTCAGCCGTCAGGCCTGTCTCCAACAGACAGGACTCTCTCGCTCGCGCAATAGTATTGGTAGAAATCACCCCCCAATGGTGGCATTGTAGCCGTCCCAAAGTGTGTGGGCTGATACATCCGGGAGATCATTATGGACAAAGTAGTCAGTACCTCTTTTGAATCTCTGCAATATCTACGAGGTCTCTGAGTAGCTGTGGGAGGAATCGCCAGCATGGCGGACCCTGACTTGGGCACCACACCTTGCCCATACCAGTTCCACATGGCCATGGTCCGAGATGAACATGTCTGATTTGTCCACTGTTTCCAGAGAGCAGAGAAGAGAATGAGAGAAAAAGGGATAATCGATGCGGGAGTATGAGGCATGAATGAGTGAATAGGAGAAATAATCTCATGTGTCAGGATGTCTGTAGCGCCACGCGTCCACCAAACCCAGTTCAGTACGGTTACGCTTAAGTGAAGTGGACATCGCCCATGTCCCCTGAAAGGATGCAGCACTATGATCAAGCTCGTGGTCCCAAACTAGGTTCAGGTCACCACCTACTATCAGGTCACCCTCCTCATTAATCAGGTCTTCCCGAAGAAGGTCCCTGAGGTAGGAATCTTGTGCCAGATTGGGGCATAAATGTTAGGAAGGGTTAGTGGGCATGATCCCTGTAGGATGGGCAGTTTCATATAGAGGCCAACCTTGTCTCTAATTATTTTCAGGACTGTGGAGCAAAAACCTGCCTTGCACATGATGGCCACCCCAAATATTTTGGCAAAGGTGTGTGCCCAAAATGATGCAGGTATTTTGGATGTGACATGTAGTGGCAGTCATCTCATAGGAGATGTGTCTCCATGAGGAAGAAAACATCTTAGTCTTGCATAAGAAGGTTACATCAGACCTATTTTCACTTGTTAGATGAGCTCAGGCCCCAAATGATAAGGAAGAGCAATTTAGTTTGTTGTGTAGTGGTCATAGCGTAAGCAAGAAGATATAGCGGCTGTGCCATCAAGTGTGCGCAGAGTGATGCAGAGAAGGGCACACCCAGGGTATTGCTGGTGGGGAGTGCCCCCCTCCCAGACAGAAGGCGGGCTGTGGGCTTTAGGCATCGCTAATCTGTCACTGGCAAGGTTTAGGAGCTGGGGATACTCAATGTTAATGTCATGCCTACTGGTGTGTGGTAGTGTGTAGCACAGGTCAGAGGAGGATGGGTAGGCCCCCTCTGGAAAAGGCACCTGACCAATAGATGATGGTAAACAAAGAAAATAAATAAACAACAGTAGGCCAACAGGGCGTAACAGCTCCATTCTAGTCCTGAGGGAGCTGACGCAGAGGTGCGCCATTCCTGCTGGAGGAGTCGCCCTCGCTAAAGACAAATTGAGGCAGGCTGGCCATCAGGAATGTTCATCAGGCCTTCAGAGCGGGGCGTGCCAACTGGGAAGCAAAGCGGTGGTCATAATGGCATAATAAACCGGGCCCGCTGAATCCCTGTTACCAATGGTAGCCAGGGTATAGGTACAAGAACGTCGTGAGTGTGGGCATCTCACAAAAAGATACGGACTGGTCTCACACACCACCTGGTGTCATGCTTCATCATTGACCAGTCCTCGCCCTCCAAAACCTTCGTTTGATGGAGGACGGGCATACACTTGACGACAAGGATGCACTTCTAAGTGATGGAGTGGGGGCCCGTGACTATGTGAGTGAAATTAAAATTAAAAATCATTATAGTAATCAGTAGCAATTCTTTAATGTGAAGTGAAAACTATAAGATATTAAAATAAGTGCGACGGTGATTGGGATATTTATTGTTCCCAACCGTCTAGTGAATGATCTCGTGGATGGTCGACATGTTTCTGCCTGGATGGCCCCGAAGGGTCCGCGGCATTCATCAGGACCAAGATAGAATAATAATGGGCTCCGTTCTTACCACAATTTGGTAATGTGTCACCACTGCGGGAGTGTGGTATAGGTCACACTTCACCGTCTAAGGGATGCTTCCAATAGTGAAGCCCTAATGATTTGGACAAGTAGCCTCATGGGAGAAGAGGCGGAGAAGAAAACCACAACTGTGTTTCCTTGTTACTCGCGATCAGCGCGTCCTGTAACCTATGCGTCCGCTCACGGTTGAGCGGACGCATAGGTTACAGGACGCGCTGATCGCGAGTAACAAGGAAACACAGTTGTGGTTTTCTTCTCCGCCTCTTCTCCCATGAGGCTACTTGTCCAAATCATTAGGGCTTCACTATTGGAAGCATCCCTTAGACGGTGAAGTGTGACCTATACCACACTCCCGCAGTGGTGACACATTACCAAATTGTGGTAAGAACGGAGCCCATTATTATTCTATCTTGGTCCTGATGAATGCCGCGGACCCTTCGGGGCCATCCAGGCAGAAACATGTCGACCATCCACGAGATCATTCACTAGACGGTTGGGAACAATAAATATCCCAATCACCGTCGCACCTATTTTAATATCATATAGTTTTCACTTCACATTAAAGAATTGCTACTGATTACTATAATGATTTTTAATTTTAATTTCACTCACATAGTCACGGGCCCCCACTCCATCACTTAGAAGTGCATCCTTGTCGTCAAGTGTATGCCCGTCCTCCATCAAACGAAGGTTTTGGAGGGCGAGGACTGGTCAATGATGAAGCATGACACCAGGTGGTGTGTGAGACCAGTCCGTATCTTTTTGTGAGATGCCCACACTCACGACGTTCTTGTAGCTCGCTTGGGTTATCACACTAGGAGCAGCTCTTTTGTGATGAACATTTAATATTGGAGGCTGCTGCTCCTAGAACCCCACGCCTCTAGTTCCCCCCTCCACACATCCTGTGGAGTTTTCTTGTGATTAAAGCCAGGGTATAGGCTCAGGGCCAGTTGAAGGCATATTAGGCGGTAGTCTGTGTCCTCTCTTGTCAAGGAATCTGCGGTTGGTAAATATCACTGTCAGCCAGTCAGAGAGTAATTTGTGGATGATTCCTTTTCTATATTCTGTAGATGGACGATAATATCTTGTTTAGCCTCCTGGAGCACAGATACATTGGCAGGCTTGTTGTGACGCCCAGTACGTACTGTCAGCCAGACTGAGCACCATCGCTCTCAAGCAGTCACTCAGGCAGGGGAAGCATCTTTGCTGGATGAGTCATCCCGGATGTCCAGCAGCTTTTTAGCTTCAGCCAAGGAGCATCCCGAATACTATTTCCCTTTCCAAGGGAACAGAAGAGCGAAGAGGTGCCCCCACTGGTAGTGGATGTTCAAGTCCCTGAGTTTATTAGTTATGGTTTGAAGTCTTGTCTCTGATGCAAGGTAACAGGCGAGAAATCCTGGAAGAGGTGAATGGTGTTACCACAGACAACCAAGTCAACTTTCCCCCAGGTGGCTTGCAGGATAGCCTCCTTTTCAGTGAAGAAATGGACCCTTGTGAGAATGTCAGGGACAGTGTTTGGGTGTCCTGGTGATGAGGACACATGATGCCCCCTATCCAGGGCTGGTGGAGGAGCTTCCAGGTCACCTGGCATCGTCTGCAGGGGTTCAGCTGTGAAGACCATGATGCCCTCGCCTTCTGTGCCCCACAGGACTCCCCAAATGTGAACATTGTTTAGTAGCTCCGATTTCCTAAGTCTTCCTGCTTGGTCACTACCTCAACCTGCTGTTCCTTGAGGGTAGCTACTCTGCACCCGACCATTTCATTGTCTTCCACCTGCTGTTCGCCATGCGTTCCAAGTCATCCAGATGGTCTCCTATTTTTAATATTTCCTGCTGCATGTCCTGGATGCAGGACTTGAAACCAGTTTAGGAAACTATTGAAAGCCTCCCTCTTCCAATGAGTTCTCTTGTGTAGATGCCTGTCTGCTATGGTGTGCAGCGCCGAGATGCCCCTGGGTGATTCAAGCGCTATATTAAATTTCATTAACATAACATCACATAACAACAAGGGATATACCCTTCCCTCCCCACCTCCCCACCTCACCACTCCATCAGGTCCAGGGGCATCAGGGGGAGCAGTCAGGTTCAGTTGGCAGTGGAGGGTAGCTTTATCTATAGCCACTCAAGGGCAACAAGGAGGGACCACAGTTGTACTTAGGGGATACACCCAGCAAGATTGCCTGGGCACACCATGTAGCTCAAGGTTACCCAGTAGGCCACAGAGCACTCACCAGTCATAGGTCCCCCAGGGGTGTCTGAGAGAAATACAGGCAAGCAGTACTGTGGGGAAGATTTTTCAATAAGGGGACCCCCTAGTAAGGCAGTGAGGGGGGCCTCCTTTTATGGTACCGGTGCCCACTTCCCCTGTGTCATCATGGAAACAGGTAGTTTCGCTGTTGGTCTGGGGTTCCATAGAGAGCAGTGGATGCTCCTCTGGCGCTCCCTGAAGATGGCTGGCTGGGGGTGGCACAAGTGTTTTGTGGCTCAGTAGCTGTCACTGCTACTATCCTCTGTGTTTGGGGTGACCCTCTATGCTCTCTGGCTGGAGTCAGGTGTCTAAAGGGAGCAGAGCGCTGGCAGGGGAGAGGACTCACTTTGGCATGGTCACCTCTGATAAGGGGTCTCATGATCAAGCACCGAAGGGCAGGGCCCTTTATCTGGCACCAGTGGAGTCCCTTTGTCCCCCAATGGCCCCATGTTGCTGCAGAGACAGGAGAGCTAGGTGTGGACCCAGAGCCCTATGCAGGACAATGGTTCAACCCTTAGTGTTCCTGGAACATTGCAGACTGGGGATAGCATCCCCGGCCACCAAGGACACAGCAATACAGTTGTGGTTTCCGCTGCTGGTCTCTGCCTCCGGCAGTGACCCACCCTATTCACAGCCTGGTGGGGAGTAGAGTGCCAGAGCCCCCTGCATTGTTCATTTCGCTCACCACAGGTGGAGGCGTCACTCCGGTGCAGTCACCTATGACAAGGGGCTCTCTTTCAGACATCGAGGGGGGCCACTGAATCTGTCGCTAATGGGGATCACTCTTCTCCCATTCCCCTTTTCTGACATGGAAGACGCCATTTACGAGACCATTGCCCGATGCAGGGTGATGTGTGATCCCAGGCCACACTCACAAGATGGCGGACGCGGGATGACACGTCAGGCTCAGGAGGCACGATGGAGCTGTAGGGCTTACTGGAGCCCCCTTGGTAAGCCCTCCGATGGCTATGGTACCTGCTGCTGGAATGGTGACATATTTAGGTCAAGTCTGGGGTGAGTAGGCAGTGTAAAAGACCATGGGAGTCTTGAGCTGAGTCATCACATGCCTCACTCTATTCCCACCCTGACCATGCAGAATGCAGCACACTTAGAAAGAGGAAACAACAAGGAGAAATAAAAATATTTCTACTCATTGCACCTTTGGTGGGAAGGTGTGCACTCAATTCCCAGGTCTACTATTGTAAATCTGGGTATGCGGTATGCGTCACAATACATGGTGGATGCATGGGAACACCTATATTCCACCATGTAGTGTGTTACACCAGATTTACCAAACCTCGCAGGGCCATGCTGGGTGGCCTTCTGTAGCTTGGTAAATCTGAATCTAGGTTTTGTGTTGTCCTGCGTCACCTTGCAAGCCGAATAAAAACATCGCTAAATTTGGCCCTTAGAGTATAATTCTTCAAGCAGCCTTAATAATAATAATAACCCGGTATTTGTAAAGCGCGAACTAATCACCCGTAAGGGTCTCAAGGTGCTGTGGGCCGTCGGAGAGATTAAGTGAGCTACTGCCCAAAGTCACATGATGCTGAGCCGATCTGCTTCCAGCCCTGGGGATCGAACCATGAGCCCCATTCTCCGGAGTCCGCTGCCCTGGCACTGCACCACACTGCTCCCTGTAGGAAGTGCAGGGCCATGTGATTAGTAAATTGCTTATTAAAGTCTTTTGGTAAGCCATCGGGCCCAGGCGCTTTGCCCAATGGGAGGCTTTTAATCATCATACTTATCTCTTCTGCATGTAATTGATCAGCTTTGGTACTCGCCCCTCATAATCTCAGCCGTTTCCAGAATAATGTTGCCTTCACTATCCTTCATTGGCGGCCCAGGGCTTCATGAGTAATTGCGCTAGTAATTTACCTGGGCACTCCGCTGCACCATAACTACATATTCAGTATATTCGCCCGTGAACCATTCCTCACGTAATCCCTCCTTATTATATTCAGATATTTAGATAGCTAGTGATGGGTCCTTCTCCTGGATGTTTTTGATGTTATAGGAATATTTTATTTTATTTCGATAAGAAAAATACCTCTTAAACAAGAAAAAGGATAACAAATGTGAATGAAGTCAGGGTAAACTGAGAGGTCTTAGAAGAGACAAGAGATGCTGGCAAATAGTTAAGTGAAGGCTAAACTAGTAAGACTAGGGAAGAACCGGAGCTGCCACCTTTGGAACTGGGGAACAGGGTTCAAGGCTCGGCATCGGTTCAACATCCCATGATTCTGGGCAAATTATTTAATCTCCCCGTACCTACAAAAAATCAATGGGCCCAATTCACAAAAGTAATCTGAGACAAAATCCTAACTTTACGACTTATGGTATTCACAGAAGGCATTTAGGAGTAGTAAAGTAAAGTAAAGAGACGAAATCCTAACTTTATGGCTTTCTTAACTTAACTACTCCTAAATGCCTTTTGGGAATACCGAAAGTCGTAAAGTTAGGATTTTATCTCAGTTTAAGAGTAGTAAAGTTAGGAATCCTAACTTTACTACTCCTAAATGCCTTTTGTGAATACCAAAAGTCGTAAAGTTAGGATTTTGTCTTAGATTTCTTTTGTGAATCTGGCCCAACGTGTCCTTGTGTAATGTAATTGGTGCTCATGTAAAGTGCTTCAGGACCTTTGGGTCGATTTTATGATATATAAAACTGCAAAAAAAAAGACTCCCAACGATATGTAAAACTGTACACCCAGGATGGTTAAGCAAGCATTGAAAGTACCAAGTGTAGCTAGGCCCTTCCCATTTGTCACATTAATGATTTAGTATTCATTAACTAAAGCAAGTCATCTGTTTCCAAACCAGTGTGATATCTATCAGAGGTGGCCATAACTTGCCTAGTTCTATGACATGTAATCTTGTGGAATTACTTACAAATTCTGCAACATTTCTCTTGAATTACCCAAAGAAAAGTAATTCTGCGATTAGCATTGTTTCTTAGTGCAAAAAAGCCCCCTTTGATCCAAAATGGACTCAAAAAAGGATTTTGCACTACAATATAGCACTAAATGCAAGAGAACTTAAATAGCAAGTGTGAGCAGCTGTTCGTGCTCACTAAATGTATGGGGAACTACCATTACAATGCAGGCATTACAACGTAATGCCATTACAACAACTCCATTACAATGCAGGTCCCATTACAACACATGCCATTACATGGTATGCTATTACAATGCAGGTGCCATTACAATGCATGCCTTTACATTGCATTTATGGTTAAGGTAAGTGTTTAGGTGAGTTTAAATGTATTTAAGTGTTGTATGTTGTAATATAATACGGTGAGTATATAATAAGTGATTTTAAAAAAAACAATTAAATGTATGTTTTTGAGAAAATAAGTAACCGTTTTGGCACAAGATGTGAGGGATGTAAAGGTTATGGGTGGGGAAGTGTATTAATACTTAGGTATTAATTTGACTACCCAAATATTAATGTATTTGAAGAATTATTCAAAACAATTTAATCTTTTTTTAAACAAAAAAATTATGATCAGAAAAAGGTTGGTAACAAAACCCTCTAGGCACGGGATGTGAGGGATTTAGGGGTTATGGGTGTGGGAGTCTATTAATACTCATGTATTAATTTTAATACCCAGGTCTTAATTTATTTATAGAATTAATAAATACAATTTAATATTTTGTTTAAAAAAAATTCTATTAAGAAAGGTTTGTAACATAAACATTTAGGCATGGGATGTGAAGGATTTAGGGGTTATGGGTGGGGAAGTGTATTAATACTCAGGTATTACTTTGTATACCTGAGTATTATTTAAAAGATTAATTGTTTAATTTGAATATTATAAAAATTGAAAAAGAGCAAAAATATACTTATAATTTAGAATAACATGTAAAACATATAAAAATAATAATTGAAGCATAACACAACACCTAAGAGTTTTTAAAAGTATTTATATATATTAATAATTATTTAAAACAAACAGCAGATTTAATAAATAGTAATAAATATGAAATACACTTAAAAAAAATCAGTAATCATTTTTTGTATAATTTTGAACTGTGTAATTAACAGTAAAAACTTTTTCCCCACGCTTTTGTATTATATTCAATAGTAATAATTGTCTTTTTTTCCTTTATCCTTTAAGCCTTGATGTACGTGTTTTCACATCTGTTTCGTTGTTTCGTGTAAAGTAGCCAAATTCAGTAATTGATGTGTAGTATTCATCTACACTATTAGGTGGCACGAATCATAAGGCTGTTAGTTTCTTCAATTGATATTGTAGTTCACTAGTTTATTGTAGTTCACTGTCTAATATGTAGTCTTCAACCAAGGATGTTTTATTTTTATTTTGTGTCAATATGCCTCTAAAAAGTGGAAAAAACATCCTTGAATTTGGGTTTCTGGGTATAATTTAGTAATGGTATTAATAATGTATCATTCAAAATCAATAATCCTTTTTCTAGGACTTTTATTTAGAGTTTTAGTTTTTATTACTGACAAACATTCAGTACAGGTTGGAGCTTGCTTATCAGACAATAAACTGCACGCTAAAGGAAAAGTGGTGTTATTAATGTTGGCATGAACAGTGTATATTTGGCTGAAGGGATGGGGGGGGCTTAAAGGTACCATTCGTCATCCAAATATCACTATTCTCTAGTTTAGCAAGGTTAAGGGGGGGTGCTAATTTTTTTAATTAATTTTAGAGGGTTTTTGTTGTCATGCAAAAGGAAAGATTTGTTAGTAAAGTTAATGTCAATTCTTCAGGTATGTTGATCTCTGAGTAGGTTTGAGGTGTTACACATTGAGGGTTACTCGCCTGTTTTTGTCTCTGTATAATACAGCATAGATTACAAATAGTAGGCATAGAAATAGCTACATGCATATATGTGTTTTTGGAAACCTACCTCAAAACTGAGCCAGAAGGTTCATTTGAGGTGGATGCAAGGGTTTTCATTTGTTCAATATTTTGATGAACTTCAATCTCCATTGTTTTTTCAACAGTGTCACCAAGAGTAACCACTCTGTCTGTGCAATGGGATGCATAATGCTGCACACACCTCCGATGACTCCTGGGCTCAGCGAATCTCTCCTTTAAAAAAAAGGAAGCCACCGTAACTCAGTAGTCTGTATAACCTGCTTGGTTTAATGTAGATTTCTTGCTGTCATTCTTTATCTGCAGGTTGAAAGAAAAAAAGATTAAAAAAATGTTTTAGTGAATTGGTTTCTGAATGTGTTTTTGTAAAATTTTACCTGGAAGCGAAAAAATGATTTAAAATTACTTATTTCACAGTTTACCATTCTTGTTGATAACAATGGTTATTTATCTTTGGTTTTGCTATGTTGGCTTTAATTTGTTTTTTGGTTGATACCTGATAATTGAGTTTTGATTGTATGTTACCTTTAATGGGTTTCTCTGTGCTGTGATAAGTAACTTTCAAAGATGATGGTGTGGGTTTTTTGACTTGTGGAGATTATTTTCTTCCAGATAAGTAGTGTGGTATGGCTTGATCTGTATAGAAAGGAAAAGACAACTTTAGGGCTTATTACGATGTCAGTCGGAATTGCCTGCGATCAACACCGTCTCGGACTCAGGACCGACCAACCTGAGGTTGGTGTTTCCGAACGCCTGATTATGATGCGACCGAACACTGTTCAGTCGTATACTCACTTTTCTCTATAGTAGCTTGTGTTACAGCCATAAACTGGCCATAATACAGGCTCCTATGGAGAATTAGGGGTGTGAGTAAAACCCTGCACCCTGTGACAGGCACACCATGGTACCTGCCACACAATTCCTGGATTAACAGGGGGGCACTCTACCCCCTCGGCCACCAACCGTAGGCCATGGATGGAAGGTGGCCCTGCTAGGGGCCCCCAAGGGCACTTTCCAACAGCCTGTCCGTGTTGAAAGGCCATCATGGAAAGGCTGTGGGAAACCAACATTGTAATCCTGATGGTGGAAACACCGTCTGTAGGGGATTACTACTTGGTTCCCACTGGCTGGATGATGCAGGGAGCCGGTCGGTGCCAAGTCGGAATTACCAGCCGGTTTACACTCTGACCGTCGACATTGACATTGGGTGGTTAGACCACAAACCAACCATGTCGGTTGGAAAGCTTCTGACAGCAGTCAGCAAGCCTCTGACTAGCAGTCAGAGGCTTTCCGACCAACATCAAAATCAGCCCCAAAATATGTTCACAATTTGGTTTACAAATGTGCTTTTAATGTTATCCTGCAATGGAAAAGGTTTTGAAATTATTTATTTGAGATTCTATATTTTTTTATGAATTATTCATTAGGCCCAGCTATGTTTGCATTCAAAAGTTTTTTTTCTTTAAACCTGTGAAATGAAAGTTATTATTAGTGATGACTGTGATTTAATTCAGTTTAACTTCAATGGTCTGGCCTGTTGTATGATCAGCAACTTCTGATAGTGATGATTTCAGTTTTTTTTTAGGTTGTGTTCTTCCACACTGGTGGTGTTTATGGGTTGATCTGTAGAGAAATGTAAAGAAGACATGGCTGTATATTATTTTTTTCATTTTTTTTACAGCAAATAGATGGTTTGTATTAGACCTGTAAAAGAGACAATAGGCCGATTACGATGTCGGATGGAAACTTTCTGCCCGACGCCTGATGCAGCGCGGCTATTATAAAACCTTTCCATATGACACCAACCCAGAAAAACCCTTACACCATTTGTTCATCGGTGGGGCCCATAACACCGAAACAGACATTCACTGTTTTCTGGATCAGTGATAAGTAGACGAGCTGCAAGGCATACGGGGTACCTTGTTAAAATTTTACCTAACTAATAACTATACACATTATATACATTTGATCTTGGAATTGTCGGTTCTAAACATCAAGGTACTCCGCTATTTCGGGTGATGGACCAACTAGTAGGAATCAGTTGATGGCGATTAAGTCCAGCTCAATCACAATTAAAACCTTTTAACAATTATTAATCCTAACTTTAATTCTAATAACCACAGAATCAACTTTTGAGTTAGCATGAAATTTTATCTAGATTCATTGAATAATTTAATAAGTATAGTTTTATTAGACAAATATTCTAGACATTATTTTCATAAGCATTTAAGTAAAGATTGAAAAGAAACGGAAAATACTCATTACCCTTGGCCTTAGGGCGATGACGAGAATGATTCACCAGAACATGAATCGAAGATCACAGGATAGGTTCCCACCACTGACTGACTGTCCCTCTAACCTCCTCGGACGTAATCCCTCCCAGGATAGAATCCCGCAACGGTCTCGTTCCTTTTCCCCATCAACATTCGAAGTCCCAAATTAACAAAGTCTTTTCAGCATCAGGAAGAAAAATCGTCTCAACAGACAGCGTGTCGTGTTGAATAGATCGATGTAGAATAAGCAAAACCGCCCACATCGTTGTAAGCACAAGCTCTTTTATACCCTTTACACTAACTTGCTATACCCGAAATTGAAACCTTTTAGGAGCTACATTCATTCTGATTGGTCCTTTGGAGGGGTGGTGATGGTCACCTCATCGTCCTCCTTGCTCGAACCGGTTTTGCAAACAATCAATGCATACAATAGTTCTCGTGATTCATCAAGTCCAAATGTACTTTAACTTTGTTAATATATTTGCAACATTATTCGACAGACATGAATTAGTTCATCTTCTGGAGTTTGAGTCTCCCATCGGTTCCCACGCATTCATGCTGAACTCTTGGCACAACTCTTGTTTTAGGTCAGACTGGCCTTGACATCTCTAACTCCGGGCATAGGCCACACACTCATGACTGGAACTTCCTCTCGGCTCATGCGCGGGGGCCATCTTTATTTGGTGCACGCAATCACGTCTCTTTGCAGTGGCCAGTTTCCAAGCGAGGCCTAGCAGGCCCGAACGGAACTAATATGAAAACAACCTAGCAGAATTTAGACACAGAAAATAAGTCTTTCTGTTTACCACCCACCGTTCTAATGAGCCGTGTTAGGTGATATCTTGCATAAGCGACATTTAAAGCCATTTTACTTACCATCTGCATTCTTTGCCACAATATAATTTTACCACAAACGGAATACATGCAATTTACTTCTACTTTCTACACGAAATCACAAACCTATGTTAATTTAATTTCAAATTTGTAAATAAATTAGATTTTTGCAATGCCAGTTAGTATCCCGCGTGTAGTGTATAATTAAAGGTGCATTTGTTGATTAATACATGCATTCAAACAGTTAGTATTTTTAAAGTTATGAGGTCCTCAACTTCGATGGGGTACAACATTTTTTGTATTTCCCCTGCTCCATCACGCCGACTCAGAATCGGGACTGACCGACTCTCAGTTGGTGGTTCTGCCCGCCCGATTACGATGCAACCTAACAATGTTCGGTCGGATTCCCATTATGTCCTATGGGAGATTGTGTTCTGCCCAAAACAGAGGCTCCTATGGGGAAATGGGGTGTGTGTGTAAAATCCTGCACACTGTCGCGTGTACCCCACGGTGCCTTACACACAATGCAGGGCTTTACTGAGGGGTACCTTAGGTACCTCCGTGGCCCCCAAACAGTGACTTTAGGATGAAGGGGGCCCTGCTGGGGGTCCCCAAAGTCACTTTACGACAGAATTTTTGTGTCAGACAGGCTGACTCAGAAAGGCCGTTGGAAATCGACATCGTAATTGGGAGGTCGGAAACGCTGTCCATAGAGGTGTACGGTGCGGTTCCGACCGACACAAATTCTCTGAGAGCCAGCAGGAACAGATTAAGAATGACTGCACGGTTTACCTTCCAACCCCGACCATCGTAATTGGTCGGCAGATTGTAAACCGACTGAGTCGGTCAGTAGGGCTCCGACATGGTCAAGGAGATTCCGACTGTCAAGAGGAGGCTTTCCGCCCGACATTGTGATCGGCCCCAATGTCCTTTTCTCTGGTTATTTACTCAATTTGCCCGATATATGTTTAAGAATTGTTTAATGAGATTGGGTTAGGAGTGATTGTAAATTTCCTTTCTTATACTGCTGTAGATTATAATACTTTATGGAATTAAACATTTTCTTATATATCATTTTTACCTGTTGAGCTATTTCAATGTTCATAAACTCTTTGGATCATCTGCAATATGTTGTGATGTGTTTTTACAACCTTTAATTGCAAATGTAAACATTTGCAGTTCTGATTAAGAAAAGAAAATGTGAGCATTATTTCGTGTTTATGCTTTCTTTTTTTTAATAATTAACTACAGTTGAATACTTTGTTTCAGTGCAGCACTCCTATAGCTTCTTGTACTTTACTGTGTTAAACACTTACTTGTCAGAGCAAAAATAGTCATTTTGCCCCCTCACCACCATCTAGCACCTTCATTGAGGTAAACACCTGTCGGAGTAGGAATTGTAATTTTGCCCCCTAACACCATCCATCACTTTCCCTGAGGCAAACACCTGTCAGAGTAGGAATAGTAAATGTAATACTCCACCACCAACCAGCAGCTTCCCTGAGGCAAACACCTGTTGGAGTAAGAATAGTAATGTTGTCCCCATCACCATCCAGCACCCTCCCTGTTGCAAACAACTGTCAGAGTAGGAATAGTTATTTTGCCCCACACCACCATTCCAGCACCTTTCCCGAGGTAATCCGCTGTTGAAGTAGGAATAGTAATTTTGCCCCACACCACCATCCAGCACTTTCCCTGAGGCAAACACCTGTCGGAGTAGGAATAGTAATTTTTCCCCCACCACGATCCAGCACCTTCCCTAAGGCAAACATCTGATGGAGAAGGAATAGTAATTTTTACTCCCAACACCATCCAGCACCTTCCCCGAGGCAAACACCTGTCGGAGTAGGAATAGTATTTTTGTCCCTCCATCACTATCCAGCACCTTCCCAAGGCAAACAAATTTTGGAATAGGAATAGTAATTGTGTCCCCATCACCATCCAGCACATTTCATTAGGCAAACACCTATCTGACTAGGAATAGTTATTTTAGCTCCCACTACCAACAGGATTTGGATTAGTAATTTTGCTTGCCTTCACTTTACAGCATTTGCCCTGAGGTACATTTTGGACACAAATGTTCTAAATGACAGCCCCTGACATACTACTATTAGTAATTTGAAATACCAGCAATTCATGTTATGTTTTTTTAAAAACAAAAGTAATTGAAAATGTTTTTTTAACACCCTTCGATTTATATAACATACTCTTAGTTTTGTGAGATTCCTGTCGAGAGCCAATTAAAAATCTGTGGACTTAAAAAAGTATATATTACTACCAAATGTTTAGGGGTTTTAGTGTATTATCTGTATGTGTGTTTGTTGTAACTGTTTTACTTACTTGATCTGTAGGCAGTGTTCAAAAGCAATCTGTCTTTTTTTCTCTAAGCTCCGATGTGTGTGGACACCAGGGAAGTCAGCAGCCGCGGCCCGTGGAGGGAGTTCCGTGGGGCGGTAAGGCGGGGCGGGGCGGGGGAGGGGCAGGTTGGGGGGTTCTAAAAACCGGAATATGGATAATTGCAGGTAAGTAAACAATTAAATAAATAAAATGAATTTCGTAGCGCCCGCTGCATTGCATTTTGCGATGCAGCGCCCGCTACGAAATTCGTTTTTATTTATTTCATTGTTTACTTACCTGCAATTATCCATATTCCGGTTTTTAGAACCCCCCACCCTGCCCCTCCTCCGCCCCGCCTTACCGCCCCATGGAACTCCCTCCACGGGCCGCGGCTGGAAGTCAGTGATCCACTGAGCACAAAATGGTGGACCGCTCAATGTATATGTTTTTGTGTGGTGAATGGTAATTTAAAACAAAATATGATTTTAATTGCATTTTTAATTGTGAACCTAGTTCTAACAGAAACTATATTCAATACATAGGGGCCGATTACGATGTCGGGTGTAAAGCCTCCTCCCGACAATCAGAATCTCCTCATTCGTGTCAGAGCCATTCCGTCCGACTCGGTCAGTTTACATTCTGACCGCCCAATTACGTATTTCACGGTCGGAGCGCAAACTGCACGGTCATTCCTAATTGGTTCTGGGCAACTTGCATAGTATTTGTGTCAGTCGGAACTGCATCTCTCACCCCTATGGACAGTGTTTCCGCAGTCGGGATTACGGTGTCAATTTCCAACAGCCTTTCCTTGTCGGCCTGTCTGACACTGAAAGGCTGTCAGAAAGTGACTTTGGGGGTCCGTGGCAGGGCCCTCTAGCACCCACGGGACCCCCCTGTAAAACCCTGCACTCTGTGGCAGGCACCATGCGGTGCGGCCGGTTGGCAGGCGTAACACGGGTTCCCCATAGGAAACAATGGGAATCCGACCGAGCAGTGTTCGATCGCATCATAATCCGGCTGTCGGAACCGCCGACCGCAATTCGGTCGGACTTGATTCCAAGTCGGTGTCGGAAGAAGGCTCTTACAAATCCCTTCCTTGGAGGTAGGCCACTTACAAGGTGTGAGGTCAACACGATATTCCCCATTTCCTTGTGCTAAGCAGAGGCTTCTCCTTGTGCTGAATGCACACTATGAGCAGCCTGGCTGTGCATCCTCCCATCCTGCCAATTACATTTTTTTGTTCATAACCTTCATCACTTTAATCTATCAGTCTGGGTTCTTCTGCCTCAGGACACCAACAGGTGGTATTCCTATAGGATTGCTTGTTTGTCTTTTATTTTGCCTATCTGGCTTCTGGTTCACGGTGTCCACATAATTAACTGCTTTGCAGCAAACTGCAATATATTCCTTATTCGGTCTAAGTGTAAAGAAATTCCAAACTAGTGAGGACGAGTTCCTTCTAGAGCCAAAACCATAAGATTGCATGGTGTATTTAGGTGGTGTTTGCTCTTGCTTATGGTGGGCTGAGACTACAATGGTGTGTGGGTATTTTGTGAAGGTGGAAACAAGTGGTGGTGGTGGTGGTGGCACTGGAAAAGACAGAATACAATTATTTGCCATTTCTCTGTGTCACTCTCAACATGAACAATCAGTAGGCCAACTAGGCTTTCTGGACTCTAACATTTGCCTTGTCTCCTGTGGTGGGACTCTGGTTACACTGTGACTTTAATCCGAACTGGGATGTGGTGAAAATGGAGTTTCTTTTCCTAGGAATAAATTGTGAAGTCGATATTTCTGATATCAGACCAGACTCAACATCCTGCTCCACCGAAAGCTGAATTTCCTGCTTCAATTTTCCCTCCAGAAAATTAGGAATAGAAGGCTCTCGCTGAATTTGCTGAAAAGATTTGGTTTCCTGGACCAATTCTATTTTAGATTCATTGGTCTCAGCCATGGCTGCAGTCACTGACGCTCTGAGAAATAACTGTTTAGGTTTTTGTGGTGGTAACAATACCATTGTTGATTCTATGAGGATCCCAGTGTTTTCCTGCCCAGAAGAGAGTGGGTACAATGCTTTGCACACCTTAGTGGAAAAAGGAAGAGACTTGTCGATACTCTTTCCATTGGTGGCAACAGAATTCTTCTTCTTCTCACTGGGCGCCTTATTGGGAAGAGCCTGTTTTCTAGGTGTCACATTTTTCACTTCTTGATGGTTAGCAGTAACACTTACCTAATGGGTTCTGGCCACTAGTGACAGTGAAGTAGTTTTCTAGCGCACATCCCTAAAGTGTGCAAAACTAAAAGTAGCAGATGCTCCATCTCTGTCATTGTAGCAGGCCTTGGAACCTGATCACAATAACTCTAAGGAAAATCCCAGTAGAGAGTCTCTTAAAAAAATACTGAAAACTTAACACTTCAGTAATTCATTTGTCACTCAGGTGCCTTGTATTTTTCTGAAGGTGTTGGGGCACCCCTTCAGAGACGAACGCTGCACTATACAAACAATATTTCATTTCATTTATTCATTCAACTCACAGACTTGTTTCTGTCTCAGTTTTGACCCCCTCGAGGCACTAACTAATGAGAGGGAAAAGAATCAGACTTCGACATTCTAGTTACTGCAATACATATGATCCTAATATATAACAATAATATTCTCTTAATTGGCTGCAGAAATATTAAAAAATAGTAAACACTTACTTAATCTTGACAGTTGATACAACACCCAGAGAGGACTATATTAAAGAGAATAAGTATGTGGACTGAATGAAGGGCTCACAGGACCCATAAATGAGCAACGGGGAGGTTGTCAAAAAACAAATAAATAATATAAAAATAATAACCATGTCCCAGAGGTCTGAATCATTTAAATGAATTATAAATAATAATGATGGACGACACATAATACAACCAACCCACAAGCACACTAGTTGCACACATATATATAAAAAAAATGTAAAAAATAAGCAAAAATATCTGTGCTGTTAAAGAGCCATAACTCCAAGCAGAAAGACTTTAAAAGGGGAACAAAATAGTGAATAATCAACTATGAGACACGTGCTGGTGTCACAAAAGAATGATGAGCATATGGCTTAGCACGGAAGAAAAAGTAATCAACAGTGGTTCCATGTAATATTGTTAAAATACCTTATTAGGTATTCGTTGAATGTGCAATCACGTTCATTTACAGCTTTTAGGGTAAATAATCAAAACTGTAAACAATGGAAATTGGGGAACTGGACGTTTTTTTATGATTGAACCTCACAATTCTCTTTGGATGCTCAGTTTGCATTGGATAGTCTTGATTTATTAATATTTATGTACATTGATAACCTTTTCTAGGGCCCATTGCCACTTTTGTATCATAGACACATTTCTACCCTTTATAACTCTCCACACTGTGTGATCACTTGAGCCCTTCGCGTGATTTATTAATTACTTTAGTTTCATATTTCCTATGGCTATTATCATTTTTTACAGTTTTTATTTCTGCCCCTAAGTGCTGCAAATGACTGAGACGTTTTCAAGAATAGCTCACAGAACAACTACTATTAATTTGTTCGAATTACCATGTTTCCAGCTTCATAGTGGCATCCCCTGTTTTCTACAGTGTCGGCAAGGAAGAAGGCAATATTAAATGGTGGCCTGTGTGACACTCACTGGTTTAAAAAAACTGGTGAACTAGCAAACAGATGTTAAGGTGGAGGCATGGCAAACAAATACAACATTGCCTGTCTGCCAATGAGCCCTCTCTCCCCACAAAATTGACAAATACCTGCAACCTCGCAGGGACACGATTGAACAAAATATACTCAAAATGTGCTTAGTCACATTTGTAGGCATACGCATCCACAATAAAGAAGCAACAATAATATAATAAATCAAGTAAGGTAGAAAACAATAAGAGCACAGCAAAATAAAAGTGACAACAATTGATTAAAATAAACGTTATAATGCCCGCAAACACAAACAGTCCTAGGCAACAAGTACCCAGTCAAAGACTTTAAAATGTTGCAGAAGATACACATTAATCAACCACCTCACACACATACAAAATGCTGGACAAGCACATGAGGAAGAAGTGTTTAAGAACAAAGGAAAACGTCTGGCTGCCTAGGCTTGGATTCCTTGAGCGCCTTCTGCCCAGCCATATGGAGACAACAAATAATCTATATTGGGCATGAATTCAAGGACATTCAGAGGACTTTAAAGTAGCTCCAGCTCAGCAGCAATGAGAAGGTGAAAATTCCATAAAAATAACTGAGAAAAACATCATTGCTGCATAGGAGGCATAGCGCCAAAAATCACAAAACACAACAGTATAATCAATTATCTGGACTAAAAAACAAGGATTATTTGGAAATGCTCTATACGTATCCCTCAATCTTCAAATGGGAACGAGCTGAATTCACTAGTCCAAGCTCTAGGACACTCCGCAATCCGCATCAAACAAAACAAAATAATACAATACATAAAAAGGAAAATAAAGGGTCATATTATCAAGACAGGGGATACAATTATTGCCGTTTTAGCGGCAGAAAACTGCCGCTAAAACGGCGATAATGGGCTTGATAATATGCTCTATGGAATTCCAATTGAAGTTCAGGTTAGATGTCCTTCACATCTAACATGGGCTTCAATTGGAATGCCATAGAGCATATTATCAAGCCCATTATTGCCGTTTTAGCGGCAGTTTTCTGCCGCTAAAACTGCGATAATTTTATCGCCTGTCTTGATAATATGCCCCAAAGCTGGTACCTGCACTTTCGCCAACACCAAATATTTTAGAAAACACCGAACTGAAAATACCAAGGGGCATATTATCAAGGACGGCGTTAAAATTATCGCCGCTTTAGCGGCAGAAAACTGCAGCTAAAGCGGCGATAATCGGCTTGATAATAGGCCCTGGAGAATTCCCATAGAAGCCCATGTTCACACGGGAACCTGGGTTTCTATATAAATTCACAAGATAATATTATTAAGGCCATTATCGCCGTTTTAGCGGCAGTTTTCTGCCGCTAAAGCGGAGATAATTTTTAACTCCGTCCTTGATAATATGCCCCTTAATTTTCCCAGCAACTGGCAAAACCCCTAAGGTGGATAATGCAGCATGTATTAAACACCAGGCTCCCACAGCAAAATAAAAAAATACCTCAACAAAAGCAGGGATAAGCGTTCAGGCTAGGAAAAGAAAGGCGCTCCTGCATGTGCAGTAGCCTGACTTTGCACGGCACTTATTCTGTGATGAATACATAAATAAATCGATTTCACACAAAAAACGTTGCCTGGACTGTCTGCTCATGTACAAAAAACTCGCCTCAAAACGAAGTTTGCTCAGTAATTGGTGCCTGGCATGACAATAGTAGCTGCTTTTGTTTGGTAAAGCTTCGTTCACGTGACCTTGCACGATGGTGTAATATCAAACACCACACCTGTAAAACACAAAATAGCAGAAATTACCCAAGATCAAATCAGCATAAATCAATTTCTTTATTTGAATTCTACTCGGTCTGCACTGTAATAATATAATCAGGTATAGTTAGGAAAGAAGTGTATTTGGGCATTCTCTTATGGCACAGGGCCTATGTTCATTACTCATTTTTAGGTCTCGCCTAGGCAGTGCTTGCGCTGTCTCATTGAGACATGCAGTACATACTATAGTAGGGAAGCTTCATTTAACCCCTTCAGCGCTGCGCGGATTTCCGCGCGGTGCTGAAGGTTCCGAGCGCGGGCGGGGCCATGACGGAACGGTTCCGTCATAAGCACAGCCCAACCGACGTGCATGACGGAACCGTTCCGTCATAAGCGTCGAAGGGGTTAAGCTCTGCCCACTTCCCGCGCATCTTTTGGATTGGCTTACATCCTAAATGCTGCATTCTGATTGGTTTTCGGCTTGTTAGTCCCTCCCCATGATGGCCATGTCATCATTTGTGTCCTTCCATGGTTATCAGCCCCTTTACTGCACAGACTCCTTTTTATCCCCGTCTCTCCCCCTCCCTTCCACAGTCCGTGACTTCTTGGTGGCCCCGCCCACCTCCAGGCACTCCTGGTCGTGCTAGTGCCGCTACGGGGGCCCAGCCTTTGCCTTGTTTGCCGTGGTTGCCCCTGCAGGAGGGAAGCGGGAGCCAACCCCGCATTTGTGGTGGAGCCCCACCCACCCCACATGTTTTGTGCTGGCGGGAGCCTACCCCACGTTTCTGTGCTTCAGGGAAGAGTCACAACTGTTACGGCTGCCACCGGAAGTCAGGCATGGGTTGCTTGGACGTAGGCGGGCCGGCCGGCAGGAGAGAGGAAGTCTTGTGAGGTCTAGTAAATTTATTAATCATTACGCAAATCACAGAACACCATATTTACCTATTCTGGCTATTGGTCGTCCTCTAAGTCATCAACTTTAGTCGTCAGTCCCAAAGATTGGGTCAAGGACCAGAGATGTGCAAGTATAGGTCATGTCAAGGCCAATGGTACATGTGGTTGGCGCAGGCGCACTTCGTCTGAAACCTCGTGGAATGGTGGCCATCGCGCCGAGTTAGTCAGGCGGACATCATGATTTTAGGCCCAAAGGACAACTTAAACGAAACAAACACAAAAAGTAATTAAAACATGGAAATAACTAATAAAATGTTAAACCCTCACTAATTCCCCTATGTGCTTGTAATTATCTAGCGTATGGCGACATTTAAAGCGTTCATATTCACCCATTGATGTCATCTGGTGCAACATACGATAATGTCACAAAAGCAACCTATATCATGCGATATTCTATTTTCCTAGTATTAGTATGCGTACATATGTTAATTGCAAATTATTTTAGCCATGCAAAATGCAAATCCCACGTATGTTTCGTACATTAGTAATGTTGGTTAAACTTCACACAAACACATTCATAGTATTATAATTAATAGATTATTCTAATTAGTATAAACATGCAGAATAGGGGGGATATACAAACTGTTGTACTACCCGCTCCATCAATCCCCTCATTAGTGATTATATCACCACACCATTAAAATGTTGTATTACTTTTCATGGAGTCGATGTGAGTTCTTGCTTTTATTCACAACTCAGTCTCCCCAGTCTAATTAGTATAAACATGCAGAATAGGGGGGTATACAAAATTTTGTACTACCCGCTCCATCAGGAACAACAAGTGCTGCGATGGCCACTGATATCTGCCTGTTGATTACAAAACCAATGACAGAATTATCTCTTGTTAAGTCGCCCAAAATCTCTAATTTATTGTGTAGCGTCTTTTGAGTAGCCAGTCCGCACGGGAACATTGCGTTATGGTTCGGAGGAAATGTGTCACCGCATGGCAGAGATTATAACTTTAGGACCAACCCTCATCGAAACTGCAGATCAACAGATGCAGATGGTTCATACCGGACCCCGAAAGAAGCAGAATGGTATTTGGACAGACAACGAGGTGCAGAGAAGACCGCTCGAAGTAGGGCTGGCTTACTTGGCCCACCAACTATTAACCCCAATCAGGTTTTCAGGGGATCCGCAATATGTATTTACCTTGATTTGACATACACTATATTTCAGTGGATATTGTTTGCGTTATCCTGGTCAGCCTAAATGTCTTACTGAGTTATATTAGTCAGTGTGTGGTGGACAAGCCCAACCCTGTGTTATAGTTCATTCTCTTTGCTCCCACATTTGAACTGGTTACTGGTGCCCAGGGAGGTATGTTGGTTTCAGCTAATCTCGAGAACAACCTTTACTTCTCTGCTTCTAGGCGCCGAATCAAGCACACGCAGCCTGCTTCTCGATAGCAGGCATTGCCATTCTGCTCGGACCTGAAGCGTCGCGATGTGAGTCAAGTCGTACAGTTGGGCTTTTCAAACCTCCTCTCGGCTCACTTTAACTTGTTCATATGTGGTATTCAAATTCAAAAATCCTTTATTGTTTTAGTTGATTAAAACCATAACAATGGGCTTAGTTAATTTAATGTGGTACTCTTTAGGTGATGATAACTACTTCTCCACACTATTCCGAGTAAATAATTGCAATACCACTGCTGGAATGTTCTCTGCCTGTTAAACACGTTTGAGTTGTATTTTTCTTCCCTATGGTAAGCACTGTACGTTTTTATATATTTTTTCCTTTTTTTACCTCTAAAAAAACCTTAAAAAATAAAGAGCCTTACCTTAAACATCAAAATGATTGACTCGAGGTGCACACTACAAGGTGCAATGTATTTCTTTGGGAGACACTGCATCTTAGAAACTCCGACCCTCGCTGTGCGACTAATACTAATACAGATTAAATGTTAAAATATGCAGAACGTGAAATTATTATGTAGTGAATATACATTAGCATGACCTAAAGCTCAAAACTTCAAAACACAGTCCACTGCCATCTTGTTGATAATTTTACCTCACGGGTGTTTTTTCGTGAGCTATGCCTAGTGCGAAGAAGTAGGGTTTCATATGATGACGTCTAATCACAGACTCAACGTATTGTTTGCTGTCATATGTGCAGACACTGGTGTATTGCAAGGTGTATGTCAGAGTAATCTATGAAAACTGTCTTAGTACATGTTACAGATATTAACGGGCTTCCTCTCCAAAGAGTGTGTTTGTTGTGTCAACGTTCAGTTTAATGACTTATTTGAAAAGGCTTTATTGCAATACGACTGACAATTTGAATATTTGTGTGCCCACATTTATGCGTGGCAGTACAAGAGAAGTTTCCTTTTTCATCTGGGCATAGGGCTCGAATTGAGACATCACTGGTTATGGGTGTTGGTACACTCAGTCACTCTTTTGAACTTATATCTGAAATGGAATCACTGTTTTGCTCAGAGGAATCCGATAGATAACCCATGCTGATAGGGAAGTAACCCCTACAAGATTGTCCAATGGCCCCCTGGGTACACTTGGAGTTCATACCCAAAACAAAGGGGTCTGACATAAATACAGGCTCTCCATTTAATTTCTCAGAAAGAGCTTAAATGAGCCACAGCGTTGGATACCATTTCATTATCTTTCTGCTCATATTTGATCAGAAAAATGGTGTCCGGGGAATGGAGTATGCATGTTTGGATGTTTTATTTGATTTGTGAAGTGCAATCCTAGCTGTAAAGCTACTGAGCTCTGTAATGCTATGTTACAAGAGGTGCCAGTGGTCGGGATACAGTGACAAAGGGGGCAAGGTGCCCTTGCTATGCCAAGGAGGGCATAGGACGGAAGAGTGGCATTTTGTGGTCTGGGCACAACAGAAAGATAGGTAGTGAGGGGCTATGACGCAACAGTTTGAGCCTCGAAGAGATGAATTTTGTGATATTCCTGGAAATGGAGAAAGGGACTGACCTGGTGGACATGAACTGGTGTAGGACTCATGATTGTGACCATGTAGTAGGAGAAGGCTTAGCACCTGGCATTTGTCTTTCAGCAGTTCCTCGTTTCTAGCTTTGAGATGCTTCTGCTGTATGTTGTCCACGTTCTGCTTGAGTTTTTAATCTTGGTTGCGAGGTAGTGCAGGGTGTTGTATTCTATAGCCTTGTGGATTGAATGTGTTTCGAATGTGATACATGCCACAGGTTGGAACAAGGTAGTCCTCTTGCGTGTTAGATTCCTCTGGTTGAATTTCTGTGGGCCTTTGGTGAGGGGTGGCACAGTATGAATGAGTTCTGCAATGGAGTCAGGTAGGTCTCCGGGATTCTAACCAGCAAGGCATTGTCGCCGTTTTTACTAGAGAGGACCAATGCTTGTACAGCTGCCCTGAAGTCAGTTTCTGGACAGAAGGTCTCTCCCTGTGGAGCAAGCTAACTTGGTACTAAAGGGTAAATAATGTGTATGTGATGGGGATCTAGGAGGCCTTCTAAGTGTAGATGGAGAAACAGTAGCCTTTACTCTCATGGAGTAAAATATGAAGGCAGCAACAAACCTCGCATATGCATTTTTGACACTACAATGCTAACTAATTCCAAATATGTCAAGGTTTAAACCAGTTCACTTTCAAGCTCTCCCTTCAGTCACAACTTAACTAGAATTAGAGTAGTAATTGAACTGAATTTTCCAGTAAATGGAAAGTGAGAATCTGGTTGGGATTTGTGAAATGTTTTACTCTGGGATCATTCAGAGTTCTCAAAAGGCTCCTATTCTCCATTCTGTATAATTGGAATTGTAGCAGTCATTATATGAACTTGTACAATTGCACTCCCATTACTTTACTAGCCCAGTGACATGGGGCGGAAAGGGGAGTTAGCTACTGCTTGTTAGAGCCCGCCCAGCACTTCGATAGAAACCAACGGAGCACAGACTATTGTGCGGTGAACTCTGCAATACCCATTGAATGTGTGCATTGTTAGCTCCTGAGCAATGTAATTGTGCTGATTCCTCATTTGTATGGGGTTGTGAATCATCGCGCACGAGGGAATGTCTTTGCACCTAGGCCATATTTCAGATCTAGGTACTCCGGTAAAAAGATGTCCACAGGATGCACTAACCAATGCCTATGGTTGGGGGCGTGGCCTAAAGCCCCAAAGCAGTGTCCTGCATGTGGCTGGGAGAGTGGCGTCCGTGCAGCTGACGAGACACTGGTGTCCAGACGGTGGAGTCCTGATCGCAGGAAGAGCCTGAAGCTTCCAAGCCTTGCCTCTGGAGAGCCCCGGTGAGTGGGATTGAGGCCACAGGACACAGCCCCAGAGGGGGCCGAGTGCTTGTATATATCCTGGCTACCTGTGAGACACGCTGTCCCGGGGCACAGGGAGATTAAGTGGTTTGCTCAAAATCATAGGCTATTGAGCCTACGCCGAGACTTGTTATTATAGGGAGTTTAAAAGGTAAGGTCAGTGGTTTCGTTCATCTTCTCAAAGGACCGTGATGGATGTGTTCCACGTGGGTGGGAATGGTTTAGTTTTATGGTAGTTGTTTAAAACATTTCTTTTGTGGTGAGCACCCCTCAAGGTTTTCTACTAAACAACTACATTAAGCACCATTTAACTTATAGCTTGTTCTTGGTGCTTGGTTAAGTGGTTTTATTTTTATACTTTTATACCGTGCACGTTTCATTGAATCTTGTGACTCCCTTTAAGTTCGCATTCAGAGCATATTGTGCTTTGTAATGGCGAACACAAGGGGAAAGAGCATTTCTCACTAAAACCTGGAGATGGTGATTCGCACTCTCTGGATCCTGTCGTGAGGTACATTAATTCATGCTAAGTGCTGCTGGGGCCCAATTTTCTTGTTTCCATTAGTCTCCAAGAACCCACTCTGGCCGATTGAACCTTTTTACTTGCCCAATAGCGTGGAGGGAGCAAACACAATTATCAGTGAATACCTTCTGCAATTCGACATAATTGAGGACTCAAACTCAATTTCTACTGGTCTCGGGATTTTATTATCAGCAAAAACATCTGCAGATACAAGCACCTTAATACAAGACACAACAGGTAAATAGGCACTAACACAAATGCTACTCTACGAAGAATCCGCATACGACTGAATACAAACAAAAGCACAAGCTCTAAAAGCATGAGGTAGATGACTACCAAGCCAATGTCGATATTAGGAATCATTAAACCAACGCATCTCTATCCCTACTCTATGCTAGATGACATCCCTACATAGCATTCCCTTGAGACCCAAGAAATCGGAAAAAAGGTGTCAGAAGTGAAACTCCCAAAGAAGTCTTCACTTAGTGAGAATTCAATCTAAAGTATTCCTTCTAGCTCCTCGCCCACCTCTTCTCTCTGCTCTGGACTACTCTCTTCTACTGCTTCTGGGCTACTCTGATCTACTCAACCCTCGGGGCGCTGTCCCTAATACGAAACCCCAAAACATAGAACACGCCCTTCGACACACCTCCTCAACCAGGTCTTCTTTCTGTACTTTTCCATTCCGCGCTGTCCATCTTCCATCGTCCATCAGCTTGGCCTTGAGTCCCAGACACCGTCGGCACGAGGAGTTGCGATTGGCACATTCCAATGCACTCCCATGTCTGGCTTTCTCCATAATTCAACTGTTAGACAAAGACCTTTTCTACTAACGAACCAACTGTCCTTGCACCTGCGGTGAGATCATGGGATGGAGAAATACTTCGCATCTGTTAACTTTGCAATTTACTGCAGCCCAAAACCTCTACTAGAATAAATCACTTGCGGCCTACCGCACTCAGCTAACATAAGAAATTCCAGGCCCTTCTTCTGAATTACCTATGTGAATTCGGGCCTCTACCAGGTTAAACACACCATTAAATTACATTCTACCATTAGTACTTTTACTTTCACATACGTGGATAAATTACATACATGAGTTAATTCAATCGGGTACACGTTTTAGCCTAATACATTGAAACTACTCGTTACACATTTCACTGAATACGTTCACATTATGGTTACACATCTCTAGCACTTCTATATTGCGATACAGCTTGATACATTCTGAATACATTTCGCACGACACATCTGAATATACATTGATTATATGCGAGTGCCAACTAACGGTGAGTATGATGCACACCTACAAATTTCAAACTCTTTAGGCGCTACATCAGTTCCCCCCTTTGATGACATCTGTCATCACACCATTACTCCTCACTTCCCTTGTGCCAAGAACTAATCTAAACGGCAGTTACTATCATTCCACTCTGTCGAATCTCTTCCATCCTTTTAAGATTCTGATATTGACGATCCTGCATTCTTGCCATTCTCTGCTCATTCGCTTTGAGGGCTCTTTCGGCCTTAGTCCCGCTATGCCATTTCCATGCCTTTACAAGTCCCCACAAACAGATCACACAAACCACTGCAATTATTATTGGCTTCAGCACTGATCCAAGGAATCCCATTCCCAGATTCGCAAACCAAGTTCCCACTCGACCAAATCCTTGACCAATCTTTTCCCACACATTCTCTTCTGTCAAATCCAATATTTCTTTATGGATTGTCGTGATGTTATCTATGTATTTCTCCAAATCCTTGCTATTGTCTGGAATATACATGCAACATTCTTGGACCTTCAGTAATTTACAGACTCCGCCCTCTTTTGCCAATAATACGTCTAACGCAAGTCGATTCTGCAAAACCATATTCCGTATCGACAACATTTCTCCATTCACCAACAACAATGACCTCGCCGAATTCATTGACAAATCATCCACCACAGTCGCCAACCTTCTGATTTTCACATCATTCAGGACCACGCCCAAACTAGGTATAGTCGCTCCGTATATATCACCAATCACTACTCCTGCACTTACAGCTCTACGTACTTTCGAATGACGTCCCGTCTCTAGCAACCTTAAATCCTCAGCATGATAAATCTTTGGGAAAATGATAGCCAAGTAACATGAACCATACCAATTCGCAGGCAGTCTCAAATAGGCATTCTTCCCACATACATAATATACGGTCGGAATCACCTGTACCGGACTTTGCAAGAAGTTCTTAGCAGATTCCTCCAAGGTAAAAGTATGATCGCACGTACTCTGTCCCACTGGAACCTTCTCATAATAAGTCTGAGGACGAGCAATACACAACTTCCCCTTCTGTACTTCATCTAATGCAATTGGTTCATAACTTCCCTTAGATTTATGCAATCTCTCCTCATCCAATCCAATCCACTGGACTATCTCCTGTATTCCGTGTCTGAGTCAGTGTTCTGTACCTGTCCTCTATCTGAGCTATGAACTTCTTTTCTGTCTCGGACAACCAACATGTCAAGTTATGTCTATGTGCATAAGCTGTATCTAGCTTCACAGTCGGTATGAAATACTTCCGAAGTCTATCTTCTGACTTGTAATAATCATACTTGTTCAGATGTTTGTATGCCGGAACTTCAGGAAGTACGGTATCATAATTTGAAAAGAAATACTCAAAATGTCTCCTGTCGTAAAACAAACTAAGCAATAAGCTACAAGAAATCCCATATGTCAATGGAAGATGATGATACCTAATACCCTCATCTACCGAAGCAGGCAACTGCATGCCCACATAACAATCCTTCGCATCCATCGCATCGACATACTCATACAACAGCTTCGCATAAGCATTGAGTTTAAAATCAGCTCGAGACAAATCTATGTGAAACATACGACTCTCCTCAAGCATCTGAGCTCTCTGATCTCTACTAGTGACCCCTCCCTGTCTCTGAGTGGTAGGTGTGGGTGTTCCCTGAACCTCCCCCTCCTGTCTATGGGCCACCATGTATGAGGTCACTACCACTGCAAATATGACGGCTATCACTATCCCTAACAGTGTGCCTATCACTAATTTGGCTCTACGGTGTGTATTTCCAGGTTCCGCCATCTTTGGAATGTTCTCAATGTTCAGCACAGTCTCTGTTGCTACAAGTCTTTTTCTCATCCAGCAAGGTTCAATTCAGTTGCTTTCGTTAACTGGGGGAACTTCTAGCAACGTCCAACGTTTCTCTTTTGCTTTCTTTAGATCCGTAAGGCTTCCCTAGCTCTTCTTCACTATCCAACGGAAAAAATCCCTAAATTTATTCTTCTTCCACTCAGGCCTAGGTTATCTTCTTTTTCAAACTTTATATACAACAATTTACTCTCAGTCCAGGATAACTGCGGGTCCCAACAGCTGTAAGACCCCTTGCAAAATCTCAAGTTTAAGGGTTGTCAACTCTTGGGGTGCTGGTATAACTGCAAAGGTTGGGAAGTCCAGCGTTTCCAGAATCAGACCACGGATGATACTCAGAAGTGGCGGGTTCGGAATATTGATGGTCAATATTCCTTCGATCTCCAATCCTGGGATTTTCAACAACACTTCCACTCTCAGAAACGGAGAGTTGCTGACCAGTGTGATCGATCTCAGCCGTCCCGTGGCCAGTAACCCTGTCATCAGTCACTGAGTATGCCCACTCTGGTGAAGCGTACTTCTGCCAAGGCACTCTTGTTCTCTTCGATCGCCTCAAAGCACCTGGGGGTTGGTCTTCGTCCCCTTGCTCTGCTTCGGATTCTTCGGAAACTGGGGCGAGATCTGTTCTTGGTGCCGATTTCAAGTTTACTTGTCTCTGACTCACGGGCCAAACCCTTTCTGCTTCCGTAGCACATCCAATCTCCCTACTATCACCCTGTGCACTGTTTTCTCCTTCCGCAACACCTGATTCGGTACTGCCTTCTGCAGCTCTTGCTTCTTCTTCCGAGTCCGTTTCGATGTTACTTTCACCTTCTCTTCCGGCTTGGTTTAGTGCACAACCAGCTGCGTCAGCAACCCCTACAGCTTGACTTGCCCTCTCAGATGGCTCTGCCACCTCAGCTGGATTTTCGTTCGCAAGAGGGGCTGTTTCTTCCAAGGGTGCTGGAACTCTACGGGTGTGGGAGGCGTGTACCCAGTTCGGAAGTCCTCCCCACTTCACTGCTGTATTCGTTATCAATAAGACTTGATACGGCCCCCTCCAGCGAGCATCCAGACAACTCTTACGCACATGTTTGCGCACCAAGACCCAGTCCCCTGGGCACAAATCTTGGCACAGGTCGCTTACGGCTGGAACTGTTGCTGTCTGCACCTGCTGAGACACAGAACGGACCACGTCAGCCAGGCCTTTACAATAGTCCAGTATCTTATCGTCAGTGATATTAATCAAAGCAGTAGCAGGTATTGCTGGCAAGCGCATCGCTCTTCCCATGAGGATCTCATGGGGAGACAATCCAGTCCTCCTATCCGGGACACTACGGAGACTCATGAGAACCAACGGTAATGCATCTGGCCACTTCAAAGATGTCGAAGAACACACCTTCGCCATTCGGGCTTTCAAAGTCCCATTTACTTGCTCTACAATCCCTGAAGCCTCTGGTCGGTAACTGCAGTGCAATTTTTGATCTACATTCAAGGCAGCACAAAGCAGCTTCATGATCTCGCTGTGGAAATGCGTTCCCCTATCTGATTCAAAAGAGGTCGGGAAACCGTACCTCGGGATCAGTTCTCTCAATAATAACTTAGCTACAGTGAGTGTGTCACAACTACGTGTCGGGTAAGCCTCCACCCACCTGGAAAAGACACATACTATGACTAATATGTACCTCAACCCATTACACTTCGGCATTTCAATAAAATCCAACTGCATTCTATTGAAATGTCCACCTGACCTACCTATGTGACTTAACGTCACAGCGGTCCTCTTTCCTACATTCATCTGTTGACATGTAACACACCTCTGGCACACAGCTTCAGCCACTGTCCGAAACTTCGGATTGTACCACGTCTGACGAAACACTTGCATCATTGCGTCCCTGCCAAGATGCACAGCACCATGTATCAACCTCGCCATGGGGCTCAGCAAACATTCCGGTAACACAGCTTGTCCATCATTCGAAACCCAAACATCCACATCTCCCTTCTCACATCCCGCTCGTTTCCAACTGTTCCGCTCCTGATCAGAGACTCCATCCTGTAACTGTTTCAGTTCCTCCCATGAGTCTGCCATGGCTAACATCACATCATAATATGTCATTTCTCCACTTTCCGCAACATAGTTCTCAGTAAAATTACATCCCTGTTCTGCGCAAAACCGAGCAACTTCATCTGCATAATTATTACCCAATGACACAAAATCGTTTCCTTTAGTGTGTGCAGAACATTTGACAACAGCAATTTCATCTGGGCTTTGCAATGCTTCCAACAATTTTCTTACATAATCCCCGTTTCTGATGGGTGAACCAGAAGATGTCATAAACCCTCTCTGGGACCATAGCTGTCTGAAATCATGAACCACACCAAACCCATATTGGCTATCCGTGTAAATCGTTACACGGATCTTATCAGCGGCCAAACAGGCACGGGTCAAGGCAATAAGCTCGGCCACCTGTGTGGAGTATACTCCTTCTAGGCAAGCGGCTTCAACCACCCCTGTGATGGTACACACAGCAAACGCTGCTCTCAGTCGACCGACACTGTCTCTTAAGCATCAACCGTCCACAAAGAAAATCTCATCTGAAACTGGGAGCGGTTCATCGACAATGTCAGGTCTCGGTTTGGTGCATAGTTCAGTAACATCGAGACAATCATGGTCCTCACAATCTTCATCTACGTCTACATTTGGAATAGGCAACAGTGTAGCAGGATTTAAAACAAAACACCTCTTCAGCGTCACATTATCTGCAGCAAGGATGACTTGCTCATAACGAGTCAACCTATTATTTGTGAGGTGCTGTGTTTTAGTCCTAGTCATCAACAGTTCAACAGAATGTGGCACATGTACAGTAAGCGGATGACCCATCACAATGCTCTCACATCTTTCGATACTGACACCTGTTGCAGCAACAGATCTGAGACATCCGGGCAACGCAGAAGCTACTGGATCTAAAGTAGCTGAGAAATAGGCAACTGGTCTACGGACACCTCCGTGACTCTGAGTCAACACTGCTAATGCGCAACCTTCCTTTTCGCAACAGAATAAAGCGAATGCCTTGTTATAATCTGGCATTCCCAATGCTGGTGCACTGCATAAGGCTTCTCTCAGCCTCAAAAATGACCTCAAGCAGTCTTCATCCCATGGTACCGGATCATTCACGTCCTTTCGCGTCAGCCGCTGTAAGGGCTTCGCTTCAAAGGAAAAGTTCTGGATCCACTGGCGGCAATAGCCCACCATTCTTAGAAACATTCTGACTTCCCTCTGAGTTGAGGGAACTGGCATTCTCAGAATCGCATCAATGCGATCTGGCGACACCTTCCTTTTACCTTTCTCAATTCGGTGCCCCAAATACTGTACTTCACTCAAACAGTACTGCAGTTTGTTTAGAGACACCTTGTGACCATTCTCTCCTAGGTAATTCAACAGAGCAACTGTATCAATTCTGCAGGCGTCTTCTGTCTCCGACGCAACAAGCAGATCATCAATGTATTGCACTAAAACAGAGTTTTGTGGCAACACAAGACCTTCGAGATTTTTCTTCAAGATCTGATTAAAGATAGATGGGCTCTCTGTATACCCCTGTGGGATACGACACCATGTTAACACACGATTTTCCAGCCAAAATGCAAAAAGAAAACGGCTTTCTTCATGTAAAGGAATTGAGAAAAATGCTTGACACAAATCAATCACCGTGAACCATTCAGCTTCGCATGGGATCTGAAATAGGATTACAGATGGATTCGGTACCACTGGACAACATGGAACAACTATGTCATTTATTTTTCGCAAATCTTGCACAATCCTAAATTTCCCGCTTGGTTTCTGTAGTCCCATGATAGGTGAATTACATGGGCTCCCCATTATCTCCATTAGTATTCCCTGCCTGATCATAGACTCAATTACAGGTTTAATCCCTGCAATAGTTTCAGGAGATAACTTATACTGGGGTGTCCTCGGAAACTCTACATTTGGTTTAATCTGGATTTTCACTGGGTCTACCCCCTTGACGAAACCAATCTCCTCTCCACTATGGTCCCATACGTCAATAGACACTGAGTCTCTCAGATCAAGTGGAAGCTCTTCCACCATCAATGCTGGGTACATTTCCACACACGCACGCTGATTCGCAACTTTAAAGGTCGCGTCATTGTCTCTCGTTTCCACCTCCACTCCTTTCGGGGTGCAGTAGATCGTGCAGTTAAGCTTGCACAATAAATCTCTCCCTAACAGGCAAACCGGACTAGAATCGCACACCACAAACTGGTGTCGATCACTGAAGTTTCCTATCCTGATTGGAATTGGCTCCGTCAGCGGACTAACCAATTTCTTATTTACCACACCAACAACCTGGATACTTTGTCCGGAAAGAGCTAAACCTGGAACCACTGCTGATCTTATAGTCGATCTCGTCGCCCCCGTATCAACCAAGAAGGTTGTAGGATGACCGTCAAGGTCTGCCTCCACAAAGGGTCCTCTCTGATCTATCTCTAAGATGGCTCTAAGGGTGCAATCCTCATCTCTGTCTGAACTTGATCGTGCCAACAGGCTAGTATCGTTCCCCTCACTCACTTCAAACATTGGCATTTGCAAATAAGTTCGAGCTCCCTGTTGCACATTCTGTATTCTGGGTGGCTGGGGAACCTGCACCTGCGGAACACCAGTCCCCAGTTTCATCATTCTGGGTCTAGTTACTGTCGGTACCGCTTCCGTCCCAGGGACCTGAACTATTTCTCCTTCTGGCTGTATCTGATTCCACGGATTCAGGGGACACTCGCGTCTCCAGTGTCCAACCTGGAGACACTGATGGCATGCGGTAGTCTTTTTCAAGACCGCCACATCCATGCCTGTTCTAGGGTCTACTGGCCTTGGTCTTCCCTGCCCCTGAACGTTCTGATTTCCTGTCTGGTAATTCCCCTGTCTCCTCACCAATGCTCCCCCATTAGGCTGTCCCTGAGCGATTTGCATCTGAACAAGCAGCAAGTTATCTTTCAACTTCCTATGTTTCGATTCAATCTCATCTGTGCAATATCGGGCGTACCGCAAAATCTCATCAACCGGCTTATTCTGCCAACAAATCAAATGCTGCTGTATCATGAGACTAACTTCCGGCCTCAATCCCAACACAAACTTTGAGACAAACTGTCCCATGTCTTTCGTGTCCAACACGTCTAGGCCACTGTACTGCTTAAAAGCCTGCAATAGTCTCTCATAAAACTCATGTACCATCTCCTTGGGTTCCTGCACTGTCCTGTCTATCTTCACCCAATCGATATCTTGTGGTGAAACCTTCTCCTTCAACCAGGTGATCACTCGCTCATACATCCTCATTACCAGTGGTGACGGACCATTCGTGATCGTGTTCCTATCGGGCTCATAAGTCGGCCAATCAACTGCCGTCTTGCATGCTGCCCACAAATCCCCTGGAACCACAATATCAAACAGGGTATTCAGATCAATCCACAATACCTTCGAGATCTTTACAAAGCGGTCTACCTGCTTGTACCATTCTGCAGGTTTCTCCCTAAGCCGGGGAAAATCATTCGTAAACGCCGCCAAATCACCCCTGCTCCAGGGTACGTGCACATATCCTCCATTCTGCACCTCCCTTAAAGGGAAGTTTCCTATCCTTGTCACCCCTCCACCCGGAGGTGGAGTCCCTGCCATTGCTCCCCTAGAGGTTTTCTTTTTGGACCACTTTTCTTCCCATTTATCAAGCATCATCCATACACGCATGGCTGGGATTAAATCTCTACAGTGGGATGTTAGTCCAACAACCCTTTTCTCCTCCAATTCCTGGTCACTGTACTGCAACCTATGACTTCCTTGCAATCCTTTCGTCCTGGACAGATCCACCTCATACCGCCTAGCCAATTCTGACAATTTCTCATGTGCAACTCGTGCCTTCCGAGTCACATCCTTCGCTACAAAGAGTAATTCATCTGGTCCGTACATTAATATCCTATCAAGGGGTAAGTTCCCTGCTACTATCTCATCCAATTCCGCTTTCAACCTGACTACATCTATCATCCCCACTCCTAGGGCTCCTTTCAGCACCTCTCGACAGACCACCCTTCCTCTACCGTCATCCTCACACTCCTGGACCTGCGACCTCCTTTCTTCTGATATATCCCTTGGGGCGGGTCGATCTCCGAAAATGACCTGCTCCCTCTCTGCTATCCTTACTCTGGGGTCTTGTATCCTCAAGGGTGGTACCCATGATCGTAAATCTGATTCCGACTCTCTCAGAGACCTCGACCTCTCTGTTCTCTGTTCTCCTTGTCCCCTCGATGAATCTGACATGGCTGGCAATGGTGTACTCCATTCTATATGGTTCGGAGTCCGGGTCATTGCACCCGCTAAGCCACTTTCCGCGACCTCTCTCCTAACCCCCTCGGCTGTCTGTTCTGGGTTTTCGCCCTCCTCCGTATCTGGATGGTAAATGGAAACTATGGGTCCAATGGTAACCGGTACCTTAAAAGCATCCGGTAACCTCACATCTCTCTCTACTCTTACACTTGCCTTGGACGGGCTCCTTGTACCCTCTGTTCCTATCGAGAGTCTTCCTTCTACTCTCGTCTCTGGCTGGAAGTTTACTCTCCTGCCATCGTCTATCTGGACCAACGTCTCTTCTGGGACCTCTGGGTTATACGGAGGTGGTCTCTCTGATAACAATCTTTCCAATAAGTCATCATCTATCTCATTCTCATCCTCTTCTTCTGCTTTTACATTCTTTACCCCCTCCGATGTAATCAATAAGGGATACAGCCTATCCCCCTCTAGTGCCTGTACCCTCCATCTTTTCTCCACTGCATCCCATCTGGCATCCTGATAAGCCCTGATCGACCTTTTCACCCTTTCGTGATTCCTTCCTCTATCCCTATCATCCGCTGCTCTAATCCACGCATGTAGCGCTTCGAACTGTGTTGGCCTTGGCATAGGTCGTAACCCTGCCATCACTGATTTCAACTGGTACAACACTGCTAGCCTAAACGAGCCATACCTCGGGAATGCTAATTCCCCTTCACCTTGTGTCATTTTGTGCCAATTCTCAAGCCAAATTATCGTATGCAATCCCACATTCTTTGCCATATGGTGTGCGGGGGTGTCCTCAGGAGGGGCTTCTTCTCCCTCTCGAGTAACCACATGTTTATCACCCCTACACATTTCTCAAAAAACCTTAAAACACTTCATGATTGACAAAATTTGATTCCACGCACTATTTTTACCTCTTAAAGTCGAACCCTCCAATTACAGCGTGACTAAAACCAACCAGCCTATCACAGCGCGGCACTCTCTGACGTCACCTTCCTTCTTTCGCAGCAGTTCCCTTCCCTCTCACCTTCGTCTCACGCCTGCATTCGTCCCATTCATACACTGAAATAACCGTTTGTCCCAAACAAGTTACTTCTCTGGCTGTCCGTCCACAGCCTCTGACTGTTCGTCCACAGTCTCTCGAAATTGTTGACCTCGGTTGGCAACTTTCTGTCCCCGTCTGGCCAGACAGATCGCCTCTGATAGGTTACAAGTACTCAACTTTTCATGCAGCAACCCACGACCAGCGTCGGTTACTCACGCACTCACAAATTCGCACCCCCTATCTCGGTCCGGGCAATCGATGACGTCTCACGATCCCCTTTCGGTGGTCAACAAAATCTACCACAAGTGTCTTCTACACCACAATTCCCGGGCTGCGCGCGCTCACAGCCTGATCTCACAATCACTCAACATTCACTCTAACTCCGCAAGACATCACACATCAAATCAACACCGCAATCTACAACATCTCATCCTGTTCATACTTACTCCAAGAACTGCTGCTTCCTGCCGCACTGCTACTCGCCGTCTATGTTCCCCATCTGCCGTCGTCTGCTGCTCACCATCTGATGATTCACCATCACTTATCTTATGTGGGTCTCAAGGATCACTTATCTCAATCTAATCGTCCCTCGCTATCGGAAGTAACCATCCGACTCTGCTACCAACTGCTGGGGCCCAATTTTCTTGTTTCCATTAGTCTCCAAGAACCCACTCTGGCCGATTGAACCTTTTTACTTGCCCAATAGCGTGGAGGGAGCAAACACAATTATCAGTGAATACCTTCCGCAATTCGAAATAATTGAGGACTCAAACTCAATTTCTACTGGTCTCGGGATTTTATTATCAGCAAAAACATCTGCAGATACAAGCACCTTAATACAAGGCACAACAGGTAAATAGGCACTAACACAAATGCTACTCTACGAAGAATCCGCATACGACTGAATACAAACAAAAGCACAAGCTCTAAAAGCATGAGGTAGATGACTACCAAGCCAATGTCGATATTAGGAATAATTAAACCAACGCATCTCTATCCCTACTCTATGCTAGATGACATCCCTACTTAGCATTCCCTTGAAACCCAAGAAATCGGAAAAAAGGTGTCAGAAGTGAAACTCCCAAAGAAGTCTTCACTTAGTGAGAATTCAATCTAAAGTATTCCTTCTAGCTCCTCGCCCACCTCTTCTCTCTGCTCTGGACTACTCTCTTCTACTGCTTCTGGGCTACTCTGATCTACTCAACCCTTCGGGGCGGTGTCCCTAATACGAAACCCCAAAACATAGAACACGCCCTTCGACACACCTCCTCAACCAGGTCTTCTTTCTGTACTTTTCCATTCCGTGCTGTCCATCTTCCATCGTCCATCAGCTTGGCCTTGAGTCCCAGACACCGTCGGCACGAGGAGTTGCGATTGGCACATTCCAATGCACTCCCATGTCTGGCTTTCTCCATAATTCAACTGTTAGACAAAGACCTTTTCTACTAACGAACCAACTGTCCTTGCACCTGCGGTGAGATCATGGGATGGAGAAATACTTCGCATCTGTTAACTTTGCAATTTACTGCAGCCCAAAACCTCTACTAGAATAAATCACTTGCGGCCTACCGCACTCAGCTAACATAAGAAATTCCAGGCCCTTCTTCTCAATGACCTATGTGAATTCGGGCCTCTACCAGGTTAAACACACCATTAAATTACATTCTACCATTAGTACTTTTACTTTCACATACGTGGATAAATTACATACATGAGTTAATTCAATCGGGTTACACGTTTTAGCCTAATACATTGAAACTACTCGTTACACATTTCACTGAATACGTTCACATTATGGTTACACATCTCTAGCACTTCTATATTGCGATACAGCTTGATACATTCTGAATACATTTCGCACGACACATCTGAATATACATTGATTATATGCGAGTGCCAACTAACGGTGAGTATGATGCACCCATACAAATTTCAAACTCTTTAGGCGCTACATCAGTGCTATTAATGTCTCCCGTGTCCAGATTTCCACACACTGCCTGCCACCCATACTACCTACCTCCTCAATGTCCTTCTGCCCACACAGACATTGGTCCATAGAAATTGTCTTCCACGAGCACCCGTAATTTTTTTTAAATCTTGTATTTTGAGTGATATCACCACCGATGGCCCTGATGCTATATTAAAAACACAGCTTTGGACTATACAATTTGCCGCTAAAAGGCAATATTTCTCTCCATGTGTTCCCCTACCTGTTGTGTCACGCAGTTTGGTGCTCACTTTCCCTCCATATTAAACAACAGTACATGTTTCAGCACCCAAGCGAATATGCTGCATTGCGAATTACATATAAGGTCCCAAAGGCGAGACCGATGCATTGCAAATGCTTGCTGCATGTGGTTACAATCTCTGTAGTTCAGAAGGCTCACAATATTTTGTTGTTGCATTGCTTTTTGGGTGGTCAAGGCACCTGCACCCTGTGCATGCGTTCAACAGTAAAGACTTTCCACACCCCCTTGTGTACCACAGTAATGGAGAGCCAGGTCCCCCAAAACAGCTCTTTTGATGAGCGTTTCATTCTCTCAGGGAGGCCCAAAAACGTTTTATGTTGTTGCACCGCGATCTTCTTTCACGTCTGTATAATCTTTTATTCTTTCTTTCAGCTCAACAACTATTTTACAAAGATTTATAATCTCGTCTTCCCTTTCCTTGCCCTAGTACATTCTAAGTGAGTGAATGCACCCATTCACTGCATGCTGTTCACCACTTCCCAAGCTGGTTTCTATTTCTATGCGAATTAAAATACAATGGGCCAGATTTATGTTCCCTGGCGCATCCCTGCAAATCAGCATGGATGCGCCAGGGAAGATGCGTCACGCAAGTTTGCCCTTGCGCCACCGCAGATGCGCCGCATTTATAATGCGGTGCATCGTGGCGCAAGGACAAGCAGATACGTGACGCATCTGCCGGCGTAAGGTTGGCGCAGTGCACTACAGCACTGTTCCAACCTACCCTATCCCTAACATGGTGCGTCAAGCCTTACGCCTGCTTCAAGAAGGCGCAGGGTTTTGAGGCATCAGCGTTGGGAAAGTGACTCAGTGAAATCTTATAGATTTCACTGAGTCACTTTTCAGGGGCGTTCCTGCGACGGAACGCCCCCCCCCGTGTCGAAACGCCCACGTGAAACCAGACGCAAGTTTCATGTGGCGCAGGGCTTTACACCGTGACGCATCTCCATAGATGCGTCATGATGTAAATGGGGTGCAACGTGGTGCAGGGTTTACGCCGCCGCTGCGTCACAAAAGTGACGCAACGGCGGCGTAAAAGGGTCGCAAGTCCCGCATAAATCTGCCCCAATATATTTGCTTTGTGGTACAGAATTCAGCTGGTATACGGGATTTGCATGATAACTAACATGTTTATGATTACGAAACCCCGTCATGCAGTATGGATGGCGCTGGCTGGTTTTACTTTTATTACTTTCAGAGGTGTTGGGTCTACCCTCATGCTCCATTCTCTACTTGGTCTCTGCACTGCTGCGACTCTTTCTCTGCACAGCTTAGTTCCAGGGGAGGGTCCAGCTGCGGCTTTCTCACTTGGCGGGCAGTAGAAACACATGGGCTGCCCTGAGACATTCAAGTTGTTCCTCTGTAAAGTGGAGTTATCAGGTGAGCTGCAGAGGTGCTGCTGGTATGGTGCTCACTGCTCACACAGGCCTCGAAGTTGTATCCTGATGCCTAACTTTTGGACTGGCTGCAGTGCCGTCGCAGCTGCTCTGCCCGGCATGAGCTGTTTGTGCTGCAAAAGCCTCCTGTTAGGGTGACCAAAGGACCGTAAATTCCATGGACTGCCCGTAATTTGGGCCTCTTGTCCGTAAAGAATTCTTTCACGGATTACTCTTGTCCTTAATTTCAAACTTTAGAGCTGTGATCAGTGGCATAGAGCACCACCCCCCCCCCCTGACCTGGCACAGGCTACTATCGGCCCATTATCATTCTGTATGTCAGCCTAATTATCACATACAGAATGATAATGGGTCTCTCTGCACAGTGACGGCATTTGCTGGGCCTCTTCCTCCCAGAGCCCAGGGCATGGCAGACTGCTTTTGCTTATGGGCTCCTGTCACCTCACCAGGGGCCATGCTCTGGGGGGGTGGAGGTTTCATTTTGGCTCATGTTACCCAGGTGCATCCAATATGCAAACACAGGTATTTTAAGTTTCACTCCAGCACACAACAGATGCAGTGCAAGGTTCTCTCAACCTAATATAAACTTATTTTGACTTATTCTTGTGTTGGTTGTCTATTTACTTATGTAACATTGCGCAACCTCCTCTGATGTGTCTGTAAAATGTACCTTTTGTCCTGAATTTTGACACTTTGTCCTGAATTTTTACACTCACTGTCCTGCATTTGTACCCATCCCAGTTGGTCGCCCTGCCTCCAGTGCGGGCGCTTTATCATTTATTTTTAGTGGAGTACCCGTTGGAGCTCCTGTCGTGCCCACCCTCTAACTGTCACCGGAACCTGGGCAAGGCTTTGATGAAACTTCTGAATGCTCGTACTGATTGTGACTACCTAACGTTCCTGTGCATTGTCATGAACAGGAGAGAAACACATCTCTAGTTTCTGCCATCTGATTGGTTGAGAGAGGGGCCTCACCCCCCCAGTCACTTGTTGTTATTGGTGAAGGTGCTTTAGGCAGTTACGTCTTGTTGCTCCTATAAACTCCGCTCCACCACAGTCAGCAGAGATTTTGACTGGACTATGCTCTCCAAGCAGATCAAGGACTGGGCAAAACTCCGCAAACTCCACCAGTGGAGTAGAGTTTACCACCCACCCTTATGTAGACCCCAGTAGCGGCTCGTGGAGGGAGTGGTGCAGGGCAAGGGAGGGGCAGGGTAGGGCGTAAGGTAGGGGGTAGTAAACTACGGCTCACGGTCAACGGGAGTAATGTAACTAAATAAATAAATAAAACAAATTTCATTGCGCGCGCTGAAACGCATTTGGCGTTTCAGTGCGTGCAATGAAATTTGTATACCTATCTCTTGTAGCCTTTCCAGCATCCTTAAGTGGGAGATAGTATCAAAGCCTGAAGAGAGATCTAATAACACAAGCATGATTCAGTTACCTGTGTCCAGGCCTAAGTGCAGGGAGTCTGTTACAGCCAAAAGAGTGGTTTCTGTGCTGTGACCTGGAAGAAAGCCGGATTGGGAGGTGTTGTGTTAGTGCACTTAGAATACACCTTAAGAGGTTGACAGATTATAGAGTATCAGATGCTCTGTTTGTCAATTTCAGCCCGGTCAAGAGAGGGGGAAAAATCTACTTCTTCCACTCTAGCAAGATGGATACAGACTGTAATCTCCTCTGCCTATCCGAGTGGTGGAATAGAAATTCCTGAGACAACAAAAGCCCATTCTAGCAGAGAAATGGCAGCTTCTTGGGCCGAATCTTCAGGGGTTTATATACAATGCTTCTACATTGGGTTTGCATTACAGATTAAATGTAGCTCAGGACTCTGAATTAGCCTTTGGCTAAAAGTTTATTTTGAGATCCACGTCAATTTAAAAGAAGTGTTCATTTCTTTGCTTTTTCTGGAATTAATTCAGGTGGAAAATAGGGCTTGATACAATATCATATATGAATGCTTCAACGATAGGTGTTGTGTTTTGCATATTCCTTTGATTGATAAAGGTAGTTTAGCTTAGGAATACCTCCTCTAGTAATAAATAGTACGAGGAAGGGGAAGGAGAATTAATGCTATGAATACTTACCGGTAATCCCCATTACTCTTAGTCCTACTCGTCCTCGACCCAGTCATCACTAATGAGGTATTCCACAAGACAGGAAACAAAACAGGAAACGCTTTTTAGGCTCCACCCACCCTCCCGTCAGGGGCTATAAGAACCCAGCCAACCAAAAGCACATCCTGACATACCAAGCAACAAAGGCCTGATCAGGGAGGGTGGGCGGGAAGTATGACTGGGTCGAGGACGAGTAGGACTAAGAGTAATGGGGATTACCGGTAAGTAATCATAGCATTACCTCTACGTCCCTCGTCCTCGACCCAGTCATCACTAATGAGGCATACCAAAGCACCCCCAACAACAGGCCTTTGGCAAACCACACAGAAAACAGAGACCGAACACAAAGAGGCGTGCAGCAAAAATTAGTTTAATGAAAAAACACAGAATCAGGGAGGCGGAACAACCTCCACAGCACGCAACACGCCACTACCGAAATTGGGTCGATCAGACAGAGCACAATTCAAGCGATAGTGCCTCACAAAAGTAGACTCAGAGGCCCACGTCCCAGCCCGACAGATCTCATCAAGGGAAACCCCATGAAAAGCAGCCCAGGAAGCAGAAACACCCCTAGTGGAACGTGCCTGAACACCAGAAGGGCAAGGCAAACCAGATCCCTGATAAGCCAAAGAAATAACAGACTTGATCCAGCGACCAAGAGTAAGCCGAGACGCAGCTTTACCCTGACCAGCCAAACCAAAAGTCACAAAAAGGGAGTCCGAGGAACGGAACCCCGCAGACCGTGCAACATAAAGGGATAAAGCACGCCGCACATCCAAAGAGTGAAGCAACAACTCAGCAGGGGAAGAAGGAGAAGGACAGAAAGAAGGAAGAATCAACTCCTGAGAGCAATGAAACCTAGAACGAATCTTGGGAACAAAACCAGGATCCAAAGAAAGGACCACCGCGTCATCCAAGAAACGCAAAAAGGGAGGAGAACTCTATCTATCCCCTTAGACTGTGTCTCGCCATCTTTATCTGAGAAGGTGCCCTCTGGAAGTCTGTCCAGTTTTCCCTCTCTTTCCCTACTGGATCTTGAGGGCCTCTTGACCAAGGTTAGGTCGGGTTCCCCCTTAGACCCTTGCCCCCTCAAACTTCTCAAACAGTGTAAAGACTGTCTTCTTCCACCCTTATTGGGTGTGATGAATGGGGCAATTAAGGAAGGGACTTTCCCCCTTCAGTGGAAGAAGGCGGTGGTCAAGCCTCTTTTAAAGAAACCCTCTCTTGACCCGGGTGTGCTTAAGAACTTCCGCCCTATCTCGTTGCTTCCAGCTCCTGCCAAGATGCTGGAAATCCATCTAAATAAGCATCTGGTTGATTTTCTGGAAGCCCATGATAAGCTGGACCACTCGCAGCATGGCTTTAGGAGAGAACACAGTACCGAGTCTGCCCTTACTATCGTGCTTGACACCATTCGCACTAAGGTTGATAAGGGACTGACTACTCTCCTCATCCTCTTGGATCTCTCGGCTGCTTTTGATACCCTGTCTCCCTCAGTATTAACATCAAGGCTGAGGGAGATCGGGGTCAAGGGCACAGCACTTAGTCTGCTGACATCCTTTCTCAATCAGAGGGAACAGAGGGTAAAGCTGGGGGATTTTCTGTCTCCATCCCTTCCTGTGCTTTGTGGGGTCCCTCAGGGGTCGGCTTTAAGTCCGACCCTTTTTAACATCTATGTTACCCCACTGGCCAGGCTTATTAGATCTTTTGGGATGGAGGTAATCTCTTATGCTGACGACACACAGATTCTGCTGTCCTTTACCCAACCCACTATCCTGGCTGCCTCCAATTTTAAAAACTGTTTGAAGGCAGTCGCTCAATGGATGGTGGGTAACTCATTGAAATTCAATGGGGATAAAACAGAGTTTCTGGTGTTCGGGGGAAAGGAGGATTTCTGGTCAACTGATTGGTGGCCGCCCTCTATGGGGGTGTGCCCTACTCCGTCGACCCTGGCCAAAAATCTGGGTGTTTTGATCGATCCCCTTTTGAGGATGGATCAACAGGTAAGCAGGACCATCTCCACCTGTTGGGGACTGATAAACATCTTAAGGAGGATCAGGCACTATCTGTCTTTCCAGGCCAGGAAACATACTGTCCTGGCATTGATTGGGTCCAGACTTGATTATTGCAATGCTCTTTATTTGGGCATCAATAAGGGCTTGGTGTCTCGTCTACAGATGGTGCAGAATGCTGCCGCTAGACTGGTCCTGCACCTGCCTAAACGGGCCAAGACCCATCAAGCAAGAAGGACCTTACATTGGCTCCCTATTGAGTCCAGGATATCCTTTAAATCCCTGACTTTGATTTATAGAGCCTTGGCAACTAATCGGTCTGGGGGTATGAAGGATTTGCTGGTCCCATACATTCCCCCCAGAACCCTCCGGTCGTCAAATAAACTTCTGCTTTCAGTGCCCAGGATACGTAAGGCTAGGTGGGGAGGTAGAGCCTTCTCAACTCTTGCTCCCAGGCAGTGGAACTCCCTGCCTCTGGAGATAAGATCTCTTCCCTCGGCTCTGGCTTTTAGGAAGGCCCTTAAGACCTGGCTTTTTGCCAGGGCCTACGCTTAGATACGATCTGCCTCTTTTTCGAGCTGTTTTGTTTAGGCGCCTTGATGCCTTCGGGCTAAGTAGAGCGTTTACAAGTTTCCATTCATTCATTCATTCAAAGCAGTGAGTTCACCCAACCGCCTGGCAGAAGTCACAGCAACCAAAAACGCCACCTTAAACGAGAGAAACTTAAGGTCCACCGACTCCAATGGCTCAAAAGGAGCAGACTGCAGAGCACCCAAGACCAAAGAGAGATCCCAAGGAGGAACCGGAGAGCGTGAAGAAGGAGATGACAGAGAGAAACTCCGGAACAAATGGGAAACCAACAAACCATCCGCAGGAGGAAGAGAAGCCGGATCCCGGAAAGCCCGAAGAGCAGCCCACTGGCCCCTCAGAGTAGACAAGGCATATTTCTTCCGAAACCCATCCAAGAAAAACTGCAGAATGGAAGCGATAGGACAAGAGACAGGAGAGAGACCAAGCCCCGCACACCAAGAGGAGAAAGAAGCCCAATGTTTAGAGTAGGAGGACAAAGTGGAACCCCTACGAGACCCTTGCATCACAGTGATGAGGTGATCAGGCAAACCCCGGACCCCAAGCGACAACCGTTCAACCTCCAAACCGCCAAGGTGAGAGGGACCAGGAGGGAAGGGGAGGGGGACCTCAGGGGAGACGGTGGCAGAATCCAAGGAGGGCCCACCGCCAGGCTCAACAACAAAGGGAACCAGGACCTCCGCGGCCAGTGAGGTAAGACCGCCACCACCTGGGCACCCAACCTCTGGACCTTCAGCAAGAAGGCAGGAATCAGGGGGAAGGGGGGGAAGGCGTACAGCAACCAAGGGGGCCACTGAAGAGACAACGCCTCCACCCCCCAAACACCCAACTCCGGGGCCCGAGAACAAAACAGGGGGAGTTGAGCATCTGCCCGGGAGGCAAACAAGTCCAGCAGGGGAGTCCCGAACCTCCGACAGATCAACCGGAACACCCTGGGGGAGAGACACAGGGAGAGGGAAGATGGGAACCAGCGATTCAAGGCGTCCGCCACCACATTGTCTACCCCCCCGGATATGCTGAGCCGAGAGAGCCAGAAGATGACGCTCCGCCCAACCTGCAATCGCACAAGCCACCAAATTCAAGGAAGGGCTGCGAGTACTGCCCTGGTGGTTGATGTAAGCCACAGTCACGGTGTTGTCCGACCTCACCAGGACATTGCACCCCAGCAGACGGGAATGGAAGAAACGAAGAGCCCTGGCCACAGCAGACAGTTCCCTCCAATTGGACGAGCGACGGGACTCCATCCGGAGCTAGCGAGCCTGAACGGACCACTGACCCAACGTGGCCCCCCCAACCGGCCGCACTGGCATCCGTCATCAACACCAAAGGGGGCGGCAGGTGAATCCACATCCCCTTTGAGAGATTCGCGGAATCCAGCCACCACTGGAGATCCGACACCACCCCCAAGGACACAGGCACAGACAGAGAATAGTCCTGAACTGGAAACGGCACCCAACGCTGAACATGCCACAGCAGAGGCCGCAGATGAACCCTGGCCCAGGGTACCGTGAAGACAGTAGCGGCCATATGACCCTGAACCTCGAGCCACTGAAGAAGGGGGGCCGCAGCCTGGGACAACAAGATCCGCAACAGGGACTGAAGACGTCGAATCCGAGAATCCGGCAGGAACACCTTGCCCAGGACGGAGTCGAAGACGGCCCCAATGAAAGTCCGTCGAGTGGCAGGAAGAAGCTGGCACTTTGGAAGGTTCACCAGAAAACCATGACTTTCTAGCGTAAGCATGGTCAAAGAAAGGTGCAGAGTCATGACCTCCGGGGAAGGAGCCTGGAGCAGCCAATCGTCCAGGTAGGGCAACACCGACACCCCCCGGAGGTGAAGAAGGGCCACCAACGGAGCAACCACCTTGGTGAACACCCGGGGAGCGGACCGGAGACCAAACGGAAGGACACAGAACTGCCAATGATGACCCTCTAGGCAGAAACGCAGGTACATCTGATCCTCCCGGGCCACCGGCACATGAAGGTAGGCGTCCTGGAGATCCAGAGTAGTAAACACCCATCCGGCCTGAATCAGCGGGACCACTCGCTGCAAGGTCTCCATCTTGAACGGGATCTTCTTCACAAACAGGTTCAGACTCCGGAGATTGATGACAAGCTGGAATCCCCCCGTGACTTTCGGCACCAGGAAACCAATCGAATAGGTCCCCAGACCCCACTCCAACCTGGGAACGGGAACTATAGCGTTCTTGAAAAACAGGGCCTGAACACCGTCCCTCAAGGATTGGCGACGGGAGTGGCACAAGGGAGTCGGAGTCCGTACCACACCCGAGGGAGGCGGAGGGGACAGGAACTCGATCCGATACCCCCGGTCCAGGACATCCAGCACCCACTGATCCGAGGTTGACAGACGCCAGGCTGGAAGGAACAACCTCAATCTCCCACCAACCATGGGCGTCACTCCAGCAGGACCCACGAACGGAGGGGCATAGTCAGGAACGCTGCGGCCCAGGACCAGCATCACAAGGAGGTTTCTTCTGGAACTTCCGAGGGAAACCACGACCAGCTCCACGAGAACCTTTAAAGGAGGACTGCTGAAACCGGGAAGGTTGACGAAAAGACTTGGCCTGCGAAGAGGAAAAATCTTTACGAGAAGGTTGCCTCCGGAAGGAAAAGGAATGTTTACGCTCTTTAAACACTTTATGCAGCCTGTCTTCCAAGGCATCCCCAAAGAGACGAGGGCCAGTAAAAGGCAAACGTAAGGCCATGGACCTCTGGGCGGCATCAGTATTCCAACCTTCAACAACAGATTCCTACGAGCAGCGATAGAGGAACCACAAGACAGAGCAGAAGCACGTACGGAATCAAAGGCAATATCCGATAGGAACTCAGCCTGACGTTCCATCGATTCCAGCAAATCCGGACAGCAACCACCCTCCTGCATAGGCGAGAACAAAGTCTTAAAGTCAGTCAAGAGTGATTGAGCCACATAAGCACCGTAAATACCTGAACGGATGGCAAGGTGAGAACCAGCATAGGACTTGCGCAAAGCAGTGTCAATCTTTTTATCCACTCCATCGCGAAGAATGTTATCATCAGCCATGGAAGGACGACCAACCAAACTAGCGACAATGGAGTCCACACGTACAGACTCAGGAAAGGACTCCTCCATGTCCTGCAACGGGTAGAGCTTCGACATGAAGCGTGGCAACAGAATATGATCAGGGTCCTTCCACTCATTCAAGAGTACATCCATCACAAACGGATGCACAGGAAGCGAAGACGTAACAGGCTTCCTAAATTGCGGTAGAACTGCATCCGAAGAAGTACTGGCCACAGCGTCATCTGGGAACCCCATGTTCTCACGCACATGAGAAAGTAAGTCCGGCAACAGTTCCCTGGAGATATACTTTCCCTTCAGATCCACCGCATCCAAAGAAGCATCATCAGAGGATCCCGAAGAGGAAATGTCAGAGTAAAGGGCCGCGTTCCCACCAGAACGACCCCCAGCAGACTTTTTGGAGGACTTCAGGTCAGATAAGGTCTCCAAAATAAGACGTTTCAAACGGTCATCATCCAGATTGGGATGCTTCCCAGAGGTAACAGGATCCGCACTGTCCAGAGGAGAAGAGGAAGAAGACACAGGAGACACATGCCTCCTCTTCTTATGATGCTTCCCCATCAAAGCAGCAGCCAAAAGCAACTAGAAGAGCAAAACAGCAAGACCAACACGGAGCAGCGAAGACAGAGAACAGACGACCAACCTCCTTTTCAAGAAAAGGAACCTAGAAAAACCCCGCCCCCAACAACCCGGCAGAAATCAGAAACCGAGGCAAAAGGGGGCGTGGCCAAAATCGGAACCAGAAAACAAGGCAGCGCGCGGCCGCCGAAGGCAGACAATCCACGAACTGCAGCAGCGCAACCGGAGCCCACCCGGGTGCTGCAAAGCCAGGAAGAAAAAAACAGCGGAACCGGAGCCCACCCGGGCGCTGTCCAAACTGCCGGAAAACGAAGGAGCACTCGGCCCCCAACCCGAGCACTCCCTGGCCGGAGACGAGCAGCGCAACCGGAGCCCACCCGGGCGCTGCCGACAGTGCCGGAAAACGAAGGAGCACTCGGTCCCCAACCCGAGTGCTCCCAGGACCAAGGTGAGCAGCGCCACCGGAGCTCACCCGGGCGTAGCCAGCACCGCCACAGAAAATCGGAGCACTCGGCACCCCAACCCGAGTGCCCCAGAAATGCAGCGGCGAATGGAGCGCCCGGACACACAAAAGGCAGGGAAGGAAAGCAGACGGAGCGCCCGGCCCCATGGAACACACAGAGACACTCAGGCGATCCGCAAAGGCAAGGAGAAACTCACGTGACCAGCGGAACAGGCACCCAGGAAGCCAGCACAGCCCAGCAGGACCAGCAACCAGGAACCTGCAGAGTCCAGGAAGCCCCGCAGCCCGACTCAACGAAGTCCCACGGAGGTCCAGCAGCGCCCCCAAAGCCCAGCAGAGGAGGACACCACAAGACACCACGAAGCAGGTAAGTGCCCGGCACCTACCCCAGCGTCCCCGTCAGGTCCACCGACAGGAAACAAAACAGGATGTGCTTTTGGTTGGCTGGGTTCTTATAGCCCCTGATGGGAGGGTGAGTGGAGCCTAAAAAGCGTTTCCTGTTTTGTTTCCTGTCTTGTGGAATACTTCATTAGTGATGACTGGGTCGAGGACGAGGGACGTAGAGGTAATGCTCAGATTACTTAACAGTAATCTCCGTTACTCCAATTTCTCCTTACTTGTCCCAGTACTTAAGACATCCCCACACTGTTACTTCAACAGCTTCTAGCTATTGGCTAAGGGTTTGGTAGAGAACAGAACGTGTTGTAAGGAGACATGGAATTTAGGAGTAAATCACCAGACTACAGATAGAAATAGAAAACAGTGGTCAGCAGTATGTAGTGAAGGGGGACATTCTTTCATTTAGTAAGTACTCGAATAAGTAGAGAGATATTGGGGTAAGGAAGATTGACAGTAAGTTATCCGAACAATAGTGGCTGTCTTGCACTTGATATATAGTAAATGAGAGGGAACCCTTTCTAACACACCAAGGGGATAGGGTATGAGAGTGCTGGGGATATGGATATGAATTTGACCACTCGCATGACGAGGTAAACCCGTAATCTTCCTTTTATTTAGTGAGTGTACCTTGATTTGTCGGCTTAGGCGTTGTTACTCGGAAGGTGGTGCTATTTAGAAGCTCCTACGATGTGCAGTGTTGTCGTTGCTTAGATACAACGAAAACACATGGACGTTATATGATGGACACCAGCATTGTGTTGCTGTGCATTGTGCTTCTGGGTCATCATAGGCAGACAAGGTCTACACTAGGAAGCCGCAGCTTGAACCTCCGGGGCAGCTGGGGCAGAGGCAGCCACCCCGGTAGTTTACAGGGATCCAGTTTTGACTAATAATCAAATTAAGGAGGTTCAGGTGGAACCTGGGAGTGATAAATTATCAATCTAGAGACGGCAACGGGTATTTAAAATCAGTGCTTTCCGTCGGTCTGCTCTATCTGCCAACAAGAGAGCAGACCCACAGGTTCCATGAATACTCCAGTGTGAGGTAAGTATGTGATTAGCAATAGGAAAGACATGGAGCATTTGGCAGCTGAGATGTGCTTGTTAGTGAGTGGGTTAACTCCCTCGTTTCTGTTATTTTTTGTTTATTTCTGAACAAACTGCAGGATTTGAAAAGGAACGAGCTTTAGCATAAAACAGTCGGTTGCCGTTCCCATCTGGATGTTGTATATGCTCCTGGAGTGTTAGCCTTTGATAGAATACAGTCTCAGGAGGTAAGGGAAGTATGTATATGCTCCTGGAGTGTTAGCCTTTGATAGAATACAGTCTCAGGAGGTAAGGGAAGTATGTATATGCTCCTGGAGTGTTAGCCTTTGATAGAATACAGTCTCAGGAGGTAAGGGAAGTATGTATATGCTCCTGGAGTGTTAGCCTTTGATAGAATACAGTCTCAGGAGGTAAGGGAAGTATGTATATGCTCCTGGAGTGTTAGCCTTTGATAGAATACAGTCTCAGGAGGTAAGGGAAGTATGTATATGCTCCTCGAGTGTTAGCCTTTGATAGAATACAGTCTCAGGAGGTAAGGGAAGTATGTATATGCTCCTGGAGTGTTAGCCTTTGATAGAATACAGTCTCAGGAGGTAAGGGAAGTATGTATATGCTCCTGGAGTGTTAGCCTATGATAGAATGCAGTCTCAGGAGGTAAGGAAAGTATGTTCTTTGGAGTATATATACAAATCTTTTTGCTCGGTCCCTAATAATTCTAAATGTGACAGGGTCCTTTTTTTATACTTCTCTTCATCAGAATCAGCCATCACGAAGGGACAGTATAAGGAGTGGCTCGGCCCTTCAAGCTCAATTATAAACTCCTCCTCCCATGTTTTTAAAGAAATGATGACATCGGGTTGACGCCCGAGTTGACTGAGGATATTTTGAGTAAAGAGAAGGTATGATATGTGTTATCTTGCGATTCAGTCACTATAGGAACTCCCTCTTCTAATACCTGAGGAGACTCATCCAGCTGTTCCTTTTCCAGATTTGATCCTATGCTGTCTGAAGACTGATAGTCTCAGCTAAATACTGAGAATTGTGAAGGAAAGATATAAAACTAAGTGCTTCAGGTAATTAGTATATGAGAATGTTCGAACACTCTTATTCTCCATTATTATTTACACATGAGATTATATTCAGAGTTGGCGCGATCCTCTTAAAAGTTTAAGAATCAACCAAATAAAAAAAAATCTTTATAGGCAACAAGGTATGGGATGGTTTGCATGTATGGGTATACGATGGTCTTATCTCACTCTTTTCTTCTATTCCTTTTCTATTATTTTCTTTTTTACACGTGAAGGATTTTAGCTATCGAGAATAGGCCCTGCTGATATTTAGCACGCTGCTTGACATACAAGATCCTCATAACAATTCTATATAGAACATATACTTCTCTCTGTCTAGATTTATTGTGACTTTTGGACATGTAGAATAAGATCATTAGTTATATTGTAGACATGATATGTAAGTCTATCCATAAATGCTTCGCATTAAGGGTATTGCAACAATGTATTAGAGACAGTATTGGCTGCGAAATTAGGTGTGTTGTGGTTTTAGGTACAGAAACTGTATCTTAATTTAGCATGTATACTAAAATGTGTTTGTTTTATACACAGGATCTATTTGTGGTGCAACTATATAAGTGGAACATAAAGAGAGCTTTTATTAGTTTGTCTTGATAAAGATGAGAAATAAACAGTAACACCATCGAAACGTGTCGACGCAATACTCACACAATTCGTGAAGGCCACTGAATCTGTAGATACTATAAGAATTTGTCTTTCATCAGATTCCAGGCAAAGCGTGTTTAAAACGAATGTGTATAAATTAATGACAAAATGTACTGTCTGTTTGTCTCTCTCTTTAATTTTAATGTATTTGTTTTCCTTGTGGAAGGATCTCTTGTGTGTATGAAGTGCTTTGGATTTACACTGTTGCACCAATTTAAAAAAAAATGGTATATGGGAATACATTTTTTTATTGCATCAAATACATTGCTATTTTTATATAAATAAATCCTCTTTTCACTAAATTTGGAATATTGTTTGCTTTTACCCTCTCCTTTCGGATGTGTGGGTATTATGAAAATGTCTACTTGAGTTTCTGGTTGAATCGTGAGTTGGTTGCTGTGTTTTTGCCTCCATTTTAGTAAGCAGGTACCAAGGAGAAAGCCTTCTTTTTACTTGTCTTGCACTTGAGCCCTGCTACGCTCCCTGCTAGGTTATATTGGTCACTTCTCCACAAATTGACTTTAATCACTATGGTATTTAATTTGTTTTCCATAGCAACTCTGATGTCTTTGATAACTTGAAGTGTAAGATCAAACTTAACCTTAGTGTTCAATGACAGAGCAGCATTATTGTGGGTTTCATATGTGATCTGTAATGGTAACTGCAGACGACTAATGTTATTTTTCTTTCGTATGATTGCCTCGCTGCTTTCCATTCCTATTTTCACTGTAACTAACGGGGCTGTTTCATGTTGAGAATGAGAGCCTTTTAATATTTGCCTGCCCATGCAATCCAGTGTGTCTTCTTTCACAACTGGGGATGGTACTGATGTACACTACAATGCACAATAGGACAGTCGAAATTACAGGCCCGCCACTGTTCCCCTCCGACTCACCTTTACTTTATGATATAACCTGACCCTGTGCCTAATCGTTGATCTATAGGGTGAAAAATTCAGGTCAGGTATGAATTATGGCAAACACAAGGAGATGATGGACGAAGCGCTGAAACTTTTCAGACTCTAACCCTCAGTCACAGATCTGGGACTGAATTCATCATCTGTCTTTAGCTCACTTCGCCACCTCAGTTCAGACCCAGCTATATGCAAATCAGCCTTGACCCTGTGCCTCATGGGAACAGTCCAGCCCGAACTGCCAAGCCAGGTCTTTCCTGAACCGGTAGCAAGCATCCTGGGACCGGTTTCGGGGTAACGCCCCATATCAGCCAGGCTAGCTTGAATCCAGTGGTAAAGTGAGCAATGGACCCACTTTTGGGCATACCCAGCCTACTTAGGGCGAACAAAGCAAACACAAGGAGATGATGGATGGAGCGCTGAAACTTTTCAGACACTCCCCCCCAGTCACAGATCTGGGTCGAATCCATCATCGTTCTTTAGCTCACTTCACCACCTCAATTCAGACCCTGCTATATGGAAATCATTCTTGAACCTGTGCCTCACGGGAACAGTCAAGCCCAAACTGTCAAGCCAGGTCTTCCCTGAACTGGAAACAAGCATCCTAGGACCAGTTTTGGGGTAAAACCCCTCATCAGCCAGGCTAGCTTGGTCTGAATCACCCCTTAGCGATACACTCATTATATCCTTATTGTTAACCTAATGCGTGGTAGGCAACACAATGTGGTCGTTATTTCACGTCTTGTGAGCTACCAGGCCTCCAGTGGTCATTTAATTCTCCATTAATAAAAGGTTCTTTCCCGTTATAATGCACTAGTATGAATCTCCATCAAGATTCTAGGATCCAATTAACTACTGGGGCCTATGGCCAGCAACCCTTGCTCTCCACTGCCCCAAGAAACAAGCGATAGCTCTCACTCCACGCCAAAACTGCTGTACCTTGAACAGTTCCTCATATCCTTTCTTAACAAATTCCGACCTCTCAGAATCCATAAATTGCTTTTATTACTTTTAGCTTTCATTTCTTCCTGCTGAGCGTGGCTGTCTTATGGGCTTCTGGTGATCATAGGCTACATTCTGGGAGAGTTTTATCAAAGTTGGACGAACCCAAAGGTGTTGGTACGATCACTGTCAGACAGTGCTTGGGAACCCACTAGGTAAGTTAAAAGACCCCTCACACACCAACCTAGTTGGTGTCATGCTTCATCATTGGGGTCCCAACCGGGTGGCCGAATGCCCCCCGGTTGTGCTACGACGCCTGACTACAGCGGAGCTGGTGTGGTGCAAGGGTGTGATGTAGTGAAAGTTTTAAAAATATCTCTGAGAATCCTTGCCGTGGGAAATTTATTTATCCGGCCAGTCAGCACGTACCCCATGGAGCCCATTACTATTTATTCTCCCTCCACCATGGATCCCTCACCATCCGGGACCCGGGAGACCTCAGTAGGTGCCAGGCGGGTGCAGCTCCACGATCAAGTAAGGTGACGCGCGCTCTTCCTTGGTGGATTACATTTGCTTTCCACGTCCCGCTTCTCATGCCATTACCTTTCTCCTCACAGAACCTGTGACTCGAGGAGCGTACTCCTCCCGCATCCTGAGCAGCGATTTCACTCAGCCATAGTGTAATTACTTTCTCTTACTTCCCCCCTCCATAGCGCGTCGCACAGGGGTACACCACCCCTTCCTCATACTCAGCACCAATTAAGCAACGCGCACTGCCACTCGGCAAGTCAAACCTGCTAGCGTTCACTGGGTACCTACTGTGACACAGCCCGACCATTTTAGTCAGAGGCCTCACGGTACCACCACCTATTTGCCTGCTGCATTCACCCACCAGGCACCCTACGTGCATAATTTGCACCCTTATCTGTTGTATTGCTTGATTGTATTGCTGGTTTTGTCTTGCTTATCACCACTTTGTCTATAGAGTCTACAGGGGGACCTGCGTCCTCTTAGCATTTGCTAGTGATTTGCCCACGACAAACCCCTTCTAGCAGCATGCCACACAAGCACAGTGTGTGTGTTGCCACAGGTACGACCGTCCGAAAGTGTTTGTTTCCTCACAGCACGTAAGATTGCATTTTATAGTTGCTGCGATACTCAGCACAATATGTCAATGTTATACATGTTTCTGTGCTGGCTTCTTCCTCCCACAGGTCTTTTTTCGCTGCGGTGTCCGCAAATTCGCAGACACCTGGTCCACACACCTTAGCGAGTGTGTAGGTAATAAACCTTTTTAATTTTTTCACCCTTCACGTGGCACCCTTCACTTTGCCACTCACTGCACTCACTGGTCCTGACGAAGGCCCCTGACACCTCGATGAGGGCTGAAACATGTAGACCTACAACACATACAACTATTAGAAACTAATTTCTTTCGTAGTTGCACCACATAATTTTATTTTTAACATATCCTGAGCCGCCAACAATAAATTTCCCACGGCAAGGATTCTCAGAGAGATTTTTAAAACTTTCACTATATCACACCCTTGCACCACACCAGCTCCGCTGTAGTCAGGCGTCGTAGCACAACCGGGGGGCATTTGGCCACCCGGTTGGGACCCCAATGATGAAGCATGACACCAACTAGGTTGGTGTGTGAGGGGTCTTTCAACTTACCTAGCGGGTTCCCAAGCACTGTCTGATAGTGATCGTACCAACACCTTTGGGTTCGTCCAGCTTTGATAAAACTGATATATATACAGGGGATACAGACACACCCTACGCTTCCCTAGCTCTCTCATTGTTCTCTACATACATTCTGAGAGAGTCACTGATTCAGAGGATGGAGATTTCCCTCAGGATCATCTCCTTAAGCCACATTTTGGGCAGCTGCTGGTAATGAGGTAAATAAGGTCTAATTCCTGACTCCTCCATGAAGGCACAGTTGTACTTACTGCTGAGGAACTAGTTCACGTATATCTCTGCTACAGCAGCCATCACGTCTGGGCTCAATAACACATCTTGCAGAAAAAGGGGGGTACCTCCAGGCACATGCACACGTATTTTGTTAGTACATTTGTGGAAGAACCCTAGGAGGATGTCCTTGAAGGCTACTATGGGAGTACGTGCAAAGCAAAATGTAGTAGAGCAGGAACACTTTTTATCTCGTATTTTCTTCTAGATCTGTTTCTTTGTTGTCTTTCTCATCTTTAACCATATTGTGGCACTGTTTTAATAATTAATGCATAGCGCTTTGGAAAAAGCGCCATAAAATAATAAATCAATAATGGGTTCTCTAGCCATGTTTCTGGTGAAACTTTGAATATCCTTCAGTTTCTCTCTCATATCTGAAATATACATACAGAGAACTAAAGATGCTAAAACATAGGCATACTTATCTTGCATGAGAAAATACTCAGGAGGGAGTGTCCTTCTAGCGCCAATCTCATAAGGACAAGTGTGAAAGCCAAAAATAGAAACTTCTACCATGTATGTCACAGGGCAGTCCTATCGAATGTAATTATGGAATACAAAAACGAAGAATAGTGTGCATTTCCCTCTTTACTGATTTACTTGTCTTAGCTAGGGCAAACATTGTTCCATGTAGGTGTTTGCTCTCTGTGCTCTGCTTGGGATTGTGAACGCTTTCACTATAGCACAGGAGTCTCCAACCTTTTCACTAACAAGAGCTACTTGTGTTTAATGAAAATCATCCTGAGCTACTAATAATATTAGTGTTGTGAATATCAGGAGCAGCTGGTCCATTGGGGCTGAGGGGCCACGGCCCTCCACCTTTCACCCCTCATGAACAATGTCTGTCAGGCTGCACAAAGGTCAGCCTGACAGACACTGTTCACTTTCAGTTCAAGCACCCAGGAGCCAGACATGCACATTTAGTGCAGGCTCCTGGCTGCCTGAGCTGAAATTTGCTGGGCTGAGGAAGTCACAGCTCTTGTGGGCATGACGTGCTCAACAAAGGTCCCTGAGACCCTCCCTTCAGCGAGAAGGGGTAGCTTCACTGATTGCCTCACACCTGGGCGCTTCAGTTTTAAGCCCTGAAGCACCCAGGGTCGAGGGTCAGTCAGTGACCCTTCATCACAGAGTGGGGTGGGGCCAGCAGTCTCACTGACCCCATCCCACTCTGTGATGACGTTGGGACTGCTGCCTTCCCCCATTGGCTGACCCAGGTCAGCCAATGAGGAAAGGCAGCCGTCCCAAGCCTTCTGGAAACTCTGAGGCAGAGCTGGCTGCAGGTAAGTGTTTGTTTTTCTTTTAAACTGTTTGGTGCGTGCGTGTGTGCGTGTATGTATGAATGTTTGGTGTAGAGTGTTGTGAATGGATATGTTTGTGTGCATGCATGCATGTATGTATGAATGTTTGGTGAAGAGTGTTGTGAATGGATGTGCTTGCGTGCGTGCATGCGTGTATGTATGAATGTTTGGTGTAGAGTGTTGAGAGTGAATGTGTTTGTGTGCGTGTGTGTGGATACATTGCTTTGAGTGTTATGTGTATGTGTGCATGTGCGTGAGAGTGTGTCCCGTCCGCCCCCTGCCTCTAATATTTAGCGGCCCCCACTGGTACATATACATCAGACAAGATCACATTAGTGGCCATCCCCTGCAAGATTACCAGCCGTGGCCACCTCGGTGCAGGATTGCCAGAAGTTATGTAAAAAAGGCTCATTCAATTTAGAATATATCGGGTATTACATAACAGCTACAGCTGCAATGGCCCACGGCCCCAAAGTAACAATAGTAATAAGTCTCCCAATGCTACATAATTTATCATTCAAATATCTGCCTTAAACCTATTTTGGAAATGATGGCTCTGAAAACACATGTTCATATCAAACCCACATTTTTCAATTTTGATATACATAAATGTTTTCAACCAAACAAAAGCCTTCCAATTTAGTAGGCTGTGCCGCACAGTGAAGTGCTACTCACTGGTAGCAAGAGAGCTACCAGTAGCTCACGACCTACTCTTTGGAGAAGCCTGCTATAACACATCTTGCGGTGTCCATCAGGGATCCAAGAGGGCAAGATCAGGATCAAACTTTCAAGATATTCGGATCAGATATTTGTCCATACCATGATAATCTAAAATTAAACTCATTTGGAAAAAATGTGTTATCCTTTAAATCTAACTTACATACAGACATCCTACAGCAGTGCTGGCAATCCATATTCTCAAACATTCCTGAGCCATCTCGTTGCAGCAATATTCACTTTAGTCCCTATGCACTTGGAGTCGTGTTGTCTTTTTCCGCTCATTCTCTAATATCTGCATCAGCCCCTTTATATTTTAGATGCCAACAGGTTTCCGAAGTGTATTGTTGAAAATAATGAAAGCAACTCGCTCCTGAATAAAGTACAAGCTGTCTTCGAGAGTGCGGCAGAGCCAGATGTTTTCATCTATTCAGCTTCATAACATATGATGCTGGAGGATACAGCATCTGCAAAAACAGGCTTAAAATTATATAAATGTATGACCTTGCTTTCTGTGTTATTTATAAAGTGTAGAAAAATGCAGAGAAGCCACAGCTATTTATTAATCTAAAAACAAATATTTTACTTATCAAAAACTCATGGATGGTGTCTCTGAATCCAGTGTTTAAGGGTAAAGTGAAATACGTAATACAAATGCTGACCACTAGACTCTCTTTACAAGTGCCCCATAACTTTGGAGGTGATATTGCAACCATTAAATACTTGTAGAGAATTGTGCGATATTACTTTTGGATTCAGAATCAGAATGACGGCTCCATGACTCTATTAGGAGCCAATCTGCGAAAGTAAATCTAACCATGTAGATTCAACAGTGGTAAATTTACTCTTATACTTTTGACTAACTTTACTACTTTAGGTTAGTCACAAATTCATATATGTAAAGCTGCTCAAAAACGTATACTTATATGTATTCACCCCTTGAAACAGAGGGTGGAGGCAAATTTACGAGTGTAACCCTAATCCTGCCAATAAATAGCATTCGTAAGTCCAGCATGACACATGGCCAACAGAACCCTCGCTTAGAAAGTAATGGAGGTAGGAACCTAAAATAAAGCCTCATTCAATGTAGTGGAAAATTACATAATATTACATTATTTAAAATAGTTAAACAACATAAATAATTTGAATTTAAATTAAAAAATATCAAACAATAATACTTATTTTACATGTTGTTGGTGTATGTATGTCCCTCCCTACACCTCTCACTATCCCTCCCTTAAGCCCTCTTTACTCTGCCCTAAACCCCTGCCCATTAGTCGTAAATCTTCCACATTTTTTAGCCACTCAAGTCCCTCCCACATTTACTACTAAAAGATATATCTAGGTGGGCAGAAAGTCTGCTGTAAGGGCTGAGACTTCCACAGAGAAAAACATAGTCCAGGTGGAGGCTTAGGCCTCCTCACGTAGATTGTGAAGAGCATTTTGTAGTATGATTGCTGTATTGTTGTAGTACATAGTGTAGATTGTAAATAAGGCATCATATCCGGTGGCTATATTGGCAAGAATGTTACCTCAAAGGATTTACCATCAGGGGCAGCATTAATTAAAATAGCACACATTCACTCTGCCCCAGGCACACCCTCAATGTTGTGCTACACATTTATTACATTTGTAAAGTGTGTAATGCAGTTCAGAGTGTATGGAGCGGGAGGGAATGGAACATTGCAGGTAAGAGTACTTATGAATGAAGGATTCTGAAGCACCGTCTCCCACTGTAGATAACATTGATAACCAATTATTCGCTTCTGTGCTTCAAAACAGAAAACAAACAATAGTTTATCTTTTCTTGGGAAATGTGCCTTACCCCCACTTAAAATAAGATGAAGAAAACAATGGAATATTCATCCTAATAATTCAAATACTTACACTGATGGACTTTTAACAAATTAACCCTTACAGGTCACGTGATTCACAAAAGTCAGTAAATGCAAGGTGACAGCCTTAGAGAGTAAGGAGCAACATTAGGTGCGTATAGGGCATAGTCTGTACAAAATATCCAATAGCTTAGTTTAGTAAAAAATTACATTTTCTCCACTATTGCAGACTGTTGCGTTCATTGACTTCGTGTCAGGGACTTCACTGACCTATTTACAGATCTGCAGCGCAAACTCAACCCGTTCCATTTGTCTTTCTACAAACTAGTCTTCCTGCAATCATTTTAATCTTACTTGCACGACAATTGTTTCAAGTACTTGCTCAGCCAGTGCGTCAAAACTTCTAACACGTGTTTCACAGTTCTTGACACAACACAGAAAAGCGTTCCTTAACAATGGGGGTTGCTTGCAAGCTCTTTAGTGGCTGCCTTGCAGTGCTACACAAACAGAGCTACAGTCTCATTGGTCAGGCATCCAACAGAAACATTTTTTATACACCTGTGAACAACAATACAGATGCCTTGGGTGTTACAAGCTACTGTGAATTACACTCCAAGGGCAGATTTATGTTGCACTTGCGCCACTTTTGCGCCACCTTTGCGTCACTTTTGTGACGCAGCAGCGGCGCAAATCCTGCGCCATGGTGCGGGGTATTTACAACGTGACGCATCTGGGAGATGCGTCACGTTGTAAAGCCCTGCGCCACATGTAGGCGTTCCAGGGCAGGTGGGGGCGTTCCGGCGCAGGAACGCCTCCTAAAAGTGGCTGAGTGAAATCTACAAGATTTCACTCAGTCACTGTTAGGCCCATGCTGCGTCAAAACCCTGCGCCTGCTTGAAGCAGGCGTAAGGATCGACGCAGCATTGTACAGATAGGGCCCCCCAGAACATTGCTGGAGCTGCGTCGCGCTTGCGACGCAACTCCAGCAATGCGCCACTTTTACGGCACAGATGCGTCACGCATCTGTGCCGTTTTTGCCCCGTGGTGCGCTGCATTATAAATGCGGCGCATCCATGGTGGCGCAGCTGTGGCGCATAATAACTGGCGCATCCCTGCTGATATGCAGGGATGCGCCAGTTAACATAAATCTGCCCCCAAGTTTCTAGAACTTTTGCCACAACTTCAACGATATATTCTTCCAAGACCTAGTTCTACTGAAGCTAATGTGCTGACGATTAATTTCTGCTTCGCGGCTCTTGTTTTCCTATAAAGGGTATTTTTCAAACATCTGATTCAACTGTACTTAAGTTAAATATTCGTAGTTTGGTTTTGTTTCTTCTGAATTATTCCTTGAATGTAATATGGTCCATGTTACAGTTTCGTGTGCCAGCCTGCTCCATAAGACCCTCTGCAGCTTTGGAATGTAGTTGATTGCATATATTTGGTTGATACAGCCAGCTCCTAAATTCGCCCTGTTTGCAGACATTAAACGTCCTCTTTAGAGGCTAAGCGTACTGCTATGAAAGATGTCTTATTTCTATGTAGTATTTTTCAAGCATCCTGGAGGTACATTATGTAAAATATTTGCAGTACCAATTTCGAATAGTGCACAGTGTAGTGTGGGTGTACGAACAGCTATGTACTTTAAATAGGCACTTTTGTATACCTTTACTGTCGCCTGATGTTAAATATATCACATTAAAACAGGTTTTAACATTGTGATTATCATTGTGTAAGGCTGCGATCTTAAAATATTGTTATACTAACTCTGGGGCATATTTACAAGCCAGGCGATAAAATTATCGCCGCTTTAGCGGCAGAAAACTGCCGCTAAAACGGCGATAATTGGCTTGATAATATGCTCTATGGAATTCCAATTGAAACCCATGTTAGATGTGACGGACATCTAACATGGGCTTCATTGGAATTCCATAGAGCATATTATCAAGCCCATTATCGCCGTTTTAGCGGCAGTTTTCTGCCGCTAAAGCGGCGATAATTTTATCGCCTGGCTTGTAAATATGCCCCTCTATTCTTGCATAACATAAATTTCCGAGCCTCCCCTTTTACACCATATTATTATCGTCACATATTTTTGGGGATCAAAAATGTTAATTATTATCAAGCAAACTAAAACATGTTCAGGCTCGTGAGCATTTCCCATAAGTCATGAAGAAAATAATCACTAATCACGAGTGACGTTAGCATTTCTAAAATCAAGAATGCTGTATAACAACACTTTGCAAATCACAATACAGGGCAACGACTTGAAGAAAAGGTTAAAAATATGTTCTATGTCACTTTTAGCTGTTGCAATAAATCCAATATTTGAAAATTCAATCATCTAGTGAATGAGGAAGCTTACATTTCTCCGGGTCTTTTGATATCAGGGCGAGGGTGCAGAATGGTTCAACATCATGCAAAGACCTTTCACAAAGGTCGATGTTCATTGTTACCTTTACTTCTCTCAAATTAACATTTTCAACGTTTTAAACAATAACATAATGATATTTTTTCCCTTTAAAGGTAACATTTTTTTTGTTGCAGAGTTTTATATAGCGCGAACTTGACCCGAATCGGGTATCAGAGCGCTTTACATAGCACCAGTTACATTACATGAGGACACACATTCATTTTTGTTAGGCTCGGTGAGATCAAGGGGCATATCAGCAACAACCGGCGATAATTATCGCAAAGCGCACTTAGCACTATGATAATTATCGCCGGCTAGCGTGGAATTTTATCACTGAGATAGCGTGCTATTAGCAACGCTTATCTCAAAAGCGATAAAAATCCTAGCGCTAACTGCCAAACGTGAGATTATCGCTGGAAACCCAGCGATAATCCCACAATGTTTGGCGATAGTTTGCTGATAGGGCCTCACATACTTAGCCATGATATCCACCTTCCATAGGATATCATGGCTAAGTCAGTTTCAAAGCAGGCGTAAGGAAAGTAGCGATAACAGAGGTTATCGCTACTTTTCTTGTCGCTATGCTGCTTTGCGTGAGGCTTGATAATAGGAGAAATGTCGCTAAGGCAAGGTTTCACGCGATAGCGTGACCTTGCTAATATAGCGATAAAATTATCGCCACTTTTTGGCCAAAAACGGCCGCAAAAGCGGCGATAATTTTATATCGCCGGCCTGTAGATATGCCCCCAAGTGATTTGCCCAGAACCACAGGATGTTCAGCGTCATTGCCGAGACTCAAACCCATTTTCCCAGATTCGAGGTCGACCACCCTAGCCAGTAACTTGCAAACCACTTTTGATTTTCAGAGTCACTTGCTAAGAAAGCCATACTATTGGCTCCCATGCTAACCTCTCTGTACTTCTATTGGGAACGAAACGGTCTTAATGTTCGTATACTATTAATTGTAAGGTTTGCAAAAATGTAAAGTTCGCCTGTACAGGAAAGGGAGAATTCTTTCTTCAATTTCACATTTTATGACATGTTTTACCGCATTGCAAAGGCCTTTGGGTTCGATGTTTTTTAAAATATTATTGTTACTTGCAATGTGACCTTCAGGAATCATCCATCACATTATATGTTCATTGTTCCTATTTCATTTTTGGGGTTTTGTTTTTCATTTATCGACCTCATCGTGAACTCTTTGTCATAGATTGAAACCTAGCTGACATAATTGCTTTGGTACAAAAGTGATCCGGATAAACTACCATAGCCTAACACCAGGACTGCAAGTGGCTTTGTTTGAAACAACAGTGTTTCATGGTCTTTATCTCTCAGAGTTCTTGGATCTGTTATTGTCTTTTAAAATATGTCCTTCTTTCTGTTATATCATTGAAGAGAAAGCTCAAGGTCCCTGCTGTGACTTCAACACATGCTCAATATCACAATATCACTGACACCAAAATATGTTTTCATACAGAACTGTTTTAAAAAATGTGAAGGCACAATCTTTGACTGCAGAATGGAGACTAGATTTAATCACCTAGCTTCGATCCTGATAGTTTAATTGAGAAAGCGGTGTCATTAGAAGCCCTTAGCTTCCTAAACTATCTCGCCTAGACACAGCCGGGCGTCAATCAATTTTCGCCAATAAACCTAGATGAGGCATCAGCAGCAGGCAAAAGATTCTTACCCAGGTTTCCTGTCAATCAAAAGCAATATATTGCCACCATTTTGTTACTGTTCAATAAGCACAATTTTCTTCCCTGGACTAATTACGTGCGGAATTTCTGAGATAAAATTGATGACAGCCTGCCAAGAAATGTTTGCAGAGAGAGGGAAGAAAAAGTCCGTCCTTATTCAGTTGATCAGAAAGACACAACATCCACTTTTGCATTACTCACATCAACTCTTATTGAATTCCATTGCACTGATGTCTCTGCCAGAATAAAGTGCAGTACAAACAGTTTATTGATTGGCCTTGCATTACAAATTGTCCACATCAGTGGCATGTAATTGCTTCCTCTTCCTAATTGTGCTCTATCAGCGCATGTTTTAAATCTATAAAAGTGCACTAAGTACAGTAGGGAAGGCAGCTAACGTCATACAAATTGTATATCCTGGTTGCTATAACTGCCTATAGCAGTAATTAAATTTCAATATTTATTAGCACAAAAGGACTGATTCAGAGACTGTTGGAATGTAAGGAATCAATCATAACAATCTGCAAGACAAGGTTGTAGGCGAAACCATGAATTGATGGGGTTGTTGGGTCAAAACCTGTTGAATATGGTTGAATTTAGTAAATAACAAAAAAAAAATTAAATATAGATAAGTTAGGGCTGTGTGAGCGACCATACCATATATTTTAGCGAACACTGGAGGTCCAACTTATAAAGGTTATTTCAGAACTAAGGAAACACTTTAATGTTTGACTGATGGACGGTACTCCACCAAGGACATTGCCCCCGCTGAGGGATATCCGCCTGCCCAATCTAGAGTTCTCCACCAGCCTCCGAGACGACTCTTAACAGTAACAGAAACAGCCATCACAGGGGTTCCTGTCAAATCTGTAAAAGTTTTATGTACAGCTCAATCATACAGGTTGTCTGCCTTCAAAGTAAACTTTTACTTAGTTTTTCATTTTTCAAAAACATACCTCAAAAGCGGTGGTTGTTTTTGAAATGTGAAAATGTAATGATTCCCACACCACGGGAGTCTCCTCCTGTGGTGTGGGGTCATTATTTATTTACTGTCTCTCACCACCAGGTATTACCTGGCAGAGAAATACAGCAAAAGAAAAGCCATCCAATTGCTCACTCTAAATTGGGCAGGTGGTCAGATAGCTAACCTCCCATTACCCGTGCTCTGTCATGCTGTCAGAGAAGTAAGTCGGGGATGCAGTCGGAGTAGGCTCCACCATCGACATACTTTCTGATTTAGAGGAGGGCGTACCATGTATTTATCAAAGAGGGTACTCCCTCACTCAGTGGCAGCGGGTAATATGAGCAGTCAAGGGAATGGGTGGCCCATACATACACCCATACTTTCAAAAGCATGCGCATATACACTCACCATTCACAAGCACATAAACACGCGCACACCCATCCACAGTATGCATGCAATAATGCACATACATACACACAAACATATACAAAACATTAAGAAAAAGCAAAACTTATAGGGCCACAGCGGTGATCTCGGGAGGTGGGAGAGAAACCTCAGTGGGTCCTGGAGTGTGGTGACTTCAGACTCCTCTTGTTGGCTGACTTTGGGTCAGCCATGGGAGGATACAGCAGTCCCTTACTCACCCTAGAGTGGAATTTTATTTATTTTTCATTTATTTGAGTTTTATATAACGCTGGCTAGACCCGGAGGTATCAGAGCGCTTTACATAAGGGAACAGAGTGTTACAAGTTGCAAAAGTTTACAATAGTTACAGAATGAATAAATATACAATACAGGAGTGGTTTAACAAACACGAAAATCAGGATCCGAAAGACCAGGGAAAGCTGGTAATCCACAGGAAGGAGACAGCAGTGGGGAAGAGAACGAGACAAATGTCCGAAGTCTGACTGGGTAGGTGACGGCAATAGCGGTGTGCCAGAGCCAATCTCCCCTATAACTGTCGGAGCAGCTCCACCGGGAATCGGCCATGTATGCGTTTAGGGCTCCACCAGAATAGAGTGAGGATCAGGAGGAGATCAAAAGTGTAAAATCCAAAGACGGGAGGTGGGAGCTGGTGAGGATGGCAGGATAGGAGAAGGAATGTGGTTTGGCAGCCTTCTTAAAGTCAGGCACGTCGAGTTTGTCAGTCTCCATGACTCAGTAGCTAGTTCAAGTTGCCAAAGTTCTAAGGTTAGTTATAGAGGATTTAAAAAGTCTCGAGCAGGTCAACAAGCCCATATTGGGAGCGGATATGACTTCCTAAGGGGGCACCCAAGAACCTACTTCGCAGATTGGGGTGATGGTAGGGTCCAGGGCCCTCCCGCTGCGTTGCTGTGGTGCGGGAGCTGGGCTCCCCACAGCGAGCAAAAGCCTCTAGCCGGGCACCTCTTCACAAGGCTCCGTGAGGTCAGCCCAGGGATAAATCGCGGGCCCGCCAGCACTCACCGCAGACTCTGGTCTCCAGCAATGAATCATACCGGAGCAGCTCCTCACAAGCTGCCAGCTGCAATAACCACTCCTCCCGGTCTCTCGCCGCCGACGGACGCACTTCTCCAAAAGCCTCACTACTCGCTTCACTGTGACGGGGAAGCCTCACCAGGGCAGCCGCGCGGCTCACCTCCTTCAGTAGCAGCCTTCGTCTCCGCGATCATTCGGGGAAGCACGCCGTCAGGGTCACAACCGCCATTCTGTATAAGGGTTGGGGCTGGTTCAGCCAGCGCGGTCAAAAACCATCGGTTCTGGTTGTTTTTCTGGGGATATCCAGTCGCGGATATCCGTCGCTCTCCCCAACCAGCTGCATGGTTCAAACCGCTCTAGGTGCAGCGGGACTAGACCTAGGTGCGCCGCCTTGGCAAAGGGGATGGGGTTAGTGAGAGTTAGTGACTCCACCCCACTCTGTGCCGAGGTATCACTGATGAACACTCAGCCCTGGACACTTCAGGGCTTAAAGCTGAAGTGGACAGGTCTGAGTCTATCTATGATGTTCCTTGATTATCATGAGGGGAAGGACCTTAGGCACTTCTGCGGGCTGAGGAGGTCACACCCACAGAGCTGTGAAATCCTCAGCCCACGAGATTCACCTCGGGCAGCCAGGCGCCTGCTCATTTAATGCATTGACCTGAACATAAACAGTGAGCTGACTTTTTGCTCAGTCTGACAGACACACTTCATGTCTGCAGAACGGTGCGGGTGCGGAGCCCCTCCACCCTTAAGAATGGCCCTCACCTTCCTTCACCACTGCAACAGAGTACCCTCGGCCAAACTGTATATCAGCCCCTCTGTGTAACTTCAATTTGCAAAACAATGTTTGAAGCTTGAGAAACCTAATGGAATTTACTCACTCATAATTAGTGGATCTTGTTAGCACAAAGAGCATATATGAGAGTGATAAATCCTCCATTATTATACATTTACCACAGTTGAAGAGTTAATAAAGGGATGATTGCCTGAGGAAATGGAGACTCCTTCCAGTAGCCACAGTGCCACTCTGTAGAGGAATAATAATACATCTAAAAGGTATATTTGGTCTCCTTCAGAGCGTCCCAGTTAGGAGTAAAATAGCATAAATGGATGAAAAGGACTTTTACAAACTTGACTGAAAATGAACATACAAGTGGAGGAATCAGCACAGCACTAATGTCCTCCTGACATCAAGAAAGAGAAAAGACCCAAGCACAATCCGCAGTAGAATATAGAAGTAAATGAGCCTAACTGTTAGAGGTGAAAATCATGAACAGCAATAGTAGTAAAGATCGCAGTGAAAAACGTAAGAACGAGGATCACTGTGAAGCATCATCCTCTAGTAATACCTCCTTTGCGTATGTTTCCTACAAGAACAAAATCACAGAGAAACTTTACAGCATCATGAATTGTGAACCTTAGACATTTTACAAAACACTGGCTACATCTTGGAAAGGACTATTTATAGTTTAGTTTCTATCCATTTTCAGATACTCATCGCATTTGATCGACAACCTAGAAGCCAAAGTTTATCATCCTCATCCCATTCTGCATGCCAAAGTCCTGCCCTTTGAAATCTATGCTTCAAAAGACTCACAGATAACCACTCTGGATTCCCACGAGCATGACGTGTTGGAACAATCATGGCAGGGAGTAGTTCCAGCCTTAGACTGGGCGTGGCGTCTGGCATTATGCTGATGAAAGTATGCAGAATGCACAGTCTCCCTCTGAAATCAAGCAGTCTCTGTACATTCTTGGTTCTGCGCTTAGACTTTATCTTGGTTCAGATGTAACAGCACATCAAAAAACTGGAGCCCTGCTCAGACATGTGGGCCAATACTCCTATTAAAAAAATGCACAAGGATGGCTGCTACCTGTGACTTACACCGAGCAATGTATATTCTACACAAAAGGATGGGGCAGAGGAGTTGGAGGGGTTCTTTAGAGTTTATAAATACCTGTCTGGTAGGAAAGGTTTGTTTTATTTCGTCCTCCGGAGGGCATGACTAAAACAGGGAAGAACAGTAGAAAGTCTGTTTGGATTTATTGATCCTACTTTCTAACTGGTCTACATGTTTCAAGCTACCCTTTCCTGTGGCTTTCGTCAGGACCAAAGAATACACTCCCTGAGAGCAGTCGTAGTTCAAACCTATTAGGAAATGCGATGTTATGACTTCACACACACTGCACACGCAAATAAACCTTACACCTACTTGGTGTTACGTTCTGTGTTGTCTGAAACATATAACATAAAATTAGCCTGCCATAGTAAATGGCACATTCCGAGAGATTATGCGCTCCGCCACAGCATGGCTGACATGAAGTGTCACGCATATTATGAAAATACACCCTGTTAGGGTTATGGTCCGCGCTTCTAGAAGGAAGGCTTATTCAATATAGTGTTATAGTGAACATACCTATTAAATCAGTGGTAAACCCCTGTGATCTGGCACTCAAATACAATAGATATACTACATAATACAATACATAAAACGTTAGCACTACATATTAATTGTCTAATAAGTTTCTTCGATAGGAGAGAATATATTTTTTTTCATCCACGACTTTGATAGACCACTTGCTCCGCATTTTGGCTCCAGTCCATATCACACAGCCATGCATTCACCTTTGGGGGATCTGCCGCCCCCCAAGCCCAGGCAATATTCCTCTTGGCGACCCCCCTGCTAGGGCAAGCCAGAGCTTGGCCCACTGCAGCCATGTAATCTCCCCTGTGGTACCCAGGATGAGCCACCAGTTCTCCAGTGGGACCTGCTCACCCACTACTGCCTCCATTATGTGGGTAATGCTCTTCCAATACATCTTAATCCTAGGGCATGACTATAGTATATGGAAGAAAGATCCCTTCTCGCCACACCCCCTAGCGCACAGCTCAAAGCCAACTCCCCCAATATGGACCTGAACTATCCTTGAGGCATAGGATCTATGACAAGCCTGAAGCGTGCCCTGATGGCTATAGTTCTGGTACTCTGAAGAGCCTCCGCCCAGACGTTGTCTTCCAACAAACCCACGTCAGATTCCCAGGCCTCCCTCAGGGAACCCAAATAGTCAGGGGAGTTGTTCACCAGTTTTTTATAGGTAAGGGATATTGCCTTCACATTCATGGGGTCTAAAAGGAGTCTATCTTCCAGGGGAGAATATTTGGGCAGCACCGTTCCTTCCTGCAAGTGACAATGAAGTGCCAAGTAGGCCTTGGCGGTAAATTCCGTTTCGTTCGCGGAATTTGCAGAATTTGGATAATTTCACGTACCGCAGAGAACACGGAATTGCCAAAATTTCCGCGATCCGTGGTTGTTCGCGCTTTCAAAATGGGTGTTCGCGAGATATTTCACCCCGAGCACGCAATCAGCATTCGCGAACAGGAAAAAAGCATCGCGAACGGGCATAACAAGCAATTCTGCATGTTTGCGGAACTCTGCATGCTTGCGGAGATTTTTACTGTTTAGCGGAGTTTAGCGTAGAGCGACTACGCAAATTCCAGAGTTGGCAATATCTAAGGATTTCCCCACCACCCATTTGAAAGCTCTCCCATAGGGCCTCGAATGACACCATTTTACCTCTTCTTCCACACTTCCCCCAAGTACATCAGTGCCAATCAGGCTCCATTTCTTGAATCCCTGCAGCCGACATACTTCTTTCAAAAAATCTCCCTCCCATAGTGGAGTCTGCTCTGTAAGTTTCATTCTCAGCCCGTCATTTTAGTTGCCCTATGCCAAATATCAATGACCGTCTTAGAATGTGGTGGGAGAGATATGGAGCCCCTACCCCTATGGTACAATTCAGATAAGTGACTTCTGTGACCCAATGCCAGTCTGTCCACCCTGTATGCTGGTCCCTCAAGTGTAGAGAAGACCCATCCATTGACATTGATGAGGTGGGTGGCCCAGTAGTATTTCCTGCTATCCGGAACTGCCAACCCCCCTTCGTATACCCCATTCTGGAGCTTCCAGAGCGCAATCCTAGGACTGCCCCCCACAAAAACATACGCAGCTCGGACTTGATTGCTCGGAAGAACGAGTCCTGGACCCGATAAGGGGTGTTCTGAACTGCATACAGTAAGAGAGGGAGGGCCATGATTTTGAAGAGGACCATGAGAAAGATTGGGAGCCCTCTCCAATGTGCCGCATCATCCCGTAATCTATTAAATTGCACCTGCAAGTTCAGTTGCATAAACTCTGCCACGGACTTCGTTATCCAGATTCCCCAAAGTTTAAACTCATCCTGCAGAAGCAGCTCTGAGCATTCCGATGTCAATGATGGGGGGTCCCCAGCCAATGAAAAAATCAGTGATTTGTCCCAGTTAATGCAGTACCCTGAGTAGGAACCAAGGGACCATATAATGTGAATTAACCTATCGAAAGTACACGGGGACTGTGGGCATAGAGAAGGATATCGTCCGCATACAAGGATATGCGCTCTTCTCCATATCTATGCCCCATACTATCGGGTCTCTTCTAATCCATGCTGCCAGGAGTTCCAAAGCCAGTGCAAAGAGCATCGGTGACAGCGGACACTCCTGACGCGTCCCCCTGTATAACGCAAAGGCTCTGGAGACAATGCCATTGACCCGGTCACGTGCCATCGGAGCTGTGTACAGCAGTCAAATCCATTTTTTCCAGATTCAGACAATATCCTCCTTCCTCAAGACGGCAAAAAGGTAGAACCACTCAATGCTGTCAAAGGCCATTCTCGCATCCAGTGATAGGTGGGCGGCCGGCACGTCTGGCTGCTGTCGGGTCATGTGCATGACTCCAGATAGGCGCCGCAAGTTGAGCCTAGTGCTCCTCTGTGGCATGAAGCCAGACGGATCAGGATGGATCAGGGACTGTATGATAGGGCTCATGCGATTTGTGATAATCTTATCCAGGACCTTAGCCTCAACCTTTAGAAGGGAGATAGGTCTGTAAGAGCAACAGAGGTCGTGCGGTTTGCCTTTCTTGATGATGACCACTATGGTAGACATTCTAGTGTCCTCAGGTAGTCGGCCCATCTTGAATGCCTCCAGAAACATCTCAAACATGTGGGGAGTTAGCTTGCCGGCCACACATTTAAACATCTCTGTAGGAAGCCCATTCGGTTCTGCCGCCTTCCCTGATTGCAGGTCACGCATGGCATTTTCTACTTCTTCCACATGGAAGTCCGAATCCAGTGCCTCTCTGTACTCTGACCCGAGGGTCAGTAGAGAGATATCCCTTAAGAATTCCATGCAGTCCGACTCCCCCCGCGTGGATTGTGACTGATATATGTTTTCATAGAACTTGGCAAAGATTTCTGCTAGGTCTGACCATGTAGCACTCTGTGCTCCCACTGCAGATCTGATCGCGGAGACCCAGTTGCGGCTCCTATCCCTCATTTTGTTTGCCTTGTCACCCAGAACATAGATCTTCCTCTGTGTGGCAATCACGTGGGCTCGAGCAGCGTTTTTCGCCATGTCCCGAAATGTTTTTTCTCTGAGTTCAATAGTGTGTTTAAGCCCTAGCGAACTCCCGGGGTCAGCACCCAGTTTTTGCTCCAGGTTTAATACCTCTTGCTCGAGCTCATCACACTGAGCTAATTTTTCTTTATGTAGGGTTCCGCTTATAGCCTGTACGAAATCCCTAGCCACCGCCTTGCATGCTTCCCCAAGGATACCGGCGGAACTGACTGAGCTGGCATTGTCCTTCAAATATTGGTCCGTACTCTCCTCTAAATGCTCTCAGGACTCCTGATCCCAAAACATGAAGGGATCCAGTCTTGGAGGAAGAGACCAGTCCCGGTACGGCCCTTGCAGTTGTATTTCCACCAGTGAGTGAACTGATATCCTGTGTGCCTTATGACACCCTCCCTGAAAGAGGCCCACCGATGTAGCGTGTGTAAAAACATAATCCAATCGTGCCCCACTTCTATGTGCTGCAGAGATATGCGTGTACCGTCTCGCTCTGGGGTAATGGCTCCTCCAAAGGTCCACCAGATCCAGTGCCCGAGCGAATGTGAAAAGTGGCCGGGTCCCCTTAGCCGCGGGGGGAAAGACTTCCCTATCGACTTCCGGTGCCATTGTGTCATTCATGTCACCCCCCAGAAGCAGTGAGCCCTGCGGAAATTTACTAAGGTCCTGAAAAGTGGATTTGTGCAGTTGTGGGGGAATATACATGGAGCACAGGTTAACAACCTGCCCCTCCCAAGTTCCTGATACTGCCACATAGCATCCCATGTGGTCACACCATGAATGCTATACAGCCAGTGACAAAGAGTTTTTGATAAGGATGGCCATGCCCCTGGACCCAGTCGTGAAACCGGCATGCGCCTGTAGTGTATAGCCATGTCTATTAAGAGCCAAGTAGTTATTGCCTTTGAGATGTGTCTCTTGAAGAAGCATAATGTCTGGTGAGTGTCTATGGATGCACTGTAGGACCATGGTGCATTTGATCTTGTCCTCCAGGCCATTCTTATTCCAAGAGAGGATTGTCAGCTTCCTAGTGGGTCTCTTAGCCATGTTTCAAACCTATGGTACCCCGCCCCCCACCCAGCAATCAAAGTCCCTCCCAATGCGCACAGCAGCACCTAACCCATATACACCCGTTCTAAGCCCCCTTTGTTGAAGCGCCTGTTCTTGAAGCACAAACTGTTAAGCAATAAACATGATAAATGTACAAACCCCAAACACCCCCCCCCTGCAACCCTGCCTTGTAGGTCTAGAACTACCCACATCCCTAATAGCAGCACGCCAGTCGCCCAAAAGAACAAGAAGCTAAAGCAGGGCTGGCTGACTGGCACCACAAAAAAGGAACGCTCCCACCCGGACCCGTAATCCCACCGCCAATGTTTATTGCAGCTGGAGCCTTCATGACAGCGTACCGACTGACAGAATTTTGGGCTATATTGTCTCTTGAACCTTCGGCACTGTCCACAGTCAGTAGGATTAGATCTGTACCTGAAATACCACAGGGACCCTGTATCAGGTCACAGAAGAGCTTCATACCCCTTAATTTCCAGGAACCATTACTTCGCTCGTGGGGCTCCCAGAGGGGGAACTCCTTGATCTCTTCTCTGCGTCGTGGCAGAGACTCCAGATTGCGGTAGCGACTACCTCGCCAGTCCATCTCTTCCCGGCGCCTGGGCGGTCTGGGGGACCACCATCCAGCCATTGTTGGACTTCTGGAGGTGTACAGAAAAACAATGATTTGTCGTTGTCTAAGACCTTCAGCTTGGCCTTGAACAGCATCATGTATTTTATCCCCTTCTCTCTAAGGGCGCATTTCACCCCATTGAATGTGCGTCTCTCCTGCTGTACCTTCAAGGTGAAGTCTGGAAAAAAACGTATGATCGAGTTCTCGTAGGGGAGATCACCTCCCACTCTGGCCGCCTGCAAAATGGCGTCATGGTCCCTGAAGTTCAGAATCTGCCTTATAATCATGCGGGGTGGGGCCCCCGGCTTCGGCTTAAGGATCGGGGCCCTGTGCTCTCTTTCCACAGGTTGACATCCTCTTTGGCTTAAGATGGTTCAATATGAGGTCTTCAATGAACAGGTCCATACACGGCCTTCCGCCCCCTCTGGCACTCTAACCACCCTGATATTGTTGCGGTGGGCCGTCCCTCCCTGGTTGTCCAACCTCAGGGCCATCAGTTTATGTTGGTGCTTTAACTTTTGCACTCGTTCTTCAAGTTTTCTCGTCACAAATTGTATATATATATGTGCTCCTCGGAGGATGTCAGCTCTCATCAAGTTCATTTCTATGGTGACCTTGTCAATCTTTGTCTACAATGTCGTGCCCATGGATTGGATAGCCAACATTATCAATCCCAGAGATGGATCTTCTCTGATCGCTTTGTCCCCATGAACCCCTTCCTCGGATGCCAGTTGGCGCGAGACCGCATATTTGTCCAGTTTATTAGTTTGGACTGCAGCAGGGGCCTCCTTTGGTTGTGTCATGGTCGAGGCACACTGTGTGGGCATAGCAGCAGTGCAACACCACCATCTGATCCCCCTCTCCGAGGTCAAGGCAGCCACTGACTATTCACCCAATGATGTGGGCACGAGCACCAAAGACTGGACCCAGCCCTCCCGCCTAGTGCAGCAGGATGGACCAGCTTCGGACCTCCCCTGAGGTCTGCTGATACCTCCAGGATAAAGTAGGAGAGCACTCAGTACACTCAGACTGCTCTTCTCGTGCCTCACAAAGTAATGAAGCACCCTGTCAGTCCATTCACATGGGCGCTTTTTGGAGTAAGTTCCTTCAGTAAACCTTCACATCTGCCAAATAGAAATAGAGCACCCTGGTTAGGAAGGTGCCTGGTATTTTAGTCACGGAGAAATGCACGCACCAGCTCGGTGCCTCTGTTACCTGCTAATGTCGATGCAGGCCCCACCGTAGTTGCTCTTCACCCCCAGTCAAAGGGGCAGCCACGATCAGCGCTCTGGCCCTGGATCAGCGCAGCTGATGCAGTATTGAGAGGTGCTCCTGCGCCCCTCTCCAATTCAACTGATGCAGTCCCCCCTGCAGGTCGATACGTTCCCGCCCTCTCTCTCTTGGGCCACTCTGGCATTACTCCCTGCATTCGGGGGGCTCACCTCAGTAGCTGGTTGACATCCGGAAGACCTCTGCCACCGATTCCAGCTCTGCACGGTCTTTGAGGCAAGTAGCACAGGCTCCGTGGCAAGCGCCCACTGTCAGCCCACCGCAGCGACTCTCGAGTGCCTGGGGGCCCGAGCCGCTTGAGCTGAACACGGGCCTCGGGATCACGTGACTCCGCCTCCTCTAGCTCCGATCACACCGCCGATCACGGCGCGGGCCTCACTGCTCCACACACGAGTCGCTGTGATTTTAGTGGGCAAGCTCTCATCCCCAGCTTTGGGACACTGTTCAGGAGGCAATCCCAACAATTAACATCCTCCAGCAGCCGGAGAATTAACAGATATTGCGGGCTTTGTTTAGGACCCGGTCGGAGCACTCAGGCTATGCCGCCATCTTGGCCGATGCCAAGCCACGACCCCCGAATTCACCCCGATTTTGAGTATAATTTGTAGCAGCCATGAATGAAGTTCCTTCTCAGTACAACAGCTTGGGAATTGCACAGCACATCTTGTATACATTAGAAGTGGGCAACATTAGAAAATCCGATCTTTTCTATGCACCTGCCATGCAAGTTGTTGCAAGTAATAAGTAGAATGGAACCAGGAAATGGTTCCATTAATCACCCCCATTTGTGCTGGGTGCATGATCTAGTTCACCAGTACCCAGAAGCCTGAGCAAGCCCACGTACTACATGTGCTCGCTCTGACACAAAGCTTTAAAAAATAGCAAAAGGGGCTAAACTGGTAATGTTCAGGCACTGGTGATGCGATCTCAGGTTACTAGATCAGACGAGACCTTTATGCAGTAAATACTGCATAGCTGAACCACTTTCTCATAGCAGGATTACATTCTCTCACACTTTACCACTTTAATTGCATTTATTTGTCCACGCAGAGTGTGACTACAAGCTCCCCTTACCACTGGAGGACCTATGAAGCAATAGAATCGCTTTTTATATGGATGTAGTATCTATTTTTATGTATTGTGTTGTGTAGTGCCTGTTTTATATCGAGGGCCAGACCACAGGGATTTACTACTGATTTAATAGATGTGTTCACTTTAACACTATGGGCCTCATTACGATGTCGGTCAGAGTTATCTTCGACTGACATTGTCGCGGTCTCGGGACCGACCGACCTCTAGTTGGCGGTACCAACACCCCAATTACAATACAACCCCACCATGTAAACTGTCCATAGCACAAACTCCCATAGACAAATGGGCGGATCTGTTCATCCATACTCCGCGTGGCAGGTGCCTCAGGGTGCCTGCCACACAGTGCAGGGATTATCGGGGGGCACTATAGGTGCCCCCTCGGCCCCCAACCAGAGGCTGCAGGTGAAGAGGGCCCTGCTAAGGGTCTCCAATATAAGTTTTGGACAGGATTTCCATGTCTGAAAGACCAAAAAGGAAAGCCTGTCGGAAACCGGCATCGTAATCCCTACAGTGGAAACACCGTCCATAGGAATTACGGTCGAGTCTCCGACTGACCGATGGGCTCCTTGAACCCATTGGAATCCAGTAGGAATGACCATCCAGTTTGAATTTTGACCTCTGTATTCATAATACAGTAGTCGGAATTCGAAAAGCGGATGTCAGTCAGTAATCTTCTGACCGACTGACATCCAAATTGGCCCCTATATTGAGTAAGACTTCTTGAAACAAGGGCCATACCTACATCAGGGTGTATTTTAATAATATGTATGATGCTCCATGTCAGCTATACTGTTGCGGAGCGCATATTCTCTTGGAATGTGCCATTTACCATGGCAGGCTTATTGTCTGTTTATAAGTACCAAATAACACAGAGTAGGTGTAAGGTTAACCCAAGTCACACCAAGTAGGTGTAAGGTTTATTTGCACATGAAGAGCATGTGAAGCCGTAACACTTCGCATTTTCTAATAGGTTTGAAGTAGGAGTCGACTCAGAGCTTGTATTTCTTAGTCATAAGTAAAGTAGGGTGGCTTGAAACATGTAGACAGTTTAGAAAGTAGGATCATTAAATCCAAATACTCTTTCTACTGTTCCACCCCGTTTCTTTATATAAATCAGATGCAAAAGTAACCACCAAGATTTGATGCAAAAAAAGTCCAGGATTTTTTCTCAGCCACCATCTCACAATCACAGCAGCCATCTTTACTGTGTATTGCATTATATTTGTCTATGTAGTCATGCACAGAAAGGTACCCAGGCTGAATCGCATTGTTGGGGGAAAATCTCTTGCTATGGTTCAATTCTATCTTCCAGCTTGATGGTTAAATTTCCAGAAAGTAATGAACTCCCTTTAGCACTTTGGAATGACATTTCTTGCTTAGTGCTACAATAGTTGGACCACTGGTGGAATATCGCGGATAAAAATATTGTGGGACAGAATGTTGTGTAAAAAATATAAAGAATCAAAATATTGAGAAGGTAAGTGCAAATAAGTAAGTTTAGGTTTACTGCTCTTAACTTCACATATACATAGCTTGAAGATAAATATATATATATAATGCCAAGGTGCATATACGTGGAGTTAAGGATAGTAAACATTTGCATACGCATACAAACTTACCTTCATGATATTCTTGTCCTTGATATTCTTGACACAATATTTTGCACCCAATATCTTGTGCAAACACCACAATAACTATCCTTGAACTTGCTTGACATACTCATATGTAAAAGTGATGGATCTACCCAAGGTTCTGTTGCAGGGATTCTGCACATATACAGAACTATGCACAGGAAAACTGGACCTCAGTGAATTGGGGTGTACCAACCTACGACATTAGAACCCAAAATCCCAAACCGACTAGCTATAGTGTCTCATTTGTTCTCCATCTACAGCGAAACTACCAATGATTAGACAACCCAGAACATGTCACTCTCTCTTGGGAATCGCAGGAGCCAGACAACTCTTTCGCTCACTCACTCATACTTGTCCACAATGCGATTAATCAGAGATGCTGTATAGTTTAAAATGTTTATTTTAACTAACGCTTTCTATGGTACAGTACAAGTGCTGTTATTAGCAGCAAATTCATAAACACAATATAATCAGCATTGTCACAATTCCATAGAAAACAAACGGGGATATCATTTTATAAAGACAGTGGAAAAAGAACTAAGAGACCTAACCACCCTCCCGTGGTAAGTAATACTTCTTATAAAAAAGAAGACCTCTGGGCTTTGTCAGCAGACCCTATACCTCAAGGCCTAGATGAAAGGTTCACATCGCAGGACAAGCACAGCTCTTCTCTCTGGAAAGGTGTCTCTCCAAGTGTGTCAATACATGTTTAGCTTGCAATATAAAAGCCCACGATTTCCAGTAGTGCAGCTGTTAGTATGTTATGTGTAGGTGCGAGGGACTGACCAGAACAGAATAATAAGGGGCATTGTTGATCGACCTTGTACATCGTGTGCTGACTAAACCTCAGAGCACAGCAGAAAACGCGAAAAGAAGACAGTTCTCATGTGAAAGGTGCACGAACAGTCTTGGGAAATATGTGCTTGCAGTGTTGTGCGCAAAAGCAGCCTCATGCTAACTTAGCAACTGTCGACAATGGACCCATAAGCTATACTACAGTTCCCTGCATCCTATCTTATTTAATGTTTTCATTACATGGACTACCCATTGGCTCTGCTTCTTAATTTAGTTAAAATAACAAAGGATACACAATGAGGATTGGATTTACTAAGAAGTTGTCTAGGACTAAGTCATGCAAAATCATGCAAAGTGTGAAAATTTGTTTAACTTTTCTTGAGATTATAATTAGGTAAACTCTATTCAATCTGAGTAGTATTTATATTTGACATTGGCACTTTGACTACAATACATTTTATTTGAATGCTATTTTAGCATATGTAGTCTAATATTATTCTGTAATGTAATGATGAATTATTTTATAGACAAGTTCTGAAAATTATGTTGAGTGCGATCAAATCAGTTAATTTACAAGTGGATCATATAAAGATATATCTAATTTTAACAGTTAGCCACTAATTTGCTCACGATATTTTCTGTAAGCATGCTTAGAAATGGAAGAAAATATTTTGCTGGAGAAAATGATCTAAGAGTGAGTATTTTCCAGTAGGAATGTAGGTCTGATATTGAGTATAAAAACTATTCAAATTTTGTAATCTGTGTGACACAATTCTTGCTCGCTTTAGGAATTTGAAAAATATAAGTGTGCTCCCTACCTTTGTGATGTTGATACCAGAAAATATTACAACTATCTATTGCCCAAACAAAATCATAAAAAGTTTGAAAATAAATTTGAAAAAACATTTTCTTAATGATATATTGATACAAATGTGACAGAAATTGGTCAATAAGTACAGACTATGCAATGATAAATATATCCTTTTGATTTTAATACAGGCTGTTTTGTGTAACTCTTGCTGCCCATCATGGCAATGTTTACAGCTCACGTCATAGCTACTGCTAAAAAGCAAGGCGCTCAATCATAGAAGAAGAATCTCTCTGAGGTAAATAGAAATTGTTCCATTGGACGTTGAGCAAGCCAGGTTTTTAGGCCATTTGAGGACACCCCACTTGCATTGTAGCCCTTCTGTGTATGTATGGCAGTGACCCATTTCTTCTTTTAAGAGAGGGAGCACTGTTGTTCAGAGTTGTTGGCTCAACAAAGGTAGGCTCTATATAAAATGTTCGAATGTCTCTTCCTAGCAACGGCCACTGAGCTGATTTGTCCTCTCCCGCAAATGTTAGCGCTCCTCTCTCTCAAATATGTAAGCGATAAAATCATACCACAGTGAAAGTTATGCACTATTAAGAAAGGTCCTCTGAATGAACAATCAATCTGTTACTATGATGTGTCAAATATGCATTTTCCACACAATGTTGCCTCATGAAAAAATTTGAAATAGAGATTTGAATAACAAATAATGGTAGGGGTATGATTTTGTTTATCTCAAGCTTCTGAGAAGATCAACAACAAATGATCATTGAGCATATGGAAATTGTAGATATTTCTTAAGAATATATGGTTGGTGACTAATATTCACAAGATATTACCTTGTTCTGGTGTGGTAAAACAAAGAGGCTCCTTTTGACTTTATAGACCCTTCGCACAGAGTACTGCAAAAGGACTTCTAAAATCCAAAAAGACCACCAGCCACTATTGAAAACATATTGCTGTATTTATGTTGAACAAACAGAAATCTGCTGACCTTGAAGATAGTCAGTGTTGTACTTTGTCCTCTTGAAAATAGGAGACGTTTTCAGAATGCATTAAAGGGAAGCAATGAATTCTCTTATGAGACACCACTTACTTCTGTTTGCAACACGGCAATCTTATGAAAACTTCCTATGATATTTACACTAATAAGGGGGCCCTATTTTGTTTAGTGAGTGAGGGGCCACCTGTATTACCTTTCACTTAATTGAGAACTTTGGATGTGATTGGTTATTGAAGCTTACGCCGAAGCACAGTGGGGCAGCGTACAGGCAGCTGTGAGTTGGAGAGCTGATATTTGGGTTAATTGACAGACTATCATAGTTATAAGTATAGCCTGAATCAAGTGTTTTGGTCCAAAAATATTTAACTAAAATATCTCCGCATTGGGAGTAGATGTTCCATTGTTAGCTCCAGTGGGGTGACATTTATGTAAATAATTTTTAGGACACAATATTTATGTGAATGATATTCTCACTGCAAAAGTTTGATACCACACTGATGCTAGATAACACAAAACAAGAACAGAAACAAGAACAGAATGAAATGTGGACTACGTGAAGTGAGACTAGAATTACTCATCACTGCTCCTCCAGGATGTCACATCCACAGCCTCGATGCATTAAGAATTGAGGTGTGTGGTCTGATCTACAATACTAACAAATTTCCTAGTTCCTCCTACCGAACTCTGCATATGCTGTAAAGTGTACATTTTTAGCAACAGTTCTGCTATCATCTCTCTTTTATTAGTACTGGAGTCTCAGCTGTTGCTACTACAGATCTTTCTCTTCCTTGTCACCCTTGCTACTGCAGCTTTACAATCTATGGCATTCCTTCCTGTAGTTCATCTTCACCCATTGACTGTTCTCTAGTAGCTTTTTCTTCCCCCTTTCACTTGCAAACCCTTCTCCTATTTACCTGACTCTTCCCCCATCACCTCTCTTGCTTCAACATTCTCTTTTACTGGCACTTCCTTTTTTGCAGCTGGTGCAGTGCAAAGTTGTCCACTCTTTCCTCATCTCAAAATACAACAGAAAATGTCAACAGATACATGACATGAACATATACTTGGCACTTGTTTCTTACTTGACACAATGATTAATGAAGATATTTTACATGACATTACTATTAACGAGTGCATTCATTGTATAATGATAGAATCTACTTATACATATATGTTTAACCATGCTGATTAAGATGTTTTAATGAAGCTTAAGTGATTTAAATCCATCCTTGTTAAATAAAGAATTTAATGAAAGTCGGGTTTCATTAAAGAAGAAACCCGACTTTCCTAAACGTGTGCTATAATGTGTGATTAGATTAAGGCATAATGATATGAAACTGTGATCAAAACCATCCACATATATATGATCCTATGACACAATAGGGTTTATGCAATTTGTGCATTAATATTACACATGTATGCCTTTAAATGTAGTTCTTAGCCACACTTACACTGATTTATTCTAAGGGTTACTGCACGTTACACATAGGGGCCAATTACGAATTCGTTGGGAAAGCATTCCAACCGATTCAGTCCCGGAATGCTTTCTGAACAACTCGGATCGGGGGAGTATGACCAAGAAATTTTTATGCATCCAGATGCTTCCGTTACGATACCGTCGGACTCTCATTGACTTCCATGGGAGCCTGTGTTCTGAACAAGAACACAGATCCCACTGACAAAATGGGTGGTTCTGGAAAACCTTGCACCCTGTGGAGGGCACCCGTGGTACCTGCCACGCCGTGCATGCATCGGTATCGGGGTCCTAATGCGGACCCCCACAGCCCAGATTCGGAGGGCCCTGGGTGAAGGAGTGAAGGAGGGCCTGCAACAGGCCCCCAGTCAGATTCCAAAAATCTATTTGTTTCAGAACATCTGATTAGGAAATCTTGTCTGAATCTGACATCTTTATTGCTCGGCTGGAAACATGGTCCGTCGACTGCTATGATTCAGCTCCGAAGGACTTGGTTACTCTCAATGCCTTTCAGAACCGAGTCGGACAGTTTGCTATCCAGCCATCGTCATCGCTTGTTGGGAAACGTGTCCGAGTTGGTCTGAAAGGGGGGGTTTCGGATCAGATTCGGATGAATCGAATGCCATTCGGAGCTTTGCTAAATGACATCGAAATTGGCCCCATAGTATGAATTCAATAACACGTACTAGAAATTTTAATTGATTTGAAATATGCACACACATTTAAATGTGCACCATTAAATTCATGTATAACTTGACTTAATACTGTATGCCTGTATTTCATCATTCTGCATTTCATACAATACGTTTTTTTCCATTTTCTGCTAACACCACATTTCTCACAAGTTTTCACATGTGTTGTTAGTTTAGACCAGATACATTACTGTACTAGAGATGGGAAAAGAGCCTGAGAAGAAGACCTTAACGAAGGGATGTGGAGAAACAGAGCGTCAACTGAACGGCCCATTGAGTAATTGTTAAAACCTACGTGTTTTTTTTAGAAAGAGGTGTCATTCCCATGTTCGGTTTGAGACAATCCAGTGATGATGCAGTCTGCAACTTTGGGATTAGACAAGGACAAAGGACCACTGATGGTGTTGCCTAGTGGACTTTGCATGTTAAAATATACTGTTCACCTTGGACTAACTTCTGATCCTTCCTGAGCCACTTTTCGAGAGTCTTTCCTGACTCTTCCCGGACTGCCTTTCTGAACCCCCTTTTCTACAGACTCTGGGCAGATCTCTCATGTAGAATGCAGGCATCTTCCCTGATACCCGACTCTTGGAATGAAATGGATAGGTTCAAACCTCAATGCTTCCACTTTTTATTATTGCTTAAGTGTGGCTTAGTTTAGCACCTATTCCTGACCCATAGAAGACTCTTGACCAAGCTTCTGAAATGGTAACGCTTCCCTACTTGATTCCATCTATTTATGACCTAACTTCCTTCATGGTAATTCCCTGATTTGTGAACCTTTTATTCTTAATAATCCTCTGGACTTTGTTTTTCCAGACTACTAATGTATAGGAGAGAGAATCTTAGACAATTTTCTGAGCACCAGATTTTGATGCTATTATCCTGCACTGTTGTCACAGAATTGCTTGTTTCTTTAATTATAGTTCGCCTCAATGTCTTCAGGCATCTGGGAATTCCAGTTGATATTTTGTATCTCTACAGCATTGTCTTAAGAGTTGTGTATTTGAACTTGATTAATAATTTGTAATAAATCCTATTGATCTTGACTACCTATCCTAGCCCTCATTGTGGACCTGATTACAATGTCAGCCGGACTTGCATCTGACAGACACCGCTGCAGACTGGAACCGCCTGATCATAGGTCAGCACAGAATTTGGATACGACCACCCTATGGGTGGTCAGAAACATCCATTTTTCAATGGCAGCTTGTGCAGCGGGTATAAAAAAGGCTCGCATCACAAGCTGCCATCTAAAAATGGATATCTGTAAACATCCCTGCATCGTTGGGCAGGCACCATGCAGTGCCAGCCACATGGTGCAGGGATGTTAAGGGGGGTACAATAGGTGCCCCCAGGCCCTACAGTGGAGGGCCAGAAGGAAAAGGTGGCCCAGCTAGAGGCACCAAAGTCACTTTCCAACAGCTTTCCATGTCCGAAAGGCTGTGGGAAAGTGCCATCATAATCCTGATGGCGGAGCCGAGGCTGGATCTGCCGTCATTATAGAAATATGTTGCCTTCCGACGCTCGACATAACAGCAGCATTGTAATGTGGTGGGCAGACAGCAGGGGCAAATGTCGGGCAGACCACAACCGATGGTCGGTCAATTGCGGTCCACCCGACATCATAAACAGGCCCTGTGTAGGCAAATGGGTTGCACTGTTAATTGAATTGTTAATTGAATACAAATGGTAACTCCTATCACAACTCTGTTGGATCTAAAAGATCTGTCCGAGGACCAATGGTAAGCAAGTGGGCCCAAGAATGCTGTATCACAGCTACCATTCTCCCACAGACCTCTCCATTTGAAGTTCTTCTCTATGATCAATGGTCATCTCCCCTTGAAACTCTCTTTTCCTTTTTCTTTATTAGATTTCTCACAGTACCTGTCTTAAATCTTCCAGATTTCCCCTTTCACTGTGAAATTAGGGTGTAAAATGCATTATTTTACCCCATTTAAAATTAAGAGCTAGAGGAACACCTAAGTCCCGTTGAGGAAGGCAGGTTATCTTGCTTAATGTTCTGCACTCTAGATTTTGAAACGGTCCAAATGGGCAGTGGGTGGCGTCAGTGGTCAAGTGGTTAGCATCAGTGATGTAACTTGATGGCAGCCCCCAAAGAGATGTTCTATGTTTTGGGTGCCTACACTTATTGTTTTCTCAAATTAAGTACTAGGTGCCTCCTCTCACTTAGACAACAGGAAGGTATTTGGAATTCTTAGGAAGAGTGGCTCCTTCACAAGCAAACATCCACCAGTATTAACAGTGACACAGTTAATGTCCCTAAACTACCTACCCAAGTTTTACTAGTGTGATAAACATTACACAGAAGACTTGTTAAAGGGCATTTGCTAAAATGGCAACAGTTTTGGCAATGGAGATATTGTTATATGCTTTCATGAACAAGAATATTTTAAGGGCTGCTGTCAAGTGCCTTGCACTACATAGAAATCCCAGGATGAAGTTAATTTGCCTGCAAATATGTGCCTTAGTTTTTCAATCATTTTATGTTTATAATTGGAAACAGACAAGATATTTCTGAGACATACCAACCAGTACTCAAACGCCAACTACATTACCTACATATTGGGCAACCATCACTCTCTTGTTAGTAAAAATAAATTTAAAGTATGTAAGAAATTAATGCCTAGAGCTAGAAACAACAGATATGTAGGAGAATGCAATGGAAAGGATGGAATAGAGGCTGCAGGAAAGACAGTTAGGGCCCGATTACGATGCGGGCAGGAAGGGCTGCGACCCTCTCCAGTCCTCATTGTAATCACTGATTCAGATGTTTGTTCAGTGATTCAATCTCTGATTCAAACACTGAACTGACAGGGTTAAGTTGCATCCTAATTCCTGGGCTAGAACTGACGACTGGAGGTCGTTCGGTTCCAGTTCCAGAACGATGCCGGACGGACTTGGGTCCGTCCTGCACCTTAATCGGTCCCTTAGAAGTAGGTCTTACGGTAACATAAAGTCTCTAATGTGATCTTTGCATCTTGCAGAGTTATTGTTTGCCACCAGGTGAATGCCATATCCCTTTTCTCTTACAGTTGTAGTTCTCCATAGCATTTGTGGACGTCCTCAACTCCACTACTGGGAGCTATAGAGGCATATTACTGGAATTCAGTACATTTACTTGTATACTTCACAGTCATAATTTCAGTCCCGAAAGTGATTAAAAAACTAACTGACCATTGTCACTTTCCCACCTAGTGAACAAATTCCATAGAATAGCAACTGTACATTAAAATTGAAAAATGTATTCTGCATGCTTTGCTTCTTTTCCAGAATTAACCACAACACAGCTCATTTAAACAGCCCCTTTTCACAAATGTATCTCCTCATCTTTCAACCTAAGTCAGGGCATAATTTCTATTTCTTAAACATCATAGGTACACTAAGAACAGAAAGATATTGTTAACAGAGTCAACATTTAATCTATGTGGCTCTCACTACTGATCAAGGGCAAATTAGTTCGACACCGAGCCCTCACTCACCCTAGGGTACATGCCTCATGATATGGCCCACTCTTCACTCATGTTGTCAGTGTTTGGCACAAGAGGCTCTACCTCCAATGAGGGTGCTCTTGAAGATGAAAGGGCGTGGCTGTGTAAACACTATTACTATGCTCACCCTATTACTGGGAAGGGTATGTGGGATAAAAAGCAGCAGTACCTAAAATTACCTAAAAGCTGTCAATAGACTTAGGGTGCCGATCACGATCCGGCAAAAACCGGGTACGAACCGTCGGACGGAGCATATTCTCCGTCCGACGCGTACCCGGTCGTCAAAATATACAAACATGGAATTACGATTCGCACGGGTACACCATTACCGTACGAATCGTAAAAAAGACCGACCGAACAAAAAACACCTACCAATGCGATCCGGGAAAGCGCCGACCTGACGTCGGGACGCACGCAGCCAGCCATTCACGACCCAGGAATCACGATTCGCACCGACGTCACCCCGCACGGTGAATATTTTGCGGCAGCCAAAAACTGCCGGGAAATCAGGACGACGCGAACAAGGACCACCAGTACGCGACGGACAGACGGCGACGCGAACAAGGAGGACCAGTACGTGACGGACACACAGGACGACGCCACCAAGGAGGACCCGTACGCGACAGGACGACGCGATCAAGGAGGACCCGTACGCGACAGGACGACGCGAGCAAGGAGTACCAGTACGCGACGGACAGACATGGACCCGAACCTACGAGTCATCCCTGCCCTCATAGCAGTACACCTCCTCTACAGGTTACGACGCAGACGCCGCAGAAGGTCAGAATAACTAAGGGAGGGGGGAAAGTGGGGTGGGGTGGGGGTGGCACGACCAGGGCAGGCCACAAAACAACCACATGAGTGACACACTACACATGGCCTGGACATACCTGACACCCATGCCCTGGTCACCACAAGGGGGTGGGGGCGTGTCCTGATAATCCAGCGACCGCCACAACGGAAGTCCGTCACCACGCGAACCGGCAACACAACCAGACAGGTACGTCCCGTACCCACGCCTGAAGAGCGTGGGTACGAGTCGGACCACGCCCACACACGTCACCCCAACAATGGCGGGACGGATCGCACCCACGTGGCAAAGGCCTGGGTACGGGCCGCACAAACATCACATAGCGTGGGGACGGATATGTACGGACCCTACCCCCACCCCGTATGCAAGGAGCGTACCCCCCAGCCCAACAGTGCAAGTACGACCCGTACCCCCACCCGTGGACGTACGGAGCGTACCCCCAGCCCAACAGTGTAAGTACGACCCGTACCCCCACCCGCGAATGCAAGGAGCGTACCCCCCTGCCCAACAGTGTAAGTACGACCCGTACCCACACCCGCGGACGTACGGAGCGTACCCCCAGCCCAACAGTGTAAGTACGACCCGTACCCCCACCCGCGGACGTACGGAGCGTACCCCCAGCCCAACAGTGTAAGTACGACCCGTACCCCCACCCGCGGACGTACGGAGCGTACCCCCAGCCCAACAGTGTAAGTACGACCCGTACCCCCACCCGCGAATGCAAGGAGCGTACCCCCCTGCCCAACAGTGTAAGTACGACCCGTACCCCCACCCGCAGACGTACGGAGCGTACCCCCAGCCCAACAGTGTAAGTACGACCCGTACCCCCACCCGCGAATGCAAGGAGCGTACCCCCCTGCCCAACAGTGTAAGTACGACCCGTACCCACACCCGCGGACGTACGGAGCGTACCCCCAGCCCAACAGTGTAAGTACGACCCGTACCCCCACCCGCGGACGTACGGAGCGTACCCCCAGCCCAACAGTGTAAGTACGACCCGTACCCCCACCCGCGGACGTACGGAGCGTACCCCCAGCCCAACAGTGTAAGTACGACCCGTACCCCCACCCGCGGACGTACGGAGCGTACCCCCAGCCCAACAGTGTAAGTACGACCCGTACCCCCACCCGCGGACGCACGGAGCGTACCCCCAGCCCAACAGTGTAAGTACGACCCGTACCCCCACCCGCGGACGTACGGAGCGTACCCCCAGCCCAACAGTGTAAGTACGACCCGTACCCCCACCCGCGGACGTACGGAGCGTACCCCCAGCCCAACAGTGTAAGTACGACCCGTACCCCCACCCGCGGACGTACGGAGCGTACCCCCAGCCCAACAGTGTAAGTACGACCCGTACCCCCACCCGCGGACGTACGGAGCGTACCCCCAGCCCAACAGTGTAAGTACGACCCGTACCCCCACCCGCGGACGCACGGAGCGTACCCCCAGCCCAACAGTGTAAGTACGACCCGTACCCCCACCCGCGGACGTACGGAGCGTACCCCCAGCCCAACAGTGTAAGTACGACCCGTACCCCCACCCGCGAATGCAAGGAGCGTACCCCCCTGCCCAACAGTGTAAGTACGACCCGTACCCCCACCCGCGTATGCATGGAGCGTACCCCCCATGCCAACAGTGTAAGTACGACTCGAACCCCCACCCACGAATGCAAGGAGCGTACCCCCCTGCCCAACAGTGTAAGTACGACCCGTACCCACACCCGCGGACGTACGGAGCGTACCCCCACCACACCAGTGTCAGTAGACACGTACCCTCACCTCTAATGCAGTGTGCGTAACCCCACCGTGTATGTGCCAAGCGCACATATCCAGTAATCGGAGGTGTGTGTGCAGAGTCCACCCAGCAGTGCCCTGAGACAGGAGTGGTGGGTGTGGAGTCCTCCCAGCAGTGCCCTGAGACAGGAGGGGTGGGTGCCCATCACTCCCAGCAGTGCCCAGAGACAGGAGGGGTGTGTGCAGAGTCCTCCCAGCAGTGCCCTGACACAGGAGGGGTGGGTGCAGAGTCCTCCCAGCAGTGCCCTGAGACAGGAGGGGTGGGTGCCCATCACTCCCAGCAGTGCCCAGAGACAGGAGGGGTGTGTGCAGAGTCCTCCCAGCAGTGCCCAGACACAGGAGGGGTGGGTGTGGAGTCCTCCCAGCAGTGCCCTGAGACAAGAGGGGTGGGTGCAGAGACCTCCCAGCAGTGCCCTGAGACAGGAGGGGTGGGTGTGGAGTCCTCCCAGCAGTGCCCTGACACAGGAGGGGTGGGTGCAGAGTCCTCCCAGCAGTGTCCAGACCCAGGAGGGGTGGGTGCAGAGTCCTCCCAGCAGTGCCCAGAGACAGGAGGGGTGTGTGCAGAGTCCTCCCAGCAGTGTCCAGACCCAGGAGGGGTGGGTGCAGAGACCTCCCAGCAGTGCCCTGAGACAGGAGGGGTGGGTGGTGAGTCCTCCCAGCAGTGCCCAGAGACAGGAGGGGTGTGTGCAGAGTCCTCCCAGCAGTGTCCAGACCCAGGAGGGGTGGGTGCAGAGACCTCCCAGCAGTGCCCTGAGACAGGAGGGGTGGGTGGTGAGTCCTCCCAGCAGTGCCCAGAGACAGGAGGGGTGGGTGCAGAGTCCTCCCAGCAGTGTCCAGACCCAGGAGGGGTGGGTGGTGAGTCCTCCCAGCAGTGCCCAGAGACAGGAGGGGTGTGTGCAGAGTCCTCCCAGCAGTGTCCAGACCCAGGAGGGGTGTGTGCAGAGTCCTCCCAGCAGTGTCCAGACCCAGGAGGGGTGGGTGCAGAGTCCTCCCAGCAGTGTCCACACCCAGGAGGGGTGTAACACATGTGTGTGATGCCACAATTACCCACATCCATACTGCCTACAAGGGAACATGTCCCCATGAACTCATGTCAACTGACTCCACACACAAGTACAGTGATCACCAAGGATGCCACGATTGTTGCAGGTGGAGACATGGCCATGCATGCATGGCCAAAGTAGAAGGGCTCCGTCACACACACAGCTCATGTACACACAGCTCTGCGCTAAACATTGGGAACACCCTGCAGGGAAGAAACTGGGTACACAGAGTAAGGAATACACCCTGGGACAATTGAACCATGCAGTAACTGCTGACATGACCTAAGGAAGTTAGCCAACACCTTGTGATGGCACACAGATCCTAGGGTGGCCCCAAAGAGCAGAACACTACTACAAATCCCACACACCCAAAGCCTTAAACACCACCCAAAACAATGTAGCAGCCCCACCAACACCAATACCACCATAGCAGGAGTGTGATAATGAAAAAAAAAATAAGCTTTAATCAGCATGAGCACAATGTCCGTGGATCAACGGCAGTTCAAAGTCAACAAAGGCCATAGGGCAGTCAATTATTCCCAGCTGCATGGGGGACACAGTGGGATGTGTGTCCCCTACCTTGCCTGCACAGTCAAATGCCATCGTCTTCCATACTGGTGAGGGCATCAGGGGGGGGGGAAGCAACAGGCACCGCAGGGACATCAGGGCAAAGGGGCGGCGTTGTGGGTGCAGGGATGGAGGACTCAACCACAGGGGGTGTGTCATGGCCAAAGGCGGAGGCCAGGATGGCACTACACACCTTAGCAAGGTCCTCCAGGGAGTCCCCTGCACCCGAAGTGACCTCAGGCCCCAAGGAGGGGGGGGGTTCAGAGGGATGGGTTGCAGCGCCACCGGGGGAGGGTGGAGACAGGGGGGGAGACTCAACCACCCTGACCGAGGACTTCCTTGACCGCTTGCGTGGTGGCGTAACTGTGGGGCTCAGGGACAGAGCGGCCATGAAGGAGTCCTTGGGGGAGATGTGGCCAGGAGAGCTGAGGGGAGGGGATTTGGAGGGAGTGGATTGTGTGGAATGCGGACTCCCACTCTGGCTGCGTGTCACACGTTTGCCCCCCGACCCAGTGGGTGTGCCTATCTCACCCTGTGTGTGCGTGTCAGGAGGAGTGCGGTGGACCTTCCCTGCTGGTGTGGTGCCTGTGTCTGTTGTGGTGGGTGCATGCCGACGTCTGGGTGTACGTGGGACAGGCATGGAAGTGGGAAGTGTGGATGGGGCAGGGGTAGGTGGGGGGAGGTCGCGCTGCAGGAGACCCACTGCTGCAGTCAGTGTGGAGTCTAGGGACCTCAGAAAGTTGCGTTGGTCAGCCTGCAAAGAATGAATGCCCTCCAAGAATGCCTCGATGTTGGTGAGGGTTTTCCCGTGGGAATGGAAGACATTCAGGATCGCAGCCTGACCAACCTGCATTTGCCGCTGGATGTCCATAGACTCAGCATTGGCGGCAGCAGTGGAGACAGGGGCAGGGGGTGCGGTGCCTGGCAGGAAGGAGACATGCGGTGACCGGGCACGCTGGGAAGGGACACGAGCAAGTGGGAGGCGGTTGGTGGGAACTGAGGGGGCGGTGGCAGGTGTTGTTCCACTGTCAGCTGCTGGTGCAGCCTCCGCCAACCCTGAGACATCCTCCTCGGACCTGTCAGCTTCGTAGTCTGATGTGCCAGTCGACAGGTCCTCGGCCACACTATCCTCCGCCTCTGTCCCACTCGATGTGCCAGCCCCGACGTCACGGCTGCCACTGGTGCTCGGTCCCTCCGCCTGGTCCGTGTCCATGTCTCCCTCTGTGTCCCCCGACGATGCTGTGGGCAGGGTGGAGAGACAGAAATTAATCAGACACCTGTACACATCTGTCACATGAGTCCAATCTACATAGTCAACATTGCATAGCCTGAAGAGGCAGATCCCTAACATCTGCAAAACAAGGTACCGATGTAGGGCATGAAACACAGTTGGTTGAGCCACCATGCCACTGAAATACCATGGAGAGCATGAGACAATAGCTGATGACAGGAAACGGAGTCTGACATAGCACCCAGGCCCTGGGGACAATCCTGCACTGCCTCTGCACCACACAGCGTTTGTGAAAATACCTATGACCAGGGACAATATCCATGAACTTGAGACACATGCTGCATAGGTAATGCTGCAAACATGCCCAACATAACTCGGTCACTGCACCTTGCGTGTGTGTCCAGTAACATCACACACTGTCCAGACCCAGCAATTAGGAATCAGGATTTGACACATAGGCATTGCCCGCCCCAAGCAACCCCCACACGATGCTAATTGCTGAGACACAGGTGGCACCAACATCTCATAGTCTGGGTGATAAACACAGTGGCAGGCAAAAGGCAAGATTGGACGCAAAACAGCAAAGGTGCGCCTGTACAAATAATGAGGTACCAGTGCCCATCCTCAGATGAGTATAACAAGACACACAGGCACTGGCAACTGTGAGTATGAAGAGGGACAATCAGGTCAGGCTGCACAGTGGACACCTGTACATAATAGCACGTCTATATACATGGTGACAGGGGACAATGGCACAGAGCACAACCTACGCTGTAGACAGTGAGAGTGTCCACGTTGATGATGACACAAACAACACTGAGGATAAAGTGCCCCAGGGGACAGTATTGGGCACGCAACTACATGCTACTGAATGGGAATGACTGCTACACACGTCACCATCCCTGCACTATGCGTAGCGCACACTCATGCACATCATGTCACAGGCCACTACATAGGACATGCGCGCTGTAAGGCATGACACATGAGAGACCAACTCCCATGTCTGGAGCCAGCATCAGTGCCAACTGACATGGAACCCACATGCAGTGAACTTGACAGTTCACAGGCAAGGTCCCACAACCTGTTACCCACCACCACCACCCATGATGCTACAGTCATTGTTCTCGTGGACAAAGCGCCAGCCTACATTACCTTGTGAAGGAGTGACTACACACAGACCAGGGAACACATTGCAAGGAGGGGAAGGGTGGCAGGGGCGCTGCGCTACACTTGGGCAAACTGGATGGGCACAGCACCTTTAAACCCTGCCAGTGAATTAATGCCACTGTGCCCTTACAAATGCCGGTGACACACAACAAACGCACATGTACCTACCCCCTTCCGCCTGCTGCATCGCCTGTAAGCGCCTCTCCAGGTCTGGAAAGACCACCGGCAGCACACGCCTGTGGAGGTGGGTCAGACGGCGGCGGCCGCGGTTCTTGTGGCTCTCAGGTGAGTCCCCCAGCAGGAGCCGTGCAATCCTCCGCGTCCAGCACCGGATATCCTGCCAGCGTTTCCTCACCTGGGACAGGCTCCGCCTCCGACCATCCACACGCCTCACGGCACTGACGGCGGTCAGCCAGATCTGCTCCTTGGCAGAGGCGCCTACCTGTGAGGAAGTACAAGTGACACCACATCAATACACCAGCCACATGTCACAGAGAGACATATGTGAACATAATAGCTGGTTACTACATGGCATGTAATGCAGCCAACGCATTGCACCTCTGTCATAGGGACATCATCCTCTGGTGAGGGAAAAGGCAGTACGTGCCATAGTGGGTACTCAGGTGGAATGATGGCAATGTCACAATCAATGATCAAGGCTCACACTGTGCATCACACCCACACCTCCTGTCTCAGGGCACTGCTGGGAGGACTCTGCACACACACCTCCTGTCTCAGGGCACTGCTGGGAGGACTCTGCACACACCCCTCCTGTCTCAGGGCACTGCTGGGAGACATCAGGCACCCCCCCCCTGGTACCCCCCCGACAGTACATGGCATGTGTGTCACACCGGGTCACAATGCCTGAAGACACAGTCACAACATAGGGACAGTCTGTGGCAGTGGCCTATGCACTCACCAGATACCCTGGTCGCCCATACAGCATGGGGTACTGTGGGAGGATCACATCCAGCAGAGCCATGTTCTCCTCCAGGGTGAATGGCTGTGTCCTCTCCACAGCCCTTGACATGGTTCCAGGGAATCAGTAGCAGCAGCTTGGTCGACAAATGCAAAGATGTGCAGGCAAGTAATCCCTCATGGGACCTGGCTGCCTTATATGTGGCCTTCTGCCCAGTCTCATGCACAGGAGTACAGAGTGATTGGTCACTCACATTTGCATCCTATGTTTCCACCAATCCCTTCAAACCTAGCAGTCTGTGGGTTCTCTATCGGTTTCATTCTCCTGCATGATGTCAGCCCCACAAACACATTGCAACAAAGTAGAAGAATTCCAACTGACTTCTGCTGTGCACCTTCCAGAACAAAATCGAAATTTGAACCTGGTCGCCATGACAACCAGCATGCATGTAGGCCTTAATACTTGTCCCCTATGTAATTAGGAGAATCACACACAGGTACGGTGCGTTTCCGGGCCCTAGGGCACCCCAAATGCATGGCAACGGCCCGTACATGCATGCCTACGTTCAAAATCACTATGGTTCTGCACGCGTATGCGTACTCGTTGTGGTACGGACCGTACAAATGCCTGTACGCTCACTATCACTATGGGTCTGTGTACCCGTAGTGATAGTGAGCGTACATGCGAGTGTACGGTCCGTACCACTACGTGTACGCATACGCGTGCAGAACCATAGTGATAGTGAGCGTAGATGCGAGTGTACGGTCCGTACCACTACGTGTACGCATACGCGTGCAGAACCATAGTGATAGTGAGCGTAGATGCGAGTGTACGGTCCGTACCACTACGTGTACGCATACGCGTGCAGAACCATAGTGATAGTGAGCGTACAGGCATTTGTACGGTCCGTACCACTACGTGTACGCATACGCGTGCAGACCCATAGTGAGAGGGCCGTACACTTGCATGTACGCTCACTATCACTATGGGTCTGCACGCGTATGCGTACTCGTTGTGGTACGGACCGTACAAATGCCTGTACGCTCACTATCACTATGGGTCTGTGTACCCGTAGTGATAGTGAGCGTACATGCGAGTGTACGGTCCGTACCACTACGTGTACGCATACGCGTGCAGAACCATAGTGATAGTGAGCGTAGATGCGAGTGTACGGTCCGTACCACTACGTGTACGCATACGCGTGCAGAACCATAGTGATAGTGAGCGTAGATGCGAGGGTACGGTCCGTACCACTACGTGTACGCATACGCGTGCAGAACCATAGTGATAGTGAGCGTAGATGCGAGTGTACGGTCCGTACCACTACGTGTACGCATACGCGTGCAGAACCATAGTGATAGTGAGCGTACAGGCATTTGTACGGTCCGTACCACTACGTGTACGCATACGCGTGCAGACCCATAGTGAGAGGGCCGTACACTCGCATGTACGCTCACTATCACTATGGGTCTGCACGCGTATGCGTACTCGTTGTGGTACGGACCGTACAAATGCCTGTACGCTCGCCATCACGATGGGTACACATACGGCAGCACTCCCACAGTGATTGGGGAACATACACAGGCCCTCTTAGCAGCAGTACGCCGGTTTGTACACATCACTGTGGTGATAGTCGACACACAGGTAGGAATAGGGCGGACATACTTGTCCATGGATGGACATACTTGTCCAGGAATGGACATCAAGGCATCGTCTGTGCATTACTACATGTGTGGGGCACAGGTGTGACAGGCTGTGATGTGGAACATGCCTCCTGAGTGGAGGAGGCACCAGATGTATGATGAGATGTGTACAGGTGTACTGTGTGAGGGTGCAATGTGTGCCAGGCATGCCCTTGACTCCGTTGACATGTGTGCATGTCGTACTGCGCACTTGGGGTGAGCGTCACTGGCATGGCACGGACACCAACACACGGAAGTGTCCCATGATGCCCGGTACAGGGGTCATGACACCTGACTTGTCACTACCCACAGTGCACAATGTGACTATGTCATTTATGTGTCCGGGATTTACATCAGGTTGATGTTGTAGCACCCTCAAAAGCTGCAGCCGTTGCAGCAACCAACATGTGTCTGTGTGTAGATTGTCATTGCACACTGTTCCGCACACCATGCCACATGTGGTATCTGATGTGAGGTGCACATGTATGCATGGGACACGGAGTAGCGTGACAAGGCCATGTCAGCATCCTCACAAGGAATGTGTGGTGAGTCATGACATGTGCACCTTCATGGCAAGGTGTGTGGGCAGGCCTAGTGTAATGTCATGTGACCTGTGGCTCCGGTGTTCCGCTACCAGTCTCTACAATCGGCATCCTACTTCTGCTGATGTGTGGGTGTATGTCACTTCTGTCTTGCGTCGGGCTGTTCACTTGCACTGGGACACAGCTATTCCCATGGCGTGGCATGGGGAGGTTCTCAATCACCGTGTGTAGCTGGGTCTTGGAAGGAGTGTCACCTTGCATCCATACGTGTCCTGGGCATGTAGCACATGCCTGACTCCCTATGTGGCATGTGTGTATTGGCAGATTTACATGTGCTCAGTAGACATGAGTTGTTCTCGTAGTGCACTCACTCTTCCTTGTCACTTCCAAATTACTGCAGAGCGCCTCCTGTTGCCCGAAGAATTCCAGACTTGGCCACCATGCAGGAGAATGACAGGATCCGGCTCTACCGCTTCACCCAACCGTTGATTCTGGAGCTGACGGCGAGACTGGCACCACACCTGCAACCGCAGCACAGGTATCCTACGGCACTGACACCCCAGCTGAAGGTAATGGCTGCCCTACATTTCCTTGCCACGGGTACCTTCCAATATACCATAGCTCATGTTGGTGGCATGTCCCAGAGCATGTTCAGCGGTGTGCTGCATGATTTCTTGGAGGCCATGTTGATTCACCTGGATGACTTCATCAAGTTCCCAACCCCTGAACAGATGACTGAGGTCAAACGTGGTTTCTATGCCCTGGGAGGGATGCCCCATGTCATTGGGTCCATAGATGGGACACATGTAGGTTTGGTACCACCACACGCACGGGAGGTGGCGTACCTCAATCGGAAGCACTACCACTCCATCAATGCCCTTGTGGTGTGTCTGTCCAACATGGTGATTTCACATGTCTGTGCTCGTTTTCCAGGATCAGCACACGATGCCTACATCATGAGGCGTAGCGGGATGCCTGATATGATGATGCAGCTGCGCAACGAACGTGCATGTGTTGTTGGTGGGTACAGTCTGTCTGTCCTGTATTCTGTTTGGCCGAGCAGCACTACCGCTTCGCCTGTTCTAACGATATCCATGTGCTTTCCATTTAGGGGACGCTGGCTATCCCAACATGCCTTGGCTGCTGACACCTCTCCGCAACCCCATCACGCCGGCCCAGCTCCGCTACAACACCGCCCATGGCCGGACAAGGCGAGTGATAGAGAGGACGTTTGGCATGCTGAAGAGCCGATTCCGGTGCCTCCACAAGACCGGCGGCGCACTCCCATATGCCCCGGCGAAGGTCTGCAAGATCTTCATGGTCTGCTGCATGCTGCACAACATGGCAGTTGAAAGAGCTGTGCCCCTCATCCTGGATCAAGATGACGAGGACCATCCACCCGTGGAGGACGAAGGGCTTGGCAATGGGGCTAGTGATGTGGAGGATGTGGAGCCGCAAGAGGACATCCGGACTCGGCTCATACGCGACTTCTTTGCTTAGTGGTGAGTACCAGGGTCTGAGTGTGCACGCATTGGTCCCCGTGTGGCATGCGTTGTGATGTGTGTCTCCACCTGCATGTATGGCACGTGGGGCAGAGGTGTGTGTGGGTGTGTCACTGGAGTGATGGTGGCAGTGATGGTAGTATTTCCCCAGACATAATTGTGACCTAGCATGTTGTCATACATACATGTGTCGAGTACATGCACATGCAAGTGGCTGTGCTTCTTGTGGCTGACTTCTTGTGTGTCTCTCTTCCCCAGGTACCTGCGCATGCCGTTTGCTGGTTGCATTGTTGTGGCACTGCTATTCCTCATGGACATGGCATCGTGGGCTGACTCAGCGTTACAGGCACGGACACGTTTGGAAGTCTCCATGGGGTAAGGGATGCATCTGGGGTGTATTGGGTGTGGCAGTTGTTCACGATGTGTGCACACTGCCCCGGTCGGGGTTTGGGTCCTCTGCAGACATGTGGCATCCCCATGGGACACGACATGCAGCTGGGTACACCTGAATAGATGGCCTGCCTGGTTGTCAGTCATCAGTGATGGGATGGTGGATTGTGATGAAGGCATCAATGTGTGTGACACTGCCCTCGGACACATACGGTTAACATTGTCTTGACATGGCGTGGGACTTCCACATCAGCGGATGTATGGTGTATGGCAGGCTCTCCGTGAGCAGCTGTGGGTATTTAGCTATTATCCAACACTTGTGTGCCAGTTCCATGGCTATCACGCATTTGTGCTGCAGAAGGGGGGTGCCAGTGTTGGAGCCACATGTTACTCCACATGATGTGTTCATGTGCACTTCAAGTTGCCTCTGCAATCCCAAACACATGACTATTAAAGGTGTCCCTATGCCTCCAAGCTGCCTCTTCTCAGTCAATGCTGGTGTGTTGGCACGGTGCATCCTGCATGTCTGGCATGGTATTCCCTGATTGTGGCTATGTGTCAATGTGTCGAGTGGCAAGATGCAAGCTGTGTGTGTGTGCTGAGACTGTGTAATGGGCATGATGTCCATGACTGTGTGGGTATTGTGACATGTGCCATCCCCATGCATCCAACGTTGTCCATGACCCCATTCTCTGCATCCACCGGACTCAAGCTTGCAGGACATGGTTCTGCCACCTGTCTACACGTACCTGGGTGCCCCCCAGGACACGGGCCAGGATCCCTGACCTCTGCGCATGACTGTTGCTGTACTCAATGTGTCTGTCAGCACGGTTGTTCGGCCACCCCCTCAGCTGGTTCTGACCATCACGGGTGTGTATGGTGCTCCATGTCTGTCTTGCCTAGAAAACTGTGACCCATGTGTCCTGTGCCAGACTCAGGCCCCAGGGTGTGGATGGTTGAAGTGAACAGATGACTCAGGCATGTTTAGACTGTACAAGACACATGTTAGGTAATAATGCTACCAGCAGGCATCTACTCTTAATAGTGTGATGTATTATTGGGGGGGGGGCCAAGTGAGGGCCTTTCCGGGATTAGGGAATCCAAAGTTCAGTAGGGGAGTTGGTGTCCTTGCCATTGGAAATCCTCAGAGTCCATGCCACAGTCTTTGTCAACATTGGTCAGCCAGTGACCAGCAGGGCCATGTGGCAGAGAATGTCTCTTGATGCTGTGATGCTGTTGCTCCAGTGGGCCAGGTGCCAGGCCAGGTGTCCTGGGAGATGGTGATGTGGCAGCCACCCTCACGGTCCTTTCCGTGGACGACCCGGCTTCCTGCGGGGAACCTCAGCAGCAGGCCGTGACGACGTCTGGGATGCTCCGTCGGATGTTTCCTCCTCCTCCTCATGATCCCTCCCTGTGGGTGGTGATGTTCTCCGCCTTCTGGCACAGGGAGGGTCGGCCATGGTGTCGGCCATCCGACGGAGTTCAGCGTGAATCCCCTGGGACGCCGTCACTTGCTCAGCCTGTCTGTCCTCCATCCTCCGTTGGTGTAGCTGTAGACAGGCTATTAGCTCCGCATGTTGCTGGGCCTGCTGGACCTTGATCCCCTCGAGGACGGACACAACCTGGGCCATGCCCGTGGTGTCCTGCCGGTATGAGTCCAGGATGTTACGGACATGGGAAAATACCGGATCCCCAGCCAACTGGTCAGGCTCGCGCCTCCGCCGCTCTCCACTCCCACCACCCCTGCCCACTTGCGTCTGGCCTGCACTTGTGGGCACATGGGGTCTCCGGGACCCCTGAGGGGTGGCATTGGCGTTGTCGCCTGCCTCCTCCTGGGTGCCCGGGACACCGTGTCCCTCCTGGCGAGCCTGGCTGCATTGTGGTGTTGGGGCAGGGATCCTGGGTGTCTCCTGGGATGTGGCAGGAGTGGGGGTGGTGGTTGGCACGGTTGTACCTGACGCAGGTGCTGCAGGTGGTTGGACACCAGAGGGGCCAGGTCGGTCGGGGTCGTCCGCAGAGTGGTGAGAGTGGTCGCTGCCGGTGGGATCGGTCTCCTGCAGATCCGGGTCCTGTGAGTGTTCCCCCCCAGTGTTGGGGGGTGCAGCACGACGTTGACCTGTGTGTGAGAGAGACAATGTTACTTTTGATCCATGCAACATCCATGTTGCATCCGTTACAAAGTTGGCACATTTCCTCTTGGAATTAGGATCTGTCTTGCATTCCACTCACAGTGCACTTGTGCATGTGTGTGTCCCTTGGGCACCAATTTGGCCCCTTTAACTATGTGTGGCACAGTCTTACTTGCTGCGTCAAGTGTGACTGCAGTCAGCAGTGGAGTGTGCATGTGTGCCGAGCTATGCGTTTGCGCCTTCCTTGTAGCACTGTACATGTGCACATGGAGTGGATCCACACACTCATATGATGCAGGTGGCTGTCCTTGTGCTCGTGTACAGGTTGTAACATGGCCCTGCGTTTTGCCATGATGAAGAGGGGGGGTTCTGGCACTGGGCACCCTTGTCTACATGCACGCAGTCCACCTGCTGACGAGCAGACATTCCCACACACCAAAGGACTGATTTGCTCTCCCTGTGTCTCCCTCCTTCTCTGTCCCCCTCTCCCTCCCTCTCTGTCCCCCTCTCCCTCCCTCTCTGTCCCCCTCTCCCTCCCTCTCTGTCCCCCTCTCCCTCCCTCTGTGTGTCAGCCTCCTCCCTCTGTCCATCTTCCTGTGTCTCCCTCCCTCTCTGTCCCCCTCTCCCTCCCTCTCTGTCCCCCTCTCCCTCCCTCTCTGTCCCCCTCTCCCTCCCTCTCTGTCCCCCTCTCCCTCCCTCTGTGTCCCCCTCTCCCTCCCTCTGTGTCCCCCTCTCCCTCCCTCTGTGTCCCCCTCTCCCTCCCTCTGTGTGTCAGCCTCCTCCCTCTGTCCATCTTCCTGTGTCTCCCTCCCTCTGTGTCCCCCTCTCCCTCCCTCTGTGTGTCAGCCTCCTCCCTCTGTCCATCTTCCTGTGTCCCCCTCCCTCTCTGTCCCCCTCTCCCTCCCTCTCTGTCCCCCTCTCCCTCCCTCTGTGTGTCAGCCTCCTCCCTCTGTCCATCTTCCTGTGTCTCCCTCCCTCTCAGTCCCCCTCTCCCTCCCTCTGTGTCCCCCTCTCCCTCCCTCTGTGTCCCCCTCTCCCTCCCTCTCTGTCCCCCTCTCCCTCCCTCTCTGTCCCCCTCTCCCTCCCTCTGTGTCCCCCTCTCCCTCCCTCTGTGTGTCAGCCTCCTCCCTCTGTCCATCTTCCTGTGTCTCCCTCCCTCTCTGTCCCCCTCTCCCTCCCTCTCTGTCCCCCTCTCCCTCCCTCTCTGTCCCCCTCTCCCTCCCTCTGTGTCCCCCTCTCCCTCCCTCCGTGTGTCACCCTCTGTCACCTTGGCCCAGCTTCCTGGGCACACACTGTTAGCAGATCTTTGAGTGGCCCTTGGCCTGTTGATGTGAGTTTGTTTCTGATCTCGAGGCACCCATTTTGTCTGCTGTGTGTCTGTGCGCTGCTGCTGTGGTGGTGTGTGCTGCCACTCTTTCACACTGTTGGCTGTTCATTAGCTGCTGGCATGTGCAAAACAGTGCCTTCACCCCCATGTGTTGATGCAAGGCATCCGCCATTTGCTGGCAAGTCATTCCTGTGTTGGGACACAGTGTTTGTCTGGCTGTGACCTAGGCCATATGGGCAGAGGGCATTGTTGTCTGCTTTGGAGTCGCACTATGTGATTCTTGGTGCCCACACTCCCGCCATCCGGGTTACCGTGTCATGTGTTGTTGTCTTCTGTGGCCTGTGACTTGACATTGTCCAGCTGGGTGCATGGGGCATGGTGGCAGCAGTGGCATGTGCCTGCTCATGGAGTGTGGTTGAGTAATGCGATGGCTTGTGGTGTTTGCGTGCCTGTTATTAATTTTGGTTGTGGTTGCAGTTCCCCCCATGTGAGGTGCGTTGTTTGTGTACTCACCCGGGTCTCGGAGTCCTTCTACTCCTTCAACTGCCTCCACCGGCAGTATGGCCATCACCCTCTCCTCCCAGGGATGGTACTGTACGGGTCTGCGGGAGGGCCCTCCTCCGGTGGCGTTGGCCTGGTCGTGTTCCTCCTGTCTCTTGGCTCTGACCCTCCTCCGCAGATCGTACCACCTGTTCTGGCAATCCTGCTTGGTCCTCCTGGTGTCCGCAACAGCATTCACAGCATCGACGATGGTCTGCCACATGGCTGTTTTGGCTGCCTGGCTGGTGCTTCTGACCAATGTTCCAAAGATCTGTGGCTCGACTCTGAGGATTTGATCAACAAGGACCTCCAACTCTCGGTGACTGAACTTTGGATTCTTGGTAGTGGGCATGGTGAGGGGTGTGGGTGGGGATGGTGTGGGTGTGGGGGGTGTGTGGATGTTGGGGGGGGGTGTGGATGGTTGTGTGTGTGTGTGAATGTGATGAGAGGGTGTTTGTGAGGGTGGTCGTGTGAAGGTGTGCAAGTGTAAGATGTGGTGTCGCTTGTAGTCTGGTTCTGTGGTGTCTGGCAGCAGTGGGTCTGTTGCAAAGGCTCATGGTTTGTGTGTGTGGGCCCTTTTTATTGGTCCATGGGTGGGTGTGGCAGTGTTTGAATTTTGGGTGGGTGTGTTATAAGGAGTGGTGGTGTATTGGGCCTCTGTTTGTTTTTGACAGTTGCAGGTCAGTGATTGTGTTATTTTAGTGGTTGTTGGCCATGTTTAGTGGCTGTGTGCCTTTCGAATGGTGTATTGTTGAGTTGTTTTGTTTTGTCCTTGTTGTGTACGTGCGTTTTGAGCGTGTGTACGGTGTGTACATGGGCCATTTGGTTGTACGATTTGGTCCTTGTGTGTGGCTTTGTACGACTCGTACATGCGGTTGTGATGTTGGGGCATGGGGTGCGCTCCGTACTTAGGAGGTTGTGTTGGGGGTGCGCCAGGAACGTACTGGGGTTGGGGTACGACTGGAACGTACTGGGGTGTACATAGACGGTGGTACGACACGTACAGGGGTGGGGGGGTGTACATTGACGGTGGTACGACACGTACAGGGGTGGGGGGGTGTACATTGACGGTGGTACGACACGTACAGGGGTGGGGGTACGACTGGAACGTACTGGGGTGTACATAGACGGTGGTACGACACGTACAGGGGTGGGGGGGTGTACATTGACGGTGGTACGACACGTACTGGGGTGGGGGTACGACTGGAACGTACTGGGGTGTACATGGACGGTGGTACGACACGTACAGGGGTGGGGGGGTGTACATTGACGGTGGTACGACACGTACAGGGGTGGGGGGGTGTACATTGACGGTGGTACGACACGTACTGGGGTGGGGGTACGACTGGAACGTACTGGGGTGTACATGGACGGTGGTACGACACGTACAGGGGTGGGGGGGTGTACATAGACGGTGGTACGACACGTACAGGGGTGGGGGTACGACTGGAACGTACTGGGGTGTACATAGACGGTGGTACGACACGTACAGGGGTGGGGGGGTGTACATTGACGGTGGTACGACACGTACAGGGGTGGGGGGGTGTACATTGACGGTGGTACGACACGTACTGGGGTGGGGGTACGACTGGAACGTACTGGGGTGTACATGGACGGTGGTACGACACGTACAGGGGTGGGGGGGTGTACATAGACGGTGGTACGACACGTACAGGGGTGGGGGTACGACTGGAACGTACTGGGGTGTACATAGACGGTGGTACGACACGTACAGGGGTGGGGGGGTGTACATTGACGGTGGTACGACACGTACTGGGGTGGGGGTACGACTGGAACGTACTGGGGTGTACATGGACGGTGGTACGACACGTACAGGGGTGGGGGGGTGTACATTGACGGTGGTACGACACGTACAGGGGTGGGGGGGTGTACATTGACGGTGGTACGACACGTACAGGGGTGGGGGTACGACTGGAACGTACTGGGGTGTACATAGACGGTGGTACGACACGTACAGGGGTGGGGGGGTGTACATTGACGGTGGTACGACACGTACAGGGGTGGGGGGGTGTACATTGACGGTGGTACGACACGTACTGGGGTGGGGGTACGACTGGAACGTACTGGGGTGTACATGGACGGTGGTACGACACGTACAGGGGTGGGGGGGTGTACATAGACGGTGGTACGACACGTACAGGGGTGGGGGTACGACTGGAACGTACTGGGGTGTACATAGACGGTGGTACGACACGTACAGGGGTGGGGGGGTGTACATTGACGGTGGTACGACACGTACTGGGGTGGGGGTACGACTGGAACGTACTGGGGTGTACATGGACGGTGGTACGACACGTACAGGGGTGGGGGGGTGTACATTGACGGTGGTACGACACGTACAGGGGTGGGGGGGTGTACATTGACGGTGGTACGACACGTACTGGGGTGGGGGTACGACTCAAACGTACTGGGGTGTACATGGACGGTGGTACGACACGTACAGGGGTGGGGGGGTGTACATTGATGGTGGTACGACACGTACTGGGTGGGGGTACGACTGGAACGTACTGGGGTGTACATGGACGGTGGTACGACACGTACAGGGGTGGGGGGGTGTACATTGACGTCGGTACGACACGTACTGGGGTGTAGGTACACGGGGGTATGACACGTACTGGGGTGGGGGTGGGGCTCGAACGTACTGGGGTGTAGGTTCACGGTGGTACGACACGTACTGGGGTGGGGGTACGACTGGAACGTACTGGGGTGTACATAGACGGTGGTACGACACGTACAGGGGTGGGGGGGTGTATATTGACGGTGGTACGACACGTACAGGGGTGGGGGGGTGTACATTGACGGTGGTACGACACGTACTGGGGTGGGGGTACGACTGGAACGTACTGGGGTGTACATAGACGGTGGTACGACACGTACAGGGGTGGGGGGGTGTACATTGACGGTGGTACGACACGTACAGGGGTGGGGGGGTGTACATTGACGGTGGTACGACACGTACTGGGGTGGGGGTACGACTGGAACGTACTGGGGTGTACATAGACGGTGGTACGACACGTACAGGGGTGGGGGGGTGTACATTGACGGTGGTACGACACGTACAGGGGTGGGGGGGTGTACATTGACGGTGGTACGACACGTACTGGGGTGGGGGTACGACTGGAACGTACTGGGGTGTACATAGACGGTGGTACGACACGTACAGGGGTGGGGGGGTGTACATTGACGGTGGTACGACACGTACAGGGGTGGGGGGGTTTACATTGACGGTGGTACGACACGTACTGGGGTGGGGGTTCGACTGGAACGTACTGGGGTGTACCTAGACGGGTGGGGGTATACATATACGGGGGGTACGTGTCGGACGTACGGGGGCTGGGGGGAGTGTTGGGCGCGTATGCGGGCACATGTCTCCATGGTTGCTATTGGTGTTCGGTGCGGACGGTGTTTTTTCCATACGGTTGTAGGCTCGGACGCACGGGATGGATCGTGATTCCTCGGTCGGACTTGGATTTTTACGTTTGTAAGGTAAATCGTCCGAGGACGTGTCGGACACATTTTCCGACCCGAGGACGTGTGGGGAATGATTCCCGGTGCGGGTCGTATGGACTTTTTACCATGCGAATCGTGATTGCCAGTTCGTACGGCACTTGTACGATTCGTACGGTAAAAAGACCGGATACGAGTCGCACGGGGGAATTTTTTACCGGATCGTGATCGGCACCTTTCTGTCGTACTCACTTGGTAAGGTTAACATAAAAACAAACAGGGGATCTAATTTACCCTATCATTCAGGCCAAAATGTTTCCCATACAGGTTAGGATGTTTATTTAGGGCAAGCCCTCTCCTCCAATTTGCCTCTTGGAATTATGGATATAATTTCTATAATCAATCAGTGTGAAAGTGATGAGAAAACTACAGAATTATTTATGAAAATGAAAGCCTTATAAGTCCTTAGTAAAGTGGTATAACATATTTCTGATGGCTAGCAAATTAACTGCTAATGGTATACATGCAGCACCTATTGTGCCACTCACTTAAGTAGCCCCATAAAACAGTGGTTCTCAACCTTTTGACTTCTGCGGACCCCCACTTAATCATTACTGGAACCCAGGGACCCCACTGAATCATTATTGGAATCCAGGACCACCCACTGAGTGCTTACTGGACGCCCAGGACCTCAGCCTAAGCATTGTTTATGATTTGAATGCAAAACAATAAAAAAAAAACGCAGAAAAAAAGCATTTATCAATCAAGTACACAAAATACACATTTTATTTAACTCATAAACATATACAAGTTAAATAGAAAGGTTGGAGCTTTTCTAAGTTCAAAGGAGGCCACTCGTCATCCATACTATTTTCTGTGTAATGCACCTGCACTGCCACCACAAATGGATCTGAGGATAATAATTACATTTTTATCCTCCAATTTCAAATTCCATTACATTTACATTACATTTAAAAAATTTCAGTTGTACATTAAGGGCCTAATTACGATGTCGGGTGGACACTGTTGCGGTCTTGGGATCGACCGACCTCTGGTCAACGGTACCGACACCGCAAATAAAATGCGACCGCACATGGAACGGCAGCATACTCCCATTTGTCTACTGAAGCTTGTGCTATAGCCGTAAACCAGCCTTAGCAGAAGCTCCCATAGGCAAATGTGAGAATATGGTAATCCCTGCACCACGTGGCAGGCACCTCAAGGTGCTTGTCACACAGTGCTGGGATTAACAGGGGGGGCACTATGCCCCTACAGCCCCCAACCAGAGGCCGCAGAATGAAACGGCCTTGCTAGGGGCCCACAATAATGCTTCCACTAGACTTTCCATGACGGAAAGCCCTACATGGAAAGCCTGTCAGAATCCGACATCATGATCCCTATGGTGGAAACGCCGTCCATAGGGATTATGTGCCGGCCTCCGACTTGCTGATGTTAGAATCCAGCCGCAATGACCGGCCAGCTTTAGTTTGAACCACTTGCATTGTAATGCGGCAGACGAGACTGAAACCGCGATGAGGCACTGAAAGTCTGCAGTTGGAGGCTTTGCGACCCTCACCTTAATGAGGGCCTTAGCTTCTTTATTTAAATGCACTTTATTAATCTGTTAAAATTATTTCAGTTTCAAAGTAGTTGCAGACCCCTCGAGGAGGCTTTGCAGACCCCCAGAGGTCCCCAGACCACAGGTTCGAATCCTCTGCATTAAAACATGTTTCAAGACTTCCATTTCAGCCTGTCTGCAGTTTTAAACTGCCAATTCGACCTAGGAAAATAAACTCCTTGCCTGGCCCAAAACTCCCTTTTTAATAAATATAGGTCACCACTAACGTAGGCCCTAAATAGGCCATAGGGCTGGGTGCATTGTTCTTAAGAAGTTGGACATGTACTTTAAGTTTCACATGCCCTTGTAGAATAGTCGTTTTCAACTTCTGTGAGACCTACCCTTCTAATAGGATAAAACTGGGCTAACTTATTATACTTAAAAATTGATAGCTTTAGTTTGGAAAAAGGTACAAACACCGGGCCCGATTCACAGAATTAACTTAAGACAAAATCCTAAACTTACTACTTTTGGTATTCACAGAATGCACTTACTACTTTTGGTATTCACAGAATGCACTTACTACTTTTGGTATTCACAGAATGGATTTACGACTACTAACTTTACGTCCGCACTCGGGCCGGAAATCCCGGCCCGGAGGCAGAGCTTCCGGCCCGGAGGCGGAGTTCCTGGCCCGGAGGCGGAGTTTCCGGGCCAGAGGCGGGGCTTCTGGGCCGGAGGCGGAGCTTTTGGCCATGGCTAAATCTCCGCCACTGGCCGGAATCCCCACCTCCAGGCCGGAAGCTCCGCCTCCGGCCCGGAAGCCCCACCTCCGGCCCGGAAGCCCCGCCTCTGGCCCGGAAACTCCGCCTCCGGGCCAGAAGCTCCGCCTCCAGGCCGTAATTTCCGGCCCGAGTGCGGACGTAAAGTTAGTAGTCGTAAATCCATTCTGTGAATACCAAAAGTAGTAAGTGCATTCTGTGAATACCAAAAGTAGTAAGTGCATTCTGTGAATACCAAAAGTAGTAAGTTTAGGATTTTGTCTTAAGTTAATTCTGTGAATTGGGCCCACCATGTTTGGTGTCTAAGGAATTGTCATTTAAAATACATTTTCTTTAAGTCACAATTCTGAAAAAGCCACTTTTAAAAAGTTGGCATTTTCTTATCCTAACCACTGGGTGAATGCAGTTTGTTACCTGGGTCACATGACAAGGTATAGTTGGCAGTTGGCTTTTGTGTATTCTTCCCAGACAGCCATACAAACCATCGGCTGGGTGTAGGTGAGATGGGCCATCTGGAAAGGATGGAGTGGGGCAAAGTTGTGCACAGGCCCACTTGTACTTCAAAGCAACTGTCTCAACCCACACACAAAGAACTGCACCCTAGCCTTTTGAGTAGGGGCAGGTGAAAAACACAGGTTTTCACTCATCGGAATTCCACGAAATTACATAAAATCTCTGCGATATTCCATGGAGTTACATCAACAGGCGGAAATTTGCATGTTGTACTGCTCGCAGTGCAATTTAGCGCCAGAAGTGGGTACAGCACAATGCAAAACTTTTGTTCCCTCTGAGGCCAGAGGTCACAAAGGAATTGCCAGGAGTAGCAGGAAGCAAGCTAGAGGTCACAGCTGCGACCCCTGACTACCCTCAAATGACACCCATGATGTCAGTGGTAACTGAAATAGATGTTCCTTTGCTTTATCAGTGTAATTGTATTACTCCTGCACATGTGGTGTTTCCATTTCAGTGATATCATTTCTTGTGACATCATGAGGGTTACATGTCACATAAGATGACTTCCTGTTAGGGTGACATTTCAGCTGATGTTACTTCCTATGATAGTTTGGGAGCTCAAAGGGAGTGTGATGTCACTTTCGCTACCCCAGGTATTTTGTGTATTAACGTCCAGGGACCAACATTCCACCATTTACTTTGAAACTGTTTCATTTATTATATTTTCACGGTGACTCCTTGAAACATTTTAAGGAAGGTCAAGAGCATTGCTTACTAATAAACCTGTTAGCCATGATGATGTCAAAAGACGCCAATGTTCATCTTTTGTGTCAGCATCCAGATATGGCTTTGGGGAGATTTCTGGCTTTGGGCTATCTGTTATGTTACATATTCACCCACTTTGCAGGACCAGGTAAACCCTCAGACATGCATGTGAAGGAGCTGTGAATATAGCATGAACATATGCACACGCTGCGTAGCAATATGTTCTCAGTACCCAGAGCATTTGCTATAGAAGTAAGACTATTTCTCTAGTAGAAGTAAACCTATTACAGCCTTCCACTGAATCTACATGTATGTCATTCCTTGCAAAGTTATCCATTCTAAAAAGGAAACAACTGCATTTCTCATTAGTTGTAAGGAAATTAGATTTAAGGGAAGGAGCTTTTTGACAGGTTTGCCACTTTATTTCCGTTTTCACCCAAAGATATTAAAGAATGCAAATTAATCCAATTCTCCTGTGGCGGAGTTTCTCATAAATATGCAATTCCATTATGTTAGAAAGTCATATAATTGTTTTAGTTCCCCGGTGGCTATTCATTAATGGTTTAATTGGCTTTGGATTTTCGACCTTGTGTCTAAATAAACTTCATCTAATTTGAAATGATATCTTGAGACACTGAGACAGTTTACAGTTTGTGTGCTTTTCGAATGTTGTCCTCTGCTTAGGAAGGAGCTGTGAAGCATCCACCAAATGAAAGTCATAGGAACTTTTGAAAGAAGGGCACGTTCTCATATTTTAATCCTGCAATTAGAGGATGCTGTGCAGCCACAGACTATTATGGGTGCAACCGAGCACAACGGATGTGGGCAAATGCTAACCTTTTGGTGCTGTTGTGTAAATAACTACAACCAAATACAGCATGTTCAGTGGCATAATATCGAGAACACAAATAGCGTGATACATAAATATTGTGCCAAAAATATTGATCACAAAAATATAGTTTTGCTATATATATTAAGGCAAGTACAAAAATATTTTAAAAATATATAATTTCACACCAATATCATTAGAAAAAGACAAAAAATATCGATCTTCAATAGAAATATATAGGTTGAAATAGTAAATATTAAATATTTTAATATATAACATAACTATAAGGTAAAATACATAAATGTATGTAACATTTTATACTATACATAATTATATAACATACATGGATAAATATATATTTACGTGCACACATAACACTATTATTACAAAATGTATTTCTCATTATATTACATTTTGTATGTGTGTTTTAAATTTACAAATATAAAATGCATATATATATATATATATATATATATATATATATATATATATATATATATATATATATATATATATATATTCCATACAACTTTGTGCTCCTTCCGACTGCCAGGGACCCATGAGGTAGTGGCGCACGCACCGGCGGAGCGCGCCGGTAATTCAATCAACAAAATCCTCAACGTATGTGCGCTGTCAGTAACAGTGGACTCCGAGACCATAGAATGTCCACAAGATGTTTATTCCATTACAACACGTTTCGGCTTACTGCAAAGCCTTGATCACGCTGATCCTGCTGTAAAAAAAAAAGAAGCGCGGGCTCCCGCACTTCTTTAATAATTAGCCAAATCCCGGGGACAAAAAACATAACATATGATGGGGGGGCCCAAAGGGGCCCCACAGCCTCAGGAAACGCCACCCCCTGGGGCTACAAAATAAAAGGGTGGGGGGGCTCAAAGGCCCCCCCAAGCCTCGGGGACCACCACCCCACGGGGCTTCTTATATTGTGAGTGGGGGCCCCCTCCTGGAGCCGTCTATGGCCCTGGGGACTGCCACCCCCAGGGCCGGCTACTGCAGTGTCTCGGTGTGCCCACCCCCAGGACACTGCTGTTTGCTATGGCAGGGCGTGAGCTGAGGGTCCCGCCCTGTCATAGCAAACTTGCTTTGGATTTTGAAATAGAGAGCAGGAAACCTGCTCTCTCTTTCAAAATGCAAACCATATTGCTTTTCCACATGGGGAGCTGCATGTTAGCAGCTCCCTTTGTGGAAAAGCAATGCCGGCTCCCGAAGGACGCGGGAGCCGGCTGGGACCGTGGGGGCATTGGGGCTCCCCCCATGATCCCCAACGTTGTATATAGGCCCTGGGGGATGGGGTTCCTGGGGAGAATAGAAATTAGTGATCGGTGCAAAAAAAATTTTTAAGGGCAAATTAGGAGTCGCGCACCTAGCGCGGCGCTCAGCGCGGCCCCCTGGTGTGCATGCACTGGGTGCGTGACTCCTACGCGCTGGGTGCACGACTTCTAACGTGTTGGGTGCACGACTTCTCTCGCGTTGGTTGCGCGACTCCAAAGAAAATTGAAAAAATAACAATAAAAAAAAATGATTAATATATTTTTAAAAATATAAAATAAAATAAACAATATTAGAGTTTCAATATTTTTAAAAACGTTTTTTTTTCAATTTACATTAAAAATATGTAATGTCGGAGGAGCCTAGCGCGCAACCAAGATGGCCGCGTAGGTGCGAGGCTCCCGAGGACCTCCGCGTCCTCCTGAATTAATCCTGGCGATATCCTGTCCTTGTTGAGGGGACTGTGTCGGGGAACCCGAGCTGAGGCGCCACCCGTTTTTCGGGCTCGAATTGGACCCCGGACACCGGTGGGAGCACCGATCGAAGGTTGCGGCCTTCTCCTCGCCGGCCCCCCGGATTGGAGTAGTGGGGCGATCCGGGGACAAAGTGAACAACAGCGGCGGGCAAGGCTGGGCGACTCGCGTACCCCGCACTTTCACTTTCGCTTTTGCGCCCTCCTTGCCCTCAAGCGAGGTAGGGTTGCGGAGCGGGGTGCGGTGGTGTGGTCTTGTCTAAGTGCCCGGCTGACCCGCCGGCTGTGGGTTGACCTGCGGTTCGGTGGTCGCCCCCGCCTCCCCCCGGCGCCCGTGAATTGGTATAGCGGCCCGTTCGAGGAGATTGGCACGACGGTGGGAGAGCAAGCATGTCCACCAAACAAGATGGCGACCGGGCGAAGGTGAAGACGACCCGCCGTGGCACGGCGCACCAAGCTAACAGTATGGACCGCTACACTCTCCAGAAGGGTTCTCCGGAGACATCGCGCACATCCCCGGCGGGCCCGACGGAGGCATCTGCTCAGCCTGTGGATCTGACCCTCCGGGACGTCATGGGCGCCATCGCAGAGATGAAGGCCTCGGTGGACCAGCGTTTCGACACCCTAGCGCAAAAAATAGACTCGGTCCTGGTGGATGTGAGCCTTGTGAGGGCAGACTTGTCCAAAACGAACGACCGGGTTGATTCCCTGGCCCACACCGCAACGAGCCTCACGACGGATGTGGTGGCCCTCCAAAAGGAGGTGCGCCGGCTTGGCCAGGCGAGCGCCCTGATGGACCGGCGACTGGAGGATTCCGAGGGTCGGGCCCGGAGGAATAATGTCCGTATTGTGGGGGTGCCGGAGGGACGAGAGGCGGAGGCGGCGGATCTTTTTGTGGAAGAATTGATCCTTACCCATCTCCAGCCCCGGGGGCTGAGTAAGCTTTTTGCGGTGGAGTGTGCTCACCGGGTCCCTGGGGGCAGACCTAAGACCGGTGCCCCGCCGCGGCCTCTCATTGCCCGGATTTTTAACTTTCGGGACAGAGATGCTATTCTCCAGACCTCCAGGCAACAGGGACCGGTCAAGCTTGACAACATGGATGTGCATTTCTACCCAGACTTTACTCCGGCGGTTCAGAAGCAGAGACAGAGCTTTCTTGGTGTTAAACGTCGCCTACGGGACCTGAACCTTAAGTACTCAATGCTTTTTCCGGCTAAGCTGAGGGTGGAGGTGGATGGTCGCACGCACTTCTTTGACCGGCCCGAGGCGGCTGGGGACTGGTTGGACACTCTGCCTGGAGATCGGGGCCGGGGGGGCGGGGGGGGGCGCGGCTGGCGAGGAGGGCCCGCCGGATCAGAATTGAGGGGTGACTGAATAGGCCTTGCTCTGGACGATGTTCCTTCCCCATTTATTGATTGCATATGTTCCCCTCCTATGGAGGTCGTGTGGGGTCTGTTGGGGGCTTCCCTCCTCCTCTGGGGGACTAGTTAGTTTTTAGCTATGGGGCGACGGGCACACTGCACTTTGGGGGGGCTGTCTGGGCTCATGCAGGGGTGCAGGGAGGGGGGAGTTCTGTTGGGATGGGGGGGTGGGGGGGGTGTGTTGTTTGTTTGCACCGCAAGGCAAACCCGCTACTATATTGTTGTTTTTAAGATGCTCTGTGGGGGACGACCGACTGTTTCGACGTATGATGGGGGGTAGGGATTTGACTGTGCTGTCATGGAATGTTAACGGCCTGGGGGATAGGATTAAGCGTGGTGTGGTCCTGCAGTACTTGAAACGTATTTCACCAGATGTTGTCTTCCTGCAGGAGACACACCTTATAGGTAACTCCTTTCAGGCAATGAATCGGCGGGGCTATCGTTTGGCGGCCCATTCTGGCTTCACTTCGGGCTCGCGGGGGGTGGGTATTATGATCAAGAACTCGCTCCCGTTGGAGATCGATGAGGTGCGCCATGATGAGAGGGGACGCTACACTGTCCTGGTGGGAAGAATGGAGGGTAGAGTGTTTATTTTGATATCAGTGTACGTCCCGCCTGGGTTACAAGCCACCACATTTGCGGACCTGGGGCACCTCCTCCTGGACCTTCCGAGTGGCCTGCTGGTGGTTGGAGGGGACTTTAATGCGGTAGCTTCTGGGTCTATGGATCGCCATCCCCCCAGGGACCTCCCCCGGGCACAGGCGTGGCTGCCCGGCCTTCTAGACACGTTGGGCCTGGTGGATTGCTGGCGACTAAAGCATCCCGCACAGCGGCAATACACCTTCCACTCGGGTGCCCATGGTAGCCTCTCGCGGCTTGATTACATCCTTGTCCCGGCGGCCCATGCAGGGAGGGTGGGGGAGGTGCGCCATCTGGCGCGGGGTATCTCAGACCACTCCCCATTGCTGTTACATTTCGATGTCTTCCCGAGGGGGGATGGCAGGGTGGCTCCAATCAATGCATGGTATTTGCGCGACCCCACCATTCGTGCCGATTTGATCAAATCCTTACAGCGTTATTTCGACGAGAATGTGGGGTCGGTCCCTTCGGCCATCTCCCTGTGGGAGGCTTTTAAGGTAGTTCTTAGAGGGGAGGCCCTCTCCTTTATCTCCCATGCCCGGCGGCGCGAGCGGGAGGAGGTGACCCGGGTAGAGGCCGAGATTGCAGAACTGGAGGGTGACCTGGGGAGCGGGGTTACAGATGCCAAGCTGCATGTTCTACACCTAAAGCAGGCGGCCTATCGGGCCCTCGTCACGGAGGCGGCCAGGGGCCTCAGTCGAGAGCAGCAGGGGCGATTGTATGATGTGGGTGATAAGGCTGGCAAATTGATTGCGTGGTTGGACAAGAGGGAGAGAGCGAGTCGCGTGGTTCCTTTGATTGAGAGTGCGGATGGTGCGTGTGTCACCGAGCCGGAAGCCATTGTCTCCTGCTTTGCGGATTATTTCCGCGAAGTCTACTCCCCGGTTTCCCCCTGCTCGGAGGAAGATTCCCATGCCCTGCTTCGGGACATCGCACTGCCCTCCCTTACGGTGGAGGACAGGGATTCGCTGGACGCTCCTCCCACCTCGGACGAAATTGCCTTGGCTATTCGCTCGGTTGCATCCGGCAAGGCCATGGGCCCCAATGGTATCCCTATCAAACTATACAAGCTACGCCCGGATGTGTTGGTGCCCCACCTGCGTGCGATGTTCCTGGCGGCACACTCGCAGGGTTCCCTCCCGCCGGACCAGCGTCTGGCTACAATCGTGGTGATCTACAAGGAGGGGAAGCCCCGTGAACGGGTCGCATCCTATAGGCCGATCTCGCTCTTGAACGCGGAGCCCAAAATCCTCGCCAAGGTGTTGGCCAACCGGTTGGTTGGCGTGGTGGGCGACTTGGTCCACCAAGACCAATCTGGCTTTATACCACACCGCAACACGGCGCTCAATCTACGGCGCTTGCACGGTGTGCTCGCGCGTGTCCCATTTGTGCGGGAGCCGGCCATCTTGGCGTCCTTGGACGCCACCATGGCGTTTGACACGCTTGAGTGGCCATACATCTGGGCGATGCTGGCGAAATTTGGATTTGGACCGGGCTTTATTAGCTGGGTCAAACTGTTGTACTCGGGCCCCTTGGCGCAGGTGGTGGTGAATGGGCGAGTCTCGGCCCCGTTCGCGCTGGGGCGGGGCACGCGACAGGGTTGCCCCTTGTCACCTCTCCTGTTTGCACTGGCCCTGGAGCCCCTGGCGGAGTGGCTGCGGTGGCACCCTTCCATCCGTGGTCTCCGCTGGACCCCCGAGCATGAGGACCGTGTGTCCCTCTATGCTGATGATATCCTCCTCTATCTCGCCTCCCCGCGTAAATCACTGATCGTCCTGGTTGATGTTTTGCGCTCATTCGGTCGCAACTCAGGCCTTGTCATCAACTGGGCGAAATCCTGTGTATATGTGCTTTCCGGGGAGGCTCCGGTCCTACCACGGGACTGTCCGATCCAGATTGCCTCCCAGGGGTTTCGGTACCTGGGGATATATATCACTCTTGACCCGGAGGCCCGTTACGAGCGGAATTTGCTGCCCCCCCTCCAGCGCTTGAGGGAGGACGTGGTGCGCTGGCGGCGTCTGCTGCTTTCGCCGCTCGGCCGAGCGGCCTTGTTTAAAATGATGTCCTTGCCGCGCTTCCTCTATGCCCTCCAGAATACTATGGACTTGGTTCCGGCACGCTACTTCCGTGAGGTGGAGGGCCTCCAGCGGCGCCTGTTCTGGGACGGGAGGCCGCGCATTGCTCTGGCTAAATTGACGCTCCCGTGGTACGATGGGGAGGTCGCCCTCCCGGACATTAAACGGTATTACTGGGCCACCCAACTGGCTGCAATTAATCATGGCCTTTACGGGCCCGCCTTGAACCCGGCGTTTGAGATGGACAAGATGCTCCTGCCCGGTGGCGACTACAATCGAGCGCTTTACTCTGCCGCGCCCAGCCCCCGTCTGACGGGACCGACGCGTGTCATGGTGCGTGTCTGGCACGCAGCTAATGCAGCTATGGGGTGGAAGGACCGTTTGACCCGGGCGTCACCGCTATATGCATCAGAGAGGTTGGGCTCCCTGTGGACATCGAAGGGCTTTGAGAAGTGGGACACGATCGGAATCAGCACTGTGGGAGATCTCTGGACGAGGGGGGGATTCAAGACTTTTGCGACGCTGCAGACGGAGTTTCAGCTGCAGGGCAGTGAGTACTTTCGGTACCTACAAGTCCGCCATGCGCTGGGCTCCGTCTTCCCGGATGTCGCGTCCATTCCGGAGTCTTCCCCCCTGGAGGACAGAGTGCTGGATGGCCATGTCCCAGACAGCACGATCTCCCTCATATATAAAAAACTGATCAACGACAGATCGTGCCTGCTGACTAGTCTCCGCGAGGCCTGGGTTGCCGACGGGCTAGAGCTGGACGACGAGGATTGGATTTCCGCGGTGGCCTCTCCAAAAGAGGTGGCCATCCCGGCTCGCCTTCGTTTCGTCCAGCTTAAGATCCTTCACCGGGTTTACGTGACGGGGCCAAGGCTTCTACGTATGGGCTTTGCTGGTGACGGAATGTGTAAGCGTGGCTGTGGCGCGTTGGCAACTTTCATGCATATACTGTGGGAGTGCCCAAAGGTGGAGCGATTCTGGCGTGGTGTGCATGAGGTCCTGCGTGTGGTTACGCGTGTCGCGCTGTTGCCTGAAGCGAGGAGATGCTTGCTGAATGTGTGGGAACCAAATGACTATTCGGTCCCGCAGACGCGGTGGGTGACTCTGGGATACATGATAGCTAAGCGTGACATTGCTCAATTGTGGGGATCCCAGAGGCCCCCTGCGGTGTTGGCCTGGAAAGAACATATGGATTGGTGTATGTTTCGTGAAAAGGTGGTGTATGTGGCGAGGGGTAAGCCTGGGGCGTGGGTGAAAATCTGGGGCCCCTGGAACGCCTACCGCGGGGGTATTTGTGAGCCGCCACAGCTACCGGCTGCCTCGCCTGCTCCGTCTCCCTAGATGGCCCCCCTCCCTCGGCCTTGGGCACGCGGTCCCCCAGTCCCTGATCTATTCCCATTCCCCTCTCCAGAGTTCTGCTGCTGGTTGGGATCCCCCACTTATGAAGCACGTGCTGTCACTTTGGATCGCGGGTTGCCTTGCGGGTGTGGTTTTTTGTGTTGTTTTGTTTTGATAAAAGGGAACCGTACGGTGGGCATGGAGCTATGCGGCCTGCAACATTGATTTCTCCTGTTTTGCTAATCTGCACTGCCAAGAGACTCTTACTGTATGTATGCAATATGCTTTTGTCACTCTAGCGGCCGGCCGAGTGGTTGTAGGCCCATACCTGTAACTTTTTTCAAATTGTAATAAACGGTTTCAAAAAAAAAAAAAAAAAAAAAAAAAAAAAAATATGTAATGTCATTTAAAAAATAAAATATGCACAAATAAATAGTTTAAAAAGTGTAGAAAAACAGTATCAAAAAACTAAATATAACAATTAATATATTTAAATATTATCATTTAAAAAACCTTTGAAATTCACTGAAAAAACATAGGTTTCAGATATGTTATAGTTAGGAATTATCATTTAAAAAACCTTTGAAATTCACTGAAAAAACATAGGTTTCAGGGCGTTATAGTTAGGAATTAGCATTTAAAAATCCTTTGAAATCCACTGAAAAAACCATAGGTTTCAGGCACATTAGTGTGTGTTTCTGTAAAGTTGAAGTATGTTTAATATATATAGGGAAAGGCGTATTGAAGAATGAGTGGGTGTATAAGTGTCTGCTTGGTTAATTTAGTAGGTGCGTGACTGACTCTATAAGTGAGTAATTAAACGTATCTTACTGAATGCATGGGTTACTGTCTAAAATGTGTGAATGTCTGTATCCGTCTGTCTGTCTGTTGGCGTGTAAGCAGCTGCATGGTTTTGTGAATAGCTACATGAGTGTCTATATGAGTTATTGATTGGTTGTCTGACTATCTGTATCAGTGCCTGAGTGTTTGTGTGGGTGGGGTGTGTGTGACTCTGTGCATAGATGAGTGAGTGGGTGATTCACTGGGTGCATGGTTTCAAGAGTGCATCTGTGATGGATGGTATGGGTGGGTGAGTGTGTATATGGGTGTGTTAGTGAGTGAATGTATATCTCAGTAATACATGTGTGAGTAACTACATATGTGAAAGGCAGTATATATGTGTGTTAGAGTATATAAATCGCTATAAGTGAGAGTGTGTGATTATGAGAGTAGCTGTATGGATGAGTGTGTTCTTGTATCAGTGATTGTATAAGAGCGTAAGAATGTGCTAGTATTTGTATGAGTAAGTGATCTGGTGTGTGTATAACTGTATAAGTGAGTAAATGGGAGTGTGAATAATTATTTGCATGACTGACTAGGTGGGTGAGTACCTCTATGGATGAGTGGTGGTGTGTGACTGTCTATATAGATGTATGAGTGCATATGATAGTCTTGTACTGAGTGACTGTAAGTATGAGTGATTGTACGGGTGAGTGAGAGGATGTGTGTGTGGACCTAAGAATCAGTGAGTGGGTATGTAGTTATTGGTGTTGGAGTGTCATTGGTTTTGAGAATGGCCGTCTGTAATTTAGAGTGGGTGTATCAAAGGTTATATTAGGGTGTGAGAAGATGCATCAATTTATCACATGGATGATGTCATCAGTGATGTCATCAGTGATGTCATTTAAGATGTCATCAGTGATGTCACTGACCATGTCATGAGTGATGTAATATGTGACGTCATCAGCAGTGCATTGCAGGGGCGCGAGTTATAGCTAGCTGAACTAACTATAACGTGGGAATTTCACTGGTTTTGTACGAGTGAAATGTCCAACTAACTATAACTTTCCCTAAAACCTATGTTTTTTTCAGTGAATTTCTAAGGTTTTTTTAATGACATCAGTGATGTCATCAGGTATGTCACTGACTATGTCATGAGTGATGTAATATGTGACGTCATCAGCAGTGCATGGCGGGGGCGTGAATTATAGTTAGCCAAACTAACTATAACAGGGGAATTTCACTGGTTTTGGAAGAGTGAAATGTCCAACTAACTATAACTTTCCCTAAAACCTATGTTCTTTCAGTGAATTTCTAAGGTTTTTTTAATGACATCAGTGATGTCATCAGGTATGTCACTGACTATGTCATGAGTGATGTAATATGTGACGTCATCAGCAGTGCATGGCGGGGGCGTGAATTATAGTTAGCCAAACTAACTATAACAGGGGAATTTCACTGGTTTTGGAAGAGTGAAATGTCCAACTAACTATAACTTTCCCTAAAACCTATGTTTTTTTCAGTGAATTTCTAAGGTTTTTTAAATGCTAATTTCTAACTACAACATGCCTGAAACCTATGGTTTTTTCAGTGAATATATATATATATAGGAATTGTTGCCTACCAGCAGCGCAATCTTTTTCTAACTGCCTCTAATGAAGGGATTACCCAGAAACGAGTCAGGCATAAGAGAAGCTTCTTACAGTACCAGTCTGCATGCCCATCAGCACCTGTAATTAAGGCTGGTAACCTGCATGTCATCTCGTGTGTAGCTTGTCTTGGGATACCATGTGTTGTTAATATATATATATATATATATACATAAAACAATTAACAAAATAAAGGTAACAATACATTTACCAAAAATAATGTAAAAATATATAAAACATATATATTTACATTTGTATATTTATATGCACACATAACACTATTATTACAAAATTTATTTCACATTACATTACATTTTGTATGTGTGTTTTAAATTTACAAATATAAAATGCATATATATATATATATGAAAAACACTCCTTCTCGCAGCAACTTCTCCTTTGTGCACAAATGGAGTACGGACCACGATTATGTGCAGCTCAGATTTTATTCAGCTCCTGTAAAACACAACTCCATCAGCATGACGCGTTTCGATCCCCAAAGGGATCTTGATCACATGACGCGCTACACGGTGCGTAGAACATTTAAATACAGGTTTTTTGTTTTTTAAAGTGACATGTGCATGGATTTCCATTGGTCAATCCTATAGACATAGACAAACTGCTTTTCAATCAACTGGAATTTGATTTATGGTTACATAAAACATTTGGTTAAATATTTATTTTTAAAACCATAAAATCATCCATTTTAAAAGGTATTTAAAAAAAAGTATTCAAAGACTATACTGTAAGACATTCAAAAGCTATTGTTGAATCGCATAATGTTAAATCAGATTACAATATCGCTTTTGTATGTTGATGTTTGATATATTACCTACTGGCGGTCGCCAGTAGGTAGTTATAGTTAGGACCCCTTTTCCATAGGAAATCCGCAACATTCTATTTTGAATAACTTTGGCGCCGGTCGACGAATCCTCGCGAATTTCTCAAAATAGGTGGGGCGCTACGCTCCGCTCCTACCCTGAAAGTCTCGGGGGGATTCGTCAAGCGGGGGCTGAGATAAAAGGGGGGTCCCAAAACGCGTTTTTCCCATGCATTTTTCCATAGGACCTTTAGACAGGGCTACAGCCCGAACGGCTGAACAGAATTACTAGAAATTTGGCAGAGAGGTAGTCCTCAGGTCAAGGAAGTGCCTTTTGTAGGTTTGGTGTAAATCTGTTCAGTAGATTCTGAGAAAATAGCCTTTAAATCAATATATATATCTGAGCCAGCTTACGGTACGCTTACCGTAAGCTTACCGTACGCGTACGGTGGCGTGCGCGAGCGCGATTCTGATTGGCTCTTAGATCTTAGTAAACATTCGAAACAGCCGAAACCAGGAAGCGGCGGCCGCCATTTTCTCTCTCGCACTGAGAGCTAGGTTGTTAAATAAAACCAATAAACATGTAAAGGGGCTGTTTAGACAGCTCCCACACACATAGCCATGTTGAGGGAGTCCCCAAAGACCCCCCAAGGCCAAAAATGCAATTTTTATTTTTTCGCTAATTTTGCCGATTACGCTTACCGTACGCGTACGGTAAAAAATGTAAAAAAAAAAAACACTATCCACACTCTCCCCACCCCCTGTGCTTTTGGTGGCCGCAGGCCACCAAATGTGCGGTGCTTATTAGAAGTGTGAAAAACCACAATATTTTAAACAAAAATAATAAAAGAAAAAATTAACAACACTCTCTCCACCCTGTGTGCAAATGGTGCCCGAAGGGCACCATTTGTGCATGGCTTATAAAAATTACGAAAAATTAAAATATTACCTTTCAAAACGAAGTGCATCATATGTCCTCCATGTGCGCACGGTGCGCGAAGCGCATCGTGCGTACATGGCCCATCTAGCGTAACGTGGGCACGCGGTGCGGTTAGCGCACCGCGTGCCCACCGTGCGTGCACGGCACTAACTGCGTAAAGTGGGCGCGCGGTGCGCGAAGCGCACTGCGTGCTTACTGTGCGCGCACGGTGCGCGAAGCGCACCGTGCGCGCACGGAACGAACTGCGTTAAGTGGGCGCGCACGCCACGAATGGCGTAAAGTAACTTAGCATTTAAAAAACCGTACAAATTCACTGAAAAAACCATAGGTTTCACACACGTTATAGTTAGGAATTAGCATTTAAAAAACCTTGCAAATTCACTGAAAAAACCATAGGTTTCACACATGTTATAGTTAGCTGGACATTTTACTGATAAAAAACCAGTGAAATTCCCCCGTTATAGTTAGTGCAGGCAACTATAACTCACGCGACCGCAATCTTCTGCTGATGACATATGTGTCTTTATGAAAAAAAAATATTTGTAATATATGTATAGCTAAAAATGTATGGAAGAAGACATGGGCAAATAAGTGTCTAAATACAGTATAAGCATCAGCAGAGGATTGCGGTCGCGTGAGTTATAGTTGCCTGCACTAACTATAACGGGGGAATTTCACTGGTTTTTTATCAGTAAAATGTCCAGCTAACTATAACATGTGTGAAACCTATGGTTTTTTCAGTGAATATATATATATATATATATATATATATATATATATATATATATATATATATATATATATATATATTATCTACTGGCGGTCGCCAGTAGATAGTTATAGTTAGGACCGTGTTTCCATAGGAAATCTCAAAATTCTATTTTGAATAACTTTGGGGCCGGTTGTCGAATCTTCGCGAAATTTTCAAAACTAATGGGGCACTCCGCTCAGCTCCTACCCTGAAAGTCTCGGGGGGGATTCGTCAAGCGGGGGCCGGGAAAAAAGGGGGGTCCCAAAACACTTTTTCCCCATGCATTTTCCCATAGGACCTTTAGTCGAAGGTACAGCCGGAACGGCTGAACAGAATTACTTGAAATTTGGCAGAGAGATAGTCCTCAGGTCAGGGATGTGCCTTTTGCATATATGGAGTCAATCTGTTCAGTAGTTCCAGAGAAAATTGCATTAAAAAGCACATACATATCTATACCACGCACCGTGCGCGCACCCTAACGTGCGCAAGCGTAATTCTGATTGGTTGTTACATGTCAGTCAACGTTCGAATCGGTCGTAAACAACCAATGAAATTCCCCCGTTATAGTTAGTTGAGATAACTCTATCACAAGGATGATGTCATCAGTGATGTCATGAGTGATGCCACTGACCATGTCATGAATGATGTAATATGTGACGTCATGAGCACAGGATTTCGGACGCGCGAGTTATAGTTATCTCAACTAACTATAACGGGGGAATTTCATTGGTTTTTTTACGAGTAAAATATCCACCTAACTATAACATGTGTGAAACCTATGGTTTTTTAAGTGAATATATTTATATATATATATATATATATATATATATATATATACATACATACAATAATTAACAAAATAAAGGTAAAAACAAATGTACCAAAAATAATGTAAAGATATATAAAACATTAAATATATATATATATATATATATATATATATATATATATATATATATATAAATAATATAAAAAATAACATACATTTAGCGTAATCAAAACCATCATCAACACCACTACTACTACTTCAACTTCACCCTCAGCCTCAGCTCCAGTTTTATTCTCGGTTTCGTCTTTAGCAAAAAAAAAAAAAAGAAAAAATTTATCAACCCATAACTCAAGCACTCATTGATTAAATAAAATCTCCCTGGTTAGAGTGTAACAGTAACACAACTAATAAATAAAAAAGCCAGACAAAGGAATCTTTGATAAGACTTTAAATTTCCGTCAACCCACCAACCCACCAACAATCCTCCACAATCAGAGGAACAGAGGATCACAGGAACATAGGAACCCTGAGCCAGTCGGTGGCACATACAGAAGCCCCAAAAAACCCTAAAAGACCCTCAGGAATCTGCACGCCATGAGGTCAGGTAAAATTAGGAAATCCACCGAAAGCGACAACGTACCCGCCAAACGACGCAGGGCCAATAAGCGGAAACTTAATACTGACACAGACGCAGTCATTGTGCAGACAGAACAAGAAGATGCCGTGCTAATAGATCTAGCGCCAGTGATTACAGAAAGAACAGCTTCTAACAATAGTAAAACGGAAAGAAAGAGCGCTCAACCCAAAATTTACTCATTTTTCTCATTTCTGAAAGAGCCCGGCTCTTACTTAAGCTCCACAAACAGCAACCTGAGGGGACTGCCCTCTCCAATGGAACCACAAGGGGGCACGCAAAGCAACCAAAGCAACCACAGTGAAGGCTCCGAAGAAAAGCATGACACCAACACATGGGTTCCTCACACATCCAAGGACAGTAGTGCACAATCTGAGAACCCAAACAACCACTACAGCAATGGGGACAACACCACAATCACTGTCGCTACCAACAACAGGGGTCTCCCAATGGAGCCCAACAGCGTAATCCAGGTGACCGCACAGCTCCAAGATCCAGCAACAGAGATAGCGAATAGTAGCGAAGAGCTAAACTTCGTAAGGAAAACAGATCCACTAGGATCCACCGAGCTGAAAACTTCAACTGAGCCTCACCCAGAGCCCCCTAATAATACTGAGACAAATAATAAAGCAGAACCCAACATAGGGAGTAGCAGCACCTCCATGAGGTCCGCACAGGCCACACCTCGGGATCAGTATTACAACCCGGGGATTCAGTTAGGCAGAGATTATACGGTCTCGGGGCGGGACAGAAACACAGTATCAAAGCCGGAAGGTGAGGACACTGAAGCAACCGATGTCTCGGTAAAAATCTCAACCCCTGTCCCAGTTCACACGGGGCAGGCAAATAAGCCAGAGAAAACAGGGGTAAGGGAACTAATAGAAGAATCCGACCCTCCGAAAAAAATCAGAAGTATGGACACAAGCCTGGTCCTCATCCAATCTGCTTCCTCCAACATGGAAGAGCATGCTCAGCTAACAGCAGAAGAATGGGAGAGGCTGATAGAATCATACCTACCACCTGCCACACAGCTTGACGCCAGCACCCAGAGAGAATGCCAGACCCCGAGAAGTCTCAATCAACCGATAACTCCGAGAAGACTCAGTCAACTGATAACCTCCCAAAAAACGCAGATGCATTATGGTCATCTCTGTTAAACACGCTCCAACTATCCATAAAGGCCATGCAGTACCATTCGGAAAAAATGGACATCCAACTATCCCTCTTGAACTTCTTGGCAATCCACGTTGCCAAAATTGATAACAAGCTGGCAGACATGAACTGCATGATCAAGAGGGTGCAAGCGGAAACAAAAATAGAGCAGCCGAGCTGCGCATGCTACACAATAGTAGACAAACTTACTACCCTCCCCCAACTCCTGGGAGACATCCTAGCAGACATAAAACAAAAAACAGAAAACGCAACTCACAGTAACACAGGAACTGGGAAAGAGGGCCAAATTCAACAGCTGAAACTCCCTAGAGAACACTCAGCTACCAAAAACACACAGAACCCAACAACGACACCAAACAGCAAAAAAGGACAATTCGAGCCAAACAGCCCAACTGGCCTAGAAGTTTCCAAACCGAACAATGCCACTTACGCGGAGACCCTAGGGAAATTATTTAGGCAGCCATTTGTCAATCAAAGGAGTGAAGCCCTGTCACAAACAAACACACAATTTGAATCTGACACAGCGACGTCTACCCTCAATGACGCTACTGGAAAGGCAAGCAAGGAAGAACACACGCAAGGGCATGTACCCGACATAACGACAACTGCCCTTAATGACGATACAGGAAAGGCAAGTAAGGATGAATCCAAGGCAGTAAACAAAAGACCACGAAAACAACAAAGGAAAGGAAGAAACAAATTGGCCAATACACAAACTTTTCTCCATAGGGCAACCACTATCCCAGTAACTGCAGTAGCAGAAGCATCAGAAAAGAAGCAGCAGAAGACACAGTAAACCCGCCCACAACTATAATAATCCCATCGGCCAGGAAGGTGGAAGAGCCACCACAAACTGAAAACCCCTCCCTCACAACCCCAAGGGAGGAACCCACGGCAGATAGAAGTAAAGGCCCGCCCTCAAAAGAAGACTCCAGAGCCAAGGCCAACATGACAAACTGGGAAGGGCAGGGGGAGGATTCAAACTCTGCCACAAGATATAATATCCCACATAGGGACAAGGGCACACAAGACGACAATCAACGGGAGACCACCCAGGCAGAAACCGATAGCAGCATAATACTGTTCATTCCAGACTATAACTCAAGTGGGAGTGGAGATATCCTCAATCGAGGCAATATCTTACTCCTACTATCGACTATTAGCAGTCTGAACGACATCAGCACTAAAGACCTAGCAGCTGTGGAATTTATCCACAGCCACCTCTTGTCAAACTTGGAGGTCACAAAAACCACATGGTCTAGGAATGAAACCGCAAAGAGAATTATGGAATTCGAGTCAATTTTTCTATCTTGGGGGATACGCTTAAAAAGAATGGAAAAAAACGGTTACCCGGAACCACTACGCCAGGCACACAAAGAGAGACAAACTCAAGAGTCAATAAGCAAGCTACTATCAGAAAAAACTGAAAGCGTCCTAAAGGGGGCTAGAAGCCACTCAGTCTCCAGGATGAACCATCAATCAAAGAGGCAAGAGCAACGCCTAATAGATGCAACCGACTGGAACTGGATAGCGAGGACAATTAACACAAGGGCCGAAAAGTCTTGACAAAATACTGAACAAAATCCAGTCACGCAGCAACAACTAAGAATATGCTCTTGGAATATTAACGGCCTAGGAAACAAAAGAGACGACCTTCAGCTACTCTCATACCTTCAGACATTTGACATAATAGCCCTACAGGAGACCTGGCTAGAACAACCACATTACATCCAAGGCTACAATACATACCACCTTCCAGCGACAAGAATCTCCAAATACGGCCATCTAAAGGGCGGTCTTACAACATACACTGCTATAAAGACCTTCAATGAATCGAAATACATAAATGTGAAACAGATAGATAACAACTGCTCCCTCACTATAGAACTAGAAGCGAGGGGAAAAGATTCAAAACAAAACCTAAGGCTGATGAATGTATACCTACATCCCCGGGAAAAAAAAACAGGAATGATCCTCCTGGTAGAAGAGATCTCAAAAACACTGTCCGGGACAGAGAACACAAGCCTCATAGTAACAGGGGACTTCAACATGTTTTTGGGAGGGCCTCAAACAAGGGACACATCGCTAGAAGAACTGTTCCTTGCATGGGATATCCCACAACAAGCAACTAGCAAATGGGGTAACCAAAACCGGTTGTCAACCTCAAGCACCAAGGATCTAGAACATCTTAATCTGGCAGCATTAAATGGCCGTTTCGCAAACGACAGCCCCCCGTCAGCCACTTTCCACAACTCAACAGTTAGCTCCTCCATAGATTTCACATTTGTATCCCTGCATCTCTTCGCGAAAATCACGGACTTCCGAATTGGTACAATGTCAGCTAGCGACCACCTGCCCCAAGAATTTGGCCTTAACCTCCAGGGGGTGGTGCAAGCCAGACCGGCGATAAACCTGGGTTGTTCACTGCTGGTGACACAGAAAAGAATCAAATGTAACACGTCAAACCTGGAAGGCTTTATAACTGATGCAAAAAGCCGGTGGGAACAGAGCATCACAAATAACTCTGAGCATCTAAATGCCTGGGAACACTTCACGAGCAGCCTGGGACATGCCCACACAAGGAAACCCAAGACTCGTCGTCAAAGCTATGAAAGTCAAGGAAAGAGACACGATCCAACTGGCAATTGCGACAAGGCTTCAAACCAAAACCTCAAGATAAAACATCTGAAAAGTAACATCAACAAACTGCTGCGCAAATTACACCGTGACGGACCGGACCCTACAATCCAATTGGAGATGCAAAACTTAAAACAGGAAAAAAAAGAGAATAATCTGGCAGGACAAAAGGGAAGCAGAGGATGAACTGTGGGCAAGACTTCTACACGACGCTAAAGGAACCAACACAAGCGGAAGATTCTGGAAAACAGTTAATTCACTCCAGAACTCTAGGACTCTGACCATTGACTCTTATGTATCCGAGGAAGCCTGGGCCAACCATCTTCAGGCTAATTTCAATACAGTGTCACAGCCCACAACTATTAGTCGACCGAACAAGATCAAAAAAAGTCCAACACGGACGTCACAACTGGGCAGTAACGCATCTGTCCCTACGAAAAACAAATAATAAGCAGGATCACGATGGGGAAAGCAGAGGGGGCGCCAGGCCCCAATGGGATTCCCCCAATACTGTACAAACAAAATCCGGACTACTGGGCAGCCGCCCTAGCGCCACTCTTCAAACAGATAACAGACACTGCAACAATTCCAGCATCATGGAAAGGGTCCATTATAGCACCAATACACAAGAAGGGCAACGTAAAGGACCCAAAAAACTACAGACTAATAGCCCTAATCGACAACGAAGCCAAATATTACGCCGGTCTCCTATTAGAGGAGCTTCTGGACTGGACAGAAGAAAATGCAGTAATTCCAATTACCCAGACAGGATTCCGCAAACAAATGGGCACAACATCAAACTTGCTAGCTCTCTCGCTCCTCATTGACGCCACAAAGGCAGCTAAACTTCCCCTGTATGTATGCTTCATTGACTTTACCTCAGCGTTTGACACAGTCAACAGAAACTTACTATGGTGAAAACTGGAAAAAAGGAACATTCCACCAGGCCTTCTCACACAGCTGATATTACTTCACACAGACACATGGGTCCAAGTAAAGCTAGGGCCAGGAGATTTCCTTTCAAGAAAAATAAAGACCACAAAAGGTTTAAAACAAGGCTGTGTCCTAGCTCCAACACTTTTCAACATTTTTATGTCTGACCTGGCACAGCTGCTGGACGAAACTAACTCCCATGCCCTTAGCCTAGGAGGCCTTACTATTTCCAACCTAATGTATGCTGATGACATTGTCTTAATAATCAGAACACCGATAGGGCTACAACATCTGATCAGCACTACGTTTAAGTACTCAATAGACAACAACCTTACCATCAACCTCTCTAAAACCAAAACAATGAGGATCAATGCAAAACAATCATCAGCAGGTTTCCACTGGCACATGGGTGGGACCACACTGGAAATAGTAGAGGAGTACAGGTACCTGGGGGTAATTCTTGACAGAAAGGGTTCACTCAACCAGCAAAAGGAAGCAATAAAATGGAGGGGCATCAGCGTAGGGATTGCACTAAGGAACCTCAAAACCAAAGCAGTCGGCCGAAGCTTCACACCCCTGCTTCAAGTGCTACAGGCAAAACTAACATCGGCTCTGACCTACGGAAGCGAATGCTTCCGAGGAAGGGATGCCAAGCAACTGAATAGCACAATAGCGAAGGCCATGAGAATAATCTTCAGTCTGCCAAACCACACCTCCCAGGCTCAAATCAGGCTGGAATTCGGCCTGAGAAATCAAACCCTAGAGCGAATGGGTGCCTATGCTAAAAGATGGCACAAGATACAGAGAGGGGAATCCACAAGCCTAAATTGCCACCTACGGAAAGAGATGGAAAGCAAGAGTAAGAGTGCGGCTGCGTTATACCTGAACCACTCTTTAAATTCCCTGAGCCTACAAGAAGCATGGACGAGCAGTGGATCTCACAATATCTTTAAACAATCAGTTAACAAATCAGTTAGATCCATGTCGTTAACCAAGGACAAAGCAAGCCTAGCAACCCGGGCCCATGGCTGGACAGTTATCCAAAGCTACACAACCAGCCTCAGCCAAAGGTACTTAGGAGTCGGGTTTACTAGGCGCACAAAGGAAAAGTTCCTACGTCTACGGCTGGGCCAACTTCCAGTTCAAAATCATCTCCCCCCATGGACAAGGCCCAAAGAAACAATCAACTGCCGAATTTGTGGGACTTCAAAGGAAGACATCCTGCACTTACTATGCACCTGCAAAGGCATGGACGCAGAGCGCAGATCCCTTCTAAAAAAGCACTTCAACAGGCTGGGCATAAGAACACGCCGGCAGGCGGTAAAGGCTTGCTTGGACGGAACGAACATTCAACTAGCAAGCCACGTCGTCAAATTCCTGGAGAAAGCAGAAAAGAAGCAAGAATGACTGAGGGCCAAAATAGGCCGATGCCAACTAACGAAGTGAAATCCAAAACCGAAAAGGAATCATCTTACTCGGTATGGGTAATGGCCCGACACCCGCATGGTAAAATAGGAGATAATATCACTGCAGGGGACTGTTATGATCCAACAGACCCAGCAACAAAAACCATAGTTCGGCCTAACACCCATGTGCAAAACAACAGACAGTCCATCTTTTTAAATTCTATGCTCAGTCCGAAATAAGCACAAATTTTTGTATTCATTATAGTTATTCTCTTTTTATCACCTGATGCTAATTTCGTTATACATATATATTTGTCATTGTCTTTTTTAAACACCAATTGTATTTAATTTATGGTTTTTATATGCTAATAATTGCAATGGTTTTACTTAACTGAGCAATAAAGACTTTACTTACTTAACATACATTTAAACAAATATTAGCATTAAATATATTTAAACAATATTAAAAAAGCAGTGACATCTGTGAAAAATGGATATACTAATTCTACTGCAATGTATACAACAGCAGGGAAACATTGGACTCCAGAGGGGTTATATTTACTATTCCCACTCCAGTCTGTGCAGCAGTGGAGAAAGGAATGGACAGTGAAATGGTAACGTTTACTATTCCCACTACAGTCTGTGCAACAGTATGGAAAGCATTGGACTCAGGAGGAGTAAAATGTGCTATTCCCACTCCGGTCTGTGCAACAGTAAGGAAAGCGTTGGACACCGAAGAGGTAAAATTTACTATTCTTACCCCAATCTGTGCAACAGTATGGACGGCGTCAGACTCCGAAGTTGTAAGATTTACTATTCCCACTCCAGTCTGTGCAACAGTGGGGAAAGTATTGGATACCAAAGGGGTAATGTTTACTATTTCCACTACAGTCTGTGTAACAGTAGGGAAAGTGTTGGATTCTGGAGGGGTAAAATTGACTATTCCCATTCCAGACTGTGCAACAGCAAAACATGCACCATTCTCTCTGTGCAACAGTAGAGAGAGTAGTTCACTTCAAACAAATAACATATTTTAACAACTGTATTAATTGACCAAAATTAAATAATATGTCTACATTTAAAAACAATATTATACAAACTACATAAATATTACAATCTTTATTAAAGCAATATTATTAATTTAATTAAAATACCACACTATATTCCAACAAACGTAACAGCCAACAATTAAAATGTAATTGAAATAAAAAAAGTACACAAAAACACAATTAACATATTACGTAATAAATAAAACAATTATTGATAAATGAATAAATAATTTTTACATTATTAGTGCTTAAATAACTTTCCACTCTATTCTCCTACAAACAGAACAAAACACGCCTAATATATGACATAAAAGATTAAATGTTTAAATAAGTTCCAAATTAACTACACATTACATTTTTCAATGAAAATTAATAATTCATTAGTAAATATTTATTAACTTCCCACCCTATTCCTCCACAAACTAAACAACCCACACCTAAAATGTTATTTAAAAATGTGAAAATTACACAATTTACATAGTTGATTATTGATGAAATAATTAATACTAAATTAAGAATTAGTTACCAATAAATTACTATTAAATTAATTTCCCACCGTTTATCCATAAAAACCCAAAAGTCCACATATAAAATATAACTTAAAAATATAATTGCAAGATTCACATACGTAATTATTAATAAAACAATTAATAATACATTAATAATTAATTATTAATTAATTATACTTCATACATTTCCCACCATTTACCCTAAAAACCCAATAACCCACAGCCAAAATTTATCTTGAAAAATATAATTGCACAATTTGCATAATTATCAATTAAACAATTAATTATACATCAATAATTCATTATTAATTAACTATACTTAATTAACGTTCCACCATTTACCCCTACAAACCCAACAACCTGCACCTAAAGTATGACTTAAAAAATATATTAATTATACAATTTGCATAATTAATTATCAATTAAAAAATTATATTTAAAATTAATTCTTAATGAATTATAATTAATTAACTTCTCACCCTAAACACCTGCAAACCTCAAAGCCACTACAACACTGTAAATTACAATTAACAATTAGATTAATTTAATAAACTCAAAAATACTCAAATTAAAAACGTTATTTAAAAACATTAACAACAAGTATAGAAACAATGTATAATCATATACAATTAAAATATACACTAAAATACATTAAGGAAATAATTTTTCAAAAAATTACAACTATATTTTTGTAAATGATATTAACAATACAGTTATTTTTTACAATGATATTTCTTACATTAAAAAACTTATATTTTTGTAAACAATATTTCTGCATCACAATATTTATGTATAACGATATAAAACATTTGATATTTGTGTGACTCAATAATTTTGACTGACTCAATATTTTGTCCAAATACCAATACAGAAACGTAGAGCCTCATTTATGAGGAATTGGCGTAGTTCAGCGCCACAAGTTTTCTTGCTAACAAATAACATTGTGTCAACAGACAAAAACAATTATATTTAAACAAAAAGGGCTATATTGGGATTTCACAAATAAAAATTCTGAACTTTTTATCAGCCCTTTCTAATGTATATAAATGCAATCTAAAACATTTGGGTGCACAATGTGCTTGTGCAGAAGGTGAATGTCACAGGTGAACATGTGACAAATTGAAGAAACAGCGAAAAAATGGCGCAACAAATAATGACTTTAGAAAATGGTTCCAGAACATATAAGTCAATGATACAACTTGATTAGAAGCATGTTGAGAACCATAAAAACACCTAAAAAATTGCATTGTTGGGTCAATGGCGTTTTAACCTGTTTACATTTCAGGTCGTCATCAGGACCGGATTATAATTGGCTCTTGTATGTGCTGTATAGATGAAAATTCAATTAAAGGTAAGAATGAATTAAAGGAGTGTGAAGGAAGAGGCGGGGGGCTCACTACCTGGAATGCAGTTTGATCGTGTCCCGCGTAGAGGGCAAGATGTGGTATTGAGAGTTAATCCAGATAAATGGATTATATAATTTGTTGTTGTGAAATCTCAATACTGACCACTTTGATCAAATATAATTATTTTTGTCTCCCAACTGTTTTTGTGTGAAAATAGTTTTTTGTCTATTTGTCCATAAATATTACCTGTTGAGATGTTGCTTGTTACACATAAGTCACCAAGGTGTCAACTGGGATTAAGGGTGTCCTCCTGTGGTTTTTTTCTGGAAGTGCTCTTGCGGAACTGCCCTCTGCCAATGTAAAAGGGCGGGAATGCACTGCATTTATGAAATACAGTGCATTCTTGTCCTTTCCCTCTGTGCTGATACACAAATTTGCTGTCTAGCGCCAACATAGGCACCCTTGCACCATAGTGCAAATGTGCCTCCGTTGCAGGCAGGATTGTTTTTGTGCAGAATGGCGCACCTTCCTGCAAAAAACAATCCAGAGAGGCGTTTTTTCTTCATGTGTGTGCTGTAGAATGAAGCACACATACAAAGAGCAGAAAACAAGGAGAAATAAAAATACTTCTCGTTACACCTGCTACGGGGAGCTGTCAGGTTTTGGTGCTGCCCCAGGTTTACATGCTTAAGTAAATCTGGGGCAGTATCAAAATCCATGGGTGTTGCGCAGGAACACTAATGGAATGCTCCTTGATGGGAAGTAAGGCAAAGCAGCAACCTGCAACGCTTTGCCTACTCCATATCTATGAGGCCATGCAAAGCCACGTAGGGTGGTTTTGCATCGCATTGCATCATAGATATGATTGAGAGGTTTGCGCCGCCGGAGCGTCACAAAATGAGACACACCAGCGGAGCATGCCTCTCATAAATAAGCCCCGAAGTATATGCAGATATGTCAAAGCAAGCACATCAAAAAAATATACCATTAATAAAACAGTTCATACAAAAATAATGTATTCAATTGCTGTATTATTTATCTTGCTTGCTATATGTTAAAGGGCATGATTTTTCTTCAATTAGTAAAATGCTATTTTACTGCTTGCTTAATTCCACTCTAGCAGAAATTATTTTCTTTGCAAACTACTTACATTTTTACCTAATGGTTGAAGTGTGGACAATTGGAATAATAGGACACTGACCATCATCACGAGTGACCTGGTAATTCATATGGGACTGGAACAACCTCCCCTTGCACATCAGAGCCATCTTATCAGGCCTTGAATTTTGCAAGATAATAAAGACATGGCTCTTTAACTAGAGCTAAGACTAGGACAGCTCAGTTCTCTCCTTTCTAGCAAGCACCTGGATGCCCTCCTGGGTGAGACGAGGCCCTACAAACAGTCATAATATAACACAAAAATAACACTCTGCTTGAGCACTTTTGCCATTGTCTCAAAATCATCTAGGCTGCAAGAACATACATACAGGGACCAAGGCCAAACGTGTGCTTGTCCTGACACATAGGACTCACCTGGTCACCCTACTTACAGTGCTGACACCTCCGATGATTTGCCACCTCACATTCATTACATAGTGCAACTCCAATGTTCACTCAAGGTCAAAACATACTGGAATGCCCAGGTGAGCTATGGCCCACACTCACAGCCAAATCAGCACATCACCCATATCCTGTCACACCTCCACCTCCTTTCCGATCAGCTCACTAGAATAGAGGCCCACAACTGCAGGGAAGTTTGGCTTGGTACTGGCTTGCACTCTTGGAGGAAGATTTTTGAAATGAGTTCAGTGCAATCTAGTCTTTCAAACATTGATCAGCGCATACCATGAATAAACAACCAGCCTAATCAACACATCCCAGAAACTCTTCTCTCAACTCATACTGGATGAATTGCTCGATTGGGCCAAGGACAACTCTGTTTTTTGTCAGAGCTCCAGGTGGGGTTCAGGAATAGGGTCAGTAGAGCGGATCAAACCTTCAGTTTCTGCACCCTATATTGGAAAACAGTCTCGCTGGACTAGAGCCACCTGTATGTGGTCTTCATGACCTGAGAACAGCTTTTGATTCCATTCTTAGGGCTAAGCTGTGGGAAGTTCTGGAAAAGATGGCTGTTCCCTGTAATATTTTGTCTGTCCTTATTGGGTTGCATGCATCCAATGCTGCTACAGTGAGGTGGGCAACTGTGGTGAGTTCACAGACCCATTTAGGTTTGAAACTGGTGTCTGGCATGGTAGTGTGTTGGCTCCGAAACTGTTTACTCTTTATATTAATGATTTAGTGCATGAACTTAATTCCCCGGGAAAGGATGCCCCCAAACTTGGTCCTCATAACATTGTGATGCTACTTTTCTCAAACAACATGCTTTTTATTTCTAAAACTCTGCATGGTCTGCAGGCATTACTTGATCGCTTTTTAATTTCCTGCAGCGATCGTGGTATTGGTCTAAATATTATAAAACAAAATTCATGGCTTTTAATCCTTATAAATTTGTTAGAGCACATATCATGGTGCTCTAGAACAAGTGCAGGAGGTTGTGTATTTGGGGGTCAGTTTGATTCACAAATTGAGTTAATCCACACATCAAGAGATGCTCACTAAAACTCCAGCATGAAGCTGGCGCTGTAGCCAAACTGCAGAAATAGGCCTATGTGTACTGCTTAGAACCAGTGGTGGCGATTTACAACAATAAAGCAAAAGGTACAAGCATGTATATAGTAGATCTGTGGGGCCATGCCAAGAGTGATGGACTTGGCAAAACCAAAAATGTGCTTGTAAGGAGCATTTGTAACCTCCCGCAGAGTGTTACTGTCCTCCCCCTACTCCTGGATATAAGGATTGTCTCTATAGATCAACTTAGTATGCTCTCCTCCGGTTATGACTCATACTTTAACATCATTCCAGGTCCCATCCCTCTGCAACTTATTTTAAAATGGAGGTATGGGGTTCTGCCATTAAATAGTCTCTTTATAAAATGGGGCATGCAGTATTGCAGTTCTAACTTGCGTCCCTAATGTAATTCAGCAGAAGAAACTCTGCACCATTTTGCCTTTTTCTGTCCTACCTATGTTAGACCACATAAACTATGGCTGAGGCCAGTATGTAATCTTTTAAGATTTCGTCATTATATTCATGCACTATGCACTTTACGTTCGGACACGAGAGAGGTGATTGTTGTTAGTATGACAAACCTTTTGTATGCTGCTGTAATGTGATGCTGACTGGCATTCTCGGCATTCTCGTGTTGGGAGTGTTGGGCTCGTGCATGTTGTTGTTTGAGCGCTGTTCCACAATCTAGCGCTGAACGTTGTGTGCCAGGATTCTGACATGGTCAGTTGTCAGCGATCCTGGTATGCGATGGAGGCGTCTGGTTGTGGGTGCATTTGTACCATATTAAACTTGAATCTACTTACAAGCTACGAGTCGGATCCGTGATTCCCACACTTCATTTGGCGACGACCGGATGGAGCTACGCGTCCTGCACCCACCAGCCAAGAATTTCACACGGGAGTGGATCGTCCAGGAGTTCACCTCTTCACGCCTTCTACACAACTGGACATCGTCGCAAGCTCTCACATCTGAGTCTCAACTTGTGCAAGCGACGATTTTGCCGGTGTTCCTCACTCCAAATCGGCAACTGCAACGCATCGCACCCTCACGCGCGTCTTCGCGCATGCATAGTATCGCATGACGCACACGCGCAACGGCGCTAGCAGCCATATTGTGGTTGTATACAGGTTACCTTAGCAACCAACCAATACGCAACGCTACGCCGCGGAGAGCAGCTGACTCCTGCAACTAATTTCTTCTTTGACTCGCTTTAAGGTAGGATCCAGCCTGCACGTTTTTACGGTGACAGGCACACCTTGATTATTTCAAAGTTCTGATTATTTTCATGCTTGAGCTGTTGGATTTTGTAAGAAGCTCATTTCAAAACGTTAGTTCACATGAGATTTACTTGTCAATTCACACTGACATCAACAAGTGTATTTATTTCAACATTTAAATAATTTTTGTTGCTACTTCAACACCTTCTCTACGTCTTTATTGTTGTTTTAACCAGCAACTATGGCGTCGTCTCAACAATTTGCACTACCGCCTCCCTTCTTGCAACAGCCTGGGAAACCCAGCATCCCATGGCGCCAATGGGTAAAAGCTTTTGAAAATCACATTGTAGCTATTGATGCTGTCAAGTTTCCTCCGCAGCGCAAAGTAGCAGTTCTTTATGGGTGTCTTGGTCTTGCTGCACAACATGTTTTTGAGAACTTACCTAAATTTCCAACTCCTGCTGGTGAAGCTGGTGATGCTGACCATTGGAACGTGTATAAGGAGGCGTTATCGCGACTTGCTAGTCATTACGATCAAGAGTCGAACGTTATGCTTGAGAGACATAATTTCTTTAGAAGAAAACAAGGTGAAGATGAGTCGGTGGAAGAGTATATTGCACAATTGCGAGTTTTGGCATCTACATGCAAATTTGAAGCTGACCCTGAAATTTACATTCGCGACCAATTTGTTTTCGCTTGCGTTTCAAAGAAAATTCAGCAACGTCTCCTTTGTTGCAGAAAACCTTCTCTCCAAGAGACGATTGACATCGCCAAGAGTATTGAAAGATCCATTGTCACTTCTAAAGTTCTTCAACAAGATCAGCCCGTCACCTCATTCAAGACTTCTACACAAGATGTTGTTAACTCTGTGAATGCCATATCTATGCATAGACCTACTAAGCAGTTTGTAAAGAAAGGAAATACATTCTGTTATAGATGCGGTTCTAAATCGCATTTAAGCAATTATCCTATGTGCCCGGCCATCGGGAAAAGGTGTGTTCTTTGTAAAAAGATTGGCCATTTTCAAGGTTCTTGTAGATCCTCGAAAAGACCCACCACCATAAATAGTGTAGCTTACGCTGAAGCCGTTGATGATTGTTCAAATCAATTTCAAGACATGGTAGTTTCTATTGAATGCAATTCCATTGCTACTCATCACGATGTCAAAGGCCCTTTAGGAACTGCATATTTTGGTAAGGTGGAAATTCCGGTAATGGCAGACTCTGGTTCTCCTATAACCATTCTGTCAGATGTTACATTTCATGATAAATGGAAAGATTCAATCACTCTATGTCAAACTGACGTCAACCCAAAGGCTTTTGGGGAGTTTGAAATAGACATGTTGGGATATTTTATTTACAGACTGGAATGCTTGGGTAGATCCATTTTTACTAAGATTTACGTTGCAGTCAAAGGACGCAATATTATTGGATGGCAAGATTTGGCGAAAATGGGCTTACGTCTTGTTCCAGGTTCCGATAGTCCAATTGTGCTTGGTGATCCTCCTCAGGGCTACAGCCCTGCTGGTTCCATGAACGATGTACATCCTATTTCTGACTGTTTATGTCTTTCAGACCGTAATTCGGACATTAAAAAGTTCTTGGGTAAATTTCCAAAATTATTTTCTGAAAAGTTGGGAACCGTTAAAGGATTTCAACATCAGATTAGGTTAAAATCTGATGCCCAACCTTTTGTTCATAAGGTACGACCCTTGCCACTTAGTGCAAAGGATGAACTTAAAGCTGTTCTTAAAAAACTGTGTGATGATGGCATCATTGCTCCTTGTGACTCCTCTGAGTTGGTTTCTCCCATTGTTATTGTCCGCAAAAAATCCGGCGAGGTCAGATTATGTTCGGACTTGCGCACTTTGAATAATAACATTCTTATTGACTGCCATCCTCTTCCTAAAGTTCATGATCTCCTGGCTAATTTGGGAGGGGCTAAGTTTGTTTCACTCATTGATTTGCGCTCTGCTTATCATCAGGTTCCCTTGACAGCTGATTCTCAAGAGTTAACAACTTTTGTCACAAATTTTGGGGTGTTTAAATATCTTAAATTACCTTTCGGCTTAGCCTCTGCAGCCAGCGTATTTCAAAAAATCATGGACAGTTTGTTTAAAGACATCACACGTGTACAAGCCTATCAGGATGACATTCTAGTTTATTCTAATGACTGGGAGACTCATTTGAACGATTTATCCTTGGTCTTAAACAAATTGGATCAGGCAGGCATGACTATTAGGGCAGAAAAATGTAAATTTGCAACACAACAATTGGAATATTTGGGTCATACACTTTCTCAAGAGGGTATCAAGCCAAAAATGTCTCTTATTAAAGCCATTAGCCATGCTACTTCTCCTAAAGACAAAGATGCACTTAAGTCTTTTTTAGGCTTGGCAGAATATTATGCCCGTTTTGTTAAGGGGTATGCACAAACGGTAGAGCCCCTACGTGCTCTTCTCCGTAAAGGATCAAAGTTTGAGTGGTCTGAAGAAGTCTCTTCTTCTTTTCTGCAAGTTAAGAAACTCATCATGGATGCACCTGCTTTACACCCTTTTCATGATTCCTCGAAATGTTTTATTATGGTTGATGCTAGCCTTACTGGCTTAGGTGCCGTTCTTGGGCAATGGGTCTCAGGTAAGGAGCACACCATAGCTTTCTCCTCTAGGATGTTAAAGCAGTCTGAAACTCATTATAGTACCATAGAACGTGAGGCTCTTGCCTGTGTTTGGGCCATTGAAAAGTTCAAAAATTACATTTGGAGAAGTCAGTTTGATCTGTTCACTGATCACAAGCCTCTGACGCAATTACTATCTGGTAATGGCCTTGGCAAAGCATCAGCAAGATTGGTTAGACTGTTGTCTAAATTGCAAGAGTTTCATTTCGCCATTAAACATATTTCTGGTGGGAACAATTTTAGGGCGGATTGCCTGTCTCGCATGGCTTTTCATGATTCCTCAGAGGTTGAGATTTCAGAGGATACGGAATGTGTCATTGCGACTCTTGATGCTGTGCATTCTTGTCCAAATATTACTGAGGAGTCTTGGCTAGACGCACAGTATAAAGACGACACTCTTAAACTTGTTTCTGAGTACATTGTTAAAGGTTGGCCAGAAAATAGAAAACTTTCTAAAGAGTTGAAAGCTTTCGCCATGGTAGCATCTGAGTTATCTTTAGTCAACAATATAGTCATGAGACATGATTGGTTTGTTCCCCCTGCCAAACTTAGAAATGATATTATCAAATTTGCTCACAGAGGTCATTTAGGTATTTCGAAAACTTCTCAACTCATCAAGTTATACTATTGGTGGCCATCCTTAGAATCACAGGTTAAACATGTTGTTGATTCATGCCCAGAGTGTTTATTATCAGACAAGAAATGGAAAGTTATGACCACGCCACTGCATCCTGTTCCCTATCCTACGAAACCTTGGGATAAAGTTGGCTTGGACTTTTCTGGCCCGTATGACTGTTTGCAACATGATTTAAAGTATATCATTTTGTTAATTGACTACCACTCTAAGTGGATTTACCACATGTTTTGTGATTCACAAGTTCTTTTAATGCTGTAAAGTTTTTGAAAAGAGGGTTTTCTCTTGAAGGTTCACCTTCTATTTTAGTTTCTGATAATGGCACTCATTTTATTTCAGAGACATTCAGTTCTTTTCTTGCTGATTGCGACATTACACATTTTAAGGTTGCTCTTTATTCGCCAACGTCAAATGGTTTGCTTGAAAGAGCGAATAGATTAGTTAAAGATGCTATTCAGACAGCTTTATCCTCACAACAAAATGTGCAAGACTTTCTTGAGGCAAAATTATGGGCTTATAACATATCTCCTCATTGTACCACTGGTGTGTCTCCATTTTCACTGTTAAGAGGTAGAACTGCTCATACTAGTTTATTTCCAAAATGGTTGGTTAACAAACAGGACAAAGATTTGCCTTGCAATCATGAGGTAGCTTCTGGAGTTGCTGAGAAACAGGATCTCATGAAGAGTACTCATGATAAAGGTAAAGTGTTCAAGTCTTCACACTTGGAAGTTGGTAGCTGGGTCCTTATTAAGAACCCCAAAAGAGTGCCTAAGGGTACTTCAAGGTTTTCTCCTCCAGTGCAGGTCACGGGGGTCAGTAAGTCATCAGCTTTGCTTGGCCATAAAGGGTGGTGGAGTAAGAGATCGCTGGTTCATCTCTCTAATTCTCAGGCTGATCATTTACTTAAGCTTTCCAGTCAAGAATGAGAAGATTCTGATTGGGTTCATTTATTAAATGACTTACCTTCTAGTGTTGGGAAATCTTCTACTCTGTCTCCCATTACACATTCTAGCTTTGAACCTTGTGCAGGTACCCGCACAGTCGTTTCCATCTCGAATGCTTCTACTACTTCATCAGAATTGGGAGTTTGTTGTAGAAGATTGCCCACGAAATTAAGTGACTATGTTTTGTCATGATGTCATGATTATTTGTTGTTATGAACTTTTGTTTTATTCGGTTCATGCTTGTATGCTATAATGAATTTTGTACTTTTGGTTGAGTTTTTCTTTTTGTTTAGTTCCTGGTGGGAAGGGAGAAGTTATAATGTGATGCTGACTGGCATTCTCGGCATTCTCGTGTTGGGCTCGTGCATGTTGTTGTTTGAGCGCTGTTCCACAATCTAGTGCTGAACGTTGTGTGCCAGGATTCTGACATGGTCAGTTGTCAGCGATCCTGGTATGCGACGGAGGCGTCTGGTTGTGGGTGCATTTGTACCATATTAAACTTGAATCTACTTACAAGCCACGAGTCGGATCCGTGATTCCCACACTTCAGCTGCCTGGATTATCCGCATACACAGCATCAAAGTGTTGAAGCAATGTTTTAAAAGTGCACTTTTTAATAAAAAGTATCTTGTAGATGCTGCTCCAGCTCCTCTGAATTCAACTCACTTTAGTTTCATTTTTTCTCTCCTATCTTATTGTGAGATTGCCGTTTATACGAGATTCGTTTTATTGTCTTTTATTTATCTGTTTTTATCTGGTTACTTGCTGCACCATGTTTTATGGATCTTTGTATCCAAAATACATTTTTATATGACAACAGCAATTTTGGCAGCTTTGACACCAACTCACAGAAATAAAACAAATTGTAACAGGACCAGAATCATGTTCCTGGAAGAAATATTACTGTTGCACTTGGACATGTTAAATTACTGGGTCAAAGAACATCGGGTGTCACAATGAGATCCTGCAGCTGCTTTCACTCCCTAACTTCCAGTAATACCTGCAGGATCCTGTCAAGTCCATGGAACTTTGGCCACCCAAGCTTAGCATAGGCAGCCCCTTGTCAGTCCTCGCCATATTCCAGGTGTTATAAAAGGTTGTAATCCTTATTCCAGTCCAGTCTATGTAGCCATGTATGTGGACAATTCCCACAGTACCTTGAAACCAACTACCACTTTAAAAACCTGAATTGATCACTCCTGCGCTAGCGCTCTAGGTGATAGCACCTTTGCTGTTCTGTTGAATGTGCTTTTTTAAAAAAGAGAAAATCGTTTTTACATGCAAACTGCTGTTGCTAATGTGAATCGAATTGTGCACTGACTCCCCGGTCCACCGCAGCTACTCAGGCTGATTGTTGTGGAGGGAGAACAGAGCGCTCCTACTTCCTGGTAGTGCCATTTCTTGGCAACCATTTTAGTGGGTTGATGCTCCAGTGTTCCCTGAGCCCTGACTACTTAGGCTCCCAGCGCTGACACGCTCGAGTAAAACCTGAATTGATCACTCCTGCGCTAGCGCTCTAGGTGATAGCACCTTTGCTGTTCTGTTGAATGTGTTTTTTTTAAAAGAGAAAATCGTTTTTACATGGAAACTGCTGTTGCTAATGTGAATCGAATTGTGCACTGACTCCCCGGTCCACCGCAGCTTCTCGGGCTGATTGTTGTGGAGGGAGAACAGAGCGCTCCTACTTCCTGGTAGTGCCATTTCTTGGCGGCCATTTTAGTGGGTTGACGCTCCAGTGTTCCCTGAGCCCTGACTACTTAGGCTCCCAGCGCTGACACGCTCGAGTAAAACCTGAATTGATCACTCCTGCGCTAGCGCTCTAGGTGATAGCACCTTTGCTGTTCTGTTGAATGTGTTTTTTTAAAAAAGAGCAAATCGTTTTTACATGCAAACTGCTGTTGCTAATGTGAATCGAATTGTGCACTGACTCCCCGGTCCACCGCAGCTACTCGGGCTGATTGTTGTGGAGGGAGAACAGAGCGCTCCTACTTCCTGGTAGTGCCATTTCTTGGCGGCCATTTTAGTGGGTTGACGCTCCAGTGTTCCCTGAGCCCTGACTACTTAGGCTCCCAGCGCTGACACGCTCGAGTAAAACCTGAATTGATCACTCCTGTGCTAGCGCTCTAGGTGATAGCACCTTTGCTGTTCTGTTGAATGTGTTTTTTTAAAAAAGAGAAAATCGTTTTTACATGCAACCTGCTGTTGCTAATGTGAATCGAATTGTGCACTGACTCCCCGGTCCACCGCAGCTACTCGGGCTGATTGTTGTGGAGGGAGAACAGAGCGCTCCTACTTCCTGGTAGTGCCATTTCTTGGCGGCCATTTTAGTGGGTTGACGCTCCAGTGCTCCCTGAGCCCTGACTACTTAGGCTCCCAGCGCTGACACGCTCGAGTAAAACCTGAATTGATCACTCCTGCGCTAGCGCTCTAGGTGATAGCACCTTTGCTGTTCTGTTGAATGTGTTTTTTTAAAAAGAGAAAATCGTTTTTACATGGCAAACTGCTGTTGCTAATGTGAATCGAATTGTGCACTGACTCCCCGGTCCACCGCAGCTACTCGGGCTGATTGTTGTGGAGGGAGAACAGAGCGCTCCTACTTCCTGGTAGTGCCATTTCTTGGCGGCCATTTTAGTGGGTTGACGCTCCAGTGTTCCCTGAGCCCTGACTACTTAGGCTCCCAGCGCTGACACGCTCGAGTAAAACCTGAATTGATCACTCCTGCGCTAGCGCTCTAGGTGATAGCACCTTTGCTGTTCTGTTGAATGTGTTTTTTTAAAAAGAGAAAATCGTTTTTACATGCAAACTGCTGTTGCTAATGTGAATCGAATTGTGCACTGACTCCCCGGTCCACCGCAGCTACTCGGGCTGATTGTTGTGGAGGGAGAACAGAGCGCTCCTACTTCCTGGTAGTGCCATTTCTTGGCGGCCATTTTAGAGGGTTGACGCTCCAGTGCTCCCTGAGCCCAATTTATATTAACTTCCTTCGCCCCGCGCAGCGGCACGCGCAGCGGTAGCGCCTTAGACGCGCCGAAGAGGCGCCAAAGAGAAGCCAGTCGGCGCCAGTCCGCGTCCAGACGCTTCCAGTTACCGGACCCAGCTGTCATCATGGTAGGAATTCTCCTCACATACAGCACTTCCTCACTATATGCATTGCGTCCTACTGTCAACCCACTATGTTTGCATTCAGTCCTTCCCTTACACCCGACGGCCCACTGCAAAACTTGTGATTGGGGCATAACTACTTCAAATGCTGTGAAAAACCCCTCCAAGCAGAAATGGAGGATGTTCCTTCTGAACTGCCGATCCCTGCCCAAACACTACACTGAACTGGCCATGCTGATAGAGGAGCTCAATCCGGACGCCCTCTTTCTAACAGAGACATGGCTTCAGCTAGAAACCGATCCTGCAATAGCATTGGCCACCCCTCAAGGCTATACTATTAAACATTTGGATCGCAAGACTGGCAGAGGCGGAGGGCTGGCTATTATCTATAGGGACAACTTTAGATGCCGCATCACTCCCTCCCCTATGCCAGCCTGTGAGAACCTACATTTCGCTCTTGAGTTCTCCCCATCCACCACTTTCTCCGGTATCCTAGTCTATCGACCACCTGGCACCCTCAACAACTTTATCACTAACATGACGGATTTAGCTGCCAACCTAATGCTCACCTCGGCAAATTTCACCTTGCTGGGCGATCTTAATTTACACCTAGATGATCCGCTTGATTCAACAGCCAACAGTCTTCGAACCAACCTTCAGTCCATTGACCTGTTCCAGAAAGGCTTTCAATCAACACTTGTCAAGGGACATCTCCTAGATCACATCTACAGCAATCTAGATAGCTTAACCGTCGAGGCTCCAGTACCACTACCCTGGACCGATCATTTTTTAGTACCCTTTACATGGTCCACATGCTCCCCCCCCATTTCACAAAATCACAGTAAGCATCGGGGAAGAAAATGGGCCTCCCTCCCACTTTCTAAGTGGAAACTGGCACTTACAGAACACCTACCCCCTAATGTGACCAATCCCAATACAGCCACTGTCAATTTTGATAACTGGATCTCCAGCTCCCTTGACCTAGTCCTACCAGAGGAATCTTTGCACTTAATAAACAGAGCCAAAGTTGCCCCCTGGTACTCCCCGGCTCTCAGGACTATGAAGCAATCTTGCCGCAAACTAGAGAGAGCCTGGAGACAAGATTACTCACAATCAAAGCAAGTTGAGTATAGAGCCGCAATAAAGCTCTATAAAAACCAAATAAAATCTGCACAAGCCCATTTCTATGAAGCCAAAATCAATCTAGCTGCAAACTCCCCCAAAGAAATTTTTAAAATAGCCAAATCTTTAATTTCTCCCCCCCCCGAGCGTCTGTCACCTGACGGCGCGCAAACCCGTTGTAATAATTTAGCCACTTTCTTCTCCCAGAAGATCCAGGCCATCTATTCTTCATTTTCCACTGGCAGTGGTGACATGGACCACACCACCACCATAGATTCCGACTTCTTAGTCCCCAGCTTACTGGATGAATTCCCCCTCCTAGATTCCGACACTTTAGATAGAATGCTTCTTAAAGTCACCTCGGGATCCCCCAATGACCCAGCACCCCCGCAAACTCTCAATAAGGTGATGGATATCATCCGCCCTGTCATCCTGGATGTCCTTAATGCTTCCATCTCCTCTAACTCCGTCCCAGCACCATGGAAATGTGCGATGGTTAGGGCCCTTTTGAAAAAGCCCACCTTGGACCAGAACAACTTGGCCAATTTCCGCCCCATTTCCCTACTTCCCTGGATGAGCAAACTGCTCGAAAGGCACATCAATAATATCTTAGTGGACTACTTAGAATCAAATAGTTTGCTATGCGCCTCTCAGACGGGTTTCTGCCCGCAGCATGGAACTGAAACTGCTCTCCTAGCAGTGACGGAAGAAACTAGATTGGTGCTGGACCGGGGAGGAAAAGCAGCCATCATACTACTCGACCTCAGTGCCGCGTTCGACACTGTCAACCATGCCACACTATTACATCGTCTGAAAGGCATGGGCGTGTCGGGCGCGGCCCTGGAATGGCTGACCTCCTTCCTGGACGAGCGCTTCTTCCAGGTGTTTGAGGGCAAAGCAGTCTCCCCTAAGCAACCACTTAGATGTGGGGTTCCCCAGGGCTCCTCCCTGAGCCCCACACTTTTTAATGTCTCTATGCGACCTCTAGCGGAGATAGTCCAGCCCTTTGGCGTGCGTATTGTCACCTACGCGGACGACACCCAGTTGGTGGTCTCTTTGGACCACACTGAGGAGTCGTCCAACACCCTGGGCCTCTGTCTAGAGGCCGTTGCTAAGTGGATGCAATCTTCCTGTCTCAAACTTAACGGGGAGAAGACAGAGATTATGCTATTGGGCAACCCTCCTCCGACCATTTTGACATCAATCTGGCCCACCTGCCTTGGTGCTCCTCCCCCTCCCAAACCGCAGATAAAGAGTCTGGGAATCTGGATCGATAAAGCGCTGGACTTCTCGGTCCAGGCTACCAAAACTGCCTCCACGTGTGTCGGCCTAATGAAAATGCTCCGCAAAGTCCTCCCTCTGCTTCCTTTCCAGGCGAGGAGAATCATGGTTCAGGCCCTGATACTCTCCTGCCTGGACTATGGAAACGCACTATACCTAGGTGCCCCGGCTTCAGTGACCAACAGGCTCCAAGTCACGCAAAACTGCGCCGCCCGATTATTATTCAACATCCCCCGCTGGCAGTCAGCTAAGAAAGCTCTAAAAGAATTGCACTGGCTCCCGATGGCTGCTAGAGCACAGTTTAAGGCTATGTGCATTGTGCACAAATCTTTCCATCGAACAGGCCCTGCCATCCTGTCCCCCTTAGTCGTGCCCTACGCTCCATCCAGAGCCCTTCGCTCCGGATCATTGCACCTAGTTACCACTTCTAAAATCAACAAAGTACATTGGGGCGGCCGTTCCTTCTCCCATACTGCTGCGAGACTTTGGAACTCCCTCCCCTTAGCCCTCAGAGAAAATAATAACCGGCTGGCTTTTAGGAAAGCTTTGAAAACCCACCTGTTCGCAAAAACGTGCTAGTCTCACCCTGCGGCCCGCCACAGTGATCAATTAAAGCGCTGCGAGGCCTCCGGGTAGTCTATGCGCTATATAAATATAATTTTTCATTTCATTTAATTTCACTTCATCGCATGTCACATAACAATTTGACACGCACCCTTCATACACATGCCTTGCATCTAGCGTATCTGAACAGATCGTAAAATTTACTACTGTATACTTATGCTTCCACACTGTATGTATCCTAAGCACTTACTTACACTGGAAACATCCTTGACGGATGTGTCCTACTGTGCATAATATATTGGCATAACCCTCATCAATTACAAACAATAGGCTGTGTGGTAAACAATATAGATTCATTGACAATTATAACAAGGGTCACAAGGCAAAAAGTTTATCAAAAAGTGTCTTTGAAGAGGGAGAAGGGGAGTTTAAAATATAGTCCAAAGTAGTCATCTACAACAGAAAGTCCAAGACCAAAACTAATGTAGTAAAAGATGTAACCAAAATCAGTCTGCAAAGAAAAGTAAATGACAAAAATCAAAGTTCAAATCAAAGTCCAAACGAAAAAGTACTCATAAGTAAATATATAGTAACTGATCATTAAGTATTCCCCAAGACAGAGATGACTCTGCCTGGTTTGAGAAAACTGGGTCTTATCATGAGCCAGAACCTACAGTCAAAGAAACCACATCCTTTGGCTCAAGCATGTTGGCTGGCTAAGCAGGGCAAGCACATCTGGAGGGAGCCCAGACACGAGGGTCGGGAAAGGGGTCATTGAATGGAATTGGCTGACATCACAAAATGTTGGAATGTATGCCGTTTAAGAGAAGGCATGGAGACAGTCAAGGATCGAATGAGCACTCTATGTCACTCTGTGCTAGAATGGCTTTGACTTCTGTAGGTTAGATATTCTTCTCTATATCCTGGGTAAGCTGCAGGGAGGCCCCTGACAGTTCCTGATACATCGCCACTATTAGCATCCAGATTTTTACAAGCGCTTCTAGGATTGGAATGGATTGGTCTGGTGTAGCAGGGAGACATGGATGCTCAGGGACATCAAGGGAAATGCATACCCTCAGTCGATAACCTTATGTTCTGTGGGCACTGCTTGGAGGGAGGAGTGACAGGAGAGGTTTCAACAGGATGAGGTTTTTCTGGAGCCTAATCCCTTGACTCCAAGGGTTCGTCTTGGCCAAGATAACTACCAACCCCACTGTCTGCCTGGACATTGGTAGTTTTAAAGTTCAATAACTCTGTTTTACGCCCATCACCCAGAGCCATAGAGAGGATGATCTAGTTTCCCTCTAGGGGACACAGCTAATCCCTGAACTCCTCCTTCTTCTTATTGATATTATGGTATGTTCACAATCTGTGACTGAGATTCTTCACTGCTCCTCAGGTGTCTGTTGGCCTTCCTTTGCATGGCCGTTGGCCATTGTAGGATAATAGAGATTAAATTAGCAGTTTAGATACGAGGGACAAAAAATGATGTAACAAAAGCAGTTAAAACATGAGGCCATATATACACAATATTACACTCGACCAAGTGCATTAAAGTGTGAAACACATTCCCTTATGTCATAGGTGTAATATCATGTCAATAAGATACATTGTTTTTTTTAAATATCTGTTAACAATGACAATATGTGTACATAACACAGAAGGCACATGCATGATGCTATATGGTAAAAATTGCACATATTAAAAATTGTCATGCAATGTTAGGTTATGTTCAGATGATTTGCACAGTGAAATAATCACCCGAGCTGATATCCAGGTGCTTGGGCAGGTGTATAGGTGTGCAGTCCCCAAGATGCTTATATAAAGAGCCAGCCAGGTCTTCAGCTTCTTGCAGAACTCAAAACGTGTGAAATCTTGATCTCTGGGCCAAGGCCAGCATTCTCCACAGCAGCTCCGCCTTACTGCCAACCGCACTAGCACTGAGCCCTTTACCCGAGCAGGGTTCGAGCCAGCAGCCCGTCCCTGCGCCTCAGGTTCGCTTTGGGTATCATCCGGTATTTCCCCAGTGTTTCCACTCATTGCTTTATTCCTCACTGTTATTTCTCGCCACTTCCTTTTGCTGACTGCATTTCTGTTTGTTTTTTCCTCGCTGTACTGTTGTAGCTTGTTTTTTCCCTCGCTGTACTGTTCCCGTCACTGCTGCCCCTGCGGCCCAGACCCCCGACTCAGCCCGCTGTCGCCTCCCTGCCTCTGCTCCCACCCCCTTCCCCTACATATGGCGACCTCTGCGCAGTCGCACCGCTGGCGCGACTAAGGCAAGCCCATCTGCTCCCGTCTGAGACCCTTCCGCGACCTGTGCCAGGAACACTGGTTCTCCAAGACCCCACCTCTACGACTCAGCCACCCTCCACGCACTCTATCCTAAAAGACACGCCGACTGCGCAAGATCCTCGCCGACCACCACCCATGGGCAGTTCTCATGCAGACCCTGCCGCAGGTCCTTCACCATCGACAAAGCTCGTGTAACCACCAAAGGGCCGCCAGAAGCAAGCACCACCGAAACCCTGACTTGCATCCTTCTCAATGTGCGCTCCCTGCACCGACACACTATCGAAATCTGGGACCTGATTGATACCCTCTCGACTGATGTCGCCTTCTTCACATAACCTGGACCAATGCCACCTCCGACCTGACATCGCCACGGCCATCCCCGATGGCTAGAAGATCCAGAGAAAGGACCGCCTGCACCACCCAGGATGAGGACTCGCCATCACACACAAGACCCCCTTCCGACTCTCCACATCCAGCACGAGTGACCACCACTCCAACACAGAACACCTCCACTTCCAGATCCAGATCCAGACCAGCCCCAGTACCACGCTGCATGGCATCCTCATCTACAGACTGCCAGGACCTCGCACCCAGCCCGCAACTACCATCGCCGAGCTCGCCGCACCCCACGCCATCACCTCCATGGACTACATTCGACTCAGGGACATAAAATTCTACCTCGACAACAGCAATGTCCCCGACTCCAACCCTCTCTTCGACAACCTCGCCAATCTAGGATTGAAGCAGCTCGTCAACTTGCCCACCCACAGAGCGGGTCACACCCTCGACCCCATCTTCACGGGAGGAACAAATATCCACTTCAGCCACACCCCCCAGCCCATCTGGATGGACCACCACTGCATCCACTTCACCTTCAACACCGCCACCGCACCCAAGCCTGCTCCAAGTCCGCCATGATGAAACTGGAGCAAGGTCACAGAGGAACACTTCAACACCACCCTCCAGCAAAACCCCCCCAGGGCCACGACCGATACCAACTCCGCAGCCAGGGAATTTCACCGCTGGGTCTCCTGCTGCGCCAACAAGCTGGCACACCTCCGCCACCCCGCCAAACAACGCCCTCTGAAAGCTGCCTGGGTCACCACAGAACTTCAAGAAGCCAGACGCTCCTGCAGACGCCTAGAGAGAATCTGGCGAAACCAGAAAGCCACGGAAGCACGAAACGACCACAAGAGAGCCCTGAAGGAATACCACCAGCGCATAAGAGACACCAAACTGACCTTCATAAGAGACAAAGTCCAGACCAACGCGACCAACGTCAAGGAACTGTTCAACGTCATACAGCAGTTCGCAAAACCCACTGGCGAAGCCACGGATGTCACACCTTCCCAGGAACTCTGCGACAGGCTCAGCTCCTACTTCCATCTGAAGATCAAGGTCCTCTACGACAACTTTAGCGAACCAGCACCGGACACCACCCCCCTACCCACCGCCGCTGATAAGCCAACCTTCACGTCATGGGATCCCGCGACCGTCAAACTCATCACCATGACCATGAAGAAAACTCACTCCGGAGCCCCAAAAGATCCCTGCCCACTGCACATCTTCCACCGGACCGCTGTTGCCATCGCACCCGAACTTGGACGGATGATCAATGCCTCCCTCAGAGCCAGCATCTACCCAGATGACTGGAAACGGGCGGAGGTAAAACCCCTCCTCAAGAAACCAACGGCTGACCCAACTGACCTGAAAAACTACTGGCTCATCTCTCTCCTCCCCTTCGTGGCCAAAGTCACCGAGAAACTTGTGAACACCCAGCTGACTGCCTTCATCAAAGAAAACTGCATCCTAGACACCTCCCAGTCAGATTTTCGCAGCAACCACAGCACTGAGACCGCCCTCCTCGCCGCCACTGATGACATCCGCATGCTACTAGACCAGGGACACACTGCGGCCCTCATCCTTCTAGACCTCTCGGCAGCCTTCGACACCGTCTCACATCGCACGCTCACAGCCAGACTCCACGATGCGGGGACACAAGGAGCCGCCCTCGACTGGATCCAATCCTTCCTCTCCAGCAGAACCCAGAGGATTCAACTCCCTCCCTTCCTCTCCGAACCCACGGAAATCAACTGTGGATTACCCCAGGGATCGTCACTCAGCCCCACGCTCTTCAACATCTACATGGCCCCCCTCGCCGCCATCGTCAAACAGCATACATCGTATCCTATGCCAACGACACCCAGCTCATCCTCTCACTCACAAAGAATTCTGAAGACACCAGACTCTGCTTCCAGGAGGGAATGAAGAACGCAGCAGCCTGGATGAAAGACAACTGCTTGAAGCTCAACTCAGAGAAGACCGAGGTCCTCATCCTCGGACCCTACACCTCTGCCTGGGACAACACCTGGTGGCCCTCCGCCCTCGGGAACCCACCCACCCCTACAGACCACGCGCGAAACCTCATCATCATCCTAGACTCCTCCCTCTGCATGGACCGCCAGACCAACGCTGTTGCTTCCACTAGTTTCAACTGCCTTCGCATCCTCGGTAAGACCTTCAAATGGATCCCCCCGACTGCAGAATAACTGTCGTCCATGCACTCATAACCAGCAGACTGGACTACGGCAATACCCTCTACTCCAGAATTAACAGAACTCTTCAACACAAACTCCAAACCATCCTGAACACCACAGCCTGACTCGTCCTCGGGATACCACGTCATGAACACATGATCCAACACCTACGAGGCCACCACTGGCTGCCCGTCGAGAAGAGGGTCACCTTCAAACTTCTCACCCACGCCTACAAATCCCTCCACAACATCGGACCCAAATACCTCAACGAGAGAGTATCCTTCCACGTACCCAAGAGGAACCTCCGCTCTGCCGACCTCGCCCTGGCAGAGGTCCCCCGCATCCGCAGAAACAGAACCGGTGGGAGAGCATTCTCCTACATCGCAGCCAAGACCTCGAAAGAGCTCCCTGTGAACATCAGACGCTCCACGACCCTTCACACGTTCAGGAAGGACCTCAAGACCTGGCTCTTCGACTGACCCGGAGCCGCCCCCGCCCCCCAGCGGCTTGAGACCCTTATGGGTGAGTAGCGCTCTTTACAAACCCCTGATTGATTGATTGATTGAATGTGAAGAGGATGCTCTGGTGTATCGAGGAAGGTTGTTTTAAAACTTGGGTTTAATGAAGGAGAATAAGCAACCTCCTGTTTTGCTTTTGCGCATGCGGAAAGTCTGTGCAAGTGAGAGTGGGGCAGAGCATAGATGTTCGGTGGGTTGTTGAAAGTGTATGCAGCTGTTCAGGTAGTCTGTTCCTGTGTTGTTTAGGGATTTGTATGTGTGCGTGAGAGGTTCGAATTGGCTTCACTTATGAATGGGGAGCCAGTGAAGCTTACTGAGGTGTGCTGTGACATGGGCACGGCATGGAAGGTTGAGTATGAGTCTTACATCTGTGTTCTAGATGGTGTAGATTCTGTGTGGGAGTTGTTTGGTGATTCTGGTGTAGAAAGTGTTGCCACAGTCCAACCTGTTGGTGATGAGTGCTTATGCGTTGGTCTGTCTGGTGGCCTGAAGCAGATATTGCAAGATCTTTCGCAGCATGGATGGGATGTGGAAGCAAGAGGTGCACACTGCTTTGACTTGAGCCCTCATGCTGAGCTTGTCATCTAGGATGATCCCTTGATTCTTGAATGGTCTCTGGGTCCTAGCTCCAATGACCACCAGGTGGAGTCCCATAGGGAGGTCTTGATGCCAAAGACCAGTACTTTTGTTTTGTTCGAGTTGAGCTTTAGGCATTTGGTTTACATGCTGTTTGCTACTATGGTCCTGCAGTTGTTGGAGTTGGCTCTTGTGGTGGTTGTCTTGCTCATCAGGGATAGGGTGAGTTGGATGGAATCTGCATACGAGATGATGATGATATCTTGTGCTCAGATGATGTCGGCAAGCGGTGTCATGTATATGTTCAAAAGGTTGGGGCTGAGGAACGATCGCTGTGGGACTCCGAATATCAGTTATTTGGTCTCTGATGTGAAGGGTGACAGCTTGACCCTTTGAGTTCTTTCCATGAAGAAGAACAGATCCATTTGAGAGCAGATCCTTGTATGCCAATCTCTTGGAGTCTTCTGATTAAGGTGTTGTGGGAGACAGTGTCAAAGGCTTCAAAGAGAACAAACAGGATGAGGGCTGGTGTTTCTCCTCAGCCCAGAATGGTTCATATGTCATCAGTGGCCGTGATGAGTTTTCTGGGGTTGGTTTGGAGTCAGAAGTTGTTGTAGATGTTTGCAATTTTGCTGTGGTAGAAGTTGGATAAGTTGCTGCAAAGTTGTTGTGAGGCAGTGATGTTGACAAATCTTCTTGCAGCTGTTCGTGCTTCCTTTGATACGGTCCACGAGTGCTTTTTTCTCGGTGTCTCTCATTTGCTTGTAATATCGTCTGAGTGAAGCGTTGTAGTAGTTCTGTTGGCGGTATTGTGGCTGGCTTTCAATTTCCTTTCCAGCTGTTTACAGTGTTGTTTGGTGCCTCAGAGGTCCTCTGTATACTAGCTGGCCTGTTTGTTTGATCTATTATGAATGTCATGCTAGCAGAGAGCAGTACTACATACATTTTTTACCCTTGTTCAGTCCTTCCATGATACATATTTCTTCATTCCTAAAAAATATATCCAGTAGTTTAATAATGATGAGATATTTTATATTGTGAACTTATCTTCAGTGTTGTATGATTCTTGGATACAGAGCCAGACAATTATGAGGTTTATGCTGCCTTATGTTGTTTATAAGAACATAGCAGAATATCCAATGAGGTTAAATGAACACAGATTATGTCTATGGAAATGCAGACTTTATAGCACCTAGTCAATATGGAAAAACAACTACTTATGTAACATTTTGTAGCATCAATCTAGCATTAGCTTTGCATTTAATAAGTTGGAAAGGGTAACGCTCAAAACCAGAATTAGCTGTGCATGACATTAGGGATTGTACATAGACCATGGTGAATCAAATGTGCTCCTAACTGTGCTGCTGTTGCTGGTCCAGCATCAAAACATATAGGCCCAGTCAGCTAATTGCCAGGACCCGCTGCTGCCAGAATAAGCTCTTGCTCTTCAGCCAATGTGCACCTCCCAAGTATATCCAGCGTCCTCATCCTGGCCCAATACTGGGGGTCCTCAGAGAACTTGGAAGCATCTTGGCCACTCCTCTTGGCTACCTCCCAAAACAGGGAATTTACTGGTGAAGGCATTCCAGATTGCAGGTTGGACTTGTTGCTTAGGTATTAGTTAGGACCCTTTTACACCTGTGTTTATCTTTTAAGGGCTCCCCCACCCACACTATTTCAGCTTACTCCTGGGTGAAATTGGGGATCTATCTGTCTTTCTCTCAACATTTTAGGGAAAAGATTGGGACACAGAAGAGCATTTTATTGAAAGCTGCGCAATTTTACAGATTATAGGATCTAGAAAACAGCTTCAAATCGGTGATGAAAAGGAGGGAAAGTTAAACATCACTTATTCATGAATCAACAGACCAGTTTCAGTTTCATTTGCACTTCCAAGCCATTTAAATTTGTGAAAACGTAGAAGGAAAATGACTTTGAAATAATACATCATTTAACATGTGAATGTATGCTTATGTCCGAATATTCTGTCCAGATGGTGGAGAAATGTGTTTCAAATAAATTAGTGCATACATTTCGGTGGTCAGCTTTTACATGAATGGTTTTTGAAAATATGTGGGCTGTTATATTGGCATGTCCATAATATGCATCAGTGTCCGATACATAACAACATATCAGGATGTATATGTGGATTGAGTTATGTTCCATATTTCAGTACTGGAACAATACAGTCTATACAGTATGGTTCAAAAACATGACATGGGATAAGAGAAGTGTGAAACTGGCAGTTTTTTTTTACAAATGTGCAGATCTTGACCATTGTGCCCAGCTATGATGTTGGGAGCTGGTTTGGGTCAAAGTGCAAGGTCAAGGAGCAAAAGCAATCTTACACATGTCTGGGGCTTATGGTAATGTCCTCTTGTCTGATCAAGACGTCCTAAGCACAATTTCTGAATAATACCACATGTGCTATGGCCTCACAGTTCTGCACGTGTGGTCTATTATACACTTCAGTCGAGGCACAGTGGTGGAACTTCAGAAGGTAGTCAGATGATTATCATAATGGAATGCCACAAGTGAACACGCATGTATCATATGTGTTTCCATTACTCAGCAACAGCCACCATTCTCTATAAACCCTGGCATTCATTTAAACAGCAATAACTGACTTACTGTCATGAGGAGCACTAAGTGTACTCTCATACAGAGGCGTTACAAGGGATCTGTATTGTGAAATTGCAAAACATGTGCCCAATGTGACTTTAATGTCACATGTGCTGTCATGGTTCCAAACACTTACGGGAAATGAACTGAGACATAAAATGGCACCCAACCCATTGACTTTACTGGTATTACTACATCATGGTGATGTGCTACTGCACACATTTGTTAATGTTTCATAATGCCTGGCACAAGTACCTGTATTGGCTTGGTTATGAGATGCCAGCTGTAAAATCTGCTGGCCCTCTGTAATGATTCAGTGTCACCTTGAAACGCCACCAATTAACTTTCATGCTGATGCTGAGATTGCATCTTGGTCATGCACTGCCGCACATATTTGTTGATGTATCTTGATACCTGGTACAATTACCTGTGGTGGCTTGGCTATGAGACTACAGCTGTGATATTACTGGTCCTATGGAATATTTCAGTGATTATTAAGTGCAGGTGGAGGATATTGGGTTAATAGCTGTGCAGAATCTGAGGCTTGCACAAGTAATAAGTCTAGAATTTCCCCTTACAGGGAACCAAGCATCCCACTGTATCACTTGACTCTCAGGGTAGCGAAGCAGAGAAGTCCAATGCCTTCTCAGGTGAGGTGATGTGGACTGGTAATGACCATTTGCTGGCAAGCAATAATACTCTGTGAATGATTTCCCAGTCAGTGCTTTTCTTTATAAAAGGAAAAGTACATTTATTGCACACACACACACGCACGCACGCACGCACACACACACACACTACCAAATACTATGCATTAATCTGTAAATATATACATCAGGCAGATAGAAATACCTTTGGGGATTTTCTAAGATCACATTTGACCTATAATGGGCCATGACTCCCAAAGTCACAGTAACCCCATGTATACCATATAGAACATCTCAAAATAGGGGCGGCACTGCGTAAAATGAAGCAGGCATATTGGATTGTTATGGGATGCAAGAAACTGAGTTGTTGGTAGACTGGGGTGTAAGCCCCGGTCAAGCAACAACCAAATCTTTGCCATGGTAAGTCACAAGTAAACACCAAATGAAGCTGTGCTCACCCTCTTGGTAGCTTGGCACAGAGCAGTCAGGCTGAATTCAGAGGCAATTTGTTAAGTTTTTGTGCAACACTTCAATCAGTAGAACTGTGAAAATACACCGGAAAAGGAGCCCACAACAGAATTAGAAAAATTGAGTAATTCTAATAAATAAAGCAAGACCAAAACAAAAAAAAATCGAAGTACGGAACCAGAGATATTAAATGTTAAAGTTTTCAGTGAAAATAGCACCACAAATCACAAAGTGCCAACTGGAGATATCTGGACACGCCAGACTGGGACACAGTCACAAGTTCAGGATGACCGCAATAGAGCACGGGCCGGCTACTGGGACGCAGGTAGGTCCACTGAACAGAGTACCTTAAATCCTGGTTGCAGAATGTTGTGTAGATTTGCGTTAAATATGCCTTGTGCAGCCAAAGCAAGGCATCGGTTCCAAGAAGCACGAGGCTGTGGGGCGATGTCCTGTTGTGTGGTCGTCGAGAGACCCATTAATGGGGGATACGATGCGAAGTCTGGCATTAGGGCTGTGGCGCGCAGTGGCCGATGCGTCAGTTCCGCGGAGCTGCAAGACTGCGAAGCGGAGTCCAGAGTCAATATTGAAGCTGTTGTCAATGAGCGATGCGAGGACCTGGTCTGTGAATGCACTGCACCTTTGAGGCAATGCGTTGGTTCCAAGGACTGCAGAGGCGATGCAGGTCTTTGTGAGGTATCCAATCCATGTAGCTTTGGCGATGCGTCATTTCTGCTCGGGGATGTGCGCTCAGCAGAGGAGATGTGTTGGATCTGCTCAGGGGTGCATTGCTCAGCAGAGAAGATGTGTTATTTCTCTGGAAAGCACCTTAGGCACTCTTCCAAGGGTCCAGGACTGGGGTCCCACCACTTGGCAGGGCAGACTCACAGATGGCAGGGTCCGGGTGCAAGCTTGTTGGCTGCCTGTTATGTGCTGGGGCTTCAAGTCAGGAGGCCAGCCAAATATCCCTTAGAGTCACTCTGGCTTCTGCGTTCAAGAGATGCAGGTCCAGTCCTTCTCACCCAGGCACGAGGACAGAAGACAGCAGGTCAGCACAGCAGGGCAGCAGTTCCTTCAGAGAAGACGTGAAGCAGAGTGTCAGCCCTTCAGTAGCATAGCAGTTATTCTTCCTGGCAGAGTAACCACAAGTCCATAAGTGTACTGAAGAGGTGGTGTCTGAGGTTCCTTTTTCAGACCTTGGTGCCCTGGTTCTAGAAGGTGGGAGAAGCTTCTAGACAGTTTCTTTCAAGTGCAGGGAATTCCAAACCTCCCAGGCTTTGGACCCAAGTTGTCTGAAGTCACAATGCAGGGTAGTTAGACCCATTGTGTGGAGACAGGACACAGCCTATTCAGGGGTAAGTAAGGCTGCAACGAGCTTCTGTTATCCTGCCACTGATGGACAACCCAATCACACCTAAGCTCCCACTGTGTGCGGCTGTCTAGGAGGAATGCACAAAAAACAAGTGCCAAATACACCCAGTCATGTGACCAGAGACATGCTAAGGCAAGGAAATGTCAACTTTCTAAAAGTGGCATTTTCGGAATTGCAATTTGGAAATCCAACTTCACCATGAATTAGGATTTTAAATTTGGATTCCAGTGACAAAAACACTTAAACTAGTTATATTTTCCCATTTGAAAATTACACTTAATAAATGTAATACAGTAAGGCCAAAGTTATCTATCAGAGAGATAGGCCTTTCAGTAATGAAAAATGGATTTAAGCGTCTTCCACTACCAGGACATGTAAAACGTAATGGTACATGTCCATCCTTTTAAATACATTGCACCCTGCCCACTGAGCTATCCAGGGCCTAAACTAGGGGTGTATTAAAAAGCAAGGCTTGGTCCTGGCAAAAGGTTTATGTTACCAGGTCGGAATGATAGTTTTAACTGCACACACAGGCTGTGCAATGGCAGACCTTAGACATGTTTAGAAGGCTACTTCAGTGGGTGGCTTCATCAGTGCTCCAGGCCCACTAGTAGCATTTTACTTATAGGCCCTGGGCACTTTACTCAGGACTACTTATAAGTAAATTAAATATGTCAATTGGGTATGAACCAGTATTACTATGTTTAGTGGTTTTGAATTGGATTGGATTGGTTTGGATTTGTAGTTGGACTTTAAACCTACATTTTAGTATTAAAAGTGGGAGGTACAGTGGTGGCTGCAAATAGGGAATACTTACAATCAAATCAAAACGGTCTACTGTGGAGTAAAGAAGGGTTTAGGAACGCCTAAGAAGTGGTTAAGGGAGGAACAGAAACCGAACTACAACAAAATAAATCAATTGCTATTCACTCACTGCTCTTCTAAAACTATTGCAGCCAAAAAGGTTCCAACACTTGTGCAAATGTACTGAAGCTCGGATCACAAATACATCCAGCACCACACATGACCAAAAATTAACCTAGTGTATATATTTACTTTTATTTAGTGGTACTTTTATTTACTTTTAAACTAGACATAGGTATGCTAAGCATCCTATTATGAATTATCATAAACTAGTATAGGTAATATGCAACTCTTTTGATCAGATGGAATAGCAATACTGGGAGTTAAAGTGCAATTTTTAGTGAAAAATCACATGCATTTGATAATAAAAAAAATGCACATGCTTTATACATTGCATTATGTGTTTGGTGTTAGGAGAGCTTTTTTATTTTTGAAAAACATTTCTTCTCAATTTAAAACATTGTCATTAAAGTTTTTCTCTGTTGTAAAAACAACCCTAAAAACCTTTGCTCATCAGTACCTTTTCCAACTCTTTCTGTAGTACATGCAATGAACCTTTCAGATGGAAGTCAAACAGTCTGAAAAGTATGTGAAAAACATTTGCGCTTGCTTCTACATGTTCACCAAGTTAGACTTAAGACATTGTTCAAAACATCTGAGTAACGTTTTTCTGACCATACCTCTGTTATAAATTTGGGAACACACAACATTATATTAACTTGTGATTACATCACCGCCATCCCATTGCACGTTATATGTCAAGCAACATATTAAATCTTGTATTGAGAATATAAATGTGTTTTTCTTAAAGGTCTATAAAAATCAAATGAAACAAGGGGACACTTGATAAAACTTGCAGCAATGGAACTAATACAAAAATCATCTTTTTCTACAAGAGAAGCAGCTAAATGTATTTCAGAGATTGATTCTGAAAAAATCTCTTTAAATTTAAAATGTGATTTACGTATAATAAATGAAAAGGTTTACTCAGCTTCAAACTTATATTGTCAGCTTTAAAGCTTGTGAAAGAAACATTAGAAACATAAGAGAGAGCAAGAACAGTACAAAGCAATATAACAGTTTAGTTACTTTACAGGTGCTGAAGTCTTATTGGGTACCATGGAAACTTTTAAATGACTCAATTCTGTTTCAACCTCATGAGATTAATCCTAAATAATAGGCTGTAGTTACATGAGAGTTAATGTAGTCTATTGTTTTTTTTCAGAATTTTCAATTGTCCGCACTATTACCATGTGATATACCATATATCGAATTATTGGTGGGATGATTTGAAGGTTGTTCAGAAAGAAAATAAATCTGGGTGGTATAATACACTGTGAAATGTAAATATGTATTTTGGTGGGAAATTACATATACTCTGCATTGTTTGGTTGATGATCAGACAAGGTTATCAATTGCAGCTGAATGCATGATTAGACCACAGAAAACGTCATTGATTTGTAAGCAAGTTGCATTAAACTCACAATATCAGTCAGTCAAAAACTTTATTTCGGCCACAAGGGCCATAAAAGCAAGAATACAATACAACAATTTATATATCAAAAGCAAAAGCAGATCACATTTTAACCACCAGGACAGAGTAAAATAGTCAAATTAAAATTTTCACATTATTAAGAGTTGGTGGAAAATTTCCTGCGCTGAAACCATACAGCATTAAGAAAACGTGAAACTGCGAACACAATTGGGGGATGGGTGTCGTATTTTAAGACTCGCAGGGCATTAACACAGTCTCTAAAACCAAGGTTCCTACAAATCGATTTTACCCAACGTTTCCTATGGGTAAGGTACGCTGGACAAACAAAGAACATATGAATTTCATCCTCCAGTTTGTAGCCACATGCAGGGCATGAAATACTATTGTTAATGTCCCATCTAGAAGTAAAGGACCTGAGTGGTAGGGTACCCATTCTAAATTGAACATATAATTTCCTGGCTACAGGAGGGAAAATCAGATCCAAAAATAACTCCCTCCCATAGTTCGGTTTAATCTGAAGAAACTGTTCAGTCAGCCTGCCTATATTAGGATCCATGTGCAGGCGTGTTAGATGAAAGTATCTTAGTTCTTCAGCAAGATTGGTTTTAGAAACAGATAGGCAGGAACCTTCTGGGGTATCCCAGAGTTCCTGGCGACCAATCTTGAAACAAGTTTCCCTAACGTGGGTTAACCAAGGAATCTTCATGTGTTTAAGTGTAGGCCAGAGATCCAGAAATTCATCTCTAAAAATTTCCAGGTCTGGATTAGACCATAGTCTCTTCCAATAGTGGACAGGCCGGGCCGCCACCACTTCTTCAATAGGAAGCAGTCCCAGATCTAGTCTAATTGGGACCAGCGGGGTGCTAGGGGGTAAACTTAGTAGTTTCCTGATAAAGGAGTTTTCGACCCTCGTTAGACTATCTATTTTGGAATGGCCCCATAGTTCTGCTCCATAGGTAGAGGCAGGTCGGGCTTGAGTTTTAAAGATTTCTACCACTGGAGCCGCTGGTTTAAAAACCGTGCCACTAAACAATCTAGCCATACCTCCTGTGGTTTGGGTCAACTTGAGTGTAGAATTGACCACCTGGCCTCCCCAGCCAAGATCTTCTTGGAGTGTAATCCCCAAGTAAGTGAACGTTTTCACCCTTTCAAGGGGGATACCATTCAGAACTGGGCTGGGGCGAGTACTTTTAGGAGGGTTGAGAATCATAAATTTCGTTTTGGCTAGGTTGATCTCAAGGCCCCTGTCACCACAGAAGTCAACAAAGCCATCTAAAATTCGCTGGATTCCCATGGGAGTGCGTGACAACAGCAGGGTGTCGTCAGCAAACATTAGGGCAGGAACCTTGCCCGAGGCAAGCCTAGGAACATCAATATCTTTGAGGGCTAAAAGGTGTTTTATGAGTCCATTGATGTATAGGCAAAACAACGTAGGAGCTAACACGCATCCTTGTCGAACTCCTCGGCTAACAGGGAAGCGGTCGGAGAGTTCGCCATACTTCCCACATCTAACCTGGGCGAAATTGGCCTTGTGTAAGTTCTTCAAAACATCCAAGAGATAGGGGGGAATGTTGAGCATTTGCAGAACGGCCCAGAGCTTTTCTCTCGGAACCAGATCAAATGCTGACCTTAGATCAACAAAAATGAGGTAGAGGCTGCCACCCTCTACTCTCACAGTCTTCCAGAATATAACCTGAAGACGAAATATCTGGTTGAGGGTTGAAGTACCCTTCCTAAAGCCGGCCTGCAAAGTGCTTAAAACGTTATTTTCTTCTTCCCAGGCCTGCAATCTATTCAAAATTATGCGCCCGAATAGTTTTTGGGTCGTATCAATTAGACTTATCGGGCGATAATTTGAGGGCTGTAGAGGACAGCCTTTTTTGTGAATAGGCACTATCTCCGCGCCACGCCAGGTTACTGGTGGCTCTGCACCATACAAGATGGAGTTAAAAAGGACACATAAGTAAGGAGCCCACACCATAGGTTCAGACCTAAAGAGATCGCCTGGGATTTTGTCCAGGCCCGGCGCTTTGTTAGGTATGAGCATAGAGATGGCATTTTCAACCTCCTTAATTTTAATTCGTGGGATAACTGCAGCACGACAAGCTGTATTAGGGGAAGAGTCAACTGGGGAAAGTAAATTAAGATCCGCTATAGAGTATAGGCCACCGAAGTGCCCTTCCCACACTGCAGGGGCAATATTAGAACCAGTGATGGCGTCAGAATCTTTCTTTCCATTGCTAACAATGGCCCAGAAAGTCTTAAAATCCTTATTCTGTAAAGATACTCTTAGCTCCTCCCACATATCGTCTTCCCAAGACTTCCTTGCCCTGTTGGTCTGTTGTTTATAAAGGGCACGGAGTGATTTAGTTCTAAGTTTATCCTTTGCTTTTATTGCCACAATCAACTCAGTTTTTAGTTTCCTACATTCACCTGTAAACCAAGATTGCTTGTTGGGCACAGGTGCCTTAGGAACCTCTGAACGAGAAAAAACGTCCAGAATTTTCATTGATAACTGAGTGTGGATAATAACGGGGCTGGATAAACTTTCCGCGGAAGAGCAGTCTAGCACAACGCCGGCCATTTCATTAAGGCAGGGAAGTGCCAATCTATAAGTTTCTGCCAGTTTCTCAGGACGCATGAGGATGCTAGACCATTTGACTCTTCGTTTATTATTATGAAGAGTTAAAGATTGCAAAGGAGGGAACACCCCACTGGCATACGTTGAAAATCCCCAATGGTCTGATTTTAATTTCAGGGTAAGGGCATTGTGGTCACTATCATCACGAACGACCACTCTAAAATCTAGGACCTTATTCCATGATTTTGTATCGATCAGGATATAATCCAAGATCGACAAATGCCCAGCTCTGTTAAAAGTAGTATGTCCAGGCTGGTCGGATTTAAATCGGCCATTACAGGCCCTCAATGATAAAGAGAGGGTAAGAGAAAGAATTTGGAGTACTAATGGGGTCCAAGCTCTGACCGTAGGGATCATAGGATCAGGGATATTTAAATGTGTGTCTTCCGCCACAGGGTCATTTTGAGCTGAGAGACTAAGTGGCTCAAACTGACAGTTAAAGTCGCCGCCTACTATAACAGAATAATCTGGATCTAAAGTCAGAATAAAATCATTCAAAGCTGTAATGACCTTAGATTCGCCTCCTCCTGGGGAGGGTCTAGAATAGACATTTAGGAGAACCAAATGCCTGTTCTCAGGCAGGTCCAGTAGAACACATAAAATGTCATCAGATCCTGTTTGAAGTTGCCTGGCTTTAGCACCCAGGTGAATTGCAACCCAGGTGCTAAGACCTCCAGAAGGTCTCCCCCTGCCACTAGATAAAGCCAGAATGCCAAAAGAGGCAAACCCCTCTCGTTGGTAGTTTTCCGTGGCCCATGTATCTTGTAACAAACAGATATCAAAGGTGTCCATAAAATTACCCCACTCATTGCATATCTGTTTGTTCTTTAGGCCCGCTACATTCCAAGAGATAAGGTTAACATCAGTTTTAGGCTCTCCTATGGTAGGGGCATCTATACTTAGGTTTGGGGAATCAGCTATAGAAGGAGGATTAGTACATAAAGCAAAGACATTATCCCCGGTGTAGGGGACAGTAGGGGAGTTCACGAGAGACACAGTCTGTGGTAAAATTTTAAAGTCCTCATCCGGATTTGAGTATAAAGTCGGGCTTGGTGGCACCATAGATGTAATTTTAGTAACTCCCCTGCCTGGTTCTCCTTGGGTAGATGGTTCAGCGTGGATCGACCCACTGATCGAACATGTATTTAGGACCAGTCAATCAACCTCGCTAAGACATCTAAATCGATTGTAATCCCCCAGATATAAGGAAGAGCCCTGTGGTTCATATCTAGTACTATGCCCACTACAAAATCCATTGCGACCCACACGTGTCCACCCTTGATCATAATCATGCTCCTGGTGTCTTCTGGGAGGGGGATAGAAAAAAGCTAGTGGGAGGGGCTTTATTAAAGATTCAGACCCCACGTGGGGAGAGTTAAGGATGAAAGAAACAGCACCCTTATCCCTCAGGGTTATAATCACACAATCCCCAGTAAGACCTTTCTTAGTATTGCCCACCCAGTGGACCCTACGAACCATCAAAATCTCACCCGAAAATTTGGGGGGAGGGGTCTATGGTTTGTAAGCCAACTCACCACTTTGTTCTTGAGCGATGAGAAGGATTCGGTGGTTCCTTCGGTAAGTTTAGGGACTCCCGTTAGAACTACAACAAGCGGGGCAGCCTCTGGGGGGAGATTTGGAGGAAGATATACTCCAGCAATGGGAGCATTAGTGATAATGGTCTGGTGCAAATCTGGCTCTACCCTTCCTAGAGAGTTTATGTTTGTCACCGTAGAGGAGGGAGGGATAAAGCTACTAATGGGGGGTGTGGAAACCTGGGCTGGCAGTGTCGGGGGTGCGGGAGTATGTATAGGTAATTGTGAAATTGAAGCGCTTGTACTCTGTAATGCAGCGACATTACCCCGCCCCCTTTCAGAAGAAGATGGAACAATGGAGGGGTTGGAGTAAGACTCAATTACCCTTGTCAAATTAGCTATTCTATCCTCCAATTGGTCCAGTTTAGAACAAAGAGGATCAAGCAAAGATTTTAATAAAGCCTTTACATCTTTGTAAGAGGGTTCAATATTTATGCCCATATTAGTATTAGAAGTAGGGGTAGCTAAGGAATGAAGGGAGGCCACCTGATCTGGACAAGTAGTCATAGCAGATACAGATCTGCTTATAGCGACGGGAGACGCGCTAAAGTTTGTAGTGCTCTCAGGAACTGTATCAGTGCGAGGGGGAAGAACTGATGACTTGTGCAACTTATTTCTCTTTATTGGGGGGCCTTTATTCTTCTTAGGAATGGCTCCCTCCCTAGCAGCTCTAGAACGCTTCCTACCAACCAAACTGTTTTTAGTAGTGGGATTGGGATTGGGGCTTTTCACGGGCGATATCCTAGCATTAATCGTTCTGTGAGGACACTCATTATCAATAGGGGAATTAAAAACAGGAGTAGCAGGAATAACAATAGATAGTGTCTGTTTACCGGGCAGAGGAACATTGTCAGGCGTCCTTGCCTGGGCGATATGACCCAATGAGGATCTTTTGGCATTTTCAATGCCTATAGAGAGGCGCTTTTCAAGAACCGTTATCTCATTATTTAATAGAGAATTGGCTCGTATTAAAAAAGCATCTAAAGTCCCTGATACAGATCCACTGCTTAAAAGACATTTACTACGAGTTTCCCTTGCTGCCATTTTAAGCTATGGTCACTGGAGATAGCAGTTACAGCAGTACGAGACAACCAATGGGTAGCCGGAACGCTCAGGCAAATGAAAGAGATATGGCCCGGTCCGGTCTTGCCCGGTCTGTAACGGGCTAGAACGGGCCCTCCCTTGGCCCGGGCTTCGCCCCGGACTACGCCCCGCTAACGCGAGAAAAGGCGAGGGTTAAATGGGCCGGAGTAAGGGGCGGGAAGAGGAGCCAGGTGCGAGTGATCAGCAGGAAAGAAAGCACTCTGGTCCTCGCAGTCCCGCAAATTAAATAAAGTCACAATTAAAAGCCCCGTGTAGTTTAGTGGAAATCCGTGCTGTCCGCGCCAAGGTCCGCTGCGGGAAACAGTTCTGGATGAGCCTGAGTGAAAGCAAGGTCCTGCGCCTGCGAGCGGCTCCCGCGAAGCGGGGGCCGCGAGGCGTGAAATACTGGCCGGAGTGAGGGGCGGGAAGAGGAGCCAGGTGCGAGTGATCAGCAGGAAAGAAAGCACTCTGGTCCTCGCAGTCCCGCAAATTAAATAAAGTCACAATTAAAAGCCCCGTGTAGTTTAGTGGAAATCCGTGCTGTCCGCGCCAAGGTCCGCTGCGGGAAACAGTTCTGGATGAGCCTGAGTGAAAGCAAGGTCCTGCGCCTGCGAGCGGCTCCCGCGAAGCGGGGGCCGCGAGGCGTGAAATACTGGCCGGAGTGAGGGGCGGGAAGAGGAGCCAGGTGCGAGTGATCAGCAGGAAAGAAAGCACTCTGGTCCTCGCAGTCCCGCAAATTAAATAAAGTCACAATTAAAAGCCCCGTGTAGTTTAGTGGAAATCCGTGCTGTCCGCGCCAAGGTCCGCTGCGGGAAACAGTTCTGGATGAGCCTGAGTGAAAGCAAGGTCCTGCGCCTGCGAGCGGCTCCCGCGAAGCGGGGGCCGCGAGGCGTGAAATACTGGCCGGAGTGAGGGGCGGGAAGAGGAGCCAGGTGCGAGTGATCAGCAGGAAAGAAAGCACTCTGGTCCTCGCAGTCCCGCAAATTAAATAAAGTCACAATTAAAAGCCCCGTGTAGTTTAGTGGAAATCCGTGCTGTCCGCGCCAAGGTCCGCTGCGGGAAACAGTTCTGGATGAGCCTGAGTGAAAGCAAGGTCCTGCGCCTGCGAGCGGCTCCCGCGAAGCGGGGGCCGCGAGGCGTGAAATACTGGCCGGAGTGAGGGGCGGGAAGAGGAGCCAGGTGCGAGTGATCAGCAGGAAAGAAATCACTCTGGTCCTCGCAGTCCCGCAAATTAAATAAAGTCACAATTAAAAGCCCCGTGTAGTTTAGTGGAAATCCGTGCTGTCCGCGCCAAGGTCCGCTGCGGGAAACAGTTCTGGATGAGCCTGAGTGAAAGCAAGGTCCTGCGCCTGCGAGCGGCTCCCGCGAAGCGGGGGCCGCGAGGCGTGAAATACTGGCCGGAGTGAGGGGCGGGAAGAGGAGCCAGGTGCGCAGAGTCTTGCAGAGTAAAAATTCATTGTTTTGCCCTAATAAAATATTTCTACAGTTTGTTGACTTTGGGAAAATAGGGCCAATTTAATGTGGTTTATCAAAAACATTTATTTAATGCAATGTATAGTAACATAATAACTGTGAAATGAAGAGCTGAATATCACAGTTATGAATTTCTACCACCATCACAAAAACACAACTACGTTACTATATTGGCCAATAACTTCCATTCCCACATCTTATCAGGGGCGGTTCCGCCATCAGAACAGGGGAGCACCACCCCACTTAAATGACCCCCCCCCCCCAAACCCCAGAGATGAAAAATGAAATGGTAATTCCTTACCATTTTATTTTTCATCATCCTGCCCCAAACGGTATACAACGTTTACCCCGAAACTTTTAAAACGCAGGGAATCACAATGCGGTCGTTACAACGACCGCGTTGTGATTCCGCATACTATTACTCCGCAAGTCGGAACAACGACTTGCGGAGGGGGGGGGTGGATTTAAAATCCAACACCTCCCCTAGTGTCCGCACAGACTGGAGTTGGAATAGTAAATCATTCTATTCTAACATCCAGCGCCCCCCCTCCGCAAGTCGTTGTTCCGACTTGCGGAGTAATGGTATGCGGAATCACAACGCGGTCGTTGTAACAACCGTGTTGTGATTCCCTGTGGGATAAAAGGCAGCGGAATAACATCATACATTCGTGCACTGTTTGAAGTGTGCATGTCTCTTTGGCCTGCTGTCTTAAGACAGCTGGGGAGCAAGCAAGTGCAGGCCTCCAGTGTACAGGGGAGTGCCAAGAAAGGCTGCTCCCTTCACTCAAGGCGCTGCACTCATGCTGGTTAACAGCATGTGAGAAGCAACAGGATTGGGCAAGGGAGTTTGCTGGTGCCTACACTGCAGTCGACGGAAGAAGAGATCTGAGTTCCGGAGAGAGGAGGACGAGTATAAATGCTTTAAAAAAAAAATTATGTTCCATTTGCCTGCCCCGTCTTAGATGCCAGCCGCCACTGCATCTCATACCACAGAACACAACATGAGACACAGAGATATTGCATACACCGTATCCAAGTGAGTTCATTGAAATGATTTTGCACATTTCTAATACAACAAGGATAACAACGTATTTGAAGTCAGAAAGTACAGTATGTCTGAAAGATTTTCATGACACCTGCGATCAGTTTCACAAGAGGTGCTGGATTTTTTGCATCTATATTTTTTCTGAGATAGCTGCAATACCTCTTACTGGTGTAAAAACATATTTTGGATATTGCTCTTTCCAAAATGCCTTTAGAGGAATATGGCTAACTAGTGAAGCCCAGCAGACCGAAGCTGCTTAAGTGTGACCCTTAAATTATGTGAAATTTATCTGGTGATTTACATACATTGGAACTACGGTGATGCTCTGAAAATGATGACTTGAAACAAAATACAGGGTATCGTCTTTCATTGAATGAAACTTTTTTAAACTGCTCATGGACGTTTGTGTGGAAAGTTGCTGTTCCACACAAGCAAGTAGAAATGTAGGTTTGCAAGCAGAACATATCTCAGAATTCAGATTAGTAATTGAAGAATAGAATAAAGAATTGCAATGTGCATATTCAGCTGCATCGTGTTGAAAGTAGCCAAGTTCCTATATTTTAGTTGTATTCACTTGCACAATACATATACATTTGTGAATAGTAACAATAATTTTGTCAAACGCCATTTTACATGCAAGACTTGACAAAAAAGTGTCTGCTCCCAATCATCACACACAATGGGTGTGATGAGCAGGCATGCCTCTCTGTAGGTTTTATAATTTTACATGCATCACAGGCATTGAGACATCTTAACATAGTCCACGTCTGTGCACTTGGTGGCTTGATTTATTTTGTCCCCACTTTCGCCATGGACATTTGAAGTGAAAAATAGCATTAGAAAATCTTGCCGTTTTTCTGGGGCAGGCAGATTAACCAAGAGCTGGGGAATTGCTGTCAAGCACATATCTGATTTGAGGTTGTCTGTCGTACAGGTTCTGTCATGGCTTGTTACAGGTGATGCCTCCACTCAGTTTAACCTCTGAACATGGAAATAATTGTCTTCCTCTTCCATCACTTTCTCATAGCAGTGCCACTCAGGATGTCATCTGCCCTAGCGTGATAGGAGTCATGCCACCAAGGACTGATGCTGGCACATGTCCTGCCTTCTTGTTATACCCCACATCAAAGGGTACAATCAATCCATCATTTTGTTGGCACCTCAAAAAGTGTGACTGTGTACTCCATTTGATTCGAGAATCTTCCACATTATTTGAGGTTCCTTAGATTTGAGGATCTACCACAGGTTTTGATTATCCTGGGATTAAAGCAGATACTGCTGGATTTGCAGATCCTGCAGTCTATAAAAGCCTCACCCAGGGCATGGCCAGGTGCTCTGCTTTCTGCCATGTTGAAAAGAGGAAGCCTCTGCTTGGGCTCTGCTCTTCACCTGTGTTCCTGGCAGTCTAGTCAACACTATCTTGAAGCCAAATTTCAGGCACATCTACTCATAGGTGTTCTATTTGTAGTGCTCCTTGAAATTCCTATGCAGCATCATCTCAAAGACTTTCCTTTTTTTGGGTGGGGGGAGTTTTATATAGCGCGAACTAGAGGCGAAGGTATCAGAGCGCTTTGCATGAGCACCAGTTGCATTACAGACGGACACATTTATATTTTGTTAGGCACAGGGAGATTAAGTAATTTGCCCAGAATCACAGGATGTTGAGCGTGCTTGCAGATACTCAAACCCGATTCCCCAGCTTCAAAGTCGACCACTGTAGCCGTTAGGCCACAACGTCTCCCCATCCTTGCAATTGTTTGATCTTCCTCAGCACTGTCTACAGAGGCTTCAGATTAGAGATAGCTAGGGAGTCTAAGAATTCACCTGTTCAGATTGTTGGAGTCCAGTTGTACTACCCCCTCACCTATCTACCGGGATTTTGTTGCACACCCAAACTTGTGCTGAAACAACGGTGGCTTGGGCTTCTGTAGGCTTATATGGAAATCCTGTGTGGACCTTTGTTTCTAATCAGTGTCTAAAATTTTGGAGCATTAACAACTGCCATAAGACATTGAAACAAAAAAAGGCTCATGATGATTCTTTTGGCGCTAGCAAGATAAAGGTACAATGCCATTGATATGTTAAATGTTTACCAAAGTGCATCAGTTATTAGACTAAAATCTGTGTATGGGCCAAATTTACAGTTTGGTGGATGGGTACTCAATCATAAATGCCAATCACAAATGTGGATGTTTGTTGTGATGGATTTCATATCTGGAAAAAATCCAAATCAGGTCCCATGTCTCTTATCCTGTAAAATATTGTTTATTGATGTAAACTTAATAATTAGGAAAAAAGTGTGTATTTTAAGTTGGGGTAGGCGGTGAACTCCGCTCCGCAGGCGGAGTTGGCGGTGTTTTGATACTTGGACTGCAGAGTTTGGTGAAAATCTCCACCAGCCGCCTGCAGGGCAGAGCTCACTGACACGTGCTGCTCACCACGCCTAGTCCTATCTGCCAATCTTCTAAACTCTGAGCTGCATCCCGTTATCTCATTATCCACCACATGTGCGAGCTCGATATTCAAATGTTTTGCTGTTGATTGCTGGAGGAGGTCCAGCCCATTAAGCACGCGAAAGGCAGCCAGGTTGAGTGAAAGGCTATTAATGCAGCTCGCATTGTTTTCTCTCAAGTTGAGGCGGGCTCCGAGACTCCGGCGCTGCTCAGCAGATTTACAGAGAGCAAGTCAGCAGGGACCATTGCAGTGGCATAACACAGGCCCCCGCAGCGCCCACCATGCGGGGGCCCCCCAAGCTCCAAGGAGCCCCCTCAGCACATTACTCTGGCTGGAGAGCTCATGATTGAGTCTGGAGGGGGCCCATCCACGTGCCTTGCAGGGGGGCCCCCTCAAGTTTCGTTATGCCAGTGGACCATTGACTGCGCATTTTTGATGGCGAAGACATGAAAGCTCCAAGGGGTGGGTTGAACTGCAGTTGTAACCCCAGTGGGGTTCACGGATAGACTTTTGTGTAGACATTTGTGCCATTCTCACACTTGTTGAAGGAAAGGTGCAGGCTGTGGGTGAACTCAGGGTAGTGCCAGGCCCATAAATGACCACAGAGTCTGGCAATTGTGAACACTGTGTTATAATTCAGACCGCAGGAATTGTGCATTTCTTCGGCCATAACGTTTTCAGGGTAATTATGGACTTGCTGCATTTGCCACGTAATCAAGCATCTGCATAATTTGCAGATTTCAACAAAAAAAAGTTGCTAGTTCAAGCGAATTTAAAGTTACCAAAAAAAGTGTGAGTCCCTTTAAAAGAATATCTGGGACAACAATACATAAAGGGCGCACACTGTCCCTGTTTGTGAGTGTGTCTTGTGATTAATGCTCCGTGAGTCGTTGTGGTGAAGATACTTTATTAAGTTAAAGGTATCGAAGCTAGCACAGCAACACAGCTCCGCGCAGCTGCACTCCAACGGTGAAATCTCCAACTGATCACCGATGACACTCGGGGATTCCGAGCGTCATCAGTGATGCCCCAAAGCGCACAGTACAATATGTAAATAGATTCTAACTTAAACACAACACATCTTCCCCCTTAAATATTAATAGCGTAAACTAATAAACATAACACATCCTAAATTAAACATAATACAGCATCTTCCCCTCCTTCAAAAAAAAAATAACAAATTATTAATTAAAACATTGTGACATCGGTTGACTTAAATGGTACACACTACCATTGACATTTGACCTATAGAAATGACACAAAAAAATAAACTAATCTGTAACAAAATCTTTTAAATAATCAGGTGGTTTTACAATCCTTCCAAACCTGTTGATAACAAGACTATTACTTATAGATGAAGAATTAATGATACATTCATCTGCTTCCTCCTATTCTGGGTGCTCATTAGGCCTGGGCGAAGCACTACGCTACGCTCGCGTAGTTTGCGAAATTCGCGCTACTTCGCACTACGCGAACTGCACGTAGCACAGTGCGAACACGCGTAGCGTAGTGTTGCGTAGTGCTGCGGTCATTTTTTGCTTGCTCGCGGTCCTCAACGTCAAGTTGGCGACCGCGAGCAAGCAAAATGACATCCTGGCGAGACTTTTTCCTTGTTCGCGATCGCGAGCATGGAAAATAAACCTCCCGGCGAGATTCACAACGCGAGAAGGTCAGGTTTCTCATTGCGAGGGGTCGCGTATGCTCGCGACCGCTCGCGATGAGAAACTACCAGTTCGCGTTGAGAAAGCTGCAGCTCGAGGAAAAATCTACTCGAGCAGCAGAAAACTACAGCTCGCACTGTGCAAGATGCCATTTTCAATGATTGCACAGTGCCGGTTGCTTGTACGCACTGTGCAATCATTGAAAACAACATCTTGCACAGTGCGAACATGTTACTTCGCAGTTCGCGAAGTGCTACGCGTAGGTCGCGTAGTGCGAACTTCACTTTGCGTAGCTTCGCGAAGTGCTACTTCGCGAACTACGCCCACCCTTAGTGCTCATTCTCTAAGGAAGCAGAATCATCAATAGTATTATCATTGTTTATACCTCCCACAGGTACAGAATCAAGAGAAATAGAAACTTCCTCTTCAACCTGTACCGAATTAAGAGGACATTCCATCTGATTAGAAACTAAAGGAACTTCATTCTGTACCAGACTTTCTTCTTGCATTGAATTGGACAATGTGTCATTTTCAACACTGTCATAATCAAGCCAATGAAATCTTCTTGACTCTTGTCTAACTTCTTGGGTATCTATACTCTTATCAGACTTTCCATTGAATTTCACAATTCTGCCCATATGCCAAACTTTTCCATCAGACAATTTAGCTGAATTTTTGAATATTTCACTTACACTAAGAGGTCTCGAAAATGTACTTTGCCCTTTCCTCACTCTGAAAGGTAACTTAACTCATACCAGATCCCCAACTGATAGGTTTACTTCTTTAGTGTTAAACTTTGAATCATGGTACAATTTATATTTCCCTTGTTGTGATTTCATGTTGTACTTGACATGTTCTGGAGACCACTCAAGTGCCCTGGAGTGTTTCAACCAACATTTGTTATCTTTAGTAAATGGTACACGTCCTTTCATGATAGTAAATGGACTATAAACAGTAACAGTGGGCGTAATCCGATACATCCACACCATTTTCTTAATTCCAACTACCCAATCTTGATTTCTGAGATTGGCTAGTTGGATAGAGTCTTTGATAACCCTATTAAACCTTTCTACTTCACCATTACCACTGGGATGATAACTTGAGGTAACTTTATGTAGTATACCATTACGTTCAAGGAAGTCCTCAATAAGTCGACACTTGAATTGTACACCATTATCCGTTATAATTACTTTTGGAAGTCCTTCTCTTTGAAACAATTCATCCATAGATTCTAGCACACTAGCAGAATCTGCTTTTTCCACCACTTTGATCTCAGGCCTTTTCGAAAAATAGTCTATCGCAACTAAAATATACAGATTACCATCACCTTTTGTAATTGGCCTAGTAATATCTAGCCCAAGTACAGTTCCCTAATACATTTTTTTGTTTTAACAATACCAAGATGGCCTTCATGACACAACTTAATAACCTTCATCCTTAATACTTTAGGTGAACTTATTTTTCACTACGCAGTATGTTGCAATCCTTAATTGATAACTCATCACGCACCTCCCAATATTGTTTTAACTCTTCACTCAACAATTTTCTAATAGGCCAACCATTTACAATGTACTCCCTTACTTTAGAAAGCATTTCATCCTTCACCATAGATTCTTCCCATTCTTTGGGACTTAACGTAACATTGTCCTTATCCACATTTATTCCCGCAACTTTGAAATCATCCATATTCTCTGTGGAAGACTCTAAAGGTAGTGGTAATCTACTCAGACAATCAGCAACCTGGTTCTTTACCCCTGGAATGTAACTTACATCTGTAATCCAACAGTCGAACAGACATTCTTGCTATTCTGGGCATAGCATTCGATAACCCTTCTGGGGAAAGTACTTTCACTAGTGGTTTGTGATCACACCTGACCTCAACATGATAACCCCAAACAAAATTCCGAAAATGCTCAAACGCCCAAACAACTGCTAATGCTTCTCTTTCGATAACTAAGTGTCGTTCCTCCGCTGGAGACAGTGCCCTGGATGCATAATCAACAGCTTTTTCCTCACCATTAGTCTCTTTTTGAGATAAAACGGCACCTAATCCTCTTTGACTAGATTCAGTAGTAATGATGCAAGGCAAAGAAGGATCAAATCCCACTAATTTCTTTGCGTCACACAGTTCACTTTTGAGTTTAATAAAATCTTGTTGAAGTAAATCAGACCATACAAAACTAGATTTGCCCTTCAGTAACTGACGTATGTTAAATGTTTTCTCTGAAAAATTTCTCACAAACTTACTATAAAACTCCATGAGCCCTAAGAAGGACCTTCGTTCATCTTTACTTCCAGGAGGTGGAGCATTTTTAATGGCATTCATTAGTTTAGACTTTGGTTTTATACCCTTAGGAGAAATTTCGTGACCTAAATAGTCTAATGAATACACTCCAAATTTGCACTTGGGTAGCTCTGCAGTAAGGCCTTTTTCTTTCAACACATTCAAAACTGAATTGATTCTCTCATCATGAATGCACTTACTTTCACCCATGATAAGGATATCATCCTGAAAAAATAAGATGCCGGGTAAATCATGAAACAATTTAAACATGAGCTTTTGAAACACAGCAGCCGCTGACGCTAGGCCAAACGGCATGCGCGTGAAGCGATAACACCCTTGAGGGGTCATAAATGTAGTTAAGTTCTTACTATCATCATGTAGTTGAATTTGATGATATGCTGATGTCAGGTCAATAACTGAGAACCATTGCATGCCTTTGGTTAGAGAAATTAATTCGTTAATTTTTGGCAAGGGGAATCTCTCAACTACAATATTTTTATCAAGGGACCTCAAATCAATGCATAGGCGGCCCTTGCCATTAGCCTTCCGGGTCACGACTAAGGGTGCGACCCAATCTGAAGCCTCTACCTCTTCGATGATGCCATCATCTATAAGGAGTAACAATTCTTTTGTGACTTCATCTCTAGCAGACCATGGAATATGTCTAGATTTTTGTACAGTAGGTACAGCGTCATCTTTCAGTATAATTTTGTGAACATAACCCTTCAACTGTCCTACTTTATTAGACAAAACTTGAGGAAATGTCTCTTTAAGTTCATTCTGGTAATCATTGTTCGTATCTAGGATCAATACTTGTTCAGGACTATTGAGATTGAGGATTATATTTAAGCTTCTTTGATCTATCCATCCTAACACAGGGGGGCCATCTAAAGCCACATATATTTGCCATTACAAGATCTTCCCTTGAATTAAAAAATAAGTTCCCTGTAACCCACCAAATCTATTTTTCTCCCGTAAAGCTGTCATGTGAAATATCTGGAGGTAATAGGGTAGGCCCTAATATATCAACAAAATCTTTCTCCCATAATGCCTTGTCAATGATAGTGTACGGAGAACCCGAATCCGCCACGATGAGTATTCCTACACCACCAATGGACATGGCACATACAGGTTTGGATTTACAATTAACATTCAAAGAATTTACGGTATCTGATACACCTAGAACACAATCTATATTCTTGGATGAAACATCATCATACGATGATGTAGATGAAGAATCAATACAATCATCCTTAAGTAAGTTAACTTTCTTTTTCTTATTTATGTTCCGTCGACAAGCTTTCGTGAAATGGCCAATAACTCCACATTGAAGGCATCTCTATTTCCTCGCTGGACAGTTTTTAAAGTTGGCTAAATGACTTTTACTGCCACATCTGTAACACTTTAATGTTGAAGAACTAGGTTTAGCGTTGGTGTTGTCTCTGTTAGATGTGGGAACATTTGCAGACTTATTTTTTTGCTTTGAATTTATTTTGTTGACTGTAAGTTTGTCAACCTCTTTGGGTGACTCAGAAATGGCTTTAGCACACTTGTTAGTGATTTCCGCCTTCTTAACTAAAGCAACAACATCAGACAGTGAAGCTTCACCATGTATCCACAGACGCTCTTGAACATGCTCATTATTTACATACATTATGATTTGGTCTCTAATTAATTCTTCCTCTAAAGGACCAAATCTACATGTCAACGCTAACTTTTTTAGATATGAGACAAAATCTTCTACAGATTCTTGCTTCTCTTGTTTTCTGCCAAAAAATGTATGTCAGTCAATGGCTATGCAAACTGACGTTGAATAATAATTGTCAATATCTTCTAATGCATGAAGAAAAACATTTGAGTCATCATCAGGATGGCTTTTCTTATTCATTGAGTTATAAACTTTTAAGCCTTGCTGGCCAAGGGAATGAAGTAAAATCTTCTTTTTCCTTACTTGTGTCAAATCATCATCACCATCTTCCAAAGCATCAATATAATTTAAAAAATATTCCCTCCATTCAAGCCATTTAATCGGAGGATCTCCTTTAGTGGTCAGAAACGATTGAGGAGGAGTTAGGGAAAAAGTTTGAGCTGCACACATTCTGTAAAATGTTGTATTAGAATAGAGGTGAACTAGTGATGATCATGTGAAGTACTTGTGAAGGTGTGCCTGTCACCGTAATTCTTGTGAAGGCAAAATCCCTGTATAACATTGTAAATTTTAAAGTAGAGATAACCCTTGGTTGAAGTACAACATAAGCGTAAGCAAATATATGTAATGAAATGGTGTGCCTGTCACCGTGATTAGTAAGCAGGGAGACTCCTTGTAAGAATGCAGTAATTATTAAAATAAGTCTAACACCTAGTTGTGTTACCAGTCGTTGTAATGAGTCTGTAAATCTATAGTCTTGAATAATAAACAGTATTTCCACAATACCTTGTGTCTTCTATGTATTTCTGCTTGTTTTCATTGCACTCGAATTTGTGAAAGTGGTTAAAATTGAAGATCGGTGTGCGTATCACCGGAGCACACGCACAATGTTTACAATTTGAAGTACATTACGTTTTGAAAATGGCCGCACGCACTACGTGGAGCGTAGTGCGTAATGCGCACGCTTAGCACGTCAATTCGTCGATGACGCTATTCGTGGAAGACGAGTGCAGAATGCGGAGTGTTGCCGGTAAGATTGTTCTAATCCGAACGCAATCTACTGCATTGAGACAAATGTTAGGCAATTTTTTTTTTTAAATAACGCCTAGCTCGGTCCAACGTCTTCCGTAGATTTTCTGGCTTCTTATTATTGTAAAAAAAAATTTGGCTCACCAAAATCACGGACTCCTATTTCACACCGGGTACTCCTCTTACCGATTGAGCATTCTTATGCAATATTTAAGCTTCGTCAGATCGGTTCCTTCTGTGATTGGGGTTCTTCTTTCTTTCCAAGTCGTCGCCAAATTTCTTGTGATTAATGCTCCGTGAGTCGTTGTGGTGAAGATACTTTATTAAGTTAAAGGTATCAAAGCCAGCACAGCAACACAGCTCCGCACAGCTGCACTCCAACGGTGAAATGTCCAACTGATCACCGATGACACTCGGGGATTCCGAGCGTCATCAGTGATGCCCCAAAGCACACAGTATAATACGTAAATAGATTCTAACTTAAACACAACAGTGTGCCTTATATAGTTATATACAGAAAATACTCTGCCCCCAGGCTCGACATTAAGAAGAAGACTACTACCTCGACTCATAGTCTTTCTCTGTTGCTAAGATACTGGTGAGTGAGCTGTTATCAGAGAGCTGCCGTCATAAAGTTGAATGTCCACGAGGTTGTCATAGAGACTTCACCTAGGAGGCTTCACATCCATTAAGCCATTAAAGCTGTGCTTTACTACCTAACCAACAGTAAGGGGGTATTTTCACTACTTGCACTGGGGCCTAATGGGGGCCCTAGCTGAGGCAGTGCAGAAACCCTTAGTAAAAGGGCGCACAGTGTTCGTGCCATAGGTGGTAAATTATAATAGTGTTTGTTTTCCTTTACTGGCTCAGAGGTTTCATTCTCTTCCAGTTCTGGATACTGGGATATTTTCACCAGTCTGAGGCCTCTGAGTGCAGACACAAGAAGACACAAGAGGCACTGCTTTCTTTTATTATGTAATGATGTGAAGTCCATCTAGACCAGATAGAGAAAGGCGCAGAATCCTGATTAAACAATGTAGCACCTTGAAAGCCCCAGAACAACCCTTGAAGACTGGGAGCCCTATTACGATGGCAGTCGGAAAGCCTCCAACCACAGGTCGGTGGCTTGCCGACTGACATCTAAGGTTTAAAGTCCAGCTGCCTTATTTAAAAATTAAGGTGGGCGGAGTGTTAAGCGGCTGGTCAGACTGACTGGCTTCCGACAGGCTCAAGGAGCCAGTCGGAGGCCGCACATAATCCCCTATGGACGGCGTTTCCGCCGTTGGTATTATGATATTGGTTTTCAACAGGCTTTTCATGTCGGGCTTCCAGACATAAAAGCCTGTTGGAGAGTGACTTTGGGGGCCCCTAGCAGGGCCCCCATGCCTCAGTGGCCTCCGGTTGAGGGGGGTGGGCACCTGTGAATCCCTGCACTTTGTGGCAGGCACCGTGAGGGATTAACAGAAACTCCCATTTCTCTATGGGAGCTTGTACAGAGGCGGAGTTCTTCCCACAAGGGATACACATGTAACAGCAGATGCAGAGACCCTCTGGACTGCCTCTTATCTGCTATGGGGGATGAATGTCACCTTTGCTTCTGTGCTGTCGGTTCAGGAATCAGAATGGCCGTCTTGTTCCTCTTTTTTTTAAAAAGACAAATTTATTCTTTGATAAGCAGCCAAGGTTTCAGGTATCTGTGCTTCTGCAAGGACGTGGACACATGGTTGGTAATCAAGTGAAAATATGTATAAATACTACCGCCTTGTGATAGCCAACGGCAAGTCACATGGGCTTAGTTATGCTGTGCGCCAGTTTTCCTCTGTAGGTAGTTACTGAACTTTTGACCCAGAAGTGCTTTTGGTTATCCTCGGAAGAAAAACAATGGTGTGGTCTCTCTTCCCAAGACCCTTCCTCCCTTTTTCATAGTAATTAAGGTTTGAAGTGACTGCGCTGAGTACGGAGCGGTGATCATGTTACTGGATGGGTGAGGGTCTCTTTAGGGGCATCTTTGTGCCTTTCATCCCTATCCCAATAACACAAAATGAAGGCACCAAGAAAAAATATTATTCAGTGTCAAATACCTACTTCCTGGGCCGCTGATGACTGCTGGCTGTTTATTTAGGAAGTTACCACACTGCTAACAGCTAATCAGCTCTGCCAGACTATCCCTGGATATCAGCAGAACCATGAAGAATGCATTGGTTGTTGTACCTTGCAAGCCTCGTGGTAAGTGCAACAAATTGATTATAGCTTTCAACCTAAAAAGGTTTGGAAGCACTGTTGGGGATGTTTGGATTTGAGTCGTGAGTGAGAGGTGTGGCGCAGTGGCCGGGGTGCCTGACTCCGGACTATGGGGTTCACGGTTCGATCGCCAGCGGCAGGTTGGCCTAGCATCATGTGACTCTGGGTAATAGCTCGCTTAATCTTCCCGAGGGCCCCCAGCGCCAGGACACCACTTTGGAGGTAGCTGTGTGCTTTACAAATACTGTTTTTTCATTTCATGTGTCCACAGCCTGTGAATTAAACGCTATGCCTGATTCTCCTTTACTGTATCACCACAAACTTATCAGTATCCTACAACTGCTGTCTCACGAGGGAAAGTCCATTAATTATTCCTATACCCAAGTATAAATGAAGCTAAAAACACATGTTCCTTAATTGCTTCTTCTGCTTCACATTATATTGCCCGGCTGGGCAGTATATGAGTAGCACACTTAGGGGCCCATTAGGATGTCGGGCAGTGGCACTACCGCAGTGCTGGCGATGCCGAAAAAAGCTATTTTCTGCCCGCGAGCAGCGGCCCACACATCCGCCATATTAGTATGCCAAACATAGGCCATTTCCCGACCGCCACGATGCGACACGCACTGCCATCAAAGTGCACCCGCCACCGCGGTGGTGGGAGCCAATGGAGACTGTCTGCCGTGCGGAATGACGTCCGCCCCGCTCCACAAATTAGGATGATTCAAACAAGCAGACGCACTACAGCGGAGACACCGCCCAACCAGAGACAGCGGAAGATCGACAGCGGAGCACGAAACCAGAGTCCTGGTCACGACCGCCATGGACCCAGCTCTACACATCTTTCCGGTGCTGTACCTGCTACATCACCATGAACTCATGGACCGCCGCGGATGCCGCCGCAGGTACGCAACAACACACAACACATGGGCTGACACAGGGTCCAAATCCACATCAGACACCCTAGGGGGGGCAGGGACACATCCACAAGGGCACCCACACATCACCCACCTGCCACAAAGTCACCCCTCTGCATCCTGGACACACAGCTACCGCCACCATGCAGTAATGTCCCGGTCACGTCACAGCAGCGGCAAACACAAGGAAATACGAGCGTACGATGCAGAAGGCAGGGCCAGTGCCAGGCACACTCCCTCCCACCACACACTAGCACACCAAATAAAAATGAGGACAAGCAACAAATTAACACATATAAGAAATTAACATCCAAATGGACACACAGCCTGCACAGTCACACATACATACCACAGACTGACACACACACACATACACACCCCACATGCCAACAGCAATGGAGCACAATAGGGAAACCAAAGTGGGCTGCACACAAATGGAAGGCCATGGAGACACACAACAAGCATGTGTACATCACAAGGAACAGAGAACAACACCCTCACACCATCAAAGCACACATGGCTGGCACAGTGAGTGAACTCAAACCACAGACAGCTCAGTGCAACAACACAGGGAGACAGCAAGGCAAACCACGTATTGGCACAAGGATGAAAGGAAGGCCCTGAAGTCAAACTGTGAACAGCTACACATCCATACAACTACTTCACAGGAGTACACCAGCAGCACTACACACAGGGCCCATCTACACACCTCAGGACTGACACACACCAGTAAGAATCTACACACATACCCCCCTCACACCAGCACCACACAACACCAGTGCCAAACACACTGAAGGCTGACAATACTTGACAGTCAGTACACACACAAATAACCACACACCGTGGGGTCAGGCACAAACATCACACACACGCACAGGGATGCCACCACAAATGTGGAAACAAATACAACAGACAAACACATAACCCACCAGAAACACACACAGAGCCACAACTACAACAACAGACATGCCCTGTGCAGCTAAACTGGGGAAAGGCAATGGGAGCATAGACACAACAGGAGTGCACATCCTCTTCACTCAGGAACAATGCACAGACAACATACCACAACACACAAAAGAAGTGCACCATCACAGAGCAACACAGCCACAGCAAACAGACAACAGATGCACAGGCAGAACAATCACATAGCAAACACAGCAGGACATCAGGGGATGCACACCAGGCAATCAGAAGGCAACATACACACACAGCACTGCATGCACAACAAGCTGTGTGTGCACACCAAGCATACCAGCCACACACAGACATCAGTGACAGAACAGCAACCCACACAACACCATACAGCACAGCACAAAGACAACAGCACACCCAGGAAGTGAAGCAAAAACACAAACAACACACATACATCCTACACAACACCCAATAGATGCACACGTCTGGGACACAAAGGTGGAAACAACTTGACCAGAGGACTGGGCAGCACACATAGTTGAACTGCATAGGAGCAACAATGACTGACAAACAGCACCAGAACATCACACATGACCCATTGGGGAAATGCCCTGAGTGACACATTGACCCTGGCCAAAGAACTGCACCACAAAGCACAGTTTCACAAATGAAGTCATGGGGAGGCACACACACATATAAACCAAGGGGACAGCTGACACCAAAGTGAAGTGTACTGCATGTCAGTAGGGGACATGGCAGGAGTGTACCATACACAACGAGAGGGAGTGCAGACCCACAATGGGTAGGCATCTGAAGCACAGATAGGGGATGGAATGACAACACACACGCCATGCCACACTGGAGGCAAGAAGGCACCATGTGACAGCAATACATGAGAAAACACAACCACAATGGCAGTGTGGAGCAGCAGGTCTGCACAGTCCCCACAAAGAGCCACCAGACACATGGATGTGCAACACAATACAACACTGACTTGCCAGTAACACTCTCTGCATACTCACAAGTGACAAAAACAACAAGTAGGAGTCAGACAGTACTGCAAGGACACACCAACACACTGCACAGTGCACAACATACAACTCACACATGGGCATACAACCACATTCACAAGGATGAACAATCAAAACAACAGGCACACAACTCCTGGGTGACACATGTGTGTAGTTGACAGTGCAGAGGCATGTACACATCAACACTCCCCACAAACTCACCCCCTTCATACTGCACACTACCTGGCCATCCAAGAGCACAAATGGAAAGTAAGCCATGGGACTAGGATGACTGGCCAACACAAGATGACCACACACATACACCACTGGGCACACATGATGGAAGATCACACATACATGATGACCCTCGCCAGCCTGTCTGCAATACTGTGTGCAGAAACCCACTCTGTGCTGGCAGTGCCCCCCAACCTGACATATGTACAATATAGCCAACATAAACTAATTAAGTAAATGACTACTGCTAACCAACGTAAATTGACATCATTGCCCACACACGTGCCTGGGTCAAGAAGAACTGAAGACCCTGTCACCACTGAAAAAAAAGAGAGTAAGTGAGCCCAAAAACTGACTATGTTGAAGTTTCACACAGACCATGTGGCACAGTAAACCATTTACACACAGCAAAATAACTTTATTCAGGAAGGACACTGACAAAATAGACAACATGAGCAACTGTCTTTATTCACATATTTCACAGAGGGGTACCATGAGAAGAGAAGAGCAAGGAATAAGATGCAGAGCATGTCCATGAGAAGCTGCACAAGCAGGGGGCACACAGCAGTGAATGACAAGGCTAGTGGGCAGGACAAAGTGCAGACTGAGTCTATGAGAAGCTGCACAGGCAAGGGCAAAATTGCAAGGCGAGTGGCCAGTACAGGGTGCAGAGTATGTCCATGAGAAGCTGCACAGTGAATACTTGAACACAGCAAAGAGCAACAAGGCCAGTGGCCAGTTCAGGGTGCAGAGTATGTCCACGAGAAGCTGCACAGGGAATAGTTGAACATAGCAAAGAGCAACAAGGCCAGAGGCCAGTTCAGGGTGCAGAGTATGTCCATGGAAGCTGCACAGGAAATAGTTCAACAGAGCAAAGAGCAACAAGGCCAGTGGCCAGTTCAGGGTGCAGAGTATGTCCATGAGAAGCTGCACAGGGAATAGTTGAACACAGCAAAGAGCAACACGGCCAGTGGCCAGTTCAGGGTGCAGAGTATGTCCATGAGAAGCTGCACAGAGAATAGTTGAACACAGCAAAGAGCAACAAGGCCAGTGGCCAGTTCAGAGTGCAGAGTATGTTTGTGAGAAGCTGCACAGGGAATAGTTGAACACAGCAAAGAGGAACAAGGCCAGTGGCCAGTTCAGGGTGCAGAGTATGTCCATGGAAGCTGCGCAGAGAATAGTTCAACAGAGTAAAGAGCAACAAGACCAGTGGCCAGTTCAGGTTGCAGAGTATGTCCATGAGAAGCTGCACAGGGAATAGTTGCACACAGCAAAGAGCAACAAGGCCAGTGGCCAGTTCATGGTGCAGAGTATGTCCATGAGAAGCTGCACAGGGAATAGTTGAACACAGCAAAGAGCAACAAGGCCAGTGGCCAGTTCAGGGTGCAGAGTATGTCCATGAGAAGCTGCACAGGGAATAGTTGAACACAGCAAAGAGCAACAAGGCCAGTGGCCAGTTCAGGGTGCAGAGTATGTCCATGGAAGCTGCACAGGGAATAGTTCAACAGAGCAAAGAGAAACAAGGCCAGTGGCCAGTTCAGGGTGCAGAGTATGTCCATGAGAAGCTGCTCAGGGAATAGTTGTACACAGCAAAGAGCAACAAGGCCAGTAGCCAAAACGAAGTGCAATGTCCATGAGAAGCTGTACAGGGAATAGTTCAACACAGCAAAGAGCGACAAGGCCAGTGGCGAAAACGAAGTGCAGAGTATGTCCATGAGAAGCTGCACAGGGAATGTGTGCGACTGTACCTTTCCATGGTCAGCAACACAGTCAGGGGGCAACAATGTGCAGTACAGACCCATCTGTGTGAGAGACAGGTGTGTGAGGGTGACTACCCCTCAGACTTGGGTGTCAGGCAGACTGGGAGCTGGCTGTGTCTCAGGGACTGTCGGGGCACTTGACCGGGGAGAGAGCGGAACAGCTGAGGTAGAGCAATCAGTGGCTTGGCAAGCCGGAGGGCTGCTTGGACCAGGTGGTGTAGTGGCAGGTGGAGGTGGAGTCATGCAGAAGGGAGACACGGTGTGGCTGGGAGATTGTGGAGGGGTGCCCTTCCAACTCTTGGGGATCCTAAATAGCTTGACTGACTGTGGATCAATGGGAAGTGGTGTGGGCACAACAGGCACACTCACCACCACAGCTGCTGCAGGTGCAGGCGCTGGCAGCCCCTCTGATGATGTGCTGGACCCAGCGGAACACTTTGCCTGGCTTCACCTCTGCCCCCTTCCCCTGTTTACCAGGTGTTACCCCTACAGTGCCCTCCAGCCCCTGCTTCACTGGGCTTGGAATGGGAGTTGAGGTGGTTGGTGATTCTGCCTTGGAGCCCTTCCTAGGTGTACCCTTGGCTTGCACCACCTCCTTGGTGGGCACAGACAGTGTATGCTGCTCTTTGCGTGATGCTTTAGAGGCAGGAGAGTCCTTGGATGGGGATGCCACTGAGGCATGTGTGCCTGAGGTCTGCTGCTTTGCTTTTTGTCCACTGGTGTCGCTTGATGGGCTTTTCTCCCTGTGCTCTGGGGTGGCTTTTGTCTTCAGTGGGGATGGTGTCTGCGCCCGGGACCGCTTGGGTTGCTGCTGCTGTGTGCTTCATATGCTGTATCATGACTTTGACGTATGTGGACCGTGGTCACTATCGTCAGACGTGCCCACTGCCAGGGGGGTGGCCAAAGGGACCGGAGCTGGACTGTGAGTATGTGCCTGTTGCAGGGCAGACGTCACTGTTGATGACAAAGCCTGGACTGTCCTGTGCAGCCCACCCTCATCTGAATGTATGCCCTCCATGAAAGCAACCACCTGGGCCAATTTCTTATCGTGGTCATTGAAGGCATTGAGGAGAGCTGTCTGGCCTACACACAGCCGGTGCAAAAGGTCCACAGACTCAGCATTGATGGCAGCAGGGGGTGCAGCGGTGCCAGGGGTGAAGGACACTCTTCCCCTCTTACTGAGGCGGACACGGGCAGCGCCAGAGGAAGTGGCTGGGAGGGTGGGCACTGGCCGCTGTGTGGTGGAAGTCAATGTAGAGTCCCTGTTCCCTGTGCCCTCCAACATGAATGCATCCCCGCTGGCATCAAATGATGTGGTGCTTTGCGTCTCAGGCTGGGATTCCTCCAGCAGACTCCTGTCCCCCTCTGAGGCGCTGGTGACATCTGTGTCAGTGGGCTCCTGGGCAGTTGTTGTGCTAGTTTCACCCCACTGGTGTCCGTCTCCTGTCCCTCCATGACCACAGGGGATGCCGCATGAGAGAGAGAGATGTAGGGTCAGGTCAGTGACAGCAACAGAACAAACATATGCAAGCAATGCATCACAAAAGAAGACCAAATCTACATGTTGCACACCACCCTGTGCAATCACATCGTGCCAACTCACTATGTTGACTCAAGCAGTGCGTGGAAACTGGAAACTCAGACATGAGTGAGCCATGTGATGACCACACAGCACAACACCCTGCTTGTGGTTGTGTTCAAACAGACACACAACTAGCTCAGAGCACACCTAGGGATATGATGGGGGCACAGTACCTGTTGCCAATGACAGATCTGGATGGAACAGGAGGGGACAAAACAGACCCAGACTATAACATGACAGTCCACAATGGACATTAGCCAATGCCTCCCACCATGTCGTACCTTGGGGACAATAGAATGGTGCACATTGCTGTCAGATGTGTAAGCCTCCCCAATCTGGGTGCATGCAATGGACGCATTGATGTACGCACAGTCAGATCGGGCATACTGCCGTTCCCTCCCATGGGATTCCCAAGACTACCCCAATGCAAAAGAAACCTGAAGAGCACAACTCAGAATGTAATGTGAAGGCACAGCATCCAAATCACTTTTGTAAGTACAGGTAGGGCAAATGCATGCCACCGGCACCCAGGCCAGCAGCCACTTACATGCCACAGCATCACACTACCAACATCACATAGGCCAGTGCTGGCACAGGCTCTATAAACATGCAGCCACTACCAGCCAAAGTCAGACTCCCCAAATGTTCCCCCCTGGCTTGCTGCTGATGCTCCTTCAAACGTGCATCCAGCTCAGGCTGTGCCACCGCCAAGATGCACCCCATTAGTGGTGTCATGCTGCGCCGTGCCAAACGCCCAGTGCGAGGAAGCAGCCCCAAGGTCATCTCCGCCACATCCTTTGCCAGCCGGCTGATGTCGTCCCATCACTTGTGGCAGTGGGTGCGCCATCGGTTTGAGACCCTCAGAGCTCGCACCTTCGCTGCAATGGCCCTCCACACGGTCTTACGCTGGTGTACCTTGAGCTGCAGGCATGGGAGACAGGAGGGGGAAATGATCAGTGACACAGTGTCATGTACCGACATCTATCAGTATAGCAGCAAGATACAAAATCATCACATATCCAACGATATGTCAATCAGAGACTATAGTACAGCTCACATGGGACACCTGCATGGGAAAAGCTGATGTTAAAGTATGCAGATGTGAGGGGGAACACAGTCCCTGCACATCACATGTCAACCTGTGTTTGGGGGTGGACTCACTGTGTCCAAGACTGCACAGCCATCAATGTCCCTGTCCTGTGAATAGATGAATGTTTCATGGTGGTCCCATTGAGGGTCATGATCTCACAAATACAAAATGCCATTCACAAGGGCAGTTATGTTCAAAATACAGTGCTGAGATGGCCCATAGCTGGAGTGTAATGTGAAAAGACTGATGTCATACTCTGTAAGTTAAGTGAGGTGTCCTTGTCTTTGTAGGCGGGGACTGTGCAGGCCAGCTGGGCTCACACTGAGATGGACTACAGGGGCACACACAGCCATCCAGCCAAGCAATCACTGTCCTGACTACAGCATGAACAATTTTCTGTGTCACTGTCTGGCTGACAACACAACACAGGTCACTCATACATACATGTGCAGGGAGGGAAAGCTGTGGCATTTGGTACACACACCCTCCCACTGCAACACAACACAGGTCACTCATACATACATGTGCAGGGAGGGAAATCTGTGGCATTTGGTACACACACCCTCCCACTGGAGAAAGCATGTCAGGCAGTGCATGACACTACCCCACACTCCCAGGCACATACTGCATCAGTCCAACTACATGTGTGGCCCCCCTGCCCTACCCCACCACTGTCAAAGACTTACCGCGACATTTGGGGCACCATATAGCCTTGGGTACTGTGTGAGCACGTCATCCACCAGGACCTTCAGCTCCTCGCTTGTGAAGGATCTTCTCTGTCCTTGCCATCACTGTGGACATAAGACAACAGCAGCGGAATTGGGTGGTGAGGGGTCTCAGGCAGCAGTCCCTGGAGGCAGCAGCAGGTGAGGGGTCTCACGCAGCAGTCCCTGGAGGCAGCAGCAGGTGAGGGGTCTCACGCAGCAGTCCCTGGAGGCAGCAGCAGGTGAGGGGTCTCTGGCAGCAGTCCCTGGAGGCAGCAGCAGGTGAGGGGCCTCAGGCAGCAGTCCCTGGAGGCAAGAGCAGGTGAAGGGTCTCAGGCAGCAGGCTCTGAGAGCAGTGGCAATGTGAGGCTCACTTCCACACATATATAGCCCCCTGGGATCGTTTCAAATGTGCCAAGTTGCAGCAATTGGTGGTCCAGGTCTGCCTTTTTCAAATGCATCCAATTACCGCCTCCGCGGTGGCAGAGCACGCCTACCGGGATCTTCAAAATTGCATCATGTCACCGCAATCATGGCTCCCATTGGCTGTAAGGGCATGCTCCATGGTGGTGACACAATGCTGAGGCCCGGGGTGTGCTACCCCGATGGTGCATCTTTCAAATGCAACCAATTTCTGCCTCCGTGGTGGCAGAGCACGCCTACCACGATCTTCAAAATTGCATCATGTCACCGCAATCATGGCTCCCATTGGTTGTAAGGGCATGCTCCATGGCGGTGACACAATGCTGGGGCCCGGGGTGCGCTACCGCGATGGTGCACCTTTCAAATGTAGCCAATGTCCGCCTCCGCGGTTGCGGATCATGCCTACCGCGATCTTCAAAATTGCATCATGCCACCGCTATCGAGCTTCGCATTGGCTCTAGGGCAAACTCCATGGCGGTGACACACCGCAGGCTCCCGGTGTGCGCTACCGCGATTTTAGCGGCGGAGCATTCCAACCGCCATTTTCACATGTCTCCATGCCTATCAGTACCGCACTTGTATGAATGGGGGGTGCTGGTGACACACCGCCAGGGCCAGGCGGTAGCTACCGCGATATGGGTGGCGGAGCATGCCCACCACCATTTCCACATGTCTCCATGCCTATCAGTACCGCACTTGTTTGAATGGGGGGTGCTGGTGACACACTGCTGGGGCCAGGCGGTAGCTACCACGATGTGGGTGCCATGCATTGACACGAGGCTCTGCCATTCATGCGGCGGAGCATGCTCACTGACATTTCCACATGTCTCCATGTCCATCAGTACCGCACTTGTGTGAATGGGGTGCTGGTGACACACCGCTGGGGCCAGGCGGTAGCTACCGCGATATGGGTGCCATGCATTGACACGAGGCTCCGCCATTCATGCGGCGGGGCATGCCCATCGCTATTTCCACATGTCTCCATGCCTATGACTACCGGACTTGTGTGAATGGGGGTGCTGGTGACACACTGCCGTGGCCAGGCGGTAGCTTCCGCAATTTGGGTGCCAAATAATCGCAATGCTCATCTGTCAAACATCAACAGGGCACAGTGCCAAATGGTCAATGGAACATCATCGTGCACATGAGGCCAATCTTCCATTTACTCTACTGATGGCTACACATGCCATGTTTGTGTGTGTGTTTCGTAGATTGGCCTGTACCCACTCACATGTCACTTATGGATTTGAGGTTGGTGTAGGCAGGACAGTGTTGTTCTGGACTCTACAATGTGTACACATGTCAATGTGTTGCGGTGCAGTGACAATCACAGCGATGCTCGTCTCAATGAATGATGAACTATGTTGCATTGCCTCTCGTCTGCTCACGCACACATTCGTCATTCCAGCGCCAACTGTGGTCATTGTTTGGTGGATGTGTGCCAGGTTGTAATGACGCATTGAGGTGTGACATGTACAGCAGCTAGGTATGAGACAGTGTGTTACATTAGTTACACATATGCTGGATGCTATACTCCCAGGCGTGCCCATTTGAAATGTGGCCGTATCCCTATGTGCATTCACATTGACCAAGGTGGGGTTTGAGGTACTTGTCTTGTGTAAGTTGACAGGTGTGGCCTTTGTGTACATGAAGGTGTCCATACATGTGAGCTGGTCTGTTAGTCAAGATTGATGTCAGTCATTGTTGTCTTTGTGTTATCCAGAACATGATGTGCTGTGCACATCTCATGATGTATTGCATTGACATGTGTTCACTATCATCTCAAATAGGAGGAGGCCAAATTTGATTCGTCACTTGATGGTGCTGGACGACATGGATGATGTTGCGATCATACGGAAATGCCATCTGAATAGAGCCACCCTGAAAACCCTTTGTGATCTGTTGGAGCCCCAACTGCAGCCTCGCAGGACATATCCAGCAGCTTTCACCCCTACTTATAAGGTGATGGCGGCCCTGCATTTTTTTTGCCACTGGATCGTTCCAAGAGACAGTGGCTAGGACTGGTGGGATGTCACAACCGATGTTCACCATGGTGCTACGTGATGTACTGTCTGCCAAGATGCTATACAAGGCCAGATACATCCATTTCCCCAGGGGTGCTGAATTGCCAGCTGTGAAGGGAGACTTCTATCCCCTTGGACACATCCCCAATGTTGTTGGTGCCATTGATTGAACCCATGTCGGGCTTGTGCCACCACAGGCAAGTGAGCACATTTACCGCAATCGCAAGCATTACCACTCCATCAATGTGCAGGAAGTGTGCCTGGCAGATATGACCATCTCGCACGTGTGTGCCAAATTCCCAGGCTCAGCCCATGACTCCTACATCCTGTGGAACAGCATTGTGCCCCAGCTGATGGCTAATCTGCTTCCCGAGCGTGCATGGATTGTGGGTGAGTATGCCTAGTCGTGTGGCGTGCTGGATGTTTGACCTGCTGCCCTCAGCCTCTGTGACATTGCAATGTCTATTTGTGTTTGTCATACCTAGGCGACTCTGCATATCCCAAACATCCCTGGTTGCTGAACCCACTGCAGAATCCCAGGTCCCCGGCTGAAGTCTGCTACAATGAGGCCCATGGGAGGATATGTCATGTGGTAGAGCGTACTTTTGGTCTGCTCAAGTCATGTTTCCGCTGCCTGGACAAGACCGGAAGTACACTGGCATACTCGCCCTGGAAGGTGTGTCAGATTGTAGTTGCATGCTGCATGCTCCACAACCCCACAACCTAGCCATTCGCAAGGAGACTCCCTTTCTCCTGGATGATGGTGAGGACCCAAGGCCCCAGCCTGCAAACCAAGCCATGTCCAGTGATGAGAACAGTGGAGAGGAGGAAGGTGTTGACCTGCGTGAACAGCTCATCACCCGCTACTTCACTTGAAGGTGGGTGTCAATGTGCAATATACCCATTGTCTGCTGATATTGCTGTTGGCGTGAAGGAGCATGTGAGAATTGTAGCAGCAGCCAGTTGTAGACTCAGTGGTGGTTGGCAATGTTTCTGGGACAGGTCATTTGGGAACATCTACAGGACGTGTATGTTGACATTTGTTGCCCATTGTGACATGTGCATGTTGGGTTATCCTGATGGTAGGGGTTGTGTGATTCCTGTGATGCCACACCCAGACCAGTAAAAGTAGTTCTGTTGTGTTTCCCTTGGTGCCTTCGACTTCTCCTTGCCTACATACAGCCCATGCTCCTGGTACATTGTGATCATGTTGAAGACTGTGCATTGTATTGTATTGGTATTTGTATAGCGCGCTATCACCCTACGGGTATCCTGGTGCTCTGACAAGACAGATAACACTAGTGCTGAGGGGGGGGGGGGGGGCGGCCGGGGGCCATCAAGCTGCTGGAAAGAGCCAGGTGTTAAGGTTCTTTCTGAATTCCATTAAGGAATCCATCTGTCTAATCCTCAGTGGGGGCTCGTTCCACATCCGTGCACCCATTACACTGAAAGCCCTCCCTCCCATCCTAGTCCGTTTAAATCTAGGTTGTGCCAGCAAGTTAGCGTTGGAGGAGCGCAACTGTCTCGGGGGAAGATACCGTGTGAATCTATCCTGGAGAGGGACCGGGCCCATCCCGTGTATCGCTTTATGAACCAGACAGAGGGATTTAAAAAGAACCCTTTCTCTGACTGGCAGCCAATGAAGCTCTCGCAGCGCCTGAGTGGAGGAGGAGTCGCGCCTACGATTTAGGGCCAGCTTCACTGCAGCTGACTGAACCCTCTGTAGCCCCTGCAGGATGTATTGGGGGGCTCCTAAGTATAAGGAATTGCAGTAGTCCATTCTGCTTAGTACCGTGCTCCTTACGATCGTGGCTCGCATGTCTTCGGGCAGAAGTGGAAGAATCTGGCGTAGAAGCCGTAATAGCCCAAAACATGTGCTGGCTGTCTTACTTGCCTGCGAGTCCAATTGGAGATTGCTGTCAAACAGAGAGCCGAGATTACGTATTGCACTAGCTGGAGCCAGTGGAACCTCATCCGGGGCAAGCCTGAGATCCACCGGCAGGTGTTGAATCTGCCTTAGCGGCGAGTAATACAATAGCTCAGTTTTTTCTCCATTGAACTGCAGATAGTTTCTCCGTAGCCAGTCTGTGGTCAGACTCATGCAGTTTTGAAATTGTTCTAGGGGGACCGCCTGATTTCCCTCCAGTGAGAAAGCCAATTGCGTATCATCTGCGTAATTAACAAGATCAACCCCGAACGTCTTGATGATTGAAATAGTGGCTGTAAATATATGTTAAAAAGAATGGGGCTAATACTGGAGCCCTGCGGCACTCCAATTACATCCTGCAATAAACACGGAGCAGACATAACAACATGTGTGTAAGGATATTTTATTTGCAATGGTGAGATGTGAGGGGTGTACATTTCCATTGATGGGTGGGGTGGAGCAGTGAGTTGACAGTTGTGGTAGATGAGATAATCGAGTAGTCACCACATTGATGTGGTGACCCAGTCCAACAGACAGATGCCATTCACAAGGCAGTGTGGGGAAGGACAGTCCAAAAAGTAAATGCAGTTGTGGAGAGGGTTGCCATCATGGCTGTTTCTGTGACTGGCGTCTGGCAGGTGCTTTGCCTCCAGATACTCCCAGGGTCTTCTTGGGATGGCCCCTTCGTCGTTTGGCAGGGGGGCCTCTCTGTGGGCGCAGAGGAGGATGGTGAACTGTCATCGTGCGGCCCACCAGAGGGAAGTGGAGGTGTTGTCTGTGGCGCATGCCTGTCCCTCAGTACCGCCGCTTGCTGGACCAAGAGGTCCACGATTTGTCCCATGCGGGTGTCGATGGACCTCATCAGCAGGGTGAGCTTGTGCAACAGTTCATCCGACCGGCCCGTTCGTCCCTGGGCCTGTTCGTATGTGCCCAGGACTCTGGTGATGTGTTCCAGGGATTGGGTCCCAGCCTCCTGGTGTCTGTGGGTGACCCTGCCCCTCCCACCTGCCCTGCTGCCACGGACCTTTTGCCTCACCACTGTGGGCACCCGCATCCTCTCCCTGCCCTCCATCGGCAGTGTGTGCTGGTCATCCTCTGGGACAGGGAGGGTGTTGCAGGCAGCACTGGTGGTGGTGGTGGTGGCGGTGGCCGCACAGGCCGTGACAGCAGGGGTCTGCTGTGAAGTTGTTGGTGCAGATGTGGTAGGGGGACGATGGGGTTCTGGGACCTGTTGCTCCCTGGCACACCAGATAGGCCGGCTTCAAGCTCATCGTCCATGGAATCCAGGGAGTCAACATCCGAGAGTCCATGTACCGGGGGTGGGCGACTGGCTCTTCAGGTTGCTGGTGTTGTCCTCTGCAGTGAGTTCTTGGTCACCTGTGGGTTAGATGGGAAATGGTCATTGTAGTGCACCCATCAAGCTTTGTGTTAGCTGTGTATCATTCACTTTTTGTACACTGTACAATTGACAGATCATCATATTGTTTACTAAGTGCACCTCTGTGCTTCCTGACATGATGCAGTGGTACAGACATTACTTGTCCATGGTGTGAGGTGTCAAGGCATACCATGCGACCCGTGCGCAATTAAGGATTACAGGGACTTGTTGCCATCTAGGGCCTGGCACAACATGTGTTTAATTGAGAACTCATTGTTGATTTGTCTGACCTGGCAGACATCACATCTGGCCATGGACTGGCCATTGTCATCTCCTGCATACCTTTGTCCTGTCATGTGCATATCCTGATTTGTACCACCACACATGCTTTCATATTTTTCGAATGGTCCTTGTTGCACTTGCCCCATGGCGATGCACATGTAACTAGGTGCTGTGCATAAATGTGCCCTGACTTTCTTCTACTTGTGCATTGGTGTGTCACACTTTGGTAGCTGTGACAGTTTCCTTAGCTTACCTGTGTGCACACTGTGTTTGGCAATGGGGTAGGTATGCCTCTTTGTGCAATGAGAGGGCTGGTATTGTCACATGGCACCATTTAATTTGTGCAAATGGGTGGGTGCACGTACTGGCTACTTACCTGTAATGTGCCTACATTTGGGTTTGTTATGTCACACATATGTGTGTGCGTGGTGGTGGCTTACATCCTGCTCAGTGGGGTCACGGTCCAGAATCATATGTCTACCTACCTGTAAGTTTGTTTGGTGTACTGCAATGGCTTCCAACTGCGTCTGGGTGGGGGAGTGCTCCATTCTGCTCAGGTGTGGGACAGAGGGAATGTTGGGAGTAGTAGTGCAGGCCCCCACACCCAGAAAACCTTACTGTGAAGTTGGCTAACTACCTGTAAGTTTGATGAGGGTTGTGTAATGGCTTCAAACTGCTTCTGGGGGGGCTCCATCCTGCTGAGGGGGGCAGGGTGCATGGTGGGAGTAGTGGTACAGACCTTCCACACACAAACACCCTCACTGTGAAGATGGCTACCTACCTGTAAGTTTGTTTGTTGTACTGCAATGGCTTCCAACTGCTTCTGGGTGGGGGAGTGCTCCATCCTGCTCAGGTGTGGGACAGAGGGAATTTTGGGAGTAGTAGTGCAGGCCTCCCACCCCCAGACACCCTCACTGTGAAGATGGCTACCTACCTGTTAGTTTGTTTGTTGTACTGTGCTGGCTTCCAACTGCTTCTGGGTGGGGGAGTGCTCATTCGTGCTCAGGTGTGGGACAGAGGGAATGTTGGGAGTAGTAGTGCAGGCCTCCCTCCCACAAACACCCTCACTGTGAAGATGGCTACCTACCTGTAATCTTGATGAGAGTGATGTAATGGCTTCCAACTGATTCGGGGGGGGGGCTCCATCCTGCTTCAGGGGGGCAGGGTGCATGGTGGGAGTAGTGGTACAGACCTCCCACCCACAAACACCCTCACTGTGAAGATGGCTACCTACCTGTTAGTTTGATGAGGGTGATGTAATGGCTTCCAACTGCTTCAGGGGGGAGGGCTCCATCCTGCTGAGGGGGGCAGGGTGCATGGTGGGAGTAGTGGTATACAGACCTCCTACCCACAAACACCCTCACTGTGAAGATGGCTACCTGTAAGTTTGTTTGTTGTACTGCAATGGCCTAAAACTGCTTCTGGGTAGGGGAGTGCTCCATCCTGCTCAGGTGTGGGACAGAGGGCATGTTGGGAGCAGTAGTGCAGGCCTCTCACCCCCAGACACCCTCACTGTGAAGATGACTACCTACCTGTAAGTTTGTTTGGTGTACTGTGCTGGCTTCCAACTGCTTCTGGGTGGGGGAGTGCTCCATCCTGCACAGCTGTGGGTAATGTAATAGCTGACACATGCTTCTGGGTGGGGTAGGGGGAGGGATCCATATTGCAAGGCTGTGGGACAGGGTGCATGGTGGGAGTAGTGGTACAGGCCTCCCACACCCAGACACCCTCCCAGGGAAGATTGCTACCTACCTGTGATTTTGATGTGGGTTGTGTAATGGCTGACACATGCTTCTGGGAGGGGTGGGGGAGGAATCCATATTGCTAGGCTGTGGGACAGGGGGCATGGTGGGAGTAGTGGTGCAGGCCCCCCACCCCCAGACACCCTCCCATGGAAGATGGCTACCTACCTGTGATTTTGATGTGGGTTGTGTAATGGCTGACACATGCTTCTGGGTGGGGTGGGGGGAGGGATCCATCTTGCTAGGCTGTGGGACAGGGGAATGGTGGGAGTAGTGGTGCAAGCCCCCCTCCCACAGACACCCTCCCAGGGAAGATGGTTACCTACCTGTGAGTTTGATGTGGGTTGTGTAATGGCTGACACATGCTTCTGGTTGGGGTGGGGAGAGGGGTCCATCTTGCTGATGCTGTGGGACAGGGGACCTGGTGGGAGTTGTAGTGCTGTCTGCCTGTACACATGCCCCCATGGTAATGTTGGTAGCTATGTTTGGGGTGAATGGGAGTGGGTGAATGTTGGATCTGTGAGCCATGTTTTTGTGAGTGTGTGGTGCAGATGGATGGAATTTGTCCTAGGTGGTGTAGCTTTGTAGTTGTGCAAGACAGTACATAGCAGAGTGGCGGTAGTCATTTGTTTGTACATACCAGCCTTCACTCCCCCGGCTACTCCTGTGAGACTCTCTGGATGCAGTATGGAAAACACCTTCTCCTCCCATGGTGTGAATGGTTTTTGTGGAATGGGAGGGCCACCGCCAGTCCTCTGAGCCAGCTCACGGTTCTTGCTCCACCTCTCCTTGACCACCCTCTTCAGATCATGCCACCGCTTCATGATCTCCTTTTTCGATCTTGGGGTGGTCCCTACTGCATTGACCCTTTAGGGCTATCCTTGCCCACATTTGTGTCCTTGTGGCTAATGGTGTCTGTTGGACCACGGTACCAAAAAGCTGTGGTTACACTCTGACTATCTCATCTACCATGACTGTCAACTCACTCTCTGTGAATTTGGGCATTTTCTGTGTGGCCATGGTGTGTGGCGGGCAAAGTGGTTGTGGGTGCAGGAGTGTGAGTGGTGGTTGTGGTAGTGATGTGTATGGTGTGTGTTGTGCAGGGGGGTTAGTTGTGCAGGTGTGGAGGTGGTGGTGGTGCTGTGTGTGGTGTGACTAGTGATGTTGTGTCCTTTGCCTCTCCTGTCAGCTGGGGTATGTGTCCCTTCTCTCATGGAGTATTGCAAAGGACTGTGTCAGGGAAGGGGCTGGTTTTATACTCAGCTATGTGGGTGTAGTTGGGGATGTTGCTGTCAGGTGTGTTGTCCTGGCATTTGTGTGTTTCTTTTTGCCATGTGGTTGTGTCATTGGGCTGTGTTTTGTGTATTTGGGGGGCATGTCTAGTTTTCTGTGTGCACTTGTTGGCCTTCTTGTGGGTTTTTTGCTCCGTCCACCATATTTTTTACGGATCGTCCGCCACGGTGGCCCTGCTTCAGCTCGTCCGCTGGCTCTCCCATTCATCCCATTGTGCGACCGCGGCAGTCGGAGACAGCGATACGTACTGCAGGACCGTTCGGGATATCCTAATTTCCGGTGCGGTGACTCCGCTATACTTGCGGCAGGTTGGTGTTTTTCCGCTGCATATCCGACCACCTTGGATGGATTTTGCCCATCTCCGCCCGCTACAGGCGTTTTTTCTTGGCCTCCTTCTGCCGTGGTCAGTGTTTTTGGGCGGTTGATCCTAATTTGGCCACCGGTTTTCCCATGGTGCCAGCGGGCGGTTGTTTTCCGCTTCCATGGCGGTCGGGGTGCTTTTCCACTCACCATCCTATTACTATTTTCAGGTTCTGATGAGGTTATAGTGTTATTTTAAGAGGCCATACATACTTTCTAATTTTCCTGATCTGCTTAGTTAATTTTTCTTTTTTTCTTTAGTTTACCTTTGTTCCCAGGTGTCCCCCATGTTTAGGTCCTGATGACACCCACCCTTAATCACAAGGTCGAAACGCCATCAACTGTTTAAATAAACAAACTATTTACTGTCTCTGGAATGTGTACAGTTGGCAGTACTTATTTATTTATTTAGAAACCTAGTTGTATGCCATATTTTGTCACTTTCTTTGGTTCTATATTTACTTGGGACACTGAGCACTATTATTTGCTTATGTGTACATACTTAATCCCAAATATATATGAATATTCATCATATACAGTGCTTGATCATATTATTTAAATATGTACAGAGTTTCTTCTTTATGTCTACCCTCAAATTAATACTTGAGATTGATCACATATTATAATTTATCTTGTTTACATGATCTACAGGGACCACTGTTCTTCTATTTATACTAGTGGTCCTGCAGCACCAATTGTGCCACCCACTTGAGTAGCCCTTTAAATATGCCTCAGGACTGCCATTGCAGCCTGTGTGTGCAGTTTTTAAACTACAATTTCGACCTGGTTAAGTAACCTTTTTGCCAGGCCCAAATCTTCCCTCTTTTATTGATACACAGATTTCATTGATTTTCAAAGAAAGAGCAATAGTAACAAAAAGCAAGGAAAAGCAAAGACAGTAATGAAGGTGATTCAGGTCATTGTGGTCACACCATGCCTCCCCCACCTATCCTCCCCAGAGATTCAACCTATATGGCTCATCAAAGAGCCCAGTGTAGAAGATAAGCCATAATAGTCCCACCATTTGCCTGAAATTCTGGAAAGTATAGCTGGGCAACCCATGGCAACATAGATGAGTTCTTCCAATATAGCGCACCAGTCCATGCCGGCAAGCCATTGTCTGTGCCAGTGGAGAAGGTTGTTTCCAAGTTTGAGCGATGTTTCTTTTCACCACCAGAATCGCTAATCCTATCAGTGTCAGGGGCGTAACACAGTCCCCCGCAGTCCCCATGGTGCAGGGGGGCCGCTAAGCTCTAGTGGGACCCCTCAGCATGGTAAGTAGGCAAAATATCGAGTTTTAAATATTGTTTTGCTATAATATTAGGCCTGGACCAAAATTCTGTTCCGCTCGCGGAAATTGCGATAATTTGGCATTTAGGCGTTCCGCGGAAAGCGCGACAATGTAAAAATTTCCGCAATCCGCATCTTACCGGTAATTTTTTTCTTGCGCGCGCTGTAAAAAACTACATTGTCGCATGCGCGCGATCGCTTTACCTGAATCCCCTCGTTCGCCGACAAGTTTTCCCGACCCAGTCGCGTTCTCCACGAGATGTTGGATTGTTGGTAGCCATTTTGCGCTGTCTTGCGACAGTTCGCGCCCGCATTTACGTCATTTGTCGCGCGATCACGTCATTTGTCACGCGATCACATCTTTCTTGTCGCGATCATGCACCGCGAGAGTATGAGAAGATTGAGATCTCGAACTCGTCATTCTCCACCGCGAGCGAGAGCGTGAGGACGCGGGCACGTCATATCGAACGCGAAAAGGAGAAAGAGACCCCGAACACGTCATATCCAACGCGACAGGGAGCGAGAGAACACGATCAAGTCATTTTGGACACGCCATCAACATCCGGCGGAAGTAATGTGAAGCTTGAGAACTCGAACATGTAACATTTTCAATTTGGAGAAGAATATCAGCTCTAGCAGCATGAAACCTTCTGCAAATGATGATTTGGATGAAAACAACTCCTCGGATTGACATTTGGCTGTCCTTTTTTGTGCAAGGAGTCCTTTTTTAAAAAGGTGGGGAGAGGGAGGAAGTGCCACAGAATCTCCAACTTCCTGTTCCTGTCCAGCAGGCTCCTCCCAGTGCTTTGTCCATCTCCTGCTCATTCTGCCTTTGGATTTTGAGCTGGAAAGATCACTCTTTTTGTCTGCTGCATCATTGCAATTGGATTTGAGGATTTTTTAATTGGATATTTTACAAGTAAGTGGTTGGGTATTGCAGTTGTTGTAACTACAATTTATTTTTGGTAACTATCATCATTCCTTTTTTTTTAAATGTTGTGGGTAGTAGTAGTCAGTAGTAGGCCCGAGCTAGTCATGGCCTCATGGGTGTGTGCATGATGAAGCAACTGTTCCTTTGGTGTTTTTTTAGTGCGTTTCATTTTCAAGCATCATTTAGGGCCTGGATGGCATTGAATTTAGTTGGGAAATGTGTTTTTTTGGGGTGGGATTTCTGTTGATGGGCCTGGCCTTGTGGCTGCCGGCTGGTGGCCATTTAGAAGCCTAGGCCTGCAAGCTTGTTTGGCCTTGTCTGCCAACAGGCCTGCTTTCATCCAGTAGGATCAGAGCAGGTAGCCACAACTTTATTAATCAAGTGTTTCTGTGTGGTCTGTTGAATTTAGACATCATTTAGGGCATGGATGGCATTGGATTGAGTTGGGAAGTGTGTTTTTTTGGGGTGGGCTTTCTAATGTTGTTGGGCCTGGCCATGTGGCTGGTGGCCATTTTGAAGCCTAGGCCTGCAAGCTTGTCTGGCCTTGTCTGCCAACAACAGACCTGCTTTCATCCAGTAGGCTCAGAGGCTGAGCAGGTAGCCACAGCTGTAATAATCATGTGTTTCTGTGTGGTCTGTTGAATTTAGACATCATTTAGGGCATGGATGGCATTGGATTGAGTTGGCAAGTGTGTTTTTTTGGGGTGGGCTTTCTGATGTTGGTTGTCTTAAAGACATTCTTTTGTTGTGTGTGTCTGGTGTATGTTGGTGTGCAATGCATGCACCCTGCAGACCTTTCTGGGGCCTGTGAATGTTCGTATTTGCATTTTGTTGCATTAAAAAGGCAGAGCAGTGTGCTTTAGCATGCATCCTTTACCTGGCTTGTATAGGCCTTTTGTCAGCTCCTGGTGTTTCACAGGCACCCTGCGTGTTTGTGATTTGTGAGTGTCCATGTGACTGGTGGCCTTTTTTGTGTTGGGAGTTATTAGTGTCCTGGTTTTGCCATATAGGCCTGCATGGTTTTCCTATTGGCTTACTGCTTCCATCCATCCACTCCCTTTGCCAGCAGCAGCTCCATGGATGATGAGATGCTCAAATAATTTAATGGCAAATAGGGTCCACCCCACTTCCATTACATTTTTATTTTGGTGGTTCTTATTAACTTTCCTATCCTTCCTGAGAGTGTAGTATGTGACTGTACACAGTATTATAACATAGCGCTTGTTGAAAAAAAGTCATAAATGGCTAGACTATATCTTTTGTTTGCACTAGTACAGTAGTAAGTAACTGACCCACAACAACAAATGCAACATTTCACTGATGTTCTTCTCCTGGCTTATTTGCTTTTAGGTGCACAACAGACAGAGGAGGAGGTGTCATCAGCATCACCCGGCTGCCCGTTGTACTGCCAGCCAGACAGAAGTCCTGCTGCGCATCACGTCCACGTGTGACCAGAACTTGTTGTGCATCTGATCCTGCCTGACATCTGAAGAAGATGGCCCCAAAGAAAGGTACCAGGTCCAGTACCAAGAAAGTTGCCGGTGAGAAGAAGGAACAGAAAAAGGAAGTGCCATTAACCACGACTGGTGGTGTGCCGGCCAATGTTTTTTTTGGCACCAAAAAAGTTACGCCTGCAGCAGCGTTGTCCGGGATCCAAGCTGGGAGCAGCACCTCAGCTTTAGACTTAGCCAGGAAATAGTCAATTTTTTCCAGACTATTAGGTTCTTTTAAGTATGACACATGGACTATTGTTAATAAATTTGTGTTTTGCCCAGGTAGCCATTTTTAATCTTCACTTACACTAGAGCACTGCACGTCACTAGAGTTCATATGGTTTGAACATACACCTTGGCAAGAGCCCTTTTAAGGAACGTCAGGTCAGGTACCCAGCAGGTCCATGTGGCTAAAGACTGTGGCCCTAGATCTGGCTCTCCGAGAGGCCCAGATGATGAAGCTCCGCCAGTAAGGGTGGGCTGATGGACTCTTAAACTCTTGCTTGGTGATGATCAAATCATCTGAAGAGGTTTCTAAGCATTCTTCACAGCAGTCAGTGGCTGTCTGTTCCTTATGATCAGACTGAGCACCTCCTGTTAGTTGTTAAGCAGCACCTCAGCACCAGCAGTCCAACCCCACCAACCTAGGCCCAAGGCCTTTAGTGTCGCAGAGGTAGCCAGTCTACTAACAAGCAGCGATGTTGAAATGTCATTATCGCAAAGTAGTACACAATCAACGCAGGCGGAAACTCAGCAGATAAGTGTGCAGCCGCAACAAGAACAGCAGCAGCCACAACAAGAACAGCAGCAGCCGCAACAACAGCCCCCCATAGTAGTTGTTGCTGCTGACATAGAGGCATTTCAGGAAATCGAGCTTCCTGCAGACAAAGTGGAGCAAACAACTTTTTCGGAAGATCTATTGTCTTCCAGACCACCAGCAAGGAAAAGCAGGCTTAGTCCATCATCTTGTTCTTCAAGCCCCGCTTCTGATGATCGTGATGCCACTTGGCATCCACCAGCTCAGTCTGAGAGTGATGCACGCCATAAGACAATGCTTCTGAAAAGGAAGGTCCCAGAAAAACTTAGAGTTATGGAGGTAGATGTAGAAGAGGGGGGTGATGTTGATGAAGATGAGCCAGTCATCACGCACATCACTCCCGCCCCAAAGGGATTGGAGACCAACATTCTCACCCTATCCAGAAAGGCTGCCACTGAGCGGGATGTAGCACGGATATCACCAACACAGGTTACACCACCACTACCTCCAGCTGCTATATTTTCCGAGGCCCGACAGGGACCTATATCCAGCTCAACCATCTCAGTAGGTAGTGGAAGTAAAAGTCACAGTGTAGCTGCACAGGGTCACATTCCAAGCACACCCTCCAGTTCATCTGGTATTGAAAGTGGCACATCCAGCAGTTCCAGAAAGTTCTCCTCCCCAGTTTGGGACTTTTATTCTGTTAGCACCAAGGAGGAGAATGTTGCTATATGCTCAATTTGTCGACAAGTGTTCGGCGGGGTAAGCTTGGTTCAAACTATGGTACCGGAGGCCAAGCATGTCATCTCAGAATACACCACACTATCGTGTGGGAGAATCACCTACTTCAGTTAAAAGAAAGTAGAAAAACTCAACCCATTGAAGTTGGTCAGGAAGAATCAGGAGGCGATATTATTGTGGTGGAAGGTGAAGAAGAGGGAGGCATTTCTAGCCCTGTCCCCAATAGTGTAGTGGTACCACCCACATCCTCCTCAGTAACATCCGAGTGGCACCACAGTAAGAGCCATACTCAGAGTCAGGCTGAGACACCAAGGCGACCGAGTACCGCAATGAGACAAACTGTGTCGTTGAGCCTAAGTGGGTTAATGAAAACAACAGCACCACAAAGGTAAGTAAGCCAGTCTACCATTGAGAGCATGCTTAGGTTGGAGGGGCAGTTCCAACGCAACCACCCAACGGCACGGTTGTACAATGCGAAGCTGGCTAAAATGTTAGCGCTGGACCTTCTCCCTTTTTCATTTGTGGAAGGGGTGGGTTTCCTTGAATTTGTGTCAGCCATCTGCCCTAAATGGAAGGTTCCCAGCCGGTCCTATTTCGCAAGAATTGCTGTTCCGGCACTACATCATGATGTGCTGGAATTGGTTGGACAAGCTTTGCAGCAGAGTGCTGTTCACAATATCCACCTGACAACAGACATGTGGACCAGTTGCCAAGCCACAGATTACATGTACATCACTGCACACTGGGTCTCTTTTGTGGGGGTTAGAGATAAGCACGAGGTGCTGTTGACACAGCTGCGATTTTTAGAGGTACTCGGAAACATGCAACTGTAGCCGTGTTCGCCATGGAGAAATCTCATACGGCTGTAAACATTTTGCAAGAGTTTCGCAGCAAGGTTTTTGAATGGCTGCGCCCAAGAGGGCTTAGTATTGGTTTTGTTGCCACAGACAATGGCAGTAATGTACTTAAGGCCATGGATCTTGGTTCCTATTTCAGGGTTCCGTGTTTGGCGCACTGCATAAACATTATAGTTCAAGACTTTCTGAAAAAAGAACCCATAGTCAGCAACTTACTGGCCGTCTGCCGAAGAATATGCACTCATTTCAGCCATTCTTTTAAAGCTCGGAAGCAGCTGAGGATCATTCAACGTGAATATAGGATGCCAGTCAAAGCACTCATCCAGGAGGTGGCAACACGTTGGAACTCAACGTATTACATGCTTGATCGTCTGTTTGAGCAGTACAGGCCACTCAATGAATATGTCTGGAAAAGAGGGGATGCTACTGTTAAAGGCATGAACCTTCAGATGGAGCAATGGAGCCTAATTAAATGCCTTACTGAGATACTTCGTCCTTTTGAGGTCTTCACACGTGAAGTCAGCAAGGAGGACTGTACAATGGGCCAAGCTATCCCATTATTGCAAATGCTAGAGCATCAGCTGAAGAAGGTGTCTGAATCATACAAAGGTGTAGAGGACAAAAGGGAAGCCTATGACTTGGTGGGGAGCTTAGCCCATCGCTTAGCTGAAAATACAAGGATAGAAAATAACATTTTGTCACAAGAACATTACATTTGTGCCACAATTCTGTATCCACGTGCAAAATTTGGACTGAAGACATTCTTTGCTTTTTCAGAGATTGATGTTGCCCGCTACAAAACTTGTATAGCTGAGGCAGCCAGTAAGTTGAAAAACGAACGGCTGCTAATTAAAAGCCCGCAAGATCAACCCACAAGAAGTACTGCAGCAGGGCATGCAGCATCAACTGCAACTTCATCGGCTGAGGGCAGTGCGTTTGGATCACAACACTCACCATCACTATTGACAACAGCAACAATAACTGGATCATTAGGCCCAGTAGAATCGTTAGATGATTGGTGTGTACAGTTAGGCATTAATAAGCACAGTACTGATGCACAGAGAAAAGAGCCCGACAGCTTACCAGCAGCACCCCTGAACATTGAACGGATGGTCCAGGCCTATCTGGATGACCCAACAGAGGTGTACATTGATCAAAACCCATTGCAGTATTGGTATAGGAAAAGGTCTGAATGGCCAATGCTCAGCAGGCTGGCAATAAGCTATCTGGCTTGCCTTGTCGCAAGTGTCTCTTCTGAACGTGTTTTCAGTGCTGCTGGTTCCATTGTAACAGTGAGAAGGACCAGTCACTCGCCCAAAAACGTGAAGAGGTTAACAATGATCAAAATGAATCAGCACTTCATACCACCGAATTACACAATACATGAAGCAATGGAGGAAGATGAGGACAGCAGCTCAGCTGACGGAAGTAGTGTGTCACATGATTACCTACTACTGGCTGAACCCCCAGAGTTTGAGGATGAGCTATACTTCCCTGACAATTAGGCTTCCACTTACTGTTTTCCTCCCTTTTTTTCCCCTTTATTTGTGTGTCTGTCGTTCCTGTTACAAACTTGTGAATCATAGCAAATCCATTACCACCGTCTTCTACTCTTCTTATTTAATATACAAGTTTCAGGTGTCTGCAATTTGACATTATAGTCCTCCGAATCCAGCTCCTCCGCTCCATCATACTGAATCTCCCGCCTAAATCCATTGCCCTCATGATTGATGATTGGATGATGGAAAATAGAAGAAAAAATAAAAACTTTCCTAGTCCCGCCAAAAGAAGTGGAGCATGAATCAGATGATTACTATAGCTATCCTCCTTCCAGAGCCGAGAGAGACTGACAATTAACTGAAAATGAGATGGAACAGGTAATGATTGATGCCATGCATTGGACGCAGAGTCGCAGACTGAGCGATTTTGTTGTTTGTTGTTCATGAAGTTATGTCATTGTGCACTAATCATCTTTCTACAGTATACACTAAACGTAACTCAAGGTGAATTTTCCCCTTCTTGCAAATAAGAAATTTGCACTTCCCCTGCAGCTTGATACATTGCTTTTAATTGAATACAGGAAGGGGACTCAATCTGCGCACTGAGTATGATTGACAACAGCACCGTCCATGATGATGATGGCGAAAAAGACGGCCCGTTACTTAAGATGAGAAGGAACAGGTAATGACAATTAATGGCATGCATTGGACACCTGACTCTGAGCGATTGGTGTTTGTGTTTTCGTTGTTTGTTTGTTGTTCACGAAGTGAAGTCAACGTGTACTAGTAGTCTTACTGTACACACTAAAGAGTGACTCAAGTCAATAATATTTCTACTCTTGTTGTGTAATAACAACATTTTACTTCTACTGCAGGCCGATCTTCACACTCAGTCAGTACAAGTATTGGAGATGATTGATGGAATAACAGCAAGTCAGGAGGACGTTTCATGAGTGGCATAAAAGCCTAAAGGTAAACACGTCAACAACAACCACAGCAGTCTCAAATGTCTGTGTAGAAGTGGAGTCGAGTGTAGCGGTGGGATGACTGAGGTGCATTGATTTACTAAATGATAAAGAAGAGATAGGAAGGTCAGGGCACTTTAAAGGACTGCACTAGTCAAAAACTGTGATGCAATATTATTGAAGAAAAGAAATGTGGTGCAAAAAGCCAGGGACGTGACCCTCATACGCCCCTAATATTTGGTGTGAACCAAAAATTGCAACAAACAGAGGTGGCTCAGCACACAACTTGAATACAATTATAATGGACAAAATTATTCGTCATAGTCAATGTATAAGCAAATGAATATTGTATCCCCAAAGATTCACAATAAACTTCGAAGTCTTGAAGGTGAGTTTTCTTTATTTGGTGATTCAGATTTCCATTTAAAATTACAGCTTACAATTCATTGCCAATTCATAGCCGACGCGTTTCGTCCCAACGGGACTTCTTCAAGGCTATAAAAATACATATATAAAACATACATTATTATATACAATTAAAATTATCAGAAGTGATAAAGGAGTAAACATTGTTATTACTTCAAGACCTGAGGTATAGTCCTAATACAGTTATTATACCCAATATAATCTGTGAATCTGAGCAGACTGGGGGATGCAGCCTAATGTGAATTGCATTTACGCAATAATTTTTGAAGCCATGTAATCGAACAGTTTATAACATTTATTTTACCAGCAATTTTTTTCAATGCAATTTTTTAACACAATTGTTTGAGGACATTACTGAGGTTCTGACATGATGTCCTTAATCTTTTTGAGCGAAACAGACAGATTGTGTTTATATTCATTATTAACCAGTAAGTTATTATAATCACTTTTGATTTGATTAAGATTGGTCAATTTGATATTAGAAGCCAATAATGGGCCAAAATTCTATTGATGAAGCTTGCTTCAGTTAATCCTATACAGTAATTATCAACATGAAACGAATGGACCTATTATTTGATCAGTTAGATTACAATTTTTTACATACCTTTGCAAATGGTAATTTTAAAAAATCCACACAATTTAGAGTTTTTCCATTTTCTCCTATTCAGTAATTTTACTGTCAGATGTATAGGATCTACAAAGAACAGAGTATTATGACAAATTATACGTCAGAATTGCCAACAATTCGCAAAGAGTCATTGTCTCGACTAAATCACCGTGCCAATTGCTCTGCGTCAAACAAATAATGCGTCTTCTGACGATGTCAATAAAATTTATTAACATAATGGACTTAAAAATTAAGCAATTAGCAACAATCACTCTGAACAAGAACTTTAAATACATACGGTCCAAGAAACGTACCTCAATATTGACCTAGACCCAGTGTAGGTATGGAGTAAATGTAAAAAAACGGTACGATGGCCGTGAACCTATCAAAAGGGAGAATTTCTTATTAAGAATCATAATTTTATTATTATTTTATTTTTTGAAATTTCAAATTTAAGTCATACTATTCAAACTATAATAAGTATATGAGAAACACTTTGTAACACCTGATTTGTCCATTTGAGCACTATTCGATAGTTGGGACGTATTTAAAGATGCCAAACTAGTCATATCTAGTGTGTCCTCAACTTACGATTTGAGTTGAGCATTATAAGTGAACGAAACAAGCATTCCATGGGAGTATTCCCAATCTAATCTTATCTCAAACCCGATGTTCACTGGTTATGCATGTCGTATATCATCCAGATAAGATCGACATTAGCTCTACTGGCTTTAGCTCATATATGAGTGGCCGCGCCGTGCAATTAGTTAAACTCAAACGTATTTAAGGGAATCACAACTGTTGACGGTAAAGAGTATTCGTAAAAGGGGGTTAAAATTTAATGAAAGTTGTGAATACGAGCTATAAGGTTAAGAAACTTACGTGTAGTATATTCAAAAACGCCTGGTCCGTGCTCCGTGTACGCCAAGGGGTCTGAATGGACTAAGTTCACTTGGCCTCTATATAAGTCCATGGATAACTTATCACACCTGTAACTGATGTGCTCAATTTGTCGAAAAGAACGATATCGAATGTTAGTGAAGGGAAACCTTCGCAAGCGTTTCGGCCATCTTGGACTAGTCAAAAGATCATAGTCCTGTGTAAAGAATATGAGACAAAGTTCAAGATATATAATAGTGTGTGATGGCCAAGTCGCAATGGATATTATCATTCAACAGAAGGGTGCCGACTTCAGATAAATTCAGATAATATGCTAATTGTTACATCGGGGGAGCATCATCCTCAAGAATACTGTCAGTCATTTAGTAGTGGCGAGCCATCGTGATCATCTCAGGGTACCGAAAAAGAAACAGGGATTATTTGTTCTATATATGGTCTAACTTATATCTGAAATTTGATCTGAGTAATGCCTGTTCAATATATGATTGGAAAAACCTTCGCAAACGTTTCGGCCATCTTGGACTCGTCAAAAGATCAATGTCGTGTATGGCGAATATTTTAACGGTGAATTAATGTCTAAAGTGTATAATTGTATATAACGGCCAAATCATGGTGGGTATTGTCATTCAACGAAACCGACTTCAGATAGTGATACAGATGATATGCCAATAGTTACATTGGGGGAACATCATCCTTAATAATATTATCGGCCATTGTGTGGTGGCGAGCCATCCTAATCAGCTCAAGCTCCCAAAAAAGAAAAATGGATTAATTGTTGTATATACGGTCTAAATTATAAATGTGATACCTGTTCAATTTGTAATCAGAAGTGATGATTCGCTGGTGACAGTATTGTAATATGTGCTTTGCCTTTGTCCAACTCTTTAAAAAAAAAAAAGTACTCTAAACGTAGGATGTGCTAAGCAACGTGCCGTCATGCCTGTCACTGTGGGCCTGCTCTCTTCTGTTGTTGTTGAAGGTCAATGCTGGAAGTAGAGTAGAGATGATGCATACATGCTGCCTCGGAAAGTGTTCTTGTTGCACTACACCATAGCTTGTGCATTTGTTTCAACTTTATTTCTCAATATACCCTTTGTTTTTCCATCTACAATTACAGGCCGGGCCTTGCCCTATACTTGTGAAAACATTACAATGCACACTTACCTTACCAATAAATCGAAAAAAAATTCCAGCCTGGCAGTGGCGAGTGGTGACACCCAAGATTGATGGACGAGAGGACCAAGAGGAATGCCGAGATGCAAATCCAGTCCACATTTTTGACCAGGATAACACAGTAACAGTATCAACTTTCATCTTCTTTTAAATAATTTGATTAATTTTTTTGTCTACAATCTTTACAACAGTGTGTTTTTGTTGTTGTTATTATTATCATTAGGTTTGCTCTCTGTTTACGATTCATCCCTACCAATATTTAAAATTTCTATTTGCTATCTGTAAAAGTATTAAGGCCGGAACAACAGAACAAGAAGTGTATGTAATCCGGGTCTCCTTATCAATCATCATCATGCATGCATTTCCTTTTTCTCCCTTAACATATGGATATGGTAGTCTTCAAAGATTGTCGTTTGTTTGTCCATGCATACTGCTTTTCACTGTCAATCCTTTCCCCAAACCCCCTTCCCATCCATTCAACAAACCCTAACCCTATTCCCCCGGGTTGTATGACTTATTGTCGAGGTGTGACTAAATTAAATGTACACCAATACTTAATCACACGCTTGCTGGGGCGGATGTGGCGAAAGCAACAGTACTTCAATTTCAAGGCAGAGCGATGATCTTCTTCTGCTTGCCCACCCATGAGTAGTATATTTTAGAGGTGATTTTATTTAACAAAGGAACATATATCTCAGCATTAATTGCCGGCATTGATTGAATTTGTTGTCATTCCTCATACACAGCACTAACTGTTACGCTGTAGACCTAGTCAAGTGACTTGACACAACTATAGTTTGTAACTCTGTCTAGTAGGCTATCCCAACCACCATTATGATTTGTTGTAAAATATTTTAGCATATTATTGTTGCTCGGTAAGTTCTGTACTGTACTTCATTCTACTACTCCTCGAACAGTCTCTCAAAGGCGACTGACTGTCTCATTTTCTTTTTTTGCAAATGCTGCTGCCCTGCCAGTGTCTACTACTTCTACTATAATACCACCACCACCACCCCAATCATGGCATGTTAGAAAAAGGAAACCATCTTCACCATGCAGCCATTGCTGTGCCTAACTTAAACATCAAGCAAAGGTAAGAGAAGTTTGTGGGAGGCAGAATTGATAATGGACATGTTTTCAATGAATTCATTTTCACACACCCCTTTGAGTCCAGATAAAGAATGCATAGACTAGAGGAGAGACTGAAAGTCAATCAGTGAGGGGTGTCGCATCTATCTGTTTGTGTCTTACACAGTCAGCCAATTTTTTAAATCAAACACTGGCTATGGGCGGGCCTGCACCAGCAAGGAAACAGTGTGATGTAAAACAGTAACCCCACCTACAAAACATTAACAACATTGCATGCAACGTAGAAAAATAGATTTAATTGACCCTAACAAAAATAAACTAAAAACCCACAAAAACTGACCCACCCCCCTCCCTAACCCCAACCAATGTCCGTAAGAAAGTCCAGAAAATAGTCCAAAAACCCAACGCCCAATTCCCACCCACCCAAACAAGAATTAAAAAAGGAGCAGAATACAGGGACTAAGGTGTGGGGCGGGATTGCAGGAGGAAACGCATCTGCTCCTCTAGACGGGCGACGCAGCGTCTGAGGGCGCGGCAGTTGCAGCCACAGTGGTGGGGGGGCACCAGAGATGGTATTGTGGTGGCGGCGGGCAGCCGCCAGTCGGTGGTGCCATACCGCTGGAGGGCGGTGGCTGGGGCCGGGGCACTGGAGGAGGCTTGAAGTGCTGCTGCAGTCTCCTCCTCCTCCTCTGCCAGGACCACCAGCCGCCGATATTCCTGCTGGATTGCCTTCAGCTTCCGGCACCGTGCCTTGGCGGCCAACTCCTTCCGATTGACTTTGGAAGGAGTAGCTGTGTATCAAAAATAAAAAACAAGACAATTGTAAAATATACTCTTAGAAAAACAGTAAGACAAGTTAATTATACACATAGTGGCATGGTAGCACTATAAACCACAGTACATAACATTTTAAATCTCGCCCGTCCTTCTTCCTTCCACTCGTCTTTCACTTTTTAGTTGAACACCAGTCTTCTCCATAAAAATTTCAAAGCAGAGTTGAAATCAGATAGATGAGGTCATTGGTTACTCAATACTCCCGCCCCTATGCCAATTAAAGGGTGTCTAGTCTAGTTCACTCTGCAAACGTTCACAACAACTCTTACTTACTTAGGACATCGGATGGCGGGCGGACTTTGTCCGCCCGCCATCCTCACACTAAAAAGGGTGGGGGTCCCATGGGGACAATTAGGATGCGCCCGCCACAGTGGCGGGTGCATCCTGTTGTTTTTACATTCTGGTGGGCGGTGCCGAAAGCAATGCTAAAAATAAAGGTTGTGCTTTTCCGGGGGACACCGGCAGGCTTCCCAGCATCTGAGAGATAAAATCTCACCAGCCTGTGGTCAGACCAAAGCACCTGGGTGGGGGCCAACATCTCTATAGGGATCGTAGAGAAGGTCAAATCCAGGGTATGTCCCTTCTCATGGGTCGGCCCAACATGATAGGGAACCAGGCCCATAGGGGCTGTGACCTCCAACATTTTCATCGCATCGGGATCCGTTTCCACGTCCATATGGACGTTGAAGTCCCCGGCGACAATGCAATGTTCTGATGTAAGTAACAAAGAAGAGGTCACCGACTGGAACTCTTCAAAAAAAGAGCCCAAGGGCCCTGGCGGCCGATAAACTAGAAGACCCTTCATCGATTGGTGTGGTGAAAGAACAATGGCAAAGGCAAGGGATTCGCAATCCTTGATCGCGTCCGATGGAATAATGGTGCAAGTGACCATTTTGTTGACTATTAATGCCACGCCACCTCCACGCCCCTTCGGCCTATCCTGCCTGAAGATGTTGTACTCGGGCGGGATGGCAGTGGCAATATCTGGGTTGGACGCCTCGCCGAGCCACGTCTCGGTGAGCATTAGAAACAGGGGTTTTTCTGACTCTAGTAAATCAAACACATCCAGAGCGTGCCGGCCCAGAGATCGAGTGTTGAGCAGTAGGCCCAGATGTTTAGCGCAGACCACTAGTACAAATCAGGTAGTAGTAGAGTAGACACTAATAGTTATTTATGGTCCCCCCTAGGGTCATTCTAGCCCGAGCCATGCAGCCATTTTACCTTTGTGTCTTTTATTTTTGCACATGTGACGTTACCTTGCAGCTTGTTGTATTAGACACCTTTGAGCCCACATGACCTGCCTCACACTGCAACTGTCTACGCGCTGCGTACAAGCGGTCAACAAAAACATTAACAAGCCACTTTTTTATGAAGTACTGGTGTACTGTTAGTCCATATTGATAATCCATAAATGCTAAACTTTTTGGCACGGCTGAGAAATGCTTGCAAGTTGCAATATACTAACGTGCATCATTTCATTTTTCGCATTACAGACGGAAGATTCCCTTCTACGAACCAGAGCTTTGCAGAGCTTATGATGCAACAACTACCAGTACTAGGTCCTTCTAAGGTGAGGGGTCCCTTCACTAAGAGATCTTCATTTATAAATTTATAAAAACTAAATTACTAGGGGATGGTGGTGCTGCCTTCCACCACTGCTCAGTTATCATGATTTAATTCCCAACTGTAAGTAAGTGTAACAATGTTTATTGTATTAGTGTTATTGATTTTCCTGTTGGTGCTGCATTATATAATAGAACAATGTAAAGAGCTTCTCAATTCAAAATAAAGATTTTGAACTTACATAGACTTGGTGGTATTTGGTGTGGACTTACACGAGTGAGCAAATTAAAGGAAGGGTGTGCATGTGCATTGCTTCCACGACTGAGAGGTTGGGTGTGTTATGTTCTGGGTTGTCTACTTGTTGGGTATCTTGGAGGGAGGGTTCGGAGACCTAATAGTTATGACAAGACACTACTATAGTCGGGCAGGGGATTGTGGTGAGTTCTGAATTTCTGATTGAGGTGTTTGAGGAAGCTCCAACCTACCATCACCAACATCCTATTTTCTTGTGCAAAGGTCTGTATGTGCAAAATCCCTACACCAGTAGTAGTATGTCCTATAGGCTATCATATCAAAATAGTAATAAATCTGGTTGGGCATTTGTTGGTGTGAATTGTCAAAGCCTCAAGATTAACAAAAACTCAAGATCAATAAGACTAGAAGTAGTACAAGAAGACGACCCAAAGGACTGGACCCAATGGCTAGAGCTACTGGTGAATCTGAGTTTTATTTACAACCTTTCAAATAAAGAGGGGCCAACTGGGCAAGCTTAGCTACTACAGTACAGACAGACCGATAGTAGTAGTAGTACAGAGAGTCATCATAGCAGAGGCAGGGATAACAAGATTTTTGAAACCGTACAGATCGAAGGATAATTGTTGGTAAAAAATAGCATTGGGAAACTGAAACAATAGTTTGTGAAAAATATGGTGCAGTAAAAGTTATGGAATAAGAAATATTATTAAAAACAAGAGGCCTTACTAGCGCCAGCAGAGGAGCCCTCGTTGGTGTCCTCCTGGTGGTGGAGTACTTCTCCCACTGGCTGCCCACTCCCTGTCTGCCTGCCCCTGGGTGCTGATGAACAGGAAAGATATAAGAAAGAGACAAACATTGATGGATGGTGTCAAACAAATACAATATTTTTAAAGAACGGTCAAAAAACACTTATGTAAACAACAATTGCAATAACTAAATTGACCGATCTCATCTGGTCAACAAGTAGTATCGGGGGATTCGCGGATCGACTACTTAAGTTACTATTTATCAACAGTAATCCAGTCTTCCATTCTGATTCCAGAATACTAAGTTACAACTAAGCCGACGACGTGCCACCCGACCTAGCCCACCTATTCCAGGTGTGCCAATTGTACATTAAGTATGCATTTCCACTTCTTTTAGGCATATGGTCAAATGGAGGACACATGACTACATTTTTTATATACACCAAATTTTGGGTTGATTGATTGATGCTGATGTTCTGCAAGTGCTAAGCCAATTACCACTACTCATTGAACAAACTAGAAAAGGTTCTAATAAAGATTGGAGTACTAGCAGCACGTGACGTAACTGAGGGGACATCATGCATACCACTAAAAAATTACAAACTCATACAAAGTACCTAAACCTAAGTATCAATCTGCCCCTATCTCTTAGTGACAGGGCAAAGTAAGGACTAGAGTCACTGTAGCATTACGTAACTTAATTTCTCTAAAATAAACTCTTACAGAATCACGCTAAGCGAGCGCAAATGCAAAGTTGCAAACAAGTAAGATCAGTAGTAGCGCAGAGGAGCACCTGTGTCATAACAATCACAGAAGACTTTTAAACGTAATTAACCTGGAATGTAAGCAGCAACATTCTAGCTGGTTGGAAGAAAAAAAAGATATTCGCAATATATAACATAGAGCAGAAGAACAGACACAAAGTAATAATGATTAAATAGTTACTCACCAAGACACGGGACCTTCACTCCTAGCAGGTCCAGCAGGTCCTGCTCACGGTCCAGGATGTCGTACCACCAGTGCGTCAACAGCGCCTGAATGCACCGGACCCCAGAGCAGCGCAACACTGCCCGTCGCACCTTCCCCCACCGCTGTCAACGCTCCCGGAGACCGTACCCGGACCCAGGCCTGCCACCTGCTGCCAGGGTTGAGGGGAGGTGGCGCTGCACAAAAAAAATTAGTGCAGCCAACTCCACCTCCCCAAATAAGGCCCATGCCTGCACCCCTTGTGGGCGGCGCCTTCCACAAGGAAGGCGGTCGCGCCTCTGGCGGCGACGAGCCCTACCCTTTGACATGGTTCTGGGGATGAGAGACGGGCGGGAAAGAAAAGGTAATAAAATTTAAAAAGTAAGTAAAGGAAATGAATAGCAGGCAATAGAAAGAGTGAAAAAGTAGCTAAAAAACAAACAAAAAAGTAGACAAAAACCAAAAATATAGAAGCAGGAAAATAGAGAAATAATAAATAAAAAAGATTTTTAAAAAGTGGCTTCAAACAAAGGAGTGGAAAATGCAGGGAGAAGTGAAAATCAGGCCCCAGAACCATGCAATAGAGTGAAAAACAAGATGGCCACGCCCATTGCGACCATGTGCGCAAGTTCGTGCGATATTTTCTCCCCGAGCACGCAAAATTCAACCCGCACAAGTAAAAGCGCTCGCGAACAGGGAATACGTACCGCGAACGGGCACGAGCATGCATTGCATGACCCGGAACAAGAAGTAGGCATAGCGGGAGGGTGGGACAAGTGAAAACAAGATGGCCGCACCCGTGAGCAACCGCATGGGTAAGTTGGCGAGCCGCGATCACGCAAAAAATACCGCGAACAGGCGGGAAAAAAACTTCCGCGTCTTCGCGATATTTCCGGCATGTTTGCGGGTATTTTCAACATTTTCGCGACAGTTTGCGAAAGTGAATTTCGCAAATTCTGCCCACCACTATATAATATCAAGTTTAAAATGTTGAAAGTCGAAAATATCGTTGTGTATAATATCGATGTCAAGAATATTGATTTACTATGTTGTATAAAATATCCATTTTGAAAATATCGTTATAAAAAATATCCATTTTGTAAATGTTGTGACATTTTTATTATAGTATATATTTTAAAATGTATTAATAATTTGTATTAAATTGTATATGTTTTATAGAAAAAAATTAGGAACAGGATGTTGGGTTTATAGGGTGTGGAGTGTTTTAAAAAAAATTATTTAAAATGTTTTATATTAATATTTTTTTTAAATTGAAATTGTGTGTTAGGAGGTTGGGGTTATAGGGGATAAGGGTGGAGAGCGTTTTAAAAATTAATATTTTTTTAATTTAAAAATGTAATTTTTACAAATGTATCATCAATATTTTTAAAAAAATGTAATTGTGTTTTAGGAGTGGGATGTTGGGGTTACATGGGAAAAGGGTGGGGAGTGCTTTAAAATTAAAATTAAAATTAAATTAAAATAGTATATAATATATAATAAATCATAAATTCATGAATGTGTGCTACTCTGTGAAATTTGCAGATAATTTCGTGGAGTAATGTTTCATTGAAAAAGTGAAAATTTGAAATGCAAATTTAAAAATTAAATAAGACATTTTTTTGTTTTGATATGGTATTTTAGTAGTGAAATATTTATTTAAAAAAAATACAAATTATAATTGAATAAATGTAATTTAATGCAGAGGTATTTAGGTGCCGATTCCGATCAGTTAAAAATAATTTGCGTATGACCCGTATCCATATTTTTTTACGTACGAGTCATACAAGTACCGTACAAACTGCCAAGTAAGATTCGTACGTGAAAAATAACTACGAATAGCGTCGGGAAAAGTCTTCGAGAGTGCGTCGGAAAGTTTTTACGTCCGAAAATCATCTGGAAAAGTGTACGAGAGTGAGCCGGACATTTTTACTTGCAAAATGTAAAACACAAGTCCGAGCGCACAAGTACGATCCCGACCGTCCGTCCGAATACACAATCGCACGTAAAATGGCCCGTACGGAGCCAACGCAGTAGCACACATGTACACGGGTAAACTTATGCCCGTGTACGAGCCGTACAGCCCCCCCACCCCCAAATATGTCAGCACCGTACACCACCCTGTCCGCACTGTACCCCAACCCCGCAACAGTACGCGCCGTACCCCCCATGTACGCGCCGTCCCCCCATGTATGCGCCTTACCCCCCCTGTCCGCACTGTACCCCAGCCCCGCACCTGTACGCGCCGTACCCCCCATGTACGCGCCTTCCCCCATGTACGCGCCTTACCCCCACATGTACGCGCCATACCTCCGCATGTACGCGCCGTACCCCAGGGCTGCACCTGTACGCACCGTACCCCCACTGCATGTACGCGCCCTCCTCCCCATGTACGCACCCTCCCCCCATGTATGTGCCTTACCCCCCCATGTACGCGACGTACCTCCGCATGTACGCGCCGTACTCCAGGGCCGCACGTGTACGCGCCGCACTCCAACACCGTACCCTAGCACCCTCACCCAGCATCGTGTATGTACGGATCGTACCTACGCAAAAAATACTCTTACAGAACCAGGACACTGTAAAACAGCACAAGGAGGGTCAATTTGTCTCGCACAACACCACAAAACACGTCTACATGACAAAATACATCTTAATGACTGACCTGGCACATCCAAACAGGCAAACAGAGGCCTCAAATCACAACCACCTCTTATAACACTCCCACCAAAATTCAAACACAGCCACACCCAAAAATGGACCAATAAAAAGGGCCCACACACACAACCCATGAGCCTTTGCAACAGATCCACTGCTGCCAGACCCCACTGAGAAACAACTCCACATTACTCATACCTCCACTACACCTTCACTCACACACCTTCACACAACCTCCTCCACAAACATCCCCCTCTTCACATTCACACACACACCGTCACATTCACACCCACACACCCACAACCATCCACACCCACACCCACACCCCACACCATGCCCACAGACAAGAATCCAAAGTTCACAACGGCGGAGCTGGACCTCCTTGTCAACGAAGTCATCAGAGTCGAGCCACAGCTGTTTGGAACATTGGTCAGACAGACCAGCATAGCTGAAAAATCTGCCATGTGGCAGAGGATTGTCGATAAGGTGAATGCTGGTGCGCCCATCCAAAGGACCAGGCATGAATGCCAAGCCAGGTGGTACGATCTGCGAAGGGTGGTCAAGAGGAAAATGAACGAAGAGTATGCCCAGAGTAACATCACTGGAGGTGGGCCGCCCCGCTGACCCGTACACTACCATCCCTGGGAGGAGAAGGTGATGGCCCTGCTACCGCCGGTGGGAGTACATGGAGTCGAGGGAGTCGCAGAGCCTGGTGAGTACACAAACAACTTACATAACATGGGGGCAATGGGGTCCACACCACTTATACACCAAATGCACACAACTTCCCCCAAGCACTCACCGCACACAACCACACTCAAAAACCACGCTCATGCCACTAACGTCTCCATGCACCCTTCACAAATCAAGGCAAGGCCATGTCCAAGGCTACAACAACCACAAACACAAGACTGGATGTCCGGGAGGCTGGGAGGGTGGGCCCCACACAACACATTGTGAAAATGAGACGCAGACACCAATGCCCTCAGCCCATATGGCATAGGTACATACCCATGCACAATGCACAGGGACTGGCAAAGTACTGACAAGGTAGCTGACACTTGGCCCTGCTGTATGCAGCACAAGGCCCTCCTGGGACCACTGTACACTCAAACACCAACTCCACTAGCACAGGTATCTAGCACAGGAACTCACACTCACTGTCATGCCAGCATGCACCATGAGGGGACAGACACATCACCTGGGAGACCCAATGACAACTCACACTACACACAACAGCAGGCACATCCCCCCCTAACACAAGCACACACCCCTGGGGCAGGCAACGGATTCACACACTCCCACAATGGACATGTGACACAACAAGACCATCCAGAGCCAAATAAGCATCAGAGCCAACAATCTACAGGTCAAACACTCAGGAGAACATCCCAATCTGTCCCCCGCAACATACCCATCCCCAAGTGGACATTGAGAGGAATGCTAGGCACATCCATCCACCTGGAGGAACTGTGTCAACTTGAATATGTATGAAACATAGATGTCGCATGAAACACCATTAACATTGTCTCTCTCTCACACACAGGGCAACGTCGACGATCTCCCCCCAACACTGGGGGGAAGAATCACAGTTCCAGGCTCCGCGTGAAGATGATCCCACCGAAGACTCTCACCACTCCGTGGATGACCCCAACCAACCTGGACCCTCTGGTGCCCAAGCCCCTGCAGCCCCTGCGTCAGGTACATCTGTGCCAACCACCACCCCCATTCCTGCCACATCCCAGGACACACCCAGGAGTCCTGCTCACACTGAACAACAGAGCCAGTCTGACCAGGAGGGACAAGGTTCTCCGCGCACCCAGGAGGAGGCAGGCAACCCTGCAAATGCCATCCCTCAGGGGTCCCGTAGACCCGATGTGCCCACAAGGGCAGGCCAGGCTCAAGTGGGCAGGGGTGGTGGGAGTGGAGGCAGGCGGAGGCGCGAACCTGACAAGCCAGCTCAGGACACCGGTATGTCACACATACACAACATCCTGGACTCATACCGGCAGGACACCAGAGGCATCAACCAGGTCGTGTCCAGTCTCTCCGAGATGCAGGGGACCCTCGATGAGATTAAGAACCTGCAGGTCGAGCATCATGTAAGTCATCAACAACACCAAGGACGGATGGAGGCAAGACTGGCTGAGCTCCTGGCGGTGCACAGGGACATGAGCCAATCACTCTGTCAGATCGCCCAACGCATGGGCAACCCTCCCTGTGCCACCAGGCATAGACCAGCACCAGACACAGGGAGGGAGGAGGAGGAGGAGGATTCATCTGACTTAGCGTCCCCAGCATCGTCAAGGCCTGCATCTGAGGGTCCCCGGAGGAAGGTGGGTCGTCCACGGAAAAGACCGTGAGAGTCAGCGGACCATCCACATCTCCCAGGTCACCTGGCCTGGCACCTGGCCCCCTGGCGCAACAGCAGCACCTCATCCAATGACATTCTCTGCCACATGGACTTGCTGGTCACAGTCTGACCAATGATGACCAACACTGTGCCCTGGACTCTGATGACTTCCAATGCCAAGGATACCATCTCCCCCTGTGAACTTTGGATTCTATTCCCCCGGTAGAGCACCTAATTGCATCTACCAAACCACTTACCCCACCGCAAATAAATATATCACTTTGGACATGAGACGTTCCTGTCATTTTGCATTATTCAACGACATATGTGTGTGGAAATGTCAAACTATGCCTGAGTGTTGAACTAACTCCAGCCATCCATACCCTGGGATCAGAGTCTGGGACAGGACACACATGGGTCACAAGGTATCATTCAATGTAGGCATGGAGCACAACACTCACCTGTGATGGCCTCTGGCTGCTGAGGGGGTGCTTGCTAAACTGTGCGGAGAGACCTTTTTGGGAGATTATCATCAAGGCGTAGAGGTCATGGCTCATGTGGAGGTTCCCGGGGAGGGAGTCCCAGGTATGTGTGGCCAGATGGGAGAACAATGTCCTGTATGCTGGAGTACGGTGGATGTGAAGAACGGTGGCCAGGGCAAGGTTGGATGCACGGAGATGGCCCAACGGGATCTAGGATGACAGACGTACAAGGTTGGTTGGGGTCGGGGTTTTGGACTGCCTCCTGAGTGTGGGTGGGGAGTGTGGAGGTCATCCTGCAGCAGACAGTGATCCATTGCAGCTATCTATGGTGGACGGTGAGGTGGCTGGGGCGCAGGGTGTTGAATCTGAGGTGTGCAGATGCACCCTGGAAGTGGACCAGTTTCCTGGGAGTTTGGATGTACTTGCTCCGTAGAGGGCAGGGCAGTATTTGACACAGATGTTGTCATGGACCTGGGGGATGGTCTGTCTTTTCTTGGAGTGGATCTATCTGTGGATCATGTGCATAATGCAGAGGGCATTGCAGCATGAGGTACAGATGGTGTGGACTAGCATGGCATATGTGAGCGAGCCAAACATGACGCACTCCATCTTGTGTGTGTGGCCACTGGGTGCTTGTGCAGGGCTCTTGCGGGTGGGACACAGGCACTTGACCCAGCTGGTAGAGGACAGTCCTCAGATGATCACCTCAGTCCTGTACAAGTCCAGCCTCAGGTGGCTCGTGTTCAGCCATTCATCAATGGATCTCATGCATACTTTAATGATGGAACTGCCCTGTCTGTGTCTTTGTTGAGGGTGAGGAACACCTGGCTGTCAATGGCATATGAGCTGATGATGAGGTGCTGTGCGCATGTGATGGTGGAGAGGGGGGTCCTGGACACTCTGTAGATTGACATGCTGAGAGATGATACCTATGCAATGTCCCAGACGATGACACCATACTACATGCTGAAGCCTTGAGTCCCACTCCCATGCCCTTGCTGGGCTACAGAGCCTGTGGGGAGTATTAGGGACGTGACCTGGTTGGTATGACAGGTCCTGGAAGGCGGGGCAGCGCAGTGTAGGCAGTTGGAGTTGCACACTCAGCATGCAAAGGTGTCGTGTGTGTGCCCAGGGTATGTCTGACAGCAGGCATTAGATGTGCGGATGGACATAGCTCGGAGTGTGGCTGATACATCAGACTGTAGTGTGATGTGGGTAATTCAAGGACAGGATGGTGGTGCAATGTGCACCTTGCATGTGCTGATGGTCCAGCCTTTGGCACCGCGTGGCGGCAACAGTGGCATAGACAAGCTGAGGACAGCCAAATGAATGGGTGGAGGGAGGAAGTGAGGAGCATCTTGGAGGCGTGTGTGTTGCCAAATCTGGATACTCTGTGGGCCCTTGCTGCAGGGGCTGCACCAGCAGGCGGCATCTCCTTGCAAAATGACAGAATTTGCACACATAGACTAGGATGTCAGAAGGACAACTGCAACAGGCGCGTGTTTAAAGTAAGGAGTGTCCAGTGTCACATGGCACACCCAGAGACAATGCTTGCACAATCACCAAAGAAGCATGACACCGGATCAGGAAACTGAAGGCCGACCTGTGCACAGGAGACACACCCTCAGCAGCTGTTGATGGCCCATTGTGTGGACCAACATGCCAAAAAAATTACACGACCATGTACTTCATGCCCAATAGGGAGCCTAATCCATGAGCAACTGAATGCATGTTTCTAAACTACACATGGACCCCTATGCATAATCTTCCACAACTATGCCAGATATGCCGCATGCAAAGTGGCAAGAGACCTGCATTGACAGAGATGAGGCACCTTGGAGTGTGACAAACACCTTAATTACACAGCCTCACACTAAGGGAAATGCATCAATTGGAACAGACTCACAGGTCATTTGGCTGACCATGTGTGACCTACACTGGACACCCCCTTCAACACACAGATGTGGTAAATCCTACTGAGCTGGCACACAAGTGAAGGGGTTGAGCCTAACACCCCTTGCTGCACACGGAGATTCTACAATTCCCCATTGAGCCTCATATGGGGATGTCCCACACTATGTCCACCATTAGCATCCCGTATGTTCCTGAGGGTCGTTATACACACATTGATGCCTTTATCAGAATCCACAAACCATAACAGATGACTGACAGGAAGGGTGACTATCAATTCATGTGAGCCATGCAACACGTCATGTGGCCCATGGTGAGTCGACATGTATGCATGGTAACACAACATGCACAGGAGCAGTCCCCACATATCACAAACATATACCACCCACAAAATGCCTTGCTGCACTCCTTGCCCCAAATGACTTTTCACCATGTCTGTGCATGTAACTCTGATCCAGCACACGTTGCAATACTCATGAGGAATAGTAGGAGGGCAATGATGACATGAGCAGACAACAGCCGCAAGAACCTGTGGAGGCCAGACACACAACAAGTCAGTGAAGAGCTAGTAATCCTCAGACATGTACATGTACTCTACAGGAATGATGTTGTCACCATGCCCTTAATAAATTTAGTGTCCCAGCTAAAGTGAAATGACATCATCACTTGAATGACACATCAGAACACCCCTCCAAGTCACTTAGCACACAGTCAGCTCGACACACACATTGCAACACATACCACACAAGGCTCAAAGCGTGCACACTCAGACACAGGGACTCACCATCATGAGAAGAAGTTGTGGATAAGCTGACTCCGGATGTCCTCATCCTCATCCTCATCCTCACTTGCCCCATGCCTGAGCCCTTCATCCTCCACAGGTGGATGATCCTGCTCATCCGGATCAAGGATGAGTGGCACGGCCTTCTCCACTGCCATGTTGTGCAGCATGCAGCACACAATGAAGATTTTGCAGACCTTCACCGGGGCATATGGGAGGGCGCTGCCGGACTTGTGGAGGCACCGGAATCTGCTCTTCAGGAGTCCAAACGTCCTCTCAATCACGCGCCTCAACTGCCCATGGGTGTCGTTGTACCGGTGTTCTGCGGCTGTTCTGGGGTTGCGGAGAGGCGTCATCAGCCATGGCATGTTGGGATAGCCAGAGTCCCCTACATGGAAACATCATGTGAAGAAGTGGGTCAGGAGATGCCGTAATATACAAAGATAGCACTGAACACAGGACTAACAGAGTATACCCACCAACAAGACATGCTCGTTCCGCGTGCAGCTGCAGCATCATTTCTGGCACCCTGCTACGCCTCATGATGTATGCATCGTGTGCGGACCCTGGAAAACGGGAACAGACATGGGAAATCAGCATGTTAGCAAGACACACCACAAGGGCATTAATGGAGTGGTAATGTTTTCTGTTTCTATAGGCTACCTCCTGTGCCTGTGGTGGCCTCAATTACATGAGGCATCCCTCCCAGGGCATAGAACTCACCCTTGACACCTGTCAACTGCTCACGAGTGGGAAAATGGATGAATTCATCCCGGTGCACCAACATGGCTTCTATAACATCATGCAGGACACGGCTGAACATTGTCTGGGACATGCCACCGACATCAGCTATGGTCAATTGAAACGTGCCGGTGGCAAAAAAATGTAGGGCTGCTATCACCTTCATCTTGGGGGTCAGAGCTGTATGATACCTGTGTTGTGGTTGGAGGTGTGGTGCAAGCCGGCGGGTCAAGTCCTCTATCAACTCTTGCGAGAAGCGGTATCTGCGTATGCAGTCATGTTCACGCATGGCATCCAGGTCTGGCATTCGTCTGGGGAGAGGCGGTGCCCTGCAGAGATTTGGAAGGAATAACGAAGAGTGAGTACATTACCACACCAATGTCACTGAGGTGAGCACTTATTCAACAGCTAATACACTTCTGCTTAATACAGAGTCTGTGCTGTGCAATACATCCAGGACACGTGGGCCAGCCAGGTGATACACCTACGAAGAGCCAGCCACAATAGATGCATGGCAATGTTGACATGACATGCCATTAAAATAGCTGTGGGCCAGTGTAAGTGACAAGCCAGACACATTACATGAGTGACAGACATCCACATATCAGCATTAGAAGGATGTCATCTCAAACAGACAGCTGGCAGGAGTCTAGACGCACAGGTCACATGTCATCTGGAAAAGGACAGATAACACACATTTCCATGAAGGGGTACATGTCAAAAACTGATGACACAGACATTGAGAGAACGCAGATATTGCCTCATGTCAGGAAGTCATCTTCGAACCATCATGACACATGTAACGTGTGAGTCCACATGTGGCATGGTGTGCGTATATGTGTGTCATGCACATATGCACACAGACACATGTTGGATGCTGCAACAGCAGATGGAGTTGACGGAACACCAACGGAAAGCTCATGGGAACACATGACACACACATGACATAGTCACATCGTGGCACGCTGGGAGTCACATGTCAGGTGTAATTATCCGTGTACCTGGCATCAGGGGACAGTTGCGGGTGTTGCTGACTGTGCCATATCAGTGATGCAGTGCTTGACACGTGTGTCGTACATGCACACATGTGCAAAGTGTGAAGGGGAAGTGTGCCACATAGTGCCCCATCACACATGACATGTGTAAACAGCTCATCACACATCTATTGTGCCACAACATGAGGAGACATGTGCCACATCACTGCCTGACACACCTAGGCCCTGCACATGAAGGACTGCACTGACAATGACTTGATGTACAGCCTTGTGCGAGTCTGATACCTCCATTCCTTTCGTGTGCGCCTCCTATCACCAGTGTAAGCTGTGAAATGCAGTACACACGCGCTGAGGGCATGTGTAGGGCCCGTACTCAAGCGGAAGTACCTGCCGTACACGCGTGAGTACGTGCCTATCACTATAGTTGTGTTACTGTAGGTCCGAGTGATACGGCACGTACTCACGCGTCTACGGGCCATACACGCGTGAGTGCGTGCCGTATCACTCGGACCTACAGTAACACGACTATAGTGATAGGCACGTACTCACGCGTGTACGGCCCGTACATGCGTGAGTACGTGCCGTATCACTAGGCCCTACGGTACCCCCAACTATAGTGATAGGCACGTACTCACGCGTGTATGGGCCGTACACGCGTGAGTACATGCCGTATCACTCAGACCTACAGTAACACGACTATATTGATAGGCACGTACTCACGCGTGTACGGGCCGTACACGCGTGAGTACGTGCCGTATCACTCAGACCTACAGTAACACGACTATAGTGATAGGCACATTCTCACACGTGTACGGGCCGTACACGCATGAGTATGTGCCGTATCACTCGGACCTACAGTAACACGACTATAGTGATAGGCACGTACTCACGCGTGTACGGCCCGTACACGCGTGAGTACGGGCCGTATCACTGTAGTGATGGTGCCCTAGGGGTACGTGTGAAACGCGCCGTACCTGTGTGGGGATTTAAAAATTACAATGGGGACACATGAGGGACAAGTATTAGGGCATAAATGCATGCTGGTTGTCATGGATACCGAGTTTCAAGTTCAAAACTTTACATCATGTGGTCTGGAAAAAGCAGTTGGCCACATTATACATTGTTGCAAAGTTGTTGTTGACTTGACATGATGCTGCAAATTCGAAAGATGCTAAGGCTGTCACTGGTATATGTTTAAAGGGATTGGAGGAAACGTAGGATGCAAATGAGTCTGACCAATCACTCTGTGCTCCTGTAAATGAAATAGGCCAGCAAGGCAGATATAAGGCAGGCAGAATCCATGGGAGGGCACTTGCCTGCACAACATGTCAGTCGATACCACTGCTGCTGTATTGTCTCCCTCTGGCACCATGTCAAGGACTGTGGAGAGGGCCCAGCCTTTCACCCAGGAGGAGAATGAGGCCCTGCTGGATGTGATCCTCCCACAGTACCCCATGCTGTATGGTCGACCAGGGGAGCAGGTGAGTGCTGACTCCACTACCTTTGCCTGTGCACCTTTTTTGTGTCTGTCACTTCTGGCATTGTGTCCAGGTGTGACAGACATGCAATGTTGGTTGGAGTGGGTCCAGGGGGGGTGGATGGCTTATGTCTCTCATGCAGGGCTTGATGTAGTTCATGTGTGCACTCCTCACTTGCATTGTGCTTACTGTGACATTCACTGCATAGTGCATGGCACATTCAGCCAGCCTAATCCTCTTGGGCATTCTTGTTCTATTGTCCTGCGGTGATTCAGTGGTCACCCCGGTGTGACAGGTGACTGCACCCACAGATGTATGTGAGAGTTGAGTGGAGCTGTGGTGAGAATGGTGAGAGTGTCCAAATGATGTGTACGCCCCCTGGACATTGATGTGTGTGAATGTTTCTTGTCATGTGGGTGAGTGTCTATGTGGAGTGTTGCACCACAGCTGCATGGAGGAGGCAACTGCTCAATCCATCTGATGTGAGAAGTAAGCCGTGCTGTGTGTCTGACTTGCTGAACTAGGCCCACACCTGTGACCCCCCTGGCAAGTGGCACATGTGCAGAGTGAGGTTTGCATCCGCAGTTGCCAATGGCAGGTGATTGATGTGTGCCTGTGTGTGTCTGTGTACTCTGCTGAGGTTTCGTCAGTGGCCTGGGGCATGTGACTGCTTTGCGGTGCTGTCCAGCCTTGTGTTGCTTGGGATGCACAGTGTGTGCCATGATCAGGGATTGTTTTGCACCCCTCATGCCACCTGTGTACTTACTATGCCATGTAGTGCATTGGTGCGTCCACAGTGGAAAAAGTCCCTATGACTAAGGTGCTATTACTTGCCAGCATACTATGCCTTGTTCAACAAATCAAAGATGTTCAAATGTGTGTCTCTGTGACATGGTGCAGGTGTAGTGATGTTGTCCCACTTTGTCATCCACACAGGTAACCGCCTACCAGAAGGGGAAGATCTGGAAGGATGCCGTCAAGGCCGTGCAATCGGTGGAGGGTCGCAGTCGGCGCCTGCCACAAGTGAGGAAGAGATGGCAGGACATCCGGTGCTGGACCCGGAGGATCTCCCGGGTCATGCTGAAGGAGGAGGCTCCTCGCAAGCATGGCGGGCGCCGGCGCCTGACCCACCAGATGAAGCGTGTCCTGGCGGTGGTCTTCCCTGACCTGGATAGGCGGATACAGGAGTTACAGCAGCAGGAAGGGGGTAGGTACATGTGTGTTTGTTGTGTGTCGCCAGCTTTTGTAGCTGCTCAGTCGCCTGGATACACTGCCAGGGTATATATGTGCAGTGCATTTCCTGTTCCCCCAAGTCAACCTGTGCTGTTCTTCCTCCTTTCCCCTCCTTGACATGTGTTACCTGGTCTGTGTGTTATCACTATTGCACATGGTCATCTAGGCTGCCAGTTAATCAAGGTGCACACTGCTTTCAGCATCATGTGTGGGGGTGGTCTGCCTGTGCCCTGTCCTGTTCAGTCATTTGGGGGTGCATAATTGTTGGCACTGATGCTGAGTCTCAACATAGGAGTGTGAGGTTTCAAATGAACAGACTTGCAGCATGCATTACCAATGTTGTGGCCTCAGACATGATGTGCATGAGTGGGATATATGCATAGTGCCGGGACGGTTGCTCCTGTTACAGTCAGCTCATTCCAGGACCATGGAGCAGTGTGCCCACTACAGTCCCCTGACACAGCCTGCCCTCCTACACATGTGTGTCATCCAACACTGTGCACATTCACTGTGGGTTCAGCATGGCTCTGCCTCTGTGGCATTGGTCCCTGGCCTAGGTAGTATTTTTCACATGTGTGATACATTTGTCCACTGGACGGGATACACCAGTTTGCTTGTGCATACTCACACTGGGCAGTGCCTGTGTGGCTATTCACAACAATCTGTTGATGTTTGTTTGTGACCAATATGTTTTGGCAGCCCTACAAGGTGATGTTGTGTTAATGAAGCTGGTTTTCAAGTACAGTTATTGTAACCCTGAATAAGAGGTGTCACTTCTTGATCGGTATCAGTCACATTGACTCAGGTATGGGTGGGTGTGTGCGGGAGGGGCGTACATGTTCAACCCTGGTGTTTCATTGCCAGTTCTGACTTGTGTGTGGTGATTCGCAGTACAGAAAGTCATCGTGCAGTGCCCCCGTGATGTTGGCCAGTGCTTAATGTCCGTGCTTCGTAGCCTGTGTATCCTGCTTGTACATTTTTGGCACCTGTGTGTGGTTCAGATGCTACACAGTTGTGACTTTGTATGCTGACATCTGTGGGTACATTCTGGCTTGCCATGAGGGGGAACCCACAGTACAGCTAGGCTTTTTTGCTAAACAATTGCAGGCCCATTGGCTTATGCGTTGTCCTGGGTGTGGACATGTGTGCCAGTCCAGATGACAGTCCGTAGGTCATATGTGTAGCCAACTGTGTGATCAGGTGACGGATAGCCATGTGACAAATTACATTATTCAAGTTGTTACTCAGAGAAAATGTCCATTGGCACTCACTACACCTGTCAACATGTCTCAATGTTTCATATGCTTGACCTTGTTGTTTTGTTGTGAAGGACAATGATGTGCCTGCATGACAGATGTCTCCCAAGGAAGTGCACAAGACACCACCTTTACACTTTCCAGGGACACGCTGGCACATTTTAAAGTAAGGCACAGTTTGAACAAAACTTGTTTGGAGTTCATACATATACATGTTCCCACAGTGTGGTAGCATTTGGGTTAGTCCTTGGTTGTTGCTGATACCAACTTACGAGTGTCAAGTCATCCAGACCACCGTGGTGCCATGTATATGTACTTACTGATACGCCATTTCTGCCTAACAGTGGCTGATTTGAATGAGTCTGGCAGCTCAGACAATGACTGTGTACATGTAGTTTGGTGTGCACCTCCTTGTGTGACTTCTGCTATACAGACACATGTGTGTTGTGTTCACAGAGTGCCACATTCACACATGCTATACATGTCCATTGTGTAAAGGGTCGTGATTCTCCAGGAGTCACAATGTATTTCTCTGGGGTGTCAAAAGTACTCACAGGTCTCTGAGTGTGGGGACACCTTCTGCATTGGCATGTGGTATTTGGCCTTGGGTGCGACAATACTGTTTGTTTCACAGTGAACAAGAGGTGGCATGCCTTCATAGCCTTGCTGTGCTCAACTGATCCCAGACACTAGCTTCTCATGATCTTGTGATTTCAAGTTATTTGCTGTTGTGTCCGAATTTTCATTGTTTCCAAGTGGCATGGTGGGTCAAGCGACTGGGGAGTGCAGGGCTTACATATGTGGGGAGTATCCTAGATGTTACTCATGATGCCTTTCCTGATATGCACTGTTGCCTATTTTGTTTGGACTCATGTGTCAGATGTATACAGGTGACTGATTTTTTCCTGTCTTTTCACCTTGCCCACAGCATCATCGGAGGACAACGAGGGAGACACCGGCACGGACGTGGAGGAGGGATCGAGCAGTGGTGCCACCACTGCTGAGGAGTCGGTGGAATCTAGTGGCACGGAGGGCGAGGGGAGTGAGGCGGAAGACCTGCCCAGTACCAACACTGACTACGAGGCAGACGGGTCTGAGGCTGAGCTCCCAGAGGGGGCGGAGGCTGCTCCCACAGCTGAAAGCAGCAGTACATCTCTCGCCACCCCCTCCATTCCCATCACCGCCCTCCCACTTGCTCGGGTCCCTTCTGTCTGTGCTAGGCCACACCGTGTCTCCTTCGTGCCAGGCACCGCACCCCCTGCCCCTGTCCCCCCTGCTGCCCTCACTGCCGAGTCTGTGGACATTCAGCGGCAGTTGCAAGTTGGGCAGACATCGATCCTGACTGTCCTCCATGGCCACACCAGACTGCTGACCCAGATGGTGTCGTACATGGAGGGCATGTCATCAGCGATGTCTGACCAACGGATGTTGCTGAGGTCCCATGACTCGTCACTGACGGCAGTAGTGAGTCACCTGCAGCGCTGCGTCCCCCCTACCCCTGCCCCATCCACAAGTCCCACACCCATGCCTGTCCCAAGCACACCAAGACATCCACACACACGCACCCCACCAGACACAAGCAGCACACCACCACGTAAGGGCAAACACACACCTCCTGACACGCACACTCAGGGGGAAGCAGGCACACCCACTGAGTCTGGGGCACACAGGCAGGCACGCAGCCACAGTCCTCGTCCACATGACTCACTCCCCAGTCCCTCCGATGTCACTCCCCATAGCTCCCCTGCCCCAGATTCGGAGAAGGAGGCCTACTTTGCTGGGCGGGGCCTCAGCCCCACTAGTTCACCTGGCCGGGAACGGTCAAGGCACTCCACGGGTAGGGGAGTTAAGTCCCCCAGCCCATCCACCACCTCCCCCAGTAGCATTGCAACCCATCCCTCTGACCCCCCACCCTCCTTGGGGCCTGTTGTTTCTCCTGGTGCAGGGGAGACGCTTGAAGAACTGGCAGAAGTGTGCAGCGCCGAGCTCACCTCCACCTTTGGCGCTGCCCCACCCCCTGTGGTGAAGTCGTCCGTCCCTGCACCCACCACACCTACCCTTCCCCCTCCTGTCCCTGCGGTGCCTGGTCCTTCCCCACATGATGCCCCCCCCCAGTCGACGACACAGTCTTGTGATGTGCAGGCAAGCTAGGGGAGATGCATGGCCATGTTTCCGCCCCCAAGGACTGATGATATGGACTGGCCATTGGCCTTTGTGAATAGTCTTGTTTACACATTATTATTTTCATGCTGAATAAAGCATTTTCTTTTTCGTTTGAAAAGTCTTGCATTTCAGGTATTGATGTTGATGCTGATGCTACAGGAGTTGGGGTTGTGGGCATGTGTTATGTTTCAGGGAAATGTTGTAGTCTGCTGCTCATGGGGTGGGACCTGGTATCTGCGTGCCATCACAATACTCTGCAAAGATTCTTTGTCGTGTATGCTCTTTGTGTTTGGAGACATTGTCCCAAGGAGTGTTCCTTCCTCTGTGGCACCTGACATCTCCCCTGCAGAGAGTTGACCAATTGTGTTGCCCTGTGTCTACATTTCCTTTGTTGGTGATGGATCCCTTCAACTCTGGCCATGCCTGCTCAGCAATGTCTCCGGCTGCATCGTCTGTGCCATCCTTGGTACTCACTGTACTTGTGTATAGAGTATTTTGCCATGCCTTCATGGATAAATTGTCCCTTTTCTGCACAATGCATGTGTGTAATCCCAGCCTAGTACACATATGGTGCCTCCTGAGGGTCCTGGGGCGCCAACTAGCTCTACTGTTACCCCTACTAAGCACCACACAGCTGGAATTCTGAGAGGAGGTCAGAGGCCACGCTTCCTTTATCCACCACTCTGCAAACGTGTCTCCTGGCGTGCTGCTGCTTGGGGGATAAAGTCCACTTTAGTCCTGAGGCCCTCAGGACGTAAGGGGACCTCATTGCCCCACCAGCAGTGCATCAAGAGGCGCGTTTCTGGAGTTGTGGAAAAAAGGACGTAGCCTCCGACCACCTCTCAGCAATCCCACTGTGTGGGGCTTACTGGAGTTAAAAGGTGGGCTAGTTGGCCCCTAAGAGCCTTCAGGAGTGAAGAGGACTTCATCCCCCAACCAAGTGCACTCCAGGAGGCGTGTTTGCAGAGTAGTGGAGAATGGGTGCAGGGCCTCCGGCGACTTGCCTGCTTTGTTTCTTTTTTTATTTATTTTAGAAAGGGGGTTGTGTGGGTCCCCTTCCCTTGACCGGGGACCCCATCCCCCGGGCTTGGCCAAGTCGCTGGGGACCGTGGGGGAAGCCTCAAGGCTCCCATGGTCCCTGCCGGCTCCCCACCTCCTGTGGGAGTGGGCAATGCGTTTAGGCGAAGGGAGCTGTAAACAAGCAGCTCCCTCTGCCCAAAATCAATTCTGCTTCGCTTCATGTAAGCAAGAGCATTTTTCAATGCTCTCACTTCCATGAAGCAAAGCAGAGCTTACTATATCATGGCGGGAGCAGCATCCCAACATGCTATAGCAAACTGCAAGGTCTTGGGGTGGGCACCCCAGGACATTGCTGGAGCCGGCCCTGGGGTTGGCAATCCCCAGGGCCATTTACGGCTCCAGGAAGGAGGCCAAGTGGCCGCCCTCCCATCTTTCAAATAGCCTCGGGAGGTGGTGGCCCCCACGTATTTATTTATCAATAAAGCCCCAGGGAGGTGGCAGTCCCTGGGGCATGCACGGGCCTGCGCAGGCCCTCCCTCTATTTTTATCTTTGCCCCGGGACATTGCGCAACCGGGGACTTAAAGGAAACAAAGCATGTTTTTTTTTATTTTCAGCTGGATTCGGGGATCCGGGGAAAGCAACAGACATGTTTTTTTAAAATGCTGGTTTTGGCCCTGGGGGTCCCTGTGGGACCCCTTCAACAGGCCTAGTGTGTCAGGGTATTTCTACCCTGCCCGCTTTTCTTGGTTTTTTAACCTTTTTTCTTGTGACTCTGTTCAACCGAGACACAAGGTGGCTGCCAACACTTCCTGGTTTGAAGTGTTGGCAGCCAATCCGATCTTAGGCACGAGATCAGGAGGGTTTGTGGATCCTCAGCATCCCTATTTGTATATCTGAGAAATGTCAGGAACTACAGAAAGGATTTAGACCATTTAATAAAAAGACTGCTTTCTGAACCTACTTTTTTGCCAAATGTGGTGTAATTCCATTCTGCAGTTCTGGTTGTAGCCGTGTCTAAAGTTTCCTACGGCAATTAATATGGAGAAAATGTGTTTTGAGATCCCCGCTTTTTCTCGGCCCCCGCTTAACAAATCACCCCGATACTTTCCACACAGCAGCTGATCTCACCAATCCATTTGTTTGACAAATTTCGCAAAAAATTGTCCAACAATGGCAAAGATATTGGCAAATTAAAAAAACGCTTACCTATGGAAACTAGATCCTAACTATAACTACCTACTGGCGATGTATATAAAAGCTCCAAGTTGCCTCTCAGGCAAGAACGCACTCAGACATCTGCAAGCTACAGGTCTTTTATTAGGTAAAAACAGAAGCCTGCATGCGGATTCCATTTACAGCCTTCATGTCGTATATAAGCCTGACACGTTTCTGTGCTTCTTGCACTTTCCTCAGAGGCTCGACAGTTCCGATAGTGCTTGTGCTGACACACCTTCAATTTAAATGGTAATTAGCGGCCTCCAATGGGCTCCTCAAATGAGTTTCTCTTGTTGCTTTATGGATTTTGTAGTGTATGTCAGCCAATATTTTCCCCAATGGGTGCACATAATAAATACTGTTAGCAATATTCAAAGCCCTCTAATAGGCCTCCGCATGCAGGTCGGTTAGTAATCCTTTGCAGATGTCCCACAAATGTAGCTCTGTTCAGTACTAAGCTCTGTGGCCCCAACAATTTCCAGGATGGTGCATCCTCCGCGATAGGGCTACCGTGTGTAAATGAAAGCTCCAAGTTGCCTCTCAGGCAAGAACGCACTCGGACATGAGCAAGCTACAAGATTTTTCTTAGGTAAAAACAGAAGCCACTGCTGATCAGCGCTAAAGTGCTTATGCTCTCTATGTAAATTCATATTGTGATTGGTTCTCCCTGATTGGCATATTTGTTTTACTAGTAGGTCCCTAGTAAAGTGCACTGAGTGTTCCAGGGCTGGTAAATCAAATGCTACTAGTGGGATTGCAGCACTGATGGTGCCACCCACATGAGTAGCCCTTAAAAGATGTCTCAGGCCTGCCACCGCTGTGCCTGTGCACAGTTTGTTAACTGCCATGTCGACTTGGCAAGTGCACCCACTTGCCAGGCCCTAACCTTCCATTTTCCTACATATTAGGGCACCCCTATGGTAGGCCCAAGGTACCCCCCCTGGGCAGGGTGCAGTGTATATGAAAGGTAGGAAATGTACTGGTGTGTGTAACATGTCCTGATAGTGAAATGCTGCCAATTTCGTTTTTCACTATTGAAAGGCTAACTTGCCCCATTGGACAGAATGGGGAATGCTCTGCAATATTATACAAGTATATCTTCCCTTAGGGGTAAGATAGATAAATTGAGTTTAGTACCCCTGAACTCAGGATGTAGTAACACATATTTTAGTAAAGATTGTTTTTAAACTGTGTGTTTGAAAATACCACTTTTAGAAAGTGTCTATTTTCTTGTTCACCCTTCCTGTGTGCCTCTGCCTGTTTGTGGATTGACTGTCTGGCTTTGGAGTGACATGAGCTGGGGAGGTGCCGTGGCTCCAGGAGTCTGGATCTGCATTTGGAGTGGTGGGAGGAGTAGAACCTGTACCTGAATAGGGCTGTGCCTGCCTTCCACAATGCTGGCCTGCCCCCCTGTGGTGTGTCTGGGACCAAGGTCCACACTAACAAAGGATGTTGTTGTGCACTGGCAGAAGGCCCCCAGAACTGGTTTGAACCAGGCTCAGAACCCCTTGCACAAAGAGAACAAATACATTTTGGGGTATAAGTATTAGATCTAAAACCCTTGAACTGTAGATCATTCCTGGAATTCAAGAGGAACCTTTGCCAAGGAGAAGAGCTGGAGAGACTGAGACGAAGTACTGCCCTTGCTGTGTGTCCGGGATTGGCCTGCGGTTGCTGTTTCGGCCAACGAAAAGAGAAGAACTTTGCTGTGTGCTGTGTCCCCTGCTTGAAGGAGATCTCCAAGGGCCTGAAGTGTGCTGGCCTCCTGTTCTGAAGTCTCAGGGAAACAAAAGACTTCCTGCAAATCTGTTGGTGCTGTTGGACTGTGCCTCCCCTCCCCAAGGTCTCAGGAACTGATGCATCTCTGTGTTTTCCAATGCTTCCTTTCTCTGGGGCTTTTTGGCCTTGTGAATTTTGACGCATCTTCAGGTACTTTGTGTAAAATTCCCGCATCCATAGTTTTCTATGGCACAAGTTCTTGAAACCATTTGAAAGTCATATTTTTAACTGTGTATGTTGGATTTTTGTCGTTCAGGTCTTGTTTAGTTTAGATTAAGATACTTTATTTTTCTAAACTGGTGTGGTGTCCATTTGTGGTGTTTTCACTGTGTTACTGTGAGTGTTGGTACAAATACTTTACACATTGCCTTTAGGATAAGCCTGTCTGCTTGTGCCAAGCTACCGAGGGGCTGAGCAGGGGTTATTTAAAGTGTGCATCCCCCTTACCCTGAATAGCAGCAAGGGTCCTTATATGGACAAAGGTACCTTCCTCTGCCAACTAGAGAGATAATATATATATATATATATATATATATATATATATATATATATATATATATATATATATATATATATATATATATATATATACATACACATATATTCAGAATACAGTCATAGGACGATATATTTATATATATATTCACTGAAAAAACCATAGGTTTCAGACATGTTATAGTTAGCGGAAATTTTACTGATAAAAAACCAATGAAATTCCCCCGTTATAGTTAGTGCAGGCAACTATAACTCACGCGACCGCAATCCTCTGCTGATGCTAATACTGTATTTAGACACTTATTTGCCCATGTCTTCTTCCATAAATTTTTAGCTATACATATATCACAAATATTTTTTTTTCATAAAGACACATATGTCATCAGCAGAAGATTGCGGTCGCGTGAGTTATAGTTGCCTGCACTAACTATAACGGGGGAATTTCATTGGTTTTTTATCAGTAAAATTTCCGCTAACTATAACATGTCTGAAACCTATGGTTTTTTCAGTGAATTTGCAAGGTTTTTTAAATGCTAATTCCTAACTATAACGTGTGTGAAACCTATGGTTTTTTCAGTGAATTTGTACGTTTTTTTAAATGCTAAGTTACTTTACGCCATTCGTGGCGTGCACGCCCACTTAACGCAGTTCGTTCCGTGCGCGCACGGTGCGCTTCGCGCCCACTTTACGCAGTTAGTGCCGTACACGCAAGGTGGGCACGCAGTGCGCTACGCGCACCGCGTGCCCACGTTACGCACCGTGCGCACATGGAGGACATATTATGCGCTTCCTTGTGATAGGTAATCTGTTAAATTTAATTTGTAAGTGATGACAATAATATGCCATGCACAGAGAGTGTTTTTTTTTTTTTATTAAAATTTTTAGCGTAAGCGCACCGTACGCGTACGGTAAGCGTAATCGGCGAAATTTTCAAAAAAAAAACAATTTACCGTTTTTGGCCTTGGGGGATCTTTGAGGACTCAACTAACATGGCTATGTGCATGGGCGCTGTCTAAACAGCCCCTTTATATGTTTTTTGCCTTTGTTTACAGCCCCCCCCTCAGAGTGCGAGAGAGAAAATGGCGGCCGCCGCTTCCTGGTTTCGACCGATTCGAATGTTTACTTAGATGTAACAGCCAATCAGAATCGCGCTCGCGCACGCCACCGTACGCGTACGGTAAGCTTACGGTAAGCGTACCGTAAGCTGGCTCAGATATATATATTGATTTAAAGGCTATTTTCTCAGAATCTACTGAACAGATTTACACCAAACCTACAAAAGGCACTTCCTTGAACTGAGGACTACCTCTCTGCCAAATTTCTAGTAATTCTGTTCAGCCGTTCGGGCTGTACATTCGACTAAAGGTCCTATAGAAAAATGCATGGGGAAAACGCGTTTTGGGACCCCCCTTTTTTCTCGGCCCCCGCTTGACGATTCACCCCGAGACTTTCAGAGTAGGAGCTGAGCGGAGCGCCCCATTTGTTTTGAAAATTTCACGAGGATTCGTCAACCGGCGCCAAAGTTATTCAAAATAGAATTTTGAGATTTCCTATGGAAACACGATCCTAACTATAACTATCTACTGTCGAACGACAGTAGATAATATATATATATATATATATATATATATATATATATATATATATATATATATATATATATACATATATCAACTTCGTGTTTGCGATTACTGAGGACAAACAGAGCTGACTCAAACGCGGATTTTCTAATTTTTCTTTAATTCAGTCAGCCATAACGCGTTTAGGCCACAGCAATGGCCTTGGTCACATGTAGATATATGGTTCCTTTGTCTCCTGAGGACTTTTTCCCCCAAGCAGCAGTGCGGCAGGATGCGAGTTTGCAGAGTGGTGGAGAAAGGGGGTATGGCTTCTGACGATTTCACAGCAATCCAGCTATTTGGGTCTTAATGGAGGTAACAGGAGGTCTAGTTGGCCCCAAGGACCCTCAAGATTCAAGGGAACTTCATCCCCGACTAGTGTTACAGGAGTTGCATTTGCAGAGTGGTGGAGAAAGACAGCGTGGTTACCAAAAACTTGTTAGCAACCCCGCTGTGTGGGATTTGCTGGAGGTACTTGGAGGGGTATTTGGCCCCCAAGAACCCTCAATAGCCAAGTAGCCCTCATCTCCGTACTAGTTGTGTGCCAGGAGGCACATTTGCAGAGTGGTGGAGAAAGGGGGCGTGGCCTTCTACCAGGTCTCAGCAATCCCACTGTCTGGGACTTACTGGAGGTAACAGCAAGGAGCTCTTCAACATAGTGAAGGAACTCGCCAACCCCAGCTCCAGCGCCAACGACATCCCGCCATCGCAAGCCCTGTGCAACTCCCTGGCCACCTTCTTTTGCCGCAAGATCACCGACATCCATGACAGCTTCAACCCCCGGACAACCCCTACAGGCCTCAACACGCTGGACGCACTGCACCCCACCAACCACGACTCCCTGACAACCTGGGCCAACTTGAGCATCGAGGACACAATCAAGACCATGGGCAAATCCACTCCAGATCCCCGTCCGACCCTCTCCCACACCACATCTTCAACAAAGCCGGCAAATTCATCGCACCCCACCTGCGCAACATCATCCACCTCTCCTTCGAGACCGCCACCTTCCCTGAGATCTGGAAGCACACAGAGATCAACGCTCTACTGAAGAAACCGAAGGCCGATCCGAGCAACCTCAAGAACTTCCAGTCCATCTCCCTACTTCCGTTCCCAGCAAAGTTCATCGAGAAGATAGTTAACATCCAGCTCTCCCGTCACCTCAAAGACAACAACATCCTGGAACCCTCCCAATCAGGATTCCGCAGCAACCAAAGCACCGAGACCGCACTCATCGCCGCCACAGATGACATCAGGATCCTACTAGACAACGGTGAGACGGCGGCCCTCATCCTCCTGGATCTCTCCGCTGCCTTCGACACCGTCTGCCACCGCACACTACGCACGCGCCTCCACGGCGCAGGGATCCGTGAGAAGGCCTTGGACTGGACCACCTCCTTCCTCACTGGCAGAACTCAGAAAGTCCGCCTTCCTCCGTTCCAATCCGAAGCCTCCGAGATCATCTGTGGCGTCCCACAAGGATCCTCCCTCAGCCCGACGCTGTTCAACGTCTACATGGCACCACTAGCATGCATCGCCCGACAGCACGACCTCAACATAATCTCCTATGGTGACGACATGCAGCTGATCCTCTCCCTCACCAAGGACCCTCTCACCGCTAAATCCAACCTCCACCAGGGAATGAAGGCCGTCGCCGACTGGATGAAGGAAAGCCGTCTTAAGCTGAACTCAGACAAGACAGAGATCCTCATCCTCGGGCCCAACCCCTCAGCATGGGACGACTCCTGGTGGCCCGCATCACTGGGGACACCCCCTGCCCCTACCAACCACGCACGCAACCTGGGAGTCGTCCTCGACTCGAAACTCACCATGACCAAACAAGTCAACGCAGTCTCCTCCACCTGCTTCAACACCCTCCGCATGCTCCGCAAGATCTACAGATGGATCCCGACAAACACGAGGAAAACGGTCAACCAGGCCCTAGTCAGCAGCAGACTCAACTACGGAAACGCCCTCTACGCCGGAACCTCGACCAAGCTCATCAACAGACTGCAAAGAATCCAGAACGCATCTGCATGCCTAATCCTCGACATCCCGTGCCGCGACCACATCACCCCCCACCTGAGGAACCTGCACTGGCTTCCCGTCGACAGAAGAATCTCCTTCAAGCTCCTGGTCCACGCACACAAGGCACTCCACAAAACCGGCCCAGCCTATCTCAACAGTCGGCTCTCCTTCTATGTACCCAACAGGAAACTCCGCTCCGCTGACCACGCCCTGGCAACGGTCCCGCGCATCCACAGAACCACATCCGGAGGAAGGTCCTTCAACCTACGGCAAACCGAAGACCTGCTGACCTTCAGAAGATGACTCAAGACCTGGCTCTTCGACCAGTAGCAGCATCACCCCCCTTACCCCCCCTCCTCAGCACCTTGAAACCCTCACGGGTAAGTAGTGTGCTTTACAAATGTTTTGATTGATTGATTGATTAACAGGAGGGGTAGTTGGCACCCAAGGATGTCCTTGGGGGCCAACTACCCCTCCTGTTATCTCCAGTAAGTCCCACACAGCGAGATTGCTAAGAGGTCTTGGGATGCCACGCCCCCTTCCTGCACCACTCTGCAAACAGTGCTTGTGGTGCACTACTGGTGGGGGGATGAAGTCCACTTTACTTTTTTTACCTTGAGGGCCAAGAAGCCCTCCTCTTACCTACTGTAAGTCCTACACAGCAGTTTTTCTAGAGCGGGTCAGAGGCTCAACCCCCTTTCTCCACCACTCTGCAAATGAGACTACATTAAATTAATGTCACTTAACATAATAGGTTTTGATGGCATATCATTATGTCATCTACTATTTAATTGTTCCTATTCAATGCTTCAGAGGGTAGCAATATTAGGTCTCATCTCTAATTAGTTACAGTGTTATCAAACCTTGTTTTCATCCCAATACCTATGCTGCAAAATTACCATTTGAGAGCTCTCCACTGGATCCCCATCGGAAAATGTATAACATTCAAGATCAACTGTCAAGTCCATAAAACTCTCAATTGTTACGGCCCTCACTACCTTCTTAATAAGCTGAAAAGGTATCACCCTTCCAGAACTCTCCAATCTGCTAATAAATATCTTCTCATCCCTCCCAAGATCCGTACTGCCACGAATGGCGGAAGATTGTTCTCTTGTCTCATCCCACCCTGTGGAACGCTCTCCCTCTTCATCTCCGTACTGAGACCGACCACAGAAAGTTTTGTAAGTCTCTCAAAACCTGGCTGTTATGAGGCTGTCTCATTCCCAGTCAGTCCCCCTCTTCTCTCCCTCTTCGTTTCCTGTGACAGGCTAGTGCTTTGAGACCTTTGGGTGAAATGTGCGCTCAATAAAAATACATACATAACATAACTAGCATCCTCAGTCTCTAAAAGTGTCTAATGCCTGTGTCTCTGAGTCCCTTTATACAGGTACTGCTGCTATTACCTAGAACATTATGCATACAAATGTTTACCCACTCTTTGTTTGTTTGAGGGATATGCTCCAAGCACCATCACCCTCAAGCCTGCACTGAAAAATGCAAGTATATTGGTGGTAATCAACTGCTTTCATTTTCAGACTTGGCACTACTCCCAGGTTAATAGAGAAACTAATAATAATAATAATAATAATAATAATAATAATAATAATAATAAAGAAGTTTATATAGCGCTCGGTTATACTATCTAGTATGTCCCCGCGCTGCGGTGCAAATGGACAGATCGTATAGGGCAATTAGTCATTCTAAACTGGAGAGAGAGAGAGATCATCTACTCTATCCTGAACAGCCAGGTCTTCAAGTTCTTCCGAAATATGCTTTCGGACTGCTCCAGACGCAGTTCCACAGTGAGTTCGTGCCACTGTTTGGCCGCAAGGTAACGGAAGGAGCTACCCCCCATTCTTGCTTTTTTTATGACAGGAATGAGAACGCGTCCTGTACCCGAGGACCGCAGGGTCCTGGAGGGAAAATAGGGAGACAACAAGTCCCTGAGATAGGACGGAGCTCTACCATGGAGAATTCGGTGGCATATGCAAAGGGCCTTAAAGGAGACTCGTTCCTTTACTGGCAACCAGTGTAAAGTGGACAGGGCATATTTGGTCGAAGTCCTCCTAGGCAGCATTAGGACCAATCGAGCCACAGCGTTCTGGATATATTGCAGCCTTTGCGTGCTCTTTTTGTTGGCGCCCAAGTAGAGGACATTCCCATAGTCCAGGCGTGAGGTGACAAGTGCGTGGACTAAGGTTTTCCTGGCCGCTATAGGGAGCACATCCAGGACTTTCCGGAGGCAATTCATAATGCCGAAGCACCTACCAGCCACTGTCCTGGATTGATGGTCAAATGACAGTTTAGGGTCCAACCAGATACCCAGATTCTTCACTTGCTCCCTCGGGGTAGGAGTAGGGCCAAGGGTCTGAGGCCACCACTTGGGAGACCATAGGTTGGTGTTTTTACCTACAATCATTACCTCGGTTTTATCCCCGTTCAATTTGAGACAGTTGTTAGCCATCCAGCTGGCCAGTTCTTGAAGGCACAGTGAGAAGTTGGAGGCGTCCTCATCACGGGATTGGGACAGAGATACAACAAGCTGTGTGTCATCTGCATAAGACACGATATTAACACCAAACTTTTTAATACTCTCTGTCATGGGAGCAAGATAAAGATTAAAGAGCGTAGGGCTCAGAATGGATCCCCGAGGGACCCCTCTTCTAGCCTAACATTCTTGGAGAAGAATGGTCCTTGGGCTACTTGGAAACTCCTGTCTCGAAGGAAGGAGCTGAGCCATTCCAGAGCCAGGTTAGTCACTCCGCCTTCCTTAAGACGCTGCAGCAACTCCATGTAAAATTCAATACACTATCTCATATACCGTGAGTACATAAGTTCAACAGTTCAGATAATGGTACGTAAGCAACCCTTTAATCAACTCTAGGAAGCAAAGCGTCAAAGTCAACTGTTTCAAGCACAACTGACAAGTACGCGCAGGTTGTTCTCAGGGGACATGCAATAATATGCACAAGAGGTGAGAAGTCTCAGCATCACAAGGTTAAACACTTGATATTCAGAACTCTGACACAAATTATGACAAGATTACTGCCAAAAGTATAAACTCTCAGTTGAATTTTGCAATCACTGGAATGAGAAAACCCCAGAAGACATATCTACTCATATCGAATTTACCCCTTAAGTCAATCAAACATATGGAGTAAATTCCCAAGAAGAAATACAGGAGCATCTGGATGCTTTTCAGCCATTATTTCTTAGATGCACTCAACAGCCCTGAGAGCTATCACATCAGTTCTAATGCCAGGGGTAAAGTCAGTGGTATAGCTGTCATTGGTGCAATTGTGCGAACTCCCAGGGCAACGAATGTAGCACTATGTCCCACTAATGACTATATTTCACTGCTAAACTGAGATTTAAGAGGCCTATTTTCCTTGCTCATGGCATCGTTGTTACATCACTGGAGATTGTACTATTGTGTGATACAGACTCTCATTTCACCCTTCCACTACTAGAAGCAGCTACTCGTTGCTAGCCTGTAAAGGACATTAGTAAAACTTACTATTTTGTCTTCATCCAAACACTGACACACAATGTCATTTCATTGCCTTTCATTGGCTTCAATTTCCTAATTCCTGGCATCAACACCAGTATATTCCAGGTTGCGATTGCTGTAATTCGACAAGCACCTAACAACATTCAACCTGATAATGTTTCTGTAGTGAGGGAGCTACATAGAGTCAAAGGTGCCTGATTTGGTGTTCACACTTTGATCAGAAGTATCCTTCTTTCAGACTATTTATGAATTCAGTGCTGTTTATGAATTTGATGCACCCTTCTGGAATCCCTCACTTGAACATTTTCATAAAATACCCCCTGCTCCCCGGGTGGTAAATGCACCAGACAGGGGGCAAGAAAAAAGGTAAGGAGATAATTGGTCAATCTTAGAGATATTAAAATTATTAGGTATAGGTTGAAGTACGGACTATAGATAGGGCAAAATGTACCGTGGTATAGAAGTGCGCAGAAGTAATGGGTGGTACTTTTCAAGATTGGCTACTTCACTCTGTCACACAGGGCCCGATTCACAGAACTAACTTAAGACAAAATCCTAAACTTACTACCATTTTCGTATTCACAGAAGGCACTTACTCATTTTGGTATTCACAGAAGACACTTACTCACTTCGGTATTCACAGAAGTTAGGAGTCCTAACTTTAGGACTCCTAAATGCCTTCTGTGAATACCGAAAGTCTTAAAATTAGGATTTTTCTCAGTTTAGGAGTCCTAAAGTTAGGACTCCTAACTTTACTACTACTAAACTGAGAAAAATCCTAATTTTAAGGCTTTCGGTATTCACAGAAGGCATTTAGGAGTCCTAAAGTTAGGAGTCCTAACTATACTACTACTAAAATGAGAAAAATCCTAATTATAAGGCTTTCTGTATTCACAGAAGGCATTTAGGAGTCCTAAAGTTAGGAGTCCTAACTTTACTACTACTAAATTGAGAAAAATCCTAATTTTAAGACTTTTGGTATTCACAGAAGGCATTTAGGAGTCCTAAAGTTAGGAGTCCTAACTATACTACTACTAAACTGAGAAAAATACTAATTTTAAGACTTTCGGTATTCACAGAAGGCATTTAGGAGTCCTAATGTTAAGACTCCTAACTTCTGTGAATACCGAAATGAGTAAGTACCTTCTGTGAATACCAAAATGAGTAAGTGCCTTCTGTGAATACCAAAATAGTAGTAAGTTTAGGATTTTGTCTTAAATTAGTTCTGTGAATCGGGCCCTCAGTCTTTTAGCAGAGCACTCTCAAAGTTGATATGTCAATCATTGTAGTCCATTTAATTGAACTATAAATTTTTGAGGGTATGTCATGGTGCATTTTTAATAAGGGTATTATAAGGGTAAGTGTATGATTCTTTCCTAAATTGGCCAAAACTATCTGCAATATATTACTGCATGGGCGATTTAGCAGCAGTGACCTTTAGTCTTAAAGTAGCTGCAACCTTGCTTGTCACCTGATAGACCCACCTCCTGTTAGATTTAATCCTTTAAAGCACCATTGATTTCCTTGCTTCAGATCCCTCAGATATCAGTTTTGTTTCTGTGAAGAAGAGTATTCTGACACACTTAATCCCAGAGATTATGGATTTGGACATCCAGCTATTTGGATACCTACAGCGAGTAAGACCCACTGGTGGTGTCTCACCCACTCTAAGATTCTCCCAAAATTGCTTTGAGTGGTCACTGTTGGTACCCGCCTTTTAAATTAAAGTAAGACCCGGTAGCGGAAGTGTGGGAATCGAGGGCGGAGCCACGTCCCTCCACATAATCAGCACCAAGCTGCGGTGGAATGGGGACCGACGAGAGCAAGAAAGTGCGAGTGCATTAAGGTAACCTAATTAGAAATATTTAAAAACACGTTATTAAAAAATGAGCAGCAAACTCATGAACAGGTTAAAGTATTACAGCATAAAAACAGCTAACAACTCTGGTGACCTTGCCTTCTGGCGCGCTGCCACCTATCGCTGCGCGGCCGAGCACTATTGCGATCTAAATACTGCCACCGGTAGCGGAAGTGTGGGAATCGAGGGCAGAGCCAAGTCCCTCAACACAATCAGCACCAAGCTGCGGTGGAACGGGGACTGGCGGGAGCAAGAAAGTGCAAGTGCATTGTTAGAAGGCGGACCGCTGGGGAGTCGGCGGGACTACTCAGTGGGCCTCCTTACTGCAAGGAAGTAGCCGAGCGCCGCTGAGAAGCCTCCTAGGAGAGGTCCTTCCCCTATAATCGTACTAGCCCAGTAACACCACCACACAGGACTCGACACGGGTATCAGTTCTCATATCTCTTTATCAGTAATTATCGTAGGTTTCTTTGGCAATATGTACAGGTGGATCGAGGGATCCGCAAAGAGTCTCAATGTCTTTGTAGGGAAGGGGTAGCGGGACAGTCTCAGTTTCAGCCTGGTACGGGGGTACCCTGCGCCCAGGTATTAGGCCTCAAGCTGGGAGGGACTCTGGGAGTCGGAGCGTCGGGTGCCGGACACAAGGGCGGCTCGAAGAGGTCGAGCCGCGATGGAGCCAGCAGGGCTCGGCGGGTCAGTTCCGCTAGTTCGAGCCGCGACGAAGTCAGCAGGGCTCCGATGGTAGTTCAGCGAGGTTGGGCGCGACGGCGTCAGCGGGGCCCCAAGGTTTCCGTGAGGATCTTATTCTCAGCAAGGCGGAGCCGCGACGCAGTCAGCAGGGCTCGGATGGTAGTTCAGCGAGGTTGGGCTGCGACGGCGTCAGCAGGGCCCCGAGGTTTCCGTGAGGATCTTATTCTCAGCAAGGCGGAGCCGCGACGCAGTCAGCAGGGCTCGAGGTACAGTTCCAGGTAAGAGTCTTTTCTCCGTAGGGTCAGCCGCGATCCGATCCACAGGGCTCTCAACTCCAGGATACAACTACTGTCCTGGTGCGGGTTCGCCCCAGATATAGGAATGGAGCCCTTTGATGTCCGGACCCTTGCGTCCGGGGGGGCGGAGAGGCCGGGCTGGGAGAGGCCAGACGCCCAGCGGGAGAGGCGCCAGTGCCCAGGGAGGCCAGAGAGCGATCGCACCCAGGCGTTGGGGGACGGTTGGGGGTCCCATCGACCCTCCCCTCCTCCGGGATCGGGGGATTGGCCACGTGGTCCCCCTGGCCGGATCTTGATGCCTCGATGTCGGGGATTCGCTGGGGCCGTGGCCGGAGGGGCCGGGTCACGTTTGCTGGTGCGGGTAGATGTGTACAATCCAGGGGGGACCCCGAAGGGTGAAGAGGTCCCCGGTCGGCCTGAAAGGGGGGCCAGGACCACGCCACGAGGCCGGGTCCAACAGGCGTCCCCCCCAGCCGAAGGCAGGGAGAGTCACCCATCTCCTTGGGGGTTCTCCTCGCCAAGGCGGAAGAAACGGGACAGGCCGTCGGCATTGGCGTGGTCGTTGCTGGGCCGGTGTTCCACTGTGAAGTCCATCCCTTGCAGAGAGATGGACCATCGCAACAACTTCGGGTTTTCTCCTCTCATTTGCATTAACCACCGCAAGGGCCGGTGGTCAGTTTGGACCTGGAAGTGGGTGCCGAAGAGGTAGGGCCGGAGCTTTTTGAGGGCCCATACCACGGCGAAGGCCTCTCGCTCGATGGTGCTCCATCTCTGCTCTCGGGGCAGCAGTCGCCGGCTGATGAAGGCCACTGGTCTGTCAAGGACTTCCGAATTTACTTGGGACAGGACCGCCCCAACTCCGTACTCCGAGGCATCGGTCTGTACTATGAATTCCCTGCTGTAGTCGGGGGCTTGCAGCACAGGAGCGGTACACATTGCTGTCTTGAGGGTCTCGAAGGCCGCCTGGCAGCGGGGCGTCCAGTTCACCTTTTTGGGTTGCTTCTTGGACGTAAGCTCCGTGAGGGGTTCCACAATGCTCCCATAGTTTTGGATGAACCGCCGGTAATAGCCCGTGAGGCCCAGGAAGGCCCGGACAGAGGTTTGGGTGGCTGGGGGCTCCCAGGCCTTGATGGCGTCAACTTTTGGCTGGAGGGGAGCCACCTGGCCGCTCCCCACTTGATGGCCCCGATAGGTCACGGATACCTGGCCTAACTGGCATTTGCTGGCCTTTATCGTGAGTCCGGCTCTCTGGAGAGCGGCCAGAACCTCCCCGAGGTGCCCCAGGTGCTCGGCCCAGTGGCCGCTGAATACGGCAATATTGTCCAGGTAGGCGGCGCTGGACGCTTCCAGTCCGGCCAGGACCTTGTTCACTAGTCGTTGGAAGGTTGCCGGGGCATTCTTCATGCCGAAGGGCATCACCCGAAAGTGGTAGTGCCCATCGGGAGTGGAGAAGGCGGATCGCTCACGGGCACCGGGGGTGAGCCTGATCTGCCAGTAGCCGGCAGTGAGGTCGAAGGTGCTTAGGTAGCGGGCTGCTCCTAGGCGGTCGATTAGTTCGTCTGCCCGAGGAATGGGATGGGCATCGGTCTTGGTGACGGCATTCAACCCTCGGTAGTCCACGCAAAATCTGAGTTCCGGGGTAGTGCCTGGGGCGGCGGCCTTCGGCACCAGGACCACTGGGGTGGCCCAGGGACTGTCGGAATGTTCGATGACCCCGAGGGCTAGCATCTTGGCGACCTCGGCTTGGAGGCAGGCACGCACTCGGTCGGGCACCCTGTAGGCTTGGTGTCGCACGGGGGGCTGTCCCCGGTGTTGATGTCGTGGACGCACCAGAGAGTGACCCCGGGAGTGAGGGAGAAGAGGGCAGCGAAGGGTTGCAGCAGCTGTTGACAGTCGTGGCGCTGTTCCGAGGTCAGGGTGGTGGAGAGTCTGACGCCCTCTATGGAGCCGTCTTGGTCGGAGGTCCTCAGGAGGTCGGGTAGGGGCTCGGAGTCGCCTTCGCCCCCATCGTCGGTAGCTAGCAGCAGGCTTAGTTCCGTTCGGGCAAAGTGGGGTTTGAGCCGGTTTGCGTGTAGAACCCGGAGGGGGTTCCTGGGGGACTCCAGGTCGACCAGGTAGGTGACGGGGCTCTTCTTCTCCACCACCTTGAAGGGCCCGGTCCATTTGTCCTGGAGGGCACAGGGGTCCACGGGCGACATGACCCAGACTTGCTGGCCTGGCTCGAACTCAATGGAGGAGGCGTTCTGGTCATACCAGCGTTTCATGTCCTCTTGGCTGGCCTCGAGGTTGGCCTCGGCCAGTGCCCGGAACCTCCGGGTTTGGTTCCGCAGGGTCAGGAGGTACCGGTAGACGTCGGGAGGGGCATTTCGGTGGTTCGTCTCCCAGCCTTCCTTGACCAGGCTGAGGGGACCTCGGACAGGGTGTCCGTACAAGAGTTCTAAGGGGCTGAACCCTAGAGACTTCTGCGGGACCTCCCGATAGGTAAATAGGAGGCAGGGCAGCAGGACGTCCCATTTCCGCCTCAGGGGTTCTTCCAGGCCCTTGATCATCCCTTTCAGTGTTCTGTTAAAACGTTTGACTAGTCCGTTCCCCTGGGGGTGGTACGGGGTGGTGAACTTGTAGGTGACCCCGCATTGTTGCCATAGGGACCGCATGTATTTCGATATAAAGTTCGTACCTCACCACTTCCCGGGGGAACCCCACTCTCGAGAAGATTCCCATCAAGGCCCGGCCCACCACGGGGGCTGTCACAGTTCGGAGAGGGATGGCCTCAGGGTATCGGGTGGCGTGGTCGACTAGGACGAGGATGAAGCGGTGACCCAGGGCGGTTCGGGGATCCAGGGGCCCCACTATGTCAATTCCTACTCGCTCGAACGGGGTGTTGACGGCCGGGAAGGGCTGGAGAGGGGCTTTGACCCGTCCCCCAGTCTTCCCGCTGGCTTGGCAGGTCGGGCAGGTCCGGCAGTAATTGTCCACATCCTTACGCATTCGGGGCCAGTAGAAGTGGGTCACCAGGCGGCTGTATGTTTTGTCTTGCCCCAGGTGCCCGGCGAGGGGCACATCATGTGCCAGATTGAGGAGGAAACCTCGGAATCGGAGGGGGACCACCAGCACTCGACCGGCCCCTAGTTCTGCGATCTTCTGCTCGCTGTAGAGCAGGTCATTGTCCCAATAGACCCGGTGCGTTCCTGTTTGGTCACCGGCGGCCTGGGCGGCCGCCTGCTGTCGGGTCCCCTCGAGGGAGGGGCAGGTTTTCTGTTCTTGCTGGAACTGTTCTCTTGTGGGGCCCCCGTCGTGGCGCCATTGTGCAAGTTCAGGGAGTTCACCGAGGGAGGCGATCTCGTTCTGGGGAAGTTCGGACGGCCCGGCATCCGCGTCGGGTTCCTCCTCGACTGAGGGAGGTGGTGGTTCGGGCCCCTCAGGCTCGTCGGGGGCCGCCGCTACGGTTGGTCGGTGGGCCTGAGCGGTCATGGACCGGGTGGTGGCGCAGGCCCATTCGGGCAGACCCAGCGTCCCTAGGTGCTCCCGGCGCTCAACCTGGGCCCAGGGGGAACTTTCCAGGTCATTCCCCAGGAGGCAGTCCACCGGGGCGTCGTCGCGGACGGTCACTTTCAGCAGGCCTGACACCCCTCCCCACTCGAATGGAATCCGGGCCATCCGGCACATGCTCTCGGTGTTGTCGGCCATCCGGACGGGGCACAGCACATGAGGCAGGATCTGTTCGGAGGTCACCAGGTGGCAGCGGACAGCGGTCACGCTGGCTCCAGTGTCACGGAGGGCTTCGGCCCGGCGTCCATTAATGGTGACCCACTGCTGGTATTTCTGGGTGTTGCTCGGGATGGGGGTTTGGGGCACCATTTCTCGGCTGCCCAGGCATACGAGGGACATGGCGGCCGGCTCCCACTCGGTGGACCCGGCGTCGGTGTTCTCTTCCTCCTCCTCCCCTTCCCCCAGGGCGGTGGACACCAGTTGTCGGGGCGGGGGCCCGGTGGCCCCGCTTCGTCGGTTCATGGGGCAGGATGGGTCACTGGCATAGTGCCTTGGTTGTTGGCAGCTGTAGCAGGTTACCGTCGGCCGAGGTCCTGGTCGGGCTGGGGTTGTCCCCCTTCGTGCTAGGGTCGGGGACGTGCGGTTCGAGGGCGGACCCCGAGGAGGACTCCGGGGTGGCCCTGCTGTAAAGTCTCGGTTCCGGTGTGACCCTCCTCCTCCGCCGCGTTGGCGGGGGGGTCCTGTGGCGTTCCTCTGGTACTCCCCCATCGAGATCCGGGGGACCCGGGTGTTCACCCACCGATCGGCCTCGACGGCGAGCTTCCGCGGCTCGGTCAGCTTGCTGTCGAGGAGGTGCTGTCTTAGCTCGACGAAACAGTTGTTGGAGAGATGCTCCCAGACAATGAGGTTGAACAGCTGCTCGTAGGAGGTGACCTTGCTGCCCTTGACCCACCCATCCAGGGCTCTGCAAAAAAAGTCGACGTACTCCACCCAAGTGGTACCGGAGAGTTTCTTGCAGTCTCGGAAGCGCTGGCGGTACATTTCTGCGGTGAGGCCATAGCGGGTGAGCAGGGCCTCCTTCATGTGATCGTACGAGGTCATCACGTCGTCCGGAAGCTGTAGCAGGGTGTCTCGACTAGGGGTGGGCGGAATTTGCGGAATTAACCTTCGCAAATTATCGCGAAAATGTTTAAAATTATCGCAAACAAGCGGAAATATCGCAAAGATGCGGAAGTTTTTTTCCGGCATGTTCGCGAGATTTTCTGCATGGTTGCGGGTCGCCAACTTACCCATGTGGTTGCTTGCGGGCGCGGCCATCTTGTTTTGAGTTGTTCTCGCGGTGCATGATCGCGAGAAGAAAGACGTGATCGCGCGACGCATGACGTCACTGCGGGCGCGAACTGTCGCGAGACAGCGCAAATGGCTAAAAACAATACAACATCTCATGGAGAACGCGACCGGATCAAGAAAACTTGTCGGCGAACGCAGGGATTCAGGTAAGGCGATCGCGCGCGCGCGAGAATGTATTATTTTACAGCGCGAGCAAGAAACAAATTATCGCCAAGCTGCGGAAACCGGAATTTTTGACATTTTCGCGCTCTCCGCGGAACGCGAAAATGTCAACGAAATTTTCGCCCAGGCCTAGTCTCGACCCTCGCTGAGGAATTGTCCCCATAGGCCGGCACCCCAATCCTTCTGGGTTACCCGATGGGAGGTCATGGCCACTTCGTAGGCTTTGAACCATTGTTGGATGTCGTCGTTCTTGTAGTATTCTTTGACGACATCCTTGGGGATATGTACCTTCGCCTCTGTCGGCGGAGGAGTGTCCTTGTTTCCGGGGGTGCCGGTTTCCCCCTTTTTGGACTTAAGTTCAAGCTCCTTGAGGCTCCGCTCGTGCTCGAGGGTTAGCTTTTTCTCCTCCAGTTCTCTGTGCCGTTTTTTTTCCTCTATCTCTTCTTTCAACCGTAGTTGCTCTAGGGCCAACTTCTTTTCCGCCAGCAGGAGTTCTCCGTCCAGCCGGAGTCGTGCGAGTTCTGGGTCCGGACCCTCTCCCGCTCCCGTATCTCTTCTGGGGATAGGCCGGCTTCCATGCGGTTTCTTCCCCCATTTGCCGGGGCCGTGGTTGGCTGCAAGGCTACGTTTAGTTCTGACGTTCCTTCGTTTTGGGGCGACGCTACTTCGGATTCTACCCAGGCTCTTAGGGCTTTCTGCATGTCCTCTTTTGAGCCTAATCCGGTGGTCGAAATGCCTTTGTCTTCTTTGCAGAACTGTTTGAGTTCTTTGTGGGTATATTCCTCCAACCGTTCTTGTTGGAACCCCGCGGTCGTGGTGGTCTCCTGGCTGCTCATGGTTATTCTACGTCTGGTTAGGTAGAGGGTGAGTTACTTGCTGTACGATTTGCGTCCAGCTCGGATCCCGTCGCTGGCCACCAAATGTTAGAAGGCGGACCGCTGGGGAGTCGGCGGGACCACCCAGTGGGCCTCCTTACTGCAAGGAAGTAGCCGAGCGCCGCTGAGAAGCCTCCTAGGAGAGGTCCTTCCCTTATAATCGTACTAGCCCAGTAACACCACCACACAGGACTCGACACAGGTATCAGTTCTCATATCTCTTTATCGGTAATTATCATAGGTTTCTTTGGCAATATGTACAGGTGGATCGAGGGATCCGCAAAGAGTCTCAATGTCTTTGTAGGGAAGGGGTAGCGGGACAGTCTCAGTTTCAGCCTGGTACAGGGGTACCCTGCGCCCAGGTATTAAGCCTCAAGCTGGGAGGGACTCCGGGAGTCGGAGCGTCGGGTGCCGGACACAAGGGCGGCTCGAAGAGGTCGAGCCGCGATGGAACCAGCAGGGCTCGGCGGGTCAGTTCCGCTACTTCGAGCCGCGACGAAGTCAGCAGGGCTCCGATGGTAGTTCAGCGAGGTTGGCCCGCGACGGCGTCAGCGGGGCCCCGAGGTTTCCGTGATGATCTTATTCTCAGCAAGGCGGAGCCGCGACGCAGTCAGCAGGGCTTGGATGGTAGTTCAGCGAGGTTGGGCCGCGACGGCGTCAGCAGGGCCCCGAGGTTTCCGTGAGGATCTTATTCTCAGCAAGGCGGAGCCGCGACGCAGTCAGCAGGGCTCGAGGTACAGTTCCAGGTAAGAGTCTTTTCTCCGTAGGGTCAGCCGCGATCCGATCCGCAGGGCTCTCAACTCCAGGATACAACTACTGTCCTGGTGCGGGTTCGCCCCAGATATAGGTCTGGAGCCCTTTGATGTCCAGACCCTTGCGTCCGGGGGGGGCGGAGAGGCCGGGCTCGGAGAGGCCAGACGCCCAGCGGGAGAGGCGCCAGTGCCCAGGGAGGCCGGAGAGCGATCGCACCCAGGTGTTGGGGGACGGTTGGGGGTCCCATTGACCCTCCCCTCCTCCGGGATCAGGGGATTGGCCACGTGGTGCCCCCTGGCCGGATCTTGGTGCCTCGATGTCGGGGTTTCGCTGGGGCCGCGGCCGGAGGGGCCGGGTCACGTTGGCTGGTGCGGGTAGATGTGTACAATCCAGGGGGGACCCGAAGGGTGAAGAGGTCCCCGGTGGGCCTGAAAGGGGGGCCAGGACCACGCCACGAGGCCGGGTCCAACATGCGTTAAGGTAACCGACTTACAAATATTTAAAAACACGTTTTTAAAAATTCTGCAGCAAATTCATGAACAGGTTAAAGTATTACAGCATAAAAACAGCTAGGAACTCTGGTGACCTTGCCTTCCGGCGCACTGCCACCTATCGCTGCGCAGCCGAGCACACATGGGATCTAAATACTTCCCCCGGTAGCGGAAGTTTGGGATTCGAGGGCGGAGCCACGTCCCTCCACACAATCAGCACCAAGCTGCAGTGGAACAGGGACCAGCGGGAGCAAGTAAGTGCGAGTGTGTTAAAGTAACCTACTTAGAAGTATTTAAAACATGTTATTAAAAAATCAGTAGTAAATTCATGGACAGGTTAAAGTACTACAGCATAAAAACAGCTAAGAGCTCTGGTGACCTTGCCTTCTGGCACATGGCTTTAATCTGGCAACTGATGTGTCCCCAAGCACGTGCACTGAGTGCAATTGGGTGTTAGGATATATGGAAGGTTACCCAGATTTAATGAATGTTAAAAGGGAGCACAGAAAGCTAGTTGAACAGATTAGGGCATGGCTAATAAACTGTAGATCCTTGCCAAAGCATGCTGAGGATTTATGGTTACTACTGGCAGAAAATGAGTGTAAGGTAATGTTCTTGACAGAAACGTGGCTGAATGATGATACCTTAGCAGCAGTAGCATTAGCTATTCTACCTGGCTTTAAAATATGCTGCGCGCAAAGAGGGCGGGAGATAAAAGAGGAGGGGGGTTGCGATCATTTTAAAGGATTCTTGGGATATAGCTTCCTCTGCGCTGTTGAATATGGATGTGATTGAGTGCCTTCATTTTTGTATCAAGATCAAGATTTGTATTAAGACTTGCCTGCTTTGTTTCTTTTTTTATTTATTTTAGAAAGGGGGCTGAGTGGGTCCCCTTCCCTTGACCGGGGACCCCATCCCCCAGGCTTGGCCAAGTCGCTGGGGACCGTGGGGGAAGCCTCAAGGCTCCCATGGTCCCTGCCGGCTCCCCACCTCCTGTGGGAGTGGGCAATGCTTTTGGGCGAAGGGAGCTGTAAACATGCAGCTCCCTCTGCCCAAAAGCAATTCTGCTTCGCTTCATGTAAGCAAGAGCATTTTTCAAGGCTCTCACTTCCATGAAGCAAAGCAGAGCTTACTATGTCATGGCCGGAGCAGCATCCCAACATGCTATGGCAAACTGCAAGGTCTTGGGGTGGGCACCCCAGGACATTGCTGGAGCCGGCCCTGGGATTGGCGATCCCCAGGGCCATTTACGGCTCCAGGAGGGAGGCCACGTGGCCGCCCTCCCATCTTTCAAATAGCCTCGGGAGGTGGTGGCCCCCACGTATTTATTTATCAATAAAGCCCCAGGGAGGTGGCAGTCCCTGGGGCATGCAGGGCCTGCGCAAGCCCTCCATCTATTTTTATCTTTGCCCCGGGACCTTGCCCAACCGGGGACTTAAAGGAAACAAAGCATGTTTTTTTTAATTTTCAGCTGGACTCGGGGATCCACTGTGAAACCCACAGAAATGTTTTTTTAAAATGCTGGTTTTGGCCCTGGGGGTCCCTGTGGGACCCCTTCAACAGGCCTAGTGTGTCAGGGTATTTCTACCCTGCCCCCTTTTCTTGGTTTGTTAACCTTTTTCTTGTGACTCTGTTCAACCGTGTCACAAGGTGGCTGCCAACACTTCCTGGTTTGAAGTGTTGGCAGCCAATCCGATCTTAGGCACGAGATCAGGAGGGTTCGTGGATCCTCCGCATCCCTATTTGTATATCTGAGAAATGTCAGGAACTACAGAAAGGATTTAAACCATTTAATAAAAAGAGTGCTTTCTGAACCAAGACCTACTTTTTTGCCAAATGTGGTGTAATTCCATTCTGCAGTTCGGTTGTTGCCGTGTCTAAAGTTTCCTATGGCAATTAATATGGGAGAAAATGTGTTTTGAGATCTCCCCTTTTTCTCGGCCCCCGCTTAACGAATCACCCCGATACTTTCCACACAGCAGCTGATCTCACCAATCCATTTGTTTGACAAATTTCGCAAAAAATTGTCCAACAATGGCAAAGATATTGGCAAATTAAAAAAACGCTTTCCTATGGAAACTAGATCCTAACTATAACTACCTACTGGCGATATATATAAAAGCTCCAAGTTGCCTCTCAGGCAAGAACGCACTCAGATATCTGCAAGCTACAGGTCTTTTATTAGGTAAAAACAGAAGCCTGCATGCGGATTCCATTTACAGCCTTCGTGTCGTATAAGCCTGACATGTTTCAGTGCTTCCTGCACTTTCCTCAGAGGCTCGACAGTTCCGATAGTGCTTGTGCTGACACACCTTCAATTTAAATGGTAATTAGCGCCCTCCAATGGGCTCCTCAAATGAGTTTCTCTCGTTGCTTTATGGATTTTGTAGTGTATGTCAGCCAAACTTTTCCCCAATGGGTGCACGTAATAAATACTGTTAGCAAAATTCAAAGCCCTCTAATAGGCCTCCACATGCAGGTCGGTCAGTAATCCTTTGCAGATGTCCTACAAATGTAGCTCTGTTCAATACTAAGATCTGTGGCCCCAACAATTTCCAGGATGGTGCATCCTCCGCGGTAGGGCTACCACGTGTAAATGAAAGCTCCAAGTTGCCTCTCAGGCAAGAACGCACTTGGACATGAGCAAGCTACAAGATTTTTCCTAGGTAAAAACAGAAGCCACTGCTGATCAGCGCTAAAGTGCTTATGCTCTCTATGTAAATTCATATTGTGATTGGTTCTCCCTGATTGGCATATTTGTTTTACTAGTAGGTCCCTAGTAAAGTGCACTGAGTGTTCCAGAGCTGGTAAATCAAATGCTACTAGTGGGCTTGCAGCACTGATGGTGCCACCCACATGAGTAGCCCTTAAAGATGTCTCAGGCCTGCCACCGCTGTGCCTGTGCGCAGTTTGTTATCTGCCATGTCGACTTGGCAAGTGCACCCACTTGCCAGGCCCTAACCTTCCATTTTCCTACATATTAGGGCATCCCTATGGTAGGCCCAAGGTACCCCCCTGGGCAGGGTGCAGTCTATATGAAAGGTGGGAAATGTACTGGTGTGTGTAACATGTACTGAAAGTGAAATCCTGCCAATTTCGTTTTTCACTATTGAAAGGCTAACTTGCCCCATTGGACAGAATGGGGAATGCTTTGCAACATTATACAAGTATATCTTCCCTTAGGGGTAAGATAGATAAATTGAGTTTAGTACCCCCGAACTCAGGATGTAGTAACACATATTTTAGTAAAGATTGTTTTTAAACTGTGTGTTTGAAAATACCACTTTTAGAAAGTGGCTATTTTCTTGTTCACCCTTCCTGTGTGCCTCTTCCTGTTTGTGGATTGACTGTCTGGCTTTGGAGTGACAGGAGCTGGGGAGGTGCCGTGGCTCCAGGAGTCTGGATCTGCATTTGGAGTGGTGGGAGGAGTAGAACCTGTACCTGAATAGGGCTGTGCCTGCCTTCCACAATGCTGGCCCGCCCCCCTGTGGTGTGTCTGGGACCAAGGTCCACACTAACAAAGGATGTTGTTGTGCACTGGCAGAAGGCCCCCAGAACTGGTTTGAGCCAGGCTCAGAACCCCTTGCACAAAGAGAACAAATACATTTTGGGGTATATGTGTTAAATCTCAAACCCTTGAACTTTAGATCAGTCCTGGAATTCAAGTGGAACCTTTGCCAAGGAGAAGAACTGGAGAGACTGAGACGAAGTACTGCCCTTGCTGTGTGTCCGGGGTTGGCCTGCGGTTGCTGTTTCTGCCAAAGAAAGGAGAAGGACTTTACTGTGTGCTGTGTCCCCTGCTTGAAGGAGATCTCCAAGGGCCTGAAGTGTGCTGGCCTCCTGTTCTGAAGTCTCAGGGAAACAAAAGACTTCCTGCAAATCTGCTGGTGCTGTTGGACTGTGCCATCTGTGAGTCTTACCTTTGCCTGAGGTGCCTCCTTCCAGTTACAGGACCACAGAGGTGGGTTTTGCAGCTATCCTGCAAAAATAGTCGCGAAGCATCGGAAAGTCGTGCAAGTCCCACGGAACCGGTGCCTAATGACGCAAAGCCTCGCCGCGCAGCCCCCAGCACCAAAGCAGGAAGGTGTGAAGCCTCGCAAAGCGACGCATCACCTCCGGTGTGCCTCGCATCGTACCTGTGCACCACGTTTTTCCACGCATCACCCATAGACCAGAATCATCTTGGATTTCGACACCTCACTTCCCCCTACAGTCCAGATTCGATGCATCACTTCTCCAGTGTGCAGCAGAACTGTCGCCTCGCCTCCCCAAGGTCTCAGGAACTGATGCATCTCTGTGTTTTCCAATGCTTCCTTTCTCTGGGGCTTTTTGGCCTTGTGAATTTTGACGCATCTTCAGGTACTTTGTGTAAAAGTCACGCATCCATAGTTTTCTATGGTACAAGTTCTTGAAACCATTTGAAAGTCATATTTTTAACTGTGTATGTTGGATTTTTGTCGTTCAGGTCTTGTTTAGTTTAGATAAAGATACTTTATTTTTCTAAACTGGTGTGGTGTCCATTTGTGGTGTTTTCACTGTGTTACTGTGAGTGTTGGTACAAATACTTTACACATTGCCTTTAGGATAAGCCTGTCTGCTTGTGCCAAGCTACCAAGGGGCTGAGCAGGGGTTATCTAAAGTGTCCATCCCCCTTACCCTGAATAGCAGCAAGGATCCTTATATGGAAAAAGGTACCTACCTCTGCCAACTAGAGAGATAATATATATATATATATATATATATATATATATATATATATATATATATATATTACCTACTGGCGGTCGCCAGTAGGTAGTTATAGTTAGGACCCCTTTTCCATAGGAAATCCGCAACATTCTATTTTGAATAACTTTGGCGCCGGTTGACGAATCCTCGCGAATTTCTCAAAATAGGTGGGGCGCTACGCTCCGCTCCTACCCTGAAAGTCTCGGGGGGATTCGTCAAGCGGGGGCTGAGATAAAAGGGGGGTCCCAAAACGCGTTTTTCCCATGCATTTTTCCATAGGACCTTTAGACAGGGCTACAGCCCGAACGGCTGAACAGAATTACTAGAAATTTGGCAGAGAGGTAGTCCCTAGGTCAAGGAAGTGCCTTTTGTAGGTTTGGTGTAAATCTGTTCAGTAGATTCTGAGAAAATAGCCTTTAAATCAATATATATATCTGAGCCAGCTTACGGTACGCTTACCGTAAGCTTACCGTACGCGTACGGTGGCGTGCGCGAGCGCGATTCTGGTTGGCTGTTACATCTAAGTAAACATTCGAATCGGTCGAAACCAGGAAGCGGCGGCTGCCATTTTCTCTCTCGCACTCTGAGGGGTGGCTGTAAACAAAGGCAAAAAACATATAAAGGGGCTGTTTAGACAGCGCCCATGCACATAGCCATGTTAGGTGAGTCCTCAAAGATCCCCTAAGGCCAAAAACGGTAAATTTTTATTTTTTGAAAATTTCGCCGATTACGCTTACCATACGCGTACGGTGCGCTTACGCTAAAAATTTTAATAAAAAAAAAAAAAACACTCTCTGTGCATGGCGTATTATTGTCATCACTTACAAATTAAATTTAACAGATTACCTATCACAAGGAAGCGCATAATATGTCCTCGCGCATGGAACGAACTGCGTTAAGTGGGCGTGCACGCCACGAATGGCGTAAAGTAACTTAGCATTTAAAAAACCGTACAAATTCACTGAAAAAACCATAGGTTTCACACACGTTATAGTTAGGAATTAGCATTTAAAAAACCTTGCAAATTCACTGAAAAAACCATAGGTTTCACACATGTTATAGTTAGCGGAAATTTTACTGATAAAAAACCAATGAAATTCCCCCGTTATAGTTAGTGCAGGCAACTATAACTCACGCGACCGCAATCTTCTGCTGATGACATATGTGTCTTTATGAAAAAAAAATATTTGTAATATATGTATAGCTAAAAATGTATGGAAGAAGACATGGGCAAATAAGTGTCTAAAGACAGTATTAGCATCAGCAGAGGATTGCGGTCGCGTGAGTTATAGTTGCCTGCACTAACTATAACGGGGGAATTTCATTGGTTTTTTATCAGTAAAATTTCCGCTAACTATAACATGTGTGAAACCTATGGTTTTTTCAGTGAATATATATATACATATATCAACTTTGTGTTTGCGATTACTGAGGACAAACAGAGCTGACTCAAAAGCGGATTTTCAAATTTTTCTTTTATTCAGTCAGCCATAACGCGTTTAGGCCACAGCAATGGCCTTGGTCACATGTATATATATGGTCCCCTGGCCTCCTGAGGGCCTCTGGACTAAAGTGGACTTTTTCCCCCAAGCAGCAGTGCGGTAGGATGCAAGTTTGCAGAGTGGTGGAGAAAGGGGGCATGGCTTCTGACGATTTCACAGCAATCCAGCTATTTGGGTCTTAATGGAGGTAACAGGAGGGCTAGTTGGCCCCCAAGGACCCTCAAGACTCAAGGGAACTTCATCCCCAACTAGTGTTACAGAAGTTGCATTTGCAGAGTGGTGGAGAAAGAGGGCATGGTTACCAAAAACTTGTCAGCAACCCCGCTGTGTGGGATTTGCTGGAGGTACTTGGAGGGGTATTTGGCCCCCAAGAACCCTCAATAGCCAAGTAGCCCTCATCTCCATACTAGTTGTGTGTCAGGAGGCACATTTGCAGAGTGGTGGAGAAAGGGGGCGTGGCCTTCTACCAGGTCTCAGCAATCCCACTGTCTGGGACTTACTGGAGGTAACAGCAAGGAGCTCTTCAACATCGTGAAGGAACTCTCTATAACCCCAGCTCCTGCACCAACGACATCCCGCCATCGCAAGCCCTCTGCGACCCCCATCACCACCTTCTTTTGCCGCAAGATCACCGACATCCATGACAGCTTCAACCCCCGGACAACCCCTACCTCAACACGCCTGACGCACTGCACCCCACCAACCACGACTCCCTGACAACCTGGGCCAACGTGAGCATCGAGGACACAATCAAGACCATGGGCAAATCCACTCCAGATCCCCGTACGACCCTCTCCCACACCACATCTTCAAAAAAGCCGGCAAATCCATCGCACCCCACCTGCGCAACATCATCAACCTCTCCTTCGAGACTGCCACCTTCCCTGAGAACTGGAAGCACGCAGAGATCAACGCTCTACTGAAGAAACCCAAGGCGGATCCGAGCAACCTCAAGAACTTCCAGTCCATCTCCCTACTTCCGTTCCCAGGAAAGTTCATCGAGAAGATAGTTAACATCCAGCTCTCCCGTCACCTCGAAGACAACAACATCCTGGAACCCTCCAAATCAGTATTCCGCAGCAACCAAAGCAGCGAGACCGCCCTCATCGCCGCCACAGATGACATCAGGATCCTACTAGACAACGGCGAGACGGCGGCACTCATCCTCCTGGATCTCTCCGCCGCCTTCGACACCGTCTGCCACCGCACACTACGCACGCGCCTCCACGACGCAGGGATCCGTGAGAAGGCCTTGGACTGGACCACCTCCTTTCTCACCGGCAGAACTCAGAAAGTCCCGCTCCCCCCGTTCCAATCCAAAGCCTCCGAGATCATCTGTGGCGTCCCACAAGGATTCTCCCTCAACCCGATGCTGTTCAACGCCTATATGGCACCACTAGCATGCATCGTCCGACAGCACGACCTCAACATAATCTCCTACGCCGACGACATGCAGCTGATCCTCTCCCTCACCAAGGACCCTCTCACCGCCAAATCCAACCTCCACCAGGGAATGAAGGCCGTCGCCGACTGGATGTAGGAAAGCCATCTTAAGCTGAACTCAGACAAGACGGAGATTCTCATCCTCGGGCCCTACCCCTCAGCATGGGACGACTCCTGGTGGCCCGCATCACTGGGGACACTCCCGGCCCCTACCAACCACGCACGCAACCTGAGAGTCATCCTCGACTCGAAACTCACCATGACCAAACAAGTCAACGCAGTCTCCTCCACCTGCTTCAACACCCTCCGCATGCTCCGCAAGATCTACAGATGGATCCCGATAAACACGAGGAAAACGGTCAACCAGGCCCTAGTTAGTTGCAGACTCGACTACGGAAACACCCTCTACGCCGGAGCCTCGACCATGCTCATCAACAGACTGCAAAGAATCCAGAACGCATCTGCACGCCTAATCCTCGACATCCCGCGCCGCGACCACATCACCCCCCACCTGAGGAACCTGCACTGGCTCCCCGTCGACAGAAGAATCTCCTTCAAGCTCCTGGTCCACGCACACAAGGCACTCCACAAAACCGGCCCAGCCTATCTCAACAGTCGGCTCTCCTTCTATGTACCCAACAGGAAACTCCGCTCCGCTGACCACGCCCTGGCAACGGCCCCGCGCATCCGCAGAACCACATCCGGAGGAAGGTCCTTCAACCTACGGCAAACCGAAGACCTGCTGACCTTCAGAAGATGACTCAAGACCTGGCTCTTCGACCAGTAGTAGCAGCACCCCCCCCCCCCAACCGCTCTCCTCAGCACCTTGAAACCCTCACGGGTAAGTAGTGCGCTTTACAAATGTTTTGATTGATTGATTGATTAACAGGAGGGGTAGTTGGCCCCCAAGGATGTCCTTGGGGGTAACTACCCCTCCTGTTATCTCCAGTAAGTCCCACACAGCAAGATTGCTAAGAGGTCTTGGGATGCCACACCCCCTTCCTGCACCACTCTGCAAACAGGGCTTGTGGTGCACTACTGGTTGGGGGATGAAGTCCACTTTACTTTTTTTACCTTGAGGGCCAAGAAGCCCTCCTCTTACCTCCTCTAAGTCCTACACAGCAGTTTTTCTAGAGCGGGTCAGAGGCTCAACCCCCTTTCTCCACCACTCTGCAAATGAGACTACATTAAATTAATGTCACTTACATAATAGGTTTTGATGGCATATCATTATGTCATCTACTATTTAATTGTTCCTATTCAATGCTTCAGAGGGAGGCATTATTAGCTCTCATCTCTAATTAGTTACAGTGTTATCAAACCTTGTTTTCATCCCAATACCTATGCTGCAAAATTACCATTTGAGAGCTCTCCACTGGCTCCCCATCAGAAAATGTATAACATTCAAAATCAACTGTCAAGTCCACAAAACTCTCAATGGTTACGGCCCTCACTACCTTCTTAATAAGCTGAAAAGGTATCACCCTTCCATAACTCTCCAATCTGCTAATAAATATCTTCTCATCCCTCCCAAGATCCGTACTGCCAGGAATGGCGGAAGATTGTTCTCTTGTCTCACCCCATCCTGTGGAACGCTCTCCCTCTTCATCTCCGTACTGAGACCGACCACAGAAAGTTTCGCAAGTCTCTCAAAACCTGGCTGTTCTGAGGCTGCCTCATTGCCAGTCAGTCCCCCTCTTCTCTCCCTCTTTGTTTCCTGTGACAGGCTAGTGCTTTGAGACCTTTGGGTGAAATGTGCGCTCAATAAAAATACATACATAACATAACTAGTATCCTCAGTCTCTAAAAGTGTCTAATGCCTGTGTCTCTGAGGCCCTTTATACAGGTACTGCTGCTATCACCTAGAACGTTATGCATACAAATGTTTACCCACTCTTTGTTTGTTTGAGGGATATGCTCCAAGCACCAACACCCTCAAGCCTGCACTGAAAAATGCAAGTATATTGGTGGTAATCAACTGCTTTCATTTTCAGACTTGGCACTACTCCTAGGTTAATAGAGAAACTCCATGTAAAATTCAATACACTATCTCATATACCGTGAGTACATAAGTTCAACAGTTCAGATAATGGTACGTAAGCAACCCTTTAATCAACTCTAGGAAGCAAAGTGTCAAAGTCAACTGTTTCAAGCACAACTGACAAGTAAGCGCTGATTGTTCTCAGAGGACATGCAAAAATATGCACAAGAGGTGAGAAGTCTCAGCATCACAAGGTTAAACACTTGATATTCAGAACTCTGACACAAATTATGACAAGATTACTGCCAAAAGTATAAACTCTCAGTTGAATTTTGCAATCACTGGAATGAGAAAACCCCAGAAGACATATCTACTCATATCGAATTTACCCTTTAAGTCAATCAAACATATGGAGTAAATTCCCAAGAAGAAATACAGGAGCATCTGGATGCTTTTCAGCCATTATTTCTTAGATGCACTCAACAGCCCTGAGAGCTATCACATCAGTTCTAATGCCAGGGGTAAAGTCAGTGGTATAGCTGTGATTGGTGCAATTGTGCAAGCTCCCAGGACAACGAATGTAGCACTATGTCCCACTAATGACTATATTTCACTGCTAAACTGAGGCTTAAGAGGCCTATTTTCCTTGCTCATGGCATCGTTGTTACATCACTGGAGATTGTACTATTGTATGATACAGACTCTCATTTCACCCTTCCACTACTAGAAGCAGCTACTCGTTGCTAGCCTGTAAAGGACATTAGTAAAACTTACTATTTTGTCTTCATCCAAACACTGACACACAATGTCATTTCATTGCCTTTCATTGGCTTCAATTTCCTAATTCCTGGCATCAACACCAGTATATTCCAGGTTGCGATTGCTGTAATTCGACAAGCACCTAACAACATTCAACCTGATAATGTTTCTGTAGTGAGGGAGCTACATAGAGTCAAAGGTGCCTGATATGGTGTTCACACTTTGATCAGAAGTATCCTTCTTTCAGACTATTTATGAATTCAGTGCTGTTTATGAATTTGATGCTCCCTTCTGGAATCCCTCACTTGAACATTTTCATAAAATACCCCCTGCTCCCCGGGTGGTAAATGCACCAGACAGGGGGCAAGAAAAAGGTAAGGAGATAATTGGTCAATCTTCGAGATATTAAAGTTATTATTTATAGGTTGCAGTACGGACTATAGATAGGGCAAAATGTACCGTGGTATAGAAGTGCGCAGAAGTAATGGGTGGTACTTTTCAAGATTGGCAACTTCACTCTGTCACACAGTCTTTTGGCAGAGCACTCTCAAAGTTTATATGTCAATCATTGTAGTCCATTTAATTGAACTATTAATTTTTGAGGGTATGTCATGGTGCATTTTTAATAAGGGTATAATAAGGGTAAATGTATGATTCGTTCCTAAATTGGCCAAACTATCTGCAATATATTACTGCATGGGTGACTTAGCAGCAGTGACCTTTAGTCTTAAAGTAGCTGCAACCTTGCTTGTCACCTGCTAGACCCACCTCCTGTTAGATTTAATCCTTTAAAGCACCATTGATTACCTTGCTTCAGATGCCTAAAATATCAGTTTGGTTTCTGTGAAGAAGAGTATTCTGACAACTTAATCCCAGAGATTATGAATTTGGACATCCAGATTTTTGGATATCTACAATGAGTAAGACCCACTGGTGGCGTCTCACCCACTCTAATATTCCACCAAAATTACTTTGAGTGCTCACTGTTGGTACCCGCCTTTTAAATTAAAGTAAGACCCTAGGACCACTACTTTACCCTGGAAAGGCCTTCGTTTGCCTGGGCGTGAATAAAATGGGTGCATGGGCTCCAGTTAGGCGAGCAAGAACAAAAACCTGCAGAGAAATGGGCTGGTTCAGTGAGGGATCTGGGACCCAATATAATCAAATAGATAGGATGGGCCCAAATATAATACGTACACAAAAAGGGTCCAAATCCCTAGTGGTATGTCCGCAGGCCGGGCGTGTCAATCAGCCTAGGCCTGGAAGCATTCAAAGTGGTTTAATACCTTCACATTGGGCATAGAAGCTCCATTTAGAATAATCTCTAGATCAAAGCAAAAAGGTATATTCAATTCACCAAATAAGAATACATTGTATAGTGCCTAGAGTCCTGGCGTGTGTCCTAATTGGTAGCATGTACCAACTGTGTGGCGCGCTCGGAATCTGTACATGAAACAGGGGTGACGGTGGGTAAAAGATCCCCAGTCACAATGGGTTTAAAGATAGGGGCTTCAGGGTTAAAGTATGCCCATATTAGAACGTGCAAGGGTCACTTAGCAAAACAATGAAGTAAAAATGTTTTGCTGGTCACAAGCAAAGACGCGTTATCATTGACGGAGGGCTTAAAAGGACACATAAAATGATCGCATACAGATTAAGCCTGAACCGGATTACGGCCCGTAACTGTATATTCCAAGAGCGTACTCATCACAAGACATAACAAGCATTGGCATAGCCAATAGGTCTCGCCTTTGGGACCTTTTAAGTGTTCAGCCAGAGCTATTGACTTTGCCAATGTCTTTAAGCTGTGCTGTAGAGAAGTGTGGATGCTGAAAAGTTATAATAAAAGTGTCAGAAGCATTTTTGTTACCTTATATATGACCAAGAAGGCTTTATGTACAACTGAATGACCATATTAGAAAAAGTATTTAAAATAAAAATGTCCTCAGTTTTCTTTTGTCCTTGCAATGCTGGCAACTTGTTTCTGCCGTTTCAATGGTTGTTTGTTCTAGCTTTTTTTGCGGGGGCATAAATAATCGGAGGGTGAAGGTTTCAAACTAGTACCTGTATTATAACACTAGCAGCAGACAAACGCTAAGGGAGAATCCGATGCCAAATTCCAAGAGTAGGCTGAGGTGGTGCTGAGTAATGCTGAGGTGGTGGTGTACTAGTGCAAAGGTGATGCGGAGTGAAACTGATGGTGCGGAGTGATGCCGAGGTGGTGGTGCTGCACTGGTGTTCAGGGGGTGCAGAGGTGGTGCTCAGGTGGTACTGAGTGATGCAGAGTTGGTGCTTTGGTGATGCTGAGGTGGTGTTGCACGGATGTTGAGGTGGTGCTGTGCTGATTTTGAAGTAGTGCTGTGTTGGTGCTGAATTGCTGCGGAGGTGGGGCTGCACTGGCGATGATACACTGATGTGGAGGTGGTGTTATGCCAATGCAGAGATAGTACTGCACTGGTGATGAGGTGGTGCTGAGCTGGTGGTGCACTGATGAGGAGGTGGTGCGGATGCTGAGACGGTGCTGTAGTGGTGCTGTGCTGACGTGGTGCTGAGTGATACGGATGTGGGGCTGAGTGATGCCGTGGGGGTGTTGAATGATGCTGCTGTGGTAGCGCTGAGAGACTCTGTGGTGGCGTTGAATGATGCGGAGATGGTGCAGAGTTGGCACCGAGTGGTGCGGTGCAGCGCTGAGAGATGCGGAGGCAGCACTGAGAGACAGTGAGTGATGCTGTGGTGGCCCTGAGTGGACGCTGTGGTGGAGCTCAGTGATGCTGTGGTGGCGCTTTGCTATTTAAGCAAGACCTCATAAGAGGGTGAGCACCCAGATTACCACCTTCAGAGACTTCCCATTACCATACCAGCACTATTTTACTCCCCTCAGCTCTGCCACACAACTGGCTTTCAAGCACTATATAATTTATTTGGGAGTTTCCCATACTCACTGCAGAGCACTGAACTTGCAGAAACACCAAATCAATGCAGATTATCAAATCCCATTATGCGTGTAGGAGATGATTGTGGCGTTGCAGCCAGATCTCCTGACTCTGGACCTGAGGAACGGGGTTCGAGTCTCGACAGTCATTTCAACATCCTGTAATTCTGGGCAAATCAATTATTCCTTCTGTGCAAAAAAACCCCAAAAACTTGTGTAATATAGCTGATGCTAATGTAAAGCGCTCCAATACCTTTGGGTCGAGTTCGCGCTATGCAAAATTTCAAAAAATAAAAATACATAAAAAATCCAAACGTTTCTACAGCTCAAATGCTATGAGGTCTAGGAAACAGCCAGAAAAGCTAACTCTGGGTTTGAATTGTACACCGATTTCTTCAGATATTAAGTATGCAGCAACAGTGATCATGATGTAGCGCTTAGAAGGTTGAAAATCGTAGGGGTGCGTTATATTCACTGTTAGTCGGCACCCGCGTATAATCAAATGTGTACTCAGGTATTTTGTGTGCAATGTATTAAGAATTGTATAATCTATGTTGATTTCAATAGAAGTGTTAGCTATGTACAAGCAAATTGTGTATGTATTAGAGAAATGCATAGAGTTTAGTCCTTTGAACCATGTGATGTTAAAACGTGTAGATTAGAATTCGTGTCTGTAGACTGTTTAGTTTGACCACACATGAAAGAAAGACGTAAATGTCAATACTGTGATTTAGACCTGCTTGTGTAACCGAAGTAGTGGCCAGAATTCGCATATATCGTTGAGGCGAAAGGACTGGTATTTTCTTATGTTAGCCAAGGGCAATAGGCCAAAAAGGATTTATTCCAGTAAAGGTTTTAGGCTGTAGTAAATTGCAAGTTAAAAGATGTGAAGTATGTCTGCCTTGCATGATCTCACCCCAGGTGCAAGGACAGTTGCTCGTTAGTAGAGAAGCTCTTTGTTCACAAATTGACTTATGTAGAAAAAGCCAGACATGGGAGTGCATTGGAATGTGCCAATCGTAACTCCTAGTGCGGATGGCGTCTGGGACTCAAGGCCAAGCGATGGACGATGGAACTGGACAGCGCTCTGTGGAAAATTACTGAAAGTCGACCCCGCAGAAGAGGAGGCGCAAAGGGCGTGTTCTGAGATTTGGGGTTCTGTATTAGGGACAGCGCCCCGAGGGTGGAGGCAGATCAGAGCGGCCCTGAGCAGAGGAAGGCTAGGCGGAGAGACAGAGGGGGCAACTTAGACCAAGCTCTCTAAGTGAAGACTTCTTAGGAAGTTTCACTCTGACACCTTTTACTCGATTAAGGGTCTTGGGGATTGCTAAGTAGGGATGTCATCTAGTACAGAGTAGGGACAGAGATGGTATGGTCCAGTGTCCCTAATATCGACATTGGCTTGGTAGTTTTCTACCTCATGCTTTTGGAAATTGTGCTTTTAATTATTTTTAGCCGTATGCGGATTCTTCGTAGAGTAGCATTTGTGTTAGTGCCTATGTACTTGTTGTGCCTCGTATTGAGGACTCTGTATCTTCAAATCTTTATGCTGATAATAAAAGCCAGAGAGCCAAGAGATTAAGTTTCGCGTCCTTGATTATGGCAAATGGTGGACAGTAATTTTGATAATTGTGTTTATTCCCTCTACGCTATTGGGCAAGTAAAAAGTTCCATCCGACCACAGTGGGTTCTAGTAGATAATTGCGAGATACTAAAATGGGCCGGAGCAGTTGGTAGCAGAAACGGATGGTTACTTCCGATAGCGAGGGACGATTAGATTAGATAAGGATAAGTGATCCTCGAGGCCCAAGAGACGATAAGTGATGCTGAATCATCAGATGGCGAGCAGCAGACGGCAGCAGATGAGCATCGACGGCGTGTAGCAGCGCGGCCGAAAGCAGCAGTTCCAGGAGTGAGTATGAAAATGAGATGTTGTAGATTGCGGTGTTGATTTGTTGTGTGATGTCTTGCGGAGTTGATGTGTATGTCGTGTGATTGTGAGATCAGGCTGTGAGCGCGCGCAGCCCGGGAATTGTGGTGTAGAAGACACCTGAGATAGATTTTGTTGACCACCCAAAGGAGATCGTGAGGTACCATCGATCACCTGGACCGAGATAGGGGGAGCGAACGTGTGTGTGTATGGCAACTTAACGCTGGTCGTGGGTTGTTGTGTGCGGATCGGAGTGTTAGTAACCTATCAGTGGCGATCTGTCTGGCCGGACGGGGGCAGACGGGCGCCAAACGAGGTCAACAAGGTCGAGAGACTGTGGACGAACAGTCAGAGGCTGTGGACGGACAGCCAGAGAAGTAACTTAATTGGTTATTTCAGTGTATGAATGGGACGAGAGCAAGCGTGAAACGTGTTTGGAGAAGGGAACTGCTGCGAACGGAGGAAGGTGACATCAGAGGGTGTCGCGCTGTGATAGGCCGGTTGGTGTGAGTCGCGCTGTTATTGGAGGATTTAAGAACAAGAAGTAAACAGAGCGTGAGATCGAATTCGCGCATCATGAAGTGTCTCAGGGTTTTGCGAGAATTGTGTAGAGGCGATAAACATGTGGTCGTGCGAGAGGGAGAAGAAGCCCCTCCTGAGGACACCCCAGCACATTACATGGCGAAGAATGTGGGGTTACATACTATAGTTTGGATTGAGAATTGGCACAAGATTACACAAGGTGAAGGGGAATTAGCTTTCCCGAGGTATGGCTCATTTAGACTAGCAGTGCTGTACCAACTGAAGACGGTGATGGGGTCCTTAAGACCCTTGCCAAGACCGGCGCAGTTCGAAGCATTACATGCGTGGATTAGAGCAGCGCATGATAAGGAAAAGGGAAGAAGTCAGGAGAGGATGAGGAAGTCGATTAGGGCATTTCAGGATGCCAAGTGGGACGCAGCGGAGAAAAGATGGAGAGTGCAGACAATTGAGGAAGAGAAATTGTATCCCGTGCTGATAGACTCGACGGGGATAAGGCATGTGAAGGCACAGGAAGAGGAGAGTGACTCCGATGATGGGGTATTGCAAAGACTGTTAGACGAGAGACCACCTCCTTATAATCCGGACGAAGAGGATGATAGGTGGGGTGAGAGGGGAGAAACTAGAAGGGTAACGATCCAACCCGAGACCCGAGTAGAAGGGTTGGTTTCGTTTGAAACTGCGAGTTCACAGGGTCAGTCTGAGGCTAGTGGGAGGATTGAAAGAGAGATGAGGTTACCGGATGCATTGAGGGTACCGGTCACCATTGGACCGATTGTGTCGATATACAGTCCGGAATCAGAGGAAAGAGAGAGGTCAGAACGAGTGGCAGAAAGAACGAGGAGAGAAAGCGGAGAAAGTGGGTTGGAAGGGGCAACGGCCCGACCTCCAAGCCCTGTACAATGGAGTACACCATTAGCAGCGGTGTCAGATACATCTAGGGGCGAAGAGGACCAGAGATCGGAGAGGCCGAGGACTCTGATGGAGTCGAGATCAGATTTAAGGTCATGGGTACCGTCGGAGAGGCACCTGAACAGGAATGTGGGTCAAGCAGAGAAAACTCGAGATGACTTTAAGAGTTATTCTGCTCCCATAGAAACACCAGAAGAGAGGAGAGGGAAGGAACCGGAATGCGAATATGATGAGGGACGTGGAGCAAGTTGTCAGGTGTTGAAAGGAGCCTTAAAGGCAGGGATGATAGACATAGTAAGGCTCAAGGCAGAGGTAGATGAAATTATATATGGAAGTCTACCTCTTGAGAGGATAGTATCTTACAATCCAGATGAGCTGTTTTTCGTGGCGAAAGATGTGACGCGGAAAGCACGAATGGCACACGAGAAATTGAGGGGATTGGCGAAGGAATATGATGTGGATTTATCCAGGACTAGGGTGTTGCAAGGAAGCCATAGGATGCATTATACTGAGCGAGAGTTGGAGGAGAAGAGGGTTGTTGGATTGAGGTCACATGCCAGAGAACTGGTCCTAGCCATGCGGCCATGGCTGACGCTGGATAAATGGGAAGAGAAATGGTCAAAGAAAAAGACCTCTAGGGGAGCGGAAGGAGGGACCCCGGGTGAAGGGTTGTTACTAGCAAAGACCTTTCCCCTGAGGGAAGTGGCGAATGGAGGATATGTGCATGTACCATGGAGCAGGGGGGATTTGGCATCATTTACGAATGATTTTCCCAGGCTCAGGGAGAAGCCTGCAGAGTGGTACAAGCAAGTTGAGCGTTTTGTTAAGATTTCGAAGGTATTGTGGATAGACCTGAACACCTTATTTGATATTGTGGTTCCAGGAGATCTGTGGAACGCATGTAAGATTGCTGTCGATTGGCCGGACTATGAGCCTGAGAGGAATATGATTACAAATGGTCCGTCGCCAGCGGTGATGAGGCTGTATGAGAAAGTAATTACCTGGTTGAAATCGAAGGTTTCACCCCAAGACATTGATTGGGTGAAAATAGACAGGACGGTGCAGGAGCCTAAGGAGACAGTACATGAGTTTTATGAGAGACTTTTGAAGGCTTTTAAGCAATACAGTGGCCTAGATGAGCTGGAAACGAAGGATATGGGACAGTTTGTGTCTAAGTTCGTGCTGGGTTTGAAGCCCGAGGTTAGTCTCATGATACAGCAGCATTTAATTTGTTGGCAGAATAAGCCCGTAGATGAGATCTTGCGGTATGCCAGGTACTGCACGGATGAGATTGAGTCGAAACACAAGAAGATGAAGGATAACCTATTGCTCATTCAGATGCAAGCTGCTCAGGGACCGCCGAATGGGGGTCCAGTGGTAAGGAGACAGGGAAACTACCAGACAGGGAATCAGAACGTGCAGGGTCAGGGAAGGCCGAGGCCCGTAGACCCTAGGACAGGCATAGATGTAGCAATACTGAAAAAGACGACAGCTTGTCACCAGTGTCACCAGGTGGGACACTGGAGGCGCGAGTGTCCCTTGAACCCCTATAATCAGCCACAGATGGAGGGAGGAATGGGTCAGGTCCCTGGGGCGGAACAGGTACAGACGGTGACTGTACCGAGAATGATGTAAGGGGGGACCGGCATCTCGCAAGTACAGGTTCCCCAGCCACCCAGAATACAGAACATACAGCAGGGAGCTCGAACTTATTTACAGATGCCCATGTTTGAAGTAAGCGAGGAGAAAGATGTGGATTTGCTGGCCCAGTTGAGTTTAGGCCAGGACGATGATTGCATACTTAGGGCTATTCTAGATGTGGATCAGAGAGGACCCTTCGTGGAAGCAGAACTAGACGGACACCCTACTACCTTTTTGGTCGATACGGGGGCTACCAGGTCAACTATAAGATCAGCAGTAGTTCCGGGTGTAGCCCTTTCGGGAGAAAGCATACAAGTGGTTGGAGTAGCGAACAAAAGGCTAGTTAGCCCCTTGACAGAACCGATTCCAATTAGGATAGGAAACTTTAGGGATCGACATCAGTTTGTGGTGTGCGATTCTAGTCCTGTTTGTTTGTTGGGGAGAGACTTGTTGTGCAAGCTCAATTGCACAATTTACTGTACCCCGAAAGGAGTAGAGGTGCAGACAAGGGATGAGGATGCGACCTTTAAGGTTGCAAATCAGCGGGTGTGCGTGGAAATGTACCCAGCTTTGACGGTGGAGGAGCTTCCACAGGATTTGAGGGAGTCAGTATCGGCTGACGTGTGGGACCTAAGTGGAGAGGAGATTGGCTTAGTCAGGGGAGTGGAACCAGTGAAGATTCAGGTTAAGCCAAACGTGGAATTCCCGAGAACACCTCAGTATAAATTATCCCCTGAAACGATTGCTGGGATCAAACCTGTGATCGAGTCTATGATTAGGCAGGGAATACTGGTGGAGATTATGGGTAGTCCATGTAATTCGCCCATTATGGGATTGCAGAAACCAAGTGGGAAGTTCAGGATAGTGCAGGACCTGCGGAAAATAAATGACATAGTCGTTCCATGTTGTCCAGTGGTACCGAATCCATCTGTGATACTGTTTCAGATCCCATGTGAAGCTGGATGGTTCACGGTGATTGACTTGTGTCAAGCATTTTTTTCGATTCCCCTACACGAAGAGAGCAGATTTCTTTTTGCATTTAGACTAGAAAATCGGATATTAACGTGGTGTCGTATCCCACAGGGGTATACGGAGAGCCCATCGATTTTTAATCAGCTCCTAAAGAAGAATCTCGAAAGTCTTGTGTTGCCACGAAATTCTGTTTTGGTGCAATACATTGACGACCTGCTTGTTGCGTCAGAAACAGAAGACGCTTGCAGGACTGATACAATTGCGTTGCTGAACTTCTTGGGAGAAAATGGTCATAAGGTGTCTCCAAGCAAGTTGCAATACTGTTTACCTGAGGTACAGTATTTGGGGCACAGAATCGAAAAGGGTAAAAGGAAGGTGTCTCCAGATCGCATTGATGCGATTCTGAGAATGCCAGTTCCCTCGACGCAGAGGGAAGTTAGAATGTTTTTGGGAATGGTGGGCTATTGCCGCCAGTGGATCCCAAACTTTTCCTTTGAAGCGAAGCCTTTACAGCGGCTGACGCGAAAGGATGTAAGTGATCCGGTACCATGGGACGACGACTGTTTGAAATCATTTCTGAGGCTGAGAGAAGCCTTATGTAGCGCTCCTGCGTTGGGAATGCCGGATTACAACAAGGCATTTGCATTGTTCTGCTGCGAAAGAGAAGGTTGCGCATTAGCAGTGTTAACTCAGAATCATGGAGGTGTCCGTAGACCAGTTGCCTATTTCTCAGCTACTTTAGATCCAGTAGCTTCTGCGTTGCCCGGATGTCTCAGATCCGTTGCGGCAACAGGTGTCAGCATCGAGAGATGTGAGAGCATTGTTATGGGTCATCCTCTTACTGTACATGTGCCACATTCTGTTGAATTGTTAATGACTAGGACTAAAACGCAGCACCTCACGAACAATAGGCTGACTCGGTATGAGCAAGTTATCCTTGCGGCCGATAATGTGACATTGAAGAGGTGTGCTGTTTTAAATCCTGCTACACTGTTACCTGTTCCCAAAATAGATGATAATGAAGATTGTGAGGACCATGATTGTCTCGACGTTACGGAACTATGCACCAAACCGAGACCTGACATTGTCGATGAACCACTCCCAGTTTCAGATGAGATTTTCTTTGTGGACGGTTCATGTTTAAGAGACAGTGTCGGTCGACTGAGAGCAGCGTTTGCTGTATGCACCATCACGGGTGTGGTTGAAGCCGCTTGTCTAGAAGGAGTACACTCCGCGCAGGTGGCCGAGCTCATTGCTTTGACTCGTGCCTGTTTGGCAGCCGACAAGATCCGTGTAACGATTTACACGGACAGCCAGTATGGGTTTGGTGTGGTTCATGATTTCGGACAGCTATGGTCCCAGAGAGGGTTTATGACGTCTTCAGGTTCTCCTATAAGAAATGGTGACCACGTACGAAAATTGCTTGAGGCATTGCAAGGCCCTGATGAAATTGCCGTTGTTAAATGTGCTGCACATACGAAGGGGAATGATTTTGTTTCGTTGGGTAACAACTATGCTGATGAAGTAGCTCGGTTTTGTGCAGAGCAGGGATGCAATTTTACGGGGACTCACATTGAAGAAACTGAGAAGGAATTGGTGTATGATCAAATGTTAGCAATGGCAGACTCTTGGGAGGAACTGAAACAGCTTCAGGAAGGGGTTTCTGATCAGGAGCGAGACAGTTGGATACGAGCTGGATGTGAGAAAGGAGATGTGGATATCTGGGTTTCAAATGATGGACGAGCAGTGTTGCCGGAAGGGTTGTTGAACCCCATGGCGAGGCTGATACATGGTGCTGTGCATCTTGGGAGAGACGCAATGATGAGAGTGTTTCGTCAGACCTGGTACAACCCAAAGTTTCGGGCAGTGGCTGAAACCGTGTGCCAGAGGTGTGTTACGTGCCAACAGATGAATGTAGGAAAGAGGACAACTGTGACGTTGAGCCACATAGGGAGGTCAGGAGGACCTTTCAATAGGATGCAGCTGGATTTTGTTGAAATGCCGAAGTGTAATGGTTTGAGGTACATATTAGTCATAGTATGTGTCTTTTCCAGGTGGGTGGAGGCATACCCTACACGTAGATGTGACACGCTCACAGTAGCAAAACTACTATTGAGAGAACTCATTCCAAGGTACGGGTTCCCGACGTCCTTTGAATCGGACAGAGGAACTCATTTCCATAGCGAAGTTATGAAGTTGCTTTGTGCTGCCCTGAATATAGATCAGAGACTACATTGTAGCTATAGACCAGAAGCTTCAGGGATAGTGGAGCAGGTGAATGGAACTCTGAAGGCTCGGATGGCGAAAGTATGTTCGTCTACGTCTCTGAAGTGGCCTGATGCATTACCCTTGGTCCTTATGAGCCTCCGAAGTGTGCCTGATAGAAGAACTGGGTTGTCTCCCCATGAAATCCTCATGGGAAGAGTGATGCGTTTGCCTGCAATACCTGCCACTGCTCTGATAAATATCACTGATGATATGATCCTGGACTATTGTAAAGGCCTTGCTGACGTGGTCCGTTCTGTGTCTCAGCAGGTGCAGACAGCAACGGTTCCAGCTGCGAGTGACTTGTGCCACGACCTGTGTCCAGGCGACTGGGTCCTAGTTCGCAAGCACGTGAGGAAGAGTTGCTTGGATGCAAGGTGGCGCGGCCCATTTCAAGTGATCCTCATCACGAACACAGCAGTTAAGTGTGGAGGTTTACCGAACTGGGTGCATGCTTCCCATACCCGCTGAGTCCCAGCACCCTTAGAAGATACAGCCCCTCTCGAGAACGAAAGTCCAGCTGAGCCGATAGAATCACCTGAGAGGGCCAGTCAAGCTGTAAGGGTTGCTGAAGCGGCTGATGGTGCACTGAATCGAGTTGGGGAAGGACGTGAAAGAAGTACTGACCCAGAAACAGGCGAAGGAGCAAGGGGTGCAGTGGGTAGTACGGAATCGAGTTCTGCCGAAGAGGAGGAGATCAGTGCACAGGGTATCGAAGGGAAGACCGGAGGTGCCACCGAAGCAGAAAGGGTTTGGCCCGCAAGACAGAACCGGGTAAACCTGAGGTCGGTACCGGACACAGATCTTGCACCAGTTTCGGAGGAGCCAGAAGAAGAATCAGGCGACGAGGAGTATCCTCAAGGTGTGAGAAGATCAAAGAGAACAAGAGTGCCAAGTCGGAAGTACGCTTCACCAGAGTGGGCATATCAAGTGACTGATGCCAGGGTTACCGAGCACGGGAAGATTGAGGTCGATGACATTGATCAACAGTGTCCCGCTCCAGAGAGTGGAAGTGTTGTTGAAAGTTCCGGGATTGGAGATCGAAGGAATTCTGACAATTCATATTCCGAGTCCGCCTTTCCTGAGTGTCATTCGAGGTATGATCTTGGACAATTTGGAGTTCCCGACGTTCACGACTGTGCCAGACCCACAAGAACTGATCATTCTTAAGCTCGAAATATTGCAGGGAGTCCTGGAGCTGTTGGGACCAGCGGTTATGTTGGACTGATTTGAGAGGGTTGCAAGCAGAGAGGAAGATAACCTAGACCCGAGCGGAAGAAGAACAAAATTAGGGATTTTTCCGTTGTAGAACGAAGAAAAGTTAGGGAGGTTTGCCTAAGTTCACGAAAGAGACATTAATGAGAAAGAGACTTACCATTTCAGAGACTGTATTGGACACTGAGTATATTCCGAAGATGGCAGATCCTGCAAACCCACATCGTAGGGCTAAATTGATAATAGGCACATTGATAGGAGTTGTGATAGTCACCATATTTACAGTAGTGATAAGTTCGTACCTGGTGGCTCACAGGCAAGAGGGAAAGGTTCAGGGAGCACCCACACCTATTACCCCAGAACAGAGAGGTGTCAGTATCAGAGAGCAGGGAACATCGAAATTGAGGGATGATCGCAGACTCCACATGGATTTGTCGAGGGGTGATTTTAAGCTTAACGCGTATGCAAAGCTGCTGTATGAGTACGTTGATGCGATGGATGTGAAAGATTGCTATGTGTGTATGCAGTTGCCTGCTTCAGTGGATGAGGGTATCAAGTATCATCATCTCCCATTGACATACGGGATTTCTTGTAGTTTATTGCTTAGTTTATTTTACGACAGGAGACAGTTCGAGTACTTCTTTTCGAATTTTGATACGGTACTTCCTGAAGTTCCAGCAATCAAGCATTTGAATAAGTATGACTACTATAAGAAAGAGGACAGACTCCTGAAGTATTTTAGACCGACTGTGAAGTTGGATACGGCGCATGCTCACAGGAATAACCTGACATGTGCGTTATCTGAGACGGAGAAAAAATTCATTGATCAGGTAGAAGACAGGTATAGAAAGTTGACCCAGACACGAGACACCGGAGATAGTCCAGTAGATTGGACAGAGGAGGAGAGGGCTCACAGATCAAAGGGAAGTTATGGACCAATAGCGTTAGATGAAGTGCAAAGAGGGAATTTGTGCATTGGGCGGCCTCAATCGGCCACAGAGAAGGTTGCGGTAGGACATAGCACCTGTTCTCAGACTTTTACTCTGGACGCTTCTGTTAAGGGTTTTATGCAAGGTCCAGTAGAAGTGATTCCGACAGTGTATTATGTCTGTGGGAAGAATGCTTATGTCAGGCTACCCGCGAATTGGTATGGCATATGCTATTTGGCTATCATATTCCCGAAGATTTATCACACAGAGGACTTGGAGTTGTTAGAGACGAAGCAACATTCTAGAAGACGGAGGGCTGCAAACGCAGGTGCAGTGATTGGGGACATATACGGAGCAATGATACCTAGTATGGGTGTGGTGTTGAATGACGTGAAGATCAGGAGGTTGGCGACTGTAGTTGATGAGTTGTCTATGAACACTGCGAGGTCGCTGTTGTTGGTGGCTGGAGAGATGTTGTCGATACGAAATATGGTTATGCAGAATCGCCTTGCGTTAGACGTGTTATTAGCCAAAGAAGGCGGAGTCTGCAAATTATTGAAGGTTCAAGAATGCTGCACATATATTCCAGACAACACGAAGGAGATAGGGAAGTACATAGATAACATCACAACTATTCACAAGGAGATTATGGACTTGACGGAGGAGAATGTATGGGAGAAGATTGGAAAAGGATTTGGAAGAGTGGGAACGTGGTTTGCGAATTTGGGAAGAGGATTTCTTGGATCAGTGCTGAAGCCAATTATCATTGCTGTAGTTTGCGTGATTTGTTTGTGGGGATGCGTGAAAGCATGGAAGTGGTATCAAGGAGGCAAGGTTGAGAGAGCTCTTAGGGCAAACGAGAAGAGGGTGGCGAAGCTCCAGGAGCAGCAATATGAGAGTCTTAAAAGAATGGAGGGAATTCGACATGGCGGAGCCATGACTAGTACGGTTTAAATCAGTTCTGGAAAAGGGGATTGTAGTGGTGTGATGACAGATGTCATCAAAGGGGGGAACTGATGTAGCGCTTAGAAGGTTGAAAATCGTAGGGGTGCGTTATATTCACTGTTAGTCGGCACCCGCGTATAATCAAATGTGTACTCAGGTATTTTGTGTGCAATGTATTAAGAATTGTATAATCTATGTTGATTTCAATAGAAGTGTTAGCTATGTACAAGCAAATTGTGTATGTATTAGAGAAATGCATAGAGTTTAGTCCTTTGAACCATGTGATGTTAAAACGTGTAGATTAGAATTCGTGTCTGTAGACTGTTTAGTTTGACCACACATGAAAGAAAGACGTAAATGTCAATACTGTGATTTAGACCTGCTTGTGTAACCGAAGTAGTGGCCAGAATTCGCATATATCGTTGAGGCGAAAGGCCTGGTATTTTCTTATGTTAGCCAAGGGCAATAGGCCAAAAAGGATTTATTCCAGTAAAGGTTTTAGGCTGTAGTAAATTGCAAGTTAAAAGATGTGAAGTATGTCTGCCTTGCATGATCTCACCCCAGGTGCAAGGACAGTTGCTCGTTAGTAGAGAAGCTCTTTGTTCACAAATTGACTTATGTAGAAAAAGCCAGACATGGGAGTGCATTGGAATGTGCCAATCGTAACTCCTAGTGCGGATGGCGTCTGGGACTCAAGGCCAAGCGATGGACGATGGAACTGGACAGCGCTCTGTGGAAAATTACTGAAAGTCGACCCCGCAGAAGAGGAGGCGCAAAGGGCGTGTTCTGAGATTTGGGGTTCTGTATTAGGGACAGCGCCCCGAGGGTGGAGGCAGATCAGAGCGGCCCTGAGCAGAGGAAGGCTAGGCGGAGAGACAGAGGGGGCAACTTAGACCAAGCTCTCTAAGTGAAGACTTCTTAGGAAGTTTCACTCTGACACCTTTTACTCGATTAAGGGTCTTGGGGATTGCTAAGTAGGGATGTCATCTAGTACAGAGTAGGGACAGAGATGGTATGGTCCAGTGTCCCTAATATCGACATTGGCTTGGTAGTTTTCTACCTCATGCTTTTGGAAATTGTGCTTTTAATTATTTTTAGCCGTATGCGGATTCTTCGTAGAGTAGCATTTGTGTTAGTGCCTATGTACTTGTTGTGCCTCGTATTGAGGACTCTGTATCTTCAAATCTTTATGCTGATAATAAAAGCCAGAGAGCCAAGAGATTAAGTTTCGCGTCCTTGATTATGGCAAATGGTGGACAGTAATTTTGATAATTGTGTTTATTCCCTCTACGCTATTGGGCAAGTAAAAAGTTCCATCCGACCAGAGTGGGTTCTAGTAGATAATTGCGAGATACTAAAATGGGCCAGAGCAATCACCTAACGACAATCACAGAACTGTGGCATCTGTGCGTTTACCTGTTGATATCATCATCAATTTGAGGCCTTTCTCACGCTGAATGCTATGTACAATGGGACATAGTAGGCAAAAGCTATTTCTCAATGACGGCTTTACTCGCCACCAGACATTGTTTTCTGCCCATCCTTGTCTTGGCGTCTTATGTTGCGACCAAGGCCTTCGCGTGGACCCAGAAGATGCCCTCTGTCATGTCGGGGGGGGTGCCTCGTCCTTTGAGGAATAAACCCCCACTCGTGCCTCCCAGCAAGGGCACGCGGTGGATGGAGGGCACAGAGAGCGTGGAAAAATAAGTTGGTATAGTGCTTCATGCCAGACGTGTAGCCCCGAAGCACTTTCCAAGCAGATACGGGACCATGCAAGTTTGGGGGAGTGGGTGCGCCTCGCTTTCGGTGGTGCCGGAGTGGGAGGCAAACCAAAGATGGGGGGAGGTGATGGGGATACAGAAGGAGTGTACCTCATGTGTGTCATATATTGGGTGGTGGGGGCTAGGGCAGAAGTGGGTGAGCAACAGGAGCCAATGAGAAGGGGAGAGGGGGAAAAGAGGGTGGCTTATGGGGGGAAATGAATGGGGAGGGGGTAAATGGGAAGAGAATCGAGGGGAGGAAAGGGGAAGGCTTGAGAGAAGAAGGGAGGGGGTCACAGAGAGGGTGAGGGGAGCAGGAATAGCGGTGTGTGAAAAGTAAAGAGTGAGAGAGGAGCAGGTGGACACGGAGAAAAAAAAAAAAAGGAGGTGGGCGGGAGAGAGAAGGCATTGATAGGTGAAAGAGTGAAGCGAGGTAGCGAGCATAAGCTGGAGAGGATGCGAGAATGAAAGCCCTCCCCCCACCCTGTGCAGGTGGACACGATAATAACACAGGGAACTGGCAGCAGGGGTGTAAAGGGACAGTCTAAGGAGGAGGGGGCGATGCCGGTGAGTGGGAGAGAACGAACAGCAGGACTCAGAGGCAGATGAAGGCAAACGCATTGAGAGAGTGGAGGGTGGAGAAAAAACGAGGGAGGAAGCGAAGGCTACAAGAGAAAAAAAAATAATAATAATTGCTGAAAAATATTTTTTACTCTTAACACAACCGCCTGGATCATGCTTTTGGGGCAATTGCACGGAAAACAATTGCCAGAGAACAAGTACAGGCTATGCCAAGCGGAAGTGATCGCGTTTGCGATCAAACATCAAAGCGGCGAAAGTGAAAGTAATCGAGCAGAGCATCAAAGAGCTGGGTGAGAAGGGAGGGGGGAATGCAAGGGTCAAAGCGGCTAAAGTGAAAGTAATCGAGCAGAGCATCAAAGGGCTGGGTGAGAAGGGAGGGGGGAATGCAAGGAGCAGCTGTGCACGTGCACGCCATCGTGCACTCAAGCCCTAGGCCAGCAAAACCATGTGGGTAGCACTTTTGAAAGCCCACTTACAAAATGTCTCAAAGAGACAGCTTTCGCTGTCTCAGCGAGACCTAAAAAGGCGCGAGTGTGCTCAAAGAGTTAAAGGGTCAAACACGTTTATTGTGACTAAAATGAAAAGTGTAAAACGCTACGTTTCCACAAAATAACTGTAAAAGATAGCATCAGCCATGCTTAACTGAGTGTGCTGTTATTCTCATCACAGGGCATCTACTCTAGCGTGACACAAAGACCGGCTTCATATCAGTTTGAGTTAAGCGTGGCTGATGCTGTCTTTTACAGTTATTGTGTGGAAACGTAGCGTTTTACACTTTTCATCTTAGTCACAATAACAGGTTGTTTCTTCTCTTGATGGTGTGAATTTGCCTCAACATGTTAAACTTCCAACTCACAAAGCCGGGCATACCCTTGATTTGTTTTTTTCCAATATTCCATCTCTGAACAAGCATTTGCAATGCAATAGGTCTCGCATTTATAGGAGTTTGAGCTATTGGCATTGTAAATGACAATGCTTTTTATTTAAGTTTGTTTTTTTTAAAACATAAATAAAAGGCACTGTCATTTATAATGCCAATAGCTCAAACTCGTATAACTGCGAGACCTATTGCATTGCAAATGCTTGTGATATATGGGTTTGCATTCGCACCCGGCATAGTTTTTTAAATTTTTTTTTACAGTTCAACATGCACCAGATAGATGCAGGGTTACAGCGCCGCAAGCTGCCGGAGAAGTCTTGGAAATATCCATAGGGTTTGCTTGAGTTGCCCTATTCCAGACCGTAGTCTGCTTGAATTAAGCTGGCTCTTGGCATATGGTCTTCTAGCCCTTCCCTGGCATCGCTTTCCGGGGACCTTTGCATTTCTCCTGGCACTTAACCCAGTGATAGTTGCAAGTGATAATTAGATACACTGGCATCGAATCAGGAAGTTTGGTGCTAGAGTTAGTGTCTCACAGACTCCTGAAGCTGCAAATTGGCCTCGTGAGATGCACGACACCTTCAGTCAGTTCTGACTTTTTAAAGAATAACTTTGTGGGACTTGTAGTTGTACGTTTTCCAATACAACTATGGGCTTAAAATCTCTACTGTGTAAATGTTGATATAAAAAAAAAAAAGAGCAGAAACAGTGGAAGGTGTGTAACGTGATACGAGGCCTCATTGTCAGCAGTGTTGACTCATCATATCTGGCCGTTTTTTGGATGGATCTACTCACCCTTCAAATTCATAAGATGCTAAACCATCGCGGATATGAAAACTTTAGCGGGACTTTACGGTTTAGATAGCTGTCCTGTAACCAAATGTGGTAGGTTGCTAAAGCTTCCATGAAACCAAAGTAACGGAAATGTCAAAACGACCCTTCCATTTCCCCGTGACTCTATAAGTCTCCCAAAACATGTTTCCTGTAAGCGGAATATCTTGAGAAGAATTTTCGTTTCGTGTCAGCGCGTTTAAGGCTTGCATGATTTTTCCAATTACGTATGTTCTTTGCAAATTTGAATGCTAATTGTGATATTGTTGTCTTCAGCCCTGTTGTTTTGTCTATATTTTAAAACATGACCTGCCATTTTATGAGGATTCTTTCACAATATCCCTTGATTTTGAAAGGTGAAATTGAATATTGCTTTCTGTAAAACAAATCCATATGGACTCCTTTGCAGTTACAGTTTCTGCGAAGTTGTGCCCTAACGTTATCTCAATGATACTGAATATTATTTTCCAGCGTGCTACTCGTATCACCATGAGTTACGATCCTTAAACTGCTGGAGTACATCTGTTACTGCAGTCTGTTACAGAGTTGAGGCACACTGCAGACCCTAAAAAAATAGTGCATATTTGCGCAGTCTCCTATGTGACACAAGATAAGAAAAAAGGCGCCTCTAACGCAGGAGCTGCTACGGTATTAAAAGGTGAAGGCTGGCCTGCATGAAAGCCATTGAGCAGGGGCTTGGCAGGCAAGCGGGGGAAAGAGCAATAGAGGGGAGGCAGAGACAGCTCACGAGGGAGCGCAGAGGAGGACAAGACAAGCAGGAAGTGGGATAAGGGAGGGGGTGGCAAATGGCGTGTACATTTTGCAGGCGCTTTGATGTTCGCAGTGGCCGCGCGGCTCACTGAGAACATCAAAGCGCCCGCGAAATGTACACGCAGGCTGCCAAATGGTGCGCGCGCCCGGTGCACATGCACTGTGTAAAAGTGATCGTGATCGCGATCACACATCAAAGTGAAAGCAAACGGTGTGCAGGCTGCCAAATGGTGCGCGCGCACGGCACACATGCACTGTATTTGGAGGCCTGAAAGCACTCGTTTGCACTTCCAGATGCCCCATGTACAAAAGCTCTCGCGAGAGCAGCGCTAAAGCGCTGTCTCAGGCAAGACCTACAAAGGAAGCGCCGAGCCAGCTGACTTGGTCTGACCATTGCCTAATTCCTTTTTTTCCTTTAGCTTGGCAAAACCCAATCTGCCTGAAAGTTCGCGATATTTTCTAAAGAGAAACAGGAAGAAGCTGACGGCTGAGTTCTTAGGGCCAGTTTTGTTGGCCAGACAACCTTTATTATATATGGATCCTAATGCAGATACTTTGGCCTTAAATAAATGGATCACCGCTGCAGTAGAGTCTACTGCTCCAGCCAGAATCACTAAGGGGCATATTATCAAGCACTTCGTTAAAATTAACGCAGCGGCGATATATTTTAACGCCGTTTGTTGATAATATGCCCCTAAATCTCTGAGAAAATCGCCCTCAGCCCCATGGTTCTCAGAGTTGCCTAGGACAATGAAAAGTAGGTGCAAGCGCCTGGAGCGACAGTGGAGGGCTGACTATGATGCTACTGCTAAAATGATATATAAGAAATCTTTGAAAGAAATTTATAAATTGATGAAGGAGGCTAGGGGGGACTACATAGCCAAATCTTTTGATAACACCGATAAACCTTTTAAGGTAATTTTCAAGGTTGTAAATTCCTTCCTCAAACCTCGTGAACTGGTGATTGACGCCCAGCCCTCTGTAGCACTGTGTGAGAAAATCTCAGACTTTTTTGATAATAAAATTTGTAAGGTCTACAATTCCTTTTCAGCTGAAGCTGAAACAGTCAAATCAGATCTGATGGTAAGGATAGTACCTGTGCCTCTCTTTTCTGAATTTACTCCTTTCTCCCAGAAGGAGGCACTGGCTGTGATCCAGGGATGTAAGTCAGGTTCGCCGGAGGACCCGTGCCCTCCTAAATTGCGGAAACAGTTGGGACTTTCCTCCATCTATTTGTGGTCCAAAATATGGACCACTTCCCTTACCTCCGGCATCTTCCCTGACTTATGGAAGCACCCCACTTTCCTTCCCCTTAAGAAGAAACCTAAAGTTGATTCAGGGGAACCGAATAATTATAGACCTATTTCTCTGCTGCCAGCACCAGCAAAAATGCTAGAAAAGGTAGTGCAGCAATTTTATCAGGAGCCACAGTATTCTGCACGACACCCAATCTGGCTTCCGTGCTGGCTTTAGCCCAGAGATGGCGCTATTAGAGGTGGCAGATTCAGCAAGGATGGCGCTGGATTCAGGGACATCAGCTATGCTGGTGCTCCTGGATCTTTCAGAGGCATTTGACACGGTGGACCACTCAATACTGGTTCAACGTCCTTTGGACATCAGTGTTGGGGCTTGGCTGAAGTCATTCCTCCATATGCGTACACAAAGGGTGGCTTTACAACCATATCAGTCCGACCGCAAGCACTTATGGTGCAGGGATGCCGCAGGGGTCGGCCCTAAGCCCATTGTTGTTCAACATCTATTTTGCCCCATTATTCTCTCTGATAGCCAACTGGGGTGTGAAGGCGATTTCCTACGCCAACGACGCCCAGCTGGTATTTCCCTTTAATGACCAGTTGGAAGATTCTTTCAAGAGCTTTAAGGGCTGCTTAAAAGATAGTGCCCATTGGATGAAAAACAACAAACTTAAACTTAATGCTGAAAAAACGTAAGTGATTTTTTTTGGTAAAAACCAGCCTCCCGCTGCAGACCTTTGGTGGCCAGTGGAAATGGGCTCACCACCCACTCAAGTTGGCATTGACGAAAAATTTGGAGTAAAGTGGCAGGTTGACTTATCCTTTTCGGCCCAAATTCAGCAGGTGATAGCTGCCTGCTTCGGCAGTTTGAGAATTTTCGAAAATGTATACATCTGCTGCCGTAGGGTCGAAGTCCATGCCACAGTGACTTCTCCCCTGGACTTTAAGGCCTTAACCCTAGCTTTTCGGTCAATCCATGGAACGTGGCCTAGCTATTTGAAATAGAGGCTAAGCGCTTATAAACAGACTCGCTCACTGAGGTCTAATTCTCAGAACCTGCTTTGCACCCCACGAGTTAAGAAAGCTTTGATGGGTGGCAGATCTTTCATGCTCGGTGCGTCCATGTTATGGAAGTCCCTGCCTAATGCTTTGCGCCAGATTTCCTCTGAAACACAATTCAGGAAAGCAGCAAAAACATGGCTTTTTAACCTAGATTAATTTCCTGGGTTCCTCGGTCGTTGCGTGACTCTTGCGTGCCACCTGTTGCTTTAGCGCCGGGACACCTCTTTTGGAGGTAGCTGTTCACGCTCTACAAATGGCTGCATTATCATTATTATTATTATTATTATTATCATTATTATTATTATTATTATTATCATTATTTCTTCCACAGCTGGAGTGAGAGTTAACATGCTGGTTTCAAATATGTGAACACTCAGGCTGGTTGAGAAAGACTACTGTCTGACTCAGCCTGTTATCCATGCACAGATTGCTCGGTCAAAGATATGACCCAAAATAAATAGATTTTAGCCTATGCAGACCTTATACTTCAATTGGGAACGCAAAGAGAAATATCCAATTTCTTTTCTACTGTGGTATAAGTCTTCAATGTTCACTTTGGGTGAAAACAGCGCAAAATACAATTTTGGATTGGCTCAATATAAAAAACGTGATTATTATGATTTTTCCCTGGTTAAAATTGTATTGCGTGTTTAAAATTGTATTGCATGTTTATAAAATATGAATTGGGTCAGACACATACTCATTGATTAACTTTCTCAATTATGATATTTCCAGTCAGCCCTAACAAGATTCGGGGTTTGCCTACCGGGCTGGGCCCAGTTGAACAACTCCCTTGACCAACAGGCCTATTTGGGGTAGTCTTCGAAAAATCAGCACAGGGTAATTATCTGACACTCACTGACAAGCCTCTGCAACCCTTTTCATAGGCACTGAGGGGAGGTAAGAAGGACTCTGACCCCATTCACAACAGCTGTTCCCATTGAAGATTTGAAGTTAAGGAACCAGTTTTACAGTGCCAGTTTGTAGTGGATTAGACCAACAGTGAGAGGTCTTGATACTGCAATCTTAAAATTTCCCAAGATGCTGCACAGGAAGGCTGGCCTGTATGCTACTCCCCAGAACTACTGTCAGGTTTGGGTGGAGGCGATGTGTGGCTCTGACTACCCTACTCGTCATGGAGGACAGTAGAGGGTGGGTTTGCTGTAAACTCTGAAGGACAGGGTTCCCTTGAACTTTTGTGGGACTGATCCTGTGGTGGGAACCACTGGGGGTTACCTCTGACTAGATCTGCACAAGCATGTGCCATGCAAGTGGCCATGACGCAATGAGAGCAGGCAGATAGTGTAATCTGCTTTGAGATCTATTGTGTAATGTTGCAGAAAGATCCCAGGCTCTAGAGATTGCCAGGGCATATGGAAAGTCTTGGCTTTTTATAGCTCCCTACTTTTAGAAGGAAGTAGCAGGGTCTAGGAACTTGGAAAAGGGATTTTTTAACCACCCGAGAAACAAGTCAAACATTAGAGGCCAGGTGGCCCTCAACTTACAATGCTGGCGGCTGCAGTGCGCCAACAAGAAACAGAAATCTTCATCCTATTAAAATGCCCATCCTGGCTGAATCTAGAAAAAAGAGGGCATTGCCAAAACTGCCGGGTGATAAATGCTCGCCAGCTCACAAATGCTCATGAATTATCCCCCAGGGAGCCCATGGCCCCTTGGGTCCCTTAAAGGACCAGAACTGCAGCAGATCAAATTAGTACTCACGTTTTAATATTTCTCAAGGAAGGTGAGCAACATTCGTAGCCATCTTGCCTGAAGAGCCACTGGCACAATGGGAAACGGGCCTGTGTGATCGAGGAGCCCCCCAATTAGATGTCTATATTTTTAACACTAGGTGTAGTGTATATCTACCTTTATTTTTCCAAATTTAACACTTAATTGTAAGCCATCGTCTTTAAAACTTCGAATATAGCTGTCTTATTTCAACTTTGTTTCCTAGGAACACTGTATCAAAATACATAATTTTCATGATATTTCAATAGAACTCAAAAATAACCCCTTCCATTTTACTTCCACATCAAAATAATTCCCCACTTCTAATTACTGTGTTTGTGTTATAGAGCTTTGTATTTAATTGAGTTCTAGTGCTAATTTCTAGGTGTCAGTGATGCTGTCTAGGTTATGAGTTTGTTTGAAGCCTGTAAGTATTGTAACTACAAGGAACTAGATATTTTCATTCATCTGCAAATGAAGAGTGAAAAATAATTTTTTATTCTTCTCAGTAGCTCAACTAAGTGACAGCAATGGTGATAAAATCCATCCTTGCATGCATGATGCTTACTTCTAATCTAAAAATAATCCTGGGAATTAGCAGTGCACTTTATCAACTCAGCTTCTTAACATAATGGAGAAATGGGAAATAAAATGACATTTCTCCTTACTGAATTTATTCAGGGAAATTTTCGTTTAGTTTGCATACTATGACAACATCCTATTATTGCTAATGTATTCAGATATTTTTAGAAAGTCTTTCAAGTATGAAAGATGAGAAGAAAAGTCAATCCATCACATGCATCGACAAGAACCTCGACAGGGGCTACAACTCTCACATGTCTCTGCGGATTTACATAACAGATTGGAAGAAAACAGAAAGCATTTTAAAAAAAAAGAAAGAAAAAAGAGAGTCAGTAATAAAAATAGTGACAAGTATCACTGGAGAATAAACACAATCGAAAGCTTCTTGCCATGGAGTACTGATATTATTGAATCTATCCGCGGCTTTCGACACCATCTCCCATCCAAGGCTCATGAATAGACTGCAGGCCAGCTGCATTCAGGGAACAGCACTAAAGTGGCTGCAGAACTTTCTGTCAGATATACAGCAAACAATCATTTTAGGCACATACTCTTCAGGCACAATGCAGTTAGACATGGGTGCTCCTCTTGGATCGTGCCTAAGCCCGACGCTGTTCAATATATATATATATATATATATATATATATGGCTCCGCTGGCAAAAATCACAGAACAATTTGGCTTTGAGATCATTTCATATGCTGACGACACCCAGCTTATGTTTACCATGTGCCCAGACCTAGAAACTGAGAAAAAGCACTTCTCGGCCGGAATGATAGCAATATCCAACTGGATGACCGAGAACTGTCTGCAGCTCAATCCAGAACAAACTGAGATTATGCTACTTGAGAAAGACCCAACCCTCTAGTCGGACGACTTGTGGCCCCACCAACTGGGTGCCATTCTCATGCCCAAACAAAAGGTAAAAAATCTAGGAGTAACATTTGATCAAGCCCCAACATTGAAAGACCATATTGCTGCCACCTCAAGCTCCTGTTATTACACATGCGTCTTCTGCGCAGAATATTTGCCCTCCTCCCCACCAACCCCCGTATAACCCTGGTCCAGGAGATGGTGATTCGTCGACGCGACTATGGGAATGCCTTGCTGGCTGAAGTAGGTGACACCCTACTCACGAAGCTACAGGTAGTCCAGAATACCGCCGCAAGATTGATTTTGAACAGTCCTGCGGGTACTCCTTCTGCGCCTTTGCTGAGGGAATTACACTGGCTCCCGGTGAAGAAACGATCCCATTTCAAAATCTGGTGCCTCACGTGTAACACCCTGAGAGGCAAAGGCCCACGATATCTCCCAAAAAAACTAACCACCTACGTCCCCAGCCGAAGTCTCTCCGATCAAGTACCCAACTCCTTTTGTGCATACCTCAAATTCATCAAGCCTGCACCGGGAGCAAGGCCTTCTCGTATTTTGCCCCACGGTACTGGAACAAACTACCTATAGCACTCCGAGAGACCCCCACATACAGCAATTTCAAGAAACAACTAAAAGCCTATCTATATTACATTTTCAGGCTGACTCTTCTGGTAAGGATCTGCAACAGCGCCGAGATGCCCCTGGGTGAGACGGGAGCTTTAGCAAGTACCACTGACATAACATAATATGACATGGAAAGAAATGTGTTCTGTTTTGAAAGAAACAATACGTTTTTGTACCGCTGATTAAAAACCTGTGACCGAGGAATATTGAAGGGGTATTACTAGTACTTCACAATATGTGATACACCAGCTGAGACGATCCATAAACTCGCTAAAATGAACTTCATCTGATGTTATTAAAAATACAAAAGCAGTCCTAAAGAAATGAAGGAACATACGTTTATCAATGTTACCCAAGCATAGGCGAAGGTCCCAAAACCATCTCAAAGTTGCAAAAGTTCTGGACCAATGGCACACCTTTAAACTCTCACTGCAGAATATACTTGGCAAAGAGCATGCTCGCACACCTCGCACCACATGTAAGCCTCAGAGCTCAGACATGGCCACTTCCAAAATGAAACTGACAGATTCTGACTGAAGTAAATATGTTAAATACCACTAAGGAATGTACACGACTTATGAAAAGCTGGGCTCTTCCCTTTGTCAATCTTTGGGAGGGTGAATTTGGTGAAAATGATAATATTACCAAAGATTACATTCCTTTTTTATAAAATCCCCCTACATATGGGTAAGCCATTAATCGAAGAACTCCAGCAGGCCATAAACATTTTCATCTGGGCCTGTAAGGAACAAAAATCTCATGGAAAAAATTGAGATGAAGAAGGGAGAAAGGGGGATTATCCCTCCCGGAGCTGCAATACTACGCATGGACCTTCCACCTCTCTCACTCCAGAATGCTATTAAAATCCCCAGACTCTTCTGGTATTGAGTGTATGTTCATAGCCATGCTAGAGGGACCAATATTGATAAAGATGGTTTTATTTTTAAGTTTGGAGTCCCAAAATTCTTCAAAAAGATCAAGCTTAAAGTATTACAGGCCATGATTAGAATGTGGGCCAGTATCAGACGGTCAGTGGGTATTAGGTATTTTTCAAGCCTTGCCCCACCGTGGGACTCCCCGGGAACACCAGATTGCCTAAAAGACAAAGTAACTCAGCCATTGAGAAAGGCTGGGATTAGGGTGTGGGAAGACCTTACCCAAGAAGGCACGCTACTGCTGTGGTCAACTTTCTGTAGTGTCATGGTAGGGGATATCTCAAAATGTAAATATATTCAATTGAACAGCTGGCCTCAAAATCAAAAAAACCCAATTGGCATAGGCAGCGCTGTAGAAGAGCACACGGTGGTGAAACTTCCGGGCGGAAAGAGGTATCTTTCTGGGTAAAGCACAGGGATGCGTGGTATTGTTGTAAATATGACTCGTGGTAGGCGGAAAAGTCTGCTCCGCTGGCAAAGCGAACAGAGTTTTGCTACTCCGCACTCTGTTTTGATTGCAGAATTCCACAAAGTGGGAATGAGTTCTGGCAGAGCATAGTTTACAGGCGCACTTACCGAACTTCACCCCTAAATTGATAACTACAGAGCTTGGTGTGCATTTAAGACTCACAGACACCGTTCATTTACAATAATATCACAGTACCTTTCCGCAGGGCGAAGAGCATGTCCGTGTTGGGTGAGTCCTTGGGGGCGTTCAGCTCTGTGAGAGCATCCTTCTCTCATCATTTCCCCCAGCTCTGCCTGCCTCTGCCAGGTGGAGTTCAGAGGAGGCAGCCGTGTCTGGACTCGATCTTCCAGTCCTATCTTCCAGGGTGGCAGGTGGCACATGCAGGGTTCTCACTCAGCCCCTGTGGAGGGTGCAGTGAGGGAGGCTGTGCACCTACACATGCGGATGGGGAAGTGGTGAGAGGAGGCGCAGAGCAGACAAGGTCGGTGGGACGAACTTCCGTCTCAGGAAGGTGACTCATGGCTTCCCCCAGCTCTGCCTGCCTCTCCCTGGCAGGGTTCAGAGGAGGCTGCCATGCCTGGCATCGGTCTGCCAGTCCAATCTCACCCAGGGAGGCTAGAGACACATGGAGCCCCTGTGGAGGGCCCAGTTGTTAATTCACAGGGTTTTAAATCTTGGGAGGGCTGATTCAGCCTTTCACACTTCTAAGGCCGTTAACATGATTGCAATCATGTTGGGTGGACATTTGCTGTTACTGCTTTTGGATAGTAGTAGTAGTACTTAAAAAAGTATTGAAATAGCAGTATAGCACTTATTACCTGTGATGAGGTGTAATATAAAAGCAGCACATGATGATCGTCACGCAGTATTACAAGTTGAAACACTGCATATTTTAGAGCACAGTTAAATAATCTCCCCTATTGTCAGCAGGTTCAGCGCAGCGGTCAACAGATTTTTACTGTTGTGGAAATCCAATGAGCCCACCACTCCACCCTATTTTATCCGTGAGCTTTCCTTTGAACATTAAGGAAAGGCTCTCCTTAGAAAGGAGAGAGGTAGCCGATCACTCACCAAGTTATCCACTGAGTACAAACAAGCCCTTTAATTTTAGATGTGTAAAGTTGGTCACGAGTTGTTACACAGAACATTTTAAACCTCATCAGGCATTACAGGGGGGAACCATGTCCCTAAAGAGTGATTTGTGTTGCTGACTCCCTTGGAGAGAGATGTAAGTTTGGCTCACTCTAAGGCAGAGCTTCTTATTGACCCTCATTTCGGCACCCATGACAGGCCCTGAGAGCACAGATTTATTAAAACCACGTTACAGTCAGAGCCGGAGCTCCTCCTATCCAGGTCTGCTCTTGTTCAGCCCAGCGCAAATAGACTAAAGTTCTTTTGAAAAGCACGGAGGAATGAGAATGTGTATCCGGTCTTTTAAAGGTTTTCCTTTATATTCTTGGTGTGGTGAAAGAGTTCTTAACATGCATGGTTTTTATCAGAAGTCTATGACATGAACAAACTACCGGTTAAATTGAACCTGTGCAGCGCGCATCATGCAGAGCTGGCACGAATGACTATTTATTATTTATTATTATTATTATTGAATTTATAATGCGCATAGCTGCCACAGCAACGAGGCGTCCCAGCGCAGCAGCGAGAACCCGAGAACGAGAGCCAGAACAAATCAATGAGGATTAGATGGTGGAAAGGGGGAAAAGCCACGTCTTCAGGGCCTTGCGGAAGGCCAGATGGCTAGGAATGATTCTAACTGAGGTCGGGAGAGAATTCCATAATTTTGCTGCCAAGTGTCGGAAAGAGCGCCCCCCTGCTCTGGCCCTCCGCACCCGAGGGACACAGACCAGGGCTTGTTCGGCAGATCGCACGGAGCGCGCTGGAACATAAGCCTCCAATAGATCCAGAAGACCCTGCGGGGCCTGCTTTGCTAGAATTTTATGTGACATACACAGTGCTTTAAATTGAATCCACTTACACACTGGCAACCAGTGGAGTTTAGGAAGCACCTGGGCAACCGAGCAATACTTAGGTAGTGACACCAGAACCCGTGCTGCAGCATTCTGGACCCTCTGTAGCTCCCAAGTAGAGGCAATTCCCATAGTCCAATCTGGCGAGAACGGACGATTGGATAATGGACTGCCGCATCGAGGGGGAAAAGAACCCAAGCAGTGGTTTGAGACTCCTCAGGAGACCGAAACAGACCCCATCAACAAACTTGGTCTGTTTTTCAAAGGTCAGACCGCGGTCAAACCACATGCCAAGGTTCTTTACAGAGTCCCTGGGAACTGGGACAGGCTTCAGTTCCGGCCTATGAAGGTCCATCCATAAATCCCTATCCTTTCCGAAGAGCAGAATTTCGGATTTCACGGAGTTCAGCTGAAGGCAGTTTGCTGCCATCCAGTCGGAGATAGCCAACAAATCAGCCCTGAAGTTGTTTAGGTTGGCGGAACTTTTCTTAGAGAAGCTGATCATTAATTGAGTATCATCGGCGTATGAAACCAGTGAGAGCCTCCTTCTCTTGGCCAGAACCGCCAACGGGCTAACATAAAGATTAAATAGTAATGGGCTTAGTATAGAGCCCTGAGGTACTCCCTGGTGTAGTGCACACTTTTGTGAGGAGAAGGGGGGAGCCAAGACCTGAAAGGATCTCTCTGACAGGAATGATGTAATCCAGGACAAGGCCAAGTCCCTAACCCCGATGTCCTGCAGGCTTCTCAAGAGTATTTTGTGAGATACTGTGTCAAATGTGGCACTTAAATCCAATAGGATCAAGGCCGCAGAGTCACCTACGTCTAGATGACTTTTAATGGTTTCTGACACCACCAGAAGCGTGGATTCAGTGCTGTGACGAGGGCGAAAACCATGTTGAGTGGAGTCGAATAAAGCGTGTTGCTCAACAAAGCCTACCAGGATGGAGTTCACGTGTGCCTCCGTCACTTTGGCCAGGAAAGGCAGTTGCGAGATGGGACGAAAATGACGTGGATCAGATGCGGCTAGGGAGGGTTTTTTCAATAGGGGGACGACTTTGGCATGTTTCCAGGCTCGAGGGACTGATGCCGTAGATAGTGACTGATTGACCACGTCCAGGCACAGTTCGGAGATAGAAGAATACAGCTGACGGAAACGAGTGGGGGTCACTGGGTCCGCTGGAGAGCCCGATTTAATTTTGGAGCATAGAGACGCAAACTCCAGAGACGTGATGGGAGGAAATACCCCCAAACTACAGCCATTCAGAAACTGACCCTCAGATGGGTCCATCTCTTCAGACAGGGAAGATGTTTGTGGGAGTCCCTGGTAAATCAGTTCCACTTTATTAATAAAATATGTGGCTAACGCACTACACTGGTTATTAGAAGTGATTGGAGAAACCCCATTACCCCCGGAATTCTTCATATTGCCCAATAAGGAAAAAATAGTCTTAGTAGGGTTGGAGCTCCCCATAATTCTATTGGCCACAAAGTCGGCACGCGCTCTACGGATCGCTTTATGGTATGACTTAAGGGCTGATTGGTATTCCAATTTGGCAGTCACATCATATGTGCGCCTCCAAGGACACTCCAATCTTTTACAGCCCTTTTTGGCTAAAGAGAGGGCATTATTGAACCATGGATTGGATGTCCCGCGCCCTTTCTTACTCCATTAAGCAGGGATATAGGTGTCCAGGCCCGCCGTCAGCCAGTCCTGGTAACACTGGTTCGCTTCATCAGCGCATGCAGGTAGTTGTGGTTGGTGGCTAGATAGCCAAGCAGAGAGAATCTCAGGGTTGAACCTATGCCAGGCACGTTTTAAAGTCTTCATAGGGCAGCGAGAGTCCACTTTGATCGGAAATAGTAGGGAAAAGGAGACCAAGAAATGGTCTGTCCAGACCTGTGGGACGGGGGAGCGCATAATGATTTGAGGGAGGTTAGAAATAACTGGGTCCAAGACATGGCCGGCTACGTGGGTAGCTTCAAGCACACACTGCTTTAATTGAAAGGCTTCCAGGTCAGCCAAGAAACTCCCAATCTCCACCTGTTCGGTGCTCTCAAGATGAAGGTTGAGATCGCCCAGAATAGTGAAATTGGCGCTCTTACTAGCAAGATGCCCTACTTTATTTAGTAGGTCATTCTTAAAGCTGGTCGCTGGCCCGGGAGGCCTGTAGACCAAGAGACCGGCCAGTGAGATGTTGTGGGTTATCCCAATTTTAAACGACGCGCATTCACAACCCACTATGGGTTCACTCTCCAAATTGGCTCTATACGCTTCTTTAACTATCATTGCCACCCCACCCCCTCTTCCCACTTCCCTACTAAGAGGACGGAGAAGGCGCACGGACATGCTGTCTCACTACTGGTATTAGCAGGCCTGCCCTTGACATTCCAAACATTAGCTGATCTGATTATAGTTAGACTGTGTGTTCACTGGCAAGTGTAGCTAAGAGCAGGGATGGATTGGTAAGGCGGGCACTCGGGCAATGCCTGAAGGGCTGGTGTCCAGTTCCAGATGCTGGCTGCTGGCTGCTTTTTTGTACGGTCTGGGGGGCGATTTGGGTGGGTTCTGCATTGTTCGGATACCGCCAGCGGCCCAGTGGGTGCATGAATAGTCTTTCTGGAGGCAGATGGGCGTCCATTACCTCCCTTTTATCAACTGGCAGCGGTGTGTCTCCCTTTCTCTCGATGGGCCGGCCCATTAATTTATACATATTGAGCGAGGGAAGGGGGCCTGAGCAGAAGTGGCCTCACTTGCTTTCAGGTGTGTTTCACCAGTGTAAACTAATCCGTGCATTCCCCTCCCCACCTTTTTTAGTAAAACTTCGCCGAAGTAGTGTTTTGCGGAAAGACAATATGTAAATGTGGGCCACTTTTTTTAGCGTGCCCGGGCCAATTTTTAATCCCAATCCAACCCTGGCTGAGAGCGAAGTCTCCGTATCCTCTCTCTAACAAACTGCAAGATGTTCAGTAAAATATTTTTGCAAGTGCTTCAGCTGATTTATTGCTTTTTCAGCCATTACTTAAATTAATGTAACTAATTTCGTCAGATTGCCCCACAGCATAATTTATATTATTCTTGTGCGGAGTGCTCTTAATATCTTACCTTTTATGCGCCGCCATAAACCCGGTTGAGGTTGGCCTTCTCAAACCTCCGCTATCAAGGCATTGACAGACCCAATAAACCTCCTGAGTCTTGAGCCGGGAGTTTGTTAGACTTGTAAATTGAACTCTGATTTGCCTTTATTTGCACATTACTCAATTGCTATTTTGCACTCCACTAAACAGTATTTTTAAATTGAATTTGAATATGAATTTATGTTTTTAGAAAGGATAATTACTTACGGGGAATCCCTCTGCTTAAACCAGGGTTCAGGTCAGCTCACATCCTGCTTTTGCTTGTGGGGCTGCCATCTTGGGGCTATTTTGGTGAGCAGACTAGTCTTTTAATCATTAGGCTATAAACAACGAGGCTGGTGCGAGTATGCAGCGTTACCTCCTGAGGCTTGAGCTGGGAGTTTGTTAGACTTGTAAATTGAACTCTGATTTGCCTTTATTTGCACATTACTAAATTGCTATTTTGCACTTCACTAAACAGTATTGTAAAATTGAATTTTAATATGAATTTGTGTTTTCAGAAAGGGTATTTACTTACGGGGAATCCCTCTGCTTAAACCAGGGTTCGGGTCAGCTCACATTCCACTTTTACTGGTGGGGCTGCCATCTTGAGGCTATTTTGGTGAGCAGACTAGTCTTTTAATCATTAGGAAATAAAGCACGAGGCTGGTGTGCAGCGGGGGCGCCGGCAGCATGCCGGGTGTGTGCCGGTGACGCGCAGCAGGGTGCCAGCAGCGCGCCAAAGGCGTGCCAAAGGCAAGCCTGTCTGCGCCCGTCAGCGCTCAGCGCTGGGACCCCTGGAAGTCGTGATCCGGTATGGATACTCCGATACTCTAGAACGGATTTGTTAGCTCTGAAAGGGGTGGAGAAGGACCGGGAATGCTTATGCCTTACATTTAACTCTAAGCCCACAGTACTCCTGGCACCTGTTCAAATTGCAAAGTGACATTGCCTAACATTGTATACCAGACCATTAAGCAAAGGAAGGATGCAAGTGATTTGGCAGCAGAGCAGGAAACACAAGTTTTTAACTGTATCCTCCTGAATGCAAGATCCTTGGTCAAGCATAGCACTGAGTGTGCAAGGCTAATTGAAGATAGGGACATAAAAATTGCCTTCATTTCGGAGACCTGGACTGATGAAGCATCAGGGCCGGACCTGGTTAAAGCCACACCTCCAGGGTTCTCAGTGTACTCGTTGAATAGACCCCATGGAAAGGGGAAGGACTGGAGATCATCTACCCCAGTTCAATAAAGGCGGTCTTCGGGGTAGCCTCTAATGCAGCCTGTGAAGCTTCGTCTTTTGGCCTCACCCTCTTCCATCATCATACTTTTAAAGGTATTTTATTATACAGACCACCAGGAGCAAAGGGTGCGTTTAATGCTACCATGGGTCATCTGCTGGAAGAGACCATCTGCAGAGATGCGTATACCATCTTGGGGGACTTCAATTATTATTTGGAGGCCCCCTCTGATCCAGATACATCAATCCTAATCGACTTGATGAGGAGCGCGGATCTCCAGCAGTATGTCACTGGGCCAACTCATGTGGCAGGACATGCCCTAGACAGTATATTTTCAAACCACCCAGGTCTCTGGTTTACTGGGGCTCTCCCTCTAGTTTGGATAGACCACAGTGCCGTTCAGTTTGAGATAGCCATTCGGGATCAACGGGCGGAGGAACATATATTAAGAGGCCGATTGAACTTAGGGCCTGGAATAAAGTGGATGGAAAGGATCTTCAGAAACTTCTCACATCAACGGCGGACCAAATGTCCAGTGGGGTTAAGGAAGAGGCCATTGCATACTCAATGGTTGGAGAGAGCATGCGGTAAACTAGCTCCAGTTAAAACCATCTTCCCCGAGAGAGTACTCCCCTCGACTCTGTGGTTTACGGAAGAACTGAGATATGAAAAACGGAAGTGTAAGCGCCTTGAACGTATTTGGAGAAAAGAATATCATGACACAGAGAAGAAGGCCTATAAGAAGTGCCTTCTAAGCTATAAGCAACTCCTGTTTACTGCCAAACAAAAGTTCTACATGGGCAGACTTAATATGGCTAACAATTTGGCCAAAGAACTTTTTAGAACAGTCTCCAGCTTGGCGCGACCTCAATCACCGAAAGTTCAGTCTAGTCAGGAACTTTGTGAAAATATCGCTATTTTTTTCCAAAATAAAGTTGAGGTTATTTTCTCGGCGTTCAACATCCCAAGTGCAACAGGGAGGGTTTCAATCGAGGAGGAACACGAGCTCGCTAGTATGTCCCCCATACCCTCGTTAAGTTTGAGCCTCTATCGTTGGACAATACTCATAGTAAGCTCATGGCAGCAAGATCAGGTTCACCATTTGACCCTTGCCCGGCTGCAGTAGCTAAACTAGCCGGAGAACTAGTGACCCTTGCACTTACGCCTATCTTTAATCCCATGATTGAAACAGGACACTTCCCTAAACCTTGGAAGGTGGCTTCGATTTTACCTCTTCTAAAAAAGCCCAGCCTTGACTTAAAGGATCCAAACAGCTTCCGTCCAATCTCGCAGCTTCCCCTTCCTGCCAAAATTATAGAAAGAGCGATTAACAGGCAACTTAGTGCCTTCCTTCGAGAGACCCAAGCCCTGGTCCCTACCCAATATGGCTTTAGGGAGGGCCATAGCACGGAGTCAGCTCTCATCAAGGCTACTGATGAGATTAGGAGAGCTGTGGATCAAGGTGGGAAGGCTGCCTTGATTCCACTGGATCTGTCCGCAGCCTTTGATATGGTCCATCATGACCTCTTTATGGACAGTTTAAGGGCATGTAGGATCGAGGAGAAAGCCTGGAAACTTCTACAATCATTCCTAACAGACAGGGTACAAATTGTATCCATGGATGATTACCACTCAAAGCCATTCAAGTGGCCCTGTGGAGTTCCGCAGGGGTCATCGTTGAGCCCAACATTATTTAATGTATATGTTTCATCATTGGCTCCGATCATCAGTGCGTTTGGCTTTGGTCTCACCTCTTACGTGGATGACACCAAAATTGTGGTATCTCTGCTTCCAGGTCAGTAGAGGGGCCTTGAGATACGTTTCCAGGAGTGAATGTTATCGGTTGTCAGCTGGATGGTGGATAATTGCCTAACGCTTAATTCAGGCAAGACGGTGGTGATATTGTTTGGAAATTACGCCAATTTCTGGAACCCAAATTGGTGGCCGTCTTCCATGGCTCTCTTCCTACTCCTATGAAAAGAGTGAGAAACCTGGGAGTAATTGTGGATGATAGACTGACCTTTGCCGATCAAGTCAATGCGGTCTTATCTTCTACAGCGTATGTACTCAAAACTGTGAAAGAAAACTACCATTTCTACCATCTGACAGTCGGCAAACAGTGGTTACCACACTAGTCTTATCCAGACTGGATTATTGTAACGGTCTATATTTGAACCTTCAGGAACGCCTTATGAAGAAGCTCCAAAGGCTGCAAAATGCAGCGGCCAGGTTACTTACGGGCACGCCCAAGTTTGATTCCATTTCCAAGGGAATCAAAAAATTGCATTGGCTCCCGCTAATGAATCGGGTCCATTGTAAATCTTTGTGTACTGTATTTAAGTCACTCCAAGGAATAAGACCCAAGTACCTTCGAAAACAATTTAATTGGTAAATACCAAAAATAAATCTTTGTTCCCTTTCGTCTTCGGGGCAGCCAAAGCCTGGAATGACCTCCCATTTCACCTGAGAAATGCCACTGATCTTCTAGCCTTTAGGAGGGGGCTGAAGCCCTGGCTTTTTGACATGTAATCTTATATCTGCTGCTCTGCCAAAAGGATAGGTAACTAGCACCAGGACACCTCTGGGTAACCGCTACACTCGAGAAATTCCGTAACATAACATAACTAGCTGAAATCTAACATGCTGCTGCTGTCTGCCGAATAGCTCTGCACGCAAATAGCTTTCTATTAATATGGACAGCAAGGCCAATTGCAATTTTTAATCAGACCGGCAAGAAGGTTTTTTTTCTGAAATCACTAAAAATTTAAAATTATTGAATTTTTCTTTGCCGGAACTCTGTCACTATTTCAATTAACAGGATAGCATATTTAATATATTTATCATCATTGACAGAACCTCATTGTGGTAAAAAACATAGTACTCTGCCTACTCACGGAAACTCTGTGTAATTTCACTGAGTTTTTCTGTAACTCCGTGGAATTTCACCGAGAAAAACTCTGTGAGCTCTGCCCAGCCGTAAATACGACACATCCCTGTGCTTTTAAAGTGATGCAGCTCGGAGCAGCAATATGGCTTGGTGCCGCACTGTGTTAGTTTGTTGTAAATGAGGCCCAATGTATTTAACTGGTATGCCTGCATATAAGGAACAGTGCCAACACTTTTATAGTAATGCTTTTAAAAAAATGTACTTCATGTTTATGTATTCAATTTTAAAGAGTTTCATTAACATACTTACTAAAATGGAAAAGGGATTCATGACTTTGAAAGAACCATTGTATGGTAGTTAACACTCAGGCATATGTTGCATTTCTTTTAAAATGACTGTGCTGCCAGGTTGGACCTCAGATTTCTGAGATGCTTAAATTGCTTGGTGTTTAAAATTTCAAATGACCATGCAACACACGGAGCTCTGTAACACACGTCTTTATTCTTTGGGATGCAACCATTAACTGAATGCACTATGTCTTAAACTTTATTGAAAACACTCAGACACACCCAACTGATTTTGGAACTTTGTAAGGAGTTCCGCAAGGACCAGAAGGGTCCTATTGCATATGATCACATAACACTGCATCTTCCCCTTTGTTGAATAAAAAGTACAGACAACACATATACATTAGATCTCCTCAATGAGCCATTGAGGTGTTTGCACCAATCTTCCATTTGTACGAAGTGAAGGAGTTGCACTGTCATTTGGCATCGTAGATGTAGACTCAGATGCTTGAATTGGGCACTCACAGGGACTTGTGTCACTAGTGATGTCTGGAGCAGAGGAAATCAAGCAGATGCTTGAAATGTGACGAGCATCTCGTAATGGATTTTCCAGGACCTTGAGTGGTCACCATATGTCCTTTACTTGTCATAGTAGGCATATAACGTGCGATTCGTCCCACCTCACTTGCCCCCTCTTTTCCCACCACAAAAGACACCATACCAGTGGATGGTCTTCACTGCGTAGTCTTTATTAATTCTCAGATAACGCCATCTTTATTTGTAGATGCACTGTCAACATTAGACCAACTTTTATTAACCAATTCAACACACATTGATAACATTGGGTTGCACATTATTCGTTTGAACCACAGGTTACAGTTGCAATTGTATTTACAGTTCAGGATCTCCCGAGACCCACGGTATGCGGGTTGTACCAGCAGGACACAACCCATCTCCATTGCTTCCATTTCAGGCAACTACCCGTCGTCTAACTCCTAGACGCGGCCACCAGAGCACTGCTTTGCACCTTTCCTTGCGCACCAGCTTTTACCAAGTTGCTTCCTCCAAGCACCGGCATCTCAGGTAGGGCCGTAGAGTCCAGGGCCACCAGCAGGACGGCCCCCTCGCCCGCCAGCCCGGAGCCCCATTGACTGCCCTCCTTGTTCCAGGATTGGCCAGTCCCCATCAAACAGGAGTCCCCGCCATTTTTCTGGCCCGGGACCCCGCCAGCTCTACCTTAAAAAATGAGGGATGGGTGGGTGGGCAACTTTCCTTATGGCCACGACCTTCTGGGTGCCTGAGGCAAGAGGACAAAGAGGGCTTCTCCCTCGTGTACAGCGTTCTTATCCTTTTCCCTGGAGGGGCCGCCTGTGTACCTACGTGACGCACTACGTGCCTGCCTACCTCCTAATATTTCCTGGTGGCCCCTCCCACTCACCCTGACCAGATGTGCACTGGCCCAGCCTCTCTGTTGCCTCTCGCACGAAATGCCACTAAGAGCCCCTCACCCCTAGGTGCAGTGGGGGGCCTTTCATAGTAGGCATATAATGTGCGATTCATCCCACCACACTTGCCCCCTCTTTTCCCACCACAAAAGGCACCATACCAGTGGATGGTCTCCACTGCGTAGTCTTTATTAATTCCCAGATAACGCCATCTTTATTTGTAGATGCACTGTCAACATTAGACCAACTTTTATTAAACAATCCAACACACATTGATAACATTGGGTTGCACAGTATTCGTTTGAACCACAGGTTACAGTTGCAATTGTATTTACAGTTCAGGATCTCCCGAGACCCACGGTATGGGGGTTGTACCAGCAGGATACAACCCATCTCCATTGCTTCCATTTCAGGCAACTACCCGTCGTCTACCTCCTAGTCGTGGCCACCAGAGCACTGCTTTGCACATTTCCTTGCGCACCAGCTTTTACCAAGTTGCTTCCTCCAAGCACCTGCATCTCGTGTAGGGCCGGAGAGTCCAGGGCCACCAGCAGGACGGCCCCCTCTCCCGCCAGATCGGAGCCCCATTGACTGCCCTCCTTGTTCCAGGATTGGCCAGTCCACGTCAAACAGGAGTCCCTGCCATTTTCCTGGCCTGGGACCCCGCCACAGGGCGTGGAGCCTACTGGCGCTCTCGCCCTCCCCCCAAAAAACAGCTTCACCTTCAGATCTAGCGCTAACGCTCCCCCATATAGCGTGGATGAATAATTCCAACCCTGCGCTGGACAGCTGGACCCCATCTGGTAGGTACGATTCTGATTTTGTTGCCTATATCGTGGTATGCCTGATGGAACATAACAGCCCCCATCCACCCACCAGAATCATATTGCTGCCTGCATATCTCCACCCCAGCATCCTTGCGTCCAATGCCTTGAAACCACTGTATGAAAAGTCACAGAGTATAAAGAAAAAAGGCACTGCTACATCGCTGCTGCCCCCGGCCACGTTTAACTAACGGTAGTCTGACCTACTGTTCCCAACTAGAATACCGCCACCTGCCCACCTTTTGATCATTTTGTTACTTGAATGGGCAGCGACCCTGCTTCACGACCTGAGTAAAGCCCAACCTAACAACCATTCCCCTTTGTCCACTGAAGTTACTAACTAAAGGCGATAAACCCATTGATCTGGGTGCCGCATGATTACACGCGCCATCCCGGGAAACGTGTGTTTTGCAGCCTATCTTTGTCTATTATTTCCAATACCCGTAGTAAGCATACCCCCTTGGATATATCGAAACGTATTCACAGCTACCCTTTTCCACCAAGTTCACCTATGAAAGGTAGCAAGAAAATTTAGTCAAGACAATGCATTTCATCTTCAGTGTAGCCGTACTCTTGCACTTGGCCGTACTCATGACCTTAGCCGTACCCCTGAAAGTCGGCCGTACTCCTGAAACCCGGCCGTACTCCTGAAACCCGGCTGTACTCCTGAAACCCTGCCATAATCCTGAAACCCGGCCATAATCCTGAAACCCGGCCATAATCCTGAAACCCGGCAATAATCCTGAAACCCGGCCGTAAACCTGAAACCCGGCCGTAATCCTGAAACCCGACCGTAATCCTGAAAACCGACCGTAATCCTGAACTTGGCCGACTCAGCCTACCAAGTACCCACTCTGCTGCATCCATTGCGCCAGCAGGCCCCAACGGTCTACAGCCAACAATGGCACCCCTTAAAAAACCAGGGCACTGCATTCCGCCTCTAACCCCAGGGTACCTGCCCACCTGCAGGCCCCCCCAATATTGTACTCCAGTCCACCCGAGTTGATTTAAAGCAGAAAATCCAGGACCACCAGCAGGACAGTCCCCTCCTTGCCTACCTTCTGTACATGTGGAAAACCACCTCTTCATGGGATCCTAAAAATAGTTGCAAACACCATTGTTAGGCATCCTCCTTCTCCCCAAGAAAACTGAACCAGCCCCCACAACCTTCTACTCTCTTCCATGTTGGGTTAGGGCAGTAGAGCACAATACCTCACGTGGAAAAAACCACTCCCTCCTGAGGTCTTTCAAATAGGTTTAAAAACACATCACTGTTTGGCATCTCCCTTGCCCCCAAGAGAACTGAAACAGCTTCCCCAATACTTTATCCCAGTCCTTCCGTGTTGGGTTAGGGCAGCAGAGTGCAGAACCACCAGCAGGACAGCCCTCTCCCTGCCTACCTTCTGTACACGTGGTAACTACCCCTTCATGGGGTCCATTCCATAGACATAAGCACCCTTGTTGGGCATCCCCCTTACCCCAAATAAACTGACGAAACCCCTCCAAAATGTACTCCAGTCCATCCATGTTGGGTTAGGGCAATAAAGTACACGTGGCCACTGCCCCCTCCTGGGGTCCCTCCAGCTGCTAAAAAAACCCATTGTTGGGCATTTCCCTTGCCCCTAAGCAACTGAAGCTTCCTCACCATCACTGTCATCTGCCATTCCTTTCTGACCCTTGTCTGTGTTGAGTGGTCGGCCTCTACAACCTCCCTGGGGAGACCCGCTGCTTTGCAATAGCATGGTAATCGCTCCTCTAATTACCACTAAAACAGTGTCCCTCTGTGCAGAATAATCTGAGAGCCTTCCTGTTAGAAATGGGATTTCTGGTTGGCTAGGGCTTGCGCCAAAGCCAGGCAGAAACGACCTCTCTAGTCAGGGCTGGGGAGTTACACGCCAAAGATAACCCCTGCTTACCCCCTTGGTAGCTTGGCACGAGCAGTCAGGCTTATCCCGGAGGCAATGTGTAATGCGTTTGCGCGCGCACCCAGCAACAACACCCAAAGCCCACCACAAAAGAAACTCCACACAAGGTTATATATAAAAATAGCCTTTGTATTATACCAAACACATTAGATAATAAATACACACTTTACAAGGTGCCACTGGCATGGGCAGAATTTACAGGGGAATTATCTACATGGGACAGGGCCTCATGGACCACTGTCAGGAATAATCACTTTTAGAGCTAGCACGTTGTAGAATTAGCACTTTGGGTGAATAACACTTTAGAACATAGCACATATAATCACTGTAGCACCAATTAGAAAATGTAGCGCACAACCAGTAACCACTGGTAACAGGTAAGTACCACCTACGCAACCCTAACCACCTTAGGAAAATATTACGCAGGGAACCATGAACTCACTAGTATCACTATACTAGGTAACACAACCTCCTAGGTATAAAAATACATCTAGAGGGATACACAAAGCATTGCATAAATCACATTAGGCAATAATGACAAATAGCGCACAGATCACTTAGACCTGTCCCCTAGGCCAACCTGGCCTCTCAGGGGCTCAAACGCCCTTTGTCCAGCAGAGTCAGGGCTAGCTGCGAATGCAGCAACGCACAGGGTGCAGGGCGCAGGGCGCAGGGCACCACCTAAACGTTGCAGCTGCCTACTAAGTGCTGGGCAGCTGGGAAAAGGAGCCTGGGCAACACTGTGCCTTTAAATCAGTTATGCAGCATGTAGGGGGACACCTAGGCTCTGGGAATGTACTATGCCCCCAAACGCTGGAGCATGCAAGCTCTAAAAGAATAATGCCCCCAAAAGGTTGGAGCGCAATGGCGCTCTGGATTAATAAAATAAATATGCCCCAGTCACGTTGGAGCGGCCCACTGCCTTCCGGGGCCACTCTTATCACTAAAGAAATGCCCCCGTATGGTGGAGCCTCAATGGGCTCTTGATTACTTCTGCCCCCTTCGCCGGAGCGGCCCTCTGGCAGGCGGGGCCGCTCAAGCGCTGGCACAGGTAGGTGGGGGCCCCCTCTCTGGGGCCCTTGCAACAAAACTCACCCCCAATGTTGGAGTCCCGCTTGTGGGACTCGCAAGCCTCACAGGGACAATGGGCCCGACGGTGGAGCTGCCGCTGTGGCCAGCAGCAGGGGAAGCGCTGAGCAACACGGAGGAGGGACCCACGGGGACGCCCGCACTGACTGTCAGTTTGGGAGGCGGCGTCTCCTCTCTCGGGTGTCTCCTCTCTTCAGTGTGGACCACTCTTCACCCGGGCCCCCTCCTGGGACCCAGGACTTGGATGCGGAGCCTGCCGGGCTCCGGACTTCCTGCTTCCTTTCCTCCTTCACCACTGGAGCGCGGGGTAGGCTCCTGCCTGCTTCCGGATCTTGGGACGAGGCCCCGCCCACGTCCCTTCAAGGACTGCCTGACTTCCTGCTGGAGCCCGGCTGCGGCGGTGATTCTTCCTCTGCTTTCCCCGAAGTGCGGGGTGGGCTCCCGCCTTCGTATTAAAGTAAAAATAGGCGGACATAAGCGGGTTGAGCACCCGCCAACGAGCACCACAATGCGGGGTGGGCACCCGCTATAAACCACGGGTAAAGCGGGGGAATCCCTACATCGGGGTTCCCTCATAAATTACACAACGAAGGTACTCCTCAGTCCAAACCACAGCGCTCCTCCAGACAAGGCAAGGTTCCTAGGAATAAAGTCTTCTTAGGAGGCAGGGGGGGGCAAGGGCTGGGTCCAGGGGCCAGCTCACAGGGCCCTCCAGGCAGGGAGGCAGTCCCCAGTGGCGGTCTCTCCTGGCACCCAGCAGTAGCAGCAGGCCCCCCCAGTTAGGATCAGCAGAGAACATTTTACATGGGGTCACAGCCCCTTTTTATACACAGGTTACCTTGGTTTCAAGGTGCAGGGGAGGGGCAAACCAGATGCAACTGGTTCTTGAGCACTTTGTTTTGCTCAGCCCCTCTCCCTATTCACAGGACAGGCCAGGGTCATCAGTCGCACCACAGGGGGCGGAGCCAGCATTGTGTGGGGAAAGCCCCACCCTATTCAGGTCCCAGGTGTACTCCTCCCACCCATCTGGCTGCTGACCTCCCCATTCACCACTGGGTGACTCATCCTGACTCTGGGGATTCCTTAGCCCATCACATGACCTCAGCCAGCCAATCGCCAGACAAGGCACTCATCTCACACTGCACACAGAAGTGCCAACTTCTAGAAGTGGCACTTCCCCACTAGGTACATTGACGCCGCACACATCATCGTGCAGCATTTCATCACACAAGTCTGCACATATCAAACTCGCACCTGCACTCCCCACGCATCAGGAACTACCAGGGGCACATACATTCCCCCATGCATTCCTATGGGAGGGCAGGCCAACCTCACTACACGCACGCACTTTACCCTGGGACACAGTGGTAAAATGTGCAGAAGCCAAAAATCACTAACACCAGGTCACAATAAAAGCAAAAAGTTTTAGGGGTGAACCTGCCAGAAGGGCTAAGTCCAACACTTCCCCATTGTAGATACGGGCCAAACACTGCCAGTTGGAGAGTCTCATCCCCAGGAGATAAGGCTCCAACCGCTGCTGCTAGACCCTTCCGATAGACAATGTTGTGCCGCACGCCAACAGCTCTTAACTTTCCTCATTTTTCACGGGACTGGATGAAACTCCCCCCACCTTAGATAGGCTTGGTCTTTACTGCATAATCTCTTAACTACACCTACCTTCAACGCCCTCTGTAATTGTTGATTGAATGAACACCTCTAACCAGTGTATATAAATATCGTAACCCACTAATGTGGTAGCAACCAATGAGTTTTGCCAATATCTTCCTGCCACTGATTGTCATTGTATTACCTTACCTTAATGGCCCCTCACCATAAGGCTCCCCAAAGATGTACTCCTATGCTTGTTGTGCGAAAAGACCACAGCCGACAACTTTATTTTTGTTTTGTTTGTGTTAACCACCAGTCCTGCACCCCAGAGGCGCTACATATAGGGCTGTGCTGAAACACCTTGCCCTCCCCTGGATCCTATACCAAATATGCTCTCCAAGTTTCTCATTACACCCACCGGTAACTTGGTTGATGCGACCCATACCATGACCTAGTCAATTGTACAAACAAGCTTGAACCCGTGCTTCCTTCCTTTTCAAAGAATACCCATGCTATTATGCACTCCAAATACCAATTCCTTCAGACCCTGTTTACTCCCGATAGCTACACCCTAACCTGGGGCCCCTTGGGTTCGTTCACACATGCTATGGCACTTCGATATGCTACCTTACCATGCCGTTAAGTTTACTCATTAAAGGGCCTCTCAGCCACGTTTACCCCACTGTAGCCAAAGCCCTAACCCGTGGCCCTATTGTGTTTCACTCATATGTGACCAACCCCTTCAGTTGGAACTGCTAGCCCCCGCGCTTGCTGTTTGAGCCAAAATCGGGACAGCTTCCTCGGGACATAGAAAGGGCCCACGAGAGCTGCAACCTCCTCTGACTATTCCAAGTCAGTACTATCCCCAGAAGAGCAAGCTGTGCTTGCCGTTTCAACAACTAAGGGCGGGTCTCGAGCATGAGCGGGCTTCGATCCCTTGTCTTGGGAGAGTCTGCGCTACCAGGAGCCCGCCCCTTCCCAGTGAGCTAAAGCTCCCTGGAGCTCAGCAACTAACATCTGATCCGTCCTTTCCAACTTGGCTCGCCTTACCCATGCCGAGCGCTTGACACGCGCTCATCTTGCCAATGCAATATCAGCTCCTTGGTGGCCTTCCGCATGCCCTCGCCGTATCTTGGTCCATTGACGTCAGTGACCACTCCCCTTCCACGTGACTTGGTCCATCCTCCTGCAGCCGCTATCTTAATGAGGTCGCTGACCACTACCCTTCCACGTGCCTTGGCCCATCCTCATGCCGCCGCCATCTTAGTGAGGTGCACCTCTCGTGTAAGCCAGATATAAAGCAAAAGGAAAATCAAAAAATTAATGTTTGTTGCACTTTCCTTTGCCCTGTGCGTATCGACATTTTCGCTTTATGTTAATTGCCTCACCGCACGCATACCCGTCCTTTAACATTTTTGGCCACCCCTGCTTAGATCGAGCCTGAACTCAAAAGAAAGAAGAACAGGCGCTACAGAGAGATACTTCAGGGCCACCCTGCTTTCCCCTGCAAATGAACCACTTGCCAAGGATCACACCACCCCAGTGAACACTTCATGCCTTTATCCCCCTGATGTATAAAGGCCCAGGTCATATTATTAAATGAAAACCCTCATGCTCCGGATTGGTATTTTCAACGTATTATTTTAACTAAGGTCCCAAACACTCGTATAAACTAATCCACATGTCTTTCCTTAGCTAGTATACGTAAAGTACTGCGACCTACATCAAAGGTAGGCAGCATGTATCACCAAGCAGGTAAGGGAGGTTATGAGTGTTTAGTGTGGATCAACACGCGATTATCACCATTAACATTATACGCTCGAAAGTTACTTTTTTTTTTTTTTAAACGGGAATCCTTCTTCCCTATCCCTGCAGTTGCAAGGATAAATCTCTGCAACAGCTACATTACAGCGGTGCTTAACCTGCATATAACGTTCAGCAGTGCAACCACAGGGCACCATCCTCAGAAATAACATATGGTCCAAGGAACTATACGCCATATGAGCCAAAACTCTCTGTTGCAACCTGTCCTCCTGCATCCATGTTTACATCTTACTGTCGGCAGTATAATATCCTAGCCCATCCATTCTTTAATGCAGGCGTAATAAATAGTGGCGAAATGTCATAACATATAATAAAAGGATAAATCCATATTTCTAGGTTAAAACCTCAGAAAATGCTGTTATGGCAGCGATTAATCTAAAAGGACTCGGCCCATTATGCCGCTTTAGCTTTCCCTGCAACTATTTAAGGGTTTTGCAGTCTTCTTAAATGATTTAATTCTGCCAGAGCATCAAATACTGTGGTGTTCTTCAACGCTATAGCGCGAGCCAGGTCCCCGATTTAGCTGCATTAAATGTTACGTCCTATTTGCTCTGAGCCAAAGGTACTGAAAATACACGACAACTTTGTTTTGTTGTGTGAGGTGTTTGCAACCCAAAGCGGGCACTAAACGCTTTCTGTGTGACTCTACTAGTAATGACAGTACCACAGTTATCCTATTACCGCCAAAGGCGTTAAACAGAACGCCGATTGAGCAAACGACTGTACGGAAAGCAATCCTCCCAAAGGGCACGTCCGCGGGCCGTCATGCCCCTGGACAATATCTGTCTAAAGGCTTGTCTCTCAGTTCTAACTGTGTGGAAACCCCTTCATGAACTATCCTAGGAAGAGGACAGACTCCTAACATGCCGAACCTCAATGCGTGCTATCTCGCCCCCCCGGTTCCCCAAATCCCACTTAGCCGTCCCGACAATCCTGCGTTTGTTTCCCCACCAAGCTGCCTTCCGGGACTTCCCTTCACGCCTAATTTGCATCCAACATTATCCCGCTTTTTTTTTTTTATTGTTGCATATTTATATAGCGCAAACTCGACCCAAAGGTATTGGAGTGCTCTACATAGCACCGTATTTACATTACACCTTCAGGCACGGGGAGATTAAGTTATTTGCCCAGAATCACAGGATGTGGGCGCGACCTCGAGGCTCGAACCCTGGTTTCCTCTATCGCGCTTTTCCCACCACGTCCTGGCGCGCCTCGCGGCTCATCACACACTTCATCCATATTAAACTAAATTGTTAAAAAAAAAAACCCAAACGGTCCTAACTACCCACCTTGCCAGTCCCCGAAGGTATTGGAGCGCTTTACATAGCACCGTATTTACATCACACATTCAGGCACGGGGAGATTACGTGATTTGCCCAGAATCACAAGATGTGGACGCGACCTCGAGGCTCGAACCCTGGTTTCCTCTATCGCGCTTTACCCACAACGTCCTGCCGCTCCTCGTGACCCGTCACACACTTCATTCATATTGAACTAAATTGTTAAAAACGACCGCCAAACGGTACTAACTACCCACCTTGCCAGTCCTGGTTTTGCTACGCTGTGAGGCCCCCTCACCCCGGTGCCCGCCGCAACTGGCCAACTTTGATTCAGGCCGCAACCTGCTGGGCGCCCGAGGCAAGAGGACAAAGAGGGCTTCTCCCTTGTGTACAGCGTTCTTATCCTTTTCCCTGGAGGGGCCGCCTGCGTACCTAGGTGACGCACTAAATGCCTGCCTACCTCCTAATATTTCCTGGTGGCCCCTTTCACTCACCCTGACCAGATGTGCACTGGTCCAGCCTCTCTGTTGCCTCTCGCATGAAATGCCACTAAAAGCCCCCCACCCCTAGGCGCGGTGGGGGGCCTCTCATTACGCTAATTGGATCAACTTCAAATCGAGCGTCAGTCCTGCATTTCACTATTTGTTTGACCATGGTCCGATCTCCTTTGAAAACCATGTCCCAGAGCATCTGCACTTATCCACATAGACTTTCATCTTGCTCTTGCGAGAAGTGTCCGTGACACAAATCTCATCAATGTCCATTACTCGACTTGTGATCCATTGTGATAGCTTTGTCCCAATGGCTCTCCCAAGCAGCAAGGTGATAGGGCTTTCACATATTGTAGAATGGGGAGTTGACTGATAGGCACAAAGGGCTGAACAAAGGGCTGACCTGAGATTGATTCTTTAGAGCGCAGCGCGCTGAACCACTTTTTTCTGGGTTCTCAGAAATCGTTCGCCAGAGAGGTGCGCAATTTTTTGATGCTTGATATTCAAGTGACCAAAAAAGTGTTTAAACTCTCTGCTATTGAAGGGTGGACCATTGTCAGATTTAAGAATGGAAGTAACACCCCATACAGCAAAAATATAATCTAGCTTCTCGATTACTTTGTCATGGGTAGTCAATAATTAATCTTCCACTGAGGGAAAACATGAGTACTCATTAATTACTACCATTAGATTAATGCCATTGTTTAATGGTAAAAATATATCAACTGCAATTTCCTTCCTCACCTGTTTAGGAAGATCAGACATACTTAGCGTATGCTGTGTTGTCTTGGTCGGAAGCTTGGAGGATGGCGTGATGCACCAACCTCATTGTGTAAAAGGCACAAGCCGCATTGTGTAAAAGGCAGCTCCATACAGAGTGACTGCCACATTGTCATATGATCTCAAGGGAACTCATATCCAGAGAGCCTAATGATTTGAATCAGACACACTGTAGAACAAGAATAAATTGTAGCACTTGGTGCACCTTTTTGTCATTCGCTCTTCCACTGCCTATAAAAATTGGAAGGCGCTTCCGGTGCTCTATGAGATCCATCAATGATAGGCGTATCCAAATCTAGTGGTCATCAATGACATCTGATTAACGCATAGAATGAGAAGTGTTTTATATCTCCTCACCCAGGAAAGTGGAGATCGGCACTTTAGATGAGAATTACTGACTTCTATAAATCCCCACCACTCAGTAAGAATGAACTGAACAAAATATTAAAATGAACAAAAAATACAGATAAATGCTTGATTTGCTTGTATAGCCGTAGGTAGCTCAATAGAGCTGTTACCAGCCTATAGTGAAAGTATAGAGGTCGGGTGGGAGCTTTATTCAATACATTTTGATTTGTTCCCCCCCTGCTCCCAGACCTACAAATAAGCCCTAAGGGGGTACCTTCCTTTTTGTAATTATCTTGGGAGATAAGAAGTTACACTGGTGACATGCTTTCAGTTCCTTCTCAACTCGTTCATCAAGGTGAGGAAACCACTCTTTCTGAGGGCTCTCTAGGTGGCTACAATACCACAATGTCCTTTGTGTGCCAGTTCAATGACTTGTTGTCTCAAGCGCTCAGGTATGACAATCCTTGAACCTTTTAGTATAATACCTTCTTCAGTGACAGAAAGTTCTTTCTGTACATTTTAGAATTTTTGATATTCACCATCGTCTGGGAGAGGTTGAGTATGCTTTCTCCATGATTTTATTCAATGATATCCTTGAGTGTGAGCATTTCTCTGTCTGTTTTGGTAGCAGCAATGATGTGCTCAAGGGATAGAGCTCAGGGGTGCCGGACTTTATTTTAAAATTGATATTTCATTTATTTTATTTTAAACGTTTTCTGTAGCGCGAACATGACCACTGGGAGTATAAGAGCGATTTACAGTAAGTCAGAGCTCACTGTTTCTCTCTACAACACAATTAAGTCATTAGTAAACAGCACAATTTGAATAGAAGAACCAACAGGACTTAATACTAGACTCAGACAGGCATTTGATTAATATGGTTATTGTATTAAAGATTCAAAGTTCATTGCGAGAATCAATCTCTTGAGAATTCCAGTTAAGAATAACACAGCTTGTATAAAAGCACCAAACATTTAGGCAAGCTTTAACAGCTTATAAAATCAGTTTACAGAGTTACAGAGTCCCACCACCATAAAGGCTAAAGGTTAGTTTGTTGTCTAATAGCTCAAATCCATTAGCATAGATCAAGGAAAAATAAAAGAGAGAGAAATTTAGAATGGTTTGGCAAAAAAGATTTCACTCCATTAGCTACAGACTAAAGCCTCAGCAAAGCAGTACAAGTAAAAAGATAGTTCTCAAAAATCGATCAGCATAGTACCCTCTCGCAAGGGGTGTCGCATTTGTCAAGAAGGAACAATCAATGGTGTTGCCCCCTCCTTTGGGGTTTCTTCTTTTTTAAAGTTTCTAAAATCACACCGATTATGTAGCATCACACCACCATCAAAAGACTATCATCATATGTTCAGATTCACATAATGTGACCTAGGACACACAACGGTGGGATGCTTTCCCATGCTGGTCACGAGAAATGAGCGATTTGGAATTCCTGATAGGTCTAACATCGGTGAGAAGATATACAAAGTACCCATCTATAGCAACAGCTAAAATCCTGTTCCCACAGGAATAATTCACTGCGAATGTTGACGAAACATTCAAGACTGTTGAGAATTATACATGTACAGTGCAAATAAAGCAGCATTTCACAAATCATAAATGGTCCATTTTATTAGGTATGGGGAAATGTCAGCTTTAACAAAAATCATTTTCAAAAAAGCCTTGAAGTTAGTGTGATACATTTTAAATGAAATAAACTCTAAACCAACATCAAATATAATGTAATTACATCAATTCAAATAGAGAATATATGTAGAACTTTCACCTAACATTATTACATGAATATAGCTAAAGTTCACATCACAAAATGTATTTTTTACTTTTCATAAACTAGAATCTCTAAAATTAATATGCAAAATGTCTAGATCGTAACTGGTTGCACTGACTTTTCTAAATTGTGCATTCTTAACAGAAAGCATTAAAACACTAGGCCACTTTATTAACAGCACAATTTCATCAGTAAATTTGAATAAATGTAATGTTCATAAAAATGTCATTAATGTAACTCCTTTATATGTATTAGTACTACTTTGTATGTATGTTTTCTTCATCTCACAATTTAAAGCATGCTTTTAACGTGCTTCTACTACAATTGTCTCACTTTCATTTGTCACTGTGTCTAATGTGTGCAAAATGTACATTCAGCTTTTCGACGTTATCCTCTTTCAGGAAACCTGGAGTCTGGTTCCCCTGTATAGATCAGGATTTACTACTTTTTCTGTCCCAGCTATTAGGTCCATACGAGGTCGCCCCTCTGGGGGTCTCTTAATTTGGGTTAATATTAGCTTGAATTGGGCAGTCAAGAGCCATGCAACTTCATCTGATGACCTTTTGCATATTTCTATCAAGGGGCTAGCCCATCAAATACCTCTTGATATATTCAACATCTATGCTAGGGGCAACCCTGGCGGTCAAGTAAGCCAGACCGTTTCAGTTCTGGAGTCTGAACTCTCAGCAATCTCCCCCAAGGCGGGTGTCATAGTTGCCGGGGATCTAAATTGTACTTTTGAGCCCCTGAGCAGCGATGACATTTTGGGTATTGGCGATATAGACTCCAAGCAGGGTATCCCCCAACTAACTCTTCCACCACTGAAAAAATGGTCTAAGAGAGCTGTACAAATGAATGCTCTCACTCTGGAGTTCAACTTGAGGGCCACAAATGGACGAACCCTTTCAGATGGCTCGGGTGCCCCCACATTCACAAGAACTGGCGCCCCCTCACGCATTGATTATATCTTGTTGAGCACAGAGCTTTGGCCAGACCTCAGTGATATGGAAGTGGTTGATAGGTCCGAGAGCGATCACAATCCCTTATTTATGCAACTCAGGCGAGGGCTCGTTACTACTTCTATTGAACCCTCAACTATTCAGAGGCCCGGGGCTAGAGAGGTTGCCCCCACGAATTGTAACAGACGCCTGAAGTGGCCAAAGGTGGTAAAGCGAGAGAGGGACCTGTGTAAAATCAAAAGCATAGTCGAAGAAGGCATTGTAGCTCTGGACTTGCCCACAGGCTGTCTCTCGATGATTCTCCCCCAAAATGACTTCTTAGAAGTTTATCATCGGACGGTAGCACGGGTTGGGAATTTCTTTGTGACTCAGGAAAAGGGGGATCAAAAGCGGCATCCCCCAAAAACAGAAAACCCCTGGTTCTCACAAGATTGTAGGGCTATGAGACAGACTCTATCTAGAGCCATTAAATCCAAGGATCAGCTAGCTATCACCAATGCCCGGAAAATGTATTATACCACCATAAGAAAGGCAAAGCGTCTGTGGGACGAATCCCTCTGGCAGGATTTAAAGGTCGCAGCCCTATTAAAAGATTCATCCTCCTTCTGGAATCTTATAAACATCAGTACCAGGGGCGGGGCAGATCCAATCCCGAATCATATAACGGGGTCCCAATGGCATTCACATTTCTCTAATCTTTATTCATCCAGGGAAAGAGAAGGCCATGAGGAGCAGTTGCCGGCATTGGAGCATCCGGAACATCTGGAGCTAGAGCCCGTCTTTGGCCTAAATGAGGTCCTTTCTGCAATTAATACAATTGCCCCGGGAAAGGCAGCTGGCCCCGATGGTCTCCCAGGTGATCTACTGCTCCATGAAAAAGATCTCTGGGCTGAATTCATCCTTCGGATCCTAAAAAATCTAGCTCTAGGCTGCCCAATTCCGGACTCCTGGAAGGGGGCGGAGGTGGTGCCTATTTATAAGAAAGGGGATAGAGGGGACCCTGCCAACTACAGACCGATTAGTTTAATCGACGTAATTCAAAAAGTGGTTGGCAGAGTCCTCTTGACCAGGAGTAAGGAGTGGATAGACGAGGAGGGCATTCTGAGCCACCTACAAGCAGGTTTTAGGGAGGGAGTAGGTACCATTGACCAGGTCTTTAGATTCTGTATTATATACTGGAAATCCGTGGTCATCGAAAAAGGCAGCCTATATTTGGCATTTATTGATTTAAAAACAGCCTTTGACCTGGTGCCACGTTCACAGCTGTGGCAGGTACTGCATGACCTGGGCATCCCTCCCCTAACTCTGGACCTCCTGAAACGTCTCCACGTAGGCAATTTTGCTAAAGTCAGGTGGGGACAACAGGGGCAGCTCACAGAGAGGATCTCCGTCGAGAAAGGTGTGCGCCAGGGCTGTGTTATGGCCCCGACCCTGTTTTCTCTCTATATAAATGGTGTGGCAGACTATTTGAGAGACGACAGGGTCGATGCCCCAACCCTCTGCGGGGAAAAAATATCTACCCTACTCTTTGCTGACGACACTCTCTTGATCTCGAAAAGCCCTATGGGCTTACAAAGACTGTTGTCCCGCTTCTCAGAGTTCTGCGACTCCAGGGGGCTGCAAATAAACACGCTGAAAACTAAGCTGATGGCGCTCTCTCCCTCTAAAAACTTTAAGAACAACATCAAGCTCAATGGTACATCTCTTGAGCTAGTGGATGCTTTTGATTATCTCGGAGTGAGGGTAAATAACAAGCTTAAATGGGCTCCGCACCTCTCAAAAATGCTCCTTGCCCACAAAAGAGCTGCAGGTGCAATATCGAGACATCAGAGGCTCTCATATAGCAGGCCGATAGCGGCGGCTGTTAAAGTCTACGAGGGGAAGGCACTGTCTGCAGCGCTCTATGGGGCGGAATTGTGGGGTTTCGAAAATCTGTCAGAGCTACTTAGATCCGAGAACAAGTTCTTTAGGGACTTAGTCTCGCTTCCCCTGTCCACCCCGCTGGTTCCACTCCGTAGTGACCTTGGCAGACAAAACATCAGTAATATGGCAAGGTTGCGCCCTATACTATACTGGGCAAGGATTAGAAGATCCCCTGAACTCCACCACTTTGCCGCTGCCCTGGACGAGTTATTAAACCTGGGAGCAGATCATAAGATTCCATGGGTATAAAACTTGAAAAAACATCTGCAGAAGATTGGTCTGGAAGAAGCCTGGGCGAGCCAGGTTCCCCCTCCCAAATTTACGATAAAAAAAATCTATTGGGATTGGGTTACGGCCGATACCCTAAGAAATCAGGAGGGTGTGCTTACTGCAAACTTCCTGGATACAAAACCAGCTCCCAGCCTGGAGTCCTTTATGGACCTCATTGAATCACCTGAAGACAGATCTCTATATCTCAAATTGAGATATGGCACGCTCCCACTCTATGATTTTCAAACCCGCTGGAGTAAGGTCATCACGCACTCAAAAGGCTGCCCAGGGTGTGCCTCGCCCACAGAGTCTATTGGCCACTTCATGTTTGCCTGCCAGGCGTACAGGCAACCAAGACTAAGGTGGCTTAAACCTGTTTGCAATAATCTGGGTGTAAGGTCCGCTAGGGTGGCACTGCGTATCTTGACCTACGACACTACTGTCCCTAGTGTAATCTGCGGGACTGCCAAATACCTGGGATGGGCCTGGAGATTAAGACGCAGGTTGCTCAAGGCGCCCCACCGACAAGCTAACCACCCACTCCCCTGACCCTGTGACTATTACTGTTCACTTTATCTATTACAGGGTATTTGTGAAATTGATACGTGTATATACATGCTGTTTTTTAGTCTTTTTAACCATGCATGGATTGAAGCCACTTGTTGTAGTATATTTTTAAACTGTTTTTATCACACATTGCACTGCACTTTTATGATATTTTTATATGTCGAATAAAGTACTACAACAACAACATTCAGCTTTTCGCGTCTTCAGCACTAAATGTGTCATGTATTATGATTTTTTAAATTTTGAATCATCACCGGCAAGGACCACAAGGGTCTTACTGCAGATGATCAGACAACACTACAGTCATCATCATGAGAATATATTTCTCCAACATACCAATATGGACTGATAGAAACATGCTTCATGCTTCTTCTTTGAGTAGAGACCATTGTGTGAACCAAAGAGAAAGAGTTCCAAGGACTGTGGCATTTGTTACAAACAAAATTTGTGTAGGAAATCTGCCTTTTCTGCATTGTCACCCCAGATTTTTCATCTTTTTCTGGACTCTATTTTTGCTGGACTTAGAGCTCCAAGCACTCCCTGTGAAACAGGAGTAAAATGCTTTAACATGTTTAACCAGGAAACAGCCTAAACCACGTAGTCTGTGCTATGCATGGCTGAACACCGCAGGCGTAACCATGGACATCTAAACCAGGCATATGCCTTTACCACACATATGCGTGGTTCAGATGTACATGGTAGTTAGCGCTCTAGTCTCTGCAGGTCAGAAGTGAGCTGGGCGGAGGGTCAGAAGTGAGCTGGCAAGTACCTTTGTTTTTAGAATGGAGCTGAGAGGGTTGTGGCTAGTTTTGTGGGCTGGGGGTGGGACAGGGTAGTTTTTTGGGCTTTGTTTTTAGGGTGGGGGCTGGGGGTGTAGAGGGTTGTTTTGTGGGCTGGGGGTGGGTCTGGGTAGTAAGGGCTCAGGGTGGGGGGCTGGGATGTTTTTAACTATGAGGTCAAGGTTTTAGGGTTTAGGGCAGGGGGTTAGTTTTGTGGGCTGGGGTGGGTTGGGTAGTTTTGTGGTCTGGGATGCGTCAGGGTAGTTTTTGGGCTGGGGTGGTCGGGAGTAGTTTTCTGGGCTTTGTTTTTAAGGTGGAGGTCTGGGGGTGTCAGGGGTAGTTTTGTGGGCTGCGGGTGGCCGGGGTAGTATTCAGGACTGAGGGGTGTCGGGGGTAGTTTAGGTCTCAGGGCAGGAGCTGGGATGTTTTTTAAATATGGGGTCAAGATTTTAGGGTTTAGGGTGGGGGATTTAGTTTTCTAGGCTGGTGGGTGAGTCGGTGGTAGTTTAGGGTTCAGGGTGGGGGAGCTGGGATGTTTTTAAAATATGGCATCAAAGATTTAGGCACAGGGCAAGGGGAGGGTTAGGGCTCAGTGTGGGGTTTTAATGCTCAGGGCACAGGGAGACTTGTGGGATTTCTTTTTAGGGCTGGGTGTGTTTTTAGGAGTTAGGGCAGGGTATTGGGCTATTTTTAGGGCTGGGGTCTGTGTAGAGCTTGGGGCAGGTGACTGGATTTTAGAACTCAGGGTAGGTGTTAGGGCATAATCTTAACCACGCATATGATTTGACCAATTATGGCATTACAACTAAATTAGTTGTAAATACATGCGCTGTAAAGGCATGCGTGGTTAAGACGCGCTTGTTATTAATACCTCGTTGTTGAGACAGGCGTGGTTAGGGAATCCGACATGCAATCTGTTTAACCCCTTCACTGCTAGGTCTTCCCCGCTGTATTAAGCCTTTTTTTTAGCTATTTGCGGTAGTTAGCGCTTAGGCCCCTGTCTACATAAGATATCCAGGCAAAATGTACATCCTTTTCTTCCAACATTTTGAGGATTCTAAAGGTACCCAGGCTTTGATGATTCCCCTGGAGGGTACCCAGAAAGTAGGCAAAATACAGCTAAATTGCCTTTTTGTTTTTTTAAAAAATTGGAACTAAGGGGCCTATTAGGATGGCGGGCGGACATCCCTGCGGAGCTGGGACCGTCTGCCATAGGTGCACTGGTCCCACCAGCCATATTAGGATACACCCACTACACTGGCAGGCACATCCTGGTAGTTTAACATTGCGGACGGTGCTGCTGGCTGCAGCACCATAAGCAATGTTAAACATCCATGTTTTACATTGCGATGCACAACGTGGCAGGCACCGCATGGTGCCTGCCACCTTGAGCATGGCAATGTAGGGGGTACCATAGGTACCCCTCAAGTGCAGCCCCTCATCTCCCCACCCCCCCGGGGGCTCGCAACGGGGCCCGTAGCAGAACTCTGTATGCCTTTCCATGGCGGCATCACCGCCATGGAAAGACCGGTGTTTGCCTGCATCCTAATCTGGTGGATGCTGCCTGCTAGGCACCACCACCATTTTGGGCTCCCTGGACCGTCCGCCAGGCAATCGGGAGGATTTCTGGTGGCAAACAGTCTTTTTCTCTGCTTGGGACGCATTCATGTTCCCACCGCCATCCTAATCTGGCGGTGGGAAATATCCGTTCGATGACGGAAGGACTGCCACTACAGGGCGGTGTTTGTGGTCCTAAATATGACATTTGTAATTGTACTATCATGTTAAAGGCATTAAGGCCCAAATCCAGTCTCCGTATGTGAGAATTCCCTGACGTTTCACAATGTTTGCGAAATCATTTCTCTAATCCTTTTATTATTTACTTCTCTAAAGGAAATTCTTTCACTGGCATTGTCCGTTCAGGCTCATTTGTTTTTAAAATATCTGATTCTTTATCCGAGGAATGGGCACGTATTCTGTAAACAATGGTCACCATACTGACCCCATTGCTTCCATACCAAAATAAGCATTTAAGCTTAACTATATTTTATGATTAACTGCATTTCTTGCGGGGCCAATTATCCAGCCGTAATTTCTGCTAAAAGTTTGTTTAGCAGTGAACTGTGTACTCTTTCGTGTGTCACCTCATGGGGTGCAATAACTTTTCTTCTTTTCACTTATGAGATGTAGAATAACGATAGTTTTTGATAATTTGTACCGTTTCAGTAATATTTATTTCACTGATCATCCTTCCTCAAATGTGTAGTGTTTGAAGAGTTAGGTGACGCTTGATTCCGATGTACAAAATGCCAATCCACCATCAGCCTGCTGCCTTTTCCAAGCGCCTTTCTCGCTGCTTCGGGTATGCTCTGCATGTCTCCATATGATTGATTTAGTTCCAGATGGATAAGTCTTTCTTCTCTGTTGTAGCTATTTGTCGTTGTTCACAATGAAGTCCATTATGTATAATTCTAATCACTGTTACTCTTAAGGAAGAATAATCAATCAACCAACAATAAGGAAACAGTAGGAGTTATTGCAAACTGTAATTTAGAAATAATGCCACGGAACCTTTCTGGTAATCTGTATGGGAAGTGTAGGACAACTCTGATGGTATGGCATTCAGCAGGGAAGTCAAGGTCCCTCCTTCGTCTGTCGATTAGGCTGAAAAGCGTATGGTGTTTCATTAGTTTAAAAGAGGGACATACTGCTATTTGATTCTCGTTTTAGGTACGGTTAAAAACATCCCCTTGCCGCCCCCGATGTCTCACTTTACTCCTGTTCCTTCAGTGTCATAAAGGTCTACCTTCTATCTCTGGGCCGTGGCACAATGAGATAAAGTAACTTCCAAAAAAGGCAAACTCCCATCATAATTTGTGATCTACGGTCAAAGTTTTAGAGCAGAACATGTACGACTCCTCACCTTGAATTTTTCAGCAGGTATACTTTCAGGCGTACTTAATTAAGTAGAAGAGTCATTACACATTAATAACGCATTGTTGCAATGAAGGGACTTCCACCTGTGTAACACACCTACCCCCAATTTCAGTTTGTGTTTGGACCTCTGGTTTCTGGACCTCCGTTGTGGTATAGGATCTCCTCATGGTGCCATATCAAATGTAATGTTCTTGCAACATGATTTTGATCTGTAATTTCCAGTGCCAAACTTTTAAAACAAGTTGTGCATCTGTTGAAAGGGACTTTGACCAGGTTGTTTGTGAAATGTCTGCACACGTGTGTACATTTGCAGTGTATGTATCTCCGCAAAGTTAACACTGTCATAGTTGCAGTTCAGACTTAAGGCATGATTCAAAAAAGGCATTTTGCAGCTTCTAAAGTAGTACTCAAGTACTACTACTTCATGTACTATAAAATGTAATTCCTGGCTGGCGATATCTGCCTTCCTTATCTTTTCTGTAGGGTGATCTATAACAATAACACCCCATGGGAAATAGTAAAATAAATTACATTAAATTACTTCTAAAGTTAAAATATGAATAAATAAATGTTATTTAAGTTAAAAAACCTGAACACAATCAATATTAAATGTAAATATTAAAAATAAAAAAATCACATGTAAAATACATTATATTACTTTTTTAAAGTTGTGACATAAAAAATAATGAATGGATCAAAAATTAAATGGTCAAATTTGTCACAAATAAAATGTAATTAAGTGTAGTTATTTAATTAGTGAAAAATTGTTTAAAAATCAAGTTAGAAAATAAAGGTTAATATTATTTGTTTAAATGTTTTTTACAGTTTTTATTTTACCTTAAAGTAATTTCATATGTAAAATAATGTTTATTAAATATCTCCACTCCAGTGGCAGAAATCTCCACAAACGGGAAAAGTTGCTAGTAGTAGCTCTACACTATTAAATTCATTCGTTGGAGTTTCCACCCACTCATGTGATGGAGACTCTAAAGTAGATTTAAAAGTGGGTAGATTTACACATGCAAATTTACCTTTGTGAATTAGGCCCTAAATTGCTCAAGTATAATTTAGTGACTGCAAAGAACTGCACCATTCCTCTCGAGTAAAGTGTGTAATGTGTGTCTGCATTTTCCACTAAGAGAAAGACACCAGGAGAATTGGAGGCTGTGGCACCCAGAATATAGTTGGAGACTGAGTAGTTATGGTCTGATGTTGGAGCATACTTGCGGAGTCATTGATGTTTACCGCTCTAGCACCAAATCCAATATGGCAGCTGTCACTGCAGCTCATAGCAACTCTTCATCTTCTGGGGTCTTTTAGGTAAGGGACACCATACAAGGGGGCACTAACTGCCTGGCAAACCTTTGTATTTTTGAGTTCTCCAACTCTTGCATTAGCTCACACTCAGAAACCTTCTTCAATACACCTTTGATGTTTCCTTATTTCCACTTTCGGTCTCCTAACATTGTTTAGTTGTTTAGTTCTATCCGTTACCTTTAGTCCCTCTGTAGAAGTGCTGGGCACTTTTATTGAACCAATCTCTATGCCTACACTAGGACCAGGAGTCCACAGGTTCCGGGGAAGGTAGAGAGTTATACATATTTTGAATTAAAAATGCCTAATATTGTGTATATTTATCAATAACCAAGTTACCCATTTTCCAGGATTGCTGTGTTCAGCAGTGTGTGACTCTGCAGGTCCCTACTTGCTTTTTTCCCCTGTGACCACAAGGATAATCCACTGGAGCATTGTATCCTCACTAGTGCTCCAGAAATGTTTATGTTCAGAGAAGCAGGTTTTTGGCAGCATTAAAACCTTATGAATACTGTCTCTTTTGCTATTTAAACATTACATTTCGTTTATACTGTATCCCCAGTGGCCCTGCCTTATTTATAAATTAGTGGACGCATAAATCCAATTAAAAGGCAATTTATGACATCTATTTATACTGCACCACCAGCTGGCCAATCACAGAGATAAATGGGTGGTTTCAGAAGGATTAAGCATCTCCTACTGGAGTATAGAGGCAAGGTTAAGATCTCCATTGCCATCCTCCTACACTCTCTTGCTATTCCATCTCTCTTTACGTCCCAGCAGTGGGTCATTGAAGAACCTTGGAGGGACAGGGCATGGAGGGTAGAGATGGGCTCAGAAGGAGATCTGTCTAATATTTTAATTCTGATGCTATTATCCTTCATAAAAAGCAGCATAGCAGTTGGACAGGAAGTTGCCTGGTACCTGTTAATGACATCAAGAGGTGGAAGAATAATGCTTTGCCACAAGGTTGGGTGAATGCCCCAACAATCACAGAAAACTTCAATTCCTTTTTAAGTCACTGCCCATGCTCAAAACGTTGAGAAGAGGGAATAATAGAAGGAGAACCAGCATAGAGAAAAACCTCCTCCTGTAGCTTGGGATAGGGGATGCACACAATCAAGACTTGTATTACAGGCTATTGCAGACTTTCACCAGGGATGGCCATATCAGCTCTTTCACTCTCTCCCAGATACTGTGAAGGGTGTTCCTCATGCGGACCCTGAAGTTGAGGTCCACTTGACTTCTATCTTCACTGTTCCTGTCTTGGTGGCCCAGGACTTGCACTGAATACTCACGTTTTCTGCATAGTCGGCTTCAAATGGCTCAAGGCCTTTGAGGCTGTGATATACAAATAAGGAAAGTGTTCTGGCATGGAAGACCTTTTTGTGCAGTTGAGGAAGTCCCCAGTTCAGGAATTTATCAGGGTTGGACAGGAGGATACGTCTAAACCCCTGCAGCTGGGCAGCTGGATTAAAGGATAAAGCAGTAGTGCCAGAGGCTGTTAAGGAGCTGCAGGAATTTCTTCACAATAATCTGAGGGTCTTGAGGACATCTGAGGCTGGCACTGGAGAATGAAGCTACACACCAGGAACACAACATAATCATCTGCATCCAGAATGGCCCAGGAGGGACTAAGTTAGTTAGCCTGAGGGCATCCAGAATACTGAAACAACCCCACTCTAATCCAGCGATCTAGAAGACGTGCTTTAGTGTTTTGTACCCCCATAGAGGTCAGAAAACCAATGGTAGCCCACAACCTGCAGGGACCAAAGAAAATGTACCTCTGTCACTGTGAAGCTCTTAGTCCTGCAGACCTGGCTCTGAAAACAGGGTCTGCCAAGCACCAGAATTATCACTGGCTCCATTCATGGATCAATAAGTAGATGGCCAGAATGGCAACAAAAAGAGAGAATAGCCAACTTTATTGCATGGCACTAAAGAACATATGTCAGGTGGAGCAGAGGAGCTTGTGTAACCACACAACTCTCAGGGCCTGCCTGCCACATGACCAAGGAGTGTGTGTCAAGTGCCACATGACTGGATGGGGGCAGTTACTATAAAAATGAAATCCTGCTGGGGCTTAAAAAGGAAAAGAAAAATGAAATTTGAAGTATCAGTTGGACACAGGTGGAGGGTTGTGCCCCGTAAGTCCATGCAGGCAATTAGAAATCAATTTGAATATTTGTGAGTGTGTGCTCCTTAAGGGCAGGGACATTTGCACAATAGCAAATATATGTAGGGAGGCTAGCTGAAGACAGCGACTCACCTGCACATAGAGCCCTAGTAGGAGGGTGAAATGCCACACTGGAGAAAATTTAATGCACAGGAAAGGTAGGGCATCCACAAAACAAGCCAGCAGTGTGTGTTTTGAAGGGCTTAGAGCAAATGAAGTCAAACATCAGGGGGAGAAAAGTGGCAACCTTTTAAAGAAAGTATAATGGGTTTTTTTAAGCTGTATGTGTTATTTTTGCATTTTGAAGTTTGTCAGTAGGCTTGCTCTTGCACATTATTACACTTGTCATGTCAGTTTAAAACCAATAGCATTATGGTTGAATTGAAAACTTACTGCCAAAGGTTGTTGGGATACTGGTTTGATATGAATATTTTAGACAAAGTTAGTAGCTATGACCTTTGACTTCATGAAAAGCTATGTATAATGTTGCTACAGGCCAATATATGTTATGTTATTTGTTATGTTATTTGTACACTTCTATAGCGCACGGCCACTCCACTGGAGTATCCCGGCGCTTTAACGAAGACTCCCAACCAAAGATGGGGAAAAACATAACACCAAAAGGGCATACAAACATAGAAACAGCATCAAGATTACGGGAAGAGCAAAGTCTTAAGAGCCTTGCGGAAAGACAGAAGACTAGAAGTCTGTCTTAGAGAGATTGGAAGATCATTCCAGGCATGAGGGGCTAAGTGACGAAAAGACCGTCCTCCTGCTCTTGCTCGTTTGATAGTGGGAACACTCATCTTTGATAAGGACGAGGATCTAAGAGATCTGGGAGGGGTATACCAAGACAGTCGTTTGGAGATATATTTGGGGCCTATGCCATGCAAGGCCTTGAAAGTCGTGGTCAGAGTTTTAAATAGAATCCTTTTTGCAACTGGGAGCCAATGCAATGTGGCAAGAAGATCCGTGGCTCTGACTTTCCTTGGAAGACCAAAAATGGCTCGGGCTGCAGAATTCTGGGCGATTTGCAGACGCCTGACCAAATATTTGGGAAGTCCCAGAAACAGAATGTTTGCATAATCCAGCCTGGAGCAGATCAGTGCCTGGACAATAATTTTTCTGTGCTGGATAGAGACTAGAGGGAGAAATTTGCGAAGCATCCGCAGGATGCCGAAACATTTCCCAGTAAGAGATGAAATATGTGGTCCGAAAGATAGCTTGTTGTCAATCACCACTCCCAAATTTTTGGCTTTCACAGACGAGCTAGTGGGAGGAGACATATCTTTCGGCCACCAGGTTTTCCAATCGGGTTCAGATGTACAGCCAAAGAAGAGCAGCTCCGACTTGTCGGCGTTGCACTTCAGCCCATGGCGTCCAAACCACTCAAAGACAGCACTCAAACATCCGTTGACCTGGACACTATCAAACTGACCATCCCTGTTACTTACAAAGAGGAGCTGGGTATCGTCAGCATAGCTGACAATCCGGGCGCCAAAAGCCTCCGCTGTCACCGCCAGGGGGGCCATAAAGATGTTGAACAGGAGGGGGCTCAAGATGGAACCTTGAGGGACCCCCACTTCAAGCGGTGACATTTCAGCAGAGAAGGGTGGCGCCCAGATTGTCTGCCGGCGGTCGGCTAAGAAGGATTTAAGCCAATTCCACACCGTTCCCCGCAGACCAAAGTCCCAGAGTCTGGAGAGAAGAAGTGCGTGGGGAACGGTGTCGAACGCCGCCGACAGGTCCAGCATAATCAGTACCACTTTTTTACCAACATCCAACTCCTCCCTGATGGCATCTGTGACTTCAAGGAGCGCGGTCTCCGTGCTGAAATTTGCACGGAAACCAGATTGAGTATTATGCAACAGACCCCTTTCCTCAATAAAATTGGAAATAGATCTGTGAGCAAACCTTTCAGTCACTTTCGCCAGAGCAGGGAGTAAGGAGATGGGTCTGTAATTTGCATAGACTGCAGGGTCGAGCGCAGGTTTTTTTATAAGTGGCAAGATCATGGCACTCTTCCAAGCTTTGGGAACTACCCCGGAAGAGAGTGACAGATTCAAAATGGGATTAATCAAATCATTAAGAACAGGTGCCATATTTGCTAGACACTTGGCAGGGCAAGGATCCTGTGGAGATCCGGATTTAAGACTTGTCAGAATAGCAAGAGAGCTCTCATGATCTAATAGGGGAAAATTGGACAGAAAGGGGCCATGATCTGGCAAGGGACACCCCAGACTTGTCGTATGCTGCTGGAAAGTGGCCTGGAGAGATGATTGAATAGAGGTGGTTTTCTGTACAAAATAGACAGCTAATTCCTTCAACCAAATTTCGGAGTGAGCATGGATCGGAGTATAAGCAGAGGGGGAGGTGAAATCTTTAACCACCCTGAAAATTTCCTTGCAAGAATGCTCCGCTTCATTTATTCTAGATTCCAGATAGGATTTTTTACCATCCCAAATTAATTTATGGTAGGCTCGAGTCAGCGTCTTAAATTTTTGCCTCTCAGAAAGATCATAGGATCGCCTCCATGCTCTTTCTGCTTTCTTAAGATCTTGTCGTGCTTTTTTTAGATGAGGGGTAAACCAAGGGGCAGATGTTCTCTTATCTGCAGAGTTTTGTTTCATGGCCGGAAATGGCCGGATATGTGTTCTTCGTATTTCACTGTAAATGTTTGCGTCTACACACACGATATAGGGACTAATGCCCCAGTGATACTTCTTCAGGTTATGTTATATTCACACTGGTTATTCTGGAAGTATTTTTTAGGGGTGTTTCAATTTGAAATGACACCTGGGAGTTTGTAAATATTTGTATTTTTGTGCATAGTGTTTACTTGTTTGTCCATTAAAGTACATTTATTTTCTAAAGAAAATCATTGACTGGACATTGGTACTATTTTTGTGCTTTACTGAGTTCTGACTTTCTAGCCCAGAACACTTCCCTACCTTAGCACTGGATTGTCCTATTTTATTCCCTTGAAGGTCAAGAGCTAAAGGGTGTATTGACCCCTAGTTTTAAGATCTGCAGAACCAAGGCCCAGGACACGAGGGATGAAAGACCACAATTGGCACAATTAGAGCCAAGTAACCTATGACTGCTCAGGGACCTTCTTTAACAAATTGTTACACGTGTACATTTAGTTTATGGATCAATTCTCTTTATTGTTATTTTAAAATACTTATGCATGTTTTGTTGCCGGCAAACCGGAGGCGGCTGGTTTCATAAATGATTTTAAATCATCAATACCTCCACCACCCCCCTACATCCCATAATAAAGAACATTCATAATGATGAAAGTATTACTGAGCAATAGCTGATATGTTTACACATCTGTTCCAGACAATAAAATTATAAAAAGAGCCCCTTGGACTTTTATCCACAAGGAAGTATAAACCGTAATAAGGACCTATAGTGCCTTCGTGGCTTGAGATCTGCATATGACTGAGATGTGAAGGATTGGCAAATAGCGTGGGCAGGTAAACTCATTGAATTCCGCTCGGGCTTCTTCAGTGGGAAGGGGGCTCATACCACTGTGAATTCTATGCTGGAGTATCCAATCAAATGTGTTAGTTTTTCCATGCCCAGCATGTCCCATATCTTGAGTAACCAGGCTCTATGATCTGGTAGTCTGTCTGACACCCACAATGCAATAAATTAAATTTGGTGTACTTAAGTAAACAGCTTAATGTATGAGTGTGAATACACGTTTGACCTTCACAATATGTGGTTTTACACTCGTAAACAAATTGCTCACATGAAGAGTTGTGTGTGACTAATTCCATTTCCAGTTGTGGGCAGAGGGTAATCGAGGAATTAAATGCCCTGTGACTTTGTGCACGTCAACAAAAGTATTCCTTCATGTGTACACACAAACCTTCTCCAATCCATTCTCCCTCTAGAATTTGCCTGAACTTTACCCTTCCCAAGGGCAGTAGTAAATTGATTTTCATTCTGTTAATGGACAGGAAATACCATCAACATTGGCAAGGGCGTACTGAAAGGGGTTTCATTGTGGCCAATCATATTTTCCCCATAAAGAACAAAGAAAAACAAGTGAATGAGTGCATTTGTTCGGCTTGAGATTTTTTGATGAGCAAATATACACCTCTATTGCACATTGGAATCCGCAATTCAGAAAAGGATGTCAGGAGTACTGCTGAGAAAAGTGTGGCAGTTGTGAAGATTTTCCAAAAGTACTCACAAATTTACTCCAAATATGGTAGGAAGTCTACAAGAGTGTATGCATGATATTTTGTGTGAATTGGGTCTCTGGAAGTTAGAGGACAGAAAATCTAAGTATTATCTCAAATTTGCTGAGGGCACAAAAGTCATGAATCCAGGAAGGATTTGAGGAATTAAAAAGCTAAGGCTTCATTATGATTTGCCATTAATGCCCACAGTAATAAAACTCTGTTTTAGGGTATATAAAGTCGAAATGTATGATTTTTACCTGAACAAATTCTACCAAATTTTAACTGGCGAAAATAATGCTGTCAGAAATCCAGGGGTGCAATAACTGCCACAAATCTTAAAATCCTAATTCACATATAGCCTTTTGTCTGTGGCCAAACTGCTATTACTGCATTTTGGAGAAGGAGGGCCCTAATTTGGATGTCAGCTCAGGGATCATTGGAACTGTCCGAGTGTGGTGCTTAACGGGGCTGGAAAGTGAGGATTCATGTACCAGAGTGGTAAGCAACGTAGGATGGGTCATATTGTTCAGTGCAAAGGATACTTTCCCAAAATATGATTTGAGGAATCATGACTCTCTAAAGAAAATATCACCTCATACCTTGCTCCACGCCGGATTGTCAGTGACCAGCATACCGAGGAGGGCGGGACTGCGAGGACCAGCTCCCACAGCGCCTGGAGAAGCAGCGGCGCAGCTGGGTCCTCTTCCAAGCCCCTCCCCTTACCAACGCAGCAGCGGCTCGCGGCCCCCGCTTCGCGGGAGCCGCTCGTGGCTATAAATTTGAGCTGACACTTGATTCCTGTGTGCCCTGACTCACCCCATACCTTGCTCCACGCCGGATTGTCAGTGACCAGCATACCGAGGAGGGCGGGACTGCGAGGACCAGCTCCCACAGCGCCTGGAGAAGCAGCGGCGCAGCTGGGTCCTCTTCCAAGCCCCTCCCCTTACCAACGCAGCAGCGGCTCGCGGCCCCCGCTTCGCGGGAGCCGCTGGTGGCTATAACTTTGAGCTGACACTTGATTCCTGTGTGCCCTGACTCACCCCATACCTTGCTCCACGCCGGATTGTCAGTGACCAGCATACCGAGGAGGGCGGGACTGCGAGGACCAGCTCCCACAGCGCCTGGAGAAGCAGCGGTGCAGCTGGGTCCTCTTCCAAGCCCCTCCCCTTGGTCACCCAGCCCTACATATACCGCACCAATATCCGCGCTAGCGGAACGCGCGCGGAACGAAGAGCGGAGCGAAGACCGGGCAAAGAGTGGGTCGTTTGAGGCCGTTCGAGGACGGCCGAGGCACGGCCAAGGCCTCACCGTGTTGCCAATCCCAGCACCTAGTACTGGAAGATTTGCATGAGAATGTCGGCCAGGGAAACTAGAAGCAGATCTACTCGGGCTGCAGGAGCGCCTAAAGGTCCCCTAGACACTTACTTTGCTAAAGCTGGTTCACTACTTATTGATGAAATATACATTCTTGAACGGCGAATATCCCAAGAAATTGACTGGGTTAGAAGATCTTCATTAGGGCCCCTGGCACTTGCTACCACGCCCGAACAAACTGATGCCCTAAATATGGCAGACCCAAGAGGGTCAAATGCTACCCCTGATCTAGCTGACCAGTGCAGTCCTACTTCAACTACCAATGACTGTGAGATGTCTGCTATCACGGAACTAAGCATCTTGCCTCTCCCTTCTGCCAGAACGCCATAACTTCCCTTGAATGTTACTCCAACCCTCCCTACCGGTGATGTAATCACCGACAGTTCCATCTCTAACCTAGACTTAATACGGAGGACGAGGGAAGGGGCAATACCGAAAAAGAAAATCACAAAAAAGGCTGGCTCCTTTGCAGGACGCAAGGTGAACGCTCCCAAGTGTAACACTAAAAACGAATCGTCCCATAAGATCCCCATGATTGCAAATTCATACGGGTCTTTTATCCACAGTAGAGGGGAACGAGTCATCCAATGGTAAGATTAGCAAGGAGAGGGATAATAATTCTGATCACCTACCCAGAAGAGGTCCACCTCCATCTCTGCCTATTCCAACGCAACAACTTTCTGCATGCACATCAGAGAAACCATTACCATCCAATCCAACCAGTGCTAATACAAATCGACAAGAAGCCTCGGTTCCACCCCCTCCAGAGACACCAACGATGGCCCCACAGCACAGGATAGTTAATCTTCCACCTCAGGCTATTCCATATGTGGTGATTCTGGCAGGTATTCCGGAACTAACTACTCCTTCCGGAGAATCAGTGGGTGCATTAAAAAATAAAATTATTCACTGGCTGTCCATTAACAGACCCTTGCCCGAGGGCACACACAGCGAGGTTCTTATGGTGAGAAGAACCCCCTGGCTAGGCTCCACTAGGAAGTCTATCCAGGGAGACTGGGTTGTGATTAATTTCAGGGACCCTGCTACTGTTAGGTACATTTGTAGTTGGCCCCGGAACACGCAGGGGTCGCCCATTCAAACCCTCCCCCTGTCCTTCTTTTATCCCTCAGTGGGACACGAGGGGGAGGGAGAGGGAGAGGGATGGGAACTTGTGTCCAGCAGAAGGAATTGGAGGCGGAGATCTAATGTAAACAAAATTCATCCTATTCCTAGAAATATGGCGGATGACTATTTTCCTACATATAATAGGTTTAGCTATCTAGACAGAGTGGATTGACTGGATAGGCAAAGCCCAGGCGAGGCGGAGAACCGCAAAAGGCCTCCACCACATGATGCCCAGCCAGACATTCTTACACAGACTAATGGATTCCAGCAGACGCAAACCAACTTGCAATCCTGTGAAGTGTTTCCTACTGAATCTAGTGGTGCAGCACAGGGGAGCCTTGCACAAGATCAACTCCATGCCAATTTGAATGTAAATTCCATGGACACTATATCGATATTTCCCAACCCAGGGAGGACCCAAGTTCCCCTTTTAAATATTTTGTCTTGGAATGTGGCGGGTTTGTCTAATAAATTAAATTGCCCGGCTTGGAATACCTTCATAGAGAATAAGAACATATGTTTGTTCCAAGAAACCTGGTTGAGGGAAGATCTTACCTGTACTGGCTTCGCCGTTTTTTCGGAGAACGCCAAATGGTGTGGCAAGGGCCGCCCCTCTGGCGGTCTTGCAATTTGGATAGCCACAGAATTAGGTTGCAGGGCTGCCCCGTTGACAATAAACTCGGAGGATATTTTGGCCGTACTTTTAGAGTGGCCAGGCTCGTACCGCCTCCTGGTAATAAATGTTTATTCGAGGCCAGTTAGCATTTCGAAAGAATCATGTACTATTGACGAGCTTGATCTTGCCCTTAATACAATCCCTGAAGGCGTCCCCTACATAATAGGAGGAGATCTTAATTGCCATTATGAGCCCCTTATGGGCTCATTGGATGGCTTGACCAAGGAGGAGGACCTTGCTTGGTCTATACCTCCCTCCCAGCTACCGGCCCCAAGAGCCTGGTCTCCTCTGGCGGTGCAAATTACATCACTTACTCTCAAACACGGACTTAGGGCCTGTAACGGAAGGTTACCATCAGATATACCTCCAAAATGTACCTTTCATAGGGGAAATAAAACATCAAACCTTGATTACATTTTGGTCCCACTGGCATTATGGTCAAAATTAAGCGATTTCCGCATATTGCCAAGAGAGGATAGTGACCATAATGCTCTGGAGCTTGAGCTACATTGCTCTGGACTTGAATCTTTGGAAAAGAACAGAGAGTCTCCAGATGTTGGGATACTCCTTTCAAACAATAGGCGAAGAATAAAATGGGAGAGTATATTAGCGAAACAAGGGTTGTTACCCAAGTTATACGCCTTAGTCACCCCCTTGCTAGAGAAGGCTCAAGTTTTAAATATTGATTCCAGTATGATGGGTCTATTTACTGAGTTGGGTCAGTTACATGCAGACCTCACTACATCTGTGTCAGAAATTTTAACTAGTAAATCCCATAAGGCCCGTGGGACTATTACTGGTCCCCTCTGGTATAATTCCGCTTGTAGGAAGGCCAAAAGTGACCGCCTCTTTGCAATAAAGAATGGACACGATCGGGATAAAATTAGTGAACAAAGAAAGGCATATAAATTCCTAACCAAGAATGCAAAGCTAGAATGGGAACATGAAAAGTGGGAGAAATTAACGAAATTTTTGGCATGCAGAGACTCAAGGAAATTCTGGTGCTGTGTAAACACAGGCTCAGAAGAGTTGGTCTCTGCGGTCGAACCCAATATTTCAGCTAAGACCTGGCAGGACCATTTCCAGTCCCTATATATGCCATCTGAGGAGACGGTGGTGGATCCTGCTCAGGCACAAACAAGCACACCCTTGGGTTCGTCCCTCTCCCTTTCACTCAAAGAAGTCAAAGCAGCTATTATGGGTTTGGCGTCAGGAAAGGCACCGGGTCTGGACGGCCTCCCGGGAGACCTATTTAACCAGGAACCTGAAGTCTGGGCACCCTACTTTGTGTTTTTATTTAATTCTATTTTAAAGGGTATGAAGCTTCCTGATACTTGGCTGGGAGCAGAGATCGTCCCAATTTTTAAAAAGGGTTCGCCTCTGCTCCCAGCCAACTATAGACCAATCAGTCTCACTGACGTCTCCCAAAAATTATTTGGCAGACTTATTCTTAACCACCTACAAGAGTGGATAGATGAATCAAATACCATGAGTACATATCAGGCTGGCTTCAGGAGAAAAGTCTCCACCATTGATCAGATTTTTAGATTAAATTGTATCCATTGGAAAACTGTTTTAATAGAGGGCGGCACTTTGGATACTATTTTCGTTGACTTACGTGCCGCATTTGATTTAGTCCCACGGGACAAACTTTGGGTCGTTTTGGACGACCTGGGGGTCCCCAAGGATATATTAGTCATTTTAAAAAGACTCCACTCGGGGAACTATGCAAGGGTGAGGTTTGGAAGGGGGGGCACCTTGACTGACCGTTTCCCCGTTGACAGGGGGGTTAGACAGGGTTGTGTGTTGGCGCCGACTCTGTTCTGCCTCTTTGTCAATGGGGTGATCAGTTATTTGAATGCGCTGGAAAATATTGATGCTCCTAGACTTGGAGGCACAGGGGTACCTGCTATTCTTTTTGCAGATGACACCCTGTTGCTCTCAAAGTCTCCAATGGGTATCCAGCGGATCCTTGATGGATTCTCAAATTTCTGTGCGATTCGGGGGTTGGAGATCAATGCTTCGAAAACCAAGTATATGATCTTCAACCCCCCCCAGAAACTACGTCCCAACCCCACTCTAGGACCCATTAGGTTGGAGAGGGTCTCCACATTTGAATACTTAGGGATAACATTAAACGAGTCCATGACCTGGGACTCACATTGCACTAAGGCTAGACTCAAACTAACCCAAATGACAGGAGGACTGGCAAGGATGTCCCGTGGTCTGACTTATCAGCCGCTTTCCTCTCGGCTACAGATTTATAGGATGCAAGCAAAAGGGGCAGTGACCTATGGTGCTGAATTATGGGGGCATTCCGCCACCCAGACTCTTCAGGTCTCTGAGAACAATTTCATTAGACAACTAACAGGGCTCCCGTCCAGCACCCCTCTTTTACCACTGAGATTGGACCTAGGTCTCAGACCAATTCTAGAAGAACTGGGTCTGAAACCCCTATTGTACTGGCGGAAATTATGGTCGGTACCAGAACTGTCTAATTTTAGATCTGAGCTTCAGGAAATAATGAGACTGCGCAATCCTGTATGGTTTCCTTGGCTCAGACATATTAAACAAATATGCGAGGCACTAGGCAGGCAAAACCTATGGTCCGACCCAGAAAACACCTGCCCTAGAACTTCACGAAAGTCTCTCTCAAAAGCCTATTACGAACACCAACTGCGCACTAACATAAACAACACAGAGGAGAGGTCCCTGACGGGCAAATTCTTGGGGGTAAAAGATTCATATCTCCAGGAGGATGTATATGACAATATTGGCCCCCCACTTACCAGGAAACTTTTTCTGCAATGGCGGTATGGCACCCTTCCTCTCAAAGTGCACATTGCGCGATGGACAAATTCTGAGAGCTCACTCCATTGCCCAGCTTGTGACCACTGGAGGGAGTGCGACTTGCATATAATATTTTTCTGTCCAGCATACAGAAAAGCAAGAAATTACTGGCTAGTCCCAATACTCAGAAATCTGGGCTTCAGGCGTTATCATCTTGCTTACAGGATTCTGAAAAGTGATCTGTCAGCCCCAATTGTATTTGCGGTGGCAAAATTTTTAACTTCAATGTGGCACAGACGCATCCAGTGTATTAAGTCATTGAACGAATGATGGTTTTACAAATTGTTAAATTGACTGTAAATTGTAACTGTATTCCAATGTTATGAATTTCTTTTATGCTGCAATTCTTTTATGGTCCAAGAGACCGAAATACAGAACAATTGAATTGAATTGAATTGAATTGAGTAACCAGGCTCTATGATCTGGTAGTCTGTCTGACACCCACAATGCAATAAATTAAATTTGGTGTACTTAAGTAAACAGCTTAATGTATGAGTGTGAATACACGTTTGACCTTCACAATATGTGGTTTTACACTCGTAAACAAATTGCTCACATGAAGAGTTGTGTGTGACTAATTCCATTTCCAGTTGTGCGCAGAGGGTAATCGAGGAATTAAATGCCCTGTGACTTTGTGCACGTCAACAAAAGTATTCGTTCATGTGTACACACAAACCTTCTCCAATCCATTCTCCCTCTAGAATTTGCCTGAACTTTACCCTTCCCAAGGGCAGTAGTAAATTGATTTTCATTCTGTTAATGGACAGGAAATACCATCAACATTGGCAAGGGCGTACTGAAAGGGGTTTCATTGTGGCCAATCATATTTTCCCCATAAAGAACAAAGAAAAACAAGTGAATGAGTGCATTTGTTCGGCTTGAGATTTTTTGATGAGCAAATATACACCTCTATTGCACATTGGAATACGCAATTCAGAAAAGGATGTCAGGAGTACTGCTGAGAAAACTGTGGCAGTTGTGAAGATTTTCCAAAAGTACTCACAAATTTACTCCAAATATGGTAGGAAGTCTACAAGAGTGTATGCATGATATTTTGTGTGAATTGGGTCTCGGGAAGTTAGAGGACAGAAAATCTAAGTATTATCTCAAATTTGCTGAGGGCACAAAAGTCATGAATCCAGGAAGGATTTGAGGAATTAAAAAGCTAAGGCTTCATTATGATTTGCCATTAATGCCCACAGTAATAAAACTCTGTTTTAGGGTATGTAAAGTCGAAATGTATGATTTTTACCTGAACAAATTCTACCAAATTTTAACTGGCGAAAATAATGCTGTCAGAAATCCAGGGGTGCAATAACTGCCACAAATCTTAAAATCCTAATTCACATATAGCCTTTTGTTTGTGGCCAAACTGCTATTACTGCATTTTGGAGAAGGAGGGCCCTAATTTGGATGTCAGCTCAGGGATCATTGGAACTGTCCGAGTGTGGTGCTTAACGGGGCTGGAAAGTGAGGATTCATGTACCAGAGTGGTAAGCAACGTAGGATGGGTCATATTGTTCAGTGCAAAGGATACTTTCCCAAAATATGATTTGAGGAATCATGACTCTCTAAAGAAAATATCAGTTTTGATTATCATACTGGAACCTTTTCATATATCACATTGCTCATATTTGTCCAACTAAACCATGCTCTTCTTGTTGTTTATGCATGTGAGTACTGCCTACCAAAGGTAACACTAAGATTACCTTGACCCCAGTGGTTGCCACATTTATTAAGCCTGCAAAAGGGAACTATGCCATATTTATGAATATTTTCGGGGGCGTGACTTGGACAAAGAAGAAGGAGGCAGCAGGTAAGTAAGCACTGCTGAGCTGCCACTCTTATCCCGTATGATCTGAATAGTGGCTGGGTTTGGACCCTGCTGATAGGAGTCCCTTATGTGCCAGAGGAGTTGTGGGGCTGCCGAGTTAGTCTCCGTTGCCATCTAAGTGGTGGCTTGCCGCAGATGCCACGGTGAGTCATGACTTCAGCAAAGGTCAGAATGTGGCTGGAGGGGAACATCACAACTTTTTAAAGGGTCGAGGGTAGTACCCTTTTCAGGCTATAGTGGGTGCCCCCACAGAGGAGGTGAGTGTGGGAGAGCCCCTGACCTACTCCGTGAGTTGGATGTGGCTGTGAGGAAGCCAGCCCCCCTTAGAAGGACTGCCATATTGACTGCAGTGCTCCCCGCTCCACTGAGACACCAAGGGTGGCTGCCTCAGGGGGGCTGGACTGGTGGTGCATCTCACACATGTTTGTTCGGAGGTAACGGGGCTGAACCACCCCACACACTCTTACTGACACCCACTGGCCTGTGCAGCACCTCATCCTTTGTCCCCTCACTTTGGCTGGACTGCATGGTGGAAACTGCAGCTGCTGCCTCATTGCATCTGGTGAGTAAGTGAACTGCCCACTGCCTAGTGCTCACTGCAAGCTAACCTTTAGCCCTCAACTATCTCACTACTGAGGGCTGATTTGTGCCTGTGGTGATAATGGAGAAGTAGAAAATGGCCAAATGGCCGCCATCTCCCGGACTACATCCCGGTATACGTGCCAGGACAAAATGGACAGCCAGGGTTGCACTGGGAGGCACGCAGCAGTCTCCGTCTGCTATACCGTGCCTGGACCAGGTTACTCAGATCCTGGAGGGTGGTGAACTCTTCCAGACCAGTATGGAGGTGAAGATCGACATAGTGGCCCTGGAGGTGGGCCTAGCCTGGGAGGATCAAAAGAAACTGTGTAAGAGGTTGACCCAAGCAGAATCGTACTTACAGCAGTTACAGCCCCAAAGAACATATATTTAGCAGCAGTTGCAGGAGTTTTTGGACCGCCTCTGCACCTGGAAGACAGGGCAGAGGACACGGACGGCTGAGTATGCCACAGCAACAATCCCTTGGTGGGTAAACTTGAGGATGCCAAGAAGTGTGACATGGTGGCCCACTGTGATAGGTGGTCAGTGGAGATGGGGATGCCACACAACCTGTCCATTTTTCTCTCCCTGCATTTGGTGCACTGGGTCCCAGAAAGCATTCCACCCCCTGAAGCCCCACCAAAACCCATGGTGGGAAAGCCTCTGCACGTTTGTAACAGGGACCTCAATCTTTGTGCTGCTAGGCAGGCGGGCTACTTTGTAATTGATAACAGCAAGGACTTCATTTACCATGCTATTCCCGGACAGGCTCCAGAACACTCAGGAGATTAAGTCCCTCTTCTTTAAGAACCCCTTGGATGTCTGGAAATGGTCTGAGGCCAATGGGTTGTCTTTGCAAGCAGGAGTGATTGCAGTGCGCTGAGGGCTCACGAAGAAGGAGGGGGAAATGACAAGGCGGACAGGACAGCAAAAGTCAGGATGGGACAGGGAGGGCCTCACCTCTCCCTGCTGCCGCTGCACTCTGGGCACTGATACGACCTAGGCCAAGTGGATGCTCTGTGACCTGGAATCTGAGTGCAGACTAGCGCACCGGACTGACCAGCAGCGGCCCAGCCATCACCTGTCTGCCTGGATCCTGCTGTGTTGAACGATGGCTGCACTCATAGCACCTGCACTGCAGCAGGACAGTCATCAGCCCCTGTGTGATCAGACCTCTAACTTAGTTGGCTAGCGTGGGGTGCAGCAGGACGATATCACGAGTGGAGTCTCCGTGCTTACCCCATAGAGACTTGAGTTGCTATGTTATGTTCACTTTCTTTCCTTCTTTTTTCTAACTACTTCCTAGTTACGCTGAGCACTTGTCTGTCCTCTCTTTCCCTCCCTACTTATCTCCTCACATCCCTCTCCCCGTGCTTCCTCCTTGAAGGGTTGGTATAGCATCTTTATGTTAAGAGTAAAGAACAAGAGTAAGAAAAGATGGGATATTAGGAGGAAGGAACAGGAGCAGCAAGAATTCATATCCAGCCTTTAATTGTTGTTTTTTAATTGTTTTTCTAAAGATGACTGCAAGCCCTCCTGCTTTTCTGGTACTGTGCAACAGGTGAGACTATATTATGTAGAATGATCTCATGACATGTTGATGATGTTTTGTCACCGAGCCGGCCATTCATTATGAAGAGATCTGGTCTAGTGTGTGAGCTTAGATTAAATTATTTAATCTGTTTTATTCGAATTACAGTGTTTATGAGAAGACATTACACTTCTAGGCTCATGATTCCATAGAGTCCAAGGATGGCGTGAAATGAGGTGCAAGAATGGGTGGGGGTTACATTTGGTGAGAGGGTGGTTGAGGTACGGCTTTCGTTTGTCATTTGAGAGAGGACAGGACATTTGTTGAGGGAAAGGTTAATTGTGAGAGAAGATGAGGAGGCGCAATTGTACAGAAGATGATTTGAAGACTAGCTTTGTGTAGGAGTGGATGTTTGTAATGAGTGTGGTTTGTGGAGATTAAGGAGGTGTGTATTTTGACTGATGAAGCAGGGCTCAATGTGTTCTGGAGAGAATGATGAGAGACAGTAATGTGAGTGGAGGGCCAGATATATGGCAAATGGTGTTCTGTATTGTTCGGCTTTGTGAATAAGGGTAAAGTTTAGTGGGTTCTGATTGTTATTGAGACATACAAGCGGGGAGGAGGGTCGGTAAAGGAAGGCCGCCTATACCAGTTACAGTGGAAAAAGAGGGTATCATAGTTGAAAGATCATCCAGGAAATTGTGCTATCATGTGTGCCCCACATGGATCTTATTCATAACATCTTTATAATGAGAAATATTTCAGAGTCTGTCCTTAGAGGAATAAATTGATTAGGTGGAAGGGTTAACATGTTAGTTTCTAAGTGTTGTGTTCTTAAAGGAGCATCCTCCCTCTGGCCAGCATTAGCACATCTACTAAACTCAGCGTGTGTTGTTTCGGATTTGTTACTGTTCGGATTTCAGATTATATAATTTTTGTTCTACAGTAATCTGATGGGTTGTCTAAAGGCAGATCCAGAGAGTGCAAGTAAAATTAACCATGTGGGATCCAGGATTTTGGGTGCACTAGCAATTTAGTAATCATACTTTTCCCAATTTTATAAATGCATTTATTTCTTATGACAAGAGAATCATCATTCAAAATATATGCTAGTTTATTAGTTAGTGTATTCTTAATCTAAATTTCTAAATCTCTTCAAAGTTCCTCAAACTTTCCATAAATTTTTCTCATGCTAGCATATCATAATTTCATCTGAGTAAAGCAACACGATAATCAAATTCCAAAGCCAGCAGAGTTAGCCTGCGGGTACAACCTAAGAGACTATCCAAGTCTTGCTGAATGTATCTTTTGGCAAAGCCACAGCAGTAACTATTTCAAAGTAAGCTGAAATTGCATGTGCAGAACATAGGTGCCACTGTGCACACTCAGTGTTCATTCAGTCAAGGCAAGACTGGAAACCCAAAGCAGCCATACAATTTTGCTGGATCTGCCCCCAGCGGAGGGAGGGGGAGTTCAAGTAAAGCACTGCTGCTTTTATAACTGAGGGTTGATATTGCAGCACCTCTGCAAAACCAGCCCCCAGTAACAAAACCGGCACCCACCACTACAAAACCAACCCCCACCCTTACAGCCTCCCGGGGAAATGCCCAAAGCCCGGTACAGGTATTCTCGCCCTGAATGCAGTACAGAGAAGCTTGAGGGTGAAATTCTCCAGTTCTGTTAAGGTGTAAAAAGAAAGGATTCATGGTGAGGAAATGGACCATGTTTTTAAAAGATTTGGTGTTTTGAGAGCCAGTGTGTTAGACCTGGCAGCATTATTGTGGGTTTCCCCTGTATTTTTGCCTTTGCCTCCTGTTATTTTGCTGTGGGGTGGATTTTTATTTGCTTATCTAAATGCTTTGGGCACTTTGCCACTGCTGCGCAATGCAAAAGTGTGAGTGCTCCCTTTGTCAATTGTTGTTATGGAATGGTGTTTCAATTATAAGATTATTTGGTTTATTGTTAAGTCCCTAGTACAAGGCACTGTGTATGCCCAGGGCCTGTAAAACAAATGCTGCTATTAGGCTTGCAGCACTGATTGTGCACCTTACACAAGCAGCCTTGCAACAAGGTCTTAGGCCTGCCATTGTGGTGCCTGTGTGCAGCCTAGTACTGCCATGTCAACCTGGCAAGTGCACCCACTTGCCAGACTCTAACCTTCCCTTTTAGTGCATATGAGTCACCCCTACAGTAGGCCCTAGGTACCCCTGTGGGCAGGGGGTAGTGTACACGAAAGATAGGACATGCCTGATGTGTTTGACATGTTCTGATAGTGAAATACTGCCAATTTAGTTTTTCACTATTGTAAGGCTCTCTGTAAACTCTCTGTCCCATAGGATAGAATGGAGAGTGTGCTCATACCGTGTAATGAGTCTTACTGCCCATGGGAACAAGATAGGAAAATAAATATTTATATGCTTGATCTCAGAATGTTAAGATACATCTTTTAGTGAGGGTGATTTCTACATTCTGGGTTTGAAAATACCACTTTTAGAAAGTAGGTATTTTCTTACCTAACCATCAAGTGTGCCTCTGCTAGGTTGTGTATTGACTGTCTGGCTTTTGGAGTGACAGGGGCTGGGGCTGTGCATTCTGTTCAGATAGCCACTTGGGGTTTGAGGCGTTTCCTGCCTTTCCAGGGTGAGTCAGGGCTAGGCTTAATAGACCTGGCTGCATTCAGAGTATGGTTAGAAGATTTCTTTCACACGTGAAGTGGCCTGGTCTGCCAAGGACAATGTTGTCTCCACCTCCTGCCAGGAAGCTGAACCAGAGAGTACAGAACTGGTTTAGGCTAGGCAGAGAGCTTCTCTGCCACAGAGAACAAAGGATTTTGTATTATAAAAAGAGGGACCCAGACCACAGACATATAAATCACTTCTGGGAATCAAGAGGAACCTTTGCCAAGAAGAGTTGAAGAAACTGAGAAGGAATATTGCCCCTGTGATGTTTGCTGTCTGGAGTTGGCATGCAGTGGCTACTTTCTGTCAAGGAAAGGAGAAAGGACTTTTCTGTGTGATGTGTCCCCTGCTTGAGGAAGATCTCCAAGGACTTGAAGAAGAGCTTGCCTCTTGTTCTGAAGTCTCAGGGACCCAAAGACTTCCCCCCCAGCTCCACTGAAATTCCTTGCTGGGAGTCCTGACCTGCCAAAAGGTGCCAGTAGCCGTTCTGGGCCTCCGGAGGTTGCTCTGGCTGTAGGGAGCTGGAAAACAACTGTTAGAAATGGGGGTCTCAAAGGTTTGCATCTTTGTCCAAATAGGTACCATTGCTTCTAGTCAGGTAAAGGGGCATACACTCCTAAAATAACCCCTGCTCCCCCCCTTTGGTAGCTTGTCACGAGCAGACACACATTTAGTAATACAGTGAAAACACTACAAATGGACACCCCACCAGCTTAGAAAAATGAGTAATCTTTACTACACTTTGCACAAGACCAAAGAACAAAAATCCACAATACTGTATCAAGAATATGACTTTAAGATGGTAGAAATAGCTTAGTTCAATGTAGATGGTAAATGCACCACTTTACTCTCAAAGTACCTTGGATGCGTCACACAAAACAAACAAAAGGGTCACAGTGAAGGTGATGCGTAGGTTCCTTACTTCGGAGGAGGTGATGCGTCGGTTCCTAACTGCTGCGCAGGGGAGGTGATGTGTCGGTTCCTTACCAGAGGGGAGGTGATGCGTCGGTTCCTTACCAGAGAGGAGGTGAAGCGTCTGTTTCTTACTGCATTCAGGTTACGATGCAACAAGATGGAGCCTCAATGAGATACGACGATCCGGTGCGACAAAATGGCGTCTTTGATGCGATGAGACAACGTGGATGCGATGCGTGCACGTCCGACAGTCATGTGGTAAAATCGATGAACTTTGGAGCCGCGACAGGCCCTGCCTGCGACACGCTTCTCTGGTAATGCGAAGGCAACCTCTGCGTCGGCGGTACGCTTCTCCGGTGATGCGACACACTTCCTCGGTCATGCGACAGCGAACAGCTGCGGCTGCGACACGCTTCTTCCTCGTTGCATCGCGCTTCCAGCTCCCAGCGACACGCAGTCTCCAGAGGGCCTAAAACAACAGCAGGCACCTCACTGCAGGTAGAATTCCCAGCAAGGATACTCAGGGAGAGCTGGTGGTGAAGTCTTTGTGTCCCTGAGAATTCAGAATAGGAGGCAAGCTCAGCTTCAAGCCCTTGGAGATCTTCTTCAAGACACAAACGTTCCTTTTCTCCTTTCCTTTGCAACAAGTAACCACTGCAGGCCATTTCCAAACAACAAACAGCACAGGGGCAGTCTCCTCCTTCAGCTTCCTTGGTTTCTCTCCTTGGCAAAGGGTTCGTCTTGATTCCCAGAAGTGATCTAAAGTTCTGGGGTCTTGGCCCCAATATTTATGCTGAAAAATCCTTTGTCCTCTGAAGGCAGAGGGTGCCTGTGCCCAGCCAAAACCAGTTCTGTCCTCCCTGGTGCAGTTTCCTGGCAGGAGGTGGAGACAGCATTGTTCAAAGCAGACCTGGCCCAGGTAGCTGAAAGGAAAACTCCTCCCCCTACTTTCTATTCTATGAAGGCTCTGGCAAGTGAAAGGAAATCTCCTCCCCCCACTCTCTAGTCAATGCAGGCCTTATACAGCCCAGCCCTGACCCATCAGACTGGTGGAACCAAGGCCCTCTCCAGCTCCCTGTCACTCACAAACCAGACATGGAATACACAATCCTAACAGAGGCATGCTGGATGGTTAGGCAAGAAAATACCTACCTTCTAGAAGTGGTATTTTCAAACACAGAATGTAAAAATCACCCACACTAAAAGATGTATTTTAACATTCTGAGTTCAGGCATACTAAATGTGTTTTACTACATTGTTCCCTGGGTCAGTTAGGATTATAAGGTATTATAATCAAACTGCTCATTCTGGCCTATAGGAGCAGGTAGCCAAACAATAGTGAAAAACGAAATTGGCTGTAATTCACTATCAGGACATGCCACACACATCAGGGCATGTCCTATCTTTCACATACAATGCACCATAGGCCTACCATAGGGGTGACTAACATGTAGAAAAGGGAAGGTTTAGAGACTGGCAAGTGGTTGCACTTGCCAAGTCGACATAGCAGTCCCAGACTGCATATAAGTTCGGCAATGGCATGCCTGAGCCACACTTTACAAGCTGCTTCTGTGGGTGGCACAACCAGTGCTGCAAGCCCACCAGCAGCATTCGATTTACAGGCCCTGGGCACACATGTTACACTGTACTAGGGTCTGAGAAGTAAATGAAATAAGCCAATCATGGAGTCACTAATCCATTACAACAATTTACAATAGGGAGTACTTGCACTTTGGCACTGAATAGCAGTGGCAAAGTGCCCAAAGCATCTAGACCAGCAAAAACATAGCAAAAACACAGGAGGCAACAGCGAAAAATGGAAGGGAGACCTACGCCAATGGTGCCAGGTCTAACACATGTCCCCTCCAGTTGAAATGCGGGGGGATCTACCACCCTCTTGGGAGTTCGCTTCACTAAGGCAAACAAATCTGGACAAACCATCAGCATTGGCATGTTCTGTACCAGGGCGGTGTTCCACCGTGAAGTCCATCCCCTGTAGGGAAATGGACCACCTCAACAGCTTTGGATTCTCATCCCTCATCTGCATCAACCATCTGAGGGGCCTATGGTCTGTCTGAACCCGGAGGTGAGTCCCAAACAAGTATGGTCTCAACTTCTTCAGTGCCCAGAACACAGCAAAGGCCTCACGCTCAATTGCACTCCACCTCTGTTCCCGTGGAAGTAACCTCCTACTAATGAAGACTACAGGTTGGTCTAGGCCCTCCTCATTTATCTGTGAAAGTGCAGCCCCTTCACCATGCTCTGAAGCATCTGTCTGCACAATTAATTATTTACAGAAGTTGGGCGCCTGAAGCACGGGCGCCGTGCACATGGCAGTCTTCAGGGCATCAAAAGCTTTCTGACAGGTGTCAGTCCAAATCACTTTCTTGGGCTGCTTCCCGGAAGTCAGCTCTGTCAAGGGTGCAACGATGCTGCCATACCCCTTGACAAGCCTCCTGTAGTACCCTTGAGTCCTAAAAAGTCTCTCTCCTCTGTCTGGGTCTTGATGGGTTCCCAAGTCAGGATGGTATCAATCTTGGGCTGTAGGGGCGTCACCTGGCTGCTCCCAACCTGGTGTCCTAAGTTCACCATGGATCCCTACCCGATCTGGCACTTACTCACCTTGATCATGAGGCCTGCCTTCTGCAGTGCCACCAACACTTCCCAGAGGTGGCGCAGATGTTCTTCCAGACTGGCGCTGAACACTGCTATGTCATCCAGGTAGTCGTCACTGAAATATTCCAGTCCTGCCAACACCTGGTTGACCAACCTATGAAAGGTGGCAGGGGCATTCTTCATCCCAAAGGGCATAACCCGGAATTGGTAGTGCCATCTGGTGTGGAGAATGCTGACCTCTCCTTTGTCCCATTAGTTAAGGCAATCTGCCAGTGCCCAGATGTTAAATCAAACGTACTGAGGTACCGTGCAGCCCCCAACCAATCACTGGGCTCATCAGCTCTGGGGATGGGGTGCGCGTCAGTCCTAGTGACTGAATTGAGTGCGTGGTAGTCCACACAGAACCGGAGTTCTGGCGTGGCACCCGGTGTGGCAGCCTTTAAGACTAAGACCACTGGGCTGGCCCAAGGACTGTTTTAGGACTCAATCACCCCTAATGCAAACATCTTGGAGACCTCCTCCTTGATGCAAGCTCTCACCCTGTCAGTCACTCTGTAAGTTTTGCGCTTTACAGGAGGACTGTCCCCAGTGACCACATCATAGGCGCACCAATGAGTGACATTGGGAGTCAGGAAGAACAAATCAGGAAATTGTCCCAACAGTTGGCAACAGTCATTTTGCTGCTCAGGGGTCAGGGCAGAAGAGAGGTTTACACTGTCGACTGACCCATCTTCCTCTGTTGCAGACAGGAGGTCAGGAAGAGGCTCAGTTTCCTCCTCCATTTCATCATATGTTGCTAGGAGCATGCCCACTTTGGACCTCTCCAAGTGGGGCTTCAGGTGGTTTACATGCAGGACCCGCAAAGGGTTCCTAGGACACTGCAAGTGTACCAAGTAGGTGACATCAATCTTGTGCTCCACCACCTCAAATGGTCCGGTCTACTTATTCTGGATCACACAAGGCTCCACGGGGGCCATGACCCACACTTGCTGACCAGGCTGAAACTCGATCAGAGTGGCATTCTGATCATACCACTGTTTCATCTCTTCCTGGCTGGCTTCCAGATTCACCTGAGCGAATTGTCTGAAATGCCTATTTTGGTTTCTGAAGACCAGCATGTAGCTATATACATCCTGGGGAGGTTTACTGGGAGCTTTCTTCCAGCCTTCTTTTTACCAAACTCAGAGGTCCTCTTACAGGGTGACCATACAGCAGTACAAAGGGGCTGAACCCTAAGGACTTCTGTGGCACCTCTCTGTAAGCAAAAAGAAGGCATGGCAAGAGAACGTCTGACTTACAGCCTCATAGGCTCCTCAAGGCGCATAATCATGCCTTTCAGGGTCCGGTTGAATCTTTCACCACGGGGCGGTCACAGTCCGGAGAGGGATGGTTTCCGGGTACCAGGTGGCATGGTCCACCAAGACCAGGATGAACCTGTTGCCCATTGCTGTCTTGGGATCCAGAGTAGGGGTGGGCGGAATTTGCGGAATTAACCTTCGCAAATTATCGCGAGAATGTTTAAAATTATCGCAAACAAGCAGAAATATCGCAAAGATGCGGAAGTTTTTTTCCGGCATGTTCGCGAGATTTTCTGCATGGTTGCGGGTCGCCAACTTACCCATGTGGTTGCTTGCGGGCGCGGCCATCTTGTTTTGAGTTGTTCTTGCGGTGCATGATCGCGAGAAGAAAGACGTGATCGCGCGACGCATGACGTCACTGCGGGCGCGAACTGTCGCGAGACAGCGCAAATGGCTAAAAACAATACAACATCTCATGGAGAACGCGACCGGATCAAGAAAACTTGTCGGCGAACGCAGGGATTCAGGTAAGGCGATCGCGCGCGCGCGAGAATGTATCATTTTACAGCGCGAGCAAGAAACAAATTATCGCCAAGCTGCGGAAACCGGAATTTTTGACATTTTCGCGCTCTCCGCGGAACGCAAAAATGTCAAATTATCGCAATTTCCGCGAACGGAACGAAATTTTTGCCCAGGCCTAATCCAGAGGCCCCACAATGTCAATGTCCACCCTTTCAAAGGGGAGGCTGACCACAGGGAACGGCTGGAGAGGAGCCTTTTGCTTCCTCCCACTCTTCCACTTGCCAGGCAAGTCTGACAGGTCCTGCAATGAGTATCTGAACTCTTGTGCATTTGGAGCCAATAAAAGTGGGAGACAAGCCTTTCAAAGGTCTTGTCCTGCTCCAAATGTCCTGCTAAAGGCACGTCATGAGCCAGCCCCAGTAGGAAGGTTCTGAAGTGCTGGTGTACCACCAGCACACGGGCTGACCCAGGCTCAGCAACCTTAGGCTCACTATACAGGAGACCATTCTCCCAGTAGATCCAATGTGATCCAGACTGATCACCTGCTGCCTGGTTTGTGGCCTGTTGCTGCAAAACCACAAGAGAAGGGCACTTCTTCTGCTTCTCACAGAACTCTTCCCTGTAGGGTCCTCCTTCCTGCTGCCAATGGGTCAGCTCAGGCAGGTCCCCGGGTCAGCTACTTGCTCCCCTGTAGGTTCCAGGGCATCCCCCTCAAGCTCTGCCTCCTCCTGGACCGTGGGAACTTTGGGGGCTGGTGTCCTGCACCCCCTCCCTCTTCTCTTTAAGGCAGGCTCCTGGGCCACTCTTACAGGCTCCAGGTCCTCTTGAATACCCTTACTGGCTGCCATTGACCGAGTGGTCACACACGCCCACTCTGGCAAACCCAACATCTCCAAATGAGCTCTTCGCTCCACCTTAGCCCAAGGGGATCTTTCCAAATCATTGCCTAGCAGACAGTCAATAGGCATGACTGGCCTCACAGCTACTTGAAAGGTACCTGAGACCCCCCCCACTCAAAGGGAACCTGAGCCACCTTGCAGTGGCTCTCTGTGTTGTCAATCGCAACGACAGTGTAAAATGCATTGGGGATCACCTGCTCTTCAGACACCAGCCGACAACTGACAGCTATCACACTGGCTCCAGTGTCTCTCAGAGCCTCCACCCTTTGGCCATTGATGGTCACCCACTGCCTGTATTTCTTAGTGTTATCAGGCAGCTGGGTCCTGGGGACCACCTCGCAGTCTCCTAAAGAGACTAGGGACATCTCTGCGGGACCCCACCCACCTTGGGCACCCATCTCCTCTCCCAGGGCTACACTAGCCATCTGCCGGGGCGGTGCACCAATGGGTGCTGTCTTTCCTCTCATGGGACACTTAGGATCCCAGTAACAGTGGCCCACCTGACCACAATTATAACATGTCCTGGGCCCCTTTTGAACAGGCTTATCTGTAGGGCCCCTGATTTCTTCTCAGGGAGAGGCTGGGAACCCTTCCCTTGGTTCCCTTGGGGATTACTTTGGTGCCCTTTCTGGAACTCCCTCTGTTTACCCTTGTCCTCCCCACTCTTCTGCTGGGGACCCTGCCCACCTTTGGCTAAGTCTCCCACATGACCCTTGTGGACTCGGGTACAAACCCAGCAGTCCGCCTCCTCAGCAAGCTTCCGAGGGATAGTCAGCTTACTATCAATCAGGTGCTGGCGTAGCTCTGGAAAACAATTACTAGACAAGTGCTCCCATGCAATCAAATCACAGACCCTTCAAAATCATTCATTTTGCTACCCTTCACCCAACCATCCAATGCTCTGCCAAAAAAAGACACATATTCCACCCAAGTACTTGACTCCAGTTTCTTACAATTCCTAGACTTCAGAATAGAAGGCAAGCTCAGCTTCAAGCCCTTGCAGATCTTCCTCAAGATAGTAAAAGTACACACCTTTTCTCCTTCCTTGGCAATAAGTAACCACTGCAGGCCAATCCCAAACAGCAAACAGCACAGGGGCAGTCCCCTCCTTCAGCTTCCTTGGTTTCTCTCCTTGGCAAAGGGTTTGTCTTGAATCCCAGAAGTGATCTAAAATTCTGGGGTCTGGGCCCCAATATTTATGCTGAAAAATCCTTTGTCCTCTGAAGGCAGAGGGTGCCTGTGCCCAGCTAAAACCAGTTCTGTCCTCCCTGGTGCAGCTTCCTGGCAGGAGGTGGAGACAGCATTGATCAAAGCAGACCTGGCCCAGGTAGCTTAAAGGAAAACTCCTCCCCCTACTCTCTTTTCTCTAAAGGCTCAGGAAAGTTTAAGAAAATCTCCTCCCCCTACTCTCTAGTCAATGCAGGTCCCATTCAGCCCAGCCCTGACCCATCAGACTGCTGGAGCCGAGGCCCTCTCCAGTCCCCTGTCACTCACAAACCAAACATGGAATACACAAACCTAACAGAGGCATGCTGGATGGTTAGGCAAGAAAATACCTACTTTCTAAAAGTGGTATTTTCAAACACAGAATGTAAAACCACCCACACTAAAAGATGTATTTTAACATTCTGAGTTCAGGCATTCTACCTTGTTCCCTGGGTCAGTTAGGATTATAAGGTGTTATAATCAAACTCCCCATTCTGGCCTATGGGAGCAGGTAGCCATGCAACAGTGAAAAACTAAATTGGCTGTAATTCACTATCAGGACGTGCCACACACATCAGGGCATGTCCTACCTTTCACATACAATGCACACTGCCCTTGGGCCTACCATAGTGGGGACTAGCATGTAGAAAAGGGAAGGTTTAGGGACTGGCAAGTCGGTTCACTTGCCAAGCCGACATGGTAGTCCCAGACTGCACACAGGCTCTGCCATGGCTGGCCTGATCCACACTTTACAAGCTGCTTCTGTGGGTGGCACAACCAGTGCTGCAAGCCCACCAGCAGCATTTGATTTACAGGCCCTGGGCACACATGGTGCACTGTACGAAGGTCTGACAAGCAAATCAAATAAGTCAATCATGGAGTCACTAATCCATTACAACAATTTACAATAGGGAGCACTTGCACTTTGGCACTGAATAGCAGTAAAGAACCGATGCATCACCTCCCCCACAGCAAGGAACCAACGCATCACGTTTTCACTGTATTACTGCATGTGTTCACAAATACTTTACACACTGCCTCTGAGATAAGCCTGTCTGCTCGTACCAAGCTACCAAGGTGATGAGCAGGGGTTATTTTAGTAGTGCGTTCCCCTTACCCTGATTAGGAAGAAGGGTCCCTACTTGGACAAAGGTGCAAGCCATTGCCAACTAGAGACCCCATTCATAACACAGTGGTTCTGGCCCAAAGCCCTTTTGAGCCACTAGGCATCCCAAACATGCCAGGGCTGAACACACTGGGAAACCAGGTGAAGTAGTTTGAGCAAGTCAGACAGTCATCCCTTGAGTGTCAAGGGTTCACCATACCTGCTCAGTAGCTCAAATTTCCAACCTGGGATGTGGCTGTATAGAAAGGAGACAGGAGCTCAGGATGGAATCTTTCCAAAGGAAGTTCCACAGAATACACAGACTGCACTGCCCTGTCTTCAGCAAAGCAAGAGCTAAATGTCAGCATTCCCCAAAAAGTACTACACAATATCAATTTGGGAGTTTTATAAAATTACAGTGTCTCTCTGAGCTCAATAAGATGAGCAGCAATTAAGGCACAATGCCAGAAAAAGTGCCTTTTTAAGCTGACAACCTAACTTAGGAAAAAAAGACTCTACCCACAGTATGTTAAATGTGCTCAGTTAAGTAATAAGACCATTGACACAACTCTATTTGTGGCTCCCGAAATCTTGGCAGTAAATCAGAGAGTGTGCCATCATGTGTTTATAGTGTAGAGCAGCCTCACAAGAGAACAGGGTTGGCACATAGACAATAGGGTTGGCTTCCATTTGAGTTCTGGCTAAAATACTTCTTTAAAAGTCTGCTGAAGTGGAAAAGCAAAGCTGAAATGTTTGCTTTTTGTATGGAACACAAATAGGAGAAAAATAATTTATTTTTTCAAAATTCAGTGTACTTTTGAGATGTAAAAATGTCCCTCGTGCATTGCAATTCATGCAATCTGAAGACAGCGGCGTAATGTAGGCCACTGTAGCCATATGATGCAGAGGACCCCCACTCTTCATGGGCCTTCCTTTTAATCCAAGGGTGAGAGATATATTAGTCTCAGGGCTAGCCTGCAAGGGGACGTTTCATGTTTCTGATGCCACTGCCCACAGAAGATGGAATAATTCATAAAAAAATCAAATAACCTTAAGTGAGAGAAAAATACTGGGTAGAGCCAAATCCACTTTATATGCATTTTTTAAAGAAAAATGTTAATAATAGGTCAGCGTACAGCTATGCTCCTGAGCCAGACATATAAAGGGATCTGTTTGCAATCAGACCCACAAGAAATTGCCGCAACACTGGCATATTCTTGCATAACATGCAATTCCTGAAATTCAACCATTACGTCTCTTTAGTGACAAAATATTACGACAGTTTTCCATCCTGTAAAATTTGGTATGATTTTTGTGGAATTACGGGTAACTTCAAGAGAGGATGTGGCCTAACTGCTAGGGCGGTTGACCTCAAATCTGGGGAACCGAGTTTAAGTCTCGGCAAGGAGACGCAACATCCTGTGATTCTGGGCAAATCAAGTAATCTCCCCGTGCCTAACCCAAATGAATGTGTCCTCATTTAATGCAACTGGTGCTCGTGTAAAGTGCTCTGATACCTAATACCTTAGTGGCAAGTTTGCATTATATAAAACTCCGGAGAAGAAAAACTCTGGAAAAAAATATTAGGCTAAATCAAAATACACACTTTTTCCCCTTCCAATAAGAATTGTCTCAACAGCGAGAAACTACATAGGTTTTAAGCGCTCTTTGTTTTAGCTCAGTTCTGAAAAAGGAAAGAAGGTTCTACTTGCAACACAGGTGTGTATAATTCAATAACACTTTCTATTAAAGACACTTTGGGACATATTTATGAGAAGCTTTGCTAATGCTTACACCATGCAACGTGGTACATGCGTGATGCAACCTCTAACTCAGATTAATGAATTCACATAAAGCCACTTTGCGTGGCTTGGAATGGCTTCAAAAACCTGGAGTAAGGCAACCCAGTGAAAATCGCTGCATTGCCTTACTCTGCACAACTCCCATGTTTTTTTATTCATTCTGATATTTACAAGGATTTGTAAACCTGGGAATGCACCAAAAGGATATGCCTCCCCAGGAAAGGCGTAATGAGGAGAAATATATTTATTTCTCTTAATTTTTTTCCTCTTTCTATGTCTGCTGCATTCTCAGTTGTGGATAAATACAGCACATGCCTACCCTTTCCCTGTGACGCAGGGCAACGTAGCAAGGTGACTTGTTGCGCTGCGTTACAATTTTCATGAATATGCACCTTTGTTTTTGACTTGGGGCTTTAGCATGAGGAGCATGGACGTCAATTCACATGTAGCGAAAGATACCTCACACACCATTTGACCTTCACACACGTTTACACCTACACAAACACATTCACACATACATACACAGGGGCATATTATGAAGCCATACGATAAAATTATCGCCGCTTTAGCGGTAGAAAACTGCCGCTAAAACGACGATAATGGGCTTGATAATATGCTCTATGGAATTCCAATTGAAGCCCATGTTAGATATCCTTCACATTTAGCATGGGCTTCAATTGGAATTCCATAGAGCATATTATCAAGCCCATTATCGCCGTTTTAGCGGCAGTTTTCTGTCGCTAAAGCAGCAATAATTTTATCGCCTGGCTTGATAATTTATCCCACAGTCTCTCTCACACATAAACACGCTCTACGTGCAAACCAGCACACAATATACATTTAAATGCATTTTTTTACTATCATTAACTCACAGCGAGGGTCATATTCCAGCGAAGTGTACTCACTGCCTCCGTGCCCCTAGCACTATTTTTGCCACCTCTGAGGCCAAGAGTTTCAAAGGCAGTGCCGGGGGTCGCAAGGGGCAGTCCAGGGGTTGCAGCTGAAGAAGCAAGGCTTCTTGTCCTGATGCAAATAGGCTCAGCAACGCGATTCACGCCATTCAAGCACACTTCCATTTTATTCCGGGCTCACCTCTCGAGTTCCACACATGTATTGCCTAATCCATTGTACGCCGCTCTTTGTAGCTATTCTCAAAGTTCCTTCGAGTGGTGTAGACGGAGTGCACTTTTCTTGTCCTGTATGCAGTGACATTTCTATCCTATTATTATGAATGTTTATATCACGCCAGAGGTCAGTGGGTCAAAATAGAGAGAGAGAAAATTGAATGTGAGCAGCTGGGAAGTCTGTTAGTCCCAGCGACATATCTCCCTGACACCTTTCAAGCGGCATGAATAGGAATCCAAGAAAGCACGTCCATGCGTGTATCCTGAAGGCTCGCGCATTTTCCTGCGCGCGTGACTTGTATACAGTCCAATCTGCTCGAGCCATGATTGGCAGGTTGATATCTTCGTTGCGAAAAGCCCCTTCCAATAACTCTATATTTCTCAGAAAAAAAGCACTCGGGAGAGATGGTTTCATGGTCAACTACATTTAGCTCCTGACCGGATTCACAATGCGACCTTACAAAGTGAGACATCAAAGAGGAAATTTCCAGTAAAGTAAATACACATTACTGATCGCTCATTCATCTGGGACAGCAACCTGAAAACAGCGTGGAAAAATAACCGCAGCCAAGGCCATTTTAAGCCTTGCAGGCCAATGTCAGGATCGTAAAATCAATGCATTATTTAATTGGTATCTCCTGGTGCTTTAAAATATTTAAGTTACATGTCCACAGCTGCCCGCTTTTCTGCCAACTCCTGCATTCTACATTAGTTGATACTTATTAATAATACACGCTGGCAAATAGAGTAATACAGTGATCAATAAAGGAAATAACAGATGTAGCAGTCAATGTTGCAGCCATTAATAAGAAGGAACAGCAAATCCCTTTGATATTTGATGAAGCAGGCAGATCAAACAACGTTAAGCATGGGAAGATGGTTCCCCTCAAGCCAGAGAGCTAAAATCTGCAAACATTAGGCGCCAGAACGGGAATGCAAGAGAATAATTAGGTTTGTACTTAAACATAATAGCATACTCAGGGATTCAAATCAAAGAAAAATAAGTGGACGCGGCCCCTTTGCTTGAAAATTGAACTTCTCTCCACTTAGGGCCCCATTACAAGTTAAGTGGAATAGGGTGAAGTATGGCAAAAACCATTACCCTATTCCGAGTTTTTAACTTTGTAAAGGAGGTATAACATGCGGAATCAATATTTAGCAAACTGAATTCCACGTTTTGCTCTTTTTACAATCCTTTTCCTCCTATAAATTTCGGCAGATAATAAAATACTTCAGGGGATTGCGAGCGAGTGATAATTATTATACCACTCACTCCTAATTCTCATTCTGGTCCCAATGCAAACAAGCGACAAGGGCCAGAATTTAGTCCTGAACTTGTAATGAGGACCATTAAATTGTGAAGTGTTGAAAGGATCTCAGTCATGATGATAACTTGAGGGACCTGTGTTTGTATCTGCATTCTTTCTGACTATATAGTAATCTCTTTTTATGACGTAATATAAGATAACAGTAAGACAATACAGTGCCGGTAAATGGAAAACGATCTAAAAATTAAACAAACACCATGTCCATAGTAGGAGGAAGACAAAAAACAAGGATATGTTGGGCCTGATTTCCAAAGGCATTTGAAGTTAGTTAAATAGTACACCAAGTACTACTTCATGTACTACAAAATGCAGTTCACAAATATGCAGCTGGAGATGTCCACCTCGACCTCTTCAAGAGATCCCCACATATGTATGTGTATGCACAAGTATATGATTTAATATTAAACGTGAAAGGGACAGTGCAGAGTGGTACTAAAATGTAGAGTTATTATTAGAAAATGGGTGGGAGTAAGGGGATTTGAGACAGGTTTATGGAGGGCATACTAATGCAAAACACATACTCAGATAAGAGTAAGACAGTTAAGGACTTACCCATCTCTTCAGCAAAGGAACAACACATTGGAAGATCATCTGGCATCCCCTCCGCACGAAGAAAGAAAGAAAGAATGAAAGAAAGAAAGAAAGAAAGAAAGAAAGAAAGAAAGAAAGAAAGAAAGAAAGAAAGAAAGAAAGAAAGAAAGAAAGAAAGGCGTGGCCAGCAACATGGCCGCTTGAGACGTGCTTTGGCCGAGCTCCAGGCCTCCAGACCGCCGGATACTAGTACTAGCTTCTAATCCGACTAGTATCCGGCGATCTGGAGGCCCGGATATGAACCCACCCACAAACAGAAGAGCTACAATCTTCCCGGAACTACGAATTGGAAGTATTAAGTATCTTGCTTACCGGGACGGAGCAGATGTCCGTGACACAGGGTCTCCCTGGGACCCGACCAAGATGGCGTCCTGCGGGGGTTGAGGGAGCGCGCCCAACTCGACAGAACTGCGGTGATCCATGCAGAGCGAGCCCTCGCTCGCTGCGGCGGACGACACCCTCCTCACCACCCTGCCCGAGGCCAACCCTGTAGAACCACTGACGTGCTCCCAGGACAGAGACGCTGGTGAGCTAGTGCGGTGGGAGAAACCGCGGTGAGAGGATCGGAGGAGTGACGCGAAGGGAGATCCCCCCCGGGCCGGATCCTTAAAGATTGGACCCCGGGGGCATCTTTGGTTGCTGTGGGCCCAGCGGGGCTAGCGAAGAGCGAATACTAACCCTGCGCCTGAGCACCTGGCGACACGGATAGGCCCTGTCAGGCCTGGTTAGACCTCCGTGACTGGCCCTCAGTGCCCCGCTTGGCCTTGAGACATGGACTGCAACTGTGACCATGCTCCTGAGAGACCCCAAGGTATGCAAGGTGCTGGGAGCGGCTACGAGTGCCACTGATGGGATAGATCATTACAGGGTTGAGAGTGAGGGGAGGGGGGCGCTCCTCGCACCCCTGGCTGCACCTTATACCCTGAGGGACACTGACATTGCTGAACACCGAGGGGACTACCCTGGGGGCGGGCTCGGCCCACACTCCCCTTGTCTGTTCCCCAAGCTTGTGAGACTCTGTCTGGGGACTGGCTGGTCCACCCTGGAAGAGGTACTGCAGGGGCCCTTGTGGCTTTCGGGCCGCATATGAACTCAGGGGAGAGTGCTCGCACAAAGAACAACTACCCTGTAGAGGGCCCCCTTGACAGTTATACTAGGGAGCCAGTAGACCCTGCATTGGCTGGTGGTGATTAAGAAGGGGATGGACTTCGGGCGGGCTCCATACCCTCTGGCTCCCGTACCTGACCCTCCACGGTCCCTGCTAGTGAGCCTCGTAATTATTATACCGGGACCCTGACCCCCGCGGGACAACAGCAACAGACTCAGCGGGGTGCAAAAGAGGGAGAGATCACCTGTGTGAAGAGACGATCCGCTCTTGCCCCTTCACGATTACCACTGCAGACCACCACTTGACGACTGCCACAATGGGTAAAGACAAAGACCCAAAGCCACCCCGGCAAGGAAAGATGGATCGCTACACTAAGGTGATCATCCCTCCTCCGGAGGACCAGCAACCTAGTCGCTCGGAAACTGATACTCTCCGCCAGGAAATTCAAGCCTCCAGGCTGGCTTTAGAAGGGAAAAAAGGAGCAGTGGGCACAGAGGTGACATTACTGCGGCAGGACCGCCATAACTTAGCGAACAGAGTCACGGAATTGGAAACCCGGCTGGGTGAGGCAGAGGACATGCTACTGGACCTCCGCAAAGGAATGGCTGACCTCCAATCATCGAACAAAGACCTCCAGTGGCGTGTCAATGATGCAGAAAACAGAGCAAGGCGTAACAACCTACACTTTGTGGGATTTAGAGACGGCATTGAAGGATCGAATACGCTGGACTTCCTCTACTCCTGGCTGCAGCAAACCTTTCTGACGGATACATTTTCAACCTGCTTCATGATAGAAAGAACGCACAGAGCGCTGATGGCAAGACCCCCTCCTGGTGCGCAACCGAGACCTATCATAGCGCGCTTTCTGAACTTTCTCGATAGGGACGTGATCTTAAGGGAGGCGAGAAAACTTGGTGTTATCAAACATGAAAATGCCTGCATAATAATCTTCCCAGACTATAGCAGGGAATTGCAATGGCAACGACGTACCTATGACTCCGCAAAGGCAAAACTCAGAGAGCACAAAATCCAGTACATGCTTCTGTTTCCTGCAAAATTGAAAGTACTGTATATGGGGTAGACCCACTTCTTCCAAACGCCGGAGGAAGCATGGCAATGGTAAGAGTAGCGTCCTGTTCTGAGGAGGATGGAAGATTCGCCACAAGCTAATCAGATGCAAAGAGAGAAAGATTCCACAGTAACTGCTTTCCAGAGAGCGCAGAGGTCCCAGGGGCACCGGAGTGCCTAGTAGGTCTGCCTTACTTAAAATCACACCCCTTTATATTGTTTTTTACATTTTTTTATTTTAGTCCTCATTAGCCTCGACTACCAATAAATGATATAATTTACTCAAGGGCCTCCCTTTTTGATTAGCGCCAACCAGAGATATATATGTTCCAGATCAAGGATAGATCACTCTATACCATGCTTGTTAACCTCCAACCATAGGAAAAAACTTCTTTTCAGCTGAAAAGGCTACGAAGTCACCAAAGGAGTATTCCAGCAATATAGTATAGAGGCCTAATCATTGCACTATGTTTAAACTGCAATGTTTCACCGAATGTCGTAGGGAAGCCAGAAATCATTTTGCTTTCTTTTTGATGATCTGTCAAACTGGTTAGTGTATTTTATAGCCATTAACCATTCTATATTTGTTGGGGGAGTAGATTTAACCCAATTTTTACAGATTCCTCCGCAGGCCAGAAGTATAAAAAAAAAAAAAAAATGTAACGTTATTTGTCATAGCTTCTCCATACTCCATCATCCCAAAAAACACATGAATTTTGCTTACCTGGAGTGGATCTCCAAGTATAGAAGATATTGTGCTGCTCACTGCTTCCCAGAACTCGTGGAGAGCAGGACACTCCAGAAACATATGAATGTCATCTCCTCTTTCCTTACCACACTTTGAGCATTTCGGGGTGGGACCTTTCCCCATTTTCGCCAGTTTATGCGGAGACCAATAAACTCTGTGGAGACAGAAGAGGTGGTTACGCCTTAAATTTACAGCACGGACCGTAGAGTATAAAAAGCTACAAGATACTTGCCATAAATCCTCATACGGCTCTCCCGGCAAGATCTTCTCCCAGAGTAGCGATGGTAAATTAAAATCTCTGTCCACCAGATCCAATAAAAGCCAATACCATCTAGCCACCTCTTTTTTATGGGTGATATTGACCACCATCTTTGATTCCAGCTCATTAGATACTCCTGCTGCATCCCCGACGGAAAGGAGCCAACTCTTTATTTGGAGGTATTTGAATCGTGAAAGCTGATTGTTGGTTAAATCTTGACTTTCCTCCCATGAGATCAATATACCTTCTACTACCAAATGACCCCAGCGTGCTATGTAAACATTTTTCAGAGGGAGGGCCAGACTATCTTTGGACCGTTCTGGTGAGCCGGGGGAGTTCCAAATAGGAGCCATACCACTATAATAGCTCAACTTTTTTTTTTTTTTTTGTCCTCATCCCACCATAAGCGTCTGCAATATCAACGGAAAGCCCTTTCCAACCTAAGCACCCTCGGGCTTCTGTTTACTGCATTAGCTTAGACCAAACCAGGACAGCTTCTTGGTACGAGGCTTGGTGTAATCATTGGACCAAAAACAGGAACTTTAAACCAACCTCATTATGACACCCCAAGATAAAAGTGATAACCAGATGTTTTGGTTATGGTCCTTTGAACATCCCTGGCCATACTAAATGCAGCTGCCAGCCAGTTCTCGTACAACGGGGGATTAGGGTCTTTCCAGAGTTTACAGATCTCCCTCCGGGCGATTATAATGAGGCAGAGGAGTAAACCCTTATGTGCGCTAGAAAACGAACTTGTTACCCCGTTATCCACCCCAAAGAAAACTATTTCTAAATTTAGTTTAAGCTTACATCTAAAAATGGCCTCAAGAGCATTTTCCACATTATGCCAAAAACCGCATAGCGAGGGGCAATCAAAGAACATATGTACGTCATCAGCTTCCACACACTCGCATCTAGGACACATCGGGGAGGAACATGGGGCAAACTTCGCTATCTTCTTGGGGGTATAATAGAGCCTATTAATAACAAAGAAATGATTTTTTTTAATAGAGGCTGGCCTGACATACCTATATAGAGTTTGAAGAGATGAGGCATATGAGTTAATGGCTACTTCACACAGTATAGATGAGTTCCAAATTGAGTATAATGGAGGGATAGCTACATCATCAGCATTCAATAGACTCTTATACCACAGTCCAACTTCTTTTTTAATTAACTTTGTATTTTGTAAACGGTGTTCGATTTCCCAATTGCCTCTTTTTGTCTCCTTCTCAGCTGTATACCAGGAACATAATTGTATGTATTTAAGTTTAGAGAGAGAACTGCCTATTTTGAGTCTTAAAATCTCCCAAGGGAGAACACCGTCAGGTGATATAAGGTCGGACCAGATCACTATTCCTGCCTTTTTAATTGGTAGTGCAAGACTATCTCGCAAGCATAACGGTAGGCCAGGAGAGTCCCAAATGGGAGCAAAATCTGAATAATAACCAATACCCCATCTCACTCTAACTCTGTACCATAGATTTAAAGCTGTTCTTAAGCAATTTAAACAAACCCTCTTAAAAAACCTTGGTGCCCCAAACTTATAAAGAAATCCACCCCGACCCCCCTCGAAGCTGGCCATCTCGCTTAAAATCCTCCCCCAGTTAGTTTCGCCTGGACTAATAAGCAGAGAATGTATATTTTTAAACTGAAAGGAGACGCAATACCAAAAGACATCAGGAAGAGCTAAGCCTCCCTTCAGGAGCCTTCGTCTCAGCTTCTTCCAGGAAAGCCTGGCCCTTTTATTAGACCAGACAAAACTTCCAATTTTACCTTGTATCTTATCTAAGAGCTTTCTGGGGAAATCAAGAGGGATAGTACTAAACAGATAACTCAGTTTTGGAAAGATAACCATCTTAACGAGGTTTACTCGTCCATAAATGGTCAAAGGCAAGTTCTGCCATCTATAAAAAAGATGGTCAATTTCCTTGGCTACCTTCCTCAGATTAATCAAAGGGATATCAACCAAGTTATGAGCTATAGTTATCCCCAGATATCTAAATTCCTTACTGCACCTTCTATTCCAATTGTCTACACCCCAGGACATTACCTCTGTCTTAGATGGGTTGACAAGGTATCCAGAATACCGGCCGAACTCTTCAAGAATAGCCTCCACCCTTGGCAAAACCTCAGCGGGGTTGTTGGTATAAACCAGCAGGTCATCTGCGTAGAAGGCTAACTTGCAGCTAAAATCCAATACTTGGAAGGGGGTAACTTGATTATTCAATCTCAGAGCCTGGGCAAGGGGCTCGATATATATATCGAACAATAAGGGTGAGATAGGACACCCCTGCCTGGTTCCTCTTGTAATATTAAAGCTAGATGTCAACTGGACATTCAGGAGTATAGCTGCAGAGGCACCCTCATAGCATCTAGTGAGCGTCTGAATCAACATTGGGCCGAATCCCATCGCTCTTAGGGTTTCCCAAAGGAAGGCCCAGTTGACGCGATCGAAAGCCTTGGCTGAGTCAAATGCTGCCACTGCCAAAGGCTCCGACCACGCCGTCGCTAAATCGATTGTACCAATCAACTGCAACGTTTGTTCCTGGATAAATCTTCCTGCGATAAAGCCTTTTTGGTCTGAATGGATCAGCTGTGGGATTATCCTGACCAATCTCCCTGCTAAAATGCTCAAAAAGATCTTGTAGTCGGCATTAAGCAGGGAGATTGGCCTGTACAAGTCCGCTTTAAGGGGATCCTTCCCCGGCTTTAAGATAAGAACAATCGTGGCCTCTTTCCATGATCTGGGAATCTTGCCATTGGGGCTATAAATATAGTTAAATAATTCGCACATTCTGGGGGCTATCTCATCCTGGAGAGCTTTATAAATTTCCCCAGGGAGGGCATCTGTTCCAGCAGCCTTATTATTTCTGGTCTTTTTTATATATAGTTTAATTTCATCCTCAGAAATTGGGGCATCCATAATATTTCGACCCTCCTCCGTTAGAACTGATAATGCCCTATTTCTAAACCACTCTTGAATATTTCCAGAGCTAGAAACTATCTCTTCTTTATATAACTTAGAAAACATGGAAAGAAGGCACCTTTGCATATCCTCCTGTTTACTGGAGGTTGCTCCAGTTTCGTCAATGGCCAAACTATTAATGCTGTTCTTAGACCGATCTGCCCTTACTTTCCATGCAAACAGAGCACCAGCTTTTTCACCATACTCAAAGTTTTCCATATTGTGAACCATCCATTGTGCTTTTATTTTATTGTCCAACTTCTTTCTATACTGCAGGCGTAGACGTTCTAGATCGCTGAGGATCTGTGTCAAGTTACCAGGGGAGCAGGTCAACCTATCTCCTTCAAGCTTGGAGATCTCTCTTTCCAGAATCTGGAATGCCAAGGCCTCCTCCCTGTTTTTTGCACATATCAAACTATGTGTCTGTCCATGCAGATAGGCCTTATAAGCGTCCCATACATAATCTAGGGATGTAGAGCCGATGTTGTTAATGAAAGAATCCGTTGTTAACATTTTTAGGACATTGATTATTTCAGAGTTAGACAACATTGCCCTTTTCAATGTCCACCTAGGGATTAAACTGGGCCTATTCCCTGAATATGAAAAAGAAATTGGAGCATACTCAGACAGAATGCTTGGAAGGATAGTAATATCAATTAAACTTTCCAGACTTAACCTATCAATAAAAATATAATCAATTCTAGAAGAATGGTTATACTTCTTACTGAAAAAGGTAAAACCCTGCTCTGCACCTCTTTTATCCCTCCAAGCGTCTACTAGGCCAAGCTCATGAGTCATATTAATCATAGCTCGGCGAGCACGAGGGGCAGCAACATATTGACTGTAATTAGACCTGTCTTGGAGAGGGTTGAGGAGAACCTTAAAATCACCTCCAATTATTATCGGGGTGGTGGCCTCTATTAATTTAGCCTGCATTCTATATAAATAAGCCGGATCATCCGTATTAGGACCGTAGTATGAGGCTATGGTTAAATCGATCAATAGTCAACTGCACCATTATCCATCTTCCTGACTGGTCCGTTGACATAGATTTAATAGTACCTCCAATACCTGATCTAATCAATATTGCTACCCCCTTACAATGCGATATCTGCTCTGAAGAGCAATAATGCTCAACCCATCTATACTTCCCAAAAATAGCCTTGCACTCGGAACTACTCAGATGGGTCTCTTGTAGAAGGAAGATCTGAGCTGTAGATTGCTCAAGAAATTTCATGACTAGCCTTTGTCTACGTGGACATTGGAGCCCATTGATGTTCCACAAGACAAATCTAATTTTGGTAGTCATTATACTTTAATATCCCTTCCATCTGCCCAGGGCTTAATCGTATACTCAAGAAGTACCCTACATATTGGGACGTAATTGCGGATGAGAACTATTTTAATGTTTTCCTCCCCCCACACCCCCCTATGTGCTCCCCACCAACCCCGTCTTGCCTACCCTCCCCCCAAGTGACCCCAAAGGACCCTCTCCACCCTGGGGAACCCTCCCTTCTTCTCTGGGCATAAGACCTATGGACGAGTACCCATAGGCATGGTCATAACAAAACTTAACTATAGAGAGGAAGCCCAGCTCCACCAGAGGGGGGGGGGCAAGCAGCAATTATCTATACAAATACTATATGAAACTTTTTCAACTTCCCTTCTTTTTTTTCCCCTCCTCCCCCTCCTACTTTCTCATTACTTTTCATTTAACCATATATTTTCCTTAGGACGTTGCCTATACCCCCCCTATTTTGGGTCCACTCCACTTCCACTTCCACTTTCAACTCCACTTCTTATTTTATCTATGAGTTCATCAGCATCCTCTATTTGATGCATATTATACATGTGGTTATTCCACATGATCCGGAGAGAAGCAAGGAACTTCAACTGGGCCCTAGCCCCCAATGAGTTCAGGATAGTCATTCTTTTACCCAGCTCCCATTGTTTTGTTGCCGTGATATGGGAGATATCTGATCGAATAGAAAAAGTAAATGGCCTAGAAAAGGAATTGCTCTTAACCTGCCCAGCTTTCAGGGCTAAGGACAGAATTTTTCCTTGGTGGCGCAGGTAAGAAAATTCACCAAAATCTTCCTAGGCCGGAGTTTTCCTGGGTTCTTCCTATATGGGTCGCGATGAATCCTTTGTATATCAAATACCAAGTCTATTTCCGGTTGGTCTTTTAAGATAGTCTCCCTTAAGAGGGAAATTACAAAGCTTTTAACATCGCTCCCCTCTATTTCTTCAGGAACATTTAGGATTCTGATGTTATTTTTCCTTGTATGGTTTTCCAAACGCTCCATATCATCTTTAAGTTCCTTATTTTGCTTAACCAGCTTGTCCATTAAGACTGAAGAGGAGTGTAAAGTACCCTTAATCTTTGGAATCTCCAGCTCAAGAGCGTCCGTTCTCATTGAGACATCTTCAATTTTCTGTGCCAATGCTGCACAGGTAGCTTGTATAATAGCTTGATTAGATTCTGAAGTGGTAAACCTTCTCCAGATGTCTTCTTTTAGACTTAGTAGAATATCAGCCAGTGAGCCAGGAGGAGATACCGTCGGGGGAAGGGAGGGCATAGATGGACCGGCGAGCTGAGCCTCATTTGCAGAAAAGGGGGGGAACCCCCACCTTCTCCTTAGCTAAAGGAGCTCCAAAAGTATTTTCATGGTTGTCTAATATAGAAAAACGATTGGATAGTTCCACTGCTGGATGAACAATTGCCATGTCCACCCCCTCTTCTACATCAGTTACAGAGGAAATAGAAACTTGACGATTTTCCTTTAATAAACCGAGATCGGGCAAATTGGTAGTGGTAGCGGGGGTAGAAGCCATAGTAGTTTTTTTATTCTCTCTATCTAGAGTAGAATTAGATAACACCTTATAGTAAGTCTTCAGTGATGGTGTAATTCTGAGTGCGGAGGTGAGACCCCCTTTGATTTTCTTCCTCCCCCTTCCTTTACCAGGGGGGGTATTCTCAAAGATGGCCCTCCCTTTGTCCTGTTTCAGAGTAGTTTTAACCTCAGTAATCAGAGGGGAGACAGAGAGGGAGTCAGGGAGGTCCAGAGTAAGGCTAGGGCCTCCATTACGCAGATTATATCAGCTTATAACCGGTTCTGGCTTTTGTTTTGGGGCTACAGGGTGAGGGATACTGTGAGGGGCACTGCTCTGGGCTTTCTCCATAAAGTTCTTGTGTGGAAATATATTATCAGCTAGCTCATAGAGAGCTTGGAGATAATCCCCCTTAGTGTCCTCACAAACTTCTGCGAGTTTCACCCTATATGGCAGCCCTCCTTCGCAGAGCAAGTCGCCAGAAAGAACGAGTGATTCCAACACCCCCAAAGAAAAAGACTCTGATGCCTCACCTCCTCCCCCTCCGGCAGGGACGCCACCAAAATTCACCAGCCTACTCAGCCAGTCCGCCTGCGCCAGCCCGACACGCCTCCTCCTCTCCTGAGCAGCTCGAAAATCACAGGCTCCACACACGCGAACCTGGAGCTGAAAGATGGGACTCCGCCGCCTCCACTCCTTCGCCGCGCCCACAAAACGAAGCCACGAAGGCTTTGGAACCACCGCCACTTCTTCGTCGCCGCGCACCATCGCGCTCAGAAAGAAAAAGGAAAAAACCCAGTGTAAAAAAAAACCCCTACCATAGGTAAGATAGAAAGGGGGGAAAATATCTGAAAAGAGGAGGAAGGTACGAACACAGGTCAGAGAGTGCCGCTATGACCCCCCCCCATAGGGATAGACATTGCACGCCATGGGAGACTCGACCACGGCCGTTAGCTTCCGGCTGCCATGTTCCCCGCCATGATGTTCCCGACCACAGACAATCCTATAATAGCTCAACTTGAACTCTTTCCTGATTTTGTACCATGTTTCCGCAAAAGACTGCAAGACTTTAAGTCTCACATTTTTTAAGAAACGCGACCTCCATATTTGTGAATGAAATTATATTCTCCCCCTCCCACATCTGGCAGCATTGCTTTAAACATGTTCCCAAGGTCCGAGGAATCCGGAGAACTGAAAAGCATTTTCCCTGTTTTTAAAAGAAATACCCATGCATAATACGATAAGTCTGGCAATCGTATCCCCCCTTTATCATATTTTCTCTTCAACTTCTTACTTGAAATACGAAACCCTTTTGATGCCCAAATAAAACTAGAGATTTTTGATTGGGCCTTAGGAAGCCAACTTTCCTTGAAATCCAATGGGATGTTCTGAAACAAAAAGTTATATTTGGGGAGGATAGACATTTTAATCAGGTTTATTCTGCCATATAGTGTCAATGGAAGATGGGACCAGCTTAACAACAGTTTTCCCACTTCTTTATTTACTTTATCAAAGTTGGCTTCCGGGATTTACTCAACGTTTGGTACTCTCTTGATACCCAAATATCTCATCTCCTCCTGAATACACTCTGATTGAGAGTCTATATTCCAGGTCATTACCGTTGTTTTATTTTCATTTATCTCATATCCTGAGATAGCCCCAAACTGTGCTGCTAGCTCATATACCAACGGAAGGGAGGAATCTGCTTCTGAGGAGTACCTTATCTTATCTTATCTTAGGTGAGATTTGTAAAGCGCACTATCGCCGAGGCTTCCTGGCGCTGACAGACAGAGTGAATGAGGGGGAGACAAGAGAAAACGGGATTCTAACTGAGAAGAGGGAACAGATGAGTCTTAAGAAGTTTCCTGAAGTTCATGAGAGAAGAGGAGGATTTAATGGGGAGTGGGAAGTTTCCAACGTCCAGGGGCAAGATGGGAAAACTGGCGACCACCGAATTTCTTGGTTCTGATTTTGGGGGTGGCTAGCAGATGGCTGTGGGCAGAACGGAGATCACGCTGAGGATGGTAGGGACAAATAAGAGATTTTACAAACGCGGGACCAGGGCAATGAAGGGTTTTCAATGTGAGGCAAGCCACCTTGAAAGCTGCCCTTTGGTCGATCGGGAGCCAGTGAAGACTGTGGAGTAGAGGTTTGGCTGACTGCCATCTAGGGGTGTTAGAAATTAAACGGGCCGCTTGGTTCTGGACAACTTGGAGACGATGTATCAGAGATGAAGGAAGGCCATGATAGATGGAGTTAGAGAAGTCCAAACGGGAGAGCACAAGTGAGATGACAGCTTGGGTGAGTGCAAGAGAGGGAAGAAGGTGGCGGACTTTGCGGATCTTCCGCAATTGGTACATGCAGGAAGATATTACCGAGCCCACCTGTGCTCTGAGAGAAAGTTCAGAGTCAATAATCACTCCCAAACTCTTTACAGCTTTCACCGGGATTGGGGGGGAGCCTAGCTCCGGAGGCCAAAACTGCGGGCCCCAGTGAGCGTGGCTGAGTCCCGAGAGGAGGAGCTCAGTTTTCCCGGGGTTAAGTTTCAATTGATTCTGGTTCATCCAACCTCGAATGTGAACCATGACTGCATGGAAAGGTTTTGATGGCATGAGGTGAATTAAGCGGAAGAATGATCTGTAAGTCGTCAGCATAGTTATAGACGACGATGTCCCATTTTTGAAGAGATTGAATCAGGGGCCGGAGGTATAGGTTAAATAATAGCGGCGATAAAGAGGAGCCCTGAGGGACTCCACAGGACGTGGGGGTTTTGGTAGCAGTAAAGGGCCCCAAGCGGACCGCCTGTGTTCTTCCAGTCAGGAAGGACTTAACCCAACTGAGAGCGGTACCCTGGATGCCTGCCTGCCCGACGCGCTGGAGAAGGATGTTATGGTCCACCGTGTCGAACGCAGCTGATAAATCCAGGAGGACAAGGGCTTGGGGGAGCCCGGCGTCCGCGTTGTTCCTGAGCGTGTCCAGGACTGCCAGGATGACATGCTCAGTGGAATGGGCAGGTCTGAAACTGGCTTGGTTGGGCTCGAGGCGGTTGGATGATTCAATAAAGTTTGATAAACACCGGGTGACGTGGGCCTCCATCAATTTTGAGAGGTACGGGGGAGGGAGATGGGGCGGTAATTCGAGGGCTCCGCGGGATCGGCGACGGATTTTTTAAGAAGAGGCACTAGAATGGCCTCCTTGAAAGAGGTCGGAACGATGCCGCTGTTAAGTGCCCCATTAAGTAAAGGTAGGATGCAGTCAGGCAGGTTCAGGCATATGCTCCGTAGGACAGATGGCGGGCAGCAATCATTCGGGGAACCAGATTTTACCCGAATTGCCAGTTCCGCTAATGAAGTGGAATCTAGGGCTGGGAAGAAAGAGAAAGTCGAGGAATAGTTAGTGCAGGGAACCAGTGGAGGGGACTGGGGAGAGGAAGGGATAGATTTTTTAATTTTCCAGATTTTATCTAGAAAAAAAGAATTGAGGGTGTCACAGGCCTCTTGAGTACGGGTCTGGGCTGGGAGGGTTCTGTCATCGGTGGTGAGTTCATCCATAACTCTGAACACCTCCTTAGATTTATCAGCTGCCGACGAGATCCTGTGGGAAAAGTGTTCCATTTTGGCTAGGCTGATGGCCGTTTTGTATTCTTTACGCGCAGCTAGATAGGACTGTCGAGCTGGGTCTGAATAGTCGCGTCTCCAGGTGCGTTCTGATTGACGTGTTTTTAATTTTAGGAGCTTGAGATCACCAGAGAACCATCGATGGGAGCTGCGGTGCCTAGTGCTAGGAAATTTGACCAGGGGAGCGAAGAGGTTGCTGGCCGATTCTAGCCAAGAGCCAAGATCATGTTCGATGCTGTCTATATCATTTGAGGGGAGGAAGGCTGGACGGGTATCGGCAAGGGCCGTAAGAAAGCCCTGAGAGTCATAAGTACTCCATTTCCGTGAGAAACCGCCAGCCATCATAGGAGGAGGAATCTGTCCGGTGATAGTAATGGTAGTGTCGACTAGATAGTGAACAGACCAGACACAGGGGGAGACGTCAGGTGGAGATGATACCAGATTACAAATCCAAATCTGGTCCAAGATATGACCCTTATTATGGGTAGGATAAGTGATCTGTTGCGTGAGGTTCAGACTATTAAGAGTCTCGAAAAGCTCAGTGGCATGGGGACCAGCGTTGGTGTCGTTGAACCAGTAGTTTAAATCGCCAAGAAGGGCGAAACTAGAGTGCAGCGTTAGAAGGTTAGACAACTGTTCACCCAGGATGGTGGGAAAGGATGGCATGGGATGGGGAGGCCGGTATAGAAGCAGAAGGGTGAAAGTGCCGGTATCAGCCTGCACACTGATAAGTAGGTTATCCACCTTAGGGAGAGGGAGGGAATAAGAAGAAACAGAGTTAAGGCGCTTGGATATGATGGCTGCCACCCCACCCCCGGGCCGATCACCATGACGGTCGGCATGAAGGATGTAATAATCGGGGGGAGGGCAGCCAAGATATCTGGGAGGGACTCAGATGTTAGCCAGGTTTCCGTGAGCAGGAGCATGTCTGGATTGGTGTTAGCTAACAAGATAAAGATATCCACAGAGTGCTTAACCAAGGAGCGAGTGTTTAAATATAACACACTAAATTGTCAGCATAGAATCCCACTTTTTTCTCCCACCCTTGAAATTTAAAAGAGGGGATATTCTCATGTCTCCTTATCATTTCTGCCAAGGGCTCAATATATAAATTGAAAAGGAGGGGAGATAAGGGGCACCCTTGCCTAGTTCCCCTAAAGATTATAAAAGGTTTTGACAAGTTTTCATTCACTCTAATTCTAGCTATGGCCTTTCTATATAGTAGATCTATCGCATTACAAAAATTCTCACCAAGATTGGATAATTTTAAGATCTTCTGAAGGTAGGACCAGTTAACCCTATCGAAGGCTTTAGTTGCATCAACTGTTATCACTGCCAATGGTAGCTTATATGAGGTGGCTATATTTATGGCCCCAATTAAACTATATGTGAGATCGTTGATTCCCCTGCCTCGCACAAACCCTTTCTGGTCTTCATGCAGTAAGTACCCTACCACTCTGCTAAGCCTATCTGCCAAATTTTTTAGAACATTTTATAATCTGAATTGAGTAGCGAGATAGGCCTGTAGGAGTCACAGGAATTTGGTGGTTTGTCAGGTTTTAATATCAATGTCACTAAAGCTTCATCCCAAGACAGTGGGATCTCACTACCCTTCTCAAAAATGGCTAAAAATAGTCTAAACATTACAGGTGCCAGACAATCCTCTAATGTTTTCTACAACTCGATAGGGAGACCATCAGGTCCCGCTGCTCTATTAGATTTCCCTATTCTTATAGATTTCCTTATTTCCCCTACTGTTATGGAGCTATTAACAGCTACCCTTTGGATATCAGGAAGCTTTCTTGGAAAGTCCTGTCCCAGCCATTCTTCCGCATCCTCCTCTCTTGTATTCAAATCCTCCGTATACACTTCTCCAAAATGGTTGAGAAAAACCTCCTCGATACCCTCCCTTGTCTCAATCAAAAAAACTGAATCTTTTTGCTTTAACTCTTTCATAAAAGATTTTACCTGATCTTTTTTTGTCTTCCAAGCAAGCAATTTGCCACAACCTTCTCCATAATTAAAGTGAGCTAGTTTGCCCCAAGACCTCTAACCATTCGCTTTACCAGATAAAACTGGGGGCTCCGAGCGCCAGCTATCCTGAGGGAAACTTCGGAGGGAACCAGCTAGTAGATGGTTCGATTAGTCTTTCACCCCTATACCCAGGTCGGACGACCGATTTGCACGTCAGGACTGCTACGGACCTCCACCAGAGTTTCCTCTGGCTTCGCCCTGCCCAGGCATAGTTCACTATCTTTCGGGTCCTATCACGCACGCTCATGCTCCACCTCCCCGACAGAGCGGGCGAGACGGGCCGGTGGTGCGCCTGCTGCTGGAAGCGCGGCAGGATCCCACCTCAGCCGGCGCGCACCGGCCCTCACCTTCATTGCGCCACAGCGTTTCGCTCGGCCCTCCGACTCGCACACATGTTAGACTCCTTGGTCCGTGTTTCAAGACGGGTCCGGTGGGTAACCAACATCGCCGCAGACCCCTGGCGCCCGGCGTGAGCCTCCCCGTCCCCCCTTCAACTGCCCCGGCGCTGCCCAAGGGGCAGCTGGGAACGGGTGCCCGGGGGAGGGCGCAGAGGCGGTCGATTCTCCCTCGGCCCCACGGACACGGCGAAGCTGCTGCCAGGGGAGCTGTAACACCCTCCGCTAGAAGCGAGGGGCCACCTGCCACCCCAAAGCCTTCCCAGCCGACCCGGAGCCGGTCGCGGCGCACCGCCGCAGAGAAAATGTGCCCTGCGGGGGCCGGGTAGGGCCCGGGCGCCGGTCCAGCGGAGGGGATCCAGAACTCCCTGGTCACCGACCTTCCCACCGTGTTGAATCCTCCGGGCGGACTGCACGGACCCCACCCGTTTACCTCTCGACGGTTTCACGCCCTCTTGAACTCTCTCTTCAAAGTTCTTTTCAACTTTCCCTTACAGAAGTTGTTGGCTATCGGTCTCGTGCCCGTATTTGGCCTTAGATGGAGTTTACCACCCGCTTTGGGCTATATTCCCAAGCAACCCGACTCCGAGAAGACCCGATCCCGGCGCGCCGGGGGCCACTACCGGCCTAACACCGTCCGCAGGGTGAGCCTCGATCAGAAGGACTTGGGCCCCCTGAGCGACGCCAGGGAGTCGGTCTTCTGTACGCCACATTTCCCGCGCCCGCCGCCGGGCAGGGATTCGGCGCTGGGCTCTTCCCTCTTCGCTCGCCGTTACTGGGGGAATCCTGGTTGGTTTCTTTTCCTCCGCTTAGTAATATGCTTAAATTCAGCGGGTCGCCACGTCTGATCTGAGGTTGTAGTCGGAAAGAAAACGCCGGAGCATTTGGGGGGGGGAGCCGGGGAAGGCCAGGCACCCCTGCCGGAGCAGGGGGCCTGACGTACCCGGCAGCGCACGCCCTCTTTCCCCGGATCGCGTCTGGAGGGGTTTCGCCCTCGCCGGGAAGCCGGCCGCGGAGGAGGGCGCCCGAGGCCCGTGCGCGCGGGCAGCCTGTGGGACACCACAGACAGCCACGCGCTGCATGCAGCCAGGTGTCCCCGGATGGTCCCAGGGCGGACCGGTCGCCGGGCCCCCTTCTCGGGGGTCCAGGCACGCCAGTGGCGTACCTCCGCGGCAGGACCCAGCCAGGGACCCTGCCAATGGGCGATCGGGGGGTCTGACCTTGTGGGGGGACGAAGGGGAAGCGGAGCTCACCCTGCGACGGCCCCAGCCACGTCCCGGGGAAGCCCCGGGGCGATTGACGATCGAGCGACCCTCAGACAGGCGTAGCCCCGGGAGGAACCCGGGTCTGCAAGGTGCGTTCGAAGTGTCGACGATCAATGTGTCCTGCAATTCACACTAATTCTCACAGCTAGCTGCGTTCTTCATCGACGCGCGAGCCGAGTGATCTGCAGTTCTCTGCAGCAGCATATGTGTTACAGCTGGTCCTCTATAAGAAGGTATCCAGTCTTGTGTTACTCATTATCAGATACAACCTTTAGCCTTCTCAGCTAGAGGATTCTGGGAAAATAGACACAATCCAAATGTATAAATTTGACCAGGCTGACACAATGACTTCCATGTGCACAAAGGGGCATATTTACAAGGATTTAACGCTGCCGTACACAGTGGTGTACTGAAATTTGAGGGGCCCCCTTGCAAAGTTCACAGAGGAGTCCCACCATGCTCTGGACCCTGTCAGGAGCATTAATGTCAGGGGCCCCACCATCCATGCACAGTGCCAGTGGGGACCTCCTGGAGCTTGGGGGCCACTGCACCACAGGGGTTGCGGAGACTATTGTTAGGCTACTGCCGTAGCATCATTTCTTTTGCGCTACAGCTGCTTTTTTGTATTGCAATAGTTACAAGTGTCGCAAAGCCCCCTTAGTGACCTTTTCACACAGTTAGCAAAACATTTTCAGAGCGCCAGTTCAGTTAGTGTGACTTAACAAAAATGTTACACAAGGTAGGCATAACCACTTTAAAACACGCGCAAAGACACAATGCAATATGTACAATTAATTCCTCGTACGATGCTTAAAAAGAAAAACTGCTGCTAAGTCGCATTAGCAGCAGTTTTTCCCGCTAGGAATTACCTGTTCTTAAAAATGCGTAGAACACTCCCAAATCATCATGGCAAGCTCAAGTATGTCATGGATTTATTGGTATTGCAGCTAGGGGTACCAAGGAGACCACCACCACAAGGGCAGCGCCTAAGGAGGGAGTGGATTTACCATCAGAGGATCACAATCATTCATATATAATCATAGGGGGAGGGAGAAGCTGAGATGCAATTGGCTTCCTGTCAAAGGTAGATAATCAAAGGGAGAATGGATCACTTGTACCTCTAGTACCAGGGTTGGGTGTGGTAACCAATTAAAAAACCCTCATTCACGTACAGGAGTGGTTGAACGGTATATCTTGGTTCTCAGCTTTTCTTGGGACATGAAAGCATCATCATTGGGTCTTCATTTGAAAGTATGCTTTCCACCACCTGGAGGTAGACCAACTGGTAATATCAGTAGTGATCAGTGATAAAGTGAATAGGAGTAAAGTGAGTTAAAATTGCTAGGCACTCCATCCCCAAACATACTCTATTCGGTAGGAGAGGCAGCAAGGTTAAAAAAGATACTGAGGTGCGCTTGTAGAAGCGCTACTGTTCTACAGCATCTTATTGTCCAAGTGAAAGGGCGACTTCCAGTGCATAGATTTATCTGGAGGCATACTGCTTTTCGCACTGCTACTGTTGTGTAAAATCATCTTGGTGTGCTGCATCATACATAAAATATGTGTGTGGACAAATGTCCTATTCTACATGACAATGGTGACCATTATCAGCTGGAAGATGGAGAGGCTGAAGAAGAAAATGATAATGTAGCAAGACCAACTGTTGCAGCAATACAGTGGAAGGACAACAAAATTCACCAATTATTCACATATTGTCCGGTGTTGCAGATGATACTTCCACTAAACCTCACACATGTGTCACCGTCACTATAGGTTGTTAAATGTTGTGAAATCCAAACACTGTGTATGACTCATCTTTCCACACATTACTAGCCTTAAATTGCACTACAACACTCATCGCAAACACTGAAACATAGGTTATACATGTGATAACAGCATTCACTATTATGTCACTAGGCCAAATAGGATAACAATGCAATGATGACATTGTGTGGATGTTCTATGGCCACCACCAGGAATATGCAATGCGACTCAAATGTGATAACAGGTGATTTCCTCATCACAGCACACTTATTGTGTGTGACGATCCACAAAACAACTGAAGCAAGTCTTATGAGTAGAGTGCGTCAGTGATTCCAACAGGCATAGCTAATACATGCAAGGCGACATACAACTAAGTACACTCTCACATGCAAACACAATGTGGTTAGAACATTCCGAAAGCAAATGGTACCACAAGGAAGAGGCATCACTTACCTCGAAAATCCAACACAACCAATTGAGACATTGATAGGTTAATGGATGTAATCTAGTTACTTGTTAGCACTACACCTGTCAGCTTTTCTCTATATTTTCCCGCACAGTTAAACACAAATAGGAGCATGCAATCCTAGGAAATAGTCATGACAGATAGTATCAGGTATCACCAGGAATCTGCACAACACACATAAACTCACACAAATATCATATAGGTGTCACATCATCCTATTCTACCATCTCCTCACAGATCCATACACATACGGGCCCAAAGACATAGTGGGACATCTGAAACGTTTGCAACAGCATGTAGGACACAAATCGACATATTTCCCTATGTAAAAGGGCATGTCTAATCTGTGGAATCTACCTAGGGCCATATTTACCACGGGATACCGCCACCAGAACTTCACTTTTAGTGACGTTCTGGTGGCGATCTCCCACTTAACATGGCTCCATTCTGCATTGAAATTTAGGCACATGCACATGCTCCACAGAGGGTGAAAGAGTGGTGCAATGTGTGTTGCAATAGGTCTTTCAGAGCCACATACGAGGATAAATCATTGCATTTTCCTTGTAGTTTCTCTTCCAATGTGTGATGCATGCTGCTGCAGACATTGAAACAGCGAATTGCCATTCAGAAATTGATAGGGATATTCTATTAAAAATGGTTTGAGGGTGGTACTGTACAAAAAATTGCAACACTGCGCTCTGTCTTGTCCTAACACACAGGAATCAGCCATATATATCATATTTATGGCGCAGCCCTGTGCGTACCCTGTCGCTGGTGCAAATTATTCTTGCCAGTGCCAGTACAAGCATACTTATGCCATGTAGCAAGGGTGACTGCGTTGCTTGGGTGTTTTTTTTTGTACAGGAAGACACACCTTCCAGCACAAAAATAATCTAGAAAGGGGAATTGCTTATTCATTTGTGCTGCAGAATGCAGACCTCATGGAAAGAGGATAAACACAGGAGAACTTAATACATTACTCCAATTTATGCCTCTCTAATGTCGCCTTTACAGAGGTGTTAAAATTGCCGCAGCCCCAGATATGTAAATCTGAGGCCGCCTCAAAATCTATGGATTTGTGGTGAAACGTCCATACTAACACCAAATTCCCATCCTTTTGCTGTAGCGGACTGTTGTGATAAAGGTAATATGAACAAGGTGGCATTAATCGACATTCAGTGGCTTAGCGCCATCCTGTAGATATGAAGAAGGTTTTGACACCACCAGAGCATAAACAAAAGTGATGCTGGTGTTTGTGCCTTGTATGCATGCCCCAAATTTTTGACACACGGTGTAAATGCTTGGTTGTCACATATGTGTGTGTGTGTCGCCATGACAGTGGCACACACCTTACTGGAATGGGGTAAATACTTGCCACATATTTAGGCACACATACAACATATGGGATACAGTATAACATGTAAAACTGCATGCAATGCCAATCAAACATTGTGATGTATGTCGCAGCACAAATCTGTGAATGATTTCATGTTGAGAGCCTAGTCACATATTAAACCAATGACATCTAGCCAAGGTAAGTCACATACACATCATATGTTGCATTCCATAGCCATAGACTGTTGCCAGGCATGCAATAGCTACACAAATGGTACAATTACAGGTAGAATTCCATTTAGTGGCAACAATTGTACCGCATTTCATGTTAGCGCAATGTTTTCATAACCTAAATACAAAAAACTCGCAAAGTACATGAGGTGCAATGGCAAATCAACCGTTAGCGGCAAACAAATTCACGAAAACTCAAAAGCGTGCAGCAAACAAACAGGAAGTGAAATAAGCATTCATCCTGTACCCAAGAATTGTGCTGTACACTTTTACTTTCACTTTCACTTTTGCTCACACTATTAGTGTCCTTTGAGCTTTGTGGTTGTGTCTGGCTGGAGGTGTTTTCTGATTGTGTGTGTTTAAAGTGTAGTTGTGGTGTCCTGTCTGCTCTCTCAACTGTCCCCATCAAGTCCTGTTGTAGGCCTGGGTATAGATCGCAGAGTTTTGCTACACGGAACTCTGTGAAGCTACACAAAAACTCCACGAAGTTCCACGAGTGGCGGAGTGCAGAGGGAACTGCAGTTTGGGCTGGTATTCCTGCTGCTCGGGTAGAAATTCTACCCGAGCAGCAGCTTGCGCTCGCAAACTTACCGTTCGCGAACTTACCATTTGGGTTCGCGAGCGGGGAAAAAACTCAGCTGCACATCGCGAAGCGGAGTTTTCTGCACCCCGCAAGCTCCGCGGAGTGCACAAAACTCCGCAAATGGAGCGAAGTTCACCGCCCAGGCATAGTCCTGTGTCACATAATTTTCGTGCTTTTTATGGTTGTGCTCTTGTATTGTCAGGTGCCTGTCTACTAGGTGTGTAGTTAATTTTTGGTTAGTTAGTGTACGTTTTGGGTGGGTTTTAACTTATTAGAGTACAAAGGATTGTGGGGAAAGATGTTGGGGGAAGGAGAGGAGGTGCAGATGTCAGAGTATGCATTTAGGGTATTCCTCTGGTTGGTCAATTTCTACCTCAGTAGGAGGGTTGAGAGTGAGTGAGGCATGTTAGTTGAAGGGGTACCCTGTCAAGGTCTGGAAAGTGTGCTGGGACCGTATCCGGAGGCATATGTTGCGCATCTTTGGTCTGGACAGGACGGTCTAGCAACTCGAACATTGCTGGCAGGATTGCGTTGGGTGGGAGTGCGATCTCCTGGACAACCTGGTCTTCATCATTGGCAGACAAGGTGGTAACTATAGAAAAATGGTGTCTGCCTTCACACTGTGTGTCCCATGTATACAACTTATTACAATGTGTGTATGTCAGATCAGAAACAGCCTGAAGACTCCATGTCTTCTGTCGCTAATAGGTATGTCAAATATGTGGTGTCATGTCATACTGAACATAGGGGCATGAGTACCAAAAAATCCATAGTTGGGGAGCTGTGCACAATTTGTCAGTGCCACAGTCTGACATCTTTACAGCACTGGGCTGCACTGTATGGATATGAGAGAAGATACACCCATGTGCTTCCTGTAGGGCTTGTACTAGGTTGCCTCACTAGCACCTTCACAGGCACCCTGCTTCCATTAACAGAGGGTGCCTATGCTGCAGGGGTGATTGTTTTTGTGCATGGAGGGACACCTTCCTAAACAGATGAAACAAGGACACATTAAGCATTTCTCCTCATTCTGTCATGTTAAGACTAGGTTCTCCCTGGTCGTAATTTTAGCTCTGCTGACTATTTACGCCACCCTTGTAAATAGGGGGCAGTGTCAAAACCAATGGGTGTTGAGGCGGGACGCCCACCCCTTTCATGGTAAGTGTGGCGTGAAAGGAGGCCTTATTTATAAGGTGCTGTTAAGCCACGTTAAGTAGCATAATACTGCCTTGCAATAAAGGCTAAGGTTTTACTTTCACAAGAATGTCACTAAAAGTGACGTTCCTGTGATGGTAGGGGCTTGTAAACATACTGTGAGAAGGTGGCCTGATATATGCTGTCCACTAGTTCTAGTGGGCACCTTGTATCAGTCCAAACAACCCCTTATGGTGAATGGTTTAAGACAACCTTATATGAAAGCTATCCTAGCGGTAGCTCTGGAGAGCAGCCTTCAAGCTAAGTCTTGAAGGAATGTAAAGCAGCTTGTTTTACCAGTCTATAATCTCTTGAATGATCAAATGAAAGGACAACCACACCAGGTATATATTTAAAATATATGTATTTAGGTTAACACACACCCCTCTAGTCTCTTTATGAGACTGGAGTTCGAAGTACTTAAGTTACAAGATAGCAATCATCAGTAATAGCACAAATACACGTTTGGGCCCTAGGGGCGTACCAAACCATATACCAAAAAAGTGGTATAGGAACCAAAACTGGAATAGACACTAGACCTATAGCCTGTACAATCGCTGGGATCCCAAGGAACCACCCAAGGTAGTGACACAGGGGACCCACGGGGACTGTATGCCGTGTGTAAACACAACCGCGGGTTCCCGTTATCTTCTATGGGCAATATTATGGTTGGAAATGTAAAGATTAGGGACACTTCTAATCGAGTAAGGACCAAACCCTTTTGGACTTAAAAAGTTCTAGGGCTAGCACCCACAAGAGCACCGGAGTACTCGAGATACCTCACCTAGGGAAGCCGGGTGCATAGGTGTCTTTTGGTGTTGGGTCGCATTGTGGATTTCAATGGGAGCCTGCAAAGAACTGCTGCTGCCGTGAAGAGGAGAAGTGTCCGTGGAGATCCAAGCCTGGATCTAGGATGGAAGGAACCTGAAAGCAGAGGGGACAGAGTCTGGGTCACTTGCCAGTAACCTAGGGCAGGATGGACCACTGCCCACAGATGTCGGGTGCTTCAGGTGAGTTGATGGGTTTCTTGACTCTTCAGCCACGAGGTCTAGGAGGGATTGATGAAGTCCACGAGCCGGATTCGAGCTGTCCCACAAAGTCTGTCGAGTGCTGCAGTGTCGGCAACCAGAATGGACCCAGCGAGCCTTGGCAATGGCAAGTCACTGGAATTTAGAGAAAGGACTGCGGTGCAGACCAGCAAGGTCTGTGGGACTCACCCAGTGAGGGTACGTCGGGGCACGTCTTGGGCAACCAGGTAAGCCCAATCAGAAAAGGAGTCACCTTCGTGGAGACCTGCTAGCCAACGGGCTAGTGATCGCAAAGGAGCCTCGAGCGATCACACTTGAAGCTGGCCCACGGGTCACTTATAGAGTGGAGGCCAACAATCTTCAGTGCAGGAGGTGCTCAAGGCTAAGGCTACTCAAAGCCCAAAGCACAACTTCAAGGAGGACCAGGAAGACAGTGTTGCTGCAAAAGTTCACGGTGTCTAGGGGTCACGGTTCCACGTCACCCACGATAGCCACGGGCCTCAGCTTTGCTGTAGACTCAGGGTAGCCTCGGGGAAGTTTGGAAATCCACCTCTGGGGATGCCGAGACTTCGGCGTCCGGCGGGAGCTTCAGAATTGAAGACCGGTCAGTTGCTACTTTGGTGCCTGCCAAGCAGGGGAGTCACTCCTTGACCCCAAGGGAGATCTCTTCAGTCTTCTAGTCAGGATAGAACGTCGATGGTCCAGGATGTACGTTGCAGAGTTTCGTCCAGGGTAATCTAAAGTCCTAGGGACTGGATTCCTATACTTATAGTGAGTTTAGGGGATGGACTAACTCTAAGGCCCCACTTATTGGTGGGCCAGGAAAGAGGGGTGGTTACATCCATTTCCTTTGTCCAGTATTGCATCAGAGCAGGGGAAGGTAGCCCCTGCAACCGGTTCGAACTGGAGTATGCACAGGGACACCAAGTGTGCCCCAAGTGCAGGACTTCAAAGCACCAGAGAGTGATCCCGCCCAGACACAATACACATCAGCCTGTCTGGGGAGGTGGGGACACCTCCCCTCAACAGGAAACCTATTGTCCATGCCTCCCCTGCCGGAGTTTCAGTCAGCAGTAGGAGGCCAGACCCGTGTCTGTGGCAGAGGCATCCATTTTGTGATGCCAGGGCTCAAGAAAGTCATACCGGGTTTAGACAGTGTGAACATGTCTCTCCCTCTAGAAGGGTGGAATGCTACCCCCGCCACCAGAACTGGCGAGGGGGTAGTATTCCAAAGCGTTTGACGCCAAACACGACATGTTTTGGTACAGCCCAAAGTTACCATTTACCACAAGATTATACGCACTTAAGAGTATATGGTATGGCTGTATCACAGAACAGCCATAAGGAAGTATTTCCGAAAGCTGCAGCGGAGCTCAGCTCATGCTTGGGCACCCTCTCACATAAAACCAAGCGCTCTGCCTTCAGGATTGTCAAGGCCTGCCATAGGAGTGGCTTATAGGTTTATATGTGTCTGTATATATGTGTGCATATAGGTAGCCTATACCACTGTAAGGGGTGCAAGCACCACCTTACCCAGGCTGCAGTAGCAGACTTGTGGTGTCATTTTGGAGTGCTTCGCAGGGGTGGCATAATACATGCTTCAGCCCCTGGTAGGCCTCTGAGGTACCTATGCCTTAGGTACATAGTATACCATATGCTAGGGGCTTATAAGGCACTCCAGAATCCAATTAGATATGTACCTAATGTACATGCAAACCATTTTAGAGAGGAAGCAGCTAGGCTGTGGTCCTGATTAGCAGGGTGACAGCCAGACTAAGGTCGTAAAACAGTGAAACACCAGCAAAAAGTGGGGGCGCCCATGTGAAGCAGATCCTACTCTCCTACACATACCATTGTGATTTCATGCTTCTATGTGTGCTGAAAAATGTAGTATTCGTAGGTTCAGCACAATACGTGTTGAAATGTAAAGATTACCCCCTCTATGCCCACCCTAATGCCTCCTTCTTGTATTTTTTAGATTTGAGGTTGCCACAGACATGCAAATCTGGGGCATCATCATAAGCAATGGGTGTTGTGTTTGAATGCCCACTTCAACACCTATTGCCCGCCCCTTTGCTGTAGCGGACTGCAGTGGTAAGGGCCATATTTCCAAGGTGGCGCAAGCCACACTTAGTGTAACTAGACCACCTTGTCAACAATGAACATGACGCTTGGCCACCCGACCATCCAAAAAATGTTGCTCCTTTGGCAATATGCGACCCACAATGAGGCATATTCATGAAAAGATGTTGGAGCATGGAGCTGCAGCAAAATCTTCTGCGCTACACTCCAATATTTTCTGAATGCAGGGATACCCTATATGTACCATAGTACAGGGCACCCCTGCATTTTTCAAAGTACCATTGTCATATTTAGCTGCCTAGCGGAAACACAGGCACCCTTGCACTATGGTTTCTGAGTGCAAACATATACAAAGGCATCTTTTTAGCAGCAAGGGGGATTGCATTGGTGCTAGGCAGCTAAATATGGCACCGGTGCTTGAGAAAACGCAGGGGTGCCTCATATTATTGTAAATTCCTTGTTTCTATGCATTTTCCGAATGTCGGAGAACATCATCATCAATTTTTGCATGACATCATGCTCCACCATTCTTCTGAAAATATGCCCCTGTTTATGTTTGCACACAGGTATTCAGTGCTGTCACCCATTGTGCCCATCCTTCAACATGACTAATGATGATGTAACCTGATGGTGCAGCTACAGATCTTGACTCTCTGTTTACTTGTTGCACTGTTGTGTAGTTACTGCAAATCCGTAGGACCTGCACGTTTGTTGGACAACATAAACTAGGGACTTGATGCCTAGGCTGATTCGAGACACCCCCACAGGATATATTGGCCTCGAGTCTAGCTAGCTCACAGTGCCACCGTAAGCCCATCTAACCTTACCAGGGAGTGAATGGTTTCTGACAAACACTGAACATGACAACCCAGACTCCTCAGGGATCATGGAAACAGGACAGAACCTTTCGCTAACCCATTCGTGCTCACTTATTCTCAGAGAGGTATACCAAGAATACTCAGTGGGACGTTTTCAATATATTTATTGAACCATTGTTATTCTTGTATAAAATACATGTGCTGCAATCATTAATAAACAGAAGCAGATAAAAGTGATTACTGTAACCAAAAGTGTGAATATTAGATATAGTTCTACCATGGTACAAAGACAATGTATATATGCAGGGAAATAACACAAGGTAGTAATCGAATGTACTTCTACTATGAAAACACTACTCTAAGTGTACCCAGAGTGCGTGCAGGAGTAGTGCCAAGAATCCCCCCAAGGGACAATCCAACCCCATTACCTGATGGGAGAGAATGAAAGACCCAGTCTTGGTCACAAACTGGACACCGCTCACGAGATGTAAGACCGCTGCATGATGAAGTTTCACCATTCAAGGACCCTCAGTGTCAGCTGAAGTGCCTCCTCTCCTAATCTTTTGGGATGCTCATCATTTACAATAGAAAGCAGCCTTGCGATGTGCATATAGATTAGTGATGTTATGGATATGTAGATAGCCTTGTCCGTGGATGAAGATAGAGATGACACTCGCACATAGTGCAGGAAGAAACCTTGTACATGACATTCAGGGCATTGTGATAATGTTTTACAAAACTAGATGTGTAACCAAGTTTAGTTTCAGGGAAACTAATCCAACATTGTCACAAACGCAAATATGTGCAAAAGGTCACTAGTGAAAAACAGGACAATGTAATATATAAGCTGCTTTGCTATGTGGACCTAACTCGGGACTAATACAGCACCATGTGCAATGAGTGTAGTGCTGTGAAGTCAACAGCAACATCCATTGCTAACCCCTAGGCAAATATGGCTGCTTGGTAGTTTAGCAGGTGTACATAGCAGCATTTGTCCTCAGTGGTTAGATAGACATTGTTTACTACACATGGTGCAGGGAATTGTGACTCAGGGAGTATGGTAACCTTGTAAAGTTGCTGTAGCACTATCACCTTGTATATATCAGCCACAGGTCTATTTGACATCTGCCTCTGCATCTGTGTTTCACAGTTTGCATACAGGCAATAAAATACAACAAGCATTGGCATAGCCAATAGGTCTCGCTTTTGGGACCTTATAAGTATTTAGTTATGCAGCACAATATCCTTAGTGCAACAACATTAACTGTTGCATGGTTAAACACTTATGAGGTCCCAAAGGTGAGACCTATTGGCCATGCCAATGCTTGTTCTGTTAGCAATCTAAATGAAGACCCCTGTCGCAGTGACGAGGGGAATGGCTGCTCTCCATGATTTCACTGATGGCGTAACAGATGGCTAGAGATTGTCTGTTAATCTCAGTTACTTGCGAATAATGAAGTCACCTAAACTGGATGACTGGTCACTCCGACCGATGGTGCAATCATTGCGACTCTGCAAAATGTAGAAATACCTGCAAAAAGGATTTTGTAGGTATTTTTTTCTGCAAAATATTAAAGATCAATCTATAGCCCGCAACTGAAAGCTATACTTCACCTAACATCTGTTTTTGAAAAGGTGACTTATGAAAAAACTCAGAATGTTTGGACTCCTCAAAAGCAGCATATGTAAGTCCTCTTTTGGCAGGATGTATCTTCATGGTGAGAGTAAGTGACATTGAGGGGTATTAATTTTATAAAGGGTTTCCTCATAAAGCGGTCGAAAAAATGGCAGCGGAGACTTGTGGGGGCCACATTTCCTAAATGTATTAAATAAGAAGGCTTTTAACAATGTAGTATTTCCAACCCCACTCACAGAATTAATACAATGGTTGCTTGATGGAAAATATGGACTGAGGTGATAGATTCATGGAGACGTGAATGAGTTATTTGGGAGAAGGACTGCTTCTGGGCAGGCTAGTGTATTTAAAAAGATTTAGCGTTCCAACTCATGTCACTTGTATTTATGCAATTGCTGGTGCTTTTGCAAGTCCAGTAAAGCTGGGAAAGAATCGTCACATTTCCGTTTATGCTCTCAGCAGAAACAACGATTTAAACTCGAACTTTAGCACTTAATTTCAGTTTGGAAAACGCGTACCTGAGTTTTCCATACTAAGATCACCATCTAACTTACACGTTACAACCTGCTTTTTAATTCCATTACATATTGTGTGATATGAGGCGCCTCGAGCTGCTTAAAGGTCACCTTGGTTAACATACATCTAATATAATGCTTTTTTGGGGTGGGGGTGGAGGAGAGTTAGTTGATGGAGGATGTTATTGAGGTGCACAACTACAGCTTTAAAAATATCCCTAAATATTCAAATATTTTGCAACAGGGCCTTCAGGAACCACATTTCTGGAAAAAAAGACAGAGCGAGCCACAGAGACCTCTGCCACGCAGTCTCATGATAACGGCTCGAATATCTTGGCCTCCTCGCGTCTAGGAAAAAAAGCATTGGCAAAGCCAATAGGTCTCGGTTTAACTATGCTGTACGTGCTTTTATGAAGCTTCCTTCAGCCTAGCCGGTTTTATAGCCTGGCAGGCTGAGGCAACAACTGTGCAACTGTTACTGCCGCTTGCAGATGCAAGGTCAGTGTAAGCACCAAAAGCTGATAACCGCATTAACCTAATAGATAGATAAGAAACATGAGGGACAGAGAAGGTAAGTAATACGACCGGTGGAAGGAGGGGGACTGGGAAAAAAAGCTGCTGGAGAGGCGAAACTATGTCACGTGAACACCACGACAGAGAAGTTAAAGCCCAAGGACAACCTCCTTCTTCTTCTTTCCCAAAAAACCAAACAGCAAACAGGAAGCCTGGACCTGAAACATAGGAGGTGTATCTCAGTGCACCCACGATCGTGAAACATGCATGGCAACCCTTCCCAAACCAAGCGAGAGGATAGGGTACCTGGGACTTAGATCCTGTTTCATCTGCTAGAATCTTTACTGACTTAATTGCATGAAAAACACTGATCGAGTTGAATATGTGAAAGCAGAGCAAGGCAATTAGAAAGCCAGTTTAATGTGATTGACAGACTAAAGAGTTGTCCTGGGAGTGGCTCAGTTGCTGTTTTTCTCTCAATAAAGAGTGTTATTGGTTAGCAAAACAAAGCCCTTGCCCCAAAAAGCTACGACCACTCACCGGAACGAACCACCCACTGTTGCCTCGGAAGTAAATGCTGCAGATTCTGTAAGTAAACCAGCCCACTCTGAAGTTATCGCTCAGCTGTATTTGGACGTGTGTTTGGTATAACGTGGAATCTGTGTAGTCTCTGTTCTTGGGAAAACAGCAGACCTCAAGTGTTTCATATCCAGGCGTAGGTAGCTGATTTTGTTTGGAGACTTTAACGGTCTGGGACAATCAGAAAAACACCGGGCAAGCAGGCACGGGACGAGGGAGGGACGAAGCAACAGCGGGAAGAGGGATTAGAGGACGAGGCAATTCAGTTGGATGTGATGCTCCTGAAGCTGTGTTTGCTCTGCTAATGCGCGTTGAAGTGAATGCCCTCCCACAGCGCGAGCGTGGTTGGATGGCTGGTCCAGCCTAGACCTACAACAGGCTGGAATTGTTGTACATTGTGATGTGTCCCACCACCCTTCCCACGATTGCACCCTGTCTTACTTCCCATGTGCACATTTGTTTTTAGCAAAGTGGGAAGGCAAGCTGCCTTGAGACACATGAGTACTCATAAGCTTCAAGTAGATGAGTACAGAATGAACCCTAGATATGTAACTGTGGTACAAATCAGATTTTGTAGTGCATTGTATTTGCCAGATGAGTGACTTTTGTACAGTTGAAACACTTTTGCGCTTAGTTGTATGCCTCTAGAACACCCAGTGTGTCCTATAAGTATGGGTCAATGGTATGCCCTGGAGGCGCAAGAGGCCTTTAAATCAGTCTCCTGGTAGACTCATTATGAGTATATGTCAATGTCATTATTTCACTTAGGTGAGCATCCAGTGATACCGTAGAGCTCTGCCATTGCTATGTGCTATTCCGTTTATTACCCTAAAGGTTTGATTTTCATGTTGTGAATTGACATACACTACACATGTGAGTGGTCCTACCAAGCTTCAAGTTGTAAAAATTTGTAACAGACTGCTACTTCCTGTTGTTGTAAACTTGAGATGTGATGGACTAGTTACCCATTGTGGTTTGTCCTGTTTCCTACATCTTGTCATGTGATGTTTATTCTTGCAGACAACATGACACCTGAGGCGCCCAAAGCCTTCAAGCTCTGTGAAGACAGGTATCACCATGTCTGGTGGGTGGTCTAGTGGTACCAGGCTGTGCAGCGATGTTAAGAGGAGGAAAATGCAGCTGGCATATGACCCAGTTTCCTCCAAGGTGCCCCAAGAGCTGCCACAGCCGGAGCAACAGCGGCTGCCACTGCAAGCCAGTGTGCAATTACGGATCTTGTGGCAAGCACCTCTGGTACACCACACCCTGCACCACCTGCCACAAATCCAGCAGCAGCCCCACAAGCCGCATCGGCAACACCTGCCAAACCCCCTCCAGATTCTGCACCTACTGTACCTGCCCCACCTGCCCCACTTGCCGCACCAGCACCACCTGCCCCACCAGCACAGCCATCAGCCTTAAGCAGGGAGAACAGGAGGGAACTCTCCAATTTAGATTTAAGGATGGCAACATTGGAGAGTAAAATGGACCAGGTTCTCGCACATTTGGAGGACATAAAGAGAGCACTACGCCTCCCATTGTGAATGCCTCACATGAATGGAGGCCTTAACCCATCCCTCAAATCCTGTTTTTATACAGGTATAGTTGGACATTGTTTTTTCATATGGTATATTGTTATAGTTAGTGTAGGCTTAGTTTAGTGTTAGTTGTAGGTAGTGTTTGAATGTAGGCTAGATTGTTGATAGTGGTATGTGTTAAGTTTCCTTTTCGTTTGGGTGGGGGGTTGATGGTTTAGTAGTTGTTAAGTAGAAAAACAAAAAAACAAAAAACACAAACAAATACATATTTGTTTAGGGTACATGTGTAGGTAGGCTATGTTTATATATGGTTGTCTTTGTGCTGTCTTAGTATGTGCCTTAATGGGGGTGAGAGGTTGATGTTTAATGTTTGTTGGTAAGTGTAAGATAAGGTAAGATAAGGTACTGTAGTATAGGTTAGGACTTTAGCAAAGGGTAGATAGGCTTAGATTTAGTTAGTTTCATATTAAAATATCCGTATACCCTTTTCTACATTGTGGTGTCAGTAATGTTTAATGTTTAATGTGTACCAGAGATGTATTAAGCTTGGATTTATCTACTTTTAATCTGTTATCCCAACTTGAATCGTTGCACAGCATGTGTGACTGGTTTCATTGTCTAGGGACAGTGTACTGTCATACAGCCTATTGATGGACGTAATCAGACATGCATACAATGTAGAATTCAATATGTGCCTTTTCACGTTGCATGTGGATAGGGTGCTAAAAAAGTTGTCCTATAAAACATTATTGGGCCCGATTCACAGAACTAACTTAAGACAAAATCCTAACCTTAACCATTTTGGTATTCACAGAAGGCACTTACTCATTTTGGTATTCACAGAAGGCACTTACTGATTGACGAGTAAGTGCCTTCTGTGAATACCAAAATGAGTAAGTGCCTTCTGTGAATACCGAAATGAGTAAGCGCCTTCTGTGAATACCAAAATGGTAGTAAGTTTAGGATTTTGTCTTAAGTTAGTTCTGTGAATTGGGCCCTGTGTGTGTGATGAAAGCATTAGGTATTTCGAGGAATGGTGCACCCTGTGTCTTCTGTACGAAATGCTGTTATGTTGGGTGGGTCCCTGTTTGCTACTTCATGACCTGTGGCAATCACAAAATGTGCTTGTCCCCTCAATGAGGTGCTTTCACTTGTTACCATGTTTGGACTTGACACTTGTAGATAGATTGTGTTTTTCAATACACTTTAAGGGAATGTTACCAGTGTAGCATTAATGTGGCCAACTTCAGTCCTCAATGTATATCTTACATTATCTACTTCACACATGTCCTGAACTCTCACTGCCGATCAAGGTCCCAGAAATCTGCAGAAACCAGTTTCAAATATACCCTGTATTTTATGTAGTGGCTACACAGTTTAGCCATTTTTGACACTTGTCCAGTTTCATGGTGACAGACAACACACATCTGGCAGTTAAATGTACATTTATTTACAAATGCAAATCAAATTAGGTCACACAGGAACAGTTCCCAGGATAACAACCCCAAAGGATGCTTAAAGCCAGTGGATTTCCAAACCTTCTGGGGAACAGGTCACGGGGCATGTTTAGGCCTGGGCTAAATTTCCGTTCCGCTCGCGGAAATTGCGATAATTTGACATTTTCGCGTTCCGCGGAGAGCGCGAAAATGTCAAAATTTCCGCATTCCGCAGCTTAGCGATAATTTGTTTCTTGCTCGCGCTGTAAAATAATACATTCACGTGCGCGCGCGATCGCCTTACCTGAATCCCCGCGTTCGCCGACAAGTTTTCCCGATCCGGTCGCGTTCTCCACGAGATGTTGGATTGTTGGTAGCCATTTGCGCTGTCTCGCGACAGTTCACCCCCGCAGTAACGTCATGCGTCGCGCGATCACGTCTTTCTTCTCGCGATCATGCACCGTGAGAAGAGTGAAAACAAGATGGCCGTGCCCGCGAGCAACCGCATGGGTAAGTTGGCGAGCCGCGACCACGCAGAAAATACCGCGAACGGGCGGGAAAAAACTTCTGCATCTTCGCGATATTTCCGCGTGTTTGCGGAGATTTGTAACATTTTCGCGATAATTTGCGAAAGTCGCGTTCGCAAATTCCGCCCACCCCTAGACATGTTAAGGATTAGGAAATTATTAGTCAGGAGGATGATCATAGTGACATTGGGGACAATGGGGCACATTGGCAGTGTAAAAATGTCCAAGGTGCACATGGCAAAGTCATGATTAGGACAGTGATAATTGATGTTTCCAGGCATGTTGGTGTGCACAGGGCTATGCATAAACTGGACATTTGACACAGATGAATGCTACCACAAAATGTTGCTTTTGAAAGATGTACCGTCCACATCTTCCTCCTCTGATGTGTGCGGTATCTCCAGTGAGGGTAGCATTGTATTGTATTGTATTGTATTGTATTTTATTGTATTGTATTGTATTTGGTTATTTATAGAGCACACTGTGACAAGAATGGTATCCTGGTGTTAACTATCCAGGAGACTCATCAGTAGAGACATAGGAAAAGGGAGAGGATATTGTAGTCAGAAAAAAACAGAGAATTAACCCAATAATTAATGGGAGAAGAGCCAAGTTTTAAGGACTTTCCTAAATTTAAACAGGTCAGTTTGAGATCTAACTGAGACTTGCAGTTTATTTCATAACTGTGCCGCTTTCATCGTGAAGATGTGTCCTCCCTGTCAGACTTTATTGAATCTCTGTTCTTGGACATAATTAAGTGTAGCCGATCGGAGGGACCTACCAGAAGTATATTTTCATAGTCTGGCCTGTATTGGCGTTGGTCCGTTGTTATGTAATGCCTTGAAGACAATGCCAAGTGTTTAAAAGTAATTCTCTGTTTAATGGACAGCCAATGGAGATCTTTGGGAGCACCAGAAGCAGAAGAGTTCCGAGGTCTATTTAGAATTAATTTTGCTGTGACTCTCTGAACGCATTCTAGTTTTGTTAGTAAACAACTAGGGGCTACCAAAGGAAGGGCATTACAGTAGTCCATTCTACTTAGATTAACGCTTCTGGAAATCAGAGGTCTTTCTTGAGCGTTTAACATTGGGTACAGTTTCCTGAGGCCTCTAAGCAAGGCAAAGCAGCACCCAGCAACTCTATTTATATGCTTTTCCATAGAAAGGCCCTCATCTAGAATTACTCCCAGGTTCCAAACCACAGTTTAATTACCTAGTGGGGTCTGTGTGGGTAGAGGCCAAAGATTGGAGGTATGGATTTTGCGATTTTACTAGAGGGGCAGCAGAGGAGCTCTGTTTTGCCTCCCTTCATCTTGAGGGAGTTTGCATTCATCAAACTAAATATGTCTACAATGCAGGCCTGAAAGTTGCTAAACGAGTTAGCCTGATTTTTATTTAATGATAGAATAAATTGAGTGTCATCTGCATAATTAATAAGCTTAATCTTGTAAGACTTAATAAGGGAGATTAGTGGTTCGATGCAGACATTGAACAAAATTGGGCTAAGGGAAGAACTCTGGGGAACATCACTTTGAATTGTTCTGAGTTTAGAGCGGAATGGGGGCATGGATACAGCCTGGCAAAGATCCTCCAGGTAAGATTTTAGCCAGTTTAACACTGGGCCCCCGACACCCATTGACGATAGTCTAGTCAGTAGAGAGAGATGGTTGACCGTGCCAAATGTGGCCGATAAGTCAAGAAGGACCAATACTACTGGTTTTCCACTGTCTGTCGTCCTGCGTATTTTGTCAGTGGCAGAGATCAGTGCGGTCTCTTTTCCATGGCCGGGTCGGAAGCCAAATAGCACTTCCTCTAGCCATGAATGGTCTTCCAGATATTAGGATGAAGTACTGGGTATTTTAAGCCCAGCGGTGCAGGGGCACACACCCTATGACTTCTGGGTTCTCCCTGTTCCAGACCTACAGAAACACAGAGTCTTCTGGGTGAAGTCAAAGATCATTTATTGGCTGCAGACCAATTACAGGTATCCTAGAAGTACAACAGCGTGTATGTTCTCAGGAGACTGCTAAAAATCATAGAAACGGACTTCTTCTTAAATACACTTTTTCCTGCTTCAGACATACATTCCTAGGTTTATGATACGGCAATATACAAGTGTACATTTCAAACGAAAGAGCAGAGTCATGATGACCATCCCACATTCCATTTAAGCCAGCCACAATTATTTACACAGCAAGGTTCAGATTCCACATCAGATATCGATAGGCCCCAATAAAACACGGGCAGCTCCTGTTGATAGAAGCAAGTCATAAAGCAGGAACAGTCAGGTGTGAAAGAGATTAGCCGGAGGCTTGTGTAGGATGAAAAGACTTTATGGTGTGTCAAGCCCTGATGCTAATCACAGGTGGCCGGAGAAAGGGGAGCTCGTGAGACCAGTTTGACCTGGGGCAGCAGAGCCAAGCTGCCCAGGTCACAGAAGAGTCATGGAAAGGCAAATGTGCTGTGAGGCCCGTATTTGCTTCATTATAGCCTATGTGAGGGCAATCACAAGATGGCCACCGCTTCCAAAATGGAACCCGCGTAGTGATGCAGAATAACGTGTACACAGTGCATTCATAGCTAGAACGGTATACAGAGCACTTGTACCTACCGCATTAACCATTTGCGGTTCGCTAATACCAGGATAGACAGGGGTGGGGCCCTGTCCCCTACGCGGTCCTAGAGATTAAAGTACGACAGACCCTCCTTTTGCCCTTACATAGGCAATCACTATACTCATCTTAATCCGAGTCTAGGTCGATGTTCACAAAGTCATGGAGATGTTGCTGTAGCATCATCCTATTACTTAGCTCGTCCCTCGATACAGGTTTTCTTACACATAAGGTAGCACAGAGGCCACATATCGCAGGAGCACACTGTATGCACAGACAGAACAGGAAAAGAATGGCTAAGATCATTCCAATGACCATCAGAACTTTCCAACCCCAGGCAGATATCAGTTCCCAGAACCACCCCACCAGTGACCAATCTCCTTTATCCACGTGTATGGACTCAGATATTTTATGGAGTCTGGAGATGGCTTGATAGACTGTTGGAGCGTTATCTGGTATGAAAATGCAACAACTGGATTGGATAACCTTACATACCCCACCGCGGTCTGCAAGAATAACGTCTAGAACCATGCGGTTCTGCAAAGTCATAAGGCGATCCGCTTGGAGCTCAGCTGTCAAATTACCGAGGGCACCAGCCGTTACATTGACAGTGGATTCAACCACACGAGTCAGTTGTCTCAGGTTCCTACTATTTACCATAGGTCCCCAAAACGGCAGGAAACCCAAGAAGAAGTCTCCCGCTTCCTGACCGGCAGTATCCTCCTTACTAATTACGCCCCTCACAACTCTGGTCTTGTGATAGTCAGAGGCAGCAGTAAATGTTGGCGGTAGCAAGTTCGCAATATAACATGTGCCCGAGAAATCAGGGGGCAACCATGTATATGCTCGATCTTTGCAGATGAAATATGTGCCCTTGGCAGCCAAAAACGCAGGAGAAAACTGTGATGGGAAAGTGTACGTTTCAGTACAGTCGCTTTCCCCCAGTTGAGCTCTAGGATTCAGACCATTACCTTGTAAGCAGAACCGACCTATGTGGGGTACGACCCAAATTGGGGATGAGATTTTTCGCTGTCTTTCACCCAGACTAATACTATACCCCGTTGCGTTCCATCCTACATAAGGTCTCAATTCTTCCTTGGGTATGGACGAGTATGCATCGATATCTCTGCTCATATCGGCAACTCCTTTCATCAAAGCCTTATTATTGGTGATAGGTCTGATGGAGCGCGGTTGTCGCGGGGAGTACGTATCTAGAGCATAGAGAAACATGGTCTGGAATGCCCATGACGATCCATTGTAACTAAATGGCAGCACCAAATAGGGAATACCCTTATTAATGGTATGTGGCATTAACCCACACACCCAGCAATTGGTTGTATTCATTACTAGTTGGTGTTGGTGCAATGCTGAATAAACGAGTTATTTACAAACTCTGATCGTCTGGTTTGTTCATGTTCAGGCAGAGGGTGAAAAGAGTGTGAGGAGGCAGTAGAAAGAGGTATAGGCTGTACAGTGGGTGCAATGGGCTTTTGAGAGGAGAAAAACACAAATCCAACGATGAACATTATTATACTACATAGTATAAATAGGCACAAAAATACAAAACATTTACTCTTTATGATTTTACACATCCTTGCTTTAAAGTTCATTTCCTCAACGGGTCTCTCCATCTTAAAAAACTCCATCCTCTATTCGGGCCGCTCGCGGCGGATGAGTTTCTTCTGCTAAGGAGTACGCCTGTCAGTCCAGGGAAACGCCCTAGACCAACCAGAACCGTTGACCTAACGTCTTCGGCCTGTACCCCAAAGTCTTGGCACCGCGACCCTGCGGCTGAACCCGGATGGTGGTTCGAAAAACAAAAATCAAGAAAGTCCTTCAGATGGGAGAGTTTATAATGTCAAAAAGAAAAAATAGTAAGGAAATCTTTATTTGTCCATAGGCCTTGGTCTCAAATTATAGCGGAGACGGCCAGGTGCTGTTTGATCCTGGAACAAAAGTTCAGGCTCTGTGGTGTCCAATCGACTTGATGGTGGCACAGCTTCTTGTAAAATATCGTTACTCTCTTGGTCTGAAACTGTGCCTTTTATGCGTGCATCACTGAATGGTACAAAACGAGGTACAGTGTCTGTTTCAGAGTCAGCGATACCCTCCTGGACCCACTGGTCATATGGCAGGGGCAAGGGGACTACCTTGCAGTGGGTGCCATGGACCCAATTCTTTCTCCCTTTCACCCGAACCGCTGATCTCGTTGACAGAAGTACAAGGTGGGGGCCGATCCAACGAGGCTCGTCGTTGCTCTTGCGCTGGAAATTTCTAATCAGCACCCATGTGCCAGGGTCGATAGGGTGTCCAGGAGTTTCAGAAGCTTGGGGAAGAGTATCATGCACCTGTTGATGTAAAACACGTAGTTTAACAGTCAAATCATACAAGTAATCGAGTAGTACTGGATGCTCGATCTCACTGAATTTCGTAGGCCTTGGTACACCCCATACGTTGGCCGGGCGGCCAAAAACCACTTCATAAGGACTAAGTCCCACTCGTGAGTGTACGGTCATTCTGGTGGACAGGAGTGTTAAAGGCAGAGCGTCAGGCCATTTAAGACCGGTGCTCGCCTGGATTTTGGCCAGTTTAAGTTTTAGAGCGCCGTTGTAGCGCTCTACTAATCCAGCTGATTGGGGGTGATTTGCAGCGTGGAACTTCTGCCTAATACCTAGCCCCTCACACACATTCTTCATCACGTTACCCACAAACTCACTTCCATTATCACACCACACCATTCTTGGCATTCCAAACCTAGGGAAGAATTCTTTCACAAGGGCTTTGGCTGTGGATAGGGCAGTGTTATCCTTTAGAGGATAGGCCTCTACCCATTTTGAAAAAGCGCAGATAACCACCAATACATATTTCAGGTTGTTGCACCTTTCCATGTGGATAAAGTCCAGCTGCAAAACTTCAAATGGATATGATGGGGGTGCAAAATGACCAGCTGGAGTTGGGGTCCCCCTACCAGGGTTATATTTCAAGCATACCATGCAATTCTTGACCAAATTCTCTGCACACTTGGGAATCCCAGCATTCTGCCATACTGGAGCCAACAACTTACAAATTCCTTTCGCACTGATGTGTGCCATTCCATGTGCCATCGTTACTACTGGAAGCACATATGCATCAGGCAACAACCATCGCCTATGTTCTGTCAGATCAATCCAACAACCATTCTCATCCAACTTACCCATACTTTCTCTCCACTTGCTTAATTCTTTCTCTGTAGCTTCAGCTTGAAGCGACTTCACACTCTATCGTGTTTTCACACATTCCAACATCATCAACCCATCTTGCGGGGCCTGCAACATACATTCTAGTCTTTACATTCTGTGCTGTTTCTTTCGCGATCTCATCAGCAAACGCATTCCCACGTCCAACATCATCGGTGACTTTCCTGTGCGCACTGCATTTCATGATCGCAACTTGCAACGGTAGGGTCAGTAACTCAAGGAGATCATTCACCAACTTGCCATTCTGAATTTTAGCTCCATGCGACGTCAGGAACCCACGTTCTTTCCACAATCGCCCAAAACTATGAGCCACGCCAAAGGCGTACTGGCTATCGGTGTATATATTCACTCTCATTCCTTCAGACAACACGCATGCTCTTGTGAGGGCGATTAATTCCGCTGCTTGGGCCGAATTATGTGGCACACGTGCAGTTTCCACGACCGTGTGTAAAGTCGTGAAAGCATACGCAGCAGTCGTGTCACCATTAGGGAGCTTGAAACACGAACCATCCACCCATAAAGTACCATCACACTCAGTCAGGGGAGTATCTTTTAGATCTACTCTCCCTTTCGTCTCTTCCTCTGTTCTGAACAGACAGTCATGTTGCTCAATCTCATCTAGGTCTGCTGGATTTGGCAATAACGTAGCTGGATTCAGCGTGGTGCATCTCTTTATGTGTATGTGATTTGCTAACAGTGTGAGCTCATAGCCTGATAATCGCGCACTAGTCAAGTGTTGTGTCTTGGTTCTGTTTAATAATGTGTCTACAGCATGTGGAACCATAACGATCAATGTGTTGTCCATTACCAGACCAGCAGATTGTCGGATAGACATAGCTGCAGCAGCTGTCGCTCTCAGACAGCTTGGCAATGCCCTCGCTACAGGGTCCAAGGTTGATGAAAAATATGCGCACGTGCGCGGTCTGTCGCCAAAAGGCTTTGTTAACACTGATAACGCACAACCATCTTTCTCGTGAACATACAATGTAAAAGGCTTGCTGTAGTCAGGGGTACCCAACACAGGAGCTGAACATAATGCATTGCGCAATTCCACAAAACTTTTCTGGCACTCTTCAGACCATGGGATAGGATTCGGTGTGTCTTTGCACGTTAATGCTAACAAAGGTTTTGCCAACAAGGAAAAATTTGGGATCCAGTGCCTACAGTATGAGGTAATGCCCAAGAAAGCACGTACTTCTCTCTGTGTTCTTGGCACACTCAACTGTGCAATGGCTTGAATTCTTTCTGGGATCAGCTTCCTTCCCTCCTTCGACAAGAGATGACCTAAGTAGGTCACTTCTTGTCGACAATATTGCAGCTTTGAGAGTGACACTTTGTGATGGAAAGCAGATAAATGACGCAACAATGATAATGTGGCTTCTTTGCAGATCTTCTCAGTATCCGCGGCAATTAGTAAATCGTCAACGTACTGAATCAGGATAGCGCCACTAGGTAAAACAAGTGCATCAAGCTGCGCTTTCAAAGCTTGGCTGTATATTGATGGACTTTCACAGTAGCCCTGGGGAGCGCGTTTGAAGCGAAAGCTTCGGCCTCCCAGACTGAAGCCAAAAATGTCCCTGCTCTCCTCTGCAATTGGGATGCTAAAGAAAGCATTTTTTAAATCGATCACTGAAAACCATGCAGCAGAGGCTGGAACCATCGTTAGCAAGGCAGTTATATCAGGGACAACTGGAAACTGTGGCACAACAATCTTATTAACCTCTCTAAGATCAATCACAAATCTGTAAACAGGTGGCTGTGAAGGGTCCGTTCGTTTTAAGACAGGCAAAATCGGACTATTGCAAACGTTGCCTCTTGTCTCTTCAATTACACCCTTATTAATCAAGTCGCTGACAATGTCTAACAATGCTTTCTGGCCTTCATTAGAGATCTTGTACTGAGGAATACGTGGCAGTCTGACATTAGCCTTCAAAGTTACCACGTATGGCGGTATCTCCAAGAGGCCCACATCATTGGGACCAGTAGCCCAAAGGGCATCCGGAAGGGATGACAATTCAGGTGGCATTGCATTTTTAGACAGGTACATCGGGGAAATAACTTTCCTGCCTAATGTAAGTTGTACTCCTGACGGTGAACAATACAGTGTAGCATGCAATCTTTTTAACAAATCTAACCCTAGCAAATTTTCACCACAACCTGTTGTTAGGATCAGGGGTGCTTTCAACTCGCAAGGTCCAATAGAAAGTGACATGGGACTGGAAATCGGGTTTCTAACTGGGGCGCCAGAAAAACCTACTGAAACATTTATATCGCCAGACAAAGGTGCGCCAGGGAGTTTTGAATGCATGATTGAACTCTTTGCAGCACCAGTGTCTAGCAGAAAGGGCTCCGTTACATTTGCTGTAGTCACCTCAACATACGGTCCGCTCTGATCCACTGGCACTGAAACAACTCCCTCTCTCTGTCTACGGCTGTCCTAGTAATCGTTATTTTCTGCATCGCCGTCCTCTACATAATAATCATTATTGTAGTACTGAGCTGTATTACTAGTCCCGTTGGCTTGCTGATCAAAGCTATTGATGGTATTTTGAGGCGGAAGAGGACGCGCGTTCTGGGGAACATTCCCACGCCCTCTGCCTCTAGGAGCTTGCTGACCACCCCTCCCTCTTGCGCCATACATATTGCCGTTACGCTGCATCAATTTAGGGCAACTATATTTAAAATGACCTTCCTCTTTGCAGTATGAACATTGGTTGGGACCTACAGGGACACGTGGATGATAATACCCATTCATTTGCTGATTGTTCTGAAATGGTGGGGGTTGGTGATAGACACCTTGGGGTTGCCTATAATTATTCTGACCTCCACGTGGCGGATAGGCCTGCTGTAAAAGGACCTTTGTTTTTAGTTCTTTCGTTTTCTTTTCTGTTCTATCTTTCTCGTCTTTATCTCTGTTTTCATAATACTGTGCAGTAGCCAGTATTTGCGCTGAAGAAGAAACCGCCCAAGAACTTTCTGAATCTTTTAACTTTTTACACAGGTCAGGAAGTAAATTCTGCACAAATTTATCCACAAATAACCGTTGGCCACCCTCAGTACTCATATCTTGCCCACTGTGGTCAATAAACGTTTCTTCAAACCTGGTAAAGAAGTCTGACACTGTCTCATCTTTCTTCTGCTTGCATGCAGATAGCTTATCCCAATTTACGCGCATCGCGGGCATTATTGTCTTCATATACGTGATGATTCTACCAGGGAGTTCTGCTATTAAAGGCTCTGGTTTCGCGCCACCAATCTGTCTAGCGTCAGCAGCGATGATGTTAGCCCATGTGTCCCCTAGTTCTGCAGCATGATCCATATTACGAATGGATCCCCACAAAGGCTGTGGAACCACATTCCCAAACAGCATATCTATATCAGCCAAATTCATTACACAGGATTCTGCAGTTTGTGACAACTCCTTATAATAACCGGTAGGGTTCTTACGGGGATCAGGCAATGTCTGCTTAAGTGCTAACACCTCAGATCTTTTCCATGGAACATGTACCCAAATACGCTGAAAATGTGCTAAGACAGGTGGAACAGCGTTTGGTTCAGCAGGTCTCCAAACTGGGGGAACCTCACGCATCGGATATTGGCGTGCTTTTACCCTTTTTCCCACAGGGACATCAGGTTCAAACAATGACTGTTGACAATTATCATTCCTGAAGGATAATACAACCGCAACTGCTTTATCTACATCGCGATCCACAATGGTACCAGTTCCAAAATCAAATCTCACTCGACACAACTCCTGCGGGCTTGGGTCTTTACCACTATCATCCAATTCCTCACAGAGAATTTCACACATTTTCTCAAAGACATATCTCTGTTTTGGGGCATCCCATTGATGGAAAACGTTGACAACTGATTCCACATCATATAGTGAAGGGAAAACAATCCATCTACGCGCCATGCGATCTATTACCTTTTTCTCATCGGGGTTAGGCAATTGACTGCGCAATTGCTTATGCTGTAAGCCAGGAGTCGCACCGGATGACTCAAAGAGAGGCGACATTAACGTAGTAACCACATTAGCTAAACGCTGTCGCGCTGAAGGAGTAGTTGAGGCGAAAACAGGGGGATAAACAGAGGGGAGAAAAGAGGATGTAGTAACAGGTACTGGAGTGGTGCAAGGAAGAGTGTCAGGGGAGGCAGCTGCTAAATTAGACAAAGTCGCAGGAAGCGCGGGGGCAGTTGGAAACACAACTGGCGGCCCTTGAGAGGGCTGCGCTATAGGGATAGGAGCCGGCTGCGAAGCAGCTGGCGGTAGCGGCAAAGCTTGCAGTATATTAACTGGAGGTGGCATATTCACAAGCTGGGGAGGCGCCGTGGTATTTTGAGCATACGGGGGTGGTGAGCTCAGCAATCAGGGGATCTTTCTCCTTGTCTTCTAACTCATTCTGTTTAGAGTGCGGTAAAGCTGGGTAACATTTGTCGATCCCTAGCTTACGCTGCCTGTACAATTGCTCATTCATCTGTTCCTCCTCATTGTCCTTGAATTGTACAGCTGCTTGCATTACTGTCATACCTTTCTCTCTCTTATTCTTTTTCGCTAGCTTAATTTCCTTCTGTTTGGCTTCCTTCCGCCATAAGCGGAAAGAAATCAAACATCGCCGGCCGGGCTTTCTTTTTAAACAATTTAATTTCCAAATTATCTAAAATATCGGTATCGAAACTACCATTTTGGGGCCATTTTAAAACACCGTCTTTTCTGGTGTAGTGGATCCATACTTCGTTATATGCAAAGGGGCCTACGCCATGTTTTACATAGAGCTCATAAGTTGGAGTTCCAACCGGAGGAACCGGACATGATTCCTCCAGCTGGAAATCTCTTCCACAACCCAAACAAAACAATCTACCAAATATTCTAGAACCAGGCATCTTCGCTCACTAGTCTAGATCCAAACATCAAAGGATTATCGATTACGATAGTCTCGTGAATACACGAGTCCTCTGGCTTTGGCGTTTGCAAACTCCAAATTTCCAAATCAAAACGATCCCGAGGGATACCAAACAAATGGGAGACGCTCCACTTATACTTAACTGAATATTGATGATCGATGGCGTCACCAGAAGACTCTCTCGATTGTTTCGCTCTATCAAAACTCGTCAAGGGTCCAAAACAGGTCGATTAATCAGGGCAGCAGTCCTTCGTAGCCGTCGGGACGCGGAGAACCTCGCAGAAAAGACTTTCGGACCACGTCGACATGCAGGGGTCGATGAAGTGGCGGCCTTCCTCCGGAATTTCCACACGAAGCTCCTCACGAACCTCTGGCTTGGACTGGTACCGCTGAAATCGTCCCGAGTTGGGCGCCAAACTGAAGTACTGGGTATTTTAAGCCCAGCGGTGCAGGGGCACACACCCTATGACTTCTGGGTTCTCCCTGTTCCAGACCTACAGAAACACAGAGTCTTCTGGGTGAAGTCAAAGATCATTTATTGGCTGCAGACCAATTACAGGTATCCTAGAAGTACAACAGCGTGTATGTTCTCAGGAGACTGCTAAAAATCATAGAAACGGACTTCTTCTTAAATACACTTTTTCCTGCTTCAGGCATACATTCCTAGGTTTATGATACGGCAATATACAAGTGTACATTTCAAACGAAAGAGCAGAGTCATGATGACCATCCCACATTCCAGTTAAGCCAGCCCACAATTATTTACACAGCAAGGTTCAGATCCCACATCAGATATCGATAGGCCCCAATAAAACACGGGCAGCTCCTGTTGATAGAAACAAGTCATAAAGCAGGAACAGTCAGGTGTGAAAGAGATTAGCCGGAGGCTTGTGTAGGATGAAAAGACTTTATGGTGTGTCAAGCCCTGATGCTAATCACAGGTGGCCGGAGGAAGGGGAGCTTGTGAGACCAGTTTGACCTGGGGCAGCAGAGCCAAGCTGCCCAGGTCACAGAAGAGTCATGGAAAGGCAAATGTGCTGTGAGGCCCGTATTTGCTTCATTATAGCCTATGTGAGGGCAATCACAAGATGGCCACCGCTTCCAAAATGGAACCCACGTAGTGATGCAGAATAACGTGTACACAGTGCATTCATAGCTAGAACGGTATACAGAGCACTTGTACATACCGCATTAACCATTTGCGGTTCGCTAATACCAGGATAGACAGGGGTGGGGCCCTGTCCCCTACGCGGTCCCAGAGATAAAAGTACAAGGACAGAATTTTACTAACATGTCGTTCTAGTATTTTTATTGGAAAAGGTAAGAGGAAAACTGGTCTTTAGTTGGCTAGGACTGCAGGGTCCTTTAACAGTGGCTTAACTATAGCCTTTCTCCAACATTCTGCCACCATTCCAGTTTCAAGGGATTGATTACAAAGTTGCAACAGGGGTCTTGACAGTTCATCCTCCCATCTGATCCATTGTTTTAGGGGAAGTGGGTCAAGAGGTGCTCCCGACTTAATAGATCTACACAATAACTTGAATGCTTCAGTAGAAAAAGGGTCTAACCTGGTTAAGGTCGCTGTGGGGTGGTCAGATAGATGCGGCGTGGCATGTCTAGGTGGATTATTTGTATTGGGATTAGGAATATTTGATTCATTAGAATTTTCAATGTCTTCTAGAATCGTCTTGATTTTATTTTAAAAGAACCCTGATAAGTTGTCACGTAATTGTTGTGACAATGTATTCTCTTGCTTTTTTGCTTTGTTGGGGGCAGTGGTGATTAGCTCACAATAATAGTTAGCTTTTGCTTTCCTGAATTAGGTTTTATATTCATTTAGCACTGTTTTTAGGCAGATTGTATCTTTATTTAGGTAGTGGCACTGCCATTTTCTTTCCAATTGCCTGCAATATAATTTGGCCTCCTTCAGGGTTATATTGTACCAAGGAGCAGATGGACATTTGTGAGGATTTTGAGTTGTCGGAAGTATCAGTTTCTCTAGCGTTTTTAAGATTTCGCTTTCTAAACTATGACAATTCTCTTCTATAGAATCTAAAGGACTAAAAAGGTTTGAGGAGTTAAAAACAGGTTTTGATTATGTCATGGAAAGTTTGTGCCATGCTCTGGTTTCTAGCGAATGCTTATTAATTTTTTTCAGAAATCCCTCCTTGCCCAAATTTAGATGGAAATTAATCAATGAGTAATCAGTCCAGCACAGAGGGGCAACCTCCCTAACTGATATCAGGCCTTCCGGGGACAAAATGAGATCGAGAGTATGGCCTCCTATGTGTGTAGGGCCTTGTACCTGCTGCTGGATACCAATAGTTTTGCAGGAATTTATCATTTCCTTATAAGCCGGGGATAAATCTCCTTCTGCCCAGTTAGTCTCCTAACAGAAAAAGGTTAGTGTGCGAGGCGTCATATTATTAATGGTGTCAAGAAAGGGGGAGAGGGAGGAGCTTGAAGTATTAAGTGGTCTATAACATAAGATCCATGCAGACATATTCCCCTTGTGCCCCTTCAGCAGGAACCCTAGCATCTCAATTTCATCTACTTCATCTGGGGGAAAGGCAATAGAGTTCCATTTATCCATGTAAAGAATGCCTATTCCACCCCATTATCTAGTAGCTCAGGGCTTATGGAAGCCTTTGAACGTGTCCGTGCAGACTCTATCGAGGTCAAAAGCAGATTCCATTGTGGTCTATGTCTCAGTAATAAATATGACATCAAATTCCCCCCCCCCCCCAGTGTCAAGCATTAAATGAATCTCCTCAGGTTCTTGCTGCTCCTTCCGGGCTGCCACAGGCTACAGTGGGGACTCCAAGTCCCAGTCCCACTCGCTGCACGAGGCTGCTAATGTCACCGACGCCCACGTCATTGCACCAGGAGGCACATTGAAATCCAGCCACGGGCCCCCACAGCATGGGACCTGCTTCTTGCTGCTCCTTCCGGGCTGCCGCAGGCTACAGAGGGGACTCCAAGTCCCAGCCCGACTCACGTCACAAGCCTGTCAACTTCGCGGACGCCCACATCATCGCGCCAGGTGGTGCATTGAAATCCGGCCTTGGCCTCCATAGCACGGGACGTGTGCGGGCATGCCCGGGCCAAGGGCAGGCCCGTCTGTGACAGTCAGAGCCCAGAGGAGGCTGGGCTGGCAACCCCTCTGAGATTTGGTTGACTGGGACACTTGAGCAGGTGACTATATAGCAGTAGCATCCACTTTTAAATCAGTGCAATTGCTCTTATTTTGATTAATGCCAAGGGGGAGGAGGAGTGCCTGAAGTGCCAAGGACAGTGGCGTTGGACATTGAACAAATCATATCTTGGCCTGACTGAGCTGCCAAACGTATACTATTGTCTTTTAAACCTGCTGGGGTCAGTATGGGGAAGAGGAAATTGTGTGAAGAAGGTATGGGTGATGCAAAAAAATGAAAATAAAAAAGGGGAAAAGGAAAGGCCCTGGTCACAATGCCGCAGAAGGTGGTGTCATGGATAGGATAGGCAGCTTACTATCTGAATGTGAGGGGTTATTGGATTCCTCACACCCCAACCTAAGATCCAGGGACGGTATGCAACAGATCCCGAGTAGTAAACCATCCAAAGGGTGTGTACCCGATGTGTTTAAAAAGTCAGCTAAAAAGTTACTAATAACAGATCCTCAGAATGCACCAGAAGCAAACATCACAGTAAAGGGACCCCCCCCAGTGCCAGGCAAACACCCACAAAGCTTTCGCCACTTTTTCATGCAGCAATAGATTTTCAATCCTGGCAGACCAGACTGAGCCGTTAGCAATCACCCCATACAAAGGGATCGAGGGACACAATATGGGCATAGAAAACACAGTGAGTAGCACTCCCAATAATTACAGGGGCTTGGGTGACGAAGGTTTAGCTAGTAAGGATAGCATAGAGTCTGTTGCTAATAAAATACAATTGGAAAGACCCATAGATGATTCTGCCCATCAAACAGAGGCTAACAAGCTGGCAACATTGATGAATGCAATTAGAGCCCTCAAAGTGGCAGTTAGCAATCTTAGCAACACCCTAAGTAAGGTGCATCTAGCTGTGGAGTTGGTTAGATCATCAATAGGTACTCATCTGAGCCACAAGCCACCTTTACAAAGCGCTAGGGGTGCTAGTAGTAATTATCCAATGGTACAACGTGTAGCCCAGACATCCCAAAGCTCAAGTACTAGTGTATTTTCCAGGCCCCTAAACATGGATATTACTAGTAAAAATCAAGCGCACCCTGGGAGGAAAGGCAATTTGTTGCCTACCCTCAGACCCATGTTGCCCCTTGCCAAGGCTACTGCCTCAACCTCCAACATCAATATTAATAGACATGATGGTCAGAGAGTGGTAGGAAAACGGAGTAGCACGTTAATCGCAACAAATAAGGTGAATATGATTAATGTCCTAAAACTTTCAGGTGTATTCTTCAGAGAAGACAAGGGATCGCTTAAGAATAAGTGTACCCAGTGGATTTGTCATGGTAGGGGCTGTCGATCACTAATAAGGGACAACATCATCACAGCTGAAAGACACTCATGCCCCAATGCTACATCCGACTACATCGCCCTGACACTTTCTCAACAACTCCTGGTGGAAAACCTCATAAACTTTGACATCCGCACGCAACATCTCACCTGTTCTAATATCAGATTAAAATACAATCCCACAGAGCTGACCCCGATCGTCAGCCTGTCACCACTAAGGGAAGTAGATTGAAGGTTACCCCCACTCGCTGGTGATCTTTCGGAGAATATAACACAACTCTCTTCCAGCGAGTGTGAAGCCCCCGAGATGCTAAATCTATCATCTATAGAATCTAGACAGACACTTGACCCTGTCCCGTCAATAGCAGGAGAGACGGATAGCAGAACATTATCTACCAACAGGGGTGTCGGGGGGATTTCATATAGTCTCACTCCACGTAGGCTAGCTGTATTTTTATTTATTTTATTTTAGGTTTTTATAGAGCGCGTAGTCACCCTCGAGTATCCCAGCGCTGAAACCTCGGACTCCTAAGGAGGGGGCAAAGAGAGGCTGCTGACGAATCAGGGGAAAAGAAGAGTTTTGAGGGACTTTCTGAATCGTAGGAGGTTTGGTTCAGCTCTGAGATTCGGGGGGAGCGCGTTCCATTTTCTAGCTGTGTTGACGGAGAAGCGGCGGCCGCCTATGCGGGCCTTCTTCACCCTGGGGACAGGATAAGGTTTCCCTGTTCTGACCGGAGCGCTCTCGTTGGTCTGTATGGAGTGATCCAATTATTCAGAATAGGGGGGCCGGCGTTGTGCAAAACCTTGTGGGTCAGGCAAAGGGCTTTGAAAACGACTCTTTCCCTCACGGGGAGCCAATGAAGTTTCCTCAGAGCTGGTTTGGCTGATGTTCTAGCTGGGGTGTTCGTGAGTAGGCGCGCTGCGGCATTCTGAGTTTTTTGCAATATTTGGAGAGTGGCTTCCGGTGCTCCGAGGTAAATGGCATTGCTATAGTCCAGTCTGGATAGAACTAAGCCTTGAATCAGCAGAAGACGGGACTGGGATGGTAGTAGCGGGAGCACCTTTCTACAAGATCTAAGTAGGCCATAGCAGATGCCAGCTGTTTTCCTAGCCTGAGTCCTGAAGGTGAGATCTGTCTCCAGCCATACTCCCAGACTCTTAACCTCTGTCTTGGGAGTAGGGGGTTCACCCATACAAGCGGGCCAGAGATTGGAGGGAAGGCTCCTGGTTTTGTGGCCTAGGAGCAAGATCTCTGTTTTTGACCCGTTTAGTTTGAGGTCTGAGTCATTCATCCATTGATGGACGTTGGAGAGGCAGTCTCGAAGATTGGCGGGCTCTAGCTTGGGGTGGGAAAGTGTCACCACCAGCTGAGTGTCGTCAGCATAGCTGACGATAGTGATTCCGAATGGTGAGACCAGCTCCTCCAGTGGGGCCATATACACGTTGAAAAGCGTGGGGCTCAATGAGGAGCCCTGAGGCACTCCACACCGGAGGGGGATAGGGGGGGAGCGGCTTTCTCCTTCCCAGACTTGGAAGGAGCGTCGGGAGAGGAAGGTTGCGAGCCATTTCAGCGCGCTGTCTTTCACGCCGATGTTATCCAGGCGCTGGGCTAGGACCTGGTGGCTGACAGTGTCGAATGCCGCGCTTAGGTCTAGGAGGACCACTGCCACTGATCCTCCGGTGTCGATAATTTCTCTTGCCCTCTCTACGGCAGCCAGGAGGGCGGTGTCAGTGCCCTGGCCTGGTCTAAAGCCTGTCTGGGAGTTTTTAAGGAGGTGGTTTGTTTCTAGGAAGTGAGATAGCTTTTTGTTTACAAGCTTCTCCGCGACCTTACCTATCCAGGGGAGGAGCGAGATGGGTCTGTAGTTGGATAGGTCCGCGGGGTCTAACGAAGGCTTCTTGAGTAGACCTTTGACGACAGCCTCCTTCCAACTTTGTGGGACTTCTCCTTGGACAAGCGAGGTGTTAATGAGGGCAGTAAGTTTAGCTGTGATGGTCCGAGTGATGTCTTTAGCGAACCGTACGGGAACTGAGTCACTGGGGGCACCACTCTTAGTAGATGCTAGGGTTACTGCCACTTCCTCCTCGGTGACTGGTCCGAATGACACTAAATGAGGTGCGTCGGGTTTATCAGGGGCGTTCCCTAACGCAGGGGATGAATCCTTTACTTTGTCTGGGGTAGCGGAGTTGGTAGCAGGAAGGGAGGTGAGAATTTTTTTAATCTTATCATCGAAAAAATTGGCGAGGTTGGTACATTTTTCTACGGCTGCTTTGGGGTCCATGGGTATCTGCGGGGGGGCTGGAACATGGAGAAGCTCTTTGAGGATAGAAAAAGTCTCTTTGGCTGAGCAAGAGGAGTTCTTTATTTTTTCCTCATAAAAAGAGCTTTTTGCGTTATGGAGGGCTTGTTTATAGGCTTTCATAGCTGTTTGATAGGCGCTTTTCTCCGTCGCCGATTTGTTTTTTCTCCATGTACGCTCTGTCTTTTTGCACTCCTTCCTTAGCATGTTCAAGGGCGGGGTGTACCAAGGAGCATGGTTGATCCTTTTTACATGCTTAAGGGAGCTGGTTAGCGGGACAAGGCTGTCTAGGGGGTTGGAGAGCCAGCTGTTGAATTCTCTATCGGCGGTGTTAGGGTCGGTTGAGAGGGGGCCAACGGATTCCCGTAGCTTTGCTTCCCATTCTTCTGGTATTAACTTATGCCATCGTCTAGTTTGTATCCTAGTTTTCTGTTTGGGGACAGGGGTGGACTGGAGGGACCAATGCATAGGGACCAGTAAATGGTCGGTCCATGGGAGGGGAGTGGGATTTTGGGTTTGGAAGTTCCTAATGTTGGTGAAGACAGGATCAAGGAGCTGTCCTTTCTCGTGGGTGGCTTTAGAATTCAGAAGCAGGAGGTCAGCTGACATAAGGTCTGCTAGTAGGTTGGCGGCTGTGTTATCCGCTGGGTCAAGGAAGTGTAGGTTCAGGTCCCCTAAGAGGAGAAAGTTGGGGGTTGATATTGTTTTTAGGAGGATGTGGTCCATCAGGGTACTTGAGAAGTCTCCTAGCGGGCCTGGTGGTCGGTATATCAGTAGTCCCGATATTGAAGTGGTTGGGGAGATCTGGAGGGTGAAATTGCAGTTTTCACAGTCCTTGACCGTGCCGCCGTCGATTCTGCAGCTGAGATGATCTTTATAGAGTATGGCGATCCCGCCACCTCTTCCGACCGGTCTATTCAGACAGCGGATTTGGTAGCCGGGGGGGGTTGCATTGACCAGGTCGGAGTCGTTGTTGGGGGTTAGCCATGTTTCGGTCAGAAACAGGGCATCTAGCGAGAGGGTTTGGGTGAGGAGGTTTATCTCGTGGGAGTGTTTTACCAGAGATCTACAGTTCAGGAGGCCGAGTCGAAGCGTTTGGCTAAGTTCCGTGGCTTCAGGGGGATTACAGAGGGTGCATCCTGTGAACGGGGTATCCTCCTTAAGGGTGTATTCACACTGCGGATGTTTTTTGGTGTTCCAGTTTCTGAGTGTATCCGAGGTGTAGGATATGCGAATCTGTGAGTTGGGCATAGTGTCTCTGCCTGAGGCCGTTTGGGCCCGGACGGGCGCAGACGGGCTTGACTTTGGCTCGACTTCGGCGCGATGCCGGCGCTCCCGCTGCGCTCGGCCGCTGCGCGTCTGGAAGTGGCACATTGATAGAGGACGGAGAGGCGTGTCCTCGCTAGTGGGCGTGTCAGCAGTAGCGGGCGCGCGAAGGGCTCAGCGCGTTTCCTCACTGCAACAACGCTCGGGATAGCAGAGCGGAGCTTGGCGATTTCCCAAAGGCAGCAGGTCAGTGGGTGCTCAGGGTGAGAGTGCACAGTTAAAAGCAAACGAAAACAAAGTTTTTTTAAAAGGTAACAGACAGACCTCCCGGCTTCCGCCTCAGGAGTGCTTACGAGATAGTCATGACGTATTGTCAGGGAACATCGCAGGATTGGGCACTAAGGTCAGGTCCCCTGATTGGCTAACATATATTGAGTAGTATGGCATCTGCCTCTTTCAGGAGACATGGCTGGTGGACCACCTTTGTCGAGTGGGTTACTTGAACTATCACATTAAAGCCATCAAGGGAGGCAAAGTTCGACCTGCAGGGGGCCTCACCATCTGGGTGCGGCAGGAGATTATTTGTAAAATCCACTTACTCTCGACCCAGAGTAATGATGTCCTCGCAGTACTGCTGAGATTAAGTCCGCAATGTAGCATCGACATTTATAATTTTTCTGCAAGGGGTCTAAGCGGGGGGAAGAAGTCGGAGGTTATAGCGGCCCTCGACGATCTCCTGGACATGCATTCTTGGGACTCCCTAGTGTTAGTGGCTGGAGACTTCAACTCAACCTTTGAGCCCCTCGGCATCGAGAACCAAGATCTCACAAGTGAGGAAGGTGTTCGGTGTGGCATCCCAAATTTGGAACTAGCGCCCATAAAAAAATGGACAGATGCAGCAATTCAAATCAAAGCATTCTGCCTTGAAAAAGGGTTGCGGGCAGCAATTGAGCGCACAGCCTCTTATAGGCATGGGGCTAATACTTTTGACAATGGCCATAGTGCTAGCCGTATAGATTACCTATTAATCAACTTAAAGCTATGGCATGCTTTAGGGGATATGATTGTGAGGGATCACCTAGAGAGCAATCATAATCCTTTATGATCAACTCTAGATCTTCAACTAGCGAGCTCAGCAGTCCAGCCAGCTCAGAAATTACTTACTTTTGATCTGATCCCCACCAACGACACGCGGCGACTAAAATGGGCTAAGCTCGTAGAGAACCTCGATGTCCTAGACACTATTAATAGGGATATTGATCTTACCATAGCCGACCTAGAGGCCTGACCACCCCGAATTTACCAAGATAATTACTGCCACTCATAACAATTTTTTTTCCCATTTAAGATCGTACTTTTTAAAGCAGCACACAAATAGGAACATCAAAAGAAAGAAACTAAGTTTATGGTTTAACGAGGATTGTAGGATGGCACGCAGAATACTGGGGGCCCGATTCCCAGAACTAATCTGAGACAAAATCCTAAACTTACTACTTTTGGTATTCACAGAAGGCATTTAGTAATAGTAAAGTTAGGCTTTTGTCTTCAGTCTGTCCTAAGTCTGTCTTAAGTCTGTCTTAAGCCTGTCCTAAGCCTGTCCTAAGCCTGTCCTAAGCCTGTCCTATGCCTGTCCTATGCCTGTCCTATGCCTGTCCTATGCCTGTCCTAAGCCTGTCTTAAGCCTGTCTTAAGCCTGTCTTAAGCCTGTCTTAAGTCTGTCCTAAGTCAAAATCCTAACTTTACTACTACTAAGGGGTCGATTCCTATCCGGGTCGGACAGCTCTCCGAGAGCTGTTTGTAGCCTTACCTTGCGACCGACACGTACCCATAGCCAATCCGTCCTGTTGATGAAGTACGATGCGCATAACTGCCAAAAACCCGACCGACACGTAGGCTGTGATTCAAGCTCCATTCTCCGTCCGAGCCGTAACTCCTAACGCTGAACCGCGTCGCCCGGAAGCAGTATCCATAGCAGTTTCCGCCCTGACAAGTACGATGCGTACTTCCTACGCGCCGGACGGGTCGCAACGTACGGCATGTCACAGCATCCGGAAAAGAAGCACATCAGCTACGATTCGCGCCACAACTCAATCCACGGCTACGAGACGGACCAGCTTGCAACGGGTACGAGACGGAGCAACAAGCAGAGTGTACGAGATGAACACATCATGAATCCCATCGCACAGGTCATACCAGTACTCTACATCTATGACCGGATCAGGAACAGACGCGGACAGCACAGACGGTAAGTCAGACACATACCACACAAAAAACCGACACGTACCCGCAAAATGGCACACACACACAGGGGATCCATATCCTGGCCACTAACAACAGGCCACCATAGGGGTTGTATGGCCAGCACCACTACCACCCCCACCCATAGGGCTCATGGTGACCATCACTACTGCCACCCCCACTCATAGGGGACCTGTTGCCCATCACCCCTGCCACCCCCACTCATAGGGGACATGTTGCCATTCACCCATGCCACCCCCAAACATAGAAAACCTGTTGCCCATCACCCCTGGCACCCCCACTCATAGGGCTTATGCTGCCCAGCACTACTGCCTCCCCCACTCATAGGGGACCTGTTGCCCATCACCCCTGCCACCCCCACTCACAGGGGACCTGCTGCCCATCACTCCTGCCACCCCCACCCATAGGGGACCTGTTGCCCATCACCCCTGCCACCCCCCCCCCTCATAGGGGACATGTTGCCCATCACCCCTGCCACCCCCACTCATAGGGGACCTGTTGCCCATCACCCCTGCCACTCCCACCCATAGGGGACCTGTTGCCCATCACCCCTGCCACCCCCACTCATAGGGGACCTATTGCCCATCACCCCTGCCACCCCACCCATAGGGGACCTGTTGCCCATCACCCCTGCCACCCCAACTCATAGGGCTTATGTTGCCCAGCACTACTGCCACCCCCACTCATAGGGCTTATGTTGCCCATCACCCCTGCCACCCCCACTTAAAGGGCTTATGTTGCCCAGCACTACTGCCACCCCCACTCATAGGGCTTATATTGCCCATCACCCCTGCCACCCCCACTAATAGGGCTTATATTGCCCAGCCCTACTGCCACCCCCACTCATAGGGCTTATGTTGCCCATCACCCCTGCCACCCCCACTCATAGGGCTTATGTTGCCCAGCACTACTGCCACCCCCACTCATAGGGCTTATGTTGCCCATCACCCCTGCCACCCCCACTCATAGAGGACCTATTGCCCATCACCCCTGCTACCCCCACTCAGGGCTTATGTTGCCCATCACCCCTGCCAACCCCACTCATAGGGGACCTGTTGCCCATCACCCCTGCCACCCCCACTCATAGGGCTTATGTTGCACATCACCCCTGCCACCCCCACCCATAGGGGACCTGTTGCCCATCACCCCTGCCACCCCCACCCATAGGGGACCTGTTGCCCATCACTACTGCCACCCCCACCCATAGGGACTATGTTGCCCATCACCCCTGCCACCCCCACCCATAGGATGGGTGATGCACCACACATCAATCATACTCCAACATTAGGTATGTCAGCAAAATACATCCCCCCTAACATTATGACAACAGTGTGTAGTCTGTGACAAATTCCCACAACAGTGAATATGACTTTGAACATACAATGTAACAACCGGCACATGTGTGACCAAAAAATGAGTGTGGCCTAAACAAGGCAAGCATCACTATAGCACTGTGTCAATGTAAACATAACACCCCCTCACTGTGTAGAACAAAAGTTAAGTGTGGGCTTCCAAACTGCAGCAAATGTCGAGCATTGTGGTGATGGGGTCTAAACCCCCCCTCATCACAGTGACCAAAAGGTAAGTGTCATCATGGTCAAAGCTGCAAATGCCAAACAGAATGTGTGATTCCCGGTCCCAACACATTAAACACTTTTGGGGCAAACTAGTGGTTGTGTCCCATACCCACAGAGATGTGGTGAGGCTAACAGTGCTGTGAAAACAAAACATACTCTCGGCCATCTGCAGACAAGCACCACACATTGGGGCTGACAATGCATACAGTGTACAATGGCACAAGAGCAGAAGTGTCCATCACAAAACATACACACATCTCGAAAATAGACACACTAATCAAAACAACCTGTGTAGACTGTAGGTGTCAAGTCACAAACTCCCATTCCATGCCAGCAATGACACCTAACAACCAGGATGAATGTGCAGAATGATGTGAAATGACTCACAGGGACAGCAGGGAAAATCACAGAAACAGGATCCAGACAATGGCCCACAACAGCAATACCAATGCACTGATGCAGATGCACAAACACAAACAGGCAACCTCACACTGCACATCTGACACAACATGTGTGTGTCTCAGTATCCCCAGGCAACTACAGAACACATGAGGGGGGCTGAACCACAGTGACACAGATGTGGACACAGTGCCATACAAAAGTAAACCATCATTGGGACCCCCTTAGTGGGCAATCAGGCATTGTGAGATGAGAGGGAGCACAAAAGACACATGTGACACAAGCTGGAATGAACACAAACTAACACAGCAAGAGACTGACACACAACAGCACTACCCCCAGGGACCAGACAATGGGGCGACACAAGCATGCATGACACCTCCACTGTGATGACAAAGGTAGATGTCTTACAAACTGTGAAAAACAGACATGTGTCCTGTGCCACAAACGTACATCACATCTACACAAACACAAATAACTCAGCATGGCCCGTCATCCATGGACAAACGGGAGCTAGGGGCACATCCATGCAAACATTTACATCAGTCCACCCTCAATACCACACACCCTGAACTGCAACAATGTGCATCTATGAAGCCCACATGGACAGGTGACATTGCACACGCACCCATGACAAACACAGGAATGTTGGGAGGAACTAAGGTACACAAGGACAGTTTACAACCCTGGTCAATGACAGACATACTGCACAGTATGCTGTACCTGGCCATGATGTCAAAGCTCACGTAACCTTCAGAATACCTCCCACAGTCCCAGGACAATGGAGAAGCCAAGGAGAACCACAAGGCACACATACTGACACCTGCAAACATTGCAGCTCTGAACCAGACAAGTGGGAGCAGTCTCACACACATACACATGTCTCAATCACTGAAAGGTATCACCTAGGGACAACTATATGATATTGTGGACTAACAAGTGCCTTGGGGACCCCTGACTGTGTCCCATCTGCGTCTGACAGCATCATCACAACTCAGAACTGAAAAATCCCAATGATGAAACACCAATTAACAGTAGTGTGTCATGCACCCACACATCTGATAGCCCATGGCAAAGTTGTGGGATGAACACAGTACCACTCAGCAAGCATCAACAACAGGAACATATCAAGGGAACACTGCCTGTGTATGAAAAGGGATGTGGACACACACACATGCTCATACAACACACGCCATGGGCCCAGGCTATGTCACGGAACAACACACTTACTTGAGGGGACCCAACACCTGTGGAAGCCCAGCTGTGCCAAACATATTCACAGCACGTCTCACTCATGTCAGCAGAACACTTGGTCAGTCAGCCATCAGTTACCACACAAGGAAGGCTCTGGTCACAACAGCCTGGGTACGTGAGTCTCCCATAAGTCATCTGCACATACTTAACACATATGTACAGCAAGTTGCACAGAGGACCCAGTTGCTCCTATACCAATGATGTCCACACCTGTATGTCCAGTGGTGATGCGCACAAAGTCAGGGAAATAGACAAATTGGACAATGGGAAGCACATCATATGTGCATGGGTGCAAGCCACAGATGTGACCATGCAAATGAAATGTTCACAGAGATGTCCACAAATTATCGATCATGACACACCCAGTTAGCTGCAAAGGATGACATGGATACCAACCAGAATTGGATACATATCTCATGGACCACATGGAGTACCTCACATCAACACCTCAGTATTCAACTTAGGAAACCAAGCATTACAGGTGCAAGGGCATGCTACACATCATCAACCTAATGTACAGCTAAATCAAGTTCACAAGGATAAAGAAAAAAGCTTTATTCAGCATATGAAAATTTAAACGTACGTTCAAACAAAAGGCCAATGGCCAGTCCATTATCAAATGACAAGGAGTGAACTTGAGTGACAACTGTCACACGTTGCTTGCCTGCACTGGTAAGGACTGGGGACATCCCCTCGAAGGGGAATGCATGGGGACAGGCCAGGCACCACAGGGACAGGATCAGGGCACAGCAGAAGGAGGCAGTGAAGGGGTGGTGGATGCAGGAGAGTCACTTGCAACTGCAGTGGAGCTGACTGAAGTGGTGGGTGCAGTCACAACTGTGGGGCACAAGTCAGATGTGGTGGATGCCGGCACAACTTCAGTGGGCAGGGTCAGATGGAGTGGATTGGGTCCCCACCGCAGTGCCCAAGTCAGACGGGGTGGTCGTGGACTCCACTGCAGTGCCTAAATCCATGTGAGCAGAATGGGGTGCAGAGGAGGTCGGCAGGACAGAGGGGGGGACACGGTCCCCACATCAGTGGCACTAACCGTCTGACTGGGTGTGGAGGAGCTAGTGGTAGGAGGGGAGGGCCTCGGCATTTTGGGTATGGTGTATCTGTGGATGGGGGAACCCAGGGCAGGGTGTGATGGGGGAACCTCTGGAGTGGTGGCCGTGGGGTCTTGCTATGGAGGATGGAGACTTTGCCTTGGAGCTGCGTGGTGGCGGTGGGGTCTTGCTATTCCGGCTCTGGGGAGACTTGCGGTGGGGTCCTCAGTTTGACTGCACCTGGGGGAGGGTGTCCGGGTGTGAGGGGCACTCCCCTCTGTGTGTGGGGACTTCCTCTTCCCCTTGTAATCTGGATCTGCTGGGTCGGTGGGGAAGAGGCCAAGGTCACAGAGGAAGAGCTTCTGTGGAGATGGGGTTGCAGCTGAGGCCAGGGAAGGGGTCTGGGAGGGAGAGGTTTTGGATGACTGCGGAGTGGTTGTGGATGACTGTGTGTGTGTCTGCAAGCCATCCCCTTTGAGTGTGGTATCAGTCCCCTGCGCTTGCTTGTGTGCACGTCTAGCCCTTGGTTTGGGTGTTTGTGTGCTGCCCGTGTCTGTGGCTTTGTGAGAATGTGCAGGTGTGTGTGCTTGGGACAGGTAGGCTGCTAGGAATCATGGGTGGTGCAGGGGTAGGAGGGGTGTGGGACTGTTGGAGGAGGGACACTGCTGCCGTCAGGGAGGAAGCCACGGACTGATTGGTCCTCTATAGGGCAGACATGCCCTATGAAATGCCCTCCATGAACGACACCAGTTGCGTCAACAAACTGGTGTGTGCATGGAGGACACAGGGGCAGGGGGTGCGGTGCCTGGCACAGAGGAGACATGGTCCCCAACACGGGAGCCTCCATGGACCTCTGGGATGGGAGCCAATGGGAGGGTGGTGATGGTGGTGGTGGGGGCGGTGGCGGGGACAGCCTCACTAGCTGTCGTTTGGTGGCTGCTGACACCCGCCTCCACAAGGGAGTCATCCTCAGAGCTGCTGTTGCCCTCAGCTGGGGTGGATGGTGCTGATGACTCCTCGGTGTGGCTCCACTCGCCCTCCATGCCACTGGGTCCCCCGACTCCTCTCCTTCTGTTCCTGTCAGGCTCTGTGGCTCCTCCTGGTCCGTGGAGCTGTCCCCTCCTGTGGCCGTGGATGTATCTGGATAGGAATAGGATGAAAGAGAACAACATCAGTCCCCTGCACTGACTGCACACACCACAGTGAGTACATCACATCACAGGGCAAGCTCTGGCATCATCTGAACACTGCTCAAAGTGTCAACACTGTTTAGAATAAGCCAATTGTCATTCTCAACATCAACCATGGCACACATATACCTCCTTGACTTGCACCCTCATGTCTGTTGCATGTTGGATGCTAATACCCCAATATCCCGACATGCACCACCCACACATTAGTTGGACATGCAAGTGAACATGTAGGAGTATGTCGCTATACACACAGCACATCTCTTGCCACTGACTCACAGGTCACAGGTGTCACAGGTGTCCGGATGAAGGGATGGGCAGAGACTCATTTCACATGCTTGTGATGCATGCCAGCAACACACTCTATGATGTTCTCATGTCCTGATAGTCAATGCCACAATGGGGTGCATGGTGCACAGTTGATCACAATGCAGGATCACTCATAGCAAGTTAAATGCCATGGCACTGGCATGCCTGGAAAGTCAGTCAACACTGTCTCCTGTCACAGGAGCAGGGCATCCAGACAACAACAGTATGCACTGTGTCACAATCATAGCTCAGGGGTAAAGCTAACTCTGCAGATGACAAGTGCACTTGCCCATCCGATGCAAACAACATATCCAGGACCCAGAAGACCCGACATCATGCAAATCAGACATATGAGTCTCTGCAAACACAACTCCCGGTACATTAGCACATCACAGTCTGCCGTGCATGTAGCCCAGCTGCTGAAGTACACAGTTGCATACACCATTGTGCGCTGTCTGATGATCACACACCTATATGTCACACAGGTCTTGTCTCTCACAGTCACATCTCAGATGTCCTGCTGACCCTCAAAATCATGGACACCCCAGTTGTACGTAACAGGAAGCCACACCATAATGACACACAGGCAGACACCTGAAGGCACATGTCACTAAGCACAACCTGTAAGTTGATACACAGGAGTGGGATTACAGAGTGTTTCTAAATGCCCTTGAGGAGGCATGACTGCCCAGGTCTACGTGAAACAGTGTTTGGCCCTGGACAGTAGTCAAGTGGCTAAGCAAGTGTGACATACTTTATATACATACTCCTGAGGCCCACAAATTGGAGTCCCCTGCTGCATGATTTTGTTTGAAATACCCCAGCCACATGTGGCGAGTCAGACCAGCAATTGTTACACATATCAAGGGCACACACAGATCATATGTCAGATCCAAGGCATTAGGTAAACAATTGAACCACCCATGAAACACACAACAGAGTCACGGGAACAGATGCTGTCCGGAAGCTGAAGCATAGCTGACTGCAGGGACACAGTGCCCTAGTGACACAAGCAACAGACTGTAGAGGCCACACCTGTGGAACAGATGAGGAGGGTGTATCACACAATTGAGGGACCTGAGTATTGGACTACCAGACCTACGTAATGTGGAAGTGTGACCAGGCCAAAAGACTGCAATTATCATGTCAGACATAGTACACAGATTAGGCATGGACTTACCCCCTCCTTGCTGCTGTCTGGCCTTCAGCTGCCTATCCAGGTCTGGGAAGACCACCGCCAGGATCCGGAGCATGTGGGGGGTCAGGGTCCAGTGTCCGCCCCTCCTGCGAGGAGGTGTCAGCTTCAGCTGGACTCTTGTGATCCTCCGGGTCCAGCCCCGAAGGTCCTGCCACCTCTTCTGGCAGTTGTGGATCCGGCGCTTGTAGACCCCCACCGAACGAACTGCCCGGGTGATGGTCAGCCATATCTCCTGCTTCTGGTGAGCATCAACCTGTGAGGATGACAAAGTTAAAAGTAAATTAACACACATGCCCCATATTTGTGCTGCACACATTTGGATATACATGTCATCATCACAAAGGAAAATGAGTTACACCGGTAGTGCAACCATGGGAAAGGACAAATAACCTGCATGTCTGACATGTTAACAATGCCTGGGAAGTTTAAGCTTGCACAAATGCACTTTAGCAGCAGAACACCTGTTCATTACTTGTACCTACACACTTTGGGGGATGAAAGTACTCAGTGAGAATGCTTGCCACTGGTATACACACTGCTAGTACTGATAATCAGACAACATGCATAATTAGGAAGGCAGTGGACTGCACACTCACCTGCTCCCCTGGTTTCCCATACAGCTTGCTGTACTGTGGAAGGAGCCCGTCCAACAGGGCCTGGTTCTCCTCCTCAGTGAAGGCTGGGGCCCTCTCCAGAGTATGTGCCATAGCAGGAGCCAGAGGATGCAGAGACCGCAGCAGTGGGAGCAGGGATGTGGTCCAGTAGCATGTAGTGCAGGCAAGTGAGCTCCATGGGGGCCATCCAGCCTTATATCTGTGCTGCAGAGGCAGACTCTGTGCCATGTGTCCCCAGTGATGGGTCCAACACGGTTACGTTCTATGAATCTGGCCAATCCATGGAAATGTACGACTCGTACACGTCTTCCGCATCATTCAAATCTTCACCTTCATAAAACCCTAGGAATTGCAACATTGTTGTAGGCATCCAACCGAATTTCCAGCGCACAACTCGTACAAGTTTTGAATCCGCATCCGTCTCCATGACAGTCCAGAGCCAATGGGTGCACCCGGCTCGGTCAACTGACTGTACAACGTGTATTTTGAAAATACACATGCACCCGTCTCCATACGATTCAATGGCCAAGGTGTACGCCTGTCTCGGACCATGCCTGCCCGACGCGCATGCATGATAGTCTCCCGCGTCGGACCTCATTGCAGTCAATGGCAAAGCGTACGCACGGCTCGGTCATGAACCGTGCAAAGTGTACGCATTGTCACCCGCGTCGGACCTCATTGCAGTCAATGGCAAAGCGTACGCACGGCTCGGTCATGAATTGTGCAATGCGTACGCATTGTCACCTGCATCGGACCTCATTGCAGTCAATGGCAAAACGTACACACGGCTCAGTAATGAACCGTGCAATGTGTACGCATCGTCACCCACGTCGGACCTCATCGGTGTGACTATTTGATGGATTCAACACACAATTACTTGCCAGGGACACATGTGCACACCTACCACACTACAGCATTGACCACACAGTGTCCCATGGCATGTAAGGCTGCATTCCCTGTGTGTTGGGGGCAACATTTGGTTTGTTGTGTGTCACTTTTGTTCAGCCACTCCCAGGCTGTGCACGTGTTCATGGGGGCAGAATCCTTTATGTGTTGTGCACATTACCACTGTGATGTGCAAATGTACAGTAATGGGCATGAGTCACGGACACAGTTGCAGGTTGGATATGTTTGGGACATGTCACATACACCCTGAGTCCTGGGGGTGATGGCATGTACGTCACAGTGAGACCTGTAGCCACAATTCAGATGTGCACCCACAGTCTGTGTGCATGTTGTGTCTCATATGTGGATGATCAAATGTGCCCAATGGGAGACAGTCTCCACATCCATGTGGTATATGCAGCAACCTTGATGGTGTGTCTGTGTCTAAGAGACGTGCATGTAGGGCCTGCAGGGACAACAGTGGCCACTACCTGTGGGACTCACGCTTGCCTTGTGGTGTGTACGTGATACGCCATGTCCATGCCAGTGTCGATGTGGCAATACAGGGACCCTGGGTATCTGCATGGCAAAGATCTGTGATGCATGGGAGACATCAGGCCTCACTTGTCACTGTGGTGTGTGTTTGTAACGTCACAGCAGTACATAGGTCGGGTGACACAGCCCAATGATTGGCCATTGCACTACATGGGACTTATGTGGACATGTGGAATTGAGATGTGAGGTGATGGTCACGTAGGTGACATATGTGTCCATGCCCAACAGCACACACCTCAGTACATTGTGTAATGTCATGATGTATCATGTGATATTGAGCCTGGTTATGGCCACATGGGTGGATAACCCGACAATCTTCCTTTGTTCATCTCTGTTCTACAGGGCACCAGCTGTCCATCGACCGTTCCCAGACCTTCAAACCATGCAGGAACTCAACTGCATCCGACGGTACTGCTTCACCAGGCAACTGATTGAGGAATTGGCGGAGCAGTTGGCGCCACATCTGCTACCTGGCCGGATATACCCTACAGCACTGACCCCAGAGGTGAAGGTGATGGCAGCCCTGCACTTCTTTGCTACTGGTTCCTTCCAGTACACTGTGGCTACAGCAGGTGGGATGTCGCAAACTATGTTAATCATGTGCTACGCGATGTCTTGGAGGGGATGCAGCATTTCCTTGACCTGTACATCAAGTTCCCTAGCCCAGCTGAACTCCCTGAAATAAAGGATGCCTTTTATACACTGGGGAGGATGGCGAACGTCATCGGATCTATTGATGGTACACATGTGGCCCTGATACCACCACAGGCACATGAGCAGGCATACCGGAACAGGAAACATTTCCACTCGATCAATGCTCTGGTGGTATATCTTGCAGAAATGTGTATCACACATGTGTGTGCACGGTTCCCTGGTTCTGCGCACAATGCCTACATAATGAGGAGTAGTCGCATTGCAACGCTGATGTCACAGATGCCAGATAAGCGTGCCTGGCTTGTCGGTGTGTACTGACTGTTTATCATTGTGTGTGTTTGGCAATGTTGTATTCCGCACTCCTACAAAACTCAGCTACTTGTTCATTTTTTTGTGTGTAGGTGACTCCGGATACCCCAACATGCCATGGTGGCTGACACCCCTCAGGAACCCTGTGACACCAGCCGAGTTGCGCTACAATGAGGCACATGGTCGGAGCAGGAGGGTGATTGAGCGGACATTCGGCCTTCTGAAAAGCCGCTTTCGCTGCCTGGACAAGACCGAAGGGGCCCTCCCATATGAGCCTGCAAAGGTGTGCAAAATTATCCTTGTATGCTGCATGCTACACAACATGGCAGTGCGGAAGAGAGTACCTCTCATCCAGGATGACGATGACCAACTTCCGCCACCTGTGGAGGATCCCAGCCTGGGCTACGATGCCAGTGATGATGAGGGTGACGTCCGCTCACAGCTCCTCAACAACTTCTTCACCTGAATGTGAGTTTCCATGGTTGTTATGTCAATGTATGGAGTTAGCCTGGAATGTGTTGTGGCTGCTCTGTTGCTGTCTGAGTGTGTCTTTGTGCCACTTGACTGGATGTGTGCAGTGATGTGTCCATTCAGGTGGTGTGTACTCCACAATAGGGTAGTACTGCTAACTGGTTTCTGTGTAGGTTTCTTGTGACATGTTTTGTGCATGTGTATTGCATTTCTCTTCTGTTCTGCTGTGCTTTTGACTGTGTCTTGTGTCTATCCTTCCCAGGGTAATTTACCTGTTGTTTGGTCAACACTGACCCCCAACACCCAGAATCTGACCCCAGTGTGGGAGTAGTCAATTGACATCAAGTGATGTGCCACACACCCCTGGACTACAATTCTCAGACACTCTGTGACCGTGTGTCCACCGTAACGTACAATTGCCTTGCAACTATTTTAGAATAAATATGTTGCTGATGTGTAATGAACCTGTGCCATGCTTTGTTAGGTGCGTTGTCTGTCTTCCCACATCTGAGTGACATTTGCTTACCTCACCTGTGGAATTGTTACCAATGACTGTGGATAGGTGTTGTGTTTGTGCATACCTATGTGTTTCAGGTCAACATCATTGTGTGGGATGAGTAACATGGCCATGGTGAGTATGCTTTGTGTTGCCATAGTGGTGTGTCTCCCTCACATGTGTCATATCACCATGACTCACCTAACGTTGGTCACATTGTTGCAGTATTTGGCATGCACTGTGTTGTGTAGCAGATCGACATCTCCATGACACATGACAAGTTGGAATCACAACAGAGGCAAGTATGGTGTACTGGTGAGTTTAGTTTCGATCATGTGTGAGGAAAGTACACAGGATGGTGGGTGCTGTACATTGGGTTTGGAATCCAAAGTTCACATTAGAGTTGGAAGTGCTGGTAGATGAAATGTCCAGAGTAAAGTCCACAGTCATCTGCCACATTGGACCAACATGAACCCTCCATGTCATGTGGGCGAGTTGTGTCAATTGAACAAGGTGAATGGGTTGCGCACAAAGAACATTGTCCAGAACAGGTTTAGAGGCCCTGGGGGATGTGCTGGGACATCTGCCTCTCACATGTCCTTCTTCAGATGACCCCTCTTCTTCTTGGGGGGGGGATCCTCAGGTGCAGGCCTCTGCAGTGCAGGGGACTCTCCGCCAGAGTCCTCCTCCTTCGCTGTGGCGCTGGCAGATGGTGTTGCAACAGATGTTGTGGCCACACAGGGAGGTGTGGACAGGTTTGTGCTGATCTGGCGGAGGCATTGGAGTATGTTCTGATGCACCGCAGTAAGGGCATCCCACTTTGCCTCCATGCGGGCATGGAGGGCAGCCTGCTCCTGTTGTATGTCCTTGAGGATCCCCACTACCTGGCCAAATCCTCCGGTGCTATCCTGGTACGCATCTATGATGCGTGCCAGTTGGGGGTCATCATGCAGGCAAGACCCCTCTGCAAGGTGCGCCCTCTGCCTCCCACCCCTCCCAGCACCCCTATCCACACTGGCAGAACCAGCAGCGGGAAGCACAGATGACACTGTGACTCCGTGGGTGGTGTTGCTGGTGGTTTTTGCTTTAGCTTCCGGGGGGTCCTGTGTCCCTGTGCTGTGGGTGTTCAGTGGCCTTGGTCTGTCCGTGTTGGCGGGGGTGCCCTGTCAGTTTCCAGATGCTGGAGGCGTGGGTACAGGGGGTGCAGATGTTGATGCTGCTGGTGCTGTATGATGACTCACACTGGAGGGGCCAGGTTGGTCGTCGTTATCCGAAGAGGACAGAGACAGAGTCAAACCAGAGAGCTCATTAACCACCAGAGTCTGGGACTGGTAATCCTCTTCATTTGGTGCTGAGCCCCCAGCACCACCTGTGTTTGGAAGAGACACACAATGTAAGTTATGTTTCTACAGGCATCAATGGTTCACAGACATGACATATTCTACTGTACGAATGAATGCCTGCCTGTACACCGCTTTTTTCCGGCTTGTCACGGACAGAGTTTGATATTGTTGTTGCACATTGCCCAGCCATGAAGAAACATTTCAATGTGCATGTCGAAGTGTGTGCATGCCCAGCTCATGGATAGATTTGTCTGTACATGACCATTGCTACTCAAGGGCCATCACGTTTCTGACACAGGTGTATCATCCCTGTACACATGTGAGCTTTAATAAGGACATACGTGCTATTCCACTGGGGATATGTTGTACTATTGGGGCATGTGTGGTAGCAGAGTTTGCTAGTCTTTGTGTGCCACATTGGTGTATTGGTGCGACATGGTCACAGTCCGATATGCCTGTGATCTCTTTGGAGAAAGTGTTTTCGTCCAGTGTTCCTAGTTCCCATCTCATTTCATACAAGTGATGATGTCACCATCGTTAATTATTCTGGTGCGGAGTTTTGTACGGTCATATGTGATTTGACTTGTCAATGTTCCACATGTTGACATGGATTGGGCAAGGTAGCACTCTGGCTTTTCAATGTTCATGACAGTGAGGGCCGGTGGTGTGTGTGTTGCAGTTTGGCTGCTGTGAGTAGCATGTCTCCTCCAATGCTGTCCATGTTTGATCTTGTGTCTACGGTGTCTATGTCAGTAAGTGGTGTGTTGTGTGAAGGATGCCTATGTTTCAGCACAATGTAGGGGTGGAATGCAGCTCACAACAGCACCGAGTGTGAATGTGACCATGCTATGGTGTCGGCTATATTGGTGTGTCCATTCCATTCACTGTCAGATGTCCCCTGTCAATGATGTATATGTGAATTCCTGTGTGTTTTGTACAATGTACCATATATGGCTCTCCACATTGGTCATCTGCAAGACACACCTCCCCTGCCCGGCCAGGGGACACCCCTGAACACTGCATTCCCAGACAATGATTTAGAACATATGGTTGCAATGGCTGTGTGTGCGACCGGGTTTTGTTTGGTCAGTGCATATGTGTGATTGTCAGCCACATCATTTCTCAGGTCGAGTGTCAGACATCTTGTCAGTCCCTTCCCACTCCCTGTGAGGCGAGCATGGTTTAGTGTGAGCTTGCTGGGCCATGTGGGTGGTTGTGGATTGTCTGTGACTGCAACTCCCATCATACTCTTGGCTACACCCCCCTTCCCAGCATGCCCATCCTTCCTCTCTCTTGACTCTGCTTCCCTTTGAGGGCGTGTGACAGCAATGGCAAGATGGCTGACTGTGAAGTCCTGGTGTTTGTTGTTGCCCAGTTCCCAGCAGGGCCTTGTGCTCCCCACAACAGAGCCCAGTGTCAGACATCTTGTCAGTCCCTTCCCGCTCCCTGTGAGGTGAGCATGGTTTAGTGTGAGCTTGCTGGGCCATGTGGGTGGGTGTGGATTGTCTTTGACTGCAACTCCCATCATGATCTTAGCTACACCCCCCTTCACAGCATGCCCATCCTTCCTCCCTCTTGACTCTGCTTCCCTGTGAGGGTGTGTGACAGCAATGGCTGACTGTGAAATCCTAGTGTTTGTTTTGATACAAATCCAAAGAGAGACCCTGTGCTTCACACAGCAGCACCCAGTATGGGCTATATTTTGCTAATATTTCACTGAGGTGTGGGTCAATGCATTCTACCCGGTGAGTTGTGTGGAGTTTGTGTTGAGAGGGGAGTGTCTCCATATGCTGGTAAGCATGGTCAGAGCTGTCAGTCCTCCTTCCCACCCGGCCAGACATCCCACCATGAAACGTGCTTCCATTGGAGGGCGTGCAAGTTGTCTTTCAGGATGTCAGTCAGTGGTGTCCTGCTTCTGATTTGCACACAACCCCTACCAGAGCCTTGTGCTCCCCACAGCAGGACCCAGTGTCAGCCATCTTGTCAGTCATTTTCCACTCCCTGTGATGTGGGCATGGTTCAGAGAGGTCTTGATGGGCCAATCAGGAGGGGGAGCATTATCTGTGACGACAAACCCCATCATGCTTTTGGATACACTCACTTCACCTGCATCCCCACTATTCCTTCCTGTCAGTCAGCTGCACTGTGAGGTAGTGTGTTTGTGGTGGCAAACTGGCAGTGTTTATTTTGCTTTGTGCCACTGCCTTGCTCTATTTGTTTGTAGGTTGGTACATGTCATGACACAGTTCCAAGTCACTATGAGGTGGCAGGTATTGTCTTTGTCTGACTAGCATACACATCTTGGGATGATTATCTATTGGTTACTGTGGCTTTGCTTGCAGTGCATAGTTTCACTGTCCCCTTGCCACACAATATTGGGTATGTTGTTTGTGTACTCACCAGGCTCTGGTATGTCTGTTAGACCATGGACGCTCTCTGGTGGTAGAATGTCTCGCACCTTCTCCTCCCAGGTCCTGAAGTAGACTGGTTTGGCAGGAGGGCCAGCGCCGGTGCACTGACTCAGGGCGTGATATTTTTCAATGAGTTTCTTGACCCTCCTGCGCACGTCATACCACCTGTTCTGGATATCGTCCTTTGTGCACTTTGCTGGTGCTTGTGCATTCACCTTGTCCACAATCCTCGCCCACATCTTGGTTTTCTGTGACATGGGGGTCCTTTGGACCAATGTACCAAACAAATGTGGCTCTACTCTGATGATCTCGTCTACCAGCACTTCTAACTCACTATCTGTGAACTTTGGATTCTTCTTTGGGGGCATGGTGATGGGTGGTGGTGGTGAGTGATGTGTGTGTGAGGGTGGGTTAGTGTTGGTTTTGCTAGCTGTATGTGTGTGTGCTTTTGGTGAGGTGCTGATGGTGTGTGAGTTGTGTGATGGGTAAGTTGTGAATGTGTCTGTGGTTGCTGTGTGATGGTGGTTGCTGCTGGCTGTGTCTCCTATTTGCCAGGGATCATGGTAGTGATTGAAGTCCTTTATATAGTTGGAGTTGTGGGTGTGTCTTTGTTCCAGGTTTTTTTAATTTTATATTTATTGGCTTTGTTATTGCTTGTTTGGTCCTTTTATTTGTCATTTTTCCTTTGGGTTTTGTAGGCATGAAGGAGATGTTCTTCTGACGGAAACGGACGCTGATGTTGGCTCGTGCAGGCTTCTCCGCCTCTGTTGTACTTTAGAATTTGGGACCGCGTAGGAGGCAGGGCCCTACCCCTGTCTATCCCGGTATTAGTGAACCGCGAATGGTTAATGCGGTATGTACAAGTGCTTTGTGTAACGTTTTAGCTATGAATGCACTGTGTATATGTTATTATACATCACTACGTGGGTCCCATTTTAGAGCGGTGGCCATCTTATGGTTGCCCTCACATAGGCTACATAGCATGAAGCAAATACGGGCCTTTTAGAGCACATGTGCCTTTCTTTGACTTTTCTGTGACCTGGGCAGCTTGGCTCCGCTGCCCCAGGTCAGTCCGGTCTCACGAGTTCCCCGTCCTCTGGCCACCTGTGATTAGCATCAGGGCTTGACACACCATAAAGCCTTTACATTAAACACGAGCCTCCAGCTAATCTCTTTCTCACCTGACTGTTCCTGCCTTATGGCTTGTTTTCCAAACAGGAGATGCTCATGTTTATTGGGGCCTATCGATATCTGATGTGGGATCTGAGCCTTGCTGGGTAAATAATTGCGGGCTGGCTTAACTGGAATGTGGGATATTCATCATGACTCTGCCTTTTCGTTTGAAATGTATACATCCAAATGACCATGCCATAAAACTAGGAATGTATGCCTGAAGCAGGATATTTTGTATTTAAGGAGAAGCCCGTTTCTGTGATTTTTAGCAGTCTCCTGAGAACATAAACGCTGTTGTACTTCTAGGATACCTGTAATTGGTCTGCAGCCAATAAACTGATCTTTGACTTCACCCAGAAGACTCTGTGTTTCTGTAGGTCTGAAACAGGAAGAACCCGAAGCCAGAGGTTCGTGAAGAGCTTCGTGTGGAAATTCAGGAGGAAGGCCGCCACTTCATCGACCCCTGCATGTCGACGTGGTCCAAAAGTCTTTTCTGCGAGGTTCTCCGCGTCCCGACGGCTACGAAGGACTGCTGCCCTGATTAATCGCCCTGTTTTGGACCCTTGACGATTTTGGTAGAGCGAAACAATCGAGAGAGTCTTCTGGTGACGCCATTGATCATCGATATTCAGTTAAGTATAAGTGGAGCGTCTCCCAATTTGTTTAGTATCCTTCGGGATAATTTTGATTTGGAGTTTGCAAACCCCAAAGCCAGAGGACTCGTGTATTCACGAGACTATCGTAATCGATAATTCTTTGAAGTTTGGAACTAGACTAGTGAGCGAAGATGCCTGATGCTAGTGTATTTGGAAGGTTATTTTGTTTGGGTTGTGGAAGGGATTTCCAGTTAGAGGATTCATGTCCGGTTCCTCCAATTGGAACTCCAACTTATGAGCTTTATGTAAAACATGGCATGGGCCCCATTGCATATAATGAAGTATGGATCCGATACACCAGAAAGGACGGTGTTTTAAAATGGCCCCAAAATGGTAGTTTCGATACAGATATCTTAGATAATTTGGAAGTTAAATTGTTTAAAAAGAAAGCCCGGCCGGCGATGTTTGATTCTTTCCGCCTATGGCGAAAGGAAGCCAAACAGAAGGAAATTAAGCTAGCGAAAAGAAATAAGAGAGAAAGAGGTATGTCAATGATGCAAGCAGCTGTGCAATTTAAAGATAATGAGGAGGAACAAATGAATGAGCAATTGCACAGACAGCGCAAACTAGGGATTGATAAATGTTACCCTGTTTTGTCACCCCTTGTGCAAGATGAGACAAAAGAGAAAGAGAAAGATTCCCTAATGTCCCATTTGTTAAGTTTGCCACCCCCGTATGCGCAAAATGCCACCGCGCCACCACAGCTTGTAAATGCGCAGCCTCCAGTAAATATGCCGCAAGCCTTCCCACAGCCACCAGCTCCTCCTCAGCTGGCTCCTATCCCTGCAGTGCAGCCCTCTCAAGGGCCGCCAGTTTTGTTACCTGTTACCCCCGCGCTTCCTGCGACTTTGCCTAGCACGCCAGCGGCTTCCCCTGGCGCTCCTTCTTACACTACCCAGGTACCTGTATCTGCACCCGCTTTTCTTCCCTCTGTCTATCCCCCCGTTTTCGACTAGCTAATGTAGTTACTAGTCTAATGTCGCCTCTCTTTGGGTCATCTAGTGCGACTCCTGCCTTACAGCGTAAGCAATTGCGCAGTCAGCTGCCTGGTCCCGACGAGAAAGAGGTGTTAGATCATCTGGCGCGTAGGTGGATTGGTTTCCCTTTACTCTATAATGTGGAATCAGTTGTTACCGTTTTTCACCAAATGGATGCCCCAACACAGAGGTATGTCTTTGACAAAATGTGTGAATTCCTCTGTGAGGAATTGGAGGATAATGGTGCAAACCCAAACCCACAGGAATTGTGTCGAGTGCGATTTGATTTTGAAAAAGGTACAATTGTGGGTCCCAATGTAGATAAAGCAGTTGCGACTTTACTGTCCCTCAGAAATGGGGATTGTCAGCAATCATTGTTCGAACAGGAATTCCCTGTGGGGAAGAAGGGAAAAGCGCAACAATACCCTATGAGAGAAGTCCCTCCGGTATGGAAGGAAGCCGTTGCGGCTGATGCCGCGAGAAATATTGTTGCTGCTCCAGCTCATTTTCAGCGTGTTTGGGTGCATGTCCCATGGAAGAGATCTGAAGTAATAGCGCTTAAACAGACATTGCCTGACCCCCGTAAAAACCCTGCAGGATACTATAAGGAGTTATCACAAACTGCAGGATCATGTATAATGAATCTGGCTGACATAGACATGTTGTTTGGGAATGTTGTTCCACAGCCTTTATGGGGATCCATTCGTAATGTAGATCACGCTGCAGAATTGGGTAACACATGGGCTAATATCATTGCTGCAGATGCTGGCCAAGTTGGTGGCGCGAAACCTGACCCTTTAGTAGCAGAACTCCCTGGTCGAATTATTACCTACATGAAAACTATAATGCCTGCGATGCGCGTAAATTGGGATAAACTATCCGCATGTAAGCAGAAGAAAGATGAGACAGTGTCTGATTTCTTCACCAGGTTTGAAGAAACGTTTATCGACCACAGTGGTCAAGACATGAGCACTGAAGGTGGCCAACGGTTATTTGTTGATAAATTTGTGCAGAATCTACTTCCCGAGTTGTGTAAAAAATTAAAAGACTCAGAAAGTTCTTGGGCTATTTCCTCTTCAGCACAAATACTGGCTACTGCACAGTATTATGAAAATAGAGACAAAGATGAGAAGTATAGAACAGATAAGAAAACGAAAGAACTGAAAACAAAGGTCCTCTTACAGCAGGCTTATCCACCACGTGGAGGACAGAATAATTATAGGCTAACACAAGGTATCTATCAGCAACCCCAACAATTTCAGAATAATCAGCAAATGAATGGGTATTATCAACCACGAATCCCTGTAGGTCCCAACCAATGTTTATATTGCAAAGAGGAAGGTCATTTTAAATATAGTTGCCCTAAATTAATGCAGCGTAACAGTAATGCGTATGGCGCAAGACGTAGAGGTGGTCAGCAAGCTCCTAGAGGCAGAGGGCGTGGAAATGTTCCTCAGAACGCGCGTCCTCTTCCGCCTCAAAATACAATAAATAGCTTTGATCAGCAAGCCAACGCGACTGGTAATACAGCTCAGTATTACAATAATGATTATTATGCAGAAGACGACAATGTAGAAGATAAGGATTACTAGGACAGCCATAGACAGAGAGAGGGAGTTGTTTCAGTGCCAGTGGATCAGAGCGGACCTTATGTTAAAGTAACTACAGCAAATGTAACGGAGCCCTTTCTGCTGGATACTGGTGCTGCAAAGAGTTCAATTATGCATTCAAAACTCCCTGGCGCGCCTTTGTCTGGCGAAATGAATGTTTCAGTAGGTTTTTCTGGCGCCCCAGTTAGGAACCCGATTTCTAGTCCTATGTCACTTTCTGTTGGACCTTGTGAGCTAAAAGCACCCCTCATCTTAACGACAGGTTGTGGTGAAAATTTGCTAGGATTAGATTTGCTAAAAAGATTGCATGCAACGCTATATTGTTCTCCCTCAGGAGTACAACTTACATTACGCAAGAAAGTGATTTCCCCGATGTATTTGTCTAAAAATGCAATGCCACCTGAATTGTCATCCCTTCCGGATGTCCTTTGGGCTACTGGTCCCAATGATGTGGGTCTTTTGGAAATACCGCCATATGTGGTCACTTTAAAAGCCAATGTCAGATTGCCACGTATTCCCCAGTACAAGATCTCCAATGAAGGTCAGAAAGCATTGTTAGCAATTGTCAGTGATTTGATTAAAAAGGATGTAATTGAAGAGACAAGAGGCAACGTTTGCAATAGTTAGGGGTGGGCGGAATTCGCGGAATTGCGTTACGCAAATCTCCGCGAAATGGTAAAAAATCTCCGCGAACACGCAGAAATTCCGCGAACACGCGGAATTGCTTGTTCGCGATGCTTTTTTCCTGTTCACAATCGCTGTTTGCGTGCTCGGGGAGAAATATCTTGCGAACACGCATTTTGAGAACGCGAACAAGCCAAAAATTTCGCGAAATCGCGGAAAGCAGACTTTTGAGCAATTTCGCGTTCTCCGCGGAACGCGAAATTACGCAAATTGCGCAAATTCCGCGAGTGGAATGGAATTTACCGCCCAGGCCTAGTAGTCCTGTTTTACCTGTCTTAAAACGAACGGAACCTTCACAGCCACCTGTTTACAGATTTGTGATTGATCTTAGAGAGGTTAATAAGATTGTTGTACCACAGTTTCCAGTTGTCCCTGATATAACTGCCTTGTTAACTCTGATTCCAGCCTCCGCTGCATGGTTCTCAGTGATCGATCTAAAGAATGCTTTCTTTAGCATCCCAATTGCAGAGGAGAGCAGAGACATTTTTGGCTTTAGTTTAGGAGGTCGCAGCTTCCGCTTTAAACGCGCTCCCCAGGGCTACTGTGAGAGTCCATCAATATACAGTCAGGCTTTAAAAGCGCAGCTTGATACACTTGTTTTACCTAGTGGCGCTATCCTTATTCAGTACGTCGACGATTTACTAATCGCCGCGGATACTGAAAAGATTTGCAAAAACGCTACCTTGTCATTGTTGCGTCATTTGTCTGCCTTTCATCACAAAGTGTCTCTCTCAAAGCTGCAATATTGTCGACAAGAAGTGACCTACTTAGGTCATCTCTTATCGAAGGAGGGAAGGAAACTGACCCCAGAAAGAATTCAAGCCATTACACAGTTGAGTGTGCCAAGAACACAGAGAGAAGTGCGTGCTTTCTTGGGCATTACTTCATACTGTAGGCATTGGATTCCTAACTTTTCCTTGTTGGCAAAACCTTTGTTAGCATTAACATGCAAAGACACACCGAATCCTATCCCATGGTCTGAAGAGTGTCAGAAAAGTTTTGTGGAATTGCGCAATGCATTGTGTTCAGCTCCTGTGTTGGGTACCCCTGACTACAGCAAGCCTTTTACATTGTATGTTCATGAAAAAGATGGTTGCGCATTATCAGTGTTAACACAGCCTTTTGGTGATAGACCGCGTCCATGCGCATATTTTTCGTCAACCTTGGACCCGGTAGCGAGGGCATTGCCAAGTTGTCTGAGAGCCACAGCCGCTGCAGCCATGTCTATTCGACAGTCTGCTGGCCTAGTGATGGATCATACATTGATTGTTATGGTTCCACATGCTGTGGACACATTGTTAAACAGGACCAAGACACAACACTTAACTAGTGCGCGATTATCTAGATATGAGCTGACACTGTTAGCAAATCATATACACATAAAGAGATGCAACACGTTGAATCCAGCTACACTATTACCAATTCCAGCAGACCTAGATGAGATTGAGCAACATGATTGTCTGTTCAGAACAGAAGAAGAGACGAAAGGGAGAGTAGATCTTAAAGATACTCCCCTGACTGAGTGTGATGGTACCTTATGGGTGGATGGTTCGTGTTTTAAGCTTCCGAATGGTGATACGACTGCTGCATATGCTATCACGACTTTGCACACGATTGTGGAAACTGCACGTGTGCCACAACATTCGGCTCAAGCAGCAGAACTGATTGCCCTTACAAGAGCATGCGTGTTGTCTGAAGGAATGAAAGTGAACATATATACGGATAGCCAGTACGCCTTTGGCGTGGCTCATAGTTTTGGGCGATTGTGGAAAGAACGTGGGTTCCTGACTTCGCATGGAGCTAAGATTCAGAATGGCAAGTTGGTGAATGATCTCCTTGAGTCACTGACCCTACCGTTACAAGTTGCGATTATGAAATGCAGTGCGCACAAGAAAATCACTGATGATGTTGGTCGTGGTAATGCGTTTGCTGATGAAACCGCGAAAGAAACAGCAAAAGATGTGAAGACTCGAATGTATGTTGCAGGCCCTGCAAGATGGGTTGGTGATGTTGGAATGTGTGAAAACACAATAGAGAGTGTAAAGTCCCTTCAGGCTGAAGCCACAGAGAAAGAGTTGAGCAAGTGGAGAGAAAGTATGGGTAAGTTGGATGAGAATGGTTGTTGGATTGATCTGTCAGAACATAGGCGATGGTTGTTACCTGATGCATATGTGCTTCCAGTGGTTATGATGGCACATGGAATGGCACATATCAGTATGAAAGGAATCTGTAAGTTGTTGGCTCCAGTATGGCAGAATGCTGGAATTCCCAAGTGTGCAGAGAATGTGGTCAAGAATTGTATGGTATGCTTGAAATACAACCCTGGTAGGGGAACCCCAACTCCAGCTGGTCATTTTGCGCCTCCATCATATCCATTTGAAGATTTGCAGCTAGATTTTATCCACATGGAAAGGTGCAACAACCTGAAATATGTGTTGGTGGTTGTCTGCGCTTTTTCAAAATGGATAGAGGCCTATCCCCTAAAGGACAACACTGCTCTATCCACAGCCAAAGCCCTTGTGAAGGAATTTTTCCCTAGGTTTGGAATGCCAAGAATGGTGTGGAGTGATAATGGGAGTGAGTTTGTGGGTCAAGTGATGAAGAATGTGTGTGAGGGACTAGGTATAAAGCAAAAGTTTCATGCTGCAAATCACCCCCAATCAGCTGGATTAGTAGAGCGCTACAATGGCGCTCTAAAACTCAAGCTGGCCAAAATCCAAGCGAGCTCAGGTCTTAAATGGCCTGACGCTCTGCCTCTAGCACTCCTGTCCACCAGAATGATTGTGCATTCACGAGTGGGACTTAGTCCCTACAAGGTCGTTTTTGGCCGCCCGGCTAATGTATGGGGTGTGCCAAGACCGACAAAATTCAGTGAAATCGAACATCCAGTACTGCTTGATTACTTGTACGAATTGACGGCTAAATTACGTGTTTTACACCAACAGGTGCACGATACTCTTCCCCAGGCCTCTGAGGCTCCAGGACACCCTATTGACCCTGGCACGTGGGTTTTGGTGAAAAATTTCCAGCGCAGGAGCAACGATGAGCCTCGTTGGATCGGCCCTCATCTCGTACTTCTATCTACAAGATCAGCTGTTTGAGTCAAGGGGAAGAAGAACTGGATCCACGGCGCCCATGTTAAAAGGATACCTTTGCCTCTGCCGTATGACCAGTGGGTCCAGGAGGGTATCGCTGACTCTGAAACAGACACTGTACCTCGTTTTGCGCCGTTCAGTGATGCACGCATAAAAGGCACAACTTCAGCACAACAGTGTGACAATATTTTGCAAGGAGCTGTGCCACCGTCAATTCGATTGGACACCACAGAGCCTGAACTCTTGTTTCAAGATCAGACAGTACCTGGCCGTCTCCACTATAATCTAAGACCAAGGCCTATGGACAAATAAATATTCTTTTTCTTTTACCTTTTTATTTTTTGATAACCAGAGCTCTCCCATCTGAAGGACTTTCTTGATTTTTGTTTTTCGAACCACCATCCGGGTTCAGCCGCAGGGTCGCGGTGTCAAGACTTTGGGGTACAGGCCGAAGACGTTAGGTCAACGGTTCTGGTTGGTCTAGGGCGTTCACTGGACTGACAGGCTTACTCCTTAGCAGAAGATACTCACCCGCCGCGAGCGGCACGGTTAGAGGATGGAGTTTTTTAAGATGGAGAGACTCGCTGAGGAAATGAACTTTAAAGCAAGAATGTGTAAAATAATGAAGAGCAAACGTTTTGTATTTTTATGCCTGTTTGTATTATGTAGTATGGTAGTGTTTACTGTAGGATTTGTATTCTTCTCCTCTCAAGAGCCCATTGCACCCACTGTACAGCCTATACCTCCTCCTACTATCTCCTCACACTCTTTTCACCCTCTGCCTGAACATGAACAAGCTAGACGATCAGAGTTTGTGAATAACTCGTTTATTCAGCTCCTGCACCAGCACCAACTAGTCATGAATACAACCAATTGCTGGGTGTGTGGTTTAATGCCACATACCATTAATAAGGGTATTCCCTATCTAGTGCTGCCGTTTAGTTACAATGGATCGTCATGGGCATTCCAGACCATGTTTCTCTTTGCATTAGATGCCTACTCCCCGCGACAACCGCGTTCCATCAGACCTAGCACCAATAACAAAGCTTTAATGAAAGGAGTTGCCGATATGAGCAGAGATATCGACGCATACTCTTCTATTCCCAAAGAAGAATTGAGAGCTTATGTAGGGTGGAACGCGACGGGGTATAGTATTAGTCTGGGTGAAAGACAGCGAAAAATCTCATCCCCAATCTGGGTCGTACCCTACATAGGTCGGTTCTGTTTGCAAGGTAATGGCCAGAATCCAAGAGCTCAACTGGGGAGAAGTGACTGTACTGAAACGTACACTTTTCCGTCACAGTTTTCCCCTGCGTTTTTGGCTGCCAAGGGTACATATTTTATCTGCAATGACCGAGCATATACATGGTTGCCCCCTGATTTTTCGGGCACATGTTATATTGCAAATCTGCTACCGCCAACATTTACTGCCGCCTCTGACTATCACAAGACCAGAGTTGTGAGAGGCGTGATTAGTAAGGAGGATACTGCCGGTCAGGAAGCGGGAGATTTCTTTTTGGGTTTCCTGCCGTTTTGGGGACCTATGGTCAATAGTAGGAACCTGAGACAACTGACTCGTGTGGTTGAATCCACTGTTAATGTTACGGCTGGTGCCCTTGGTAATTTGACAGCTGAGCTCCAAGCGGATCGCCTCATGACTTTGCAGAACCGCATGGTTCTAGACGTCATACTTGCAGACCGCGGTGGGGTATGTAAGGTTATCCAATCTAGTTGTTGCATTTTCATACCAGACAACGCTCCAACAGTTTATCAAGCCATCTCCAAACTGCATAGAATATCTGAATCCATACACGTGGATAAAGGAGATTGGTCACTGGTGGGGTGGTTCTGGGAACTGATATCTGCCAGGGGTTGGAAAGTTCTGATGGTCATTGGAATGATCTTAGCCATCCTTTTCCTGTTCTGTCTGTGCATACAGTGTGCTCCTGCGATATGTGGCCTCTGTGCTACATTATGTGTAAGGAAACCTGTATCGAGGGACGAGCTAAGTAATAGGATGATGCTACAGCAACATTTCCATGACTTCGTGAATATTGACCTAGACTCGGATTGAAATGAGTATAGTTATTGCCTATGTAAGGGCAAAAGGAGGGTCTGTCGTACTTTAGAATTTGGGACCGCGTAGGAGGCAGGGCCCTACCCCTGTCTATCCCGGTATTAGTGAACCGCGAATGGTTAATGCGGTATGTACAAGTGCTTTGTGTAACGTTTTAGCTATGAATGCACTGTGTATATGCTATTATACATCACTACGTGGGTCCCATTTTAGAGCGGTGGCCATCTTATGGTTGCCCTCACATAGGCTACATAGCATGAAGCAAATACGGGCCTTTTAGAGCACATGTGCCTTTCTTTGACTTTTCTGTGACCTGGGCAGCTTGGCTCCGCTGCCCCAGGTCAGTCCGGTCTCACGAGTTCCCCGTCCTCTGGCCACCTGTGATTAGCATCAGGGCTTGACACACCATAAACCTTTACATTAAACACGAGCCTCCAGCTAATCTCTTTCTCACCTGACTGTTCCTGCTTTATGGCTTGTTTTCCAAACAGGAGATGCTCATGTTTATTGGGGCCTATCGATATCTGATGTGGGATCTGAGCCTTGCTGGGTAAATAATTGCGGGCTGGCTTAACTGGAATGTGGGATGGTCATCATGACTCTGCCTTTTCGTTTGAAATGTATACATCCAAATGACCATGCCATAAAACTAGGAATGTATGCCTGAAGCAGGATATTTTGTATTTAAGGAGAAGCCAGTTTCTGTGATTTTTAGCAGTCTCCTGAGAACATACACGCTGTTGTACTTCTAGGATACCTGTAATTGGTCTGCAGCCAATAAACTGATCTTTGACTTCACCCAGAAGACTCTGTGTTTCTGTAGGTCTGAAACAGGAAGAACCCGAAGTCATAGGGTGTGTTCCCCTGCACCGCTGGGTTTAAAATTCCCAGTACTTCACCTCGTTCACGCTTACTATCTTCTGTGTTTCATACGTGTCGGTCGCGGAGATCTCTATTACTTGTGGGCCCAGTTTTCTGTGCATGTCGGTCGTGCGGCTTGGTCTCCATGCGAGTCGGTCTGGTTTTACACGCATTGCATCGTACTATGCGGGTTGGACATCACGGGTACGTGTCGGTCAGGTTCATTCCGGGGTTCGTGTCGGTCGGTGAAAATCACGTCGGTTTTCCGTCCGGATCACAATTTTTCCTACTGCTCGGTCGTATGGCTTGTATTCCGTACGTGTCGGTTGTAATTCACACGCGTTGCATCGTACTGCATGGGTCATACAGCGCTGGTCCGTGTCAGTCGGTCTCCGGTCCGGGTCCGTGTCGGTCGGTACGATTTGCGGCTGGAATCGGCATCGCCCCCTAAATGCCTTCTGTGAATACCAAAAGTAGTAAGTTTAGGTTTTGTCTCAGATTAGTTCTGTGAATCAGCCCCACAGTGAGGAACTTAAAACAGGGGCACCGGACAAAGTAAGGGTGGCCAGTAGTAATTACAGGAAGATACAGGAAAAGGCCAAGAAGCAATGGGACGAAAGCAGATGGCAAGACTTGAGACTGGCATGTGCTAGCAATAGTTCCAAACAGTTTTGGAACATTGTAAAATGGGATGGGGGGACAGCCAGCTCCGCCACAAAATCATGTAGCCCAGGATCAGTGAGTCAACCACTACAAACCCCAATATGCCCGTAGTGCTGAAGAGGGGGACCCTGTTGTGCCCTTACATACATTCTATCAAGATACGGCCTTCACACTGGCTGACGTTAATATTGCCCTCGGAGCCGTAAAAGGGGGTAGAGCTCCGCGTATAGATGGCATCCCGGCAGACATTTTCTAATATACTGGCGGAGAGTGGTTCTAGGTAAGGGTTCCTTGTATGCAGCATTCGTTGACCTTCAATCAGCATTTGATCTTATTTCCCACAGCAAGCTATGGTTAGTGCTACAGAAGCTAGGGACGGCACTCTCTCATTATTCGCTTGCACGAGGATAATTTCGCCCAAATACGGTGGGGGGCATAGGGTAATGTTACCAACCCGTTTCCCATTGATAAAGGTGTGCGTCAAGGCTGTGTCATGGCTCCTCCATTATTTTCACTCTTTATCAATGGGATCTCCAAGTTTTTATTGTCAACTCCCACGGATGCCCCCGTACTAGCGGGAACTCGCATCCCAGTTTTAATGTTCGCAGATGATACGTTGATCATCTCAAAAACTCCCAGCGGCCTCCAGCGTGCCTTGTTACTTTTTGAGGAGTTTTGCCATCTTCAGGGCCTGGAAATTAATGTAGCCAAAACAAAATGTATGTCCTTTAATAAACACAAAACATTTAAAGGTGGTGTATGCATTATTAACCGTCCCCTGGAACAAGTTAGTGCTTTTACTTATCTGGGGGTTACCTTGCAAAATGACATGAGGTGGAATTGTCAACGACATGGCTATTTTAAACCACCAGCAACTGTTTTGGGCTCTACATAATGAGTTCAAACCTCTTTCACAAAGCCAATTAGCCCTGTACTTCAGATTTATGGTACGAAAAATGTGAGCTCTGCCTTATATGGGGCCGACCTCTGGGGTTTTGAGAACTTATCCCAGCTAGCCATTGCATAAAATAGGTTCCTAGGCAGAATCACAGGTCTCCCGCAAAGCACCCCAGTGTGTCCATTGCCGTTTGAATTAGGTAGAAAAAAATTCTGGTTGATATTGCAAGATTACATCCGTTACTCTACTGGCGAAGATTTTGGTGCACGCCAGAATTAGTACCTTATGCTTCTTGCCTTAATGATTCAATCCAGGCAGATTGCGATCACAAAATCAAAAGGCTAGGGGAGATAAAAACCTTACTAGTTAAGATTGGCATGGCTATGTTATGGGAAGATCCTTCCAATGTGCCTTTACCACCAAAGGAGTTTTTGAAAGAAAAGTACTGGGAATTGGTGTTTCTCAATATCCATCAAAATAGTGATACTTCTACACTAACGGGAAGTTTTTTGGAAGTCAAATTTCGGCCAAATCTAGAGCAGTATTGGGATTTAATAACCAAACCGCATGACCGGAAGCTGTATTTTCAATTCAGGGTGGGCACATTGCCAATGAGATGGCATACTGCAAAATGTGTCCCATCTGGCAACAGCAAGTGCCCCTTGTGTCTGGACCAGCAGGAGACCCTGGCTCACCTATTGTTTGTTTGTCCAGCATATGCAGCCCTCCCGTCATGTGTGGCTTAAGCCAATTTGTAGGTCACTGGGTTTCAGAAGATGTGCCGATGCATTAGGAATTTTACGTACAGAAACATCACTGTGTCTTACTATTGCAATTGCTAAGTTTTTGAGCTGGTCATGGATTATTAAATCACGATTACCCTCCTCAGCATGTTTTGGCAACGATCTAACGTTCAGCAGACCACATTTCAATATATGCGTGGGCATTGTTTTTAGAGTCAAAAATAGCAGCCATGTGGAGTGAGGCAAGCGGCTTCCCAATGTGTAGGAGTTCATTATGAGTGTAACTAATCTTTTCCATCTGAATTGAGGTTACACTGGCAGCATGGCTGGCACTGAGCACGGACGGGTGTAAACGGGCTTGCCTTTGGTGCACTTCCTGCACCGGGTGGCCCCAGCCCGCTGTTTTTATAGTGTCTTGACTGACACCGTTTTAGCAAGATGGTGGCCTGGTCACGTAAAGGTACCGTGATGTGAAAATCAGGCAGAGAAAAGTACAAATTCAAGTGCATGAGAAGTTAAAACATTTTAGAATACATGCGAGCAATATTTCAGATTTATTAACACTGACAGTAACAATGACAAATTTCAATAATAGTACAATTGCAAAGTGCCCCTAAAAATGAGTCGTAGCGTTGCGCGAGCGCTCCATCCTGCTTTTTTTTATAGCATCTTGACAGTGCTATACATGCGGCAGTTGAGGGAGACACAGACACTTCAGGGGCAGAAGATGTGGATGCTGTGGTTGCAGCAGCATTCATCTCTGCCAGCTCAGCACATGAGGCATCACTGCAGCGAGGGGGATCTGCTGGTTTTGCAACACAGCAGCAATGTCGCAGTGGTAGGCAGCCATGGCAGCCATGTGGGTGTCCTGCTTCTCCTCCATGGTCCCCAAGATATTTCGGTTTGCCCACAGCTCATTGACCACCTCGCTGATGTCACTTTGGCAGGGCAGTTATTGATGCCACTGCCTCAGGACACCAGTGATATCAGCCAGGGACTGCTGAAGGCCACACAACGGAGAGTAGGTGCCTCTGATGGAAACCAAGGTTCCCTAATGATACCCAGAGACCTCCTCGACTGTGGCTGCCAGGGTATCCAAACTCAACCGCACCTGATCTTCCATCTTTGGCTGGATTCCTACCGCAAGCCATTGGAAAGTGACCTGTGGGGCCTCAGAATGTGAGAGTGTGGCTGTGGGAATAGGTGGTGACTGTTGGTTATTTGGCAGGGTAGGTGGAGACCCACAACACTGCCGAACCTCTCCAGGAGGAGATAGTGTTCCTATGGAGTCCAGGAGCTGTTGGATGTTGTCGTAGTCTATGGTTTGAAGGTTTTCTTCATTATCACCATCATCGGTAATGTCTGAAACAGGGTGCTGAAAAGGAGGTAAAGATTCATCATCTTTAATGGAAAGGGCAAATACTATTGTTGATGTCAGTTACATGTTGACATTTTGTTAAGCATTTGACATACAAGCTGCATGACACTTTCCATTCTCCTGTGATACATGGTACACCTCTCAGCTGTGGATGTCAGTTTACACTGTCCATAAATGTTACATGTCAGGAGTTCAGGATCATGACATTACCACTGTGTGCCAATATTGAGTGGCTAAGACCTATCTAAGTCCTCATATAGGATACATTGACTTCCATTCTATTTTATCTTCCTCAGAGATGGTCATCTACAGGGTGTGACACATCTTATTTATTTCTTACACACACTTGTATGTGTGCATTGTTTACTCGTGTGTGTTCAAGATAAAGATCCAGACAACTAACTTAGTGCCATACAGTTATGTAACCAAGATCATGAGTGGCATATTGTGTACCTATTACACTTGCTTAATGGGTGCATATCCCCAACAGACTGATATTGCAAACTGTTACAAGATGATATATGTCATGCAGTACCCCAGATGATGGGCTTTTTTGAGATGGTGTGATGTTACTAAAGAGGCTCTTTTAGACAAGTTTTTGATTAGACATGGTGCTGCAGGCAGTTTATCTATGCAGCCCAGCTTATTTCCACATACACAGGACAGCCCCATACTAAGAATGAACGTGCCATCCCCTTGTGTTTTCCCAAGCACTTGGCAATGATGATGACAACAGGCCAGCAGCAACACAGACAGCTTTGAAGCAGGGTTCAAGGATGGCTGCATTGCTGCACAGCTGATCTTTTTACAGCAGCACAGGGCTGTGCGCAGGGATGAAGCATACTCCAGTGTATATGTCTCTTCCAAACATTTGTGTAAGTATGCATGTCAACACCAAACAATCTGTATGCATTTGCATCCTTTCATGTTTGACTTTACCTAGGGCCCATGTTCCATGAATGTACTTAGGTAGCATTCACCCCCAAACCCTGGGGCATAAATACAAGGTGCTATTGCCACCAGACTATCACTTTTAGTGACTTTCTGGTGGCTAAATCTCCTTTTCCTTATTTGCAATGCAGCGTGAAGCTACTTAATGTTGATTAACACCACCTTGCAAATGAGGCCCCTTCCCAGGATTCACAAAAGGAACATGCAATGGGTGTTTCAGTGAGCAGTGAGCATTCCACCACAACAGCCATTGAGGTTTTTTAGTGTCCCATATCTACAAGGTTGGGGCAGGACCAACAACTATGGACAGGTTAGACATTAGGCGCTTATTTCCAAGCCCCTTGTGTTGCCAGTATGTCACTTTTTCACCTATTAAAAATGACACACCGGCAGTGCAAGAGGCTTGCACATTTGGGCCCTGTTCTTAGGATAGTGAAATGTGATCAATCAATTATATATTTCTCCTCATTTTTTGGTCGGTCTTTCTATGTGTGCTGCATTCTGCTGCACACATAGAAACAGCAAAACACATGTAAGGATTGTTTATGTGCAGGAAGGTGTCCCTTCCTGCACATCAACATTTGCCACTGCAGCACAGATACCCTAACAGCATGGCACAAGGGTAGCAGCACTAAGGAACATGTTGGGGTGCATCATATTTTTGTTGTAACACTGCACTCCGCTAGATTATGGTATATATGTCCAGTAGTTAGTAAAGGAAAGCACCAGATCATATCAACTTTGCACATGGCTGCTATTACAATGTGTGTTAATATAGGCTGATTCTGAGACTTGCAACACTACCTAATGCAAATATTTGTGCAAAAAACACATGGCTGTTCACTTGTCATTTTTTCTGCACTTAAAGGGCTTATTTACAAGCTCCTTGTGCTGCCGGTATGTCACTTTTAACAAGGGAAGCAGTGAGGTACCAACAGCACGAAGGGATTGTGAATAAGCCCCAGATTATTTGGGTGGCTACCATTTGACCTGCACATAGGGGCTTATTTACAATGCACGGGCAGACGTCAATTTTTTCACCGTTAAAAGTGATGCACCGACAGCGCAAGGGGCTTGTAAATGAGTCCCACAGTGCGGGAGAGAATTGAGGAATAGGTGACTGGACTGTGCAACATTACATATTTCACCCCTTGTTCCTTGTTAGTACTTACCAACCATTGACTCCTTACAGATGGCTGCGGACACCTGCTCCTCCAAGAAATCAAGATTTCTTGCCAGTTTCCTCATAGATTTTTGCTTGGCATCATGCCAGTGCTTCTTGCAGTCCGTCACTGTCCTCTTGACATCTGCGACAGAGCTCACCTTGTTTACTATGGACTGCCATATAGCGTTTTTGGTCCCCAATGATACCTTGGAGCTGACGGAGAGCTGGTGTTGATTCTCCATAACCTCCACAATCAGGATCTCATTCTCCTCCTGACTGAATCTGCATTTCCTCTTCCTCTTCTGCTTGGATTCTGGCTGGTCATTCTGGCTGTTGGTAGGGTTGGGGGGGGTTGTTATCCTGTGCTGCACTTGGTCCTGGCTGCTCTATTCTGCATTCTGGTTTTTTTCCCCTTAGCGGGGCATTTATACATTTTTTCACAATGAAAAGTGGCGTTAAGCCGACTAGCGCAATTTTCCTTGCTACTAACTGGCCGGCTGTCACTTTCTTCTCGCCAACGTATAGTTTCCTTATGCCTTGATGCTTGTAGCGTGATTTTCCCGGTCACTAGCTGTTCCTAATGCCATGTAGCACTGTATTGTAAATACGTCACAAACATGGTGTTAGGAATTGGTGAACATCAGCGGTTACAAAATTGCCGCTAAGCAGCGTGAATACAGTTCAGCACCAATACTTGTAAATATGCCCCAAAGTTTGAACACCTCCCAACCAAACCTTTCTTTGCCAAAACCAACAGCTTGAGCAGGACTTTGTCACACAACTATCTGGCCTCTAGAAGACTTCCTCTGGTAAAGCCTGAAACCTTACCATGCTGGAGGATTTTGACTCCCATTTCTAAGTTCTAAGGTAAAACCTCCAACCTGGATGGACCTTTTCTGTTTATCTGGCTGCATTTCATCGTGGTTGCCTGAAATTGAACCAAGGTTCCCCATGAACAGTGACTACTGATTCATGCTTCACTTTTTCGTGCCACATTTTCTCATAAAAAAAACTAATATCTCAGGTTCCCTTTGTAGGTTTTTTATTGTTTTGGAGTCAATTTGTTTATTGAATTTTTGTAGATTGGAATGGGATTGTTTTTATGCTGTGTTTGATATTTTTAAATGCTTCACACATTTTCTCTAATTTAAATCTGTCTGTGGTATATCTACCTGGGGCTCAGTTTAGGTTTACATTTCTCAAACCTTTGCCTAGACCAAAAGAGGTTTGTGACTTTATTACTTTGGTAACCTAATACTCACTCAAAATTAATAATTAATTTTCTTACAGTTACCATGTGCTCTATGTGGTTCTCAGCTGCACTACATTCTTTTACCCTGCTGTGCAAGTGCCGCTACATTGTCAGGGATTGGAGCAATCTCAGAGCTTGTGAATGTTTAATATAGGCTGTTCTAAATACTGTCCACACACACCGGCGCATAACAGAATTAGGGTCAGATGTACGACAGATTTTTGCGGTCGCAAACGGGAATTCGGCCCATTTGCATCCGCAAAAAAGGTCAGCCCTATGTACAAACCATATTTTGTGAGTCGCTAACCTATTAGCACTCACAAAATATGGTTTGTGACTCGCTATTAGGAAGGGGCATACCAAGGGCATCCCTTCCTAATAGCTAATGTAAATGGCATGTACCATTGTTTTGCAACCGCATTTGCGGTAAAAAACACTTGCAGTTTACCACCCTTTTAAAAAGGGTGGTAAACCATTTGCAAACAGGAAAGGGTCCCTATGGGTGCCTGCCCTTTAAAATGAAACTGAAAAGTTCATTATTCTCCTTTAAGGAAAACAGACTGCATTTAAAGAAAAAAAATGCTTTATTGAAAAAGCAGTCACAGACATGGTGGTCTTCTGACCTCAGCAGTCCACCATCTCTGTGAGTGCTAGCCATTCCCAGTGGGGTCGCAAATTGAGCTTGTCTCATGAATATTGATGAGCCATGCAATTTGCAACTCCATTGGGGATTGCAAACAGTGTTTGAGACTTGTGTACATTGCATTTTGCGACTCGCAAATTGCGAGTCGCAAATCGACTCAATTTGCAAGTCGCAAAATGCATGCTTCGTACATCTGGCCCCAAAACACTTCTGCCCAACAATGAAGAAGAAAGAATCTCTAATAATTAAAGCAAGAGCACATTACAAGCTTTTCAGATTTCAGGGTTTACATCTAGGATGAAGTATTAGTCTATGAGCAGAGAGAATATTGGTTGTATCCAGTCTAAAAAGTTTACACTCTATCCATTTGATATTTGTGTTTTTCAGTACAGAACAAAAGTAACTAAAATATGGCATGCTGTCAGAACAGGACTAGTGCTTTAAGAGCGCAATTTATAGTTTGAAAGGTGGTAGTTTGTCAGGCAGGGTGGTGGAGGAAATAACATCTGCCACTATGATGGACTACAGCACACCAGATTTAGAGTTCACGTCCAGCCCAGCAGTTAGCTTTGTACCTTCAGAGGAGTAGCTGTCACAATAGTGCCTCTGCAGGTACAAAAAGCTTTGTGAACAGTGGATGTCATTTTTTACTGTCACTAACCAAACTCCAAAAAGATTTAGAGTCATGGCTCTAGTGTTGTAGGCCCTCAGCCCACATGCTAGTAAATAAAGCGACACAAACACATAGGTTAGATCATGGAACTTGCCCCAGGCTTGTGAACCCAGTTCCTGTTATTAGTAGTGTTACCTGACTTGTGATGGGTGTCTTGGATCGGTGTGGGGTGGGTATCAATAAAGCCGCTATGGAGGGGTAGCTAAGTTATGTGTGTAGCAGAACACTACAAAGGAAAGCATATTAATAAGTGATATCTTGTGGCCAAGGTTAACCAATCAAACTAGAGCCCTTGCTTATTTTTTTAATGTAGATGTTCCTAGTAATTTATTAAAGAAAGTCTTAATTCTATAAAAGATGTGAAGGCAAATATTATGCTTCTCTAATCTTGCATGTATTAGATAGCAGCAGTCAAGAGGGTTAAAACACTACAAGTCCCATGAGGCTTAGGGGACATAAGCCAATGCGAGAAATAAACATTGTAATCATCACACCAATAGGATCACTATTACAAGTATAATCCCCCACTTGACTGCGAACAGCCCTCTTTTCTTGTGCAAGAAATCAAATAGAATCAGAGAACAGAGGAAAAATATATAATATAATGGAAAACATTGGAGAAAAGGTCAAAGGTTCTTGGCAAAAGTCCATGATTTTGAGATTCAATAATGTCACTGGAGAGAAAAGATGAAGAACGTCAGGAACAGCTGTATTCGAGGAACTTGCTAGAGATGAGGTAGAGGATGCTGGAAAATCTTTAAGAGGCAGGAGGCAACGCCTGAATAGCTGTCAGGGTGGGAGAAAAACACCAAGGGGCTGATTAACATGAAAGTGACTCAGTGCTGAACGCAAGCCATTTGCACTGAGTCACTTTCAAAGCACAGGGATACAACATATTTACAACAATATATCGCATCTCTGTACTTTCCCCTGCACTGGCGCACGAACTGCTGCAATGCGTGGGCGCAGGCACCCTTGCACCATGGTGCAAGGATGCCTGTGTCATGGGGAGATTGTTTTTGTGCAGGAAAGGGCACCTTCCTGCACAAAAACAATCACTACAGGCATTTTCCCCTTTTAATGCGTGCTGTAGAATGCAGCACACACTGAAAGAGGAAAAAACGAGGAGAAATAAAAACATTTCCCCTCGTTGCGCCTCCCTAGGCCTGCCAGCACCTCTAAACAGTTGATATGCAATCAGGACTCCTCATGAGACCAATTTCCCCCAGTTGAGATTGGCACCCCAATTTGTCCGACCTGTATCTGGTTCTAATACAAGAGTGGGGGCTGATGCAAAGATAGTCCTGCTGTTTAGACATCTAAATGGTCTATCCACCATTGAAGCTCTAAATGAGATTCTGGATCTATGTGGATGGAGTCGGAGTAGGCAACACCATTGCATGATGAGCCCGATAATGGAGAGGATCCGGAAAGATGGACTGCATTCAGGAAGGCAGGAGACCTAGAGTTCTCGGCAGAGATCTGAAGGAAATGAAAGAGCTGTGAAGTATTTGGAGACTCTCTGATTTGATCGCTTTAACTTTTGAGGAAGGGATATATAACGTGGCACTGGAGGAGTTTATCAGAAATCCTAGAAACTCTGAGTTATTGGGATAAGCACTGATTTCTCTATGTTATTTAGAAACCCCAACTCTGACAGAAGAGAACACGTAAGATGCAGATGAGAGTGCAGAATCTGAAGGGTTTGACACATTAACAGAATGTCATCTAGATATATAATGAGTCTGATACCCTAAGATGATCGAGTACTGGCTTCATTATTTTCGTAAAGCATCAAGGGCGAGATGTACGACCCATTTTTCCATGCGCAAACGGGTTAGCGACCTGGTTGCGCATGCAAAAATTAATAGGGCCATTTACAAACCATATTTAGCGATTATTTGTGACTCACTAAATATGATTTGCGGCTCGCAATTAGGAAGGGGCATTCCAAGAGTGTCCCTTCCTAATTACGACTCGCTATCTATGTAAGGATATTTTGTGACCGCCATCGCAATTTACAGCCCTCTTCAATAGGGTGGTAATGCACTCGCAAATGAGAAGAGTTCCACAGGGGACTCCTTCCCCTTTGCACATGCAGGGGAAAATTATTTTTAGGGGCAGGCAATGATACAAGGGACCAGTACCTGCCCTTAAAAAATTAAACAAAAACATTCGTTTTTTTTGGTTTTATATGCATCCCGTTTTCCATTAGGAAAACGGGCTGCATTTTTTTAAAAAAAAACTGCTTTATTGAAAAGTAGTCTCAGACATGAAGGTCTGCTGAGCCCAGCAGGTCACCATAACTGGGAGGGCCAGCCATTTCTAATAGGGTTTCAAATTGCGAGTGCCTCATGAATATTGATGAAGCATGCAATTTGCGACCCGTTTGGGAATCGCAAACAGTGTCTCTGACACTGTTGTACATGGCATTTAGCGTCTCGCAATTAAGTGCAATTTGTGAATCGCTAAATGCCCCAGTCATACATCTGGCCCCAAGCTGCTGAAGAAAGACCAAAAGGAAGAGAGGAAAAGTGATAAGCTTGTCCCTGCCATTGCTACTGAAGACATTTCCTCAGACTTTGATTAATGGGGATTGTGAGATATACATCTTGCAGGTCTCACTTGACCATAAAATAATGTTGGAGCAGTGAAACCCTGAGGTGCCGAATAGTTTCCATCTTGAAATAACTGTAAACAACAAACTTATTGAAAAGGTTGTGATTGATTACCGGTCTCATCTTTTTGTTTTTCTTTTGTGTTAGAAAGATGGAACTGAAAAAACCTGATGGATCTGGAGACAAGTTTGGATTGCTTGTGATTGTAGAAGAGATAGAATTTCAGAGGAAAAGTTCAGAGGAGGATGGAACAAAGTTAAGAAAGGATTAGCATAGAGTTCTATTACATAAACTTTTATTGAGTTTAAAACCCAAAGATCTAAAGTTATTGATTGCTACTTTGGGAGAAAAGTCTGAGGACCGCTGCCCATGGGCGGTTGGGAAGAACATTGACTCACCTGGCTGAGAGTTAGCTCTGAAGCTCTTATGTTCACGCCATCACTACCCTCTGCTTCTTTGAGGGTAGAACTTTGGCTTGTAATCTTGAGAGCAAGAATAGTAGTGTTAATTGAAGGAGCCTCTGGATTCCTGGTTATGGTAGTTATATCTGGTAAAGTGGCTCCTGTCACAATGTTAGAGTACAATTTCAGAAGGACACCTTTGACAGTGCTCAGGGGTGATGGCAGAGTTTGAGTTACCAAGTAAACAGTAGACTCTTTGAATCCATAAGGACAGATCTTCAGGATCAACAGCCTTGCTATCTAATCTTGCTGCTTCTGCCATATCAAAAATATGGGCCAGGGGGCCAATGATGTCAAGCAACTTGTCCTGCCAGGTAGACCAGGCCTTGTCCACACACTTGTGTGGGTCCTTTTCAAACTTGGTAAAGAAAGTAAGTAAAGAAGGGTCAATGGTTGGAGTGTAAGCGATGTTAGAGGACAACGTAGGTCTAGGGCATTCGGATTTCAACTTGGCCCTAGTCTGTTTGTCCAAAGGCAGACGAAGCCTGGAGGCAATGTAATTACCCATGTGTTTAGGGGCACACCACTTAGTTGAATTAGGATGTTGAACGAGACTGGGGTTTAATCTGCGTCAAGAACTGTTTTGGCCACAGAAGGGTCATGAGTAGGCAAACACGCCTTTGACTTTTTCAGAGGCGAAGAAAAGGGATCAGGAGAGCCAAAGTTATTGTTATCATTGTCTACATATGGGTCTGCCATGTTGTTATCAGTATTAAGTAAATGAGAGATGACTATTTTTGATGACTGTTCTTGCAGTGTCAGAAATAGGAGTAGCTAGTTGCACCTTGTTAGAAATTGGGGTCTCTAGTTGGCAGGTTTGTACCCTGTCCAAGTAGGGACCATTCCTTCTAGTCAGGTTAAGGGGATTTACACTTCTAAGATAAGCCCTGCTCACACCCTTGGTAGCCTGGCATGAGCAGTCAGATTTATCTCAAAGGCAATGTTTAAAGCATTTGCATATAACACACAGTTATCCAGTGAAAACACTACAAAAGGACATCACACCACTTTTAGAAAAATAGCCGATATTTATCTGTGTAAAACAATACCAAAACCATATAAATCCAACATACAGTAACAGAGATACGACTTTTGCAAAGATAAATTTAAAAGACAGTTCCTTGAGGTTGATAGCTCTGTCCAGGTCTATTATGGTGTAGTGAAAAAACGAATCTAACAGTTCAGGCCGACCGTGTGGTTGTGGACCAGCTATGGTGTGGGTTACACCAAGAAACAGTACGTTGGAGATGCAGGGCATGGTGGACCTTAAAATGACCTCCAAAGAGGCTGCAGGAGGCAGTATCGGTGGCTGGTGCAGAAGTCATTGAGCCCGGGAAGTCACACATGGTGCAGATGAAACTATGTGAGTTTGAAATCAGGAGCTCTGGCATCACAAGGTGTCGGGGCTGCGGTGTGAGGTGAAGCGGAGCAGTGCCCTCAGGTTGCGGTGCAGGCAGTGGCTCAGTAACGATGTCTAGCGGTGTCAGTGAGACCAGGGCTGCAGGGTGAAGTGGGGTGGTACTTATTACGGTGCTGACAGGTCACGGTGCAAGCAGCGGCATTGTCGTTGCTAAGCACTGTTGTCGGTAGCCCTCAGGCAGTGATGCAAAGATGGCAAATGTGGTGTGAGGGGCCCACAGGTCACAGTGCAGGCAGTGGTGTCGTTTGTCGATCTGGAGTCGATGGCGCTGGCGTCGGTGAAGCAAGGCTGCAGTGTTGCATGGGGTGGTGCTTCGTATACCTTATGAGCAGTGTCCCCATGCCACAGATGCAGGCAATGTTGTCATTGTCAGCTTGGAGCGTTGTCGTCAGTGAGATCAGGGCGGCAATGTGAAGCGAGGCAGTGCAGTGTGCGGTGCCCACAGGTTATGGTGCAAACAGCGGCTTGGTGACAGCGTCGGATAGCATCATTAAGACCAGGATTGCAGTAGCAGCGTCGTTGATGGCTTCGGGTTGCTTTTACAGTCTGTGGCAGTGGAAACACACAGTTCCAGCTACATGTACCTAGAAGATGGTGAAGTCCTTGGTGTGCCTGAGACTTCTAACAGGAGACGAGCTCTACTTCAAATACATAGATAAACTTTAACAGCAGGATTTTAAAAAGTTCGGTCCAGTCCTTTCACTGCCTAAGACAGAAGAAGCAACTGCAGGCCAACCAAGCAAAGCTGCAAATAGCAAACAGGTGGTACTCCTCCTGGCAGCTCTTCCGGCTCTTCTTCTTGGCAAGGTCCTTAGTCCAAAAGTGTTCTTAAGTTCTGAGGTTTAGGTCTAATACTTATATCCCTTTTTCCCTTAGAAGTCTCTCTTGCTCAGCAAAACCAGTTCTGTAATTTCTGGTCTAGCCACACAGGGGGTGGAGACAGCATTGTGCAGGGTGGCCACAACCGATTCAGATGCTTGTGACAACTCCTCCCACCACTCTAGCCCAGGATGGCCCATAAGCATATGGAGGACACACTTCAGCTCCGTCTGTGAGAGTGTTTGGAGTGAATACATAAACAAGCCTCAGTCAATCTAAAACCAGACATTGAATCCACAGGCAAGCAGATTTAACACGCAGTCTAAAACACATCTTCACTAAAAGATGTATTTTTAAATTGTGAGTTCAGATAATTAAAACTCCTACTTTTTGTCATTTTACTATGGGAACCTGTACTAAAGATGTTTCAAGGCAGAACTCATGTTAACATTTGGAAGAGATAGCCCTTCAATAGTGAACAATGAAATGCATAGCATTTCACTAAAAGGACATGGAAAAACACACCCCTACATGTACTTCCATTTAAATTCACTGCACCCTGTCCCATTGGGCTGCCTATCTTAAGGGTGACTTATATGTAATAAAAGGGAGTGGTTAGGCCTGGCAAGTGGGTGCACTTGCCAGGTTGAAATGGCAGTTAAAAACTTTGCGCGCAGACACTGCAGCGGCAGAGCTGAGACACATTTGAAAAGTTACTGGTGTGGTTGGCACAATCAGTGCTGTGGACCCACTAGTAGGATTTGATTTACAGGCCCTGGGCACACACAGTGCACATTACTAGGGCCTTACCAGTAAATCAAATATGGCAATTATAGAACAACAATCATAACACAATTTACTGTAGGAGCACATGCACCTTAGCACTGAATAGCAGTGAAAAATTGTGCATAGACACTAAGGGCCTCATGTAGGTAAATAAATTTTACCGGTTCTAAAATACCGAGCCGTACCGAATCGGTAAATTAGAATAGGTAAGTTATATGTAGGTAAAAATTCGGTAACAGTTACCGATTCGGTAACATTCGGTAATCACGAATCGGAATTCACCGAATCGGTAAATACCGAGGTGGTATTTACCGAATCGGTAAATACCGAGGTGGTATTTAGCGAATCGGAAAATACCGAGGTGGTATTTAGCGAATCGGAAAATACCGAGGATACTACCACCTTCCCTTAACCAAGTAGCCAATATCATAATCATGTTATAATAGAAGGTCTCTCAGGCTTGAATAGGGGACCCCATACCTCAAAAATCAGCTCAGTGAAATCACACCACAGGAGCATCAGGAGCCGTCTCGCAGGAAGGCACGTCTTCGGTCTGAATAATAAACATGATGTCTGTGATATGAAAAGCACCAACTTTCAGGTATTTGCAGCTGCGCGTGTGTCATGGCTAAATAGTGGGTCGAACAACCTAGAGTGGAAAACATGCATCGTGTAAAATTCCAGACTGTGTGTCACAGCATGTACAGACCAAGGTCGCTGCGCAGAGCTTGGGATGGGAACAACAGAATGCACTCGTCTGAAGGAAGTCTCGAGTCAGCAGTTTATTCAAGAAAGAACATGTAAACGCAGTGTCGTGTGCAAAGACAAAAAGATGGCTACATAATATTCAACGTGGTTATGCTAACTGAACAATGCATGTACGTATTCAGGGAGAACTCACTACACGCCCCCTTGAGCGAAGCAACATGTAATAGGCAAGAAAAGAGAGAACGCAGAGTTCAGTTTCGTCAGAGCAGAACAAGGCGTAACCAATGCAGCGCCAAAGTCCTAAAGTCCAATTCATTGCAGCATAAAATGCCAAAAAACACAATGCAAGTATAGTGAAAAACTCAAGCCGACCATCAGGAAGAGAAAAACGAGAAATAAGAGAAATAAATGTTGCGCCAGGGTGCTGTCCAGTAGCACAGGCGCAATGGACGACAATCCAGTTAATCCATGAATGTATAGGCAGCATATGTGGCCACGGCTTCCAACAAAAAATCGTTTGCAGGGCCACTAAAAGTCTCAGCCATCCAATTAAGTAAAGAAAAGGAACATACGTGTTCTCCAACCAACGGAGCCTCTAGCACAATCAGAGGGCACCCGGAATGTTCCTCCAAATAGCTCCTGGACAAGAAGTCGTAGGCTGCCGCTGAGATGTCCCAATTACCCAGGATACCATGCGCCGCACCACACGCCATGATCCGGACACCAGAACAGGACAACTCGTGAGACACTAAGGGCCTCATCAGTCGATCGAAATCCGGCACCGGAGACACCATGTTGGTCAAGCACAAATCCAGAGGCCGTTCAAAGGGACAATCCAGGCAGTGTAATACAGGTTGTACGCAGGTGAAGTAGGAATACCTGAAGGATAATCCAAAAGCCAGGCTCAAAGTCGCCAATGGCAAAGTACCATAGAAGTCAAGCATCCTATCACGAAGAAGATGCAGACGGGATAGGTGCTCGTGTGGCACAGAAGGAGCAGCCATTCCGGAGTACGAAAAGGTAAAGCAGCACACCTGCCACTAGCGCCAGAAGCAGCGGAACACCTCCAAAGATGCTCGAGAAAAGTGAATGAACAAATGCCGGAATTACACCAAAAATAGTTCGGAAAGAGGTCACGGGGCCCTGAGCCCACATGTAAAAAAAAATGAGCCAGGCCGGTCGTGGACGAGGCATTGATAATAGTTTGGATCAAAGAGCTGAAATGCAGGGGGAGGTCAGTATTCAGAGGCGCCTGTACCTCAGTGCGCGTATTAGCAACGTGAAGGACAAATGTTTCACGAGAGGAAGTCAAAGGCACCTCTTTGTGGGACAATGGCGCTCTATTCTGCTCAACTTGTTGAACTCTGCTTTCAAGGTTGGAATCGAAGGCCAGATGGAAACATCCCGCCGCACATGCGGGGGTGGAAAAAGAACAGTATTGCAGCAGACAACTTTATGCGAGACAGTTATGTACGGGATTCCCACTCACATCCCGCAGCAAGCTTCATTAATCAAAATTAAATTAATACCGTTTGCAAGCAGAGTGAAAGAAGGTGTAATCACAGGCACTGGGATACCTCGTAGGACGCACGCCAAAATCGGGGCTTGTACATTGCATGCGCCGTGTACTTGCATGTGCCTATTGTCTCATGTATGAATCCTAGAAGTGAGAGTGCTAAAGCTATTATCTATGACGGCAAAAGCCTTCTCCATGTTTGCTTGGTCAATAGCTCTCAATCTGGAAGCCGCCTCACTGTGCGACAACTTGCAGACTTCGTTGTAAGTAGCATACGCCCACCTTTGGGTTCTGCCACCCACAGGACCATTCCCAAAATCATTCAATTCGGTATGCACATTGATGGAGTGGGTGGACTTCCTGATCCTGTAGATGTGCTCTGTGTCAGCTGGTGGACAGATTGGGATGTGTGTACCATCAATGCAGCCAATGAAATGGGGGAACTGTGCCATGTGAGAAATGTCTGTTTTTGTTTACTGCAGTGCAGCCTGTGTGTTGTGGAAGCTGATGTGGTGGTGCATTCTCTGCATCATGGCATCCAGGAAATTCCTGAGGGAACGGGACGGGCAACTCTGGGATACACCACCCACCGCAGCTGTCACCACCTGATAACTGCCGGATGCCAACAGATGTGGGCTGCAGAGCACCTGCACATGTGGGGGTATGGCGTGCGCCCTTCTTATTGGCTGGTCCGGGAGTGGGTGCAGGTCCCTGATTAAGTCCATGATGGTTTCGGGGTGTAGCCTGTACCTCTCATGTATCTCTGCATCAGTCAGCTGGAATAGTGTGATGCGCTGTCTGTAGATGCGTTCCTCCCGTCGCCAAACCCTCAGTCCTGCTGCCTGTAGATGTAGGCGCCTTGCAATGACGTACATGGCGGCCATGTTGTCCACGCTGTAGCATTTTGGGATTGCTTATATGCATTGTTGATGGTTACCACCTGCTTTCAATCCGTGTTAATTACCGACTCTAATTTACCGATTTTCTTGGATTTCTTAATTACCGAGTGCTCCTACATGTCATTTTCATTTTTACCACTTCATATTTACCACTTCATATTTACCGATTCGTTAATTATGTATTCGGTAACTCTGAATCGGTATTTTGGAATTCGGTAAATATGAATCGGTATTTACCGCCTCATATTTACCGAAAATTGGTTTTTGGACTCCTACATCTCACTTGTCTGAATACCGGTCGGTAACGGCATATTTACCGAAAATCGGCCGTTACCGACCTGTATTTGGCTACCTACATGAGGCCCTAAAACAGCAAAAACAATGTCTGGCATACCATCAAAAACAGGAGTTCAGCAAGCAAAAAGACAGGGAAAACACGCCAAAAGATGCCAGGTCTAACACTCCTTCTTTGACAATATAGGTAAAGTGGTACATTTTCGCTTTTTTATTTCCCCCGCAGAGTGCTCCAGTAAGGCCTTTGACATAATATTCACCACATATTATTTTTTATTTTTTTCATCTTGTCCATAGAGGCTTAAACCGCCTGCTCAACAGAGTCTGAATAAAGTAATTTAACACGATTTTAAAAACCTCACCACATTTATTTTGTGACAACTAGAACTGTCTTTTTCCATTATAGAATTGAGGCACAATAGTAGTAGGCAGAAAAAGTGTTAAAAAGAAGATGGGAGGGAGCAAAACAAATGTCCCCTCAGGATGTGTACTCTTAGGGAAAGGCTGAAGTACAGCTGAGGAGGCAGGAGTGGAGAAATGAGTGCAAAGCTTGAGGGAGCAAAAGTGCTGCTACAAGCACATAAGAATGTAAGTAACACTGAAGGCCAATAGTAGTACTAACGTAGTGATATATTGTAACAGTCCAATGAAAGTAATATTGCACAATGAAAATATATTACAGAAGTGAGAGGTACCTATCTTGAGTGCGAGAAGAAAGAAAAGAGGGCTTTTTGCAGTCAAGTGGAGGATTATACTTGTTATCGTGATCCTATTTGTTGTGATGACTACAGTGTTTCATTCTTCCATTGGCTAAGTGTTGGACTTGGCCCTTTTTGCAGGGTCATCTCTAAACTTTTTTGCCTTTCTAATAACCTTTTTTTCTGACATGGTGTTGGTGGTTTTAGGACTCTGGGCTCTTTAGCACTGCTGTCCAGTGTAAAATGCGTCTGCTCTCTGTGATAAACATGGTAAGATTGGCCTACACCTGTTTGGCTTATTTTATTTACCTGTCAGCCCCTTGTAAAGTGGTATCTTATATATCCAGGGCTCGTAAATTAAATGCTACTGGTGGGCTTGCAGCACTGATTGCGCCACCCACCAAAGTAGCCTTTCAAATCTATCCTAGGCCTCTGCCATTGCAGAGCCTGTATGTGCAGTGTTACTGCCGCTTTGACGTGGCACCTAAAGTGTGTGCCAATTGTCTGTGACCCCCCTTTTACTGCATGTCAGTCACCCCTAAAGGTAGGCCCTAGCTAGCCCTATGGACAGGGTGCATTGTAGGTAAAAGATAGGACATGTACCTTAAGTGTGTGACATGTCCTGGTAGTGACACACAGCCATTTTGGTTTCTCACTACTGTGAGGCTGCCCTCTCATAGGATTGCATAGGCGATTCCCTGATAAGTGTTTCAGTGGTAATTCTTAATATGAGAGGAGCAGCGTGGTCAAGTTTAGTATGGTTAGAATAGTAATAATAAATGCTACGCAATGGTGTGCGCAGATTTACTATAACTATTTTAGGAATGCCTCTTTTAGAAGTTGGCATTTCTGTATGCTATGTGTCTGCCTGCCTGATGTGGATTGCATGTCTGGCTTTTGAGTGACAGGGGCTGGTGAGGTGTGTGTGGCTCCAGGAGGGGCAGGGTGAGTCAGCGCTAGGCTGAATGGGACATCTGCATTTGGAGTAGTGGAAGGAGAAGTCCCTGGTCCCTGAATAGGTCTGTGCCTAGCCTGTACAATGCTGGCTCCACCCCCTGTGGTGTGTCTGATCACCAAACGGAGTGCTCCAAAAAAAACAGAACCAGTTGGGACTGGTTCCCCCGAAAGCCATGTGCTTTGCAGACAAAGGAGAAATGTAGTATAATGGTAGGGGCTGTGACCCCATGGAAGTGTGTTCCTGTGCTTACTGGGGGCCTTTTTGCTGCTGGGCTCCAGGAGGAACCGCCATTAGGGACTGCCTCCCTGCTGGAGGGCCCTGTGTGTGGGCCTGCCTGGGCCCAGCTGTGTCCCCCTGAAACTTTGTAGATCTAGCATCTCGTGAGAGCCATCTATGTCTCCCAGGATGGGGAGTGTCATGCCCCGTGGTTCGGAGCGACAGACGGTTCAGTATATAAGGATCCTAAGCGCTCACGAACGCGCTTAGCGTTCTAGCCTGGAGACCTGTTTCCGTCCTTGGTTCGTGTTGCCTGACTTCCGGTTTGAGGCTTCCTGCTTCCGGAGTCGCGTTTGTTGTGCTTTGAGTATTTCGCGGGTTATGCCCGCGTTCCTGGCGTTCTCGTGGAGACGCTACCTGATTCCAGTAGCGAGTCTGCTACTTTTGTGCAGTTTGTGCCGCTTTGTTCTCGCTGTCATCCGTCACTGGTGGCAGCATCAAGCGTGAGTGTGTTATGATTCCCTTTCCCATTGCAGCCCCTTACATAGCTGCATTCACTCTTGGGTGGCGGTGTTCAGTGTGAGTGATATGTTTTCCCTGTCTTTGTTGTCAAACCCATTACCTTAGGCCCCCCTCTTCCAAGATTCTCCCAGTTCCCGAAGCCTTGGCTCCACTAGCCGCTCCCTCTCAGTAGTTCCAGCTTATCAGATATTTCATTACGAGAGTCACTATACCCCTCGGTACCCCGAACCTCAGCCTCCTGTTACTCGTGGACCGTCGCGCCTCATTGGCGCTTTGCTCACAGGTTGGGCCACACACCAGGCATTCCCTCACAGCCTCAACTCTACAATACAGACTTACTCCCCTCGCAGGGGTGCGAGCATCCCGACGGGGCAAAAGAACATTTCGTAATCCGAAGGGGACGCTAGCGTGGACCACGATACCAGTGGCCGTTGTACACCTGAAGCACGGTAACAGCGCTGTGCGCTACACCTTTATTTACTCGTAACACATTACTATTGGGTGGAGGTAACCGTTGTTGTTTTGTTCCATCTCTCCAGCTCTCTACCTACACCTGAATAAGATTCACGTTTTTACCTGTCACTTGGACCTAAGCTGGGGAATCTATGTTTCCATTGTTGAGTAATAGGGTGAGTTGATTGTATAAGGAGGGTTATATGTTATATAGGGGAAAGGTCCCTGAACCTTTTGCTTTGTGTGGTGTAGGAATTCCTGGCCTGCTCGTCCCAAGCCTGCACTCCCAAGATTTACACCACTCCAGAGTGGAGGTGACACCCATCATAGAGAAAGGCAAAACCCCAGCGGTAGGTGGGATTCCAGAGTTGGTAATGTCTATTGATTGCAGCGAACATTGTGATAATTGAGAGTGATTAGGCCTTTATGTTACAGCGCAGAGAAGAGCTTCATCCTTGGACCAACCACTGCCACACCACTGACGTCACACCCACCTTCCCTTGTTTTGTTACCCTGTTTTCCCCTGGCGTGTCATCCGGTTCTCTAGTGGTTGATAGAGACGGAAGGCCGTAGGGGAGGACTGAGACCTACTCTTCAGATTCCTGACGCTTCTGCAGAAAACCCTGAGAACCCTTACAGGGAGAGTGCTGGGGCTTCACAGCACTGAGATTCCCATCCCCGGCGTAGGTATTCCCCCGTGCTGCTAATGAGGCAGGAGCCCACCCCGCATTGTTGCCTTATTTAGCGGGTGCCCACCCCGCATCTGTGCTTCTCCAGCAGGAGCGCATTGTGGCCTCTTTATGGCAGCGGGTGCCCACCACGCATTGTGTGCTATGTGGGAGCCCACCCTGCTTTGCGGCCGATTTGAATTGCGGGAGCCCATCCCGCTTCGTGGCCGATTTGAATAGCGGGTGCCCACCCCGCATTGTGGCTTACTTAGCGGGTGCCCACCCCGCTGTGGTGATTGCTGTTACGGCAGGAGCCCACCACACACTTCTCCACAAGGAGATCACCGCCACAGCCTGAGAAGAAATAAAGACCTGCCGCCTCCAACAGGCCTTGCCTGGCTGTGGGCGGGGCCAGGAAATGGTAGTCCAGCCGGCTGGAGGCAGCGAATAGCCGCGCGACTGAAAAGGAAGTCAGGCGAGCGAGTACCTGCTCGTAGGTGGGGCTTCCATGACGGGAGAGAGCCCGCATCCTGTTTTATGCCTGAGGAACTTCGATTTTCGATCACGATCGAATAGACCCGCCATTTTGTAACCCGCCGCCATTTTGTGTTGCCATCACTCAGGCAGCACGGCGAACGAAGTCTATTCTGCTTTTCCCGTAGCTTGGTGTCGAAATTCGTCCTTGGCCTTTATTTGTAAAGCTGTGTTTGGACTAGCCGAGTACACTAATCCTTGTCTGACTTTCCTAATCCCTGTTTCAACTATCTTATTTTTGAGAATTTGTAAAGCGCGACTGATACCTAGCAGGCTTCCTGGCGCTGGAGAGTACTCTGCTGACGGATAACCGGGGGAGCAGTCAGACGGACATTTATTGGGGGAAAAGCCAGGTCTTGATACGTCTCCTGAATGGAAGAAGCTGTGAAATCTGACGTATGTCAGTGGGCAAGCTTGGCCGCTGCAACCCTGAAGGATCTGCCCCCGGTTCTGGTTTTATTGAATCTGGGTACCTTTACCAGACAGGCCGAGGATGATCGTAATCTCTGGCAGGAGTGTACCACCGAAACAGGGCTTGCAGAGGTTTGGGTCCAAGTCCGTGCAGAGCCTTAAAGACAATGCAGAGGGACTTGAAGGCCACACGTTGTTTAAAGGGTAGCCAGTGTAGCTCAGCCAGAGCTGCTGTGGCCGAAGCCCTCCTCGTCCAGCCCAGAGCCAGCTTGGCAGCGGCAGATTGAATTCGCTGTAGTCGATCCATCAACGTGACTGGAGACTCCAGGAGCAGGGCGTTACAATAGTCGAGGCGACTGAGTATCGTACACCTGACTATCGACGCCCTGGCTTGTGCCGGGAGAAGAGGCATGATTTTCCGCAGTGAGCGAAGCAGGGCTGTGCAGATCCCCACAGTTTTCGTTACCTGGGTTTCCATACTTAATTTGTTGTCAAGCATGGCTCCCAGGTTGCGAACCGAGGCAACTGGCAGAGGTTTGTCTCTAATCTCTGGGGGCCAGAATTCATTCGGAAACTGGCGGGGTATCTTGGTGCCTGAACAAAACAGGACCTCCGTTTTAGAGGAATTAAACTGGAGGGAGTTTCTGTGTAGCCATCCAGCCGTCTCTCTTAGGCAGTCGTGGAAGGTGGAAAAAGGAATGGCATCTTCACCTTCCCAAGAGAGGATGAGCTGCGTGTCATCAGCGTAATTTATTGTTTTGATCCCAAAGGATTGGATTAGCTTGATTAGCGGGATGAGGTACACGTTAAAAAGGATGGGGCTGATGGAGGAGCCCTGAGGGACTCCCTGGGGTACTGGTGCAAAGGTGGATTGGAATGGGGGAAGGGAGACAGCCTGTCTTCTGTCCCGAAGGTAGGAGTGAAACCAGAGCAGTGCAGTGCCTCCCACTCCCACTTCACCAAGTCTCTGCAGCAGCATACCATGGTTGACCGTATCGAATGCGGCAGACAGGTCCAGCAGTATCAGCGCCACTGGTTGGCCCCTGTCTGCACGCAAGCGAAGATCCTCCATGGCTGTTAAGACTGCTGTTTCGGTGCCGTGGGCAGGACGGAACCCGAACTGGTGATCGTCAAGAAGGTTGTTTTGTTCTAGGTGGGCGGACAGGCACGAACTGACCCATCGTTCGGCGACCTTCGCTGGGAAAGGCAGCAGGGAGATGGGTCGGTAGTTTGAAAGACAATCTGGGCTCAGGGAGGGTTTCTTCAAGAGAGGGGTGATTAGCGCCTGTTTCCACGGGGTTGGGACAAAGCCACTGTGCAAAGACTGGTTACATATTAGGCGCATGGTGCCAAAAAGATCATTTCCAAAATTTTTCCAAACTTTTGGAGGTAGGGGGTCGAGTGGAGAACCCGAGGTGATACCAAGCGCCAGTCTTTCAAACTCGGAGGCCGGGATTGGGGGAAATTCCCGTAGTCTAGCCAAAAGGACAGAGCCTGGAGACGACAAGTTTCGAGAGCTGGTGTCTGGTCCCTGCGTGTTGGAAGTTCCCAAAGAGGGAGGTGTTTTCAGGTTTTGAATAATGGTGTTTATTTTATTAATGAAAAACACTGCAAGATTGTCGCAGAGGGCTTGGGTGGGAGGCTGTGTAGAGATGACACAGTCTGGATTGGTTAAGTTTTTGAGTATCTGAAAAATACTCTTTGAGCTGTTGGTGGCGTTGGTAATGATGGAGCAGTAATGTTTAGCCTTATTTTGGGCGATGGCAGTTTTATACTCCCGGAGGTTTTCTTTCCAAAGAGTTTTGTGAGTGTCAGAATAACCTTGCCTCCATTTTCTCTCTGCTTGTCTGCATGCTAGTTTGAGAGCTCTTAAAGAGTCGTCGAACCATGGGGCCGGTACTCGTCTCTGTGGTTTGCCCTTTTTCTGAGGGACGAGGCGTTCCGAGGTGTTGGAAATCCTTGTGCAGAGGGATAGATAGTTAGCCTCTACTGGTTGAGTAATGGAAAAACTGTCTTCCACTTCAAATACTGGGCCATTCAGTCTGAGTTTGTCCAGAGCCTTCCAATCTCTCTACGGGGGTTCAGGGCCGTGGCGGAGTGCCGGTCTGCAAGACCTGCTGCCCGCTATATGAAATTTGATGAGTGCATGGTCGGTCCAGCACATCGGCAAAATATCGCTCAGAAGTGCTAGCTGGGGGGAGGAGAAGATTAAATCGAGCTGGTGCCCCGCTGAGTGTGTGGGTTTGTTCACTAGCTGGGAAAGTCCCTTTCCTTCACAGGAAAGTAGGAGATTGTTAAGGGCAGAAACTAGGCTGCCGTTGGGCCAAAGGTTAAAATCGCCCAAGACAATCAGGTTGTTGTGAGAGGTAGCCATATTAGTAAGGGTGGTGAGGAGCGACTGCTGCTGAGTGGAATTGAAAGCTCCCGGCGGGCGGTAGCAAATCACAGCCGTAAACGTAGTTCCAAGATGACAGTCGATAGAGAGGCCAAGTATTTTGGTCCCGACCACTGGGTCCATAACAATAGTTTTTACTGACCAAGACGCTCTATAGATTAAACTGACTCCACCGCCCCGCCTCTTAGGTCGTGGGAGATGCAGGATTTTGAAGTCTTGTGGGCAGGCCCAATCCAGTTCTATATTGCAGTCAGAGTGGGTCCATGTTTCCGTCAGGAATAAAGCATCAAGATGGTGATTATCTATGAGCTGGGCGATTTCGTGAGCGTGTTTGGGCAGGGACCTGACATTCAGCAGGCCACCTGTAAATAAGCCTTTGCGCGCAAAATCGTGCAGAGGATAGGCGGTGTCCTGGAAGGGCAGTTGACCTTCATGAGCGAAGTCTCTAAGGAGGAGTAGAGCCTCACGCGTCAAGTGCGGAGAGCTAATGGTGGACGGGGAGCTCGGAGCCGCGGGTGGCGCACCGGGCGCTGCCGAGGCGCGGACGAGCGCAGACGAGCTTGCCTTATGCGCGCCTTCGGCGCGCATTCGTCGCGCCCGCTGCGCTCGTCCGCTGCGCTTCCTGCCGAGGCACATAATAAATAGAGAGTGACTGCGTGAGAGGGGGGTGCGTGGCCAGCCACGGTGGGCGTGTCTGGCGGGTCCCTCCACCAGGAAGTGGCGGCAAGACGTGGGACTAGGGCAACAACAACAGCTGTCTGCTGCTGAGCGCTATCGCTGAAATGCCAGAGTATTCAGTGCACAACAGGTATTAAAAACACAAGATACGCTGCTAAAAGACAAGTTTTAAAAGATCGTTGCTCCCGGCTTTCCGCCTCAGGAGTTCTCCGTGTAATGGGTGGCGACGCTCGATTAGCGCGCTTTTTTATGAGCCTGGGAGGGGGGGCGTGGCCAGCCGCGGTGGGCGTGTCTGGCGGGTCCCTCGACCAGGAAGTGGCGGCAAGACGCGGGACTAGGGCAACAACAACAGCTGTCTGCTGCTGAGCGCTATCGCTGAAATGCCAGAGTATTCAGTGCACAACAGGTATTAAAAACACAAGATACGCTGTTAAAAGACAAGTTTTAAAAGATCGTTGCTCCCGGCTTTCCGCCTCAGGAGTTCTCCGTGTAATGGGTGGCGACGCTCGATTAGCGCGCTTTTTTATGAGCCTGGGAGGGGGGGGCGTGGCCAGCCGCGGTGGGCGTGTCTGGCGGGTCCCTCGACCAGGAAGTGGCGGCAAGACGCGGGACTAGGGCAACAACAACAGCTGTCTGCTGCTGAGCGCTATCGCTGAAATGCCAGAGTATTCAGTGCACAACAGGTATTAAAAACACAAGATACGCTGTTAAAAGACAAGTTTTAAAAGATCGTTGCTCCCGGCTTTCCGCCTCAGGAGTTCTCCGTGTATCTGTAGGCTCACACTATTCTTTCCCGATCATATCTTATCGACTGGCCTTCACTGTCTCCTGCTAGCATTCTCTTGTGTCATGACTGTCCTCCAATACACACAAACGTATCTCGCCACCTGCAAGTTAGTTGTAATCTGTTAATGAATTAGTTCGGGGGTGGGATGACAAACACAGTTGGAGGAGAGTCTCTTCGAGTCATCTGATCTTTCTATTTTCGAACCTTTTCTACTGGCTCCGCTTTGTTTTCCACTTACCCTATTGGCTCTTTTCTTCCATGCTTGGGGCGTATGTCTTGTTAATAATCATGTATTGTATGCTATTTAATCTGATGCGCCACAGAGTGAAGTGGCAGTCTCCTGAGAACCTACTTTGTGTACTTCTAGGATAACTGTACTAGCTGCAGCTAAATAAATCCAATCTTCTATCGCCGACAGAGTGTCCCGTGTCTCTGTGTAACGAAGCCGGTGTACCCCGGAGACAGAGGGCGTACCCTGCGCCACCAGGTCCAAAAGGTTCTGGTTCTTCAATTGGCGCCCAAGGTTGGTCGGCTTCAGTGGTACCGGTTCTGCTCGAAGGTCGTGAGGAACCTTGCAAGAAAATTTCGGAGGGTTCGCGAGCCACACTAAGCGACCCCTGTATGTCGAAAGTGGTCTGAAGGTCTTTTGCAGCGCGGTTACTCCTTCCTGACGGCTACTGGCGACCGCTGCCCTGACTGCCGCCCTGCTTTGGCCCATTCCTTTGGTGATGTATGGTAAAGCGAGACGATAGACGGGCCTCTGTTGGTGGAAGAAGACGTCCTTAGTTAAGTTAAGTATTTTCGTGGGTCGCGCCCACAAATTTTGGTTCTTTGTTTGATGTCCTTAGGTTACTTAGATTTAGTCATTGCAAAGACTAAAGCCGAGGGTAAGTGCATTTGTGCTGCGTAAACTGAGTTTTACTCCCTTGAAGTTTGTGAACAGTCCAGAGACATTGTGAAATGCCTGGTCTGACTAAGTTTGGAAGAATTTGTTGCCTTGGTTGTAATAGGGACTCCCGACTTGTGGACTCTTGTCCGATTCCTTCGGTTGGAACTCCCACATATGAGCTCTATTCGAAACATGGTATCGGCCCCATTGCCTTTAACGAGACATGGACTCGATACACGAAGAAAGATGGTGTTCTTAAATGGCCATAAAACGGTAGTTTTGATCCTGATGTGCTAGATAATTTGGAAGCAGTTCTGTTCAAAAGAAAAGCCCGGCCGGCAATGTTTGACTCTTTCCGCCTTTGGCGTAAGGAAGCCAAACAAAAAGAAATTAAACAAGCAAAACGAGATAGGAAAGCACAGGGTGTGACGATTATACAGGCTGCCCAACAGTTCAAAAATGATGAAATTGACAATGCGACTAAAATTTCAGAAAGGCAACATCGTATGGCAATATATAAATGCTATCCGGTGTTGCCTGTTTCTCCTTCTGATAATAAGAAAGATATAGAAGAGGATCCCCTAATGTCTCATTTATTAAGGTTGCCTCCGCCCTATGCGCAAAATGCCAATGTTCCTCAGCCGTTACATCCTGCTCAGTTGCTGGTAGTACCTCCGCCGGTTCCGGCTCTTCAGCATTTGCCTCCTCCAGTACTAACGCCCTTGCCGGTTTTACCATTAGTTTCAACTTCTCAGCCTTCATCTCCTGATCTTAGCTCTCCTTTGCCTTCTGCTCCTCCTGTAATTTCTAGTTCTTCTCCTGTCAGTTCTCCTAATACTCTGTCTCCAGTTCTGATGTCCAATTCACCGTCTATGCGTAAGCGTCTCACAGATTCTGTCACTAGTATTTTATCTCCTTTCTTTGGTGCTTTTAATGTGTCTCCGGCTTTTGTTCGAAGACAATCTCGTAGTCAGTTTCCAGATTTTGAGGAATGAGAGAAGCTAGATTCTCTTGCACGAAGATGGATCAAGAAGGGTCCACAATATAGTGTGTCTGATATTATGCCTACCTTTTTGCAATGGAATGCGCCTACGCAGAGATATGTTTTTAATGTAATGTGCGATATTCTCATTAAAGAATGGGAAGATGTGAGTTCGAGTCCGATCTCACAAGATTTGTTAGATTTTCAAGCCGATTTTGAAAAAGGACTTATTGTAGGTTCTAAAGTTGAGGAAGCTGTAAGAACGCTCATCTCTTATAGAACCTTATTGTTCTCTCAGATTTTTCTTGATTCTGATCCGTCGGTTAAACTGGCGTCGAAAAATTATCCTATGAGAGAGGTTCCTCCAGCATGGAAGGAAGAAGTTGCAGGAGTAGGTGCTAATCCAGCTATTCCTGCTCATTTTCAGCGTATATGGGTACATGTACCATGGAAGAGATCTGAAGTTTTGGCCCTTCAGCAGACTTTACCAGATCCTCGTAAGAACCCTGCAGGTTATTACAAAGAATTATCTCAGACAATCGATGCTTGTATTATGAATTTAGCAGATATTGATATGCTAATGGGTAATGTAGTCCCACAGACAATATGGGCTAAGATTCGTAGAGAGGATCACGCACAGGAACTGGGTGCTACTTGGAATGTTATAGCTGATACAGATAGAGATCAAGTGGGTGGCGCAAAGCCTGACGCTTTGATCTCAGAACTTCCTGGTAGAATCATTACGTTAATGAAAACTATGATGCCTGCATTGAGAGTGAATTGGGATAAGCTAGCAGCGTGCAAACAAAAGAAAGATGAAAGTGTCTCTGATTTCTTTACTCGTTTCGAAGAGACATTTATTGATCACAGTCGTCAGGACATGGCTACCGAGGGTGGACAGCGATTATTCGTGGACAAATTTGTATTCAATTTGCTTCAAGGATTCAGAAAGTTCTTGGGCTGTTTCTTCTTCTGCCCAAATATTGGCTACTGCACAATATTACGAGAATAGGGATAAAGAAGAAAAAGAAAAACAAGAGAAAAAGACGAAAGATTTCAAAACAAAGGTTCTCTTGCAGCAAGCTTATCCTCCACGTTATGTTCAGCCTCAGACTCAGCGACCACCGCAGTTTCAAAGGTTGTATCAGAAACCTGAGTCATACATTCCGCGACCTTTGTTAGGTCCTAATCAATGTGCCTATTGTAGAGAGGAAGGTCATTTTAAGAGTAGTTGTCCGGTTTTATTGCAGCGCAATGGAGCATTATCTGCTCCACGAGGTCGTGCTGGCTTTCAGTTAGCAAACAGAGGTAGAGGTCGAGGTATGTTAACTCAAGAACAGCGTGCTCTTCCTTCTCCCAATTCTATGAACCACTTTGATCAGCAGAATGTGAGATCTACTCAGTATTATAATGAAGACCATTATGTTGAAGGCGAGAATGAGAGTCTTCATGCTAACTAGGACAGCCATGGACAAAGTAGAGGAGTTGTGCCAATCCCAGTAGATCAAAATGGTCCTTATGTTAACGTCACTACAATGGGTGTATCAGAGCCATTTCTTTTGGATACTGGAGCAATAAGAAGTTCTATCATTCATTCTAAACTCCCGGGGGCACCTTTGTCTGGCTTAACGAATGTTTCCGTAGGATTCTCTGGCGCCCCTGTTCGCAATCCGGTTTCTTGTCCTTTGCCTATTTCAGTTGGTCGTTATGATTTGGAAGCTCAACTTCTGTTGACGAATGGTTGTGGCAAGAATCTGTTGGGTCTAGACCTATTGAAAAGAATGCATGCTACAATATATTGTTCTCCTTCAGGCGTACATCTTACTCTAGGTCAGAAGTTGATCTCCCCAATGTATCTGTCTAAAGATCAGTTTCCTTCTGAGTTGCTTTCTCTTCCAACAGCACTTTGGGCCACGAGTCCGAACGATGTGGGTTGTCTTGAGATACCGCCTTATGTTGTTACTCTCAAGCCCAATGTTGAATTACCACGTATCCCACAATATAGAATCTCTGCTGAAGGTGAAAAAGCGCTTTTGGAAATCATTCATGACTTAATTCGGAAGGGTGTGGTTGAAGAAACGAGAGGTAACCCATGCAATAGTCCTATTCTTCCTGTTCTTAAACATACTGATCCTTCTCAGCCTCCTGTGTACCGGTTTGTGATTGATCTGCGAGAAGTAAACAAAATTGTGATTCCACAATTTCCTGTTGTTCTAGATATCACTGCTTTGTTGACTTTGATACCTTCCACAGCGACTTGGTTTTCTGTTATTGATCTAAAGAATGCCTTCTTCGGTATTCCCATTGCAAAAGAGAGTAGGGACATTTTTGGCTTCTCTCTTGGAGGCCGAAGCTTCCGGTTTAAGCGCGCACCTCAAGGCTATTGTGAAAGTCCCTCCATTTATAGCCAAGCTTTGAAATGTCATCTTGATACTTTTTACTTGCCGATTGGTGCTGCTCTCATCCAATATATGGACGACTTGTTAGTCGCCGCTGACTCAGAAGATATCTGCAAAGATGTCACTGTTGCACTGCTACATCACTTATTTAAACTGAATCACAAGGTTTCACCTTCCAAATTGCAATATGTTTGTCGAGAGGTTACCTACTTGGGTCATCTCCTATCAAAGGAGGGACGACGATTGACACCATAACGAATTCAAGCGATTGCACGAATGTCCGTACCATCCACACAAAGGGAAGTACGTGCTTTTCTGGGTATCACTTCTTATTGTAGACAGTGGATCCCTAACTTCTCTTTGGTTGCCAAACCTTTATTGGCACTCACTTTAAAAGATACGCTTCAGCCCCTTCCTTGGACTGATGAGTGCCAAAGGAGTTTCACTGATTTACGCACTGCTCTCTGTTCTGCTCCTGTACTAGGCACCCCAGATTACACTAAACCTTTTACGCTGTATGTTCACGAGAGAGAAGGTTGTGCGTTGTCAGTCTTGACACAGCAATTTGGAGATAGACAGCGGACATGTGCCTATTTTTCGGCTACATTAGATCCCGTAGCTAAAGCATTGCCCAGTTGTCTCAAAGCCACAGCAGCCGCAGAAATTTCTATCCGACAGTCTGCTGGAATGGTGTTAGATAACACTCTCATTATCATGGTGCCACATGCAGTGGATACTTTGCTAAACAAAACGAAAACACAGCATCTTACGAGTGCACGTTTAACTGGTTACGAGCTGACGCTTTTGGCTAGTCACGTACACATCAAACGATGTAATACCCTGAATCCAGCTACTTTGTTGCCCCTTCCAAATGAGGAGAGTGTTGAGGATCAACATGATTGTTTCTTCCGTACTGAGGAAGAGACAAAAGGAAGACTTGACCTGAGAGACACACCGCTAGAGAATCCGGATGGGACTTTATGGGTAGATGGTTCTTGTTTCAAAATGCCTAATGGAGATACGGTTTCAGCCTATGCTGTAACTACCTTACATACGATTGTGGAAACTGCACGCATGATTAGACACAATTCAGCGCAAGCAGCAGAGTTGATAGCACTGACGAGAGCTTGTGTATTATCAAAAGGGAAAAGAGTGAACGTGTACACTGACAGTCAATATGCCTTTGGTGTCGCGTTCAATTTTGGGCGTCTCTGGAGAGAGAGGGGTTTCTTAACTTCACATGGCACTAAGATACAGCATGGTCAGTTAGTGACTGATCTCCTTGAGTCACTTGCTTTACCCGTCCAAATAGCGATAGTGAAGTGTAGCGCACACAAGAAGATTACGGATGATGTTGGACGAGAAATGCATTTGCTGATGAAACAGCAAAGAAAACAGCGAGAGATTCAACAAGTCGAATGTATATGGCAGGTCCTGCGAATTGGGTCAGGGAGAGAGGAATGTGTGAGAATACAGTGGAAAGCGTGAAAACGATTCAGAAAGAGGCTTCAGAAAGAGAGTTGAGCAAGTGGAGAGAAAGTTCGGGCATGTTAGATGAGATAGGTTGTTGGGTAGAATTATCCGAACACCAACGTTGGTTGTTACCGGATGCTTATGTACTCCCAGTGGTTAATATGGCTCATGGTCCAGCTCACCTAAGTGCAAAAGGCATTTGTAAACTTTTAGCCCCAGTTTGGCAGAATGAAAATATCCCAAAATGTGCAGACAACGTAATAAAGCATTGTATTGTTTGTCTGATGTACAATCCAGGAAAGGGAACCCCAACTCCAGCAGGTCACTTTGCTCCTCCGACATACCCATTTGAAATTTTGCAAATCGATTACATTCACATGGATCGATGCAACAACCTCAAATATGTTCTAGTGGTAGTATGTGCCTGTTCGAGATGGATAGAAGCATACCCTTTGAAGGATAATACAGCTTTATCTACAGCTAAAATCCTTCTAAAAGAGTTCTTTCCCAGGTTTGGATTGTCGCGCATTGTCTGGAGTGACAATGGGAGCGAATTTGTTGGCCAAGTCATGCAGAAAGTTTGTGCAGGTCTTGGAATCAAGCAAAAGTTCCACACGGCAAATCATCCTCAGTCAGCGGGTTTAGTAGAATGTTACAATGGAACTCTAAAGTTGAAGTTAGCGAAGATTCAAGCTATCCACCAGAACTGCAGTGCACTCTCGTCTAGGACTTAGCCCTTACGAAGTGGTGTTTGGCCGTCCGGCCAACGTATGGGGAACACCTCGTCCCAAAAAGTTTTCCGATTTACCCTATCCAATGTTAATTGACTATCTGCATGACTGTTAGACCTGTCAGCCCTTTGGGTGGTCCCTCCTCATCATTATTTATTTTGTCCCACTTTTGCCTCAAACCCTGTTTGAATTTTTCCTTTTTGGGAACCACCAGACTTTTTAGTGTTGCTGCAGATTCAGGGAGCCATTTTATCTACCCCTGAAACTTCTGTCTGAGGGCCTGGAGCACAAAATGGTGGCCACCTGTGACATCACCAGCATCCACTGGAACCTACTAGCACCTTCCAGAACATTCCAGAACCCTGTGACGGTTGGAGGCGGTTTAGAATGTTGGGAAGCTAAGACAGAGAGTTGGCAGTTGGAGCTGGCAGTTGGCACCTGACTGGTGAAGAGAGAGCAGCAGAAACCTGAAGGAGGAAGGAGTGAGGCAGCAGGGGTGGAAACTTGTGCCTGGAGTGGGGTCCATAAACCCACCCGTGATACTAGTCCCTACTGACTGAGCCCAGCCTGGAGCCCTGTGTGGGAAGAAGCAAGAAAAACCATCTTAAGGACATGGACAGCAGGAACAGGCCTTAGAAGTCAAGAAAGCAAGTACCTGACCTGTTTACTGGTTTCCCTGGAGCCGGACGTCGAGTAGCCTGGAGACCTGGAGCCCGAGGTGGAGAAGCGGCGCTGACTGGAAAAGCAGACGTTGTACCCGGAGCCGCCAGAGATCGAGAAAGGGCACCGACGGAGGTCGTGAGGAGTCCCAGAGGTCGAGGAGGAAGTCACCCAAGGTCGAGTGAGCGGCGTCAACGGGGGAGTGAAGTCCGCCCTCCGGAGTCGCCGGAGACCGAGGTGAAGTGTGCCGGAGGTCGGGAGTGGAGATCGCACTCCGGAGTCGCCGGAACCTGAGAGAATCGTGCCGGAGGTCGGGAGTGGAGGTCGCACTCCGGAGTCGCCGGAAACCTGAGGAGAGGAGCACCGGAGGTCGGGAGTGAGGATCGCACTCCGGAGCCGCCGGAAGTCGACATCGAGCCAAGGCCGGCCGACGTCATCGGAACAGAGGTCGCCATCGGACCGGAGCCGCCCGAAGTCGACATCGAGTCAAGACTGCCCGACGCCATCGAATCGGAGGTCGAGATCGAGCCGAGGCCGCCGACATCGAACCGGAACCGCCTACCGGCGTCGTCAAGAACTGACATTGTGCCGAGGCCGCCGACATCGAGCCGGAACCGCCTCACGGCGTCGACACGACTCCAGCGGCGTCGGAGCATCAGAAAAAGGGCAGTAAGTGGAATAGAGGGCGCCAAAGGCCCTGTGGAATCCTAAGAGACTACTCTAGGGGTTAGAGAGGTGCTGGAACCAGCTGGACTGTGCCAGGGGTGAGCTGAGACTAATTTAGAGGGGTTGTGTAGAGTGAGAGAACCAGGTCTCTGGTATTCCCCCCTTGATCTACCTCAGTTTAGGCCTCAGCCTTGTCCAAGCCAGGGAGTAGACACCCTCAAGCCTTCCACATCCCCACAAGCTGTGCCTGGGCCAAATTAGCCCATAGTAATCTCAAATGTGATCTGATTCTATGAGTGTCACTGTCAGCTTTTAATTATTTATTGGGGGCACTGTATTTATTGTATTTAACCTATTTATTGCTTCACTGTATTTATTGGTCCACAGTATTTATTGATGCACAATATTTATTGGTTTACAGTATTTATTGCCTCAGAATATTTAATTGCCTGTATGTATTGCACTTATATTTATACCTTCCTTATTTATGATCACCCCTATTTATTGAATCATTAAGCCAGTATTTATTTGACCTGCACTATTTAAAAAGCTTGTATATTGTGATTGTGTTATTATTTATCTAATCAGCAACTAAGAGAAAAAGAAGATAAAGAAAGATATTTTCATAATTTTTACGGTGTAGAGTCGTTTTTGGAACGGATGCACGCATGGTTATTGTATGGGTATGTTGTATGCTTAGCACGGTGCCTGATTCCTGACCACTCGAGCCAAGCTACCACTGTGTGTCCCCTGGAAGTACCCCGTTACCACCAACCCTTACCGGTGTGGGAGTGGGGTATTTCCAACATTAATTGGTGTTCAGTGGTGGGATAGAGCTGTGCCTACGTATACTCAACAATAACTGTGGGTAGTCCATAGGCCTACACCGGGAGTTTTCTCAAAGCGGCCTTCCTAATTGTGGGTTTTTGTTTTTTCCAAATTTACTCTGGTGGTGAGAGGAGGTATTATTAAAGGTACCCCCTGCATTGTTACTGCAAATAACTGTCCTCTGACCTGAGTGGGCAAGATGGAGTTTGTACTGGAGAATTTAGAAACGTACACTGTGGCCCAACTCAGGGAGTTTTGCCAGCGGGAGGGGGTGTATTGTCCCCCAGGAGCAAAGAAGGGTGCACTCCAAACCAGCTTAAGGGCTTGGGGAGAGGCACGCCGAGAAAGCAAGGCTGAGGAGGAGGACAGGGATAGAGAGCCCGACAGTGAGGGAGCTGGTTTGTACCAACCTGAGGTGGGGAACCTGTCAGCGGGGCCCAGGACACTTTCCAGGAAGGGCAGCAGTGCCTCTAGCGGTGGCTTGTCTGAAGTGGAGTTAACAGACCGGAGGGAGAAAAGACAGCTCACATGGGACTTAGCAAGGCTGGAGAAGGAGAAGGAGGAACAGAGGATGGCTCATGAGCTAAGGCTGAAAGAGATAGATCTTCAGATCCTGAGAATCGGGGCACACCCTGTACCTAACGGTGGCAGCGAAGAACGAGAGTACACCAGGGAACCCAAACCCTACCTGCCAAAGGACATAGTAGCTAGCTATGGGGTGGGCGACGATATCGCCAAGTGGCTAGCGGCCTATGAGGTCTCGTTAAGGGCCCATGGGGTTCCAGAGAAGTACTGGGGAGGGGGATTGTACAAGTACATGCCTCCAGCTGGTAGGGATGCATTATTGGCCCTCGAGGAGGATGAGCAGACCCACTACTCCACCATGAAACTGGCGCTCATAAGGAAGTTTGGACTAACACCCGAAAAGTACAGACAGAAGTTCAGGGGTAGTCACAAACTGGGCACACAGAATTGGGTGGACTTCCTGGACTATGCAAAGAAGGCACTAGAGGGTTGGATTCAGGGCAGTGAAGTGAGAAACTACGAGGGGTTGTTTGACCTAGTACTGAAGGAACACCTGCTTGAGAAATGTTTCCCTGAACTGCGTCAACACCTGGTGGATAGCAAGCTGACCAGTCCCCGGAAGCTTGCTGAGGAGGCGGACATTTGGGCTAGTACCCGGGTGTCCACAAGGGGGACTGGAGGGGATACTCAAAAGGCCGGACAGGGCGCCCCCCAGAAGAAAGAGGGAGGGGAAAAGAAAAAGGAGTTCTCCAAAGGCCCCCAAAATAACTTCCAAGGGAAGGGAACAGGATTCACCCCTAGGGCTAACCCACCCAGAAACCCTAATCCTGGCCAGAGTCAGCAGCCAAGGGTTGTCCATTGCTACGAGTGCGGTGGCGTTGGACACTATAAAGGAGATCCGAAGTGCCTGAAACGACCACCCCCTCCCATTGGAGGAAAGACCCCCGGAGTAGCTAGTGCAGTGCTCGGGGAGGAGATGCCCTTAACTAAGGGAAGGGAGTGGGCGGGTGTCACTTTAGTGTCCCTGGGAGAACGGGAGATGGTTCCTAAGATCCAGGTGCCCGCAAATACTGTAAAGTATGGGCAGTGGGTCACCATCAACGGCCAAAGAGGGGAGGCTCTGAGAGACACAGGAGCCAGTATGACTATGGTGCGTAGCCAACTGGTGTCTCCAGAGCAGGTAATTCCCGATGTACTCCACCCAGCCGCGATGGCTGACGGCAGAACAGGCCACTATCCAGTGGCCGAGATTCCCTTTGAATGGGGGGGGGTTGCAGGTTCACTTCGAGTTGCCGTAAGCCCTGCCGTGCCAGTCGATTGTCTGCTGGGGAATGACATGGAGCACAACGCTTGGAAGGAGGTGGAATACCGGACTCACACTGAGATGCTGGGTACACCTGACTGGGCCTGTGTTAGCACAAGGTCCGCGACTACCCGGAGAGGGAGTTCGTTTCGGCTGGAGCCTGGAACAAAGGCCCAGCCAGCTGCCAGTCAAGGGAAGAACCGAGGACAGGAGGAGCCTGCCTCGGCGTCCGCACCCCGTAGGACGGATAGGCCACCGGAGGTGGTGGACCAGGAGTCTGCGGTGGGGGACGTTACCAACCTGGAGGACCTACCCATCCCGGCCGAGTGGCACGTGGAGGGAGGCCCGTCCAGGGAGGAATTCTGCCAGGGCCAGAGGGAGTGCCCTACCCTTGAGGGGCTGAGGCGACAGGCCGAAGCCCAGGCAGCAGGGAACGTTGAAGGGAACTACAGTGTTTACTGGGAGGATGGCCTCCTCTACAGTGAACCCAAGGCACCCCTACACGGATCGTCACGAGCCTTGGTAGTCCCTCAACGTTATCGAGCCTTCCTTCTGGAGTTGGCTCACGAGATACCATTGGCAGGACACCTGGGGCAAGACAAGACCTTCGCCCGTCTTGTCCCACACTTTTATTGGCCTCAGATGAAAGTGTCGTCCGATACCTACTGCCGGACATGTGTGTCTTGCCAAGCCAGTGGGAAAACAGGGGTGAAGCTGAAAGCTCCCCTGGAACCACTTCCTGTCGTTAGCACCCCCTTTGAAAGGGTGGGCATCGACATTGTGGGTCCGTTAGATCCGCCAACATCAGCTGGTCACAGGTTTATCCTGGTTCTGGTGGATCATGCCACACGGTACCCAGAGGCAATACCTCTGAGGACCATAACAGCACCTGTTGTGGCTAGGGCCCTGATGGGAATCTTTACCCGAGTGGGTTTTCCCAAGGAAGTTGTGTCCGACAGGGGGACCAACTTCATGTCAGCGTACATGCGGGCGATGTGGAAGGAGTGTGGAGTGACATACCGGTTCACCACTCCTTACCACCCCCAGACAAATGGTCTGGTGGAGAGGTTTAACAAAACCTTGAAAGGCATGATCAGAAGTCTGCCTGAAAGCCTGCGGAGGAAATGGGACGTCCTCCTACCCTGTTTACTTTTTTCCTACAGGGAAGTGCCACAGAAGGGAGTGGGCTTCAGCCCCTTCGAGCTTCTGTATGGGCACCCTGTACGTGGACCTCTCAACCTGGTGAGAGACGGATGGGAAAGAACTCCCAGAAAGCTTCCCCAGGATGTGGTGAGCTACATGCTGGCCTTCCGGAGCCAAATGGCTAAGTTGTGGAAGCAAGCTTCTGACAACTTGGAAGCCAGCCAAGCAGTGATGAAGGCGTGGTATGACCACAATGCTCACCCGGTGGAGTTGGAGCCTGGCCAGAAGGTGTGGGTGATCGAACCAGGAGAGCTTAGCGCCCTCCAGGATCGCTGGTCAGGACCCTTTGAGGTATTGGAGAAGAAGGGTAAGGCTACCTACTTGGTGGACCTGAAGACCCCTCGTCAGCCCCTGCGGGTGCTGCATGCCAACCGCCTCAAACCCCACCACGAGAGGCCCGAAGTCATCTTGATGATGGTGACTGACGGAGGAGAGGACGTGGAAAGCGAGCCTCTCCCTGATCTGTTTGCGTCTCAAGAAAAGGATGGGTCGGTGGAGGGAGTGATTCTCTCCCCATCTCTAACTCCTGAACAGCAGGAGGACTGTCGCCAGGTCCTGGGGCAGTACTCTTCGTTGTTCTCCCTTGTCCCGGGTAGGACTCACCTGTGCGTCCATGACGTGGACACAGGAGACAGCCCACCTGTGAAGTCCAAGATCTACCGGATGTCAGACAAGGTGAAGGCCAGCATTCATAGTGAAGTCACTAAGATGCTGGAGCTAGGAGTGATCGAACCTTCTAGCAGCCCCTGGTCCAGTCCGGTGGTACTAGTACCAAAAGCTGCACCACCGGGTGCCCAACCGGAACTGAGGTTCTGTGTGGACTACCGGGGACTGAATTCAGTGACCAAAACTGATGCTCATCCGATCCCTAGGGCGGATGAATTGATTGACCGGCTGGGAGCTGCCCAATATCTAAGTACCTTTGACCTTACTTCTGGGTACTGGCAGATCTCTTTGACTGATGGAGCAAGGGAAAGGTCAGCCTTCTCCACGCCCAACGGCCACTACCAGTTCTGTGTGATGCCCTTTGGGCTCAAGAACGCCCCTGCCACGTTTCAGCGCCTGGTAAACCAGATCCTCACCGGAATGGAGAGTTTCTCTGCTGCTTATCTGGATGACATAGCCGTCTTCAGTAACAGCTGGGAGGATCACTTGCGTCACCTGCAAGCTGTTCTCCAGGCCCTGAGACAAGCTGGATTGACGATCAAGGCCAGCAAGTGCCAGATCGGGCAGGGGTCGGTAGTGTACCTTGGACACTTGGTGGGTAGGGGAGCGGTGCAACCCCTCCAGGCGAAGATCGAGGCCATCATGGCCTGGGAACCCCCCAAGACACAGACTGAGGTCCGAGCTTTTCTGGGCCTCACGGGATACTACCGCCGCTTCGTGAAGGGGTACGGTACCATCGTAGCCCCCCTCACGGAGCTCACGTCCAAGAAACAACCTCGACGGGTAGTCTGGACGGAGGCTTGTCAGCAGGCCTTTGTGAGATTGAAGAAAGCCATGTGCGAGGCCCCGGTCTTAAGGGCCCCAGACTTTTCCAAGGAGTTCATTGTCCAGACAGATGCATCAGAACATGGCATTGGGGCAGTGTTATCGCAACTCAACGAAGAGGGTCTGGATCAACCCGTGGTCTTCCTATCCCGGAGACTACTCCCCAGGGAACAGAAGTGGAGTGCAATAGAGCGTGAAGCCTTTGCAGTGGTATGGGCTCTGAAGAAGTTGCGGCCATACCTGTTTGGCTCGCACTTCCTGGTTCAGACTGACCACAGACCCCTTCATTGGCTGATTCAAATGAAGGGGGAGAATCCCAAGTTGTTGAGGTGGTCTATTTCCCTACAGGGAATGGACTTTCAGGTGGAACATCGGCCTGGAGTGGACCACGCCAATGCAGACGGTCTCTCAAGGTATTTCCGCCTTAGTGATGAGAACTCCCAAGGGGTTGGGTAGCTCTCCCCACTTTCAACTGGGGGGGGGACGCGTGTTAGACCTGTCAGCCCTTTGGGTGGTCCCTCCTCATCATTATTTATTTTGTCCCACTTTTGCCTCAAACCCTGTTTGAATTTTTCCTTTTTGGGAACCACCAGACTTTTTAGTGTTGCTGCAGATTCAGGGAGCCATTTTATCTACCCCTGAAACTTCTGTCTGAGGGCCTGGAGCACAAAATGGTGGCCACCTGTGACATCACCAGCATCCACTGGAACCTACTAGCACCTTCCAGAACATTCCAGAACCCTGTGACGGTTGGAGGCGGTTTAGAATGTTGGGAAGCTAAGACAGAGAGTTGGCAGTTGGAGCTGGCAGTTGGCACCTGACTGGTGAAGAGAGAGCAGCAGAAACCTGAAGGAGGAAGGAGTGAGGCAGCAGGGGTGGAAACTTGTGCCTGGAGTGGGGTCCATAAACCCACCCGTGATACTAGTCCCTACTGACTGAGCCCAGCCTGGAGCCCTGTGTGGGAAGAAGCAAGAAAAACCATCTCAAGGACCTGGACAGCAGGAACAGGCCTTAGAAGTCAAGAAAGCAAGTACCTGACCTGTTTACTGGTTTCCCTGGAGCTGGACGTCGAGTAGCCTGGAGACCTGGAGCCTGAGGTGGAGAAGCGGCGCTGACTGGAAAAGCAGACGTTGTACCCGGAGCCGCCAGAGATCGAGAAAGGGCACCGACGGAGGTCGTGAGGAGTCCCAGAGGTCGAGGAGGAAGTCACCCAAGGTCGAGTGAGCGGCGTCAACGGGGGAGTGAAGTCCGCCCTCCGGAGTCGCCGGAGACCGAGGTGAAGTGTGCCGGAGGTCAGGAGTGGAGATCGCACTCCGGAGTCGCCGGAACCTGAGAGAATCGTGCCGGAGGTCGGGAGTGGAGGTCGCACTCCGGAGTCGCCGGAAACCTGAGGAGAGGAGCACCGGAGGTCGGGAGTGAGGATCGCACTCCGGAGCCGCCGGAAGTCGACATCGAGCCAAGGCCGGCCGACGTCATCGGAACAGAGGTCGCCATCGGACCGGAGCCGCCCGAAGTCGACATCGAGTCAAGACTGCCCGACGCCATCGAATCGGAGGTCGAGATCGAGCCGAGGCCGCTGACATCGAACCGGAACCGGCTTCCGGCGTCGTCAAGAACTGACATTGTGCCGAGGCCGCCGACATCGAGCCGGAACCGCCTCACGGCGTCGACACGACTCCAGCGGCGTCGGAGCATCAGAAAAAGGGCAGTAAGTGGAATAGAGGGCGCCAAAGGCCCTGTGGAATCCTAAGAGACTACTCTAGGGGTTAGAGAGGTGCTGGAACCAGCTGGACTGTGCCAGGGGTGAGCTGAGACTAATTTAGAGGGGTTGTGTAGAGTGAGAGAACCAGGTCTCTGGTATTCCCCCCTTGATCTACCTCAGTTTAGGCCTCAGCCTTGTCCAAGCCAGGGAGTAGACACCCTCAAGCCTTCCACATCCCCACAAGCTGTGCCTGGGCCAAATTAGCCCATAGTAATCTCAAATGTGATCTGATTCTATGAGTGTCACTGTCAGCTTTTAATTATTTATTGGGGGCACTGTATTTATTGTATTTAACCTATTTATTGCTTCACTGTATTTATTGGTCCACAGTATTTATTGATGCACAATATTTATTGGTTTACAGTATTTATTGCCTCAGAATATTTAATTGCCTGTATGTATTGCACTTATATTTATACCTTCCTTATTTATGATCACCCCTATTTATTGAATCATTAAGCCAGTATTTATTTGACCTGCACTATTTAAAAAGCTTGTATATTGTGATTGTGTTATTATTTATCTAATCAGCAACTAAGAGAAAAAGAAGATAAAGAAAGATATTTTCATAATTTTTACGGTGTAGAGTCGTTTTTGGAACGGATGCACGCATGGTTATTGTATGGGTATGTCGTATGCTTAGCACGGTGCCTGATTCCTGACCACTCGAGCCAAGCTACCACTGTGTGTCCCCTGGAAGTACCCCATTACCACCAACCCTTACCGGTGTGGGAGTGGGGTATTTCCAACAATGACCATACAACTAAATTGCATGTCCCGACAGGTTCAGAGTGCTTTGCCGGAGGCTTCCACAGACCTGGGTCATTCCATCCGACCAGGTGACTGGGTCTGCACCCGAAACTTTCAGAAGAAGAAGAATTTGGAACCCAGATGGCGGGAGCCCCGAATGGTCTTGCTAACGACAAGGACAGCAGTTAAAGTTGAAGGAAAGAAAAATTGGATTCACGGTGTGCATTGCAAGAAAGTACCTTTGCCTTTTGATCAGTGGGCTCATAGAGGGGATGGTGACTGTGAAGGCGAAACAGTTCCACGATTTGTACCCTTTAGCGATGCACACCTGAATGGGACATTGTCTGAAAAAGAGGACAACGACATTTTACAGGAAGCAATTCCATCGCATCGTCGCTTGAATACGACTGAACCAAGAACATTATTTCAAGATCAGAGTGTTCTAGGGAAGGAGCGTTATCACCTCAGGCCCAGACAAAAGAACAATTGAACTTTCTTCTCCCTTGTGTAGTGTTCTGTTTAGGTTGCAGGGTCACGGTAGGAGTCTAGGTCACGACCTGAGTAGTGACAATAGGTCTGCAGGATTTTCAGTGTCATATGATGGTAGAGCATCGTGACTTCAGTGATCGAGGAAGATTGCCGTGAGCATCCACCAGTGAAAATGGAAACTACACCAAGTAATAAAGAGAGAAGAAATGAAATGAAGAAAGCATCTTGTAAAATAATGTACAGTCGTTACAGTGTTACTCTATGTGTTTTAATATCATTATGTATTGCTTTGGCGATTATTGGTTGGATAGTTTATGTTTTGCAGCCAAGAAATACCTCCCCTTCTTCCTCTTTGCCTTCTTTTACTATCTCTCCACACCTCTTTCATACTTTCCCTTCACATGAACTTGTCAGAAGAACTGAGTATTACAACAATTCTTTTGTCCAACTATTGAACCAGCATCAATTAGTGGTTAACACAACTGATTGTTGGGTATGTGGTCTTATGCCGCATACTACTGAGAAAGGAATACCATATCTAGTGCTTCCTTTCTCTTATGAGGGTTCTGCTTGGGCGTTCTTTGTCATTTTTTCAAATGCATATCAAAGCAAATTTAGATGGTCCGTTGCTTCACAAATTAATTATCCGGATTTTAGTCATAGTTTCTTGATTGAGGGTATGGTAGTTATGGCTAAAATCATGGAGAACAGCAAGATTTCCATCGATGAAAGAAAAGCATACATCAATTGGAACGTCACCCAATATATGTTGAGTCTTAATAATAAAATGTGAAAGGAGAAATCCTCACCAATCTGGACTATACCGCATCAAGGTAATTTCTGTTTAAAAATAAACGATCGCTCTTCTGACACTGCACTAAAGAGTAATTGCTCCAACACGTACATTTATTCCTCTCAAAACTCGCCTCCTCTAGTACCGTCTCAAGGCACCTATTTCATTTGCTATGATAGAGCTTATACCTGGTTACCAACAGGTTTCTCTGGTACCTGCTACATAGCTTTCCTTCTTCCTCCTACTTACACTGCTTCTGCCAATTATCACCGAACCCGTCTCAGCCGAGGAATCATTGACTCAAAAGACACCGCGGGACAAGAAGGAGGAGATTTCCTTAAAGGTTTTCTTCCCTTCTGGGGTCCAATGGCCAACAGCAGAAATATAAGGCAACTGGTCCGTGTCGTAGAGACTACAATAGACATCACTGTAGGAGCCTTGAGTAATATCACGGCGGAACTACAGGCAGATCGTCCTATGACCTTGCAAAATCGAGTTGCCTTAGACTTTATTCTTGCCGATTGTGGTGGAGTATGTAAATTGATTGGGTCAAGCTGTTGTATTTTCATTCCAAATGACGCTCCGACAGTATACCAAGCTATTTCCAAGTTGCACATAATCTCCGAGTCTATTCATCAGGACGAAGGAGATTGGTCTTTAACGAAATGGTTTTGGGGACTACTGTCCAAATGGGGTTGGAAAGTATTGACATTCCTTGGAATAATCTTGACTATTGTATTTTCTTGTTGCCTTTGTATGCACTGTGGTCCCGCTATCTATGATCTTTGTGCTACTATGTGCATCCCAAAACCCAAACCTCAAGTAACAGAAAACATAAGGATGATGTTACAGCAACAGCTTGATGATCTCATGGCTATTGATGTGGACTCAGATTAACGTGAGTCTATCTTGCCTGAGTTCTGGCAAAAGGAGGGTCTGAGGAACTTCGATTTTCCATCACGATCGAATAGACTCGCCATTTTGTAACCCGCCGCCATTTTGTGTTGCCATCACTCAGGCAGCACGGCGAACGAAGTCTATTCTTCTTTTCCCGTAGCTTGGTGTCGAAATTCGTCCTCGGCCTTTATTTGTAAAGCTGGTGTTTGGACAAGCCGAGTACACTAATCCTTGTCTGACTTTCCTAATCCCTGTTTCAACTATCTGTAGGCTCACACTATTCTTTCCCGATCATATCTTATCGACTGGCCTTCACTGTCTCCTGCTAGCATTCTCTTGTGTCATGACTGTCCTCCAATACACACAAACGTATCTCGCCACCTGCAAGTTAGTTGTAATCTTTTAATGAATTAGTTCGGGGGTGGGATGACAAACACAGTTGGAGGAGAGGTCTCTTCGAGTCATCTGATCTTTCTATTTTCGAACCTTTTCTACTGGCTCCGCTTTGTTTTCCACTTACCCTATTGGCTCTTTTCTTCCATGCTTGGGGCGTATGTCTTGTTAATAATCATGTATTGTATGCTATTTAATCTGATGCGCCACAGAGTGAAGTGGCAGTCTCCTGAGAACCTACTTTGTGTACTTCTAGGATAACTGTACTAGCTGCAGCTAAATAAATCCAATCTTCTATCACCGACTGAGTGTCCCGTGTCTCTGTGTAACGAAGCAGGTGAACCCCGGAGACAGAGGGCGTACCCTGCGCCGCCAGGTCCAAAAGGTTCTGGTTCTTCATGCCGGTGAGTACGGCCGGAGGAGAGGAGCCCCGAGAGGAGAGGGCCCGACCAGAGCCTCGAGGACTCCAGGTACCCCGCAGCAGTTGGAGTCCCAGAACAGCCCGGTGAGTGTGGGCGGGACCTGTTGGGGCACCTTACCAGTGCCTGAAGATGAGCGGGGCAGACATCCAAAAGGGGCCAGCTGTGGTTCAAAGCACCAGAGGGGGGCTTCCAAGGCACCGTGGTGCCCGGGCTCATTTTCCCCACAGCTGCCCCACCAGACAGTGGGCAGCTGCAACGGTTGGGCAATCTTCTGTTCAGAGCCCCAGAGTGGGGCTCCCCAAGCGGCACAGTGGTGCTAGTTCTGCCAGGGCCATTTGTGTTGTGGAGTCCCAGTGGGGACACCAGAGGCACGCTTGTGCCAGAACTGGTTTTCTCTTTTGGGCAATCCTATTTTAGAGTTCCAGTGGGGACTCAGGAAGCACGACAGTGCCAGAGCTCATTTCCACAGCTGCCCCGCCAGACAGTGGGCAGCTGCAATGACGGGGGCACATTATTTCTACTGCCAGGAAGAGGGGAGTGCCTCCTTGCACCAGCACATTTGCACACCCAGTGCTTTGGGGCACATTGCTTGTCACTGCATTGGCAGCCAGAGGACCAGTAGACGGTACTGAAGGAGCCCTGACCTTTAGGGACATAGGGCATTCGGGCCCCATAGAGAAGTCCAGTTGGCTTAGGGTCAGGTTTATTGTTGGTAGGGTGCAATGCCCTAATGTGACGCCCCTTAAATCATGTGCTTATGCCTATGATGATTCATGCTTATGAGATTTTATGCCTACAGATATTGCTATGAGGTCTATGGTTAATGTGTTTATGCATAATGTTATGCCTAATGTGATGTTTACTGCGTGATGTGATTTATGCCTACTTGTTATCGCCTCAAGGTGGTACCTATTGTGTAATGTGTTTATGCTTATGAGGTTATTGCATAATGTTTTCATGCTGGTGAAGCCTATTGCGTAATGTGTTTATGCTAATGAGGTTTGGGCCTAATGTGTTTTATGACTAATGTGATAATGCTGAGGTCATTATTGTACCAGTAGTTACTGGTTGTGTTTTATGTTTATTACCTGCCTTCTGATGATTCTGACGGTGGCCCGATTGGCCTGGTCCTGTATATAATCCCCTGTGAAGATTGCCTAGTGCCAGTTGGCACAGTGGATATGTGTGATTATGATTCTAATGTGTTTTGGATAATACAAAGGCTATTTTTGATATAACCTTGCGTGGAGTCTCTTTTGTAGTGTGCCTAGTGTGGCGCTGCTGTGTGTGTGTTGCGCAAACGCTTTACACATTGCCTCTGGGATAAGCCTGACTGCTCGTGCCAAGCTACCAAGGTGATGAGCAGGGGTTATCTTCAGCGTGTAACTCCCTTGCCCTAAGTAGAGTGGTGATTTCTACATGGCTTTGGCGCATGCCCTAGCCAACCAGAAGTCCCATTTCTAACACTAAGTATCCCTAAGCCTCATGGGACTTGTAGTATTTTAAGCTTTTTAACTTCTGCTATCTAATAAATGCAAGATTATAGAAGCATAATAGGAGCTTCAGATCTTGCAATGTAATTATCTTTTTACCCACATGAAAGTGATACCTTTGGAAATCACCAAGTGGCACAGTGTGAGAGGTTTCTTCCATGAGTAGACATAGCAGAGCATGTCAGAAATATATGACATGTAGTCATTTGTTGCGAACAAGAATGCTTTATTGGTGGAATGGCTTGGTAGAAGTAGATATCTGGGGCTAGTGGCAAAAAAGCGTAAACTGGTTAGTTCTCATCGAACCATAAAAACACTTGTGAATTTGTGGCATGTAAGAAAAAATCATCAAGGTAGTAGAAGTAAAAATTATGAAATAATGTCTGTGTAACGTCTTCCCAGAGCACCTACTAAATGACGACTACGTCACACAAGGACCTTAGTCCATGTCTTTATTTGTGTGCTTGTAACTGCTAACTCACCATTTTGAAACAGCACTCAAAGCATTACGCTCTAACACTTACTTCACAGTTCTACAGAGTCAATCAGGTGCCAAAAGGGTTCCGTCACTGTTAACTCACAAGACACTACAGTCTGTTCAAGTACATTTTGCCATAATGAATGCATTATAATACTTAAAGTATTACGTAAAATCAAATTTATAAAGAAGACCAGTGTCCGAGCCCTCATCTATTTTTTAAATTCTTAATCATTTTTGCCCATGTGAAAGTGAATTTCTTTGTCAACACTCCCTAGCAGGGTCTAAGAGATCTAAGCCTATTAGGTCATGCCAATCCATGTAAAAAATATCATGGTTTGGCATGTGGGAGGGAAGCAAGGCTTGCTGTGACAGAAACCCCTTAATTTGTGGAATGAGATTTAAAGGAACATTATGGAAGAGAAAGAAATGCATAAGACCAGTCCCAGAGTGAACAAGAGGAGGGTTGTTTGTTAATAAAGCATGAAAAGCAACTGTGAATTTGTGCCATGTAAAAGAAAATCACTATGGAATTTGAAGATGGACTTACACACTATTTCTATAACAATATAGCATTGAGCCACAGCAGTGCATCAGCAGAACAGTTGGTATAGTTATAGTTATCATGGGCTATTAATGTTTTCTATTTTGTGGAAGAGAAAGAAATGCATGGGGCCAGTGGCAGAGTGAAAGATAGGAAGGGTTATTTATTTCTAAAACATGTAAAGCAACCATGGATTTGTGGCATGTAAAAGAAAATTGCTGTGGAAATAGGACTTGTGTAGTATTCACAGGTTGATAAAATTTGAGCCATGCAATTTTATCAAGCTATTAAGTGGTGTAGAGCTATGTACATAGCCTTTATCAGTATTCTGAGAAAACAATTCCCTGAGGCATTTTCCTCTTCCTATGTGTGCTGCAAAATGCAGCGCACATAGAAAGAGGAAAAACACAAGGAGAAATTAAGATTTAGAAAGGAGTAGCACCATCCTTAGTACATCTAATTTAAAATGCGCCAGTAAGTCTGAATTATTTTGCTGCTCAGTTGACAACTGATTTGTCATTGCATATCGTTTTTATGTTACAGTCTCCTAATCCACATGTAGTAATGTTATGTGCCTGCATGAATTACAAAGATGATATTCTTTTCTGGTTTAGAAATATCACTGACATAGTAGGTGTCTGGGGCTTCCTGATTTATGCATACCCCCATTTCACTGGCTCTATTTAAATATCTTTGCAAGACTTACGTTCATATTGCCATATCCCGCTTAATACTAGGGATTTTGTTGGGTTTATTTAACTTAATTGCCTCCATTATTTAGTGGTTTGAAAACGAAAACCTGTTTTGTTTAATAATAGGTTTCATATACCTGTAAGATTATTTCACACGTCCGGTAGTAATTTGAAATGGTGTTTTAGATACCTGTGATTATAGACGCTGTCTTTTCTTATCCAGTAGACCGTTCTCGGTTTTGACACCCAGGGTTAATGGAATGCTAATTTAAATGGCGTCTTTAAAATCATATGTAGTTAGGTCTTGAATTCATACGTTATACTCTCTTTAAATCCAATCGTCTTACTATCTACTATAGGAAAATGGGTTACGCTTGTTTGTTTTAGAAATAGTGACTTTTTTATGTAGATTTTCAATCTTGTACATGAAAATTCTTGAATATAAATTGTAAAGTACTTTCACCGTAAGACTTTGAAAATTCTTACATATGAATTGTAATGTCCGTTCCGAGTAAGGTGTGCCCTAGACCCATTCATGCTCTGATAAAGGACTTCAATAGTACATTATAATGATATTAAGAGTCACTGAGGAGTGGTTTGCAAAATATTAGCACAAGGCCGCAGACATCATGTCAACTGTGGCAAGTTCAGCTAGTAATGAATTTTCAGCTGCTAGCACTTTCCATATTCTTATTTTAGAACCCATACTTACATAAGTAAACCAAGCATTAGCAAAGACAATGGGCTATATTCACAAGAATGTGTGATAACTACAGCAAGAGTAGCTTAACGCAACTCTCAACATCGCAGTCTATTGCGGGAAAATTACGCCGTGCCAACCAAGTATTCACAACGCGGCGGTAGCATGCGATAGTCACCAGATAACATGTCAAATGGACGCGCAAAAATCAACGCCACGTGGCAAAAATGCGAAACGCGTACACAAAAAATCATGCGATGAGGCCAATCGCGGAACAAAAAGTTGCGAAAACCAGCCACAGGCTTGCAAATCCCACGCGTCTGGTGGGAAAATGCACTATAAAAACCACAGATATAACACACCAGAAACAAGCAAAAGCACGTAGAAACATGGGTGCACCCTGACCGAGCGCAGAGGCCAACGTGAACCCCACAACCTCCACAGACCACCAGCAAGGAACAACGGGGACAGGGATGGCCGAGGAGAAGAGGGAGTGGAAAACAGGGTGCAGTCCACAGCAAAACCAGATCAGCGTCACGGAGGTGACAGAACACTACCAGCAACTGACCCACAAGTAGACCATCTGGAATGCAGTTGGAGTGCTGAGGAGGCCAATCAAGGAGGCCAAGAGGCGCTGGCATGATGTGACACCCGAAACCAGGCACAAACCCGCTGCCAACAGAAAGGCTGCAACGGTGACAGGAGGTGGCAGTCCTGCGCCACAGGAGGAGCTGGAGGAAACCAAGGCCACAGCCATTAGTGTAGAGATGGTGCAAGGAGTAGGGAGTACGGACACAGCTCGAGAGGACCTGACAAAACATCAACAGGGTGAGTAACGACCAGAGACTGCGGGACGGGGGGGAGATGGGCACAATGGCACACATGCACAACGAGGTGTAGCACACTGCACACCCACAATTACCCTGGATCATGTCCCTCATCCCCTTGGCACACTGCAGCACACACACATAGCAAGAACAGCACACCCACATTGACGACAACGTGGTACAATGCTCAAAGCCGACACTGCAGAACAGAGGACACAACTGGCTCCGCACATGCACAGAAACATGCCTACTACATCTGACAGAGCAGCAAACTGTGAAATGGAAATGTACACATACGACCTCACATCCGTCATGTAGTCCAAATGTACACTGTCCCGCAGCAGTAGTCAGCACCTCCCAAACAGTCACAATGTACATTGTCATACAGTCTGCATGTAGACCAGAACAAAGCACCAACATACGTCAACACAATGTCAACATGCATCTCCCCTTCACATTGCAGAGGGGAACGCAACACCTCCAGCAGAGCACAGAAGACAACACATCTGTGATGCCAGAGAGGACTACCACACCTTCGACACCTACGTCCTACAACAACCCATGAACATCCCACGCAACCCACCTCCAGGACCCAGACAGCCATGCTATTTAGAGGAGAGCACAGAGCCTGCAACACACCACACAACAGGAAGCACCCGCAAGCACAGCTGGCTCACGACACTTCACCCACCCACCCCAATGCCATGTGTCAGCATGCCAAAAGGAGGTTGCCAAACAGGTGTGGGTAGGCTCCGAACCCATGGAAGGCGAACTATATCACATACGCTGGTGTCTATTACCCTTCAGGGACCACCTACACCCCACAAAGGAGACCCACACTGCCATAGAGACACCTGCAGATGCACACTCACAGTACACAACCACGCCCAAGTGCAAGCACATATCAGTCACACACCCACGTTGGCCCTGTGTACGATGGCCCAGGCCACTCCCCTTATGAATTGAGTGGGTGGCGACAAAGCTACTTGTCCAAGCTCAAACTTGATGTCTGCGGTGACATGCCTGCATCTGCTGTACACAGCATAATGTAATGTCGTAGGGTCCTTGGCCCTCATGCATACAACAAGACCACAGGGACACACGCAGATATTATGTTGAACTGGCTATGGGCACGTGCGCCCGGCCCCTTTATTGGCAGGGCCACATGTACAGTGACGCTGTGCTGGATGTGTGTGGGGTGGGTGAAAGCCAGCCCTCAGGGAGTTGTTGGTGCTGGCAACAAATACAACAGTTAACACAATGAATATGTACACAGACAACACCAGCATCACGGGGACAACTGCAGAGCATCATGTAGGTAGCCTGAGCAAGTTCAGAGGGCACAAAATGAGCAAACAGAAGTATCCGTGAGTTGCCGTGCACTGAGGTTGGGGCACTACTGCTGAGTGCGCCCATGTGAAGAAAAAGTCTTGGATTGTGTCCCTTTGAGACATTCCTGATGCAGATGCTGTGGGGTGTGTCAGACCTACATCATCTTCCTCATCAATGTCCCAGGTCTCCCACACTGCTTGAGGTGACATTGATGCGCAAACTCTCTACAGCACAAAACTCAAATCAGTAACGGATGATGGCTTGCAGACTGAGTCAGTGACACCTGGAGTGCCGAGCAGGGTATAAGTCTGATGCTGGCATCCACGACAGGTGTGAGCAACACCGTCAGTCTGTCAGGACCACCGTTTCAACACTGGCAGATGGCGGTTGGAGGTGGTCCTGGCAGTGGTGGCGTGTGCCTCCTGCAGTGATGCGTCATCTGGGCCGGTCAGGACTCGATTTGATGTGTGAGCCCTGGTGGACTGCAGTTGAGGCCGGAGGCAGCGGACAACGCAGGGCCACAGACACATGGCGTTGAGGACCCCAAGGCCATCGCCTCAGAGGCCATCCAATATCCCAGAAGAAAGGGTCCCGGACACGAGCAGCACAGAGGTAGTGGCCCCGGATGCACTACGGCTGGCACAGGCACCCAGCCACGGAACGGTGACTTGTGGTGCAGTCAGATGGGCCATGCGACCTGAGCGGGTCCTCATCAATGTCCGAGGTGTATGTTGCGGAGGGTTGGGGGGGACAGTGGAAGATGTTCTCCAGGGCATGATGCAGAGGGTGGAAGCTGTCCGGAAGCAGCAAATGGAGGGGTGAAATGCCACAGCCTCGTTTTCACCACTAAGTCAGTATCACCGCCATTATGGCAATCACAACCCCATGTCCATGGACTCAGTCGCCACCAAAGTCCAACCAGAAAGTGTCCATGCGCCTTGGGCAATAGACATAGTGGCACCGGGGCTGAAAGGGGATGCAGTCTGCAATGAGGCCTGTACAATGACATCAAGTCTGCCATAATTAAATCAAGGCTGAATTCAAAGGTGTGTGTGACCTTTTCGACCGCAGTATAGGCCGGGGGCAGCGGTCAGCAAGGGTCCACAGCCACGTGTCGTTGGGATGCTATGCACATGGTTGCTGCCACCTGACCAAAGGGAGTACAGTGAAGTAGAATCTTCCTTTTTGTGCTTACACAGACAATGTATGATCAAGACTCAGTTCCAAATGTTGACCTACTTGTCCATAGTGTGGGCCAAAGGCAATAGTCAGCAGGGGACCACACACACCTGTCGTTGGCTCGCGATGCACAGAGTTAGTGACACCAGGGCAGTTGTCGGCAGTGTTCGATCACCTCCGTAATGATGATCCTATTCCCTCCGGACTGCAACGCTTCATCCTCTTACGCCTCTCCTTGCATGCGATGAAATGTATTCTGCCATTGAATGATTGATGTTCAGTTCCAATTCTGTGACCTACTCATGCGCAGCGTGGGCTGAGGGCAGTAGTTTGCGTAGGCCCACAGACACATGTGGTTGTGATGCTATGCACAGACTTGGTGGCACCACATCTAAGGGAGTATAGTGACATGAATTCTGCCTTAAATAATGTTCACTGCCATGGTGTAATAAAGACTCAGTTCCAAATGTGTGAGCTACTTGACCGTAGTGTAGGCCGGAGGCGGCAGTAAAGTATGTCAACGAGAAAGGACTAAAGCGGGCCTGTGTCGTGGAGGCCGTGATGGTCTGAGAGGCTGCCAAGGTCGCGGTCCTCGGGCATGGAGCTTGCGCAGGCACGTGGTGGGCCCTCCTTGACACACACTGGTGTCGGAAGGTGATCATTGTGGCTTGGCTGCGCAGGGGAGGGCCTGATGGGATAGGGGTCCAGAGGGCCGGGGTACGGCAGATGCACAGGATCACATGCAACTCCGCTCACAAGGACGCCGTCGGCCTCGTGGCATGGTGAGAGGCACAGCCCTGTCAGAGACGTTGGGCTTTCCGGAAGAGGACCACGCCCAGGACTACGTGCTTTTTATTCACACCCCGTACACCGGACCATCCCACTCCACTCACTCTAACGGGGGGGAACGTAACAGGCAACATTTCTGCAAACTCCCCCACTGGCTGGAGTGACGTAGTTGCGTCCACTGTCCACTACACACCATGTATCAGCGGTGTATGTCGCCATGGATATGGGTGTGTTCTGCATACTGAGGTCTGTCCAGAACATCTCCCCCACTCTTGGCATTGTGTACTTTCCCAATCAGGGTTCTCCTGCATCCTTCACACATGCCTGGTTGCCACCTCTCCCCACATTGAACCAGTGTGTGGCTGAGGTGCCATGTCGTTGATGGCTCATGTTCACGGCTTGCCCAAGTTACCATTGTGAGTTGTTCTGTCGTGTCTGGTGTGTGGGCATGTTGTTTTGCATGTTGGTTGTGATTTTGTGATGTGTGTATTGCCAGAGTTGTGAGTTGCATGGTTGTGGAGTTGAGGTGAGTGGGATGTTCATTTGGAACTTGCCAAGGGACTGTGCATTACCCTTGGTGTCATACTGGGAACGCTGGTTGCTGATGAACTGTTGGAAGATGAAGGGACCATGCACACTGGCTGGGTATTTGGAGGTGACATTGGTGGAGGTTCCACGGTGTTCGGTTGTTGCCTGTACATTGATGTGAGACATGTGCTTTCTGTTGCGGTGATTGTGTGCTGTGTTACCAGGGGGCACAGGTATGACGTGTGCTGTGGATTGCCCCCAACACGTGCGTGCATCCAGCTATGGCATATGGTCCTTGCTTGGTCTCCAGAGGATACTGCGCTTTGTGTTGGACGTATTGGGACTGGGGAAGCAGGCTGATGGTGATGTCAAGGTCAGGTGTGAGGGACTTTTATGTTGCTGTCGGTGTGTCTCCCCCGACTGTTGGTTGGGGGGTACCAGGGGCCAACAGGTGCAGCACAGCCAGCAGCTTTGTGTGGGGTGGGATGTTGGTTGTCCGCTGTGTTGGTGCCGTCAGCCTGTTGGGCGTTCTTGGCCAGGATGCGTAGGATGGGTGTCCTTTTGAGCCTGTAGTGGGCAACAACATTGTCAGGTGTTGGGTCTGTGAGGCTGGTGCATTTCCTGGGGGTCCACTGTCTTTGTCTGTGCTGCCTCTGTGGTGGTCGGGGGGGGGTGTTCCGGGTGGGGGTTGGGGTCCTGGGGTGGTGGCAGTGGGTGTTGTGGCCCTCTTGGGTGTCCGGGCCGCATGTCCAATGGCTCCATGGCATCTGTTGCCCTTCCGATGTGGCTGTGGGCTGTGCTCCCTTTTTTGGTGCAGGCTGTGGTCAGACTTTGCACCAGGTCAGAGCAGGTGTTATTTTTCTGCTGCTAACGTGCCTTATTGCCTGTTTTGTGTTCTTATCGCAGTTCTGGCTGGTCGTTTGATATGTTGTGGAGTGGTGTTGTTGCAGCTTTTGACATGGGAACGCCTACTCTGCATCTCATTAGCGATAGTTGCGGGGGTCATCTGTGGCGATGTTTTTTGCGGCTGCTATCATGGGTAAACTGGTGCTGTGGGCTGTTAACACCAGCTTGTGATTGGGGCGGTAAAATTATCCCGACTTTGACTGCGCTAAAGTGCCGTTAAATCGTCGATAGCTCCTTGGGAATATGGCCCAATGAGTTTAGCAATGGCGGCCAACCTTTTGGTTTTGTCAATGCTTGATTAGTCTGCTCATTTTTTTATAAACTTTATTTTTGGGAGACTGCCAAGCCGTCACCAATATAAATAACATTGCTGAAAGCAAAAACTTTTTTTTTCCATTTTGATTAGTCACTGGCACTGAAGGGAACTACTTTGTGTGAGGATGTTCTCCTAGTGAAAGACCAGACTGCCTTCACTCACAAACGATTGAGCCAACTGCTGCAGTGGGCTATGCCATTGCCAAATGCTCTACGCTGCGAGGGGCAAAATATGAATTACACAACAACAGAACAATTGATTAAAAAGTCTGCTAAAAACCCCTGTAAGTAAACATGTATATATAATATCAACGATTAAAGCAAAGTTCTAGTTCGGTGTTGAAAAATAATAAGAACTTGCATTACAAAAAAATAATGAAATTCACCAATTGGAGTTTGGCAAGTTAACTATAACTTGCACCCCCATCATGCACTGATTATTACCTCACATATGACATCACTTGTGACATGATAAATAAAATGATTTATGCCATCACTGATGATAAATAATCCTGGAGGCATCATCCATGATAGTGCTAGTCACTTTACCCCAGAAATCTTTAGAACATTTTAACAAACAAAGAAGTGAAAATAAAAAAAATGTTAAAAAATATTCACAAGAACGTGTCATTGGGCACCAATACTGGAATATGGCAGGACATAGTTGACAAGGTGAATGCCGTCCCAAAGCACAAGCGGACGAGGTCAAGAGGCGATGGAATGACATCAAGCGGAACACCAAGGAGAAACTCTCCGCCTACCAGAAGGCAGCAACGCAGACCGGAAGTGGGGGCCCAGCGCCACAGCTCATGCTGGAGGACATGGAGGAGCTGGTGTCGACAGTCATCAGTGTGAATACTGTGGCCGGCATCGGGGGACCGGACACTGCTCGACAGGACACAACACATCCGCAACAGGGTGAGTGACCACCAGGTACTGGGGGGATGGGTGGAGAAGGGCACGATGGCACACATGCACAATCAAGCAGGGCACAGTACACACCCACAATGACCCTGGTTCCTCGCACAGACCCACAGACTGTGACAATGTACAATGCCATGCTGTCAGAATGTCAACCTGTACCATGCGGCTACATACATGAGGACACATTGTAATACACCATCTCCCCTTCACATAGCAGGGGCATCGTTAACACCTCCTGCAGAGTAGTCCCAGCCACTCTTCACTGATGACGAGGAGGATAACACCAGCATCGACGCACAAGCCCTCCTAGACATCATTGACCTCATCCGCGACTTACCTCCAGGATCAGGGCAGCCAAGTTACATTGAGGAGACCCCACCCACCACCCAAACCACCCAGCAGGAGGCACCCACAGCCCGGGCAACCTCCCAAGTCCCAAGGAACAACAAATGGCCTTCCAATTCCGTGTGCTGGAGGGCCAGAGGGAGACGGCTGAGCATGTGCAGGTGGGGTTCGAACTCATGGCTGCCAAACTGGATTCCATCCTTGGGCGTTTATGTCCACCCCATGGTCTCCAATGAGCTCTGACTGGCATCACTGGAGTCATGACGCGGAGAGCAGAACAGCTGTCCGCTCAGGTTGGCTCCAGCGATACCAGCCCTGAGCTGGCACACATGCGGAGGTTCATGGAGGACATGCTGCGTATGGAGGCGGAAAGGAAATCGAAATGTAGCTGGGATCTATCATGCCCTGCAGACCTCCATCATGGCATTGCTGCCACAAGGCATGGCACTGATGAATGCTGCTGCCCCCACACCATCCACATCCCCACCCCCTGGTGTGTCAGTGCCTCCCAGTGCGGCAGGCGTATCCACTCAGGCACCTGATGTGTCAGTGGCACACAGTGCTGCAGACACGGGGAGGGGCAGGGCACACATCCGGGGACAAGGACGTGGATGGGTTTGTGATCAGGAGGCATTAGCATTCATTTCTGCCACCTGGCCTGTTTCTGCTTTGAGCCGCACATGGCCTCATGACCTTCCACTGATCCCCGATATATTCACCTTGGACAGCGACGTGGACTGCCACATCCTGTTTGATGACCAATGACACGGCGGACAGACTGCAGACTGTACCCTTCCTCTTCCGCAGTACATGTCATCTCCAGATGGACTCTGTCTGGCCCTCCGCGGCCCATATTGTGTAGTGTGCTCAGCATTGCCCTGTACTGCTCCAGCTGCAGAACTGCACTCGATGTGCAAATAAACATACAGTGACGCACTGCTGTGTCATGTCTTACATCTATCGTGTATGAATGTGTGGATGAATGTAGGGACAGTGATTTCTCTGCGTCCTTGATGCTCATCCTGTAGGATGCCAGTCAGAGGTTGCCAAATTGCATATTGTGTACCAGGTCCCGTGAACACTACAACAGGGACACACCCATCAGTCACTTCCTTGTCCGGACATGGACTGGCCAACGCCCCAAGCCCATAAGTCATTGTGGCAAGCGCTGCACTGGTCCAGCATACGGCAGGCCAGACCACTCTGATGACGCACCGAGGGGGGCCATCATTGCTACCCGTCGCAGGCGTATGCACTGGTGGTGTGCAGGTCGCTGGTCTAGTCAGCATGTCACAGCCACTCCCTGAGGGCAGGTTTGCACACACACCACACCCATCCGGCACAGGCATCACTGGCCATGTGACTACGCCAACATAAGGGGCCGACGACGACACATTCCCCTCTTCTGGTGGTTGACTGGATGGCGGCCGCTCCACGCTTCTCATTCATGAAGGGCCCTGGAGTTGTTGCACACAGGGTTGGTGGCATCCGAGGCCTGGTGGACGACACGGGCCTACTGCCACGTGGCGCTGACTGGACATGCACAGGGTTAATGGCACCCGAGGCCTTGCGGCCATCACGGGCCTACTGCCACGTGGCGCTGACTGGGGTTGCACAGAGTTAGTGGCACTCGGAGCATTGTGGCCGGCACGGGCACCCCGCTACGGGACAGCACAGGTTTAGTGTGCCCTGCTGGACCGCAGTGTAGGGCAGAGCCAGAAGGCAGTGAGGGCCAACCGCCACGTGACGTGGCATCGCTTCTGGGGTTCCAGTGTTGGTGGCACCCATTGGGCTGAGCGGATGTGCAGCCTGCGATGGTGCCGGATGCACTGGTATGTCCTCTGCCATGGAGTAATCAAGACCCAGCACCAAACGTGAGACCTGTTGGCCTGCGGAGCGTGGCTGTATGGTGTGGAAGGTGTCATGTCTGTGGACCCCGGGCTTATGGCTTTCAGCGGCACATGGTGGGACCTCCCGTCTATGCGCCGGTGGCGGAAGGTGAGCAGTGAGGCCTGGGTGTGCATGGGCGGGCATGCTCCGATGGGCGGTGGGAGGGGTTGGGGTGCCTCTGCCTGTTTGTGCATGGGCGGGCAGGCGATGTTGTCTTGTGCAGGTGTATATACTGTGCCAGTCATGTATCTGGACTTTGATTCTTCTGATGGCTCTGACTCAGATGTGTGACCTGGTGAACTGCGATACATACCGGCAAGTGTTTGGAGACACACCGGTGGCAGCAGGTGAGCAGTGTGGCCCAGGTGCTCAGGGGCGGCACTCTCTCTCGCCCCCTCTCTTTTTCTCTCTCTCCCCCTCTCTTCTTCTCTCTCTCTCTCTCCCCCTCTCTTCCTCTCTCTCCCCTTCGGTCTCTCTCTGTCCTTTGATGTGCGGAGGAGACACCTCCTCATCATGTGTTTTGTCTTGCAGGCTGGGTCCTACGGATTGGCCCGAGGGGAGCGGCCATGTGTCTTCATTTCATTTCAGTGTTCATTTTAATAAAGTTTCATTTGTTGCTTCGAAAGTGAATGTGTGCTGCTCATTCCTGTATCGATATATGCATGTCACCAGTTGTGATTGTGCGATGTCAGGCGGATTATTTTGTGCATGTTTAGGTGTAGCTGATGTAGCATATCTGTGATTGGGGTGCCAGGGAGGGGTGGTCCTGGGTGGTGTTGGTGGGTGTTGTGGCCCTCTTGGGTGTCCGGGCCACATGATGGGTGGCTCCATGGCATGTGTTGCCCTTCTGATGTGGCTGTGGGCTGTTCTCCTTTTTGTTGTGTAGGCTGCCGTCCGACTTTACACCAGGTCAGAGCAGGTGCAGATTTCCTGGTGTTAATGTGCGTTATTGCCTGTTTTGTGTTTTCATCGCAGTTCTGTCTGGCCGTTGTGAATGTTGAGGTGGGATGTTGTTGCGGCTTTTGGCACGGGAACGCCCACTCTGCATCTCATTAGCGATAGTTGAGGGGTGCCTCTTTGGAAATGTTTTTTGCGGCTGCTATTGCAGGTATACTGGTGCTATGGGTTGTTAACACCAGCTTGTGAATGGGGTGATAGGTTTATCGCAATTTTGGCTGCGAGAAAGTGCCGTTGACTCGGCGATAGTTACTTGTGAATATGCCCCAAAGTTGTTAGCAGTAAAGGGCCTACAATCATACACAACATAGAAGTACTCCGTATCTATTTCTGTGTGCAGAAAGTAGAAATAGAGTTGACCTGGGGACAAAGAGGGTTCACTATGGTAAATGTTATATGGTGCACTCTTTTCCTCCAGTAAAGTGTTCTGTGCAAGGAGTGCTCCATGTTCAACAAGGTAAAGACTGAGGGAAAGCAGTGTGACTTTCAGAGGCACGTTTTCAAATTTCTTGTGTCCGAAATCCAAGGCTGTTGGAAAGTAATGTGAGAAAAGCTAAAGCTACTGATTACAAATGTTTAACCGCCTGTGCATGTCTGGGCATGTGCCTGCAGTAAATAGTTCACATACATTGATAGATGGGTAGTGCATGCAGTTCAAGGCAGCAAGCAAAGTTTCTGTGCTGGATTGGGAGAGAGCAGAGCGGTGTAATATCTGCAAAGAAATGGCACAGTTCTAGTCTCTTCAAGCACTGGTGCACTTTGTGCCACCAACCACCAATGCACGCACTCTTGTAAAATAGTGCAAGGGTGTTTACGTTATGGTGTGCAAAGATGTTGTACAGGAAGGGGTCACTTCCTGCCCAAAGATGATCTGCAACAATATTTTATCAATGTATTTGAGCTGCAGAATGGACCAGTTGCTTTTAGTGAAAATACTGTGTCCCAAATTTTGCAGATTTCTGGCTGCTGTTTACAGCATTTTTGCAACACATTCTAGTTTGTTTGCGGGATTTTGAAAATCACTTTTCTTTGTTGACCAATTTTTAGCAACTTCCTGACAGGTAGCAAATATTGATTAAGCTTCAGCAATCTCCTGAGAAGGACCTTATACATTTCTGACAAATGAGGTTGAACCATCAACACCTTCAGCACTGTGACTGATTTCTTTTGTAGTTTCCAAACTACTCACTGTAGGAGAGTAGGATCTGCCTCTTATGGTTACCCCCACTTTTTGCTGATGTATCACTGTTTTCGACATAGACTGACTGGTGTCCTGCTATTCAGGACCTCAGTCTATCTGCTTTCTCCTCTAAATTGATTGCATGTACTTTAGGTACACTCCAGATTGGATTCTGGGGTATCCTTATCAGTCCCTAGTATATAGTACACCGAGTACCCAGGGCATAGGTACCCCAGAGGCCTCCCAGGGGCTGAAGCATGTATTATACAACCCCTGAGAGGCCATTCAAAATTACAACCCATGTCTGCTACTGCAGCCTGTGTAAGGTGGTGCATGCACCCCTTACTTAGATATAGGTTGCCTATATCTATTCTAAATCACTGCACATATAAACCAATCAGTCACCCCTATGGCAGACCTTACCAATCCTGAAAGCAGGGTGCTGGATTTTATGTGAGAGGGTGCCCCTGCACGAGCAGTTCCCCTCTGCAGTCTTCGGAACCTATTTTCCGGGGTTGTCTGTGATGCAGCCAACCATATATATTTAAGTGCATTATAAACTGCGTTAAATGCTAACTTTAAAAGTGCTGCTTAGAAACATGTTGTGTTTAGTGTCAAACACCTTGGAATCATACCTCCCCACCAGTAACTGGCAGGGGAGGTATGATTCCACCCTTCTAGAGGGACTTATGTGAAACACCAGTACACCCGGTACCAGCTTTCTCGACCTGGGCATCACAAAATGGATGCTGCCAGCCACAGACACGAGTCTGCCCTCCTGCTGCTGAGCCAAGCTTGAGCAGGGGAAGGCCTGGCAATAGGTTTCCTGTCACAGGAAGGTATGACCACCTCCCAGACAGGCTTTAGTGTATTGGGGCTGGGTGGGTGCACTCTTAGGGTGCCAGAAATTCTGCACTGGGGGCACATTTGGTGTCCCCATGCATATTCCAGCTCAAACCGGTTGCAGGAGCCATTTGCTCCTGCTCTGCTGAGAAACTGAACAAAGGACATGGATGTAGCCACCCCTCTGTCCTACCCCTCCCCTAGAATGGTCCCCAGATTTAGTCCAACCCCTTCCCTGGGTATAAAGTGGGAAAACTGACTACAGGACTTTGGATTTTACCTGGACTAAACTCTGCAAGCAGAAACCAAGTACTTCGACGGTCTACACTTCGGTGGATGGCAGAAAAATCTACCTTGGCAAAAAGGAGTTACTTCTCTGCAGCAGCAGGTACCTAAACGCATCTGACCAGTTTGCATCTCCCGAGCTCCTGAGGACTCCGAAGATTTCTGCAACACAGGAGGTGGGTTCCCGAGCATCCCTGAGGTTGATCGGCTCTCTCAGCTATCCTGAGAACAGTATCCCTCATGGGTACCGTGCAACCTGAACCCCTGTGCACCGTGTACTTTTGCAGCAGCAAATGCTTTTTGGCAATCTCTGAGGCTGTGCTTTGGACTACGTGTAGTCCCAGTCCCAACCCCAAGCAGTATTTCCACCAAAGATTTCTGGCCTACACTCCACGAGTGCTCTGAGGGCTGGTGCTTTGTGATTCCGCTTGAGGTCCCTTCGCGATCCCTGGTCCGTTGGCCTGTGCATCCTAGCGAGGGTCACTTTGAATTTCCTTGGGCATCCCTGATTGCTCCAGACGTGCCCTGACTCCCCATAGCTTGGAGAGTCTCCTGGTCCTTGCTGGTCCTCACAGTAACCTGTTTCCTATGCCCATGTGGGTTGCCTTTTCCAAGGCTTGTTGGTGTTCAATCCGGACACTGACCCCTCAGCACTCAACATCCTTTGTGGGGCAGCTCACCTCTGGACTTTGGTTGTCGTCGATGTCTCCTGGTCCCCGAGTCAAGCATCCTACCTTCACACTTGAAGCACCCGGCATCCGTGGGCATTCGTCTATCGAGCCCCTGGTCACCCTGAAGTGACCCAGACTCTGTCCCCTCAGCTTTCAGGTTCTTCTCACTCACCTTGGATCCAGGCTTGGATTCAACCGGACACATTTCATCTTCCCGGCAGCAGCACTTCTTCGCATCACGCCATTGAAAACGACAAGGGTTTCCGACACCAATTGACCCCTATGCACCCGGCTCCTCTGGGATAGGTAACACGGGTACCTCAGTACTCTCAAGGGTGCTGGCCTTAGAAACTTCAATGTTCCCAAGGGTTTGCTTGAAGTCCTCTCCGAAGTGTCCTTAAACTGTAATTTTCCAACTGCGACTTTCCCATAGAGTTGTACGGATCACGCATCTGTGTTCCCACACTGCACCCGTCCTCCGTGGGCTCCCTGTGTCACTCTTTTGGGTGGTTCCTTGGGGTCCTAGCGATTCTACGAGGTCTAGGCACTGTGTCTAGTGAAGTCGTTGTTGTTATACCATTTTTTTAGTATATGGTTCGGTCTCCCCCTGGAGCCCGCTGTGTATTGTGCTATTTACTGTCGTTCTATTGATTAAGTATTGTGTGCTTTGTGCTCTACTCTCATATAGAGGTTAGTAGAGAGTGTTTAGTAATAAATACATATATTTTATATAACACTTGTGTGTTTCTCCTTTCATTTGGTTACTCAGGAGGTTCTGATCTGGTAAAACAAGCTGCTTTACATTCCTTCAAGACTTAGCCTGAAGGCTGCTCTCCATATCTACCACTAGGATAGCTTTCATAAAGGTTATCTTTAACCTAATCATCATAAGGGTCATTTGGACTGGTGCAAGGTGCCCACTTTAACTAGTGGACAGCATATACCAGACCAACTTCTCACACTCACATCTGTACATTTCTCTCACTCACAAGGTACTTTATTTTGATTAAAAAACCTTAAAAACCTGTACAAAAAAACCCACACAATATCGCACAATTCGTTATCATAATACCAACAGTGTGCATCATAGCTTAGGTGGGAAAGAAAGAGAAGCACAGTGGAAATTTGTATCAAGCACAGTCCAGTCACAAAAAATTAAAGAAGGCTCCGCTATGTCATCCCACTATACACACAAATCTACCAATAGTACCTATGGATATAGGGCCAGATGTACAACCATTTTTTGTGGTTGCAAACGGGAGATCGCCCTGTTTGCGAACACACAAAAGGGTCCTGGCATGTATAAAAGCTATTTTGCGAGTCACTGACTCGCAGAATAGCATTTGTGACTTTCGCTGTTAGGAAGGGGCATCCCTTCCTAATAGCGAGTCTCAATGCCATATACTATTGCTTTGCAACCGCATTTCTGGCCGCAAAACACTCGCAGTTTACCACCTACTTAAGGTAGGTGGTAAACCACTAGCAAACAGGAAGCAGTCCCCAGGAGACCCCTTCCCCTTTGTGAGTGTTTGCTAAAATAATCTTTATGAGCAGGCAGTGGTCCCAAGGACCACTGCCTGGCCTTAAAAAATGAAACTGAAAAGTTTTCTTTTTCTTTTTTAAATGCATCCCTTTTTTCTTTAGGGAAAACGGGCTGCATTTAAAAAATAAATGCTTTTTTAAAAAGCAGTCACAGACATGGAAGCGCTAGCCATTCCCAATGGGGTCGCAAATTGCACTTGCCTCATGAATATTAATGAGGCATGCAATTTGCGACCCTGTTGGGAATCAAATCAAATCAAACAGTGCTTTATTTGATCACTAGAATCATAAAAGCAATGTGCAACAACATACAAAAAGATTACAATTATATAATGGTTCAAATCAGGTTAAAACAAGATTAAACTAGGTTTTTAAGTTGCTAAAGTTTGAGGATATGTGATAAAAGAAGGAGACTAATAAGGGAAATAAAGTCTTAAGTGATGATAATTTTCCTTTATAAAATTGTAATAACAAGAATGTATAAAACAGTGAAAGAGAAGGCATTTAAACACCACCAGACAGTAATGTGTAGAACGTGAAAATGTGCAAACTATAGGGGAACTCTCGCAAACAAAGAGAATGTATCTCAAGATACGACACTCTATTTTATAAAAGCACGTGCATTCCTACTTGGGAATCGTAAACAGTGTCTGACTGACTGTTGTACAAACAAAACAATCAGGGGGATGCCCAAATGACCCTCCTTTACCTGGGTATAGAAACATCTAGAATATATAAACAAATGGTATAGAGGGATAGATCATTTTTTGTTTTTTGCACAAGAGTTTATTAATTACCTTGGCAAAAGGCCTATTTCTTATGGCAAATTTTGATAATTATTTTATACAGGCACAAATATCCATCGGTGAGCATCAAAACGAATGGTACACAAAACTAAACACATTTGTTACAAAAATACAAAAAATAAATTACGAAACAATACATATATACATACTCATGTGTAGAGTAACTCAATCCAAAATTCTTTCCCCTAAAAATATATCATAAAAATGTACACTTCTCGCTCCTAGTGATACATTCGAAGGTCGTCCTATAGGCAAAACAAGGGTATCAGTACTCTATCTTAATTTGTAATGCCAACAAACTCATGTATTAATTCCAAAAATAGGTGGACTCCTCCTTCATCTATGTGTCGACGCGTTCACGTTTCAGCCTCCACTTTCTTTATGGCTTCCTCAGGACGGGGATATAATCTACAACAATAATTGAACTACAATGAACTCCTAAAAAACCATATGTTTTCATGTGCTGTGTTCTGTCCCTTATTTGCCCATACAGTGTTCAGAAGGGAGGAGAAATCCGCAAAGTTATGTGATTTTACTTAAAAAATATATATATATAATCTCCAAGCAATTCGTACAAAAATACAAATAATAAAAATAAAAATAATGCTAATCATAGAGCGCCCTCACTAGTAACATTACTTCAGGAGCTGAGGCACCAAACTGGTGAGTATAAAGCGAGAGCAGAAACATCAAGACTCATGCACACCAACAACACTGCTGTGACAAAAAGGGGCTGAGCTACCCAAGATTCATCAAATCCAAGCCAGGTTCAAGGCTGGAATACCTGTGTATTCATCCAAGTCAACCCGGTCTCACACTTCAAAAAACTGGAGGGCTTCTACTATGGCCCCACTCATCGGTATCGGGATCCTACATTCACTTTTGCGAGTCACAATTTGTGACTCACAGAAGCGAATGGCCGCACATCTGGCCTCTAGTGTCATAGAAAATACCTCCTCGTGCCTAAATATAAGTGTGTAGATAATTGATCAGGAATAATGCAACAAGCTATAAACACCACAAATAACACACAATAAAATATATCAGAAAGTGCATTCAACGTATACACTAATAATACAAATACTTTAGGCAAAACGTCGGTTCAATGGCCCCAGCATGTGCCTAAACAAATTAAAACTGTGTTGTGTTCAATTCCCAAGTCTCTTTCTCGCAGGTTCCTAAATCTCGCAAGATTTTGGGTCCCGCTTCCTAAGGATTCAACGTGAGGCTTCTACTTGTTTTAAAATGAAGGCCTTCCCTACACTGAGTTGAGGGAATGTTGCTGTGGTCCCTTATAACACTACAAGGTAGGGAGGAAAGGGCATCAAGGGGTTGAGAAAAAGGGCCATGGGCCCCTTGATGTTTTTGATGTTGGCATGCAAGGAGAGAGGGAAGTTAGGAGGGCATGCCAGAAAATCAGAAAGGAGGGAGATAGGGTAACAGGAAGGCGGGGGCAAGGTACTTCCTGTCAGAAGGCCAAAGGCAAGTTACCCAGGAACTATAAATGATGCATTGGAATCAAGGCCCAACATTGAACAAACAATTGGTGTAAGGTTCAAAAGGTTTGTAGAAGCTTTGATACATTAAAGCTACTGTGTTATTTTTTTTTTGCATTTCTGGGCCAATGACAAACCCATGGTTGTTCCCAACTTGAATGGCAGGGTTAATAAGGGAAGTAATGATCCTTCTAACATGGATAAGTTAACGTCAAGTTCAACAGGTAATGATCACTGTCAGACCTGGCATCGACTTTAAAATCAATAATTTTATGCCAGATAGAAATATCCATTACGTCATCAATCAGGCTGTGATACAAGCCTCTAGTGATATAGGTGATCTTTTTTGGTCAGACAAGGACCTTCCATTACATGCACGCAGGCCATGGGGCAAAGTCAAAGAAGTTAATTGACTGGCTGGGACCATATGGAGAGCACATAAGTTGGAACCAATAGCAGGAATATCCCACTGTTAATCTTCCTCACCTGTTGTTACATTTATACATTGAAGGGGCTCGAACGTAATATTAAAATCATCCCCTATGAGGCTAGGAGTCTTAATGTCACCATTGGCTAAATAATGATCCAAAGTTATTAGAACAGGAAACTTCTTATATCTCACTAGGGGTCTATTGTACAGATTATATATGTGAAGGGTTTTTTGCCCAATCCCCACTATAGATATACCCAAAATGCCCTTGCAGACAAGTGATAGTTGTTTATAGTTACATTTTGCAAAGATCTTTGCCCAGAACAGTAAGTTTCGAGAGGGTCTGCAATGGGTGGAAGGCTCAGCTGTATTGAAAACAATTGCAAAGCCTTGGCAGAATACTGCTTGGATTAGCCAAGTCTCTTAAAAAAGGCACATGAGAAAATCATTCACATAAGTGAGCCAGCCTAGGTCGCAAAATTTAGATCGAAGACCAGCCACATTACAGCAAAGCACTCTTAGGTGGAATGATTCACCCACCACTGTGTCAGTAGTGAAACTTGAATTCAAAGGAGGAAGTAAAGTTAATATAGATTGAATTAGACCCACATGTGATTTAAAATTCTATTCGAGTACTGGACTAGACTCATGGCCAGGCGAATGGAGAGGATATTGGACTTGTCTAGCTGTTGATCAGGGATGGAATCAGCTTCCTAGAGGTGACACTCTCACAGACTAAGTCCCCCAGCGTAAGCCTTGACAAGTCAGTCAATATTGTTTAAGCCTGCCAGTGGCGCAAAACGACTAAATACTCTTACAAGCTCTCGAGACTGAAGCCCTCTCTCTATGTGGGGGGTCACCAGTATTGGACATTGCACACTCAATAGCGGTTGATAAAATAAAGGCAAGCGGTAATATACCAGTGTTTGATCCTAGGTGCATGCTATTCCCACATTGATGTCAAATGTAGCATGCCAACTCGGGGTATTTACAATTGATAATGACAATCTCCCGAAAAACTCTTTCTTGCATATCCAATCCACCCCACTCTCCTAACCATCAAGATGTTGTTCCAATCCCTTATGTAAAAGTTGGAATGCTTAATTAACCAATGGCGTACCTTATTTTTCAGGGGTGCAGGTGACTCCGTCACATAAGTGTACACGGGTGGAACATTTCTGAGGATAGCTGCTTATGGGCAGGCATCAGGTGGCAAATTAATGGTTTCACAATGCTTTCTCCTTATGGGCCTAGCTCTAATAGCTGTTTCTCCACATCTCCCTTCCAAGCATTCCCAATCTGATTGTTAACACAAATTCTGGGTTCTTTCTCTGCCTGCACCAAGGAGACTCTGTACAGATTATTAGGCAGGTGTGGATGCAGAGGCCCTGTACAAAGAACAGCCTCTACAGGACCCTTCTCACAAGCCAGACCTGAACGAGGGAAACAACTGGGGCAGGACTAATAGGATGAGCAAATGGAGAGAGGAATATTTGTTAACCACCTCTCTGCACCCTTGAGTCCTTCGCCAAAAGCAGATAATTTAGCCACTTCTTTCTGAAGCGCCTCTATGCACTCAAATAGAGGACAAAGGAAAGGACTCAAACAGAGATCTAAGGGCCTGATATCCCGTCTGCTGTATTACAAGTTTCATAGGATATAATGGAATCGTAATTTGGCAGAAAGGATATCCCCCATGCTTGTGATGGAGTACCCTATCCGCCAGGTTTGTAATCAGTCTCCAAGTCTCACAAATAGCACATCCCAGTCCATCTCCATGACCCTGCCCCTGTTAGACACACCTGCAGTACTAGGTGGAATGCTTGAAGGTAACTGGGTGGCTGTCATGCAATGTGGGTTAAATGGCATCACTTGAGATTCCTCAGTCCCCAATTTTCTCTTCTTCTGGGCTGGTGGCTTGGTGCCTGTTCTAAAGGCTGTTGTTGGGGTCTTGGCTGAGATGAAGGCTGCAGAAAGAGGCCTATTATGCAGTGCACTAACAAGCTGAGTGGGGGGGCAGTTGGTGTCTGTAACCACAGCAGGTGAGAGACAAACAGCTGGCAGAGTTGCATGGATGCAGAGGGTTAGTTGGGGGTTAAATGGAACGAAAAAGTTCAGCTAAGTCCAATGACAATCTCGTCTCTCAGCCAAGTCTATTTTTTTGGTGATTACTTCCATTGTTCGGAAGAGAAATGTACTCAACGTGGTCCCCTGCAACTCCAAAGGTTTGTTGTGGGATACAGGTTTCCTTTTGCCCATTTTCCCCAGACAAAAGATACGAAAGGTGGTAAATCATCCAGTGCTAGATGAAAATTCTTCTCATAATTAGATGTGTACAGAGGGGCTATTGGCACACAATAGACAGACTTGACGCATGGATACTGAGAGAACAATTTAGGAATCTGCTATCAGCCAGTAACACAGTGTGAGCAAACTACAGCCGGCCTGATGCTAATTGCCAACTGCCTCCTAGCCACCTTGCAATCGAGATAACACAGAGCCTAGGCAGAGCTGCTACCACCAGCCGTCTTCCACCCAATAACCAATAGCCATCAACCAAACTCTACCAAATCTGATAAACTGGATCCCTTGTCTCCTTGCATAATGCTGTTATCAGAGACCTTGCAGTTGGGGTAAGGTCAGGCCAAGATAAGAGCAAGGGGAGCAAGGTGGGCACATCTGCACCGCAGCTAAGCAGGCCGCACCCCTTACCCACCACTCTCCACCAGGAAGGTAGTCAGGGCCAGACTGGCCATAGCGGGCACCGGGCATTTCCCCGGTAGGCTGCTAGGGTGGGGGCCGGTTTTGGGCCCCTGGGGGGGCGTTTTTGTTACCGGGGGTCGACAATATCGGCCCCCTGTAACAAAATCGGACGAAACCGGCCCTCGCCAAATGTTCGGCTGCACTCCCCCTCACCCCAGGGGGGGCGGTATTGTAGTGACAAGTTGTTCTTTAAGAACAACTTGTCTTCCCCGTGCGCCTGTCCTCGGGCGCAGGTGGCTGAGCAGTTTCCCAGGGCTGGTTTCTGTTCCCAGTCCGGCCCTGAAGCTAGTGCTCTAAGCTACAAGCTCCCACCCAGTTGGTCTTGGGAAACCAGAGCTCCCAGAACACCTAGGGCCTGCAGCAGAGTCAGTAGCAAAATAATACGGTAACAGGGACATGCTGCACCCCTCTTTTGAGAATCTTTGAATGGTCATTTCTCTTGCGGCACACACTTGCACCCGCAGCTCCTCTCGCTCCTCTGTGTGGTGCTCTGGCCTCCGGGAGTGTCATCAGGCATTGGAGCACCCGGACACACAGCTCCCTCTGCTGCCCTAGCTCCTCCTTTCTCCTCCACTAGGGGGCCCCTTAGTGCCAGCCCCGGGGCTGGCCTATTCCTGCCTTGTGTGGCTGTTCATCAGCTGCAGCACCGTGGCTGTTCTACAGCTTCTCTCCCAGTGCAGACGATGGACAAGCTCCCCCACCCGTGTCTCCATGCACTCTCTATCCATGGTGGTATCCCCAGGTGCTCACTCTCCGTGACCGACGGGGGCCGCCTGGTCTTGGCCTGATCCCAGTGGACGCAGCCCACGTAGGCCTCTGTGTTGTGGTCACGCCACTCCTCTCTCTACCCCGGCCGACCTATAACAGATTTGACACCAAACTGGTCTCCGGGTTTGGTCGATGCTCCTGGACTAATGCGGGCCAGATTCCGACTGAAAGCGGGTCACGAGGCTCCAATATGGGGGAGGATGAGTGTTCCCGGTCAGAGCGCTGGCCTCAGGCATCTGCCATGTTTCTGCACACTCTACATTTAGAACTGATAGTTTTCCTGTTGATTACTTACACCAGCGCACAGTTTTGAATGTGTACATAGAACTGTATTTAACTCACACATATTTACTTTTGACTGCGATGCTTGCACTGTTTTTCTGAACCTGTCACCATTATACATAGTAAAAAATACCAGCATCATCAAATATTCAAACTATGAGTTGCTGCCTTTACATCAATTTACACTTTCATTCAAAACACCAATAAGATACACAGACGTTGCTTAGCTCTTTAAATTGATAGACTATTGTTCTAATTAGAATTTTAGACTTAAAAAAGCTATTTTAATCTTTAACTATAGTCCAGTGTGGACCACTGTTATTCTGTTACCTGAAAATTCCTAGAGTACTCTTCATAATATTTGAATATACAATACTCATGCACTTGACCCTTTATGTGTCGTTTACCACTTTATGGCTAATGCTCTTATTGCCTCAGTATACTTAAATGCAGCCACACATTTGAGAAGAACATGTTGAGGAAGAATCCAGAGGGTATGATGACAACCAGTTCCACTATTTTCACATGGTGGTGGTCCTTCAGAAAGTAGTGAGGAGGATGATCTCTGGGATATTCCAATTATTGCGGGTCCCCCGGATAGGTCATGCTCACCACTTCTATCCCAAATAATAACTATGGCCCTTGCAAACTCACTTAGAGCTTGCAATGGCAGGTTCAAAGGGGACATACCACCGCAACCAACCTTCAATAGATTAGGCCAGGAGTCCCGGATAGATTATATATTAATCAAACTACAGGACTGGAAACTAGTTAAAGAATTTAAAATAGTCCCCAGGCTGGACAGTGATCACAATGGCCTGTCCCTCTCCCTGGCTGCTGACGGATTTCTCAACGCTGCTGCGGCAGAAAACAGAGTACTCGTCCCAAGTCTAACTATATCCAGCAATAGGCGAAGAATAAGGTGGGAAAAACTCTTGGAAAAACCAAACCGCATCAGGACAATTTATGAGCTAGTGGCATCAGCCCTTGAAAAGGTGGGAAGACTTCTCCCACTATTGCCCTCGCCTGATGGGTGCCTTTCTCTGGGGGACATTCATCTGACCCTGTGCAACAATCTTGCCGAGGTATTGAACCCGGTGGTTCGGGAGAGGAAAATGAGGAGAGAAAGAGCCTCCTGGTTCAATGCTAGCTGCAGGAGAGCCAAGGCAGACCTTCTCCAGACATTTAAAAAGAAGGCGGCCCCTCTGGTCATTAGGGAAAAACGGCCTGCTTATAAGCTCCTTCTTGAAAATGCCAAGATAGATTGGGACTGGAAGAACTGGTCAGAAATGACATCTGCACTCAAAGTCAGAGACCCTAGGAAATTCTGGCAAATAGTCAAACATGGCTCTGCTGAGCCTGTTATGGCTATAGAGGCAAATATTGCGCCTGAAGTGTGGGAGGAACATTTTTCATCCCTCTATAGTGCAGTTGGGCTGGATCACCTAGGAACCGAGGTCGGAGAGATAGCGTCCCCAACTACTGGTAATTCTTCCGCGATGGAAGATTTTAACTTGGAGGAATTGGAAATGGCAATTACTCGCCTCTCCTCGGGAAAAGCGCCAGGACTTGACAAGCTCCCAGGTGACCTCCTAAAACAAGAGGTTAGAATTTGGGCCCCCTACCTCCTGGTACTGTTTAATGCTATCGTCCACGGTATGGCGGTTCCCCCCACTTGGCTGGGGGCGGAGATCGTCCCTATATTCAAAAGGGGTTCACCTCTACTCCCGGCCAACTACAGACCGATCAGTCTGATAGACGTCCCCCAGAAGCTTTTCGCGAGGCTTCTGTTGGATCGTCTCTTGGACTGGATCGAAGACAGGGATATCTTGAGCCCCCTCCAGGCCGGGTTTCGACAAAAGATCTCTACCATAGACCAGGTCTTTAGGCTGTCCCTTATATACTGGAAAACAATACAATTGGAGGGTGGCAGCCTCTATACTGTATTTGTGGACCTAAGGGCGGCCTTTGACCTGGTCCCACGCGGTAAGCTGTGGGAAGTGCTGGCTAGAGTCGGGGTGCCAGGTGATCTTTTGATGATGATCATTCGCCTTCATACCAACACCTATGCTCAAGTGAGGTGTGGCAAGCAAGGCGCCCTATCTAATAAGTTTCCCGTTGACAGAGGGGTAAGGCAGGGGTGCGTACTCGCACCAACCCTGTTCTGCCTCTTTGTCAACGGGGTCATCGATCACCTCAACGAGGTCCCCAATTCTGACGTCCAAAAGTTGGCAGGAAGGAGGGTTCCGGCAATTATGTTTGCGGACGATACCCTCCTCCTCTGCAAGTCGCCAATGGGAATTCAGCGTGTGTTGGATGGCTTTGGGGACTTCTGTAGAGAGCACGGATTGGAGATTAACACTTTAAAGACCAAATTTATGGCCTTCAATCCGCCACCTAGGTTCCACAGCATTCCCCGTATAGGGAATAATATGCTAGAACGAGTTAACACCTTTGAATATCTTGGTGTAACCCTCAACGAGAAAATGGGGTGGGGTCCGCATCAGGAGAAAGCAAGGCTAAAATTAGTGCAACACGTGGGTGGGATACTAAGGCTGGCAGGGAAGAATAGGTCAACTCTCAAACCCATAGGTCCTCCGCTCCACATTTATAGGGTGCAAGCTAGAGGAGCCGTTACCTATGGCAGTGAACTATGGGGTCACAAAGTCTCACCAAGCTTGACAAAAGAGGAGAATAGGTTTCTCAGGTGCTTAGTAGCCCTCCCTCCAAGTACACCCCTAGTGCCACTAAGACTCGACCTAGGCATTAGACCCCTGGAAGAAGAACTGGCGCTTCGCCCTTTGATCTACTGGCGTAGATTGTGGGTGGTGCCCGAATTGATTCACTATAGGCAGGGCTTGCAGGAAGTCCTTAGCCTTCCGAACTCGGGGAATATTGCCTGGTTCAAATTTGTAAGGAGCAGTCTGGCGGGTTTAGGCCTTGACACCCTTTGGAATGATCCCCTAGATGCTTGCCCCAGGTTCCCAAAAAAGGCACTCACTAAATTGTATTATAACTCCAAGGCTCCCACACTGTATTCCTCCACAATTCTAGGGACCCTTACGGAGCAATTTCTTTGTACCAAAAATGCCTATAGTCTGGAACCAACCCTGGACAATATTTACCCAGTTATAATTAGGAAGCTCTATTTACAATGGAGGCACGGGTCCTTGCCAATCCGTGCATTCACTAGTCATTGGTCTGAGTCTGCACCCAGCACTTGCCCGGCATGCAGCGCAAGTGATGAAACCGAACTGCACATTATATTTTTCTGCCCGGGCTATAGTGAGGCACGCAGAAAATGGATCATCCCCACTTGTAGGAATTTGGGTTTTATTAGGTGTCATGAAGCCTTCAGAATCCTTAAGAGTGAAATGGCTGCTCATATTGTGTTTGCTGTGGCCAAATTTCTGGGGGCCTTCTGGAATACGTGGAGACGGTACCTGAAAATGCTTACCTGACTCAACTTGTACTGGGTTAAATTGTATATGACTGCTGTAACTAGCGGACATATAGATGTCCTGGTGTTTTTAATGTTGTAAGTATTTTAACCACTTTTTAATCACTCAATGTATGTTTTAAACATTTTTTATATTACTAATCTTATGCATCTTTTATGGAGACTTTCTCCAAAATAAAGTTAATTTGACTTGACTTGAAAGGCAATATTTGCCAGATCCAGATTGTCGTTTTATTTCAGTCATAAAACATTCTCATGAAAGTAGCTCCATTTCTTATTGGCAGGAGAAAAAAGGATGCATTTAACATTAGATATAAAAAAAATACAATGTTTGTGTAGAGGGTCATTTACTATATTAATTTATAAATCTATTTCACTGTGAGAAACTACTTTTTCCTGAATACAAGTCATAGAGCTCTAATGTTAAAGCATATGATTTGTTATCATGGCAAAAGTTACATAGCCCACATTTCCAATTCCATCTGTTCCAAAATGCACCCAGGGGTACCCTAGCACACTTAGGGCCTTATTGCAAGTTTGGTGGTCCGTGGACCTCCGTACCTATGATGACAGTCTGATTGCAGTGAGCTCGGCGGTCCGACCTTCTTATTATGAGTTGGGCAAATTGGCTTTCCAAGACCGCTGTCGAATTGCTGGCACCGCCAGACAACTCCGAGCGCGGTGGTGGCAGAGCGGGTCTATGAGATGTGGGAGGCTTGCACCACCATTTAAACTGCCTGCATAACTGCAAGCTGCCTTACAGTCGGCCTGACCGTGGAGGTTCAACCATCACACCTGAGACAGCAGGAAGTGTGGGATTTAAGGCAGAAACTGACCTCTGCTCATCTCTACTCGGCTTCTACCATCATGGAGCCCATTGGACTACCTCCTCTACCACCTTTACAACCCAGTCTGTGTTGGTTGAGATTGGTGGTAAGTCATACAACTACCTGCTGTCATTGACTCCTCTGCAAAACAATGCCCTGCCATTAACCAGGCAAGGTAGTTGGGGTCCCTAAGTAATTTGCAGGCAGGCACCCCATCTGGGATTGTTTCTTATCAGTCATCAAAAATTCATTTGTAGCATGCCTTCCTAGGCCAAAACATTTGTATTGCACAGGCACACTGAACACAACTGGACATGTGTTTGCAAATGATATACAGTGATAGCGATGTGTGCATGATTTTGTGTTCCACGACAGCACTTCCTCAGCAATATCACACCTATAACTGTCTGTCACGCATAACATTTCCCCTTTCTCACTTGTCTGCCATGTTACTACTGAAGCTCACGTCTCATGCAGGCTACCATTACTCACGTCTTGCTAAAGTGACATTGAACTGGCTACAACTACCCTGAGGCCTTGTCATTCTATCTCTAACCAAAATGCTATAGTGAATTTTTCACTCTCACACATGCCAGGTCCTGTCTTGATGTCAAAGGTACCGCTATGTGGATGTGTCAATAAAGTGAAAACAGCTTCTCTGCTACAACTCTCCATTGGACTCTCACACATAAACCACATGAAAAGGCAATGTCAGTCAATTTGATTACATAGAATCAGTGTGAGAACCGTTCTACAATGGAAACACTCTCCGCAGGATAGCTGTGCCTCTGTCAGAGGGAACTCTGAAAGACTGGGGGCCTGGGGCACAGTGCATTTGGCACATGGCTGACATACGCCATGTGCATTGGAACTGGAAACTGAAATATATCAGGGACACCCAATAACCTAACCAAGTGCCATTCATGTGTCGGCAATAGTTAACTGAAACTTCTGAAAGCAAACACAGCACTAATAGCATGTGGCGCACAACTAGATGAAGTAGCTGTAAGGTGCACAATGCAAATAAGCACATGTCCATGCAGAACTCCACAAAGGTATGACAATTTGCCACCCTCCATGTGTGTTGGTACACAAATATCTTGTGTCAATACACCAAACATATATCCAACCTACATCATAGGTAGAAGTGCAACCTAACTGACGATGACAGTGGCCAGGCCAAACTGAAATACTTACGACATAACATGTCACCCAATGCAATGTCTGCCCTATCAGGATATCAACACATATAGGCATCGATCCAGCATTTCCCCCTGTCCTGTATAACTCCAGCACTGGTTCCAAGGGCACATCATACTAACCACTTCAACTGGATCAACAATCAGGTATCAAACAAACACAACCGTACTCACACAACACCAACTAAACAATAACATTAAATAAATAGGAAAGTAATGGTAGGACTAATGTCTTCTGAACTGTGATAGTTTTTTTTTGGGAGGGGGCTTTTGGGGTTTGGGGTCTTTGGGGCTGGATTTAGAAGGTTTCTTCCTTTGTTTTCTTTTTTGGGCTGGGATCAGGGGGCTGAGGAGGCTGTTCTTCAGGGGTGAAGTGGAAAGGATGGGTTGGTCTATGGGAGGGGGTTTTGTGTTTTTGGGAGGGGCAGGTTTCAGAGGGTTAAGGGCAAGAGCAAACAAGAGAGATTCAAGGGTAAAATGGGTAGGGTGTTCGGGATGGAATTAAGATTGAAAGGAAGAGGGAGTGGATGTGTGAGATGGGTCTGCTGTGTGTACTGTGTAGTGTTGGTGTCTGTTGTGTTGGTGACTGTGAGCACTTGCATTTGTTGGGAGGGAGTGTTGTGGATGTGATGGGTGTTGTGGAGAGGTCTGTGGCTGCTGGTGCGGTGTCTGGGGATATGGTTGTTGTAATACACCGTTGAAGGTTTTGGGTGTCCCTGAACATCTATGAAATTAAGATGTGGGATAAGTAGAGTCCCAATGGGCAGACATATCACACCACTCTTTGGTATCGCATACTCAGATTGCCTTGGAAGAATCAGTGTAGACACTGATATAGGATCCCCACAGTTCAAAATCTCACTTCCTCATGCATGTCATCAGTCAGTGAATGAGTGTTTTGAAACACTTTTGCAGATGAACCATCAACTGTCAAATGCACACTGGCCAACATGCACCATTGATGTCTGCACTCCCATTTCACTGTATGACCAGAACTTACCATTGGGAACTGTTGAACAATCACTGCATATACTGTGAACTCTATATCATGTTCCATGCAATATGGCTACCATCACATGAGAGACAGCAGTAATGGTACATCACTCCTCACACAACCAAGACCAGTTGCCTGCATGGGACAATTGTCACACAGATTTGCTGAGAACAGGAGATGATTACTCACTTCATTCAGCCAGGTGTCTGCTCAAAAGAAGAAAATTGGATGCGGACAGGAGTCTGCTGTGTTCCAGGTCAGAAAGACAATATGCACAGCACACCAGCATGCGCCTACTACCATACTTACACTAACAATGACTCATCTTGTATGTGTCACATGGGCCACCACCAATATGGTTGGTGAAATGCCTGTCTTTAACACTCAATTTGGCAAAATGACATGTCTGAGTCTGGCCAGGAATCACTCCCTTGTCACTGCTCTTGTGCTCGCAAATGCCAATCAAGGTCCGGATAGGCCACCACAGGTATGCAGGCCATAAGGGGTTACAGGGCCCACTGTGTGCCCCTTTCATTTTGGAAGGACTTCCCTAGCTGGACTTCCACAATCATCCAGGACCAGTGCTGCAGATCTTCCCACCTCTCCCCGCAATGGGCACTCTGCAGTTTGTAGACCCCCAAGGTCTGCACCTTCTGGGAGATGGCTCTCCAAAGGGACTTCTTCTGATGGACGTTGACCTGTAAGTATGCAATAGACGTAGAATCAGATTGTAACTGGAAGATTGAGGAGAACTGTAGGGTTGATACACATTATGGTGACATATAGCACAAGCTTTCATCAAGAGTCAGCATAGTATATGCACCTATGTCACATGCTACACACAACTAAAACATGGATACATACTTTTGTGGTCATCTGATGAGTAACCTCAACCCTGGTCATGACTTACACTGACAGAGCCAGCCCACTAACACCATGTAGGCCAGGTCCATCCTTCATGGAATGTGATGTGAGGTACCATGACACACAACACTTCATGTTTTCCTTCAGAAGGGTAAACTACATGTGCATGACTGCCCAGACACATTTCCTGCCGGGCCTATTGTATTGATGCATATGTCCATAGAGGAAAGTACTATTGTATACACAAAATCCTAAGACTAAGGTCACATGGTAAGAGCTGGTATGTGTGATACTGAAAGCTACCTCTTGGGGGCTGTGTGGGCATATGGACTGCTTATATGAGTATTCAAGTAAGTCAACTTAAGTTTGTGTAGTTTGTACAGTCATCACAGGACACCCCTTTTCTGAGATGAGGCAATGTAAATGGACAGATAATCAACATACCATTGTATGTATTGTGTGATAGCAAATATTGTTGCCAAGCAGATGATTCACAGTTCTAAATCTCTTCAAAAGTAACCCACTATCTACACTGTTCATGTCTCAGATTTGCAATATGCCTGCACAGTGGAAGCGGCACTATTAGAAAAGTGTCAACAGACCTGTGTGAGTAAGGGGACAGTCATAACTGACAGAGACACATCAGCACTGTGGGTCAATGGAAAAAAGCATCAGGTCAGGAGGTAACCTCAGTCATCATGCCTCATATGATCCATGTAACACCTATCAGGGCTACTAATGGCACAGATCACTTTTTTCTGGGAACATCCATGGATTAACAGGTCTACATGGGCATTACTCTGTACATCTCCTGCCACGGTAACTCTGGCACAGTCTGGGCCATGGCCCAGGTTGCCCAAAAATCATTGTCAGCCCTTGCTCTCTGCTGGTTGAGGCTACTTACCCCACATAAACCTCACATTTCCACCAATTCAATACTGAAAAGTTAAACTTCTGCCTATTCCATATGTGAACATACGATTGTGTTATGTATAGCTACCTTCCAGACAACTGTTTTACAAAGTCTGATGTGGGCTGAGTGATCAGCGGGATGGTACACTTGGCTAATACCATCCTCACATGCCTCTAACAGTATATAGGCATAGCTCATGGTGTGAATCTTATACATTAAAATGTACATATAAAATGATGTGATTTGAGAACTCATTGTAGCTATTATGACCTTGAGCCCTGCATAGAGATATGGATGCAATACAAGTTGAAATCACCCTCATCGCACATTCCAATGGTGGCCTTCTCTCCACAAAGTCCAGGGCCCCATAATCCTTTACATGTGTGTCCAATATATGCAAGCAACATAACTCTTAAACTCTGACACTGAGAGGCACATTGTAGCCTGAGGGAATATCAAGGAAGCACTGAAAATGAATTAAATATATATTTGAGAAACGTACCTGTTCCTCTGGTGAGCCATAAAGCTGAAGATGGAGGGAAATGACCTAATCTACAAGGGTTTCCTTTCAAGCGAAGGGAAGGGCCCTATCCCCTGTAATTTTGCCGTGATTGCTCCCATAGGTGGCAAACAGCAGCTAAAATGGCAGAGGTGTTGATAGCATTAGTGTCTGGAGGCAAGTGAGTTTGTTTTCCAGCCGCCGCATACATGTACGCCACATACGTGGTCATTAGTGTCAATGCACACAACCATTAGGCCGTGACTATCACTATCCCGGAAATTAGCCTATGGCTGTGACCACCAAGCATGCGACCACCCACTGTGTGGTCAACTTACGCCGGTGGTGTACATTCAACATGTCCTATAAGCAAGGTCAGGCATCCACCTTGTTAGCGGTTGGGAAAACTGTACATAGGCAAAAGGTGAGTGGCGCGCTTTACTCCGCGTTTGGTGGTAATACATATTATGATACCCTCACTATAGTGGCAATTTAAACTCTCTGAATTGATGATGTGCACCATTATGTTACAGACCTGTGAAGGCCACCTTGGCGATGACAAATGGATGTCCAAGAATTTACAATGATGATTTAAAAATTGCCCTGCTTTATGAAGTATTGATGTTCAGACACATCCCTTTTGCCTTACTCTTCACATATGTTACTCTGCACACTGTGACCAAATACATTTTTGTGTTACTTCTTACATAGGTACCCTGGGAGAGGGAGGAGATGCCAGCCTCCTGTGTACCACCCCTTTCCAGACCTACCCAACATGGAAGAGTTACCCATCATCATGAAGTTCTGTTTAAATAGGCAAACAATGCTGGATCTATGTCATTAGTTGGAGCCTAATCTCCTACTTCACCTCAATAATCCTACAGAAAAACCAGCACTAAAAAAACTCATATCTGTTTAGCTTTTTTTGGCCAAAGGCACATTTCAATTCAATGTTGCTATTTATGGTGGAATTTCACAACCTTATGTGCAGTCAGGTCCTCATAGAGTTGCTAGCAACACTTTCGAAACGCGCGGGCAGCTACGTATAGTTTCCCAGATGTGAGTATTTAGCCACTGTGAAGGAGGACTTCTATGGATTTGGTCACATCCCACATGTAATTGGATATATTGGTGGCACCCATATTGGCTTAGAACAATCAGATACCAGGGAACAAGTCTACCGGAACAGGAAGCACTTCCATTCTATCAATGTGCAAGTTGTCTTATTACCGGATTTGTACTTTTCTAATGTCTGTGCCCAGTTCCCAGGATCTGCACATGATTCCTTCACACTATGGAACAGCACCATACTCCAGCTGATGTCACAACTACTACCGGAGAGGGCCTGGCTTATAGGTAAGTGTGATCTATCCTAACCTTTTGTGGGAAATGTCGGGTAGTATCCCCTAAAAGTGTATAACTCATTGTTGCATTTCTGTCTATCTTCCATCTAGGAGACTCAGCGCATCTCAACCAGCCATTGTTGTTGGCACCACTGAGGAATCCTACTAAGCCAGGGATGTCCACTTCTACGAGGCCCATGGAAAAACACAGTGGCCAGTTGAGTGGGCTTTTGGGCTCCTAAAAGCCAGATTCAGATGTCTGAAGTGGACTGTTGGAGACCTTCACTTCTCCCCGAAAATGTGTGTAAGATCACCGTGGCCTGCTACAGACTCAAAAACATTGCCCTGCGACAGGGCATACCTTGGAACGCAGAGGATGCAGGCCATGAAGATTCACCTGGTGGGGACCCTGAAATGCCAAATGAAGATGATGATAGTAATGAATAGGAATGAGCTGACTTTCATCAGAATCTCATCCAGAACTACTTCTCCTGAGTGTATGTATGGTGTGAGATGTGATAACTTTGACTAGTCATGCATCTATTGTAGTGATGAAGATGTTAATGCTACCTATTAGCAATATATGGGTCTGCAAATATCTGGGTAATGTGTTTGTATTGTAAGTGTAGCTTTGTTCAGCTATTAATATTGTCTTGGACTGTGTTTTCTTTATGTTCAGAATGTGATGTGTGGCATATGTATGTTTTCTTAGCTAATCTCTCTGTGTTGGTCTGTTTTAGGTACCATGTCTTCTTCATTTGGACATTTCAGAGTGTGACATTGGCAAATATATGATGCTGCTCATATGTACGAAGTGGGCATGGATTGGTCCTGGGAATGACTGTCACAGAGTTTGAGTGTACACAGTGGTACCAAGATAGCTTGGACAGCAATAGAATGGAATCTACGTTGCTTCCATTGGACTTGTTCCTTGTGGTGCAGTGGTCCTAATACAATATGTGTGCCATCATGTGATCCAACACAATGTTCTGTTGTGCCCAATTCGTGCTATCCTGTTTTCACATTGGATAATTCCTCATTGTGTATGGACTGGATGTAGCTGTTGATGTGGCTCCTCATTCTAGGCCAAAGTACTTGTAGCACATCACTGACATGTGTTTGTGACATTCTACAATATGCAAGCAACACTGGATTGAAATGGCCCATGGTCAGAAACTGCTGTACTGACATGTGTCTATTTATTTGTTTATTTGATATAGGATTCTTTTTAGGAGATAGTCAATGTGGCTCCAGCTGATGATGTAGACCTAATTGATTGTTGTATGTTGTGTGGGATATTGTTGGATGCATTCCCTTCATCCATGTTGTGAAAGTCTACAAATGATTATGTGATCACTGACCCAGAAAAACTGAGACATCTCTTATTTGCTATGTTTCTGACATCTTGTCAGCCTATGATTTGAACAATGGAATAAAGATGCTCTCAGCCCAGACACTTGTATGCATGTGTTGTTGTTAAACGGTAGTGATCCTGAGTTGTTCACATACATCATATCCATGCTTCCAGAAGTCCCTAGTTTTGACATTGCAACGTTCACCTGGTAGAACATTCACATAATTATATGTGAGAATAGCAACAGGAGGCAATGCTTTGGTGATGTGTGTTTTTAATGAAGTGGACAAGGATAAGATAAATAAATTAACTTACAATTCAACAGAGCAAACAAAAAGTTAAGTCTTCAGTCATGGTGAATGAAACCATTGTACTAGAGTCTAAATGGTCAGGAGTCCAAAGTCCAATATGCTCCTGATCATTTAGACTCTACTACAAGGGATTCCTGAAGATGAACAATGGTTTTTTGAAGGTCAGTTTGTTGGAGGTTAGAATATACAACTCATCTTCAAACACCATATAGAAAATAATAAACACAAAATTGCATATTCTAACCTCCAACCAACTGATCTTCGAAAAACCATTATTCTCCTTCAAACAAAACAGGAGCATTCGAGATATGTTGGTAAACACTATCAGTTGGAGAAACCAACAAGAGACACAAATGACCCTTTGGGACCACCCACAAGTTAAAGGACATTACCTTTGTGGTTTGTGCATAGTATGCCCTTTTACAGCACAAAATACCCATATTGATTTAGGCCTCCCCTCCATATGGAAACAAAGTTACCATACCAACTGTAATACTGACAATGTCATCTATATGATCACATGTCCCTGTAACAACCGATATTTTGGGATGACAACCAGGAAGGTGAAAACACATATAAGTGAGCATAGAAGCACTATACGGTGCCCCAGAACATCGAAAAAGACTCACAGCCCATTATGTAGAAATGCAACACATAGATCAAGATCTTAAATGGACTTTGATTGAAAACATTAAAGGTGGCATAGCACTGACTCAGAGACCATTGGAGAAAGAACAGTGCTGGGCTTCTAAGCTCAACACGCACACACGAGGGCGCCATGATGCAAACTCGGGGGCAATCGTGCCGCACTTAGAGATGTTTCTAGCCCTTGGGCTGAATAGTACACTCACCACTATCTGCAGACATCGCACATAACTATGCGTGCAACACACAATGATTATGTGTAAACACTCACTATAATTCAAATTATCATTCTCTGATACCTTGTATATCTCATATATATTTTGTTTGTATCAATTAATCATGCTCACCTACTATTAAGCGATTGCACTGAACTAAATGTACTGGCCATTTCTCAGTGATGTGAAGCTGAGCACAGTACAAGCCCTATAAACTCTTGTGCTTTAGTTATCCTGAACATATTGAACTCACCAATACAGTTAAACAATGAATACCCCATGAACCACTTTTTGGTTAACCGCCATATGGCAAGTAACTAGGAAAAAAAACCCTACTGATTCTCTAGTATTAGGGAGTGACAGAGTAATTCCTCTCCATCTGATCGCACTACAAGCCCCATGATCCCTTAGATTATAGTAATCCTAAACATGCTGGACTCACCAATATGACTATACATGGAACGCCCCATGAACCGCTTTGGTGTACCGCCATATGACATATCACTAATAAAAACCCCCATTGACTCTCAGGTAGAAGGTAATAACAAAATAATTCCCCTTCAGGTGATCGCGCTACACGCCAAAGATTCCTGGGGCTGTAGCAGTACTGAACAGGCTGGACTACCCAATATGATGCTGCGGTGAAGTCATACAATGTGACGCAGGTGTGGCCACGCTCGCAAACGAGCCGCACATGTGAGCAATGGCCAACACAAATAGACGCGCTCTCCAGCACCTGATATCCAGGGAGCCGAGAATAGTGGGCTGAGTAGGTCTACAGGAGGGGTAGGACCCTCAATGAAGAAAGTGAAAAATTTGCAATCGAGTGTGTGAGCTGCGACATTAAGGAGAGCCAATGACATCACCCGCCTATCTTTAACGATTGCAATACGCCTTCTTTTTTCTTTTACAACTTTATTGATCCACATTAGAGTGTGACTACAGGGCGACCCCGCAACCGCGTACCCTCGTGGACAAAGAGGTCAACTACTTATGTGTGAGTGACTACATACTTAATCATGACTAAATGGCAATATAATCATGACATGATAATCTGGTGATCTTTTATGTATAAACAAATTGATGGATGTTTTTTATCAGTGCTTACCAGTTAACATAAGTCATATAGATGTGTCTAGAAATGAATCTATATTATTTCATGTACATAGACAACCCTCACGAGATAAGTGTGATTGTGGAATTCACAATTCAGAGTTTATTGGGGAACAAATATCCCGAAGTCACATGATAATGAGCATGCGATGGGTGATGCATGCTTTCACACAGAATCTCTAGCTGGGATTCCACATGAGACATTGATTAGTCATAAAGTGTGATACTGGCATATATAATGACAATCGCCAAAGCGGTCCTTTTTATTTCAGCTTGGACCTAAAAGAAAATAAACATCAGAATAAAGGGCAAGTGTAAACCTGTCCATTTAGGTGCAGATACTTGCACAACATTTTCAGGAAACAGGTTGAACTCTGAACACCAGGGAGGAGAATTGAATTACCCTGATGAAAGCCCAGGACCCAGCAGGGCCGTTACATAGGGCTGAAACATGTTGGTTTTAGGGTCATAGGACCATCATCTCCTCAATACCTGCATTTGAATTTCCCTTTTAATATCCCCAATAACTCTGATACTTTAGTAGTTGATTTCATTTTCAAAGGAATAGGTGGGTCAAATATATTGTTAAGAGTGGTCATCCAATGGCTAAAACTCTGGTTATCTTGGGAGGTGTTACCTGATAAGGTGGGTCTAAGTCCTAGTGCACGATTAGCTAGATCTGGGTGCTTTACCATGTTGCTCCATTTGCATACTGTCTTGGGGGTGCCAGTGGTGGGTGGCCGTGGGGGATTGACATGAGGCCATGTGATTCCAAACTGAATACATTTATCATCTGACCAAGGTAACAGGATCGGGGAGTTACCAGTTACTGACATAAATTAGAGCAAATTCCATCAAGGATGTGCCCGGCACAATGTGTGGGGGTGCACATCATCTGTTCAACGCCCAGCGTCTCAATGGAGTACAAGAAGCTTCTAACTCATGGTTCCTTCTTAAATTCTAAGTGGAGGTTAAAATGAATATCTTGAAATTAGGGGCCCTAAGGTATCGCCCAAAGATTCTAGAAATGCAGAGTTCGGCCAGGTGGATGATAAATCAATGTTCTAGAATATGAAAGTGAGCCTTCAATTTCGAAGCAAAAACCCTAGCTTTCTGCTTCTTTAACCCCTTCGGTGCTCATGACGGAATGGTTCCGTCATGACCCACGGTTGAGCTGTGCTCATGACGGAACCATTCCGTCATGACCCCGCCCGCGCAAGATTCCGCCAGCACAGCGGCGGAATCTGCGCAGCATCGAAGGGGTTAAGGTCACAGAGCTAAAACAGGGAGCATTTAAGTGTATTGCAATAGATTATGGCCAATCCTCCTCCCTGTGATTCAATCCGATCCTGTCTGTGTATTAGTTAACCCAGAGGGAGAGCCTGTACAATGTCGGGATTACACCCATCTTTAAACCATGTTTCAGTAATACAAATGACATCTAAATGGGATTCCAGAATCAGATGAAATGTGTCAGCTACCTAGCTAGATGTCAGCAACCTCCCAGTATGTGTCTCTCTGCAGCTCCTACACTTCCCCAATTTCAGCCAATACCTGGCCCATGACACTTTGGGAGTCCTGGTAAACTCCCAGGACATGGGTTATGGCAACCTGGGTGTCAGTGAACCTCAGTGGGCTCACTCTGCAGGCCCACAGTTACCCTCCCACTACCCTTTCCCCTTCAGCCCTGTGCCCTTGACACAGAGTGCACCTTCTCACTAGGTCCTGGTTCCTCTGTGACTGGGGTGGTGATTGCCATTGAAGAATACAGGACTGGGGTGTATAGGATGGTACTGACAGTGCTAGGTGCACATGTTGGGGGGTGTGGTTAACTGTGATGTTGCAGAGGTCATGGGAGAGGTTGTAGTGGGCACATTGAGCTCCACTGTTGGTGTCTGCCCCGCGTGACCAAATGGGCCAGGACCGTCATCCATGTCGACCTCTTTAGTAGCATTGTCCTCACTGGACTTCATCCTGGGGTGGAGAGGAACTTTGTTTGGTTTCTAACCTCTTTGCAGGTGCAGTGGTGGATCAACCTGTTTAGAGATAGAGAACATTGTTAATGGTGGAAGTGAGGAATCTACATCCATGTTGTTTGCGTTAACCTAAATAGGAACCTAGAATGGAACAAAATTAGATAGAGCTTAGTTTTGTAATCAATTTGTGTTAAGGAAAAGTTGGTTACTAGACATTCAATAGATGTAGTAGATTTAATCAGCTCATTAGATGTGCAGATACGTGGAATTTTAGCTTTAGAGATAGGCATGACATCTCCAAAACTCTGCTAGAAACACAATGTAGTCATAACATGTATTTGCCCATTCCGAGGCCTAGTTGTGTGGGATGTATGACGTTACAACGCATACTATTACAACGCATACCATTACAACGCATTTTTTACAACGCAAGTACTACTACAACGCATTACTTTACAACGAATACTTTTACAACGCAAAACCTATTAAAATACTGAAAAGTGCTGTTACAACGAAATCTATTACAACGCATACCATTACAACGCGAATTTTTTCTTTTTTTTATTTAAAAGTACAATAAAATCTGGCACGGGATGCAGGGAAATTAGGGGTTTTAGGGTGGGGAAGTGTATTAAAATGTGGAGAAAAACTGAGCGTAAATCTACTGAAATGCATTACCAAATTAATACTCGAGTATTAAAATTAACACTCGAGTATTAAAATTAATACTCAAAATCCCCCATAAAATTCCGTTTTCACACATTTCAAAGTTTTACAAAAAGAACGATAGATTTACAACAGTACTTACACATTTTTATCATGATTACATCGGAAAGTAAGTAAACAGAGTAAAACAGAAGACACATACACATAGGCGCCATTTTAACCATCTCACTTGTAAAACTTGTCCTACAACACTTTCTATGAAAACAATACCAAAAGACATGTTCCAAAATGGATGCCAAAACGGAGCAAATGAATGAAAACAATACATTTTAAAATGCATTTTTAAATTATCATTTTCCACAGTAAAATAAAGTATAAAAAAAAACACAACGAACGCAGTTTTTAAAAAAATTAATAGTGACACAGAGTAAAACTTATAAATACCAGGAAGACACCATTTTGCAATCAGTTGATTATCAACTACCAGAGAGACCAGACGTCAAAACCTGACCCTCTGTCACCTCCACTGCGACCTCCTCAGAGAGAGCACTGAATTCCTTCGGAAAAGCATTATTAGTAGACAACTACTAGTAAGTCAGTAAAATATTTTTATACCATGGTTTTGCGTAAAATATGTTTGCTTTCCATACAAAATATATTTAAAAATGTTTAATATTAACTTTTAAAATGTACTGTTTCTAATTTGTTATCACTAAAAATATATACCAACTTAAAACAACTACTTTCTTTTCCAAAAACAGAAACTTGCTAAATATTGAGAATCAAGAATTGGTGTACCTATTTTTGCATCACCTCAAAGGAATCGACTCACCTTTACGATTGTGAAGGTAAATGTAATTTAATTTAAATTATTTTACTTTAAAAATATATTTTTAGCATTAGCTAAAGTGTTGTATTGCAAAGGTAACTTTTTTTTCCCCTCAAACACACTACATCATAAACGAAATTATACCATGGTGCAGGGGTAACAATTACTAATAGGACTTAAGTTAGGTACTACATGTGAAAAAGCGTTTCAAGTTACTGAGGTAACTATTAGTATTCTAAGTCCCAGAATGTTCAGCGGTAGAGTAATTGAGTGATAGTGTAGGTGTATCCATTATTACTCTTATTTTAAAATGCATTCAATGTGTATTATGTTTTGCTTAACCAATTGTTACTCATACTCATTTGACAAATATCATAATTTTCAAAAATTGTTTTTTTTTAAACCAACGTTTGCAAAGTAACATTAATTTTTTTAACTTTTTTTTTTTCCAGAGTAACTCGGTTACAAAAAAATAACTATATCCTGCAGCAAGCATTACCTTAAAGGCACGAGAACAAACAACAACTGAAAAAGGTATTTTACATTATGAGTATTATAATTTCCACAATTTAATAGTCATTCCTTTTGCTATTGTTACTCGACTAAAGTGCAGAAATAGGATAACTGATGGATAGTGTAGGGGTACAATTTACTATTCCAACTCCAGGAAGGTGCAGCAGTAGGGAAAGTGTTGGATGGTGTAGGGGTAAATTTCTCTATTTTAACTCCAGGAAGATGCAGTACTTAGGAAAGTGTTATGTAGTATTAGTTATATTCTATGTCAAAATTTCGAAAAGATAATCTGAATTTACATTTTAAAACAACGTAAAGTTTTTTTTTCCTCTTTTTTTTCCAAAGACAATTGTTTTTTTCGTTCCTGAAAGATTCTTTCCATCACATACGTTACAACTGCAGCCAACAGGCCAATTCAACTTTACAAGCCTCACCAAGAAAAGCAATTTAAAAAAAACAAGGTATTGTTATACAGCATTGTTTTTTTACCTTTCAATATGTTAGACTAACCATTTAATTGTTAATGTAAATAAAATGTCTCTTTCTGTAGTACTCCTGAGAAGTCACTACTACAGAAAGGCCTTGGTTTTGTCCCCACCCCAAGGGTAGACAGATTCAGGGATCACTGCGAAATCCACAGTCTTTTTCGGAAGATACGCCTCAAAGCCTTTTTTCAGGACCAACCTCACAATGAGGTTATAGATTCTGGATTAAGAAACCCCTCCACATTTACTCCACATAATAACATGGTTCCTGTGGAGATCCTTACATTTGAGAAAGCGGGATTGAAAGAGCTAAATTCACCCCACAGGGAGGCGCCCTACCATAATTTGACTGGGCATGAAACCCTGCTCTTAAAAAACCTCTCTGAAGATTCCACGATTACTATCAAACAGGCGGACAAGGGCGGTGCGATCGTAATCCAGTCTACAACAGACTATGAGACTGAATGCAAACGCCAACTCACAAATGAGAGATATTATACTCCCATAGCGTCTGACCCAACTCCTCGTCTGAAGACCACCATCTGCACTATGGTCTATGAAGCAGAAGCCAATGGCTGGATTACCCACAAAGAGGCAGATTTCCTGATAACTCGGGAACCTAGGATTCCCTTTTTCTATACCCTCCCGAAAATACATAAGGGTACGACTCCGGTCCCAGGACGACCTATTGTATCCGGCATTGGTTCGCTCCTCGAACCTCTGTCCAAATTTTGTGATCACTTTTTGCAACCCCTGGTACGTGACATACCCTCATTCATTAAGGACACCACTGATGTCCTCAAAATCATTGATGACTTTCCAGACACTAGTGCCATTAACTATCTTTTGACCTTGGATGTGGAGGCCCTCTACACCAACATCCCCCAGAGGGCCTCTCTGGCCGTTATTGAGTCAACACTACCGGCACTAGACTGGTCATCACCCACACCAGTCACCTTTATCATTGATTGTGCTACCTTGGCTCTCACTGAAAACTTCTTTGAATTTAACAAACAACTATACCACCAGAGCCAAGGCACATCTATGGGTAGTACCTTTGCTCCCAGTGTAGCGTGCCTCTATATGGCTGATTTCGAGAAGAATGTGATCTCTTGCACATCTAACCCTTTCCATGACAACATCTCCCTTTGGAAAAGGTTTATAGACGATATACTCGTCTTTTGGCATGGCACACATACTGAATGTATGAATTTCATACAGTGGATTAATGAGCAGAATGAGTTCCTAAAGTTCTCCCACACTATATCAGAACATTCGGCACCATTCCTGGACCTGAACATCAATCTTTTTGAAGGCACTCTGACCACCACACTGTACAAGAAACCCACTGACCGCAATAGTCTTTTACGTTATGATAGCCACCACCCTAAAGCACTGAGGGATAACCTGCCCTTTGGGCAATTTTTACGCATCAGACGTAATTGCACTCAGCTAACAGACTATAACTCAGAAGCTAAGTTATTAGCATCAAATTTGCGGGTTAGGGGTTATCCACCTAGGTGTGTCGGAAACTCTATGAAAAGGGCCAGGAATAACCCACGTGAGACACTACTGGTTACACATACCAAACCCGATACCGATGTTTTGACCTGTGTCACGTCTTTTACATCTGACTCAAGCAGGATCAGAAAGATCATCTTGAACAACTGGGGTATTCTAGACAAAGGGAATCTTAACATACCCAAACCCAGATTTGCCTACAGACGCACACAAAACATCAAAGACCTGCTTGTCCACACTAGACCTAGACTGCACACCATTGGTCCACAAAGGACGATATGGGAGCTACCACCGGTTAAGGGCCATTTCCCATGCGGTTCATGTGTAGTGTGCAAACTGACTAACGCCTACAAGGACATAACTTTTACGAACAACTTCCACTGGACACTAAATAGACACACGAATTGCAACACTAAAAACTGCATATATATGATCAGGTGTCCGTGTGAGTTGGTATACATAGGCATGACAACCCGCATGGTAAAGACCAGGATTATGGAACATAAGAGCAACATTCGATGCCAGAAAGTGACAACCAAACTCTACACCCATTTTAAAACGATGCAACACCAGACAGATTCCATCAACTGGTTGGCCCTGGAAGCACACCCTCAGATGTCCCAAAATGCATTGTTTAAACTTGAGCAAAGATGGGTCCTTAGAATATCTTCACACCTGACTGGTCTTAACGACGACATCCCATGGTCCACACTCATTAGGTAAGCACGCTCCTTGGTAGGACCTGTGACCCTGCCGGAATACACCACGTGTCCTTGTTAGGCCTACAACCAACTTGGCCATACCTGTTAACTTGGATGCGGACCCTTCATCCTTAGCAGTGATGTTCTCTGAAAATACACCTCTTGACAGATCACGAACCATCTAGATCTCTTTTCCACTGCTTTAAAATAGATACACTATCTTGGTATCCTTTTTCCTTTTATGTGCCTTTGTGTGTTTTTATGTGTCAGCCCCCGATGCGGATGGTTGCCGCTCTGTTTTTAGACCCCTATTCACGGGCTACATCCCCGTACATAAAAAAAGTTTTTGGTGGGACTTTGATACTTCATCACGGCCCCCGCGAACCCTATTACTATCGCTCTTATAATTTTTATAATTTTCCACATTCCTAGTTGTTACCCGTGGCATTTAATCTGGCCACCCACCACTTGCCTGTCTTTAATTATATCACCATGGCAACCAACTCTGTGAGTAAATTGACCCACGTAGAATCATTCCCTGATTCATACCGTATTTCGATAGTTTCTCCACACCACCTGCTCCAACATGACCGCCCCTCTATCCTAGGCCTGGGCAAAAATTTCGTTCCGGTCGCGGAAATTGCGATAATTTGACATTTTTGCGTTCCGCGGAGAGCGCGAAAATGTCAAAAATTCCGGTTTCCGCAGCTTGGCGATAATTTGTTTCTTGCTCGCGCTGTAAAATGATACATTCTCGCGCGCGCGCGATCGCCTTACCTGAATCCCTGCGTTCGCCGACAAGTTTTCTTGATCCGGTCGCGTTCTCCATGAGATGTTGTATTGTTTTTAGCCATTTGCGCTGTCTCGCGACAGTTCGCGCCCGCAGTGACGTCATGCGTCGCGCGATCACGTCTTTCTTCTCGCGATCATGCACCGCGAGAACAACTCAAAACAAGATGGCCGCGCCCGCAAGCAGCCACATGGGTAAGTTGGCGACCCGCAACCATGCAGAAAATCGCGCGAACATGCCGGAAAAAAACTTCCGCATCTTCGCGATATTTCTGCTTGTTTGCGATAATTTTAAACATTCTCGCGATAATTTGCGAAGGTTAATTCCGCAAATTCCGCCCACCCCTACTCTATCCCCAACCAATGGGATTTACACAACCGCTCTGACAACCAATCCCTGTGAGCACACCAACCCACGGATTATTACTTCCCGAGTCATACCGGATATGGATGGCCGCTCTCTTTACCTGTTCCAACATGGCCGACCCGCTATACACTCCCAGACCAATGGGCTGGTGACTACCTTGGTCATGTGACACATTACACACCTCCCGATACCCTTATCTGGCCAATACCGACTCCATTCGGAACCCATCCCAGGTCCGGCGGTAGGGGTAGGTCTTCCATCCCACGCGTCGCCAGACGCAGGTGAGTGTATCAGGGTTCATCCACGCCGTCTTCCATAAGGTGAGTTTGGGTATTTATTAAGGGGGACTCGTGACGCCTCCATGACTTCATTGGCAGCTTGAGCGAGTACGTCCTGCTCTGACCCATCCGCTACCAGGGACGATGGCGGTCGCCCCCTACTTTGCTCTTGAGTCTCTTGTGGCAAACCGTTACTGACCTCATTGACCACTTTTGGGCGGCGATACGCCTTGGCCCCTGAGCATGAGGGTCACCATGACTGCACACCTAATCGCTCATGTTAGCAATTTTTGATATTCAAGGCTGTCATTACCCTCCAAAACTACACTTACCACATGGATTGCCGGGCTGACCAAGATACTTTTAATTTCATCCCTACCTGGTTTCTTAATTGCTCCTCCCGGTTTTTTACTTCAGGACCCACGCTAGGAGTCCTTTTTACCCGTCGGAGACTGCTGCAAGATTGCCTTGCTAACGCAAGAGGTGAGTTTTCAACCTCCGCTCTGTCTCCACCCCCAGTCCTGGTTTTTTATTTTAGTCTGTCCTTCGAGACCCTCCAGTACTCGCCCTGAGAGCTTCACCCCATGAGACTCTCGATGATTTCAGCTGTAGTTGTTTTGTATGTATTGTTTATCCTTACAGTATTTTGTCATGTATTTTCTGTCTCCAATCTTTCCATAGGTGACTCCTGAGCACCTTTCGGGTATGTAAAACACACATACCTTGTTGTAGATAGTTTATGTTTTCCTGATCCTGACGAATTGCCGTGACCAATTACTGGCTTAAAGGGCAAGAAACATGTTGATCCTTCTGAGAGTAGGGCATACACAACTAGCATCATAATCACTAGTAGCTATCCCCACCTCACTTTCTTTTTAACTAGGCTGTTTACCACTCTATTAAACACATTTTTTGTGGACTAACAGTACCTATTTTATCCGTACACCACATCTACACATTCTAGGGCCCCTTACCCCCACAGCACCCTTCGGCAGGAACAGAAGATCCCCGCCAAAGAGCCCCAATATTGGGAGCCCGTCAGGAATTGCAGCGCCGACCTGACGAGGGGCAGGCTCAAATGATGAAGCATGACACCTAGCTTGCTGGGTGTGTGAGGGCCCTAGTTCCAACTAAAGGGTTCCCCCCCCTTCTCCATGACAGACGACACTATTTGCTGAAATCACTACTTTTCCTTAACTGACCTGAGGAACTTTGTACCCTTTTTGTCTTACTAGTCGCTTGGGTATGTACACTGGACCTCGTTAAACTTACCCATCCATCCCTCCTTTTGTTGACATATTTGCACGGGCTTACACCCGTGGGATTTTGAGGCTACCAGCAGATCAAAACTATTGGTGTTCAGTGCTGGCCCATACTACTTCTTTGGGTTTTATTTAATTCCCTTCACCTCTACCACTACGCATCACCGCGAGACCTCACTAACCCACCATGGACTTCCATCAGGGTTTGAGTTTCGGCGATGACGTTGTAACGGACATTTTAGATAGGACTCCATCATTATTAGGGGCCGATGGCAGCGCGGCAACAGGTTCACAGTCGGATGACTGGACAGCATTGACACACCTGAAGAGGGAATGGCTTAAGATCACCCTACATGGGGCACTTATGACAGAGTACCTGCGGGCTAACATCGCACCCACAGGCCTCATTGTCAATAACTTTCCTAGACTGTTTCTAGAGGATGCTACTTTCAAGAAGGAGTGGTCCCTGGTGTCATGGAAATGCACCAGGGACTGGCTGGTCTTGATTATTAATACCGCGAAGAGATTGGCAGACGCCATCCTCGTGAGGATTCAAATTGCGGAAGGGGCCCTAAAAATAACTATACAGCTAACAGCCTACAAAACCAGACTGGCCGAGAACCACGCCGAGATTTCTGACAATAAAGACTACCTGATGAAACAGAAAATAACAAAATTGCAAAAAGACATACAGAAATTTGATAAGGAAAGGGTCTACCCATACCTGAAGGCCGACTATACCTCAGATAAAACGAGCTACTCCTCTGACGAGACCTCAGATAGGAGAGACTCCAGCGATAGTAATTCTAGCACTAATAGCTGGGGGAGTAATAACTCGAGAAAAAATCAACGAAATAATCGACCCTACAATGGCCCTCCCTTCCAGGGCCCCCCTATGTTCCAAGGTCCTCTCCCACCACTACCATACTGGCAGTTTCCTCAATACCAACATTGTCCCCCCCAGTTTTTCAATGGTAACAACCAGCCTTTTTTAGGAAGAGGCTGGGGCAGAGGAAGAGGACGCAACAGAAGAGGCGCACAGAAACAGGTCCACTGGCAAGAACCACCGACCAGCGGCATGGACACCAGGAGCAGAACGAAGGACAAGAGGAACTAGTAGTGAACCTCTCACATAGGGTCCTCACTGCTCCTGAGAAGTCACTACTACAGAAAGGCCTTGGTTTTGTCCCCACCCCAAGGGTAGACAGATTCAGGGATCACTGCGAAATCCACAGTCTTTTTCGGAAGATACGCCTCAAAGCCTTTTTTCAGGACCAACCTCACAATGAGGTTATAGATTCTGGATTAAGAAACCCCTCCACATTTACTCCACATAATAACATGGTTCCTGTGGAGATCCTTACATTTGAGAAAGCGGTATTGAAAGAGCTAAATTCACCCCACAGGGAGGCGCCCTACCATAATTTGACTGGGCATGAAACCCTGCTCTTAAAAAACCTCTCTGAAGATTCCACGATTACTATCAAACAGGCGGACAAGGGCAGTGCGATCGTAATCCAGTCTACAACAGACTATGAGACTGAATGCAAACGCCAACTCACAAATGAGAGATATTATACTCCCATAGCGTCTGACCCAACTCCTCGTCTGAAGACCACCATCTGCACTATGGTCTATGAAGCAGAAGCCAATGGCTGGATTACCCACAAAGAGGCAGATTTCCTGATAACTCGGGAACCTAGGATTCCCTTTTTCTATACCCTCCCGAAAATACATAAGGGTACGACTCCGGTCCCAGGACGACCTATTGTATCCGGCATTGGTTCGCTCCTCAAACCTCTGTCCAAATTTTGTGATCACTTTTTGCAACCCCTGGTACGTGACATACCCTCATTCATTAAGGACACCACTGATGTCCTCAAAATCATTGATGACTTTCCAGACACTAGTGCCATTAACTATCTTTTGACCTTGGATGTGGAGGCCCTCTACACCAACATCCCCCAGAGGGCCTCTCTGGCCGTTATTGAGTCAACACTACGGGCACTAGACTGGTCATCACCCACTCCAGTCACCTTTATCATTGATTGTGCTACCTTGGCTCTCACTGAAAACTTCTTTGAATTTAACAAACAACTATACCACCAGAGCCAAGGCACATCTATGGGTAGTACCTTTGCTCCCAGTGTAGCGTGCCTCTATATGGCTGATTTCGAGAAGAATGTGATCTCTTGCACATCTAACCCTTTCCATGACAACATCTCCCTTTGGAAAAGGTTTATAGACGATATACTCGTCTTTTGGCATGGCACACATACTGAATGTATGAATTTCATACAGTGGATTAATGAGCAGAATGAGTTCCTAAAGTTCTCCCACACTATATCAGAACATTCGGCACCATTCCTGGACCTGAACATCAATCTTTTTGAAGGCACTCTGACCACCACACTGTACAAGAAACCCACTGACCGCAATAGTCTTTTACGTTATGATAGCCACCACCCTAAAGCACTGAGGGATAACCTGCCCTTTGGGCAATTTTTACGCATCAGACGTAATTGCACTCAGCTAACAGACTATAACTCAGAAGCTAAGTTATTAGCATCAAATTTGCGGGTTAGGGGTTATCCACCTAGGTGTGTCGGAAACTCTATGAAAAGGGCCAGGAATAACCCACGTGAGACACTACTGGTTACACATACCAAACCCGATACCGATGTTTTGACCTGTGTCACGTCTTTTACATCTGACTCAAGCAGGATCAGAAAGATCATCTTGAACAACTGGGGTATTCTAGACAAAGGGAATCTTAACATACCCAAACCCAGATTTGCCTACAGACGCACACAAAACATCAAAGACCTGCTTGTCCACACTAGACCTAGACTGCACACCATTGGTCCACAAAGGACGATATGGGAGCTACCACCGGTTAAGGGCCATTTCCCATGCGGTTCATGTGTAGTGTGCAAACTGACTAACGCCTACAAGGACATAACTTTTACGAACAACTTCCACTGGACACTAAATAGACACACGAATTGCAACACTAAAAACTGCATATATATGATCAGGTGTCCGTGTGAGTTGGTATACATAGGCATGACAACCCGCATGGTAAAGACCAGGATTATGGAACATAAGAGCAACATTCGATGTCAGAAAGTGACAACCAAACTCTACACCCATTTTAAAACGATGCAACACCAGACAGATTCCATCAACTGGTTGGCCCTGGAAGCACACCCTCAGATGTCCCAAAATGCATTGTTTAAACTTGAGCAAAGATGGGTCCTTAGAATATCTTCACACCTGACTGGTCTTAACGACGACATCCCATGGTCCACACTCATTAGGTAAGCACGCTCCTTGGTAGGACCTGTGACCCTGCCGGAATACACCACGTGTCCTTGTTAGGCCTACAACCAACTTGGCCATACCTGTTAACTTGGATGCGGACCCTTAATCCTTAGCAGTGATGTTCTCTGAAAATACACCTCTTGACAGATCACGAACCATCTAGATCTCTTTTCCACTGCTTTAAAATAGATACACTATCTTGGTATCCTTTTTCCTTTTATGTGCCTTTGTGTGTTTTTATGTGTCAGCCCCCGATGCGGATGGTTGCCGCTCTGTTTTTAGACCCCTATTCACGGGCTACATCCCCGTACATAAAAAAAGTTTTTGGTGGGACTTTGATACTTCATCAAGGCCCCCGCGAACCCTATTACTATCGCTCTTATAATTTTTATAATTTTCCACATTCCTAGGTGTTACCCGTGGCATTTAATCTGGCCACCCACCACTTGCCTGTCTTTAATTATATCACCATGGCAACCAACTCTGTGAGTAAATTGACCCACGTAGAATCATTCCCTGATTCATACCGTATTTCGATAGTTTCTCCACACCACCTGCTCCAACATGACCGCCCCTCTATCCCCAACCAATGGGATTTACACAACCGCTCTGACAACCAATCCCTGTGAGCACACCAACCCACGGATTATTACTTCCCGAGTCATACCGGATATGGATGGCTGCTCTCTTTACCTGTTCCAACATGGCCGACCCGCTATACACTCCCAGACCAATGGGCTGGTGACTACCTTGGTCATGTGACACATTACACACCTCCCGATACCCTTATCTGGCCAATACCGACTCCATTCGGAACCCATCCCAGGTCCGGCGGTAGGGGTAGGTCTTCCATCCCACGCGTCGCCAGATGCAGGTGAGTGTATCAGGGTTCATCCACGCCGTCTCCCATAAGGTGAGTTTGGGTATTTATTAAGGGGGACTCATGACGCCTCCATGACTTCATTGGCAGCTTGAGCGAGTACGTCCTGCTCTGACCCATCCGCTACCAGGGACGATGGCGGTCGCCCCCTACTTTGCTCTTGAGTCTCTTGTGGCAAACCGTTACTGACCTCATTGACCACTTTTGGGCGGCGATACGCCTTGGCCACTGAGCATGAGGGTCACCATGGCTGCACACCTAATCGCTCATGTTAGCAATTTTTGATATTCAAGGCTGTCATTACCCTCCAAAACTACACTTACCACATGGATTGCCGGGCTGACCAAGATACTTTTAATTTCGTCCCTACCTGGTTTCTTAATTGCTCCTCCCGGTTTTTTACTTCAGGACCCACGCTAGGAGTCCTTTTTACCCGTCGGAGACTGCTGCAAGATTGCCTTGCTAACGCAAGAGGTGAGTTTTCAACCTCCGCTCTGTCTCCACCCCCAGTCCTGGTTTTTTATTTTAGTCTGTCCTTCGAGACCCTCCAGTACTCGCCCTGAGAGCTTCACCCCATGAGACTCTCGATGATTTCAGCTGTAGTTGTTTTGTATGTATTGTTTATCCTTACAGTATTTTGTCATGTATTTTCTGTCTCCAATCTTTCCATAGGTGACTCCTGAGCACCTTTCGGGTATGTAAAACACACATACCTTGTTGTAGATAGTTTATGTTTTCCTGATCCTGACGAATTGCCGTGACCAATTACTGGCTTAAAGGGCAAGAAACATGTTGATCCTTCTGAGAGTAGGGCATACACAACTAGCATCATAATCACTAGTAGCTATCCCCACCTCACTTTCTTTTTAACTAGGCTGTTTACCACTCTATTAAACACATTTTTTGTGGACTAACAGTACCTATTTTATCCGTACACCACATCTACACATTCTAGGGCCCCTTACCCCCACAGCACCCTTCGGCAGGAACAGAAGATCCCCGCCAAAGAGCCCCAATATTGGGAGCCCGTCAGGAATTGCAGCGCCGACCTGACGAGGGGCAGGCTCAAATGATGAAGCATGACACCTATCTTGCTGGGTGTGTGAGGGCCCTAGTTCCAACTAAAGGGTTTCCCCCCCCTTCTCCATGACAGACGACACTATTTGCTGAAATCACTACTTTTCCTTAACTGACCTGAGGAACTTTGTACCCTTTTTGTCTTACTAAATGTAAATAAAATCCCAAAATAATTAGAAAAACAGTTGCAGTTTGAAGAATTTCTTTTCAGAACTCCAGGAAGGTGCATCAGTAGGGAAAGTGTTGGATGGTGTAGGGGTGTAATTTACTATTCCAACTCCAGGAAGGTGCAGCAGTAGGGAAAGTGTTGGATGTTGTAGGGGTGCAATTTACTATTCCAACTCCAGGAAGGTGCAGCAGTAGGGAAAGTGTTGGATGGTGTAGGGGTGCAATTTACTATTCCAACTCCAGGAAGGTGCAGCAGTAGGGAAAGTGTTGGATGGTGTAGGGGTGCAATTTACTATTCCAACTCCAGGAAGGTGCAACAGTAGGGAAAGTGTTATGTACTATATATTAAAATGGATTTAATTTTTGCAAAAAGTTATTGTAAATTTGCATATCTCTACAACGTTCAGTTTTCTCATTTTTTCCTTTTATCACTTTTGCAGACAATTGTTTTTGTTTTACGATTGAAATCAACACATAAGTGTCTACTCCAGCCTACAGGCCATCCCCACTTAAGAAGACTCACCAAGAAAACCAATTTCTAAAAAACAAGGTATTTTTACACAACATTATAAGGTGCAGCAGTAGGGAAAGTGTTGGATGGTGTAGGGGTGCAATTTACTATTCCAACTCCAGGAAGGTGCAGCAGTAGGGAAAGTGTTGGATGGTGTAGGGGTGCAATTTACTATTCTAACTCCAGGAAGGTGCATCAGTAGGGAAAGTGTTGGATGGTGTAGGGGTGCAATTTACTATTCCAACTCCAGGAAGGTGCAGCAGTCGTGAAAGTGTTGGATGGTGTAGGGGTGTAATTTACTATTTCAACTCCAGGAAGGTGCATCAGTAGGGAAAGTGTTGGATGGTGTAGGGGTGTAATTTACTATTCCAACTCCAGGAAGGTGCAGCAGTAGGGAAAGTGTTGGATGTTGTAGGGGTGCAATTTACTATTCCAACTCCAGGAAGGTGCAGCAGTAGGGAAAGTGTTGGATGGTGTAGGGGTGCAATTTACTATTCCAACTCCAGGAAGGTGCAGCAGTAGGGAAAGTGTTGGATGGTGTAGGGGTGCAATTTACTATTCCAACTCCAGGAAGGTGCAACAGTAGGGAAAGTGTTATGTACTATATATTAAAATGGATTTAATTTTTGCAAAAAGTTATTGTAAATTTGCATATCTCTACAACGTTCAGTTTTCTCATTTTTTCCTTTTATCACTTTTGCAGACAATTGTTTTTGTTTTACGATTGAAATCAACACATAAGTGTCTACTCCAGCCTACAGGCCATCCCCACTTAAGAAGACTCACCAAGAAAACCAATTTCTAAAAAACAAGGTATTTTTACACAACATTATAAGGTGCAGCAGTAGGGAAAGTGTTGGATGGTGTAGGGGTGCAATTTACTATTCCAACTCCAGGAAGGTGCAGCAGTAGGGAAAGTGTTGGATGGTGTAGGGGTGCAATTTACTATTCTAACTCCAGGAAGGTGCATCAGTAGGGAAAGTGTTGGATGGTGTAGGGGTGCGATTTACTATTCCAACTCCAGGAAGGTGCATCAGTAGGGAAAGTGTTGGAAGGTGGAGGGGTGCAATTTACTATTCCAACTCCAGGAAGGTGCATCAGTAGGGAAAGTGTTGGATGGTGTAGGGGTGCAATTTACTATTCCAACTCCAGGAAGGTGCATCAGTAGGGAAAGTGTTGGATGGTGTAGGGGTGCAATTTACTATTCTAACTCCAGGAAGGTGCATCAGTAGGGAAAGTGTTGGATGGTGTAGGGGTGCAATTTACTATTCCAACTCCAGGAACGTGCATCAGTAGGGAAAGTGTTGGATGGTGTAGGGGTGCAATTTACTATTCCAACTCCAGGAAGGTGCATCAGTAGGGAAAGTGTTGGATGGTGTAGGGGTGCAATTTACTATTCCAACTCCAGGAAGGTGCAGCAGTAGGGAAAGTGTTGGATGGTGTAGGGGTGCAATTTACTATTCCAACTCCAGGAAGGTGCAACAGTAGGGAAAGTGTTGGATGGTGTAGGGGTGCAATTTACTATTCCAACTCCAGGAAGGTGCAGCAGTAGGGAAAGTGTTGGATGGTGTAGGGGTGCAATTTACTATTCCAACTCCAGGAAGGTGCATCAGTAGGGAAAGTGTTGGATGGTGTAGGGGTGCAATTTACTATTCTAACTCCAGGAAGGTGCATCAGTAGGGAAAGTGTTGGATGGTGTAGGGGTGCAATTTACTATTCCAACTCCAGGAAGGAGCATCAGTAGGGAAAGTGTTGGATGGTGTAGGGGTGCAATTTACTATTCCATCTCCAGGAAGGTGCAGCAGTAGGGAAAGTGTTGGATGGTGTAGGGGTGCAATTTACTATTCCAACTCCAGGAAGGTGCAGCAGTAGGGAAAGTGTTGGATAGTGTAGGGGTGCAATTTACTATTCCAACTCCAGGAAGGTGCATCAGTAGGGAAAGTGTTGGATGGTGTAGGGGTGCAATTTACTATTCTAACTCCAGGAAGGTGCATCAGTAGGGAAAGTGTTGGATGGTGTAGGGGTGCAATTTACTATTCCAACTCCAGGAAGGTGCAGCAGTAGGGAAAGTGTTGGATGGTGTAACTGTTATATTTTAGGTATTTCATTTAATTTTTCAGACTAATTTGTTTTTCTTCTCTTCTCTTTTCAGATAATGTCTAGTCTGGAAGCTGCAAAGTATATTAAATCCAGGAAGGGCAAAAATTTATTAAACCATGGAGGATACATATATAGTAAGGAAAGAATAAGTTTAACTAGAAATCATTGGAGGTGTGTGCAATACTACACTACCCATTGCAGTGGCAGAGCGGTTACTGTTGATAATTTAGTTGTGAAAACCACAGAACATAACCACTCTGCCTCTGCAATGGAGGTAGAAATTAGAGAAACTGTGAACGAAATGAAAGCTATTGCAAGCACCTCCAATGATTCTACAGGATCCATTTTAAGAGAGGTTGCACAGCATGTCCCCAGTCATGTTGCTAGTAACATGCCTATAATTCCTAATTTGAGAAGAATTATTCAAAGACAAAAGCAGGCAAGTAACATTCAATTATCTGCACCACATTCTTTCTCTGACATTAGAATTCCACATGATCTTTCTATTTCTTTTTCTGATGAACCTTTCCTTCTGCATGACAACGAAAACCCTCAGAAACGAATTCTCATTTTTAGTACCCCACATTAACCTTGCTAAGTTAGAAAGTAGTGAAATTTGGATGATGGATGGGACGTTTAAAAGTACACCCCATCCTTTCACTCAAATTTACACTATACATGCCAAAATTAACAATAGTGTAATTCCCTTAGTATACAGTTTGCTACCTGATAAGACTTCTGCAACATACACTGAACTTTTATCAGTGATTAAAAGTAAAACATCTCAAAGTCCTCGGAAAATAATTATTGATTTTGAATTGAGCATGATCAATGTGATCACTAAAACGTACACGGATACCCAAATTCAGGGATGTTTTTTTCATTTTTCCCAGGCATTTTGGCGTAAATTACAAAAAACATCCCTAGTTGCAGAATATTCTCGTGATAGCAAACTGCAATTTGAACTAAAAAAATTAACTGCACTTTGTTTTGTTGCTCCCGATAGTGTGGACGAGTACTACACTGCAATTATAGAATCTGTTTATTACACGAGTAACGAAGAAAAATTGGCACCCATTCTAAATTATTTTGAGGACACATGGATTGGACACCTAAGCAGATCGGGTCGCAGGAGGAAGCCACGATTCCATGTGGAGTGGTGGAACTGCTACACGAGTTGTTTAGAGGGAGAAGCAAAAACAAACAATGCCATTGAGGGATGGCATAACTCCTTCAACCACACAATTGGCAAACCTCATCCAAACTTCTACTCTTTTTTGGAAACTTTGAAGAAGGAGCAAAGTTTTCAAGAAATGAGAATAGCCCAAACACTCGCAGGTAGTCTAAACCCACGAGTAACAGTCAAAACAAGGGAAATGTCTGAGAGACTATTGGCTATTGTACAACAATTTTCGTTGTGTGTGGCTATAGACTACCTGGAAAATCTTTCTAACATTCTTTCTTTCTAAATTTTTTTTTTTACTTACTTTCCTGCTTTGCTTAAAATTTAAAAAATTTTCAAATTACAATTGGCATACAATGTATTTTCTAAAAATTTTTCCAAACAAACAAGTCGGGTGTTTTTTTTTTTTTTCAAAATCTTCATTTCTAGCACAACTACCAATGTCAACAAATTTACTTTCCCATAGTATTTGACCAATTTTTCTACATCCGTACGCCATTAATATAATTACAGAAAACTTCGTTTTTTATTTCTGACCTAAAAAATCACCAAAACTCAAACCAATCTAAATTGTACATGTCAAGCCATAATCCAAAATGCACATTTCTGCATAAACACCAATTTGTATTCAATCATTATTTCCCAAAATTTACGAGTACGCTATTTTTTTTCACTTAGAAATGAAGATCAAAATCACTTTTTTTAGTTCCGAAGTAAAGAAATAAACTTTGTGAACAGTAACTTTTAATTTTTAAACAGTTACATACATTTTTTAAATAAACAAATAACTTTTCGCGACCCGACATAGGCATGCATTAATGACATTATTGTGGACATGTTTAAAAACATTTAAAACATCAATTAGTTTTCCCGCAACCTCTCCTTATTCTTTACTCACTATATATGTATCACTATTAAAGGTTTAATATATATTTTAAAGTGAAAATATTTCCTACCTGGACGCAGATCAGCTTCCTGCTGCTTCCTCCTCCGATGCTCTTCAAAATGGCGCATTACGTCGACGCTCACGTCATTACGTCATCGCGTGCATCAATATTTATAACGGACTACTTTATTTAACTAATCTGTAAATAAATGTTTAAAAATGTTAATAAAATATTTATATGTTTTCTAAAAATTGTTACTTGCTTTGCAAAATTAAATAAAAATATGGTTTATTTTTTAAGGATTTTTCAATAAATTAATATTTTGAAAACATCATGGTGCCGATCACGATCCGGTAAAAAATGTCCCCGTACGACTCGTATCGGGTCTTTTTACCGTACGAATCGTACAAGTGCCGTACGAACTGGCAATCACGATTCGCATGGTAAAAAGTCCATACGAACCGCACTGGGAATATTTCCCCACACGTCCTCGGGTCGGAAAATGTGTCCGACACGTCCTCGTACGATTCACCGTACAAACGTGAAAGGTGAACTCCGACCGGGGAATCACGATCCATCCCGGGCGTCCGAATGTACAACCGTATGGTGAAAAGACCGTCCGAACTCCCATAACAACCATGGAGACGTCCAAACAGGTGCCCGGTACGTGCCGTACCCCCCCCAGCCCCCGTAGGTACGGGCCGACCCCCCCCCAGCCCCCGTAGGTACACGCCGACCCCCCCTGTGTGTACACCCGTGTACAGTGCGTACCCCCCGTGTACGTTCGAGTCGGACCCCCACCCGTGTATGTACGGTGCGTACCCCCCCGTGTACGCTCGAGTCGGACCCCCCGTGTACGCTCGAGTCGTACCCCCACCCGTGTATGTACGGTGCGTACCCCCAGCGCGTAGCGCTGGGGGTACGCACCGTCCATACACGGGTGGGGGTACGACTCGAACGTACACGGGGGGGTCCGACTCGAGCGTACACGGGGGGGTCCGACTCGAGCGTACACGGGGGGGTCCGACTCGAGCGTACACGGGGGGGTCCGACTCGAGCGTACACGGGGGGGTACGCACCGTACATACACGGGTGGGGGTCCGACTCGAGCGTACACGGGGGGGTCCGACTCGAACGTACACGGGGGGTACGCACCGTACACGGGTGTACACACAGGGGGGGTCGGCGCGTACCTACGGGGGCTGGGGGGGGGTCGGCCCGTACCTACGGGGGCTGGGGGGGGGGTCGGCGCGTACCTACGGGGGCTGGGGGGGGGTCGGCGCGTACCTACGGGGGCTGGGGGGGGGGTCGGCGCGTACCTACGGGGGCTGGGGGGGGGTCGGCGCGTACCGGGCCACCTACTCTGGTCGATTCGCGCCGTACTTCGCTTTTGCGGCACTTTTTGGGTGCCGTGGAAATATTGCCGTCCGGACTGCTGTCGGTTCGAATCGTAATTCCTGGTTCGTGAAACGCTGCCTGAAAGCGTCCCGACGTCACGTCGCAGCATTCCCGGATCACATTCGTATGTATATTTTCGTCGGTCGGTGTTTTTTACGATTCGTACGGAAATGGTGTTTCCGTGCGAATCGTAATTCCATGTTTGTAAAGTTTTACAACCGGGTACGAGTCGGACGGGGAATTCGCTCCGACCGACGGTTCGTACGCGGTTTTTAACGGATCGTAATCGGCACCTATTTGTTTACTGTCATTATTTTTTAAATTGTAATTTATTCATTAAAAATGTAACTTTTTTATTGTAAATTTACTAAATGTGTTCCTTACCTCGACTCTATTGTCTTTTTCCTTCAAAACTTGCTCTTTCTTCTCTTTCTGATTCTTCTTTTCTTGTTCCGCGGGTTGTATATTCTGAAGCTGCCAAAATAAATGAAGGACAAATTATCTCATAGACTTCAATGCAAAAGCGTGGGAATTTTTTTTTAAAGTAAGTTATTTTTTTCCTGGGATTTTTTCTTAAGGTATTATTATTTCTGAAATTCATTTCTTATTACTCTTTTAATATTAAAAATATATATATATTTTTTTTACATTTCTCTAATTTTTTAATATAATACTCCAAAAGTACTCTTCCTTTTTTTAGACAAACATTAAACTTTATATAAGTAACTTAAAAATACTCTAGTATTAATCTTTCTTAATACTAATTTTTTCTTTAATTAACTGTTATTAATTTTAAATAATTGGTCTAGTATTAATATTTAATAATAATCCTTTTTTTAATTTTATTTACATATTTAATTTTAAATAAAATTACTCATTTATTAATTCCTCAAAATACAATTCTTTTATTATTAATATTAATACTCTTTTATATTTGAAAAAAACTCAAGTACTAATATTTTGTTAAACTACTCACACTTATATTTTTAATTTTATAATAAAATATACTCTTTGTATTTTGAAAAATACTCAAGTATTAATTTTACTTAAAAAATACTCTTTTAAATTAGAAAAATACTCAAGTATTAATATTTAGTTAAACTACTCACACTTATATTTTCAAATTTAAATTAAAATATACTCTTTCTTTTTTGAAAAATAAATACTCTTTTATATTAGAAAAATACTCAAGTATTAATATTTTGTAAAACAACTCACTTGTTTTAAATTTATATTTTTATAAAAAACATTTAATTATACGATATATATTTAATTAAGTTAAAATCCCAAAATTAAAAAATGCGTTGTAATAGTATATGCGTTGTAAAAGTACTTACCATATAATATCATGCGTTGTAAATGCATGCGTTGTAAAGGCATTTTCAAAGAATGCGTTGTAATGGTATATGCGTTGTAAAAGTACTTACCATATAATAGCATGCGTTGTAAAAGCATGCGTTGTAAAAGCTTTTGCGTTGTAAAAAATGCGTTGTAATAGCATAGCGTTGTAAAAGTTGCGTTGTAAAGGTAGTTCCCCAGTTGTGTGTATTACAGGCAAACACCCAGCTTGGTTGTTTATTTAGCATTGTTCATTATGAGTCTCCTACATGGCTGACATATATTAGGGGTACACCATTATTATGGGGTCACTCATGCCATCATTAGTTTGAGTTGATTGGTCCAGGACACCATCAAACAAAGTATTCAGATGTATATCAAAGTGAAGCATTGTCTATATATTGCACAGTTCATACCTAGTGTAGATCAGTAGTGCAATGGCAGACAAGTGAGAAGGTGAAAAAGGAGTGTAGCATCTTGGTTAGAATTGGAGTGAGAGGGCCTCATGGTGGTTGTAGTCACTACAATTTCACTTTCCCAACAATTGACAAATTGAGAACTGCATGATGTGTGAAGATCAGTTATATCATGCAAAACAAGTGAGGACATGCAGAAGGAGTCTAGCATCATGGTTCGAGTTGCAGTCACAATGTCTCATGGTAGTAGTGGTAGTTTACTTATCAATGCTTAGGAAATGGTAAGCTGCCTGGCTAGTGTAGCTCTGCAGTAACATGGCAGACAAGTGAGAAGGTACACAAGGAGTCTAGCCCCTTGATCAGATTTGAAGTCACAAGGCTTCATGGTAGTTGTAGTCCAATATCACTTTAGCAACACTTGAGAAATGGTAAGCTTCCTGACTAGTGCAGATCAGTAGTAACATGGCAGAAATTGAGAATGTGCAAAAGGAGGTAGCATCTTGGTTAGAGATTGAAAGACAAGGCCTCATGGTAGTAGTGGTTGCTTTTATATCTCTACTTACCAACACTTGAGAAATGTAAACTGCCTGACTAGTGTGGATCAGTGGTAACAAGGCAACAAGTGAGAAGGGACTAAAGGAATATAGCATCTTGGCTAGAGTTGCAGTCACAGGGCCTCATGGTAGTTGTAGTCATTTCAACATCACTTTAGCAACACTTGAGAAATGGCAAGCTGCCTGACTAGTGTAGATCATTAGTAACAGGGCAACAAGTGAGAAGGGGCAAAAGGAGTGTAGCATCTTGGTGAGAGTTGTAGTCACAATGCCTCATCGTAGTTGTAGTCAGTTTAATGTCACTTTTGCAACACTTGAGAAATGGTAAGCTGCCTGACTTGTTTAGATCAGTAGTAACATGGCAGACAATTGAGAATGTGTAAAAGGAGGTAACATCTTGGTTAGAGATGAAGTGACAAGGCCTCATGATAGTAATGGTTGCTTTTATATCTCTACTTATCAACACTTGAGAATTGGTAAGCTGACTGACTAGTGTAGATCAGTAGTAACAGGGCAACAAGTGAGAAAGGGAAAAAGGAGTCTAGCATCTTGGTTAGAGTTGCAGTGACAAGGCCTCATGGTAGTTGAAGTCAGTTTAATCTCCCCTTAACAACACTTGACAATTGGTGACCTGCATGATGTGTGAAGATCAGTAGTAACATGTCAGACACTTGAGACGTGTAAAAGGGAGTCTAGTATATTGGTTAGGGTTGCAATCACAAGGCTTCTTGGTAGTTGTAGTCAGTTCAATGTCACTTTAGCAACACCTGAGAATTGGTGAGCTGCCTGACTAGTATAGATCAGCAGTAACATGGCAGATAAGACGGATGGTGCAAAAGGAGTTTAGCATTTGATTAGACTTGCATTAACTAGGCCTCATGGTGGCTGTAGTCAGTTCAATCTCACTTTACCAACATTTGACGAATGGTGACCTGCATGGTGCATGAGGATCAGTAGTAGCATAGCAGAGGGTGCAAAAGGAGTCTAGCATTTGATTAGAGTTGCAGTCACAAGACCTCATGGTAGTTGTAGCCAGTTCAATGTCACTTTAGCAACACTTGAGAAATAGTAAGGTGCCTGACAAGTGTAGATCACTAATGATATTGCAGACAAGTGAGTATGTGTAAAAGGAGTCCAGCATCTTTGTTAGAGTTGGAGTGACAGGGCCTCATAGTAGTAATGGCAGCTTTTATATCTCGTCATACCAACACTCAAGAAATGGTAAGCTGCCTGACTAGTGTAGTTCAGTAGTAACATGGCAGAGAAGTGGATAAGGGAGTGTAACATCTTGGTTTGAGTTGCAGTCATAAGGCCTTATGGTATTTGTAGTCATTAGAATGTTACTTTAGCAAAACTTCACAAGCGGTTAGTAGACCATAGCTGATGGCAGTATGCATTTGAGATGGACCATACAATTTACATTTTAACACATAGCATGAGTCCCGGATTGATATTTTGATGGTAAGGCATGTGCAGACAGCATTGCAACATGTGGCATGTCAAGTTGGACACATGTGCTCTAATATGCAGCAATACACATTGCCACAGACAAACTAACATCTCCAATACTTTGAGGATTGCATGCTAGGATAGTAGGCAGAGAACGCAATAGCAAAAGCAGAGTTGAGAGCAAACAGGACATTGTGATATTGTGGCACTTATTGCAGTAAAACTTACCAGAGTTCACTCCCCCCACTATTTCTGCCAAGCCCTCAGTATGCAGGATGGCCAAGACATTCTTCTCCCAGGGTAAGAGTTGTAATGGTGCACTGGAAGTGCCACTGCCAGTCCTCTGAATCTCCAGGTGGTGGCTGCTGTACTTTACACATACCCTCAGCCTGAGGTTGTTCCACCTCTAACTAATGTTGTCCTGTGCTCGTAGGGTGGTGTCACTGACAGAATTTCAACAGAAAAAATTTTGAGCTAAAAAAATATTGGGACAAAAATATTGTTGTCCAAAACATCGAAGTCCTATCTTAATAATAGTAAGTACACAAATATCGATAAAAAAATATTGTTAAAAATATCATTGTTTAAAATATCGCTTTTTTAAATGTTTACAAAATAATGTAAAATAATGTAAATAATATATATATTTAAAAAACAATAGTTAGAATTATTAGAAAATGTTTAAAATGATAAGTAATGAAAATAATGTAACAAAAAGTAAACCTACGTATATAATATATAATACATATATCTAGTTAATATAACTGTAAATAATAATTTTAATAAATTATTAAATATTAAAAGCATATTACAAATATAAATACATATATATACATACACGGGTAAAATAAAAATACAATTAAAATATATATATATAATACATTAAAATATTAAAATATTTATATTTTTTTACAATTTTATTTAACACTTCCTTAACTGTAACAGTATGGAAAATTTTGGATAGCTGAGGGGATAACATTGCTATTCCCACTCCAGGAAGTGCAACAGTAGGGAAAGTGTTGGCTAGCGTAGGGGTAAAATTTATTATTTCCACTCCAGAGAGTGCAACAGTAGGGAAAGTGTTGGATAGCAGAGGGGAATAATTTACTATTCCCACTCCAGCAGGTAAAACAGTAGGGAAAGTGTTGGATAGTGGAGGGGAATAATTTACTATTCCCACTCCAGTGAGTGCAACAGTAGGGAAAGTGTTGGCTAGCGGAGGGGTTACAATTACCATTCCCACTCCAGAGATTGCAACAGTAGGGAAACTGTTGGACAGTGGCAGAGATAAAATTAATATTCCCACTCCAACAAGTACAACAGTAGACAGAGTGTTGGATAGCGTAGGGTAAACTTTACTATTCTCACTCCAGAGAGTGCAACAGTAGGGAAAGTGTTGGATAGCAGAGGGGAATAATTTACTATTCCCATTCCAGCAGGTAAAACAGTAGGGAAAGTGTTGGATAGTGGAGGGGAATAATTTACTATTCCCACTCCAGTGAGTGCAACAGTAGGGAAAGTGTTGGCTAGCGGAAGGGTTACAATTACTATTCCCACTCCAGAGATTGCAACAGTAGGGAAACTGTTGGACAGTGGTGGAGATAAAATTTATATGCCCACTCCAACAAGTACAACAGTAGGGAAAGTGTTGGATAGCGTAGGGATAACATTTACTATTCCCACTCCAGAGAGTGCAACAGTAGGGAAAGTGTTGGATAGCAGAGGGGAATAATTTACTATTCCCACTCCAGCAAAATAATTAACATTATTTAACAAACAATTAATTCATTCTAAATAATTTACCTGCCATCATATTCCCCTATAAATTACACCACCAATATTATAAAACATAACACAATTAATTATTAATAATTAACAAACCATTTAAAAACAATCAATAATAAATTAATTCAAACATATAACACTAAAAAACAACAGAAAATACATTTTATAAAAGAAATATAAAAATATATATTAAAATTAAATTTGTTCCATGCCTACTCCCCTATCAACTCTTAAAAAAATAACACAAATAACATAATTAACAATTCATTATTAATTAATACTAACCAATTAATAAATATGAATACATTATTTACCACAATAAACAATATAAAATATGAACTACCGTTGAAGTGCAAAAGTACGTGCGCTCTCAGGTAAGTAAACGACACATCCAAGTTGTAGTAGTGATCAGGTTTATTCCATAACGCGTTTCGACTGCGTCCGCAGCCTTGCTCACATGGAACCGTGTAATCGAAAACTGGATGCAAATGTATATACACATGACACAACCCAGAGGGCAGTGGAGTCAAAATAGGACTGAGAGAAAGAAGGCGTCCGCCATCTTGGAAAGGTCAACAATGGTAAACATAGTGAAAGGCAAATGCAAAGTAAATACACAATGACGTAATGTGAAAACGTAATGTGAAAATGATCATCAGTACAAATGCACGAAATAAAATACTCCACTGTTACATTTGTGATAGGTCAAATGACCGCAAAAAGGTATATGGCTCGAAAACACATTATCGTAGCACTCATGGTGAAATTAATGTAAAAGTGGTCATTCGAGCATCATAATACTGCGTCTAACAAAAATGGAAACGCTGGGCCAATGTGGAAGCACTGCAAAGTGATAGACTTCCGCTGCGCATGGAAAGGTGGCTAAGTAGCCAGACACATGGGGGGGAAGAGCTGGACCCATTGCGAGTTATTGCAATAAAGGATGGTGTGGTGAAAGGAAGAGTCAGTGATGGCAAGGTTACCAGAGGAGTGGTTGCCGATTGCAGACCAATAATAAGTCAGTGCGCGTTGCACGAAGTGCAGAGTAGACCCAAACATGGTTAATGGGCTGGCAAGTTCATGATCTGACGTACATGCAAAGTGCTCGTACAGTGCTAAACATCTGGTCTTTCCATTCACGGGTAATATGTTGGACAGAGTGCCACGATAGGAAACAGGTTGAAAACTAGAACAAAGACAGTGATGAGCAAGTGCCCTGGGTCAAGATAACCAAAAACCACTTATCCTGCTGCTCTCAAAGCCCTTCTTGGAGTGTCCAGTTGTGAATCAAGTGCCCCAGTTTTCTAAGTGAAGGTGAAGACGTGACTCCGAAGAGAAGGTTAGGCACCTGTGTGGTGATTAGGTGCCTTCCTTATCTCCTGCAATAAAACATGAGAAAAACATTAGCTGACAAGTAAGAGAAATGTTCAAGATACCAAGACAGAATAAAACTAGGCCTGGGCCAAAATTCCGTTCCGTTCGCGGAAGTTGCGATATTTTGGCATTCTCGCGTTCCGCGGAAAGCGCGAAGATGTCAAAATTTCCGCATTCCGCAGCTTAGCGATAATTTTTTTCTTGCTCGCGCTGTAAAACAATACATTCTCGCGCGCGCGCGATCGCCTTACCTGAATCCCTGCGTTCTCTGACAAGTTTTCTTGACCCGGTCGCGTTCTCCACGAGATGTTGGATTTTGGTAGCCATTTTGCGCTGTCTCGCGAGAGTTCGCGGCCGCATTCAAGTCATTTTTCACGCGATCACGTCATTTGTCGCGCGATCAGGTATTTCTTCTCGCGATCATGCACCGCGCGAGTATGAGAAGATTGAGATCTCGAACATGTCATTCTACATCGCGAGCCAGAGAATGAGGACGCGGGCACATGAAATCGAACGCGAACAGGAGAAAGAGACCGCGAACACGTCATATCCAACGCGACAGGGACAAAGAAGAGAACGCGATCATATCGTTTTCGACACGCCGGCGGAAGTAATGTGAAGCTGGAGAACTCAACAATGTAAAATTTACAATTTGGAGAGGAATATCGGCTCTAGCAGCATGAAACCATCTGCAAATACTGATTTTGGATGAAAAGAACTCCTTACATTCACATTTGGCTTTCCTTTTTTGTGCAAGGACTCCAGGATTCATTTTTTTTTTACAAAGTGGAGAGAGGGAGGAAGTGACACAGATTCTCCAACTTCCTGTTCCTGTCCAGCAGGCTCCTCCCAGTGCTTTGTCCATCTCCTGCTCATTCTGCCTTTGGATTTGGAGCTGGAAAGATCTCTCTTTTTGTCTGCTGCATCATTGCAATTGGATTTCAGGATTTTTGGAATAGGATATTTTACAAGTAAGTGGTTGTTGTGTTTGATTGTGGGCATTGCAGTTGTTGTGTAACTACAATTTATTTTTGATAATTAATTATCATCATTCCTTTTTTTTTTTTTTAATTTATTTTAATTTTGTGGGTTGTAGTAGTAGGCCCGAGCTAGCCATGGGCATGGCCTCATGGGTGTGTGTGTGCATGATGAAGCAACTGTTCCTTTTGTTTTTTGAATATATTTCATTTTCAATCACATTTAGGGCATGGATGGCATTGGATTGAGTTGGGGAAGTGTGTATTTTGGGGTGGCCTTGCTGATGTTGTTGGGGCTCTCCATGTGGCTGGTGGCCATTTTGAGGCCTAGGCCTGCAAGCTTGCCTGGCCTTGTCTGCCAGCAGGCCTGCTTTCATCCACTGCTACCAGAGCAGGTAGCCACAGCTTTAGTAATCTACTGTTTTCTGTGTGTTCTGTTGATTTTAGACATCATTTTGGGCATGGATGGCATTGGATTGAGTTGGGGAAGTGTGTATTTTGGGGTGGCCTTGCTGATGTTGTTGGGGCTCTCCATGTGGCTGGTGGCCATTTTGAGGCCTAGGCCTGCAAGCTTGCCTGCCCTTGTCTGCCAGCAGGCCTGCTTTCATCCACTGCTACCAGAGCAGGTAGCCACAGCTTTAGTAATCTACTGTTTTCTGTGTGTTCTGTTGATTTTAGACATCATTTTGGGCATGGATGCCATTGGATTGAGTTGGGGAAGTGTGTATTTTGGGGTGGCCTTGCTGATGCTGTTGGGGCTCGCCATGTGGCTGGTGGCCATTTTGAGGCCTAGGCCTGCAAGCTTGCCTGGCCTTGTCTGCCAGCAGGCCTGCTTTCATCCACTACTACCAGAGCAGGTAGCCACAGCTTTAGTAATCTACTGTTTTCTGTGTGTTCTGTTGATTTTAGACATCATTTTGGGCATGGATGGCATTGGATTGAGTTGGGGAAGTGTGTATTTTGGGGTGGCCTTGCTGATGTTGTTGGGGCTCTCCATGTGGCTGGTGGCCATTTTGAGGCCTAGGCCTGCAAGCTTGCCTGGCCTTGTCTGCCAGCAGGCCTGCTTTCATCCACTGCTACCAGAGCAGGTAGCCACAGCTTTAGTAATCTACTGTTTTCTGTGTGTTCTGTTGATTTTAGACATCATTTTGGGCATGGATGCCATTGGATTGAGTTGGGGAAGTGTGTATTTTGGGGTGGCCTTGCTGATGCTGTTGGGGCTCGCCATGTGGCTGGTGGCCATTTTGAGGCCTAGGCCTGCAAGCTTGCCTGGCCTTGTCTGCCAGCAGGCCTGCTTTCATCCACTACTACCAGAGCAGGTAGCCACAGCTTTAGTAATCTACTGTTTTCTGTGTGTTCTGTTGATTTTAGACATCATTTTGGGCATGGATGGCATTGGATTGAGTTGGGGAAGTGTGTATTTTGGGGTGGCCTTGCTGATGCTGTTGGGGCTCTCCATGTGGCTGGTGGCCATTTTGAGGCCTAGGCCTGCAAGCTTGCCTGGCCTTGTCTGCCAACAGGCCTGCTTTCATCCACTGCTACCAGAGCAGGTAGCCACAGCTTTAGTAATCTACTGTTTTCTGTGTGTTCTGTTGATTTTAGACATCATTTTGGGCATGGATGCCATTGGATTGAGTTGGGGAAGTGTGTATTTTGGGGTGGCCTTGCTGATGCTGTTGGGGCTCGCCATGTGGCTGGTGGCCATTTTGAGGCCTAGGCCTGCAAGCTTGCCTGCCCTTGTCTGCCAGCAGGCCTGCTTTCATCCACTACTACCAGAGCAGGTAGCCACAGCTTTAGTAATCTACTGTTTTCTGTGTGTTCTGTTGATTTTAGACATCATTTTGGGCATGGATGCCATTGGATTGAGTTGGGGAAGTGTGTATTTTGGGGTGGCCTTGCTGATGCTGTTGGGGCTCGCCATGTGGCTGGTGGCCATTTTGAGGCCTAGGCCTGCAAGCTTGCCTGCCCTTGTCTGCCAGCAGGCCTGCTTTCATCCACTACTACCAGAGCAGGTAGCCACAGCTTTAGTAATCTACTGTTTTCTGTGTGTTCTGTTGATTTTAGACATCATTTTGGGCATGGATGGCATTGGATTGAGTTGGGGAAGTGTGTATTTTGGGGTGGCCTTGCTGATGCTGTTGGGGCTCTCCATGTGGCTGGTGGCCATTTTGAGGCCTAGGCCTGCAAGCTTGCCTGGCCTTGTCTGCCAACAGGCCTGCTTTCATCCACTGCTACCAGAGCAGGTAGCCACAGCTTTAGTAATCTACTGTTTTCTGTGTGTTCTGTTGATTTTAGACATCATTTTGGGCATGGATGCCATTGGATTGAGTTGGGGAAGTGTGTATTTTGGGGTGGCCTTGCTGATGTTGTTGGGGCTCGCCATGTTGCTGGTGGCCATTTTGAGGCCTAGGCCTGCAAGCTTGCCTGGCCTTGTCTGCCAACAGGCCTGCTTTCATCCACTGCTACCAGAGCAGGTAGCCACAGCTTTATTGATCAAGTGTTTTCTATGTGATCTGTTGAATTTTTAGACATCACCTTCCTGAGAGTGTAGTGTGGCTGTACACAGTACTAGTAGTATAACATAGCTCTAGTTAAAAAAAATTCATAAATGGCTAGACTATCTTTTGTTTGCACTAGTACAGTACTAAGTAACTGAACCACAAAAACAAATGCAACATTTCACTGATGTTCTTCTCCTGTCTTCTTTGCTTTTAGGTGCACAAAAGACAGAGTAGGAGGTGTCATCGGCATCACCTGGCTACCCGTTGTACTGCCAGCCAGACAGAAGTCCTGCTGCGCATCACGCCCACGTGTGACCAGACTTTGTTGTGCATCTGCCTCCTGCCTGACGTCGGAATAAGATGGCCCCAAAGAAAGGTACCAGGTCCAGTACCAAGAAAGTTGCTGGTGAGAAGAAGGAACAGAAAAAGGAAGTGCCATTAACCACGACTGGTGGTGTGCCGGCCAAGGTTTTTTTTGGCACCAAAGCGTTGTCCGGGAACCAAGCTGGGAGCAGCACAGCGGTCCAGCAACCCCACCAACCTAGGCCCAAGGGCTTTACTGTCGCAGAGGTAGCCAGTCTACTAACGGGCAGCGGTGTTGAAGAAATGTCATTACCGCAAAGTAGTACACAATCAAGTTCAACGCAGGCGCAAACTCAGCAGATCAGTGTGCAGCCGGCGCAACCAGAACAGCAGCAGCAGCCGGCGCAACCAGAACAGCAGCAGCAGCCGGCGCAACCAGAACAGCAGCAGCAGCCGGCGCAACCAGAACAGCAGCAGCAGCCGGCGCAACCAGAACAGCAGCAGCAGCCGCCGCAACCAGAACAGCAGCAGCAGCCGCCGCAACCAGACCAGCAGCAGCAGCCGCCGCAACCAGACCAGCAGCAGCAGCCGCCGCAACCAGACCAGCAGCAGCAGCCGCCGCAACCAGAACAGCAGCAGCCGCCACAACAGCCCACCATAGTAGTTGTTGCTCCTGACGTAGGGGCATTTCAGGAAATCGAGCTTCCTGCAGACAAAGCGGAGCGAAGTCAAACCACTGTTCCAGAACATCTATTGTCTTCCAGACCACCAGCAAGGAAAAGGAGGCTTAGTCCATCATCTTCTTCTTCAAGCCCCGCTTCTGATGATCGTGATGACACTTGGGTCCCACCAGCTCGGTCTGAGAGTGAAGTACGCCACAAGACATTGCTTCTGAAAAGGAAGGTCCCAGAAAAACTGAGAGTTATGGAGGTAGATGTAGAAGAGGGGGGTGATGATGTTGATGAAGACGAGCCAGTCATCACGCACATTACTCCCGCCCCAAAGGGATTGGAGACCGACATTCTAACCCTATCCAGAAAGGCTGCTACTGAGCGGGATGCAGCACGGATCTCACCAACACAGGTTACACCACCACTACCTCCAGCTGCCATATTTTCCAAGGCCCGGCAGGGACCTACATCCAGCTCAACCACCTCAGTAGGAAGTGGTAGTAAAAGTCACAGTGTAGGTGGACAGGGTCACATATTTTCAAGGACCCCCTCAAGTTCATCTGGTGTTGAAAGTGGCACATCCAGCAGTGCCAGAAAGTTCTCCTCCCCAGTTTGGGACTTCTTTTCTGTTAGCGCCAAGGAGGAGAACGTTGCTATATGCGCAATTTGTCGGCAAGGTGTTCGGCGTGGTAAGCTTGGTACAAACTATGGTACCGGAGGACAAGCAAGTCATCTCAGAACACACCACACTATTGTGTGGGAGGATCACCTACTTAAGTTAAAAGAAAGTAGGAAAACTAAACCCTTTGAAGTTGGTCAGGAATCAGGGAGCGATATTATTGTGGTGGCAGGTGAAGAACAGGGAGGCATTTCTAGCCCTGTCTCCAGTAGTGCAGTCACTGCAGTGGTAACGCCCACATCCTCCTCAGTAACATCAGAGTGGCACCGCAGTAAGAGCCATACTCAGAGTGTGGGTGAGACACCAAGGCGACCGGCGGCGAGTACCTCAATGAGACAATCTGTGTCGTTGAGCCTTAGTGGGTTAATGGCACCACTAAGGAAAGTAAGCCAGCCTACCATTGACAGCATGTTTAGGTTGGAGGGGCAGTTCCAACGCAACCACCCAACGGCACGATTGTACAATGCGAAGCTGGCTAAAATGTTAGCGCTGGACCTTCTTCCTTTTTCATTTGTGGAAGGGGTGGGTTTCCTTGAATTTGTGTCTGCCATCTGCCCGAAATGGAAAGTTCCAAGCCGGTCCTATTTCGCAAGAATTGCTGTTCCGGCACTACATCATGATGTACTGGAATTGGTTGGACAAGCTTTGCAGAAGAGTGCTGTGCACAATATCCACCTGACAACAGACATGTGGACCAGTTGCCAAGCCACAGATTACATGTGTATCACTGCACACTGGATCTCTTTTGTGGGGGTTAAAGATCTACTATCTGCACGAGGTGTTGTTGACACAGCTGCGATTTTTGAAGGTACTCGGAAACATGCAACTGTAGCCATGTTCGCCATGGAGAAATCTCATACGGCTGAAAACATTTTAGAAGAGTTTCGCACCAAGGTTTTGGAATGGCTGCAGCCCAGAGGGCTTGGTATTGGTTTTGTTGCCACAGACAATGGCAGTAATGTACTTAAGGCCATGGAACTTGGTTCCTATTTCAGGGTTCCGTGTTTGGCACACTGCATAAACATTATAGTGCAAGACTTTCTGAAAAAAGAACCCATAGTAAGCAATTTACTGTCCATCTGCCGAAGAATATGCACTCATTTCAGCCATTCTTTTAAAGCTCGGAAGCAGCTGAGGATCTTCCAACGTGAGCGTAGGGTGCCAGTCAAGGCACTCATCCAGGAGGTGGCAACACGTTGGAACTCAACGTATTACATGCTTGATCGTCTGTACGAACAGCACAGGTCACTCAATGATTATGTCTGGTACAAAGGCAGTGATGCTAGTGTTAAAGGCATGACCCTTCAGAGGGAGCAATGGACCCTAATTCAATGCCTGACTGAGATGCTGTCTCCTTTTGAGGTCTTCACACGTGAAGTCAGCAAGGAGGACTGTACAATGGGCCAAGCGATCCCATTGTTGCAAATGCTAGAGCATGAGCTGAATAATGTGTCTGAATCCTACAAAGGTGTAGAGGACAGAAGGCAAGCCCATGACTTGGTGGAGAGCTTATCCAGGCGCTTATCAGAAAATGTAAGGATACAAAATAAAATTTTGTCACAAGACCATTACATTTGTGCCACAATTCTGGATCCACGTGCAAAATTAGGACTATTCCGTTCTTTTTCCGACACTGATGTTGCCCGCTACAAAAGTTGTATAGCTGAAGCAGCCATCAAGTTTGAAAACGAAGGGCTGCTAATTAAAAGCCCGCCACATCAACCCACAACAAGTACTGATACTGAAGCAGGCCATGCAGAATCAAGTGCAACTTCGTCGGCTGAGGGCAGTGCGGTTGGCTCACAATCGCAACACTCACCATCACCATCGACTACAAAAACAATAACTGGATCATTCGGCCGAGTACAATCATTATCAGATTGGTATGTAAAGATGGGCCGTAAGCACAGTGCTGATGCACAGAAAAAACAGCACAAAAGCTTACCAGCAGCAACCCTGAACATTGAGCGGATGGTCCAGGCCTATCTGGACGATCCAACAGAGGTGTACGTTGATCAAAACCCAGTGCAGTATTGGTATAGGAAAAGGTCTGAATGGCCACAGCTCAGCAGGCTGGCGATAAGCTATCTGGCTTGCCCTGTCGCAAGTGTCTCTTCCGAACGTGTTTTCAGTGCTGCTGGTTCCATTGTAACCTTGAGAAGGACCAGTCTATCTCCCAAAAACGTGGAGAGGTTAACAATGATCAAAATGAATCAGCACTTCATACCACCGAATTACACAATGCATGAATCAACAGAGGAAGATGAGGACAGCGGCTCAGGTGACGGTAGTATTGTGTCAGATGATTACCTACTACTGGAAGATCCCCCAGAGTTTGAGGACGAGCTATACTTCCCTGACAATTAGGCTCGCACTTACTGTCTTCCTCCCTTTTTTCCCCCTTTGTTTGTGTCTGTTGTTCCGGTTATAAACTTGTGAATCGCAACCAATGCATTATCACCGTCTTCTAATCTTCTAATTTAAGATACAAGTTTCAGGTGTCTGCCATTTGACACTACAGTCCTCAGAATCCAGCTCCTCCGCTCGATCATACTGCATCTCCTGGTCAATTCCATTTCCCTCATGAATGATGATTGGATGATGGTAACAACAAATTCAAACTTTCCTCGTCCTTCCAAAACAAGTGGACCATGAATCTGATGACTTCTATAGCTATCCTCCTTCAGAGCCGAGAGAGACTGGCCATTAACTGAAAATAAGATGCAACAGGTAATGATTGATGCCATGCATTGTCCGCAGAAAAGCAGACTGAGTGATGTAGATTTTGTTGTGTGTGTTGCGCATGAATGAATTGATGTAATTGTGCACTGCCACTAATCAACTTTCTACAGAACACACTAGTAATTACTAATTTTCCTCTTCTGGCAAACAAGAAATGTGTACTTCTCTCCTGCATCTTGGTGATACATTGCTTTTAATTCAATACAGGAAGGGCACTCACTCAATCTGCTGCGCAATGCAAATGACTGTGACTTAACAGCACCGTCCATCATGATGATGGCGAAAGAGACGGCCTGCAGCGTTAACGAGATGAGATGCAACAGGTAATGATTGATGCCATGCATTGGCCGCAGAATAGCAGACTGAATGATGTAGATTTTGTGGTGTGTTTCGCATGAATTGATGTAATTGTGCACTGCCACTAATCAACTTTCTACAGAACACACTAGTAATTACTAATTTTCCTCTTCTGGCAAACAAGAAATGTGTACTTCTCTCCTGCATCTTGGTGATACATTGCTTTTAATTCAATACAGGAAGGGCACTCACTCAATCTGCTGCGCAATGCAAATGACTGTGACTTAACAGCACCGTCCATCATGATGATGGCGAAAGAGACGGCCTGCAGCGTTAACGAGATGAGATGCAACAGGTAATGATTGATGCCATGCATTGGCCGCAGAATAGCAGACTGAATGATGTAGATTTTGTGGTGTGTTTCGCATGAATTGATGTAATTGTGCACTGCCACTAATCAACTTTCTACAGAACACACTAGTAATTACTAATTTTCCTCTTCTGGCAAACAAGAAATGTGTACTTCTCTCCTGCATCTTGGTGATACATTGCTTTTAATTCAATACAGGAAGGGCACTCACTCAATCTGCTGCGCAATGCAAATGACTGTGACTTAACAGCACCGTCCATCATGATGATGGCGAAAGAGACGGCCTGCAGCGTTAACGAGATGAGATGCAACAGGTAATGATTGATGCCATGCATTGGCCGCAGAATAGCAGACTGAATGATGTAGATTTTGTGGTGTGTTTCGCATGAATTGATGTAATTGTGCACTGCCACTAATCAACTTTCTACAGAACACACTAGTAATTACTAATTTTCCTCTTCTGGCAAACAAGAAATGTGTACTTCTCTCCTGCATCTTGGTGATACATTGCTTTTAATTCAATACAGGAAGGGCACTCACTCAATCTGCTGCGCAATGCAAATGACTGTGACTTAACAGCACCGTCCATCATGATGATGGCGAAAGAGACGGCCTGCAGCGTTAACGAGATGAGATGCAACAGGTAATGATTGATGCCATGCATTGGCCGCAGAATAGCAGACTGAATGATGTAGATTTTGTGGTGTGTTTCGCATGAATTGATGTAATTGTGCACTGCCACTAATCAACTTTCTACAGAACACACTAGTAATTACTAATTTTCCTCTTCTGGCAAACAAGAAATGTGTACTTCTCTCCTGCATCTTGGTGATACATTGCTTTTAATTCAATACAGGAAGGGCACTCACTCAATCTGCTGCGCAATGCAAATGACTGTGACTTAAACAGCACCGTCCGTCATGATGATGGCGAAAGAGACGGCCCGTTAACTTAAGATGAGAAGTAACAGGTAATAAATGATGATAATTAATGGCATGCATTGGACACCTGACTCTGAGCTATTGATCTTTGTGTTGGCGTTGTTTGTTGTGCACAAAGTGAATGATGTCAAAGTGTACTAGTGTTAATCTATCTTTCTGTACACAATAAAGAATGACTCAAGTCAGTAATATTTATATTTCTACTCTTGTTGTGTTCTAAAAATTACACTTGTACTGCAGGCCGATCTTCAGTCAGTAGAAGTATCAGAGCTGATGATGAAGTCAGGAGGATGTTTCATGAGTGGCATAAAACGGAAAAGCCTAAAGGTAAACACGTGAACCACAACCACAGCACACCCAAATGTCTGTGTAGAAGTTGAATAGAGTGTAGCGGTGGGATGACTGCAGTGCATTGATTTTACTAACTTTAACTGTAAAATGCTATGTCTGGAATGGATAATGTGCTTTGCGTTTGTCCAACTCTTTGAGAGAAAAAAAAAAGGACTCTAGTCTAAAGTGGTAACGTAGGATGTGCTAATGGTAAGCACTGTGGGCCTGATCTCTCCTGTTACTGTTGAAGGTCTATGCTGGAAACAGACTACAGTAGAGATGATGCATATGCATACATGCCACCTCGGAAAGTGTTCTTGTTGCACTACACCATCACTTGTGCATTTGTTTTCACTTTCTTTCTGAATATCCCCTTTGGTTTTCAATCTAAAATTACAGGCCGGGCCTTGTCCAAAACTTTGTAAAACATTACAATGCATATTAATTACCTTACCAATCAATCACCTTTTTATTCCAGCCGGGCAGTGGCGAGTGGTGAGGCGACACACCCTAGATTGATGGACGAGAGGAGCAAGAGGAATGCCGAGATGCAAAAAACCAGTCCACATTTTTGACCAGGATAAGACAGTAACAGTATCCACTTTTCACTTCTTTTAAAAAATTTGATTAATATCTTGTATACATTCTTTACAACAGTGTGTTCTTGGAGTTGTTATTATCAATCATCATTACGTTTTCTCTGTGTTTACGATTCTTCACTACCAATATTTAAAATTTCTATTTGCTATCTGTTAAAGTTTTAAGGCCGGAACAGAACAAGAACAAGAAATAGAAGTGTATGTAATCCGGGTCTCATCATGCATGCATTTCCTTTTTTATACCTTAACATATGGAATGGATATGGTATGGTAGTCTTCAATGATTGTCGTTTGTTTGTCTATGTATGCATACTGTTTTTCTATGTCAAACCTTTCCCAAAATCCCCCTTCCCATCCAATCAACGGACCCTAACCCTCTTCCCCCGGGCTGTGTGACTTATTGTCGAGGTGTAACTAAATTAAAAGTACACCAATACTTAATCACACACTTGCTGGGGCGGATGTGGTGAAAGCAACACTACTTCAATTTCAATGCAGAGCGATGATCTTCTTCTGCTTGCCCACCCATGAGTAGGATATTTCACAGGTTATTTTATTTAACAAAGGAACATATACCTCAGCATGAATTGCCGGCATTGATTTGATTTGTTTGTTGTCATTCCTCATATACAGCACTAACTGTTAGACTGTAGGCATAGCCAAGTCGACAAAACTATAGTTTGTAACTCTGTCTAGTAGGCTATCCTCATAATATCCAGCATTCATTTTTTTTGTCAAATATTTGAACATATAATTGTTGCTCGGTAAATTCTGTGATGTACTTCATTCAACTACTCCTCTAACAGTCTCTCAAAGGCGATTGACTATCTCCTTTTCTTTTTTTGGAAATGCTGCTACCCTGCCAGTGTATACTACTACTATACTACCACCACCACCCCAATCATGGCATGTATGAAAAAGGAAACCATCTTCACCATGCAGCCAGTGCTGTGCCACAGTTGGACATAAACATCAAGCACCGGTAAGAGAGAAGTTTGGGGGAGGCAGAATCAATAATGGACATGTCAATGATGTCAGTTTCAAACACCACTCCAAAGAATGCATAGTAGGACCAGTCAATGAGTGAGGTGTGTCGCATCTATCTGTTTGTGTCTTATACAGTCAGCAAATTATTGAAATCAAACACACGCTATGGGCGGCCATGCACCAGCAAAGAAACAGTGTGATGTAAAACAGTTACCCCACCTACAAAACATTAACAACATTGCATGTAACATAGAAAAATATATTTAATTGACCCTAACAAATAAACTAAACCCACAAAAGCTGACCCACCCCCCTCCCTAACCCCAACGACTGTCCATAGAAATAGAGAACGCCCAAACGAGTGAGGAAACAAACAGGAATTAAAAAAGGGGCAGTGACAGGGACTAACTGGTGGGGCGGGACTGGAGGAGGACACGAATCTGGTCCTCTAAATGGGCGACGCGGCGTCTAAGGCCGCGGCAGTTGCAACCACAGTGGGGGGGGGCACCGGAGATGGCACGGTGGCGGCGGGCAGCCGCCAGACGGTGGCGCCGTACCGCTGGAGGGCGGTGGCTGGGGCCCGGGGCACTGGAGGAGGCTTCAACTGCTGCTGCACTCTCCTCCTCCTCCTCGGCTAGGACCACCAGCCGCCGGTATTCCTGCTGGATTGCCTCCAGCTTCCGGCGCCGTGCCTTGGCGGCCAACTCCTTGCGGTTGATTTTCGGAGTAGCTGTGTATCAAAAAGAAAAAAACACGACAATTGTAAAATATAGTCTTAATAAAACAGTAGGACAAGGTAATTATTTATACACATAGTGGCATGGTAGAGTAGCACTATAAAATAAAGCACAGTAGTACATAACATTTTAAATGTCGCCCGTCCTTCTTCCTTCCACCTGTCTTACACTTTTTAGTTGAACAGTGCACCAGGTGCTCTTCTCCATAAAACTTTCAAAGCGGAGTTGAAATCAGATAGATGAGGCCATTGGTTACTCAATACTCTGGCTCCTAGTCCTATACCAATTAAAGGGAATTCTAGTCTTCTAGTTCACTCTTCAAACGTCCCCAAGAACTCATACTTACTTACGACATCGGATAGCGGGCGGACTTTGTCCGCCCGCCATCCGACTGCTAAAAAGGGTGGGGGTCCCGTGGGGACAATTAATTAGGATGATGCGCCCGGCACAGTGGCGGGCGCACCCTGTTATTTTAATTTTAAATTCTGGTTGGCTTTGCTGAAAGCAATGCTAAAATGTTGTGCTGCTTTTCCAAGCAAAACATGACGGGCCTCGCACGGAGCCTGTCACGTTTTGCTTTGAAAGTCGGGGGGTACCATAGCATCGGTAGGTACCCTCCATGGGGGCCCCCAAGCATACTCTGCAATGTGTGCATGCCTTTCCGTGGCGGACGGTAATGCCGCCACGCAAAGGCATTCCAAAATGCAGATTATATGGCTGCCGGTGTGGTGAGAGAGACACCACCGCCATATTGAACCCTTTTCCGCCTAGACATGTCTGAATATTTTCTACAGGGATGGCGGGAGGTTTGCCCCTGCTGTGACGGCAGTGAATTCCAGCCAGCCCGGCGGGGGCAATACGCCCACCATCCTAATGGGGCCCTAATTCACAACTTTACAGTATACATAGACATACAGTACACCTTTGCAGTGAGTGTGCTGTCAAGTTCAACAATAGTTAAAGATTATGAATCTAACTTACCACCGCCTGCCACTGGTGCTGCCACTCCCCCTCCGTTGCTATCTGCAACTGCCGCATCCTCGCCCTCGGCGTCGCCTTCGCTGGCCCCAGCAATGGTGGTCGGTAGTGCGCCTAGAAAACATTACACATTTATTAGGCAACATATACACCTCCCCCCTATTGATCAGTAGCAAGGTTGAAAAATGAGTTAATACTAACATAAATCACTAGTACAAATCAGGTAGTAGTAGAGTAGACACTAAGTTATATGATCATTGTAGCATTTGCTTGATTAGCCCTAGCCATGCACATGTGACGTTACCTTTACCTTGCAGCTTCTTAAGACACCTTTGAGCCCACATGACCTGCCTCACACTGCTACTGTCTAGTCTACGCGCTGCGTACAGGCGGTCAACAAACATTAACCAGCCACTTTTTTAGGAAGAACTGGTGTACTACTGTTACTGTTAGTCCATATTGCTTATCCATAGATGCTACACTTTTTGGCACGGCTGAGAAATGCTTGCAAGTTGCAATATACTAACGCACACCATTTCTTTTTTCGCATTACAGACGCAAGATTCGCTTCTACGAACCAGAGCTTCTGAACGATGCACCAACTACCAGTACTAGGTTCTTCTGAGGTGAGGGGTCCCTTCACTCACATCTTCATTTATAAATGTATATAAACTAAATTGCTATGGGATGGTGGTGCTGCCTTCCACCACTTCAGTTATCATGATTTAATTCCCAACTGTATTAGTGTAACAATGTATTTTGTTTTAATGTTATTGATTTGCCGGTTGGTGCTGCTAAGATAACAGTGTACAGACCTTCTCAAATTGAAATAAAAATTTTAAACTTACATAGACTTCGTGGTATTTGGTGTGGAGTGGACTAACTTACACGATTGAGCAAATTAAAGTAAGGGTGTGCATGTGAATTGCTTCCACGACAGAGGTTGGGTGTGTTAATGTTCTGGGTTGTCTACTTGTTGATTGTCTTGGGGGGAGGGTTCCGAGACCTAATAGGTATGACAAGACAGTACTATAGTCAAGCAGTGGAATTGTGGTGGGTGCGGAATTTCTGATTGAGGTGTGCAAGGAAGGTCCAACCTACCATCACCAACATCCTATTTTCTGGTGCAAATGTATGTGCAAGATCCCTACAACAGTTGTATGTCCTATAGGGTATCATATCAAAATATTAAGAAATCTGGTAGGGCTGTTGCTGTGAATTTTCAAAGCCTAAACATCAACAAGAGTAAAAAGTAGTACAAGACAACGACCCAACGGATTGTACGAGCTACTGGTGAATATGAGTTTTATATTACAACCTTTCACAAAGAGTGCCACTGGGCAAGACTAGCTACTACAGTACAGACAGACAGACTGATAGTATGTAGTAGTACTCAGTCATCGTAGCGGAGGCAGGGATAAGCTTTTTGAAACCGTACAGATCGAAGGATAATTGGTGGTAAAAAAATAGCATTTGGAAACACACTATAGTTCGGGAGAAATGGGGCAGTAAAAGTTATGGAATAAGAAATATTATTAAAAACAAGAAGACTTACTGGGGCCAGCAGAGGAGCCCTCAGCGGTGTCCTCCTCGTGGTGTTCCTGTCCCGCCGACTGCCCAGTCCCTGCCCGTCTGCCCCTGGGTGCTGATGAACAGGAAAGATATAAGAAAGACAAACATTGATGGATGGTGTCAACTTAAGCAAATACAATTTTTTTCAACAACGGTCAAAAAACACTTATCTAAACAATTGCAATAACTACATTGACCGATCTCATCTGGTCAACATGTAATATCGGGGGATTCGCAGTTCGACTACTTAAGTTACTATTTATCAACAGTAATCCATTCTTCCATTCTGATTCCAGAAAACTAAGTTACAAGTAAGCCTAAGTATTAGTACAACCTACCACCCAACCTAGCCCACCTATTCCAGGCATGCCAATTGTACATTAAGTATGCATTTCGACTGTATTCCTCAGCAATGTGTATGATCCAATCATGGAGGACACATTAACATGACTACATTTTTTGTATATACACAATTTTGGTTTGATTGATGCTCATCTGCTACTGCTAAGTAACTGCAAAGCCTACCTCCACTCATTGAACAAACTAGAAAGGTTCTAAAGACTGGCGTACTAGCAGCACGTCACGTAACTGAGTGAGGGGGCATCACGCATACCACTAACCAATTAGAAGCTCATACAAAGTACCTAAACCTATGTATCAATCCGCCCCTATCTATTAGTGACAGGACAAAGTAAGGAGTGGACATGAGTCACTGTAGCATTACGTAACTTAATTTCTCTAAAATAAACTCGTAAAGAATCACGCTAAGCAAGCGCAAACGCAAAGCTGCAAACAAGTAAGATTAGTAGTAGCGCAGAAGAGCACCTGTGTCATAATCACAGAAGACTTTTAAACATTATTAACCTGGAATGTATTGCAAGCAGCAACATTCTATCTGGTTGGAAGGAAAAAAAGATATTCGCAATATATAACATAGAGCAGAAGAACAGACACAAAGTTGTAATAATTAAATAGGTACTCACCAAGCCCCGGGACCTCCACTCCTAGCAGGTCCAGCAGGTCCTGCTCACGGTCCAGGATGTCGGACCACCGGTGCGTCAGCTGTGCCTGGGTGCGCCGGACCCCAGAGATGCGAGACACTGCCCGGCGCACCTTCCCCCACCGCTGCCGACGCTCCCGGAGGCCGTACCCGGACCCAGGCCTGCCACCTGCTGCCAGGGTTGAGGGGAGGTGGCGCTGCACAAAGAAAATTAGTGCAGCCAACTCCGCCTCCCCAAATAAGGCCCGTGCATGCACCCCTTGTGGGCGCCGCCTTCCGCAAGGAAGGCGGTCGCGGCTCTGGCTGCGCCGGCGAACAGCCCTGCCCTTGGACATGGTTCTGGGGACGGGGCGGGAAAGAAAAGGTAAAATAAATAAAGGAGTAAAGGAAATAAATAGCAGGCAATACACAGAGAAAAAGTAGCTAAAAAACAAAAAAAAAGGTACACAAAAACCAAAAATATAGAGGCAGGAAAATAGTTAGAGAAATAATAAGTAATAAAGATCCGAAAAAAGTGGCTATAAACAAAGGATTGAAAAGATTTAGGGAGGATTGAAAATCAGGCCCCAGAACCATGCAATAGAGTGGAAAACAAGATGGCCGCGCCCGTTGCGACCACGTGGGCAAGTTCGCGCGATATTTTCTCCCTGAGCAAGCAAAAAGCAACGCGATCAAGTAAAAGCGATCGCGAACAGGAAATATCGACCGCGAACATGCAATGCGCGACCCGGAACAGGAAGTAAACAACGCCAGAGGGCGGGACAAGTGAAAACAAGATGGCCGCGCCCATGAGCGACCGCATGGGTAAGTTGGCGACCCGCGAACACGCAAAAAATACCGCGAACAGGCGGCAAAAACACTTCCGCATCTTCGCGATATTTCCGGCGTGTTTGCGGAGATTTTCTGCAATCTCGCGATAATTTGCGGAGGTTAATTCCGCAAATTCCGCCCACCCCTAAATAAAACACACAGGAAGGTACATCCTAAAAAATTACAAGACATCCTCAGTAAACTGTCTGAACGTAAGAAATTACTCTCTTTTCAGATGTATTGACAGTTCCTCGTCCTGGTTCATCCCACCAGGGGCCTTAGTTTGGAGATCTACAATGTATTTAGACTCTCTCTGTCTGAGTCTGAGTGTCCTGTTACCCCCTCTGTGATCTAACCGGACTTGTTCCAAAATAAAATACTTCAGTAGTGAGGAGTCAGAATAGTGTCGCTCTTGGAAATGCCTCGCCACCGGGTATTTAGGGTCTTTATTGGTGATGGCCCGCTTGTGTTCAAGTACCCTTTTCTTGGCCATCAGGGTAGTGCTGCCTATATAGTACAGTCCGCATGGGCATTCTATCACATATATAACGAATGTGGTGCTGCAAGTGAGGAACTGGGTTATTGTTCTCTGATTGTGACCTTGTTCGTATGTTTTGCGTGATGTGCTGGCCGAACAAGCTTTGCAGTGACCACATGGGAAGAAACCTCTGAGGTTCTGGATACCTCTGTCTTGAGTCAGAGTGATGTCACTGTGTACTAGTATATCCCTAAGGTTTCTACCTCGCCTGTATGTGATGTTAGGTCTGTCCTTGAAAGTGTGTCCAATGCTATTGTCATTCTTAAGTGTGTTCCAATTTTTTGACAGAATGTGTCTGATGCCATCAGACTCCGTATTGTAGGTCATGATCACCCTGGTTTCTGCATCCCCAGTTTCCTCCATTCCTGTGGTCTTATCTCTGAGTGTGTCTGTTCTATCCACGGACTCTACTCTGCAGATCGCTTTCTTGAGGACCCAATTGGGGTAGCCTCGAAGTTTAAATCTTTCGATCATGACTTTGCTTTCTTTCTCGAATGCTTCTCTGCTGCTACAATTTCTTTTTGCCCTCAGAAGTTCACCAAAGGGGATACTCCACTTGAGGGTGTCAGGGTGGCTGCTGAGGGCATGAAGGATGCTGTTGCCTGCTGTACTTTTGCGGTATAAAGAGGTATGTAGTGTGTTGGATCTTACCTCTACCTTCACATCTAAGTATTCGACCATGTTGTCGCTAATGCACCCAGTGAGATGTATGTTGCGGTCATTGTAGTTGAGTTCTTGTATGAAATCAAGGGCCTCTGTCCGACTGCCTTTCCAAATAATGAAAAGGTCGTCAATATATCTGAGCCAGAGAGCTACTTTGCTCAGATTTCTGATGGCAATTTTTTCTGAAAAAATCTCCTCCTCCCAGAGGCCCATGAAGAGATTTGCAAAGCTCGGTGCCAGACAAGAACCCATCGCGGTACCAATCAGCTGTTTATGGATGGTACCGTTGAAGATGAAGATGTTATTAGTGAGGCAGAATTCCGTCATTTCAATGATCATATCATTGTGTTCCAAATATTTGATCTCTCTTTGGTTGAGGAAGTGCCTGCATGCATCTAATCCCTGTTGATGGTCAATTATGGTGTACAGTGATTGTACGTCTAGTGTGATGAGTAGTAGGTCATTCTCCCATTTGATCATTTCTAGTTTACCCAGGAAATCTTTGGTATCCCTCACGTAACTGGGGAGCTTGGTGACAAATTCCCTGAGAAAATGGTCCACATATTTAGATATGTGCTCTGCTACACTTCCTATAGAGGACACTATGGGACGGCCAGGTGGAGATGTGGCACTCTTGTGGACCTTGGGTAGAAGGTAGAGCACCGGTATCTTGGGAAAATCCCTCTTGAGATAACAGTACTCTTCCCACTCAAGGATCCCTTTGTCTCTCCAAGTGATGAGTTTGTCCCATATCAGAATGACGCTTTCATTGTACACCTCCCTAGTGATCTGCATGTAGGAGTTGGTGTCCCCTAGTTGTCTGAGGGCCTCGGCAATGTATTGTTCTCTGTCCAGAATAACGACATTGCCACCTTTGTCTGCTGGTCGGATGACTATGTCATTGTCATCAGCTAATGATTTCAGAATTTGTCTCTGATTAAATGTCAGATTATTTTTGGAGTTGTTGCCAAATTGCGATTTGTTTCTCAGATCCATAAGGGCCTTGGTGACATTGTCGTGGAATGTGTCAATGCCGTCATGAGGTAGTGTGGGTAAAAAAGTCGAAGGTGGTTTAAAGCCAGTAGAGGCGGCTGAGTCGTGGGTGATGTCCATGGCATCCAAGATGTCTGTAGCTTCCGTGATCTGACTGTCCCTATTCGTGTCGTTATTGAGTTCGAAAAGGGTGGTGAGAGTATTGAGATCCCCTATCTCTAGGTTGGCTTCATGTTCCCCCTGTGTGTTGATGTCAGTGGCTGCTCTGGGCTGTTGGCGGCGTAATATATGCCACTTCTTAAGCTTGAGCTTTCTGACATATTTGAAGAGGTCAATTCTTGTTTCAACATAGTTAAAACTGGAAGAGGGGCAAAATGACAGACCTAAGCATAAAGTGTACTTCTCCACATCACTTAAATGTCTTTTAGACAGATTAATAATAGTTTTGTTAACCATGTTGTAGTCCATCAGTATGTTCTGTTGGAGCGCGTCTTGTTGCTTCCCATACGCCCCCTTCCTCTGCCTCTTCTGCCACTGTTGTCTGATTCGTTGCCGTCTGTTCCTCCGTCTACTCGGCCTCTTCCTCGTGCTCGTCCTCTCTGGCCCCTCGATCTCGGTGTTGCTGTGTCTCTCGTACTCTGTCGTGTTTGTCGCATTGTCCGGTATTCGTCTAACAAAGTGATGGTGCGGGTACTGCGTTCCTCGCCTGAAGTCTCCCCTTTGGATACGTCCGATTCCGTATCGCTAGCAGTGGATATCTCTGAGGGTACTTCTTCCACCGGAGTAGCCTTCTCTGTTGTAGGTGTTTCTTTGTCCTTGTAGAGATGATCATATTTTCGGCTAAAAGTTAGTATCCTCCCGCTGTCGTAGTCTCCATAGTCTCTGTTAAGTTTCCTTTGTTTACGCCCTTTGATGTCCTCCTCGTGTTTAACCAGTCTCTCTTTCATATTCTCCATTGCCTTGTTGTAGGTCTCTGTACTCATGTTTTTGGTAAGGTCTTCTTGAAGGTCTTTGATTTCTTTCAATAGTGCATCGCGGTCGATCCAGGCGTACTTTATCAGTATCTCCAGCATCCGTCTGGAGCTGAGTGCCGAGTTCTGGGACCATTCTTTGAGCATTTCGGGGTTTGGTTTTTCATACGAGGGTGTAATGAAAATCCTCAGGCCTCTCGGAGCCATCTCTTGTTCCACGTAGTTTTGTAGTGAGATGGCCTCCCACCATTTCGATATCTCTGCTCTCTTCGTTTTCTCCAGTTTCCTCAGTTTATCCTCTGTTGTGCGTGTTTCTGGATTGGTGGCCTCTTTATGATTCCTTGGTCCCGGTTTCCTCGTAAATAAAGTGAGAGCAGCTGCTCTTCTCTCAGCCTCATCTTCCATGATGTACTAAACTGATCACTCAATTCTGTCCAAAACAGTAAGTGCGTTTCTTACCCCCCTCTTATCATAGTAGAGGGTTCTTTCTGCCGTGATATAAGGTATGTATGTAAATACAGTCAATCCTCTAATGCCCAAAAGTGAGCTTGTTGTGCAGCGAGTCGTATGACAATAATGGTCTTGCCCCACAGTACACACAGAGAGAAGCGGGGTTACAGGCAGGGAGTAAACGATCCTTCTCACGTCTCCTTCCCCACTGTGCCTCCGTAAGCGAGTAAATGAAATCGCGTGTGTATCGCTGGTGTGGTACAGAAGATAACTGCCCAGTGAACGGTCCCGCTGCCCCGGTTGGATAAGAGGTCTCGTGCATCCGCCGATGCACGCTAAGTCAGATCTGTCCTAGGGACGGAAACTCATACACACGGGCTTACCTCTGCCTGAAGATCCAGGGTCAGCGCTCGTCGTAGGTCGTGCTGAAGATTGTTGGTATACCAAGGGGGAAAAGGTGGGAAATCACGGCCGGTGCAGCGCTGTCCTCAATAGTAATCCAAAATCTGCAAACGCTTCTTCCGGACAGCTGGCACCCTAAGGGTGCCAGCTGTCCGGAAGAAGCGTTTGCAGATTTTGAAAATATGAACTACGTAAATATTAAATATTTAAAAAATATATCAATTAATTATTATTAAAATACTTCCTACCCTTCTCCCCTATAAACCCACAACCCAATCCTAAATGAATGCCACAAAAATGACACAATTAACAAAGAAACCAATTAAATATTAATAATTAACAACCAATTAATAACTAATTAATAGCAACGTAATCACCACGATTAACAATATAAAATCTTAAATACTTAATTATTAATGAACAAAAAAAAAATAATTAATTGATTAATTAATTATAATTAAATTACCTTATTCCCCTATAAACCCACAACCCACTACGGAACTAAAACGCAAACTGTACTTCAAAAAAATATTTGTAACTTCTGAAAATGTAACACATATATTCAAAAACAAATGCAATACTTCCTACAAAAATAAAACAAATACATTAAAAATACACACTAAAATACATAACACTAAATAAAACAATACTTTTAACAACAATATTTTTGCAAACGATATTAATTACTTCGATATTTGGGAGAACGATATTACTTACCTTGAACTCGATATTCTTGGCAACGAAATTCTGACTGTAGATATTTTTGTATGTCGATATTTTGGACTCGATATTAGTGTTAGTCGATTTGCAACATGATATTATGTCTGTTTACTGCGCAAGGTGGTACCAACAGCATTCACTCTGTTGACTATCCTGTCCCACATTTCCATTTTCCTACTGAGAGGAAAATGCTGGGCTTGAGATACACAACTGTGTAGCTCTACTCTAATGATTTCCTCCACCATGACTGTCAACATTTGCTCAGTGAAGCTTGTTTTTTTACTAGGCATAGTGAACAAATAAAATGTGAGTTAGTATATGAATCCCAAAGAAACAAGGGAAAAAAGTGCTAAAACAAATTACAGGTGGTGTACATGAAATGGAAAGATGAAAAAAGGGGTGCCTTATCTAAAAATGCAGTAAATATTGGTGTCTGTCTTGCTGTGCAACAGTTTGGAAACAAAGGATGCTGGGCAGGGATGGAGTGTGTTTTGTAGCGTGATTTGCAGGCGTGTCCTCTTGCCAAAGCACATTAGGTTTGTAGTTTTTTAAATCCATCCAATGGTCGCTGTTCTGTTGTTTTTTCGGTGGAGGTAAACAGCCGTTGTGTAACCGCCATTTGTTGAGAACTGCGGTGAGACCACGAGTACAACTGTGTAGTCGTAAAACCCTAGGCAGCTGGACTGCAGATCTGGTGGTGTCACAGGACGCTCCACTGACATTGCAGACGACCGCGATCCCGCCGGATTGACCCCCGTAGCCATGGTGGACTTTTTACACAGCACAACTTGTAATACGATGGGGGTAGATCGCCAGCGCAGTGGAGTCTTAGACGATGCAGAGGTGTTTCTCGGGTGGTTGGAACGCCAAACTCGTAACAAGCCCCTTATTCTCAGTGGCAAGAATCCCAATGTGCCCCACCCCCCTGTCAGCCACCCAGAAGAATACTAACCAGCAGGAAAAACTGAATTTGTGCTGCAGGCAAGTGTGTCATAGAGACTGATTTTCAGTTTGTCAGTCGTAAGTCATTTGTTGACAAGTCTGGTCTTCTAAAGTTAAATGATATTAAGTATTGCAAAGGAATTCGTTCAATCTGCTACAGTCCTGCTGACCTTGAAGATTGTCCAAAGCCAAGAAACAAATCTAGTACCTAATGCAGTTTTGTTGCTTCTGAGGGGCAGATTTAATATGATGTTGCATCGGAGCTGTGTCACTTTTGTTGTGCAGACCTGATGCAAAATCATTTTTGGTATTTACTAAACCATGCAAAAGCCACTTTGCATGGTTTAATAAATACAAAGTAACACAACACTACATTACCTTGTGCTAGGAAGGCATTCCATGGTTGGAGCATGGGTGTTCCCATACATCCATCTATTGATTTTGGCACATTCACTGAGTTACTAAAGCTGGGAATGGGTTAAAATGCTAATGAGGCATACTGAGGAGAAATATCTTTATTTTTCCTTGTTATTTCCTCTTTCCATGTTTGCATTCTGCAGCACTCATAGAAGGAGAAAAATGCCTTTAAGGATGATCTTTTTGCAGGAATGGATCCCTTCCTCCAAAAAACAATCCTTCCCGTAACATAAACACCATTGCACCATGATGCAAGGTGACTGTGTTGGCTCTTTAGGCAGCACACAGTGCACCGGAGATGAGACAGCAGGAATGCACCAAATCTGCTGAGATATGGTGCATTTCTGCTATCTCCCTTTTGTGCAACTGGTGACCTGTGCTGCATTAAATATTTGTGAAATGTTAGTAAATATCCCACCTAGTTTTACAGAGAGCGCTGTCAACACAACTGGCATCTTGGCATACCTATACATTTTACACTAACATGCACCTATTTAGATGTGCAACTGCAAATATTTTCACTAAATGCCCTTTATGGACCAGCAATAAAGGCTTTATTTTTTCGTACACACTGTAATCTCATGAAATCAACACTTTATGGAAAGCCGCAGCTCTTAACAACCGTGTAACAATTATGCATGTATAATTCTTATGCATGAAGACATGAAGACGTTACAGTTCTGCCAATTAACTCTGTAGTATACAGACTGAATGTAATTAATAACCACAAATCCGTCTGTTGACTGCAGTTCTCTAGGGATGGGTTTTACTAACGAAACATCTTGTCACATGCCATCAGCTCTTCACTAAAATTATCCTGTGGCTTAATTCGTGATCCAGATAACCTCGGCCGAGACATGTTTCCATTTTAATGCTGAAGTGGTCATAAGAATACATAAGTAAGAGAGAGTAAATGTATGAGTGTGTGAAGAAATGTAAATGGTAGAGGAAGAGTGAGGTAAACAGTTCACAGTCACTGGAGTGAAACACTACGGAGAAGTTGAAGTTGAAAGGGTTTTGTATAGCGCTCTATTACCAAGCGGTTTCTTGGTGCTGCAGAAGGAAACTGAAACTGAGGCGGGAAGGGGGTGAGGGTTTAAGAGGGATAGGCTGAGGAGAAAAGATGGGTTTTCATGGCAGCCCGAAAGTCCAAATAGGAGGGAATAGACCTGATTGCCAAAGGGAGTGTGTTCCAGAAGTGGGGGGCGAGTGTCGAAAACCTGGAGCCGCCCGATTTCTTCTTGCGGAATCGGGGGACAAGAAGAAGGAACTGGGTGGAGGAGCGAAGATTTCTGGCAGGAGCATATGCATTGATCTTAGATCTAATAAATGCAGGGGCAGTGCCGGCTAGAGACATAAAGGTCAGACAGCCCATCTTGAAGAGCGAGCACTCCCTAATGGGGAGCCAGTGGAGAGTCTGAAGCAGGGGGGTGGTGTGAGTAGATTTAGGGAGCCTATAGATGAGGCGAGCCACTTGATTTTGAATAAGCTGCAGGCGACGGCACTCGTAGGCAGGAATGCCCACATACAGGGCGTTGCCGTAATCTAGGCGGATAGGATCATTGCCTGGACAATGAGTTTGAGGGCTTCGACCGTGAAGTAGCGCGAGACTTTCCGAATGGTTCTTAAGGCCAGAAAGCAAGAGGAGACTGCCGAGCTTATCTGGGGACAAAGAGAGAGATCCTGGCTGACTTTGATGCCCAGAGTTTTAACGGAGGCAGATGGACAGGGGGGGGGACCAAAGATGGGGTGCCAGAAAGCAGGAGACCAGGGATCGGAGGGACCACCGATGAGAACTAGCTCCGTCTTATCAGGATTCAGTTTTAATTGATTGAGGTTCATCCAGTTGTAGATGAAAGTAAGAGTGGAGTGGACCCTGGAAACTGAGTCAGGAGAGGTTGAAGATGAGCTGGAGGTCGTCAGCATAGTTGAACGTTGTAACCTCCATATTCTGTAAAGCAGCAATGAGGGGGTGTATGTAAAGGTTAAATAAAAGGGGGGAGAGGGAGGAGCCTTGGGGTACCCCGCAGGAGACAGAGCGGGTGGGTGCAAGAAAGCCTTCCAAACGAACAGCCTGAGTACGGCCTGCTAAGAAAGAGGTGAGCCAGGTCAAAGCCGACCCCCGTAGGCCGGCGCCCCTGACACGGTCGAGGAGGATGGAGTGGTTGACCGTGTCAAAGGTGGCGGAGAGATCATGAAGGACTAAGGCCTGGGGGGAATTGGTGTCGGCACTGCGTCTGAGCTCATCAACCACTGAGAGGACAACAGATTCCGTAGAATGTGCAGGCAGGAAGCCGGCCTGGTGGTCCGCCAGGAGGTGGTGGGCCTCAATGTAGGTGGAGAGTGAGGAGGTGATATGGCTCTCCAGGATCTTGCCCAGAAGTGGGAGAAGCGAAATGGGTCTATAGTTGGAGGGGGCAGTAGGATCGGCACCGTTTTTTTTTATAATAGGGATTACCGTGGCTGCTTTGAACACATCAGGTACAATTCCTGAGGTGATAGAGGTGTTAAGCAGGGTAATAAAGGGGGCTGGACAGAAGGAGAAGATCTCCCTTAGGATGTGTGCCGGGCAAACGTCAGCGGGGGAGCCAGTTTTAACTTTTCCCAGGAGAGTACGGAAGGCCTCTTCTGAAATCAGGGGGAATTGGTCGAGAGAGGAGGGGGACGGAGGTAAAGGAGGGCAAGAGAACATAGGAGGTGCCATGGGGATGTTATGCTTTATAGTGGCGAACTTCTCAATAAAAAAGTCATTGAGGGAGTTGCAGAGGGATTAGGAAGGAATGGGTCTAGGTGCAACTCTGTCGGAGGCAGCAAGCTCGTGGATGATCGTGAATATCTCCTTGGGTTTGTTAGCTGCCTGATAAATTTTCTGAGAAAAGTGTTCTAGCTTGGCGGTGAGTATAGCTTTTTTATAGGCCCTAAGTAAAGTCAGGTAAAGGATCTTAAGGTCAGGGCAGTATCTGCGGCGCCAATGGCGCTCAGCCTGCCGAAGCGTCAACTTCTGTTTTTTTAGGGCATTAGAAAACCATCTATTGGCATCGTGAGAGCGGCACGTTCTGACCCGTCTAAGAGGCGCAACATGGTTGCAAGCCTCTGAGTGCCAGTTATCGATAGTGGCTACCTGCCGATTGGGAGGCAGATCTATCAAGGTGGGGGCGGAGGAGGCTAAGGAATGGCCTAAGGCGGTCAGATCCACCCTATTCCAGTTGCGGGCATAGATATTTTTGGGGAGAGGAGGGGTGTTGATCTCCCCCAGTGGAGTGGAGAAGGTAATCGGGAAGTGATCGGACCAGGCACAGGGAATTATAGTAGGCGAAGAGATTGACAGATTGGCAGACCAAACTTGGTCAGGGATGTGCCCCTGAACATGGGTAGGGGAAAGAATGTGAGGGGTAAAGTTAAGGCAATGAAGGGTATCAGAAAAATCTTTGGACATGGTGTCTTCACGTGGGTCACCCGGCCAGAAGTTAAAGTCACCCAATAGGAGGACCACGGAGTTGTTAACCACCAGAGTAGCCAATAAGTCCTGTATGGCTAGAATGAAGTGAGGCATAGGTTGAGGGGGGCGGTAGAGGAGTAAAAAAGTGAGAGGGAATGCAAGGTTCGTGGAGCGTGCAACCAAAAAGTCAATGGAGGGAATGGGATGGTGGGAAAGGGGCTGGAATTGGAGATTAGAGCGTACTATCATTGCCACTCCACCCCCGGTCTTCCCCTCAGGGCGGTCGGCGCGGAGGATGTAATAGGGATCCGGGAGGGAGGTAAGGATATCGGGGAGGGAAGCGGCAGTGTACCAGGTTTCCGTGAGAAAGAGGATCTCAGGTTTGGTGGTGTCAAGGAGGTCATAGAGCTCTAATTGATGCTTGACCGTGGACCGGGTGTTAAGGAGAGAGACTGAAGCTGTGGGGGGGAGGCTATCAGGGTGCTTAGAGCGGGGAAGAGGGGGGGCAGGGCGCGACGCCTCTTTGCATGGACTAGGGTACGGGCGTAAGAAATTGGCACGATCAGGCTGGGCGATTTCAAGGGAGTTAATCCGGGTCAGAGTGGAAGGGCTGATGGGCCAGTCATCATGGCATACCAGGAGCTGGTCAAGTGAGTAGGTAAGGGGGCAGTCAGGGTGGGGGGCCCCGAGACCCGGCCTGGCACGTGCGGGTGCAGACAGGCTTGCATTTGGCACGCCTTCGGCGCGCTGCTGGCGCGCCCGCTACGCGCGTCCGCTGCGCGGCCGGGGAAGACACATCGTTTAAGAAAGGCAAGGAGGGGGCGTGACCTAGCGGCAATGGGCGTGGCCTGGGCTCAGGGCTTTCCCGAGAATGGCGGCAATCCTTCTGCGACCCGCAGCAGCGCCTTGATCGGCTGCGTGGGGAGAAGTGATCAGCAAGGGGTAAGGTCACAGCAAAGTTTAAAAGAACAAAATACAATATTAAAACAAACGACGCTCCCGGCTTCCACCTCAGGAGTCAGTTACCATCTATATGTGCGTGTTTTAGCTAAAGTAAGCCAGTACACTGTATGCAATACTTTCAAGCTAAAACTCTAGCAATAAGAATCTTTTTTTTTAAAAAACACCAGCATACAATGAAGTGAACGCATTCACTTTGTCCCTCTATTAATTCGAACCAAATTAACATTGACTCATAAGCTGCTTTGCCCTACTTCCACCATTGAAAAACAACGTAGTAGTAATTTTCAGGGTTCAGTATTCTTTTTCCTGACTTTCCACATTTTGAATTTTAGATCTGCAGAAGTAAAAATGCTATCTCCTGTTTGAGTACTCTTCCAAAAGCCGAGGTCCAATCACAACAATTATGGGCAGAACTAGAAGCCCCCTGCGCCACCAGTACGTCATTTTTCGTGATGTAAATATGGCCGGTATACAGGTAGCACTTTGTGTGAAAGGGGCGTTCCATGGGTGTTGCTGGTGGTGTTCCCCAGGGCCGGACTGGGAACCAAAACCGGCCCTGGCAAAGTGCTCGGCCGGCCCCCCCAGGGCTTGGGGGTGCCGCCGAGCTCTTTGCCAGGGCCGGTTTTCGGCCAATTTTGTTACTGGGACGATTTTGCAGCTATGCTGCAAAAACGGCCCTGTAAGGAAAACGGCCCCCAGGAGCCGAAAACCGGCACACGGGGGGATTGCCCGGTTCCTGCTATGGCCAGTCCAGCCCTGGTGTTCCCACGCAATACCCATGGAACAAGTCACATCTCCAGATTTACGAGAAATCGTAAATCTGGAGATGCATCTGAATGCTACGCCACCCAAGAGGTGGTGTAGGGAGGCGCAACGAGGAGAAATGATTTCATTTCTCCTCGTTTTTTCCTCTTTCAAATGCGTGCTGCATTCTACAGCACGCATTGAAGGAGGAAAGTGCCTGTAGTGATTGTTTTTGTGCAGGAAGGTGCCCCTTCCTGCACAAAAACAATCTCCCCACGACGCAGGCATCCTGTGCCAGTGCATGGCTGCAGTTTGTGCACCAGCGCAGGGTGAAGCACAGAGATGCAACATATTCTTGTAAATATGTCGCATCCCTGTGCTTCAGAAGTGCCGCAGCGTGGCGCAGCCAAAGGGCTTGCGGTGCCACGCTGCGGCACTTCCTTGTAGATCTGCCCCTTACTTTCAGTCACTGGTTTCGCAACTGAGCTTATCGCCGAGGTTTCATAGTGCAGGGTTTATTGCATCCAAACAGCTTTCCTTTTGCCCAGCTGAGCTTTAAAACCAGTGTATGTTTCACCCAATACTGGTGGAGCACGCTTCAAACGACCAAGACATTTTGCCCAGTACTGGTGGAACGTGCCTTTTGAAAGAGTCTTATCTAGAGTTTAGTAGGTGGTATCAGGAGTCGAGGTGCCCGCCACATTGCACACAAAGAGGAATGCGATTTTTCAAAATAGCACTTTCCTAACAACAGCTTTAAGGGAGAACAAGAGAGTCTCACCCGCAAAAAAAGGGTTGACGCCATCCGTCAGTCTAATACCATATAGTGACAACCTCAAAGTTCATAATGGAAATCCAAATACATGGTACTAGTTGGAGCACATCCTCAGGACGTCTCAACAACTCAGCCCCATACGTGGCTACCGATCTCGCGTGCTCAACAGCCAAAATGTTAGTGACACTACGACCTCTAAACTGAGAACTGAACTTTAAAATACCACTAGAGCTTCAATTTAACTCGATGGCACTTTGCCGTCTATTGATTCCATGAGCAAGAAGTAGGGCAGCTTAATACCTAAATATTTTATGAGGTCACAAGTGCTAATTTTTGAGCACTCATTTTTATTGGCCACCTCGAAGTACATTTCAGACCCAAGACAATACAATTTTATGATGAACTGAGCAGTTTCTCTTTACTGTAGCCTGCAAAAGGTCAATTAGTGCGTATAATACATTTTAGTCTGAGTCAACCGGTTTGCACGATCTGCTTACAGCAGGATAAGAACTGGAAGAGCATTACAAAATATATTGAGGAAGGTTAGCACCAGCGGACAATACTGGCAGGCCTTTAATTCTACATTAGTCGTTTATAGTGAATTAGTAGGGAGCACAAGGAAATAAAATTAAAGTTGTGGGGGTCCGAGCTGAGAACCAATTATAGATTCGAGAATGTATACACAGAACTGCAAATACATCGCCCTCTATGAAAACGATATTAGGTCAAGGTGTTATTGGTAAAGTTTCAATTTGAGCGGGACTCAGAAGTCAAAATTAATACTACATGTTAATTAAAAGTTTATATGTGCTCTGGGTGGGGATTCAAGGGATATAGGGGTATTGGGTGGGGAAGTGTATTAATACCCAGGTATTAATTCTACTACCTGTGTATTAATGTGTAAACATTATAATATATGACATTTAATAATAATATTATAGATATAACATATTTTTAAGACTGTAACACAAATCCTTAGAAATGTGATGCAAGGGATATAGGGGTATTGAGTTGGGAAGAGTACTAATACTCAGATATTAATTTCAATACTGGAGTATTTATGTTTAATCATTATAATATATGATATTTAGTAATAATAGTATTTAATTGTGAATATTTAAAGAAGAATAAAGAGGAATTTATTGGAACAATACACAGTATTGGATGGACATTCTTACAATTACTGTTTTTGCAGACTGAATGGAGTGGTGCGACCCGCAGTGGGTTTAATAATATTATTTGAATCATTCGTTTTAAGACTGTAGCACACACCTTTAGGGAAGTAATGCAAGGGATATAAGGTATTTGGTAGGGAAGTGTATGAATACTCGGGTGTTCATTTTAATACCTGAGTATTAACATTTACACATTAATATGTTTGAAATTTAGAAATAATTCCATTTATTAAAAAAAAAAAGTAAGCAAGGGACCCACGTCTGGGCATACCCTGCCAACTTAGGGCGAACAAAGCAAAACAAAAGCAGATGATGGACGGAGTGTTGAACATTGCAAGCCCTCACCCCCAGTCAACTGATCTGGGTTTAATCCATCATCATTCTTTAGCTCACTCCGCCACCCCAGTTCAGACAAGGCCATATACAAATCAGTCTGACCCTGTGCCTCGTGGGAACAGTCCAGCCCGAACTGCCAAGCCTAGTCTTCCCTGGACCGAAAACAAGTATCCTGGGACCATTTTCTGGCTAATCAGCCGTCATCACACAGGCCAGCTTGAATCCAGTGGCAAAGTGAGCAAGGGACCCACGTCTGGGCATATCCTGCCAACTTAGGGCGAACAAAGCAAAACCAAAGGGGATGATGGACAGAGTGTTGAACATTGCAAGCACTCACCCTCAGTCAACTGATCTGGGTATAATCCATCATCATTCTTTAGCTCACTCCGCCACCCCAGTTCAGAGATGACCGTATACAAATCAGTCTGACCCTGCGCCTCATGGGAACAGTCCAGCCCGAACTGCCAGCCAAATCTTCCCTGGACTGGAAACATACATCCTGGGTCCAGTGTCTGGCTAATCAGCCGTCATCAGTCAGACTATCTTGAATCCAGTGGCAACGTGAGCAAGGGACCCATGTCTGGGCATACCCTGCCAAATTAGGGCGAACAAAGCAAAATCAAAGGGGATGATGCATGAAGTGTTGACCATTGCAAGCCCTCACCCCCAGTCAACTGATCTGGGTTTAATCCATCATCATTCTTTAGCTCACTTCGCCACCCCAGTTCAGACATGGCCATATGCAAATCAGTCTGACCCTGTGCCTCATGGGAACAGTCGAGCACCAAACTGCCAAGCCATGTCTTCCCTGGACCGGAAACAAGCATCCTGGGACTGGTTTCTGGCTAATCAGCTGTCATCAGCCAGGCTAGCTTGACTCCAGTGGCAAAGTGAGCAAGGGACCCACGTCTGGGCATGCCCTTCCAATTTAGGGCGAACAAAGCAAAACCAAAGGGGATTATGGACAGAGTGTTGAACATTTCAAGCACTCACCCCCAGTCAACTGATCTGGGTATAATCCATCATCATTCTTTAGCTCACTCCGCCACCCCAGCTCAGACATGGCCATATACAAATCAGTCTGACCCTGTGCCTCATGGGAACAGTCCAGCCCGAACTGCCAAGCAAAGTCTTCCCTCGACAAGAAACATGCATCCTGGGACCGGTTTCTGGCTAATCAACCTTCATCACCCAGGCTAGCTTGAATCCAGTGGAAAAGTGAGCAAGGGACTCACGTCTGGGCATACCCTGCCAACTTAGGGTGCACAAAACAAAACCTAAGGGGATGATGGACGGAGTGTTGAACATTGCAAGCCCTCACCCCCAATCAACTGATCTGGGTTTAATCCATCATCATTCTTTAGCTCACTCCTCCACCCCAGTTCAGACATGGCCATATGCAAATCATTCTGACACTGTGCCTCATGGGAACAGTCGAGCACCAAACTGCCAAGCCAAGTCTTCCCTGGACCGGAAACAAGCATCCTGGGTCCGGGTTCTGGCTAATCAGCCGTCATCAGCCAGGCTAGCTTGAATCCAGTGGCAAAGTGAGCAAGGGAACCACATCTGGGCATACCCTGCCAACTTAGGGTGAACAAAGCAAAACCTAAGGGGATGATGGACGGAGTGTTGAACATTGCAAGCACTCCCCCCCAGTCAACTAATCTGGGTTTAATCCATCATCATTCTTTAGCTCACTCCGCCACCCCAGTTCAGCCATGGCCATATGCAAATCAGTCTGACCCTGTGCCTCATGGGAACAGTCGAGCCCGAACTGCCAGCCAAGTCTTCCCTGGAAAGAAAACAAGCATCCTGGGACCGGTTTCTTGCTAATCAGCCGTCATCAGCCAGGCTAGCTTGAATCCAGTGGCAAAGTGAGCAAGGGACCCACGTCTGGGCATACCCTGCCAACTTAGGGCGAACAAAGCAAAACCAAAGGGGATGATGGACAGAGAGTTGAACATTGCAAGTACTCACCCCCAGTCAACTGATCTGGGTTTAATCCATCATCATTCTTTAGCTCACTCCGTCACCCCAGTTCAGACATGACCATATGCAAATCAGTCCTACCCTGTGCCTCATGGGAACAGTCCAGCCCAAACTGCCAAGTCAAATCTTCCCTGGACTGGAAACATACATCCTGGGTCCGGTTTCTGCCTAATCAGCTGTCATCAGCCAGGCTAGCTTGAATCCAGTGGCAAAGTGAGCAAGGGACCCATGTCTAGGCATACGCTTCCAACTTAGGGCGAACAAAGCAAAATCAAAGGGGATGATGGAGGGAGTGTTGAACATTGCAAGCACTCACCCCCAGTCAACTGATCTGGGTTTAATCTATCATCATTCTTTAGCTCACTCCGCCGCCCCAGTTCAGACATGGCCATATGCAAATCAGTCTGACCCTGTGCCTCATGGGAACAGTCGAGCACCAAACTGCCAAGCCAAGTCTTCCCTGGACAAGAAACAAGCATCCTGGGCCCGGTTTCTGGCTAATCAACCGTCATCAGTCAGGCTAGCTTGAATCCAATGGCAAAGTGAGCACGGGATCCACATCTGGGCATACCCTGCCAACTTAGGGCGAACAAAGCAAAACCAAAGGGGATTATGGACAGAGTGTTGAACATTTCAAGCACTCACCTCCAGTCAACTGATCTGGGTATAATCCATCATCATTCTTTAGCTCACTCCGCCACCCCAGTTCAGACATGGCCATATACAAATCAGTCTGACCCTGTGCCTCATGGGAACAGTCCAGCCCGAACTGCCTAGCCAAGTCTTCCCTGGACCGGAAACAAGCATCCTGGGACCGGTTTCTGGCTAATCAGCCGTCATCACCCAGGCTAGCTTGAATCCAGTGGCAAAGTGAGCAAGGGACCCACGTCTGGGCATACCCTGCCAACTTAGGGCGAACAAAGCAAAACTAAAGGGGATGATGGACGGAGTGTTGAACATTGCAAGCACTCACCCCCAGTCAACTGATCTGGGTTTAATCCATCATCATTCTTTAGCTCACTCCGCCACCCCAGTTCAGACATGGCCATATGCAAATCAGTCTGACCCTGTGCCTTATGGATCAGTCCAGCCCGCACTGCCAGCCAAGTCTTCCCTGGACCAGAAACAAGCATCCTGGGACCGGTTTCTTGCTAATCAGCCGTCATCAGCCAGGCTAGCTTGAATCCAGTGGCAAAGTGAGCAAGGGACCCACATTTGGGCATACCCTGCCAACTTAGGGTGAACAAAGCAAAACGAAAGGGGATGATGGACGGAGTGTTGACCATTGCAAGCACTCACCCCTAGTCAATTGATCTGAGTTTAATCCATCATCATTCTTTAGCTCACTCTGCCACCCCAGTTCAGACATGGCCATATGGAAATCAGTCTGACCCTGTGCCTCATGGTAACAGTCCAGCCCGAACTGCCAAGTCAAGTCTTCCCTGGACTGGAAACAAGCATCCTGGGTCCGGTTTCTGGCTAATCAGCCGTCATCAGTCAGGCTATCTTGAATCCAGTGGCAAAGTGAGCAAGGGACCCACATCTGGGCATACCCTGCCAACTTAGGGCGAACAAAGCAAAACCAAAGGGGATGATGGACGGAGAATGGTGAGTCAACGCCGGTCCGACTCCGAGCGGTCGAGGCCTTTTCGGAGGTTGCCGAGGCCGGCTCGACTCTGACGGTTGGGACCTTTTCGGAGGTCCCCGACGCCGGCTCCACTCGAGGAGTCAAGGCCTTTACGGAGGTCACCGACGCAGGCTCGACTTCGCCTCGACGCCGATCGATGCCGGTGCCGTCTCCGGCTTTATTGGTCGGTGGGTTCACCACCCCCTGAGTCATTTCACTGTGCTCCAGTGCAGGCGCCAGTGGAGCATTGGCCTACTCATCCTGCTGCTGAGTCTCTATTAAGTGGCCGGTTTAGCTTGCATCCATCACCTACTGATGACTGGCTCTCGCCGTCTCGCGGGGCCACGGAGGCTAGTGGGATGTTTGTCAGGGCTGTTTGTACAGCTGTAAACATTTTAAGGATTAAGCCGCCCTCAGCTTCTAGTCCTTCGGAGCCTTTGCTTGATATTCTCCACCAGGGCGCGGGGAACATGGAACCATTGTTACCTTTTGCGGAGTCATTGTTTGACATCCTTCTTGGAACGTGGGCAAGGCCCTCCCCGGGGGAGCCCATGGATCGTGCCGTGGCACATTGCCATCGGCCAGCACCCAATGACCCCGCCTATTTGATCCTCCATCCTGGAGCCGGAGGACTTGTGCTTCAGGCAGCTCTCTGTCACTCCTGTTCCGTTGCATCCTCCCACTCGGGAGTCTTGTGTTTGGAGTAATTTGGCCGCGATGTGTTTTCATCCGCAAGCTAGGGACTCCGGTCCGTCAACACGTTGTGTGTATTTGCTTGGTTGCCTTTTGGGACGCTGTTGAACGGCCCCTCCACTCCTTGCCGGAGAACTCTTGTGACGATCTAGTCCGCCTAATCAGTGATGACCATGATGTTGCACACTTTTCAATTCGGTCTGCCATAGACACCACGAACTCTGTGGCTCGTGCTATGGCCAGGTCGGTTGCCATACGCTGCCACGCGTAGTTGCGCGATGGCATTTTCCCAGAGCATGGTCAGGAGCGGCTTAGAGATCTACCGTTTCATGGGGTCACTCTTTTTGGCACCCGCGCTGAGTCGGTGGTCAGACTGCTCCTGTATATATGTATATATGTCTTCCTCGGTTTTAATCTTCGTGGAGGATTTTTGGTTTCGTGACGGTGCCGTCCCTTTCCTTTCTGTTACCCATTGTGGGCTGCAGATGATCTGGGTTGTGTGGCTGCTCATCCATCTTCCCTACTTATTCTGATACAGCTGCTTAAGCTGTGTTTGCCTTTCTTTTGTGCCTCTGCCTACGTGCATGTCTCAAGAGGGACCCTTCTTTTGTAGGGTTGTGCCTTACCCTACGTGGGGTATTCGTTGGCATTCATATTGCTACTCTTCCTTACCCAGGAACTTTTGATGCATGCTGACTCTTCCTCTGGTGCGATCCATGGGATTAGTTTCTCTCCAAGGGTTACAATTGGTTGTCTACGGATCGTCCGTAATACATCCCAGCCTCCATAAGGGGTTTTGTCAACCTGGCATGTTTCTGCAACCTCGCTGTGCTTGCCTGTCTATCGGCGGACATGCGCCCTTGGGGGGGAAGGGGGGGGGGGGCGGGACTTCCCTGGCACGGTCTCCGGTTCCTTGTTTTTGGCAGGACACGGGGTCCGGTTTGTCCCTTCCTGTCCTGTGCATATTCTTAGTTCTCAAGGAGTGGCTCTTGTCTATGCCTTTCTGCCACTGGATCTGTGCTCCGTCCCTGATGTTTTTCTGGGTGTGAATTCTTACTCCCATTCTGGCACAGGTGCTTCTTTAGGTGGCGTTACTGTGTGTATATTCTTCTCGACCTTCTCCATTTTGGTAGACGGTGTCGGTCTTTGGCGGTGTAGACTTTTGGCGCCTGGCTTCTGTCGGTGCCTTCTCTCAATCCTTTATGGGTAGTCTTGTGGTCTATGTTTCCGCCTGTCTCATAGGAGACCAGGATTCTTCCCCCTCGGGGACCTCTTTTTTTGCTGCATTCTAACCTGTTATGCAGCACACCGGTGCCGTTGTACGGCTTGCATGACTCCCCTAATTAGGATTTTGTCACTCCACGTACGTGTGGTGACATTCCTGCCTCTTTATGCATATATCGTGGATTCTACACGCCGCTGGGGCGCTCGCTTACTAAGTCTTTTTGCCTTAGTGTCAGATATTCTTGCTTACTCTTCCTTCGGGATAGTGCCCTCTATGTATTCATAGCTTTGCAGGTTCTCCACTCACTGTGGTGCCTTTTAATTTGGCTGGCTGCATTCCTCCTGAGCTTTCGCTCAATGGTGGCTCCTCTGTCTCTGTTGGCACTAGGCTCTTGGTTCGGCCCTGACACTGTTGTCACATGTCCTACGGGGTACACATTATGGTGTTTTTTCTTACATTCACGGACCTCCTGCTGTGGCTCCTGTTCTTGGGCAGAAAGTCTCCGACTGTCCCCTGTTTCTCGTGGCTTCCACTGTGGTATGTGTTCAGGTGGCATGTTCTATCGTTGTTATGTTGTTTTGACCCTTGTAACTTTGTTCCTCTTGGATTATAGGGACCGGTGCTGGGATCCTTCTTTGAAGGCCTCACTGCATTGTTTCTTACGTTAGCACAGAACTTCTAGTTCTGTTTTCCTTTCATCTGTGTCTGGGCGACAGAGGTCTCACGCAGTCCCTCGTTGTATTTGTGTCTTTACCATCCCTTGTTCATGCTCCTTAAGGTGGGTCATCGGTCTAATGTCCGTTGTCCTGGCATTGCGGTTTCCACTGTATTTCGTCAACAGTTGACGAATATGTTCTCCTGGAACTTGGTGGTTGTTTCGCAGACCCTCCTCCTATGGGGTATAGCTTTGGTATCTATTCTAAGTTAAGGACTCTGCGGCTAGATGTCTCTATCAGATAGAAGAGTTACTTTCCTTCGGTAACGATATATCTGGTAGAGACACAGGCTAGCCGCAGATTCCTTAACGCCCGCCCATCCTCCCCGCTCTGCGAAGGCCTTTTCATATGGTTATTTTCCACCTAGCCCCCACCTTCTGGTGGCCTTGGTCTTCTGGAGGTGTGTTCTCGCACCTCACTCTGGGGTAGGGTGTGTTCTCCTGCATGGGGCCCTTTGGCTCTCCACTCTGTCCACGTTTTTAGGTGGTTAAAGTTTTAATTTTCACTGCCTTCTCATGTTGTGCTACCTGTGTTCTTCATGTGTGCAGTTATTCTGTTCTTTATTCCCTCCCACCGCCTGTGCCTCCTTCTTTCTATGGCAGTCAGTTGGGTTGGGTTCTATTTGGTGCTACACTCTTTCAATCTCTGGAGGGTGTGTGTAGTAAACTTTCCTGTGGTCGTTCACTCCTAGTCACTTGTCTTGCATCATGTTGCTTTGATATTGTGGTTCTTTTCATTTCCCTCCTGTGGTGACGAGTTGTGCCTGGTTTGTCATGTCTTTTGTGCCGCAGCCGTTGCCCCCCCTCGAGGTGGGGCACGACTTGGCAATTTGTTGGGCCCTTGCTTGCAGCAAGTGCTCTGTGAGCTCCTTTCAGTCCCTCCAGGTACTGGGTGCTTTTCTACTTCCAATTGTTTCTCATCCAAATGATTCTTCTCTCATTTTCATGTTACTTATCATTGTTTTTTCAACGATGTTGCTCTTTTTTAACACACACTGTTCCTATGCTATCGCAATTTTTTGCATGGCTCCGCGTTGTTGCGTGGAAACATTTCCTGTAGAAAACTGACGTCAGCATGCCGGGAGTGGCTTATATGGCTCCATTGATGTCACTTCCGTGGACGACGTCAGGACGGAGCCAGGCGCCGCCACCTCCTGGCGTGCAGAGGTATTGCTAGGCAAAAAAGATTTTCCGGATCCAGTCTGACGCCTGGGGAGATATTCTAAGTTACGGAATCTGCGGCTAGACTGTGTCTCTACCATATATATTGTTACCGAAGGTAAGTATCTCTTCCTTTAGGAATGGAATGTATATTGGATTGGGAAGTGTATTAATACTCAGGTGCTAACATTAATACCTGAGTATTACTGTCTAAACCATAATAAACTATTTATTTGCTATCTTAATAAAAATATGGCTAGAATTAATCTATACAAAAATAAAAATAAAATTTACAAAAATTAATACATTTTTATTAATTTTATTGTCTGAGATAAATAACCACACCATGTTTTTTATATTAAATACATGTATTATCCTAATTTGGGAAAATCATTTTTTTTAAAATAAATTGTTAAACAAATATTTTATTATATAATAACATAACATATTAATTTCTCATGGTTTCACATTCACTTCAATAGGGATAATTCAAGCTTGGAGTGCACAGTTTTGCATCTCCTTCGACAGTTGGTGAAGATTTGCAGGAACGGAAGCAAGGAAGAGCTGCAGTCAGGTAAAAGCAATTAACTTTACTTTTTTAAATATATAGATGGCTAGGTAAATTGTAAAGAGAGGTTGGGGAGAGAGATAGATGTTGTGCTGTAAACAATTGTGTTTTATTGTTGCTTTAACCACTTTTACATCTTCATGCAGGTTGTATACATATGCACTTGTCAGAATGTTTTTTTTTTCTCCAAAATAGGATTAAAATATGATTGAAAATTAATTTGTACAACTTTTTTTAAACCTATTTGTAATAAAAGTAACATTACCTTTTTTGCATTATGTTTTTTCCACAGTTTCGTGACTTTTTATGGCAAAGACCAAGTCTTTGATGGAGTAACATTGGATTTGTGGATGGGTTACTACTGGACGTTTTCTGGGAATTTCGTTTTGGAGTTTGGATGTTCTTTTTGCAATTTTTTTAATAACAGTTTTTTTATTTGGAATTTCAATTTGGAATTACTTTTTTAAAATGTTTATTGTGGATTACCAATTAATGCAGTGTAGGAGATGTTTTAAAAATAAAAAAGCTGGGGTGTTGGCCTTTTCCATGGACGTTTGTTCTACTCTTTGGATTATCGGACTTCACAATTCTCTTCTTCACAGGTGGTATAAAATATCACCAAGACTCTGCCGCAGGATATAATGCACTTGTAATACAGTGGACAGGATATCCATCACATTTGTGACAGGGTATCCCATCTGCCAAGATCTAAATCAGGCCCTTAGTTTCTAAACTCTGTCAAACAGAAAACGAGGTAAGTTGTTGGGGAAGTTATCATAGTCATTTTGACCCCCAGTCACTGTCTAGCACCTTTCCTGAGGTAAGTACTCGGCAGAGTTAGAATAGTAATTTTGCTCTGCTGTCACTATCTAGCATGTTTCCTGAGGTAAGTATCTGGCAGAGTTAGAATTGTAATTTTGCTCCCCTGTCCAGCATCTTCCCTGAAGTAAATACCTGGCAGAGTTAGAATAGTTTTTTTGCTCTCTTGTCACTGTTCAACAACTTCCCTGAGATAAGTGCCTGCCCAGCAGAAGCCATTCGAAAATCCAGTTTGGATTCCTTTCTGATCGACCCCATGCAAATGGGTCTGTTGGAAATTAATCCAAACAGCTGATTATGATGCCGTAGGGCCATTTCTGACTGAAGGTCGGAGCTGTTTCCTACGGCTTCTTATTTGGTCCCTTAGTTGGAGACAAGCGACATACATGAGGCTGAAATGAAGGAAGGGCTAATGTGTATATAGCAAACATATTTCTACTACTTATGTATTTTCGTGGTACTGACACGCGTGGTGAAGACATGCATGGTAGTGGCAGATGCGCTGTTAAAACTGCATTCTAAAGGCATGCGTGGTAATGGCTTGCGTTACTCCATCACACATCCACTACAAAATGTAAATAATCAATATGTAAAGAATGCAAATCATCCAAACCGAGTGTTCCATTAAGAAACCAGCCCTAGCTAAATTAGGCAATGAAAGTGCGAATGGGGATTGTCTAAAGGGGAAATAAGTAACGTTTCAGCATCAAGTGAACCTCAGTAGAAATTCAGAGAAAATGAAAGAGTGCTTAGCACGAAGCTTCACACTTGGGGAAATTAGAAAAGTAGACAGTTCTGCTCTCCTCCAAGTCAGGAAGGGTCTCTATAGAACACTAACTTAAATCCTAATTGAAAGTCCTAGAGCATCCATATCTCGCTCCCACATTCCAGAGCTAATCCCATGTCGGCATTTACTAGGAGGCAGCAACCCTTCTAAATTCACATCCCAACACAATTAGGTACGCCATCATGATCAAAACTTTATTTGATTTTCATACAAGTCTACATTGCAATCACATTACACAGATATCAATACAAAACTATATAAAACCTGTTCATAGTTAAAAGACGGTATTGTCAGAAAATATCAAAAATTTCGGTAGCTCACAGTCGCGCATAAGCAGAAGTCATATCACAGAGTAGAGTATCAGTCAAAACAACCATTAAACTAATGTCAATGCACAAGAAGACTAAAAGCTTGTGCTAAAAACACCAGCCAGAAACCATGGTACATAAAAACACTGTTGAGATGTGGATAAAAGATGCAGATATAAAAATGCAGGTAGAGAATCTGGGGCAGATAAGTACTAGGTGCATAGTGTCACAGACTGACGCACTGTCACAAATAAAAAAAAAATCTGATTTGGGGCCTCATTCTGATGTGGTTAAGAAGGCCTCCTAACAACATTTGCTTTGTCCAAATCGGATCGGGAACGCGTCGTTCCGACCGACTTGGGAAGGTTTCTGACCAACCGAGTATGATGCGAGTTAGGCATTAGGAATATCCTAATCCCACACCTGATGGCATTTGGAATGACTGAGCCGTTCAGAGCAGAATCGTATGTCTCTAGGGCCCGCGTTTCTGATCGACCGAGCACGATGCTGGATTTGGACAGCCTTTCTGAATCGCACCGTCCAACTCGAATCGGCAGTTAGAATCAGACTTTGGGGACCGTAGTGGGCCCTCCTGCACCCAGGGCCCGTGGGGATACACAAGTGGCCCCCTTACCAATCATGCACAGTGTGGCAGGCACCAGGAGGTGCCCGCCACAGGTTGCCCGATTTACCCCAGCCACCCCTTTCTTCAATGGGAGCCTATGCATTCGGTCGGAACAAAGGCTCCATTGAAGTGAATGGGAGTCCAACCAAATTGTATCTGGAAGCATCCAGATGCATCGTATCCATTCGGTTGAACTATACCGATCCGATCCTATCAGAAACCATTCCCAAACCGCATCAGAATCATGCCCATGGTTGGAAAGACACGTTATTTATCCAATTCGGATGGAGCAAATGCCGTTAGGAGGCCTTCCTAACCGCACCGGAATCAGGCCCATTGTAATACGTCAGTCCGAAATGCAGTACAAATAACCTGTGTCGGAGTCTTCGAATGCGGGTCGGAACAGAGTCTGAAAGACCGAACCGTTACCATCTATCACAATTGGTCGGCCGGAAATGTTTCCAAGTTGGTTGAAAACATGGTTCCGACATGGATTAGGAAATTCCGAATGCCATTCGGAGCCTTTCTTACCAACATCGTAATGAGCCCCTATGTATTTAGGCATTAACTGTTTAGACAAAGCAGTGGTCTCCCGACCAGCTGCCATCCTGAGTGAGAAGGTCTGCTGTGCAGTTATTTACAGTGGGAAAGCTGGTTAGGAGGTGAAAAATGTCTAGTCGAAAGCGAGGCAATACAAATCTATGCTGTGCATTTAATACATTTTCAAAATAAGGTTGCATACCATGTGTAGTCAGAATCAATTGATTCTTGATTACGGGATTAAGGTTTTGTTAACTCAGTAGACAACCTTGATTCCCCTAGCAATTATATGCACTCTAACTTTAATGCTTTCCTGGAGATACTATTTAGAGTCTCTGGGTGGACAAAGTACTCAGGGTGACCAAAATCAGACAAAAAATGATGGACTTACTTTGTCCAGGGAATTTTTAAGGTGGACCTGGATCTAAAGCAGTCCTTCACAATTACTCGGTTGAGCTCCAGGTGCTCAGATGACCAGATCTTATGCCAGAGTATCAAAGTCACTCATGCCAGAGATTGCCATTTTTAAACTCCCTACGTTTTTCATAACCGCCAGTTGCCAACTAAGGGGCCGATTACGATGTCGTTTGGAAAGGCTTTGTCCGAATCTGATTCAAAACCCATCTTTCCGATGGATTCGGGAAGCCTTCCAAACAACTGATTACGATAGTTGGAAACCATTCGGTCTTACCGACTCTGTTCCGAATGGCATTCGGAGTAACTGAGTCACTCCGAACCTACTTGTATGGGTCGATGGGGTGCGTTTCCGACTGACGTATTACGATGCCGGATTTGGACAGCTTTTCCAAATAGGTTGTTCCGACATGGATTGGCTGTCGGAATCCAACTTTGGGCGCCATAGCAAGCCCCCTTCACCCAGGGACCTCTGAATGGGGCCCATGAGACCTCTCTTTCCAACCATGCACAGTGTGGAAGTCACCATGGGGTGCCTGCCACAGGGTGCACGTTTTTCCCACTCACCAGTCTTTTTAATGGAAGCCTGTGTAGTCAGTTGGAACACAGGCTGCCATTTAAGTCAATGTGAGTCAGACCAAACAATGTTCAGAAGCATCATACTCAGTCGGTGAGAATCGCAAACCCCCCTTTTTCTGGCCAGATTACGATCTCGCTAAGAAAGCTCTCTGTACAACTCTGATCTGGAGGGATTTCCAAGTGAATTGCGCTGTGTGAGTCCGACTGAATGAGTATGATGCAGCCGTATGCTGACATACTCGGTTCGCTCGGACTCCCATTGAACTCTATGGGAGCCCATGTACCTACGCATACACGTAGCAAAAAGGGGTGGGTGGGGAAAAGCGTACACCCTGTGGCAGGCACCCCATGATACCCGCCACACAGTGCATGCATGGATCAGGGGGACCCATGAGCACCCCCCGTGACTGATTCAAAGGGCTACAGGTGAAGGGGGGCCTGCTATGGGCCACCGACATCCGATTCCAACTGCCGTTTCATCTCGCTGAGACTGAAGCGATACAGCTGACCGCATCATGCATCGTACTCGCTCATCGGAATCTGGCTCCATTGAGTGGCACAATTTGTCTGCGCAAGAGTCGGTCGGACAGGATTGGGTTCCGGAAATGATTTGGTTGACGCGGACGAGATCTTCGCATCGTACTTGGTCGTTAGGAGTAGGTGATGACTTGCTTGGAAACATAGGCACCGAATCGGATTCGCACGTTCCGGTACCCACCAGGACGCCTTCCTAATGAGATCGTAATCTAGCCCTTGGACGCAAACGATTCTGAAACCGATTCGGTCAGAAGAGTTTCCGAATGACATCGTAATTGGCCCCTAAGACTGGAACTGAGTAAAAGCCCAAGGTAGGAGAATTGTTCTACCCTACTTAAAATATGACATTGGGCTGACAAGTAAGAGGTTTTCATGTTTTTAGGACAATCGATCATATGATGTGATTTTTGAAAAATTTCTGGACAGGTCTAAACTGTCCATAAAGACAATAAGTATTCCAAAAGACCCTGAAGGCTTCTGCCTTTGCGAGCAATTAGAACCGCATCATTGCGTATAAAAGCACTGGAATTGCTCTACCACATACTCTAGGGATATTAAGGCCACAATTAGGTAATACCCCCTCCAGCTGATTAATATACATAATGAATAGAAATGGTGTGAGGATAAAGCCCTGTAAAATCTTCTTTTAAGTTTAAAGGGCTGGGTACATTTCCTGCCAGTACCATATCTAACCACTCCAGTCAAACCATTATGGAGATCTCTCAGAAAGGCAGTGAGAGCCAGTTCGACCCCCATGGACCCAAGCTCAGTCCAAAGCGTATCTCCTTTGAGCTTATCAAAGGCAGACCTGAGGTCCATCAAGACTAAATGATGGCACCCCTGTGGGCCTTAGTGTATTTCAAGATCAGAAGGTATAAATGTAAGTTCTGCTCCACAATTCCCCTTCCGGGCCTGAACCTATATTGTAAGTCAGACAGAATGTTATTCTCATTAGCCCAGCTAGTCAATCTCTCCAGGATGACTCTCCCTATGATTTTCACTTCTACATCGACTAGAAAGATAGGCCTGTAGCAGGCATGATCAGCTCTGTCTCCTTTTTTACATACTAGGACTATTACAGACTGACATCAGGTAAGGGTCCTCTAATGGCAGCATTTACGTGGAGGGTAATATCGGGAGCCCTCAGGTCTACTAGAGACTTAAACAAGTCTCCCAGGACACTACTGGCTCCCAGTGCCCTGCCCAAGGGTAGCGATAAAATAGTGTCTTTCAGTTTATCCAATTGAACTATAAGCCTGTCAGCCTTTGGGATGGACTAGGTTGAGATCTCAGGGTACTAACAATTATAAAGAGTGAAAATGTGGCCATCCGAAGCCTGAGCAGAGACTGGGCTTCCTGGTTGGAAAGTTGGTCTTCTTTAAAACATTGGTGATTCAGAACCCTCCAAAACATGGAGCTGTCCTTCAGGTTGCTCGCTCTTACCAAGTCCTACCACAATTTATTCTTTAGCTGACGCTTCCTATCCCTAAGCACAGTTCTGTAAGCAATCCTGCTCCTCCTCACCTCCAGACTATCTCTGGGTATATTTTTTTAAGTTGCCAAAAGTATCTTCCTGGTCATTGTACAGTTCTTATCGAACCATTTACAGGGCATAGGAGGACCTTTCACCCTTGGCTTGTAAGGAGATAGTTTAATATATTTGTAAATTGAATCAAACACCTTTAGAATAAAGTCTTTTGAGGCCTCATTGTCGAGGCAGGTCCTTTTACTAAGCAAATTAGCCAACTTATAGTCTATGACCAGATCATTAGGAAAGTCCCTTGCGGCGGTATCCTTGATATTGGCCTGGTCGGACACTGCCCCCTCTGGATCCAAGGAATCATAAAGATAGCAATCTCTGCATCGGTGGAGATTAAAGTCCCCTTCTATCAGTAATACTGTGTGCTGAGACGGAAGAGAAGTTGCAAAGGCATTTAAAAAGTTTCCAGGCTCCTTCAGAACATCAATAGTTTCCCATCATAAATGGTGTTATAAATGTTAATAGAAAGAGTGCTACATTTGTTCTCAAAGGCCTACAACATACCAAGAAAAAAGGAGGGTTAGAGGGAATCACTTTAGCCTTACTTTCCAAATCAAGTTTAACTAGGGTGACAATCCCCCCTCTAGCTCAACCACTTGAAAATGAAACTCCGTTGATGCTAAAGGGTACCTTGCCGTCTGAGTGAAACTCCCCATTAGTGTCCCACATTTATTGTAAACTGATAATATTGTGACATTTAAGAGTCTTGATCCTCCAAGTAGGGTTCCCCATTTTCCCTGTACTCTTGCTATGTTCTTGCTCAGAATATTTAAGCCCCTCACTGTAGTTTTTATTCTAATAGGGGTAGGGTGGCCACAATTGCTACCCAGTCAATCCTGATCATTCAGCCCATTCAGAGGCTCAAAGTAGTTACACAGTGGCAGGGGATGTCTCTGGGATGGCAATATATATTGTGAATGGACCCTGAACTTTGCACTGCATTAGTATTTCTCTGGCGTGGCTCTCCCTTCATCCTGGGCTTGTAAAAAACGAAAACAATGGTAACACTAAGATTCTGCGAATTAGATTTGTATTAGTTACTGTTTCATTCTGAATGGCGCCGACATTGTGGACATTTGAAAAATTTACCACAATACAATCCCCTACCTGAGTTTTTAGGGTGTGCCCTAACCAATCTACTCTTCTGGTCATGGTTATGTCCTCAATCAACTGCTGGCTGTCAAAACTGGGAAACCTCCCTGTCATCCAGTGTACCACCTTGTATATAGCTAGTGGGTAGGGTTCTTGTTAACAGTGTTTTAGAGGTGGTATATTAGCTAGGCCCAGAACATATGGCGTACAGGCCGGGGTAATTTGGATGATGACATCACAGGGAATAGTACCTGATGGAATACTAGATGATATTTGCGAGTCAAACCTTGGACCACATATCTCTGTTGGGATGAGTGAATACGATGTCAATGAATGTCATATGTGCAGGCCTGACAACAGCAATATCAGTAAATGCATGCCACAGTGTGTGCCCACATAATCATGCCAATTCAATGTCAAGGTATACCATAACTTGTGCACACACAGCAGCACTGACATCAGCAGTAATGATACTACTGTATGTCGTAATCCATGCTTGTACAACAATAATATTGTTGCCAATAAGAACAATGTCAATGTACGTTCAGACCAAAGAAACATACATTTGATAACACCAATAAGAACAATGTCAATCTGCAAGTTGACAACTGTATGCACAGTGGTGGTAATAATGATAAAAATGATAACAGTGACTGCCATATAACTCTTAGTAGTTCTAATGAACTCAGATCATTGCTGTCGAATTCACCCAAGGTGACCTCCCCATCAACCCGAGTTGAAGATACTTGGCCATGCAGGTCCTGTGACCCTAGCCCATGCTTAACAAGTAACAGGTCACAGGTGGGGTCCCACATAAAGTACAGGCAAATATGCACCCAGAGAAAATCCTGTTCATTCCACAGATAAATACTTACACCGCAAACAAGTAAAAGGTTGTTTGCCCCAATTAAACCAGTTTTGCCAGAGGCTCACATTCCCCAGAAATAGCACCTAGCCAGATACTGCATGTAGATAGGTACACTTAGCCAATCAGGACACAACATGAACACTAAGGGGGTCATTACGAATCACTTCCGCCCAACACCAACTCAGTCAAGGGACCGACTGACACCCGGACCGTGGTCCTGTACATCCCATTAGGATGCGTCCGATCACTGTTCGGTCGGATTCTTAAATTTCACTATGGGAGCATGAATTATGGATGTAAACCGGCCTTAGTGTATGCTCCCAGAGTATAATGGGAGGTGCAGTTCATCCCTGCACCCCGCAGCAGGCACATAACACGCTTTCTGACATGGTTCCCATGTCAGACCATCATGGAACCCATGTTGTAAACTGTACCGTGTAAGCTAAGGGGCGGAAAGAGCCTCTCTTGAGATTATAGGCCATATTCAGACTGGTTGATGGGCTCTACGAGCCCATCGGAAGCCAGCCAGAATGACTGGTAAGATTCCTTTCTAACCGCCTCCATCAAAATGAGGCGGTCAGAAAGAAATCTTACCGGCCCATTATGATGCGGCCCTAAAGGCTCTGTATCGTACTCGGCCCCTACATGTAGTGATCACGCGCTCCTCACACTGGACATCTCGACACATACACACTGGCCCACATTAGCTTTCCATGAGGTTGCGAGCCATCTGTGTCCTTATCAGATGCGCACATGTGATTTATTTACAACTAAGATGCTCTTTAGGAATGTAGAGGACATTTTATTGTACCTCATGAACTCTATAAATTGACGGCCAAAACTTTGTACATCAAGAGATTTTGAGCAGACACATTCTGTCCAGGCTCTCCCGGCCGCACATGTAATTAAACCTACTAGTTCCTGTTTTGCCAAACGCCTCTTGTCTTTTCATTTATTTAAGGTAAATTCATATCCGAGCAACACCTCAACTTGCCTAATACAGAGATTTTGTGTCAGGATTTACTTACTTACCTTCCAGTTAAAACCCTCTTAGATGACCCCTCAGGAATGGCTATGACCATAGGCACTACTCTCCAGTGGGCTGGCACGCCCAGTCTGATCTAGCATGTGAGTTGAATTGGTGCCCTCCTTCCTAGGTACTAATGGGCCAAGAGGAGAGAATACTGAGAAGAGTCTCTTCAATTCTGCATCTACCATTTGCTTGTGCAGGGTCTTTCCTGTTTTACCTATATTTTCCACAAATTCCTCCAAATTGAAAATGTTCAGATTGATGCTAAGATTTTACTTTTAAAGGAATTCCTTTATTAAACAGGTCTCTGGTGAGGGTAACAGGAGACCCCTTTTGTCATTTTTATTACCTGATTTCTGATCTTGGGAAGAGATCTCCCTTTTACTTTTCAACCTCGTACCCCCTCCCTCCCCACCAGATCAACTTATTTTCTGAGTAACCACACAGGATTGCTGTTTAAGGGTGATGGATTTCACCTGGGCCTCATTATGGACCAGAAGAATTTGGATATGGGAGGAGGACTATGTTTGACCGGATGAAGCAACTGCGGAAGCCTTTGAAATATGTTCCTCTACTACCACTAAAGAGTCCATTGCCTGTTGGGTTTGGGTGAGTTGCCCTTCCTCATTTGTAGTTTTGTCAGTGAGCACACCCACCACGTTATTAAGGAAGGAAAACATTATGCTGTTGCTACTAGAGCATTTGTCTGTTGCGCTTTAAGCCTACACTTTTCTCTTCCACATTATATCTAGGGTGCGGTTATCTAGTATCTATAAACATACTTGCAGCAAGAGAATACACTCAAAAATAGCTGACAAAATAACAAGGAACAATAATGATTTCTCCGAGGCCTGTTCCATGGAGAACACCCAGCCTCACAAGAATCTCAAAACATTGGGAACCAGATATAATGAGTCTTTATTGTCAGACGGAGGAAACCAAAAGGGGGATGTCAAACACACTATTGCAGGGACCCAATCAATAGAACAGGTGAGCAAATGTTCCTACAATGCCTTAAATCATGCACCAGAGCACACAAGAAGTATATCACATGAGCCCACTGAAAAAACAATCTGACTTGCAGAGTCTTTGCAGTCAAACAAACTTGTCAGAGGGCCCCCACTTCCTTGCAGCTTAAATGGATTAAAGAGTCTAGCTACGGATTAAAGTCAAGAACCACAGTTGAAGAACTCAGAACCCTAGCAGAACTATCCACTAGTAACACACTGCACAGTAAGCTCTCTCATGTCACACTATGGAGATCTAGTGTCCCGGTCTCTGTCCTGCCCTACCAAACAATGCAGAGAAGAGGATTGCGATACAAAGTTCTACAAGGACCACGAGCACTGTGGAATGCTTTAAAAGGTCTTAGCAGTCATAAGGATGTCCCCATGCAGGACCAAGTGGTGTGGCCCTAACCTGCCTCTTCCTGGTGCTGAGGGGCAAGGTATGGGCCTGCCCTTGGTCTGGGCTTTGCCCATGTCGTGTATTTCCTATAAATCTATATAGGATCTGCACATTTAGATAATATAAACTGAGGGATTGGTGTCCAGAAAGACTCCAGACATCCCCACCGGATATGTTCACCTGTATACCAGCTAGCTCACAGTGCCACTGTAAACTCCTCTTACCAAAGAGAGAATAGTTCCTGGCAACTATTGAATATGGCAACTCTGTACCATCAGGGATCGTGGAAACAGTACAGTACTTGTCGCTCAATCACTCATGCTCACTTTGTCTCGGAGAGATACACAAAATAAACGGTGCGGACATTTTCAATTTCATTTTTTGAACTAGTGTCATTCTAGTGTAAAATAGCCAAGCATAAGACAGAAACAGATATAAACAATATTGAGCACCAACAGAGTAAATGGATGATAAGTTTCTACGACAGTGCTAAAACAATGAATATATGCAAGCATATAAATATATGACAGTAATGATGCGTACTCCTACGATGCAACCCTAACTGGATGTGCCTAAGTGTACCTAGAATGTGTGTCAGTTTATAGCCAAGAACCCCCTAGGATGAGGCCAACCACATTACCTGGTGTGAGAGAATGATGGACCCTGACTTGGTCTCGAGATAGACACCTTGTGAGGAAGGTCAGACCACTGCATGATGTAGTGTCTATGTGCAGGAACCTCAGCATCTGGCATCAGTGTGTCAGCATGGAAGTCTTTCTCCTCTGCCTACCCCGGCAAAAAGTGGTGTATATATAGCCACACGGTACCCTCAGGTGATTTTACCTTGCTGTGTCATGTCGGTCGAGGATGACAGAGGGGATGACCCTTATGCATAGTTATTATGCAGAAGATGGTAATCCTGCTGTGATTCTGAGAATCCTCATGCATAATTAATGAGGCTAGTTTTCGGGGGAAAAGAAACAACATTTATGCAGTGCTTAACTAGGTAAAAGGTCAATACCAAAAAACGTTATGTAGTTCAATTGTACGGTAAATGTAGGTGAAAGGTCAGGTGTCTACTCAAGCCTATATTGGGGTACCCTACGAAACAACACCTGCGCAGGCCAGCACGTGTTCCGTGCAGCGGGTCTTCAGGCTGTGCTTTATAGTGCTGTTCAAATTGCTGCCAGGTGTGAACAGGGGTACCAGGCATCCTCCACTGGGCCCAAATGAATTCTGGGACTTGTTGTCCTCATTTAAAAATGTCACGCGCAGTGAGTCTTCAGGCTGCGCTTTATTGTACTGTTCATATTGCTGCCAGGTGTGAGCATGAGTCCCGGTCTGCCTCCACTGGGCTCGACTGGATTGTGGGACTCGTTGCCCCCGTTTCAATAATGTCCACAATTAGTTACACATCTGCTCGTCTTCCAGTGCTGCATTTTTCTGGTGCCCTGAGTACAGGCGACTTCTTTAATTATCATATCTCCAAATCTGCTGCCAACTTTTCATCTTCATACCTCGCTATGAATCTAGTACAAAATAATCAGCCTTTCTCTAACTAATGAATGTTTTGATAATGCATCTGCAAGGGAAAAGGATAAACAGCATACTAACAGTTTCAAAAGGTGTCGCACTCAGCTAAGACCTAATGTCAGGCAAAGTTAGCTCGAGAATCAAAATGGAAGCACATTATACTATTATCAGCCATAGGAAAGCAAGCTGTAATCTTAATAACATGAATATTCAATAAATGTATATACAGTGGCCATTTATTCACTCCACTACACTACATGTTATTTCAAAAGTCCCAGGAACGTTTATTTACTATCATGCAAAAGGATGAAACAAACGAGTTAATGAATTGAGGTACACGTTGAATAAATGGATCATATATCGTATCATATGAATAGAGAATATGTAGAGTATGGAGTCTAAATTAAGCTGCCCCACAGGGCACTTCTGGTTATCCATAAGAGTTAATATTTCGTGTGCTGGCGAATGCTGTATTTGAGCAATGTCATCGGGAACAAGTACGTCTTCGTAGTATGTAGCAGGAAACACTTTTCATAAAACACACATTATGGCTTGCTGCTGCTAATTCAAGCCCCAGCTGTTGACATCTGTATTCTGCCTGCATGTTCACAATGACTACACTTTAGTCATGGATGTGAAGCACCCCATCAGAGCGCTCGGTGCTTCAAGCCGACACGAACATCCCATTGCAATGAGCTGTGATGCGGACCATGGCGCCACGTAACACCCCATGAGGCAAGTAATGGTGGGTGACGCCGTAAGCTGTATTTTAGCAATATCTCAGTGGTATGATTCATAGTTAGCACTGGTAAGAATAAAAGAGGGCCTGTCATGGTAGCACAGCACAGCGAGGGGTATACTGAAAAGTGCCCATGAGATTATGGGCATTTATTGTGCAGTCCTTCTGGAAACCTATTATTTCCGATGGTACTGACTGTCAAAACTGCATGAAAAATATCATACAATTTGGAGAAATATTGCAGGCCGTCGCAATCTATGTTTTTTCAATAATGTGACTTTCAGCAGAACCTACTTCACTCGAGCAAATCCTAACCTTGTTTCTTTATTTTTAAGATGATCATTTTCAAAACAGCCTTCAACCAGCACTTCGAAAACGAAAGTGACTGGAAATTCCTCATGGCGCATGCGCTCCTGTGGCGCTCCAGGATGTCCATCACGGGAACGGATTTGGTTGAATCATTAGATTATAAATGATTTTCATTCAGACGTCCATATTTTAATAATTTTGTTTGTACTTTCAAAAATGTGAAGACTAATATGTCCCAGCGTGGGCACTTTATAAGTGTCACCTATTGTCTTAGTGAGTCATCTTAACTGTTCAAAAGAGAAAATATTAAAACTAAAACTGTTAGCGTTTGGTCCAATATAAAGGCACGGAGAAAAAAATGAAATAATCACGGTTAGGTGTGCGTTCCAGAGAGAGAGATATTTTAGTATTTGCTTTAAATGGTTATTGAATAAAAAGTATATAGGTCGATTAATCTGAAAATAGACTGCACGTAAAGAGGTTATGTATGACAAATTGAGGAAGTCCTGTAGGTGATCATACAAAGAATGCATTTTTATTAAAAACATCTCACAAAAGTGCTCATTGAAGTTTGGCCACTAAATGTATGGGTGGTATTGTGATGTGGAAATAATGGAACCAGAAGACATTACCTCAGGATTCGAGTCCAAGGGCCATATTATCAAGAAAGGCGCAAACATTATCAACGCATTAGCGGCAGGAAACTGCCGCTAAAGCAGCGATAGTGGGATTGATAATATGCCCTTCTGTATTCCAATAGAAGCCCACGTTTGATGTCCTTGACACCAGAACCTGGGCTTCTATTGGAATTCTCTAGGGCATATTATCAAGCCCCTTATCGCCGCTTTATCTGCAGTTTCCTGCCGCTAAAGTGGCGATAATGTTATCACCATTCTTGATAATATGGCCCTATGGGGCATATTAACAAGCCAGGCGATAAAATTATCGCCGCTTTAGCGGCAGAAAACTGCCGCTAAAACGGCGATAATGGGCTTGATAATATGCTCTATGGAATTCCAATTGAAGCCCATGTTAGATGTGAAGGACATCTAACATGGGCCTGTTCTGATTGTTCTGTTATGATATGCCCTATTATGTTTTAATTGTGGCTTTATGTTGCTTTGTGTGTGGGATTGAGTTATGTTTAGATGTTTACTTTAGATATGCAAGCAAATGCTGCTATATTTCTAGCTAAAACAGGAAGCCTTGAAAGCTCCAATAACTAGTGCAGCAGTAGCATCTCGTGGAGGGAGTGCTGCGGGGCGGTATGCCGAGGTGGGGGAGGGGCAGGGTGGGGGCATAGTAAACTCCGGCTCACGGCCGACTGGAGTAATTTAACTAAATAAAGAAATAAAACTAATTTCATTGTGCAGCGTGCCAGAGTTTACTATCCCCCACCCTGCCCCTCCCCCGCCTCGCCCCACCGCCCCGCAGCACTCCCTCCACTTTTCGCTACTGCTACACTAGTTATTGGTACTTTCAAGGCTTCCTGATTATGTATACGTGAAAAATGCATTTACTTTATAATGTAATTGCTTGTGTATTAGCATGCAGTATAACATGTGATGACGTTTTATTAGTTAACTTGACCAAAGGCCTATGGGGTATATTATCAAGACAGGCGATAAAATTATCCCCGCTTTAGCGGCAGAAAACTGCCGCTAAAACGGCGATAATGGGCTTGATAATATGCTCTATGGAATTCCAATTGAAGCTCAGGTTAGATGTGAAGGACATCTAACATGGGCTTCAATTGGAATTCCATAGAGCATATTATCAAGCCCATTATCGCCGTTTTAGCGGCAGTTTTCTGCCTCTAAAGCGGCGATAATTTTATCGCCTGTCTTGATAATATACCCCTTAATCATTTAAGGTTTTGTAACGTTTAACCTTCAATGTGTGTTCTCTTGAATGTAGTGTTTCTCATTCCTCTCCAGGCTTCTGGTGCAATGACGTAAAGGATGGAGGTGATAAGGTAGTGGGAAGGGTGTCAAGGGTGAAAGAAAATACAATCAGAAGGGAGGCTTACTGTCTGTGTGGAATTGAGACCTAAATTCAAGGTTGTTTGGAGATATGCGGATCAAACGAAAATGCGTTATCAACGTGTTTCCGAAACATACATCTAAAGAGAAGGAATTTTAATTGCATCATGTGAAAGGAGGTATTGTTTGAAGGTAGACTCTAACTGGGACCATGACAAATAGTTGAGTAGGGTTTTCTAGGGTATAACTAGGCAGTGGTCATGTTTGCACAGGGCGCATATTATGCTGAGACTAAGGAGAGAAGATGTTCAGACGTCTATGCTTTACAACTCTATGCTTTATTCTGAAACCTCTACTGAAGTTTCATGCTGACATCTTTTTCTTATTTATATGGATCTGACCAAAATTCAGTTTAGCGTTTTTAGGGTAGTTTACTATAGATTTAGTAATTTTCATGAATCATAGGCAGGAAGATCACACTTTTCAATCGTTTTATTCTGTTGTAGTTTTGCTATGCTGTACTATTATTTCAGAAGTTCTCATTGGTTGCTTACTATTGGAAATTAAATTTGTTCATAGAGCTGGCAGTATCTCAATAATTCTGTAGTGTTACGCAATGGTTCTAAGATTGATTTATATTACGCTGACTATAATGTTTTAATACATATACACTTAATTTAATTCCCACATTGGAGTTTTCCTTGTAGTCAAATGGGTTGCATCGTATTTTGAACTGAATTGAAACTAACTCCTTTATTCTTCAAGCTCCCTAGAAAGATCAGGACCGAAGGGAACAAAAAGTGCCCAGACCCCCCTCCACTAGATCACTAGCAACCAACAACAACTTTCTACGGCAGTAAAATAGTGCTGCCTCTGATCCTCAACCACTTAAGAAACCAGTCATCCCAAAACTGTGGCCGCTGCCCATGCATGTGCTTTGTGATTCTGTCAATGAAGTCTGGGTTATCCATTTATTGCCCACCTCTCTCTTTTGTACACCACTCTGATGAAGTGGTGTTCTTCTATCTCTACTTACAGTCAGGACTGGATTTCTGTCTCTTTCATGCATGCCTTTAATCTGAGCCTCAAAGAAGCTATATGGAAATAGATATGGCTGCTAATGTTTGAAAGCCTCGCAGCGAAAATAATGAGAAGTAAAATTGTTCCCTCCACCCAAGAATGTTGCAGTTGCTGGGACAAATTGGCAAGATCAAAGGTGATACTGCAGGTGTTGAACAGCAATGAGAGAATTTTCACTCCCCATACTGTTCATTCTTTTTCCAGTTCACAAACATTACGAGGAGTACCCCTGAAAGCTGCTCCAGGTGCACTTTTATAGGAGTAATCCTGGGAAATTCATGTGACCTTTTCAGCAGCTTTCTATTCTCACTGTGCAGATTTCTCTATAGTGGAGAAGTCTTCACTGAGGGAAAAGGTTCAGTAGGGGCTCATGGAGGGAGTGCTGCGGGGCAGTGGGGAGGGGAGGGGGAGGAGCAGGGTGGGCAGTAGTAAACTCCAGCTCACGGCGGACCTGAGTAATGTAACTAAATAAATAAATAAAATGAATTTCATTGCGCGCGCTGAAATGCCAAATGCGTTTTCATGCCATCGTCTGCAGCTTCACTGAAACTTTGTCAATCGCTCCCTGGTGATGATGACTCCTCCTTAGACGCAGCCTGCTGCTTTGCCATAAAGAACTCTACCTTCTCCTGGACGTTTCTTCAGATAAAATTCTATGTCCGAAGGTAAGCCAAAACCATGCCCAATTCTACCTCGTGTATTTCACCCATGTTTCATCGCAGTCAGCCTTAATTTTTGCCTTTGCCCCAGTCACACGCATCCAGAGATCAGTTCTCGTTGCTTTGATCTTTTAGCTGCTAGATTTCACTAAAAACACAAACAATTCATAACTCCGGTTCTACTCATTGAACTGAATTAATTTTAGTGTCATTTTATTTACTATGATTTACGATATTTTTCTAAATTTGTTTTGGAGTTTTCTTGAGTAGCATAAATACTTTATACATTACCTCCAATTAAAGCCTGACAAGCTACCAGACTGTTAAGCACAGTGTTAATTTAGTGACTTTTGTAGTGCACCCTAATAAGAATTGTAGTTGAGGCTTGACTAGGGTTATCACCCACCTCAATCAATAACTCAATTTGTTATAAAGATCTTTATGAATCCTAGCAAAAAGGATAGTCGCAAGTCTGAATATTTTCTACTATGAAACAAGTTAACAAAGACTTTTGAGCTGAGAGGGCTGAAGTGGGATACACATTTTGTAGGGTTAGGAAAGTAAGAGAGTTGGAGAGAGCACAGTTTACAACTGGCTAAAGTGGAGGTAACTGTAGAGAGGGGCAACATCACTTGATGTCTTACTTTGCTGGATGAAACTGCTCTTCTGACCTGAGGTGCATAGAGGCCAACCTGCCTGCTGAGAGAGAAAAGTCTGACAACTTCGTCGGAGATGTGACTGACCAAGGAGTGCCAGAAGCACTGACACCTTGGGGTTATTGGGACTTGTCAGAGGAAGGAAGCTTGAGTAGATGGACTGTGTGTCTCTGTTGTTGTTGGACATCAGACTCTCTGAGTAGAGGTTCTTGTAGAGAACTGTGGAATTGTGGATGCCCAAGCCAGTGTGACCAGAGAAATGTGAGTGTAGCTCATCCCATTCAGCTGTGACTAACAAGTGTGACCGCAGCTCATCCTGTGTTGCTGTGACCAAGACTTGTGATAGTGACTCTCCCCCTGCTACTTGGACAAAGAAGCACAACCACGGAACAACCCATACCACTGTGACATAGAAACTGACCATACCAACTTCCTCCTTCGCACCATGATTATCACCAAGAAGCGGACAGGAGGACAACAGTAACTAGACTGGACCCATTAAGACATCATGATTCCAGGTTGCCTATTATTCCGGGCCAGAGTGCCCAACACGACATTACCGGCACTGAAGGAGTCCATATCTGACTGGGAAGTGTACTCTATCCCAGAAGCAGGATAAAGATGGCACACTATTGCCATTTGGATGGAGGCCAAGGACTTGCACCACAGAGTCTGGCATCATGCACTAAAATGTACTGGACAGGGATAATCTGCACCTGAACCTTGATTTATATTGACAGAGACATTTGTACCAAGGGTGGAGAATGGTCTAGTTGAGAGAGGAGGGAAACCAGGTGGAAGAGGAGTAAATAGCAGATCAAGGCGCTATAGCTCAAGCGCCCAGTACACTGAATTGTGACTGCTCACTATTACCTGAGTAGTATCTAGTTTTTGTGTGTAATAGAGAACTTCTCTCTTATTCAGTAAAGCACTGGGGTTGCAAATCAATCATTGTACTATTATGGGATTGCTGAGTTCCGAGTTTGACCCCCCCCCACGCTACCTCCCTGAGAAGCCTGTGACTGCTCCACACTACACCACTACTGCCATTGAGAGTTATGTGCTGAAGGGGTTGTACTTGGCCAATATTGCAGGTCCATGGTTGGATGGATCCAGGAAATCAACAGTTGATGTTTCCTAGCCCCTAGTTGCCCTGTGGCCCAGCAAATGGGGTCTGACAACAAGATAAGGGTAAACAACGATGGGCAGACCATGGGATAGGGAACAGATAATACGTTCAACATACAGCTGTTTTCCTTTGAGCTCACAATTTGGTCAGGGCAGTGTCAAATATTTGTTATAAACACTTGGCCTGATTCACAAAGGCTAAGTTTACAGCTAAAGTCTAAGTTTAGACCTGAAATCTAAGTTTAAACCTAAAATCTAAGTTTAGACCTGAAGTGTAAGTGCATTTGGCACCTAAAGTCAGGAAATGACTGAATGTTGGCTTTAATTTGTGTTGCATATTGCAGATGATGCTTGATTTTAAGCAAATGTTCATCTTTTAGTAACAAGTAATACTATGGACCTGAAGTTCTATTGCCAATGCTACACAAGTGTGTAAGGCAAGACCGTACACTGATCTATCCTTTCAATTTACCTTTCATAGTTAAAATATGTATTGTCTCATCTTCAATAACCATTTCTAATCACAAAATGTTTATATATTTTATACAGTCCAATATATATATTGATTATAAGCTGAAGAATTAGTATATTATGTTTTTAAAATATCAGCGTCAGTAACAGGTGTAGCAGGAGATTCCAAGGTATGACATATTGAACTAATCTAGCTCTTGTGGACAACATTTTCACCGGTAGGTGGATAACATATTTGGGGTTCCCTTATTTAGGTAGTTGCGCTAAATTGCACCCTCTATTTTTTCAGTTGACCTGCCGGTTTCCTGGTCTAAAAGGAAGGAGTTCTGGGGAGTTCTGTTGGTAATACCTGGGAGTTGAGGATAGAGACGTATGGCTGGTGCAGCAATGATATGGTAAGTCCAAATCAATAATATGTAGTTAATATTGTTTTGCTAGTCTTAGTTTCTTCGCTAGCTTTATGTCTGCTTAGCAGCATTTAGAGGAATGGTTAGTGTTGGTTTCTAAATAGTTAATTCTAAATAGTTCATTTGGAATTCGAGTCTTGTTTCCAGTAAGTTTTACCCCTTATGATGTGCTATGCGTAAATGTATTGGTGATCGTTTTCTTTTTTTTTAAAATAGTGACAATTCACCTTTGTATCTTTCGGTTTACTAACTAAAATAACCGGATTGTAGTTGATCCTTCGACAAAATGGGATCTTAAATAGCATTCATTTTGCTGCAGTCGTATTACCATATTCTCAGATAAATCTATATTTCTAGACTGTGCAGAGTCCAGCGATTGTTCAACCTGGTCAACTAGAATTGAGCCATATAGCAATACATATTAGCAAGGTGGCAGTTGGGCAAGACCGATTGGATTGCTAAGTAAGAAGGCGCTTCAGCGGAAAATCAAGTATATTAAATGACTTGAGTTTCTTGTATAGTTAAAACCTTATCTTTATTAATTTCAAGGAGGACCCATTTTAAGGAATACTGTGGGAACTCCATCACAAGCAACACCATAATAAATATGTTGTCTTTGTGACTCCATCATAGGTGAGTCCTTGTGTTTTTGAGAGGAGCGTATTTGAAATGAAAATAGTATGTCCTTTTGGTTAGGGCACATATTTAAAATTTGCGCCTCTGCCTTGCAGATATTCTCTACACTCTACCTCAACGATTCGGATTAACTGTATATCGTGAGAAATCAATCAACGATGTTAAAGTGTGTGTCGTGTAAATTCTATAGCTGGCCACATAGGTGGGTAATTTAGTAAGACCTTTTAGATCCTGCTAAAGTATGTCAATATCTGGGCAACAATGCACTAGATCTCTAGCTTTTGATAGATTCCCATGATCAGTGGACCACGGGAGAAGAACGTAGTTTTCTTCCATTGATGGTTTTTGCCATTTAAGCAAGAGACGACTTCTTTTGGGTCTCAATATAATAATTTTATTCGGTAAGGTATTTTTCATTTCAGTTACTCTATTTGTAGGTTTTCAATGGGAAAAATGTGGATTGATAACTAAAAGGATCATGTGATATATGCACAAACATTTTTTTCTGATGAACTTTGTCTAAAGATTCTTTGTAAAAATGTACTTTTATGAACATGGGTTAGGAGGGATTCTGTATATCTGCAATTGTAGGTGGATTGTTTGGATAGCCAAAAATACAGTTAATGTTGCTGTTTCAAGGATTGTGTTGCAAATACAAAATGTGTGTATGTACTCATGGTTTTGCAATTGAATGTTTCTTATTGTCATTTAGATAAAATGAAATTATTTCTGTCCTGAAGAAGGCGAAAAAACTTTTTGCCGAAACGCCGCATCGACAATTTCTCTGTTTTTTAATGTGACATTTTTTTAAATCTGTATTTTTTATCCGTTGTTCGAAATAATTAAGTGAATATAAAAAATGATACCAATTTGTTAAGAAAATCACTGTTTTGAAATATACTGGTGACTATACGAATTTGTACTTTATAAAACTTCACTTGCAGGATTTTGAGATAATCTGGTTTTTGTTTGTGTTTTTATAAGGGTTTTAAATAAATTATTGAAACTTTAGTACATTATTGATCATTGAGTAATTATTGTTACACATCGCAGCAACTTGTACTTTCATCTATAAGGTTTTGTATTTCTCTCTTTAGTGACAATAGTAGTAGTTTTTGGCTTGTGATACCCCAAGTACTTATACCACATGATCCAAACCTTCGGTGGATTTTAACAACTACTTGCAAATCCATTTTGTTTATGTTTGATCTCTTTGAAAACGGAATTCTTTTTCTATGTGGAGTTTAGGCAACCATGTGTCTGCTCAGAACAGTCCTTTGGCTGTGAACAGGAATAATGTGTGATCCTTTCCAACTAATTAATAGCAATGCACATCATCACACATATTGTGCAAACCTTACACCTTCAAGAATTCTTCTTGTGTGTTGAACATGTGTCACCCTTAATGTTGAGGGGAAGAATCCTGGCTGAGCAAAAAATCAGTCATGTAACTTGCGAAACTCTGATTACCCCCTTGTTGCTGCTTTTGGGCCCTCAACTGCCCATCAAGCTCCGGATAGGTCCCCGCAAGAATGCAAGCCATTAGGGGGGTCAGGGTGTGGTGCATGCACTTCCCACATTGGGAGAACTGCCCGACCTGGACTTTTGCTGGCTTTCTGGTCAATCATCGTAGGTCCTCCTACCTCTTGTGGCAATGGACACTGCACCACTTATAGACTCTTCCTGGCAATAACCTTTCAAAAGTCCCACTTCTGATTAGCACTGACCTGTATGGATAAAATAAATGAAAGAAAAACAATGGTTTTGTGACTTTGTTTTTGTCTGCATTGATGTACCAAAATGTGTCTACATCTATCTCAAGCATAACTCATAAGTTACCATACAACATGTGTATTTTTACACGCTGAACAGAACAAATATCCAAATGCACACTTTTGTAGTGAACTTGTTGACTACACTCCCAGGTCCTGACCTAAACTCACTAATTCAGGCCTGTGACATTTTCTAGCCCAGGGGGCTCCTACATAATCTGTGAAGTGACCTTCTTCTGATCAGTACAAACATTGTGAACTACTGAAGGCTAAACATTAATACTTATGGCACAGTGAATACTGCCCATTGGGAGTAAGGTGCCTGCAGTTTGGGCATGACACACTTTGAAATGGGAGTAAAATTAAATTAAGTTGGGTAACTCTCCCTTTCAATTGTTGTTCATTTAAAGGTTTTCAGGGGCATATTTTTAAGCACACCTCAGATTTTGACCTGGCAAGGATATATGTTTATGACAGATATAACTCAGTGCTTCAGTTCTTTGTCCCTGTGCCTCAGCCCCAGCCTGGCACATGCTATCTGCCGCCTGATGAGAATGATGTCTCATGAAGACAGCCTTACCTTAACATTTAAAAGAAAAAATGACCTTGTGCCGAACTAATAAGTCACCCCAAGGCTGTGTGTTACTCTGAAGGGGACTGTGAGCTATTGGTCTCCCAAACAACTGTTTTGAGAGCCCTGATCTAGGCTGTGGGATATTTGGGACTATACACATAGCTAACATCATTTTCATTTGGTTTATGCCGAATACACATTTATGTACAGCTGTAGAGTATATAATGTGTTTTCTAATTTCCAAGATGTGAGTTTTCAACATATCACATGTAAATCAAAAATATACATTCATGTATCTTTACAAACACACCAAATAGAATCCAGGGATTCACACAAACAACACATATTAATGCTGTTTTTTTTAAACATTTTAAAGTGTTCACAAATCCTTATCTGTAAGGACCAACATATATGACACTTAAAATTAATCACTACAGTTCACTCAGGAACTCAAAGGCACATTGTAGGCTGTGTTAATAAAACAAATGGCTAGAAAGATTCACATTTGCCTTTCAAACATGTACCTGTTCTTCTGGTGAGCTATAGAGCTGGCCATACAGGGCCAGCATCTCCAGTTCCTCTGCCATGAAGGCAGGGACCTTGTCACCCTAACACCTGCTCAACCTGGCATCATTTCTCCCAGGTGACAAACAGCAACAAAAGTAGAGGAGGTCTTGATGGCAGCAGTGTTAGGAGCCAAGTAAGCTGTTTTTTCAAGTGCTGCGTACATGTATGAGATCATCAGTGTAGACAGACACAGTCATTGGCCTCTATACGTTACTTTCACCAACATTAGCCTATGGCTGTGCCTGTTCCCACCTTCCCCAGCACGCGCCTGATTCCAAATGTGCTATGAGCCAGGTCAGGCATGTGCCATTTCAGAAGTTCAAAATAGTGGGCCCGATTCACAGAACTAACTTAAGACAAAATCCTAAACTTACTACTTTTGGTATTCACAGAAGGCATTTAGTAGTTGTAAAGTCAGGATTTTGTCTTAAGTCTGTCTTAAGTCTGTTCTAAGTTTGTCTTAAGTCTGTCTTAAGTCTGTCTTAAGTCTGTCTTAAGTCTGTCTTAAGTCTGTCTTATGTCTTTCTTAAGTCTGTCTTAAGTCTGTCCTACTACTTTTGGTATTCACAGAAGGCATTTAGTAGTAGTAAAGTTAGGATTTTGACTTAAGTTTGACTTAAGACAGACTTAAGACAGTCTTAAGACAGACTTAAGACAAAATCCTAACTTTACTACTACTAAATACCTTCTGTGAATAACAAAAGTAGTAAGTTTAGGATTTTGTCTTAAGTTAGTTCTGTGAATCGGGCCCAGTGAGTTTGTGACTGTTAAGTGCATCACCACCACTCAAAATGGGGGCTAGTTTGCATATTTAAACTTTGATGGACACTCATTCTTTAAAAATAAACATTGACATTTAGTCTGTTACTGTGCTGAAATGCGCTATTAGGGCGGTTTTGTTTACATCTCCGCTGATGATATTTTTGGAGTATTTTTTAAATTATGTGTAAATAATCCATTTGAAATGTATTGTTTACACATTTTCAATTTAAAATCTATTTTAGGCTATAAATGTAATTTGTGAAGAATAAACAACAAGAGCAAATGTTTGATAAAACTATGTAGTTAAACCATATATAGTTAGAACAACTACATGACTTTAGTGCTAAATATCAAATATGTTGTTGTGCAAAATGTGAAAAATGTTCTATTGCTTTACCAATGCAGACATATGAATCCTGGGAGAGTGAGGAGACACAGCCTCTGGTGTACCTCCCATTTCCAGACATTGCCACCATGGAAGAAGGGGATGTAATCAAGAAGTTCAGATTGAAAGGACAATTATACTGGATTTATGTCATCAGCTGGAGCCAGATCTTTAGCCTCATTATATACATCCCACATCAATTACATCAATTGCCAAACTCATTGCAGTACTTCATTTTGATGCCACAGGATTCTTCCAATGCACTGCGGCAGTATCTGGTGGAATGTCACAACCAACTTTCAGTGGTGTGCTACAAAAAGTTATATCTTCAATGATGAGACACGCCAACTGCTTCATCCAGTAACCACAGCAGCAGGATGTAGCCAATGCGAAGAGAGACTTTTACAGTTTGAGTCGACTTTCACATGTGGTTGGAGCAATTGATGGTACAAATATTGCCTTAGTGCCACCACATACCAGAGAACAGTTCTACTGAAATCGAAAGCATGTCAATACAATCAGCGCTCAAATTGTTTGTTTGCCGGATTTGTACATCACAAGAGTCTGTGCGCATTTCTCCAAATCTGCTGTTGATGTCTTTGGACTAACGAACAGCTCCATGCCCCTGCAAATGTCACAACTTGTACCTGAGAGGGCCTGCCTGGTTGGTCACTACAATCTTTCATAATATTGTTTAGGGAATTTCTAGTTGAATAACCTGAAATTGTCTTATATTTTTGGGGACTATTTTGTCTTTCATCTAGGAGACTCAGCTTATCTCTACCAACCATTGTTGTTGGCACGGCTGAGGAATGCAACAATGCCACAGGAAGTCTGCTTCAATCAGGCCAATGGTAGAACACAGCAACCAGTGGAGATGGGTTCCGGGCTCTTAAGGGCAAGATTTCATTGTCTGGACAAAACTGTTAGAGCCTCTCCTACTCACCTGATAAGATGTGCAAATCACGGTGGCCTGCTGCATGCTCCACAACCTCACCCTGTGACGGAACATCCCTTGCATCGCAGAGAATGGAGACCATGAAGAGCCACTGGGCGAGGAGTCTGAAATGCCAAATAAAGATGATAGTGGTGAAGAGGAAAGAGTTAACTTACGTCAAGATGTCATTGACAAATTCTTCTTATGAATGTAAGTACATCTTTACATGTTATCACTTTCACCATTACACCAACTATTGATGTGATGATAATAGTAGTATGTGGTGGTAATTTGTTAGGAAGGGAAAGTTCATGGAAATTCAGGCTAAAGGTGTTTGTTAACCAAAGTTTTGACACATTGACAGCTGTGCCCAGTTACATTGTTTATCTCTGAATGTTCTGTGAAACTGTGTCCTCCAAAAATTGACTTTGTAATGTGTCTATTATGTTATGATTGATTGGTAATCTTTTTGTTTTAATCTGTTTTAGGTTCCTTCACCATGTCATCTTCATGTGGATCCTGGGAAAGACAGACACAGACTTTGGGTGTACAAAATAACAACTTGCACTGTGATTGAATTGAAGATTTGAAGATAACATTGGACTTGGTCACGGTCGTGTGTTGGCACTAAGGCAATATGTGTGCCATCATTAGCTCAAACCACATGTGGTAGTGAACCCAAATCATGCTAATCTCCCTTCACATTGGCAAAATCCTTATTGTGTATAAAGTATATGTAGCTGTTGATGTGTCTCATCATTGTAGGACATATATCTTGTAGTGCGCCATACACCACTGAAATTTGGTTGTGACATGCCACCAGATTATCAGTGGATTGCAGTGATCCTGTGTCTACAAAATGTAGTACTGCCATGTTTTTGTCTATCAGTGTTATTGATGTGGGATTCCTTACATGAGCCACAAGATCTGACTCCAGCTGATAATATGAGTCAATGATAACTTGCCTATTCAATCTAATATTTTGGGATATATCCCCTTCTTCCATGTTGGCAAGGTCTGGAACTGGCAATGTGAAAACTGGCACTGCATATTAGTGTTATGTATGGATTGCTATGTTAGTGAAAATGTTGACAGACAATTATTGGTCACATGGAATAAACGTAGTAGTAGAATATTTAATGGTATATGTTTTGGGAGTCATAGTTGGGAACCAGAGAAACACAATACCTACTTACAACTTATCTATGTTTACACAATCATTAGTTTTTTGTCATTGTAAAGTTATTATGAAAAGAAACAAATGCATTGATAGAGTTGAGATATGCAACACCAGGCTACGTGGTTTTAGGTTAGAAATTAATTAATTGAACTAAACGTGAATAAATTAAACAGGGTGAACATGAAAAAGCAATCCAGAAAGTGAAGAAGTCAGTCATGTTATATGAAATCATGGTCGGAGAGCTAGATTTGCTTGAAGTCCAATGTCTGAAATGTGACTGGCATCAGAAAGCTAAATGTGTCGAGAAAAAATTACACAGAGAGTGAATGGTAATCACACACTGGAGACAATTAGGGTTTCTTGCTGGTGGTGGTAGAGGTCTTGCCATCCACACCTCCAGATAATCTGAGTGGACGTCTCTTCCTAGGAGTGGGGGTTATCCACAGTTTCAGGGCCTGGAGTGGCTGAGGTGGTTCTTCCTACGGCACAGCCTCACTTCCTGTGGCTGTGGTAGATGTAGAAGGGCCAGATATTGTAGGACCACAGGAAGGGGTAGATGGTGGTGGGAAAACCCCACACATATGGGTGTAAATTTACTTCAGCACCTTAGTCAGGGAGCCCATGTTGGAATTGTGAGCCTCCATCTGATAATTGAGCTCCTTTTGCAACTGCTTCTTCTCCTGGAGCTCGGTGAGTACCTGGCCCATCATGTCTTGAGACTGATAATAGGATCCCAAGACTTTGTCGATGGTGGTCTGGGTGAGAGTGACCCCAGTGTTCTCACTATGCTGGCCCACAGAATCCTTCTCATGATCCTACCTCCGCTACACTGTGCCATTAACCCAGTGAGCCTCATCCAACTGGGTCCGGGTTATCTGGATCTGGTGGTGCTGGGGTCTGGACATTACCCAGGAAAGGGGGGCACTCGATCGGTGTTATAGTGGTAGGAACACAGGAAGTGGAGGCTTTGGTTAGCCAAGATATAACAGCTGAGGTGGGAGGCGTCAGTGTGAGCCCAGCGAGACTCACTGGAGCCGTTTGCTTAGACTGAGCATCATCATTCATTACCAGCAGTGTTGTCCCCTGTGAAGGATTGATCATGGTCTTGAGTGAAGGTCTCTTCAGAGGCAGATTCCTGGCCACTTGGTCTGGCAGTTGGACCTGTCGATAAATTGAGATCATTTTTAGAAAAAGTGTGTATTATAGATCCAAATCTTTTGAGACAACCAATGTAGATACCTAGAAGAAAAAAGGTAGAGATAATTATGATTATAACTTTCAGTTGCACTGAACATATTACCCTAACCTTTTGCAATTATAAACAATACAACTTTAAATCTGCAGGTAATAAAACGTCATCAAAAGTTCACGAATTGATTAGGAGGTATAGGTAACATCTCCCAGCCATTCAACGCAATAAAGTGGCGAGGTGAAATGTGTAATGGACAATTCCAAGGCCCAGATGACTTCAAAACAGACATTTACTTAACTTGGATGGATATTTGGCATTAGTCATCATGTGAACAGTGCAGAGTCAATTTTTGTTATTACCACTTATATTCAGCATAGTAACTGTCATACCTTACAAATTCATCTTTGGGTCAACAAAGTTTGCTTTGTGAAGGTCATGACATCAATTTGATTGGTTGAAATGAACAGGTCAACATTCAGAAAACAACACAAACCATTTTCAGAAAAGATAATCGAATAGGGATTGACCACTACATGACACTTAGCACTTTACCATATATGGAAATATGTTAGACAAGAGAGAATGAGCAATATGGCATAGCAATATTCTTATGACAAAACAGAAACAGGACATTTTGATAGTTGTAGTCAATATAAAGGCAACTTCGAGATACTTGCAAAATGGTTAGTAGAACATACCTGTGAAAAATATGCAGTTGAAATGGGACAGACACTTACGATATGAGAGACATATAGGTAATAGGTTAATTGCTGATCTAACACTTACATGTGACATACCATCATGTGACATTCAAGGGAGATTGAAACCCTTAATCTTAGATGCAACACAAAACATACACACAAACAATCCAAATTATCCAATACTGCTACTTTGAGGTTTGTATATTAGCAACATATATGCAGAACACATTGGCAACACCTGATATAAGAACCAACAGGACATTGAGGTTTAGTGAGATTTTGTAAAGTTTAATTTACCAGGCTCCACTCCACCAGGTATCCCTGTCAAGCCTTCAGAATGTAGGATCTGCAAGAACTTCTCCTCCCAGGGTATGAGTTGTAAGTAGGGCCTGGGAGAACCACCACCTATCCTCTGGGCATCCAGGTGATGCTTGGGGGTCAACCTCCTCCGCAGGTCATTCCACCTCTTCTTAATATCCTTCTCTGTGCACAGCATTCACTCTGTCGACTATTTTGGCCAACATTTTTCTTTTCTGAGATCGGGGTGTATTTGGGACTTGCTCTCCAAATAATTGTGGTACTACTCTTATGATTGTATCCACCATGACTGACAACTCTTCCTCAGTAAAACAGGGATTTTTGTGGCCTGACATTGTGCATTGAAATATGATGAAATCAATTTAATTAACCACAAGGAAATAAATGAAAGAATACAAAGAGATAAGAAATAGGGAAAAGCAACCAAATAACCTCACTTAACTGACAAACGTTCTGCTAGATAATGTTGTGGTGCAGTGGAATAGCAAAGGATCATGGAGTATGTTTTATAGTGTGGTATGCAGGTGTTTCCATTTGGCCACTGGACATCAGGTGTGTTATACTAGCAACCATCCAATGGCCACAGTGATGGTGCATTATTGAGCGCATACTGCAATTTACTCTTCCGTCAGGGAACCACAGATGAGAATACACCAGCATAACTGTGACTTCTAAATCTGATGGCAATGGAGTACTATTCACCGGCACCAGCGTCTACTGCATTGGCAATGGTGTGCAGGGAACACTGTGTCAATGCTGTGACAAGTCAGCCTGCATGCATTTGACTTTGGCGGGCGAAAGGCCATTAACTTGGCGGAGTACATGGGACCGCCGCCACAGTGGCACAGCGGTAAGACCGACAAGATCTAAATTTGGCCCTTCGTTTGCGTATGGCCATGGACTATTGATTCAGTATCATACTGGTGACAATTAATTTAGATTTGAGATCCCAGATAAACTGTTGATGACACAGGTATGGGGACAGCAGTAGGGTGGCGGAAGACTCAAGATACTTTTTAAATCATAGCTGTTAGACCGGTCAGCCTTAGAGTGGTCTTCCCCCAAACAATTTGCCTACTTACCTGCAATTCTTTGCTGAAATTAGTTTTTGTTGGCCTCAGGACTCGATGCACTTTCCCACTGTTAACCAGTGCTAAAGTGCTTATGCTCACTCCCCTAAACATGATTTGATAGGCACACACCTAATAGGCATTTAATGTGCTTATAAGTCCCAAGTACAGTGGTATAAGATATAACAAGCATCTGTAAATTAAAAGATGCCAGCGGGTCTGCAGCACTTATTGTGCCACCTACTGAAGTAGCAATTTAAAACATGTCCAGGTTTAACATTGCATCCTGAATGCAGTGTTACACTGCCATGTCACCTTGGCACTTAAACCCCATTGCCAAGCCTTAAACTCTCTTTTTATTACATATAAGACCCTCTGATGGTAGGTCATAGGTAACCCATAGGGCAGGCTGCTGTGTAAATAAAAGGTTGTACATATTAAGTTTTAAATTTCCTGGTAGTAAATAAGTCCTAAATTCATTTTTCACTACTGTGAGGCCTAACCCTCCTAAAGGACAACATTGAGCATTCCGTGTTACATTTAATACGTTGTAATTCCTAATTGGGAGCAGGTAGATATGTCATGTTTAGCACCTATTAAATGTTTAAATTTGTTTATTAAGATTTTCAAACTTCCTGGTACAAGTTGCTATACATAACATACATTTATGAGCATTTGGAAGCAGTATTTTTCTCAATGCATTTAGTGGTCTTATCATACATCAATACAACTTGGATAAGGTAGCTTACATCAGCCCGGGAGTCCTCTTCCAGTGTGACTCAGCATATTTTGCTATGTCATGCAATGTCTTGTTGGGCATGTATCCCGGGGGTTTGGGTTGGTGTTACGCCGTCACTTCTACCCATGTAAGTCACCCCTGACAGGATCTGGAAATGTATTCCTTGGCGGATGGTTTTAGTTTGAAAATGCCAAGGGGGGAAAAACAAACCTGTGAACTGTGGGGGGAAACCGGGTCTAAGGGAGGAATGGGAGCGATCGGAGTGTGCATTGTGGTGTGCAGTGAAGTGCCTGGCTGTGATTTCACACTACGGTATCATCACATTTGCAGGAGGGGGATGGAGGGCAGACTACAGGGCCACATAGGGGTACATCTGATCCATCTTGGACATTAATTTAGTGATTAGTGTCCCATGGCTATGCCGGGGAGGCTGATATCCGTGCTATGGGAGATAGAGATAGGTGCTTGGATTGGAGTTGTGAGGCCCCAGTTGTTGCTGCCGTTGTCGTTTCCTGTGTAAATTAAAATAGCAGGTGTGCCCATTCCATGGAGATGGGATGTTTGCGTGCCCCTTTCACTTCCTCATTCCTAAGTGCCTCCTCCTCTGCTGCGCCCCATGTTTTCATAGCACCTATCCATGCCTCTACTGGGGGTCCCGCTGGGGCTCACCAATGCATGGCTATTCCCCTCTTTGCTAGAAGGAGAGCCAGGGACGCAAAACGGCACTGTAATTTGTCAGTTTCCTTTTTGTGACAAACTCCCAAGGTGCATGCCTCCCATGTGGATATGTTCGGGAGATTTACCGTCGCTTGGAGTGACTGTTGTATCTTGTCCCAATACTGTCGGATTATAGGGCAATCCCAGAACATATGGATGAAGTCCGCTTCCTGGGTTTGGCAGCGGGGGCAAGCAAAATGCGTGTCAGAGTAAAAACGGTGTAACCGGTGAGGAGTTAGATATGCTCGGTTTAGGATATTGAATTGTATGTTTTTGAAACGCGTGTTCCTATAGACCGTTTTGGGGTATTCCAGCACTTTTTCCCATTCTTTATCATGGAATACCCGTCCTACCTCATCCTCCTATGTGTGTCGCAATGTGTCCTGGTGGGGTGCTGGCCAGCTCCCGGATCGCTTTGTAGTGTCAAGTAACTAGGTGCCTGCCCGTGCCCATACGAAGGAACGTGTGTAAGACTGGATGTGTCGGGGGCTCCCTCTCTCGGAGATCCCAGTAGTGTCAGCTGCTATCTAAGAGTTGTCTATGTGTAAGGAATTGTGGTCATTCTGCTCCATCATTTGAGTGTATGTCCTTAGCTGTCCCACTTCAAATAGGGATTCTACCTCGGTCACATCGTGATCCGTCCATATTCGGAGGGCCTCCGTGGTATAATATTTGTCCTTCTGGGGGAATCCCACTAGTGGGAGTAATGGGGAACACAGGGACGTTCCCTTCGACATGCGGTGTATTCGCAGCATACACTTACGGGCTATGGACACTTGTAGAGGATATGTGTGCGAGGGTTTGGCCCCGGGCATCAACAACCTCCGGACAGCTGGAAGGGGTAAGCAGCCCTCGTCGGTAATTGTTTCTCCTATGTGCCGTTCCGCTATCCAGTGAGAGAGTTGTGCCGCGAGGAAGTATGCATCGAAGGAGGAGCTCCCAGGCCCCCCGAGTTGTGGGTAGTTGTAGCGTGGTTAAGGCTATCCTATGCCATCCATCTCCCCAAATCAGCGCTGTGAGCAGTGTTTCTAATTCCTGAAAGAAGGAGCGCGATGGTATGACCAGGAGGTTTGTGAAATGATACAGCAGTCTTGGGACCATAATCATTTTAGCGATGGCTACACGCCCAATGGGAGCCAGGGGCAGTGTCTTCCAGAAATTGACCCCTGTTCTCAGCCCGCTAATGTCTTTCAGTGATTTCCTTCATATAGATCTTCGGGAGCGTGATACAGTCACACTCCCAGATATTGGGGGGCCACGGCACTCCAGGTGATTGCCTGGGTTCCTACTGTTATGTCTAGAGGCGCCAAGTGGGGGCTAAGCGGGAAGATCCTAGATTTGTCCCAGTTGACTTTGAGACCAGAGGTAGCTTCAAAGTCTCGCAGTGCTGACCATATGAGGGTGAGGTCACTGGTAACATCTCGGACGTAGATCAAGAGATCGTTTGCCTATAGCGATACACAGTGTACCGAGTCAGCTATTGGGATTCCCCATTCTTCCCCCTCTCTTCTTAATCGTATTGCTAAGGGTTCTACTGCTAAAGCAAACTGCCTTGTCCCCCGTTCCACTGGAAAAGAAGCGGAAATAAGTTTGCCTATCCTGGCTCTGGAGGTGAGGCCCCTGTAGAGAAGTTGCGTGTATGCCCGTAGGGTAGGGCCTACATTTACCTTCTGGAGTAGTGCAAACAAATATGGTCATAGTAGGGTATCAAAGGCCTTTTCCAGGTCCAAAATTAGGCATGCTGCCCGTGGGAACCGTTCTTTTGCCCTATCCTGGATATGAAACAGCCTGCGAAAATTTTGCGAGGTGTTGCGTCTTGGGACAAACCCACATTGGTCTGGGTGCACTAGCGCCGGAAGGATTTGACTATAACGATCTGCCAGTATCTTACCAAATATTTTGCAGTCTGCATTTAATAGAACAATTGGTCTATAGGATGCGGGTAATGTCGGGTCTCTATGTGGTTTCAGGAATGTCACTAAAGTCGATTCGCGGAACGAGCGCGGGAACTCGCCCCTGGTCAGCGCATCCTCGAACATGGCTGCCGTCCGGGGCGCTAGCTGGGTTGCGAAAGTGCTATAATACTCGAGCAGGAACCCATCCATACCTGGGGCTTTGTTACGAGCTAGTGTTCTAATCACGTGTGTTATGTCCGGGGGTTTGATTTTTGTATCTAACTCCTTTTTGTCTGCGAGTGGGATGCTAGGCATGATTGATGGGCCAAGGAAATGAGTCAGCTCCTGGTGTGGTGTTTGTGCCGGGGATCTGTAAATTTCAGAGTAGTAGCCCTGAAACACATGTAGTGTGTCTAGCTGAGAGTAGTTAGGGTTTCCCTCCTTATCTGTGAGTTCCCTGATTGATTTTACTTCTGTGTCCTGCTTAACCAACCAAGTTAACAGTGTCCCGGTTCTGTTACCCTCCCTGTGTACTTTGGTTGCGTAGGTTCCGAAGTTGTATTTACGGAGATTGCGCAAGGTTTCAGCATGTAATGATTTAGCATTTGCTACTTGTGCTGGGGTGGCTACCCCTTTATCCGCATCTTTCGATAACCCCTCCAATAAACCCTCTTTAATGGTAAAATCAGATTTTTCATTACAATTTTGAAAACACCTCTTTTAGAAAATTTTCATTTTCCTACTTTCAGCCCTTTGTGCCTGCAGCCTGCCTTAGGTCACATGAATGGGTGTAACTGACAGTCAGACTTTGTGAATTCCTCCCAAACAGTCATACAATAAAAGGATTAGGTGAGACTCAATGGGCCATCTGCTGGCAGGATGGGGGGACATAGCTGAGCATAGCCACACTTACACCTTAATAACCTGTGCTCTTCCTTCACACAAAGGGCATAATGAGTCCGTATTGTCAGTACAGCCAGCTTGGAGCCAGGGCAGGGGAGTCAGGAAATTCCATGCACTTCAAACAACCATTGCAGAAACTTCTCTCACCTTCCAGTAGAAGGGCAGTAGTGTATAAAAATAGCTAGCAGATTAAACTGTTAGCTCTCTGTCATCTTGGTCATTTAGAAAGTTCATCCAATAAAAAGAGGTTGAGAGAACAATAGTGGTGGCCAGGGATGTGGAAGATTTGGTATCTAAGAATTCCGAATATATATAGTATGCTGAATGATAAAGGTCTAAAGACCAGGGTGCCACCATAACATACGTAGAATTTCCAAAGTTAGATATGGGAGAAAGTTTCTATTGATTTCACAGGACCATTCCAATGTTCACTCATTCAACAGAAATATGTTAGTTGATTTTACCTCCAACTGGCTTGAGGTAAGATTCCCATATGAACATAACACAAATAGTGTGATTATTTTTTGCCTAATATTTACTAGGGATAATTTCAGTCAGAGTTGATTTTTGATGATGGATTACAGTTGGTATCAAAATAAATTAAGGAATGTTTTGATGGAGAGGGTTTCATGCATAACAGATGTAGTTTGTATCACTCTCAAAGCAATGATTTGGTGGAAAAAAATAATAGGATGTTTAATGAGTGTGCAAGAGGTGCTGGAATTGTAGGCAATACTGTTGTAGATGCAGTTAAAGCAATGCTGTGGGACCCAATAATGTTATAGAAGTCATACTTTTTTGTGCTCTAAGGGGGGAAGACCATTTGATTTTTTTAGCTCAGCATGGTTATGTTGATCTGGAGCAGTTGTAAAGATGCATTTCGGAGAAATGTCAGTGCTGATCGTTCACACAAACAATCTCACGTACACCAGTTGCAGAACAAGATGAGGTTTGATTCCTTCATGCATTCAAAAATTAGGTATCTCTAAAGGGGGTTGGGTATGCATACATTACATAAAAGGAATGTAAGGAAGGGGATGTGTGATTCAGTGGTCCTCTTTTGGTGCAATAATGAGTGAAAATGGCAGTGCTGTCATGCTGATGAAAGGTCAGTGGTGGAATTGTGAAAGTAAGTACAACGTATGCCGAAATGCGTGTAAGTCTACAAAGAAAAAGTGGGAAAACTATTTCTGATCCGGATTGCTTCATTCCTGTCTCTCAGAATGATTCTCATTGAAGAAGACTAGAGAGAGTTGATCAGGAGTGTGACATCTCGATTTATCTAGGTAGTCATCATGTAAATCAGCCAACAGGGAACAGGTTGTTCCCTGCAAAGTACAAAGATGTTGTAATGATGTAGTGCCTATTTACAATATAGGTTTTTCCTGAAGTATATTACTACTTTGCAATGTCTTCCAGTCGTTCATTGCAATACAAAAAAGTGTTTTGCTTATAACTTTAATGTTGTTAGTTTAAATATTTTGTTGTTATCTATGTTCATTACATTTTATTCTTGTTAGGAAAGGGTAAGATTTGTTATGTCCTTGCTCTCGGTTGCATATTCATTCAATTCTGGAAACCTTTTGTTCTGTGACGTGATGCTGTTTGGAGCAGAACATAAGGGAATGGTTAGGATCCATTACAGGCTAGAAGGAGAGAACTACTTCCAGTTATCTCTTTTTCATTACCTTTGACATGGCATCTTTTTCTTCAATAAAGACTTTGACTGCATATGGTCACCAAAAATATATTTTCAATAATATAATGAGGTTGTGCACTGCTATTGTTGTAGCCTCAACATGCAACATATGAACTCAAGCAATGCACTTTCTGGCTGTGTAATCTTGTACGTTCGATGAAAATCCCAGAAGCAAATTCCCTATGCTGCCCAGAGCTGTGCAGCTGCAAGAGAATCAGAAACACACCCACTAGGTGATGACAGCACCCAGAGAATAGAGGAAGTGCAGAAGAAACACACAGAAATGTCCAGGACTTCTCCAGGGTAACTGCATTAATTCATGTCACTAGCAACTCCTTCAAGGCTTGGTCATCAACTGTTTATAAAACAAATGCAGTAGAACTTAGTGTCGAGTCTATCTGATCGCTGAAATACTCTGTATAATAATTAAGAGTGTGCATCTTACCTAATACCTCCCACTTTCCAGAAAATCTTAAAGGGCTAGATCTTCATAGGAGAGAAGGAAACAATAACATTTTGTGACCCTAAGAAAGAACAATAATACAAAATTGGTTTAAAGGCCTCATGCCATTTTCCTAGAAAGAGCCTCCCTTGGGATATTATGTAATAACTCTATGCTCATTGGAGTAGTCGCCGAAAAAACCTGTTATTCAGAGAATCTTTAAATTATCCTTCAAGGAGTACGCATTCCCCAATAAGGTGTGTTTTAATATCAAATCGTAAAATACAATTACCAACTGTGTTACAACATTCACTATAGTCAATTGTCTTTGATATTTGAAAATCCTCTTGCTTCCATAGGGTATGTTGGCGGTAACTCTAATTTAAGTGCTACTGGATTTATGATTTTACACACATTGAATGGAACCACATCTTAGATTGACATTTATTGTGGTCCTTAAGACACATATATTTTGTGGGCCAACACACCTGATTCCACACTAAGTATGTATTTTTTGGGAGTTCTGTGTTTATCAGCATATTGCTTGTATCTGTCTTTCACTTGATATAAATTGTCCTGTAGTGCTTGATTTATCTGAGCTATATGTTCCTGGAATTCATGCACAACTGGTACAATCTGGGAAAGTTTGAATTTCACAATTCATCATTCTGGGATGAAAACCATAAGTACAAAAAAGGACAAAATCCTGAGCTGTTATAATATAATACTTTTGTCAATTTTATAATTTACTGAAGTGCGATAATGTGCAGTATTACTTTAATAACCTGTTTTTTCAAAATATAATATTCTGGGTAAAAACATTTTGTATTGGATTTAATAAATGTACATTTTAAAAGTTTTTTTTACACCTTCCCTGAGTTGGTTATATTGGTGTGGGGATAGTAAATGTCACACTTTTAGTGCCCAACAACTCCCCAAATTGCTTTAGATTAAAGCTTAAATAGTAAATGTCTCCCATTATTGTCCGTCACCTTCCACAAATTGGTTTAGATTGGAGTGGGAATAGCAAATGTCAGCCCTTGAGTGTACAACACTTTCCTCCAGGTTGTTTAGATTGGAGTGGGGATAGTAAATGTCACCCCTTTAGTGTCCAACACCTTCCATGAGTAGGTTTATATTCCACTGGAAATAGTACATTTCACCCTTTTAGTGTCCAACACCTTCCCCAAATTGGTTTAGATTGGAACAGGAATGTTAGACCTGGCACCTTGGCGTGAGTCTCCCTTCCACTTTTTGTCGCTGTGCCTCATGTGTTTTGCTGGTGTTAGCTGCTCAGAGCACTGTGCCACTGCCAACCAGTGCCACAGTGCAAGTGCTCCCTATTTAAAATGTATATGTTGGTTGGATTCCATGATTGGCTTATTTGGTTTACTGTCAGACCCCAGTAAAGTGCACCAGGAGTGCCCAGGGCTTGTAAATACAAATGCTGCGGGTGGGCTTGCAGCACTGGTTGTGCCACCCACAGTAGCGGCCTAGTAAAATGTGTCTAAGGTCTGCCATTGCAGAACCTGCGTGCAGTCTGGTACTGTCATGCTGACTGGGCAAGTGCACCCACTTCCCAGTCCCTAACCCTTCCCTTAACTTCATATTAGTCACCCCTATGGTAGGCCCAAGGGCAGGGTGCATTGTAAGCATAAGGTAGGACAAGCCCTGATGTGTGTGGCATGTCCTAATAGTGAATTACAGCCATTTTCGTTTTTCACTATTGTAAGGCTACCTGTTCTCCATAGGCCAGAATGGGCTGTTTGAATTGTTACAACCTATGATCCGAACAGACCCAGGGAACATGGTAGAAAATCGAGTTTAGTATTCCTGAACTCAGAATAATAAAATACATCTTTTAGTAAAGTTTATTTTAATATTCTGTGTTTGCAAATACCACTTTTAGAAAGTTGGTATTTGCTTGCCTAATCATTTCAGCCCGCCTCTGCTATGATGTGTATCTGCCTGTCTGGTTTGTGTGAGTGACAGGACTGGGGAAACCCAGAGGGGCAGGGCTAGGTAGCCTGGTGGTGAATAGAGAGATTGACATCCAGATGGGTGAGAGGAGTGCACCTGGACTCTGAATAGGGCTGTGCTCTGCCACCACAATGCTGACTCCACCTCCTGTGGAGCGGCTGATGTCTCTGCCCTGCACCCTGAATAGAAAGGCAAAGTCATGTCAACAAAGTGCTCAAGAACTGGTTTGGACTGGGCAAAGGCCCCTCCACCCCAGAGGAACAAAGGAATTAGGGGTATAAGTATTAGGACCCTGCTCCCAAGAAATTAGATCCTGCTTGACAAGAAGAACCTCTGCCTGAGGAGAAGGAACTGGGAAATCTGTAAGGAGGAGTACTGTCCCTGACCTGGGGGATTGGCCTGCAGTGGTTGCCTTGCTGCTGGAAAGAGAGGAGAAAGACTACAAAGACTTTTATTTCAACTTGTGCTTAAAAGATCTCCAAGGGCTTGTGCTGAGCTTGCCCTCTGAACGAAGTACCAGGACCAGTGGACTTTACCCCCCAGCTCCCCAGAGTTCTTTGGAAGTGTCTGCTGCTGTTGGTTGGCCTTCTGAGGGACTGCGTGTCGCAAGGAGCTGGAAGCGCGACTCAAAAAGGAGAAGCGTGCCGCCATCGGAGCTGTTATCGTCACATCTCGCAAAGGGTGTCGCCGCTGCAGCATCGCATCGAGTGGAAGCGTCTTGCATCATTCCGGAAGTGTCTCGCAACGCCGAAGAAGCGTGTCGCCATCGCAGCCATCGCAGCTGACGCATTGCACCGCATCAAGAGAAGAGTCTCGCATTGAGGAAGAAGCGTGTCGCCATCGCAGCCATTGTAGTTGTCGCATTGCACCTCATCAAGAAAAGCACCTCGCATCCACGGAGAAGCGTGCCGCCGTCGGAACTGCTGTCGTCACATCGCGTAAAGGGGTGACGCCTCTGCAGCATCGCATCGAGCGGAAGCGTCTCGCAAACGTCGGAGAAGAGTGCCGCTGCCAAGGCCGCTGTCGTCGCATCACGTAAAGGGGTGACACCGCTGCAGCCGACGCATCGAGTCGAGTCTTCTCGCAACATCGGAGAAGCGTAACGCATCTGGAAGATCTTCACATCTTTATTTTTTTGCACCAAAAACTTCATCGCATCAGCATCGTTGCAACACTTTCGTTGCGCTGCGTGTCGCATCTAAGGTACATTGACTTAAAGTGTTGCATTTAAGAACTTAAGAGAACTAAAGCAAACTTCTACCATCTAAAGTAACAGTATTGTGTATTTTTGTCGTTTAATGGTCTTGTGGTAACTCTATATAAAGAATCCTTATTTTTAATATTAAAACCTGTGTGGTGTCCATCTGTAGTGTTGTCACTTGGTTACTGTATGTGTTCACAAATGCTTAACCTGTAATGCTCTGAGATAAGCCTTGTCTGCTCGCGCCAAGCTACCTAGAGGGTGAGCAGGGGTTATTTTAGGAGTGTAACCCCTTACCCTGACTAGAGGAAATGTTCCCTGCTTTTCACAAGTACCTACCTGTGCCAACCAGAGAACCCGAATTCTAACAAGGAATAGTACATTTCACCCCTTTAGTGTCCAGCACTTTCCCTTATGTGGTTTGTATTGGAGTGGAAATAGTAAGTTTCACCCTTTTATTGTCCAACACCATCTCCAACTTGGTGGGAATAATAAATGTCACCCACCACTTTAGTGTCCAAAACGTTTCCAAAATTGGTTTAGATTGAAGTTCGAATCATAAATGGCACCCCTTTAGTATCTGTGATTGTCCGCAAATTTAGTACAATAAAAACATCACAAATATTTTTAAAATTTTATTTTGTGGCAATTTTAAATTTATTGTAGACTTTTACATTTTGTCACATATATTTTTAAAATACAAATAATACCAATTTTAAAATTAAGTAATACAATAATTTGTTTTTTAAATTGTAAAATAGCAGAAATAAATCAGATTGTATATATATATTTGTTAAATATTAAAATAAAATGTGCCTACATTTCTTAGACATCATTTAACATATTTATAATTAGCATATATTAAATAATTGTACACCTTTTATACTATTGTAATTTTAACAACATTCCTTGACATGATTAACATTTTATTTTACCACTCACTTTGATTTTGCAGGCAATTGGTCTTATTTGGGGTCTTTTTCCCAGAAGCCAATTTGCGGTTAGGTGCTGCTGTTTGTTGGAACAGCTAAGTCCTTTTTTAGAAGATTATTTTAAGGGTTTTGAGAGTAGGGGGATTTAGAAGGGATGTTTAAAGCTTGGGTATAGTGTTGTTTAGGAGTGTTTGTAAATTTAGTGAGTTTTGTTAGTGTTTTGGGCTATGTTGGTGCGTCGTATTTTTAACAATTGTATTATTAATATATGTTTATTTTATTTTAAAATATGTGATGTTACTTGTGTTTTTATAATTAAATGCTATGTATGTGTATAAGTGGGACTGTAATATATTTTACGGGTGGATGTATAATGTTTCTTTTATAAGTTTTGGTCTACAAACAATATCAATGAGTAGTTGGAGTTCATGCTAAGAAAATCTGTTTTGGTTTATTATAAAGCAACAGTTTTTAGTTAGATTTCCTTTTTTTGGCTCTACTGAGGTGGTTAATGGATCCTACCGGCCTTGGATTGCTTCGTGGTATTTTTGTTGGGTTGTTAATATTTTTGCATTTTTTGTATTAGTTTTCCTAATTTTTGGGCGGATTACTATTTTATATTTATGTGGCAATACCAAGAGCTGCAGCTTGGATCCCCAAGAAGACCACAACCACCACCATCACTGCCACCATCACCTACCACAGAGGCAGCCACAGAGGCAGCGCCAAAGACGAGAGCGGGTCTACCGCCAACGCATCACCCTGATAGACCTCCGAACAGAGGATGTGATAGCACACTACAGGCTCAAAACTACCTCCATCTTACGCATACTCAGATGGATAGCACCCAGGCTGACGGCACCATACCAGCACTGCACAAACATCCCTCCGCATACAAAGCTATTTGCAGTGCTGCTCATGTTGCCCTCTGGTACCTTCCAACTAACCACTGCCAGAGTGCGTGGAGTCTCACAATTATCCTTCTCCAGGTTCCTCCCCAAAGTCTTGGATGAAATTATCAGCCTGTGGCCACAGCATCTACAATTCCCCAACACCGCACAGGTACAACTTGAGAACAAACAAGGCTTCTATGACATTGCTGGTTTTCTACATGTGTTGGGGGCAATTGACTGCACCCATGTTCTACTTGTGCCTAATGCGGACTTTGCACAGATATACAGCAATAGGAAGCACACACACTCCATGACTGTTCAGGCATTTGTGGACCGCCTGGGCCTATTCATTGATGTTGTTGCTAAGTTCCCTGGGAGTGTGCATGACTCATACATATTTCGCCAATCAGTGATCAACCTGCAGTTTGAGAATGTCACTTATGGAAATGGACTGCTCGTTTGTAAGTACAAACTGAACACACCACACACCTCAAGTACACAAGCATGTAGCTCCAATATGAGACAATGCACAGGGAGAAAATGTAAAATGACATACCTTGGAAGAGGTCCAAACAATGCACACAACCACACAATGCAAATCACTCATGACATTTGGAAGACAGTCCAACAAGGGAAGAGCCATGAAAATCTCACACAAACTGCCATGGCATTCTTGTAACATAGATTTAGCAGAACTCATCATACAACAATTGTAATTAATCAATGCAGTACATTACACAGAACATATACTACTTCTGTGCCACATACATATTGAATTCAACACGTGCACCATATGTACAAATAGATGACAGATTATCCTACTCTCACTTGTGAAAGTACACAATTTGCTGACATGCAAAAACACAGTCAGCCATGCACCATGTAGTGTGTGTACCTGCATCATGGCTCTGCAAGGGGGCCGAATAAAAGGAGAACTAACTGACCACAAATAAAAACCAAAGTTGCTTTAAACATCAGTCTGTGTTGTCGCTGAATGGAGCATGCATAGGAAGAGCATACAAACTATCCAAAGCACATCCTCAACACATGTCGTGCATCCACATGTTTCCCCTGGTGAGGTGTAGAAATCTGAGGCAAAAATTTAGAAATCAGAATATGTGTTGATTGGGAACAGACACACACATGGACACATTGATATGTCATACCACAACATGCATACGTGCAGAGTCTAAGTCAACCCATGCACAAAGACATCAATGCATATGTATGTGGTCCACAAATATACCAGTAATTCAAGTGCACTAGGTAGCAGTGCCACTGTCACCTAGACGCCGTCTCACTTTTGTGGCAAGGTGGATGTAAAAAGCACCCAATGAGTCCAATGTTCAGCAGACAAGATTTACACTCTCGGTCACCCTCAGCACAATGGCTAGAAATGAGGTACCCAGATGATGTCCCAACATAGTAGTCATCAAAAAGTCAAGGTTGATGCCTAACATGGCACATGTGTCAATGGTGCCCCCTCAACAATATGTGCACAGGAGACGTACGGCTTGTGCAACGTGCCTGTAAAGAAACTATCATATTCTTTTACATTGACACATACACCCTGACAATCACAACATGGAGTCAATACACAGGACATGGACAAAGACAACATGGTGATGTGTAGTCTGTCAAGTATAGGCATGTTAATTTCACTGATGATGGTAAATTGTAGGAAAATCAACATGTTAAACCAGAAAGTACAAAGTTGCACAATGCACACACACCTAAAAAGGCACTCTGCAAACACAGCACATGGCCACATATCTCTTTAATCTGTTTCAGGTGATCAAGTATATGCTACACCATGGCTGATGACGCCCCTCAGAGTGACACACACACAGGCCCGGAGAGACTACAACGTTGCACTGGGATGCACAAGGGCCATAGTTGAACAGACATTTGGAGTCCTCAAACCCAGGTTCCGGTGCCTAGATGTATGGGGGGCTGACTCCTGTACAGTTCTGAACTTGTGTGCAAGATAATATTAGCCTATTGCTTTCTGCACAATATATGTGTACGCACAAACAAGCCATTGGATGAAGAGCAAGAGGAGCAGGACAACCAATCTGATGGCCAGGATGAAGCATCAGATGCTAGACACACACCAGCTTCTGCTGCTGGACCAGCAAGAAGAGAACAAATAATCTCTAATTTGTTTACCTAATCACAGGAACCAAATATAATATCACATAATACTCCAAAAAATAAAAAAATTGTCACTTTGTAAAATAAAATTGCACCACACCAAAGTCCTGTATGCTTGTTTTATCACTTCACAAGTACATATAGGTAAAATAAAATTTGTGCCACACACCTATCATATATAGCAGAGGACCGAACATCAATCATCCATCAATATAATATGAAAAAAGTGGTCACTAACATGTGTTTATGATAGGATGCAACACGTTCTTGAATGGCAACATTTGCAAGCAGATCACAAGGACCATATCGTCCATGTAAAAATGTTAAGCGCTAGCAGGCTTTTTCCTCGATATGCTGCTGATACAACCCATGGTCCTCCTCTCCTTCACTCACAACCATTACTAACAACTCAATACTACAGCGGGCATCAATATACAACATTCTCTCTGACACACTGACTCAGCAAGCATAATCCTTTGTGAGCACAGATGATAAAATACAGGGTACAGCATGAAATGCAAACTATGCAATTCAAAATACTGATGCAGGGGATGGTAGTGGACACTCTAATTTGCCTCATCACATGTCCTCAGCATCACAAGTCTTGTAGAGCAGATGGGCCACCTCCTTGAAAGTGATGGGGAACATCCTCGTGTTTAAATACATTGAGAGGACTTTCAAAGAGATAGGATGTCTACCTTGCAACATCAGTGTACTCATGGTGTGTGTACTGCAATGCACACTAACATTTGTATATTACCAGTACCAGCCTTCAATTATGATCACAACAAGTTGTAACATGCATACTTCCATGTGAGTGATGTTTAAACAAGATCATAATAAGACTTGACATCAGGTAATGTTCATCGTTAATGCAATACGTTCTAGAAAATGGGACCACTATATCACACACAACGCAGGCATTGTCATTCTTGTCACTCTGCTGTAACTCAGCAGCATCGGTGTCTAGATACCAAGGTCTCAGACAAAGGCACAGTATGATCCGCAGTCCATATGGACTGCTAGTGCTAACAGGCATTGCCACTTTTGCTTTGAAAGGACTGTATATAAACATAATGGGGTATCCCAGTAACCCTCAGAGCCCGGGCGTCAAAACTAAGGGTGGGCGTAGTTCGCGAAGTAGCACTTCGCGAAGCTACGCAAAGTGAAGTTCGCACTACGCGAGCTACGCGTAGCACTTCGCGAACTGCGAAGTAACATGTTCGCACTGTGCAAGATGTTGTTTTCAATGATTGCACAGTGCGGACAAGCAACCGGCACTGTGCAATCATTGAAAATGGCATCTTGCACAGTGCGAGCTGTAGTTTTCTGCTGCTCGAGTAGATTTTTACTCGAGCTGCAGCTTTCTCAACGCGAACTGGTAGTTTCTCATCGCGAGCGGTCGCGAGCATACGCGACCCCTCGCAATGAGAAACCTGACCTTCTCGCGTTGGGAATCTCGCCGGGAGGTTTATTTTCCATGCTCGCGATCGCGAACAAGGAAAAAGTCTCGCCAGGATGTCATTTTGCTTGCTCGCGGTCGCCAACTTGACGTTGAGGACCGCGAGCAAGCAAAAAATGACCGCAGCACTACGCAACACTACGCTACGCGTGTTCGCACTGTGCTACGTGCCGTTCGCGTTGTGCGAAGTAGCGCGAACTTCGCAAACTACGCGAGCGTAGCGTAGTGCTTCGCCCAGGCCTAGTCAAAACATTATAATTCAATTGGCTCTGTCGGGAGAGTTCAATTTCTTTTATAAACACAACAATAATTGAGGAGAAAGAAATGGAAACACACATAAGTGAAATTTATCAATTTAAGTATATTACAATCCATTTGGGTACTAATGATAGGTGTAGACACAACACCAAAACCAACTTACAATGAACAGGCCCACACCATGCAACATTTTGACTAGCATTTTAGGTAATGTTGACAAATTTGGTGATGGTCATTGCACACCTACCAGAGACCATGTAATGGCTAGCAATGCGGGAAGTTCATAGACATATCTAGTTAAAATGAAGCCATGAGTGCCGTACCAGAGTCTGTCATCAATGTCCCCCTCTGTGTCTACTGCTATTCATACACTCCAATGTGAATGAGCAGCCATAGCTGTGCATTGCATGCGGCTTTGCACATATAGACAAGTAAAGTAGTGACTGCCTGTTGATCAAGTACATTTGTGTAGCAAGACCATCAGACTCGCACAAACATCACAGCAATGTGTGATGTTCGAGGCTAACATGTAGTGAAACATACCACCAATGCCAACCGTAATGTGTGACACCCTGGCAAGGGATCTATGTACACACATATCCAGTCAGGAACAGACATCAATGTGAGAAAATAGTGCATCCTAATGTCTCTGTACCACTCAAACATGTACAGAACAGATACACCACACAAGCGTACAACACACAGATCACATCTAAGGGTGGGCGTAGTTCGCGAAGTAGCACTTCGCGATGCTACGCAAAGTGAAGTTCGCACTACGCGAGCTACGCGTAGCACTTCGCGAACTGCGTAGTAACATGTTCGCACTGTGCAAGATGTTGTTTTCAATGATTGCACAGTGCGGACAAGCAACCGGCACTGTGCAATCATTGAAAATGGCATCTTGCACAGTGCGAGCTGTAGTATTCTGCTGCTCGAGTAGATTTTTACTCGAGCGGCAGCTTTCTCAACGCGAACTGGTAGTTTCTCATCGCGAGCGGTCGTGAGCATACGCGACCCCTCGCAATGAGAAACCTGACATCCTCGCGTTGGGAATCTCGCCGGGAGGTTTATTTTCCATGCTCGCGATCGCCAACTTGATGTTGCTGATCGCGAACAAGGAAAAAGTCTCGCAGGGATGTCATTTTGCTTGCTCGCGGTTGCCAACTTGACGTTGAGGACCGCGAGCAAGCAAAAAATGACCGCAGCACTACGCAACACTACTCTACGCGTGTTCGCACTGTGCTACGTGCAGTTCGCGTAGTGCAAAGTAGCGCGAACTTCGCAAACTACGCGAGCGTAGCGTAGTGCTTCGCCCAGGCTTAATCACATCAGTAATGTATATTGTGCTGCTATTACAGACTAATTACATGAAATGCTACATAAATTGATCATGTATCAAATGGCGATTAAAAAAAACGCAATTACCCCTTTACAGCAATTTTTTCATTTCCGGGATGAAAAATACTTGCTAAATATTTCCGGGATGAAAAATACTCGCTCAATACATATATAGACATGAAATCTTCCCACTTAGGCCTAGGCGTGTGAAATTTTGTCGCAAAATGAAAAAATGAGCCGCAAACTGACAGGAAATGATGACAGTCTGCATCCTGGCACATGGACGAGTACAGTACACTTTCACTTTCTCTTTCAGCCACACTGTTACTGTCTTTTGGGTGTTGTGGAGATTTTGGAAGGTGTCTGCTGTTCTTGGTGTGTTTGAGAGAGTTCTGTGTGTTGTCAACTGTCCATACTGTCCTTGTTAAGTCCTGTGTCCCTTTCCCTACATGTTAATTGCGATTGTCTGATTGTTTTGTCAGGTGTACGTCTCTGGGGTATCTTTGTATAGTTAAGTAGTTTATAGGAGTTGCCTGAGTTTTTTTTTGGTTTGCCTGTGGGAAATATTTTATTTGGGTATGTTAGGGCAGTGTAGGGAGGGCAGGATGTCGGACGGGCCGTGGGGGCCTTCCTCTGGCTCGTAAAAGTTTACCTGCCCAGGATGGTTGAGGCTGGGGGACACATCCTACTGGGGTACGTTGTAAAAGTACGGAAAGTGAGATGGGCACACGTCCGTGAAAAGATGCTGAACATGTTTGATGTGGACTGGACTGTCCAGCAGTGAAAACACCAGTGGCAGGACTGTGTCAGCCATGATGGGGACCTATTTGATCACCTTGGACTAATCGGTGGGATGCAAGGTGGTAATTAAATGACCAACATCGTATCACATCAGAGGCTGAATGCACAGGACACCAATTCTGTTTTGCACAAGATAGACGCACACATCATTTAAATTGCCATTTGGTAAAATAGCTTGCTTGTCATGACATACTGTGCCACAACTACATCCTTAATAATTGGGTACACTTCACATGATCAACTGACTGCCAATCTCTACAAAATACACAATATGGGTCACCAAAACTTCAAGCTCATGACATACCTCAGTGTATTTGAAAACATGGTTTGACCCTCAAACGTCATGCCTATTGAGCTGTTAGAGGAGATTTTACATCCACGTAGAACAGGTCTTGGTATGTTATGTCAATCAGATCATGCCGTGGATGTCCATTAGGGCACCAGTGTGACCTTGACATGTGTTGTGTGTAAGACCACCTCAGCAGATTACAACATGTTTGTAACATGGCAACACACCTGACTATTCCAATTACTGAAATTGTTTCATGTAACTTTCAATGATGTATGTGATCTTGCCAAATGTGAAGTTAATGTCATTAATTGTACCTTGCACATTTTTTCAACAGAAGCAAGACCCTTGATCACACAAGGAGTTGTGGATGCATTCATGGACCCACATGCCACGGGTGAGTGTGTCACCCTAGCTCTCGATAATGTGTCAATATATGCAAGCAATGCCACAGCTCCTGTATGTTGTAGTACAAAGTGTGGATGTGCATCACATGAAAATCACCTCTGGTGTGATGATGCTGTATCAAGTAAAGGGTATTGCACATCAGCACCATGTGATACTGGTGGACAAAATTGCCATTTGTTACTTGATGTTGCAACGCCTCATATGATTCACAACACCATATCTATGTTGAAGCACAGAGTGCATGATATGGGCGATGCCACAGCCGTATCATAGATCCAATCACACAGCATCACAATCATCTGTGTGCCCTGACATGATTGTGCAAGGGTTCCAGATCTGCAGCCGCAAATTTCAATTGGAGACGGTTATATATGATGATAAGTTTGTTGCACTGAACATGCCACGTCTGTTGTTGATCATCAATAAGCAAAGTGATGTAGCATTCAGACATGAACTATTGACAAATACCCACATACAACCTTATTGTAAAGTAACTAGCATGTACTACCATCACCATATGGTATTTTCCCCCATGGCATCAACTGTGTCCCTAACGGGTCATGTTCGCGCTTTATAAAACTTCAAATAAAATAAAAAATAAAAGTTAAAAGATGAGAAATACGGCAAATCAATTCCATGCTGAGGCTAATAAGCAAGCCTATGTAGCCTAGGAAAGCTTGTAGTCACAACATAGTCTTGAACAGACGAATGCAGAGTCAGTGTTTAAGCATGCATGAGAAAATCAGGGTAGGTCAATCTGAACACATGCATCAGACATCCTTTCAGACCACATTTAATTTATGTGTTGGACATTGTTACACTGCTAAGCCCACTCATCATAACACAGTACCATTCACACAGGGACACCTTCAATCTGCAGTGTCTGATTTTCATACTGTGTGTGAAAAATGTCATTAACATGCTCTTTACAGTGACATACTCAACAGTTGTTCCAATTCACATGTCACAAGTTAGTCATCTGGATGTGTCACACATAAAATACACCATAGTTCACTGGTGGATCAGGTGCATGATGGTGATCCTTGCGTAACATTGACTAACATGTGCTCAAACCAGACAGCAGAGCACTTTTGGGCGAGGGTGTTTTCCCTAGCACTACCATAAATGTGTTCACACTGCAGACAAATGTGTGGTGCACATGCAGCATCTTTGCTGTCCCATTGGTTCATGGCACAGAAATGAGCAGAGATGGTTAATACTTGTACACAAAGCTGCATGCAACATATACCCTCTTTTCTTGCATGCATGTCAAACTTAAGGCATTGTTCCACAAATTGACAATAACAGGTGTACATGGTCTCAGCTGGTTGTGTAGCTGTGGCGACACCTCCAGGGGCTCGCTAATACAATGATTTTACATTTGCTCAAATGTACTACATTACTAACACTGTTGTGATTAGTCATCAGACTTGATCACAGTCTGTGCAGCCTACTGTCTTTGGTTAGTTGGAATGGCAGTGTCTGCTATGGGCCTGTTATACTTCATAATTACTGTAGTCCCCCTGTTGGCCTCGATTGTTGTTAATTTGCATGGCCAAATTGCAAACAGAAATCTGAGAAGTGTTGTCACTGCACTCTGGGCTTGCCTCATCCAAGCACAGGAATAATCATGTTGTTATGAACATCTAATTCAGAATCCGGCTAAGATGTTTCAATGATTTATCAGATTATGTGTTTAGTTGCATGTTCTTTTTGATGATGTTTGTGTGAGCTATGGCTCATTATTCATAGGTGTGGCAATTTTGCATTATTTCATAATGTTATTGGAGTCAGGAAACGTGCCAATCATAATTTTTGTTTTTTGCAGATAACGTGTCCCTGGAGGAGCAGCCTTAGTTCCTCCTGCAAAAGGAACATTATCAGCATATCAGACGTGTGGCTAAGGGGTGCAAGGCAATAACCAAGAACTACCGGAGGAAAGGGCTGCAGACAGGTGGAAGTCCATCACGGAGAGTACAATGAATGCTGGTAAAAAACACACAGCCCTGACTGAATCATCAACACACCAGAGCCAGACCCAGCAAATCCCTGGCCCATCAGGAATTCATCTGCCCAAAGTCCATCAGGACCTGCTCCATGTGTGGCAGCCACATCTTCATGCATATGTCTTCCCCACTCACAGAGTGAACAACCAGGGACATCCGGGAAACGTCTGTCCTCACAAAGAGAGAGAGGAGGTTGATGTACAGTTTGAACGTCAGAGTTGCCAGAATTGAAAGGGACCAGGATGACATTAAGGGCCGCCTCATGGACATACATAGGGCCCCAGGGCTCCACTATTGATGGACAATGGTTGTTCAGTATCCCACCCTGTCCAGTCCCAATCTTACCCTCTCCTATTTATCATCCTGTTAATATATTTAGTAGTTAGTTAGAGTTAAGTGTAGATTTAGTGTAGGGATAATGTAGTGTTAGGTGTAGTTAGCTTTTTAGTTATGATTTTATCTTTATAGTGCTTTTGTTTAAGTTTCCGTTTCCTTTGGGTGGGGGGGGGGGTTGATGTGTTCTTGGACTTACAACAATATATATATTTGTTTAGTATGTATGTTTACTTAGTTGATGTATAGGATAAGGTTTTTTTTTTGCCATCACAGATGTTCCATAAGGGGGGTGGTGGGTTGATGTTTAAGACATTTTGTTATGTGAATAGTTTTAGGTAACCTAGTTAGTTTAGTGTAGTTTCATGTTAGTACAAATTAGGTTAGTGTAGTGTAGGATTAGTAAGAATAATTAGGTACGTTTTTTAAGGTTGTTTTGTAACAAATAAATTGCCAATGGTTGAGGCTTTGTGCTCCCATTATTTTTTGCTGTGTTGACCTGTCCTGTTGGATTGGTAGTGGATCACGACAGATGCATCCAGCCCACAATCAATTTTTTATTTCTACAATTGTGATTACAGCATCTTCAAGGGACAGTCTACCAACAAACCTCATTTGAAATGTAGTTTTAACAAACCTATTGATGTTTTGGGGAACAAAGTTCATTTGGGAAAAGAGTTTTGCATTGGTCTGAGAAATATCTAATTAAATGTGATTATTTTGCTAGGACAGATTTACACAGGATGCAGTGTGGGCATTGTGCTCTGCCGTGGGTATAGTGTCCGGATACTTTGTGACATCTTTTATCACACCAGTCTCCACAACAGCTTCACTTTCCATGTGGGGCTGCAGAAGGGATGTATGACGTTACAACGCACACTATTACAACGCATGCACTTACAACGCATTTTTTACAACGCATAATCCATTACAACGCATGACATTACAACGCATGACACTACAACGCATTTTTAAAAAATACCTTTACAACGCACTACCATTACAACGCATACTACCTTTACAACGCATACCATTACAACGCATAATATTAAATTACATTTAAGGTAAGTATTAGATAGTATAGGGGTAAAAATTACTATTCTAACTCCAGGGGGTGCAACAGTAGGGTAAGTGTTGGATAGTGTAGGGGTAAAAATTACTATTCTAACTCCAGGGGGTGCAACAGTAGGGTAAGTGTTGGATAGTGTAGGGGTAAAAATTACTATTCTAACTCCAGGGGGTGCAACAGTAGGGAAAGTGTTGGATAGTATAGGGGTAAAAATTACTATTCTAACTCCAGGGGGTGCATCAGTAGTGTAAGTGTTGGATAGTATAGAGGTAAAAATTACTATTCTAACTCCAGGGGGTGCATCAGTAGTGTAAGTGTTGGATAGTATAGGGGTAAAAATTACTATTCTAACTCCAGGGGGTGCATCAGTAGTGTAAGTGTTGGAAAGTATAATGTAATATTATGCGTTGTAATGGTATGCGTTGTAATGGTAGTATGCGTTGTAATGGAATGCGTTGTAAAGGTAGTTTTTAAAAATGCGTTGTAGTATCCTGCGTTGTAATATCATGCGTTGTAATGGATTATGCGTTGTAAAAAATGCGTTGTAATGGTAGTGCGTTGTAAAAGTTGCGTTGTAAAGGTTGTTCCCCCTGCAGAAGATGTATGCCTATCATTCTTCACAAGTCATCCTGATGCCTCTTTACATGGGACACCTTCCTGTACATAAACACTCCATGGCAGTTTGCTTTTCCCATGTGTGCTGCACAAGGCAGCACACATGGGAAAAGCTGACACCTGGAGGAATGATGCATTTCTCATGTTATTGCCAGGTTTAGAGCAGGTTTTCCATGATGTAAATGTATGCGCTGTCTCCTATGTACGCTGCCCTTGTACATAGGGGGCTGAGTCAAAAGGAATCGGTGTTGTGGTAGAACACCCACCGCAACACACACTGCCCACCCCTTTCACACTAACCATAGCGCGAAAGGGTGCCTTATTCATAAGGCAGCATTAAGCCACGTTAAGTGGCTAACAATGCCTTCTAACTAAGGCTAAGCCCCATCACCACCACAACGTCCTAAAAAGTGTCTTTGTGGTGGCGATAGGGGCTTGTACATATGTCCCTTCATGTGGCTGTACACTGACGTAAGCATTGTTCCAAGTCACGATCAACAATATGAGTAAATGTGTTTCTCTGAGACAGTGTTGTCTGACAGATCAGGGCATTGTTTAAGTCACATGCCAGTCCCTCACAATGCGTATCATGGACGCAGAGTAAGCATATTTCCTTTGTCAAATGTTCTTTGATTAGTATTAATGACTAGCCTGAACATGCAATGTTGGCACATTTCAAACATGATTGGTCACAGGCAAGACACATCTTAGTGACACTATGAATTTTATTGACATGTGCAGTAACTGATGTGGTAGACTGACCCAGTTCTTTGTGCAACAACAACCCATTGTGTGAGTGCCTGGGGGGTCAGACAGAGTCCAGGGGGGAACATGTGCAGAGACATGTTGAGGAAGAGGCAGATTTCTGTCAGTAGGATGATTGCAGTGTCATTGGGAACAACAATAAAACTGGCAACCCATATCAAAGTCCAAGGTGAGCGTAGCAGAGTGATTCAGGGGACAGTGGAAGCTGATGTTCAAGGGCATGATGCTAGGCAAAGGTCCAAGCAGAAACAGTCCATTTGACAGAGATGAATGCTACCGCTGACTTCTTCACAAGATTGTTGATTCCTCCACATCTTCCTCGTCTGATGTGTCATGTGTCTCCTGTGTGCATGATGGAGGATTGGCAGGGGCACTGTGAGTCAGTGACACATCAGGGGGGTGAGATGTGGATGTAGAAGGTGCAGTAGCACTCATCAATGCCAAATGTTGAGGTAGCACTGCAGTGATGAGAAGTTGCAGGGCTTGGAGGACTCCAGCAATGTCTCTGTGATATGCAGCCATGGCTGCCAAGTGTGAAGCTTGCATCCCCTCTATGTTCTCCAAGATCATTCCTTTTTGGCACAACTCCTTGGTGACATCGTTGAAGCCACTTTGATTGGACAGTTGTTCTTGTCTCTGAGTCAGTACTCCAGCGATGTCAGCCATGGAATGCTGGAGAGCATGGAGTGGACTGTGGGTGCCTGTGATGGACTCTAGATGGTGTCTATTGGGACTGAGAAACCCACATACTCCATCTCATTTGGCTGTCAGGCTGTCAATCCCCACCCGTACCTGACCAGCCATCTCCTGCTGGACGTCTCCCGCATGACGTTGAAATGTTAGAAGTGGGTCCTCAAGGTCCTGAGAGACAGGTGTGGTAGTAGGTGCTTGCTGCTGTGTGTTTTGGGCAGGGGTGGAGCTACCAAAACGTTGGTGGATGTCCCAGCTTCCAGAGATGGGCCGCCAGTGGATTTGAGCAGCTCTTGGAGGGTGTCCTGGTCAATGGTTGAGATGTATTAATCTTCATCATTGAAAAGTGGGAAAAACTGCTCTACAGGAGGTGATGTTTCTTCCTCTGCAATGTAAAGGTGAGATGCTGTTGTATGTGTCTCCCACGTATGATCATGCATTTGATCAGTTTCCAAGCATACTGCATGACAATGTCCATTCAGAATGTTTAGGAGGAGATATCTATTATATACAGGATAGTGAATCATTGTACAACAACACTGATGTGACATTATAGTTGTCAATTATTTTCTTATAGTTTACAAGTATGCCAAATGTCAGTGACCAATTTCTACACACATGCAGCACCATTTGTGTCCTCTGTTCAGTAGTAACAGTGGTGAAGATTGCACCAAATCGTTGTCAAAGCAGATTAGCTCTGCTTATGTGTCTGTACACCGCATTGCGGTAGAGTCACCCTTACTCAGTACACTATAATTATTTTAAAGATTTCTAGTTTTGCATGTGTGGATTGTATGCTACCACACATTGCTGTTGGCTATGCCATATGATTGTTGTTGTGGCATACGTAGGGCTATTACACTTTTGAGATCTGGGTTGATATGATGTGCCAGATGATAAGGGCAGGGATGTATGCTTGATTTGCCAAGATACAAACTGTGTAGATCCATGTTAATGTTGCCAATTCACATTGAGAAATGACATTCTTATTGATGCATGTTGATCTGCAGTTATGGTACAGCTTCTATTTTACTGCGCCTTATCCCTTTCACCCAGTGACCCTTGCAAATATGTGTATTTACAATGGTGAGATGCTGCAAGCTAGAGTAAATATGGGTCTTGGTCACAGTTGGGACACTTGTGCATTGTTGGACTGAAGATGCCTTTCTTACATCAGGGGCTGTATGGATATGAGAAAGTGACAGAGTGAGACCTGCTCCTTAAAGGATAAACTCCACACTGATCCACGTCAGAGACAGAGGCCTGCACCATGTTTACATGTTTACATGTCTATGGTGCAGGCATGCATTTCATCATGCACTGCCACTTCACTTGTCAGTGTGGCACACAGACAGGCAGCTTGGTAGTGTAGTGCAAATGTGCCTGGTTCAGGGCAATAATGTTTGTGTGAGGAGGGACCCTTTCAGGAACATTAGAAATGACTGACAAATTGCTGTTTCTATGTGTGCTGCACAATGCAGTACACATGTAAACTGCAAAAGAGTTGGCAATTTGGGAATTAGTTTTTTTTGCATGTTGGGGGTCATAGTTTTCCTTGCATACACTCCTTACTGCCCTCCTGTTGGCTTCACAGTTGTGAGTATAGGGCAGCATGTCTTTCTAAGGGTGTTGCAGGGTGGACAGGCAAAAACAACACCCATTACCCTCACCTTTCGGACCATGTGCAGTGTGTAAGTGGGCCTCAATTACATGACTCTGGATTTACACTGGCTTCTTAGTGGTGCTCAGCCCCTATCACCACCCCAAAGTCACATCAGGTGAGATTAGCAGGGTACTTGGAAATATGCCCCTCAGATGGACACAAGGATGATATATGCTGTTCTTCTCATGATGATTGGATGCCTTTGTTTGTGTGACGATGTTTACAGACATGACTGTGTATTTGTTCACTGCCTCTGTCGACTTTCCCCAAGTACTTGTTTCCATGCACATCAACGTGAAATGGCCATCTCACACCGGGACTGAGATTACTGTAGAACACTGTTATCTGTATGGCACATGTGGAGACTTTTGTGTGGATGAGTGCATTTTGAAGTAAGGGGTGACAGTGGCATATATGTGCAGGGGTGTCAGAGTTGAGTTGAAGATTGTACATGTGCATTACAGGGGAGCTTACTGCACATACACATTTTTGCACACAACTCAGACACCCCTGCACAATGGTGCATGTGTGCCTCCATCAGTGGTGGCCTGCTGACTTTGCCCCAGATCAGTCTTTTTCATGGGGCAGCATCATATTGTTGTCAATGAAATGAAGCCCTGTGTAGCCAATTAGTATGAATGTGTTTATGAGCTAAGGAGGCCATTGCAATACTATGCCACCTATCCAGTCAATATGGCTCTTTGTTTGTTCATGTTGCCCTTATTTTGAAGTCTGATGTACATTATTTTTCTATATAGTGGATTATTTTTATGTGCAGATTTCCAAGTCTGTGACACCACCAGTATGTATGTTTCAACATATTCAATGACTAAGGTGATATGTGGCTGTACCTCCAGGGGCCATAGTATCTGGGAAGAGATCTGCAGTCAGTGTGGGTGTGCACTGAGGGATATTATTTTGGGCATGAGTTACATTGGTCTCTACCACCCTGTCCCCACAGTCCCTGGTTGTTACTTACCCTGTTGCTGATGTAGCTGGTCATATTCAGCACTATCCTGTCCCTGGACTCCAACCACCGACTCCTCACAGATGACCACGGACGCCTGTTCCTCCAAGGCATCCAGCTCCTCCTGTGGCGCTGGACTCCCCCCTCGGGTCTGCAGTGCTGCCTGGGGATTGTTGGACAGTTTCTGCTTGTTCGTGTACTTAGCATCATCCCAGCGCTTCTTGTCACTGTCCTCTTGACCTCTGCGACAGCATTCACCTTGGCTACGATGGACTGCCATATTACATTTTTGGTCCCCAATGACACAATGGAGCTGACAAACAGCTGGTGTTATTTGTTTGGCACCTCTGCAATCAGGATCTCATTTTCCTGCTGGCTGAACCTGGTTTTCCTCTTCCTCTTCCCCATGGTCTTCAGCTAATTTTTTTCTTGTGGTGTTTATGAGAACCTCGCTGGCGTTTTGTAGGTAATTTTCCCACAAAAGGTGAAAAGTGGCGTCACGCTGATTAGCGTACAGTTTCTGGACTGGCCAGACGCCACTTTTTTCACGTTTGCAGTCCATTTTGAGCTCTGAGTCCAGGATGATTCCCAGGTTGCGTGCATGGTCCGTGGGGGTGGGCAGGCTTCCAAGGGTGGGGGGCCACTAGGTGTCATTCCAGGCATCGGAGTTTGGGCCCATGATGAGTACTTCTGTTTTGTTGGTGTTTAGTTGTAGGCAGCTGTTTTTCATTCATTTGGCGACGGCTTCCATGCCTTCTCGAAAGTTGTGTCTGGCGGTGTTGGGTTCGTTGGATAGGGAGAGGATGAGTTGGGTGTCGTCTGCGTATGACACAATGTTGAGTCCGTAGATACTGACGATGGGGGCGAGCGGAGCCATGTAGACGTTGAAGAGTGTAGGGCTGAGGGAGGACCCCTGTGGGACTCCGCAGGAGGTAAGTTTATGGTCCGAGAGGAAAGGGGGGAGTCTGACCCGCTGCGTTCTGCCAGAGAGGAAGGAGCGGATCCAGTTGAGGGCCTTGTCTTGGATCCCTGCGTTGTGGAGTCTGCGTAGTAGGGTGCTGTGAGAGACAGTGTTGAACGCCGCTGCGAGGTTGAGGAGGATGAGGGCTACTGTTTCTCCTTTGTCCAGTAAGGTGCAGATGTTGTCTGTTGCGGCAAGGAGGGCAGTTTCCGTACTGTGTTTTTTTTTTAAGCCGGATTGGAAGGAGCAGAGGATGTTGTGCTCTTCGATGAATGTTGCGAGTTGGCTGTTGATGGCTTTCTCTATGACTTTAGCTGGGAATGGGAGCAGGGAGATGGGTCTGTAGTTTTAGAGGTCGGTGGGGTCCGCCGAGGGTTTCTTCAGGAGGGGGTTGAACTCTGCGTGTTTCCAGTCGTCGGGGAACGAGGCGGTTGCCAGGGAGCGGTTGATGGTGTGGCAGAGCATGGGTGCGATAGTGTCGGTGGCTCTGTTGAAAATGTGGTGGGGGCAGGGGTCCGTGGGGGCCACGGAGTGGATTGACTTCATCGTCTTCAGTGTGTCTTCGGTGGTGAGGGCTGTCCAGTTGTTGATCGCTGGCTTCAGGGTGTCGGGGGTGGTTGGTGAGGGTTCAGTGTGTTGGTTGTCTTCATCGAAGTTGTCGTAGATGCTCTTGATTTTGTGGTGGAAAAAGGTGCTGAGTTTGTCGCAGAGGTCTTGTGAGGGAGGGATGTCGGTGGACTCGCTGGTGGGTTGGGCTAACTCCTTGATGATTTTGAAGAGTTCTTTGCTGTTGTGTGCATGAGTGGAGATTCTGTCTTCAATCGCTTTTTTCCTCGTTTTTCTGATGGGGTGGTTGTGGGCGTTGGTGGCAGGTCTGAAATTGTTGTGGGCTTCGGTGGTTTTGGTGTTCCTCCAGGTTTTTTCGAGGTGGTGGCAAGTGCGTCTGGACTCTGGAAGTTTGGTGGTGAACCATCTAGCTTTCTTGGTGTGGGTGTTGTTGTTTTTCTTGAGGGGGCTATGGTGTTGGCGCTGTCGGAGATCCATCTGTGCAGGGTTTGGGCTGCGGTGTTGGGGTTGTCGTTTTCCACGATGGTCGGGGTGGAGTTGCTGAGTGATGAGGTTAGCTGATCGGCGGTGATTCTGGTCCAGTTTCTTTGTGGGAGCAGGTGCTGGTGTCTGTGGATGGTGGATGTTCTGAAGGTGAAGTGGACGCATCGATGGTCAGTCCATGGGAGTTCAGTGATGTGGCTGAAGGTGATGGAGTTTCCTGTTGTAAAGAGAGGGTCGAGGGTGTGTCCTGCTGAGTGTGTGGGTTCGGTCACGATCTGGTGGAGTCCAATGTTGTGGAGGTTGTCCAAGAGGGATGTGGTGCTGGGGTCCAGTTGGTTGTTGAGGCGGAAGTTGAGGTCTCCACTGTAGAGTGTAGTTGGTGGACACGATGGCATGCGGGGAGATGATGTCCATGATGGAGTTGGCCAGTATATTGAAGTGAAGGTGTTCCATCAGGTCTGTGGGCTCGTCGGGCAGTGTGCTCAGGTGGAGGGTGGATTTGTGGATGATGGCGGTCCTTCCTGGAGATCTTGTATCCTTGGGAAATGGCGATGGCGATGTCCGGTCCTGAGGTGGTGTTGGTCCAGGTTTCAGTAAAGAATGCTACGTCCGGGGTGGTGCTGTCGAGGAGGTCCCAGATTTCGGTGGCGTGTTTGTGGAGGGATCGGACGTTAAGGAGGATGCACTGTAGGGTCTTCAGTTCGGTTGTGTTCTTGCGGGCGGGTTGCGCTGGGTCCATGGTCTTGGCGGTGCTGCAGGTGTGCCAGCAGCGGTGACAGCTGAAGGGTCCGTGGGCGTCGGCTGGTGATGCTAGCTTGTAGTTGTTGTTGCGGCTTAGGTTGAGAGTGTGGAGTGATGCTGGGTCATAGCGTTGGCGGTGCAGAGATCCAGGGTTCCTGGCGCTGGTTGCAGTCGGGTCACGGACGGGCGCAGACGGGCTTGCGTTTGGCGCGCCAGCTGCACAGTGGCTGCCATTAAGTAGGGGTTGGAGAGGGCTAGACAGCTGGGAGGTGGAAGTGGGGAGGGGAGCTTGATTGGGCCGGTCTCACTGGTCATGCTGGGAAGGAAGGGCTGCGGGGGCAGCAGCGGCGGGGAAAAACGGGCTAAAAAAGGCAAAAGGGAAAAAGGCAAAAAGAGAGAGAAAAGTGCAAATAAGTCAGCAAAAGTGCAAGAAAGAGTGGAGGAAAGACACAGAGGACACAGAAGGAGAGTGAAAGGGGGAGATTGAGATGAGGGTAAAAAACAAGTGAAAAACCAGAGGAAAGACACAGAAGGAGAGTGAAGGGGGAGCTTAAAATGAGGCGAAAACGACAGAAAACGGAGGAAAGACCTGGAAGGAGAGTGAAAGGGGTAGATAGAAGTGAGGGAAAAAAACAAGTGAAAAAGGAGAGAAAAAGCGGAGCGAGAGAATGGAGACAGAGGTCCACTGGACCACCAGGGATGAGGCGCAAATGAATCCTGCGGGTGGAGGAGGGCCTCGAACACCAACACTTGAGAGTGCAGTGGCTCAGGGAAGGCCTCACTTAATGGTGGAGCAGCGATGGAGGGAGAGCAATTTTACTGAGAATGAGTCAGTGGTTTAGCTCCCTTTCGTCCATCCTTGTTCGGAACTGGTTTACATCTGTATCTCCACAGATGTACAAAGAACAAACAACTGCATCAATACCAATAGTGCAAGAGCTGCCATAGTTGAAGACTGATTCCTTCCAGGACTTGCCAAAAAACCCACAGCAATCCTACAGAGAGAAACAGCAGCAATAATACAAACCTCAAATTCACTTATGTATTAGGTAAGTAACACTTGCGCTCCCCAACTGGCACATGAATAAGGCTTTTGTACTGCCTCAGCTGGCACCCGCCCATGGCTATGTGGTTTCTGGGCGAGAGCATGGGCCGACATAGGAGAATGCATAACAACTAGACTGTGTTCTCTGCCTCAGCCTTTTCTCCTGCTTCTGGCATAGCGATTGTGCCGTGCTTATGAAGTAGAGATGTAAGGATGCAATACTGACACCACGTTAACTCAGAATGTCCTAGTTTCCTCTGATAGTCAAACTAAGAATCCTTGGATCATGCCTCTAAGTCATCTCATTAAGTGTTTCAAATTTTTCTTTAGAATATAATTCTCCAGCTTCCCTTGGCTGTGCAGAGAGTGTCTCACTGGGCTTTAGAAGATAAGTGCTGAAGCTTCCAGCCACACCTTACTCTTTAAGGCTTATTCAAAATACTTGGTTGTTTTTTTCCTTTTTGTGTTGCTCTAAAAAGCTTACATCCTAGATTGAGTGATCCATGTTAACTTTTTATGTCTTTGATAAAGAGTTTCTTGCGAGTTTCACTCTTTTCTATCTATAGCCATTGCGGTCTGCAGTGTTTGCTTTTGAAAAGGTATTGAAGGGCATGTTTATGATTGATTCTAATGCTGGATTCATATTGCATGTATTTCACCTTCATTATGACCTCAAGACTTCCTCTGTCTTGACATGGAATATGTGGGTTCTTCAGTGGCCTCCTTTTATACCTTTTTAGGATAATAATTTAAATTGTTTGTCTGCCAATATGGAATTCCTTGTTCTTGCCATCGCCAGATATCTGGTTGTGACATTTGGAGACTTCAAAGAGAATGTTTTGGAGCCAGATGGTTTCATGTACAAGCCCTGCGAAGTTGTTAAATTCTACAATACATTTTCACATTATTCAGCACACCTTTTGCCTATAGAATATGTTATAGGTTGTGAACCACAAAGTATCTGTAGGAAGAAACCCAAATAAGTGTCATCAATTGCTGGGTGAGGTATCGTGGATTAATTTGGGTGCCCAGGCTCACACAAGGTTTTTGTTTTCCCAATTGTGATGTGTTGAAACTCTGCCACAAATCTTACAATGTAGAAGAGTCCTTCAGTCACAATATCCTACATTGGTCCTAGGTAATGCAAAGGATAAGTACATCAAGCAGAATACCTTACTTCCCATTCCCAAAATGACCATGGCTCCAATTGAATAAAAATCTATATCTACATCAACATTCTACTAAATGTTTCTATGAAACAGCACATCAAAAAAAAAACATGGTTAACCAAATCATAAAGAAACTTTAAAGCTGCAATCAGACAACTTGTCTTGTAGCTGTATATGGCAAGAGCATGCACCTGCTTACCTAGCCAAAAACATGTATTCTATCCACCTAAAACTTTATATTTTAGACTCAATCAGTCAACTCTTCTGGTAACTCTCAACTAAGATTCTGCATGTACATCATGAACAGCAGCATAAAGGGCCTCATGTACAAAGCAACTTTATGGCCACAAAGGTCAAAATCAAAGCCTTAGCAACTGCAAAATGGCATTTTTAAGAATATTAAGCCCAAATTGCAATTCAGCAAAACATTACCAAATCACAATTTGGGTTTATGAGTAAATATTGAACTGAAGTTTGGAAGGGGTGTTCAAAGGGCATCCATTGTAAATACTCATTTCTTAAGTTATACATTAATGTTTTGCAACAGAAATCCAATTGCATAATATTAGTATTTTACCACCAAGTCACAGAGGTCATCTGACATTCATTCCGATAGGGTCCCTGACATGAGCTGCACAGAGTTAGTGGCCCCGGATGCACAGCGGTCAGCACAGGCACACTGCCATGGGACGGTGACATGCGGTGAACTGAGGTAGGGCCACATGGACTGGGAGGGTCCTCATTGATGTCTGAGGTGAATGTGGCAGAGGGTTGTGGGGCACGGTGGAAGGTGTCCTCCTGGGCATGATGCAGAGGTCTGATGTTATCCAGAACCAGCAAATGGAGGAGTGGAATGCGACAGCCTCGTTGCCACCACCAATTCGGTGACAGCCACATGAGGTTAAAAACTACCCCCTAGTCCATAGACTCAGACTGCACCAATTTATGACCAGAGAGTGTCCATGAATGTCGGGGAACAGACTTAGTGGCCCCAGGGCTGGGAGGGGCTGCAGTCTGCGATGATGCCGGTACACTGCTATGAACTCCGCCATCACTAAATCGAGACTCTGTGACCTACTGGACCGCAGTGTAGGCCAGAGGCAGTGGTCAGCAGTGACCCACAGCCATGTGTTGTTGGCTCGCAATGCACAGAGTTAGTGACACCATGTCAGTTGTCGGTAGTGTTCGATCACCTCTGCAACGATGATCCTATTCCCTCCGGACTGCAACGCATCATCCTCTTATGCCTCTCCTTGCGTGCAATGATATGTATTCTGCCTTTGACTAATCGATGTTCAGTTCCAATTCTGTGACCTACTCATGCGCAGCATATGCTGAGGGCAGTAGTCCGCGTAGGCCCACAGACACGTGTGGTTGTAATGCTATGCACATACTTGGTGGCACCACATCGAAGGGAGTATAGTGACATAAACTCTGCCTTAAATGATATTCAGTGCCATGGTGTAATCAAGACTCAGTTCCAAATGTTTGACCTACTTGTCCTTAGTGTAGGCCGAAGGCAGTAGTCAGCAGGGGACAACAGACATGTGTCGCAAGAATGCCATGTACAGAGTTGGTGGCACCACATCGAAGGGAGTACACTGATATAAAATTTGCCCTGAACATATGTAGTCTGCCATCGTGTAATCAAGACTCCGTTCCAAATGTGTGACCTACTTGACCGTAGTGTAGGCCGGGTGCAGCAGTAGAGTACGTCAACGAGAAAGGAGTAAAGTGGGCCTGTGTCATGGAGGCCGTGATGATCTGAGTAGGCTGCCAAGGTCGCGGGCCTCGGGCTTGGAGTTTGCACCGGCACGAGGTGGGCCCTCCTTGACACATGCCGGTGTCGGCAGATGATCAGTGTGGCCTGGCTGCACAAGGGCTGGCCTGACAGGTTCAGGGTCCAGCGGGCCGGGGTATGGCAGGTCCACAGGATCGCAGGCAACTCCGCTCACAAGGATGGCGTCGGCCTCATGGTGGGGTGAGAGGTGCAGCCCTGGCAGAGAAGTTGGTCATTCTGGAAGAGGACCATGCCCAGGGCTCCGTGCTTTTTATTCACACCCCTACGCTGGCCTGGCGTATGCCGGGCCATCCCACTCCGCTCACTCTTACGGGGGGGACGTAACAGCCAACATTTCCTTGAACTCCCCCATTGGCTGAGGTGACATGGTTGTGTCCACTGTCCATTACACTCCATACACCAGTGGCGTATGTTGACATGGATATGGGAGTGTTCTGCATACTGCGGTCTGTCCAGCACATCGCCGCCACTCTTGGCATTGTGTACTTTCCTAATGATGATTCTCCTGCCTCTTTCACATATGCCTGGTTCCCACCTCTCCCCACATTCCGCTATTGTGTGGCTGAAGTGCCATGCCATTGATGGCTCATGTTCAAGGCTTGCCCAGGTTACTATTGTAAGTTGTTCTGTTGTGTCTGGTGGGTTGGCATGTTGTTTTGCATGTTGTATGTGATTTTGTGACGTGTGCATTGCCAGAGTTGTGAGTTGCATGATTGTGGAGTTGAGGTGTGTGGGGTATTCATTTGGAACTTGCCAAGGGGCTGTGCATTTCCCTTGGTGCCATCCTGGTAGCGTTGGTTGATGATGGACTGTCGGAGGATGAAATCAAATCACCTAGTGATATCCTGCACCTAAACGCCACACTAACCAAAATATAATCTTGGTTTAATTTGGACCACTTAAAGTTGAATTCAAACAAAATGGAATTAATACCGTTTTCCCCAAAAGGTTGTTACCTACCAATCCAAGAATGGCTCAAGAACCTGAATGACTTAAATTTCTCCCTCACTCTGTCCAACTCAGTGAAGTCCTTAGGCATCACCCTTGACAAGAACTTGACAAGGAAGAATCACATCAAAAAGCCAGCCATAGGAGCACTTTTCTCACTGAAACCCCTCAGGAAAATGAAACCTTTTTCCCCCGACAACCTCAAGATAGTAGTACAATTTCTAGTCCTCTCTAAAATTGACTGTGGAAATGCCATCTTCAGAGGGATGCTGAAAATTCACCTAGCCCTCCTAAGATCAGTTCTGAAAATGACAGCCAAAATCATGACTGGTGTTAAAACATTTGAACACATCACTCCATCGCTCAAGTCCCTCAACTAGCTGCCCAATGAAGGCCAATATATTTACAAGACCGCCTGCACCACACACAAAGCCTTCCACCTACATACCCCGAACTATCTAGACAATAAACTTAAGACAGCTAGAAGAACAAGAACTCTGAGGAGCTCCAACTCCCTTTTTCTTGTTCCTCTGAAACTGAAAAGGAAAACAACTCAGACTCACTCTTTTTTTGGAAATGCACCCAGGAAATGAAACGCTCTCAATGGAGACCTCTGTTGCAATCCCTCCTTCTCCTGCTTCAAAAGGGACCTGAAATTCCTCCTCGCCAACAAATATCTTATTACACATGCCAACCAAAATATGCTCCAATTGCTCACTCTCACCAAGACATGAACACTTGTGACATTTGGTCATTTGACTGTTTCAGCTGTATAATATGTTAGTCACTGCGTTAATTTCGGCTGTCCAAACTAATCTGCATATTAAAATCATACCTCTCCCGTGTACCGACTCTCTTCATCTGTATTTTAGGCTTGCTGTTAAATATATAGGTGTTGAGCATCATACGCAGAGCTACGTTAATCGATTTCTCATTTATGCATCCTATGTAAAGCTACATTTTGCAATTTCTTTTTTTATGTAAAGTGCCCCGATACCTTCTGGTCCAGATAGCGCTATATAAAATGTATAAATGAATACATATATTTATATCTTTAATTTATAATTAATGCAACACCTTTAAATCATTATAACTCACACACCTCCATACACAGTGTTTTTAACTTGGTTGCCACAAAGGTCTCAGTATGAGTTTAGAAAACAAAAAACATTTCTGTACTTTAACTTCTGTGATAAAACAGTTGACAACACTGTGTACAGAGGTGTGCAGCTTACAGTAATTTAAATATGGTGAGTAAATTATAAATTTAAATTATATGTCTAACTTTAGAATTTGTAATGCTTGGGTAGTTGAAGTTGGCTTTGTATGGAAAGATTAAATAATAAATGTAAGTTACAACTATAACTTTAAGTTTTCTAATGTTTGTGTAGTTCAAATTGGGTTATATAGAAAGAATAAATACAGTTTTCCTAACTATAACATAGCTTTAACCTTTGTATTTTTCATTGAATATCAATGGTTTTTATTTTTTAATAAAAATATGTTTTGAATCATAGAGTGTACTGTCATCGAGCGGAGGGTCATTAAGTGGAGTATCGTAGAGTACAGTGGAGTATATTGGGGTGGATTATAGTGGAGTGGCATGTTGTACAGTGGAGTGGTGTATTGTACAGTAGTGTGGAGTGTCACACAGCAGAGTGTCTCTGAGTGGAGTGCCATAGAGTGGAGTGTTAGCAAGGAAAGTGGTGTAGAGTGGTGTAGACTAAAGTAGAGTGTTGTACAGTGGAGTGGGGTAGAGAGGAGATGCATAGAATGGAGTGGTGTAGAGTGTAGTATTGTAGAGTGGACTGGCATACAGTGTAATACTGTACAGTAGAGTGGCATAGAGTGGAGTTGTGTACAATGGAATACCATAGAATGGAGTGGAGTACATTGGAGTAGCATAAAAAGGAGTGGTGTGGAGTCAAATAACATAACATGGAGTGGCATACAGTTGAGTGGCAGAGATTGGGATAATTTAGAGTGGAGTGGCACAGAGCATAATATTATATAGTGAAGGGCGTGGAGTGGAGTACAGTTAAGTGGTGTAGAGTGGAATGGCATAGAGTGGAGTGGCAAAGAATGGAGTAGCATACAGTGGAGTGGCATACAGCAGGGTGGCATAGAGCAGAATGGTGTTAATTGAAATAGCATAGAATGGAGTGGTGTACAGTGGAGTGGCTTACAGTGGAGTGACCTAGAGTAAAATAGGGTGGAGGGGAGTGACATAGAGTGGGCTGTCATAACGTGAAGTAGCACATAGTGGAGTTGCACAGAGTGGAGTAGCGTAGAGTGGAATATTATAGAGTGGAGTGGGGTAGGGTGGAGTGGTATAAACTTGAGTGGCATAGAGTGGAGTGGTGTTGAGTAGAATCCTGTTGAGTGGAGTGGTGTAGAGTCAAATAATGTAGAGTGGAGTGGTGTAGAGCGGTGAATGGAGAGGTGTAGAGTGGTATAGAGTTAAGTGGCATTGAGAGGAATAGCGTATAGTGGAGTGGCATACAAAAGAGTGGCATAGAGTGGAGGGGCATAGAGTGGAATAGCATACAATGGAGTGGCGTAGGGTGGAGTGGCATAGTGTGCACTGGTACAGAGTGAAATAGCATACAGTGAAGCAGCATGCAGTGAACTGGCATAGAGTACAGTAGCGTACAGTGGAGTGGTGTAGTATGTAGAGGCATAGACTGGCATGGACTAGCAGAGAGTCGAGTGACATGAAGTGGAATATCAAAGAGTTGAGTGACATAGAGTGGAGTTGTGCAGAGTGCAGTGGTGTAAATTGGAGTCCCATGGAGTGGAGTAGAGTGGAGTGGTGTAGTGGACTGCAATAGAGCAGAGTGGTGTAAAGTGAAGCAGACTGAAATGGTGAAGGGTGGGCTGGTGAATGGTGGAATTGCATGGAGAGAAGTGGCCTAGTGTACAGTGGTGTAGAGTAGAATACCATAGAATGAACTAGAGTACAGGGGAGTGGCATACAGTGGAGTGCGTGCAGAGTGGAGCGGCTTAGAGTGAAGTGGCATAGAGTCAAATAACATAAAGTGGAGGTGCATAGAGTGGCATATAGGTGAGTGGCATATCGTGGAATAGCTGAGTTGAGTGACATAGAGTAGAATAGGTGTAGAGTTGAGGGGCATACGGTGGTGTACAGGTGAGTGGCATTAAGCGGAATAACGTAGATTGGAGTAGTGTAGAGTGGAGTGGCAAACAGTGGACTGGCATAGAGTGGACTGGCACAGAATCAATTAGCATAGAGTGAAGTGGTGTAAAGTGGTGGTCAGTTGAGTAGAGTTGAGTGGACTAGCGTACAGTGGAGTGGCATACAGAAGACTGGCATAGAGTACAGTTGCATAGAGTGGAATAGCATAGAAATTAGAGGTATAGAGCGGAGTGGTGTAGAATGGAGTGCTGTATAGTGGGGTGGCATGGAAAGGAACAGTGTATACTGGAGTGGCATAGAGTGACTGGTGCAGAGTGGGATAGCATAGAGTGGAGTGGCATACAGTGCATTGGCATGAAGTACAGTTGCGTATAGTGGAGTGGGATAGTGTGTAGAGGCATAGACTGGCATAGAGTTCAGGGACATACCGAGGAATCACATAGAGTAGAGTGGTGTACATGGAGTGATGTAGACTGAAACAGCTTAGAGTGAAATAGTGGAGTGGCATACAATTGAGTGGGATACAGTGGAGTGGTTTACAGGGGAGTGGCATACAGTGGATTGGCATTGAGTGGAGTTGCATGTAGTAAATTGGCACACAGTAGAGTGGTGTACAAAGGAGTGGCATATATTAGATTGGTACAGAGTGAAGTGGTGAAGAGCAGAATAGAGTACAGAGTTGTGTCGTAAAGTTGGGTGGAGTGGACACAGTGGAGTGCCATAGAGTGGAATTAGCATTGATTGGAGTGGGGTACAGTGGAGGTGGCATAACGTGTAATGATATACAGTGGAGTTGCATACAGTAGTGAGGGGTAGAGCAGAGTGGCATACAGTGAAGTAGCATAGAGTGTAATACGTAGAGTGGAGTGGTGTATAGTTACTTACAGTTGACTGTGGCACAGTGGACTAGCATGCTGATAGTGGCGTACTCTAGAATGGCATATAGCCGAGCAGAATACAGTTGACTGGCATACAAGGAGTGGCGTTCAGTGAAGTGGCATAGAGTCAAATAGCAAAAAGTGGAGTGCTGCAGAGTTGCGTACAGTTAAGTGCATAGAGTGGAATACTTTAGAATGGAGTGATGTTGTCTGCACCCCCTCAATATCTCCGTGTATCTAGTCTGATCACCACTTAATTAAATTCAGCCTCTCCATTCCCATCTGTAACAAGCCCCCTGCCATTGAGGGAGGCATGATTAGGAAATGGAACTCTGTCTATAAACAGGATTTTTTAGACAGCTTAGCTAGCTCCTCCCCTGTAGTCGACCCAGATGTGGATATCGCAGAAGCTAACATCTCTGCCTGGCTACTTGTAGCCAGCAATAAACACGTCCCACTCAAAAACCTCAAATTCGCTCACCGCTCTGAAGCCCAGAAATGGATTTCGCCTCAGCTCAGGGCCCAAAAACTAGACCTCTGCCAAAAAGAGAGGAAATGGAGACTAACGTACACCCCGGAAGGAAAACATTTTTACTCCACCGCCCGCAAAAACTATAAAAATGCCATTCTCTCAGCCAAAGCTGCCTACTTCTCGGCAAAAATCACTGAGTCGAATAATAAATCCAAGGACATTTTCACCATAGTGAACAAGTTATCTAACGCTGAGAGAATCCTCCCCAAGCCCATGGCCACCCAAGACCTGTGTGACTCCTTGAACAATTACTTCATGGAAAAAATTGTTAATATCAAAGCCAGTATCTCTACCTCTTGCTCCAAGGAGGACCCCCCGGTCACTATACTCAACTCTCGCACCCTTGACCATCTTACACTCATAGATGCTCAGTTCTTGCAGGCTCTACTGGCAAGGGTGAAATCTGGCTCACCTAGGGATTGCTGTCCCCCCGCACATTCTGTAGGACGCATTTTCAGCCCTTTTACCCCCTATCCTGACCTTCCTAAACGAATCCTTATCCCAGGGCAGGGTCCCCAAAGCTTTCAAGGATGCTGTCGTAGTCCCCTCCTAAAACAAACAGGGGCCGACCCCCAAAATCTCTCCAACTACAGGCCCATCTCTCTGCTTCCTTATCTGGCAAAGGTCCTTGAACCTCATGTAGCAACGTGTCTATCTAACTTTGTTGAGCAGTCTGACTACTTAGACCCTCATCAAGCAGGGGTTCGCCCTGCTCACTCCACTGAGACAGTAATCCTGGCAGTACTGGATGCCCTACGTAATAAAGCTGATAAAAGGATCCCCCAGGCCCTTGTCCTCCTAGACCTCTCTGCCGCGTTTGACACGGTCGACCATGCCATATTAATGGACCGTGTCAAACAGGCTGGCATCTGCAATTCAGATCACAGTTGGATCAGGTCCTTCCTCAGGAACCGCACCCAAGCAGTACGTTTAGCCCCTTTCACTGCCTCTAAGCTTCCCATAACATGTGGGGTCCCTCAGGGCTCCTCACTATCCCCTTTACTGTTTAACTTATATCTGATACCCCTGATTCAGTCCTTGAAGAAACGTAATACTATCACCTTTAACTATGCAGATGATCTCCAGTTGATCTTCACAATAGACAACTACCCGGAATCAATTCAGGATTTCCAGGGTACCATGCTTCACATTCAGCAGTGGATGGACCACAACCATCTGAAGTTAAACCCTGGTAAGACCGAGCTAGTTTTGAATGGGCACAGCCAAATCTTTGGGGCCCTCACTATTGGCCTGCAGAACTTGGTGCTCCACCCACCCCATCCTCCTCGGTCAAAAGTCTAGGGGTTATCATCAATAATGATCTATCTCTAAAGACCCAGGTAGGCGCGGTTGTGTCCTCCTGCTTCTTCCAGCTCCGCAGGATCAGGAAGATCAGGTGCATGTTCAACCACACGGCCCTGATCCAGGTCGTGATAGCCTTGGTACCGTCACGCCTGGACTATGCCAACTCTATATACCTGGGCCTCCTGCTTCCTCAATAATCGCCTCCAATTGGTCCAGAGCCAGGCGGCCAGATTGATCCATCAGCAACAGCAATGGCAATCTGCCAGGCCTCTGCTAAAAAACATCCACTGGCTCCCCATCCCCCAACGCACTGCGTTTAAGACGGCCTGCATCATCTTCAAGTCCCTTCACGGCCGCAGCCCTAAATTCATCAATTGCCTTCTTCCAATGTACATCCCCTCCCGCAACCTCTGCTCTGCCAACCTTCCAAACTCATAGCTGTCCCGTCTTTTAAGCTTCACCGTCAGGGCGGACGCAGGTTTGCGTCTCTGGCTCCCAGATTATGGAATTCTTCCATTGGAAATCCGCTCCTGCAATAACCTCCCAAGCTTCAGGAAAATGCTTAAAACATGGCTATTCACTCAGGCGCATAACTAATGCCTCCCTGGTCCCAGCACACGCTAGAGCTAGCGCCATGAAACCTTCTGGTGTACATGCGCTCTATGAGAATTTAATAACATAACATAACATAACAGTGGAATAGGTTTAGAGTTGAGGTGTATACAGTGTCACACAGTTAAGTGGCATAGAGTTGAATAGTGTAGAGTGGAGTGGCATAGGGTGGAGTGCCATACAGTGGGGTAGCATAGACTGGAATACCATAGAGTGGAGTAAACGTGAGTGGTATAGAGAGCAGTGGCATAGAGTAGAATGGCATAGAGTGGACTGGCGTTGAGTCAAATAGCATAGAGTGGAGTGGTGTAGAGTTGTGTACAGTTGAGTCGTATAGAATGAAATAGCACAGAATGGAGAGGCATACAGTGGTGTAGAGTTAAATGAGTGGAATATTATAGAGTGGAGTGGCTTACAGTGTAGTGGCATACAATGGAGTGGCATACACTAGAGTAGAATAGAGTGGAGTGACATTGAGTGAAATAGCATACAATGAAGTGGCGCACAGTGGAGTGGCATAGAGTTGAGCGCTGTACAGTTGAGATGCATAGGGAGGAATGGTGTACAATGGAGTGGGATAGAGGGGATTAGTGTAGAGTAGAATATTATAGAGTGGAGTAGCATACATTGGAGTTGTGTATGGTGGATTGGTGTACTGTACAGTGGAGTACAGTTGAACAGCGTGGTGTGTTGTGTGGTGAACTAGCATAGAGTTGAGTGGCATACAGTTGAATACCATAGATTGAAGTGTCATTGAGTAGAGTTGCATAGAGTGCTCTGGTGTGCTGTGGAGTTGCGTAGAGTGGAGTTGCATGAAGTGGAGTATCATAGAGTGGAATAGTGTATACTGAGCGGTGTAAATTGGAGTGGTGTAGAGTGGTGTGGCATACAGTGGTGTAGAGTTGAGTCTGGACAGTGTAGTAGAGTACAGTGGAGTGGCATTGAGTGCAGTAGTGATAGTGGAGTGGCATACAGTAGAGTGGCATAGAAAAGACTGCTGTACAGTGGATTAGCTTACAGTGGAATGGTGGATAGTGGAGTGTCATAAAGTAGAGATGCATACAGTGGAATAGTGGGGAAGGAGCACACAACCCCTTTCCTGAGCCTTATTTGGCCCTGGGGACCCCATTACCCATTCTTTTAAAAAGGAGAAGAGGGCTGCGTGCCTCCCCTTCTGAGCCTTATAAGGCCCTTGGGATGTGTGTGTTTTGTTTTAAAAGGGGAGGTATGCCTTCTCGTGCCACATGGACCCCCATCCCTTCTGGCCACCTGTTTTTTAAAATAGAAGGGGAACTACCTTGCCACTCTCACAAGCCTATGTTTGCCCCAGGGACCCAAACCCTCGTGGCGTCCATGAGTTATAGGTCGGTGCACCGGTGCCCAGCCTGGTCACCCACCAAGGACCATGTTGGGGGCCACACAGGAGTATACTACAAATAGCATCTCCTAAAATAGGGGACATCCCCCTGAGCACAGCATCAAACCCATGAGGGGTCAGTGTTTGTAAGATCAGTACACAATACTTTTTTGGAAGCAAGAAATAGTTACGAGACTATACATTGATTCTTTGATCCACTGATATTCTTTATTCATATCATGAGGAATTTTTCAATGGGTATCCAAAATATAAATCCATTATTTCAGTGAACCTTGCCCAATGCATTTCGGTCCATTACAGACCTTCATCAGGGGACATAGATTAGTGAACACATGCGCTGGATTGCTGCCAAGTTCACCGCGTTTAGAAACCAGGACCCATGCAGCCCTAGTCGGCTGCGCGCATGGTGCAGGAGCTTCCATTGCTCCGGAACAAAGGATGCAGATAATTATTCATGCATCAGTGCTGGAGGGGAAACAGAGCATAAGTCTGCTCCCATCCGGCTGGAACATTTTTAAATCCCTCACCCGGTCGGAGTATTATGAGTCTGGTGGTCCAGCCGCTGTAGAACTGTATCTGCCCCCACCAGCAGCACATGGGACTGGTGATCCAAAGACTGCCATATTATGAATTTTGTACAGGCTCAGCCATGTGGAGGTGGGTATCTTGTAGCGGTGGTGAGTACTTTTTCTGAATATTTTGATGCCTGTGTGTGCATTTTGACTGCATATGTGTCAGATGCATACATATGCATGATGTATGTGGAATAATGCCTTCTAACCATTACCGGGTATCTGCCTATGTGTGGGCAGTCCTGGTAAAGGGTATATGGTACAAAAAAGACTTGCAAGTATGTCACCACACAAAGGGTCCTAATCCTCAGGGTGAAGATCCTGCTGTGCTGGGAAGACCCAGAGACAAGGATTCACACCGTAATCTGCCAGAAAGAAGAAGAAAGGGGTGAGTATGCACCTCAAATCATTTGTCACTGCCACCTTGAAGCACGCGGTCAGACCGCCGTGGTCTGCTCATGGTACAGGCAACTTGTAATAAACATGGCGGTGCAGGTCCCCTGTACTGCTCTATGGGGGCTGCCTTTCCCAAACCACGAACCTGGTGGGCTGTGGTCTGCTGGCGGTCCCAGCTGACTAGTGGGGTTTTCGCAAGCTCAGTCTGCCCAACTCATAATACGGTGGTCGGACCACTGAGCTCTCCACACTTGGACTACCAGCCCTGATACAGCAATACACAAGATCGCCAAACTTGTAATCAGGCCCTTAGTGTTTTCTCCCATTTGGCGGGATATTTAAAAATGCTTCCACCAGATGAGAGCAAACAATTTGCCTGCCTGGTGTGGGCAGGAAAACTGCTGTGTCTTGTGGGTGGGCTCCCAGGGACACAGTCACTGAGCCAGCCAATTAAAGCTTAGGGGGACACTCAGCCCTCTCTCTTTTTTATTTAAATTTGGCCCCGGGGATTGAGTCTCTGGGGCCCAAGAAGGCTCAGGGAGGATGGTCACATGCCTCCTCCCCTTAAGGATGGATTTTGGCCTTGGGATATATGTTATGTTATGTTAAAAGCACTTATTCAGCGCACATACATCAACGGTTTCTTGGCGCTCAGGTAAGAATCTTGGTGATGGCAAGGAGAAAGCTTAATCAGAATATGCTTGAATAAACAGCCAAGTCTTTAACTGTTTCCTGAATTGGGCGAGAGAGGTCAGAGACCTTAACTCCGCTGGGAGGGAGTTCCAAAGTTGCGGAGCAAGGACAGAGAACCATAATCTGCCATACTTCTTCCGTTTGGCTGAAGGAATTTCCAGCAGATTCAGGTGAGAGGATCTAAGGTTTCGAGAGGGAGTGTTCCCAGGGGCTAATAAGGTTTGCGTGCAGATGTGCCACAAGTATACAGATGGATTTGAAGTCATAGAAGGTACTCTCACTGTGAGTGTAAGAAGAGTCAGCCTTGCAAATGTGGTGAATGCCCTCAAAGTCAGAGATTCAGGTGTATTCACAAACATTTGTAAATTATTCTCATGTTTCTTACACTTCTAAACATACATGTTAGTAACCCAATCATAGCTGGTACAGAAGCTTTAGGGAAAGTGGAAAGAACACTGCCATTCTTCAGTCTCACCTAGTGACAGCTTAATGTATATATATATATATATATATATATATTCACTGAAAAAACCATAGGTTTCACACACGTTATAGTTAGGAATTAGCATTTAAAAAACCTTGCAAATTCACTGAAAAAACCATAGGTTTCACACACGTTATAGTTAGCTGGACATTTTACTCGTAAAAAACCAATGAAATTCCCCCGTTATAGTTAGTTCAGCTAACTATAACTCGCGCGCCCGCAATCCACTGCTGATGACGTCACATATTACATCACTCATGACATGGTCAGTGACATCACTGATGACATCACTGATGACATCTCAAATGACATCACTGATGACATCACTGATGACATCATCCAGTGAGTATGTGATTTTGAAAAATGTCATTATGTTTAATATATATAGGGAAAGGCCTGTTTAAGAATGAGTGGGTGTACAAGTGTGTAAATGGATGATTTTCTGTGGTGCATAACATGATTCTTTAAGTTAGTCATTAAATGTATCTTACTGCAGACTAGTGACTAAACTGTGTAAATGTATGTATGTGTCTGTATGTTGGTGTATAAGTGGCTGCATGGTTTTGAGAACAGCTATATGAGTCTCTACATGGGTAATTGATTTGTTGTGTAAGTATCTGTATGTGTTCATGAATGTTTGTGTGGGTAGGGTGTGTGTCACTCTATGCATAGATGTGTGAGTGGGTGATTCTATGGGTGCATGGTTTTAAGACTGCATCTGTGATGGACTGTATGGTTGGGTGATTGTATGTAACGGTGTCTTATGGATTGAATGTATATCTCAGTGGTACATGTGTGACTAACTACATATGTGAAAGGCAGTATATATGCGTGTAAGAGTATATAAGTGGGTAGATGTGAGAGTGTGTGATTGTGAGAGTGACTGTATGGATGCGTTTGTGCTTGAATCAATGATTCTCTAAGAGCTTAAGAATGTGATACTATTTTTATGAGTAAGTGAACTTGAGTGTGTTTCACTGCCTAGGTGAGTAAATGGGAGTGTGATTATTTGCATGATTGAGTAAGTGTGAGAGTACCTCTATGGATGATTGGTAGTGTGTGAGTGTCTATATAGGTGTGTGTATAAATTCATATGATACTTTTGAATGGAGTGACTGTAAGTATGAGTGACTGTACAGGTGAGTGTGTGGAGGTGTATGTAGACCTAAGAGTTAATAATTGGGTATGTAGTTATTGGTATTGCAGTATGTATGGTTTTGAGAATGAAACTCTTAAATCAAAGGTTAAATTAGAGTGTGAGAAGATGTGCTACTCTATCACAAGGATGATGTCATCAGTGATGTCATTTGAGATGTCATCAGTGATGTCATCACTCAGCTTCTCATAGAGGAGACTCAGCAAAGAACAGAAAATTCAAGATAAAATACAACATTCAGCACTACATTTGCGTAGCAGTTGACACCAGAGCTATTTTCAAAATGACAACCAACAACCTCTTCCACACTGTCCTTTTTCTTTTTGCTTGCAGTCACATCACTATCTTTTTGTTTTCTCTTCTGTACATCCTCATTACAGATATCCTATCTATTATACTCCTTTACACAGTTTGCATCAGCACTTACTTTTGAGTCATCAAAGTCTATCATGAATAAACCAGATAATTTTTTCACACGTGACAAAGCAACATATGCCATACCTTCTTTAAACACACTAGATCCAATGTTTACAAAAGCACTATCTACAGTTAATCCTTGAGACTTGTGAATAGTTACAGCATATGCTAGAGAAAATGGAAACTGCTTCCTACGCACATATAAGTCTTTCACAAGCAAGAAACGAACTGAACAACGACAAATGTCTTTAACCTCTTGTATCTGATCACATTTTATTTTTAAACATTCAATTCCAACTTTTTTCTGGTAATTAATAAAACCCACAACTCTTCCCATAGCTCCATTCACTAAACCTTTCTCTACATCCAAATTCCGTCTTAAAATTACTCTACAGTTCATACACACATAAAGATTCTTTTCCAAACCTGCTGTTTTTGAAATGTTTTTCTCCAGAGAATCCAATTTAGTACCCAATTTGCCTGTCAATATAACAGTTATTCGTTCATGTTCTATTTTATCCACAGCTTCCAGTTTTATAATCTCTTCATTTTCCAATTTCAAAAGTTCTTGATTGAATACAGAACATTCATGTAGTGTTTGCATTAAGCAGATTACAGTATTTTTCTGCAATTTCCTTGTATATTTTCTCTGGAACTATTTGTTCTGTTGGAAACAAATTACTCAGCAATCGACTCTGTAATGCTTTTCTGCCATGTTCTGTGAGTAGTCCAATTCTTATATCTTTCAGAATACTTGCATAGTCCTCATCATTTGCTTGCCTCATATTGGTAATGAGTTCCTTATACTCAAAATATGTCCAAATATTTACATTGCCTATACTTCCTAATGACTTTTTTGTGTCTTCATGTGTAAGTGTATGGAATACCGGTTGTCCTTTAACTGGAGTAAGTTGGAAAAGAACTCCAAAAACTATGACGTGTTTTCCTCCAAATAGGACGTCAAAGTCTGTCTTCAGAATTTGCTGCATTCTTAAATGCACAAAGGCAAGCATTAAGTTTGATACCATGCTTACCTCATCAATAATGAGTACTTTCATTTTCTTCAATACTCTTGAAACTTCCAAGCATGCTTCTCCTGCTAGTTTGTGGTACTGTATTTTGTTCTCATGCTCTACTGGTAAAATTAGCTAACGATGTAAGGTAACTCCTTTGATGTTATACGCTGCTAACCCAGTTGGAGCAGTAACACAAGACAAAATGGAATCCATTTTCTTCTGTAGGTAGCTTCTAATTACATTAATTAAGAAACTTTTTCCAGTTCCTGCTTGTCCACTTACATACATTCTCATTGGTTCAAAAGATGTGCATGAGCACTCTTTATTTTCATGTAGTAATCCGTGATCAATTTTTTGTCTGACTTCTTCATAAATTTGTTTTTGTTCTTCATTCAGTTGCTCCTCCTAATATGTTAAGTCTACTAAATCTTCCTGAGCTTGATTCAAAGCTGTTTCCACTTCGTTCATAGCTATTGCTGCTTCATTTTCGATGATCGGTTGTCCTAGAGGATCTTGACTGAATGTCCCAGAACTTTGACTGTCTTGAGAACTGTCTCTAGCTACTTCAGCTGCAATTGTTGCTTCTTGTTCAATTTCTTCATTTAACATTTGAACATAAGTTGTGAAAGTACTGCATTCTATTGTATCTTTGCTAGCATTGAAGGAATCTTCATAGCTCTGAAATTCTCCAAGTAGTTCCTCCTCTGAACGCCATGGTTTAAACAGCTGCAAAAGTGCCAAGTAGTAAAATTCCTTTTTATCAGGAGTGTCGCAACTCAGCTTCCGGTGATTTATCAAACTTCCTTTTGTTTGCTTCTCCAAACATCCTTCCTCACCAATGACTTTATATTTTCCATTGTTGATATCTTCTGTGACATTCCGTTTAAAAATAAAGTTCTGCAGCACTTCATAGAGACACATGTTCTCAAGGTGATGACTTCTTTGTGGATAATATGTGTCCAACATGTTTGTTCTTAAAATGTCTGTACTTTCTGGTTCGAACTCTGCTAAATATTCAATTTCTCGAATAGATTTCAGTACCCGATTTCGCATTCCTGCAAGGCCTAAACTTGCCCAAATTATTCTTCTGGATTTTGAGTACAGACTTGCAGATGATAACCTATCTGACCATTCGTAGGATCCAATTTCTCGATGCGATAACATCTTTAAACTGAAACTGTATAGCTTCTTACTGACAGTCTTCTCGTGAGAAATCTCTTCCCACATTTCCTTCACTTCCGTTTTCTCAGATTTAGTGATGTAAGATGTGACATAGCGAGCAACAGCAATAGAATTGTCATCCACATACTGTATATCCATGTTAGCATTCCACATGGATAAAATGACTGGGTTGTAGTCATTTATATATTTTGACTCTTCTTTTCTTCTTAGGTTGTAGGTATTCTTAGGCAATTTTCTTGTAATAGTATGTCGCACAGCTGACATAAAACTGTTTACTCTTCCTTTTGAAAGAACAGGTCGTGGAAATCCAAATCGACCTTTTGTGTAGAATTTATCTTTACTCTTACACTTTCGTCGACAGTATTTTCCACACCGATGACTTTGGAAACGTAAAACTTGCTCTTTTAAATTTTTCTCTTCTGTGCTTTTAGGTATAGCACATGTTGCATATCCTTCGATGAAACTTAAAACTGCATCATCAGAATCTGTTCCAAATTTTGGAGCATCCTTGATCCACAACAGCATATGAATATGAGGAGCACCTCTGGCTTGGTACTCTTTTCTCCAAAAGAAATCCACAACTTCTCCAAGAGGTGGATTTTTTTTATTGCAGATGAAGGACATCATAGCCTCAAATCTATGATTGAAATATCTACACACATTAACTGGATCCAATGAGCACAATTCTCCTGTTGTCTTGTATTGGATGTTTTCAATATTTGAATTTGCCTCTCGAAGAAAATCCAGAAGATCATCCCAAGCGTACTCAGCACAGCTTAGGGTAAGGAACCATGTAGGAGTTCCTAAATTCCGTAACATACATTTCAATTCTCCATGGCGTCGGTACCAATATTCATTCGTCCCACGCTGACAAGCCATCAAATTGATCAATTGAGATTCCAAATGATCATCTCGCTGTTGCACTTTGTTCATAAAATCCTTTGCGGTCACATTACGTAGATGTACTCCAGTTTTCAAAATGTGATTTACTGCAAAAGATAGTGCTGACAAGTCACTTTCAAATAAAAGATGGAACAAATAAGGAATACTTTGACGAAATCTCGGATCTTCTGCATATAGTCTTGTAGTCCGATACTCAGAAGCAGGAATCTGTACTGGACGTTCATCATATCGTCCTCCTTCTCCTGTAGGAAACAGCTGAGGAAAACAACGAGCTTCCAAGCTCTCCTCCCATACACTCACGGGAGTTCCTTGTGCTTTCTTCATCTGAAACAGATCAATAGCGTTTCCCATAACTTCTTTAGAATGTAGAGGATGTATGCTGAAATGTTCATAAATTTCTTCTTCTTTTGACGTATCCACTTTTTCAAGTTGCCCAGTTGGTATTCCTGTGTCTTCTAGTATTTCTTCTTCATCTTCATCCATATAAATGGCTTCATACCATTTATTATTATTTTTCAAATACAAATTTGCTCCTTGTACTTTTCGTACATCCACCAGCTCCTGCCAAATTTTCTTATTCTTTGTAGGTACACCATTAACCAGAAGAACTAATGGTTCAGTTTCCAAAGTATCTGCATCAATTGTTTCCATATTTTTTTTTTCAAATCTAATGGCAAATAGACAACTCTTCCTTTTAAACCTCTTTGTAAATCCGAAGGAGGTAATTTACCAGTTTTTGGCTCCATACGCACTATGGTCTGAAACGGATGGACACATTGAATGAGTATAGACTCATACGTATTTAAATCAGAAAGTTCTGGAGGAATATCAACCAATTCTAAATTATTATGTACAGTTCTAGCTGGCATTCTATTTTCTTCTAACTTGTTATACCAGTATTTACAAATACGCTGATCTTCACCCAAATCAAAACAATTTTCCAGAAATATATATGTTGCAAAATCTTTCCACTTATAATTATCTTCATTTTCACTTTTTTTATACAGATCAACATTCCTTGTTTGATTTTTGTAATGGCTTCTCCGGCAACATATACAAGTAATATTTGGTCTTTCATTAGAGATGATAGCAAATTTTGTCATTTCATCATCAAAATTTTTACTAACAGTGAGTTCTACATTCTCTTCCACATTTTCATCAATAACTGTGTCATTTTCTGCACTTTCTTGTTCTGGACCAAAGTAACAAAACTGAATTTCATCAGTAACCTTCACTACATCTGATACAGATCCACGGAACAGAGCATTATTCAACTCATTTAACTTTAGTGCTGGACTTTTAGCAAAATACAATGTTCTCACAAACTTTCTCATTTCAGTATGATGAACAGCCAGCATCCTAAAATGGTGAAAAACACTTTGACACACTTTCCTAGATAGACAAGCCAGAGAATGTCCTTGCAAACCAGTATTCTCTCTCACTCTGCATGGATCTAGTCTTTGAAGCACCTTAATTTTCTGTTTAACACTCTTTTTACTATATTCTCTTTGAAAGTCACGTAATTTATCAATAGATTCCTGACGCACAGTACAAATACTACTACAATTCCAAGTGTACACTGGGGCTTTAGGATGTCTTCCCATAACCTCATCAGCCATCACTTGTTCCTCATTTCTTGGAACCATTTTCTCTTTTTGCATCACACAACCATCCTTAACTTCATAAGCTCTACCATTGGTGTCAACTGCATGCAACAAACTATTACTTTGAAGATAACTCTCTTCATTAAAAAATGGTTCAGTACTTAAACTATGCTTCCATTCTCCTAAGAACACTTTACAAAAGTTTTTTTTTTTTACTTCTCTTTTCCTTTTGCTTTGTGACTTCATTGCATTCACTAATTTATCTAATCTACGCATCCTGTTCAAAATTAAAATGAATAGTTTTTTTTTAATTTCTAAAGCCTTCGTAACAATACTTTCAATAAATTTCTTTTTCTTATAAAATTTTGTTTTTTTCTTATATTTTTTCACATCCTTCAGCAAATTTAACATCACTCTTCTCTGAAACATTTTTCGACTAATGTTTTTAAAATCTATTTTCCGTGTTAAGTCACTCTTCCTAACTTCTGAGTCTATATTAGCATTTTCTTTTTGCTGTCGACTCTGTTGTTGTTTTGTACTTGAAACACTGTTTGAATGTATCTTTCGATCATTTTCTTTTTTGAAGATATTTTTTTTAAATTCTTTAGTTTGCTTACCAGAAGACTTTTTCTGTTTTCCAACACGTGCTTCGCCTCCTATTTTTTTTTTATCAGTCGTCTTCAAATATAGTTGTTGTTTCTTTTCTTTTCTTTTTCTTGACTTTATAGGCATCTTTATATTTTTTCACTGTTGCTCACCAATACCTGCAGAAAATTAAACTTTATGTAATTTAAATTCATTACTTTTTTTTTAAACAACTTTTCAAATCCTATCACATGAGCTGATCCTTTCCTACGAGTCAAACTCTTACAAAATAGAAGAAACATGAATTAAATCTCTGACAACAATTCCTGTGTGCACACAGACTCATGGTCTGATTCTAGGCAGAAAGCAATATTTCCTTTGGCAATTTGAAAGCACATTTACTACTGGGGTAAAGCAAGGGATCATTACTGTAACAGCCTGACACATGTTCCTTCTAGTTTAGACAGGCAGAAAAGAGCACATGTCCTAACAGCTCCTTGAGACCATGACCATGTGTTAGAGGGTGACTGATTAGACTAGAGCAAAGGAAATGAGCCTTGGTGATTTTGAATCTGTTTGCGTTACACACTGCTATCTGAAACACCACACTGAGCTGACTATTACACATGGGAGTGTAGCAGAAGCTGCTCTGTGTGTGCAAAGAGTGTGTTTCTGGAGACTGTGTATTGTCAGCTGCAAGAGAGATCTGCATGGAGACTCCCACAACTGCATGAAGAGTACAGACATGTGTGTAAGAGTGTAAGAGTACATGTGTGGTGAGGGTTAATTGGAGTTTTCAACATGTAGGAACCACCTCAGCCATTGCAAGAATTGATGAAAAATCTACCATGCTATTTTCAAATGTGTTTGCATTTGCATCACATTTTTTTGATACTGATTTCTGCTGAGTGCTAACCAACACATTGGAAGAAAACAAGCTGGGCCTTTCCTGAATGTGCAAGTTTTACAGAACAACAGCAACACAAATTAAAACGCTGACAACAATTCCTGTATGCACACAGACTCATGGTCTCATTCTAGGCAGAAAGCGATATTTCCTTTGGCAATTTGAAAGCACATTTACTACTGGGGTAGAGCAAGTGATCATTACTGTAACAGCCTGACACATGTTCCTTCTAGTTTAGACAGGCAGAAAGGAGCACATGTCCTAACAGCTCCTTGAGACCATGACCATGTGTAAGAGGGTAAGTGATTAGACTAGAGCAAAGGAAATGAGCCTTGGTGACGTTGAATCTGTTTGCATTACACACTGCTATCTGAAACACCACACAGAGCTGACTATTACGCATGGGAGTGTAGCAGAAGCTGCTGCGTGTGTGCAAATAGTGTGTTTCTGGAGACTGTGTATTGTCAGCTGCAAGAGAGATCTGCATGGAGACTCCCACAACTGCATGAAGAGTACAGACATGTGTGTAAGAGTACATGTGTGGTAAGGCTTAATTGGAGTTTTCAACATGTAGGAACCACCTCAGCCATTGCAAGAATTGATGAAAAATCTACCATGCTATTTTCAAATGTGTTTGCATTTGCCTCACATTTTTGAGATACTGATTTCTGCTGAGTGCTAACCAACACATTGGAAGAAAACAAGCTGGGCCTTTCCTGAATGTGCAAGTTTTACAGAACAACAGCAACACAAATTAAAACGCTGTCAACAATTCCTGTGTGCACACAGACTCATGGTCTCATTCTAGGCAGAAAGCGATATTTCCTTTGGCAATTTGAAAGCACATTTACTACTGGGGTAGAGCAAGTGATAATTACTGTAACAGCCTGACACATGTTCCTTCTAGTTTAGACAGGCAGAAAGGAGCACATGTCCTAACAGCTCCTTGAGACCATGACCATGTGTTAGAGGGTGACTGATTAGACTAGAGCAAAGGAAATGAGCCTTGGTGACGTTCAATCTGTTTGCATTACACACTGCTATCTGAAACACCACACAGAGCTGACTATTACGCATGGGAGTGTAGCAGAAGCTGCTGCGTGTGTGCAAAGAGTGTGTTTCTGGAGACTGTGTATTGTCAGCTGCAAGAGAGATCTGCATGGAGACTCCCACAACTGCATGAAGAGTACAGACATGTGTGTAAGAGTACATGTGTGGTAAGGGTTGATTGGAGTTTTCAACATGTAGGAACCACCTCAGCCATTGCAAGAATTTATGAAAAATCTACCATGCTATTTTCAAATGTGTTTGCATTTGCCTCACATTTTTGAGATACTGATTTCTGCTGATTGCTAACCAACACATTGGAAGAAAACAAGCTGGGCCTTTCCTGAATGTGCAAGTTTTACAGAACAAGAGCAACACAAATTAAAACGCTGACAACAATTCCTCTATGCACACAGACTCATGGTCTGATTCTAGGCAGAAAGCGATATTTCCTTTGGCAACTTGAAAGCACATTTACTACTGGGGTAGAGCAAGTGATAATTACTGTAACAGCCTGACACATGTTCCTTCTAGTTTAGACAGGCAGAAAGGAGCACATGTCCTAACAGCTCCTTGAGACCATGACCATGTGTTAGAGGGTGACTGATTAGACTAGAGCAAAGGAAATGAGCCTTGGTGACGTTGAATCTGTTTGCGTTACACACTGCTATCTGAAACACCACACAGAGCTGACTATTACGCATGGGAGTGTAGCAGAAGCTGCTGCGTGTGTGCAAAGAGTGTGTTTCTGGAGACTGTGTATTGTCAGCTGCAAGAGAGATCTGCATGGAGACTCCCACAACTGCATGAAGAGTACAGACATGTGTGTAAGAGTACATGTGTGGTAAGGGTTAATTGGAGTTTTCAACATGTAGGAACCACCTCAGCCATTGCAAGAATTGTTGAAAAATCTACCATGCTATTTTCAAATGTGTTTGCATTTGCCTCACATTTTTGAAATACTGATTTCTGCTGAGTGCTAACCAACACATTGGAAGAAAACAAGCTAGGCCTTTCCTGAATGTGCAAGTTTTACAGAACAACAGCAACACAAATTAAAACGCTGACAACAATTCCTGTATGCACACAGACTCATGGTCTCATTCTAGGCAGAAAGCGATATTTCCTTTGGCAATTTGACAGCACATTTACTACTGGGGTTGGGCAAGTGATAATTACTGTAACAGACTGACACATGTTCCTTCTAGTTTAGACAAGCACAAAGGAGCACATGTCCTAACAGCTCCTTGAGTCCATGACCATGTGTTAGAGGATGACTGATTAGACTAGAGTGTTACAAAAAACAAGCTGCCCCTTTCCTGCGAGTGCAAGGGTAATCGTGCAAGACCAACCGGAATGAAATCTCTGTTTACATTTCCTGTGTGCTCACTGTCTCATGGTATGATTATAGGTAGAAAACAGTATTCCTGGGTGATACCAGTACACATTAACTTATAATGAAGACATACTCCATAATATATAACATGTTCAAGCCACTTAAATATCTTCCTTAACATAAAATGTAAAACACAACTTTTAAAGTGGTAGGAAAATGTACCATACTATTTTCAAATGTGTTTGCATTTTCCTCTCATTGGTCAGTAAATTATTTCTGCTGAATGCTAACCATCACACTTTAAGATAACAAACTACCCCTTTTCTGCGAGTGCAAGGCTAACAGAACAAAAGCAACACAAATTAAATCTCTGTCAATAAATCCTGTGTGCAGACAGACTCATGATGTAATTCTAGTCAGAAAACAATATTCCTCACTGATACCACTACACCTTAACTTACAGTGAAGACATACTCCATAACATCTTACAAGTTCAAGATAGTTAAATATCTTCTAAACCACAAAATGTAAAACACAACTTTAAAACAAGAATGACAATTCTATTATTTACATCAAAATACACCACATACTTCCCCTCTCAAACTCATAACTCACCTTTAAAATTAATTAGTTGAGAAAGAAATGTGGCACTCAAACAGCAGATTATCAGATCCAGAATCTCAGAGCTGTACACCTCTCTCCTCTCTCCACAACCAGTAAATGGCAATTTTTCCCTCTCTTTTTTCACACATATACATGTTAATGTAAAATCACAGTCCTTCCCACATTTTTTCAAATGGAATCACACATTTCTATTGGTTGCTACTTTCAACCCCTTTGCAAATCATCCCTTCCCCCAACATGACTTCTCCCTGCTACCATAGCAACAGCTCATGGAACACAGGTGTGAGCAGAGAGGTCAGAAGTTCAGCAGACAATGTTTCAAATCCAAAGAGCAAGACTGCTTGACTTTTCAAACCTAACAGCAAATCCAAAGTAATGTTCAGTGGGAACACATTTTTCTGAACCAATCCAAAAGATGCTTTTAAAAATGTAAACATACAGCCTAGTTTTTAGTGTAGAATGGTTTGAAACAGCCAATGAGTTCTTTTTATTAAAAAAAATATGTATGCCTCCATTTTTCAACTATTTTTCTTTTCATATTGCCATTCTACTGAAAGACACCTCCTGAGTGCATCCTGTTCTCCTTGAAAGATGTTCACAGTGTGGATTGTAGGTCACAGCTATGTCTTCTGGAGTGAAAAATTTGCAGAAAAAAGAGGTATGGTGAGAGACCTTGCTTTGCCAAATGTAGACATTAAATGGATTGGTCAGAGAGGGTTAAAGTGGCACCAATTAATGCCTTTGGTGAAAACCTTTCTACATCTCCCACAGCCTAACCTTATTATTGTGCACTGTGGTGGAAATGACCTAGGCACTTTAACTGGGGTAGGTCTGGAAATGCTTATTAAGGACACCTTTCTGCAATTGATGTCACTTTTTCCACAAACTGCCTTTGTATATTCTAATATATGCCAAAGGCAAAAGTGGAACTGGTCCAACCAATTTTGTCCGCAGATTGACAAAGCAAGAAAGCACGTCAATAAGTCTGTTTCTGCTTTCCTCAGAGACTATGGTATGGGTTCTATATACCACAACAACTTGCGTTACAACATGCAAGACATTTATAGAGGAGACGGTGTACATTTCAATGATGAAGGGAACAGAGTCTTCCTCTTGAACTTTAGACTCTGCATCGGTACTTACTTGTAGGTACCAAAAAACACTCAATGAACACAAGGGCTCTTTTTAGAGCCACCTAATATCTAAACACTTAAAAGTGATTTTTTTTTTTTCGGGTGCGCGCTGGGTGCGCACACCTCGTGATGTTTTTAAGGTTTTTTCGGGTACGCGTAGAGTGCGCGCACCTCGCGATGTTTTTAAAAAAATTAAAATCTTTTTTTTTTTTGCCCTTCGTGGTCCTACTGTGCCCCCCTGACAATGACTAGGGGGTCTAGAACTCCCTACCCTGCCCCCTGTTCACGGTCTCCAGCTTTCCTTTTTAGTGCGACAGACAAAATGGCGGCCGACACGTCCTAATTTCGACCGATTCGAATGTTTACTGACATCTAACAACCAATCAGAATTACGCTCGCGCACGGCAAGGTGCGCGCACAGGGCTTGCTCAGTGCGCGCACGGTACGCGCGTATAGATATTGATATGCTTTTAAATGCTATTTTCTCAGGAAATACTGAACAGATTTACACCACCGTTCGGGCTGTAGCTGTGTCTAAAGGTCCTATTGAAAAATGCATAGGGAAAACGTGTTTTGGGACCCCCTTTTTTCTCAGCCCCTGCTTGACGAATCACCCCGAGACTTTCAGGGTATGAGCTGAATGGAGCGCCCCATTAGTTTTGAAAATTTCACGAGGATTCGTCAACCGGCGCCAAAGTTATTCAAAATAGAATTTTGAGATTACCTATGGAAACACGGTCCTAACTATAACTATCAACTGGCGACCGCCAGTAGATAATATATATATATATATATATATATATATATATATCATGCTCTCACTCCGTCTTGGTCCCTGCACTCGCGATCGGGTGCTTTAATGCACGGTGACAGAAACCGTGCGGATTCCAAATCCCCAGCTCGCGGCAAAAAATACCAGCACTCGTAAGAACGTACCTTTCAGATATTTATTCGAAAGGTTAACACACACACTAGACGCGTTTCGGCTTGCTGCCTTTGTCAATAGAGGCCGGCGCCAGTTTCTCACAGATTTAAATATCATTGCATTTGTGAGACATCAACAAGGGACACCTACACTTGCTTCAGTGAAGGTGTCATCCATCTTTGAATGGGTTAGTTATATGCATTATGTCTTATATAAACATAGCTATTTTGCCCTGGGTGGGCTAAATCAAATTGCAAAATGTAAAGAACATAATATAGTCATTAAATGCATGAAAAACAGAAAACATTACAATCTATATATATATATAACATACTGGTGGTCGCCAGTTGGTAGTTATAGTTACAAACTAGTTTCCATAGGAAAAGCATTTTTTGATTTGCTAATAACTTTGGCGTCGTTTGACGAATGTTCCTGAAATTCTCCCAAGAAAAAGTCTACCCCGTTCAGCTCCTATCCTGAAAGTTTGGGGGTGATTCGTCAAGAGAGGGCTGAGAAAAAAGGGGGGTCCCAAAACACGTTTTCTCCATGTTAATTTCCATAGGAAATTTTGCGATGAGCTACTGCCCGAACTGCTAGTAGTTTTTGAGAAATTCCAAAAATAAAGAGTGAAAAAATCAATTTTCCATAGGAAACTTTGTGCAAGGGTACAGCCGAAACTACTGAACAGAATTACCCCAAATTTGGCACAAAGGTAGTGCTTGAATCAGAAAGCGACCTCTTTTTAAATGGTGTAAATCCGTTCAATAGTTGCAGAGAAATTAGAAAAAATAAAAGTTTTGATATCTGGGTGGAGCCTAAGTCCCGTGCACGAGCTTCACTAAGATTGGCTGCCAACACTACAAACCAGAAAATGTTGGCAGCCATCTTGTGGCTCAGTATAAGCGAGTCGCTAAAAAACAGAGAAACAAAGGTATAAAACAAGAGAAGGGGGCAGGGTAGAAACACCCTGGCCCCCAGGCCTGCTTAGGGGGTCCCAGGAGGACCCCCAGGGCCCAAAAAAGAACTTTAAAAAAAAAACTTTCGGCACGTTTGCACAGTGGTGAAGGGAGGGGGCGGGGCCTGACATAGCAAGTGTGCAAACTCACCCCCTGGCACATTGTAAATTGGGGGATTAAGTCCCCTTCAATCCTGAGGGTCCCTGGGGGCGAACTAGCCCACCAGATACTTCCAGTATGAGCCAGGGAGCTGCATGGCAGAGAGGTGTTGAGAGGCCACGCCCCTTTTTACACCTCTCTGCAACGCAGCTCTGTGGTGCTTACTGGAGGTAGCTGGTGGGCTAGTTGGCCCCCAGGACCCTCAGGACTCAAGGGGATTTAATCCCCCAATTAACAATGCTCCAGGGGGCGCGTTTGCACAGTGGTGCAGGAAGGGGGTGTGACCTGATTTGACAAGTGTGCAAACATGCCCTGTGGCGCGTTTTAAGTTGGGGGATTAAGTCCCCTTGAATCCTGAGGGTCCCTGGGGACCAACTAGCCCACCAGGTACCTCCAGTAAGCGCCAGGGAGCTGCGTTGCAGAGAGGTGTTCCAAGGCCGCGCCCCCTTTTTACACAACTCTGCAACACAGCTCTGTGGCGCTTAGTGGAGGTCACTGGTGGGCTAGTTTGGCCCCAGGGACCCTCAGGACTCAAGGGGACTTAATCCCCCAATTTACAATGCACCAGGGGGTGCGTTTGCACAGTGGTGCCGGGAGGGGGCATGGCGTGATGTGACTAGTGTGCAAACGCACCCTGTGGCACGTTTTAAGTTGGGGGTTAAGTCACCTTGAATCCTGATGGTCCCTGGGGGCTAACTAGCCCACCAGGTACTTCCAGTAAGTGCCACAGAGTTACGTTGCAGAGAGGTGTAAAAAGGGGCATGGCCCCAGACCACCTCTCTGCAACGCAACTCTATGGCATTTACTGGAGGTACCTGGTGGGCTAGTTAGCCCCCAGGGACCCTCAGGATTCAAGGGGAATTAATCCCCCAACTTAGAACCCGCCAAGGGGTGCCTTTGCACAGTGGTGAAGGGAGGGGGCGGGCCTGATGTGACATGTGTGTACTTATGCAATCAGTCCGCCAAAACCCAAGCACTTAAATTTTCACCATGCACTCTAATCATCCAGTCAGTAACCATGCACTCATGCAATGACTCATGCACTAACTCATGCAATGCTACAATACACTGAGCAGTACCCATGCAGTCCAGCCATCACCCTGTCACTACCCATGCACTCCTCCAGTCACCCAGCGAGCACCATGTACTTATCCAATCACTCCGCCAAATCCCAGGCACTTATAAATTCACCATGCAATGTCCTTGCAGTACTTCAATTATCCAATCAGTACCCATATACTCATGCAATGACCCAGGTACCAACTCATGGCAAATACAGAAGAGGTCATTCTAATCACAGGGGTACACCAACGCATAGTGTTCCCTAGTGTATGTAGGTGTTTTCACTGTATTCTAAGTGTATTTTAGCATAGCACTGGCTCCGGTCCTGGTTAATCAGAGTCAGTTACCACCAGTACCCGTCAGTAAAAAGTTGGGGGCACAGGAGGACTTTCTGCTCCTCTGTTGGTTCTTTCTGTACATCTCTTGCTTCTTCCTGCACTTTTGTTCGTCTTTCTGGACTTCTGTTGACTCTTTCAGCATTTGTCTTGCTTCTTTCTGCGCTTTTCTTCCTCTTTCTTCACATGTCGTACCTTTGTAGCAATAGTTAGAAATTAGCTTTTAAAAAAACATTGAAATTCACTGAAAAAATCATAGGTTTCAGGCATGTTATAGTTAGAAATTAGCCTTTAAAAAATATTGAAATTCACTGAAAAAACCATAGGTTTCAGGCACGTTATAGTTTGAAATTAGCATTTAAAAAACCTTAGAAGTTCAATGAAAAAACCATAGGTTTCAGGGACGTTATAGTTAGTGGGACATTTCACTTGTACAAAACCATAGAAATTCCCCTGTTATAGTTAGTTCAGCTAACTATAACTCGCGCCCCTGCAATGCACTGCTGATGACGTCCCATATTACATCATTCATGACATGGTCAGTGACATCACTGATGACATCACTGATGTCATCAGTGACCGTGTAGATGGATGAAGGAGTGAATAATTGATTGTGTTAAATGATGGTTGAATTGGTAAGAATGTGAGTGATGGATGGATGATAGATAGATAGATAGATAGATAGATAGATAGATAGATAGATAGATAGATAGATAGATAGATAGATAGATAGATAGATAGATAGATAGATAGATAGCTATTTAGATAGACAGACAGACAGACAGACAGACAGATAGATAGATAGATAGATAGATAGATAGATAGATAGATAGATAGATAGATAGATAGATAGATAGATAGATAGATAGATAGATAGATAGATAGATAGATAGATAGATAGATAGATAGATAGATAGATAGATAGATAGATAGATAGATAGATAGATAGATAGATAGATAGATAGATAGATAGATAGATAGATAGACAGACATATAGGATTAGTTATTGTTCAGTTAATTACAACTCATAATTGAGTGGAGTCATTACATTAAAACCCACATGAAAATCATCCATCTTTTTATTTATGCACCTAATACATTTACTGCAAAATCAATGTGCCATAGTTTAAAGTGCTGGTGCATTGAGATGTAAACATAACCAGCTCACAATTTATTGGAGACATTACATTAAAACCCACTTACAATTCATCCATCTTTTGATTGGTGCACCATGTGCAGTTGTTACAAAATCAGTATGCCAAGTTTAAAGTGCTGGTGCATGGAGATGTAGTCATAACCAGTTCAATTCAGCCAAATCAGTATGCCAAGTCAACCATGCCAGTTTAAAGTGTAGGTGCATCCAGATGTAAACCTAACCAGTTCAGTTTAGTTGATACGTATAGACTGTAAGGATTACTAATGAGCCTCTTTTCCACTATGTCAAAGAACTTTGTAAAGCGACAGTTTAGTTGGGTAGCAATAGTGTTGAACCATAGCTTTACTGCCTGTCTATAAGTCCTGATGTCACTCTGTTTAAAAGTTGGGCAGAATAGAGTGCGTCTAATGTCCATTAGACTTGGACAAATGCGGATAACATGCACAAGATCCTCTCTTCCCAGTCTGCAAAGACTGAAGATATTCTCTCCTATTGTCCTTTTCCAGGCGGTAACTGCGGGAGGATCGGTAGAATGCCAAAGCGTAGTCTTAGGATTTTTTCTTTTGTCTTTCTTTTGAAGCCCGTGCTTAAAGAAGTTTATGGTTTAAAAACTTTGTAGTCATTGAGCACTGGCCAACCATGTGCCCTTTTTGCCAGGGTTTCTTTATCTTCTAATATGGATATTATTTTTGTTGCATTTGGTACTTCCTTCTTAAACCTCTGTTGAGTTGTAAAGGTAACCCACTGGCTAATTCGCCCCAGATTTGATAATGATCAAGCAGGTACTCTCTAGCGGGTGAGTTTTTGTGACATGTCTGTTTGATCCAAATATGCAAGTTTAATGATCCTGGCTCGGCTCCCCTGATCTTGTGCCAACTTTTTATGTAACACCCCCTTCTTTCCACTAACTGCTTCTGTAGACCAAATCCTAGGCAAATTTAGGCAGGGGACACGTAGGTCAGGAGGTGAAAGATCACTCTATATGCATTGGTGATTATTTTGTCCAGCACAATTGCATTTCTCCCTCACATCACTTATCTGCTATATGTTAGCATTGGTTATAGCTTTGCCCGGATAACCTGTACTAGAGGATCTAGGGCTAGGTCTGGTAGAGCTTTCTTTAGGGGCCGCATTGTTAGGGAAGTTGTAATGCCTTTCCGGCGGTGGGCCTCCAGCTGAGGTTTGTACGAGCCTCTGCTATCCAGTAAAACTCCTAGATATTTACATTCAGTGGCCCAGCCTAAGCGGTGCCCATCCAGATACCAGTTGTTGTATTCTATGATTAGAATATTCTGGTGTTTTGAGCTCCAGGTTCGGGTGTTCAGGTTCGGTGGTCGACAGTTGCTCTGGGATCTCCGGACCTGACCACCACGGTTATCCTGAGGCTGCGTGATTAGCGAATAAAGACCCACTCATCTCATATAACAGCGACCTTCTTGTGGTGATTTACATGAATGTACTGAACTTAACATTTGGCGACGATCGGGATCTCGCTAATCACCCGTGCAGCATCCAGTCTACGTTTTGGTGGACAAGTGCTTGAAACTTGGAAACATTTGAAAACGGATCGGCAGGAAAAATCAACCGGAAGATACCTTAATCCTGGGGACAGGTTGTATTTTTCCCTCTATTTTCGGTCTGCGTGTTTAGATCGGCAAATGCTCTTCCTCGAGCGTGGGCGCGAGCGCATTCTTATGCGCGCTACGAACACACGCTCTACTCCCGAACTGTGCTATCTGACGTCAGCGTCATTGTCGAGTTCAAGTACGTAACTTGACGTGCCTCCATCTTTGGGAAATTGTTCATGCTGGGTCCTAGCGCAGTGGAGCGCATTGCGTTTGAAGTTCATTTTAAGCCACTTTTAGCGCGGTGACACGCACACCTTTTATTTTTGAGTCATAAGCTGCGCATTGAAGATTCTGCACCTTCGGTGATGCGCACACCTGAAAATTTAAAGATAGAATTCTAAATAGAAATTGGTGGTTATTTCAAGTTGACTTTCATTTTAGAAGTATTTGTTATTTAAAAAAAAACGAAAAAATATGGATACAATTTTAAAGTGAGTTATTTACAAGTCCACAAATGGCCACAATGCAAAATATTTCTTGTCCTCCTCATTTTTTAGCGGAACCAGGTCCAATCAAAATAAAATGGAAACAGTGGTTCAAGGGTTTCGCCAGCTATATAATAGCTTCAGATGGCACAAAATTCTACCCTGTCAGGAAGTTGGCTCTATTATATAATAATTTAGGGTCTGAAGGACAACGCATATTTGATCACTTACCTGTTGTCACTCAATCTAGTGAGAGTGATTGGGATGTTTACAAGTAGGCAGTTTGCAGACTCTCTAATCATTTTAAGGATGAAACTAGTGTCATAGTGGAAAGGCATAAGTTTTACACTAGACGCCAACTTGAATATGAAACCATTGACACTTTCTTAACTGAACCAAGAGTCCTAATAGCAACATGCGAGTTTGATGGTAGTATTGATTCTTATCTCCGGGATCAATTAGTGGTCAACTGCTTCAATAAAAAGGTACAAGAAAGACTCCTCTGCTGCAGGAATCCCTCACTAGAAGAAACTTTAGAATTAGCTAAAGAGATTGAGAGATCAGTAGTTGCACAGAAAGAGCTAAATAAAAATGAAACCTCTATTGAACCTGTTATGGCAATAGGTGCCAAATCCAAAGGGTATAATTTTAACAACATTCAAGACGTGAAAAAACAAAATGCTTGTTATAGATGTGGCTCTTCTGCTCATTGGGCCAATGCTAAAAATTGTCCAGCTTTGGGTAAACTTTGTGTCAATTGCAACAAAGTTGGACACTTTTCAAAAATGTGTAAAGTTCCTCGTAAGGTTGCCACTATTGAAAATTTTGAAAATGTTGCAAGAGTACATGATTCTAAAGTTTGTTCCATCAAATGTACGAAGAAGATTGTTTTAGCAGTTGATGCTAATAATATATATAATATTATAATATTGATTTACAGGTGACGGTGGATTCTGGTTCGCCGGTTACTTTCATCACAGATGTTCTTTTCTTCAAACATTGGAGTCATGTACATCTAAATCCTCCAGATATTCAAACCATCGCATTTGGGGAACATAATATTGATATGTTAGGATTTTTCAATGACGACATTAAATTCAAAGACAGATCTATTTTCACAAAAATCTATGTGGCAAAGAAAGGATATAACATATTAGGTTGGAGAGATCAAGGCAAATTTGGGATGGTCCTCAGACCAGGCACCTCCTATCCTATTTCATTGGTTGATATTCCTAACCCAGACAACGATCTTCAACAGCTTCTGTCTCTTCATGAACCTCTTTTTCAAGATAAACTGGGTTCCGTCCATAACTTTGAACACAAAATTGTATTAAAAAAGAATGCAATACCTGTAATTCACAAAGTACGAAATGTACCCCTCTCGATTAGAGATCAGATTAAACTACATCTGAAAAAGCTAGTCTCGGAGAAAGTTATTGAACCAATAGACTCTTTGGAGTGGATTTCTCCGATTGTTGTGGCCAAGAAAAAGGATACCAACGACATCAGACTCTGCATTGATTTGAGATCACTAAATAAGAACATTTTAGTTGATTGTTTTCCTCTGCCAAAGATCCACGAAATGTTAGCTCATCTGGGTGATGCTAAAAAAATGTCATGCTTAGATCTTAGATCAGCATACCACCAAGTAGAACTGGCAATGGAATCACGTTCCCTTACTGCTTTTAATACCCCATTTGGTGCTTTTCAATTTTTGAGAATGCCTTTTGGCCTTGCTTCGGCTGCTTCGGTTTTTCAAAAATTGATGTATAATTTATTTGGGGACTCTAAGAATGTGTTGGCATACCAAGATGATATTCTCATCTTCTCCAAAACTAGGGACAAGCATATTGAAATTTTGCGTGATGTTTTGTGCACTCTTGAAAAAAATGGGTTTACAGTAAAAAAAGAAAAGTGTAGGTTTCTTCTTCACAACATTGATTACTTAGGTCACCATATCTCAGACATGGGTATCCAACCTAAATCGGATTTAGTTAAAGCAGTTGTGGATAGTCCCACTCCGATAAATAAGGATCAGCTTCGATCCTTTCTTGGACTCTGCGAATATTATTCGCGTTTTATAGACAGTTTTTCTTTGCAAACTGAGCCTTTAAGGAGATTACTTAAGAAAGATGTAGAATTCATTTGGAATGAAACCCATTCTGTGGTTTTTTCTAATTTAAAAAAACTAATTTTGAAAGCCCCTGCTCTTCATTCATTTAGGGATGATATTCAATCCATTCTCACAGTGGATGCTAGTGGTGTTGGTTTGGGTGCTGTACACATTCAATTGGTGGAGGGCGTGGAACATACGATAGGTTTCGCTTCAAAATCTCTTTCTCAACCTGAACGCAACTACAGTACTATAGAGAGAGAAGTGTTAGCTTGTGTGTGGGCTGCTAGACATTTTGAAACATTTGTTTGGGGAAGGAAGTTCCTTTTGATCACGGATCATAAACCTTTGGTTTTTCTTTTATCTAAAAGTGATCATGATAAACTTAGTCCCAGGTTGGTTAGATTACTCTAAAAAATGTACGAATTCAATTTTTCAATTAAGCACATTCCTGGAGGGAAAAACACTCGTGCTGATTTCCTTTCTAGGTGTCCTTTGTCTGATGAATTTTCATCCAATTTGATTGATGAAAATGAGTGTGTAGTAGGTTTAATTGATGGGTTAGTGGTATTGGAAGGGGCCATTACTTATTCTGAATTGATCCAATACTCCGTGTCAGACAATCTGCAGTGTTTGATTAAGAAATTCATTGTCAATGGTTGGCTACAGGAAAGAATGTTATGTGAAGGTTTAAGACCTTTTCATCAAATAAAAGAAGATCTCACCATTGAAGGTGATATTGTTTTGAGAGGGAATCTTTTAGTTCCTCCTGCTAAATTAAGGCTCAGGTTAATCAATTTTGCACACCAGGGTCATCTGGGTATGACAGGTACCAAAAAACGTTTTAGATTATTTTATTGGTGGCCTGGGATGGATGTGGAGGTAGAAAATTTTGTTGGTCATTGCAACAGATGTTCTATGTCTGATAAGTCCTTAAAAGTTCGGAACACACCCCTTCATCCTGTTGACTTCCCGGATGGTCCATGGGAAAAGTTAGGCATTGATTTCATTGGTCCCATGTACAATGTTGATTCCAATTTAAGATATGCTTTAGTTGTTGTCGATTATTTTTCAAAATGGGTGGAGTGCAAATTGCTTCCCCAACCCTCCACGTTAGCTGTAATCGACTTATTAAAGGATTTATTTCATCGGGAGGGAATTCCCAAGAATTTAATTTCAGATAATGGCGTGCAGTTTAAATCTCATGCTGTTTCACATTTCTTGGAACATTTAGGAATTAAACATTTGACTGTTGCTCTATACAGTCCGCAAGGTAATGGGATGGTGGAAAGGGTTAACAAAATGATCAAAGAAACTATCCAACTTGCGTCTGTACAAGGGGATAACATAAATGAAGCTATTCAAGAAAGACTATGGAGTTATCACAATACTCCCCATTCTGTCACAGGTGCACCACCTTTTGTTCTTCTCAAGGGACGTTTTGGGTCGTCCAAGTTGTCCCCTTTCTGGGTTTTGGAACAAACTAATTCTGCTGGTAATTTACTGGACATCAACCAAGTTCGTTTATCAGTAGAAAAGGCCCAATCCAAAATGAAAAGGGTTTATGATGCAAATAAAAAGGTCACAGAACTTCATTTTAAGTTGGGGGATCTGGTTAAAGTTAGAAGACCCCTTGGTTCTAAAAATGCCAAGTCTAAGTATTTTCCTACTACTCGCATTGTCAAAGTTTCCAAGCATGAAGTTCTGGTTGAAAATGGGAAATGGTGGAGTAAAAGGAATGTGGTTTTATTAAAGAATGATGTTCAGCATGAGTCTACTGGGGAGAATCATGTAAATGAAAATTTTTCTTTTAATCTGCATTTTTCTAATCGCTCTATTGACCAAAGTAGTATAAGCAGGAATGACAATGTTGTAACTCATGATAAGGTTGTTGATGAACACACTTATGAGGGTAATGATTCAGATGTTCTGTTTCCAGAAAGAGAGGAGAGTTTGGAGTTTCCACCTGTAGTCCAAGACATTAGAGGTAGCTCAAGAGTTACTCGTGCCCCTCATTACTTGAAAGACTATGTTCTACATTGATGTTCTATATTGTTCTAAGATTAATTTGTTGTTTAGTTCTTATGTCAGATTATAATGCAAATGTTTGCTTGCTCCCATTTCTTGTGGGATTTACTTGTTATTATTGACTTTTCTTTAGGGTTTGTTATTTTAGTTTATTATCACTTTATTTGGGAACTTTTGTGTTTGGTGTTTAAGGGGGAAGATGTGTTGTATTCTATTATTGGAATATTCTGGTGTTCTGTGCTCCAGGTTCGGGTGTTCAGGTTCGGTGGTCGACAGTTGCTCTGGGATCTCCGGACCTGACCACCACGGTTATCCTGAGGCTGCGTGATTAGTGAATAAAGACCCACTCATCTCATATTACAGCGACCTTCTTGTGGTGATTTACATGAATGTACTGAACTTAACACCAGTTCACCTTTTTCTTCCTAAAGTAAGTCAGTGCCATGATAGATAGATAGATAGATAGATAGATAGATAGATAGATAGATAGATAGATAGATAGATAGATAGATAGATAGATAGATAGATAGATAGATAGATAGATAGATAGATAGATAGATAGATAGATAGACAGACAGACAGACAGACAGACAGACAGACAGACAGATAGATAGATAGATAGATAGATAGATAGATAGATAGATAGATAGATAGATAGATAGATAGATAGATAGATAGATAGATGATAGATAGATAGATAGATAGATAGATAGATAGATAGATAGATAGATAGATAGATAGATAGATAGATAGATAGATAGATCCTCTATCTTTCCACCCACACCTTTGCACTCATCCTCCAATATATCTCGCCACTAACCCAAACAGTCATTAGTCCATCAAACTACATACTCTTTCATCGGTCTATCTCTTAATGTGTGCATCACACTATCTGCTTATCCACCCACACTAAGAAATGTATCTAAGTTTTCAATTGTTTACTCACACGTATGTATCCATTGGCTACCCACCCACATACTCATGAAGTACCTAATTGTGTTAATGTGAACATGCATGTCTGTTTTCATGTAGTCCGTGGCTTTATCTGTACCTTCATATACGTTGTCTATGTTTGTCCATCTATGTGAGTTACTTGAGCGGAAATGTTTTTGTATGTGCTAGTTCGTACCAAGCTGCATACTTATGTTGTATGAGAGTATTTTATGTGTTCACGAGTGACTATTTGCACCTATTGCCTGGATTTCAGTTTACAATTGTGCTTTTATTCTTTGGTTATATTAGTTTCTGACAACATATGTAGTGAGCGTTTGCTATTCCTCTGCAGGTGAACATGGATAGATGTTGTGCGTGATTGCTTAATAGTCAGTATGTTTGTGTATACCAGTGATCAAAGTTGTGGTCCGAGTGTGCGTAAATGCCTGCATGTGTATGGTTTGCCATATTAACTATTGGTCCTGGTGGATTTGGGCCTTTATGTATACCATTCTGCGTGTGCTTGTGATTGCTTATTGCCGATTGGCCATGATTGATGATGTCCAGCTTTTCCTATCCCTTTTTTCCCCTTTTGTTTCTCACTCTCTGAGAATGCTGAGCTCAGGTGCAGTATCAACAGCAGAGACAAAAGGAGGCATGCAGTGACCATGCCACTCCTGCATGTTATGTTTAGTTCAGGTTTAAAAACTGCATGCCCATCTGTCTTGGTCGCACAGCTGATGCGACCCTTGATTGATTTCTTTATCCTGCCATCTGTTGGGGATGCAAAAAATATCCTTTACATACTAATGGACATAGCTCCCATCTGGCCCCTTATGACTTGAGACACAACACTCCACGCCGAAGCACAAGGCATTCGGAACTTGTAGCAGCTGATACATTTGGGCCGATCTTTATTATATATATATTCTTTTATTGAGCTGAAGCACAGAACAATCCACTACATCATGAAAAATAAAAATCAATTAACAATCTTTTTCTTTATAATAAATAGAGATTGTCATTAAAACAAAGGGATCATTTATCACTTTGATGCTATATTCCTAAGCCATTCTTAAACAGAGAATAAAGTGCAATGTGATAGAAATACCTTCAAGAAATATTCTCTTACATTAACAAGACATATAATTCTAGGACAGAAAAATAAATCCCCTATGGCCCTCCCAGACCTAGATAAAGTGCATTATACCAATATAAATAAATGCTAAAAGGCATATTGCATATTGTTTATAAATACAGCCAACCAAGGTTCAATAAATTGCTTTAGTTCCTCTTCCACCCCTCCTAATAACCAATAATTGTTCTATAATTAAAATGAGGTCTGATATAATTAACTCTGATTTACACGTTATCCCTTTCTATTCCCTCCAAATATGTCCAAACCCCAGCAAAAGTTTTAATCGCACAAACCCTTTTTGCATAGGCCTCTTCAAATTTCTTCATGCAAATCATTTTAATGTGCAATTCTAAATATGTGGGTACTCTAGTTGTCCTCCAATTCTGCAGAATCAAGGATCCTGCCACTAAAGAGGCAATCACAATAAATACTTCTCCCCTTTTACTTTTTGCAACATTTGCCTCTGTAGGGCAATTCTAACAGCACCTATTATATGTTCCCACTGGGCCAGCATTGGGCAGGTGAAGAAAGTATGGAGCCAATCGCCTCCTCTAATTTGCTGGCAGTGAAAACATCCATCATCTAGTTCAGGCTACATTCTATGGAGGGCTTTAGGAGTATAATATGCCATCCACTGTGACAAAAATGGCATTCGCTTAAAGTTGGTAGCCCTTAAGGCCTTGTTACCAAGTTGTGAGATCATCTGCTACTCGATCTCAGAGAAGAAACATTGCATTGTCTCAGTAATTTTATCCAAAGAATTCTTTATTTATTTATTTAAGGTTTTTGTAGAGCGCGTAGTAACCCTTGAGCATCCCAGCGCTTAGAACCTAGAGAATCAGGAGGGAACAGTAGCGGAAAAGACGGGAGGATCAGGGGAAGAGAAGAGTTTTCAGGTCTTTTCTAAAGTAAAGGAGGTTTGGTTCAGTTCTCAGTTTCCGGGGGAGACCGTTCCAGAGCTTTGCTGTATTTACCGAAAAGCGGCGGCCTCCGGACCGGGCTTTTTTTGCTCTGTGAACGGTAATGAAGTTCTCGTGGTTTGACCGGAGTGGCCTGGTCGCTGTGTAAGGAATGATGAAGTTTTTAAGGATGGGGGGACCTTTATTTTGAAGAAGTTTATGAGCCAGGCAGAGGGCCTTGAAAACCACCCTCTCTCTGACTGGAAGCCAGTGAAGTTGCTTCAAGGCTGGCTTTACTGATGATCTGACCAGGGTGTTTGTAAGAAGTCGGGCAGCAACGTTCTGGATTCTCTGTAAGGTGTTGAATGTGGCCTCCGGGGCTCCAAGATAGATTGCATTGCTGTAATCCAGCCTGGACAAAATAAGGCCCTGGATCAGAAGTTTCCGGGAAGTGGGGGGGAGCAGGGGAAGCACCTTCCTGCATGACCTAAGAAGTCCAAAACAGACTCCCGCTGTTATTTTTGCCTGGGTTCTGAAGGTCAGGTCTTTCTCGAGCCATACACCCAGGCTCTTAACCTCGTCTTTGGGAACAGGGGGGTCACCTAAACAGGCGGGCCAGATGTTGGGCGGCAGGGAGGGCCCTTTTTGACCAAGCAACAAGATCTCGGTGTCAGGACTGTTGCAGGTGAAGCTGGTTTTCCGAGATTCAACATACACCCGAGGGTTCAGGCAGGTAAGCGAAGACAGGTTTCAGTTAGATCGCTCACTGCCTTCATACGATCCCTTAGCGCTTAGGTATTAGGTTCCCTCCCCCCTCCCAAGATGGCCGCTGGTAGGTTCCTCTGACCTCAACTATTGCAGTGACGTGCAGCGGTGTAGTCTTTTCCCGAGTTGAAGTGCGCGAGCGCGTCCTCAGCTCGGCGCACTTCAACCGTCAAATTTTGAGGTGACGAGACGGAGTTTTCTAGCGCTCCGTATTTCCTCAGGAAAATCTCTGTTTAGTTTGGGTTAGTCATTACGGAAGAGAGCCTCGCTCCCCACCTTGGCTCCGTTCCAGTCCTTGTACTTTTGGGGTCCAACATTCATATTTTCCTCGCCACTCTCCTCAGAAGTCCGTTCCAGTTCCAGAGACATCAGGTGGTGAGGAAAGTCAACCCCTCTCGTTTCCTCAGCGCCTCAGCGAAAAGGAATAAGGTAGAAACCGATTTGGAACTTGCTCCACAGAGAAGTAAGTGCTGCAAATCTTTTCCAGTAATCTCGTTAAAGACAGAATTTCCGCTGTAGGCGTTCAGAGACATTTGCTAGAAAGAAATAAAGAAAAAGAAGAATGAGTAAAACTTCAGTGGTGAAGTAATAGCAAAAGAAGTAGTGACTCGCTATTGCAAGACTATACCTAGAGTACAATTTATGGCAGAAGAAGAACTTGAGAGAGAGAAGACATCAGAGTAGACTAAGGATTACATGAGACTTCGCTACAGATGCAGCTGTGCATATATAATATATATATATATATATACATATATGTTAGAACTACCCAACAACATTCCTCAGTACAGCTCTAAAGGTTGAAGAAAGAATTGTCAGGATATGTTCTGGTGAACTTCATGAAAATATATAATCTTCTGGGTGGAATCCAGGTAACAAAGGAACTATTGGGGTGGTAGAGGGATTCCTGGAAGACTAGGATTACATGTGTTTCTATTTGCAGGAGCGAACTCACCTTCAACTCCACATCACACCCATTAGAAGGTATCTACTAAGTGAGAACAGAGAGCGGCAACCACTGTGTCAGGACAGGTATAGTTGGGTAAAACAAGGGTCTTATGAGCGTAGAGAGTATTAGAATTGTTGTTGAGTAATTCTTGTTTCAGGAATTCGGAAGAAGAAATCGCGAGTCCAGTCCAGGAAGAAGACGCAGTGTTGTCTCTCTTTTCTGTCCAATTCCCCTTTCCCCCTCACTGCTGCTCGCGAGCCTTCGAGCTCGTGGTAGCGGAGTGGGGGAGTGGAGATCAAGCATCGGCTCCTGTGGAAAAGGCACAAGATACGCAGAAACTTGATAGAACTTGATAGATTGAAGTGCCCGCTAATTATTTCCACCCGAGCACGATGGCTGAGGGAATTGATGTAAAGGCCCTAGCTACGGTGTTAGATAGCATCCAGAAACAGCTCAGTGATACCTTGGAAGATAACAAGTCCCTTAGAGAAGAGGTTAGGAAGTCTGCCCAAGAAGCTAGCTATCTGCGCCAGCGTTTTGATGAGTTTTCTGGGGGTCCTCATTCCTCAGTAAAGCAAGATAAGCCTTCCTCTTTTGCTCCTGCCCCGTCAGCTGCAGAACTCACTACACAGGTCATTCATGCAATCTCCCCAACTATTCCATTGGCAGCTCCTGAAAGATTTAGTGGGGATCCACATAAGGCCCAAATTTTTCTCACACAATGTTCATTACACTACCTATGTAGGCCCATCATTTTCAAGGAAGATCAGTCTAGGGTGGCTTTCATGCTGTCGTACCTGAGTGGAGATGCAGCTGCCTGGTCCATGCCTTTGGTGAACAATAACGATCCCATTCTGTATGATTTTGAAGGATTCAAGAGAGATTTTTTGCGGATATTTGACAGAAGAACCATCTCCCAGTCCACGGACAATGAGTTGTTAGACCTAAAGCAGGGGAATCGCGAATTAGTGGCATATTTAGCCCAATTCAACAAACTGATCGTGGAGACAAGTTGGCCAGAGGCAAAACGAGCTGCAATTTTCTATCGTGGTCTGAAGGATGAACTTAAGGATGGCCTATCACAGATCCCAAGGCGTCCCACGGAGGTGTCTGAATTAATTGACTTAGTACTACAGATTGACCAGCGACAAAGTGAAAGAAAGAATGAGAGACGCAAGGAATTTAGGAGCATTCCGCCTCGATTTGACAGAATAAAATCGGAAGGATCTAGGCAAAAGGAAGCATCGTCAGAGGATGAGCCTATGCAAATTGGTTCTGTAAGAGGGCCTCTGACGAAGGAAGAACGGGAGAAGAGACGTGTGGGCAAGCTGTGTATGTACTGTGGGAACTCTGGTCACTTTGTGCGGGAATGTACTAAGAAGCCCAAGAGCAACTTTGGGGTAAAAGATCGGCTCCACCAGTAGAAGGGGTTGTCCTGGTGGAAGCGAAGGAACAGTCAACTCCAGAACCAAAACTCGTGGCGAATACTCTGCAATCGTCGGCGCCACATTTGATTCTATCGGTTCAAATAAGATTTGGAGGTCGGATCAAGGATGGAATTTCTGTCATGATTGACTCTGGGGCTACAGGAAATTTTTGCGACATTGGATTTGCCAAGACACTGGGAATTGCCTTTGTGAAGAAGGAAAGGCCAGAGCCGGTCCGCGCAGTGGACGGGACGAGCCTGTCCTCGGGACCAATAGTTTTCGATTCTGAGGAAATCCAATTGTTCGGACCAGGTCAACATCGTAGTTCTTTGCAATTTAGTTTGATCGACGCACCACAATTTCAGCTGATCTTAGGTCTGCCTTGGCTCACCGAGCATAATCCGTTAATTAACTGGGCCAGACGTTCGATTTGCATGAACTCTGAGTATTGTCTACATCATTGTTTTCGTGAGGATCCTGATCCACCAGAAGCTTCACAGTCCCAATACTTAGCAAGCTTCCCTAAGACAATTTGTGCTTTAGACACTCAAGAAATTCCTCGAGAATACGAAGATCTTGCCTCGGTGTTCGATGAGGGAGAAGCAGAACGTTTACCTCCTCATCGAGAGTATGACTGTCGAATTGAGTTGGAGCCTGGAGCCTCCCTCCCTTGTAGTCGAATTTACGCACTGTCTGAAGCGGAAAATGTCCATCTCAAGGAATATCTGAACAGATACTTGGCTAACGGGTTTATTCGACCCTCTCAGTCACCTGTCTCGTCGCCACTCTTTTTTATTCCCAAGAAAGATGGTCAATTAAGAACTTGCATCGACTACCGCGCCCTTAACTTGGTCACAAAGAAGAATCGTTATCCTCTACCTTTGATTTCGGAGCTGTTGGACCAGGTAAAGGGAGCGAAGATTTATTCCAAGTTGGATTTGAGAGGAGCTTACCATTTGGTACGCATGGCTGAAGGCGAAGAATGGAAGACTGCTTTTCGTACCCGTTTTGGTTTGTTCGAGTGCCAAGTCATGCCATTTGGCATATGCAATGCTCCGGCAGCTTTCCAGCACTTTGTAAATGATGTACTGCGTGAATTTTTAGATCGTTTCGCAGTGGTTTACATAGATGACATCCTCATATTCTCAGCCAGCGAGGAAGAACATGTCCAGCATGTTAGATCCATTTTGAAGAAATTGCTTGAGAATCAACTTTTTGTCAAACTGGAGAAGTGTGTTTTTCATACGACACGAGTGGAGTTTTTGGGATTCGTTTTGTCATCAGATGGAGTCTCGATGGATGAATCCAAGGTGCGAGCAATTAAGGAGTGGCCATCTCCGCGTTCAGTAAAGGAAGTACAGAGTTTCCTTGGCTTCGCCAATTTCTATAGGCGATTTATCATCAACTTTTCTGAGCGAGTTTGTCCACTCACGAGATTATTGAGAAAGAAAACCAAATTTGAGTGGAATGCGGAAACGGAACTTGCATTCAACGAGCTCAAGAGAATTTTTGTATCTTCACCAGTCTTGCTCCATCCGGATCCGGGAGAACCGTTTTTTGTGGAGGCCGATGCCTCCGATTTGGCCATCGGAGGGGTTTTGTCCCAGCGCCATAAGCGGACTGGTCAGCTACATCCCGTAGCTTTTCGCTCAAGGAAGTTATCTGCTGCAGAAATTAATTATTCCATTGCGGATAAGGAACTGTTGGCAGTAAAGGATGCCTTCTCTGAATGGAGACATTATTTGCTGGGAGCAAGACATGTGGTGACAGTATTTACCGACCATCGGAATCTTCAGTTTTTGAAATCCGCCCGAACTCTTACCCCACGCCAATTGAGATGGTCCTTATTTTTTGCAGATTACGACTTTGTTTTAACTTACAAACTTGGATCAGCAAATGGGAAGGCAGATGCCTTATCTCGCCTCAATGTGAGCTCCGACATCAAGACTTCTGAAAAAGGGGTCATAATTCCAGTAGATCGGATAATCGGAACACTCTCCTACTCCGACTTAGAAAAGGAGTTACCCAACTTGCGGTCTCAAGAAGAAGTTCGAGGTTGGACGGCAAAGGGGGAAGACTATCAAGTCAAGGATGGAAGACCCGTCTACCAAGACAAATGGTTCGTGCCAAGTCAGAAGCTGCAAGAACAAATCATAGAACACTTTCATGACAATTTGCTGGCCGGACACAAGGGTGTGAAGAAGACTACAGAACTGATCCGAAGAGAGTTTTGGTGGCCTGCAATGGAAGCTCAGGTGCGGCAGTATGTAGCCACTTGCAAGTCATGTATCAAGGGTTTAAGACACTTAGAAGGGCTCCTCAGGGGTTGTTGCAGCCTTTGCCCCCAGCCCCGTATCCGTGGCATACCATTTCAATGGATTTCATAGTGGATCTTCCGTCCAGTGAGGGTCTTTCTGTCATTTGGGTGGTGGTGGACCATTTTTCCAAGATGAGCCATTTTATTCCTTTAAAGGCCCTTCCAAATGCTACACAGCTGTCCAAACTATTCACACAGCACATTGTAAAAGCCCATGGGATTCCAAAGGTCGTAATCTCAGATAGGGGTCCCCAGTTTGTCTCTCGCTTTTGGAGATCTTTTTTGAAAAGATTGGGTGTTGACTCCCGTCTGTCTACCAGTTTCCATCCAGAGACGGATGGACAGACGGAGAGGGTGAATCAAGAGCTGGAGCAGTTCCTGCGCTTGTTCCTGATGGATCAGGAAGGAGATTGGCCAGATTTGATTTGGGCGGCAGAGTTCGCTTATAACAATGCTCAGCATGCTTCCACAGGCTACTCCCCGTTCTATTTAAATTCTGGTCGTCATCCTAACGCTTGGGTAGAGAAAGAGACCAGCGATGTTCCTGCAGTGGAGACAGTGGTTCAGGATTTACATAAGGCTTATCAATTAGCTTCCAGAAATCTGTCTAAGGCTAAAATTTCCTACAAGAAGCAGGCCGACAAAAGGAGGCGTCCCAACCCAGTTTATGAAAAGGGAGATCTAGTCTGGTTGTCTACTAGAAATTTACGCTTGAAGGGGAACAGAAAGTTTCAACCGAGGTACATAGGTCCCTTTCAGGTAGACAGAATGGTGAATCCAGTCAGTGTGAAGGTATGTCTTCCTCCTCGGTTGAGGTTACATCCAGTTTTTCATGTTTCCCTGCTTCAGCGTAGTCCAAGAGGGTTCAGGTCCAGAAATTCACCTTTCCCAGTCTTGGTGCAGGAGGAATTTGAGGTGAAGAGAATACTAGATTCTAGATTTCAAAGAGGGAAAATTTACTACCTAGTTGATTGGAAGGGTTGCGGTCCTGAAGAGAGATCTTGGGAGCCCCAATCCCATATCCATGCTCCACGTTTGCTGAGAGATTTTCACCGTGCACACCCCACTAAGTCCAAGGGGGTTAGGGAGGGGGTTTTGGTGGGAGGTACTGTCAGGACTGTTGCAGGTGAAGCTGGTTTTCCGAGATTCAACATACACCCGAGGGTTCAGGCAGGTAAGCGAAGACAGGTTTCAGTTAGATCGCTCACTGCCTTCATACGATCCCTTAGCGCTTAGGTAGTAGGTTCCCTCCCCCCTCCCAAGATGGCCGCTGGTAGGTTCCTCTGACCTCAACTATTGCAGTGACGTGCAGCGGTGTAGTCTTTTCCCGAGTTGAAGTGCGCGAGCGCGTCCTCAGCTCGGCGCACTTCAACCGTCAAATTTTGAGGTGACGAGACGGAGTTTTCTAGTGCTCCGTATTTCCTCAGGAAAATCTCTGTTTAGTTTGGGTTAGTCATTACGGAAGAGAGCCTCGCTCCCCACCTTGGCTCCGTTCCAGTCCTTGTACTTTTGGGGTCCAACATTCATATTTTCCTCGCCACTCACCTCAGAAGTCCGTTCCAGTTCCAGAGACATCAGGTGGTGAGGAAAGTCAACCCCTCTCGTTTCCTCAGTGCCTCAGCGAAAAGGAATAAGGTAGAAACCGATTTGGAACTTGCTCCACAGAGAAGTAAGTGCTGCAAATCTTTTCCAGTAATCTCGTTAAAGACAGAATTTCCGCTGTAGGCATTCAGAGACATTTGCTAGAAAGAAATAAAGAAAAAGAAGAATGAGTAAAACTTCAGTGGTGAAGTAATAGCAAAAGAAGTAGTGACTCGCTATTGCAAGACTATACCTAGAGTACAATTTATGGCAGAAGAAGAACTTGAGAGAGAGAAGACATCAGAGTAGACTAAGGATTACATGAGACTTCGCTACAGATGCAGCTGTGCATATATAATATATATATATATACATATATGTTAGAACTACCCAACAACATTCCTCAGTACAGCTCTAAAGGTTGAAGAAAGAATTGTCAGCATATGTTCTGGTGAACTTAATGAAAATATATAATCTTCTGGGTGGAATCCAGGTAACAAAGGAACTATTGGGGTGGTAGAGGGATTCCTGGAAGACTAGGATTACATGTGTTTCTATTTGCAGGAGCGAACTCACCTTCAACTCCACATCACACCCATTAGAAGGTATCTACTAAGTGAGAACAGAGAGCGGCAACCACTGTGTCAGGACAGGTATAGTTGGGTCAAACAAGGGTCTTATGAGCGTAGAGAGTATTAGAATTGTTGTTGAGTAATTCTTGTTTCAGGAATTCGGAAGAAGAAATCCCGAGTCCAGTCCAGGAAGAAGACGCAGTGTTGTCTCTCTTTTCTGTCCAATTCCCCTTTCCCCCTCACTGCTGCTCGCGAGCCTTCGAGCTCGTGGTAGCGGAGTGGGGGAGTGGAGATCAAGCATCGGCTCCTGTGGAAAAGGCACAAGATACGCAGAAACTTGATAGAACTTGATACTCGGTCTTGGACCCGTTAAGTTTCAGTGCTGAGGTGTTCATCCAACCATGTATTTCAGTGAGGCAGCTGTGAAGATTGGAGGGTTCTTGATTGGGGTGGGAAAGGGTCACCACCAGCTGGGTGTCGTCGGCATAATTGATGATCGTCACACCAAACGGGGTGACCAATTCCTCCAATGGAGACATGTAAACGTTAAATAACGTCGGGCTTAGTGAAGAACCCTGCGGTACTCCACAGCGGAGGGGTACCGCATGGGAGTGGCTGTCATTCTCCCAAACTTGGAAGGAACGGCGATTGAGGAATGACGCAAGCCACTTCAGGGCTGTACCCTTCACTCTGATGTCTCTTAGACGCTGGATTAAAACCTGGTGATTGACAGTGTCGAAGGCCGCACTGAGGTCCAGGAGGATCACTGCCACTGATCCCCCTGTATCTAAAATGCATCTGGCCTTCTCCACTGCCGCCAGGAGGGCGGTGTCAGTGCCCTGGCCAGGGCGAAAGCCTGTCTGAGAGCTCCTAAGCAAGCAGTTAGTTTCTAGAAATAGTGATAGCTTTTTGTTCACTAATTTCTCCGTGATTTTGCTATTTCCTGGGAGGAGGGAGATTGGCCTATAATTGGCTAAGTCCTGAGGGTCCAATGAGGGTTTTTTTAGCAGACCTTTGACAACAGCTGCTTTCCAGCTAGGAGGGACTTCTCCCTGCAATAGCGAAGCGTTGATAAGGGCCGTGAGTGGAGGGATAACAGTGGGAGCCACTTTCTTAAGGAAGCGCAAAGGGACCGGGTCGCTGGGGGAGCCACTTTTGATTGAGGCAAACGTCGCGGCTACCTCTTCTGTGGTTACTGGACCGAAAGTGTCAAGATAGGGTGCAGGGGTGTCAGAGGACACACTGCAGCACGGGGGGGGGGGTCTGTGGCTGTCATCACCTGTGCAGTCTACATCAATAGATGGTAAAGAGGCGAGAATTTTTTGGATTTTCTCATCGAAAAATGTTGCCAGTTTGATACATTTATCTTCCACGGATTTAGGGTCCATGGGTTTCACAGGGGGATCTGGGACGTGGAGAAGTTCTTTTAGAATGGTAAAAGTTTCCTGAGCGGAGCAAGATGAGTTTTTAATTCGTTCCTCGTAAAATGAGCTCTTGGTTTTATGAAGAGCAAGTTTGTAGGTTCTTAAGGAAGACTGGAACGCGACTTTCTTATATGCTGACTTATCTTTCCTCCATGCGCGTTCCGTCCTCTTGCAATCCTTCCGAAGAACATTCAGTTCAGGGGTGTACCAGGGGGAAGGGTTGACTCTCTTGGCTCGTTTAAGAGTGCTAGATCGAGGTAGGAGGCAGTCCAATGATTGGGTTAGCCAGGCATTAAATTCAATATCGGCAGTTATGGGGTTATGAGTGGGGGAAGGGATGGATACCCTGAGTTTGGATGCCCATTCTTCTGGTACAAGTTTAACAACTTTATTAAGTGGCATTCCACTTGACTCCGCAGAAATCTGTACCAGTTGCCCACCCATCTTGACTTTGCTCTAAAGAAAACAGCCATTAGTGGTGATGAGCCTGCTCTGGGCACGAGGCAGTATTTTTTCACTAGATGAGTAATCTGTAGATATCCCAAAAAATTGCTTACACTGGTCCCCGCACCTATCTTGAAGTTCCTGCCAAGTAATGCATCTCCCTGCCACCAAGAAGTGAGCCAGCTCTCTAAAGCTATTTGCATTACGGAACCTTAAATGGCTGCACTGGGTGTGTAAGCCCACAACCTTACATTTCCTGAGCTGTAAAAATTCATATTCTGCAGCCTTTGCATTTACAGAATATAGTGTCAGGAGTCTCATTCGATACTCTTGCAGGGTCTTATATCTAGTTTTTTGGGGGCATGTTGCTGTCTCTATGAAGACTGGGAGCTGAGATTCTGCTTCCTTCACCATATTATCCAAAAAGAAGCTATCTAAGGATCCCTTAAAGTTGATTATAGGAACCAATATGTCTATGAGAAAAGCTTCATAATATGTACGTATCTAGGGCAATGCCAGTTTCCCCGGATTAGTTTGCAATTGCAGCACTGAATATTTTACCCTGAGTGCCTTCTTGTTCTACACAAACTGTTGAAAGAATGCTTCAAAATGTTTTAAATATATTGTGTTAATTCTTATCTGGATAATTTGTAAATAAAAAAAATTAATAAAGGTAAGATTGACTTTTTTATAAGAGCAACTCGGCCAATAAGTGTAATAGGGAGAAGTGTCCATCTATCTAATAGGGGGCATATGTATCAAGCGATTTTTTACTCGCAAACGCTGCGATTCGCAAAAAACAGCGTTTGCGAATAAAAAATCGCTAAACGGTATGTATGAGCCATTTTTCAGCACAAATTTAAGGAATCGCTAATTTTGCGATTTCTTAACTTTTCGTAAGCATTTAAGAAATCGCAAATTGCGATTTCTTAAATGAAATGTAACAGGCAACAAAGTTTTGCGAAAAATCCTTAAGAAATCGCAAATTACCACCAACTTCTAGTTGGTGGTAATTTGCGAATTCTTTTAAAAATGCACTTTTTAAAATTTTAATAAGTGCCACGTGGCGCACATACATGCCCTTAGGGCATGTATGTACGCCATATGTCCACACATGCTGATTTCAGGGGTGCATCAGGGTGTCATCTTGACACCCTTGCACCTTTGAAATTATTCTCAAATTGCGATTAGCAAATTGCGAATCGCAATTTGAGAATTACTTCCCATTCATTCCTATGGGTCTCCTGGCCCATAGAAATGAATGGGCAGGTATTCCTTAATTGCGATTTCGCAATTTGCTAATCGCAATTAAGGAATTTTAAGAAATCGCTAAATATTAGCGATATTTTAAATACATCCCATTTTGCGATTCTCAAATAGCGATTCTCAAAAAATCGCTATTTGAGAATCGCAAATTCGGGTTTTGATACATATGCCCCTAAGTCCCTTATTTTTTTTTTAACATTGTCTTATAATGTAATTTATAGAGCTCTGCGTAGAAATTTGTTATGTATACCCCCAGGTATCGAATCGGGTTACTGGAAAGAGCTTGCCATTGAAGAATACCAGGGAGGTAATTATAAGAGGTATTAAACATCAATATTTCTGTTTTGTTTTGATTAATGTTATACCTTCCAATTGATTGAAACTGAGCAAACTATGCCAGCATCATTCTTATGTTTTGTCCTTCTGGCCTGAGATATAAAATGATATGGTCCGCAAACAGTTTTAGTTTAGACATGCCTTCTATTGGTGCTTCTATACCCGTATTGTCCCTGATGCTAGCGGCCAATAATACGAGTGAATAATACGGGCTACGTGGAACAGCCCTGCAGAGTTCCCCAATTTATATCTACAGTGCCTGCTAAGTTGGAATTTACAAAAACCTGGGCCTGTGCTCCTTGGTATGTATTGTGTAACATATTAGTAATTTCACCAGTAAAACCCATCCTCTTATGACCATAGAAAAGGGAACCCCAGTTCATGAGGTCGAATGCTTTCTCAGCATCTACCATCTTTATAGGTGCGGGGTTCTGATGATGGCAGGCAATCCCACATGCACTGATGCTAGTGATTTGCCCACCCCATCCACAACTCCCCGCGGCATGATTTCCACTTCCGGCTATGTGGAACCCGGCAATGCCGCTGCCACTTGAGCTGCCAGGAAACACCGAGACGTGGTGCAGCGGGGGCACAACAGAAGAGCAAGCATTTACTTGAAACAGCTGTATTTCAGCAGCTGCGACCCCCCAGATTTTGAATCTGGGAATTCTTTGGTTTCTAGCTGCCTTTGGTGGATGTGGCTGTGCCCCCCCTGGAGAGCTCTAGTGCAGGCTTGATCAGTTGGGGTCCTCTCTGCTGCTCTGCTGTGTCATGGATGGAACTGCAGAGGAGAACTCTGTGATTTCTCAGACACTGGTATACAAATTAGTGGTAAGTCCAGCGGGATATTGGAGCGCCCATGATGGTATTGAGATACACAGCCATGGACTGGAACACACTCTGTCTATTGTCCATTGCGCTGCCCACCATCTAAATCACTGGTGCACCTCATTGCAGAGCCCTATACAGTGGGTTGTTCAGCATTAGCAGACCCTATGGCCCTACGCTCCTATCAGCCTGTTAACAAAATCAACAAAATTCCAGGGCAGTGTGGAGGAGGGTCTCAAGGTACCACACCAGGGGTAGCCACCCAAGGGAGTCTTTATCAGAAGGGCACCCTGAAGGTACCCTGGTAGTGGCTCACTGTGTAGATCCTCCCCCTAAGCCCACCCTATGGTCTAAAGAGTGTACTCTCCAGCCCCTCATAATGAGAAAACATTTAAAAATGTCGAACATAATGACAAACTCGTATACTGCTGCAGGCCTCAAAACTAAAACGCATACTACCCAAATAAAGATAGCCTCAGCAACAGCAAGAGCAGAGCGCAGTTTAAAATCATGGCACGGGTCAACAGCAGTATCAAGTCCTCTAAGTTCAGAGGAAGATATATTAGACCATGGATTGGAGGCTGGGATTACCACACCAGCTATGGAGAGTACCCTGCAGGTGGGGCCGGATTAGGAAAAAAAACATGAGCAGAATGCTGCCGCACGAAAAGAGGCATCAAATCTTTCTAACGAGAGCAGGAGGGCATGAGATGACAAAGAGGTGGGGCCAAGTAAATCAATCACTGAAGAGAAAAATAAAGTCAGTACTTCTTCGATGGAGATAATCGAAGGATCCTCTAGTCCAATTTAAGGGAATGTGAAAGAGTATCCACTCTTTTTCAAATCAAAGGTAACAGCCACGCTAATATTCAATTGGGGTCACCCCCAAGTCTGAAGTTTACCACTTCTCGCATAGAAAATGTGGTCCTCTCGAAAGAATACGGTACTCAGCAAATCCCAGTGAAATAGAATACCCTCATCGAAAGGCAGTTGCAGTTCCTGCTTCTTACAGCAGGACCAAGGGAGGACATTGCCCCGTAAGAACAAGCCCATTCTCAGGCCGAATTAGAGAGACACATTGAGAAGCAGGCCCCAAACCAGATTCAAGGGGACGAATCGGTTGTGCAATGAGATATAAATACCATGTTGAATCTCATATTGAATGATATAAGAGAACTTAAAGTATCATAAGCAACTGAGATTGCATCCCTGTATGTTCGTTTGACGAAAATAGAGGAAGCAGTTGCCAATTTTACAGCCAGAATGCAGGAGGCAGAGTCCAGGATACTGCAGATTGAGGATCAGATGAACACATAGCAGCAGCAAGCCAATCAAGTAAGGAAAGAGAAATCCTCTTTTGAAAATAAGATAGATTAATTGGAAAACCATTCACCTTGTTCCAACCTCTGCTTTTGGTCGAAGCACCACAAGGCTGCAAAGGCGCCCAAACCCTTCAATGGATTGAGGCATTCTTCCAAAACCATTTACCACCAGAAGTCTCAGGAGATTTGACAATTACGAGAGCAAACAGGGTACCTGCTCACCCATCCAATTCAAAATTGCCAAGGACAGTTTTGGTGAACTTTGCAGACTATCGTATCAAAGAACAGGTACTTTACAGAGCCTTCCAGAGAAAGCAATTTTTTACTGATGAAATACCTTGCTGTTGAATCTTCTCCGATATGTCCGCAGCAGCAGCACATTGCCGAAAGGAATTTGTAAAGCTTTTATACTTATTTAAGGCCCGGGGAACGCAAGCAGCAATCGCTCAACAGTCTAAACTCAGGGTTTTAGTAAAAGGGAAGTTTTGCATGTTGAAAAATTTTGAGGAAGCTCAAGAACTGTTGCAAAGAATTTCTACCTAGAGAGGGAAAAGATGGGAGAAATCTAGTATTCTGATTAATAGGGTGATGGGGGGATGGGTAGTTCACCAGTGGTGCACCAAGATGGCACCCAGTAAGGGCGTCCACTTAGGCACCCACCAAGAGAGGCTGGAGAGGGGTATTGTGGGCAATTCCCCTTCTCCCTGAATTGGGAGGGGAGGTGAGGGGGGTGTTGGTGGTGGGTGGCGCATTTATTAGAAAAGAGCAGAACCATAGATGGGAATCTAATATCCAGAATTTTTCTGTTTGTGAGACTTCAACCTACAGTAAAGTTTTTAGGAGATGGGTCTTGAAATATGTATAATATCGGTCAATGTTAATGGAGTATCTAATAAGCAAAAGTATGGTGGTCTAATCAGGTGGTTAACCTCTTTTTCACCACAAATCTTGTTTCTTCAAGAAACTCATTTAGAAACAAAATCTCCAAAGCTTTTTATTCTCAAATATTATCTGAAGGCATTTTTTGCTTCCTCAGGGATGGCTATAAGTTGTGTAACAATTTACTTTGGGTGAGGGATAGATTGGATCATACAAGTCCAGAGAGACCCCCATGGTAGATGGATTTGGATTACAGCAGGGATAAATGGTAATTTATTTAATTTTGTGAATTATTATGCTCCAATTTCATATGATTCTAAATCTATCATTAAGATGAACTAACTGGCTAGAGGAGAGGTGGGTCCTATAATTTTAGGCGGGGACTTCAATTATATTCAGGATTTGGCAAGGGATACCTCAAATAAATCAAAAACACAACTGAAGCCAAATACTAGTACTGGATGTAATGATGCAAGACCATCAATTGGGAATGTCACAATACACTTGTTACTCTTGCCAATTCCAGTCTGCCTCTTGTTTCAATTCTTTTCTTATCTCTCGTTGCCTTCGGTTTCTGGATTCCCCAATATGGGCAAATTCCTTTTCGGATCATTCACTGACTAGTGTGAAGATAGAAATAGAAGCGAGATGAAAGAAAAGTCCAGGTGGCAGATGGACCATGTCATTCTTTCCAACCAGGAATGGTTGATAAATATGAAAACATGGATTAACAAGTTTTTTCAGGTGAATAAGGGCACCGCAACAATTTTCTGTGTTTGGAGAGCTTTCAATGCAACAATGTGCCTTACGTCAGATGGTGGCCTTTATGGCTGCACAATCTAAAACTTGTGGGGCATGAACAGCAGATCTCCAACTACTGCTTGATACTGCCTTGCAGATGAAGATAAGTTCTCCGGGGGGGCAAACTGCACAGCACCAGCAGCTGGCCAGTGCCAAATAAGAGTTAAGGGATTTTTTTGTAACAGAAGAGATAAATATCTTGCGGATCTTTCACTAACAAGTGTATGAAGAAAGCTAGATGGTAGACACATTTTTGGCTTGGTCAACCAGGGTGAAACAGGAAGCCAAGTTAATTACTGAATTGCAGGAACCAGGGACAGGGCCTCAGGTCTCTGAAAAGGAAATGATGGCAAAAAATGGTCTTGACCACTATAATAACCTGTACACAACTAAATATATGGCTTCGAGTGAAGCAATGCATCATTATTTTCTAGATATTAATTTACCGCAGCTTTCAAGTATCCAGGCAGAGGAACTAATGGTTGATATTACAGCACTAGAAGTTCACCAGGCTTGAGTCTCAATTCCCTCTGGAAAGGCTTGTGAGAATGAAGGCCTTCCAACAGAATTCTATAAAGCATTTCAAGAAGAGTTAATACCTTTTTTACTAGAGCTTTTTTATTTTGTGAAAAAAGGCGGAGCGGTTCCATCAATTTTCAAGGGATCCACATTGTCAGCTTTGTTAAAAATGGAAAGAAGCCCAGTGGCGTAAACTCATATTGACCAATCAATCTATTAAATACTGACTATAAAGTCTCAATGAAAATCTGGTCAAATCGAATTACTCCAGCTGCCCAGAAGGTTATTCACAACGATCAGACAGACTTTGTGGCAGGAAGGCAAATGTCATCAAATACAGGATTTTGAATATATGCACTACACTTTTTCAATATCAAGCGGGCTGATCGATATGTAAATGACAGAACAGACAATGGCTGATGGGGATGACCCTCTTTCTCTCTCACTCTCTCACTCTCTCTCTCTCTTTCTCCCGCTCTCTACCTCTCTCTCTTCCACTCTCTCTGTCAAATACAACTCCCTGTATCCGCACACATACATTTGTGAAATTTTACTCCTAACTTGACACCTCTGACTGTTCTGCAATGAAGATAATTCCCACTATTTGGGCTAGGAAAGGTAGGCTCGAGCTACTGATGTTACAAATATCCCACATTTACCATGACTAGACATGGCGCTTCTGTGATTTGAAATATCAGCGATGGAATAGAATGCATCTAAAAATAACACATTTGGAGATTTAATTTCAAAGTTTGCACATCGAGAATAAAGCTTAATATTATATTTATGGAATATTTTCAGTTTCTTGAGAGTGGACTGTTGATTTGTAGCTATGCTTATGCTTTATACACATCTTTCATACATAAAAAACATACATTCAATAATATGTGGCTGACATGAACAATATTTTCAATTGCCAGATACTTTTCAGTATTTTACATCATATGAAAATTCTTTATTTATTCAGTGTATTTATATGTGTCGCCTGTCAATCAAGATCAGTGCCTTTGAATAGTAAGTTTCTATAGACACCCCATATAGACATCCCAATATACATTATGCTACCGACTGTTTCTGCTTCCGAAGGGATTTTTACTTTTAACAGATTACTTAAAAATAAAACCAATGTTGATTCATGAGATTAAGGCTCATTCATCATTAGAGTTTTGAGGTCTTACCAAAACACCTACACCCGAAATGACGGATGTTTGATCATATAGTACTTCACCTTTATTAACTGATGTGCCCATTAGCTTATTTATCCAGCATTTCTGTTCATATTTATGATTGATGATAAATAGTTTAGCCTCCCCAGTGAAGTTACTCACAGTCATAAAAGCGTGCGTGATACTTCCTGCCAAATTCGTAAACTGTGGAGTTGTGGGTGCTCCTTATAGCATGCAAAAGGAAGATTTTTATTTATTTATATTGTATGTATAGCACAGATGTGACTCAATAGCGTTGTAGCGCTTTCTAATTTTGGGACAATTTAATCAGAGAAAAATGATGGGGAGATTCATACTTATGCACAATGCACAAAAACAAAAGAAAAAGTAAAAATATGTAAATAATAATGGGAAGCTGTATCAGATCATAAAAATATGCATCTGTGGAGGGTTTATACAGGAGCTTGAGACGCTACAGTGATCCTAAGATTAGAGAGTTCGGGTTGTGTATGTAGAACTGAATAAAGAACGAAGAAGGCGAAAACAACGAGAGCCACTATGATGAAGCCACGAGGTCAATCGGTTGTAACTATAAAAACGACAGAAGAACAAATAAGTTATTAAAAGTGTAGTGAAATAGAAAGAAACTGGCTTTTGATAAGAAAGATTTTAAGATCCTTTGACTGTGCGTATAATGTCGTTATCCATGGAGCAGAAGAGAGTGAGTTCCAGTTTCTGGTTCTGGATCAGAGCAGGCTGACCAAGTGACACAAGGTTGATTCGAATATGAACAAAAACTGGTTTGCCTGGCTGAGTGATGTGACATCATCTATATTTAGAACAAATGTAATGAAATATGGTATATAGATATCAAAAAAATATTAAATAGAGTCAAAGTGGAAGGACCTAGTTGCAGTTGCAAAGATACAATAATCACTGCATTTTATATTTGTGTCCAGCTGCCAAGAAGTTACACCAACGATTCCTAGCTGATGTAATCTGATTTACAAAGGCTGATTTCCCCCCCAGTAGTGTGGAGAAACCTGCACTGGTGAGTCTCACTTAAAGTCTGGGAAATGAGCATTCTAAGGTAAGGTTTGCCTTTGAAGTTTAGGAACACCCAAACACATGTACTTTTATGTGCATTCATATACTTGTTGCTTTTTCTCTTCACTGTATTCCAGTTGAAAGAACATCAACAGTAACCTCCAGCTAATTCCAGTACAATGACCATCATCCTAGAATCCCCAAAACATCCTATTCCAACAGGAACATCCCTTACATCAACGTATGTTCTATATTCTGAAATGTCTACACACATCTCTCCCCTTTTAATATACATAACAAAAAAAAAATACTTAAACAATTTCCTCCCACAGGGCATGAATTATTCTGCAGGGCACAAGTTAAATGCAGGAAAAGTAACAACAGTGCAACAGGAAAACAATGGAAATATAACATGTTGATAATATTTGAATCTTCCTAGATAAGGTAAATGAGTAAATGAAGAAATAAATAAATCCTTAGTTCACTATTCTCCAAAACCCATTCTCTCCCATCATCTAACTTCACAATTGACCAATTCACTTGTATCACCTTCCATGGCTGGAAAAACATGCTCTCGCCTTTTCTCACAAAACTTGATTTCCATGCCACCACCCAATCTCCACTCTTCACATCCAAATTCTTCACACCTTTTTGGTTGTCATAATTAGCTTTGATACGGTTCTGTAAATCAGATACTTTCAATCTAATTTTCTCATGGTCCACCCACACCTGATTTTTCCCTTGTAGCCACATAGTAGATTCCTTATTTGCAGGTTCCCTGCCCTCCAGAGCTATGAACGGAGATACACCAGTCATAGAATGAGGCGCTACCCTAAGGGCCCATCTCATCTTTTCCAATTCGTCCCTCCATGCCAACCGATTCGCATGGGGCAAATAAATGTTGCCCATGATTATGCGGTTTACTCTTTCCACTAAACCATTGGCCTGTGGGTTGAACAATGCCACACGGCCATGCCTGATACCACACTTCGTAAGAAACTCTGTCATTGTTGTGTAAAACAACTCTACTCCATCATCTGTAACCAACACCTTAGGTATTCCCTCTTCTAAGAACATCTCTCTGAGGAACTTCACAACATTGTTAGTAGTAATCTACTCCATAAATCTAAACACAAAGCACTTGCTGTGGTAATCCACCAAAACAGTCACAAAACTATATTTACTCCCTACCCTTTCAAGAGGTCCCAAAAAAACCACAGCCAATTTTTCCCAAAAGCCAAGCTCCCTAAACCATTTGACCTTATCATAATTGCTTCAGGAAAAGCAATCATGTACCACATCCTCCACTTCTCTTTCCATTCCTGTTCACCAGAAAAACTGCCTTAACCCTCTTGTAGTTAAGTTCCTCTAAACATGTCCCTCAAGCACAATCCTAATCAGCCTCACCCTCGAAGCACTGGATGGAACCATGCAACGCCTCCTCAATAGCTTATCTCCCTAAATGCTGAGCTCATCTTTCACCACCATATATGTTTTTACATTCTCATCCAACTAGTCAAATTCTTGCCAATCACATACTATAAGCTTTGTCAGTTGCTCGAACTCATTGTCCTTTGACATAGCTTCTATCCACTCCTCCTGCGAAAGGGCAAATTCTCCTTCTACACAAACCACTTGGGTTTTCATCTCCTGAGTGAAAGAAATATCCTCCCCATTCATTCATGATAAGCAATCAGCAATTACATTTCCTTTGCCTCTTATATATTCAACAACAAAATTATAATCTATCACAGACATCAACCATCTCAAAATCCGAGACATTACACTTCCTTCCAAACCTCTACCACACTTAAAATGTGTACTAGACGTTTGTGATCAGTTTTGAGCACAAAGGGAGAACTACGCAAATAATATCTGAAGTTGTCCATTACCCAACAACAGGCTAATGCCTCTTTCTTAATGGCAGAATAGGATTGTTCTGTACCATGTAGTAGTCAGGACGCAAATCCAATAATCCTTTCCCCTTCTGCCACAAGACCTACGTTGCTAGAATCAGTTGTTATAACAGTTTTCCTTCCAGTGTCAAAATGACCCATTGTCGGTGCATGAGCAAGAGATTGTTCAATCTTGGCCCATGCAGCTTCTCACTATGGAGCCCATTCAAACACACTTCTTTTCTTTAGGACTAGCCTCATAGGTTCTACCACATCTGAAATAAATCACACACAAATTTCCAGCAATGCTCAGCAAGTCCCAAAAAGGATTTCAATTGTCTTTTGTTAGTGGGCTGCAAAACATCCTTGTTAGCCTTCATAATGTTTTTTTAGGTCTGATTCCATTTGCGGACACTTTATTCCCCAAATAATTTACTTGTTCCAACCTCAAATGACACTTCTCCTTTTTTATGCTTAGTCCATGACTTGCCATTCTATCCAGTACTTTTTCCAATGTATCATTTTCTGCAAATGATTTTCCAGCCACCTTGATGTCATCCTGGGAACATAATATCCTCTGCATACCCTGAAAAGTATTTTGCGTAATGCTCTGGAACCCAGCAGAGGCAGATGCCAAGCCAAATGGCTTTCTGTGGTGTTATCTGTACGCCCCTAGTGGTGAAACAAAATAAGTCAAAGGGTGATGTAAATTCACCTGGTCGTACAATGCTGACATATCCAGAACACTAAACACCCTACCAACATCCATCATGCTCAGCATCTCCCCTATGTTGGGTGGTGGCTGCCTGTCCAATTATATATATGTATTGGGATCCCTCAAGTTAATGGATAGGCAAACTTTATTTCCTTCCTTTGGAGCGGCAAAAATGGGAGCCAATTGTTTGGACAATTTAATCAGCTCAATGATCTTTTCTTCTAGTAGTCTATTTAATTCTTGTTGAAGTGATTCTCTCATGAAATATGGTAATGTTTATCTGGTGTATGTGCACCTTCAGTACACCCAATTTCTCAGAGAACACCTGGGGAAACCTTTCCATAAACTTCTTGCCCCACTCGCATCGTATTTCACTATTTAACTTTCATTCTCTGGTTCAGTCACCATGACTCGTACTTTGCCATTGGAGTTAAGCACTATTCGCTACATGTATCAACCAATTTTGCGTTCGCAAATGGGCCGATTCTGCAAGTTGGCCTGATTGCGAACACAAATAAGGCTTTTTACATGTATCAAACCCTATTTTGTGATTCAGCAGCTTGTTACCGAATCGCAAAATGAGTTTGCAATTCGGCATTTGGAAGGGGTGTGTTTAGGGCGTCTTTTCCAAATACTGAATTGCAGTGGTGTGTATGAATATTTTGAAACCGTGAATGCGGTCGCAATACATTCGCATTTTACCTCCAACTTCAAGTTGGTGGTAATCCAATCGGAAACGGGAAGGGGTCCCTAAGGGATCCCTTCCCCTTGTAAAAGTATTTTTTAGGAGCAGGCAGTGGTCCTACGTACCACTGCCTGCTCTTAAAAAATGAAAGGAAAACTTTTCATTTTTCTTTTTGTAAAGCAGCCCATTTTCCTAAAAGGAAAACAGGCTGCTTTATAACTATTGTTGATTCCAGGGGGTACTACGTCATCGCCCTGAAGAAAGTCCAGGGGCTCAAGCGGACTGAAACATGTTGGCATTAGGGTCCTAGGACCATAATATCCCAAACAACCCTATTTTCTCTATTTTAATATCCCTGACAGATCCAAGAATAAAGGGAAACTGTGATCTGCCTGTGGATTTTTAATCTTTATTCCCCCTGGCCAAATATTTCTCTAAGAGCTCCCTGAAATATGGTTGAGCCCACCCTGGCTTTTAGGTGCCAGTGTGACCCGATGATAAAGCATGACACCACTAGGGTGTGTGAGGGTATATAAAACAAAAGGACTTGCCTCCTTTCCCAATTCCTAGTGGCATACTATTTGTAGCTTCACATAGGGATTCCCCAATCTGCGTCCTTTTTTTCCACCATCATGGGGATTCTAAAGGTACCCAGGGTTTGTGGATTCACCTGGAGGGATCCCAGAAATTAGCCAAAATACCGCTAAAAATTGTTTTTGGGGAGAAAAATGGGAAAAAAGTGCTGCAAATGAAAGTGTCTGTTTTTTTCCCTGCAAATGGTATCAAAAAAGGGTTTGTGAGGCTAAAATCAACATTTGCCCAGCTTTTAGGGAATGACAGACTTTTGACAGAAAACCAATTTTTTTGACACAGTTTTGGCATTTTATCAGGATATAGCCTATTTTTGCTATTTGTTGTGCTTTCAACCTTCTTCCAGTTAATGGTGGAAATGAGTATGAAACAAACAATGGATCCTGGAAATCTATACATTTTAGAAAAGTAGACAAAATTCTCAATTCAGCAAGGGTTCATTTGTGTATATCCTTCAAGGTTTTGTTTATCAAAACTAACAGTTAAATATAGAACAAATTGAACATTAGTTGAAAAAAACAGCCACCTCTAACTTCTTCTAATTATGACATGTTTGAAAGCAATCTACCATTAAATCCGCTGGACCTTTCTGGTTGTGGGGATATATAGGCTTGTAGGTTCACCAAGAACCCGACGAACCCAGAGCGAATAACTGAGCAGAGTCTTGCAATGGTTTTTTATTATGCACCGGGTATATGGGAATTATTCTGGGAAAATGTTTACATGGAAAAATTGGTTTGAAAAACACCTATGTATTTCTGAAATGGGAACAAAATATAGAGTTTACGAACAGTAGTTATATGAACATTTCCAAAATTGGGAGTACCCATACTAGCATGAGAATTATAGGTCATTTATCAAAATGACTTCTTTTTTACACATTGTATTTCATTTGGAAGGCAGAAATACATCGAAAGTCAATGGGTACTAACAGTTGCTCTACAATTCTGTGTTACCCTAAAGTCTCCCGATAAAAATGGTACCTCACTTGTGTGGGTAAACCTAGTGCCTGCGACAGGAAACGGCTCAAACCTCAACGTGGACACACCACATTTTCACAGTGAAAAATGACCCATTTTTTTGCAAAGTACCTACCTGTAATTTTTTAACCCTAGGTCTGCCAGCACCTAGGGAAACCGAGCAAACCTATACATTTTTGAAAACTGAACACTCAGGGAAATCCAGGATGGGGTGACTTGACTGGCTCTCACCAGGTTGGTTCTGTTACCCAGAATCCCTTGCAAACCTAAAATAATTGTCAAACAAAACATATTTCCCTCACATTTCTGTGGTGAAAAGTTCTGGAATCTGCATGGATCCACAAAATTCCACCCACTTCGCGTTCCCCAAAGTCTTCCGAGAAAAATGGTACCTCACTTGTGTGTGTAGACCTTGTGCCCGCGACAGGAAACGGCGCAAAACGCAACGTGGAGACACCACATTTTCACAGTAAAAAATTACCTTTTTTTTGCAAAGTGCCTAGCTGTAGTTTATGAACCCTAGTTCTGCCGGGACCTAGGGAACACTAGCAAACCTATACATTTTTGAAAACTAGACACCCAGGGGAATCCAGGACCACAAACCAACCTAGTTTTGCAAGGGGGGTCCCATGAGTTTTTAGCCCGGGGCTTGACGGCCATCTAGGGAAACCTACCAAACCCACACATTTCTGGAAACTAGACACCCGGGGTATTATAGGGAGGTATGGCTTGAGTTGATCTCCCAACTTTTTCTTACCCAGAATCCCCTGCAAACATCAAATTTAGCTGAAAAAAATCACTTTTCCACACATTTTTGTGTGGGAAAGTTGTGGCATCACTGGGCTGACACAAATTTCATAACACCCAGCATTGCCCCAGGTCTCCCATTAAAAATGGTGCCTAACTTGTGTGGGAGGCCTAAGTTCCTGCGACTAGCAATGGACCAAAACCTATTGAGGCGAAATCAAAATAACCCATCACAAACCAATCTAGTTTTGCAAGGGGGGTCCCATGAGTTTTTAGCCCGGGGCTCAGTGGCCATCTATGGAAACCTACCAAACCCACACATTTCTGGAAACTACACACCCGGGGGAGTCCAGCGGGGTATGGCTTGCATGGGTTCCCTAACATTCACCTACCCAGAATCCCCTGCAAACCTCAAATTACGGTGAAAAAATCACTTTTTTCTCAAATTTCTATGTGGGAAAGTTCTGGAATCTGCATGGATCCACACATTTCCTCCCACCCAGCATTCCCCCAGGTCTCCTGATTAAAATGGTACCTCACTCGTGTGGGTGGGTCAAGGACCCGCTACAGACAAGGGCCCAAAACCTATCGAGGCAACATCAAAATTACCTTTTAAAAAACTACCTGGTTTGGGGGGGGGCACCTGGGGTTTTGGCCCCTGGCTCGGCAGCCATCCTGGAAAAGTATCAAACCCAAACATTTCTGAAAACTAGACACCCGGGGAGTCAAATGCAAACCTCATAGTTAGCCGAAAAAACAACATTTTCCACAAAGTTTTGTGTGGAATCACCATGCTGGCAAAAATGTCCTACCCCACAGCGTTCTCTTTAGTGTCCCAAGTAAAATTATACCTCACTTGTGTGGGTGCCCAATGCAAAATTGACTAAAAACGTATTTTTATAAAAATGTAGCGCTTATAATTCTCTGTGCTACAGCTTTATTTCCTATCTTTTGGGCTGAAAGAGAGGGACGTTTGTTTTCACTTGCAGCATTTTGTTGACTGGGGGGACTCCATCTCCCGGTTCGCCACGCGGCAGTTGCCGCGCCAGCACCAGTGTCACTAAAGTGACAGGAGGTGCCATCAAAAGGGCTGGAGGATTACCGCAGCACGGGACGTTTGTTTTCACTTGCCGCATTTTGTTGACTGGGGGAACTCCATCTCCCGGTTCGCCATGCGGCAGTTGCCGCGCCAGCACCAGTGTCACTAAAGCGACAGGAGGTGCCATCAAAAGGGCCGGAGGATTCTCCCAGCGCGGGATGCGCACAGGCCTGTCCTTGCCCGTCAGGGGCCATCAGAGGCCGGGCTGGGCCTACTCCCTTGGATTCTGAAGAAAACCTTCTGGAAGTGATTTTTGAAAACTGTCACTCTTATTGGACATGCAGTAGGAACATTATAAGTATATGAACGGCGGTGGGACTGAATATCATTTTTTGTTGTGTGTATTTGAAATGCATGTCAAATAAGGAAAATCTTTTCTCTCTCCTTACGACTCAAGAGAAACGGGGCCTGAACATCTTTGAGTAACATTGATTGTATTGCAGAGTCACCTGACGTGAAGAGAAGTAGGGCAGGGTATAACCGCACCTAGGGAACAGGTAGTGAATAAACTACAATGGGCAAAAGGAAAGCACTAACAAACGATCCACTGAGTGGAAAAAATGTAAAAAATCCCATAAAACAAACATTGTTGACATATTTGACAGGGGCGATGGGGGCAATTGAGAAGCAAATATCATCGGTAGAGCAGACATTAGCCATAGGTTCATCAGTAGAAATAGAGACCCCGGAAAACTAAATCTCCGCCCAGGCAAATTCACAAAGTGACGGTTCACTGGCCATTATACCATTGAATGGCTGTATTCAAGGGGTAATCGATGAAACAATAATTAGTGACCCCAATTCAATTATCTCACCCCCGCAAAAAAGGAAAAAGAGGCCAATTAAGAAACCCATGGAAAAAAGAGAAGAGGTAGAAGTAGGAGGAAAATTAACAACCGCAAGAAAATATATAGCAGGAAGAGTGACATCTGGCAAGCCAAATAGACTAGAGAATAAAACAGTGGGACTAAAAGAAGTAGTTACAAGGAATAGTTCTGAGCAGGGAGAAAAGATTAAGACAAGCACGAGGGATGATGACTTGGATAAGTTAACTATAGCTATAAAAAGCTTAGAGCAGTATTTGTGAGGCGCACTTACAAATTTTGAAGATAGGTTAAGTCAGGTAGAGGTTTGGTTAGAAAGATTTCTAGTTAGAAAAGAAGAAGTTAGAACACAAGTTAGAATACAACATAGTAGGAATGAACCGAGTAGTTATAGGGAGCCAAAAAGAAACCAACTGAGAGAAGATCAGGGTAGGGACACGCGTAGGAATATAAATACATGCTATACTAATTTGCATGCTACGCCAACTTTTGTTCCACTCAAAACTCAAATCTAAAGTCCTTATCCCATGACCAATTCAAAACAACGCAACCTGAAAGCCAACACCCGTTATTATTAAGCCATCTGGATTTACCGCCAGCTTGTACTCCTTTTACAGTTGTGCTTGCAAATGTACCGCAGCAAGGGCCGCAAGATAGCGAGACCTGTGAAACACTCAGAAATAAGTTGCTGCATTGGCTAAGCACAAAAGTAGGCTCCACGACCAGAATGTTTGAAGAATTTAAAATGGCACGTAGGGTGGAATGGGTAGGTAAAGACAAGAAATGCCTTGCTGGTGACTGAGTGGTTTTAACATTTCGTACTCTACAGCTAGTGGAAAAGATCTTGAGGGAAGGGGGAAATAACACGCTACAGGGAGGTATTAATATACTACCCCTAGGTTTTTTCTATCGCCCACCTTTTGATTTAGAGAAATTTCGTCAGTCTGAGGTTAGTATACAGCCCATAAATAATGTCCCAGTAAGAAATCGTTTTAGAATACTATCCTCTTTAGAGGAACTAGATTGACTACGTCATCCGATAACACCCTTCTTAACTAATTCTAAGAACAATGTGAGTAAGGATTTGGCATCTAGTCATAAGGATCTGGAGGAATTTATTCCAGGCCATGATGAAAGTATACAAGGAAAGGGGCAAGGTAAATTAGATCAACATGTTGACCATAGTATGCTGCCTAATAGCAATCAGGGACTAGATTGTGCACCTGAAAAGGTGAGGTTATCAGAAAACAACGAGTGGCCTACCCAAAGAATACCAATAGTTAATGATGGGAATCTTAAGATCACATTTTGGAATATAGCAGGCCTATCATCTAAACTCTCTAATGATCTCTTTTCAGATTTTATCAGGAAAACTGATATCCTCTGTTTGCAAGAGACATGTGCTCTTAGGGAAATGCATATAGACGGGTTCCAAACCTATCATTCATCTGCCACCCCATCAAATTTTGGGAGGCCAAAGGGTGGCCAAAGTATATACATTTCAAACATGTTGTTGATAAAAAAATTCTCCTTCATAGCGTCAGAACTAAATTATCAAATTGTGACATTGAATATGGAGAATTATAATTCTGTAAATATTGTACATTTTTACAACATCGCAAAGGAAAAGGTGGAAGATACTGTGAATCAAATAAGACATGTATTGCAAAAATTCAGAACTCAAACTCGGGGAATGTTCAGATTGTATGGGGCGGGGACTTTAATACCACCATATGTCCACATAATAACGATACAACATGTGGATTGGTGGATGAGGAAAATTGTAATTTTTTTAATTTCCCGCATAATGTTTATGGAAATGCCTTAAACGAGATCCTATTTATGTTATATTTGGGTTTCGTTAATGCATTAATTTCACCCCCTATCCTGTTTTCACAGACCTTTAAAGGGAGAGGTATAGATTTAATTTTGTTCTCGAATCGATTTTCACATTGTATAACAGGTTATAAAGTGCATAAAATAGCTATTAGTGACCATTTCCCACTAACAGCGACGCTATTGTACAAAACGTCAAATCAGAATTCTAACAAAGAACGGGTCCAAACGACTATTAATCTGGAGATTGATAAAGTTAATGGTTATTCACTGAAGTGGGAAAAGGCCGACCCAGACAAAATAACAAGGTCAGTGGTCGGGAAGGCACTGGATTTAATAATGAATTGTTTAAATGAAAATACATCACAGGAGATGGTGCTCAAAGGTTTTACACATATAACAGAAATATTAAAAAACTGCCTGAAAGTAGAGATAAAAAGGGAGACAGTAAAGAAAAAGGGGTGGTTTAACACGGATTGCACAAAAGCCCATTCCGCACTTAAAAAAGCAATTCATAATAAGAACAAAGATAAGACAGATATAAAGTGGTGCAGGAAGGCCTATACCCAAGCAACAAAACTGCGGAAAAAATAAATAAAATAATCCACTTGGGAGGAAATGCATAGGGCTAGCTTATCAAAAGACAGTAGGGCTTTTTGGCGAGTGGACAGGTCTCCTTTTTTGAGTAAAGACGGAAAGCCTTCAATCGAAATAGCAATTGATGAAAGTCAGTGGGTGGAGCATTTTTCAAAATGTTTTGGACAGGCAGAGGTGGTTGTTGATACCCAAGATACCTTACCCATAATGGCTAATGAAGTATTAAACTACCCGATAGATGTCCTCTTCACCTTAAAAGAAGTACAATCAGCATTGAATACAAGTAAGCCAAGTAATGACCCAGGGCCTGATGGTGTCCCTGTAGACATATATAAGCAGAGCCCAGATCTTTGGGCTCCATTGTTAACTCATGTCCTAAACGTCGCCACCACGAGGGGACTAATTGAAACATGGTCCGATTCTATTATGGTGCCCATCTATAAAAAAGGAGATAGGCAGGATCCAGCTGGCTACTGACCCATTTCCTTATTGGACTCATTGGGGAAGGTAGCGGGCAGGATACTGCTTAACCGCCTTCAACAATGGGCTGAGGAGAAGAATATACTTTCAGACCTTCAGTTTGGATTCAGGGAAGGGCTGAGTACACCCAACCAAGGTCTTAATTTGTCTATTCTTATGGGTAAATATATGAAAGCAAGGAAGGGGAAAATCCATTTGGCGTTTGTCGATCTCTCCGCCGCCTTCGATTGTGTTTCCCATGAGAAATTGTGGAGCATCTTAGTGACAAAGGGGGTAGAGGCTCCTTTAATCCACTTTTTGAAATCACTATATACTAATGCAAAAGCTTGTGTCCGCTATGGGCTTAAGGGGGAATGCACAACATTATTCCAGGTGAAGAGAGGAGTAAGACGGGGTGTGTCCTGGCACTCTTCCTTTTTACACTATATACAAATGGCCTAGAAAAGGCAATGTTGGAGGAGTGCCGGGACTTACACCAGTTGGAAAAACGACCAATACCCGTATTATTATACGCGGATGGTGCCGTTATTATGGCAAGGACCCCATTGGCGTTGCAACGTGCACTAGAATCCTACAATGCTTTTATGAAGAAATTAGATTTTCAAATAAATGTCCCAAAAACCTATGTAATGAATTGTGGCAGGGGTGGCAAGAAGCAGAAGGCTATCTTTTTAAATGGGAAGAAATTGGCGACTACCTCCACCTACCCCTACTTAGGGATATTAATTGACGATAAGGGTTCTTGGGGTCAAGCTATTAACACAAGGACGCTGCAGTTTATGAGAACCACGACGGCTCTTGTAAATTTTTCACAAAAATTGGGCAAGAGGCCTCAACTGAATTAATTAAGATCTATAAAGCTAAATGTATAACAGTAGCAACATATGGGGCAGGGCTATGGGGCCACCGAAATGTATTGGAAATACAGAAAGTGTAGAATGCGTTTTTTAGGTATCTATTGGCCGTGCCTAGATTTACATCTACTTTTATTTGCCATACCGAGTTAGGTCTGCCCTACATTACAGATATTATAAAGTTGCAACCGGTCGTCTTATGGCATCGGATCTGGACGTCACAGAAAAATACATTTAATCAGTTGGTATTGCAAGATAGCCTAAAACAAGAACATACCCTAGAGATAGGATGGATGAGGTATATAAGGGATTTTATGACTCATCTTGGAAAACCGGAATACTATTACAACCCCAGGACAATATGTGCAATTTCAGGAAAATAATTAAAAAAACAGTGTATGCAGCACATGGAGATTATTAGATTTGCGAGTGAGGCACTAAAACCTACAGTTCAATCAATTCAATTGATAACCGTATCTTGTTATATTCAACCATACCTTCAATATACCTTAAAAGGGTATGACAGATTTGTCCTTACCCGCTAAATGTTTTTCATAGGTTGGGCAGTTTTCCAATGGTTAATGATTGGTCTAAAAATCTATCGAACTGTCCGTGTGATAATTTGTCTTCGCAATCGACAATACATGTGGTGTTATTTTGTAATTTTTATCAGGATTTAAGAAAAAAGTGGATAAAACCCATATTAAAAATATGGGGTTTGCGACAATGTCGCCCAGCCTTCATTGCACTTCAATTTTTAGATAATGAATGTTTAATAAGCAATGTTGCCTAATTTTTTAAGAAAACAATAAAATGTGGAAAACAATTTGACTTAGACTCCCTCGATTGTAATACTATGGTGGCTTTGTAACTTTCTCCTGTGATGATCGCTAAGAAACTAGAACGTAAGGACGAAGGTCCAACTACTTTTTAATCCTTCATATGAACAACTGAAAATCTTTGGATTTTTTATAATGTTTTTAATTAAAATTTTTGAATACTTATCTCACCTCCTATAGAAACAATGAAACGTGCGAGATATTCTACAATTGTATTAATATTTTAATAGAAAACAATTTAACTGTGAAAATGTTTTTAAATGGCCTTGAAAAAACTGTGGAAAATTATTTGGAAATTCTTTTATATACTTATATATATGCTTTTATGATTTTTATGTGATAAAAATCGAATAAAGTATTGTGAATTGAATTGACACGTCTAACAAAACAATCCATTGCTGCATGACAATAATACTCATTTGGAGTAAATACAAAAAAAAAATGTTCTTACCAAAAAAATGCAAATACACAAAACTGTAGAACAACCACTGCCGAAACTGCAAACAGGAATCAAAAGCTTTACACTAGAATAAAAAGGAGAAAAAAAACATTACAATTACATGTGCAAATAATGCACCAGTCCACACACAATCCACCAGCCAAGCTAAGGGGTAGGTGGGCCTAACAGTATAAATAAAATATTCACCCCCGTAAAAGGGGAGCAACCCTTGCCCTTAATGCCACTCCCCAACACAAAAATGTAAAAAACCCTGTTGTCTAGTGGCTTTTGCCCCCCTTGGGGGCAGATGAACCTAAAAAACATACTGCTAATCTGCCACCCAAAGAGGACAGAAATCTTCACAATCATCCTCCCATAAAGAGGAGTGACTCTTGTCCAAGGGGCCACTCCCCAACCTAAAAAAAAAACCCTGGTGGCATACTGGCCATACAAAAAAAAAAACATCCAATCTGCCCCTCAGGGGGTAGAAACCGCCAACTTAATGTTCCCCAAAGGGGAGCGACCCTTGCCTAAGGGGCCACTCCCCACAAATAAATCCATAGTGGCCATACAAAAAAATATGCTGATCTGCCCCCCATGGGTGCAGAAACTGCCATATTAATGCTCCCCAAAGGGGAGCGACCCTTGCCCAAGGGGCCACTCCCCACAAACAAATGCCTGGTGGTCTAGTGGGCCCAAACATGGAAAGACACAGCCCCCAAAGGACAGTGACCCTTGCCCAAGGGGCCACTCCCCACAAAGTATTCCCTGGTGGTCCAGTGGGTCTCTTTAGAAAAAAATGGTGAAATCTGCCCCCCAGGGGGCAGACAAAGCCAAAACACATTGCCCCCATAGGGGGAGCGGCCCTTGCCCAAGGGGCCACTCCCCACAAACAAATCCCTGGTGGTCTAGTGGGCCAAACATGGTGAGACACAGCCCCCAAAGGAGAGCGACCCTTGTCCAAAGCATCACTCTCCCCCCCAAAAATCCCTGGTGGCCCAGTGGGCCCTAGATATAAAAAAAAGGCGAGATCTGCCCCCCCCATGGGGGCAGACAGCCAAAAACATAGCCTCCAAAGGGGAGTGACCCTTGCCCAAGGGGCCACTCCCCACAAAATACTCCCTGGTGGTGCAGTGGGACGCTTTTAGGGGGGGCAGACAAAGCCAATATTCATACCCCCATTAGAGGAGCGACCCTTGCCTAAGGGGCTGCTCCCCCCGAACAGCAAAACAATATGGCCCTTTAAAAAATAAAACCCTGGATCTAGTGGCCATTCCTGCTGCACGATCGCACAATCGTGCAGCAGGAATGCACAAAAGAGGCATCGGGGGAAAGGAAAACCCTTTCCTTTACCCCGATGCCTCTTTTGATTAAATCCCCCCTTCCCCGAGGAGAAACTCACCTTCTCTCTTCCCAACGCACTGAAAGCAAATGGCTTCCACTGCGTTGGGAATCCTCCATTGACGTGGAGGGGGGGCGGGGGGAGGCTGGGGAAGGGCTTCCCCTGCCTTCCCCAGTGGGGGCACGTAGATGGGCAGCCCACGGGGGGAGCGCGAGTGCTTCCCCCGTGGGTGGATGCTAGGACGGCCAGGAGCCGTCCGATGCACACGCCACCCGTGATATCGGACGGCTTCCTGCCATGCAACACACGGAAAGGGTTAAGGTATCAGGGGAGTACTTTCTGTGATTAAGTGTTGTAACACAGGAGGGTGTACTCCCTCTTTAAAGTTTCTCTCGGCCCTTCTGGTATCAAGAGAGTATTCTCTCTTGTTTACCTTTGTGTATCACGTTTATTTAAAATAGAGATGGTGGTTGCTGACCTCAGCAGGTCACCACCCCTGTGAGTTTTGCGATTCCTAATAGGTCGCAAATTGCGACCTACCTCATGAATATTCATGAGGCAGATAATTTGCAAGCCACTGGGAATCGCAGAAAGCATTCAACACACTTTCGTACATGCCATTTCATGATTTCCTAATTGCGAATTGCAAGGATTCACAATTAGGGATACGTAAATGGTGTCTTCATGCATCTGGCCCGATGTTTAAGTCCTACTGGTAGCACCAATTCATTGAATCTGAGCCCTCTCTGGTTCTGCAAACTCTTTCTTGCACCCCATTCTGCTTGAAAAGTATGTCCATCCATTGCATTACTGAGATATGGATCATTTTGTTACCATACCCAACATCCTTCACATCTGATTGTTGCACATCTTTAATCTCTGCACCCCATTTTTTTTCATATGAATCCTTGGAGATCAATGTGAACAGAATCCCAGAATGAGCTAATACTTTAACCATCACTGTTTCTAATGTGATTTCACAATGTGGCTTCTTCAAGTTTTCTGAACTCTCTTTTTAATGCTCTCATCATTAGTTGTTCCTTATGTTAGCATCATTTTCTATTTCATTTATGGTCAATATTATTTCTTCCTGATCCTCACCCTTATCTTCAACCATTTTTAGGTCTCGCCTAGCTTTGCAGGGCGAATGCACTGCGATCGCTTTGCGAGGCATGCAGTATATACTATAGTGTGGAAGGTTTGAGGAAGCTCCGCCCACTCTCCGGCCCATCTTCTTCATTGGCTTAGGTTACAAATGCTGCCTTCCGTTTCGCATTAAGCTTGTTAGTCCCTCCCCATGACACCCATGTCAGTCATTTGTATCCTTCCATAGCTACTGGCCCCTTCACTGCACAGACTACTTTCTTTCCGTCCCTCCCTAACTCCCCTCCCGCAGTCCGATGCCTTCTCGCCACACCCTCATGCTTCGTGGCCCGCACGCATTGCCATTTGCAATGCAATAGGTCTCGCGTAGATGAGAGTCCTATAGGCATGGCCACGGACCTAGGAACTGCACTTCCCATGGTCCTCTGAGCCACACCATGCTAGGCGCGCTTTCCGCGTCATTTCAAGCGTGCTCCTCTTGATCTGTAGCATTGCCGGGATGCCTGGACCTCCTTATCCTGCGGGACACAGGCTGCTGCGTAGGTATGCTGTACAGAACTCTTAGCGCTCCGCTTGCATGGCCATACGACTGGATCTGTCAGGATCGTTGTTTTGTAGCTATATGCATGCCCACGGACCTAGGAACTACACTCCCCATGGTCCTCTGAGCCACGCCACGCTAGGCCCGCTTACCGTGCCATTTTGAGCGCGCTCCTCTTGATCTGCAGCATCCCGGCAGTGCTTTCCCTTCTTGCCTGGACCTCCACATCCGGCGGGACACAGGCTGCTGTACAGGTAAACTGGACAGCACTCTTAGCACTCCGCTTGCATGGCCATACGACTGGATCTGACAGGATCGTTATTTTTAAGACTGCTGAAGAACTACAGTTAAGGTTTACTTTTTCAATTAAAGGGTTACATTTCATGAGTGGTTGAGGTTTATTGTTTTGGGGAGTGGTATAAGCTCCTGCGTTTCCAGAGTAGTTGAAGCCTGTGTTTTTTTTTGGTTGAAGATTGACATTCCGAGTTGCACGAGAGCTGCTGAGATTCAGTGTTTTGAATTTAGCGACCTCTAGGGTTCTGAAGATTTGTGGAGGGGTGACTATAAGAGCAGCATCATGCCACGCACAATTTTGATAGTATAGTGCACGTCCAGCCAGTACATTTTCAACAGCAACCAAGCGCACAGGTGGGTCCAGCAGTTAGTAGCTAGAGATCTATATCTCGTGTTGCTAGTGCGATAACCTTATCAGGAGCAGACACTTAGATAACTGCACTTATACAGGGTAAACTTGTGTGCCCGCCCGGCTCACAGGGCTGTGGCCGAGCATCGCCGTGCACGTAAATTCTCACGGCACCTGAGCTCAGAAGCTGCTCCCGAAAGAGCAGGACATTCTGCTGAGTCCAGGATGTGCTTTACTGCCGCAGGTGGGGGGAGGTCGGGGCAGGCCTTCCAGTTTGCAGAACCAAGCTCTCTCCAAGAGGCGAGCAGCTGCTGAAAGGTCAGGCGAGCGAGCCGCAGAGTGTGGCGGGTGTGTGGATGTGTGAAAGCACCTGGTCCAGCTTTCTTCTAGGCAGCGAGCGCTCTCCGACCGCAATCCTTCTGCGTAAATGTCAGACACAGCCCAAGGCTTTTTGCTCAGGTGCCTTTACATTCTATCAGACTCAGGAAAGGTAAACAGTGCAGAATGGGTGGTGGTGCATGGAGGGGAGGGCGGACAGCAGGGACGTGTACCTGTCCTCATGTAAAATGGTGCGTGTCATTTTTCTGGCACTGCTTCCAGAGCTGCCCCGACCCTCTGACAAGACTTCCTTCACCCAGTACTAGAGCAACACTATTCATACACCAAAAATGTGCCCGCGTTGATATCCAGCACTTCGACTTACAGATCCCATAGTTCAGGTTCTGTGTCAGGGCTATTTACATTTCAAGGCTTTTCTGTCTGTAGCTGTTCACTATCTACCTTACCTTAACCCCTTCGGTGCTCATGACGGAATGGTTCCGTCATGACCCACGGTTGAGCTGTGCTCATGACGGAACCATTCCGTCATGACCACACCCGCGCAAGATTCCGTCAGCACAGCGGCGGAATCTGCGCAGCATCGAAGGGGTTAAACTAACACTGGACACACCTATTAGAGGACCTGATGGACACACCTATTTGAGGTCGCAGATTTTTACTAGGCACTAATCCGTTTTTTAGGTCTCGCTTAGCGGTGCAGCGCGAATGCTCTGCCATCGCTTTGCGAGGCATGCAGTATACACTATAGTGTAGAAGCTTCATGGAAGCTCTGCCCACTCACCGGCCCATCTTCCTCATTGGCTTAGGTTATAAATGCTTACTACCTTTATTAAACAATGTGATTGATGGAGATCCTTGAGTCAACATTTCTACTGCTCTTTATACAACGCAAATGAACCAGCCATCAAAGAGAAATGCAAGACATGCAGATGGTGGAGAGAATCTTGATAAATCATGTGCCAAGCTCCCAGTTTGAAACTATTTGAAGAGATTGTATCACTGCAATTCCGATGTCCCCGGTCAGCAATGGTTAATACCCAGTTACCCACCGGCCCCCTAATGAATACGACATGCTGCACGAAAGCTGGCCTTGTCACCGTCATTTCACTTAATTTTTACCATGTGCTAAGCTAAGCTCCCGGTTCAAAACCATTCCAAGAGATTGTACCACTGCTATACTGATGTTAGGGACACGTGCCCCTGTAGATAAGCTCTATACCATGGATGACACACTTTGCTTTCTAGCTGTATGAGCAAGCTCCCCAGGTTCATTAGCTTTCTTGTTTCCTATTCTATGCTTAATCATCTTACATCACACTCCATTCTCTCCTCTTCCTAGTACTGCATCTTCACGTTCTCTCCCTTTAGCTCCCTCTTCCCAGTGTTGGAAACTTATGCATGAGATGCTTCCAGCACTTACCCATCTTTTACTCGCGTTTACAAATGGAGTTTGTAGTCGTTTTTCTTTGCAGAAATGCGGTAGTAGTGATACAGAGAAGCAGCTACTGTGTAGTGCTCTGATCTGGGTTTCTTCAGTGTGTTTACAGTTGAAGGGAATGTAAAACAAAAAAACAAACAAGCAAAACGTGTTCCTACTTGTTGCTTTCATTAGCTCAAGTACATATTTTTAACAGAAATGTCTCAGGCATTGATCAATTTATATTTAAGTCTACAGTTCTTGGAAAAAAAACATAAAATTTACTTCAATGGTTATCTCCTCTGTTTATTATGGTGGTGAAGTTTGTTTTACTATGAAATCAGAATGGGAATAAGGAATGCCTTGTAATGATGTCTGAATGAGATCGGTTTCCTCAGACTGTTTTTTGAAAACTTATTTTTAGAGCACATTCTCCGTTAGGATGGTCCATGTGAAATATGGTGGCCTGAGAGGTGAAGTTAGTTTCCCAGGACTTAAGCATGTAGACAAGAAGCAGGGCTGGGACTGGTGCCAAAGAACTCTCAACACGTGGTGTTGTCTGAAGATGTTGTTGTCCTGGTAGCGTACAGTGGATGTTTAATCTAGTAACAGCTATGCCACATCAACTGTGTCTATGAATTCGGTGGTGTATTCAGGGGCATGCTGTTCACTATCAAACCTGTTGACCCGAGTTCTAACCCCATGTGTCCCAGTTGATGAAATTGTGTGCTCCTGGGCAATTCTGCCTCTGTTCCCACAAGAGATGAAACCTGGGATGCTGAGATCTATATTCTGTTTCCATTATAGCTTATTATATCAAATAAAGGACATGCATGTACATGTTTGTGAGGACTCTGTTCTGCGGATTATTCAAGTGCCTCAACAGTTTATGCGATGCTGTCAGTGGGAAGATAAAGAGAGTAATTTTAAACAACCGACCAAAGACTCTTTGGGTTATTCTCTTATTAGGAATGGAGACATAAAGCAGATGAACATGCAATTGGATAATTGTGATGTAGGGTCATAATGAACACTTTGTTTGAGAAATCTGTAGGCCATTTTGTGTGATTTAGCTGATAATTTTACCTGTCTCTAGAAAATCCAAATCATGCATTTAAAATAGGATGGTTCTCATAAAAGGATGTGCTGCTAGTCCATATAATATTTTAGCATTCATAAAATATCTAGCAAATATTTTGAAAAATGGTTGATAGGAATATCTGAACAGGAATCTGTAGAGGTGAAAGGAAAAAATTTTTGGGCTATCACAAGTGACATGTGAATGTTACTTGTTTATGTATTAAGCTATCCAACCCTCTCAGGAATCTACCTCTAGGGAATCCAGAGGCAAGAATCTGACCGAGATTGGAGGCCGCTCACAGCTAAAAACCAGGTCTGCTAAATGGGACCAGGTTCGGCAGTAGGTTAAGTTTTTATGCTTTTGGAAATTATAATAACTAGGGGTGGGCGGAATTTGCGAAATTCACTTTTACAAACTATCGCGAAAAATGTTAAAAATTTCCGGTAAGATGCGGATTGCGGAAGTTTTGACATTTTCGCGCTCTCCGCGGAACGCGAAAATGTCAAATTTTCGCGAGCGGAATGGAATTTTAGCCCAGACCTAATAATAACCTCTAAGAAGGCTCTTTCTGCACCCTTGCACTGGAGTAGAAGGGAATCGGAAGGGCGAACATTTGTGTGGCAGCAGTATGAGAAAAATTCCACCCTGTCTCAGATCATCAGCTGAGGGCAGTAACAACATTTATTCTCAATCTTACTTGTAAATGTTTGTATGAGTGATACACAAAGGTACACAGTCACAGCCAGTTGTTTGTTTAGGAAGGTGTTTTGCACAGTGCTGACATGTCACTTCACCACTTCAGAGTTTTGCATCTAAGGGAAGCACCTTCAGTTGATGTTGACTGGCAGCTTTGCGTCTTCTTGGAGGGATGGATTGTGATTGTGGTTTGGTTTTGTTCTTCACGTAAGGCATTGTGAAATTGGGTGGCAGGAGTGTCACCCACAATTCATTGACTTGTCTCTGTCAGGAATGCACATCGTAGGGGTGAGGACGGGTACTACTTAATGGGGTTTCACCCTGCTGTGACATGATAATATTGAGACTAAGGCTTTTTTCTGCCATCTCCTGGATTGTGGGGTGCATCTAGACCCTCTGTGATGGAGCCCACAGCAAGTAAGGCTCCATATTACCTAATCAGACTTAGCTAATGCACCCATATTAATATTGCTGGATTTTCTGCCTTCTAGAATTATATATATGTTCTTGGATGGTATATTAATTGATATTGTAAGGCCTTGATTCCTGTCAAAATCTGTCTCTGGGAGTTCTACCATTTTTAGGTCGAGCCTAGCGACAGCACACATGCGCTGCTTGCTCTGCGAGGCATGCTGTAGTAGAGCATGCTGTGGACACCTCGCCCACTCTCTTCCCATATTTTTCATTGGCTGGTGTTATTGTCCTTGGTAGATGCTGGCTTCCAATTCGTTATTATAATGCTTGTTAGTGCCTCCTTGTCATCGACTTGTCGCCATTTGTTACCACCCATAACAACTGGACCTTTTACTTGGCACGTTACACGGTCGGCTTTATCTAGGGGGTCAGCACTATTTTGTTTATGGGCTGCTATGGGGATAATTGCGGATTTTTTGTATTTGTATCCTGAGCGCGGCGCACGCTTTAAGGACACCGCGCTCTGTTTCGTGCTCAGTGTTAAAGTAAAAAAAAAAAAAGAGAAACAGAGCACAGAGAGGCCGATTCACAGAACTAACTTAAGACAAAATCCTAAACTTACTACTTTTGGTATTCACAGAAGTTAGGATTTTTTCTTAAGTCAGTTCTGTGAATCATGCTCAGTGTCCTTGAAGCAGCACCACAGCTCAGTTTTAAACTCAAATAAGCATTTGCAATGCAATAAGTCTCGCATTTACGTGAGTTTAAGCTATTGGCATTGTAAATGACAATAACTTTTATTTAAGTTTTAAAAAACAAAAACAAAATAGACATTGTCATTTACAATGTAAGGAACAATACCGCGGGCTCCGCAAGCATCCAATAGCTATGCTGTGGGACACCTTGCTGGAACAATTTAAGGCACAACTGGAGGACACTGAGTGGGACTCGACATGCCGTTACTGTTCTTCCTGACCTTACATTTTAGCAGGTCATTCCTCTTTGTGCTGGGGGGTTGCGTTAGGCATGTACTTCACAAACATTTGTTACGGCGCAACACGTTACAGTCTTGCCTTAGTCTTATTTTTTTGGTCGGATTATCTTGGTGATAAGTTTAGTTGGGTTGTAGGGTGGGGGGAAATGTTTATCAACTTATTGTCATTCATATCAATGTACTTTATTCTGCTTATAGTGTTGTATAGCGCATGTTGTAGTGGCATCATCATTGCAATGTCACATATACTTTTTTCATTTTTAGGTCGATGCTCCTAATACCTCACTTCCGTTTTTTGTCCATGAGCACCGCCCAACTGGTGCACTTCTAACTTACGTGTCTGAAGTGTAAGGTCGGTGGTGGCTGCATGCATCGGTGCCATCCTTGTACGTACCACACACGGCTCCCGATCACATTTCTGCGTGTTGCGCCGGGTTTGAGCCAGGGAGCCGTTTCAGGTTTTGGATAGGTCCCGGGCGGAGCCTGTGGCTGCCCAGGGACATTTCCAGTGGAAAAGCGATATTTCCGCCACCATGCCATGATTTAAATACCACTTATGTCAGAAGTGTGACGGTGTGACCAGATGAGGAAGGAGCTCTTGTGATGTCGACTTTATTTGCATTTTATCCCACTGCGCAAAAGAGGTAGCTACCGTAAGCAGGTTTGCGGCATCGCTTTTACCCTCACAAATGTAATGCTGAGTTACTATCCAGAGGGTAAACCGAAGACCCCAGTTTTACCCCTTTAATTTGGAGCGAAACAGCTCCATTTCTAAATCAATGTAATGGGATTGAAGATGGCACGTACGAGCAGCTGTGGTTCGTGACCTCAGAATGGAGAAGTACATGTTATTTGCCGCAAGTGACCTGTTAGGCGTGTACTAGCAAAGAGGCAGATGGCAATCTTCACTTTCCTGAGGGCCAATGTTATGCACTGATGCACGTTGCTAAGGCGCAGTGTCAAGGGCCTTGCAACATAGCTGAAAGAGGGCTGTATTGATTTCCAAGCACACCACGACGGATGGCATTCCATTGCTCCATCGTAATTAATACATATTCCAAACTTAATGGTAACTAACAGACAGGCCAGGTCTGGTGGCGCATTGGACAAATGCATCCACTGTAGGGGCCTGTGTTCAACCTCATGGTCACAGGTTCTAATCCCAGTGGGTCCACTCATCCATCTGAGGTCAATAAAATGAGTACCATTGAGTTGGGTAACAATATACATCTGTTATTCAGCGCCTTAAGACTTTCAGGTGATATGTGCGCTACACAAAAGTACATGTTATGTTAGAGCAGCACCAAAATATATATTTTTTTAACTTACAGTTCAGCTTTGAGCAGTCACATTTCACTTGTCCTTGTAGCACTATTCCCTCAATTAGAAATAGTATTTTTCCAGAGGTGGAGGTTACTTCATTAATCTCCTCATCAACAGAAATTGTAGTAATCAGATGCAATCCTTGTCGCTTTTTCGCTTCACTTTATTCCAGTTGAAAGTACATCAACAGTTACCTCCAGCTGGTTCCAGTACAATGACCATCAGCTTAGAATCCCCACAACACCCCATTCCAACAGCATCATCCCTTGCTTCACAGAATATTCTCTATTCTGAAAAGTCTCTACAATCGTCCTCTACCTCCCCTTTTTCCCCATGATATAGTTGGAGATTTATTACAAGAAAGACTCAAGTACCTCGATTTCCAGGGTGCAAAGGGGAATGGATGGACACCACATTTAGAGGGCAACATTATTTCCCCACAGCGGTAAAAAAGAAAATATTTGTACACAAGGACCCAATCTTCTTTTGAGGATTTCTTAGCTATGGAGAACTCCACTGGTGGGCCAGGCTGGGGGAATTGAATGTTGGGATAGAATATCAGGGGGAGGCTGGGTTGCATATGTTCCAGAGTGTAAGTTGCCCGAGTGATCGTTGATTGCAACTTGCCTCTGCTCTAGGAATCCCCACCTGCCCCTGCATCTGTGGGGCTTTGCAGGGCAAATAGGAGAAATTAACAAAAAAACTCTTGGCATCCCAATTTGTATACTTAATAAGATGTAAGACTATTGTATTTCCATTAGCTTCAACTCATTCCTGGAAGTCAAAAACATAACCTTAAAAAGCATTACTAAAGCTGATAGGTTTAGCTCTTTTGGCAGGCACCACACCTTCACCATGCTGTCCCTTCATACACACATCCCTCATGCTGCAATCACAAAGGGATCTTCATCTTGGAATACTTAAAAATGGTAGAGTATGCAGAATACCATTTCAAGATGGTGCCATGGTTCTAAAGCATGGTACCCTGCATATGAAAGTTGTGGTCAAAGGCAGCATAGCTGGTAGTACTCTTATTACTCAATTACTTGATAGGTTTCTTTAAATTATATTCTCTGACATCTTTCACCACTACCACAGTTTCTTTCTCTGTATTTATTGTTCTGAATCTCCCCATATCAATTTCCCTGAACCACACAGTGGTGTATTCCAAGCACCTTGCACTCTGTATGGATTTCTCTAAGGTAGAATCTTTAGATAGCAATTTTTCTTTTACTTTCTAATTGTTTGTGCAACAAACGATCACTTCTCTAATTAAAGAATTAATTACGTTCTGGAAATCAGAAGTTATTGCCAAACCATGCAAAGAGGCAACATAGGTCATAATGTCTTCATCGTGTTCCTGTACCCTACAAAAGAACTTATGTCTCTCGAAGACTACATTCACTTTGGTTGTGAAGTGCTTCTCCGGCATTTGTAGTGACATATACCAATTAATTGGCTAGCCATTTCCCATTCCTAACAAAATCTCTGGAAGATCATCATAAATTCTTCTACCTTCCACACCTATATGGTGCAATACAATGGCTTGTTTTCGTACTGGACCATATGTATCTCCACCTTTAGCTAACATGTTGGTGAAGAAAATGTTCTTCCATCTTTTTCAAGGAAAAGCGTGTTCCCCCAGGCACTGGTAAAAAACTAGGAGGTGCTGCCATACTTTGTTACGCCATACCTGTAAGAATAGGAAATTAACACACTACCACAAAATACTAAAATAATAGAACAATATAATAAACTGAAATAACTAACTAAAATAATTATTTGAAATCATTATTTAAAACACTTATCTAAAATAATTATCTAAGAAAACAATAGTTGCAATTCCAGTTTTCATAATCTTCTTTTTAAGTTGGTGATTTGACTATTCTTTGGGTAGTCTTTCTTTCCTATGGGGTCAATAGTAATAAGGAAATGAAGTCTCTTTTCTAACCTCCTGTGTCTTTTATTGTTTCCTTTCCAAAAATGGAAGTCAACCTGAGGGAAATCGGCAGGGTTCACATGTGATAGTAGAGTTCCCATGTGAGTCACTGTAAGTATACTTTGCTTTAATTAAATTCTCCTTTTTTTTCTTTCCTTCTGTAAAATGTAGCGTATGTGCTTATCTTTAAAAAAATACAGCACGCATCTGTGGACTGAATCCAACATTGAAGATGGCACGTACGAGCAGCTGTGGTTCGTGACCTCAGAATGGAGGAGTGCATGTTAATTGCCGCAAGTGACCTGTTAGGCGTGTACTAGCAAAGAGGCAGATGGCAATCTTCACTTTCCTGAGGGCCAATGTTATGCACTGATGCACATTGCTAAGGCGCAGTGTCAAGGGCCTTGCAACATAGCTGAGAGAGGGCTGTATTGATTTCCAAGCACATCACGACGGATGGCATTCCATTGCTGCATCGTAATTAATACATATTCCAAACTTAATGGTAACTAACAGGCAGAGCAGCACCAAAATATATATTTTTTTAACTTACAGTTCAGCTTTGAGCAGTCGCATTTCATTTGTCCTTGTAGCGCTATTCCCTCAATTAGAAATAGCATCATTTTTCCAGAGGTGGAGGTTACTTCATCAATCTCCTCATCAACAAAAATTGTATTAATCAGATGCAATCCTTGTCGCTTTTTCTCTTCACTTTATTCCAGTTGAAAGTACATCAACAGTTACCTCCAGCTGATTCCAGTACAATGACCATCAGCTTAGAAACCCCACAACATCCCATTCCAACAGAATCATCCCTTACTTCACAGAACATTGTCTATTCTGAAAAGTCTCTACAATTGTCCTCTACCTCCCATTTTTACCCATGATATAGTTGGAGATTTATTACAAGAAAGACTTGAGTACCTCGATTTTGAGGGTGCGAATGGGAATGAATGGACACCACATTTAGAGGGGAAAATTATTTTCCCACAGCGGAAAAAAAGAAAATATTTGGAATCCCCACCTGTCCCTGCATCTGCGGGGCTGTGCAGGGCAAATAGGAGAAATTAACAAAAAAACTCTTGGCATCCCAATTTGTATTCTTAATGTGCCTCAGTGGTGTAGGTAGGTTGCCATGGGCCCTAGTACAAGCAAAGTAACTGTGCCCCCTCACTAGGATTACTTTGCAGTCTGTCAGCTCTCCCCAACACCCCACAATCCCCTTTGACAGAGTCTGCATTAGTCATATTAAAACTTACTACCGCTCTCATCTACACACTATTGTATTTCCATTCGCTTCAACTCATTCCTGGAAGTCAAAAACATAACCTTAAAAAGCATTACTAAAGCTGATAGGTGTGGCTCCTTTGGCAGGCACCACACCTTCACCATGCTGTCCTTACATACACACATTCCTCATGCTGCAATCACAAAGGGATCTTCATCTTGGAATACTTAAAAATGATAGAGTATGCAGAATACCATTTCAAGATGGTGGCATGGTTCTAAAGCTTACAGCAGTGCTGCCTGGTGCTCTGCATGGTACCCTGCATATGAAAGTTGTGGTCAAAGGTAGCATAGCTGGTAGTACTCTTATTACTCAATTAGCCCTAGTCCGCATCTGTGGATAAGCTACTGGTGGATGAACTAAAGGAAATGATTCCTGAGGTCCTGTGTAAAAGAGTAAGAAGGCAAAAATAGTGTTACTCAGACTAGCTGACATTCTAAAAACCAGCTGTTGTCTACTAGGTAGACCCAAATATTTTCAACAAAGTCAGTGGCTGAAGAGGGCTGAGCTACTGCCCAATAGTATGAATGCTGTTGTGAAAGGCTGAATTAATGTGTGAATGATACTCTGTATGATGAAGAACTGAAGTGGTATACCTAAAACCCATTTTCTCTAAGTACGTGTGTGAATTATTTTTGAGAAAATGTCAGGCTGGAGAGACAGCTAAACCAGTCTTTTGGTGAAACCCAACAACACAGAAAAAGCACAAGGAACAGGATTGCAAGTGGGGGGGGGGGGGGGACTTGGTTCACACAAAAGACATAAAGCATTGGTAAAGAGCATCACAATTTTCCCCCAAAGACACGGAACAAGGGTTTTACTGCAAAACCAGTGCAAGTTTCCTTTAAAGACATGGAACAAGTGTGGTAATGCAGTGCTAGCTAGTGCAAGCTTCCTTCGGAGTCATGGAAGAAGTATGCTACTGCAGGGTGAGTCAATGCAAGCTTCTGTCAAAGAAGGAACAAATATGTAACTGTGTAACTGAAGGGTTGGTGCAAGCTTCATACAAAGTCATGGAACAAGTGCGGCACTGCAGTGCAAGATTGATTCAAAGACATGGAACAAGTATAGAAGTATAGGGTGAGCCTGTGCAAGATTACTTCACAGATATTGAACAAGCGTGGTATTGTAGGGTTTCTGCAAGTTTCATTCAAAGACATTAAAAAAGAATGGCACTGGGCAGCACCGTTTTATTCCTCCCTTGGATACAATGAAGAAGCAGCATTTCAGGTCCGCTACTAATGTAAAGCACAGCAATGAGGTGTACGAGTGACAGCTTTACTCACACACACAGCAACATTTCCACACACAAAACAAGTACAGCACCAGGGAGGAGTACACACTTCCCTCACAGACATATAACACATAACAATCTGGTCAGAAGCAATGCAAGCTTCCCTAACATGAACAGAACATAGACAGCATCTCACACACCCATACAATGTACATGATTTAGCAGCATAGTAAACTTTCCTAACTTGCAGCAGAGGTACAAGATGGTCATCAGCCTCACAAGATTTTCTCACACACAAAATATGTGTCACACTGGCATCTGAATTTAAGTTTATTTAAGGCACAGAGTACCCAGAGTAAAGTATAGGACTGGGCGAGTCATTGAAGACTCAAGCCAGTTGCTCTGATCTGGTGCAGCTCGAGGTTCTCTTTCGCCCTTGAACTCAAAATAAGCTTAGCTTTCTTGCAGCTTTGGTCTCTTACCCACACTCTAGCCTCATGCAAGAAGAATGAATCACAAAGAATTAAACAGTGGCCGCAAACAGGAGTGAGAAAAATATACCAATCTAGTGGCTGAATTTCACAATGAGAGACCAGAAAACCACACCAGAAAACCTAGGACCAATCCAGGCTTGGCCAAGAGACAAAACTGTGTGAACATTGGCAATTATTATTTTTCATTGTCCTCTTATTTACTCAGTACTGCACATGAGAAAACCTTGAAATAGGTGAGGATGTGTGCTGTATAAAATCTCTCTTGTATTTGACTTAATGGACTTTAATGTTGTTCTGTGTAAATTAAGAAAGTAGCACACATTTAGGGTGCACATGACGACTGACTTCCCTCTCAGTTCACTAATGGTATTGTAATCAGAGTGGGGGGGGATTGGGGAAATTAATGTTTAAAAGCCATCACTGTTATTAAATGCCTCTGAACGCAGTGATATAATCTGATGTACTAAAGTAAACGTTTATCAAAGAAATATACTTAATTACATTTTGATTAAATTGTATCATATATTTGCATAATATTTGTTGCACGATTTCCATGACAAATGGTCCCATGGTTCAGCTTTTGCTACAGTTCCTGGAGTCAAAATGGTCTCTTAGCGCCCAGAAAGACCATTAACTCAGCTCTCCCTGCTAATGTTTTGACTTGCCCACCTCTATTACAGTACTGTGTATGACACCTGTATCAGTATTGCACTTTGAGGAGCAACATCTTGTTTTCCGAGATTCTGGTCAGTTCCTACGGGTCTCAGAAGGATACCTATTCAAACTTTTAGTAGGGAAGAATTGCACATCAGTAATACCAATAATTGTTTAAAGTTACCTGTGAATTTTTGTTTTTGCATAAAATGAAACAAACTGTACAAATCATTAAATTTTCCAGTTCCATCCCTCTGTCCTAAGTAAGTCTATGTTGATTTACTAATTGCCACTGTTTGCCCTCCATCCGCCAGCCTGAACACACTGATTACTGTGATGTTCTTGTCTTCGGAAGCCACCCAGCAGCAAGGCCATTACTTCTTATTTAACCCCTGTTGGTGTCAGGCAGACAGGGCTGAATGCCACACTCTGCATTTACAAAAGTAAACATGCACACTGCTCAGCCATTCAGTGCATGCACAATGAGTTCTTCACACCGCTCCCACAGGTGCTTCAGTAGATTCTGCTGAGTCGGAGTATAACTCCTGCAACTGAGTGTACCGGCCCCCAGTGATTTAAGAGCTCCTGTGGCCCTAAGGTTCAGTGATGTTGAAGACCTTTTCAGACTAGTGGAGCTGCCATCAATGTCACATCACTGAACTCATAGGGATTCTGAAAAATCTGAGCATCATGCAAAGTAAAAGTGTTACAATGAACCACGCCCATTCAGCAGGAGAATGGTTAAGGATGTGATATGTAGCTGGTGTTGCATTTAGGAGCACACTGTCACAAATATATCACTAAAGCATGGTGTGGTATCCGCTGTCATGGACAGACAGCACATTTTCCATTGAAATAACTACAAATTATGCACAGGCCTAAAATGTTACTGATAAAATGTATAGCACACAAATGATAATTTGTGTCAGCAAATATCTGTCATTTGCGCATCACCAAGTAAAGTGTCTTAATTTGTTCTGACCCCATTAAAATCTTTGTCTCCATCACACATTAGAATTTAAAAAAAGCGCTTAATTTGTTCTATCCTAATTACTTAAAAAAATATTTCTACCGTTCATTTATCTAAATGTTTTTGTTTGTTTGAAGAAAATGACATGCCAAAGAAAAGTAAACACCAGTCTCCCTGCAGCAATTTGTCAGAAGACTAGACTGACATTTGCTGCTGAAAAGGAGATAAAAGGTTATGTAGTTTGAGGCAGAGGCCTAAATGTACGGCTGTATTTTCCAGTATTACTTTTGTGGATTACAGCGATAATGTACCTAGACAAATAAAAATGGATTTAGGACTACAGCATTCCAATTAATTTCTGATTAGTAACCTTTCTGCGTTCAATTGCTGATAAAAAAATCGGAAAATGAATATGTACTGGATGAAATAAGGGACTTATAAAACAACATGTGAATAGCTAATAAAAATAATTATGAAATTAACTTTGGTTTGAGTAGGGGATACCTATCTGGAAATCTGTGCACTTACACAGTGTATATAAGGTTTTAGGCAAGAGAACATCAGAGAGGAGGAACAACAGGCTAATGTAAATGTAGGTTTTGAGACTAGAGCCATACCTGTGCCCTAGGGCATGATTCTTCTTTGGTCTGTAGTATTCCCTCACAGGGCTCATTAGTTAAAACAGTACATTTTCTGTTGTGCAAAAACGATTGCAGCCAGTTTTTGTGTCTATTGCATGCAGGGCGGGGACTGGTTAATGACTTCACCCAATTAGAGGTACATTGAGGGTTCTTGAGGCTATCCATATACCCTACCATAATGTACCGTGGGTGTACACTTAACTGTACGTCTCCGCCTAGGTAGTGCACAAGTGGCACTTTACCTCAGGGCCCTTTTGCCCATAACCTTGCTCATGGTCCACCTATATTGAATTCTCTTATAAGAATTGGGCCATCACATTCATTGAAAAGTGGAATGGTACACATATTGGGCTTTTTATTAATAAGTATAGCAGCATTTATGTTTTCTAGTTTGAACCTAATAGCTACTTTAAGATAAATCTTCCTTAATTATTTTTATTCATATTTATATTGTGATGCCAAAGCGTCATGTAGTGTATATAGCTACAGCATGTATCTCACTGTCAAATGAGGTATCACAGTTGTCTGATATGTGAGCTTATATTGAATGTTTTTGTTATATGTTATCAGTTGCTCCAACTTATTACCAAGGGCAGGTTACCGTTTGTCATGTTCTTTAGGTTTGTCCCATCATGTACATACCGATTACATACATTTTGTCCCATTCACACAACATAACTGTCCTAAACACAGGTGACATTTTACCTAGTAGCTTACTTCTATCTCTTTGACAACCAGGCTTTCGGTATCCTATCTTAATCCCTGTACTTGACGTACATAAACATGTCCCCAGGCACAGTAGATTTATTCTGTATAAGGGTCACCACTTTTCTCATCCATGGCCAACAGCCAGCTGTGCATGATCATATTTGTTTAGAAAAGGTTCAGCAGTGGATTAGTGAATGTTTTCAAAACATATCGAATCTGGAAAAACCCCGGAGTGACCACTTTAGTATAAAAGACCCTCACTCCCCCTTACAAAACAGAGGAGAATTCCTTCAGGCTGATCCTTCGACAGGCAGAGATCTGACATCCCTTGCGGGGTGCCATCCTCAATGCAGAGATGAGGTCCTTCATTCAGAACCATCAGGCGAGGGGTTAGTACTTCCCCGGGGGATTCTACACTCCATTAGGATCCATCCTGACATTTACATACACAGGCTTCGCCCACATACCTAGGCTAGGTACATTTAGGTAGGCTACGCATTGTAGGAGTACGCCAATGCTATTGTTTTATATAATATGGTTTTATTCCTCATATTAGCACTATGGTAGAAATGTATCTACTTTTTTTGATATTGGTACTAGCGATTACATTTGTCTGCTCCTGTCCTTTGATTGTTGCAGCTAATATGATTCACGCAAGACTGACGCTTGGCCAATAAATTATTATTGAAACCGTTTCCATTGTCATTCTATGTGTATTGTGAGAAAAGTAAGCACGAGTGACCGAGCGAAATATACTGTATTGTTTCCACGATACCTGAGGGTTGTCATGTTCAGTGGTTGCCAGAAACGACATACACCACTGCAGAATACAGGGGGGTGATAGTGGCACTGTAGAGCTAGCTGGTCTAACGGCTAACTCATCCTGTGGGGGTGTCCAGAGTCTGTCTGCACACCGAGCCCTCAGTTTCGGTCATCCAAAATGCACAGTTCCTGGGGGGTCCTAGGAACTACACAGCATGGCGCCCAACATTGGTTTGGTTCTTATATTAACAGTTAAATCTGAGTAGTTTAGTCATGCTTTCTCAGAAAAGCCCTACTCACACTTTTCAGAGACGTCTGAAGTGGGAATGTTTATCCGCCTCAGCTGAGCAGTGTCACAATCCGCTCCCTGACTTCTCGTGCCCACCACCAGGGTGCTGAATTACGGGGCTCTCCAGTGCTCTAATACGCTTCCAGACCCTCCCCTTCATGCAAATACTGACTTCCAGTCATTTGGTACTTGCAAATTGTCATCCATTCCTAATCCATGCCGGGTTTTGTGAAAGCCAGCCTGCTCATGCTTGAAACCAGCTTGCTCATGTTTGATTCTCCATTACCTAGAATTTCCTGCTCACTGCTTCGTCTCCACCCCTGCAGGCCAAGGAAGGGTAGAGGAATTCAGCTCACCTGTGGCTGGCTGCTGCTTACCTGCTCACACCTGATGCATGTGATTATTGTGAGCTGTTTTAAGCCCCAGTTCCCTTCAGTCCAGGGTTGGTCATTGTACCTGTGTTCCAGTGAGACCGATCCTTGTTTCCTAAGCTTTTGATATTCCTATGTTCCTGAGCTATTGTTATTCTTTGTTCCTGTTCCCGTTCCTGGACTTCAGCTATTTGTTGTTCCTGAATTGCACTGCTTGTATTGCTCTCTTGACTCCTTGTTTCCTGAGCTGTAGCTATTTACTGTTTTCTTGGAATAGCACTGCCTGCAGTGCTACCTTGACACCTGAAGCTTTAGTAATTCTCTGTTCCTGAACCATCATTGCCTGCAGTGCTACCTTGGCTCCTGAGCTTTCGTAATCCCCTGTTCCTGAACTCGATCTGACTGCAGTGCTACCTTGACTCCTGAGCCTTAGCTCAAATCTTGTTCCTGCCCCAGCACTGCCTTCAATGCTACTTTGTTTTCTTGATTCCTGAACCTGCACTATTCAAGTATAACCTTGTAGCCTCCCCTTCTGTATATCCTTTTCCAGTCCCTGCCTTTCTCCCCATTTCCTTGGTTCCAGTTCCTAGTTTGCTTTCTTTCTATTCCTGCTGTCTTGCTTCTAATTACCTTGTATGTTTGTTACTTGCTTTCTGCCAATTGTATCCTGTGATTTTCTTCCTTTCCTATTAAGCACTCCTCCTTGCTAGCTCCTTGTCTATCATGCTTGTGTTTAGTTCTACCCCATTGCTGTTACTGCCTTGCGTGTTCCTGTTTGATCGCCAGAATTCATGGGCGCAGATGACAATCTAGGTGGTGTTTCTTGTTCACTGTGAGTATTGTCTTTGAGTTACATTTATAACATCACCATAGGTATCAGCTCCACAGACACTGCCTTTGCATGCATATCCTATATGTGGGTATTTGCAGTCAGTATCTGTAACAGCAATTATGGGTGAAGAACTTACTGAGCTTCAGTCTTACCAGGTGGAGTTACCGAGTGCTTTAAACCACATTCCCTTTATTGTTAATGTTGTTTTATATATATGTCTGCACACCTATCCTGGGTGTAGTTATTCTGAATGCTAAATTGCCTCTTGAGTGCCCATCCTTTGAGTCTTAGCCATCTTGTTCACCTGCGCAGACTTCCCCTTTGGATCCCTTTTTCTCATCTGACTGCCTGTGTGATCCTGGGCAGTGCGGTACTCCTTTTTTCTGCTTAATTTTCTATCCAGTCACCAGTCTTTGTCCAAGTCCCTGACTGTGTGCCGACAGTCCCGGACAGTCCCTGACAAGCAGGCACACCCAGTGTATTGGCTGACTGTTTTAGACGAGCTTGTAAGGATTAAAGGTTCCCATATTGTGGCCATGTTACCTTCATGAGTCAGGCACACAAGGTGTTTGTATCAGAGGTATTCTATTCCTGGGTGAAATTTCCACCTACAGAGCCACAGACACAGTTATTCCATGAATATATTGAAGTGGATCCACCAGAAGAATACATCCCATACGAGGACATTGAAGTCCCGTTAACCTGACAGCAACATAAAAACCTGTTTAAAGGCGCCCTCAAACTCACAAATTCAGTCATAAGACTAGGTCCTCTCAGCATAGGAGGAGCGGCATTGCCGGTCTTAGCGACTTACACTACACGTCCTGAGATAGACACACTCTAAATAAGGGAAGTGCGTACACTTTACAAAGAAGTAGTCAGGCTATATAGACATATTGTCCAGTTCGTCATACAAACACTCACATTACAACCTGCGAGAGCTGCTCCACCTGGAATAGTCCAGACCCAGCCCATACCAATAATTAGTCCACAAACACTAAACGCAACAATGTAGCGTTCCAATCAAAGATGAATCAAGTACCATTCTGGATTGCTCCAAAAATATCACAGTTGGGAGCAGTCCACAGGAAAAACACAGAATGTTAAAGATTTGCTCGCCAATGGTGATTGTTTCCTCATTTGAGGATTGTACCACCTGGGGAACAATCTTTGCTGCAGTCTACGTTAGAATAGATAGTACCCCATACATGTCAGTTCCCTGAAGTATTGAAACAGATACAGAATTAGTACGGGGCAGGGCCTGCCCTGGACCTAGGGTTGAAACTGAGGGGTTATTCTGACCAAGTTTTGGCAATTATGCACAGCAACATCAAGGGGTAGCAGCAGCAGTGGCTATATGCCAACACCTAAGGGAAACACCTGCTACAAATCGGGCGCGTGCATTACCAACAATTATCGAAGATACCTATGCTTCACTATGCAGTGATAGTTTAGGAGCCAAACCAGGGAAACATCAAGTGGTGAGTAGTTCTGATAAGGATAACTCAAAGCAAGCACCCAAGAATGATGATAGTCATTCTAAAACTAATAATAACAGAAACACGTCACGATCAAGGGGTGGGTCTCCCCAATGGGAGTCCTCTGAAAAGTGGTACAACCTTTGGAATCATGATAACATTAGGAAACCTGACAGGTATCAGGACACTGATACACATTCTTTTCGTTCCTTTCAGGTTTCATCAAAAACCTCAGAGGAATAGGAATAGGAATAGGAATAGTTTTCATTTGCATAGTTAATTAAAACCATTGCAATACAAGCTTTAAAATAAAACAATATGTCATAAAATATTAAGTTACCTCTATGTAAAAAAAAGAAACAATATTTCACCACTCACAGTTTTTCCTTTCTAAATAAAGTCTTAAGATCTCATATTTTAAATCACAATAAATAAATATAGATTCTTATGTAAAATGATCTAAAAAACAGTTAAGAACAGGTTTTGGCGAATTCTTTTCCCCTACCTTCATGAATTTCACAAGACTACTGTTCTACTGAGGCTCATGGAATACGAAAATTATCTAAAAGACAATTAAGAACACGTCTTAATATTTTCTTGACCACTGCCTTCCTGAGCTTCACAAGCTCGCAGATCAAGTGAGGTTCGTGAGATGCAAAGAATGTCTAAAAGGCAATTGAAAGTCAGCGTTTGGCATTTTCTTTTCCACTGCCATCATGAACCTCACAAATCTACAGTTCAACTGAGGATCATGGGGTGCGAGGCAGGCAAGAACTGCCTGTCTTCGTGAACATATTCCTCGTTGGTTAAAATGGAATTTTAGCAGGTGCGTTCGTTCTTCCAACAGTTTGTCACAGGAGCACATCAAATGCGGCATATCCTCCGGCACCGAACCACATAAACGACAGAGGGAGCCCGCCTTTTCCATTAACCAGTGTGGGAAGTGCCGGATACAGGGTAGAAGACCCAGCCTATACTTTAAAATTTTTATTTTGGTTATTTTTGAGTATCCCAAGTCGAGGTAGCTCTGCAGTGCCTGTGTGGTATATGAGTTCAGGATCATCCAGCAGTGTGATCTTTTTGCGAGTGATGCCTTATCTTCAATCCATAAGAGATGCTTAATTGTTTTCCTGACCAATCTTTTCAGCGTGGTATGGCTTGTCGGGGTGTCCCAAAGCTGTTATAAGCCAAGATTCGACAAGCTCCTTTTAAGATACTTCGCAGCTGGTGAGGCTGGATGTTGTTCTAGTTCCGTCCATAAATGGTCATTTAAGGTTCCTTGTTTGGTTTTTCACATTTTGTCCCAAACTGCTATATACTCCCCCTGTCTTGCCAGTAGCTGTTTCTGGACGCCAAACTCAAGCCTGATTTGGGCCTGTGAAGTTTGTTTTGGGCAGGCTAAAAATAATCTTATACGCAGCTGTGATTGTATTGCCCAGGATCTTGGCATCTCTACCTCTCAGTACTTCACTTCCGTAAGTTATTGTTGGCAACAGTTTAGCTCGTATTACTTGTGTCAGAGGCAGGAGAGACGGGCCAGTAAGTTTACTATTTAGTGCTTTCAGAGCCATTGCTGAGGCAACGCCTTTAACTCTGATGCCAGTTTTCTGTACAGTAAACTGGCCACTGTTATCAATTTTTACACCTAGATATTTGTATACTGATGTATTCTCAATATGAGTGTTATTCCAAAACCAGGTGTATGACTTGTTCCGTTTCTTACTGATTGTCATTGTTTGTGTTTTTTCTAAATTTATTGTCAGGTCATTTGCGTCCGAATAGCCCTGTGCTGCATTTACAAGATGTTGTAGCCCAACTTTTGTGTGGCTGATTAGGACTATATCGTCCGCATAGAGGAGACACAGTAATAATAGCCTTCCTAATGTTGGTGCATGGGAGTTACAGCTATTTAGGATAGGGATTAAATCCCCTAAGAACAAGTTAAATAGTGTGGGAGCTAGGACACAGCCCTGTTTAAGACCCTTGTTGGTTTCTATACGTCTTGACAGGAGTGAACCGTCTCCCAACTTTATATTAATAACTTTATCTGAATCCATGTCTCCGTATGCAGGTTGATCAGCAGGTCTAGCAGTGGTCTTGGTATCCCCCATCTCTTCAATTTGGACCAAAACATATTCCGGTTTATATGATCAAAGGCGGCCTTATAATCTATAAAACAAAAGTGAATCAGCATTTTTGTTGTTTCAGCCTTATCTATTAGCATGCCCATTGTTAAAATGTTAGAGGTTGTTCCCACCGATTTAGCAAAACCGGTATGGTTAACAGAATTAAGGATTTCTCTGTGGCCCAATCCTGCAGTTCTTCCAAAAGTGTTCCTGGAAAAATTTGGCCTCATTATCCATAAGGGCAACTAGTCGATAATTTTGGGGACGAGACTTGTCCCCAGAATTAAATATGGGAGAGATGATTGAGCCCTTCCAAGAGCTGGGCAATGTATTGAAGGGCCTTATTTCCAAGAATAATTGCTAAAGCGCTGCAGCCCATTCTTTTTCCTCTTGTTTATAAAGGATGGACGGAAATCCGTTCAGGCCTGGTGCCCCCTCTTTTCTTCCCTTTTTGATTTGGCGCCTGATATTTTTTTGTAAACTTGACACTCCTTCATTTGCGGTTGGTGCGTGACATTCTTGATTACCTATGTTCCTATGCAATGACAGTGTTTTTTTGTTGACAGAAGTTTTTATCACATTACCAATTTCTGTCTCCAAGTAAGAATCTTTTTCCTGATTAAAATGACTTCTGAGGTGGCTTGCCCAATTTTCTTCTGTGATGTTAGAGAACATTCCTTCATGCATAGGTCTTAAAAATTGATTCATGGTTTTCCAAAATCTTACACCATCATTCCATTTACAATCGGCATATAGGTTTGGCCACATATTTTCCTCCACAAATCAATTGGCTTCCCATTTTGTTTTTTTCAGCAATACTTTCGATTTCCGTAGCAGATCATGTTTTACAATATCCATAGGATTATACCGTAGTTGTCTCATCGTTTGATAGATTGATCTTTTTATCCACTTGATCTTCTCTTTATGTTCTCATGTGAAGTTTTTCATGCTACTGCGGCCCAGTTGTAACAGTTGCTTGGGTCTTGTAGAGTGAGTTGCCATAGTTGCAATAAAAGACTCCCATTTCTCAATTTCGATGGGGGCCGACTCTAGTATGGAAAAGCTGTCTGGCCTTTTCTAATGTGCTTCCATCGGTTGCTACTGAGTATTTGTTCCTTTTGTAGTTGATTGTGTGGACTGACTCTTTAGACACCGAGGAAAACTCATATTTAGGTTTCATGATATGGAGAACAATTTCTTGGGGACAATGATCACTGTCAGCTTTTTCCCCTATATGAAATGAACTCATTCGTTGAAATAAGGATTATGAAATGAAGGTATCATCCAGTGTTGAGTTAGTTCTAGTTGATTGAAAAGCGGTGGCCGGGGGGTTGTCTCCAGTGAATCTTCCATTTAATGCTCTAATATTAAAGAGTTCAAGATCCTGTAATATCTGCTTGTCTAGTTTGGTCTGTTTCGATGTTTGTGACTTCCCTTGGAATGATATGTCCCAGGCTGAGATTTGAATTAGGTTCTCGTCATCTGACGAGTTTCCCATAAGATTGAGATTAAAATCCCTGGTGATAATCAGGTCTGTTGATGCTGTTTCCCGTATGCACTCCTCCATGAACTTACATAGTTCTTTAGCTGCCTTTGATTTCCTTTGTTGGTGGACGTAGGCATTGATCAAGGTGAGATTAGTTCCCCCGTGCCTGTTTCTGATAGTGAGAAATTAAAGTTTACTGCCATTGAACTGAGGGAAGTTGGTCCGACTTCTTTTACCACATGGGCACTAGTGACTGAAAAATAGGTTACTAAACCACCTTGAATATGACCATATTTCGCCCTCCTTGTTGCTCCTTTAAAGAAACGCATAAATCCATGAAGGTGCGGTGGGTTTGCTTGCCATGTTTCTTGCAGTACCAAAATGTCAAACGACCTTATATAGCTGATGAATTCCGGGTCCGTCATTTTAGAGGCCAGACCATTAACATTCCATAGGCATATTCTTAAGTGATTTTCCGCAATTGATCTTAAGTTTGTCGTTTGTCAGTTTGCATGGGTGTTTTTTGTTCTAGCGATCCATTTTAGATCGCTTAATCCTGTTGGAGATGATGTCCCGTCCTTCATGTTTCTTGTTCCACTTGATCCCACTGCACCTCTAAGTACCGATGTTCCGTGCCTGATTACAGAATCCTGTGCTCCCTCTGTTTATGCAGGGATTAATAATTCCGGAAATCTTGGTTTTATGTACGTAGTTATTGTTATCCCCCAGTTTTTAAATGTTTGAGCCTCTGCAAGTATATTGTATGCAATTAATGATGTTGACCATGTTGCTTTAGTTTTTTCACCGCTTGATCCATCCTCGGGTATGAATTCGATTGAAACCAGATCTGCTGTTGTCACATTTTCTAGAGAGGGAATGTGAGATAGCAGCCGTAATATGTTGCCTCTGTTCAATAAGTCATGCCTGTCTTTTGATATATAATCTGGGCTCGGCCATATAGTGTTTGTTAGGCTTCTTGAGTCACCAGGGCTACAGATCTTTTTGTTGGATTTGCTTGTTTGAATAAATTCATGACCTTTTGTTTCTGACAGTGGTGCCTGATTTGTAGACAATTCTTCTTCCTCTCTTTTTTTACAGCGTATTGTTTGTTGTCCTCTTAGGTTGAGTATTTGTCCCTCCTCTCCTTGCCCAGAATCCCCTAGCGTGGTTCCCAGTTCCTTTATGGGTACGTATGTATCATCTCTTTGGGTCTTCTTTCTATGTATGGATGATGTCACTTGTTCAATGGAGGCCTGTTCTCTGTTGATTGGCTCTGCAGATCACTTTTTGTTGTTTTTATTGGCATCTTAGGTCCGTTGAGCCATTTCGTTCTCAGACTTTGATACCAAAGTGCCTTCACCAATTGTTGTTTTATTGGCAATAGGGCAGATTATAGTATCACTCTTCTTTGGTTGGTTCTGCTCAAGCTTAGATTGTGTTTTTCTTTTTACTATTAGTTGGGAAGTCAAGTTAGTCCCTTTCTGGTGCACGGGTTCTACTTCCTCATTCTTAGCATTCACCGAGATATGAGCTTTCTCAGTTGCTTCCTTCACTTTGTTGATAGACTGCTTTGTTGTTTCTGCACTTTCTGCATTTCATTCAGGGGTCCCTGCTATGCTCATTTCATTTCCGGACTCAAGTTCGCTTTGTGCTGGTTGCGATGACGTCCCAAAAAGACGCTTGAATCCTTAATGATTTAGGTTTGTTTTTTCATTTCGGTCATTCCGTTTTTTTGCTCGCCTTTGTTTTGTGTTCATTATTTTGTCTACTTTATCTACCAGTGAGGCTCCAGGCGCCTGGCCGTCAGGTGCTTTGGTTTCTATGGTGTCTCGTTCTCTAGTCATGTAAGCCTGGGCTTCCTTTGTCCTAATGCCTCCCTTTTTTTTAGCTTTAGTTGGTGCTCTGTTTGTTGTGTTTGTTAAATCACATGTTTCTTTTACCATGGGTATCTCAGGAGATTCTTTATCCGAGTCCTGCGTGGACTTTTTGATTTGGTTACATACGTCATTCAGCATAGTTGGAAGGGAGGCCAATTTGTCAATTATGGGCCCGCATCCACAAGTTAGCTTCACACCTTGCGAGTAATCGTATTTTTTTTGTAGAAGTGTGTTTAATGAACCCAACTTCCCGTCAATGGCAACCACAAAGACAGCCAAGGTGTCTAGTAGCGTCAGTTGGGTGTCCATTGTCTCGAATTGGTAATGAAGGGCCTCTACCAAGAGTTGCATTATTTTTAACAAGCTAGACCAAGCACTTTCCTGATTTATATATTTTGTAGACCTTCCTGACTTACTGAATTTTTCGTCACATTTTGGTCTCCTTTGCACTCACACCCCAAATGTTGATCTTGGTTACGTTCAGGTGTCCCACTCAAAGTGTTCCCAGTGGGTTCACTCCTACATTTATCTTGGGAATAGGCGGCCATGAGATCTTCCCACTCTTCCTTTCCCAGGTATGAAGAGATTTCTGTCATTTCGACTGAGTCAATTGCTGGCTTCCCCTCCTTTTCTTTTACCCCCACTACTTTTAGCTTTGGGTTTTGAACTTTCGCTTGTTTGTTCCGATGAGGAAGTGGCATTGGAGCTGCCTGAGAGATTTCTATTCCTCTCCATTCCTACTTTACCATTTTCTGGTCGAATTTGTTATTAATCAGGTTCAGTTTTGCCTCAGGGCTTCCCAAATCGCAGATCGTTGGTGTATCAGTTGTACCACAATTACAAATACTGTTATTATTTTGCGACGGTCCACTGGCACCAACTGTATCAACGAGGTTTGATTGTTTTTCCTCTATATACTCTATGTCTTCTCCCAATGTTTCTAGTGCATCCATAGATCTGAGTACTTGGATTAAATCAGTATCAATTATCTGTTCCTTACCGGTGGTATTAATATGCCATGTCGTCTGAGTTTTCTTACGTTGTGGAGTTGATGTTACTTGTGATGGACTGATAGCTGTCATAATGGACGTATTAGTCACGTTAGGACTTCCCCTTTCGTCTTTAATTCTATGTGCGCCAGAAAATTGTATCGGTTGTATTGACTGTGCTGACTGTTCTGGCAAAAGTGGTGATTGAAGGCCCTGTACTTCTTTCACTTTTGAAAAGAGAACGTCCCCTGCTTTTTTTAGGAAGCAGAATTTTGTATAGATTTTTGTTTGGAACGAAGATTGGCAGTTTTTTTATTTATTTGGTTTGCAAGTTGTTCCCAAAGTTAAAGGCTGCCCGCACTTTTGTGTCCCTGAAATATTTGTGTCTGCGCTTATTTCAATTATTTCGAATAGGGAAGCGTCCTTCTGTATTATAGGCCTGGTTTTGGGTGATGGTTCATCCCTTGAGCCCTCAAGCAACTTGGACGTCCGCTTTCGCTTTCCTTTAACCATTGCACCTCGGACCCGGCCTGATCTCATGGTACTCTTTGGTTCTTTATAGTTCCTGACAGTTTGTATCCGGTACCCAGTACCCGGTATCCGGCACAAAAATTGAAAATTAAATTAAGGTCTTTTAAATTTTAAATTTTAAATTTGCTTTTGGGTGGCAGTAAAAGGAAAAAGTGAGGTAGGCTCTCTGCTCACCTCTGAGTTCCCCAGTGACCTCAGTGTCCTCAATGCACAGCCTCCGCTGCATGCCTCTTGGTGGCTCTCACTGTCTCTGCAAGAGGAATCGCTAGGGAACAGACGCTCCACCTAGCTGCTACACAGCACTGCCTCCTGTCACTGCTGAGATTCGCACTCAGCACTCAGCGCTCTTCATCCCATGCTTGTCCACCCCAGCTCACGTGCCACTTTTCCTTTGCCTTGCCACCTTCCACCGCCTTCCACCGCTATTATCGCCCCAGACGCCCGTCGTAGGAGCCAGTAGAGCGGCAAGGGACAGATCCGACCGCGGCCGTGGTCACCACCAGCGTCCGGAGAAGGCGGGAGTCTGAAGGCGAAACTGGAGGCAAAACCCCCTCCGCGAAGATAAAGGCAACGATACTGCCGGTATTGGCAGGAGGAGGCAGGAGAAACCGAAGAAAGCGGAGCTGAACAGAACAGCGTGCAACGTGCTCCCTCGCTCTCGCGTCTGGTATCTAGCAAAACCTCAGAGAGGCAAGGACAGTCAGAACAAAGAATTGAAGATTGACCAAAGGGAAAAAAGAAACACATCGCACTTCAGATTTTATTATCAACCAGGAAGAGCAACCTAAAGCAAAAACCTAATTAAAAAAGAAGCAAGTAGCTGGCTTAAAAATTTGAAATGCCCAGGGTATTGTGGACTCCACTTCTGAATGGGGAATGGGCTCTGGTGATGCTAGACAGCGCGGCAGAAGTAACAATAGCTCCCCAGAACCTGAAGAAATTTCTGGTGACAGCAGTATTGAATGAATACATCACGGTGGAAACACCTGATACAAGAGTGAGTGTCCCACACCGTCTACACAAAATTAATCTCCAAGTAGAGGAGGACATCTCAAGAAAAATTAAAGGTCGCTTTTGGGAAAATTTGACATTAGGATATGACATCCTGTTAGCAGAAAAAGATTGGCTGCCTGAATTTATAATGGATTGCCCAAAAGGTGAAAGCGTTGTTTTGCCTGTTTTTTCCAACCTTGTTTCTTTTTCCTTAAAACACTCATACGCGCAGGAGTGGGCACAAGCGCTAGCCCCGGTATTATACCGCAACCATGTAGGGTGGGACGTGGAGTCCAAACACCACAAAATTCCATTAAAAAGTATTCCAGCTCCACAGAGACAGTACCATATTAAAAATTAAGTGAAAAAACAGGTCAAAGAAATCTTAGACCAACTTGAATACCAAGGTGTGATTGAAACTTGCACCTCGTAAATGAACCACCCTTTGTTTCCCATAATGAAACCTGACAACACATATCGTTTGGTTTTAGATTACAGACACTTGAACACATGCACAAAAACATTTGCAGTTCAGAACGCACATATTGGTGCATTAATGAATAACATTGTGCAGAAGAAATACATAAACAATACTAGATATCTTAAATGATTTCTTCTGCCAAAATATAGCTCCTCAAAGTCGATATTTGATGGGATTTTCTGCCCTCAGCATCAGTTTTGTTGCCTGTCCCAAAGCTATAAAAGACAGCCCCGGGTTATTCTCGGCAAAAGTGTCAGAGCTGTTACCAACTTGTGATGAAGAGGCAATGTCCTATGTAGATGATATTTATCTGACGGACGATGAATTAATTGAACACTTGTGCCGGGTGAACAAAATAATTGTTGTTTTTGCCAATTTGAGCTACAGATTTAACTTAAAAAAATAAAAAATTGCCCATCTCATCATCCTATTTTTGGGATATGAGATGTCAACTGAAGGCAAAAGCCTGGCCACAATAATTTTTTTTAGAAAAATGTGCGCAAATCCAGCCTCCAAAGACTCTGAAGGGTTTACAATCCATTTTAGGATTTCAAAATTTCGGCAGACAATACATTCAAGACTACGCCGAAAGAGTAAAACCTTTCTATGACTTATTTAGACCAGATTTCACACCACACAAGTGGACTCAAAAACATACAGACACTCTACTTTCAGTTCAGGCAGACATGATAGCTTCAAAACACTTGCAGACATGAGTAAATGTCCGCAACCTGGTAATACTGGTCGTCCCCAGGTTATCAGGGTATACCTACATCGCATTCAATGAAGGTGAGACAGTTCCAATCGCATAGAAATCTCATTTGTACACTAATGCTGAAAATAGATGTGCAGCAACACAAAAAATACTGACGGCAGTACAGACTGCTGTAGGGAGAGAAAGAGCACTAGCACAGGGGAAACGCATTATCGTTGTAACCCCAATACCAACTTTAGAAACGGTAACCAAAGCCAGCATTCCAAATGCAAAGGCATTGCATCCATGATGGATACCATGGGCTAATTCTCTCACTGCAACACATGTAGAATATAGATATGATCCTACGCTGAAAACTCAAGCATTTCTGCAGTACGAACAAGAATACCTTCTCCTGAATTACATCTTGCCCCTAGATAAGTAGAAATACATCATTTGCACTGACGGCTCTGCTCAGCCTGCCATAGGAAGTAAACAGCAATATAGCGCTGCATGTATTATAGTGAAAGCTTTCATGCAGGATGGTAAGTTCCATCCCAGCAATACCACTACACAATCTCTGGGAGATTGGCAGAACTAAAAGCCCTGATACTAGCACCACAGTATACGGAGTGGGAATTCCCCACACTAATTGTGTGCAATTCGTTTTCCTGTGTGCAATCTTACAATGAATATCTTCACTTCTGGTGCCAGAATGGGTTTAAAGACTTCAAGGGTGGCACGATAAAACACAAAATTGTTATGGGAACAAGTAGCAAAGCTGAAAGCATGCCACTGGCTCAAGTTATTCACACCTTGAGTCAACAGCGTGTTGGCATACACATTGAAGGGATTTCACTGGCTGATGAAAAGATCGTGGACAGAAGAGAATTAATGTCATCTTACAGAACAGCTGTACCTGTCCTAGCGGTAGTCAGAACAAGAACAATACTTATTTCGCCTTGTGCCGGCAAAAAAGAGAAAAGTTTACTCTCCATTGATCTGGTCAAACCGCATCATGTGGCCGATTCTCAACAGTAGGCCGCATGGGATCCTGAGTATCCGCAGACCTTCTCTTGCTACTATACAGGAAGATCAGATGGAAAGACTAATAACCTTACAAGACTCCATTACACAAGAGTGAAGGAGTAATGAATAATGGCATACAAATAGCACCATTTGAAATTGTAAGGAATCAAGAAGAAGCAATAATGCAAGTTGCAATTTGGCCCAACAATGATGTCTACATTAATGTGCCTTCAAACAACACATCTGCCAGCGGAGCTACCAAAGATAGATCGAACTGCGTCTGACTACTTCATCAACTTCAATGATTTCTCCTCAGATCCATGTGAACCTGATCAAAACGCCACCCATTTCAAAGAAAGAGAAATTTCCACAATTCTATCTTTTGCTCAAAAAGACTTACTTAGTGTCACCTTGGGTGCATATTTGGTTTGCAATAGGGGGTAGTATACCTGTTAATTTGGATTGGCACAGTGACTGTCTTTTTTCTGCATCTGAACGGATATTATCTCCCAGAACGCTCTGCAGTGCAATCTGTGAACTTGGTCCTGAAAACACATACGTCATCACACTGTGAACAAACAGGCTTGTCCCTGGTGAACATTACAGCAATTCCAATACCTGATGGTATAGTTTGGGATACAATTGCATATGATGTATATGGCCCCACTGAAGATTTGAAAATTCTACTGTTCAAAATGTCTTTAAATGATTTCAATGTACACTCTCTGATGATTGGTACATTGAAACTGTACATACTATGCTTACAGATTTAGAACAGTCTGCTGCATTTTCTTACAGAGAATTGTATGAGGATACAACTGACTACCATACCATGTTTTGTTACCAGCAAAAATGTGGTAAATTGGTACATTTTTGAAGCTCATATCACTGAGGCTGACATCCAGGTATGACCCTTTAGTCACTCCCTTGGCCTTTGTTTGGGGCTATCAAGATTGGAGACTGTCCTGCTGCGGTGTAATGACCTATGGAGGAAGAGCACAATAAAGGACAAGACACTTCAAAGTAAGCAATCCCAGAACACAAACTTCAAATGTAGAGACACTAAATCACATGTATCTGGAAATAAATTATGAAACTGGGATCTTGAGACTACCTAGTTGTCAAACTGAAGTTGTACATCAATGTTGTGAAGCCCTGCACGAGTTCTGCAGGTTTTGACTAGACTAGGAACTCAGGGTCTGCAGTCACCCATGCTGGCAGAGGGGACATCACCCTGGAGGATCAAGTATAGTCCCCTGGACCCTGTGGCACCAGTTTCTGCCTAGTCCAAGACCAGTGGGCCCTGATAGGTGAAGGAGATCACTTGGAAGGTGTGAGGTCCAGTGGGATACAGCTGCATGGATCACGGGAATGGAGTATGAGAGTCTGGCCTATGAGGACAGCTGCACTGATCAGGCTGCCAGCCTGTGTGCCAAAGTCCATGACCACCTTGCCGGGTGGGGGCCATGGTAAAATACAAGGGTTCACTTGGCACGGCACTGTGAGGGATGGAGGGCCATTATCAGAAAAAGCGCTGTGGACCAAAGTTAGCTATCATCTTGCTCGTGCCACCCACAAACACATATGCCAGATGGTGGTGCCAGTGAAAAGAGATGGTTGTATCTCTGTATGTGCTACATGACCCTACCTTCATGCCAGGATGAAGGAGTTGTGAAGGAGGAGGAGGATCAGTTCCCTGACCCGACATGCAGCAGACAAGACTCCACAGGCCAAGATCCGTGGAAAGTGAGAGCAACTACTTCAACTAGCCCATCCAGTAACATCGGTGACCTGCCCCAGATCCCAGGTGAAACTTACCTCATTGGAGGATGCTGAGGGTGGCAGCTGCTGTATCTGTAACTTCCCACCGTCTGGGCACAGCTGGGCTAGTGAATGGCACATGGAGATTCTGAAACCCCTCTCAGCAAGAACAGGTTAGTTTGATTAGCAGGCAGCCAGGCCACGGGGAACTTGCTCTGAACTGATGCACTCCAGTGGGGGTATTCAGGCATCTTGATAAAGAGCACCCTCAGAACTACAAAGACTTAAAGCTTGGATTTTACCAAGTGTGAATGGGGAATAACCTTCAGCTATAAATGGGGAAGTGGAACTGGAAAGCTGACCTGGGTAACGCTAGTGGGCTTACCTCAAGAAGGCGGTGTATATTGTTTGCAGTGTGTTGTACTGTACTTTGTGTTAGTAGATAAATACTGCTTTTTACATGAAAGCAAGTATTTGACAGGACAATCATTTAATAGGGCTCCTGGATGTACTTTAAGTCCTGTGTCTGTGCTCACACTACACCTATATCCTACCACTGAGAGTCAAGTGCTGAAGGTCAACCTTGGCCTAGCTGCTCTGAGTCCACCATTGGCTTGGTCCTGGGACAATAGGAGTGAAAGGCCTCAATAGCCACAGTTGGTCCCAATAGTTCCTGCTTGCCTTGTGTCCCTTTGAAAGGGGTTGTGACAACAACTTAGACCACAAACATTAATAAAACACAACTAAATAATTGAAAAACAATATTATGTACAACTTAATTTAAAACTAAATATAAAAGAATTTTTAAAACAATCTTACCTACTATATTCTGTCCCACAATATTTTTGGCATCACAATATTTATGACACATTATTTGTGTCTCCTGATATCTCTGAAACAATATTTTGGTGGAATACCGAATGCCGGGGTTCACTAATTGCTCCCCATGAGGTTGCTGAAATATATCCCAAAGTGAAAGATGTCACATTTGCTCAGCATCCTCTGTGCAAAGCTATTTCCAAGCCAACATGAGGGCAATATTTGATTGATGGTTGTGACCATAATCATTTCAGAATTGTTAGTAAAAGCAACAAAATATTAAATGTGAAAACAGCACGTACAATAGTTAAAATTTAATATACTTACCTATTTTATGATGATATTGTGGTATCCTATATTTTTGTTGTTGATATTTTTGACCTCACACACAAAGTAAATATTAGAAGTCCTCAATATTATTTTCCCACTATGTTTGTCACCTATATTTGATCATAAAACCTGCCATGTTTTGTTCATCTCAACCAGTGCATGCTCACCCAGTATGTTTCCAAATGCAGGAAACATTTTTTTTTAATGCCGCAGCTCTCCTTTACATGGACATAGACTTCTTTTGAAAAAAAATGTGTTTCTGGTATTGTAAATGCTAACTCAGGGAGGGAGTTCGGCTGTCCCTTACAGGCTTCCATTTCTGGATTTGTATCTGCACACAGGGTCTCACATGTTGCTTCCCGTCTAATTCATATTCATTAGGCAGGTTCCTTTGTGACTACTGTGAATAGACAATTTATGATGCAACCTTATAGTACAAAGGTCACTTTGCATTATTTGTTTCACACCCACATCGCAAATCCCTCTCTGTGCAAATGCACTTTCTGGTTTGCGAATGGGTGCTCCTACATACGACCCAACATTCTGTTTCTTCACTTATTTAAAACTAATGTAAAGCTGTAAGCACAAAACAAATGCTTCACATTGTATATACGTTATTGGATAAGCCAACAATTGCCATTTGTTATTAAGTGTTGCAAATTGCAAATGTCCCTCAGTTGTTGGACATAGTGACAGGCCCCCACCATCTTGCCTATCTGCTTCCTGGCAATTTATGCTAATCCTTTTGACAGCCTCCAATTCTCTTTCCCCAAGCATAATTGACACTACATATGAATTTCCCTTTCTTGGTAGAAACTTTAAATTAGAATCATACAAATGCTTTGTCATTGCAGGGAGAGTGTTAGATTTGGTGACAATGGATTGGTGGATGTTGCAGGATCAACAGAGCCTATATTTCAGTGCAAGTGACATATTTCTGAACAACATCAACAGCCAATCACAGTTACTGTCTTGCAGCAAAAGTCAATTAATCAATCTGGCTTGTAAAGTGCAGCTATTCACCCGTGAGTGTCTCAAGGTGCTGGGGGTGGAAAAGCTGCTGGTCGGACTGGGTGGCTAATCATTCAAAGAGCGAGAGAATGCATGGGAAACAACCTGCTCTTTGGACACCAACCGGGAGCTGACAGCAGTTACACTGGTTCCTGTGTCTCTTAGAGCCTCCAATCTATGGCCACTGATGGTCACCCACTGCCTGTACTTTTTAGTGTTATCAGGCAGTGCAGGCTTAGGGACCATCTCAAAGTCTCCTAGTGAGACAAGAGTCAATTCTACGGGATGCCACCCACCTTGGGCACCCTTCTTCTCTCCTCCCAGGGCTACACTAGCAAGCTGGTGGGGTGGTGCACGGGGTGGTGCAGGAGCATCCCTCTGAGGACACTGGGGATACTGGGGATCAAAGTATCTGTGGCCCACTTGACCACACTTGTAACTCTGAACAGGCCTACCTGTCGGGGCACTGGCTTCTTATCTTGGGGAGTCTGGGACACCACTGCTTGGTTCCCTTGGGAATTACTTTGGGGCCCTCTGTGGAACTCCCCTGTTCCCCCCACTTCTCTGCTGGGGACCCTGCCCACCTTTGGCGAAGTCTCCCAATGGACCCTTGCGAACCAGGGTGCTCACCCAGCGGTCCGCCTCCTCAGCAAGCTTCCTAGGGTTAGTTAGCTTGCAATCAATCAGGTGCTGGCGTAGCTCAGGAAAACAGTTACTAGATAAATGCTCCCATGCAATCAAATCATAAAGCTGCTCAAAAGTTTCTACTTTGCTACCTTTTACCCAGCGCTCCATTGCTCTGCAAAAAGAGACACATATTCAACCCACGTGGTATCCTCTAGCTTCTTGCAGGTTCTAAATCTCTGCCTATACATCTCAGGGGTCAAACCATAGCGGGTAATCAAAGATTCTTTCATGTGGGCATAAACCATCCTACTTTCTGGAGGCAGATCCAACAAGGTATCCCTCCCCTCACTCACAAAGCATCCCCACAACCCTGCTCCCCAATCCTTCTCAGGTACCCGGTGGGACACCATGGCTAATTCATAAGGAGAAAACCATTGCCCAATATCTTCACTTTTATGGAAATCCTTAATAACCTCCTTGGGTATATACACTCTACTCTCAGTATGCATTACTGCTATGCTGCCACCAGAGGGGGAGATTTCTATACTCTTTGCTTTAATCTACAACTCCCTCAATATTCTCTCATGCTCAAATTTCACTTTCATCATTTCAAATTCTAGCTTCTTGTTCTCTATGTCCCTCTGACCATCCATTTTAAGCTTAGCCATCTCCATATTATGCCGCCTATCTCTCTCCCTGTCCTCCATCTCTTCTGGAGACAGACCTCTTGAGGACACACTAGTGCCCGGGCTGGAAACTGCTTTATCTCCCACCAAATCTACTACTTCATCCTGCTGCTCTCCTGCATTCTCTTCCCCCTCCACAGGCTCCCCCATATTTTTTAGGCGCATCCCTGGCTTCTAGCCATGCCTTCAGCGCCTTGTAATACTCCTCCCTTCTAGTGAGACCTGTGATAGGGACTGTGAAGCGTTTGCAAAAATATTTGAGCTGCTTGGCATTGTAGGTTTCTAATTTCTCTTCTTCCCAGGAGAGATCCTCAGAGGCATTGGATCTGGGCTTGCCCATTGTAGCAATAACTGGCAATATCAATCAAAAATAGAATCAAAAGTCCTCACAAACGTATGTGGTTATGTTATGGTCTGCACTCACTAGTAGTGTACACTCTAATTACTGTATGCGATCATAAATGCAAGTCCAGACCCTCACGGCTGACCACCAATGTTAGAAATGGGGGTCTCTAGTTGGCAATGGCTGGCCACTGTCGAAGTAGGGACCCTTCTTCCTAAGTCAGAGTAAGCGGGCTACACCCTTTGATAACCCCTGCTCAACCCTGTGGTAACGTAGCACGAGCAGCTAGGCTTTTCTCAGAGGCAGTGTGTGAAGCATTTATGACCATACACAGTAACACAGTGAGGAACACTACAAAGGGACACCACACAAGTAGTTATAAAAAAAAGGCATCTTTATATATAGACTTAACACAAGACCAATAACAGTAAAAATCCACAATACTAGGAAAATAGGGTTACTCTTAAAATGCTGCAAAAATTGTTCAAAGTGTGCAAAGAGGAGTTCAGTTCAAGGCAGTGGTCTCTGCGACCCTTTTACTGACAAAATACCTGGATTCTGCAGCAAAGCAACCAAAATGTCACTAAGGAGCTGTAGCGATAATTTTCCTCACGCGTGACCAGAGATGCGTTGAATCCTTGCCGCAAGGGAGGATGATGCGCTGATCTGTGTGTAGGACAAAGCGACAAACTTCTCCACGCTAAGCCGGCGAGCCTGTTGCGTGTGCGATCTTGTTGCGCTCAAAAGAAATGGCACTCCGCGAGGGAGCGACGATCCTGATATAATGCGATGAAAATGGCGGACGCTCGGCGTCCGTGCTGCGATGTCGTGAAGCGATGAACTTGATGCGATGATCTCTGGTTAGCGAGCCTTTGGCAGCCCGCAAACAGGTGATGCGATAATCTTGAGGTCAGCGAGCATTTGGCAGCCCGCAATCATGTGATGCGATGATCTCTGGTTAGCGAGCCTTTGGCAGCCCGCAAACAGGTGATGCGATAATCTTGAGATCAGCGAGCATTTTTCAGCCTGCAAACATGTGATGCGATGATCTCCGGTAGCGAGCACACAGCAGCGCGATGATTTTTCGTACACGCTTCAGCTGCGGCGGCTCGCAAACGGGCGTTAGCGACGATTTTCAGCACTCTCTTCTCCACAGTAGAACTAGAGGCCTTGGAACTCACAGGAGCCTCACCTGCAGATAGAACTCCTCGCTGGGAGGAAACAGGAGGCTGATGGTGGAGTCTGATGTGCCTGAGATTCCAGCAGGAGACTAGCTCTCTTCTTGCCCTTGGGTGATTGCTGTAGCAAGATAAACTAAAAGTTCCTTCAAAGTCCTTTTCCTCTTCTTCCAAGTCCAGTAGTAACCACTGCAGGCCAATCCGAGAAACAGCACACAAGCACAAGGACAGTCACCTCCTTCAGATTCCTTCAGTTACACGGACAGAGGTTCCTCTTGTTGTCCAGGAGCAATACAAATTGTAGGGGTTTCAGCACAGATATTTATACGCCAAAAGTCTTTGCTCTCAGAAGCTACAAGTCACTGAACCCAGCCAGAACCAGTTCTGCCAAGCTCTGGAGCACTTTGTTTACCAGTCTGCATCCTTCCTTTCAGAAAGAGGGTTCTGCCATCAGACGCACAGTGGGAGGTGGAGACAGCATTCACCTTGCCAGGCACAGCCCTATTCAGGTCAAGGAGCTACCCCTCCCCATACTCCAATGCAGATCTCTCTTTTCAACCCAGGTCTGACTCAGCCTGCACTCTCTCTTCAAAACCAGACAGCCAATACACATAACAGCAGAGCACACTGGAAGGCTTAGGCAAGAAAATACCTACTTTCTAAAAGTGGTATTTTCAAGCGCAGAATATAAAAATAAACTTCACTAAAATATGTATTTTAATATTCTGAGTCCAGGCATACTAAATTTGTTTTTCTACCATGTTCGTTGGGTCAGTTAGGACTATAGAATGTAATAGCCAAACCTCCCATTCTGGCCTATGGAGAACAGGTAGCCTTACAGTAGTGAAAAACAAAATTGGGTGTAGTTCACTGCCAGGACATGCTACACACACCAGAGCATGTCCTACCTTACACATACAATGCACCCTACCAGAGGGGTGGCTTACATGATGCCAAGGGAAGGTTCAGGGGCTGGGAAGTGGGTGCACTTCACAGCCAAGATGGCAGTTCTGGACTGCACACAGACTCTGCAGTGGCAGGTCTGAGACACACTTCACAAGCTGCTTCAGTGGGTGGCACAAACCAGCGCTGCAGGCCCACCAGCAGCATTTGGTTTACCAGCCCTGGGCACACACAGGCCACGCTACTAGGGACTAACAGGTAAACCAAATAAGCCAATCATGGATATACCAATTCACATGTCATATTTACACAGGGAGCATTCACGCTGTGGCACTGAATGGCAGTGGCACAGTGCCCAGAGCATTTATTACCAGCAAAAACAGAGGAGACAACAGCGAAAAATGGAAGGGAGACCCATGCCAATGGTGCCAGGTCTAACAGAGGGAGTTCCATGTCTTGGTGGTGAGGTGGGAGAAAGGTCTACCTCTGGTTCTAGTCTTGTGGATCCTGGGGATGGAGGTGATGGTGAGATGGATGGATCAGAGCTGTCTGGTGGTTACACCGACTGTGAGGCAGTGAATCAGGTTTGCTGCTCCTTTGTTGTGTAGGGTTTTGTAGGCATGAGTGAGGAGCTTGAAAGTCACTCTTTCGTTCATTGGAAGCCAGTGGAGTTGTCAGAGGTGTTGCAAGATGTTGCTGCGGTGGGGGAAGTCGAGGACTAGTCTAGTGTGGGCGTTTTGGATGTACGTTAATTTATTGAGGTGTTTCTGGGTGGCGGTGGCGTAGAGTGCATTGCCATAGTCGAGTCTGCTGTTGATGAGTGTGTGGGTGACTGTCCTTCTGGACTCAGTGGGGATCCATCTGAAATTCTTTCAGAGCAGGCGGAGTATGTGGAAGCAGGCTGAGGAAACTGCTTTGATTTGGTTTTCCACTGTGAGCAAAGAGTCCAGTATGATGCCAAGGTTGTGTGTGTGGTCCATCGGCGTGGGGAAAGCAGCACCCAGAGGAGCCTGCCACCAGGTATGATCCCAGGCTGACACAGTGGGTCCCAGAAAAAGGTCTTATCTGAGTTGAGCTTGAGGCAGCTGTCCTTCATCCATGTCGCGACGGCCTTAATTCTGCGGTGGAATCTAGTTCTGCCAGATGAGGGTTCATTAGTGAGGGAGAGGATCAGCTGGGTGTTGTCAGCGTTGGAAACGATATTGAGTCTGTGGCTTCTGACGATGTGTGCGAGGGGGGCCATGTAGACGTTGGAAAGGGTAGGGCTCAGGGAGGAGCCCTGGGGTACTGCACATCTTATCTCCATGGGTTCTGAAGGGTAGTGTGACTCGCTGGTTCCGACAGGTGAGTAAGGATGGGATCCAGTTCAGAGCACTGTTGCAGATGCTGGCGTCGTGGAGTCTGATGATTAGGGTGATATCGGAATGGTGTTGAAGGCAGCCAAGAGGTCTAGTAGGATGAGGGCTGCAGTCTCACCCCAGTCAAGGAGGGAGCGGAAGTCGTATGGCAGTAAAGAGTGCAGTCTCTGTGCTGTGGTTGCTTCACAAGCTGGATAGGGAGGGGTCCAGAATGTAGTTCACTTCGATGAACTCGGAGAGTTTGCATTGATGGCCTTCTCTATGACTTTGGCTGGGAAGAGGCGGAGGGAGATCGTTCTGAAGTTCTTGAGGTCTGTTGGGTCTACGGATGGCTTCTTTAGTAGGGGGTTGATCTTGATGTGTTTCCAGTCATCAGGGAAGTTAGCGGTTTTGATGGAAAAGTTGATAGTGTGGCAGAGCTTGGGGGTGATGGCGGTGGCTGCTCTGTAGAAGAAGTGGTATGGACATTGGTCCTTAGGGGCCCCTGAGTGGATGCTCTTCATAGTCTTGAGCGTGTCCTCTCTAGTGAGCTGGGTCCAGCAGGGCATGGTCTGTTAAAGGATGGCTTGATTGTCTGCGATGGTGGAGGGTGTGGCGGACAGATCTAGGGTGTCAAAGCTGTTGTAATTCTTCCTGATCTTGTGGTGGAAGCAGGTTTCTAGTTTACCGTATGGCCTCTCACGCTTTTTAAAAATAAATGATGTGCCCTCAGGAGGTGGTGGTCACCGGGGCAAGGGAAGGTACTGTGAGGCCCCCCATAATATTGAAATTAGCCCCCTGGAGGTGGCGGTCCGTGGGGCAGGGGGACTGTGAGGCCCCTCACATAATTGGAAATAGCCCCAGGGAGGGACCACCCCTGAGGCTTTGATAAACCCTATGAGGGGGGCCTCCTGCACACCCCTCCCAAATTTACCATTGCCCCCGGGACCTGTCCCACCCAGGGTTATTTTAAAGACATCACAGGAGACTTTGCTTGCTTCTATCTGGGGGACAGGGTATTTCTACTCTGCCCCCTTTTCTTTCTTCTCAACTTTTTTTCAGGGACTTGCCTTCAAGCCGAGTCCCAAGATGGCTGCCAACACTTCCTGGTTTAAGTATTTACAGCCAATAATAATTTTAGTAGGTTTTGAAGTCCACTGCACGGACTCACGTTCCCAGATATATATATATATATTTTAAATCGATATCTCAATAAATACTGAACAGATTTACACCAAATCAAATAAAGCACGCTTTCTTGACCAACATCTAGCTTTCTTCCAAATTTGGTGTGAATTCGTTCTGCTGTTCGGGCTGTAGTCACGTTCAAAAATGAAAACTCCCCTTAGACTTAACATGGAGAAAACGTGTTTTGGGACCCCCTTTTTTCTTGGACCCCACTTGACAGATCACTCCAAAACTTTCAATACAGAAGCTGAACCAAAAAGGGGACGTTTTGTGAAGATTTTGTGGCGATTCATCAAGAGGTGCCAAAGTTATCGGCAAAATAAAAAACTTTTCCTATGGAAACTTTGGTCCCTAACTATAACTACCTACTGGCAATCGCCAGTAGGTAATATATATACATCAAAACTTAATTTTTTATTTACTTATTTGTTGATTTGTAGCCCTTTTGGGCTGGGTGCAATGGCTGATGGGTAAAGTCCTCATATTCAGATAGCAACAGAAAAATAGCTGGCACTCAGAGGCAGCAGAGAGCATGCAGACTTATTCCACCATTTAGAATTGTTCTGGGTGTCTTATCTTCACAAAAACCCATTTGCACTTATATTTGTTCCATCCTGTAACTTTCTTCTCCCAATATATACACACAAACACACACACACACACACACACATGTTTTGGTCCGGTGACAGTAGCTACACCAAAATCTTTTAAAGAAATAACATTTAAAAATGAGTACCTATACCTATTCTACCCCATGCTGTATTAAGTCAAAACCTACTCACAGCCCCATTGTAAACACTTAACAATGCTAAACATATTTTCAAATAAATATATACATTTCAAAAACACATCTTCCAATGTATGTGTATTTTCCTGGTTTCTGGATGATTTGCGGTCTTGTACACTGGATGGGACCGATACTTTGAACAATGGAATTGCAATATAGCATTATAGAGATGATTTCTTTCATGTCTACAATTTGTGTGTTTATTTATTTCTATGGGTGGTGGGTGTTGCCTCACTTAAACAAACGTTTTGAGACTCCTATTATCCAAGTAAACCATTAATTTTATGCCACTTCCAAGTGCTGGTTTCTTCTTCATTTTGGCATCATTGGTAAAAGATATATGTATGTTCACAAAAACTGACTGTTCAATTGAATAGAAGCACAGCCACACTCATTGTAGGAAAAGTGATGTATTTTTCAAGTTCATATAGTATTGAACACTACCTGACAAGTTTTTGGCCAGACATGGCTAAGGACAATGATTTGTGGCCTTGGACAATGTGTCATCTGTACACTTAACGTCCCCAGAAGAAAACCAGTGGGATTACTGCAACCCATGCCATCCAGTCATCAAACCCGGTCACACATCTCAATGGATCTTCTGAGGCACAGGCCATGTTCTTGGTAGTAATTGACTCTTACGAAGAGAGGACATTTCATTCCCACACTAGCATTCTTCAAAGATATTGTTGAACTACATGGACTTCACCACATCATCATTACAGACAGCTAGTCTGAATTTGTAGATTTATTTTGGAGAACTGTGCTGAAACAACTTTGAATATTACATTTTATGTTCATTAGTTATTATCGCAAGACAGACAGGCAGGTAGAAAGACAGAAGTAAACACATGAACATATTTTTTTAAAATTATTTAATAACTCGCAATAGTGGGTGCTATGGAATTCCAATCCATTCTGATCCTGAATTTTCCTACAATAGCACCATGCACACCTGTATGGGATATTTTCTGTTTTTCTGTTCCTCATGGTTGTATCCTCACATTGGAGGGCTCATTTTTCTCCTCTACAATTCCTTCTATATAGTCTCTTCTTAAAGACATACATAAGATAAAAGATTCAGCATCAGCTCATTTAGAAATGGCTAATGTTAAATTCAAGAAATGAACAGACAGGAAACGTAGTGCAAGATCGATGTTTATAATAATAATAATAATCATCTTTATTCAGCATAAAAAGAAATATGACCAGCAAAAAGACAATTTCAAATACACATACATCAAATGCGAACATTATCTGTAAAGTAGCCAGATGTACAGGATGAGACAACACGGAGTCCCTAATGTATTGTAGTCCTCGTGGGTGTCTCAAATTCATAACACTTCCAACAACCCTTTCTTAAATTAAGTTAAAAAAGTAGTCAATAAAATCTTGATTCAACATTTAAATAAAATAAGAGAACTACACATAATCCTAAAAAGTAACCCACAATTCAAGACATTTATACCAGCCTACCACAATGCAAAATTTGTGAATGCTCTTGTGACCCTCAATCACCTCTAGTGGTTCTTATCCTTAAAGCTGATCTTAAAAAATTAAAAACACAAAAGAGTGTAAAAGCATCAGATGAGAGTTGTAAAAACAGTAAGGCAACACGTGCCTGACTAAATCTAAGCATTTTTAAAAGCCCCTTGAGTAACACTTGTGTAGGATATGAGTAATATGCGTGGGGAAGGTTAAAATGTAGGGTACCCAGTGGAGACCTATTGTCGCAGCCACAAGGTCATTAATGTTCTGTGTGCACTGCCAAGCCCGGGGGTTAAGCCAGTAAGTGGTGAAATGAATTAATTCTAAAACGGGTAATTAAAAATCTATCTTGGGCACTTGTTATCAGGAATAAATAAGGTTCCATGCCCTGCACAGATTTTACTAGAATATGTTCTCTTATCGTGGGTTTCCTGAGCTCCTTGTCCTCACTGTGTGCAGCAGCATGTTCTTTAATAATCGCCATTTCGTGGGATCCAACCTTATCATGACTAATAAACAGATCTTCTCATCCTAATACAGTGAGGGTGTCCTTTACATATTTTAACCACAGGATTTTTAATGTGTGATCAAGAGAATGGCAATCTTGGATTACCAGCCTGTTAAAACCTGCCTCCTCGTTGAACCAGATCTTCGCCCAACACAGGAGGGGTTTAACAGCCACTCTATCAAAGATATACTTGACCCCAGTTCCTCATGTACGGAGTACGTAGGGGTACTGTGAGGGACTTTCAAAATCCGCCTAAAATATTTATTTTCTACAGTTTGTAATTTATTGGCCACCCTGTAGCCCCATACCTCACTACCATATAAACCTTTAGAAATACAAAAGGAGTTGAATAATGGTAAAATTGTCCCTGGTGACCAAGTACCTAATCTATGAGCATAGTTAGCAATTGCTCCTGTAGACCTTGTCATTTCTAGACACTTCTCCTCTAATAAATATTTAAAACTCAATTTCTCATCGAATAAATACCCAGATAAGAAAAGGCCGGTACTTTCCCTAGGCTATGTGTGCCTACTTTGTATATATATATGGGCTCCTACTCTGTTTTCCAATTTCCATAATATAAGATTTAGTTAGATTAGGTGAAAAATCCATTGCCTCCATAAAAGTTACAAACCCATCTAGTGAAAGCTGCAAGCCCTTCAGGGTATGTGCAAGGAGTACCACGTCATCCACGTACAACAGAACGGGGACAGGTCTTATGCCTATCTTCGGGGTGTCAGTCTGTAAGTCCATCAGGGCACATTCAAGACCATTAATGAATAGTGTTTACAAAACAACCCTGTCTGACCCCACTAGAGCAATTAAAATAACCAGTAGTCTTCCCCTCCTGTGTGTATATCTGACTACTGCCATGGTGTTGAATTGTAGGGCCATTAGGGTGTTAGTTATTGCCGCGTCCACCCCGAGCTCTCCAAGCGGTATCCAGAGTTTGCCGTGATTCACTCGATCAAAGGCCGTACTGAGGTCCATAAGCCCTAAATACAAGGCCCCCGGTTTGGTTATTGTATATTTTGCGATTATGAGGTAAAGGCTGAGTCATTGATCTGAGGTGGATTAACCACCACGAAATCCATATTGTACATCTGATATTATTTGGTTAGGCTCTGCCCGATCAGACAACCTATTCAATAGGATCCGACCCAAGATCTTCACTGTCATATCAATAAAGGATATGGGACAATAACAATGTTGGCTGTCCCTATCTCCATTCTTGAAAATTGGCACAGTGGTGGCAGTAGACCATGATGCGGGCATTGCTGTTGCTACTGCTGCATTTAAAACCCTAACCAGGAGGGGGGGCCCATATCTCTGTATGACAGCGGAAAAGGTCTGGCGGGATCCCATCTGGTCCTGGGCCTTGTTCTGTGAAAGTCCCTCAATTCCCAGTCTGACCTCATCCAGAGTGAAGGTAATGGGATCAGCTCTGTGGTGAGGATTTAATTTGTGTGGGTTAGGTCATAAGTATTTAGGAGGACACTCAAATCCCACCCTTCCTGAGTACGTTCCATATCCAGTCCCTCGCTTATTGTGCATGTCGACCAGTCTCGGTGGGTCACCATTAAGTTGGGACACAGATGACAAATAAAGTCTCCCACTAAGATTAATTAAGACTGCAACCGGCCTCCCCCCTGGAGTTGCTCTAGGCGTTTACTTATTTCATCAAGGCTAGTCGATCCCTGTGATTGTGCTTTTGTGTTATAAAAATGAATTAATACAAATCGATATGAATTACTCATTAATGTGAGTCATTGTACGACATCAGAGTCCCACAACAGGGTCTTCCACATACCATGAATCCTGAGGTCTATGAACATGATAAGACCCCTCCCCCTTGCTCTCCCTGAGCTAGACCTTACTGCTGGGCAGAAGAATGTTTTATAACCCTCTATAAAAAAATTATTAACTGGCTCCCATATATTATTTGAAAGTCTCTATATTGGAGCCATTGCTCATCCCCAAATTTACTGGCTAAACCTGGCATGTTCCAGGAGACACATTTTAGATCCCTGTCCTGAGCCCACCCTGCCTAAATGGGGCATAAATTGTACCCATCCGTATACTGCCTGGCCCTGTTTAACTTTGGTCCCTAAGGTCAGGACAGAACCCTGTTTTTGCCCAGAATTAGTCTTCATGGAGACAAAGTGTTCAGCATGGGATTCGGCCCCAATATCAATTACTTTGCACGTACCTTTCCCCAGTCACTCTATATCATTTAGATTCCTCAGGAGGGTAAATATATTAAGTAGTATTGGGAACCCCCCACACAGGTTAGAACCTTCTTCTTGCTCAGCAAGGCATTGGGGTGATGCAGGGCTGGAAGGGGGGCTATAAAAAAAACAAAGGTAGTGGTTTAATCCCCGTTTCAACTGAGAATGATTTCAAAGTAAGAGACAGGAGCTTGTGGACAAGCTCTGGGTGTCTAAGCATGACAATCACACTGTCCCCTCAAAATGTATTCCTAGTCCTACCAATCCAAGCTACTCTCCTAGCCATCAAAATATTCCTGTACTCAGCCATTTTAAACCTCGCATAATTAAATAACCAGTGTGCTGCTTTAGTAATCAGCTGGTCAGTGGACTCGTCCTTTGCCCTGTTTAGTCCTGGTACCCCTATGAGGACCACAGTATAGGGGCAGCTCGCTGGCTGGAGATCTTTAACTGGTAGGTCTGGAGTATTTGGGGCAGAAACACTATCCATATTGACTGGCTGTTGTTGTGGGTGGTGACCCCTCTGAGTTGGACAACTCTTGTGGACTAATGGCAGTCGGGGTAAACCTAACCCTGAATTCAAAACCTGCGTCACAGTCCCTGTTGCACTAGATGTTACTTGAGACGGCTGGATATCAGTACGGGACACTGCAAAGAGAGTTGTTGGTTGGGCAACTTGATGGTGGGAGACCAACGTCTGTGTGGCCTGAATAAGGGAAGACAATGCTTTATCAACTTTGCCAAGTGTGAGTCTGGTGTCATCCAAATCTTTAGAGATTTTGTTAAAAGAAATTATTCAATAAACCAGTCACTGCTTCCACACTTTTTAGTTTCAAGGGCACCCATACTTCTTCAAAGGCCTTAGTGACCTTAATGTCCATACTTGCAATGCCCTCCCCTTTTTTTACTGGAACTGTTTTCCTATTCACTTTCTGTTGTATCTTGGGAACAGGAGGGCCACTTAAATCCGCGTAGTAGGTGCTGGCCATCATGGCCCTATTGTGTATGTTATGTCCAGAAGCAGTGATAATTTAGCTAGAACTAGGGCTGGAGCTAAGGATCCCTGGATCTTTCTCTTCATGACCTTGTCTCAGTGCTCCCTCTAAGGGTTTTTCAGCCACTGCACAGGGCCCAAAGGCTCCCCTAGCAACGGTGATACAGCTCCTTGTCAATAGCCCATGCAGGGCAATATGGGGCGCTCATTGAAGGTGCAGTGAATAATAAATGAGCTGCTGTTGCCACTCATTTATTATACACTTTTTGGCTTTTTAAAAACAACATTTTGGGTGCCCCAGTCCCACCATTATAATTTGTTTTATTTGAGGAGTGCCTCTTTGTCCAAATGGGGCATCTCCTACCCTAAAATGTATTGGTGGCAATAGGAGAATCCCCAAGGCCTCAATGGCCCAGCTGCCTCCTTGCTCTTGTAGAAACTGGCATATTTTGTTTAAGTGATGTGTGCTGGTGCTCACCCAGGACATTCCCTCTGCACGTCTCTACAGGGTTGTGGAATGGACCCAGGGCCCCTGCAGCTCCTCTGGCTCCCCTGCAGGAGCTGGCACTGCTCCCACCCCACAGGAACAATTTTCGTTTGCTCCCATAGGTTTGGAACAATTCAAAGTAGTTACATGCCCTACAGTGTGGGCAGTGAAAGGTCTTGTTCTTCCACCTAGCTGTGATGTCATCAGTGATGTCATTTGAAATGTCATCAGTGATGTCACTGACCATAACTTGGGTGATGGAATATGAGACATCATCAGTGGTGCAAGTTATAGTTAGCTCAGCTAACCTTAACTGCTGAATTTCTCTGGTTTTGTGCAAGTGAAATGTCAGCCTAACTATAATGTCTCTGTAACCTTTTGTTTTTTCTCTGAATTTCTAAGGTTTTTTAAATGCTAATTCCTCTCTATAACGTCCCTGTAAGCTGTGGTTTTTTTTCGTGAATGTGTAAGGTTTTTTAAATGCTAATTCCTAACTATTACGTCCCTGAAACCTTAGGTTTTTCAGTGAATATCTATGGGTTTTTTTAAACAGTTTTAACTATTTTTTGCTTTTTTTGTACGATTTTCTATGTATTTTTTAAAAAAATGATAATCACTTCTTTTAAATTGTATTGTATTATATTATATTGTGTTATTTGTTTGAATAATTACAATTTTTACTGAATTGTAATAATGGTCAATTGTTCTTGATTTTGTAGAGTATGACATTATATGACAGAATTATGAATAGAAAAAGAAAATTTGTATTTAATATTGCTTGGTATTGTTTATTGTTTTTTGCTGAATTAAGTTTTCTATAATTACTTCTAATAGTATAAAAGATGTATTGTTGTGTCATTATGATAAATGTCTTATTTATATCTTTTTTTTGTTTTAAAAAAAAGGGTTGCTCACCGATTGCTAACCTACGTGGTTGGTGCGCAAATCCGTTACACGAATGTAAGTATAAAATACATATTCGAATGAAATAATATATTATTTTCAATAAGAGGTTTATTACTGAGTGTAAAAAATTAGCATTCCAGAATATATACATATGTTTTGAAATCTTGTAAAGAGATTTTTATCGACACATAGGTATTGCGCACTGGTCACGGATCTACGCATTCAGTGCGCGAATCCGTTATACGAATATAAGTCTAAAACACATACGTACACTGAAATAATATATTTTTTTAACAAAGAGGTTTATTACTGAATATAACAAATTTGTCTGTAGTTCTAAAATGTTTAAAAGACATTTAAAACATATTTTTATGTACATGACAGCATCGCTCACTTGTCGCGAAGGAGTCGGGGACCCAGCCGGCATGTATTTCCAGGATCGCTTAGGGGTCGTGATTCTGGAGTAATTTTAAAAAGTATGAAATATCAATGTGCAAGTTTAAATTTCAGTTTTCCTTAAAGGCTTGCCACTAAAATAGTTTTATACTTTTTAATTACATTTTGCACATTTTACGGCTGCGCGGCCTATACGCTATGGGTGCGCGACTCCTAAGCAACTCCATGTGACATGGAAAGAAAGCATTTTATTGGTTAAAAAGGTTTTCATTCTCTCAGAGGGAGGATCCACCACCTGTTTTTTTCTTATTATTTTGGGTGTGTCTGCATGTGTAGACAGTTTTTTTGTAGGATCTAGGCAATTTTTGTATATTTTTGGTGTTTTCACCAATAAATATCTTAAAATGGCATCTTCACATCCAGAAGAAAAGCAGCTGGAGGATATTGAAGATATTGAAGAGCCCATCAAAAAACGCAAGGGGAACATTCTATGGGCCTTTTTCACTGTGCCTGAGTGTGAAAAAAGCTAAATGCTAGCAAAGTCACCTGCTCCATATGTCACAACGTCCTTTCCAGAGGATCAGAGAAAAAATATTCTTGTGGCACACCGTCTATAAAAAAACATCTTGAGACGATGCACCCAACTCATCTTGCATGAGAAGTGATGGCTCGGGAGAAGAGGGAGCAAGCTACAGCAGGTGACACAAATCAGCCATCAACATCGGCTGGAGCTTTTCTCACCACTCCTCAACCCCAGATCTTCCCCGAACTGGAAGATGCAGGAATACACTGCAGGAAGTGTCTAACTACCCTCTGCATTGGAGATTTTTCTATTGATGCCATCATCAATCTTCTCAAAACATACAAGTGTTAATTTTTTGTTCTTTAGAAACACTAAAGTTGGACTTCATAAGTTTTTATTCACTTTAAAATGTCAAAAACACCCAAAAAATTACAAATTGTTAGAGAATACAAGAAAAACTGAAAAAGGTTTTTTTTTTTTTAAAGTAAAGGTTCTTACGGATTCACCTATATTGGTCAAAAATAGAAAAATTGTATGTCGTGAAACTGATTGCGTGCATAAATGTGTGTGTGGATAAATGTAAGAATAGTGCCTAGATGGTTGAATGAGTGCATAGGTAGTACCTCAGTGAATGCATGAGGATAAGGATACTGCCTGAGTGATTGGATAAGTGCAGTGCCTCAATGACTGCATCAGTCCATGCACAGTGCGTGAGTAAATGTATGAGTGCACGGGTAGTGCCTGAATGTATGGGTAAGTGCAAGAGCAGTGTCTGGGAGATTCCATGAGTGCATGGATAGTAGCTGGGTTAATGAATGATTGTTTGGGTCGTCCCTGGGTGATTGGATGAGTGCATGCATAGTGCCTGTTTGGTTGTATTAGTGCATGCGTACTCCTTGGGTATTTTCATGAGTGGATACGTAGTGCCTAGGTGAATAGAGGAGTGCATGGGTAGTGCCTGGGTAAATGGCTGAGTCTATGTGTACTGCTTGGGTCATTGGAACAGAGCAAGAATAGTTTCAGGGTGAGAGAATGAGTGCATGAGTGGTATCTGGGTGATTGGATGGGTGTATGCATAGTGCCTGAGTGAATGAATGAGTGCAAGGATAGTGTTTGAATGATTGAATGAGTGCAATGGTTCTGCCATATACAGTAGATTCTATACTTTAAAACTCAGTCTGATTAGCTCCTTAATACATCTTAAAATACTTCTTCAAATGAGGAGATACATCATACTTTAAAACTGCTAAATGTTCTAAAATAATAAAAAGCACTTTCAATACCCACCTGCCCTGTATAAGGAGGAGAAAGTAATACATATATTTTCTTTTCTGCAAATATCAAAAGCATGTGGTGTGAAACAGATGTAGTTCTAGTATGTGTAGGCTTCTACATGTATTCTGACACTTGTTGTGCATCTGATGACTCTAACTTCAAAACTATGTAGTTTATCATACAGGTGCACAAATCTTATCAGTTCTACTAGAGTATTGAGTCACAAAAGTAGAGATCTTTTATCTATGTATGCATCTGAGAAGTCCTTGGATAGAGATTTCTGAACATACCTGTGCTGTATAATGACGAGTAAATAACGTGCAATGAAAAGCACTTTTATTGGTCTATGCAATTTTGTAAAAACTAAGTGTGATGCTGCTCCTCAGAAATATGATGATACTTTTCAAATACTATAAAGGATGAACATTATTTATATTAGAAAGAAATAACATATAATTCAATGTTAAACATTTGTCCAGGTTATCATGCACATTGTATTATGTATTCTTACCTTTCAAGTAATATAGATATATCATATATATACGCCCGTTAGTTGGAGGAGCTTGCCTTGCCAGGAGAATGCTGCTGTGTTTTGCCCAGCCTTCCCTGTAGTTGGAAACTACAGCGTCGGAACAAGAGCGGGTCTCGCCGCGGATCTTGCCACAGAATCTCAGAAAGGGGACTACAACTCCCAGGGGGCTATCGGGCACGCGCGACGAACTGCGCACTCTCAGCGCGCCAGTCGGTGCATAAACCATCGGAGGGCCTCCCGCAGCGCGGGACGCCCGTTAGTTGGAGGAGCTTTCCTTGCCAGGAGAACGCTGCTGTGTTTTGCCCAGCCTTCCCTGTAGTTGGAAACTACAGCGTCGGAACAAGAGCGGATCTCGCCGCGGATCTTGCCACAGAATCTCAGAAAGGGGACTACAACTCCCAGGGGGCTATCGGGTTTTGCCAATACATTGTGTTCTCCTTTTGTTGAGTTCAGTCCTACGTTCATTGGAAGGGGATTTAATTCCCTGATAGATTTTATTATTATACCAAACTGCTATTCCAATTGGTTTGATCAATTCTGTATTCACCCAAATGGCCTAAGTGATCACTTACCATTAAGCATAAATATTCTACTTCCAACCAAATGTATACTTTCGATTTCGGAAAGTTTGGCTTGGAACCAAGATGTTGTATTGGCCCGCCAAAACGGTTTCTCCCTCAAGTGGCGTCGGAAGGACCCCGAAACACTGAATACTATGATTATAGCAAACGCTCTAATTCCCATCATTGAGTGCCTGCAGGAAGGGACAACCCACAGAGACATTTTATATGCTTTTTCTGAAATTACAGCAGTGATTCAGAATTTGCTAACTCGTCCAACAATAGCCGTATCTAATAAAGACCAGGGATGGTTTGATAAAAATTCCTCTAAGACAAACTCCTTGTTAAAGGCTGCCCTTCATAAATCAGAAAGGGATTATGAGGAAATGAGAGCGTGTGGGAAGGCCTATAATCTAGTAAGAAGCAACCGTAAAAAAGAACTCAAAAACCTAGCTTGGAATAACCTTTTTGAGGCTTCCCTGCGTAAAGACTGTATTTATTTTTGGCAGGCAGTTAAAGCACCATTTTTTGCCGAAAAGGAGGAAGCACGTGTCGAGATAGCAATAGATGAGCTCTCATGGGTACGTTTCTTTTCCAAAGTGTATGGCAACAAGAACAATGAGGATACCAATCTTTCACTGGAACCTTTTATATCTGGTAACCCTATTCAGTTTACGCCAATTGACATCCAATTTTCACATGAGGAAGTGGTGAAGGCAATAAATGAGAGCAAAAGAGGTAAAGCACCAGGCCCGATGGGATACCGATTGACCTATTTAGACCTATGGTCCCCACTGCTAACCCAAGTTTTACAAGCCTGCTGTGCCGAGGGGTTTATCAAATCCTGGTCGGAGTCTGTGATAATACCAATTCTTAAAAAGGGGGACCGGGAAAATCCTGCATGTTATCGCCCTATTTCCCTCTTAGATTCCTTTATGAAAATTGCAGGAAGGGTTGTGTTAAACAGACTCCAACAGTGGGCCGAGGACAATAACATCTTAAGTCGGGTCCAATACGGGTTTAGAGAGGGGATGGGCACTATCGAACAGGTTTTAAATTTTTCATTGATACAGGGGAAATATACCCAAGTGAAGGCAGGGAATTTATTTGTGGTATTTGTTAACCTTAGTGCCTCTTTTTATTGTGTTGACCATAGTAGATTATGCTGCATTTTAGAGGAACTAAAAGTTGATCCCCCCTTAGTTTTATTTTTTTGAAACAATTATATCAGGGAGCCTCTGCCAAAGTGAGGTATGGATTAAAGGGAGAGTGCACCAAATCATTCCGCGTGGAGAGGGGTGTTAGGCAAGGCTGCGTACTGGCCCCGTTCCTCTTCACATTATATACAAACACATTGGAAGAGGAATTGGTGGCCAGGGTGAGCGATTCCCCAATAATAAAGAATCAGCAGATTGTCTCCCTCCTCTACGCGGATGATGCGGTGCTAATGGCTAGAACCCAGCTTGGCCTACAGAGGGCACTCTCAGCCTATATTGATTTTATGGATAACAGAGGCCTAAAAATAAACGTTACAAAGACTTTCGTGATGTCCTGTGGGAAACGGAAGAACAAATGTAGAACATTAGTAACGGGGGACGGTAGGATTGAACCAACTAAAACATTTTCTTATCTTGGAATTTTATTAGAGGATAGGGGCTCCTGGGGGCCAGCGGTTAAGAGTAGAACGCTCCTATTTAAAAGGTCAACTGCGGCACTGATGCTTTTTTCAAGGAAATTGGGGAAAAGGCCCCCTGGAATATTACTGATAATATATCAAGCTAAATGCATTAGTATTGCTACATATGGAGCGGGGATCTGGGATTTTTACAATGTTGCACCGATCCAAGTGGTTGAAAATGATTTCTTAAGGTTCATTTTAGCCGTGCCGCGGAGTTCTTCCATTTTTAATTGTCATAATGTACTGGGTATTACCCATATCTCCGACCTGATTAAAATTCAACCAATTTTACTTTGGCATAGGATCTGGACCTCTTCCAGTTTAGAATTGAATCGAGAGATCATAAAAGATTCCATGGGATCAGATCAGGCCAAAAACATTCCATGGTTAAACTATATAAGCAATTTATCGCGAGATTTATGAAGACCTGATTTTTATTCTAAGCATGACACTATGTGCACCTTATCGAGAAAGGACCTTACATCTTTATGTTTACAGCACTTTGAGTCCCTTAGACTGATTGTAGAGATAAGCAAACATTCTGTGATCCAACATCAACTGAGCCTGTCTAGCTATTCCATCCAGCTTTATCTAGTATGCTGCCTACGGGAGTTTGATAGATATATATTGACAAGGCTCAGATTCGATTGTTTCCATCGCCTGGTTTCTTTTCCCACTGTAAATGATTGGTCTAGGAAACTCTGCCTTTGCCCCTGTGACAACATTGCCTCACAAACTACAATGCACTTTGTTGTATTATTTTGTAAATTTTATGTCAAAGAAAGAGCTAGATGGATTAAGCCTATCTTAACCCCTTCTGTGCCACGCCGTTTCCCCCTCCTGTGCCGGGCGTTTTATTAGTGGGTGGGGTTCATGACGAGATAGTCTCGTCATGGGCACAGCGCGACCGTGCTCCATGACGAGACTATCTCGTCATGGGCACTGAAGAGGTTAATGCAGGGAGGCTGGCTGCAATGTCGTCCGGCATTTCTTTTTCTGAAATTGTTGGATAATATGTACTGTATTGGAGCTATGACAGGGCTTTTGAAGAGTATAATGAGGAAAAGAAGAAGTTTAACTGATTAACCCTTATGTAAAATCATGTATAATTGGAATAGCTGTATTTTATTATGATATTTTAATGTAATTTTATAGATGATCGGATTTTATTGAATTCTGTGCTTTTATGATTTTACTATTTTCTAAAATCGAATAAAGCATTTGTTGATTAAAAAAATCTATTTTAGAGTATTAATATCCTAAAGAGCATTAAAACTGTTTTCAAACTTGAACAGTAGTTACTATAAAGAAGAAAAAGAAAAACTGGTATTTAATGATAACATATTAGAGAAATTATAATATTATATTTTTGAGAACATAAAATTAATTTAAAATTACATAACATGCTCAGTTTCCATTTTCACTGTTTTCAGATTGCACATGACTTCACCATACACAGTAATTTCAATGTACCATCATCATTGAACAGAGGGGAAAAAACAATCACATTGATTGTAGAAAAAAACGTATCGGCATAGGACATCATTATAAATATGTGTAGCTATGCGTTCTCCTTTCTATACTTTCTTAATCAGTTATTTCATCTACATTAACTCTATTATTTATCACAAATACATTTCACAAAACATATAATCTCATTTACATCTGGTACAATATAGACAACAAGTATATAAACTATTTGCTTTTAAACACAATTTTCCAAATGTAATGTCAATGAGGGCAAATAATAATCAAAACACTACTTATAAACACTAATAGTTTGCTGTGGTGTCTACTTTCTGTTGACATCTTACCCAATACGCTGAGTGATGTACTCAAAACTTTGGCTGGAGAAATAACATATATGAATTTTGTAATTCATAAGGCAATCAAGGTTAGAATTCTAAGTGGGCATCATTGCAATGTGTTCATCCCCTGTTATACTTTAAATAAACAGTATAGTTTCCAAACTTTGTAGTAGGACCATCATGGAAAATAGTAGCCACTGCTGGAAAAGGTATTCCTGAAATAGATATTTGACTTCCTTTAAAATTTGTTATTTTTGTTTCTAATTTTCTTCCAACATTGTAACATTAAAATGAGATATTTTCAAAATCTTTCTATATGCAATATAAACAACATCTCTGATCTACAATGTGAACATGGCATGTCCTGATTTGCTGTGTTTATCAATTTGTTAAAAGGTACTGTTTTGCAGTCTGGTATTGTCATGTATAGGAATCATTCTGTTTGTATTTCAGAGGTAGAAGTAAATGAACACTTCACACTTATGGTTCCATCTGTAACTTAGTCCAAATAAGTTATCAATGTGTATTCCTTCATCTTCTAATACTCCAAGCATGAACATTACAAATTCTTGTGCATCTTGTTGTATGTTTAGAGTAAATGTCAATGAACCAGTACATAAATCTAAAAGATGTCAAATGCCAGAAACAGTATGTATTGTAGTTCTGTCACATACCAACTGTTGAAATATATGATGTAGTGCAGAACAGAATCTTTTTTCACAATTTACCATGAATTCATGATGAAGATGCGGTAGATGAAACACAAAATTCAGAATCACATTAGCATAACAGTTGATACCTGAACTGTTTTCCAACTGGTATCCTACAATGTCATCAGCACTTTCTACTTTTTTTTTTTTTACACCTTCACCTTTCTCTTCAAATGTTTTCTTTTTTTGAACAGTTGAATGTTTCACACATATTTGTTTTGGACACACTACACGGTTCTCATATATGGGATATTCACCTAAATGTGGATCATAAAGTCTTCTTAAACTATTGTACTCTCTTACACAATTTGCTTCAGCACTAAACATTTTCTCATCAAATACAAAACAGACAATGTTTTTATTCGAGACAATGCATCATATGCAATTCCCTCTTTGAACACCGTACTTCCAATATTTACAAAAGCTCTGTCTATACTTAAACCTTGAGATTTATGAATAGTTACTGCATATGCTAGAGACAGAGGAAACTATTGTCTGCAAAAATACAAGTCTTCTACTAGCAGGAAACATGCAATACAATGCCCAATCTGTCTTACCTCATTAATCTGATCACATTTTATAATCATGAATTCTATTCCATCTCGATTTTTAAAATGTACAAAATCAACTACTGTTCCCATTGTTCCATTTACTAATCCTTCTTTTACATTTAGATTATGCCACAAAGTTACTCGACAGTTTTTACATACATGCACTGTCTTTTCTAATCCTGCAGTTTTAGATACAGATTTTTCCAAAGAATCTAATTTAGCCTGTAGTTTCTCAGTAAGAAGTACTGTTACTCCCTGGTGTTTGGTTTTGTCAATAGCTTTAATTTACACAATTTGTTGTTTTTCCAGTTTGAGAACTTGTTGATTAAATGTAGAACACTCTTGCAGTGTAGGCACTAGACAAACTACAGACTATTTATAAGCATATTTTACATTGCTTCAGCTGCTGTTTTTCCAGTAGTAAACAGGTTTTTTAGTAGCCGACTTTCTAAAGCTTGTTTAACATATTTTGTCAAGACACCAATTCTTATGTATTTAAGAATATTTCCATAATGTTCATCACCTGCTTGTTGCATATTCTTAGCAAGTTCTTTATATTCAAATTTTAACCAAATAATTACATTCCTATATTTCCCAAAGATTTTCTTGTGTCATCCTGGAGAAGTGTTTTTCAAACAGGTTGTCTTTTTAACGGGAGTAAGTTGTAGTAGGTTTCCAAATACAATTAAATGATTTCCTCCAAACAGAACATTGTAATCTGTTTTTAAAATCTGTTGCATTATCAACTGTACAAAGGCGAGCATTACGTTTGAGACCATGCTCACCTCATTAATGATTAAATGTTTCATTTTCTTCAGAACTCTTGAGACTTCATAACAAGCTTCTCCCGAGAGCTTCTGATATTCCAATTTATTAGCATAAGTAATCAATGTAAAGTAATACCTTTAATGTTGTGTGCTGCTAATCCAGTTTGAGCTGTTACAACACAAGATAAGTGTGATTCTGTAGTTTTGTGTAGATAACGTCAAAAATGTAATTAGGGAACTTTTACTGTTCCAGCTTGATCACTGATGCGCATTAGAATAGGTTTAAATTATGAACATTGGCATTCTTTGTTTTCATGCAGCAAACCATGTTGTACCTGTTGTTTGACTTGTAGATATATTTATTTTTGTTCAATATTTAGCTCTTCTAACTTTCCTAAATGAATAATATCCTGTTGTGCTTGTTGCATTGCAGTTTCTACCTCATTCATGGCTATTGATGCTTCATTTCCAATAATTGGTTGCCCCAGTGGATCTTGACTCAGTGGACCAGGACTTTGACCGCTATGTGAACTTTCTCTAGCTATTTCAGCTGCAATACTATGTTCTTGTTCAATCTCATCCATTTACCATTTGTAGATAAGTTGGAAAAAGTGTGCAGTGAATGCTGTCTTTTGTTGCTTTAAAGGAATCTTCATAGCAGTCAAAATCTCTAAATAATTCTATTGCACTACACCAAGGCTTGAACAGCTGTAGAAGTGCTAAAGAGAAAATGTTCTCTTAGCTGCACTATCATAACTAAATTTTCTGTGATTAATAAGATTCCCTTTGTTATGTTTCACTAGACATCCATCACATCCAAAGTATGCATATCTTTCTTCATTTATATTTTCTCTATTATTCTTTTTTACCTTATAGTGCTGAAGTGTTTCATACAGTCATAGGTTTTAAAGATGTGCAGCCATTTTGGGGATAGTATGTATCCAACATATTAGTTTTAACAAAATCAGTACTTTCTGGATCATACTGCGAAAAGTATTCAATTTCTTGTAAAGATTTCTATACTCTATTTCGTGTTGAAGCAAGACCTAGACTTACCCAAATGATTCCTCTTGACTTTGAATATAAACTGGCCCAGCTCAAGCGATCCAAACATTCATAGGATCCAATTGCTCTATGGGAAAGCATTTTCAAGCTGTGCAATTTCCTGCTAAGACTCTTGTCTGATGAATTTTCTTCCCACATTTCTTTCACCTTTGTTTTTTCAGATTTTTTAATATATGATGGAACATAGCGAGCAACAGCAATTGAATTATCTGCAAAATACTGAATGTCCATGTATGCATTCTGCATTTTCAAAATAACTGGATTGTAGTCATTAATGTACTTTGAAGCTTCTGTTCTTTCTAATTTGTATGTATTCTTGGGAGATTTCTGAGTTATTGTATGTCTTACTGCTGACAGAAAACATTTTACTCTTCCTTTAGAGAGTATAGGATGTGGGATTCCAAAACAACATTTTGTATAAAAGTTCCCTTTACATTTGTATTTTCGTCAGCTGTATTCCCACATTGATGACTTTGAAAGCTTAAAACTTGTTGTCTCAAGCTCTTTTCTCCTCCATCTCTTGGAATGGCACATGTAACATACTGTTCAATGAAAGACAAAACAGTTTCATCACTCTCAGTTCCAAATGTTGGTGCATCTTTATACACAATAGCATGTGTATATGAGGAGCACCTCTGACTTAGTACTCTTTTCGCCAAATAAATCAATTACCTCTCCAAGAGGTGGAATGTTTTTATTGCAGATAAATGACATCATAGTTTGAAACCTATGGTTAATATATCTGCAATGTTTTTAACATTTGAATTTGCTTCTCTTAGAAATTCAAGTACATCTTCCCAGGCAAATTCAGTACATCTAAGTGTTACAAACCATGGAGGTGTACCTACATTTCTTAACATGCATTTAAGTTCACCATGATGATGATACCAATAATAATTGATACCACACTGACACACAATCAATTTAATTAACTGAGATTCTAAATTTTCATCTCTATCTTGAACTTTGCCCTTGAACTCTTTTGCAGCAACATATTGAAGCTGAACCCCTGTTTTCAATATTTGTTTCACTGCATAAGAAAGTGCAGACACATCGCTTTCAAACAGAAGATGAAATATATATGAAATATACTGCCAAAATAGCTATGGAAAACAAGCTTCTAAACATTTTTCTATACACTCAAGGGAGTTCCCTTTGCTTCCTTCATTTAAAATAATTCAGTACTGTTTCCTATGATTTCTTTTGAATGCAAACAATGTATAGTATAAGATTCATAAATCTCTTCACTTCTGGACTTTCCCACTTTTTCTATTTGGCCACTTGAAATTTCTATTTCATCTTGTAAGCAAATTTGCTGTTCTTCAACATTTACATTCTTCTAATAAATATTATTCTGTACCAGGTATAATGTAGCCTTTTGAAGTTTATTAACTTCTACAAACTCTTGCCAAAATTTTAAACTCTTTGTTGGTACACCATTTACTAGAATAACTACTGAGTCATTTTCCTCCCTGTCCACACCAACAGTTTCAATGTTTTTCTTGAACCCTCATGGTAAGGACACAACTTTTTGTTTCAGGCCTCTTTGTAAATCTGTTGGTGGAAGCCCACCTGTTTTAGACTCCAAACGAATAAGAATAAGAATAGACTAATATGCACAGTTCTTGAGGAATAGGTGCCAACTCTAAGTTGTTATGTACTTCTCTTGCTGGCTTTTTGTTTTCTTCTAATTTGTTGTAACAGTATTTGCAGATAACTTGATCAGTAGCCAACTCAAACTGATCTTCTAGCAAAATATAAATGCCAAATTGCTGCCCCTTATCATTGTTTTCCTTTTCGCTTTGCAAATATAAATCAACATTCCTAGTTTGACTTCTAAAGTGAGTACGTCAACAACAAATACAAACATAGGGGTCGATTACGTTGGCGGGCGGATCACCACCACAATGGTGGGGGGGACCCCGGCAGACGGAAAGGCATGCCGCCATGGAAAGGCATGCGGATGCTGCATTGGGGGGCCTGTTGTGGGCCCCCAGGGTGTTGGGGATGCGGGGGTGCACATGGAGGGTACCTATGGGACCCCCTAGCATTTGCATGCACAAGGTGGCAGGCACCTCACGGTGTCTGTCACGTTGTGCATTCAATTGCACAACATGCATTTTTTACCTTGCGGCGGGTGCTGCTTGCAGCACCGCCCGCCGCAATGTAAAAAATGCGGGATGCGCCCGCCAGTGTTGCGGGCACATCCTAATGCCAACGGCAGGACAGCTGTACCTATGGCGGGTGGTCCCTTTAGCCGTTGCGGTGTCCGCCCGGCATCGCAGTAGGCCCCATAGTTTGGTTTTTCAGACAAAACTATCTTAAAATGTTTAATTTCTTCTGCACACTCATCAATACTAATCTCTTTCCTGTGTTCTTCAACACCTACACTTATCAAACCATAACTTTGTCTACACTCCTCCTCTGAACCAAAAAAATGAAACTGTAAATCATCACCAACTTTTTGTACATTGGATACTGACCCATGCAAAAGAGCTGTGTTCATCTCACTTAAACATAATGCAAGACTTTTTACATAGTAAAGTCTCCTCACTAACTTCCGCATTTCAGTGTGGCATACAGCTAACATTGTTAAATGATGAAAAATACATTGGCACACTTTTCTTTAAGGACAAGCCAGCGAATTACATTGCAAGCTAAATATTTTCCTATTTTACATGGATCTAGTCCTTGTAACATCCTAATCTTCCGTTTAACACTTTTTATTGCATATTCTCATAAGAAAATTCGTAATGTCAATAGATTCCTGTTGAAATACTGCAAATACTGCTACAATTCGAATGATATACAGGAGCTTGTGTACGCCTCCCTTCAACTTCTTCAGCTATTACTTCTTCCACAGTCCTAGGAACCATTTTTTCTTTTAGAATGGGAGAACCATCTTTCATCTCATAGCATTGACCACTAATATCAACTGCATGTACTAATGTGTTATCTTGAAAAGAGCTTTCTTCATTAAAGAAAAGCTTAGTACTGAAAATGTGCTCCCATTTACCAGTAACAGTTTTACAGAGTTACTTCTATTAACAAGACTTTTTTTCTTTTGCTTTTTTCCTTCATAAACACCATTGTATTATCCAATGTTCTCATTCTCTTCAATATTAATATAAATAATTTTCATTTCAATTCAAAAGCTCTATCTACTACAGTTTCAATGTTTTGCTTTTTATTATAAGCTGTTGATCTTTTTTGATATTTTTTACATTCCTGCAATAAAATATGAATTACTCTACTTCTAAACATTCGTGTAAGTATGTCCTCATACTCTTTGTCTTCTTGTATTATGGGTTGTTTTCTCATTAACTAATGTTTTTTAACTTGACAATTCTTCTTTTCCTTCTGATTTGTTGTGTAACTTTTCTTTTGCTTATTATTATTATTGAATTTTATTAATCTCTCTACAGCTGTTTTAAGAAGAGTTTTTATCCTGTGTAACGTTTTGCTTTTTTCTAATGTACTCTTTTCACTTTTCTTTAAGTAGTAGTGTTTTCTTTTTTCGCTTCTCTTTTCATGTTTTCTTGCCATCTTCAATTGTGTTCCAAATGAAATACGTTATTAAAAAACAAAGAACAGTTTCAATAGTTAGTTACATCAATTAGAAATTTTAAATTAATTATCTTCAGATGCATAACACATGTGAGAATACATGTACAAGTAGACACATACGTCAGTCACAAGAGAACACAGAACTTTAAACTTGACAGACTGCACTTCCTTTTTTAAGCAGACACCTACATTTATACGGTCTACTTCAACTGTACCTTTCCACAGACTCATACAAAGTAGCCTAATCACTAATCCTTCTGCCAAGTTGTCCTACACCTCACTTTACTCTTGCAGCTTCACTATTCACTGACTGCTCAGAATGTTAGGCCTACCAAATTTAAAGCAGAAATCCTAACCATGTCACTGTTGTAAGTATCACCAAGTTTCTGAGGCATGCATGTGTAAGTCACTGCCTAGAGCTATAGCCACATGATACATAAAAATAAACATACAAATAGTTGAATATCTGTGTTTCAGACCGCATGCCCTGTAAAATTTGTGTAGAAGAAGGTGTATGTATTACTTTCTTCTTATAAAACAGAGCACATGGGTGAAGCAAGAGAGGTGCAGAAAGAGGAAGAGAGGTGCAGAAAAAAGCAAGAGAGGTACAGAAAAATGCAAGAGAAGTGCAGAAAGAACTAAGGGGCATATCAACAATAGACGGAGATAAATACCACAAAGCAAGCTTAGCGCTTTTGTATTTATCGCCGTCTATAGCTGAAATGTATCACCCAGTTAGCGCGTTATTTACAACGCGCTTCTCCCGGGCGATAAATTTCCAGCGATAGGGGGGAAAGGGCAACAACATCGCCTGAAAACATGAGTTGAATTCATGGATACGGCAATAAACTTGCTGATACGACAATGTAAAACATACACAACACAGGTTTTTGGCAGACGTCTGGAAGCAGCGTTAAGGGCGCGTTAGCTCTGAAATTAATATCGCTACACCAGACGGGGCTTCGTTGTAAATACCACGAAGCCCCGTTAGCGATATTCCACAATGAAGTTTCACGAGGCATGCCCACCTTGCATCTCATTAGGGATGCGAGGCGAGGCGGCATGAAAACGGGCTCTAATGCAGGGAAACACGCGCTAGCGTGTCCTTGTAGATAGAGCGATAATATTATCGCCGCTTTTCGTCCGAAAACGGACTCTAAAGTGGCGATAATATTATCGCAAGCCCTTGTTAATATGCCCCTAAGAGACGTACAGAAACAAGCAAGAAAGGTACAGAAAGAAGCAAGAGAGGTGCAGAAAGAAGGGAGTGAGGTGTGAAAAGAGGCAAGCGAGGTGCAAAAAAGTTGCAAAAAGAAGCAAGAGTGGTGTAGAAAGAAGCAAGAGAGATGCAGAAATAGGCAACAAAAGTACAGAAGAAAGCAAAAGAGGTACAGAAAGAAGCAAAAGAGGTGCAGAAAGAAGCAAGAGAGGTATGGAAGAAACAGAAGTATAGAAAGAGGCGAGAGAAGTACAGAAAGAGGCAAGAAAAGTGCAGAAAGAGACATAGAAACTGCAGAAAGAAGCAAGAGAGGTGCAGAAAGAAGAAGAAATTTGCAGAAGGAGGCAAGAGAGGTGCAGAAAGAGGAAAAAAGGTACAGAAAGGCAAAAGAAGTACAGAACGATGCAAGAGAAGTGCAGAAAGAATAAGAAAGGTGCAGAAAGAAGTAATATAAATGCAGAAAGCGGCAAGAGAAGTACAGTAAGAGGCAAGAGAAGTACAGAAAGAAGCAAGAGAGGTGCAGAAAGAAGAAGTTAGGTACAGAAAGAGGCAAGAGAGGTATAGAAAGAGGAAGAATGGTACAGAAAGAGGCAAGAGAAGTGCAGAAAGAGGAAGAAAGGTACAGAAAGAAGCAATAGAAATGCAGAAAGAGGCAAGAGAAATGCAGAAAGAGGTTAGAAAAGTACAGAAAGAGGCAAGATGGGTACAGAAAGAGGCAAGAGAAGTGCAGAAAGAAGCAAGAGAAGTGCAGAAAGATGCAAGAGAGTTGCAGAAAGAGGAAAGAGACCTGCAGAAAGAGACAGGAGGGGTGCAGAAAGAAGCAGGAGACATGCAGAATGAAGGAAGAGATGTGCAGAAAAAGGAAGACTGATGCAGTAAGAAGGAAGAGAAGTGGAGAAAGAGGCAATAGAACTGTAGAAAGAGTGAAGAGAATCCCAGAAAGAGTCATAAAGAGAAAAGAGAGGTGCAGAAAGAAGCAAGAGAGGTGCAGAAAGAGGTACTAGAAGTACAGAAAGAAGCAAGAGAGGTGCAGATAGAAGCAAGAGAGATGCAGAAAGAGGCAAGGGAGATGCAGGAAGAAGAGAGTGAGGTACAGAAAGAGGAAGAGAGGTACAGAAAAAACCAAGAGAGGTACAGAAAGAGATCATAGATGTGCAGAAAGAGACAAGAGAGGTGCAAAAAGAGGCAAAAGAAGTATAGAAAGAAGCAATCATGCATGTGTCTGTGCCTTTTGGTAGTAACATGATACATAAAAAGAAACATACAAATAGTTTAATACCTGTATTTCAGACCACATGTTCTTTAAATTTGTGTACAAGAAAGTGTATGTATTCCTTTCTACTCATAAAACAGTGCACATGGGTATTGAATAGTCTATTTGATGGGGCTCTATAACGCCTAGATATATAAGACATGTCTGCCTGTGCGACCGAATGACAGATCAGAACTGAGAAGATGTCTCCACTTGTAGGAGAAGCAACCAGCTTTTAAGCTAGCATCTTCCGATGCATAACACATGTGAGACTACATGTACAAATAGACACATACCACAGTCACAAGAGCATACAGACCTTTAAACTTGACAGACTACACTTCCCATTTCAAGCACACACCTAGATTTATAAGGCCTTCTTCGAGTGTACCTTTCCACAGACTCATATGAAGTAGCCTAATCACTAATCCCTCTGCTAACATGTCTTAAATCTCACTTTTCTCTTGCAGCATCACTATTCACTAACTGCTCAGAATGTTAAGCCTACCAAATTTAAAACAGCAATCCTTACCATGTCACTGTTGTTAGTCTCACCATGTTTCTGAAGGCATGCATGTGTGTGTCTGTGCCTTTTCTAGTGACATGATACATAAAAAGAAACCTACAAATTCTTCAATACCTGTGTTTCAAACTGCATGCTCTCTAAATTTATGTAAAAGAAACTGTATGTATTCCTTTTTGATCATAAGAGAGGGAACTTGGCTACAGAGTTATATAGGCTGGTATATAGTTTAAAAGATCTGTTAACATGGTTTCAGCATGGTTTTTCTACTACTTTCATTAGACACTCAGAAAGCACACATATAACTATGCACAACCTATTTCAATCTTCATTTCAGTACAATAAAACAAACTACAATACACATTCGTACATTTGGTAACATATTTCAAATATCACATTTCTCTAATGCTTTGCAAGCTTTATAAATAATGCAGCAACAACTCAACAAGGTAAAATCAGTAATGGCAAACATTCACACTCTTTTTGCACACAAAGGAATGTAGGGAACAAATCAAAAGGCTCCCTTTAGTTTTTCAAATTCTAAAACCCATTTTTATCTATTACTCATATTAACCCTTTATTACTCTCTTCAAAAGTACACAAAATGCTTTTGTGATTTATTGGAGTCACGACTCTACTATGGTGCCGTAGTTCAGCATCACGATGGAGCCTCAAACCCTTACAAGAGTTCAAAAATCTATTTCCAATAATGCTAGTATTATGTTTTAAGAACACACCACTTCTTGACATAGTACTGATTTGGGAAATCTTAGTTTAGTAGCAGATCACTTATATATAACTTAGAATTTCATGTTTTAAAACCACACTTAAGTTTCAACCCTTCCCCCATTCTGTTTAATCCTAGTTTCTATAGTAAAACTTTCTGCTCGATTCAACTGTACCAGAAGGTCAAAAGTGCACCATATTTTCAAATTCAGCACACTAGCTAACAAATGCAAATAGCAGGTTTGGTTGACTTATGCAAAATATTAGCTTATCCTATCTTTTGTACCTTTCAAACATTTTCTGTAACCAACCAGAAATATGCTTGTTCAGGAAAGTAACATGCATCCTATTTTTTGAGTACACAATGTTTATGTACAACCAATCAGATATCTGCTTTTTCTAAAACAGCATCTTCTCTACCATTTTAGACACCTCTCATTCTACCGACTGACTTACTCATCTACATGCATCTTTTGATTCCTTCCACATGTCCCTTCAAAATGCTTACAGTATGGATGTAGTGCACAGCTATGTTGTCTGGGGCAAAAGGTATGCTGAACCCAGAGGTATTGACAAAGACCTAGGTTTGCAAAATGTGGATATTAAATGGTTTGCACAGAGAGGATTAAAGTGGCACCAATTGATGCCTTTGTTCAAAATAAAAGCCTTTTGCATTTTTAACCCCCTGACCTCAAAATTGTGCACTGTGGTCGCAATGACCTAGGCACATTAACTGGGGTAGGGATGGAAATCTTAATGAAGGATACCTTTGCACAACTGATGTTGCTTTTCCCTCAAACTGTCTTGTATACTCTAACAAATGTCAAAGACAGAAATCTAAGTGGTCAAATCAATTCTGTCCACAGATTGACAAAGCCAGGAGGCATGTTAATAAAGGTGTTTCTGCTTATCTCAGGGACCATCGGATGGGCTCCATATATAACAACAATCTATGTTTTGATATGCATGACATCTACAGAAGTGATGGAGTTCACTTCACAGATGAAGGAAACTATGGGGCATATCAACAAGGGCTTTATCTCTGCTTTTTTGGCTTTAAAAGCCAAAAAAGCAGAGATAAAACTAGCACCCTATCAACAACAGGGTGCTAACACGCAAATTTGCATGTTAGCACCCTTTTACTCTACGCTTCCCCTTGCATCTCTAATGAGATGCAAAGGGGGCGTTCCAGAGTAAAATAATAGGAGAAATGTCGCTAAGCGACATTTCTCCTATTATCAAGAATGTCGCT